>NC_068918.1:30876342-33376342 GCF_023091745.1 Budorcas taxicolor
TAAGAAAACATGCCCAAAGTCCTTCATTAAAAAACATCAACCAGACTTCCCTGGTGTGCAGTGGGTAAGAATCCGCCTGCCAGTGCAGGGTACACGGGTTCAATCCCTGGTCTGGGAAGATTCCACCTGCCGTGGAACAACTACGCTCATGCACCACAGCTTCTGAGCCCACGCTGTAGAGCCTGTAAGCTGCAACTACTGAAGCCTGCACGCTCTGGGCCCCAGGAGCCACAACTAATGAGCCGCTATGCTGCAACTACGGAAGGCCACGTGCTGTAGAGCCAGCAAACGTGCTGC
The DNA here is from genome assembly GCF_023091745.1 of Budorcas taxicolor. Classification (NCBI taxonomy): domain Eukaryota; kingdom Metazoa; phylum Chordata; class Mammalia; order Artiodactyla; family Bovidae; genus Budorcas; species Budorcas taxicolor. Next base: position 30,876,640 of record NC_068918.1, read on the forward strand.
AGCTGCTGAACCTGTGCTCCACACGACAGAAGCCACCACAATGAGAAGCCCACCCACCACGACAAAGAGTAGCCCCCACAACTAGAGAAAGCCCATGGCGCACAGTAACAAAGACCCAGTGCATCCAAAATAAATATTAAAAAAAAAATCCACCAGAGCAAAAGGAACCCTCCTACACTGTTGGTGGGAATGTAAATTGGTGCAGCCACAGTGGAGAACAGTATTGTTGCTGTTTAGTTGCTAAGTCATATCCGACTCTCTGCAACCCCATGGACTGAAGCACACCAGGCTTCCCTGTCCCTCATTATCTCCCAGAGTTTGCTCCAACTCATGTCCATCGCGGTGATGACGCCATCCAACCATCTCATCCTCTGTCGCCCCGTTCTCCTCCTGTCCTCAACCAGAACATTATGGAGGTTCCTTAACAAATGAAAAACAGAGTTGCCATGTAATCCAGCAATCTCACTCCTGGCATATATTTGGAAAAACAAAAACTCTAATTAGAAAATGCACCCTAATGTTCACTACAGCACTATTTACAACAGCCAAGCCATGGAAGCAACCTAAGTGTCTACTGACACATGTGCAATTTAAAAGATGTGGTGTCTGTATTTGCAGTGGAGTACTATTAAGCCATAAAAACTGAAGTAATGGCATCTGCAGCAACATGGGTAGACCCAGAGATTATCATACTAAGTGAAGCCAGTCAGAAAGAGGAAGACAAACATTAAATACCATATCACTTATGTGTGGAGTCTAAAATATGATACAGACTAATTTATTTACAAACCAGAAACACTCACAGACATAGAAAACAAACATGGTTAGAAACGGGGTAGGGAAGGGATAAATTAGGAGTTTGGGATTATCAGATAAAAACTACTGTATATAAAGTAAACAATAAGGTCCTACTATACAACCCAGGGAATTTTATTCAATATCCTATAATAAACCATAATGAAAAACAGTATGAAATACATATGCTTGAATATATATATATATATATATCACTTCACTGTACACCAGAAACTAACACCTTGTATATTTTGATTTTTAAAACAATTAATTAAATAGCAAAGAAATGAAAGAATATGAAAGCAATATAAAAGATTAACAAAACTAAAATCTGGTTCTTTGGAAAGATAAACACAATTGACAAAACTTTAGCTAGCCTAACCAAAAAAAAAAAGGACGGACTCAAATGAGTAATACTGTAAATGTATATGTACAGCATGGTAACTATCAGTTAACAGTACTATAGTGTACACTTGGAAGTTGCTATGAGCATAAATCCTAAAATGCTTACCACAAAAAAAGTTGCAACTATGTGCGGTGACAGACGTGTTAACCTATTTGTGGTAATCATTTCACACTATGTATGCACTCCGGGAGATGGTGATGAACAGGGAGGCCTGGCGTGCTGCGATTCATGGGGTCACAAAGAGTTGGACACAACTGAGCAACTGAACTGAATGTACATAAGATAAACACACTGTACCCTCAAGAAAAAAAAAAAAAAACCCACCGGCAACCATACTTGATGCTGATAAAAACTTATCCCACTCTGGAGAAGCTCACAATCTAACTTAATTACATTATGGTTTTCTCCAGATATATGACTAGGAGTAGGACTGCAGGGTCATATAGTAGCTCTGTTTTTAGTTTTTCAAGGAACAGCCACACTGTTCTGCCTAGTTGCTATACTAATTTACATTCCCAGCAACAGGGTAGGAGGGTTCCCTTTTCTCCACACCCTCTCCAGCAATTATTCTTTGCAGACTTTTTGATGATGGCCATACTGACTGGTGTGAAGTGATACCTCACAGCACTAAAGGAAAGAAAGAATTGTCTTAGCCAAATCAAAGTTATCTCTACCATTCGGTTTAATTTCAAAATCAGACAGCTATTGAAAGGACAAGAGCGAAAAAGTAGACAGGTAACCAAGTAGGGCCTAACATGGGTGTGACGAGATGAGCTAGAGCCCCATAAGAGGGACCCCTGCTCTGGTCCCCCCGTCAAACGGCACTGATACAGTGAGACTCATAACCCTGAACAGTCTTCCTTGCTCAGGCTCCAGAGAAGCACATCTCCACACCTGTCGTCCTATGTCCAGGAAGCAAAACGAGATTTCACCTAAACGTCAAGTAAGCTGTGGCTGTGCCACTGCCAAACTCAGACTGGCACCAGAGCGGCCTCAGATGCCTGCAGAGTAGGCGCAGGCACTCAGCTAAGAGGTAAGAGAAAAGCAAATCTTTCCTCTTAGACCCAACACAATCGATTCTTTCCTAATGAAGCATTACTCCAAAGCAGTGTTGCGTGTTCACTTCCTGTGCCATTCATGGCTCTGGTGTACTGAGCAGCAGGGTAGTTGTAACTGCTGGTGAATACGTACACATATTGGTGAACCTGTAATATGAATGACACATGACACTGCTTATGCAGGGAATTAACAGACACTGAACACTAGAACACTTCTGATTTTATTAAACTATTTACTAAGATACAATAAATTTCAAAAATAAATCAAATTCAGCTATGAAGAGTCTGTATTTCAAAATTAAAATTCTTGATATTCTGTATTTTGCCTTTTGATTTTTTTTTCTCGTGTAACAATTTAAAAGAGATATAATTCACACACCATAAAATTAGATCTCTTATAAATGTCAGTGGTATTCAGTATATTCACAAAGTTACGCAACCATTATCATCCAATCACAGACCATTTTCCTCACCCCCAAACAGAAACCCTGTACCGACTAGTAGTCACTCCCATTCCTTCTTCCCCAGAGCCCTGGTGGCCAGTAATCTGCTTTCTGTCTTTATAGAATTGCCTATGCCATTATTCTTGTCTGGAGAATTCCACGGACAGAGGAGCCCGAAGGGCCACAGTCCATGGGGTTGCAATGAGTCAGACACGACTGAGAAATTTTTCATCATTCTGGACAGAAGGATTACCAGGTGGCGCTAGTGGTAAAGGATCTGCCTGCCAATGGAGGAGACAAGAGATGCAGGTTGGATCCCTGGGTCAGGAAAATCCCCTGGAGGAGGGCATGGCAATCCACTCCAGTATTCTTGCCTGGAGAATTCCACGGACAGAGGATCTTGGTAGGCTATGGTCCATAGGGTCCCAGAGTCAGACAAGACTCAAGCAACTTAGCACACACACATTCTGGATGTAAAACATGTTTCCTTTTTTAAAAAAATTTAATTGAAGGATAATCGCTTTACAGAATTTTCTTGTTTTCTGTCAAACCTCAACCTGAACCAGCCATTCAGTTCAGTTCAGTTGCTCAGTCGTGTCCGACTCTTTGCAACCCCATGAATCACAGCATGCCAGGCCTCCCTGTCCATCACCAACTCCCAGAGTTCACCCAAACTCATGTGCATCGAGTCAGTGATTCCATCCAGCCATCTCATCCTCTGTCGTCCCCTTCTCCTCCTGCCCCCAATCCCTTCCAGCATCAGAGTCTTTTCCAATGAGTCAACTGTTCCCATCAAGTGGCCAAAGTACTGGAGTTTCAGCATCAGTCCTTCCAATGAATACCCAGGACTGATCTTCTTTAGGATAGACTGGTTGGATCTCCTTACAGTCCAAGAGTCTTCTCCAACACCACAGTTCAAAAGCATCAATTCTTCAGCGCTCAGCTTTCTTCACAGTCCAACTCTCACATCCATACATGACCACTGAAAAAACCATAACCTTGACTAGATGGACCTTTGTTGGCAAAGTAATGTCTCTGCTTTTGAATACGCTGTCTAGGTTGGTCATAATTTTCCTTCCAAGGAGTAACCGTCTTTTAATTTCATGGCTGCAATCACCATCTGCAGTGATTTTGGAGCCCCCCAAAATAAAGTCTGACACTGTTTCCACTGTATCCCCATCTATTTCCCATGAAGTGATGGCACCAGATGCCATGATCTTCGTTTTCTGAATGTTGAGCTTTAAGCCAAAGTTTTCACTCTCCACTTTCACTTTCATCGAGGCTTTTTAAGTTCCTCTTCACTTTCTGCCATAAGGGTGATGTCATTTGCATATCTGAGGTGATTGATATTCTCCTGGCAATCTTGATTCCAGCTTGTGCTTCTTCCAGCCCAGCGTTTCTCATGACGTACTCTGCATAGAAGTTAAATAAGCAGGGTGACGATATACAGTCTTGATGTACTTCTTTTCCTATTTGGAACCAGTCTGTTGTTCCATGTCCAGTTCTAACTGTTGCTTCCTGACCTGCATACAGGTTTCTCAAGGGCAGGTCAGGTGGTCTGGTATTCCCATCTGTTTCAGAATGTTCCACAGTTTATTATGATCCACACAGTCAAAGGCTTTGGGTATACATATATCCCCTCCTTTCTGAACCTCCCTCCCATCTCCCTCCACATCCCACCCCTCTAGGTTGACACAGATCCCCGTTTGAGTTTCCTGATCCATACAGCAAATCCCCATTGGCTATCTATTTTACATATGGTAATGTAAGTTTCCATGTTACTCTCAACATACATCTCACTCTCTCCTCCCCTCTCCCCATGTCCATAAGTCTATTCTCTATGTCTGTTTCTCCATTCATGCTTCCATTTTTGTCTAGCTTCATTTTGTATGTTTTCAAAGTTCATCCAATTTGTAGAATATGTTATTACTTTGTTCCTTTTTGTGACTAACATTTCATTTATGAATATACATGTCACTTATCCATTCATTGATTGACAGACACCTAGACTGTTCCCTCTTTTCAGTTATTATGAACAGCACTACTGTGAATATTTGTGCACAAAGTTCTACGGGCACATATATTTTATTTTTTCCTTTGCTGCCTGTGCTTCTGATGTCATAGCTAGGAAATCACTGCCTTATCCAAGGTCATGAAGATTTATGCCTTTGTGTTCTTCTGATAGTTTTACAGTTTCAGCTTTTTAAGTCCTTAATCCATTTTTAATTAATTTGTGTATATGGTATGAGATAAAGAGTTCATATTCATTCTCAATGTGGCTGTCCAGTTGTTCCAACACCATTAGTTAAGTCTATCCTATCCCCCACTGAATTGTTTTGGCTTGCTTTAGGACAAAAAAAATCATACAATTTTTTTTAAGTTTTATTTTTTACTTTTACATACATAACTGTTACAGAATAAATTGCACATAAAGTGTTCAGTGAGAAGCTCCGGCATGTATATGCTCATGCAACCACTTCCACAATCAAGACAGTGAATATTTCTATTACTCAAAAAGTTTCTTCATGCCCCTCTGTAATTCTTCCCTCCTGTCACTTCCCATACAAACTGATTCATTTTCTGTCATGGCAGATTAGTCTGTATACTTATTTACATAACTGGAATCATACAGTATCTACTTTGGTTTATCCTTTTAAATTTATTATTTATTTTTTTGGCCACGCCGTAAGGTATGTGGGATCTTAGTTCTGCAACCAGGGACAGAACCCGTGCTCCCTGCAGTAAAAGTGCTGAGTCCTAACCACTGGACAACCGGAGAATTCCCACGTTTGCTTCTCTCTTTGGTTGCACTTGGGTCTTTGTTGCTGCACAAGGGCTCTCCCCGGTCGCAGTGAGCAGGGGCTACTCCTCATTGCTGCGTGTGGGCTTCTCACTGCGGCGGCCCCTCCTGCTGTGAAGCACAGACTCTCAGCACTCGGGCTTCAACAGCTGCGGCACCTGAGTTCCGTAGTTGTGGCACAAGGGCTTAGCTGCTCCTCAGCAACGTGGACTCTTCCCGAACCAGGGATGGAACCCACGTCCCCTGCATCAGCAGGCGGACTCCCAACCACTCTACCACCCCTACGTTTACTTTAATTTACATCTTTGTAGAAAATTACTCAAAGACTACAGTTTGATACATTATTTTTTAATCCTTAAATCATCATAAGACTGGGCCTTGTTACTAGTACACCAAAATATCTTGATAACAGTGGTTTTGCTGAAATACAGTAAATAATTTTATAGAATAATTACATAGTAAGTTTTGAATATCTGTCTTTATTTTCCTTTATTACTCCTCCAAACATCACAGGTCTATCAAAAGGAAACACTTTAAATAATAACTGAATTGATAACTGAATTGATTGAATTCAATTATCTTTGATATTTTGCTTTCAGTTATCTAAAGCCACAACTTTATATATTTCCTAGTTTTGTTGCTATGAAGGTTGTCAACGTACAGAGCACAGCTTAACCATTTTCAGACATACGGTACGTAGGACTCCATTTGTACTTTAGAAGCAGGCTGGGTTGGCAACATTCTGTTTCTTCATAAGAGTGTTTATAATTATCTTTCAAAATATACAGGCAGGCTTTTGCTCTTTTCTGTACACAGGTTCCTTTGTGGCTCAGCTGGTAATGAATCCGCCTGTAGTGCGGGAGATCTGGGTTCGATCCCTGGGTTGAGAAGATCCCCTGGAGAAGGGAAAGGCTACCCATTCCAGTATTCTGGCCTGGAGAATTCCATGGACTGTATAGTGAATGAGGGTCACAAAGAGTCAGACATGACTGAGCGGCCTTCACTTATATATAGGTTATATTTCACAGTGAAAGAAAGAGGAAAGGAAAACGAAAAAGCATCTCAGAAGGTCACAACACTGATGAACACTATATATCCTCCAACTAAACTTAATAAAAAGAATGGTGAACTTCCCTGGATGGTCCAGTGGTTGAGATTCGGTGCTTCCACTGCAGGGCGTGAGGGTTCGATCCCTGATCAGCGAACTAAGACCCATATACTGTGCAGCGCAGCCAAAGGGGGAAAAAAGAATGGGTAGAGTCACTATGTTCACTTTGTCTGCATGTGAATTCAGCTTTTTTTTTTTTTTCCCCTACTACCTCCCACTCCATATCATCTCTCTGGATTATCCCCGTGCACCAGCCCCAAGCATCCTGTATCCTGTATCGAACATAGACTGGTGATTCGTTTCTCACATGATAGTATACATGTTTCAATGCCATTCTCCCAAATCATCCCACCCTCTCCCTCTCCCACAGAATCCAAAAGTCTGTTCTATACATCTGTGTCTCTTTTGCTGTCTCGCATACAGGGTTATCCTTACCATCTTTCTAAATTCCATATATATGTGTTAGTATACTGTTTTGGTGTTTTTCTTTCTGGCTTACTTCACTCTGTATAATCAGCTCCAGTTTCATCCATCTCCTCAGAACTGATTCAAATGTATTCTTTTTAACGGCTGAGTAATACTCCATTGTGTATATGTACCACAGCTTTCTTATCCATTCATCTGCTGATGGACGTCTAGGTTGTTTCCATGTCCTGGCTATTATAAACAGTGCTGTGATGAACATTGGGGTACATGTGTCTCTTTCTATTCTGGTTTCCTCGGTGTGTATGCCCAGCAGTGGGATTGCTGGGTCATAAGGCAGTTCTATTTGCAATTTTTTAAGGAATCTCCACACTGTTCTCCATAGTGGCTGTACTAGTTTGCATTCCCACCAACAGTGTAAGAGGGTTCCCGTTTCTCCACACCCTCTCCAGCATTTATTGCTTGCAGACTTTTGGATCACAGACATTCTGACTGGGGTGAAATGGTACCTCATTGTGGTCTTGATTTGCATTTCTCTGATAATGAGTGATGTTGAGCATCTTTTCATATGTTTGTTAGCCATCCGTATGTGTTCTTTGGAGAAATGTCTATTTAGTTCTTTGGCCCATTTTTTGATTGGGTCGTTTATTTTTCTGGAATTGAGCTGCAGGAGTTGCTTGTATATTTTTGAGATTAGTTGTTTGTCAGTTGCTTCATTTGCTATTATTTTCTCCCATTCAGAAGGCTGTCTTTTCACCTTGCGTATAGTTTCCTTTGTTGTGCAGAAGCTTTTAATTTTAATTAGATCCCATCTATGATCCACCTCCCAGAATACTGGAAATAAAAGCAAAAATAAAAAATGAATTCAGCTTTTGGAGGATTTGAACCAAACCTACAGCTCTCCAGGATGTCACTCACTGAGGCAACCAGGGAGCGGAGGGACCTTCTACACAGACCAACTCCAATACTATCAGAAGGGCTGGGAGGGAAACCAAGGGAAAGAACATCCAAGCAGCACCGTGACAGGCCAGGCACAGAGCCAAGGGCTTTCCTCATACATATGTCATTTAGGCCTTGCAACAGCTCTGGCAGACAAGGAGTACGGGCTCCATTTCCCTGGAAGGAAAGCTAAAGCTCACAAAGATTACTTCTCTAAAAAGCCACAGAGCTGGTTAGTAGAGTGCTGGCTCAGGGCCAGCTTGCTGAGGATTCATTCACCAAATACACCAAATTGATTGACTCGTCAATGATGGAAGAAAGATCTAGGAATCGGAAAAACAACCAAACCATCAGATGAATAAGATGACCAACCAAGGGGTTCAAAGACCAGATTCTAGTCTCAGCTCCTTGACATCACACATCTCCCTGTCTGAAATACACTCCTGCCTCCTGTATCCCATTTATTTATTTATTCCAAATCTTACTAGGTAATAATTATTTTTAAAAAAGCATTTGTTTCACTTTATGCTTATATAATGTGTACTCAGCTGGTAAAGAATCCACCTGCAATGCAGGAGACCGCAGTTCGATTCCTGGGTTGGGATGATCCCCTGGAGGAGGGCATGGCAACCTACTCCAGTATTCTTGCCTGGAGAATCCCCATGGACAGAGGAGCCCAGCAGGCTACAGTCCATGGGGCTCACAAAAAGTTAGACACGACTAAGCAACTAAGCACACGATATGTACTATAAGCCAGGTAGTTCTAAGTGTTTTTTTTCAACTATTAATCCATTTAATCCTCATAACAACCCTATGAGGAAGGCACCATTAGGACCCCCCTTTTACCTAAGGAAACCAAGGAACAGAGAAATTAATTTGCCTCAGATTGTGTGTGTGTGAAAGTCGCTCAGTTGTGTCCAACTCTTTGTGACCCAATAACTATACAGTCCATGAATTCTCCAGGCCAGAATACTGGAGTAGGTAGTCGTTCCCTTCTCCAGGGGATCTTCCCAACTCAGGGATCGAATCCAGGTCTCCCACACTGCAGGCGGATTCTTTACCATCTGACCCACAAGGGAAGCCCTAGAATAATGGAATGGATAGCCTATCCCTTCTCCAGGGGATCTTCCCAACTCAGGAATGGAACTGGGGTCTCTTGCATTGCAGGCAGATTCTTTACCAGCTGAGCTACTAGGGAAGCCCTAAGATTACACAGCTAGTAAGTAACCTAGTCAGGATTCAAACACAAGCAGTTGGATTGTGCTCTTAACCACTATACATTGCTATCTATTAAAAAAACAGATTATCCTGAAAAACAAAACAAAAACAAGATTTTTGCACCAGATTATCCTGGTGGGAAAAAGCTACTCTATTATGCTAGAGGACTCAAAACAGAGATGGGCAGGTAGCAGCATGGATGATGGCTAAATGGAACTCAAGTCTGGAGTCGGTGGACAAGGCTGCACTGGCAGAAAGAGAGGTCAACAATAGCAGCAAACAAGAGTGGCCTCTCTGCCCAGTAAGACTGCAGCCTCCCTGAGGGCAGATGTAAAGCCTGTGTGTGTGTGCACAGAAATCTCAGTGTGCTGACTCCACTGCACTGCAAGTCATCTAGAACGCATTCTCCCAGACCTACACACACACACACACACACACACACACACACACACACACTCCAGTACCAACATGCACCTCACGTTTTTGTTGTGACAAAAGTAGAGAGCTTTTGTATACTCTATACAAAGAGATGCTTTAAAGCAAACTAGATATTCTGATATTGTGATGTGTCTCATAATTAAATATTCCAGTTCATAACTCAAATGTTCAGTTCAGTTGGTCAGAGAGCATATTCAAAAGCAGAGACATTACTTTGCCGACTAAGGTCCATCTAGTCAAGGCTATGGTTTTTCCAGTAGTCATGCTGGACTGTGAAGAAGGCTGAGCGCCGAAGAATTGATGCTTTTGAACTGTGGTGTTGGAGAAGACTCTTGAGAGTCCCTTGGACTGCAAGGAGATCCAACCAGTCCATTCTATAGGAGATCAGCCCTGGGATTTCTTTGGAAGGAATGATGCTAAAGCTGAAACTCCAGTACTTGGCCACCTCATGCGAAGAGTTGACTCATTGGAAAAGACTCTGATGCTGGGAGGGACTGGGGGCAGGAGGAGTAAAGTGTGATGGTCTGAAATTAACATCAAACCTGATTTTTAAATTCTCGTTAAGTAAATTATTTCCCCTCAGGCAGATAGAATCCGATGTGCCAAGGTCCCTCTCTCTACCTCCCTCCCCTCCAAAAAAGCAAAATTTCAAAGTAATGATGGAGAAATGAAGACATAATCTCTCTATCAATTCTCTCAGACCTTCTCCAAACAGGTTTAACAGGATTTCTACTGATTACTTTGTCCCATTGCTTTTCACTTACCTCTTGTTACATCCAAAAACCCAAGAGGAAAAGGGTAATTTGGATGGAGGAACTATCAATAAACATCCTGAATATGGGATTCCATCCTCAGGGTGCTTGGCTTTACATCCTGGAAGACTTGAGTCCCAAGTGGCTAGTCTGTAGTTATACAAATTTGAAACTGAAAAACCACTTTGAATTAAACTGAATTTAAATACAGAGTAACAGGTTTATCACTAAAATAGTATTTGTCAAGTATGTACTTTGTTCTTCCACTCTGATAAAACTGGTTTTATAAACAATAAGTAACTATTAAAGCCACCAAAAAAAGCAAAACATTGATAATTCTGACAAACCCTGATACACTGCCTGCTCACTAAAGCTTTACCCTCAGTTAAAGTACCATATCAGGTAGGGATTATTTTTCCTCTTTTACAACACTGAACTTAACCATATTGTTAGTTTCACATGGCTCCAAATCACTGTATTTTTCCATTTCCCCTTGGCTCTCTTGGAAGCCTGACAGACTACATGGAAAGATGAAGACTTTCCAAGGTCCAAACACACAGCTGCTCCTTCCAAGGCCGGCTCTAAAACTGACGTGGCTGCCTGGTAAGCATTATCCCAATCAATTATTAATGCCCTGTAGCCTTTTCACATTCCACTCTTCTCACTGGAGAGGCTTATTACTTAACTTAAAAACCCTGATAACATAATTTTAAATGAAAAATGAATTCATTATAACTATGTACAAATTATACACAAATAAACACAAGAACTGGAAGTGAATGTGAAAAAATAATAACAGCTAATTTGCTAGGGTAAAGATTTTTCTTGATTTATAAATTACTATTATTATATTGTTTCTGCAATAAAAACCACTAAAGAAGTAATAATCACAATCTGTCACTAGTTAAGCCCCCTTCTGTAAGGGATAACACATACTCTTTTGAAGAAACAGAGGTACTAATTTTCTCCTCAATAAACAGTGTTTTTTAAAAATTTTTATTTACTTATTTATTTTTGGCTCTGCTGGGTCTTTGCCGCGGCACATGGCCTTTCTCTAGCTGCGGCGATTGGGGGTTACTCTTTATTGCTCTGTGTGGACTCTGTTGCAGGGCACTGAGCTTGCAACCGTAGTTGCTCCACGGCATGTGGGATTTTCCCAGACCAGGGCTCAAACTCATGTCCCCTGCATTGGCAGGTGATTTCCTAACCAGTAGACCACCAGTGAAGTACCAATAAATAGCCTTTCTTAACGGACTGCATTTCATATGCATACAGACAGAACTCTTCAGAATAGAGACGCTTATTATATGGTCCATGGAATGAAGTTCTATATTCCTTCTTAAAACTAACTGGTATTCTCTTGATCAGCTAGTGCCACTCCCCCCGCTTCTTATCAGACCATTAAATAACCAATTAGTAACCGATAAATACATAAAAGTGTGAAGAAGCGATTAAGAGCATAGTCTCTACTCTAGAGTTAAGCATGGGTTTGAGCCCTGGCTTCACCGACCTGCTCTGGGACCACAAGCAGATTAATTAAACTCTCTCTGCCTCATTTTTCTCAGAAATGGAAAGACCAGCACCTACCCTGGATGGTTCAAGGATTAGTAGAATAATGTAGGTAGAAAAGTGTATAACTAGCTTTCTATAAGCACTCAGTAAATGTTAGTGACTGTAATAATTATATATGATTGCAACATTTATTGATAATTATCATAGCTAAACAGATGGAATAATTCAAAGAAACAAACTTCTCAGGGACTAGAACCCTGTTCTGAAAAGAAAACACAGAAGTATGCCTGTGTCTCTGGCCTCGGCGGAGATGAGAAAATATACTGACGGAGCTTCAGACCACAGAGCCAAGGCAGCCGCATCAGGGCTGTGCTGCCTGAATTCACAGGGAACCTGGGAGAGAAGCGGTCCATGCAGGCTCCTTCAGGTCACCTCAAGAAGCCACAGTTTAAACAGCATCCCTCATCTCTGTGCACAAGAGAATCTTGCTTTTCCCTTCACTCCTGTACTTTCCAATCTCTACTTTCTATCCAGTGTTCAAAAACAGTCTCTTTACCGTCTCCCTCCACTCTGTCTCCCATTCCCTTTAGACAGCTTGTTAGAGACACAGGTAACAGGAATCCGTGGCGCTGGAGAGCTGACTCGGAGAACACACGAAAAACAGCATCCAGTTTCAGCTGAGGGGTCGACCAGCTGAACACTGCGCAGTGCTCTAACTGCTTATCTGCTACATACTAGTCTTACCACATAGAAGACTGCCAGTTATAGGGAGAAAGAAATGTTTCGTCCATTCCTTTGTCCCTTTCACAGCAGCTGGTTTGGGGCTTGCCCCCACGTGCACACATCCCTTCCCTGCTCAAGCCCCCACACTTCAAGACTCCCACACTTTTGTGGAGTGTACAAATAAATGAGTGACACCCTCTGAAGATGATAATGCTGCCTACTAGTTACTGATTGTCTTCTGCTTGCCCCCACCATTCTAAACACTTTACACTCATTATCTCATTTAAACATTCCAACAATCTTATAAGGTCCCCCATTTTACACATGAGAATACCAAAGCTCAGATTAAGAGCCAGGATCCTGGTCTGATTCGTAAATATAAGAACATATTCTTAGCCATGGTGCTGCACTATCTCCAAGTCAGAGTTCTTTGTCTGTAATATGATAATAACCATGTCATCTCACATGACTTAACATGTTTGTTGTGAGGAACAAATATATAAAAACAGATTGGAAAACATAAAGTGGCTATGCGGATATATTACCATATCTTAAAATAGTCACAAACTGCATAGGATACATCTAACTAGGTCAAAAAGAAACTCAATAAGCAATAAAATTATTTAATCTCAAACTTCATCTCTGGCTGTCAGCAGCGGCATGAATCTGACACTCCAAGACACATTTTAGCGTAAGTCAATGCATGTTCTCTCCACCTACCCTTCAGCTGCAACTGCATAATCATGAAGTATGGGGAAGAAGCCAACCAAAGGATTAGTGTCCAGAAAAAGACCTATAAATACCAAGAAAATACTCCTGGCGAAGTCAGCTTCACCTTTATAAACATAACCAAATACCAACACACTGGTTCCTCATTCATCATGTGGAGTAAACGGGATATCTGAAGCAGTCTTCAAAATCTTACTATCTCTGATTCTAGGACTCTAAGATAATTTTTCACTAAAACAGTAAGTGGTTCTCATCTGTAAATCTAAAACTAAGGCGCTACTGATTATAACTCTTAACATTCACAACAAACAGTATATACATATAAACATACACCATAAAATGGGCATGTGTCTGTCGGATCCCAGTCGTGATTTGCCACGCGTGTCTTCACTAGGAAGGTATGATCTAAGTCAATCTATACGGAGCAAAACAAGGAACAAAGAGTTTGGAGTCCAAAAATCCAGACTTATGGCCTAGGTTCTCCAGGTACCTCCTTTTTGAGCAAGTCTATCTGAGCCTCAGTTTCAACTGCACAGTGAGGATGAGGATACTGATGATAATAATAGTAACAATACCACCACCATCCTACGTGTTGATCAAGCTAGGATTGAGGGTGTTATTTATGCGAAAATACACCAGAAAACCTAATGCAGTGAACACACTTTACACTTTTTGTATAGTAGTTGGCAGTTCTAACAGCAAATATCCAGTAAAGATAAAAACTTTTATTGATACTCAGGAATGAAAAGAGTTGCAGGACATACTTACTTAACCATAGAAATATCCAAAGAATTACACTTCCTTATTCAGGCTATCTAGAAAAACTTAATAGAGGCACAAAGATCTCAAGTACAGTTTGAGGAGACATAGAGTAGTTCTTTAGTGAACTCAAGTCAGACAGTTTTTCAATGAGTCTTAATCCTAATATCTTCTTGTAAATATATCCTGGTTATCCAGAACATACCTTTCTAGCAATTTCAAGGAAGGTAAGAGAGAACCACGCCATGCCCATACACATTTATCAAAGCATACTTCAGTATTCTTGCCTGGAGAATCCCCATGGACAGAGTCTGGCGGGCTACAGTCCATGGGGCTGCAAAGAGTCAGAACCAAGTGAGCAGCTAAGCACAGCACAGCACAGCGCCACCAATCCCACCAAGGCTTGCCCCGAAGTACTTCCTTAGCCCTGGAGATGAAATAACACCTGTAATTTAATAACACTGTTTTTAAGGTTGATACTGTGAGTGTTAGTGTGGTTAGTTATAGAAACAGAAAGATCTTCGAATTAAAATACATCTCTGCAGGTTTCATGATCTATTTAGATCTAGCTGAGGAATTTAGATACAAAAGTAAAGACTCATTCAGGGTTAAAATTAACTTCATTAATAAAATTTAAGATACTGTAATAAGACACTTTTATAGGGACTTCCCTGGTGGTCCAGTGGCTAAGACTCCCTGCTCCCAAAGCAGGGAGCCTGAATTCTATCCTGATCAGGGAACTAGATCCCACATACCACAGCTGAAAGATCTTGCATGCTGCAACTAAAAACTGGTGTGGCCAAATAAAAAAAGAAAAAAAAAATTTTTTAAGATACTTTTCTAACTATATTTCATCTTCCCCACATAGCAGTTCCAAGAAGTATGACTATCTTTAATATATTGCACTATTTAGCCATTAGCACTTATGAAGCCAAGCATCCCTAAAACTGATTTGCCTTACCAAGTTTATGATTGATCTCTCTATTCCCAGCTGGCTCAGACCAGTAAAGAATTTGCTTACAATGCATGAGACCCAGGTTCAATCCCTGGGTCTGGAAGATCCCCTTGAGAAGGGAATGGCAACCCAGTCCAGTATTCTTGCCTGGAAAACTCCATGGACAGAGGAGCCTGGTGGGCTACAGCCTATGGGGTCACAGAGAGTCGGAGATGACGGAGTGACCAACACTTTCACTATTCAAAACTTTATTCTCTTTCGTGCCCCGTCTGACCTCAATCCCGTGCTAACTGAACATTAATCAACCAGAGTTTGATGACTAAGACTGCTGTCGTTGATAACATCATTAATGTACTAAAATTGCTGTTGTAGATATTATCACAAAGGTACAAACTCAGATCATCTCTCCAGGCCCAGATGAGCTCAAAATGTCCAGAGCCATGGACCACCTGGGCAAAGAACTGTAAACTGAGACACCCTGTCTCCTGAAATCACAACTAAGAAATGTCACAGAAATGTCAGAAGACGATGACTAACCCCAGATGCTTTGTTCTTCCCTTTTAAAACATCTCCAACTCAAAAACCGAGCTGGAGTGGATCTGAGGCTTGTCTCCCACCCCCACGCTTGGGGCCCTGCACTAAGAGCTTTTGTTGTTTGCCGTCTCAGTCGCTAAATTGTGTCCGACTCTTTTGTGACACCATGGACTGTAGCCCGCCAGGCCCCAGTCCACGGGATTTCTCCGGCCAGAACACTGGAGTGGGTTGCCATTTTCTTCTCCAGGGGATTTTCCCAGCCCAGGGATCGAATCTGCCTCTCCTGCACTGCAGGTGGACTCTTTACCGCTGAGCCACTGGGGAAGCCCCTGACTTCACTGCACATGCCTCCCGTGGAGTTTGGCTTTCAGTGCCACGGGCACACAAGCACACTTTTGATTCAAAATCTTACTGATCAACAGAGGGGAAAATTTCCAGATAGTGCACAATGAACTGAACTCTGACAGTTATTAATGGATGAAACTGCAGAGGTAGGAAAAACAAACAACCGATAAGCAGGGTTTATAAACATTTATTTTTCCTATAGCTAGTCTGTAAAGAACATTTTCTACTACATGTCTTCAGAGACTTATTTTTACATCTTACTAAAGATCAAACTAAAAATTACCACCCTCTGCTACTCCCACTCAATAACTTAAGCCAGAATAAAGTTTTAGGGATTCAACGAAGGAAAAGCACTCTATTGGGGAAAAAGAAAATCTTTTTTTCAAGCGTTAAGTAGAAAAGTCAGTTTCTCAGCCATCAACCAATCCTGAATAATTAGGTTCAGAATAAGCAGATAAAAAGCCCAAACTTAAGAGTTGAAAGCATAGGATCCTGTATATTTCTATGACCAATCCCATCACCCAAAGTTTACTTGGGCTTCCCTTGTGGCTCAGCTGGTAAAGAATCCGCCTGCAATGTGGGAGACCTGGGTTCTATCCCTGGGTTGGGTAAATCCTCTGGAGAAGGGAAAGGCTACCCACCCCAGTATTCTGGCCTGGAGAATTCCATGGACTGTATAGTCCATGGGGTCACAAAGAGTCAGACACGACTGAGTGACTTTCACTTTCATTCACTTTCAAACTTTACTTACTTCGTGGCAACTAGGAAGCCCACTGCTAATCAAGAACCCCTCCACCTATACCTGGGGCTGAGATAACCCTGGACATAGAGCTCTGATTTTCTCTTAGGACTTCAGAGTGTGTGGCTTGCCCTAATGTTTCCTCTCACTGTTCCTGGAGCAGAGCCCTGGAGCCCATGGGCTCCAGACTCAAAGTTGTCCTTTGAGCCCAAGTTATCCTCCAGCCCAAAGTTATCCTTTCCCACCTCCAACTGGTTAACTTTCCTGCTTCTCTCATCCAGCCCTGACCCCCCGTTCTGGGCCTTTTTGGAGATTTAATAAAGGAAAAGCGGAGGGGGGAGAGGGGATTTAAGCCAGAATCTCCCTGTCGATAACACAATGGAAATTGTACTGCTCTTTTTCTGATGAATGATTACCGCTGCCTTCTTCAGGAGGGCATTGACGTGAGAAAGTACCCTTTGAACTGAGGGTCACAGAAGTTTGTATGAAGTAGGACAAAAACAAATCCAGCACCCCAGGGAAACCACCTCTGATAAGGGGCTCCGATTCAGACTCCTATTTGCCTCTTAGACGTAACGGCAGAATATTTAGGAACTTCTTCTGGTTGTTGGTCTACTGGAATACAGCAGAATCAGACGAGGTTACTGCAGCAGCTGCTAGCTGCTAATTCTGGGGCTCAAACAGTGAACCAAGTAACTGACAGGGCAGTAAGTCTCAGCCAGTAGGTTTCCCCAATTTAGTCCTCACTAGACACGGAGGGAGGAGGCTAAGGTCAGACACAGACCCTTCTCCAGCGGGAGCCACACCTGAGCATGGACATGAATTACACAAGTGAATAAATAATTGATCCACAGGCCAAAAGAGAAAGCATTCTTTTAGCTGTAGTAATCTGAAGAGACTTCTTTGACAAAGAAGAAATAAAAATCCAAAAGCGAAGTCACTGTGGAAACCAGGCAGAGATGACAGGTGGGAGGAACAGGCTAGAGTCTGAACAAATGCCTGATGATACACACACAGAGGGAGTAATAAAATCCAGCTCCAACCGGCTCCAAGATCATGCTGATCTTTTCAGAAGGAAAGTTAATATGCAACATGTGAGTAAAAGGCAAATGTGAAAATACTATGCTATGAACAGGTGAGCCATGTTTATTTTCCAAATGAAATGGTTCTCAGCAATGATGAACTGGTAGTAAATAAAACCGGCAGCAGGATCTAGTCATTATGCTCAGCATCCCTCTCCCAGGAGATGGGCAACAGTCGGCAACTGAGGGTGAACTCCAATCCAGCCAACAGCCAATAAAGAACCCTCCAGTTCTCTCCAGGAAGCAGGAAGCAGAAGCAATGCTGAGTGTGCTAAGGACGTGATAAGAACCGGGCAACGAGAGCGCTCACCTAAACCAAATGTTAAGTCTGCGTAGAAGAGCTGTACCTGAAGGATGGCCATCGTTTCCTGGAAGCTTTCAAGAGCACAGTGAGATAAAAGGGCCAGATTTCCTCCCTAGCAAGCCACTGTGGGGAGGGAGTTCTCCCTGGTGTGCAGTCCAACGAGCATTAAAGTTTCTCTTGCTTGGAAAATCAGTGACTGAGTCCAGCCAGAACTGGAACTCCTTTCTGACAGTCAGCATATTGGGTTCCATCTGTAAAATCCCAAATCATCTCCTTTTTCTATGCAACTGAGGTGGGTTTCTAGGGAATGCCAAGAAGCAGACTAAAGGGGCAGAGTCAGGCCCAGGTTCAGGACATACAAGAATAAGGCACAGGAGGCTGTCAGTGAGTGGAGTGCATGAACGAAGGGCCAAATCTATCAAGACCAAGAGACTCTAAAGCAACAGTAAGGACAAGACATGGTCAAAAAGCTCAGGGGCTCCAAAAGTCAGAAACTATGACACTGACAGGCACAGGGACAAGAAAGAAACTCATTTTGGAGCAGAAATCATTCCTGGCATTACGTGCTCATGGTATAGACACCTGCTTAGTATAGTGAAGATGTGTTCCTGCAGAATTTACTGTGTATGGTAGGAACACAGTAAATTCAGGAGAATTATGCTTCTGACCAAAGAGCTTCACAGGTCCATTTTACTGCACATCAGATTTCACGCATATTTGTATCATCCAGCTTGAAGAGAGAGCTTCCCTGGTGGCTATCTGAAACAAATTAACAGAGGCCACTGAAACCATGCAGTTACAAGAAAAGAAAAATTTAAATTTAAATTAGTAGCATGAATTTCATCACTCTCTTTATGCTGTGTGACGCCAGTCTTAAATGCAAATCTAAGAATGTTTAACTCATACACAGAATCACCAAGTTACACAATTCACACTTTACAACCCATCCCCAGAAGGAACCTGGAGCTAGCTAGAAGAGACAAATTCAAGCCAGATTCAGGAAGGCTGGTTGGTAGGAGGAAGAGGGGATGTCTTGGGCATGTAGCCAAACCACCAGAAGCATTCCTCTGGGCACAAGGATACTCACGGAAAAGTGGGGACTCCTAAGGAGCGGGTGGTGCTCTAAGTATATCCTCAGGTCTGATGGTTGCTGGGTTTTCCCTTCTGATCACCGACCAGACCGAGGCTCTGAGGAAGCAGAGCCAGGCATCTCCCCTGCCCACTGCCCAGCCCCTACAAACCATGCTAAGGGATGCCCAAAGGTTGTTTAAACCTCCACACCTGGGTACAGCAGACACCTGGATTGGGAATGAGCTAGAGGTTGACCCACCAAACGTGCCAGTGTGCTTCCAGCCTGGGGCAGGGTTGGCTCCCACCACTCCCCACGACACTGAAAGACGTAGGCACCTGACCCCAACCCTCCCTGAAACAGTACCCAGGCCACAGCAGGAGGTGCAGGGTGACAGCAGAACACAGGCCTCCTCCTCCCCAACTTGACCCCGTCACCAGCCCCAGGGGAAGGGTGGACATGGCTGGTGGCTGGGAAGGGGAAGCAAGGCAGGGCCTGGGGAGGCGGAGAGGTGGAACACCGCTCATGAGCCAAAGCCCCAGACCCCCAGCACAGGTCCAGTGTCCCACTGGGCCTCATTTACAAAACAAGATCAAATACAAAATTATCAAGAATTCGACATGCTGCCAGCAAAGCATTAAATGAAGCATGGAGCCCTTCTGAGCACAGAGCCCTGTATGACTGCACAGGTCACATGCCTAGGAAGCCAGCTCTGCCTGATTCTCTGCTGTAACATGAAGAAAAAACTCTAAAGGCCATTAGTCTGTAGCTTTCCATGAAGTTCCTTTAAACTATGCTTTAAATGGAAATGGAAGAATAACATAGAATTTCTCTAAAAACTATGTTCTTCCAAACACAATGCAATGTTGATAATGCTGCCAAAGAACTAAACTAATAAAGGCCTGGAGGGTAACTAGGCTGCTTCAAGTCCTCCAACCGAGTAAGGTGAGCATGTGTGTAATTCTATCTTCTTGTCGCTGTTCAGTCCTCAGTCGTGTCCGACTCTGTAACCCATGGTATGCAGCACTCCAGGCTTCCCTGTCCTTCCCTATCCCCCCGAGTGTGCTCAGATTCACGTCCACTGAGTCAGTGACGCTATCCAACCATCTTACTCTCTGCTGCCCCCTTCTCCTTTGGCCTTCAGTGTCTTTTCCAATGAGTCGGCTCTGGCCCAAAGTACTGGAGCTTCAGCTTCAGCATCAGTCCTTCCAGAGAATATTCAGGGTTGGTTTCCTTTAGGATTGACTGGCTTGATCTCCTTGCTGTCCAAGGGACTCTCAAGAGTCTTCTCTGGCACAATTCGAAAGCATTAATTCTTCGGCACTCAGCCTTCTTTATGGTCCAACTCTCGCATCTGTACATGACTACTGGAAAAACTATAGCCTTGGTTATACAGAACTTTGTCAGCAAAGCGAAGTCTCAGCTTTTTAATATGCTGTCTAGGTTTGTCATGGCTTTCTTTCCGAGGAACAAGTGTCTTTTAATTTCATGGCTGCAGTCACTGTCTCGATCCAATGAATGTTGGCAATTTGATCTCTGTCATTGTATCTTACAGGTCACTATTTGACACATGAGTCATTTAAACTGGAGGTTTAAGACGACAGTTGTAATGCACACACAAAATCACTTGGCAATAAACATTCCAAATATATTTTGCATAAATAAATGAACAGAAATATTTGACTAAACACTTAATATTTTTTTCCATTAGGGAAATAAAATTCCTACTTGCTTCATATCCACACACACACTCACACACACATAATTTAAAAATTATTCCCCACAAAATAAGCTTTATTTCAGAGAGGGTCAGATTATATCAGAAGTTCTGAAGAGTAAAAATAATCCTGACACCTAAAGATAGACTTTTATCAAATCTTTTTTTTTTTGGCCACATTACACAACAGGTTAGATCCCCTGACCAGGGATCTAACCCATGCCCCCTGCATTGGAAGCATGGAGTCTTAACCACTGGACTGCCAAGGAAGCCCCATCAAATCAAATTTTTACTTAAAAAAAAAAATTAATCATTCTGCAGGGATTGCAACAACTCTAGTACCCTGTTCAAATAAATACTAATAATCATCACTATGACATGATGGCCATCCTCTTTTCAAAAGGATGTCAAGTAACCTACAGTCCCTGTTGGTACATAGCATAAGTTAAATTCACCACAATCAGTGCTTAAAATGGTCCATGGGTGAATACTGGCCCATCAACTATTTATTAGAAACTCATAACAAGACAACTAAGGAAACAAGTATTTATAATTGTTTATACCAGCTTGAATGGGGAATTTTATGTCTGATAGATTTATAATATAAAATACAAATCCAACATTGTTTGTCTGCTTTTCCTTTTTTTAGTAATTTTGGACTGGAGATACACACACAGCAATAGATTCCTGTTGGCATTTTACTCCACTTCCCTTTAGGGTGTGAAATTTATACTGTGTCGAAATGCAGCTATAGAAAAACAGATGGAAAATGCAAAGACTGCCAGAGTTATCTGGCCCTAAGTAAGTCCACAGCCTAAGTTAAATCTACAACAGTGACATGTTGGAAAACTGACATTTATCAACTCTAACCTCTGGTGTAGGGGTCCATTTTTGTGTACTTATGTTTATTTTAAAACAATGTTAATGACCATTTTTCATGCTAGTGTTATGCCAATGATTATAAGTAGACCCAGAGGAAAACGTCTTGATTATTTTTCCAAGAAAGTGAGAAAGTATTACACAGAGGAAAAGGAGAAATGGAAAAAAATGCTTCATGAAACCCAAACTAGAGCCGTTGGAAGAATAATGTCGCATGTTTCTCTGAATATCAGTGTGATTCTGCAATATGAAGACATGTACTAATCACCTCTTACAGAAACAAATGCAAACAATACCATTATGACCACATTTTTAATACTTCTAAATATTTTGTTAGTTTTTATGATGGATGTTCCCATTAATACTACTTAATGGTTTAAACCAACTACATAGTTAAAAACTGCCCCAATCAGCTTTAAAAGAAATTCCTTCGTTACAGAAACTATGAGTGTGGATGCATAAAATATTTGGAGGAAGACATGCAAAATGATAAAAATAGAGACCAGAGTCTGACCAGGACCAAGTTTCCAAACTAGTAAGGTTACAGCGTTCTTCTGCAGTGTTTTTTAGTTTCCAAAATTCCAAGTCCTAGATAAGGCCTGGATATGATTAAGTTTCACACAACATTACATATATTCACCGTAACTGTTTGTTTTTTTTTTTCCTGAGAGCCAGAGTTATTAGTAACAACCCATGGCACAGTGTGGTTGATGGAAATTATTTAAATACAAAATAAATATATCTTACTTTATTTAGCTTACTCAATTACACTAAGAGGTGAAGCTCTGCCTCTTTTTTTCTTATATTAGGGTATCTACCGATAGCCTAAGGACATGTGTGTATTTGATTATAAAATCCTACACAAAATATTCAAAATTTGTCCTGCCAGTACATCATGTTTCAAAATGTCCCAAATGCAAACAAACAGTAACAACAATTTCAAAAACACCATAAAGACAAAAAGCAAATGACAAACTGGGAAAAATAGTTTGCAACTCATATCACTGACAAATGGCTGAACTTTCCAATAAAGTAGAAATTCCTAAAAAACTGGCTTCCCTGGTGGCTCAGGTGGTAAAGAATCTGCCTGCAACGCAGATTCTTCCAGAGTTTGATCCCTGGGTTGGGAAGATCCCCTGGAGAAGGAAATGGCAACCGACTCCAGTATTCTTGCCTGGAGAATCCCATGGACAGAGGAGCCTGGCAGGCCACAGTCCACGGGGTCGCAAAGAGTTGGACACAACTAAACGATTAACACTTTCACTTCTTAAAAAAAATAAAAATAAAAAAAAACAAAAAAGCCAACATCCCAGTAGAAAAATAGACAAAGGATATAATAGGCAGCTCACAAAATGGAAATATAAATAAGTGACTGACTCCATATACAGGAGAAGATCCTCAACCTTACCTATAATTATTATTAAAATTACCCACATAAGATACCATAGTGATTACCTACAACTGTCCATGATATAATTTTACCGAGAATAAGGAAAACATGTTATAATGAAATACCATTATTTCACTAACTGACTGTTAACTAACAGTGCTAGTGCAGCTACGGGTAAACTGCACATGCATTCTCATGCGCTACGTTGGGGAATGTAAAGTGGCACCACCTCTATGAAGACAATATGGTAATTTTTATCAAAAGTAAAAATACATGCCAGAAGGCCTATTATTGGGTCAATGATGAAAATCAATTTGGAAATTAGAGAAATGTATCCATGTTCAATTTATTGAAGTTGGTAACTTATGGTTATATAAGAGGATATCCTTATTTTGAGAAAACACACATTTAAATATTTAAAGGAAAGGGGCAATAATATATTCAACTTATACTTAAACAGTTCAGAAAAATGTACTTATATCTATATGCACATGCATGCAAACACAGAGCAAGAGAGAGGAGAGCAAATGATAAAGCAAATGGAATAAAATGTTAGGAGACGATAAAGGGTTTACAACTGTTCTTTATATTATTCTTATGCTTACAACTTTATTGCTAAATGTAAAATTTTTAACTGTGTGAAAAAATGAAAAACCCTTTGACCCAGAACTTTCCCTTTTAGGATGTATCTACCAGTTTACCAACATGTGTCAATAATTTACATATACAAAAATATTTATAACAACACTGTTTGGAAAAGAGAAAGACTGGAAAGCACCTATGGTCCAGCAGAGGGGCCCGGTTAATTACAGGACCTCCATACAGTGGACTGCTGCTGAGATGAACTGCGTAACAGAGTGGCCACTTGCCACGTGTGGCTACTGAATGCTGGGAAATTAAACTTACACCTGATATGCACTTCACTTACTGGAAAACCTTTAGGTATGTCTGAAAATTTTTATTTATGTGAGTCTATTTTGTCCAACTGTACATTTTAAGAACTCTAAATACAAGATCAGCATCAAGCATTCAAAGTGAAATGTGCTCTAACATGTTCAACACACGAATTTCAAAGACTTCATACAGGAAAGAAAAAGAATGCAAAACGGTAATCTTTTAACACTGATTACGTAATTGAAATAAAGTATTAGGACCTCTTCGGGCAGTCAAGTGGCTGAGACTCCACACTCCCAATGCAAGGATGTAGGTTCAATCCCTGGTTGGGGAGCTGAGATGCCACATGCCACACAGTGCGGCTTAAAAAAAAAAAAAAAGGCATTAAAATTAGTTTCACCTGTTTCTGTCTACTGTGTAAAATACAGCTAGCAGAAGTTCTTGACTTACATTCATGGCTGTGTTATATTTCTATTGGCAGTGCTGCTACAGAGCAGCCATCAACAAACTATTGCCTGAAGGCCAAATCTGCCCACTGTTCTTATACAGTCCACAAGCTATGGCCTTTTACAGTTTTAAATACCTAAAAAAAATAAAATAAGAAGAGTTGTTGTTTGTTATTCAATCAAGTATGTCATAACAAATGAAATTATATAAAACTAAAAGGGCAGTGGCCAATAAAGTTTTACTGAAACACAGCAATACCCATCACTTACATGCTGTGTATGGCTGCTTGTGCACAACAGCAGAGCGGAGTAGTTGTGAAAAACTCATTTGCTGACTCTTGCTACAAAAAATGAAATAGAGTGAAGCATCTCTGTGTGGTCAAAAGCAACACTTTTACCCTGTTTACTTCCAATTAGAATCTAAAGGGACCTGTTTGTGGGTCCGTAGTATTAAGTTCAATCCTCTTATCAGAACTCCTGGGCCCAGATAAGGTCTATGCAGATGTGGCCCTTGGTTACCAAGGACAGACAGCCCACTCATGCCCCTTAATCTTGGCTTCACTGAACCACACTTGCCCTCAGAGTCACAGCAATGTCCCGCCCCCATCTTCATCAGCAGGACACCCTCTAGTTACTATGCTTGCCTTCGGTCCCACTCCTGTTTTGACGATTTTTATTCCCTGGTTTCATCTTCCTGGGGCCCTGTAGTATCTTCTGGATGGGCACGAGGACACTGCCTTAGTCAGATCTGAACCAGCTTCTCTGTGTGGGGCAGGGGAGGAACATAAAATTAGGTGTGGATACCTATTCTCAGGGGCTTCCCAGGTGGCACTAGGGGCAAAGAACCCATTTGCAGGAGAGGTTAGAGATGCAGGTTCGATCCCTGGGTCAGGAAGATCCCCCTGAAGAAGGGCAGGGCAACCCACTCCAGTATTCTTGCCTGGAGAATCCCAGGGACAGAGGAGCCTAGCAGGCTATAGTCCATAGCGTCACAAAGAGTCAGACGCGATACACACACTCCTATTCTCAACTGCTCTGAGTGCTTCACAGCTTTCTTCCTAGTTGTCCACAGTCAGCAACTACCACCTGAGATAAATCACTCCTAAGTGCCAGATAGGACTAAGTGAATGAATAAAAAGAGGTGCACAGCTACCGGAACTTTTATGAAATTCACATTCCAGGTTGTATTTTGCCTTTTACTATAAGTATCAGTTCTTTCTATTATAATTACATTTCCTAAAAAGAGAACAGACTGTTAGCAAGAAGCTGTACAATGTCAATGGTCTGAATAATAAAGTTCATCTGTAAATGTTTCACCCTGAGGCAACAAGATGCATTTATTATTTACATTTCTTCAACAACGTTGCATTTTTTTTCATGTTATTGTATTTTTTCTTTGGTAAATTGTTGGCTGATGTCTTTTTGCTGATGTCTGCTGATATCTGTTTTGAGGTGCTAGCCTTTGTAAAAACTAACTTAAGATGAGAACGACATCATACCCAATGTTCTGTCCATCCTGAAAGAGTGGCCCCTAAAATGTCAATCATTTGGCTCTGCTCTCTCTCCCTTTTCCTCCTTCTCTCCTTGGGGAACAGCATAAAAGACACTAGATTTGGAGCCCTAAGACGTAGGTTCATCGCTAAGTCCTTGGGTCTTATCTACGACATATAAAGTAAAGGAACTGGATTAACTGGTCAGTAGGCCTTAGATGTCTAAAATTCTTTCAGTCTATTTCTAATCCTTCCCTGGTTATCACCAGCCTCAATCTACCTATGATGACAAGATGACTTAATTGTGAGTTAATTACAGGACTCTTTTTTTGGTAGCCATAAATCAATCAGCAGTGATGTAAAAATCAAAAGCAGGAAGTATAGAGAAAAAAGAAACAGTCTTTCATGCCCTCAGAAGTTTCAGTGTCTGTGTATACAATAAAATTAGTTAAGATTCTACCATCTCAGGGTCAGACTTTGGTTCTGTTCAGCATGTTAATGGCATTATTGCAAACAAATAGCTTCAAAGCAAATAACCAAATATTGACCAACCAGAACACAGTCCAAAATTCTGGTTTATTTGGTAGTGCAGAAGAATAAGTTAGTCACATTAGCTCTGATCCTCCCACTTCTTGTACCAATCCTCAATAATCTGATTTCCACACAATTGCCCTCAGCCAACTTAATTCTAAAAGACAAAATTTAAATAATCGATTTGTGCCTTGCTAAAGCACTTTTGGTTTAGGTTTTATTTTTATCATCAAAAGGGCCTCTACTCTGCATTTTTCTAATATCCCCTATCCTAACATCTGCCATTTTCTTAGAAATTCAAATTTTTCTTTAAAAGATCTGGCTCCCCAACCAAAACCAAAACAGTACACTTTTTTTTAAAAACAAATACTGAGGGGAGAAATCCACTCAAAATTCTACTATTCTATTTTTTTTTTGGGGGGGGGGGGGGGGGCATCCTGTATGGCATGCCAGATCCTAGCTCCCTGACCAGGGAACGAACACGCACCTCCTCCCAACAGTGGAAGCAGTCTTAACCACTGGCCCACGAGGGAAGTCCCTACCATTCTAATACAACTACTGCTTGTTTTTCCCTTATTTCCTACATCTTCATTCATATTCATGTAACTTTTTAGAGTCACATCATGTGATACATCCTGTTCTTCTCACAAAAAATTTTCCATGTTGCTACCCAGACATCACTATCATTATCAGTTAGCCGCAACATAACACATAAAGTAGATCAACATCACTTATTTAACCACTTCTATATTTGAGGGCATTTGATTCCAAAGTTTTACTTTTTTACAGTAATGGTATGATGAAAATTTTCATGCATAATGCTTTTTTCTTTCTTATGAGTCATTAGGCAAGATCCAAAGCAATGAGATTCTGGGTCAAGCGATGTGACTATATTTGGCATTTTTTAACAGACCCTGCCAAATTGTTTTTTCAGTCAAACAGTAAGAATTATTAAACATATAAGTCTGATGCTAAAAATAATATGAAGACTTCCCTAGTGGTCCAATGGTTAAGAGTCCACGCTTCCATAGCATGGGGGGACAGGTTTTGATCCCCGGTTGGGAAAACTAAGATCTCGCACTGCAGTGTGGTACAGCCAAAAAAAAAAAATAAAACAAAAATGTTACAGGATATGAAAAATACTACCTTTTCATGGGTGTGGGAAGCAATGACCACTAAAGGCAGTATGATAAAACACCACACTCCTTCAGCTCTTGATTCCTCAATACCTAGGGCATAATAAACAAACATCCTACTACATCTGCTGGTAGAAGGGCAACACACTCCTTTTAGGATAAAAGGATAAAATGACTTCCCTTGTGGCTCAGCAGTAAAGAATCCACCTATCAATGCAGAAGAAACAGATTCGATCCCTGTGTTGGGAAGATCCCCTGGAGAGGGAAATGGCAACCCACTTCAGTATTCTTGCCTGGAAAATTCCATAGACAGAGAAGTGTGGTGGGGTACAGCCCATGGGGTCGCAAAGAGTCGGACACAACTGAGCAACTGAACAACAACGATAAAAAAAGTTTCATGATCTTATTTTGAAAGTACCTTTTCATAAGATTTAAATGTGGTAGTACTTATTTTTGTTCGACTTGTATAATAATTTTTTCTTAACACCTGACTCTTCTCTAGACACCATGACTAAGAAAGAAAAAGGGAAAATGTTTTCAAACCAGAAAAATGTTTTCAAAGAAACAAATAATGGGAACACTTTCTTACTACTTATAAACACTAAGAAACAACGCCAGCCAATTCTATTCATCCTATAACATCTTAATCATTTACAACTATCTCCTTTTTATCATTACTAAGACAACACATGATACACCTTTTTAATTCATATACAAAAATGGAGATGTAGAAAACACTTGGCTTTCCAACAACAGCAAAAAAAAAAAAAACACATCCACTGCTGTGATACAACAGAAAGAACACAGAATCAAATACAGTCATCCCTTAGGATCTTCACAGGACTGATTCCAGGATGCCTCCTGGATACCAAACTCCAGGGATGCTTAAGTCCCTTGTAGAAAATGGTGTAGTATTCACATATAACCTATGCTCACCCTCCCATATACGTTAAATCATCTTTAGATTACTTATGCCTAATATAGTAATAGTTTCAGTTCAGTTGCTCAGTCGTGTCCTACGCTTTGCGACCCCATGGACTGCAACACACCAGGCCTCCCTGTCCATCACTAACTCCGGGAGTTTACTCAAACTCACGTCCATTGAGTCGGTGATGCCATCCAACCATCTCATCCTCCATTGTCCCCTTCTCCTCTTGCCTTCAATCTTTCCGAGCATCAGGGTCTTTTCAAATGAGTCAGCTCTTTGCATCAGGTGGCCAAAGCATTGGAGCTTCAGCTTCAACATCCGTCCCTCCAATTCAGGACTGATCTCCTTTAGGATGGACTGGTTGGATCGCCTTGCAGTCCAAGGGACTCTCAAGAGTCTTCTCCAAAATACAGTTCGAAAGCATCAATTCTTCAGTGCTCAGCTTTCTTTATAGTCCAACTCTCACATCCATACATGACTACTGGAAAAATCATAGCCTTGACTAGACAGACCTTTGTTGGCAAAGTAAAGTAACGTCTCTGCTTTTTAATATGCTGTCTAGGTTGGTTATAACTTTTCTCCCAAGGAGTAAGCGTCCTTTTATTTCATGGCTGCAGTCACCATCTGCTGTGATTTTGGAGCCCAAAAAAATAGAGTCTACCATTGTTTCCACTGTTTCTCCATCTATTTGCATGAAGTGATGGGACTAGATGCCATGATCTTTGTTTTCTGAATGTTGAGCTTTAAGCCAACTTTTTTCACTCTCCTCTTTCACTTTCATCAAAAGGCTCTTTAGTTCTTCTTCACTTTCTGCCATAAGGGTGGTGTCATCTGCATATCTGAGGTTACTGATATTTCTCCTAGCAATGTTGATTCCAGCTTGTGCTTCTTCCAGCCCAGCGTTTCTCATGATGTATTCTGCATAGAAGTTAAATAAGCAGGGTGACAATATACAGCCTTGACGTACTCCTTTTCCTATTTGGAACCAGTCTGTTGTTCCATGTCCAGTTCTAACTGTCCCTTCCTGACCTGCATACAGGTTTCTCAAGAGGCAGGTCAGGTGGTCTGGTATTCCCATTGGTTTCAGAATGTTCCACAGTTTATTGTGATCCACACAGTCAAAGGCTTTGGCATAGTCAATAAAGCAGAAATAGATGTTTTTCTGGAACTCTTGCTTTTTCGGTGATCCAGTGGATGTTGGCAATTTGATCTCTGGTTCTCCTGCCTTTTCTAAAGCCAGCTTGAACATCTGGAAGTTCACGGTTCACGTATTGTTGAAATCTGCCTTGGAGAATTTTGAGCATTACTTTACTAGCGTGTGAGATGAGTGCAGTTGTGTGGTAGTTTGAGCATTCTTTGGCATTGCCTTTCTTTGGGATTGGAATGAAAACTGACCTTTTCCAGTCTGCGGCCACTGCTGAGTTTTCCAAATTTGCTGGCATACTGAGTGCAGCACTTTCACACCATCATCTTTCAGGATTTGAAATAGCTCAACTGGGATTCCATCACCTGTACCAGTTTTGTTCATAGTGATGCTTCCTAAGGCCCACTTGACTTCACATTCCAGGATGTCTGGCTCTAGGTGAGTGATCACATCATCTTCATTATCTGGGTCGTGAAGATCTTTTTTGTACAGTTCTGTGTATTCTTGCCACCTCTTCTTAATATCTTCTGCTTCTGTTAGGTCCATACCATTTCTGTCCTTTATCGAGCCCAGCTTTGCATGAAATGTTCCCTTGGTATCTCTAATTTTCTTGAAGAGATCTCTAGTCTTTCCCATTCTATTATTTTCCTCTATTTCTTTGCACTGATCACTGAGGAAGGCTTTCTTATCTCTCCTTGCTATTCTTTGGAATTCTGCATTCAAATGGGCATATCTTTCCTTTTCTCCTTTGCTTTTTCTCTTCTTTTCACAGCTATTTGTAAGGCCTCCTCAAACAGCCATTTTGCTTTTTTGCATTTCTTTTTCTTGGGGATGGTCTTGCTCCCTGTCTTCTGTTCAACAATGTCACAAACCTCCATCCATAGTTCATCAGGCACTCTATCAGATCTAGTCCCTTAAATCTATCTCTCACTTCCACTGTATAATTGTTAGAGATTTGATTTAGGTCACACCTGAATGGTCTAGTGGTTTTCCCTACTCTCTTCAACTTAAGTCTGAATTTGGCAATAAGGAGTTCATGATCTGAGCCACAGTCAGCTCCCAGTCTTGTTTTTGCTGACTGTATAGAGCTTCTCCATCTTTGGCTGCAAAGAATATAATCAGTTGGATTTCAGTGTTGGCCATCTGTTGATGTCCATGTGTAGAGTCTTCTCTACACATGAGTCCATGTGTAGAGTTGTTGGAAGAGGGTGTTTGCTATGACCAGTGTGTTCTCTTGGCAGAACTCTATTAGCCTTTGCCCTGCTTCATTCTGTATTCCAAGGCCAAATCTGCCTGTTACTCCAAGTGTTTCTTAACTTCCTACTTTTGCATTCCAGTCTCCTATAATGAAAAGGACATCTTTTGGGGGTATTAATTCTAGAAGGTCTTGTAGGTCTTCAAAGAACCCTTCAACTTCAGCTTCTTCAGCGTTACTGGTTGGGGCATAGGCTTGTATTACCATGATATTGAATGGTTTGCCTTGGAAACGAACAGAGATCATTCTGTTGTTTTTGAGACTGCATCCAAGTACTCCATTTCAGACTCTTTTGTTGACCATGATGGCTACTCCATTTTTTCTAAGGGACTCCTGCCCACAGTAGTAGATATAATGGTCATCTGAGTTAAATTCACCCATTCCAGTCCATTTTAATTCGCTGATTCCTAAAATACCGATGTTCACTCTTGCCATCTCCTGTTTGACCACTTCCAATTTGCCTTGATTCATGGACCTGACATTCCAGGTTCCTATGCAATATTGCTCTTTACAGCATCGGACCTTGCTTCCATCACCAGTCACATCCACAGCTGGGTGTTGTTTTTGCTCTGGCTCCATCCCTTCATTCTTTCTGGAGTTATTTCTCCACTGATCTCCAGTAACATATTGGGCACCTACCTTCCTGGGGAGTTCATCTTTCAGTGTCCTATCTTTTTCGCCTTTTCATACTGTTCATGGGTTTCTCAAGGCAAGAATACTGAAGTGGTTTGCCATTCCCTTCTCCAGTGGACCTCATTTTGTCAGAACTCTTCACCATGACCTGTCCTTATCATAAGCCTCTTATCCTTCTCCATCAGAGGGCAGACAGTCTGAAAACCACAATCACAGTAATAGTTTTATACATGTAAATAACTTTTTACATGATTAATATGTAAATAGTTGTAAATACTATGTAAGGAGTTTCAGGCATGTGGTAGATTCAAGTTTTGCTTTTTAGAAATTATGGAGTTTTTTCTCTGAGTATTTTCGATCCACAGTTGGTTGAACTGGAGAATGCAGAACCGTCAACATGGAGGGCCAACTTCACTATACTAGAAAGTAAAACAGGATCCATTATACATAGGCTTTTGCAACTTTTTATGTAGCTTCTAAATATACCCTTTCATTATGAAATATATACAGCATGCAGAAAACTATAGGAACTCACCAACCAGCTTTATCTAATCTTAATGTTTTGCAATATTTGCTTTAGATTTTTAAAAACAGAATTGAAGCCCCTTGTGTAGCCTTCTATTCTCCTCCCCGCCTTCACAGAGATAAACTGCATGCTGAATTGGCTACATATTATTTCTGTGTGTTTTATATTTTTATTATAAGTATGTTTCAGTAAAATACATTTACCTTATTTAATTCCAAAATGAAAGCCTTTTCATACTGTAACATCTCCAAAATTGGAATGTGTCTTACAATCCATAACAAAGCATTACATCACAGTTTAATCTGCAGATTTTCCTTTTTGTCCGTATACCTAAAATAGGGGTATGTCTCAGCATCAATAGGGTTTTAGACTCTATGAAATGTGGTAGTATTTTTTTTTCATTTTAATGAAACATAAATGGTATCAAGTGAAACATTCTACAACTTCGTATTTTCATCCAGTACTACAAAGACTTCCTGATGTTGTAACATATATGCAGCATCTTTAAATGTTCCTAATTCATTGTTACACACCACAAAATCAGGAGTCCTTTAGGTAAGAATGGTAGCTAGTGGAAATGGCAACCATTATCGTTCAAATGTGTGTGCTTGGCTAAAAATCAGGGAGTGACAAGATGAAAACAAGAAAAAAAAAGGGAAGGGAAAAAGATAAACAGAAAGGGCTTGCTCGATGCGTAAGTAGCGGGGACAGCTGACAACTGCATAATCAAACATAATGACTCAGAAATAAAAATGATGACCGGAGGAACTATTCCCAGGAAACCGGTGCTGTTGCTACTTCAGAGCCCAGATGGAGAAGCAGCCTGCTTGTGTCAGCCAGGCAGCACTAAGACCCCAGACCCTGCCTGTACACAGCAAACTTCTCACTCCAGCATCAGGCCAGGCCAGGCCACAGGGACAGAGGGACAAACAAGCGGCACCTACACAACAGCCTCGGTCCATCTCCTCCGCTTCTGCTCCTCCCCGCCCCTCCAGCCCACCTCCTCCGCCCACGTCCCTCCCCGGCTCATTTGTGTTCCTCCTTTCAATTACTCACTTGAGGAAGTGCACTCGAAGACCTATGTCCACTGACTGTCTGCTCTCCTGCACACATACACACACACAATCACTCAGTGAAATGTCATAATAATCAATCAGGACTAAATTTTGCTGATGGGACATAAGAAAATTTCCATTACTGGGTCCTAAAGCCAAACTCTAGTTTTAACTTATTCTGAGTTTTAAAAGGTAAGGAAATAATAAACCTAGAGTTCCTAATAACTTTTTCTTTTCTCTTTCCATATGACATAAAAATACCTTGATGGAGGCAGATTTTATTACCAATAAGAGCCTCAATGGCCAAATACACATAGAGAGCCCTTACCTTTATCAGAAGACATCCTGCCATGATTCTTATACAGTGCAAATTAACACTTACATGTGTGTTTTGCCCCTTTATTTCCATTTAGCCATGAACTTATGACACTACCTGATCTAACAGAAGCTGACAAAGCCCGTATTTATGCATATTTCTTAAATAAAAATATTACTGAATTCTTAATAAATGGAGCTTTAAATGAAAAATAAAATATATTTTTTATCTTTAACAAAGGTTATATTTTAAACTCTAGTGTATTCTTTTTTCAGTTCAATGATGCTTTAATAAAATAGGATATAACAGAGAAATCATTGGGAATTACATGATAAGAGAATGGAGCCAAGCCTCTGTAATGATAGAAGGGACATTAGAAGATTACCCCAAGCATTCACAAGAAAACCAACTGCTTCCTTTCCCCCATGAGATGCCTGAGAAAGTTTAATTTTGCCTGAGTCCATCCTTGTTGGGAGTCCATCTTTGTCAGCCACTGATTGGGGGACAATTTACAGTGAGCAACAGAGGCAAGCGGTTTGTCTCAAGTGGAAGGAGGCCATCATACGTCTCCATCCAGACGCTGTGAACATGTGTGTTATGCCTTCTCCAAACTCTCGACCTTTCTCTCCTCACTACTGGCTTCCCTTCCCCGAGATCTGTCCCCCCAGTGGACCCCCAGGAGGGTCCACCTCGGGATAGGAGACTCACAAGCAGGGAGGACGGGGGGACAGCTGGATGCAATGGATCAAAGCCCAGGCTTTGGAGAAAGACAATCCAGGAAGAAATCCCAGCTTCTGTCTGGGTCTTGAGCAAGGGGCTTCACCTCTGTGAGCCTCCCCTTCCTCATCTTAAAAACAGAGATATGACTATCTGCCTCACATGTGGGAGCTTCATTGTCTCAGTAAATATTTGTTGGAGAAAGAGACAGACTTAGAGAACAAACTTATGGTGGCCAGGGGGAAAGGCATAGTTAAGGAGTTTGGGGTAGGCATGTACACACGGTTGTATTTAAAATGGATAACCAACAAGGACCTACTGTATAGCAAGGGAAGTCTGCTCAATGTCATATGGCAGCCTGCAGGGGAGGGGGTTTTGGGGAGAATGGATACATGTGTATGTTTGGCTGAGTCTCTTCTGTGTTCGCCTGAAACTATCACAACATTGTTAATTGCCTATACCCCAATACAAAATTAAAAGTTCAAAACATAAATACTTGTTGAAGGCCAACCATGCAGGAGCAACAGAGCCAGAATGAGGGTGAGGCAAGCAAGGCATTTTCTCTGAGTACAAAATTTAAAGGGGCACCAAAACAGTCCTCAAGATAACTTCCTTTTTAATTAATTTATTTATCTTTGGCTGTGCTGGGTCTTCGTTGCTGCACTCAGGCTTTCTCCGGTTATGATGAACGGGGCCTGCTCTCTGGTCGAGGTGCACAGGCTTCTTGTTGAGGCAGTTTCCCTTCCCACAGACCACAGGCTCTAGAGCTCAGGCTCAGCTTTCTAAGTCGTGGGCACATGGGCTCTGTGGCCCCTCAGCGTGTGGAATCTTCCCAGGTCAGGGATCGAACCTGTGTCCTCTGTAATGGCCCTCGGATTCTTAACCACTGGACCAGCAGTAAGGTCCTCGTAGTAACTCTTTTTTTAATTGGAATATTTTATTTATTTATTTTTAATTAAAGGACAACTTCTTTACATCAACATTAATCAGCCATAGGTTTACCCATTAAACTCTAGTGCATTTTATTTCATACAAGGTAATAGAACCAAACAGTCCCCAACCATTTTATTTTCTTTCTCCAAAACATTCTATCAGCCATAAAATCCACATGTATTCTGGTATTTTAGAGCATTCTGCAACTAAAGTTCCTGTTACTTGCTGACATATTTGAAGCGTGTTTGAACATAAATTATCAGAACATTCTTTCAACTTTGATTAACTCATTTTCTGTCAAGTTATCCTAATTAACCTACAGTCTTCAAGCTTTGGGATTACTGCTGCCAATTCTGTACAACCATTTGTTTAATGCACGGTCTGCTCCAATACCCTCCAAGGTGAAACTGCAAATATAAACCCTTTTTAATTTTTACTCATTAACTAGACATTGGAATGTGCCATGCCGTGTAATCTGTATTAATGTGTGAATACAAGTTTTGCCTACTTCATATGAAGCATTCAGAAAGAACTTATTAAACAAACTGTCTCAGCGAAGAAGGCCTCTCATTTGTTCAAAAACCTCACTGAACGCCTAGTATATGCCAAGAACTGTTCTGGGCAGCACAGATATAACTGTAAACAAGGCGGACACAGATAGCCCCAGCTTTCATGGGCCTTACACTCTAGTAAAGAACACAAACATTAACAAACAATTACAGTCAAATAGCGAGAAAGCTACTGTCTCAACTGGTGCCTTGCATAGTACCTTCCAGAGTTAAGCTCAGTACATGCTGTTATCAGTACCTCAATTACTATAGTCTACCCAGTAAAGTTTCCCTATGTTAAGTTCATACATCCAAGGGAAGAAGAGAGATGACAAAGTCGTGCTTCAGATTAAAACTGCAGCACAGAGCACTATGAATGTACTCAATGCCACTGCTGTGTACACTTAAAAACAGATAAAGGACTTTCCCGGTGGACAAGTGGTTAAGAATCTGCCTGCCAGTGCTCGGGACATGGGTTTGATCCTTGATCCAGGAAGATTCCACAGGTTGTGGGGCAACCAAGCCCGTGTACCACAGCTACTGAGTCCGCGAGCTCTAGAGCCCATGCTCTGTAACAAGAGAAGCCACCTCAAGAAGAAGCCTGCGCATCGCAACTAGAGAGCAGCCCCCATTCACTGCAACTAGAGAAAGTCATGGGCAGCAACAAAGACCCAGCACAGCCAAAAATAAAATTAAAAAAAATTTTATTGGATAAAATGGTAGATTTTATGTTATATATATATTTACTACAACAAAAAAAAACAGCACTTTAAAATCGTATTAGACTGATTAATCAGGTGAAGCCAGTTCAACATTTAACAGAGACTCGGAACACATGAGTACTCTGGCCTCTCAGAACGGTGCCTAAAAGGTGGAGCAAAGAGGAAGCCATACTGCACACAGCTGAAAGCCGAGAGAAAATGTGAAGCTGGCTTCGCTTCTCTTCCAGCTTTATGGAACTGCTCAGTTCACCTGCTCTGCTCACCCCGCCTGGAGAACACAGCTGAAGGGTGGGGCGGCGGGGAGCCACACCCTTAGATATGGGTTTCACTACAAATGCACAATTTCTAATTTTGGTTCAGTTCTCAGAACTGTTCTCAATTCTCTTCCTTATCAGTAATCACCTCCCCAGTCTTTTTCACTCTTAAAACTGCTGCTCAATCCCACAGGCCATACTTCACACACGACTTCTCCTCAGAGGAAGCACAGGTCGGTGATTCTTACCAGCCCTACCTCCATCTGCTTCCGTTCTGACTTTCCTCTCTCCAGGCTCTCCAGGTGCTGAAGAGATGGCACCTCTGGCAAATGCACGGCCCACCACCACACCAGCTGTGCTCTGGATTCCCCCATCTGAGTCCTGCTCATGAACTTATTCCACCAGTTAGCCACTTGGTAACTTGACCTTCTCCCTCTCTACAGGTTCTTTCTCCTCAAGCTACTCCATGTTTAAAAAATTGTTATCCTTGCAACCCCCAAACCTAATTCTCTTCCACCAACCACCCTATTTCTCCCCTCCCTCCCTTCTTAGCCTGAATCCCCACCCCTACCTCCCATTCACTGCTCCACAGACTAATCAATCCCTGCTTCCTGCACACCCAGGCCAAGGAGTGTCTGCTGGCTGAAGTCATCAGTCATTTCCCACTGACTCATTTCAATGGACCTCTTTTAAAAAAGAAAAGAAAACCTCAGCCATATTTGACTCACTTGATTGGCAGTACCCCCACTCACCCAAAAATCACCCAAGTGAAAAACCTGCCTTTCCAAAGTCCTTGCATGCTATTTCACCTCCTCATTCAGTCACATGCAAATACATATAAACACACAAATACACAGTATTATCTTCCTGTTAAAATTAAAAACACAGATAAGCATATAAAATAAAATTAAATAAAATAAGGTGCACAAGAGGCAAAAACATACGTCCATACAAAGACTTGCACAAAAATGTTCGTAGCAACTATTTAGAGCAGACATAACCTGGAAGCAACCCAAATGTCCACCAATACGTGAATGGATACAGGCAAACAATGGAATACTACTCAGCAATAAAAAGGAATGACCTGCTAGTACAGTCGTCTCCGCATGTGAGAGGAGTTGACTCCAGGACCCCAGCAGATACCAAAATCTACAGATGCTCAAGTCCCTCATATAAATAAAAAAGCAGCTACATATAACCTATGCACATCATCCTATATCCATGCATTAAACCATCTCTAGGCTATAACCTGCCCACTCCAGTGTTCTTGCTTGGAGAATCCCAGGGACAGGGGAGCCTGGTGGGCTTCCGTCTATGGGGTCACACAGAGTCGGACACGACTGAAGTGACTCAGCAGCAGTAGCAGCAGCAGGCTATAACCCTGCAGGACTTCATGGGCCTTCCTGGGACAGACTCCTCCTGCATATCCTCTGCTTTAGCCCCTCTCTCGAGTGCACAGATAGCAGCATCTGACACACGTCTCCTGAGCTGTTTTACAGATCTAAACCACTACCAAATGGAAGGAGTTAACTACTGGATGACCATAAGCACACAGCCTCCAGATCTAACTGGAGCCTAGGGAATGAAAATATTAACCCCTATGACCCCACCCTGTTAACCTCACCATCAGCCAATCGGGGAGCTGATCACACACCCTGGCCCGCCCCCCTTTCACCTAGCCTTTAAAAATGCTTTGCTGAAACCCACAGGAGTTCAGGTGCTTTGAGCACTAGCTCTCCTGGACTCCTTGCTCAACAATAAATGCTGCATTTCCCTTCACAATAGCCTAGTGTCAGTAGACTGGCTTCATGGCCTGAGGCGGGCAGACCCAATGTGGTCCAGTAACAGGTTATGTATAATACCTAATGAACATGCTATGAAAATAGTGGCTGGCATGGGGTAAATTCCAGTTTTGTTTTTTGGAGCTTTCTGGAATTTTTTTTTCTGAATATTTTTTACATGTGGTTGGTTGAACCCAGGATACCAAAACCAGGGGTATGGAGGGCCAACTGCACATGCAACAATATGGTTGAATCTCAAGAGCATCACGCTGAGTGAAAGCTAGACACAAAAGAAAACACTGCAGGATTCCATTTATAGAAAATTTTAGAAAAAGCAGAACTACAGTGACAGAAAGCAGATCAATGGTTGTCAAGGGCAGAGGTGCAGGGGAAGACTGACGGAAAAGAGGCCTGCAGGAACATCGTGGGGTGATGGAAGGCTCGTATCATGACTGCAGTGATGGCCACCTTACTGTCAGAACTCAAACTGTAGACTTAAAACTGGTGAATTTTACCACGTGTAAATTACCCCTTAATAAAGCTGCCCTCTAAAGATTAAAGTGAGTCTTCTAAAATACACTCTAGTTAAAATCTCTGTGTCTACATTTATTTTCCATAGTCCTAATTCATATTTTCAGTTCTGTAGTAATTCAGTTCTATATAGAGTATTTATAATAATGTGTTTCTTATAATAATACAGATCCTCTGACTGGAAATACACAAAATTGTTTTATTTCCAGAAACCTTAATAAGGCAACAATTTGTTACAATGTGTGTGAACTT
This sequence comes from Budorcas taxicolor, assembly GCF_023091745.1. NCBI lineage: Eukaryota > Metazoa > Chordata > Mammalia > Artiodactyla > Bovidae > Budorcas > Budorcas taxicolor. The sequence goes on from NC_068918.1 coordinate 30,915,849, forward strand.
TGTTATTATCAAAATGGTAGTATCTTGATCATGGTAAATACGTAGTATGTCTCTGATTCCACCGGAATAGCAATTTCATGTACTCAGATAAAACGGTTCTTTGGGAACCTCTTAAATGAAGACCACAAACTCCAAAAGGTAAATACTGGCTGCCTTTTAGACACTGTACCCATGTGAAAACACAAAACAAGGACTTCCTCCTTAACTTTACTCCCTTGGGACTGAAATATCTCCTTTTCTTTATGCCCACCCCAACCTGAATACCTAACATATATGATACTTTTATGTTGACTCCTTCAAAAAGCATTTAGTGCATAAATGGAATTGCTGTCACCGAAAGACTCACTTCCTAAACAATCTATATTCAAACTGATTTTATAATGATATCACAATTTCCCTAATCCTAGTAACCAGAAGTATACACACAAGTTGCAAGCCTTAACCTGTTAAGCCAACCCTATTAATCCTTACCTGGGGTCAACCTATGAACGTCTACTTGAAAACCACAAGATAGTGTATTACTGTATGTTCCCTGTGGTTCCACACAGTTTGCTGAGTTTCAGAATGATCACGCTATAATGCAAGGGAGAAAAGGTTGAAAGCAACTAATTTCCACTCACTTATTATTAGTCTTAGGAAAGCTGATTAACTATGACAGTTCTACTAACTCACCAACTCGCTTTCCAAAAAATTAAGGATATTTCCAGCTAAATACAGTAATTATCCAAAGATTAGTGGCCAGTGATTAATTTATCTTCTTAAGTGACCATAAATAATAGGGATTACAATGCCTTGACATTTTCCATAACCCATTCTCAGTTGCCACCAGACACCCAAAGTCATCATGATGAATTGGAGGAAAAAGACAAATTAATTGGATTAAGCATTACTTTCCGATTTTTTTTTTCCCGAAAAGAGTAACAGTCTGCCTTTTACTTTAAGTGTCTCAATATTTGTTTCCTAATCAAAGCTACAAAAAATAACTACCACTAATTATATACCAACTCATTGTAATTTTGTTAGCATACACATAACAAATGAACACTAAATTACAGAAACCAGTGTATTTTGAAGTCAATACCAAAAAACATACACTGTTCTTTTGCTATTCCTGACCTTTAGTATTAGCAAATCTCTCCGGTGTGTTGGCATGAGATTTATAAGACTATATGGCTCCTGTTTCTCAAACTCAGAGGAAAAAATACTTGACTTGGGACTTCCCTGGTGGTACAGTCAGTAAGAATTCAGCTGCCAATGCAGGGGTCACAGGTTCAATCCCTGATCCAGGAAGATTCTACGTGCCACAGGCAACTAAAACCTCTGCACAGTAACTACTGGAGCCTTCGCTCTAGGGCCCAAGAGCTGTGACTACTGAAGCCCATGCTCCTAGAACCTGTGCTCACAATGAGAGAAACCACTGCGATGAGAAGTGCACACACAGCAAAGAAGAGAAGCCCGCACTCGCTGCAACTCGAGAAAGCCCACATGCAGCAACGGAGAGCCAGCACAACCAAAACAAATCATTAATTAATCCTTTTTAAAAAATACTTGAGTTGGCCTCCCTTTTACCTCCCCTCCCTACGATTACTGGATATCAAACTGACTTGTCAGCAGACCAGTACTTCAGTTCATGCCAGTAAGCACAACAGCAGGCAAGCAAGGTCAAAATACTGCCTTAAATCCTGACACGTGCTTTAATACAGGCCTTGTAAATGAAGTCAAAAGGTACTAAAGATGAACAGTTACTGGAAGGAAGGAGAGGGGGTAGGGGTGTCTTGGCTTACAAAACAGGCAGATACCGTCTTCTTGCACAACCATCAATTAAATTCCCTTTCACCCACCCCCTGCTTTTACTGGTTCTTCCTCCAGGGTCACTGTACTTCCAGCACCTTCAGCTGGGCTTCCATCACAAGAGAGCAATTCCCGGACCTGAATTCTGAGAAATTATAGCACAGCACGTGAGTCCACACACACGCCCACACACGGGGACTGGATCAACCTACTCAGTAACAAGAGTGTCTGACCCATCTCAAGTGTGTTGTCCATCCAAAGCACTGTGACGTTATCTTACCTGAGACTCACTGCTAGGCTGCGCGACAGGAAACCAAGGTAAAAACAGACCGGCGGGTAGCCAGGTATTCTTTTCCCTAAAAGCAAACTAACTCCATTTCTGGGCAGCAAGCACCACAAGACATATCCTCCTTGCAATCAAACCTCAGTTGTCTGGTGTTAGCATGCCACAGACAAGTCCTATTTCTTAAGAAACTGTATAATATATTCCACCCTAGTCCTAGTCAACAGAAAACTTAATTTCATTTACACTGCTTTTCTAGTAGCTTTCCTAGATGAATTTTTTAAAGAGTGAGCCTACACTGTTTTCATTATGAATTGTGAGAGAGGTGGCTGACTCAGTTCCTAGGCTCAGAAGGCTGATCTACAAGATAACACCTTTCTGTTGAACAAGTTTTCCACCACTATCAATACTTTACAATTAGAATTATATAAATTAATGGAAATGATTCTAAGCTACTCTCACCACAGGCTCTTGGTCTAGAACATCTGGAAAGTAAGACGTAGAGACCAGCTTAATTCATTGTATCATTAATGTAGAAACAGCAAATGCCAATAGTCTCAGAAGACATGTAAAACTGCAGGCGGGGCAGAAAATAAGTCTTGGGACTAAGTTTTGAAAATACTTCAGACAATGATAATAAAAAATACCATCTAAACTTTCAAAAGCTGCAAGTCTTAGAGAAATCTAGATGCTAAAAAGATTTTAAGGATGAAGTTGCGTTACTTTTAAATAAGATGATTTCAATGGAAACCAACCAAGCTACCTAGGAGCAGCCTCTGAGGCTTCTCGAGACAGAATTTCTAAGTTTCTATTACTATATCACATTCCTCTTAAAGACACAGGCTCTTTCCAAAGCTCGACCTCTGCCCTCAGCTTTGCTCTCAGGCTCCAGATCCACATTCCCAGTCGCCTGCTTGGCAGCATCCCCTGATGTCCTCTGGCATTTCACACTCATGTCTAACAACTTGAGTCAGCCTTTCCCTATCAACTCCTCCTCCGCACGCTCCTGGTCCTATCAGTGGCACCATCCAGCACTGTCTACACCATTCGTAGGGCCAAGTACAAAACAAAAACATGGGGCTCCTAGTTCAAAATTCAGATGCAGTCCCCAAGCAAAGGCATCATCTCAGTTTCCATGACGCTGTCCACACCCATCACTTGCCAGACTACTTGATCTGTCTTTTCAAGTGTCTCGCATCTACCCTCCCTGCCCACGTCCATCACTGTGCTGGCTCTCAGCCAAGAGCTCCGAAATTGATGTTCCTCTTTCCTTCCCTCAGAAACCCAGTCATGATTCTCAAGGCACACTTTTCAGAAATCCTTGGAGTCTCCCCATTGCCTATTAAATCACATCCAAACTTCTTAACTCGGCACTTAAATCTTCCCCTCCCCATTCTTTTCTGGCATGATCTTCTGGGGGCTTTCCTCTACAAATCCTGGGCTCCAGCCAAACCAAATTCTTTGCCACTTATTTAAAGAGCCCAGTGTGTTGCTGAGTATAATGAACCTGGGTCCTGACCCCAGAGACTGAATTCAAATCCACCTTTAGTTGCCCATTTGAAACATGAGGCTCATAACAGCAATTATCCCACAGGATCAATAAAGCAATAAAAAACATACAGTAAGACATTTATTCTCAGTGTGTACCCATCCTAGGGATGCCTATTCTGCTAAATCTGCTGAAGAAAATTACCAATCCTTTGAAGTCTAACTCAAAAGCTACCTCCCAAATGCCTTCCCTGACCATCTCAGTCAGAAGCCATTTTGCCTTCCCCTAAAATCCTAACCGTGTTTACGCCACATTTAACACAGGCGGCATACTCTCTCCAAGTTACTGATGTACACAGCATTTTGTCTTTCCTCATAACCTCCCAAGAGTATGGAATATGCCAAATTCCTTTCTGTTTTGCTCATAGTTCGTGCTCAAATGACTTTTACATCACTTTTAAAAATAAATCATTTTAAACATACACCCAAATCAATGAATTAAAGCTAATTCCACAGAATTAGCTGGGTCTGGAAGAGACTGAGGCAAGGCCACAGCACAGATGGAGAATGAGACAGGGCTGCTCGTGCAGACTCGAGCCTCTCAAGGACAACATGTCACCTAAAGAAGTCACTAAGTCCTCATGGCCAAGCCTCCCAGATGGTTAATTTCCATCCTCACTCCCACCCCCACAAAAGGCCTTGATCAACACCTAGGCTGGGCTTAGAGCGCAGAGGAAAGGGAACAAGGGCCTGCCTCACCTGCCAAGGTGTGTCACTTGAGAATCTAAGGACCAGGATAATCTCGGGCCTTTCTAGTGTTCCCACCTGTGGTTAAGAAAGCTTTACTCTAATATCTTCATTGGTAGGTGTCCTCTTGTATTTCCAGATGCCATTTACTGCTTCTAAAGGGCTCAAAAACTGGGAAAATACACTGCCCTAAAAGCAAGGAAATATGACCTCAACTAATTTTTAAAAATACCATTAGCAATTATCAAAGTAGCAAATATTAATAAAAATAAAACCTAACATTGGTAGGGCTTTCAGGAAGTCAGTATACCGCTGGGCACAGTAAACGGATTCAATTTCTCTAAAGACAGTTTGACAATGGGAGGGCATGGCAATCTACTCCAGTATTCTTGCCTGGAGAATCCCCATGGACAGGGTCAATGGAGTCGCAAAGAGCCGGACACTACTGAGCAACTAAGCACAGCAAACGTTATTATAAAGTTGTTCATGCCCTTTGAACGAGTAATCTCACTTTTGGACATACACACTATGGAAGCAATTCGAAAAAGGAGGAAAGAATTTGTTCAAAGATGTATACAGATATGCCATTTACATTGCATAACACAGCCTGCACTTCAAACACCCAGCAAAGGAGGCTCAGCTGAGTAATCTAGGGTAGAGCAGTATGATAGCCGAATGTCACATTTACTGAAAACATGAAGCAGGTTTCACCATCTGATAAAGAAAAATGTACCTTAAAAGGAATGTCCACGGAGAAACAGAAACAAAATCTTCACATATAAATCTACAAATCCTTATTTCCAATTCTGAAATTCCAAACCCAAAGTCTTCAAGATAGATAGCATCAATACTCACTTGGAAGTAAAACAGGACCTGAACTGACATGAAGCTACTTATGGTCTCTATTTGTCCCAATTACTCTCAACAACCATACATTTTTTGGAAAAACATCTATTAGATTACAGGGTGCTGCCTCAGACTCCCAGAGGGGGAGGAGTGTATTTAAAAAAAAAAAAAAACACATGTGTATGAACCTGGTTTTTTTTTTAATCCAAAAAATTCTGACCCCAAAACACATATGGCCCCCAGAGTTCCAGATAAGGGATTGTGGCTCTGTATTAATGACATCAGTTGTAAATTTAAATAGAGAGTTCAGGTTTGGTATTCCTTGACTTTGTTGAAAAAAGTGTTTGAAAGGAGTGCATTCTCTCAGGAAGATTCCTCATAGTGCTATATCTGCAGGAGTGTATGAAAAGACAAACCATATCCCTCTCCAAATAATTACAATTCCAAACCAATCAAACTGAACTCATCATAATTTCTTTTTGCTTGGATTCCAGAAGATTTCGCATTTCTGGAAAAGGGTCAGTCTTCTGTTCTACTGAGCATCACTTACAGACACAAGTTTGTTCAAAGAAATGATAAACACATTTTATAAAGAACACTGAGCTAAAATTTAAGTCAGTTAAAAGCATTACTTACAAGCTTCTAGTTTAAATGATCATTTAATATGTAACCATTTTTCCCAAGTTTTTTTTTCTGATGGCAACACATGTGTCTTTGAGACTTTTTTTCTGGTGGCCAGCAACAAAATGTGGGGAAATACTCTATTTGCCTTCGCCCCCATAAAAGCAGCCTGTGTACCATATATACGAAAGAACCACCAAACAAGGGGATTTTAGACTAGTAGTTATATAATATTCTGGATAAAATTATGCACATAAACACAAAAATTCATCTATTATCTCTTCTGACCCTCCTCGAGTCCCTCTACAACCCCCGCCCCTCCCAAAAACGAGATACATTAATAAGAATTCCATGGGCCATATCTGTGTGGGGCTCAGGTGTGATTAACACTAGTCTTAGCAACTGTCCATCTGACATTACATATCTCCATTTTGATCCAAAACAAAACGTGGTCAAATAATGTTGCTGTTGTTTAGTCACTCAGCCGTGTCTGACTCCTTGCGATCCCACGGACTATAGCCCGCCAGGCTCCTCTGTCCATGGGATTTTCCAGGCAAGAAAAACGGGAGTGGACTGCCATTTCCTTGATGTGATTTGAAATCAGTTCTCTGGGACTTATCTGGTGGTCTAGTGGTTAAGACTCTGAGCTTCCAATGCAGGGGGCATGGGTTTGATCCCTGGTCAGGGAACTAAGATACCCCAGGCTGCAGGGCGTGGCCAAAAAAAAAAAAAACCTTTCCTCCTAATCTGTTCATATATGATTAACAAAAGATTTTCATTATAAAAATAAAATCAGTTCCATTTATCAGTTCTAGACTATTTCATAATTAACATTTTTCTCTTGAGAAGAGACAAAACCTAACAATTACAATGAAAACTCCATTTATCTATCACTTATTCCTGTAAAACCACTTAATATTAGGGCAAGTTTACTATTACAGTCATTAAAGTTAATACTCTAATGTTAATAGTTATTTTTAATATTAATATTTTTACTATTGTAAAAGCAACACTTGTTCAACAAAGCAAAACTAAAAGCTACAAATAAAACAGAAAGAAACCTAAAAACCTGGCAGCGGGAGATAACTTTGGAGATGGGGAATTGTTGCCAAAGTTCAAGCATTACACTACTATAGAACAACAACGCAACTTTCTGCCCCTATCTGCGCTAAAACATCAATTAACTTTGTGGAATGCCATTGTTTAAACAACCATTGACAAATGTGAATCCTTTGAGATGCTGCCATTTGAAAGTGGAACGTAAACTCAAAACTAATAAAAAGGATAATTAAACACGATGAAAAGGTTTTCACTATTAAAACTAGTCACCAGACTAACCCACCTGACTCTGGCATTAATACCTATCTAGCCAGAAATGTCAATAAATACATCTTTTAATGAGTAGTGGTTTTCTACTCTCATGAAACGTATTTCAGAACTGGGTTTTGGATTGAGTCTAAGTTGGTCACAAGACTAAATAAATTTTTTACTTTCTGAACACATGCAGAGCGCTGTTGATGCAATTTACTCCTCAGCCAAAAAAAATGGGTAACAGCTGAACCACAGATCAATGCGCCTTTCCCTGAGTTTTATACACTAATTTAACCGCTGACCTTTCATTTGGATTTAACTAATGATAGAAAAGCATGCCTTGAGCTCAATTCAAAACTCCAGTTACTGATTCTCAAGTTGGGGGGATGTAGGAGGAAGGCAGGCTGGTTTCCCCTTACTAATAAGAGCAGATCTAAGAGGCACACTTAGTTTTGAAAAGCATATTCACTATTATAACTTTGTCTTTAAAAACAAACAAAAAAGAATCCTAGGAAATTCCCTGGCAGTCCAGTGGTTAGGACTGGGCACTTTCACAGAGCTGGCCCAGGAACTAAGATCCTGCATGCCTCGAGGTGCAACTAAAAAAAAAAAGAAAAAAGAATCCTAATTATAATAATGCCAGTAAATGTAATGTGACAAAATCTTAGCAAAAGAAAAACACAGAGAATGGCTTTATCTTCTGGGTATTAGGGAATCTCAAAAATTAAATTACCCTTGGAGGGGTGTATCAAAATTTTCAAGGGGTATGAGAAGAATTTTACGTTTGGGAACAAAAGGGTTATAAACACTGCTTCAGTCCATGTACATTATTTCAAATATTTATTTCATGTGTTTCCCCATAATTAAAAGTTAGTGAAATGCAATAGCCAAGAAATGGAAACAGTCTATCAATAAACATCCACTGACAGATAAATGCATAAAGGAGCTGTGGTGCATATACATACTGGAGGACACTGGACTTCCCTGGGGGCCCAGCGGCCAAGACTCTGAGCTCCCAGCGCAGGGGGCCCAGGTTCGATCCCTGGTCAGGGAGCTAGATCCCACATGCTATAACTAAGACCCAGAGCAGCCAAATAAATAAGTAAAATTAAAACAAATAAAAAGAATGAAATAATGCCACCTGCAGCACCACGGACACAGCTAGAGACTGTCATACGAAGAGACGTAAGTCAGAACGAGAAAGTCAAATACCATGCGATATCACTCATACGTGGAATCTGAACTAGGACACAAATGAACCTATCTATGCTAAAGCTCCAATACTCTGGTCACCTGATGTGAAGGTCTGACTCATTAGAAAAGACCCTGACGCCAGGAAAGGCTGAAGGCAGGAGAAGGGGACGACAGATGATGAGACGCCTGACGGCATCACCAACTCAATGGACATGAGTTTGAGCAGGCTCCAGCAGACAGTGAAGGGCAGGGAGGTCTGGCGTGCTGCAGTCCATGGGGTCGCAAAGAGTTGGACACGACTGAGCGACTGATCAGCAACAACATGAAACAGAAACACGGACATAAAGAACAGACGGCTGGTTGTCAAGGGTGGGGGGGGCGGGGCTGAAGGAGCGATGGAATGAAAGGTTGAGGTTAGCAGATGTACGCCTTTATATACAGAATGAATAAACAACAAAGTCCTATGCAACATAGCAAACTATATTCAATATCCTATGAGAAACCATGAAAAAGAATACTTTATATAAATATATAAAGGAATCACTTTGTTATACAGCAGTAATTAACACAACATTGTAAATCAACTATACTTCAATTTTTCAAAAAATTAGTGAAATGAAAAAAAGACTTCCAACTTGGAATAAGGCAAGCCACCTCCTCAGTTCCCTAGTTTTAGTGCCTACAGGCAAGGTGGGATCTAGGCATTTTGCTGTTAATGAAGATGGCTTAGCTAAGAAGGTTTGCTCACACACATGTGGCACAGAGATGACTAACAGCACTGCTCTCCTCCATTGACCCAGTCCTGGGTGGTGCTGCTACCCAGTTCCCAGGAGGGCTGGACTTGCTCCTTCTAAAACACTGCCAATAAAAACAGCCACAGTTCCTGCCTGGGTGGAAACAGGCTAGGTGGGTGCTCAGAGCTGGGGTGAGCCAATTGTCGGAGCAGTGTCTGGGGTTTAGCTTGTTTTTGTTAAGGTTTATTTATTTCACTTCAAAATGAGACCAGATCTCTAGCTGGGTTATGCTAACTCTAAATGGGATGGACTGGACGACTTCACAGGATTTCTGGTAGCCTGGATAGGAAACACTACACAGGTCCTAGAGAAGATTTAGGTAAATACACAGAAAATAGTTTCAAGGGGATAAAAGGCCAAGACTCCACATCTCGAGACAACTTTAACAGAGGGACAGATTTTTGTCCAGCTAAAAAGATGCTCTTACATTCAACTTAATGAATGTAAATACTGATATCACGTGGCCCAACCTTAAACTGTGCAAGCTGCGACTTTATTATCTATAGATGAGGTAACAACACACTACAAGGCCAAATAAAATCAAGTAATGTATATGAAAACCCTTCCTTTATGGTCTACACAAATTATCACTTGAACAAATATGGGTTATCTTAAACAGAATGCTAGATTAGGATGGGTTGGAATTAGGTTGTCTGTCTTCCACTCTAAGCTGAATTCATAATTCGTTTGAATTCATGCTACCCCCAAAACATTCCACGTGCATCAAAAACATAACAACAGTTGTAAAAAAAAAAAAAAAGCATTTTTTATTCCACAGCTGTGATCAAAGAAATAAAATAGCCAGGCCATTTCATCAGAATCTTATAAGGACCAACAACCACACTAAAGAGAGGAAGTGGAACACACACAGAGGCAAAGAAGCAAGGCAGACTGGGGAAAGCGCAAGGCCTCCTCTAAGCTGGAGCGTAAAGTGCAAAAAGGGAGTGTCTTCCTTCCCTGGAGGTCCAGCGGTTAGGACTCAGCGCTCCCACTGCAGGGGGTCTAAGACCTAAGATCCCACATGCTGTGCAAGAAGGGAGAGCGGTGAGAAGCAAGGTTACAGAGTCAGGCAAGGGCCAGTGCTCAAACAACTCTGGTTTTCCCAGAATTAATGGGTATCACTGATGGCTTTTAAACAGAAAAATGATATGGTCTAATGTTCTAGAAAAATCACTCATGTGTCTAAACTGAGGACCAGCAGACCCGTTAATAGGTTTTGACAGTAACTGAGGCCAAAAGTTAATAAACGCACAAATTAATGCACGGCACTAAAGGATAAGATGGGGATTGACTTACGAGGCATTAAGGAGGTAAACACAAAAGGACCTTGTCTGATTTAACAAAATAGGAAAGAGAAGAAATAAGAAATTAAGATGGATACTAGGTGTTTGACGTGAGCAACCAGAAGTGTGATACACTAAGAGAATTCAGAAGGAAGGCTGCATCTGCCCACAGGTGACCTGATGTTTTTGATGGTAGGTGAAAACGCTATGTGGGGTAGCTAAAAAATGAGTTCGTTTTAGTTGAGTATGGCATACTTGGGGCTTCCTGGTGGCTCAGTGGTAAAGAATCCACCTGCCAAGGCAAGAGACTTGGGGTTCGATCCCTGGGTCAGGAAGATCCCCTGGAGAAGGAAATGGCAACTCACTCCCGTTTTCTTGCCTGGGAAAGCCCATGGACAGAGAGCCTAGCAGGCTGCAGTCCACGGGGCTACAAAATAGTTGATCACAACTTAGCAATTAAACAACAATATACCTGTGCATCCAAAAGGAATTTTCCAGAAATAGGTAACATGGGTCCCGAACACAAAGAAATTTGGAAATAACAATCCCAAGATAGTGGTTTGAGCCACAGGGCATACGAGACACCCAGGGGAGGTAGGAAAAGTGAAGCAGGCACAGAGCCTGGGACCAAGTCTCAAGGAACTGCAACACAGATGCAATAAGAACCATATAAAATGATACAACAAACCACATCAAGAGTAGAGGATACAACTCCTTACAAAAGACACCTCAAAATCTCTCCCGAAATAATCCCTACACTATTTCTGGTTGAGTTGGTTCTTTTGGCAGTTAATTCTACTGATAAAAATCCCATGATAAAACACCACAGGAATACTCATATTGTTGTACTTAAGCAGAATTCATTTTACACTTTTCATGTTTTACACTTTTATGCTAAGGGCTTTATTTTGGTGGAAAAACCTGTCTGCATAACTAACCATTTCTGTGTTATAGGAAAGTTTCTAAATTCAGAAACATTCTGGAAATGGAGTATGAAATGCTCATACCATGCTCATTTCTTTCCAAAATTCTGAACTATTTTTGTGGTCTAACAACTTATTTTAACAGGCAGTTTAGATTAATTCATGGAATATAAAGTTGAATGTTTTAAGATGGAAAAGAATGAAGCAAATTCAAGCCTCATAACATCTGCCGTAAGAGAGTTTTCTTGGCTTTTCAACCTCTCTTTGAATGCAAATAAGAGTCAGTCATTTTCCTTACAGTGAAAGATGTGTACAGTACGGGACCATGAATCAGATCATTTGTTCACTGTAACCATCTTAACAAAGCACCACTACTAAAAAACTTTCCTGTAACACAGAAATGGTTAAGCAGACAGGCTTTTCTGCCAAAAACAAAGTCCTTAGCATAAAAGCCAGACATGGAAGTTCAGTTCTGAACTACAGCCAAAACCTCCTGTAAGTTCAGGTGGAGCACGCAACTGCAGTATGTATTTAAATATCAGCGTAATATCAGTACGTAAATGCAAAAACTTAAAAAAAATAAATAAACCTTTAGGAAAAACTGACTGACTTAAAAATGTCAGAGGTGCCAGTAAGAGTATGTTGAGGACTTCCCTGGTGGCACAGTGGATTAAAACCTGCCTGCCAATGCAGGGCACACACGTGTGATCCCTTGTCCAGGAAGATTCCACTTGCCGCAGAACAACTAAGCCCGATCGCCACAACTACTGAGCCCGCGCTTTAGAGCCACACCTGAAGAACCCGTGTGCTGCAACTCCTGAAGCCCGTGAGCCCTGGAGCCTGTGCTCTGTAGCAAGAGAAGCCACCACAGTGAGAAGACCTCGCACCACAACACAGTAGCCCCCGCTTGCCGCAACTAGAAAAGAGCCTGCGCCAGAGCTGCACCGAAGCAACAGAGACCCGTGGCAGTCAGAAACAAATACATGAATAAAGACCAAAACAAAAAAAGGCTATGTTGAGAGGTGTTGCAAGATGCATCCATCCCTCAATGCTACTAAAAATCCTACTTTGTGATTATGACTATCTAAAGAGCAATCTCCTTCCATGCGGGAAAGGTAGAGTTGTATTAAAGATGATAACCAAAGACCTTTTTGATAGCCCATTTTCCTTTAAAACTACTGAGTTTTTTTAATACCTTGATTTGTACTTGGAATATCCAAAAGAAGATGATAATGTGCAGCGTTTCCCAAACTTTTTTAACCACAAGCCTCTACGTTAAAGAAAGGCTATTAAAGAACACATTCTCGGAATTACTGGAAATAGTAGGGGTCTTTTTGACTCAGCCTCTGGACCAGAGTGACATAATTTCTTCAAAAGAATATGATTAGTGACCTTAAATACTGATTCTGAAAACATACTTGTTTTAAATAGATGTTTCTAAATATCAACATACCACTAAAGTATTTTTTCTTTTTCCAGGAAGAAAGCAGATAAGTAAACTAGACTAATACACTAGTAAGATCCCAGAGAGTGTTCTTTTAGAGCACTAAAAGAATCTTAGAATCTTTTTCAGTTTCATGAAAAAACTAAAAATAGGTTTTCCAATAATTATACTTTCTAAATTGTAAGTTGTAATTTCTACGGGAAAACAATGTTCCAGTTAACTGTAGTTATCTGTTTTAGTTTTCCCAAAAGTGTCTGATTTCCCCCCACCTGGGCAAGAAGCAGGCACATATGAACAGATAAATCTTAGATGAAGAGAGACAAGATGAAGAGACTCAAGCTCAACTTGCTCCCTCTGATGGACCTTTCTAACACAGCAGTAAGTGCAAGGCATATCTCTGAATGCCATGTCATCAGCAGCCAGGATAACGTGATGGGGCTGTGATGCACTCCACTGGAGTTCAGCTTTCTTCCCCTTTCCAAAGTCTTAATTTCACAAAATGAGATCTACTGCCACAGGGAAAGAGGCCATCAAATGTTTTTCCCAGCCTCCACCATTCATGGGAATTTCCTTAGACTTTCACCCTCTTAATCTCCCCAAGCCTGTGTCGTGGTATATTGCAAAGAGAAATATTCTATTTACTTTTGTATCCCACAGCAGATCAAAAGCTCCTTGGGGACAGTTGACCTTGTCTCTCTCAATTACCTCCTTCTATGCCCAGCACAGAGGGTGTCAAATACTGAGTAAACATTTGTAGAATGAATGAGAAGTAACATTAAGATGTGTAAACTCACTTATATCTTAGTGTGAATGAATTTCTCCATGCCCGTTTCTGAGAAATTATGGGAGGATCATCAGTGGCGCAGAAAGAGATAAGAGAGCCTTGAAGAGCAGAAGTAAAGCCTGAGGAAGTCTCCTCTTCACTTAACATCTGGAAATACTGTCCTGATATGGATCAGTCTAAAGGAGTCTGGTTCTTCAAAGGAAGCTCCAGACTCTGGCTTGAATGCCGTAAGAAATTACCTTGCTTTCCAATGAACATGTCCCTATACTTCAAAAATCTTTTTTTTTTTTTTAAATTTTGGCTGCACCACTCAGCTTGCAGGATCTCAGTTCCCCAATCAGGGATTGAACTTGGAGCCACCGCAGTGAAAGCACTGAATCCTAATCACCAGATCACCAGAGAACTCCCAAAAATCTATTTCAATGAGACATTAACAACTGGCAATTGCTTACTGACAGCCAAGTGAGATCGAAAAACAGAGATTCTGATCTTTCAGACTTCTTTTCTAACTCCAGAATTCCTATATAGTTATCAATTTCTAAAGCTTGAATTAATCAAACATAAAGAACGATGCATTACCAGAATGTTATCCAACCCGTGTAATATGATCAGTCATTAAAAACCTAGCTTCTGGAGTCAGATAAACCTGAGGTTGAACCCTGGTGTCCACTGCTTACTTAATCTCCATAAGCCTGAGTTTCCACATCTGAAAAGAAAGATTAAATAAAGTCTATCTCATGCAGTCACACTAAGGTTTAAAATAGGAAAACATGGAACGTGCTTAGCCCTGGGCCTGGCACATGGGAGGTTCTCAAGCATTGATGGTTATGAACCATCGTTTGGAAACCTAGGTTCCCATTCCACCACCACCTCCCTGTGTACCTGTGAGCTTATAACTATGAAGAAGCTAATGAGCACGTGGAGACAGAATGAACTGACCTCTAATGGTGAAATTATCAATCATGAACAAGGTAATAGAAAATGGACCAAAACTTTGAAAAATTAAGTCTTAAATAATTCCAGATATGTTTTACGCTGTACCTGAAGCTAGCGCACATTTGATCACAGATGACTCAGCATTAGAATATCAAAATAAAAAACCTGAAGAGTCAAACTTCAAAGCAAGCATTCTCAAACCCTTCAGTGCCTGTTGTTGATACAGACTTTATATGAAACACCTGTACGTATGTGTGTGAGGGAGAGCGCATGAGCAGAGGGAGATGGCGATGGCTGGGGGAAGAAGGGAGGGATGAGGGAAGCAAGAGAGACACAAAATGAGGGACAAGACAGAGAAAGGGAAGAAGGGAGGGAGAGACAGAAAGTGGGGAGAGAGAGAAAGAAAGAGAAAGGAGGGAGAGCTCGCAGAAGGGAGGGAAAAAAGGAGGGAAAGACAGAAAGCGGCTGGGGGGGGGGGGGGTGGGCGCCAGGAATCTAAACACTAGTTGGCTTAAAGGCTATCCAGTCTCCATTTTTTCACCAATGAGGTGACCTCAGACCTTAAAGTTTATCTGCTGTACATGTTTCACGCATCAACCAAGTACAAGTACAGGCCGTTGTGCCATCTCGCTGGGGTGTTACACGGGGCCACTACAAGGGCACGGGCCCCTCTGCAGGAATTAGATAAACAGAACCCAGAGCACAGGCTGGTTCTCAGTCAGCACTGATCCTGAGCTGTGCACCTCTGTGCAAGGGCACAACCAACCACGTATGGCAGTCAGGCAGACCAAGTCTTCACTATTTAGCGTGCACACCTGCATACCTGTTTGTGCAGTACACACCCACACACACAAACAAGACTGAAAAGCCATCAAGGCTGAGTAAATGAAAATATTCATCAAAACTGAAAATACAGAGTTTCAAAAAGTTGAAGAGAACGGGTCCCTGTGGCCTCCCTACCCTTCAGCTACCCAGAATCGGGCTATCGCTGTCACTGGGAATCTTTGGGACCGAAGAGAGAGAGGCTTCGAGATCGCAAAACTCTTGATTCCTGATGAAGCTACGGTCTCTCCAGCAACTGCTTGCTCGCTCACTCGCTCGCTCTCCAGAAAAAAGAGTTAGGAAGGAGAAAAAAGTAAGACTTTCCACAAACCACAATGGATCTACTCACCTGAGTTTGCAAAGCTTGTGGTGGACAAATGAGTATTTTGTTTTGGTGTTCTGACTGCAATAAAAGTGTAATCCCAGGCAAGAATTTACTAAATGCTGAAAGAACTAGTCTTAAAATGTGGACTCTGAATTCTGCTTCAGTGCCCTTTTCTCTCCCAGATGCTGGCTACTCATAGAGAAAATACACCAAGTTATTTTTGTTTACTACTGCATATGCATCTATCCTGCCAAGCAAGTACATGATATTATATTTTGAACACTTTTGTACCTAGCTCTGTGACCTGAAGAACACAACAGCTTTAAAAGCTATTTAAGGAACAGAAATTCCAGGTTAAATACGGTACCTGATTCACACGTGCAAAGAGACAATGTACAAGAATACGCATAGCAGCACTGTCTATGGTAATTTTGAAAGTAACCTAAATGTTTATTAAAGAAAGAATGCGTATAAAGTATAATATATTCATACAATGGAAAACTAGGCATTAAAATGTAAAGAATTTAAGCTACCAGCTCATACTAAGAAGTTATGGGGATAAACTGCAAACACAATGCAAAATAGAAGAAAAGCTGCAGAACAACGGTATAATACTCTTTAATATCAGTCTTTAAAACTCCCAACATTACCTCTCCTTTAGAATTTGTTATAACAGACTAGCTTATTTTTTCTTTTGTATGCACACTAAAGAGATAAGAAAAACACACTAAAAATAATTGAAAATTAAAGTTAAAAAAAAAAGGGACCATATGTCACTGTTGTTTAGTCACTAAGTCATGTTCGACTCCTGTGGACTGTAGCCCACCAGGCTTCTCTGCCCATAGGATTTCCCAGGCAAGAATACTGGAGTGGGTTGCCATTTCCTTCTCCAGCGGATCCTCTGAACCCAGGGATGGAACCCGGGTCTCCTGCATTGGCATGCGGGTTCTTTACCACTGAGCCACCTGGGAAGCCCTCGTTAACCACAGGGAGTTGCCCAAATGGCAAGGAGGGAGCATGTTTTAGTAATGAAAATCACTTGGCCCTTTAAATAAGATATGTTTCATCACCATTCTGGACTCATTAAAACACTTTATTTCAACAAGCTTCACTTTCCTCGCCTCAAAGGGGTTGATAACGCCTACCTCACAGGATGACATGAAATAATGCATGTAAAAGAGTTCTACAGAAGGTCTTGGACTTGGTAGATCAGGTAATAATCATTTACAGGGAAAAAAATGTTGAGTCTGCACCTTTTTCATCTAATTTGGTATAAAATGACAAAGAACACAACAGGAAAGGGCAACCCTTCACCTTCCTCTTCCCAGTCCCTGATCTGGCTGCCTCCTATGCTTTCTATATTTAGCAGAGTGACACCCCCTTCCCCCACCCAAAAAAAAAAAAAAACCCAGCACGAAACCGTGTTTCCTTCAGGGCTCCTTTCAGAACTCCCGAGTCCTTGCAATACAGATCTTTCATCTCGCCAACTCCGCCTCCCCCCAACACACACAGTCCTCTGCAGCGCTGGGGGCAGAAGAACAAAAACCCAACCGTCACGGTCACGAAAGAGATTGTAAAAATAACGGAGCGGAGTAACTAACTGGCTTTGGAAGGGTCTGTTTGTTTTCAAAAATTAAGAGAAAGTCTACCAGAGACTCAGCCTCTATCCTGCAGAAAGGGGAAGCAGGAAGATCTAGGCAAATAAGTTTTGTGACTTGTATCCAAATACAGTCCCTACATCTGGATTCAACACAAAGAGAGGCGCACGGAGGCCCCGGGAGCCGCAGGGCTACTTTTGCAATTGGACAAACCCACCCCTCACACCCTTCACAGAGGGACCCTCAGGGGCGCATCAGGCGGCGCAGAAGCTCGCTCCACACGCGGGATGCATCCCGCGCCCATCCCCCGGCGTGGCCGCGGCGGGCGCTGTGCCTCACCTGTCTTGAAGACCATCTTGCCATCGTCCTTGGACCCGAAGGTCTTCAGCATGGACACGAAGAGTACCCCGCAGGCGTTCTGGATGCCGAACACCGACCCGTTGCACCACATGGCTGCTAGCATCACCAGCCAACCCCAGCCGCCCTCAGGGGGCTCAAGGGGCTCGGCGCCCACCGACCCACCCAGCTCTACTTCCACCTTCTCGGCCGCCGCCGCCTCCGGGCCGTCTAAGGGTCCCGCGCCGGGCAGCGGAGCGGCCCCCGGAGGCGCGGAGCCGAGCGGCTGCGCCTCGCTTGTCCCCCGCGCGGCGGCGGGCTCCTCCTGGGAGGGCACCATGGCCCGGGGCGGCCCCCTCGGGCGCCGAGGAGCGCGAGTTCCCGGCGGGCTCGCGGAGGAGCCGCCGAGTTGGGCGGGCGGGCTAGCGAGGCCGAGGCGAAAGCGGCGGAGCCCACCGTAGGCGGGCGGCAGCCGGCTTACGCGCGAACCTCTGGGTCCACAGCCCAGCACCCGGACTCAGCAGGAGGCCGGACCGCCAGCTCTTAAAGACGCCCCCCCCGCCCCACCCCCTGGGGGCGTGGTCGGAGGCAGGACCTGCCCCGGAATCTCCTGATGATTGGGCTTCGGGAGAACGCGGGGGGGCCCACCCCCTGCCGCGGCGCGCGACCCAGGTGACTGCGGGTGGTTATATCTGCGCGCGCGCCAGCCGCCGGGCCTCCTCCTCTCCAGCGGGGGTCACAGATGTGTAGGTCACCCCGCCAGAAAGTGTTAACGGAAGGGGCACGTCTTCTCCTAGGTGCAGGCTACATTGGGTCATCGGGACCGCAGAATGGGACCTTCTTTAGTCTCAATCCGTGACAGCCTGACCAGCAAACATTGTCCCTTTGTCTTCTTTTTGTTGTTGTTTTCTGGCGTTCACCTCTAATTACTAATTATAATACATAAGATACGTTATGCCAACTGCTGACTTAAAAAGGGAGTCAGAAAGATCAGAGGCCCTATTTAATTTCTCCTATATTCATATGTGATTTCCTATGAATACTTGGCATATTGAACAGGCTCATTTTGGAAGACACAGACTTATATCAAAGTCTTCAAGTAACAAACATTTTTGACAGACAGCTAGAAAACATTACTTTTAAACTACAGCACTGTTGTCTGCACTTCAGGCGAAAACTAGCACCTATATTCAACTTCTCTGTCTCCTTAAAGCATGGAACAACCATGTCTGTAAAAGAAATGAAGATTAACTAGTTGTATAATATTGGGCACAATTGTTAATTCCTCAAATTCTTAACTTCAGTCAAAATATGCTAATTACTTTATGACGGAGTCCATAAATGAGTGTGATTGATCACATTTCTGCCCCTACCGGTTCAAAAACTAGTAGGAAGAAGTCCTGGGATAGAATAGGAGTGTCATATAATAAGTGTTAAAATACATATACAACAAAGAGAAGTGGAATGGAGCCATTAAATTATCTTCAAAACATTAGAGAAAAGCTTCTACAGCAAACAGCCTTTGAGCTGAGCCCTGAATCACACTAGGAGCTTTCCTGGGCAAAGATAGAGGAAGGGTTTTCTAGGTAGAGAAGATAGCAGAAGCTAAGGGGAAGCAGGGAAGCTTGAGGAGCAGGGAAAAAAATCAAGCGTAATATGTCTTAAGGATGGGATTAGAATGGTAAACTAAAGAATAGTCAGTCACACAAGTGCACAAAAATGGATATACAAGGATGTTATTCCAGCACTATTGGAAATAAAAAGTTGAAGCAAAAACATGCATCTGTACTACAAAACCACTAAAAGTTTTGAAATTCACCTCTGTTGACTTTGAAAGTTATAACATTTTATTGAGCACATTCACACACACACAAAAAGGTATGGGTTATAGCACAAAATATAAAATAAATATCCATGATCTCTATTGATATAAGTAAATGATTAAGTACATAAGTAAAAGGGGGAATAAATACCTCCATGCCTGATTGTCTTTCACCTTTTTGGAATGATGAATTCTCACTCTATCTTCAAGGCTTAACTCTAAAATGAAGTTACCTTTATCTGTTCTTCCTCCAGACTTCCATACTTTATTTAAACAGTTTTTGCAATCAGCTGCAGAGTGGTTTTCAGTCTCCTTAACTAGAGTAAGAATTTTCAGACGGTCAGATGATGTCCCATGGAGCTTTGAACCATAGCACAATGCACAGTGTAGGGGTACAACAAATAATTGTTGAACCAAATTGAATTGAATTTTTTTAAAAAATTTAGAATCACAAAGCATGCAATTGAGCACACCAACTTGGTCCCATGTTTTCAGGTGGAATATTTTCAATATTTTTTAAACAACATGAATTTGTTTTCCAGTTATAAAAGTAATACATGCTAGCTTTAGCAGTTACCATAAAAAATAATAAAAATTTTAAAATGTATTATTGCACCACTCAAATAACCTCTTTAACATTTAATAGTTTTTAATTATTTACATGTTTATGGAAGATAGAGCATCCATTTTGTAACTACCATTATCACATATTTCCCCTATAAAATATGGTATAGCATCATCCAAAAAATTATGAGTCTTTTTACCCTTAATGAAAATTGCTTCATCCAAGATAATGAACAAAACATAAAGAAGCCCATTGAGATGAGACTTTGCCATAAGCCATCTTCAAAGGTCCATTTGACTTAGATTTGTACATCTGCGAAGTAATTTACCAGTTACCACATATTATGAATCTTCAGGATTTGCTCACAAAGCCACAAATCTACTGTTTCCTTACAGTCTTTCTGTTGTTGTTTTCATTTTTACAAATTATTTTTTTACTTTCTTTTTGGATGCATAGGTCTTGGTTGCTGCACAGGGGCTTTCTCTACTCTCAGCAAAGAGGGGCTACTCTTCATAGAGGTGCATGGGCTTCTCATTGCAGTGGCTTCTCTTATTGCAGAGCACAGGCTCTAGGCTTCATTAGTTGCAGCTCAGGAGTTATGGCTCCCAGGCCCCAGAGCACTTGGCTCAAGAGCTCTGTAGCGCAGGCTCCGTGGTTGTGTGGTTCATGGGCTTAGGTGCTCTGAGTCATGTGGAATCTTCCAGGACAGGGATGGAACCCATGTCCAGCGGGTTCTTATCCACTTTACCACCAGGGAAGTGTCCTGTATTTTTAAATAAAATCAGAATTACAATGCTGTGGACTGACTCTTTACCTCCCTGCCAAAAAAAAATCATATTTAAGCCCTAATCCCCAGGACCTGGGAACATGACTGTATTTGGAGATGTGGCCTAAATATGGGTAATTAAGTTAGAATGAGGCCATTTGAGTGGGCTCTAAACCAATCTGACCGATGTCCTTATAAGAAGAGGAGATTAGGACACAGAAAGACACCAGTGAAAGGCCATGTGAGGTCACAGGAGGAAGGCAGCCATCTGCAAGTCAAGGAAAGAGGCCTCAGAAGAAACAAACAAATAAAAAAGCATTGCTGACACCTTGATGTTAGACTTCTAGCCTCCAGAACCATGAGAGATAAATTTATATTATTTGAGCCAACCAGTCTGAAATATTTTGTTATGGCAGCCCCAGTAAACTAACATACACTGTTGTTGCTAATCTAGTTACTAAGGCATGCCCAACTCTTTGCAACCCCATGGACTATAGCCTTCCAGGCCCTTATGTTCCCAGGATTTCCCAGGCAAGAACACTGAGGTCGGTTCCCATTTCCTTGTTCAAGGGAGCAACACAAGGGATGGAACCAATGTGTCCTGCTTTGGCAGGCAGATACTTTACCTGGGACCCCAGGGGAGCCCCAACTAAGATACGTAACTAAGAACAATTTTGTAACCTGCAATTTTTTACTTAAACCATCGTATCATAAATAACTCCCTGTGTCATTACATATTCCTCAAAAATATATTTAGTGGCTAAATAGGATTCAACTATAGAAATGAACCATAATTTATTTAATCATTTCCTATCATACCTATACATATATAATGTATATCAGGTTTTTCATCATTAAAAATAGCACTGCAAAAAACATCCTTACACACAAATCTTTACCAGCATCTGTGATCATTTTTTAGAATACATTTCTAGATGTAAGAAGCATATGAATATTTTAAGACACTAAACATGTTGATAAATTTGAAAGCAATGTTGCCAATTTATACTCTCATGAGCACTGTATGAGAATGCCATATTAGTGCCCCTCAGGAAATGCGGAATAATAGGATTATTTTCATTTTTTTAGTTTTTTATAATTATTTTTTAAACCTGCCCATTTAAAATGAGAATGAAATCTCTTTATTAGTTTATTTTTCAAATCTTTGGTTATAAGTGACAAATATATTTACTAATCATCTGTATACGCTTTTTTATAAATGCTGTCGTGATAGTCAATCTCCACATTTTCCAACAGGAAAATTGATGTTTTTCCTTATCCATGTTTACTAATGTTTCTTATATAGGTTCCATGCCTGTCTCATTAGGATTATTTTCAGGCATTTCACTTTCATGTTTTTGTTGCTGGTGATGTTGTTGTCACTGATTTTGTGAATGGACTTTTTTCATGAGAACTTCTAACTGGTTGTTGCTAATACAGTTCACTTCAGTTCAGTTCAGTTACTCAGTTGTGTCCAACTCTTTGTGACCCCACGGACTGCAGCACACGAGGCTTCCCTGTTTGTCACCAATTGCTAATACAGTAAAAAGCAATTAAGTTTTTATTTTTGCTCTGATCTAACTTTGACAATAAAGCATTATCTACTGGATTAAGATAATGCATACCAGTCTAATTTTAAGAAAACCTTATCATTTTATAGCTAATTTAGATGCAGTCCTACATCTTAAATGGATACACTTTAATTGTGTGTACACATTTACCCATTTTATATTCCTAATTGAAAGTAACTTCAACATTTCCTTTTTTCTAATGCAACAACTTCTAATGCAATGACTTCTTTCTTCAAGTATTTTATTTTTATATAAATTGTCTTTAAAAGCAAAATACTGTGCATCCGTGTTTATGCTGTTGATTGTTCCATAAGCCTTCTCAAACCCCTATTAGGGAATCCAAAACCAGGTTAAGAAGGTTGAATAATCTTCAGAGAAGATGTCTCTAAACTACTCTATGCTGATATCCTCCAACAGAAGACACAGGCTATCTTGGAATATCTTGGAATCAGAAGATGAATATCTGTCACTTCACCGTCTGTGTGACCCTGGCCCAGTCACTTGCCTATCTGCAGGTCAATGTTTGAGACCTAAACACAATTCCTCAGGGTCTAATTCATCTACCCCACACTCCATTTTTCCATCATGACCGCACTACCTTAGTCATACTGCAGTTCATCTCAGATATGTTTTAGTACCACCAAAGAGGTTTGGGGAAACCCATTCTTTAGTAGCAATGTCTTTGCAAATATTTTGGAATGAGAATTGTGGATTTGATACTCAATCAGCTTCTTTTGCAGAGGGTAACATAGTCCAACTCTATCCCGAATTGTAGGAGTGTGTCCTCTTGGTGGCCTCTGGTTCTGCATGCTTTGTCCATCTGCACCAAGTGTCCTCAAAGCATAACTGCCCAACACAGATCTGTTGACTTCAGCATCCCGCCGTTTACACCCTGCTAATGTTGAAGCATACTAAAAATGAAATTTACTGTCATGAGAAGGAAAAACATATTGATAATTTAAATTTGGTAATGGTAGTTCTTCTCCCTGTGATACAATGGAATATAAGAGGGTTTTTGAGGAAGGAGATCTGAAATCCAGCCTTGGCTCCACCGTTCACAAGCTGCCAACCCACAGTTCCAAGACTGTTGAGATGAAGTGGGAAAATGACCGGGAGCTGTCTGTGACCTGTGCCTCCCTGTGGAGGGGCTGTGGCATACTTGTTGCTGAAAGAATGTCCTTAGTTGTAAATTTTTCTTGGAATTTTGTATTCTTGGAATTATACTGTATTTCTTCTAGAGAAGGGATCTTATTATTTTGTTTAACTGTCTGCTTAAAGCAAGACTGTCTTCTGAAGCATCGCAGCAGAAACAAAGAGTATATGACCTGTGAGAAACTGTGTCCATGTATAGAAAAGCCCATAGATGTCATGGAGTCCAACAGAGCTCATGCTTACACCTCAGCCCCTCCTCTCATTCTTAGTGGCTATGCTCAGCATGGGCTCAGTACAAAGACTGGCTGCTTGGGTTGAGGGTGTGGGGTGGTGTCATGGAAACTTGTTCTCCGAAATCACCATGGAGGTAAATCCCTATGGAGTGCCTTCTGCAGACACAGGAAAACCTAAAACACCAGGCAGAAGGAACCTCAGGAATCATGATATTTTTTAACCGTAATCCATAGTTAGAAACACATTTGATATCATAACCCAGTACATACACTCACAGACACACACGCACATTGGAACAAAAATTTAACAAAGCAATTTTTTACAATAGTAAGTACAACCCTTCATTCTGATCTATTTTATTTCATTGAAATAATCTACTGACAATCTACTGACAAAAACTCTAAACTGATTTTTCAACCCACTAATGACTTTTGACATGAGGTTTGAAAAACACTGATCCTGTCCAATGCTCCCATCTTACAAATGAAGAAATCTGAGTCTCAGAAAAAGGAAATGACTGACTATTCCAGAAAGACATATATTTCCAACATGACAGTGGCAAGGAACCAGGTCTCCTGATCGTGGTCTCTCCTCAGAACCTTCTATTACTGCTCCTGGCTTCACGGACAGAGATATAATGTCGCCTAACTCTACTTCAGAAACAAGAAAATAGTCCTCTATCAGAGAAGGGAAGAAGGGTCCTCCTTTCCCACCCATCTGCCCTGGATGTCCCCCAATGTTTTGGCTGCAACAGGGGGCCCTGTAAGTTCTTTTCCCAAAGCCTAACACACCAGTGACCCCAGAAGAGAGATCCTTCTAAGGTCTCCATGTCCCCTCTAGTCTTATGCTTGTGGGGATTTTTTCTTTGAATTAGTTCGCTAACACATGGAAAGAGTCATCTGAGAGTCTGTCCTTAGCAAGTTAAAATAAAGGATGGTTACTTTCTTTGGGAAAAGATGGAATGTGGGGAGAATCCTTCAGAAAACCGGTCCGTAACTAACTCTGGTTGATCAAAAGTTGTTTGGGGCAATTTGGCACTGTTTATGGAGAATCCATACCCCAAAGCACTTAGAGAAGAAAGACTGCACTGATTTACCCTTGAGCAATAGCTTCCTCTGCCCTCTTGCCCTAAGGCCATTCTATCTTCTTCTCTACTCCCCTTTGCCTATCCTGCCAGAACCGCCTTTAAAGGGGATATATTTTTCAACCAGTAATTCCTGATGAAATGCACACTATCTTGTCCCTGTGTGTGTGTGTGTGTTAGTTGCTCAGTTGTGTCCGACTCTTTGCGACCTCATGGACTATAGACCACCAGGCTCCTCTGTCCATGGGATTTCCCAGGCAAGAATACTGGAGTGGGTTGCCATCTCCTTCTCCAGGGGGGAATCTCCCCGACCCAGGGATCGAACCCAGGTCTCCCACAGAGAGTAGGCAGATTCTTTACCACGTGAGCCACCAAGGAGGCCTGAACACTATCTTAAATATGACTATTTAAAGGAATCAAGAAAACAGAAACAAAATCCAGAGCCTCTTTCTGTTACATTGGATTTTCCACAGGCAATACTTTTGAACATGAGGAACAAGACTGTGGAGATATAAAGAAGGAGGAAATGGTTAAAGACAGACAAATTGACTACTGGTCATGAAAAGCTTTTTTTTTTTTGCCAAGCCCCATGGCGTGTGGAATCTTCCCCAAACAGGGATCGAACCCCTGTAGTGGAAGGGTAAAGTCTTAACCACTGGACCACCAGGGAAGTCCACAAAAAGGTTTTACTCATCTTTTCCTAGCAAAAGATTGTGTAAACTCTAGGAAGTTTGATGTGGTTTTGTGTTTGTTTTTTTTTTTCCCCCTAGAGTTTCAAAATACTTCTCTTAGTTCTTCTTTCTTCTCCTCAACCATCTTCCCAGCCTATCTCCATCCCACTTTCAAACAATAATACCCAGATACAGTTTGAGATAAGAAGTCAGCGACAGGAAGCAAAACTGCAGATTTGGCAGATTAGAGCCAGAAACCAGTTAATGTTGTAGAAAGTTCTGTCTCTCTCTGCACAGAACCAATGCAGCGCCTGCCTGGCACTCCGTAGGTGTTTCGTACATGCTGATAGAACAACTAATTAACACATACTGTATGAGAACAAGCAGCAGGTCTATGGAAGATCAGCTCAGAAACTGGATTCCAGACTCCAGAAATGCAGTCAGGAGACCAGGAAGTACAATCAGCAGAGAAGACTGAGACTCGAAATTCATACTCATGAGTCAGAATCAAGAATGGCAAACAGCAGGCTTCCCCGTTAAGATACAATGAATTTCTCCCATTATGTGGCGAGTGTACTTATTCGACCAATGACAATGGATTCGCTCAGCCTCAGCTGGGGAATATTTCAAAGAACTAGAGATATTCACTACGGAGAAGAGGAAAACCCAGAGTAAATAAGAAAATTATCTTCAAATATTGAAGAACTGTCATATTGTTCCATGTGACTTAAGGGATAGAATTAAGCCCATGAGTCAGAGTTAGAAAAGATTCTAGCTCAAGAGAAGGAAAAACTTCTCCCTCAGAGCTATCCAGAGGTGGAATGGACTGCCTCATTAAAGAATGAGCTCTCCATCTTGTGGGTGTTCAAACAAAGGCTGAACACATGCCTTAAACACAGACATTAAAAAGCAAAAGAAAGAGGAAGAAAGGAGGTTTCTTCTTGTGAAAGAAAGGAGGTTATTTGTCAAATATATCAGGAAGGAGGTATGAATTCAAATATGAATGAGCAGTTAGACACGATGATCTTTGAAACCCCTTGAAATTTGAAGGATCTCTAACTCCTTGGATTGGTCTTCAGCCACTGGGTGAGAAATACAGAAGAGTATGGGGAGTAGGGAAAGTGTACTGTTTTGAGCAAGATCAGGTGGAAATTCATGAAGTGACATGGTGAGAGACCGCTCCAGAGAAAAAACGAGGAAGGAAGTGGATGATTAAGCAATTTAACTGGAATTTTAAGGAGCAGAGGCACAGGGGAAAAAGGCGCAGGAGGAAAGGGGAGTCTTGAGGAAAAGAAACTCAAAGAAAAGAAAGAATTGGTTTGGGGAGAAAAAATGATATATGAGTGGGAGCTTTGTGATAAAAGGTACAAATATAAGCCTCAATTTTTATTCTCCTTAACTCAACAAATGACCTAATAAGCACTTTTTAATACAAGTCTGCTAAAATAGGAGTAGAAAAATAGAAATTGGGTATGTAAGTAGGAGCTTGATAAAAGGAGAGGAAAAAAACAGATGAATGTGATGAATACAAAACATTACAAAGTTTTTTTAATTAATTTATTTTTTAATTGAAGGATAATTGCTTTACAGAATTTTGTTTTCTGTCAAACCTCAACACGAATCAGCCATAGGTAGACATATATACCCTCCCTTTTGAACCTTCCTCCCCATCCCTTCCATCCCTTATTACAAAACTTTTGAAAGAGCAAAGCAGGAACTATTTGACCACCCACAGAGCAAAAAGTGTTTCTTCTTCTATCACCTATTCAACCTCTACCCTTCAATAGTCTAACAAAAATAACAGAACTATTTTGAAATAAAGATTGTATTATTCTCCTCTTAGCTGCTTTAACAAGTTACCACAAATTTACTGATCTAAAACAACACATTAGTTCTCATAAAATTTTGGAGGTTGCAAGTCTGAAAGGAATCTTCTGGGCTAAAAGCAAGATGTTGTCAGAACTGATTCCTTCTGGAGGCTCCAAGGGAAAATGCATTCTTTGTCTCTTTCAGCTTCTAGAAACTGCTAGCATTCCTTGGGTCACAGCTACATCACTTCAATTTTTGGCTTGTATAATCATCTCTCCTTTTCTGGAGAAAACAAAACATTACAGATTCCTCTCATAAGGACCCTTGTGATTATTTTGGGCCCATTCAGGTAATCCAGGATAATCTCACATTTTCAAAGTCCATTTTACTATTTATGATAACATATTCATGAGGACTTCTTTGGGAATCCATTGTCTACCGTAAGGGTGGTAAGCATCTGGTTTTTACAATTAGAAATGTCATGTGAGCTTTTGAAATTGAGACCACTGATCCGGCATTCTTAGGGCATGTTATTACTAGGGAGCCTGGTGGTAGATAAAGCGATGATTAGGATTCCAGAAGACGGGGTTCTAGTTCTATCACTGCCATTACCTAGTTGTATGACCTTGAACAAGTCAGTACCTCGTCTCTGGAATTTTCCTTGTCTATGAAATAAACCCTATCATTCTCCAGTGGGAAATTGTTGAACCAATGTCCTTGGCCCATTCTTTCTTCCTTGTGATTCAGGGTGTAAATCTTCCCTAAAAGTTAATAGTTCATTCACTGTTGCTAGGAAGAAAACCTTTCTCTTAGTAGCCAAGTGGTAAGGTTCCCAGACTAACTCTGGGGCACTCTGTGAAGCCTGTCACCTAGTCTTTGTGATAGTATCAGTCTACACCTTGTGCATGTCAGTCAAGTCTCTTAAGAAAACAATGTTGTGAAGTTTGTTAAGATAAGACCTCTGAACTCATGTGAGTACAACATCCTGGGCTTGTTCTCTCAAATAGTATCTAAAACTGTGATCTAAATACATATATTCATTTATTCAACTAACATTCATGGAGAACCTACCAGGTGTAAAGCACTGTACTAGGCTGCTGCTGCTGCTGCTAAGTCGCATCAGTCGTATCCAACTCTGTGCGACCCCATAGACGGCAGCCCAACAGGCTCCTCTGTCCCTGGGAGTCTCCAGGCAAGAATACTGGAGTGGGTTGCCATTGCCTTCTCCGAATAGATTAAGTGGAACACTTGAACATTACCAGTCAGCAAACCATTTGATAATGTCTGTGAGAACTAAACACAGGAAATAAGAACTCAAGTGCTCTGACCTGAAGTAATACCATATAAATAGAATACATATGAACATGCCTTAAGATCAGGTTGCTTTTTTTTAAAGTCTTCATTTTCCTTTGTATTTATAATTTTTAAAACAAGTGTCAGCCTCTACCCCTCTGCCTTTCCAGCTGCTGCTTTTTCTAGTAAAGCAATATAAAAGTAGAAATTTTGATCTTAGGTTCTAAGTATGTTTTCTGTTATAAATAGTATAATCCTACTTTTAATTTTAAAAGTATATGCATGATTTTCCCTCATAAGATGAAATTTTGTGTTTTTTCTCTTTTTCAAGTATCTACATTTTCTAAATTTTCAATAATGAACATTTATTTATCATATAAGTAAATATGTCAAACTGTTTTGATGCAAAATAAATAGATCCTTGCCACTTGTGACAAACTGACCTTCAATGTAATTTTTCTGTTGGAAAACCTGGATGTATACTACTTAGTGTTCACAGTGGTAGTACATGTCTGTACAATTTGATAGCTTTGAGTAATAATTATAGTCATAAAGCATTTATGAGATTGTAAGATTAAGTTTTGACTTCTCTCCAGCTCATTCTGGAACTTGGGGAGTTGTTAAACTTCTCTGTACTGTGGTTTCTGGCCACATTTCACTCTGTGATTTTTTTTCCCTGACCTGGCACAAATTAAGAAGCATATGGGCTTTGATGGTCAAATAGCCTTTGAAAACTTTCTATTTATTGTATTTCTATCTACTAATGGTCACTTTATGATATGTAAAAAATTGAGGGGCTTAATTTGGGACAGTTATTGCAAATCTCTTGAAACTAGCAAGTTTCAAAACCTGACAAGCTAATTGATTCCCAAATTAGATACTAAATCCTCGCTGCAGCTTCCTGAAGGTCAACCAGGAAAGACAGAACTAACGTAAGCACCCGCGCAAGGTTATAATTTAACCAGTGGTTCCCATTTGAGATGACCGCATTCTTACACAGAAAAGGAAATGTTTGTTCAACGGTTTTATCTGTTTTCTTTCATGGGATTTGAAGGAATTTACAATGTATTATTTCAACTTCAGCTACTTTCTTGAACAAACTTGAGGATAAGCCCAATTCACAAAGCACATCAAAGGTAGTAGTTTGAGGATAGGGTTGTACCCCTTTACTCAATCCTAAAGAAATCACGTCACTCGAAATCACATGGTTATAAGAAAAGTACACTTGAGCACAAGAAGTTCCCAGTATCTGGAATAAACAAGAAGCCTTGTTTGATTGAAACACACAGATCTCCTCTTTAGTTTTCAGCCCCGACAGTCTCCTGTTCCCACATATTATAACTTGTTGTTCGGACCCCCTCCTTATTTTTTCATTCCACAGCCGTTTTTGAGCACCTGGCCATGCCAGTCACTATATTAAATGCTAGAAGAATAACCAACACATTGCAGTGCTGGGCCATTCACAAGCCCCTTTTACCATCATCGTATTATTTGGCCATGTAATGTGAGCTATTTACAATGTGAACCGAGACTCGGTCATCCTTACATCATCTCAGACTTAGTTTGGTGCCTGCTCGTACACTTAATGTTTGTTGAATGGATGCATAAATGTACATGAGGATGAGGAGTGAATATATAAAACCTTATAATCCTGGTTTATGCATTTTTTTCATTGGCTATCAAGCATTCATTCACTTCTCTCCTTAACTCTTTTTTCCCTTGAAAATGTTTTCTGATCCTTCTCATTCCCTTCTCCCTTGTAGAGCATCTCCTAATGGTGCTCAGAAGCAACACCTCAACTCCCCAGAAGTCCCTCAACCTTCTGCCTCTGTCCCTTGGCTGGGATCTTTGTTATCTTAACAAGCTCTGGGTGAGGGGACCCTGTGGGTCAGTACCACTCTGGCCTCTTTTTGAAACAGATCAACTCTTCTTGTGTTGGGGCATGCTGCACCATGTGACTTGTGAGACCTTAGTTCCCTGACCAGGGATTAAACCCAGGCCCTGGCAGTGAAAGTTCTGAGTCCTAACCACTGGACTGTTAGGGAGTTCCCAGAACTGACCAACACTTTATGAAGGTTTGGCAATTGGACTAAGATGCAAATTTTGTATTCTTATTACTGTTGTAGAATAAGTTTAATTAGGATAAAAATCTGTGTAGATTTTCCTTGTTAGATTAGAAATCAAGATAGCCACATGTAAGAAACCTAGAAAACTGTGGTGGAAACCATAAGCTAAGCTCATATACATTTAGCACGCAGGGTGAGGGCAATAGGGAAAATCAGGAAATGGATGGTGTTTAGAGATTGCTAGAAATATTTCAAGCAGTTAGCTACTAGCCTCACAAACAGAAGGGGGTGTGTATGTGTGTTTAAGTACCTTTTATATCCACCTTACCTGTCTCCTGAGAAACCTGTATGCAGGTCAAGAAACAATGGTTAAAACTGGACATGTAACAACGGACGGGTTCCAAATTGGGAAAGCAGTACGTTAAGGCTGTATATTGTCACTCAGTTTATTTAACTTACATGCAGAGTACATCATGTGAAATGCCGGGCTGGATGAAGCACAAGCTGGAGTCAAGATTGCCGGGAGAAATATCTATAACCTCAGATATGCAGGTGACACCACCTTTATGGCAGAAAGCAAAGAGGAACTAAAAAGCCTCTTGATGAAGATGAAAGAGAAGAGTGAGAAAGTTGGCCTAAAATTCAGCATTCAAAAAACGAAGATCATGGCATCTGGTCCCATCCCTTTATGGCAAATAGATAGGAAAACAATGGAAACAGTGAAAGACTTTATATCCTTGGCATCCAAAATCATTCCAGATGGTGACTGTAGCCATGAAATTAAAAGACGCTTGCTCCTCAGAAGAAAAGCTATGTCAAACCTAGACAGCTTATTAAAAAGTGGAGACA
The DNA here is from genome assembly GCF_023091745.1 of Budorcas taxicolor. Lineage (NCBI taxonomy): Eukaryota > Metazoa > Chordata > Mammalia > Artiodactyla > Bovidae > Budorcas > Budorcas taxicolor. The sequence goes on from NC_068918.1 coordinate 30,947,257, forward strand.
TTACTTTGCCTGCAAAGGTCCATAGAGATATTTATTCCCCCTTTTACTTATGTACTTAATCATTTACTTATATCAATAGAGATCATGGATATTTATATTTTGTGCTAAACCCATACCTTTGTGTGTGTGTGTGAATGTGCTTTCTTTGCTCAATAAAATGTTATAACTTTCAAAGTCAACAGAGGTGAATTTCAAAACTTTTAGTGGTTATGCAGTACCGCTGCATGCTTTTGCTTCCACTTTTTATTTCCAATAGTGCTGGAATAACAGCCTTGTACATTCATTTTTGTGCGCTTGTGTGACTATTCTTTAGTTTACCATTCTAATCCCATCCTTAAGGCCTATTATACTTAATTTTTGTTCCCTGCTCCTCAAGCTTCCCTGCTTCCCCTTAGCTTCTTCTATCTTCTCTACCTAGAACATTGTTCCTATGTCTTTGCCCAGAAAGACAAAGACACAACAGGGCGATCAGGGAAGGAGATGCACTTTAACTGCTCCCCCAGCCAAGAGACCGGAGAGGGAGAGGGTGTGAGGTGAGAGCCCAGAAGCAGGAGGCAGAGAGAGAAGGGCCTAAAGACAGAGGAAGCAGTGGGGTTTATCCTGAGGATGAAGGAGAGCCATAGGGGCAGCGGGATGGCAGGCCAGATGAGCTTTCACCCGTGCCACATACCAGGGCTGGAACCAAGTTAAGGTGAAACAGCCGTCTCAAGAGGCACTAGAGTTACTCACCCCCTCTGCCTCATTTATCCGGACACTACTGTAGAGGATTAGCTTTGTCATCTCATGTTTTGTTATTAACTTTACTAGCCACTTTCCTGTTGGTAAAGATTGTGCCAGGTTTCCCCTAAATTACCACATTAAATCATCGGGAAAACTGAAGGCCTGCCTCCCTCAGCGCATCTACAGGATTGTGTCTTGTTGAGCTGACACTCCCATAATGGGTCAGGAAGAGGGTCAGGATGAGGGTCTTCCACAGGAGCTTCCACCACGAGGCAAACAAATGTGCCTGTAGACTTTGATCAGGAGGAAACGTGTATTCCTTCTCTCAGCATGTATTTATGGGCATTAAGAGACGTGAAAACTGGTAGAATGCAGTCCCAGGCCTTGTGCTTAGTCACACGGGAGGGGATCGAATATATTAGATTCCAGTTCATACCTGCTGCCCCCTTTTTAATCCCTCATCTCCATCCACAACCTTCATGCATTTCTGTGATAGAGAATGGAAGAGAGAGCTGGGGCGAGACACAGGGAAGGGGGAGAATTGCTCAAGCATCGTAAACACACTCCAGCACCGTTGTGCATAAAATCAGGTGTAAATTGAGATCCAGGTTGACCTATGGAGATAAGAAGGCAGGCTGGGACAGTGGCTACAAGCAAGGGCTCTGGCATCACCCCGGCCAGGTTTCCACACACTGGCCCACAGTGTGACTCCAGGCAAAGTACTCACCCTCTTTTAAGTTTTAATGTCTCATCTTAAAATGGGGAAAATAGAACCTTCCTCACTGGATTGCTGGAAAGAAGTGGTATGTAAAGCATCTGTCTCGGAGCCTGACTACAGTGTTTAATAATTGGTGGCTTTCATCACCCCGGAGAATAAGAGAGGAGACCTGGATGTGGAGGCAGGAAGAGGTGGTTACCCTGGAAGTGTGGGAGAGGGGGTGCGCTGGCAAAGAGTGGGACAGCCAGGGTGCGCATGAACTGAAAATTCAGGCTTCCTCTGCCGTCCTGTGCACATGTAAAGCCTCAGGTCAGAAGGGAGGTAAGCAGGGCATTGGCACCAGGGAGAAGCCACCCTTCCTGTCCCGTCCCCACCTTTCCCTGCCCAAACTGCCACTAGCTGCTGCTCACTGAAGGCGGTGGCGGCACAGCTTCCACAGGGAGGAGACCCTGGGAGATGGATCTGTTTACTTGTCTTGTTAAGTTGCTGTCTTGTCTCCTTCAGCAGTTGTGGCCCACTTCATTCATCCAGTCGCACCGAGGAAAACAGATACCTTAAGTGGGTCAGAGGAACGCAGTGTGGCCCAGAACCTGCTGACTTTGCAGTCTTTACGTACACCACAAACAGTTATCAAATGTCTGCAAGTGTACATTTGGAAGATACAATGACACCTAACAGGACTTGTACGAAGGAGCACTGGTGATTAGAGAAAGGGTAGACAGAGAGAAGTGACCGCATTCCATGGGTATGCTGCGTGGAGCAAGTGACTTCTGAGTCAATGGAAAGGGAAGGCGTGTTTACCACAGAGTCTATTTTGTCAGGCAGCTCTTACTGAGAGAGATTGAGAATTAGCTAGAAGAAAACAGGATCAGAGATAGGTGTGTTTTAACACCAGAGTGACTTGGGCATGGGTGTGGACTGAGAGAGCAGAAGCGGCTGAACTAGTCAGCTCTCCCAGGCACTGTGGGGGAGCGGGGTGCGGCTAAGCAGAGGAGCAGTGCACCCTGCGATGGGGAGAGGAGGTGAGGTTAGCTGCTGCTGCTGCTGCTAAGTCACTCCAGTCGTGTCCAACTCTGTGCGACCCCGGAGACGGCAGCCCACCAGGCTCCCCCGTCCCTGGGATTCTCCAGGCAAGAACACTGGAGTGGGGTGCCATTTCCTTCTCCAATGCAGAAAGTGAAAAGTGAAAGTGAAGTTGATCAGTTGTGTCTGACTCTTAGCGACCCCATGGACTGCAGCCCACCAGGCGCCTCCGTCCATGGGATTTGCTGTAAATGTAGGTAAAATGGAGGGGGAGCAGGTTTTTCACACTTTCGAAGGTTCTTGGCTTAATTTTCTCAGTGAAGCAGGGAGTCGCCTCCTGAGACTGAATGAAGGAGGGTCGGTTGGCTGGGCCTGGAGAGAGAGGTGAAGCTATGCAAGAATCCCTGAAGACTGTTGACTGGGATGGAGGACCTAGCTGCTGCGTTGGAAGCAGAGGTTTTGTTAGGGTCCTAGACCTCAGGGGTGTGAAGTTTCTTTTAGCAAATGACAGTCTCTGCACCCCATAGGGAGAGGCAGACCGTACAGCGAGATGGGAAGGGGTGGTAAGTTTCAGGCCACCACTGTGTGTCAAGGCTGTACGGGAAAGTGGGAGGACATCAGGAGACTGGCACACTCAGACAAAGCCGGGAGACAGTGCGACTGGAGGGCCCCCTGAGGGGAAAGAAGAAATAATGCGAGGGGAAGGACTGTGATGAAGACTGAGGAGTCGCAGAAACTCTGTGCTGGTTTCAATAGTGTCCTCCCAAAGTCCATGCCCACCCAGAACTTCAGAATGTCACCTAATTTGGACATGGGGGTCTTTGCAGACATAATTAGTCAAGATGAAGTCATAATAGTCAAGATGAAGTCATAATGCATTAGGGTGGATCCTAAATTCAACGACTGGTGTCTTCATAAGAAAACAGAGACACAGTAATACACACAGAGAGAGGAGGATGTCTTATAAAGACAGAAGCAGAGGCTGAAGTGACACGGGTCTAGGAATCAAGGAATGGCAAGCATTGTCGGCAACCACCAGAACCAGGAGAGTGACATGAAACAGATTCTCCTTCAGGGTGTCTAGAAGGAACCACCAGCCAGACCTCGATTTATGACCAACCTAGATAGCATATTCAAAAGCAGAGACATTACTTTGCTGACTAAGGTCTGTCTAGTCGAGGCTATGGTTTTTCCTGTGGTCATGTATGGATGTGAGAGTTGGACTGTGAAGAAAGCTGAGCACCGAAGAATTGATGCTTTTGAAGCGTGGTGTTGGAGAAGACTCTTGAGAGTCCCTTGGACTGCAAGGAGATCCACCCAGTCCATTCTGAAGGAGATCAGCCCTGGGTGTTTTTTGGAAGGAATGATGCTGAAGCTGAAACTCCAGTACTTTGGCCACCGCATGGGAAGAGTTGACTCATTGGAAAAGACTCTGATGCTGGGAGGGATTGGGGGCAGGAGGAGAAGGGGACGACAGAGGATGAGATGGCTGGATGGCATCACTGACTCGATGGATGCAAGTCTGAGTGAACTCCGGGAGTTGGTGATGGACAGGGAGGCCTGGCGTGCTGCGATTCATGGGGTCGCAAAGAGTCGGACACGACTGAGCGACTGAACTGAACTGAACTGAACTGAATTCTCCAGAACTATGAGAGAATAAAAATTTCTGTTGTGCTATTTGTCACGGTACCCCTAGGAAAAGACTACAAAGAGGAAGAAGGTCATGGCTATAGAGCCAGGTTGATGGTGGCCACATCCCCTTTCCCACTTTTTTGCTTTGCCATGACAGTGAGGAGAAAAAGGGTTGGCTGACATTAGAGAGAGCCAGTGAGGTGGACTCGGCGGGACCTGGGAACTCATTAGATGATGGCTAGGGAGGGGAAGGAGACATGGACAAAAGGGGCCAAGAGGACTTGAAGGTGTCACAGCCAGTAAATGAGTGGCCACTGACCTCCTTGTCCTGTGACTGGCACAGCCCTTCTCCCCTGGAAGAAGAACATATGGTCTGAGAAGATTCGGGAGGCTGGGTGGAGGCTCAGGAAAGAAGTGGAGGAGGGGCCGTGCTGCTAAGTGACGAGTGAGTTTGTGGTGAGGAGGTAGAGATAATCAGAAGCGATGATGTCTTCCACAGCTGAGGAATGAATGAGAGGAAGGTCAGGTAGAAAAGCTGTGCTCTTTGGACATCAGTGTGGTTTGTCTGCTAAAGGGTTACCTTGGACTCAAGAAAAATTAGTATAATTGTCATTTTTTTCTCTCCCACCCCATGTACGTATATTACATAAATATTAAATTGAACTACATCTCTGCATCATAATCCTGGCTATTCTAACCTCCTACCTGAGTTGGTCACAATGAAACAGAATTGGAAGAAGGCTCAAAGGAAAGAGCACATGACTGTGCCAATGTTGTGTGCATGCACACGCGTGTATGCATGTGGTGAGGAGACGGGAAGTGCTTAGAAACTGGGTGTCTCATCCCAACAGTGTCCTTTGGTACACCGGTGTGGCTGATTTCTGGGAGGGTGGCTCGCACTGCTACCTGCCCCGACTCTGCCCGTGTGGTGCTCTCTCTCTCTGGAGGAGTGGCCATAGCACCCAGGAAGTCCTGGGTCTGGGTCTCCTCTGGTTAGCAGGGGCTCAAGTTCCCTCGGAGGGGATCACCACCTCCCCTGTGTTGTAGATCATGGCCCAGGCTGCTCCTGCTTCTTGTAGCTGCTGGATAAGGACTCATCCCTAATGCTGTGTTTTGTCTTACTGTAGCAGCAATTTGTTGTTCATCTTCATTATTTCTAAGTACAACCCCTTGGTCTACATTCCTGGCATAGAAACAAAGAACTGGTTAAAGCTAATACCTTCTTCTAATGGAACCTGGAGAGCAAACCCAGAGGATCAGGGTAGGCAACTCTTCCAAGAGCCCGAAAGCCATTTTCCTTCCAGCACAGTCTTGATGCTTTCCTTGCCTCTGTTTGCTCAGATAGTTCTTAGATGTAATAGAATACTCCACTTGCAGCTTGATGCCAAGAGAAGATTTATGCTTATTTATCAAACCTTCACAAAGAATAGAGTTAAGTAGGATGAAAATTAAGCACAGAAGCAAATAGAGTTAAATAGGATGAAAATTAAGCACAGAAGCAAATCAAAGCTTAGGTGTTTTATTATGCATACCGCCACCCACAGAGCCCAGGTCTCTTGATCAAGAGATAAAGCAGAAAAGTCTGGAGGGAAGAACCAGGTAAATCAATGAAGGGGATGTTTCCTTTGCTCCTGTTGTCAACAGCTCTGTGTTGCCCAGTAAATTTCACAACATTTGAAGGCCAGTATAACATAGGAGGGATTCCCTGGTGGTTCCGCAGTAAAGAATCCGTCTGCAATGCAGGAGATGCGGGTTTGATCTCCAGGCTGGGAAAATCCCCTGGAGAATGAAATGTCAACTCACCCCAGTATTCTTGCCTGGGAAATTCCATGGACAGAGGAGCCTGGAGGGCTACAGTCAACGGGGTCACAAGGACTCCAACATAACTTGGCAATTAAACAACAACAACAACAACATAATACAGAGGAATACTGAAGAAGTGCAAACTTCTTATTAATTCATTCAATATTTTGAGCATCTATTGTGCACTGGGCATTGAGCAAGGAGAGCGCTGGGAATATAAAAAAGAATACAATATCTGTCTTGTGGTAGGCATTAAGATCCATACAAAGCACATAGGCAGGAACTACAGTTACTGTCTGGGGAAGCTGGGAAGTCTTCAGGGAGGAGGTGATAATTCAGGTAATTCTGCAAGATGAGTAGGAGACTGCTAAGTATTAGAAATAGCATGCACTAAAGTACAGAGCTGTAAAGAACATCTTTTGTTCAAGGAACATTAAGAAGTTGAAGGCCGTAATAATTTAGGTAGTGACAGGGGATATGGCCAGAGACGCAGGCCTTCTACCAAACAAGAAAAATGGATTTTATCCTATGAAGGGAGCTCTGCTGGGAGTCTTTTAAGTCTCTGCTTGGTGATGGACTGGACTAAACACTGGAAGACTAAAGATGAAGGGTGACAGGTGAGGGTATGGAGGGAAAAGAAGAACTGGCAAAACAAAGGGAAAGAAAAGAGTCAAGGTGAACTGCCAAGATTCCTGGCTGTGCAGCTGGGTGGGTGGTAATGCTATTAACAGAGCGGGGAGTACAAGATAGCCAGCAGGTTTGGCAGGGAATCAGCACATTCACTCCAAACCTATTTAATGCACCTTGGAGCACTCTGCAAAAAACTCAGAGGGAGTGGACAATACAAGACCACAGAGCGGGAGGTTGGGACTTGTAGTGCAGACAAGGATAGACCTACAAAGAGGAGGTCCACCCGCAAGTTGAGAATCAAGACAGGCACTACTGGGGACTTCCGGGGTGGTTCAGTGGTAAGGATTCTGCCCTTGCAATGCAGGAGGCATTGGTTCAATCCCTGGCCAGGGAACTGAGATCCCTGCACACCACACAGCGAGGAAAAAAGCAAGCAAACAAACAGACATGGGCACAGTATAGGAATTAAGTATGACATCCTGAGCTACAAACTAGAAAGAACCTAGAAGAGTTGGTGATCCAGAAGGCTGGAGCACAGTAGATGGAAACTGCTTCAGGAAGCAGCTATATCCAGCCAGGAACACATGACTCCCATCCTCCCACACAAGTCTGTGATGAAGTGAAGAAAATCCATCAGGTAGAAGGCACCTGACATCTTTCTCTGTCTTTCTCTGACTCTGCCCAGTGCCCTTCAGGGCTCATCTCTGGTTCAAATCCCTTTGCAGCCAGAAGGGACGTCAAGACCACAAGTCATGGGGAATGGACAGGTGGGTCCTTTCCTGGATAGTTCAATTGCAACCTGGGAAGGGACAGCAATTTACTCTGTTAAAAGATTTTTTTTACCATTATGCAATAAAAGATATAATAAAGGAAAATTTGGAAATACGGGGAAAAAAGGAGAGAATACTTAGTTTCAGAAATCACCATTACCCTTGTGGAACATTTCCTTCTAATCTTTTTCTATATACATAAAGTGAAGAAGAACTAAAGAGCCTCTTGATGAAAGTGAAAGAGGAGAGTGAAAAAGTTGGCTTAAAGCTCAATATTCAGAAAACAAAGATCATGGCATCTGGTCCCATCACTTCATGGCAAATAGAGAAACAGTGGAAACAATGGCTGACTTTATTTTTTTGGGCTCCAAAATCACTGCAGATGGTGATTGCAGCCATGAAATTAAAAGACGCTTACTCCTTGGAAGAAAAGTTATGACCAACCTAGAGAGCATATTCAAAAGCAGAGACATTACTTTGCCAACAAAGGTCCGTCTAGTCAAGGCTATGGTTTTTCCAGTGGTCTTGTATGGATGTGAGAGTTGGACTGTGAAGAAAGCTGAGTGCCAAAGAATTGATGCTTTTGAACTGTGGTGTTGGAGAAGACTCTTGAGAGTCCCTTGGACTGCAAGGAGATCCAACCAGTTCATCCTAAAGGAGATCAGTACTGGGTGTTCCCTGGAAGGACAGATGTTGAAGCTGAAACTCCAATACTTTGGCCACCTGAAGGGAAGAGAAAATGGGACTCATTTGAAAGGACCCTGATGCTGGGAAAGATTGAAGGCAGGAGGAGAAGGGGATGACAGAGGATGAAATGGTTGGATGGCATCACCGACTCAATGGACATGAGTTTGGGTAAACTCTGGGAGTTGGTGATGGATGGGGACGCCTGGCGTGCTGCAGTCCATGGGGTCACAAAGAGTTGGACATGACTGAGTGACTGAACTGAACTGAAGAGTTTTGCTTATTTTTTGGTTATTGCTAGCATATGTACTCTTGTCTGGAAAATCCCATGGACAGAGGAGCCTGGTAGGCTGCAGTCCATGGGGTTGCTAAGAGTCAGACACAACTGATCAACTTCACTTTCACTTTTCACTTTCATGCACTGGAGAAGGAAATGGCAACCCACTCCAGTGTTCTTGCCTGGAGAATCCCAGGGATGGGGGAGCCTGGTGGGCTGCCGTCTATGGGGTTGCCCAGAGTCAGACACGACTGAAGCGACTTAGCAGCAGCAGCAACATATGATAAGGTTAGGTTTAATGAAGTGTTAGCATACATATATAATGATTCATTTAAAATATTATAAGCTATGTTATTGTACATATTTCATAAATACCACTTTTAATGATTGCATAAATTGCTTTGATTGAAACAATAATCTATTTGAGTCTTATAATACATACATGGTAAAAATTCAAAATGCAGAAAAGGTATACATGAAAAATAAGTCTCTCCCATCCCTATCTCTCAGCCCTTCAGTTCTCCTTAAACATAAAACTAGTTCCATTCTGTTGTGTGTTCTTCCAGGGATATTCTACATATATCCAAATATGCATTTATAAATAAATGTAAATAATATTCTTTCTTCTCCCCCTAATGGCAGCATATTATACACAATGTCTGCAGCTTGCTTTTTTCACTTATCAGTGTATCTTGAAGTCTGTTCCAAATTGCCAAATTAAAGCTGCCTTGTTCTTTTTATTAGAAAAGCGATTTCTTAGTAGGCAACAAAGGGTGGCTCTCCTAGGAGCAGCGGGACCCTCGCTTGGGCCAAGGTGCCTGTCAGCCAGGTCTGCTCCTATGAGCCAGGAATGTCAAGTCTGATATCTCCATCTCCCATCCATAGGATAGGGTGACCCAGAAGCCCAGGAGGCAGGAATGTTTCTCATTAACGAATGGAGGCTGACTGGAAGACTGAACCTTGCTCCAGAAGTGAGGCTGTTTTCTATTTCATGTTCACTGGCTTGTGAAAGCCCACATGCTCCAGGAAACCTCCCCAGGCCTCTCTAGCCATCAGTCTGTCAAATAGATCAAAGGCAGATCTCTCCAGTAGATCTCCAGGGATGGCGTGACAACCTTGCTACAGACATCCCTCCATCTCCTGGCCACAGCTCTTTTCTCATAGTTTTCTTGAAATTTCCCAGTTAGAGGGCCAGCCTTCAACACTAGATCTATCCTGCTAGTATTTTAAGGAGTCTTACTTTACTAACTCAATTAGTTCATGCATTTAATATTCAGAAAGATAACCAAAAATCTGAGAGGTTTGATAAAATAATGTTAAAGGCCCTAAAAGAAAGGGAGATTATTGAAGAGAAATATGGACAGTGGCCTAAAGTATTTGTTGGAAACAAGATTTTCCTGTTTTCCTGAACTTCTAAGACCTCCTCCTACTCAACCCCAGATAAACAGGAAGGGTGGATTTCTCATGTTGATAGTGCTGATGGGACCCAAAGGGTCACACTGTGCAGCTCTTGATCTCAAGGAACCTATAATCCACTGTGTGCCAGGCACAGTGCCAGGCACTATGAATAGATACAGTGAGGTGAGGAGGGGTTCATGGTCCAGATGGTAAGACAGATATCAGTGCAACAGATATCACTAGTGAGTGAAGAGTGGAGGCCCAAAGAATGATAGAGGTTGAGTTTTCAAACTGTGGTCCTTGACTCACTGGTGGATCATGAAAGCAAACTTAGCAAACTCAGGCAGATGCTTTAACCTCTGAGCCACCAGGGAAGCACCATGAATGTGATCAGGATCTTTTTTTTTTTTTTTTTTTTGGCTGAGCATGTCTTTGTTGCCGCTTGTGGGATCTAGTTGTCTGATAAGGGATTGAACCCAGGCCCCCTGCATTGGGAGCATGGAGTCTCAGCCACCTGGACCACCAGGGAAGTCCCTAGGATCTTTTTGTAAAAATAGTAGAATAGCATGAAAAATCCTAAAGCTTGTGGCATATATTTTGAACACCGCTTTGTGAAACTTTTCTTTTCCAGTTACATATCAAGTTATACGAGTTTCAGTCATCCTTAAAAATGTATTTATTACTGTGGATTATGGGTATAAAGTTGAAAACAACTGACTTCACAGGAAAGAGTGATTTATGTACTTGTGAGTAGCCAGGGGAAAATACCTCAAAAGTACAGGACCCAGCACTGAGTATGTGCTCAAAAATATTTACTGAAGCTGTGCATGCTGCAGGACTTTAAGGGAAGGCCAAATAACGCAGAGTGGGCTCAATAACCCTAATCCTTGGGATCAAATGTGGGGGCTACTCAGGCAATATTTCATATTTCTTACATCTGAGATCCTTCCACTTTGTTCCAAGATCATTGCTGCCATTCTAATGCAGGTCCTCATCATCTCTGGGCTAGACTCTGGCAAAGGCTCTAAACTGGTGTCCCTTCTCCCCCAGCCCTCTGTACCAGACAGTAGTGTATTCAGCTATAACAGGAATCCCTACCTCAGTGGTTTAAACAAGTAGCGATTTATTATTCACATGTAACAAAAAGTCTGGATATAGACTAACCAGAGCTTATATAAATAGTAGCTCAAGGGTGTGATCTGAAAACCAAGCTCCTTCTATCCGCCTGCTCTGTATATCTTTAGCATGAAACCTTCATCCTCGTGGTTGTAAGATGTCTGCTGTACCTCCAGGCATTATATCCTTTTCCCAGATAGAAAAAAAAAATGTAGAACAAAGAAACATACCTTTTCATCGGTAAAACAATAGCCTTCCCTGAGACTACTGATGTCCACTCAGTAGACTTCCAAATTATATCTCATTAACCACTTCTACTGTAACATACCCTCCCAAGGGCTTCCCTGTGCCAAGGGAACCAGTGAGTTTGCGTTTTTGACTGAATACATTGAAGCCTTCAAAGAAAATATAGGGTTTTGTTAGGAAAAAAAAGAAAAAAGATGTCTAGAATCATCAGCTACATCCCTTTTAACATAATCCTTGCTTCTAATCTTTCAGTGGTTTTCCATTGCTCTTAAGAGCAAATCTGAAAGCCTTAATGTTGCTGTTAGGGACTGATCATGTCCCACCAGGCCCCCAAATTCATGTGCTCATATGACTAAAAGATAAACTAAGGCATATTAAAAATTTTAAGAGTTTATCTGAGTAAAACTCAATTCGAGTTGGGCAGCAGCCAATCTAGCAGGCCGAAAGGAGCTCTAAGAAGCTGTACAAAATGAGAGACTTTTATAGCCCGAAGGGTGTAGGACCAAGGAAATTATACTAGGCAAAAAAGTGTGTTGGTTATTTAAGGTTACTTTACTTTAGGGGATGACAGGGGTCTCTCATGTAGATTATCTAACTAGTGCTGATCAGGCAATTTCTGACTGACTGGTTTAAGATTCCATTTCTAGGAGAGATGAAACTGTAATTAAGTCTCAGTTTGACGACATGGGGTTTAGTACAAGCAACTCCACTTGGGGCCTGGTATTTTTTAATATCCCCGTGGGCCTTAGAAAGCATCACTACGAACAAGGCTAGTGGAGGTGACGGAATTCCAGTGGAGCTATTTCAAATCCTGAAAGATGATGCTGTGAAAGTGCTGCACTCAATATGCCAGCAAATGTGGAAAACTCACCAGTGGCCACAGCACTGGAAAAGGTCAGTTTTCATTCCAATCCCAAAGAAAGGCAATGCCAAAGAATGCTCAAACTACCACACAATTGCACTCATCTCACACGCTAGTAAAGAGATGCTTAAAATTCTCCAAGCCAGGCTTCAGCAATACATGAATTGTGAACTTCCAGATGTTCAAGCTGGCTTTAGAAAAGGCAGAGGAACCAGAGATCAAATTGCCAACATCTGCTGGATCATTGAAAAGGCAAGAGAGTTCCAGAAAAACATCTATTTCTGCTTTATTGACTATGCCAAAGCCTTTGACTGTGTGGATCACAACAAACTGTGGAAAATTCTGAGAGAGATGGGAATACCAGAACCCCTGACCTCCCTCCTGAGAAACCTGTATGCAGGTCAGGAAGGAACAATTAGAACTGGACATGGAACAACAGACTGGTTCCAAATAGGAAAAGGAGTACATCAAGGCTGTATACTGTGACCCTGCTTATTTAACTTATATGCAGAGTACATCATGAGAAATGCTGGGCTGGAAGAAGCACAAGCTGTAATCAAGATTGCTGGGAGAAATATCAATAACCTCAGATATGCAGATGACACCACCCTTATGGCAGAAAGTGAAGAACTAAAGAGCCTGTTGATGAAAGTGAAAGAGGAGAGTGAAAAATTTGGCTTAAAACTCAACATTCAGAAAACGAAGATCATGGCATCTGGTCCCATCACTTCATGGGAAATAGATGGGGAAACAGTGGAAACAGCGGCAGACGTTATCTTTTTGGGGCTCCAAAATCACTGCAGATGGTGACTGCAGCCATGAAATTAAAAGACGCTTACTCTGGTGGCTCAGAGGTTAAAGCGTCTGCCTGCATTGCGGGAAACCCAGGTTCGATCCCTGGGTCGGGAAGATACCCTGGAGAAGGAAATGGCAACCCACTCCAGTTTTCTTGCCTGGGAAATCCCATGGACGCAGGAGCCTGGCGGCCTACAGTCCACGGGGTTGCAAAGAGTCAGACATGACAGAGTGACTTCACTTTCACTTTCACTTTACTCCTTGGAAAGAAAGTTATGACCAACCTAGAGAGCATATTCAAGAGCAGAGACATTACTTTGCCAACAAAGGTCCATCTAGTCAAGGCTATGGTTTTTCCAGTGGTCATGTATGGATGTGAGAGTTGGACTGTGAAGAAAGCTGGGTGCTGAAGAATAGATGCTTTTGAACTGTGGTGTTGGAGAAGACTCTTGAGAGTCCCTTGGACTGCAAGGAGATCCAACCAGTCCATTCTAAAGGAGATCAGCCCTGGGTGTCCTTTGGAAAGAATGATGCTAAAGCTGAAACTCTAATACTTTGGCCACCTCATGTGAAGAGTTGACTCATTGGAAAATACTCTGATGTTGGGAGGGGTTGGGGGCAGGAGGAAAAGGGGACGACAGAGGATGAGATGGTTGGATGGCATCACCAACTCGATGGATGTGAGTTTGAGTGAACTCCGGGAGTTGGTGATGGACAGGGAGGCCTGGCGTGCTGCTATTCATGGGGTTGCAGAGTTGGACATGACTGAGCAACTGAACTGAACTGAACTGAACTGAGACAGGGGCTTCCAAGGTGGCTCAGTGGCAAAAAATCCACCTGCCAATGCAGGAGACAAAGGAGACTCAGGTTTGATCTCTGGGTCGGGAAGATCCCTTGGAGAAGGGATGGCAACTCACTCCAGTATTCTGGTCTGGAAACTCCCATGGACAGAGGAGCCTGGTGTGTTACAGTCCATAGGGTTGCAAAGAGTTGGACACGACTTAGTGATTGAACAACAGTGTCTTTAGTAGAAGAGATTAGTACATACAGAGACACCAGGAATGCATGGACACAGAGGAAAAGCCACGTGAGGACACAGTAAGAAGGCAGCCACCTGCAAACCAAGGAGAGAGGCCGCAGGAGAAACCAAACTGCCAACAACTCCATCTTGGAGGTGTTCCAGCTTCCATTTCTCCACTGTGAGAAAATAAATTTCTGCTGTTCAAGCCACCTAGTCTGTGCTATTTTGTTATGGTAGCCTGTGATATTGTGATTTATAATAAGAAATATATATTTGGTTTTCCTCCCCTTAATGGCACAGAGCTCCTAAAACCCTTGGAATTTTCAAAGTGATGAGTGCAATAAAGGTGTCTTTTGTTATGTTAATGAGGTGATTTGGGGAAGGCTCCTAGGTAACCTAAGGATCTGGGTTAGTTGCCAGGGGAACCAACCAAGGGATTAGAGGATTGGAAACTTCAGCCCTCTAAAGAGGAGAGAGGGGCTGGAGATTGAGCTCCATCACCAAAGGCCGATGATTTAATCAATCTTGCCTTTCTAATGAAGCCTCCATTAAAACCCAAAAGAACCGAGTTCAGAGAGCTTCTGGATTGGTCAACATGTGGAGATGCAGTGACTGTCTCACAGAGCTTGGAAGCTCCTCACCCCTTCCCACACACCTTGATCTAAGCATCTCTTCCATCTGAGTGTTCTTGAGTTATATCCTTTCGTGCTGCTGCTGCTGCTGCTGCGTTGCTTCAGCCGTGTCTGACTCTGTGCAACCCCATAGATGGCAGCCTACCAGGCTCCCCCGTCCCTGGGATTCTCCAGGCAAGAACACTGGAGTGGATTGCCATTTCCTTCTCCAGTGCATGAAAGTGAAAAGTGAAAGTGAAGTTGATCAGTTGTGTCGAAGTCTTAGCGACCCCATGGACTGCAGCCTACCAGGCTCCTCTGTCCATGGGATTTTCCAGGCAAGAGTACTGGAGAGGGGTGCCATTGCCTTCTCCACATCCTTTCATAGTAAGCCAGTAATCTAGTAAGTAAAATATTTCTCAGTGTTCTGTGTTTGATTCTAGCAAATTAATCAAACCCAAGAGTGGTGTATATGGGGGGTTGCACCTTGTAGGACTAAGCTCTTAACCTGTGGGATCTGAGCCTATCTCCAGGCAGATGGTGTCAGCATTGAGCTAATTGTTTCACAGTACAGGAAAAAAAACAAAACAAAACCAAACCCACAACTCTTTAGAGAAGAGAATGGCAACCCACTCCAGTATTTCTGCCTAGGAAATCCCATGGACAGAGGAGCCTGTCAGGCTGAGTTGGACATGAGTTAGCGACTAAACAACAACAATAGAAAAAAAACAAAGCAAAACTCACAAATCCTAGGCCCTAACAAACTAAGATAGTTGCTTAAAAGAGCTGAGCATGATCTGGATCCCCACTAACCTTGGGCTCCCTTACTGTCTACCAGACGAGCTGGCCTTCTGTAGTTACTAGAACAGGTGAGCCCTGCTCCAGGCTTTGGACCTTTGCACACACTGTTCCTTTTCCCTAGTGCTCTGTTCCCCTGCTTTTTACATGACCAACCTCTTGTCCCACAGGTCTCCACTAACATTTCACTTCCCTGAACAGCCCATGTGACAGAGGTGGCTTCCTGATGTTCTCCATCTCAGGCCATGATGTGTTTCATAAATCTTATGAAAAGTATTATTATGATTTATAATAATTTTTTTGTTTACTTTTGTATGTTCTTTAAGTAGAGGATCTCAAGCTCCATCAGGGTGGGAAGATGTCTAGCTCCTACTTGTGTCCCTATGGCCTAGCACATCCTATATCGTCCATAAATAATTTCTGAAGGAGTGAATAGGATGTAAGTTATCTGGAATTATCTGGTTGGTTAAATTTATTTTTAACTATGTGTGGAATGACAGGAGGAAGAGCAAGCCTGGCCTTCCTGGATGGAGGATGGGTAGCAGCTGTATACAATCACCACCCACAAATATGCTCCTGGGGTTTTGAAGGGAGTGGCACTCTCCTGCTTCCTTTAAGTCATTTAAGACCTTTCACTGACCTTGCTGGCATGGAATGAAGATGATCTTCCAAGCAGGTTGTTTGTTAGTGGTTCTAGTAACAGCTTGGTAAAGGAGGTTAGAGGTAATCCCATGGCCTAAACTGGTCAGAATCTCATCAACTGCAGTGCAGCCTCTTTCAACGCTGTGCCAAACTCAATCTAGTTCGTTAAATGAAGACACATAAGCGTGTTCCTTTTCAAACAATTGAGCAACAAAAAACAAAACCCAAGCTATTTTAAAAGCTTTGTAGAAGGGAAGGTTACTCCAATCATCCCATATCACAAAGGCTGAACATCACAAAGGACTGTCAAATGGCAACTGGAACCTACTCCAAGTCTCTTAGGTGAAATCTTTCTCCAAGGCGAAATCTTAAGATGCAGAGCAGCAATTACCTTGACACACCTGGCCATAAATCTCCTTGTTTGAAAAATTCATACCTAAAAGATTGTTGGAACAATGCAATATTATTTCAAAACATCCAAGGTTATGCAAAAGCAGTGAGACTAGCTAGTCAAAAACAAAGATATAAGAAGAGTTCCTGGAGTTCCATTGATAAAATTTACCTTAAAAGGTATTCTGTACCAAAGGTTTCTGGGCCTCTGAACATGTTGAAAAGGAGCAAAAATATTACACTTGCATGTTTTTGCTAAATGAATAAAATGTGGGCTAATCCACATTAGAGTTGGCTAATCCTCTCAATAATTAGATCAGGACTTTACCTCTAAAGGACTCCCCTGGTGGCACAGATAGTACAGAATCTGACTGCAGTGCAGCAGACTTGGGCTTGATTCCTGGGTCAGGATGACCTGCTGGAGAAAAGAATGGTAACTCACTCCAGTATTCCTGTCTGGAGAATTTCATGGACAGAGGAGCCTGGCAGGTTATAGTCCATGGGATCACAAACAGTCAGACATGACTGAGCAACTAACATTTTACCTTGAAAAGAAATCCAAACATTAGCTTTCCCCTTTTTTCATTTTATAAACACAGGTGAACCTTATTTTAAAATACATTGTGCTCCTGGAAGAATGTATGCAAACAATATTTTTGGAACTAGAACCATACAATATCTAAAGATTCCAACTATTTTAGGGCTCCTTATTCTGAATTTTTTTTTAAAAAATTAGTAAATGTGTTTGTAATGAAAATACTCACTTTCTAATTCTTCCATCTTTGTAAAAGCAGATTTTAGAGGCTCACATTTGTATGTCTTGTGGAGTAAAAACAGGATTATACACCATGATCAAATAGGATTTATTCTAGGAATGCAAGATTGGCTTAACCTTCAAAAGTCAATTAATATAATATGTCACATTAATAGAATAAAGGCCAAACCCTACAGGATCATCATAACAGATGCAGAAAAAGCAGTTAACAAAATTTAAGACCACTTGATGATAAAAACACTCAACAAACTAGGAATAGAAGGAAATGACTTCAACCTGATATAAAATATTTATTGGGAAAAAAAAACACAAAACCCACAGTTAACATCAAATCAGTGGTGAAAGACTGGCTATTTCCCCCTAAGATGAGAAGCAAGATGAAGATGTCTGCTGTTCTCATTTCTATTTAACATTGCATAGGACATTCTAGCCAGGCAATTAGGCAACAGTAAGAAATAGAAGGCATTCAGATTGGAACACAGAAAATGAAATAAAGAAAAGAATTCCATTTACAATACCCTCAGAAAGAATAAATACTTGGTACTAATTTTAATAAAAGAAGTAAAAGGCTTTTAAGCTAAAAAAAAAAAAAAAAGAAACTACAAAACAGCACTGAAAGAAATTAAAGAAAACCTACATAAATGGAAAGATATCTCATGTTCATGGTTTACAAAAATCCCTGTCAAAATCACAGCTGACTTCTTTGCAGAAATTAACAACTGATTCTAAACTTCATGTGAAAATTTAAGAGACCAGAAAAGCCAAAACAATTTTGAAAAAGAACAGTTTGAAGATACATTTCTCCATTTCAAAACTCACTACGAGGCAACAGTGTTCAAGACAGCACGGACTGGCATTATAACAAGCATATGTGTCAATAGAATAAAATTGAGAGTCCAGAAATAAAGTCTTATATTTACTGCAAACTGACCTTTGACTAGGATGCAAAACTATCCAGTTGGGAAAGAACAGTCTTTTCAACAAATGGTGCAAGGCTGCTGGATATCCATATGCAAAAGAATGAATTGGAGTTCCCTATCTCACATAATACAAAAATTAACTCAAAATCGAAGACCTAAATGTAAGAGTCAAAACTCTAAAACCCTTCAGAGAAAACATAGGAGTCTTTGTGACATTGGAATAGGCAATGGTTTCTCAGATATGAGACCCAAACACACTCAACAAAAGAAAAAATTAATAAATGCGACTTAATCAAAATTCAAAATTTTCATGCTTCAAAGGACATCATCAAGAAAACAAAAAGAAAACTCACAGGATAGGAGAAAATATTTATAAGTCATATATCTAACAGGGGACTTGATTCTAGAATGTATGAAGAGCCTGTGCATGTATGCGTGCTAAGTTGCTTCAGTCGTATCTGACTCTTTGTGACCCTATGGACTGTAGCCTGCCAGGCTCCTCTGTCCATGCAATTCTCCAGGAAAGAATATTGGAGTGGGTTGCCATGCCCTCCTCTAGGGGATCTTCCCGACCCAGTGATTGAACCCACACCCCCTGCAGCTCCTGCATTGCAGGCAGATTCTTTACTGCTGAGCCGCTGGGGAAGCCCATAAAAAGCTCATTGTTATTGTTCAGTCACCCAGTCATGTCCCACTCTTTGCAGCCCCACAAACTGCAATACACAAGACCTCCCTGTCCCTCACCATCTCCCAGAGTTTGCCCAAGTTCATGCTCATTGCACCAGTGATTGCACGGATGGCTGGACACAGCCATCTCATCCTCTGACGCCCACTTCTCCTCCTGCCCTCAATCTTTCCCAGCATCAGGGACTTTTCCAATGAGTTGTCTGCTCACATCAGATGACCAAAATACTGAAACTTCAGCTTCAGCATCAGTCTTTCCAGTGAATATTCAGGGTTCATCTCCCTTAAGATTGACTGGTTTGATCTCCTTGCAGTCCAAGGGACTTTCAGGAGTCTTCTCTAGCACCACAGTTTGAAGGCATCAATTCTTTGGCAATCTTCCTTCTTTACGGTCCAGCTTTCACAACCATAAGTGACCACTGAGAAGACTATAGCCTTGATTATACAGACGTTTGTTGGCAGAGTTCATATCTCTGTTTTTCAATACGCTGTCTAGGTTTGTCATCACTTTCCTGCTTGTGGGTCAAGAAGCAATAGTTTGAACCCTGTATGGAATAACTGATTGGTTCAAGATGAAGAAAGGAGTAGGACAGGGCTATCTGCTGTCACCCTGCTTGTTCAACCTATACTCTGAGCACCTCATGAGAAATGCTGAGCTGGATGAGTGACAAGCTGGAATCAAGATAGGCGGGAGAAACATCAACAACCTCAGATACCTGGATGATGCCACTCTAATGGCAGAAAGTGAAGAGGAACTGAAGAGCTTCTTGATGAGGGTGAAGGAGGAGAGTGAAACAGCCAGCTTAAGACTAAATATTGAAAAAAACAACTAAGATCATGGCATCTGGCCCATTACCGCAGGGCAAATAGAAGGAGAAAAGGTAGAAGTAAGGACAGATTTCTTCTTGGGCTCCGGAATCACTGTGGACAGTGACTGCAGCCATGAAATCAAAAGATTTGGCTTCTTGGCAGGAAAACAATGACAAAGAGCCCATCAGTTCAGTTCAGTCGCTCAGTCGTGTCCAACTCTTTGCAACCCCATGAGTCGCAGCATGCCAGGCCTCCCTGTTCATCACCAACTCCCGGAGTTCACTCAAACTCATGTCTATCGAGTCAGTGATGCCATCCAGCCATCTCATCCTCTGTCGTCCCCTTCTCCTCCTGCCCCCAATCTCTCCCAGCATCAGAGTCTTTTCCAATGAGTCAACTCTTCGCATGAGGTGGCCAAAGTACTGGAGTTTCAGCTTTAGCATCATTCCTTCCAAAGAAATCCCAAGGCTGATCTCCTTCAGAATGGACTGGTTGGATCTCCTTGCAGTCCAAGGGACTCTCAAGAGTCCTCTCCAACACCACAGTTCAAAAGCATCTATTCTTCAGCACTCAGCCTTCTTCACAGTCCAACTCTCACATCC
Source organism: Budorcas taxicolor (assembly GCF_023091745.1). Lineage (NCBI taxonomy): Eukaryota > Metazoa > Chordata > Mammalia > Artiodactyla > Bovidae > Budorcas > Budorcas taxicolor. The sequence goes on from NC_068918.1 coordinate 30,967,184, forward strand.
ATACATGACTATTGGAAAAACCATAGCCTTGACTAGACAGACCTTAGTCAGCAAAGTAATATCTCTGCTTTTGAATATGCTATCTAGGTTGGTTATAACTTTCCTTCCAAGGAGTAAGCGTTTTTTAATTTCATGGCTGCAGTCACCATCTGCAGTGATTTTGGAGCCCAAAAAATAAAGTCTGACACTGTTTCCACTGTTTCCCCATCTATTTCCCATGAAGTGATGGGATCGGATGCCATGGTCTTTGTTTTCTGAATGTTGAGCTTTAAGCCAACATTTTTACTCTCCTCTTTCACTTTCATCAAGAGGTTTTTTAGTTCCTCTTCACTTTCTGCCATAAGGGTGGTGTCATCTGCATATCTGAGGTTATTGATATTTCTCCCAGCAATCTTGGTTCCAGCTTGTATTTCTTCCAGTCCAGCGTTTCTCATGATGTACTCTGCATAGAAGTTAAATAAGCAGGGTGACAATATACAGCAACTGGACATGGAATAACGGACTGGTTCCAAATAGGAAAAGGAGTACGTCAAGAGCCCACACAACTTTGTAATTAAAAGACAAACAGAAAGTGGAAGTGTTAGTCGCTCTTAGTTGCATCCGACTCTTTGTGACCCCATGGACTGTAGCCTTCCAGGCTCCTCTGTCCGTGGAGTTCTCCAGGTAAGAATACTGGAGTGGGTAGCTACTCCCTTCTCCAGAGGATCTTCCCGACCCAGGGATCCAACCCAGATCTCCCACATTGCAAGCAGATTCCTTACCCTCTGAGCCACCAGGGAAGCCCCCAAAGACAAATAACCTTATTGCTATATGAGGAAAGGATCTAACAGACATTTCGCCAAGGAAGATTTACCAATAGCCAATACGCACATAAAAAGATATTTAACACCACTGGTCATCAGGGTAATGCAAATCAAAACCGCAATGCAAAGTAGCTGTCTGAAAACAGCTTATGGTAACCTGTTATTTACTGGCAAAGAAGTACCTCCTTTTGTGGACAAATGAAATAAATTAAATACCACGGAAAAATAAAAAATGCAAAACACTAAATGGGTGGCACCCCACTCCAGTACTCTTGCCTGGAAAACCCCATGGATGGAGGAGCCCGGTAGGCTGCAGTCCATGGGGTCGCTAAGAGTCTGACAGGACTGAGCGACTTCACTTTCACTTTTCACTTTAATGCATTGGAGAAGGAAATGGCAACCCACTCCAGTGTTCTTGCCTGGAGAATCCCAGGGACGAGGGAGCCTGGTGGGCTGCTGTCTATGGGGTCACACAGAGTCAGACACGACTGAAGTGACTTAGCAGCAGAAAAACAAAAAACTACAAGTTTTGGTAAGAATGTGGAGAAATTAGAACATATTATTAACACCTAATTCACTTATACCATCCCTAGTAATATATCTAAAAGAATTAAAAACAGGTATTCATGCAGATACATGTGCACAAACATTCATAGCAGCATTGTTTACAATAGCTAAATGGTGAAAGTGATCCAAATGGCCATCAACAGAAGAATGAATAAGCAGAAGGGGGCATATCCATACAGTGAAATACTACTTGAATAAAAAATCGATGAAGTACTGATACAATATACAAAATGGATGAGCCTATAAAACATCATGCTAAGGGAAAAAGGCAGTCACAAAGGATCCCATTTCATATGGTTCCAGTTAAATGAAACGTCCAAATTTGGTAAATCCATAGAGTACATAGATTAGTAGTTATCTTGGCCTGGGGAAGAAGAGAGGAAATGGAGGTTAAGGAGTAGAAGGTTTCTTTTGGGATAATGAAAATGTTATAAAAGCCATTGAATCATACATTTCATGACTGAATCATACATTTGAATCATACATGTTAAATGAATGAATTGTACAGCATATGAGTTATATCTCCATGTAGCTATTTGAAAAATTAACACTAAGAACTTTTTTGAAAAAGCAAACTACTTCCTTGGAAGAAGCATTACTATTTCTAGTACTGAGACTGGAGAGACTAAGACAGGTGTTCAGAGAATGTCCTACAAGATGTGATAAATGACAGTCCCGGTGATAGCTTTCAATGCAACAACATAAGGATGTTCTTAGAATCCTCTTTAATAAAGGACAGGGCACTAAGGAAAATGCAATTCAATGCTCTCGGGCTTAATAATCCAATGAGGTACTCTGGAGAAATGAACAACCTGTGCATCTTTCAGGAGAACTTCCATAACTATTTTTTTCAGCCTTGTTTCCCCCTTCTTTCACATACTATCAATATTTACAAATATAATGATGCTTACTGAGAAAACTAGAGACAAGTGAAAAGAGAAAATAAAAATCACCCATAAGTTTACCACCTAGAAATGATCACTGTTAGCTTTTGAAGTTGGAGATAACCAGTATTGGAAAATAGTTGTTTAAAAGAAATTCATTTAAAACAAGAGACAACATTTCATAGCAAATCGTGTGTGCGATGGGGAAGAAAAGATCTGATACGAATATTATCTTAAAAAATAAACCAAAAACTTATAAAGATTTATGCAATTTATATTGCTTCTGCAAGTATGAGTGAATCAAATTTCCATTTTGGAGAAGTGTAATTTTATGAACATATTTATTTGTTTAGTAACTTGATTAGACGATCTTCATTTCATCATTTGACCTTTACAGCACAATTCCATACAGAGCATTGCTGTTCATATATATATGTTTGAGTACTTTACTCATTTTTCCAATGGCCTAACTGTAGAATACTGAGTGACAGTGAGTTCAAGCTAGTATATCATGCAATGGAACACTATTCAGCCACAAAATGGACTAGAGTATTTATACATGCTACAACATGGGTGAACTCTGAAGACATTACGCTAAGTGAAAGTTAATCACAAAAAAACACATATTGTACCATTCCGTTTACATGAAATGTCCAGAGTAGGCAAATCCATGGAGATAAAAAGTGGATTACTCAGAGGAGGAAAGAATGAAGAGTGACTGCTAATGGATATGGGACTTCTCGAGGTGATAAAAATGTTCTGAAGTTAGTAGTGATTGTTGTACAACTCTGTGAATATCCTAAAACTACTGATATGTACATTTTAAAAGGGCAAATCTTAGCTGCTACTGCTGCTAAGTCGCTTCAGTCATGTCTGACCCTGTGCGATCTCATAGACAGCAGCCCACCAGGATCCTCTGTCCCTGGGATTCTCCAGGCAAGAATACTGGAGTGGGTTACCATTTCCTTCTCCAATGTGTGAGAGTGAAAAACAAAAGTGAAGTTGCTCAGTCGTGTCTGACTCTTCACAACCCCATCGACTATAACCTACCAGGCTCCTCTGTCCATGGGATTTTCCAGGCAAGAGTACTGGAGTGGGATGCCATTTCTTTCTCCATTCAATATATGAATATATCCCCCAAAACATTATACTCTCTGGCAAGTTCTTGGAAAACAGCTGTCCTCTGCTACTGGTAAATGAGTTGCCTTCTTGCACAAATTGAGGACCCTGAGGATGACCAGGGTTGGAAAAGTAGGCTATACCACATTCCCTAAAAGTGATAGGACCACAGCTTGAGGAGCCTGCTTGGAGAATTTTATCTTACTCCTATTCTTTATGCACTCTTCCCACAGCAAAGAAACAGCCAAGGAATTCTCCTGCTGATGACCCTAAATATACTGCTCACTCAATAAGGAATTGATAATTGATGATATGCTTTATTGAATTGGTATGATACAAAGCCATATAGCACTAAAAACTTGCCTCACTCTTACCTGATTATTATAGAAACAGCTAGGCAAGGACTCAGGATGTGGTGGAAGGATGGAAGCAGCAAGTTTCTTATGGTGAGATGGTTTTCTCTTCCTCCCTCCCTGTCTTCCTCTTCTTTCTTTCCCTCTTTCTCCTCCTTTTTCCTGTTCCTTTATTGTTCTTAAGTTGGCACAGTATTATGAGTAATTTATATAATTATAGTATTACAATATCTAATACATTTTCCAGAAGACAGCATCTTTTATCTACATTAATACTTCGGTAGATATCATTTAATTTCAAATCATTATTTTTAAAAGGACAGATGAAGGTAAAGGCTGAAGGATTATCCCGACTTTTATTAACGTGTCCTCACACTTCATGTACACTAACCATAGAAGGTGTCATTTAACTGAAAGAAGATAATGTATCCTTCCCCTCCTGGCCTCTCAAGGAATACCTGAATATTTTCTAAGTGCCTATTGTTAAGTCCCAAATGAGTAGAAAAACGAAATGTTTTTTCTATCAATTGCCTTACAGATGGGTACAAATTTCTGCAGCTGCTTTTTGCTTTTTCATTTTTCTTAAAACTTGGCTGCCACAAGCCAGTTCAATTAGTTTTAAGTTAGATTTATATCTGCTAAATAATTCACTTTATTAAAAAAATATATTCCTATTTATTTATTTGGCTTCCCTGGGTCTTCATTGTGGGATGTTCCCTGACCAGGAATGGAACCCCGAACCCCTGCATTAGGAGCTCAGAGTCTTAGCCACTGGACTACCAGGGAAATCTCAATAATTCGCTTTTTGAGAGATCAAAGTCACAAGTTAGTTCCAGGTCTATCTAGTTGTGGTTATTATTCAAATTAGTAGGAAAGGACTTAATAACAACAACAAAAAGAAATAAAGAGAGAACGCAAACCATCAACAACAACAAAAAGAACTTAAAACTTGATCCTTTTCCTACCCCCAATGTCCTATGAAAAGTTTTGCCTGAACTCAATCTTTTCTCCGTATAATGTCTGCTCATTGGTCATATTTATGCCTCTAAAGTTTCATAGAATAAATGTAATCCTCTTTCCTCCTGACTGTTTTTTGAACATCTGGAGACAATTGTTACATCCTTCTCAAGTACTTTGCTCTTTTCCTGATTCCTGGTAAGTGCTTCCTCAAACCTTCACACATGGCTTCCTGCACATTTACAACTCAATTTAAAGGTCACCTCTACACAGATATCTTCCTTAGTGGCTTCCCTAGTGGTTCAGTTGGTAAACAGTCCAGCCGCAATGTGAGAGACCTGGGTTCAATCCCTGGGTTGGGAAGATCCCCTGAAGGAAATGGCAACCCACTCCAGTATTCCTGCCTGGAGAATTAAATGGACAGAGGAGCCTGGTGGGCTACATTCCATGGAGTCACAAATAGTCAGACATGACTAACTGACTAACTTTCTTTCATTCTTTCTTACAGAGATATCTTCCCTTGTTATTCTAAGACAACCTGTCTTAGTCGTTTCATCAACTCTTTTATCATCCTTGTATCATTTATCACTTTCTTAACTTATCCATTTGTGAACACTTTTACTGCCTGCCTCTTTCCCTCCTAGAATGTGAGTCTGGTAATCTGCCTCTCTTGTTCACACAGTTCCTAGTGGAATTGAGTGTTCAACAGGACCCAGCCATTCCATTCCTAGATATCGACCCAAATGAAACAAAAATATTGTCCATACAAAAACTTGTAACATGAATGTACATAGCAGCTTTCTCCATAATGGCCCCAGACTGGAAACATCACAAATGCCCACAATCAGATAAATAGATAAGCAAAATGAGATACATCCATAAGATGACATACCATTCAGTAATGAATTACAGATAGATGAAGCAAGATGTGCAAACCTCAAAATCTTCAGGCTGAGTGCAAGAATCCAGTCATAGGAGCCCTGCTCTATTTCATTTCTATAAAATTCTAGAAAATGATAATTATAGTGACAGAAAGCAGAGACATTACTTTGCCAACAAAAGTCCATCTAGTCAAAGCTATGGTTTTTCTAGTAGTCATGTATAGATGTGAGAGTTGGATTATATAAAGAAAGCTGAGCGCCGAAGAACAGATGCTTCTGAACTGTGGTGTTGGAAAAGACTCTTGAGAATCCCTTGGACAGCAAGGAGATCCGAACAGTCCATCCTAAAGGAAATCAGTCCTGAATATTCACTGGAAGGACTGATGCTGAAGCTGAAACTCCAACTTTGGCCACCTGATGTGAAGAAATGACTAATTTGAAAAGACCCTGATACTGGGAAAGATTGAAGGCAGGAGAAAGGGACGACAGAGGATGAGATGGTTGGATGGCATCACTGACTCGATGGACATGAGTTCAAGCAAGCTTCAGGAGCTGGTGATGGACAAGGAAGCCTGGTGTACTGCCGTCTATGGGGTTGCAGGGTAGGACACAACTGAGCGACTGAATGGGACTGACTGACAGAAAGCAGATCAGTGGTTGCCTGGGGCTTAAAGTAGAGGGAGAATGGACTACAGAGAAGCATAAGGAATTTTTTGGAGTAATGAAAATGTTCCCATCTTTATTGTGCTAGTGTTTTCATGGGTTTATACAAATGTCAAAACTCACCAAATCATACACTTTAAAGGGATATACTTTATTGTACAAAAATTATATTCCAATTGATAAAAATAAATTTGTTTAGTGACTGCCTTTTTTCCCTCTGGCAAATCATCTCCACCCAATCTGGCAAGGTTTGGAGATTTTTCATTGCTCTTGTCACCATCTTCTGAACACAGTCCAGCAGCTCAAGTTCCTCCAAGTGTGTGCCCAGAATTGGAACCAATGCTGCAAATGTGGTTTGAGCAAATTAGAGAACAATGGGTCTCTGTTCTTCCACTTTTTATTACTGTATACTCATATCAGGCTTTGCTGTTTTCAGACTTTCTTGTCTATTTCAGGCATTCTATTTCAGTCAACCTGAATGTTGTACTTCTGTCAGTGCCGCTTAAATTTCTGTGGATCTTTCTGGAAGTCTGCTCACACTGATGACTGACATAGTGTTTGTCCCCTGGGTCATTTCCCAACTGTAGAACCACATCTCTCTTATCCTAAAAATGTTCATATATATTTCCCCTCTAGGTACTGAACTTTTCATTTATCAAACTAAATTTGTCTTTTTGGCTTCAGGCCATATTCCAAGCCTGCCAAGATATTTTACATTTATGTCTTCTAATAGCCCCACTGCTTTGTCATCCACAAATGTGCCCTGTCTTCATTCAAGTGGAAGATAAACTTGTTTAAGGAGCAAAAGTCAACAACAGAGCCCCGAGGCTTGCCAACAAAGATTTCATTTGTAGTTATCACAGATTATTCATCATTCATCAGTAGTCTTTGGGTACACTAGTCCTTCAAATTGCTTTGAATCGGCCTGAATGCTTTTTCAGTTATATCACATTTAAAAAAAAATTAATGACAGGAAAACACTTACAATTTGATACTGATTTTAAGAGCAGGGTACCTAGTAGTTAACCCTACTACTACTGGCTCATGACTGAAGGGGGTATAAAGGGCTTCTAAAGGGCTTGACAAATTTCTTTATCTGGATAATGGTTATAACAGTACATTCATTTTGTAAAAATTCATTGCATTTACTTATCTGAATAATACCCCATTCCCATTTGTGGTATTAATGGGAAATTAATGTGGTACTGAAAAGCAGAGACATTACTTTGCCAACAAAGGTCCGTCTAGTCCAGGCTATGGTTTTTCCAGTGGTCATGTATGGATGTGAGAGTTGGACTGTGAAGAAAGCTGAGCACCAAAGAATTGATGCTTTTGAACTGTGGTGTTGGAGAAGATTCTCGAGAGTCCCTTGGACTACAAGGAGATCCAACCAGTCCATTCTGAAGGAGATCAGCCCTGGGTGTTCTTTGGAAGGAATGATACTAAAGCTGAAACTCCAGTACTTTGGCCACCTCATGCGAAGAGCTGACTCATTGGAAAAGACTCTGATGCTGGGAGGGATTGAGGGCAGGAGGAGAAGGGGACGACAGAGGATGAGATGGCTGGATGGCATCACCGACTCGATGGATGTGAGTTTGAGTGAACTCCGGGAGTTGGTGATGGACAGGGAGGCCTGGCGTGCTGCGATTCATGGGGTCGCAAAGAGTTGGACACAACTGAGCGACTGAACTGAACTGAACTGAATGTAGTATTAATTAAAAAATTTTAACTTTAAAAAGTTTGCTTTTTTAAAAAAGCAGAACTCCAAATAATATAGTAAGATCATCTTAAGAACCTGCATTTTTAAAGCAATAAGATGTAGCAAAATGTTAATAGTAGTATTCTGGGTGGTGAGATTACATGACTTTTCTCCTCTGCAAGTTTCTCTTCAATAATCAGAAAAATGATGTTTCTTATAATCAAGGAAAAAAAGTTTTATTATGATTGATTGATTTCTGGGCTTGTGGGAGCCTAGTTCTTCAACCAAGGATCAAACCCAGACCCCTGCAGTGGAAGCTTAGAATCCTAACCACTGGACCACCAGGGAATTCCCAAAATTGTATTTTAAAGAAAATACTTTCTAAATTGAAAACATACGTGTAAGGTATTGTTCTAGCGTGACACCTGAAACATACTGTTGTTGTTTAGTAAGTTATGTTCAACTCTTTTGCTATCCCACAGACTGTAGCGTGCCAGGTTCCTCTGTCCATGGCATTTCCCAGGCAAGAATACTAGAATGGGCTGCCATTTCCTTCTCCAGGGAATCTTTTGGACCCAGGGATCAAACCCTTGTCTCCTGTATTGGCAGGCAGGCTCTTTACCACTGAGCCACCAGAGAAGCCTCTGCAACATAATAATGCTTGATAAATGAGTGAATGACCACTTCTCTATCTGCCAGGCAAGGACTCCTTTCGAAAAAGCAATGTGATCAGTTAACACTCTCAGCTCCCAGGGAATTCATGCTGGCTTCTAGCAATGACTACCTTCTTGTCCGAGTAAGTGCTCACAACCCACCTGTGTAATAATTCTCCCCAAAATGTTGCCAGGACCAAATCTGCCTCACTCTGCTTCCTCATAATTCCTTCAAGATTAGCTAATGGTCCTTTTCTGGGATCAAGACTCAGATTCTTTCAATCAGCCTGGTGCTTTCCATACTACATCTCATCCACCTTGAGGTGAGGACTATGGAGCCCCACTTTGCAACCATGATGGCTCTGTTCCTCTCACTTCCTGAGCATGGAAATCACTTAAGAACTCTGCCAGCTAGTACTGTACCACTTGCTTTATCGGGGCCTCTTTAAAGATATTACTTACCTTTCTACTGCTACGAGCACAAAACAAAGCCTCATTTGTTTTCTTTGCGTTTTTTGAAAAACTAACACTTCTAACATTACTTAGGGAACCATACCACTAATTGGTATTGCCAGTGGTTTTGACTGTCTTTAATTGGATCCTTGTCTTAAAATCTTAGCTGAGGGCTCAGAGAGTATCAGGAGATGATGTCACTTTCTTTTAAGGCCACAGCTCTGTCCCTAACATTGCTCTGCCTGCAGTGTTAGGCACTGCCTCCCGCATGTTCCACTCTTGAGGAGCTCCTTGGCATGTTTGCATTTTTTTTTTATTTTTTCATCTTTTACTTATTTAATTTTTGGCTGCACTGGGTCTTCACTGCTGCACACGCGCTTTCTCTAGTTGCAGTGAGTAGCGGCTACTCTTCGTCAAGGTGCGCAGCCTTCTCATTTCGTTGGCTTCTCTGTTGCGGAGCAGGGGCTCTAGGCACACGGATTCAGTAGCTGTGGCTTGCAGGCTCTAGAGAGCAGGTTCAGAAGCTGTGGTGCATGGGCTAAATTGCTCTGCACTATGTGGGATCTTCCCGGACCAGGGATTGGATTCATGTTCCCTACCTTAGCAGGCAGTTCTTACCCACTGTGCCACCAGGGAAGTCCATGACTGATTTTTCAAAATTCAGTTTAATCCTTCCCCAAGGTCTCCCTATGCAGAGGAAGGTGCTGGGCATAAAACTCAAACTTGTGACTAGACTATGAATCGAATGGATGGAAAGAGGCCTAAGGGGACAGCAATGGATTCTCATGCTCTTTCCCTCAGTGCCATAAACCCTAGGATTGCCTCTTAGCTCCGAGCCAGAGGCAATCAGATTGTCTTCTAAAGTGATGTCTCAATTCAGGTCTCTGCCACCTGCTTTGTCAGCTGACTCTGAGGAACTAGCTTCTAGCTAAGGGGCTGGGAAAATAAACTTCTCAGGTTGATGTATGTGAATCTTCCAAGTCCATTTTAAATGCGCCTGCTAACACTAAGCAGGTAGTGCTTTGCCCTCCAGAAACCTCTTTCTGATCTTGCCTGCAGTGTTTCAGAGGGACAGAGGGGATCCCTGAACCCAGCCTCTGCTTAAGCTCAACTCTGGCTCTGGCTGCAGGTCCTTTTCCCTGATCTGGCATCCAGAGCCAGGGCCTCTGCAGCCCTGGGTTCCAGCTTAACGGGAGGGCATGCCTCATAGAGCCAACACTTGCCACTCTGCTTCTAGGTGAACCTGTCTGAGTTTGAGGAATCAATTCCAATCCAGTAAGAGACTTAAAAGCTCAGGGGCCTTGCTCCTTGCTTGGCAAAAGCCTTAACTGTTGAGTTCTAGAAGCTTTCCCGTCACCACCACCCCTTTTTTGTTTTAATCTTCTTTAATACAGACTCCAGCCCCACTGGAGATTTCCCTCGTGGCTCAGATGGTAAAACGTCTGTCTACAATGACAAAGCCCCAGGTTCGATCCCTGGGTCGGGAAAATCCCCTGGAGAAGGAAATGGCAGCCCACTCCAGTACTATTGCCTGGCAAATCCCATGGACAGAGCCTGGTGGGCTACAGTCCATGGGGTTGCAAAGAGTTGGACACGACTGAATAGCTCCACTTTCCACTTTTTCCAGCCCCACTAACAAGCAGGGGCCTGTGGTGTGAGACCTTTCTTCCTGTGTTTAGAACCTACTTTCTGGTGCTCAGAGTGTGACAAGGCAGGGTGGGAGGTGAGAATGGATTGGGGGAGGAACGGAAGTTGTTTCAAGGAAGCACCAAATCAAGAAAATTAAATATGCTGAAAGGCTTACCTTATGTTTATGCCTTATTCTAAAACTTTTTCCCTAAGAATTTTGAACTGGAAAAGGTGCAAAGACTTCAATTCAAGCAAGGCAGTCAAAATTTTCAAACATGGCATAATATGGTCCACTCTGGGTGGTACAGAAAAAGGTGTTATCTTTGCTGTTTTTAAACTTGAACCACTAAAGTTGGTATGAGAGGAAAACAATATACATATAAAAGCAAGTTGACTTTCTTTTCACACCTGGCATAAGCCTTGAGCCAACAAATCCAATTTAACTTTTTGTTCACAGTAGCTTTTTTTTTTTAGTAGGTTATGTATTTTTGTAAATATTTGGCTGTACCAGATCTTAGTTGCAGTATGTGGGAACCAGTTCCCCAACCAGAGATAGAAGACAGGTCCCCTGCATTGGGAATGCAGACTCAGCCTCTGGATTACCAAGGAAGACCCAACAGAAGCATATTTAAATGGATGTGAACAGTCTACACAATTTCATAATGTATATATATATATATAATATACACTAGAATACATATATGTATATATCCTAAAATATATCTGCCTTTCATGTAATTATGAGGTGTTTTTATGATTTCTATGATCCATCAATTATTATCCTATTATCCATTAGGATAATAATAAATACTGTGTATTTTTGTAGGCTCTTAATTTCATAATGGACAAAGTACTGATATTGAAATTTCATTAAAAAACAAACCTTCTCTTCTTGGTCAAATTTAGCAGTGGTTTGTGATTTTAACTTCCGTTTTAAAACTTCTGTGAATCCTTTCCCGGCCTCACCTTTGGGTGGGGGGGAGGAGAAATGGGTAAAAATATAAATGAAAGAAAGAAATCAGAAGAAGCTAGATAATTGAAAACTGACTTGGGCTAAGTTCGCCTCCACCCGCTTCCTTTATTGATTTGGGTAATAACACCTCTACTTTGGACTATGTTCAATACCAAGATAATAAATAGCATTTAAGTTATAAAAAGGAATAAAACTTCATGAAATTGTATATACCTTGGTATTAATATTAATATCCTAGAAAATATATGTTTTGTATTTAAAAAATAATAATAATCTGCTTTTCTCATCTATCAAAAACCAAATTTAAGTAAAACTTAGGACAGGGAACTTACCACCTTTACTGAAATGGATACATATTCTCCAATCAATGTATGTGTTCTAATGTTCAAGGACAAATGGAAATTAAAATGCACTTCCCACAAAAATGATATAAATGGTGAATCAAGAGTTCCAGATAGCTGACAACTACAACAAAAAGTCCTTGAGTTAGATTTCAGTAATACTATGTAATATTCTCTTATGAAGAAGATTCAAAGACTAAAAAACTGCACAGGAAACAAGCTGTTTATTGCTGTTCAGTAGCTAAATTGTATCCAACTCTTTACAGCCCCATGGACTGCAGCATGACAGGCTTCCCTGTCCTTTACTACCTCTGAAGGTTACTGATTAAAACAACAAAACACTTTCAAGACATCACATCTGCAGAAAATGTGGCGATCTTTACATTAAGATTGGTTGAAATGCTGAGGCAGGTCTTCCTGATGGAGAGGGGTCAAGGTGTTAAAACATGCCCACCAAACTGAGAAAACATCTTGAGACCAAAAAATGAGGCTGGACACTTCATGCGATCAGATTATAGGGTAGTTTACTTAGAGGGTAGGATGGGATGGATGACATCCGGAAACACTGGAGATTTTTATAGTTAACCAAGGGTACGAGGGTACGTGCTTGGAAAACAGGAAGTGCGTTCCAAAGTCAAGATTTATGAACGGGTAACTAGTCTCTTGGGTACTGAGAATACGTCAGCCAAAGGTCTTCATTATTGTTTGGAGCCTAACAATAATAAAGAGTGCAGAGGCCACCTGGACCTAATGATCACTAAACAGTATCTATTCACTACAAAGCCATTGACAACAGAGATTCACTACACAGTACAACCCTAGGTAGGGTGAGCTGAAGGACAGGAGGCGCTGAACAGGCCCAAGATGGCATCACGTTATAACAGCCATTCAACATGGCAGAGGGTCCTTCTTGTAAGTGACTGGTGAAAAGGGCCCATTGCTTTGCCTCCTGAATCACTGTCTTCATCAGTGTTAGTTGGACCTGTCAGGGGTCAAGCACTGGGCAAAGACTATACTCCTATCATTACTGATGCTCCTTTCATGACTCCCTTTCTCCCCAGCTACTGTCCATCTACTTGTAGATAGCAGGACATGAATCGTTTTAATTTAACCCTCTCTCTCCATTTAGACATAATCTGCCTACTTCAGGTCTAGATCTCCTGGAGAAGGGAAAGGCTACTCACTCCAGGATTCTGACCTGGAGAATTCCATGGACTGTATAGTCCATGGGGTCACAAAGTCGGACACAACTGAGTGACTTTCACTTTCACTTTTCTTTTTTCAGGTCTAAAATTATGTAGTCTTGGTTAAATTTATAATCAAGGACTTCCTTGATGGTGCAGTAGATAAGAATCCACCTGCCAACGTAGGGGACACAGGTTTGATCCCTGGTCTGGGAAGATTCCACATGCCTTGGAGCAACCAAGCTCATGTGCCACAATTATTAAGCCTGAGTGCTGCTGCTACTGAAGCCTGTGTGCCTAGAACCTGTGTTCTGCAACGAGAAGCCAAAAAAAAAAAAGAAAAACAATGTATAATCAAGCAGCAAGTGCACATAAGTGATACTAACGCCCTCCTTTTTAAGAGGAGAGTATCAGCCATCTGGAAAGGGATGGGGAGAGGGAAGGCTAAGGAATGGGTTCACAAAAGAGAAAGGATAAAGAAAGTAAAATTGAGATTCCAGTTTTTGCTTAGTGTCAGCAAACTCATATAAATGCATGCACACACAAAGACATGGAGGAGCTCCTTGACATGGAATTGAAAACAAAAGCATTTCTATTTCATATAACACACCATGGTTTACGTATGTTTGTTCTTATACAGCATAATTGGGTTGTGTAAAGGAGCCTTTTTGCCAGGGACTCAATCAAGGAAACTAAAATTTACATTTAGGGAAAACAAGTTTGCAATACTAGGAATAGGAAGTAGAAAGCCTTTTGCCATTTTTCTAGGCACAGGGCCAGTCTTCAAGAAAATTTCAAAACAAGCTGTTTGGTTTTGACTTACTCCTACTCAGTATGTAAACACCCAGGGCCTTCGTGCGCCCTTTACCTAGGGCTACCTGGTACCCTCAAATGTCCTCTGCCTTAACTTACCATTCCTCTTTTCTCACTTCGACCCTTAGCAAAACTTCTTTTCTCTCTGAGAAGATGGATTAGGCTTCATTTAGTAGTAGAATCTCTTGAAATTAAAATAATCAGTAGTAAGGCAATATGTCAGGTAGTAGACATCTCAGAGATTTATGTTCTAAGACATAAAGCTTAAAATCTCAAAATGAATCTCTGGTAGAATTTTAGGCAGAACAACAGGAAAGTCAGGTTGTAGGTATATGCTGGGAGATGGGGTCACGTTTCCAAGCAGCTCACACTGAGCATGTATACAGTTACTTTGGAACATTTACACTTTCCATGACTTCCTCCCTTTATCTAAGGCTTAACTCAAAATTCTCTAAAATACCACTGGTTGTTCTGGGGATCCTTCCTCACTTATCCACCCAATGAGACAGGGGACATTGTAGAGGGTGGGCAGAGGGTAATGTCACATCACAGAAAGAAAATGGCATACCTGGGTATAATATCTCCAGTAAAAGTGTAACTTTCAATCTAATACTAGTATGTTACTGTTCATAATGTATATAATATATATAGTTTAGGTAAATTATCAAGTTATAAAAATATATAATAAAATCTTATAAGAAACTCTGAAACAATGGATGCTTCATAACTACAATAAAAATGCAGCTATTGGCTAAATTCCATCAATTCTTTTTAATTCTCTTTGATTTGTTCTCATCTTCTGCTTTCCTTTCTGCAGGTCGCTTCTTCAGCCCCTTCATTTTCCTGGTTTGTAGTTTGCTTAGGTCTTGCTTTTGCATATGAATTCTTCCATAAGTTGTACCAAAAGTATCATGAGAGATATTTTTCTTCTTCTTTGGCTATGAAACAGTAATATATGAAAAAACAGTTGAGTCTACTATTATGAACTGATAAAAATCCTAGTGTACAACAACTATTGTTTAACAACTTCAACCTAAGAAACTAATCATTGTCATGCACCGAGAGAAGTTCTTATGTTTAGCTTAAGGATTATGACTATCATTTCAAATATTTACTGGCATTCCAGAGATGCCATTTCTACTTGCTTTTTAAAACCATTCAAAAGTCAAAATACATTTTATGGAAGTATGGGTTATACATCCTAGGCTTGAAATTACATTTTCACAATGCCCAAAATGAGACCTATTTTTGCTGAAAACTGGCAGTCTTGGCTACCAGGAAGCACTCGGCAACACTTGATGCTTGGTTTCTACAATTTTATTATCCTTTATGATTGGCTTATTTGCTTCTTCCTTCTTTCTTTGGCTCTGAAAGTCTAATTTTATCTATTATATTGATCTGTTTATATATGTCCTTTAATGTAATATGCTACAAATCCTTTTTGGAAAGAAGAGAGGAATATACAAATAAACATGGCACCAAGCTGCAAGTCATGTACCTTCAGGGCTTTGGGCATTTTCATAGATAATTTATAAAGGTCATCTGATGCTAGATGTGTCCGCCTCAGAACCAAATCCAACGAGGGTCCCATCTCTTCCAATTCAATCCGTGGTGTTCTACAGCCAGATTTCTTCAACAGCAACCTTTATGAAATAGCAAAAAGAAATGTTGCTTTGACTTTGATAATCAAAATCCCATTCCTCCAAATACTTTTGTTCTAGAGAATTATAGTTCCATAAAATAACAAAATGTTTGGAAAGCCTAATTTTAATACTTTATATACAGATAGTCCTCCTAAGAAGTGGAATCTTTTATTTGATGTCTTTATTTAAGGTTTACATAATTATATTAAAAATTTTAAGTGGATCTTTAAGACATTATATTTACATAATTAACAAATTCTTATTTCTCTAAGATCCGTTC
The DNA here is from genome assembly GCF_023091745.1 of Budorcas taxicolor. Classification (NCBI taxonomy): domain Eukaryota; kingdom Metazoa; phylum Chordata; class Mammalia; order Artiodactyla; family Bovidae; genus Budorcas; species Budorcas taxicolor. The sequence goes on from NC_068918.1 coordinate 30,983,079, forward strand.
AGAATCAACTTTTCTCCAAAGCACAGACACTGATCTCTATAGACTGGAATGAACATAACAAAACCATGACTTTCTGGATACCATATGTATAAATAACCTTGGATCTGAAAGCATATGAGGAATACAGTGCGGGGAAGAAGGGAGATTCATTTAATTCTTTTTTGGGGGAGTGACATTATAAGAACTGCTCAAAGACTTGAAGGTTATTTGTGCTGAAAGACTCAAATTCGTTAGAGTGATCAGATCTCCACACAGAAAAGAACTAAATAATAATGTTCAGAAAAGATGAGCCTTTTCACATAAAAGTCAGGATGAGAAGGAAGTAACAAGTGACACAGAGAAGAGAAAGAAGAGGAAAGCAGAATAAGTAAAACCCAGGAATAAGAAAATACCAGGAAGCAGGAGTGAAATGTGTAAAACCTTATTAAAAGCCCTGCGTCACATGAAGACAACCAACCAATACAGTCCACTTACAGGAAGTGCTTTTACTGGCTTCTGGAAGAGTCACAGAGATAGGTACGCTGTATCAGACACAGTAGTTCACACTCAACTAAACAAGGCAAAAAGGAAAAACGAAGCAAAAAACCCCACAGCCTAGGATATGTAAAGAGCAGAAATGTTAAACAAACAAAAACATACAAACATTAAAAGATAAAATAAATGTTAGTATGGGGCTTTAAGGGAGCAAGCACAGGGAAAAAAGGAGCTTAAACAAGGGCTCTTAAGCCACTCTCCTCATGGGGATTCTGGGAGAAGAGACCTGAGGGAAGGCCTGTCTCTGGCCTACTGAGGGGAAAACATTTTTAGGAGCTGAAGATGGCTGACATCATGCCATTGTCCTTAATATTTCACTCAAAGCATACAGGGGCAGTGACCATGTAACTCTTTTATATCACAGGTTTTTATTTTTTATTCTGCAATCGCCTCTACATCTTTCATATCTCAAATAAACTGTATTTATCATGCTGAACTCGTATCAAGACTAAATCTTGGGAATTCCCTGGTGGGCCAGTGGCTAGCACTCCGCACTTCCACTGCAGGGAGCATGAGTCCACTCTCTGGTTGGAGAACTAAGATCCCTGTACGCCGAGTGAAGCAGCCAACAGAAAAAATGAAAAAAAAAAATAGACTAAATCTTGATTAATACCTTGTGTTCAGTAGATTAACTTAAGAAATTAAGGAAATCACATACATAAAATTTCAATGAAAAAAATTTCTGCCACTTAAAATGCTGCTGCTGCTGCTGCTAAGTCGCTTCAGTCGTGTCCGATTCTGTGCGACTCCACAGACGGCAGCCCACCAGGCTCCTCTGTCCCTGGGATTCTCCAGGCAAGAATACTGGAGTGGGTTGCCGTTTCTTTCTCCAATGCATGCATGCATGCTAAGTTGCTTCAGTCGTGTCCGACTCTGTGCGACCCGATGGACAGCAGCCCACCAGGGTCCTGTGTCCACGGGAGTCTCCAGGCAAGAATACTGGAGTGGGTTGCCATTTCCTTCGCCACTTAAAATGCTAATTTCAGCTAAATGGAAAACCTGTCAATACAGAACAGTTCATGGCATGCCTGATGGAGTCCGATTACCCAAGGACCTTTTTATTTATGCAAGTGTCCTCCCAACAGAGTAATCTTTTGAGCAGTATGGAAAGTTAGTAAGATTGTTTCCATGTAACTACATATGCTGCTACTTACTGATGAATTAATTATAGTGCCATACTAGACAGTATGCGTGGATGATCTTAATCACTTCATTGAGTATGCTTATTATTCTATTTCTACTTGATAGAAGTAGAAGGAAACTTACTCCAGCTTTCAGTTCTCTGCATATGGTTTCTCGTGATAGAGCTATCATCTTTTCATTAACAGAATTTAATCATGAAATCTAGAATCTAAAATCATTAAATGTTAATCTTTAAAAAAAAAACACAACCATCTATTTACACTTTCTCAGAGGAAATGTATTAAGATAATTTATAAAGGATTTTTGTGATCGTACTAAGGAAAATACATGAAGACTCTATTAAATATCAACTCTTAAAAAATAAAATTAAAACCATTTCCTTTACCCTCAATGCCATCATAAACACTGCACTTCTTTTTAAAGCAGACATTTTGATTCCAGGCTTTCGTATCTCCAGTCAAATACCTACTACTGCCCAGAATATTTATACCCCATGTAAATCTCCATCTCAGATCCTAACCTCAAGCTCTGTTTTTTGTTTCCCTATAAGCTCTAAATCATACATAACTTTCAGTTCTAGGAGACTAGATGGTATACAATGCAGGGATACAAAGACAAACAGAACCCAGTTCCTTCCCTCTCAGATGGGTTTAGGCTATTAGACATGTTAATCGGTAATCTCTATAGTATTTACGCATGACTTGCCTATTTCTTGAGAAAGACTGGCATTACCCTCTTGCTTAAATTGTAATTTCCTTATCTTTCTTCCTTTCACATCCCTCTCTTCTGTTTTCAGTACTTAAACTCCCTACCCAGAATGTTGTTTGCTTTTTAAGGTATGCTAATACTTCCTGTTCTGCATATTTCTCCCCATAAAACCTACCCGATGCCATGGCAAAGGCATACATGGCAGTTATTAAAGATCTTCTGTTTCATATTAATAGTTCTGGCCCTACAGTGAACAAAATTCTCCAAGGAATTAATTATTATTGGATATACAGGAAGATGCCAGTAACACTATGATTAATTTCCCCAAAAGGTCTGGTCAACATTTCTATTAATATAATTTCATACTCACAGTTCTTTTCATCCAAAAAGCACAAAACCATTTTATAATCCTTATTCATCTTCACAAGTTAATAAGTGTCAATATTAACTACTGGGGTTCCCCCCCATGGTGCAGTGGTAAAAAATCTGCCTGCAAACAGAGGAGACTCAGGTTTGATCCCAGGGTCGGGAAGTCCCCTAGAGTAGGAGATGGCAACCCACTGCAGTAATCCTATCTGGAAAATTCCACGGACAGAGGAGCCTGGCGAGCTAGTCAATGGGGTCGCAGAGTGGGATACGACCAAGTGACTGCATACACACATTAACTATCACCTTAACTTTGCCTATGGGCCGGCTGGAAGAGGGCAGGACACCCAAGAGCAGCCTGTGAGAATCCTGAGAAGCCACACGAGGACAGAAACTCTTTTCTGGCACATTCCTACCTCTGTCTGCACCTCTCTCCCTCTGAAAAAAGGAGAATTATCCATCTCAGAGGTACCTCAGAATTACCTACATGGTATCACTACACTTTGCAAAGAAAAAACAGAAGCCCTGAGAGGTGACCTGACCATGTTCTGTCGTGAAGCCTGGCACAGAGCCAGGTCACTAGGCTCAGAGCTGATGCTCATTCCAGGGACCACCTCTTCCTCTCCTAAGCAGAGCACAGCCCTAGGAGGCTAAGCTAATCCACATAGAGGGATTCTCCCACTAGCAGCTTGCTCTCAATCACAATGTCCATTTTCTATTTCAAGTCAACAGCTAACAGGTATTAGAGGATATAGATACGAAAACCTGGGATTAAAGTTTTACAGCAGGGTTTCTAATTTTAAAAATTCAAATCTTTTTTTTTTCAATGGGAGATGCATTTCAACAAAAATATACTTCTTAAAGTGGGTGGATGGTTATTTATAGTTACACTGTCAATTTATCCTTGTTCTTAAGTCTGATTTACTAATTTTCTGTCCATTTTGCTTTTTTTTTTTATATCTTTCTTTTCTTTTACAAATTAATTTTTCCTTTCACTAAATACAATTAAAAAAAAAAAAACAACTTTTGGTTGTGCCGTGCAGCATGTGAGATCTTATTTCCCCAACCAGGGATTGAACCTACACACCCAGCATTGGAAGCACAGAATCTTAACCACTGAACCACCAGGAAAATCTCACTAAATATAAGTTCTGACATAAGAGAATACTTTCTTTGAAATTGTTCACCATGAAAGAGTTTTAGATTATTATTATTATCCATTTCTCTTTCTCAAAGATTTTTATCTTTACATTTTTAGTTCCACTGTATCCCCAGGGTCTCCCTGTTTAACGTAAGTTTTCAAAAAGATTTTGTTAGTGAGTTTTCATCTTTCATTTCTTGCTCTATACATAGGAGTCACCTATTTTGTATACATTCTTTTTTCTTAATATATATATATTTTTTATTGAAGTATAGTTGACTTACAATATTTCAGGTACACAGCAAGGTGATTCAGTTATACACATATATTATCTTTGAAATTATTTTCTATTATAGGTTATCACAAGATATTGACTACAGTTTTCTGTGCTATACAGTAAACCATCATTGCTTGTTGCATATCTATTCTTTTTACTCAAAAATCTAGCATTCTATTTACACTAAATAAGTGGAGTCAAAATATCATAAATAGTTTAGTTAGGCTTTTAGTTCTTAAAAGTCCCAAAACCAAGTTTGAAAGTTCAAACAACAGACTACAGGGGCTTTCAATCTCAACTATTTATAAGAAAAAAAAACAAAACACAGAAAAACAGAAATAGAGGTACCATTCATGGGGTGAAAAGAACTGAATATCTGACTCCATACACACTTGAGAAAAAGATGGAAATTACTGACCAAAAAAAAAACCAGGTGAACATTTAGTTCATTTAGATGTTCACTGGACACAAGCTGGTCAATCACGTATTCCATTGAGACAAAAACAAAATTAAAACCATGGATGAAACGCTGAAGTCCACACACAGCTGTACAAATAGCACACTTGCACAGAAGACACTGCCAAGCCCGGGCTGCCAGCACTTAGGCTGCACTGCCACGGCACAGTGCAACACAGACGCCACTCTGATGTCAATGTACAGGCAGTTTGTGGGAGTCAATGTATTCTTTAGCAAAGTGTGGGCTCCATCATCAGCGCTAGAACTTTATTTTAAATACGAGGGGGAAAAAGTCATGCTTACCTCAAATGCTCAGTTGTGACATGTCATTAGATTTTTAATGAAAACAAAATCAGCTTGTTCAGATTTATATTTATATTGTGTTGGGGGTAAGGTAGAAGGCCTGGGCTGGAGAATGAAGGTAAAATGAATCTAGTCATTGAATGTTCTTATTCCCTTCAACTCCATTTTTTTAGACTCAGGGTTTTGAGATTTGCTTTAGCTGGCTTAAGACTTATAGCTTGGTGCTCTAAGTCCAGTCAAGAAAAATAAGGAAATACTGCATAAAAGTAGGGCAAGTCAAGACTGAATACGTGTTTTGAGCTCAGAGAAAGTGTCTGAGGCTCCAGAGTCCTGGAAAAGCAGGGTTTCCGAGAGGCAGAAGTTAGCAGAGGAGTGACAGACCTGAGGATCAGCATACAGCTATTTGTCACTGCTATTTTGCAAACTCTCCAAATAAACTTCTGGTCAGACACCAATTCTCAGTTTGAGCTCTATTAAATAGTCACACTAAAATGCTAACCTTGATGATTAATAAAAACATGTAAATGCACTTACTTATAGCTTCGAAAGTAAATCTTCCCATTCAGGGCAGTGAAATGTAGAACGTACTCTAAACCAGCCAGGCGGATATTTGATACTGTGGGGCCTCTGAAGAAATCTAAAAGCACACATTAGGTCGTTAAAAAAAAATTTTTTTAAGACCAACATACCTTTAAAATTCAGTTACAAATTAGCTGCATTCTAAACAAATGGAACTCTTTAATGTCTTATCTAAAAAAGGTAAGTAGCACAAAACTGATCCCTGAAAAATGTGATGGTCCCATCCTTCTATCATTTAATCTCATGACTATATTTCTGTGTTTAGTTCACTGAGCCATGTATTAGGTTGGTGCAAAAGTAACTGCAGTTTTTGCATTGTTGAAACTTGGTGTTTGATATCGCAATACATTCTAAATAAATGTGGTTATACTATATATCATTTTAATGTGAATTTCCTGCTTTATGGTTTTCTGCTTATGATTTATTATTGCTGTTTATTTTATATTTATCCTAGACTATGGAGATGATGTTAGACAAAAAGCAAATTTAAGGGATTTTCTTATTTGAGTTCAAAATGGGTCATAGCAGCAGAGACAGCTCACAACATCGACAATGTGTTTGGCAAACGAGACAATAACCTTGAAGGTGAGGAGCATAGTGGTCAGCCATCGGAAATTGACAACGACCAGTTGAGAGCATCATCGAAACTGATCCTCTTACAACTATACGAGAAGTTGCCAAAAAACTCAACATCAACCATTCTATGGTCATTCAGCATTTGGAGCAAATTGGAAAGGTGAAAAGGCTCTATAAGCGTGTGCCTTGTGAACTGACCGGAAATCAAAAAAATTGTCATTTTGAAGTGTCATTTTCTCTTACTCTATGCAACAACTGAAACATTTCTCAATCGGATTGTGACCTGCAACAAAAGTGGATTTTACATGACAACTGGTGACGACCAGCTCAATGGCTGGACAAGAAACTCTAAAGCACTTCCCAAAGCCAAACCTGCACCAAAAAAGGTCATGGTCACTGGTGCTGCCGGTCTGCTCCACCACAGCCTTCAGAGTTCTGGTGAAACCGTTACATCTGAGAAGTATGCTCAGCACATCAATGAGGTACCCTGAAAACCACAATGCCTGCAGCTGGCATGGGTCAACAGAAAGGGCCCAATTCTTCCGCAGACAACGCCTAGATACACGTCGCCAATCAATGTTTCAAAAGTTGCACAAACTGCGCTACAAAGTTCTGCCTCATCCAGCATATTCATGACCTCTCGCCATCTGAATACTACTTCTTCAAGCATCTTGACAACCAGCAGAACAATGCAAAAAATGCTTTCCAAGAGTTCATTGACTCCCGAAGCAGATTTTTATGCTACAAAAATAAACAAACTTATTTTTTGATGGCAAAAATGCATTGATTGTAATGGTTCTTATTTTGATTAATAAAGATGTGTTTGAGCTAATACTTATAATGATTTAAAATTCACGGTCTGAAACCACAATTTTGTACCAACCTAATAATTTTTCAGTTTTGAAGTTCTCCTTCTAAACCAATGCTCAGCACAAGAGTATATCATGTTTACTGTGATTATTAATTTTTTAGAAAATGTAAAACAAGATATAAAATTTTAATCTACTAAGACAGATAGGTTAGTATAGCAAAGGTCTATAAAAATGGCTGTTCAAACTTTGACTATTAAATTGAACTGGTGTTTGTTATATGGTGGAGGCCAACAAGAAAACGTCAACAAAGAATCTCAACTATATGAGCAAAGTAAAGCAACCTGAAGTGTTCAAGACAGAAAAGAACCACCAAGATAAGGGAGTAGGTTGTTTTCTCAGAGTGGTAGTAACACCCAAGTGGCACATGAGACAATTTTAAATGATATACAGGCAGATATAACCTACAATGCATTATTTATGTTATTATATACCATTTTCCATTTAGAGTAGGAACATACAATTTCTTTTTAAAAAGAGAAATCAATTTAAAGAAAAATCTCCAGTGAACAACACTATGGATATTACATAGACATGGCTAAAGTTATAAAGATGACACATGAATGAAAAAAGTTTGGAAAATACATTAGTGAAGTTTGGTCACCTCATTCTGCACATAAGAAGACCGAACCTGAAGGAGGCTAAATGGAAACACACGAATAACGTTCAGCTGAGACAAAGTTATGCATAAAAAGTCATCCAACTTAATTACTTAGGAAGAGCTCCCACAAGACAGATGATGTCATGAACAGGAAATATCTCATATTCTGTCCCAAATGTAGCTACCCAGCACTTTTCTTCCATCTTCCCATTAGCTCATAAGACGGGAATAATCTCCATGTGCATGGACATATACATCTTTTGTAGTTTGCCTTTTCCTTCTTATGGATAACTAAGAGAAAATCACATTTCTAATGTATATAAAACAGACATAAGTGTGTCAACACATGTACATAATACCTTTCCTTACTACTCCAAACAAATATTCCTCAGGGATACTTTTATAAACCAAATATACTTTTTAAATTCTGCTCTAAAACTTGATGAGAATAATGGCAAACTTTCTCATAATTTTACCAAACCCTGACTCTTTCAGTGGCCAAGTTAATAAAGCCCCACTCACTGTTGTGGCAGCATTACTGAAGTCATAGTCATTCTGGAGAACAAGATATGTAAATTCCAGTCTCCCCTGAAACAGCTTTTGCAATGCAAACCATACAGCCATGTGTTTATCCATAAGATTTTAAGAAAGAAAGAAAAGAAAACTGAAATGAGGTAGCAAGTTTTAAGAACATTACCCTTAGCTCACACCATACACAAAAATTAACTCAAAATGGATCATAAATCTAAACCTAAGATATGACTTCAACAATATATATAAATTATTACAAATTATATATACGCACATATATATGAAAAAAGTCTTTGCAACCTTGAGATAAGCAAAGGTTTCTTAAACAAAACACTGCATAAACATACCATTAAAGGAAAAAAATGCATAAAGTAGATTTCACAAAAATTTAAAACTTCTGCTCTTTAAAAGAAATCACTGTTTGCAGATGACAGGATACTATACAAAGAAAATCATAAAGATGCCACCAAATATCTACTAGAGCTTATCAATGAATACAGTAAAGTTGTCGGATACAAAATTAATACACAGAAATCTGTTGCATTTGTATACACTAACAGCACACTAGCAGAGAAATTAAGGAAACATTCCCATTAACAATCATGTCAAAAATAATAAAATACCTAGGAAAAAACCTACTTAAGGAAGGTAAAAGACCTATACTTGGAAAACTGTAAGACATGGATGAAAGAAACTCAAGATGACACAAACACATGGAAAGATACACTGTGTTCACAAACTGGAAGAATTACGTTAAAATGACCATAATACCCTATAGATTCCAATGCAATTGGATTCCTATCAAATTACCAATGGCATAGAACTAAAACAAACAATTTTTAAATGTGTATGGAAACACAAAAGACCCAAATAGTCAAACAGTTGTTTCATGTCCGGTTCCAACTGTTGCTTCTTGACATGCATACAGGTTTCTCAGGAGACCAATAAGGCGGTTTGGTAGTCCCATTTCTTTTAAGAATTTTCCACAGTGTGTTGTGATCCACACAGTCAAAGGCTTTCACCATAGTCAATGAAGCAGAAGTAGATGTTTTTCTGGAATTCCCTTGCTTTCTCTATGGTCCAACAAATGTTGGCAATTTGATCTTTGCCTTTTCTAAACCCAGCATGTACATCTGGAAGTTCTCAGTTCATGTACTGCTGAAGCCTACCTAGCCTGAAGGATTTTGAGCATAACCTTGCTAGGATGTGAAATGAGCACAACTGTACAGTAGTTTGAATATTCTTTGGCATTGCCCTTCTTTGAGAGTGGAATGAAAGCTGACCTTTTCCAGTCTCATGGCCCCTGCTGAGTTTCCCAAAGTGAAAAAAGGTGTTACTCAGTCATGTCCAACTCTTTGTGACCACATGCACAGTAGCCCACCAGGCTCCTTTGTCCGTGGGATTCCCCAGTCAAGAATACTAGAGTGGGCTGCCACTTCCTTCTCCAGGGATCAAACCCAGGTCTCCTGCATCGCGGGCAAATTCTTTACCATCTGAGCCACCAATTTGTCTTCTAACACCTTAGTTCTGTTTAACCAGGATAAAAACTTGGTTAAACAGAAGTAAAGGGGTAGAAGACAAATCAGTTAGTCAGAAGGAAAGCCCCAGTTTGAAAATTTTTTCAATGGATCAATTCTAAGCAAAAGTAACACCTTAAGTGTGACTGTGTCCATGACTAAAAACATTGGAAAAGGGCACAGTAGGTTGACCACAGTGTTGATGAGAAATACCAGGAGATTTGCAGTCAGAGATCAGATCAGATCCTGATTCTGCCACTTACTACCTCTTCACTCTGGACAAAAGTAAACTGGTCTCAATTTCTTCATCCACAACATGGGAATAATATTACAATAATGAATCAAGTATTTGCTTAATTTCTAGTGTGGTTACATTTGGAAATGAGGGCTCTATGGAAATAATTCAGGTGAAATGAGGTATGTCATAAGGATGGGGTCTGATCCCATAGGATTAGTGTTTTGAAAAGAGACTAGAAAACTTCAACCTCTCTTTCCTCTTCTCCCTCCTTCCCTTCCTCCCCAAGGAAAAGCCTTGTGAGCACATAGCAAAAAGCCAGCAAGAGAGTCCTCAGCAGAAACCTGGACTCTTAGAACTGTAAGAAAATAAATTTCTATTGTTTATAAGCTACCCAGTCAGTCTGTGGTCTTTTGTTACGGCAGCTTGAGCAGACTCATAGAATTACCTTTGTAAAAGCTGTAGAAAGGATTACATTTAATAAACTATCTGACCTAATCTATGGTAGTTATTTTCATTATTATATATACATTAAAGTAGAATAAGAATTAGGAAATGAGAAAGGTTAAAATAAAACAATGACCACAGATGTAGAAATGGCCACTAACACAGACAAAGGCAAAGAAGGAAAAAAAGTAACTGAGGTAATTAGGTTTATGATAGACTTTAAAAGAACACTAATTAAAACTAACCTATTACTTGATTCATTATCTTTACATACAAGAAGTTGTTTACTTTGTTGTGTTAGTCACTAAGTCACAGCTGACTCTTTCGCGACTCCAGGGACTGCAGCCCACCAGGCTCCTCTGTCCGTGGGATTTCCCAGGCAAGAATACTAGAGCGGGTTGCCATTCCCTTCTCCAAGGGATCTCCACACCCAGGAATGGAACCCACATCTCCTGCTTGGCAGGTGGATTCTTTACCACTGAGCCGCCTGGGAAGCCCCATACAAGGAGTAGTCACACTTAAAAGTAACCATAAAAATAAGGATGGACTGGGAGTTCCCTGATAGTCTAGTGGTAAGGATTAGGCACTTTAACTGCCGTGGCCTGGGTTCAATCCCTCGTTCTGGCGGGGAAACTAAGATCCCACAAGCCACACAGTGTAACCAAAATTAAAGGAAAAAAAAACAGGATGGACTGAATAGAAAAGCAGGACCCACTGAGATTAACTACAAATCTATATAAATATTTAGGGCTTCCCTTGTGGCTCAGCTGGTAAAGAATCCGCCTACAATTTGGGAGACCTGGGTTTGATCCCTGGGTTGAGAAGGTCCCCTGGAGAAGGGAAAGGCTCCCCACTTCAATATTCTGGCCTGGAGAATTCCATGGACTGTATAGTCCATGGGGTCACAAAGAGTCAAACACGACTGAGCAACTTTCACTCACTCACATTTATATAATATTTAAGGAAGCAAAAGAGAAGCAAAATTCAGAATGAGCAAAACAGATACCTGGCATGAAAATACTGAAGTTAACTTTTCTTTCTGGCCAGTTACTAACAAAAACACCTTCCTAACAGGAGAAAAGCCCCTGATAAATTCTCTTTACCTACTGCTCTACATGTGAACACACAACACCAACCAAATCGGCAACTTTCTTACTCCCTATTTATATTAAAAACTCAACTCTAAGTGCCGGACAAGCTTACTATCCCTCTACCTGTATTTCCTCTTTCCCTACGCCTTTGTGGTTTTTACTTCCTACTGCTCATCACTGCATTATGTGGTTATTCCTGCCATCTAGTGGAAGCACAGAATAATAAGATAACCATTTAAACAAAAGCAACAAAGCTGTTTCTAACAAATTATAAATACTTCCCTCATTAACAGTAATTAAACGTAAGAACAAGGAGAGAAAAGCTGGACATCTGGGCCAATGCAGTACAAGTACTAGAAATCTTGGCTAAAAAAAAACCTCCCCTGATGTTCCCAAATATGTAATATTCAAAGAAATATTGGTCCTTGTCTTCCATGTATTTTTTTTTTAATCCATGGAAAACAGAGGTAAGAACCTAAAGTAAAGACTCTGCAAAGGAATTATTTACCATGGACAGTATGAAGAGGAGAAGCAGAAAGCACAAGCTTTGGGTTTTGATTCTGCCCCACCTGCTTAATAACACTTAACCTCTCTCAGCCTCCATCTTCCCATCTATATATTGAAATGTTACCAAACTCAAGAGCTTTAGTAAGGATTAAGGAGGTAATAGAAATACTTAGTTTTTCAAAAATAGCCATTATTAATAAAAGAAATGAGAAGTCCTGAAAACTGTATTCCCAACAGGACCATAAGTAATTCCAATAAAGTAACATAAAAGCAATGTGTCCGCCCACAAACTTTCTTCAGTTGGCTCAGATTTGTAAAGAGCATATATTTAATTTATTGATAAAATATATCCAAGGAACTTTTCAAAGTGATCTAGGGCAAAGTATGTAAAAACCCAAAAGAAGGGCAACCAAAAAAGTTAAGGCATAGCTTGTAATAATGATGCAAAAAATGCTAAACTGAACACATTATTTAAATTTAAGAAAATTCCACTGAGTATCAAAAGAGTTAATATCTCTAGGGATAAACTAAATTACTTTTCAGAGTTAGAATACAGCTATGGAGATGTGATCACAGAGTATTAAGTATTAGTAACCTTTAAGAAATCATAGAGAACAATAATGCCAGCTTTTCAACAAAGAGAAAAAGTGGTTTAAAATTGGTAAATCTAACAGCAATCTCAGGCAATAACTACACTGTATACTGGAATTTAAGAAAGTGACCTGTGAACACACAGAAAGGGATGTTGTCATTAGATAAAACATTAGGAATGAATATTGTTCACTAAGAAGCAGTCACCTATAAAACAACCTTAGGAGGTTTTTTATTTTTGTTTTTAAATGGAAAAGGGAGGAAGGAAATTGGTGGAGGTCAAGAAAGCAAATTATATAGGGTTACAGTGTGAAGTGCCTTGTATATCTGACTAAGAGAAACTAACAGAGGTTTTTGAATTGGGAGTAGATGATGTATAATAATCTTTAAAATAGAACTTTTCAATTTTCTAAATTTAATAATACCAATAATGATAGGAGATGGGTGCAACAATGTAGTAAAGTATAAAATGCCATATAAATAGGTTGGTACCAAAGTTACCACACTAGCAGAAAGAAATAATGACCTATAGAGTATAATATCCCTTTAACTCTCTCTGTCTAGTGGGGAATAAACAAAATAATCAAAAGGAAAGAGAGAGATCAAAAGAAAAAAGCTGTTTATCCAGAGTGAAGCTGCAAACTGCCACCACCAATGACAACTCTTAGAATGCCTACTTGAGCTATCCTGCAGATAAGAATTAAAATACTTACCAATAAGAAGACTTTTTAGTCTTCTGTAGTCTTCTGTTACATCAAAATCATCACCTGCAAATATTAACATGGGTTTTGTTCCCTCAGGACATTTACTATTCTAGGAAATAAAAAAATGTAATTATATAATTATCAAGTCTGAACTGTTTATATGCTGATTTTCAAGTAGTCAATATTTATAGCAACCCATTTTCATATTTTCTTAACTGTCCTAAAACTATATCTATGAATACTGATTTTACTTATTGTTCTTGGCCCCACTGCAAGGCATGTGGGATCTTAGTTCCCCAATCAAGAATTGAACCTGTGACCCCTGCACTGGAAGCACGGTCTTAAACACCAGAATGCCAGGAAGTCCCTATGAATACTGATTTTACTTCAAACTAGAGTGGGGATTTTTTCATTTATACATTTTTTAATACTAAAAAATATTTTTTTCATTCTACTTTCTTAGTATCAAATTAATAAGTGATTAAAGAATGAGGTAAGCTACTTTCTATGCAAAGAATAAAATAAAAAGCTAAGCTGGAAAACAAACACATCCCTCTAACGGCCAACATTTCAGAGCTGAAATAAATTTAATTTCTTTGAATTATTTGTAACAATGTGCTTTTCCTACTGCGTCATTTGTAGTATTTTAAAATGAAAACTAAATAAACTACCAGCTAAACATTCACATGGGAAGCAATATGTTATACAAGCTACAGAAAATATGGGCAGTCCTCACTCAACAGAATCAAAGCTCTTACTACAAAAAGTGTTTTGTCTAGTTCTGGCTTTTCTTTTTCTTTTTTTTTGGTTGCACTGCATGGTTTGTGGGATTTTAGTTTCCAAACCTGGGACTGAACCCAGGGCCCTTGGCAGTGAAAGCTCAGAGTCCTAACTGGAACTCCAGGAATCTCTCTAATTCGAGATTTTCAATACCAAAAGGAATTGTGAATTTTTGTTTTACCAAAGTGAAAAAGAAACAAAGAGAAAAAATTCTTTAACTAAAGGATTAATTTAGGGAAGAAAAATGATTGTTGGTCTGAGCTTTCCATTGATTCTAATATCTCTACTCCGACACTAATCAAGGATTTTCCAAATTGGGGGATGAGGAGGTGATAAGACAACAAACCAACAAACATCCTCTGCCGCTGGCCCAGAGGTCATTTGTTGCTTCCCTGGTCACCATGACCACTCTTGTTGACATTCTCTGCTTTCAACCTGAACCTGAACTGTCTACTTAGGAGATGGGCTAAGTCTGATTGAGGGCCTGAATAGACCTTTCAGACCCACTGACTCTTCCGTGTTCATCTGTGCCTGAAAAGTTAGTCAAAGTTAAGTTGCTCTGTCATGTCCGACTCTTTGCGACCCTGTGGACTGTAGCCCACCAGGTTTCTCCCTCCATGGGATTCTCCAGGCAACAACACTGGAGTGGGTTGCCATTTCCTTCTCCAGGGGATGTTCCCGACCCAGGGATCGAACTCAGGTCTCCTGCATTGCAGGCAAACGCTTTAACTTCTGAGCCACCAGGGAAGCCCTAACTAACCTTAAATTTTAAATAATCTCATTCCTTAGACTTATTCTATGCAGAATAACCACCCCTAGAATTTTGATCATCTTAGAAAACAAGTTTCTAGATTAATCACTCTATTTCCTGGTAGTGTCTAATCACTTGTTGCTTAAGTATTAACAAAAGGATGAAGCTTGGCAATAAAAGTGGGCAAGTCAGAAAAGAAATGCCTGGTAAAGATGTCTTTAAAATGAGGAGGTAGAAATAAAGAGGAAATAAATCTGGAGAGAAAGTGCAACAAGACATGCAACTTCAAAACAAACCAAAAATATAAGCTTGTATAATAACCAAATAACAGGTCATAGTGAAGGGGACTGGTTAATAGCCTATGTAGGGATTGCCAATGTAAGCACATTCTCATCAGTTAGTGAATTTTATAGTTATGGATATGTTCCATGAGTGAAAATTTAGTACTTGATTTAAACAGCTCTTGTTAAGAACAAGCCTGCCAAACACTAATGATTTTGTGGTCCAGTTTAGAAGCTGCACAGTGACAGGGTATGTCTTTGCTCTGGAAGGGAAGTACAAAGAGCAGAGGGTTTGGCGTGTAGCCATCGGCCAGCGCTCACGTCCACTGGCAGGTGGCCACACTAGCAGCAGCGGCACTGCTCATCTCCAGAGGTTCATACACAGCCCCAAAGAGGACCCGTAACACGCTGTGATAACATGACAGCATCCACAACAAGGCATCACAGTTTACATAGTTTTCAAAATACCTTTCAACATATTATTTTCACTGATAAACATTTTCACATATATTATCTCATCTGACATTGTTACACCTATTTAACACTGGACTGCCAATTGTGGGCCAGGGAAATAACTGACTTGTCAGGTCACAAATGTCACCTAAATGACAAGCAAAGGCCTCAAACCCAAGTGTTCTGTCTCTAAATCCAATCTCACTGTTCTACCCTGTACCTGAGGAGGCTCATGTAGCTGATTAAGTGGGGATCTAATAAAAGCTCTTTTTTAAATCTATAGGAAATCTAGACGGCATGTCCTCTTCTTAGGGGAGGCTGGGAAAAGGAGTGACTATGTATTTGCTATAATTCTTTCAGCTATACCAAGATCCTCAAAGATCCATAAACTGAGAACAATTACATAACCTTCCATTAAAGACTTCAATATCCTTTCTTTCAAAATTCTTGAGTCCTAATGCTCCCCGGCCTTTTGGCTAAGATCAAGTATAGTACCAAAGTCCTTGAGTCCTAATCTTAGTTGTACCATTTACTATATGTATGACCCTAGGTCATCAACGGAATTCCTTTGGGCCTCTGTCACCAAATCTATACAACAGGGAAAATAATTTTGGCCTTAGAAGGCAGCTAAGAGGTCACAGTGAAATGTTGTGTTTGCTGGACAAGATCAAGCCAAGAGCAGAGGTCAGAGCGAGCGGAAGCCCAATTTGGATCCAGGAGCTGCATTAGGACAGTTTTTTTGACTTTCTAAAACTATTTGCTACTTTCTATTTCATAATCCCAAACAAAGGAGACACAAAGGTGCCAGTCCTCAAGGGGAGAAGTGAGCTAGCAATTTGATGGCTAGCAGCCAAAATACTCTAGGATCACCCAGAGCTTCCCAGGTTTAAAACAGGGTTCACTTTGAAAATTTTGAAATTTCTGAGGTTAAGGATAGCACTTCTACTAAGAGCCTAAGGGAGAGTTAGTAACAACTGTGAATTCTAACTGCCTACATATGTGTTATACACTGTAAATATCTTCTTCTTTTTGAAGATAAAATGAAACTGTGCTTTTTAGTTTTTAGAGCACACTAGCATAAAAACCAAGTTCTTTCTCATTTAAGCTACAAAACTGTATCCTTACTCTTCACCACAAGATGTCACTATTGCCCAAGAGCAACATAGAATGCTTATTTTAAAAAAATCAATTATCTTACCTTAATATCTTTAAGGGAGACAAACTTCTCAATACCTAATTCAATCATATCCAGCACATGGTAGTCATACATACGACCTAGAAAAAAAATACATTCTCTTTTAATCATTTATTTTTCCAAAAGAGCTGCCTTATATTCATCTACTTATCTGCCTCTTTTTTTTGTCCTTTAATCTCCCAGACATGTTCCTTCTTTCTTAAATTTTCAACTCCACCTAGAATGAACTGTTACAACCTTGGTCCTAGAAAGGATCTTGAAAGATCACCTAGCCAAACTTCCTTATTTTACAGCAGAGCAAATAAAAGTCCATGGAGGGTAATGAGCTTGCCATTGAGTCACTGACTATGCCAACCCAAGTCTCAATACAAAGCAAGGGTTTATTTTCAAATATGTTTATTACACAGGTATTTATTAGGACAGGGTCACTTTATGTGAGTATGATACTTTTTTTTTCCTAACTCTAATACTGATTTTAGGATATATGTTTTATAGTCATAAAACCTCTACAGCTTGATTGAAGGTGATATTAACATACCCATCCTTTACCTGCAGACTGGTAGATAAACAAAAAACTAGCTTAGTGTTTACTGGTTACTCCTGAATACCGTCAATATGAGCCACAGAACTGACTCTATAAAATAAAAGTTTTAAAAAGTAAATGACATTTACCTATTACTAGATTATTTGGGCGCTTCTTATTATGGGAGCCAAACATGAATAAAGAACAATCTGACTTCTTTGAAAAAAATTCCTGTAAAACCAAAGAAATTCCATTAAATCAATGCATAAATATAAGAACTTTAAGAATTGTACTTCTCTGAAATAAAAGGTACTCAAACTGGAAGGGAAGGGGTAAAACTGTCATTATAAGCAGAAGACATGCTACTAAACACAGAAAATCCTAGAGTCCACACAAAAACTATTAGAACTGATCAATGAATTCAGCAAAGTAGCAGGATACAAGATTAACATACAGAAACATGCTGCATTTCTTTATACTAACAAGGAAATACCAGAAAGGGAAAGTAAAAGAAAAAAAAATCCCTTTTTTATCACATAAAAAAAAACCAACAACAACTTAGGAACAAACCTGCCCAAGCAAGTGAAAGACTTAAACACTGAGAACCATTAAGACAGTGACAAGGGAAACTGAAGATGATTTAAAGAAATGAAAAGACATCCCACACTCTGGATTGGAGGAATTAATATTGTTAAAATGGCCATATTATCCAAAGTAATCTACCGATTTAATGTGATCCCTATCAAATTATCCACGATATTTTTCACAGAACCAAAACAAATAATCCTAAAATTTATATGGGACCTATATATAAAATTTAGGTCCCTATATGGGACCTAAAGATCCAGAACTGCCAAAGCAATCCTAAAGAAAGAGAATAAATAAAGCAAGAGGCATAACCCTCCCACATTCCAGACAATACTAAAAAGCTACAGTAATCAAAACAGCATGGTAGCGGCACAAAACCAGACTATGCATCAGTGGAACAGAAGACAGAGCCCAGAAATAAAGCCACACACCCACGGTCAATAATCTTCAACAAAGGAGGCAAAAATATACAAGGGAGACAAGACAGTCTCTTTAGCAAGTGGAGCTAGGAAAGCCAGACAGCTGATGTAAATCAATGAAGTTAGAACACACCTCACATAAAATAAACTCAAAATGGCTTAAAGGCTCAAATAAAAGCAAAAATAAATAAGATCTAATCAAACTTACAAGCTTCTGCACAACAAAGGAAACCATAAACAAAATGAAAAAAGACAACCTGTAGAATGGGAGAAAATATCTGCAAACAATGAGGCCAATAAGGGCTTAATTTCCAAAATACACAAACAGTTCATACTACTCAATAACAACAACAACAAAAAAACAACCCAAACAATGGACAGAAGACCTAAATATTCATTTCTCCAAAGAAAACATACAGATGGCCAATAAGCACATGAAAAGACGCTCAACATAGCTAATTATTAAAGCAATGCAAATCGAAACTACAGTAAGGTACCACCTCACATAAGCCAGAAAGGTGGTGGTGTTGGTGGTAGTTTAGTCGAAAGTCATGTCAGACTCTTGCAACCCCGTGGACTGTAGCCCACCAGGCTCCTCTGTCCATGGAATTCTCCAGGCATGAATCCTGGAGTGGGCTGCCATTTCCTTCTCCAGGGGATCTTCCCAACCCAGGGACTGAACTTTAGTCTCCTGCATTGTAGGCGGATTCTTTACCAACTGAGCCACTGGGCAAAATGACTATTATAAAAAAGTCTAGGGGACCTCCCTGGCAGTCTGGTGGTTTAGACTGTGCCTCCACTACAGGGGGGCATGGGTTCCATCCCTGGCTAGGGAACTAAGATTCCACATACCACATGATGCGACCTGCAAAAATAAAAAGTCTATGAATAACAAATGCTGGAGAGAGTGTAGAGAAAAAGAAACCCTCCTACACCATTGGGAATGTAAGTTGCGTGCAGCTACTATGCAAAATAGCATGAAGACTCCTTCAAAAACTAAAAACAAGGGCTTCCCTGGTGGCTCAGTGGTAAGGAATCCACCTGCCAATGTAGGAGACAGAGTTCAATCCCTGGTCTAGGAAGATCCCACATACCATGGAGCAACTAAGCCCGAGCCCGTGTACAACTACTGAACCTGTGCTCTAGAGCCTGGGAACTGCAACTCCTGAGCCCACATGCCTGAAGTCTGTGCTCCACAAGAGAAGCCACTGCAAACAGAAGCCCCAGCACTGCAACCAGAGCAGCCCCTGCTCACCACAATTAGAGAAAAGCTTGCGCAGCAACAAAGACCTAGCACAGTCAACACTAAATTAGTTTAAAAAAAAGCCACCAGCAATAACTAAAAACTGAGCTACCATATAATCCAGCAATCCCACTGCTGGGCACATATCTGGAGAAAACTCTAATTCGAAAAGATACATGCACCCCAAAATTCATAGCAGCACTATTTACAACAACCAAGACATGGGAGCAACCTAAATGTCCATTGACAGATGAATGGATAAAGAAGATGTGACGCGCGCACACGCGCGCGCGCACACACACACACACACAGTGCAATACCACTCAGCAATAAAGAATGAAATAATGTCATTTGCAGCAATATTGATTAACCTAGAGGTGATCATAATAACTGAAGACAAAGACAACAGCATGTAACTTGTATGTATAGCCTAAAATATGACACAAATGAACTTATTTACAAAACAGACTCACACACACAGAAAACAAATTTACAGTTACCAAAAGGGAAAGAAGGTGGGGAAAGGATAATTTAGGAGTTTGGATTAGCAGATTCAAACTACCATACATAAACAACAAAGTCCTACTATACGGCACAGGGAATTATATTTGATATCCTGTAATAAACCATAATGGAAAAGAATATGAAGAAGAACATATATATGTATAAATGAATCACTTTGAGGTATACCAGAAACTAACTCAACATTGTAAATCAACTACACTTCAATTAAAAAGGAAAAAAGAATTGTACCTCTAAACTAAAAATAATATGTCCATGACTCTTTTCAGTGGAAATTAAAGAAGACATAGTAAACTAGATAGGAATAAACAAAGGAAACGGTCCTTATTTGCAGCCTTTTACTTAAATTTTTTAAAATTTGAGGTACTTAGGGAAAAGATGTGAGTTTAAGACCAAAATGAAAACTGCTGCTGCTGCTCCTGCTAAGTCACTTCAGTCATGTCTGACTCTGTGCGACCCCATAGACGGCAGCCCACCAGGCTCCCCCGTCCCTGGGACTCTCCAGGCAAGAACACTGGAGTGGGTTGCCATTTCCTTCTCCGGTGCATGAAAGTGAAAAGTCAAAGTGAAGTCACTCAGTAAGTGTCTGACTCTTCGTGACCCCATGGACTGCAGCCTACCAGGCTCCTCCGTCCATGGGATTTGCCAGGCAAGAGTACTGGAGTGGGTTGCTATTGCCTTCTCCAAAATGAAAACTACTAGGTTAATAAATTTTAAAAGGCCATTTATTTTCAGTTATGCTGTTATTTTGGAACAGCACATGAAGTATTCCATTACAGGACACACATGAATTAATCAATATGGTGTTTTTGGATATTTATAAATGTACCCATGTGTTTACAAGGCATTTAACTACTTTTCACTGCAAACTTCATCCATGCAGGAATCTTGCCCTAGAATCTCCACACCATCCCAGCTGTGACTAGTTCCACTTCGTGTACCAAGCAAGGACTAACTGACAGATCTATGATGTTCCTACCAGTAAGAGATTTTCTGCCATTTGGCTCTCAAAAGTACTGACTTCCATTACAGATTTGAGAGAGGTGGAAATAGTTATGGGGTATCCTAGACAGTTTCTTCTACATTAGTACCTATACTTTACATCCCACATATTGATACTTTGATTCAGTTTACAGAGATTCCCAATCTCAGCACAAAAATTAGATTGAATGTGTTCCAGGTTAGTTCCAGCACAGTTGGAAAAGCTTCCTAAATTTATTTATTCATTTATTTTTGGCTTCATCAGGTCCTTGTTGTGGCACATGGACTTAGTTGCCCCGCAGCACGTGGGACCTTAGTTCTCTGACCAGGAATGGAACCCACATCCCCTGCATCTGAAGGCAGATTCTTAGCCACTGGATCATCACGGAAGTCCAAGCTTCCTAAATTAATGGCAAATAATTAAAGAACATGTGAAGCAACCATAATCCTCAACTTCTTTATTGAGTCCAAGACCTGAGGTGTGGGCCCCTAGTTTGGTTATCATTCATTCCAGTGTTGAAAGAAGTAAATGGGACAAACAACTACCTACTTGTCTTTCTACTCCCTGTGTAGAGGAGAGAGTCAGAACTCAGAGTAAGAATTCTGGCTTTGCCATTTACTATGGGATCGGTCAGAGAAGGTAATGGCAACCCACTCCAGTACTCTTGCCTGGAAAATCCCATGGATGGAGGAGCCTGGTAGGCTGCAGTCCATGGGGTCGCTAAGAGTCAGACACGACTGAATGACTTCACTTTCACTTTTTACTTTCATGCACTGGAGAAGGAAATGGCAACCCACTCCAGTGTTCTTGCCTGGACAGTCCCAGGGACGGGGGAGCCTGGTGGGCTGCCGTCTATGGGGTCGCACAGAGTCGGACATGACTGAAGCGACTTAGCAGAAGCAGCAGCAGCAGCATGGGATCGGTCAATCTTTCTGAGAATCAGTTTTATCATGTAAATCAAAGACAGTAACACCTCCTGCAAAAATCTGCAAGAACCACAAGAGATGTTATATGTGAAAGCAATTTACACTGGGTCTGACACCAAACAGTTGTTAAAAAAAAAAAAATTTTGTTTTTACGTTCTCATGTTAACATCCCAAAGGTTTCCATAAACTACCTTTCACATATATGTATATATGTGGTATGTGTGCTAAGTCACTCAGTTGTGTCCAATTCTTTGAGATCCCATGGACTGTAGCCCCCCCAGGCTCCTCTGTTCATTGGGATTCTCCATGGGAGAATTACCATGCCCTCCTCCAGGGGATCTTCCCAACCCAGGTCTCCCATATTACAGGCAGATTCTTTACTGTCTGAGCTACCAGGGAAGCCTATATATAGTACTTATTTGTCATCCTTCTCCATAAAGTCAACTTTTTATTAAAATTCTAGAGCAAGAGATGTCAAATTATCTCCAAAAGGCCAGATAATAAATGTTTTAGACTTTTTATATACTTAAAAAAAAAGTTTTAAAAATGTAAAAACCACCTTAGCTTGTGAGCCTCAGAGAAGCAGGGATTCAGCCCACAGGAAGTATATTCCCCAGCTCCTGTGCACAATTCCAAGACTGCAGTATAAGAAGTGTGCTACTGGGAGATGGGCAGTCAGGAGGAAAACAACCAAATTTCTAACATGACCACTGTTTCCACAACCATTTGGAGCTCTAGCAGTATGAAATTTATTACAGCCAATGAAATATCTCCTGTTTCTGGAAGTAAAAGATCAAGGAGGGTAAAAGCCATAATTTCAAGTGTAAGAAAAAATGTCCTATCAACATTAAATTGAAAAAAAAAAATACAAAATGCTACAGATTCTACAACATAATACTTCTACACAGTGACCACTCAACTAAAAGCACCACGGTATTACAAAATAAAACCAGCCCTGGATAAGTCATGTATAGAAGAGATAGAATTCTGGGCTAGACTCTATATACATTTTTACTTTCACGATCTATTCAACAAATGACTGTGAAAAATTCAAGACTGTGATAAAAGCAACTTAATTAAAAAACAACATTTATTTTGAGAATACTTTTCTTAATATATTGCAATTTTCACTGCAGTTAGATGCCACATTAGGATAAGATGCTCAATTTCAGTTTTTTAAGTAATCATTGAGATTCTATTAAAAAAAACTTTTTCTATTAAATTCACTAACTAAAAGAACAAACTATGGGACTTCCCTGGCAGTTCAGGGGTTAAGACTCCGAACTCCCAAAACAGAGGGGGCGCAGTGGGTTCAGCCCCTGGTCAGGGAAACTAAGATTCCACATGCCACGCAGCAAACAACCAAATGAGACGAGCAATGGTATTCCTGCCAAGAGAACATAGTCATGTTCTCATGGTTCGCAAAAAGTCAGGTCGTGCTCCCTGTTTTAAAAATATTCGAAAAAAGAAAAGTAAACTTTTTAAAAATCAAATTTGCATTATAAAAACATCCATAACGAACTTCCTTTGGACAATCCATTAATTATCCACCTAAAGTATAATTAACTCTTTAAAATTCTATCAATACACATGCAGGCAATGAACACATACTATCCATAGTGAAGCATAAGATCTATAGTAATATTTTTGGAAATAAAAAAGTCTTATTCCCCCTTTATACTGCATCAAAATTTTGTAACACAGGATGATTTCTAATTCAAAGTCATAAGTTAGGACTACTATTAAATTAAATGAATTAGGGTGAATAATCACTTGTATGCCCTCTTAAATCAGAGATTCTTATACTTACCAATGATGTCTGATCCTCAAATGGCCTTGTAATGTTTTTCCTAATGTTTAAAAAAAAGTGACTATAATTTTAATAAGCAATTCACTCATAACAATAAGGTAATAATATTAAATAAAGATAATTATATATTCAAATGATCAAAAAAAGAAGCTGGAAGATATTTATTCATTCAAATATTTATTTAGTGCCAAGCACTGTTCTAGGAGCTAGGGATACCATAATACCATGTCAAACAAGATCCCTACTTTCACGGAAGTTACATTCTAGAGGAAAAGTAAACAATTTCAAAAAGTTCTAAGTGTTGTGACAAAAATAAAGCAGGGCACCGTGTTAGTATGAAGAATGGAAAACGATTATTTGAGCTGAGACCCAATAAATGAGGAGTTAGCCATGGAAGAGTTTTGAGATTAAGAGTACTCTAGGAAGAGGGAACCAAGTAAGGAAAGGTTCCGAGATGGAAACAAGTGTAGACTATTCAAGAAACAGAAAGCAACAAACATCACTGGAACTTAATGAGCAAAGAGTTAATGGTGGGATATGAGGTCAAAGATGAAGACATGGTCCAGAAAGTGTGGGGCCTTGCTGGTTCAGGTAAGGAATGAAGGTTATTAAAAGACAAGCACAGGGGGATTTTAGACAAGAGTGATAATGACTGGATTCGAATGTTCTTTTTAAAGGGCTGATCTGCCTACTATGTGAGGAGGGAATGTAGCACAGCAAGAGTGAAGAGGTCAGTAAGCAGCTATCACAGTAATCCAGAAGAGAAAGAAAGTGGGGGGCTGGGCCAGCAGTGGCAGCAGTGGACATGGACAGTGGATAGAGAAGTGTAGAATGCTATCTTCCTAGGCAAAAGGTTTGTTCAAATATGCATGAAGAAATTCTGCTAAGATACACAAAAAACTAATGATGCTGGTTGTTCTAAGGAGAGTGTGTGCATATTTATATTTTCACTGTATATTTTTGAATTTTTAGTCACATAAATATACAGTTCATAATTTTTACCAACTTAAAGAGAAAAAAATTCATATATACAACATGATCTCAATTTTGTTTAAAGAAAAAAAAAGATGTATAGACACAAAACTACATGAGGAGAAAATATACACAGTGTTTATCTATGAGTGATTATTTACTCTTATCCCAATTATTTAAGATAATATATATTACTTTTACAATCAATAAAAAATTATTTAGAAAAATTATGCAAAAGGAAAAATTACTGCAGCATTTATGATTAACAGCCAAAAGCAATTCACAAGTAAATAGAAGACAGAAATTACAAAGAAGAAAAGGAGAAAGGCTCAAATGAAGTCTCTGGTATTGGAGTAGAGCTGAAATTAGTAGTACGAACCCATGAATTTTTAGGAAATATCAATATCAACTCAGGGCTTTTAAAATATATAGATAAATATAAACAAATACAGACGTGCATACATGCATAGGTTAATGTACCTATGTACATTTTCAAGCTCTTGTCTGCTAGAGGACTGATGACACTCCAGTAGCAACTGACCATATTTAATGCCCAGATCTCTGTTTCTAAGTTATCTTTCTCCAATATATGGAACCAGGACTGATTCCAGGGCTCTGGCAATGAAAACTGCAAGATGAGCCTAGAGCATCTTGTGATGCCAGAAAGGAAGTGCTCAAACACAGGGGCACTTTGAAAGGGCACACAAGCCAACCTGACAGAGATTCCAATGGCCAAAGAGAGAACAATTTAGCAACAAAATAAATCATGACAGCACTGAACCCCAAAGAACGTAATAAATATATAGTCCACACCAACATAAATAAGTAATTTAAACAAATGGAGAAGAAGGGACTGATTTTCATTACAGAATCCCAATTAATAAATGTAGAGGGAATGCAGGGAAATAGAAAACCACTACACCACCACAGTAATCACTATTGTAGACAGGATTCACTGATGGATGCTAAAATGAATAAGCAAAAGTTTGAGGAGAACTAGGATTACTTGAAAACTTGTAAGTATCTCCTCTAAACATCTGTTAATTACAAAGGGGAAAATATCAATAGCAACTTTATAGTGGGGAAATCTAGCAGACACCACTTTAATCAAATTTAACACCACCAGTAAGAAGATATCAAGTGTTCCTTGGTAAGATATACTGAAAAGGCACATCACTTTTATGATATTACTGCCAAAAATGTACAATCTCAATCTATTCATAATATAAGACAAGTCCAAACTGAAGGATATTTTACAAAATAACGGACAAGTGATCATCAAAAGTGTCAAGGTCATCAAAGATGCGAAAGGTTGAGGAATTGTCATAAATTGGAGGAGACTAAGAAGACATGACAATTAAACACAATGTGGGATCCTAGAAGAGGAAAAGAATATTAATGAAAAGACTGGCATGAACCAAATCAAGCCTGTGATTAAAAAGTAAGTGTGTATAAATTACTCTCCCCATGTTCATTTCTTACTTGTGATAACTGTGCTTACAGAAGTTATAACATTAAGAGATGTGGGAGAAGGGTATAAGGGAACTCTACTTTTTTTGCAACTTTTCTGTAAGTCCATTACTATTTCAAAGTAATACATACATGCTATGATTACAACTCTGTAAGAATGTTCAGTACAAATGAATACACAAATGGGAAAGAAGTTTTGAAATACGCATAGCTATGTATGTAAGGCAATGTAATATTTTTTAAATAAAATATTTTTCTAAGTCTCCCATAAAGTGATTGGTTGTTACTTTTATAATGAAACAATATAATTAAATAAGTAAAAGAAATCATACTTACTTTTTATACAGAATGCCATACGGTTTCTTCAGTGCATACTGTAAAACATAATTTATAGCTTTCAAAACAAAACATATTCTGAAAAGCAGAGATAAAAGTGAAGCACTGTAACAGTCATTATGCAAGGTTATCCTAGCTCCTGAATCCTATTCTGATATCTTCTGCATGGCTCCCCTTTGATCACATATAACTTCCAACACAAGCTTAATATTTTTAGACAGGACTTTCCTAATTAAAAATTTCTATGCCCTTTCAATATTCTATCCAATTTAAATGATTCCCTTCACTTCCTTAAATTCTAGCTTCATTTAGCCCGCTTTCCTTTAACCACCCCCAATTATTTGCAATTCCCCAAATGTATCATGCTCCTTCACACTCCCTTTGTGCACAAGCTTTTGCCTCAGCCTTGGAAGCCCTTCTCTTCCTCTTCCTTTTCCTCTTCTCATTTCAACTCCTTCAAAGGGAAGCTTAATTGTCACCTCTAGGAAGCCCACCCTGTGTGGCAACCCTCATGGGATTTTAACTCAGCCTCCCATCCTACTCCATGACAGAGGAGGAGACAGTTGGATGGCATCACCGACTCGATGGACAGTGAGTTAAGAGTAAGCTGCAGGAGTTGGTGATGGACAAGGAAGCCTGGTGTGCTGCAGTCCATGGGATCTCAAAGAGTCGCTCAAAGACTGAGCAACTGAACTGACTATCTGACCGACTCCCGTCCTACTCCGTGCATACCTCCAGCACAGCACATCACTCACAATGCTGTAACTTTTACTCTCTCATTAAGCTCACTGAAGGGAGAGATTATGTCTTATATAAATATTAATCCCCAGCATCCAGCACAGTAGTTGGTATTGTTGAAAAAAATAAAGGGATATAATATGCAGTTAGCTCATTTTACAAATTAGATATGTTCTTGAAATGTGACGAAATCAAATTCCAGTCATTGAAATCAGGTGAAATTTACTAAGGGAGCTGGAAGGAAAACCAGCAGTCAGTTCCTTGGCAAGGCAAACAATCTCCAACTTTAGCCTTTTTCTAAGGTTAGCATTTCTTAAGGCAAGGCAAAGTTTTCTATATATTTCTCAGCAGCCCAGTTAGTATACTAAAAACTTTCTAAAATGATTTCAACACCATTTAAAAAGTGTGTATATATATAAATATACGTACCACATCTCTAAGCACTTGTGTTACTGTTGAATTTGCATTTCCCCCTTTAATCAACATAGCATTTTTGATATTTTCACTGAGTTTTGGTTCTCTCTTCTCAAGGAATCTCTTGGCTCTTTTTGTTTTGGGTTTTCTGTTGCAAAAAATCACAATTTATAACAACTTAAGACATTTTCCTCATATTACAAAACCAAGACTTATATACAAATTCTTAAATATCAAAGAGATATTACATAACATTTATTAGTTAGGATTCCACAAAATCTCATTTTTGGGGAAATATTAATAAAATATATTCAGTTATTACTAGTAAATGCAGTAATTACATTTGGTATTTAAAAAGACTTCCATTTTTATATTCCCAGCATTCTATTACTGTTTTCTAAATCTTTTGTTAAAAAAACAAGGACTCAAGTGAATACTGTTGCTATTTTTACCCTATTATTTTTTCTTTAATCTTAAAGCAATCAAACCAGTACTCTGCACCTGAACACAATGAACTGCACATCAACTGCCAGTCAACTTGTGGGCATAGGGAGGCTAATTACTTCTTATCTTTCCTCCAGGTATAAGACCACAATGCCTGCCAGGAAGTATCCAATGTCCCACTCCAATATCATTGCTGATAAAGTCAAATACTATTGCCACCAACTGAGAATAATAACAACTGACACTTCATTACAGTTAGTCTATTAAGGCCTAATCTTTTACAGATGAGTCAGCAGACATAATCTGTCCAAAGCCACACAGCTTGGCATGTAGGCCAATCTTCAAAATGAGCTACACTTAAAAACTCACCTAGACCAATCATCCTGTAAAATATGAAAGGAAAACAGGGGCTTCCCTGGTGGCTCAGAGGTAAAGAATCTGCCTGCAATGCAGGAGACCCAGGTTCGATCCCTGATCCGGGCAGATCCCACATGCTGCAGAAAACTAAGCCTGGGCACCACAACTGTTGAGCCCAGGAACTGCAGCTACTGAAGTTCCTGTGCCCTAGAGCCTGTACTCCGCAACAAGAGAAACCAATACAATGAGGTACCGGAGCACCACAATGAGAGAGCAGCCCTCACAGCAACAAACACCTAGCACAGCCAAATATATATACATACACATACACACTTATACTATATATGGGAAACAAATTCATTATTCTGATTGTATTCTGTCACATCGAGTAGAAGGCTTTTATACACTGCCTTGTTCACCTCCACTTACACTACAGTGAGATTCCTGATTTCCCATCTGCCACCTACAGAAATAATTTTTCTCTTAACTATGATCCTCCCTTCTTCCTGTTCCATGTACACTTCGGGATGGAAAAGAAAAACAGAATACACACACACATACTGTACCATACAGACTTTAAAAAACTCTCCTCCTGATAAAATATCAAGCACATATAAAGCTTCTAATCATTTACTGGTTGATAAAGATACACATTATTTTTTAAGTCAAACCAAGACAGATTTAGTGCACCCATAACCCAATAAAAGTGCTGTATGTTGCATATTCCGCTGTATGTTGCGGACTTCTGATTAACCAGCAACTTCATGGCAAATAGATGGGGAAAAACAGTAGAAACAGTGGCTGACTTTATTTTGGGGGGCTCCAAAATCACTGCAGATAGTGACTGCAACCATGAAATTAAAAGAAGCTTACTCCTTGGAAGCAAAGTTATGACCAACCTAGACAGCATATTAAAAAGCAAAGAGCCCAGTCACTGAGCCGCCGCCGAGGACTCAGCAGCCTCCCCCTTGAGCCCCCTCGCTTCCCGACGCTCCGTCCCCCCTGCCGCCTTCTCCCGCCGCCGCCTTCCGCAGGCCATTTCCACCGAGGAAAAGGAATCCTATCGTATGTCCGCTATCCAGAACCTCCACTCTTTCGACCCCTTTGCTGATGCAAGTAAGGGTGATGATCTGCTTCCTGCTGGCACTGAGGATTATATCCATATAAGAATTCAACAGAGAAACGGCAGGAAGACCCTTACCACTGTCCAAGGGATCGCTGATGATTACGATAAAAAGAAACTAGTGAAGGCGTTTAAGAAGAAATTTGCCTGCAATGGTACTGTAATTGAGCATCCAGAATATGGAGAAGTGATTCAGCTACAGGGTGACCAGCGCAAGAACATATGCCAGTTCCTGGTAGAGATTGGACTGGCTAAGGACGACCAGCTGAAGGTTCATGGGTTTTAAGTGCTTTTGGCTCACTGAAGCTTAAGTGAGGATTTCCTTGCAATGAGTAGAATTTCCCTTCTGTCCCTTGTCACAAGTTTAAAAACCTCACAGCTTGTATAATGTAACCACTTAGGGTCTGCTTTTAACCTGGACTAGTGTAACTCCTTCATGCAATAAACGGAAAAGAGCCATGCTGTCTAGTCTTGAAGTCCCTCATTTAAACAGAGGTCAAGCAGTAGGCGCCTGGCAGTGTCCGCCTGAAACAAAGCAATAGCAGTGATGTTTCAGCCAAGTCCAGAGCCCCAGGATCACAGATGGCTATGTCTGGCCGGAAGCTCCTCGGCAGTCCCTCTGCAAAGTTCCCTGCCCTGAGAACATGTCACCACCTGGACAGTCCTCGATGAAACGGAGAGTGGAGGATGGGTGAGGCAGCTGTACTGCTGGAGGGTGCCTTCGGTGGTCAGGGAAGGATCCTGTGACGTCTCCAACGTGACTGGGTGGGCAGGGCTTAGAGCATCCACCCTCCAGTGAGGTGACAGGACATCTGGCTTGCCACCAAGGTCTTCATGACCAGACATGTCCTAGCTAATCGACATCCAAACTAGAATGTGAGGCCAACCTTCTATCAGGTAAACTTTTGACAAGGGAACAAATTTCAAACCAATGTTATCAGTCACGTAGCTGTAGAGCTTGCAACTTAACTAGCAACAGCTGCCCATTGCCTTGTGAAGTAAACTGGTTTTTTGTTTTTTTTCCCCCTCTTCAGTTTTAATGTTATGTAATGTATTTAAACCCTTATTTAAATAAAACTTGTTTTCAGAAAAAAAAAAAAAAAGCAAAGACATTACTTTGCCAACAAAGGTCCATCTAGTCAAGGCTATGGTTTTTCCAGTAGTCATGTATGGATGTGAGAGTTTGACCATAAAGAAAGCTGAGCACCAAACAACTGATTGCTTTTGAACTGTGGTGTTGGAGAAGACTCTTGAGTCCCTTGGACTGCAAGGAGATCCAACCAGTCCATCCTAAAGGAGATCAGTCCTGAGTGTTCACTGGAAGGACTGATGCTAAAGCTGAAACTCCAATACTTTGGCCACCTAATGGGAAGAACTGACTCATTTGAAAAGACCCTGATGTTGGGAAAGATTGAAGGCAGGAGGAGAAGAGGACCACAGAGGATGAGATGGTTGGATGGGATCACCGACTCAATGATCATGAGTTTGGGTAAACTCCGGGAATTGGTGATGGACAGGGAGGCCTGGCGTGCTGCGGTTCAGGGGGTCTTAAAGAGTCGGACACGCCTGAGTGACTGAACTGAATGAACCAGCAACTAATGCAAACACCTTGTACGTTTTCTTAGCTGTCTGTCCCCCAATGAGTCAATAAACTAGTCTTACTCATCTTCGCAGCCCCAGACCTGCAGAGTGTACAGCAAATGCAAAAACCCCTGAATTAATGACCAAACGAATAATTTGTCCTTTTGATTATACGTTAACCCAGGTAAACAGCAAAAAAAACCCATAGCAAATCACGTAACTATTTAGGAGATCGAGAAACACTTTCTGGACGAATTTAAAGCAGCGATTAACCAAGGACAACTCAAGAAACATGTACGAGTTTGGGAAAAAGAGGAAATGAGCATCTCTCTGCGCTGCAACAAAGCCTTTATCTACATTCTCGCAAATAATCCTCACATTCTATGAAGAATGACTATTATAAATGCTACTTTACACAGCAAACTGAAATTTAGGGAGGCTATATGACCCAACCACAAAGCTCTAAGCGGCCTGTCACCTCAATCTGTCAGATTCGAGGGCTGTGCTCAGAGCCCCTCACTCTAACGCCTTTCTCACACATCTGCGGAAACGAAGGCATTCCCAATTGTCTAGGATAAAAGCTGCCAAAGCCTTGGTGCCACCTCCACCTCCGGGCTCCCACACGCGGACTTCCCCGCTCTCCATCTCCCCTCAAGGAGCTCCAGCTCCCTCCTGGAGCTGCTCCAATCCACCCGGACTGGCAACGGGTGTGAGGAAGGAGCATGGAGGGCAGAAGCGCTAACACCCCATCCCGCTACAGGAGCCCCCTTGCGCCAACGTTACCGGGGAAAGATCCCAGTGCACTTACACAACTCTATCCAAAGCGTCCATCGCTACCTCAGGGGGAACCGGGTGAACGCACGTGTACCGCCAGCTTACGCGATAGGGCTGTGTGTTGGCGGAGGCGGAACCAAGCTTCCGGAAACGGAAGTTGCCTCTGACGCCACTTCCTGGGGCCGAAGCGGACTCCTGGAGATGCTATTGGCTGTGGAGGAGGGACTATGTTCTCTTGGTTACAGGTTTTTGCGTGGGTTCTTTTCAGAAAGTTAACGCTCGCTTCTAGGAGCTTGAGGTACACACCTGTATATGATACTGGTCAGGGTTCTTGGCCTTCCCTCAATCAATAGAAATTGGAGAGGCCAGCGAAGAAATTAAGGCATCTTTGCAGATACACTAAAAGGGGGCTACTGCGCCTGCAGGAGAGACTAAAACCAAGTAACAGGTTCCCTTGCTTGCTGGGAAGGGGGCGGGGCAGGTGAGCTGGTTCCTTATATGGCGTGAGGACACGGTGGGTACAGGGGTGGTCTGGAGGGGTGGCTCACTTCTTAGGTGGTGTTGAGTGCACTAGCATAGTTTTGCTCCCAGCTCTAGATAAGTGGCAGCTGGGTTTTATGTGTGTATGTGTTTTTTAAAATCTTGTCCATAAGTTGCTCCAACTGCCCATGCACATAGTTATTTTTAATCTCTTATGGTTTCTTATGGACAGGTGTTATTCATCTGGGAATCCCCCAGGATGCTAGAAAGGTTGATAGAATGGTAGGTACTCACATAGTCACTAAAATGATCAATGTGCAATATGCACCGTTGACAAAACAGTGAGATCAGTGAGGTAGAGTTTATAACTGCCATGGTGCCTGGCACATAAAAGGTAAGGAGAAAATAATACTAAGATCGTTACTTTCCCCTGTGTTTCAATTGTATATTTCAGGTACTATGTTAGTCCAGTAAAGTGTACAATTTCTGTGGTTTTTAGTGTATCTGCAAAGATGTACATCCACCACCACTAATTCCAAAACATTTTTATCACCCTTCTCATAACCATCCTGATAACCTCTAATCTATGTCTCCATAGATCTGCCTATGGAGAATATACCGTATCAATGGATTCATACAATACGTGGCCTTTTTTGTCTGGCTTATTTCACTTACTGTGTTCCCATGTGCTCATGTTTACAGTTCACATGTATTGTAGCATGTATCAGTACTTCATTCTCAGTACATTCATTTATTTAGAACTGAGTAATGGTCCATTCTGTGGATATACCGTGTTTGCTTATCCATTCAAAAATTTATGTTTCCACTTTTATAATCTTAAAGATTATACCTTATGATGCTTTGAACATCCATGTTCAAGTTTTTGTGTAGACTTTTGTTTTTAATTCTCTAGAATTGCATATGGCCAATTTGGAGGAACTGTAAAACTTCTGCCTGCACTGTTTTAGATTTCTATTAACAATGTAAGAGGGCCTGGAATTGGTTTTTCTATTGCTGCTGTAACAAATTACCACAAATTTATTATCATAACACAAATTTATTATGTTAGACTTCTAGAGATGGTTGCTCCTTGGAAGAAAAACTGTGACAAACCTAGACAGCATATTAAAAAGCAGAGAAATTGCTTTGCCAACAAAGGTCCATCTAGCAATGGTTTTTCCAGTAGTCATGTATGAATGTGAGAGGTGGACTATAAAGAAAGCTGAGCACCCAAAAATGATGCTTTTGAACTGTGGTGTTGGAGAAGACTCTTGAGAGTCCCTTGAACAGCAAGGAGATCCAACCAGCCCATCCTAAAAGAAATCAGTCCTGAATATTCATTGGAAGGACTGATGCTGAAGCTGACACACTCAATGCTTTGGCCACCTGATCCAAAGAACTGACTCACTGGAAAAGACCCTGATGCTGGGAAAGATTGAAGGTGGGAAGAGGAGGAGATGACTGAGGATGGGATGGTTGGATAGCATCACCAACTTGATACACACGAGTTTGAGCAAGTTCCAGGAGTCGGTGATGGACAGGGAAGCTTGGCATGCTGCAGTCCATGGAGTGGCAAAGAGTCAGACACTACTGAGCGACTGAACTGAGACCTCTAGAAACCAGAAGCCTAATTTTACAGGTCTAAAATTGTCAGTGGGGCTCCATTCCCCCTAAAAACTGGAGGGAGAATCTTTACCTTTCCAGGTTATATAAGCTGTTTGCATTTCTTGGTATTCCTGTTATCTTGAAAAGGCATCACCTGAACTTCTGTTTCTACTGGCGTAACTTCTTTTTCTGTTACTTGTTTGACTCCCTCTTATAAAACTCTTGCAATTACATGTGGCCCACTTGGATAATCCACCATCTCAAAATCCTTAACCTAATCATATACCAAATTCCCTTTGGCCAAGTACGGTAACATATTCACAGATCGCTACGTTTAGAGCGTGGACATGTTTTGGGGAGAGCATTATTCTATTAACCACAGGTTCCAACTTCTCCACTTATCTCCAAAATTTGCTATTGTTCATCTTTTTTCATCAAGCCATCCTACCTAGTGGGTATAAAGTGGTAGGTCATTGTGGTTTTCATTTGTATTACCCTGATGACAAGTGATATTGAGCATCTTTTCATAGGTTGATTAACCATATCTTCTTCCAGAAAAATGCTCAGATCCTTTGTCTTTTTATTGAGTTGCAATAGTTTCTCATATACTCTAGATACAAGTCCCTTATCTGATGGATAATTTGCAAATATTTTCTCCAATTGAACAGATGTCTTTTTTTCTAGTGTCCTTCGAATCAAAAAAGTTCAATTTTGATGAAGTCCAATGTGTCATTTTTTTCTTTTGTTGCTTCCACTTTTCATGTTTTATCTAAAAGACCATTTCTTAATCCAACATAATAAAAGATTTATACCTATATTTTCTCCAAAGAGTTTTATAACTTTAGCCCTTACATTTATTTAAGCCATTAATCCATTTTTTAAAAAAAATTATATATTAAAAAATGCATGTATTTATTAGGCTGCACCAGGTCTTAGCTGCCACACTTGGGATCTTTGGTTGCGGCATGTGGGATCCATGGCATGTGGGATCTAGTTCCCCGATCTGGGATCAAACCGGGGCCCCCTGCATTGGGAGCAGGGAGTCTCAACCACTGGACCACTAGGGAAGTCCCTGTTGGCCCATTTTGAGTAAGTCTTTGTATATATGAGATTGGGGAGGGGTCCCACTTCATTCTTTTGCACGTGGATGTCCAGTTGTCCCAGCACCGTTTATTGAAAAGACTCTCTCTGCTTCATTGTATTGCCTTTGTTCCCTAATCTAAGATCAGTTGACTGTGTCTATTTCTGGCCTCTCTATGCTGTTCCTTTGACTTACTTGTCTATTCTTTCAGCAGTTCCCACTGTCTATATTACTACAGTTTTTACAGTAAGTCTTGAAGTCCTACTATATTCTTTAACATCGTATTGGCTATTCTGAGGTTTGGCCTCTCCAGATAAACTTTAGAGTCAGTTTGACAGGATCCATAGAAAACTTGCTGTAGTTTTGTTGGGACTGCATGGAATCTATAGATCAAGCTTGGAAGAACTAATATCTAGAAAATAGGGCTACTTTCATATACACAAGGAAAGCTGCACACACTGCTGCTGCTGCTAAGTTGCTTCAGTCGTGTCCGACTCTGTGCGACCCCACAGACGGCAGCCCACCAGGCTCCCCCATCTCTGGGATTCTCCAGGCAAGAACACTGGAGTGGGTTGCCATTTCCTTCTCCAGTGCATGAAAGTGAAAAGGGAAAGTGAAGCCGCTCAGTCGTGTCCAACTCTTAGCGACCCCATGGACTGCAGCCTCCCAAGCTCCTCCCATGGGATTTTCCAGGCAAGAGTACTGGAGTGGGTTGCCATTGCCTTCTCCCACCTGAATAAATTCTGGGATTCTGTTACAAAGAGAAAAAGGAAGACCAGATATTGGGGCAAGTAATTAGCAGTCTCTCCACATACATATGGTAGAAAAAAATGTTTCTGATTAAAGGAAAGCTGAGACTAAAGTCATATAAAAATTGGGAGGATATACATGCTTATGGTTTGGACTTTTAATCAGGGTATGTTGTTTTCCAATTAAATAGGAAAAAAGTTACAAAACTTATGGAAGGAAAAATTTTCTCATCCTAAAACATTAATTTTCTAATCTGTCAAAACAAAGTTGTACCTCCAACAGTTGAGAGGTATAATTTTTTAAAATTTTTAATGGGAGGATACTTGCTTTACAACATTGTGCTGGTTTCTGCCACACAACGTGAACCAGCCATAAGCATACATGATCCCCCTCCATCCTGAGCCTCCCTCCCACTCTCCCATCCCACATCTCTAGGTCATCACAGAGCACTATGAGATATAATTAATGTGAGGTGTGTTCTATTCCAGCATAAACCATATAAAATGGCTGGGTTATATAGTCAGAAACAAATACTGGTAATTTCATACAGATCAACCTGTATCAAAGTTTGTGAATAATTTACTTAAAAAAATACTAGTTAGAGCAGATCTAGCTTATCACCGTAATACTTAATTTTTAATTGGAGGATAATGGCTTTACAATGTTGTATCACTGTAGTAAAATGACTGTTACAGCTGAATTCCAGTCATCTTTCTTCAGTAGGAAAGGAGTGAAATTACATTTGGAATATCAGGAACTGTACCTTCACCCTTAAGCACTTCTGAATTCTTCTGTTCTCAGAATTGTAATATTGATGTTGGTAGACTGGAAGATGTCCCCCCCGCAAATATTTTCATGCCATAATTTTCAGTGTTATGCTTGTTTAAATTACATGGCAAAACAGACTTTGCAGATGGAATTAAGTTACAGACCTTAAAATAGGGAAGTCAGCCAGATGTGCCCAATGTAATCAAATAAAAGACAGAGGGTCTAACATCAACAGGATGACAGAAGTAGCAGGAGAGAGTCAAGGACTGAGAGGAACTTGACCATGGTTGGCTTTGAAGAGAAGGGGCTATGAGTCAAGAACGCAGCCAGCCTCTGGAATATGGGAATGGCTCTCGGCCAACAGCAAGCAAATGGGACCATGATCCTTCAATTGCAAAGAACTGAATTCTGTAAACAACTGAATGAGCAAGGAAATGGAGTCCCCCATCCCACCTCCAGAAGAGAAGTTCTACAAATACCTTGATTTTAGCCCAGGTGAAACCCATCTCAAACAGCTGACCTACAATACACTTTTGTAGCTTAATACACATAAGCCATTAAATGTGGTAATTTGCAATGGCTGCAATAGAAACTTATGCACCTACCTTAGTAAAACCTCCATTTTAAAGGACTCATCACAGAATGGTCCCTATAGTCCCTGAAACCATATTTTTAAAAACTCATATATTTGGTCCTTAATGATTCTAGTATATTAAACTACTAGAAACTGAAATGTGTATATAGCTAACAAAAATTAAAATTGTGAACTACAAAGTCAATTATTTTATATAAAAATTCTATAAAAAGTTCATGACTAGTTATTATGAGAAACATTTCATCTAGGAGTGATTTCTAAGGCAGTTTCTTGGGTATCCATAAAAACAGACCCTTCTGTCTCAAAAGAAGGGATATCAATAAGAGGGCCAGAATCCTCTATTTCCAAGTTCGGTGGTTTCTCCTGTTCATAAATCAGGTTTGAATTATCTTTCATTTGAGTCTCATGCTCTTCCAACTCCAAAGATTTATCTGGATCTGAAGCTACAGCTTCATCCTCTTCATGTTGATGCAGAAAATTACAAATCATGTTGGGTCTATAGGAGAAATCATTCTCCTTGATTTGCAGCCATTCCACACCACCTAATAGGGGAGGGTGTGGGTGGGGTGAGAAACCAAGAAATATGAGAAAGGAATTTTAGTTACTTACAAATATTTTTAATTTAAATGTTCATATGAGTATTTATCAAAATAAAACCCCAACTTAAAGAAAGGAATATTGTGCCTGAACCAATCGATAACAAACGTATAATTTTCATCTTACATGGAGACCTTGGAAAGCCTATAAGGTATGCATTATGAAAATCACTGCTATTCTAAGCCCTTTCTCCAGAGTCCAGTTCCCAGCTCATTCTGAGAGATAACTGATCTTCCACTGCCATCTCTTGTCCAGAAGAAAATTGTCACTTCCCTACAATTTTCTTCTTATTCAGTCAGCTTTCAAATACGGTGGATGATACCACTCTATCGTCTTCCAAGTCAACATTTATGTGTCATTTTAAATTGAAGAATCCAATTGTGAAATAAAAAACCTCTCTGAAATAAAATACCTCTCCAAAAAAATCCTTGAAAAAAATGTTTGTTCCTTTTCATACCTACAGCCAAAGCCCTAATCCCTCAATGAACACCCATAGTCAAGAATTGCTTCAATAATGCTAGCCATTTTTTTCTCTTATCCTTTTGACCCTTTCAGAAAGCCAAGCATTTTCATAGATACTTAATTCCTATAACCCATGCTCTTTACTGTCACTGTCAAAGTTCCATTAGGTATCTGTAAGATATCCCAACCTATCTTGTCACCCTGTTTGAGCATCCATCTGTCCTATACCCCACCATAAACTAACTCTTCTGCAGCTGTTTGTTGAAACATCCTTACGGTTGACCCCATATCTTTTCTCTATAAAATCTCCCTCTTTCAAAACTCGATTAGGCCTTTCCCTACAGCTCAGCTTCAACTATTGACTTCTATTAAAAAAAAAAAAAACCAACCTATTTTTTGCTTCCAATAACATTATTCTAAACATAGAGAATAACATTATTCTAAAAAAAAAATTTTTTTTAGTCATCAAGTTCAAAATCTTAAAGCTACCCTAAAGCCTACTCCGTTATTTAGCATAATACTTGGCACATAACAGATAACTAAGTTGAGTGAAATGGGTGTCGGGTCATAGACATCCATGTCTGTCTAAATGTGATTCACTTTAGAGTACAAGCTCCTAGAAAATAAGGCCTACACCTCCTGTCTACTTTGTTCTGCTGGCATCCAAGATGGTCCCCAATGACCCTCACCTACCTGACACGCATGCCCCTGTGTCGTCCCCTCCCACACAGACAGGATATCAAAGAAATGACAGAATGTGACTTCTAAGGCTAGTTCATAAAAGACATTGTGGCTTCTACTTTGGTCTTAAAAATCACTTTGTCTGGGAAAGCCAGCTGCTGTGCCAAAGGGCACTCAAACCAGTAGTGTGAGGAGGGCAAGGCAGTGGCGCCTCCAGCACAAACGCACTAGCCATGTGAGTGAACCATCCTACAGTTAGATCTTTCCAGCCCTACTTAAGTCTTCAGATGACTATAGCCCAGTCAACAAAATGACTGCAACCTCATGAGAGACCCAAGCCAGACTACCTAGCTAATAAGCTGTTTCCCAATTCCTGATTCATAGAAACCATGGGAGACACTGCTTCTGCTGCTGTTGTTTTAAGCCATTAAGTTTAGGGGCCACTTTTTATGCAGCAATAGATAACCAGTACAGCCTTGAATAGTTGGTTGCTAATTTATTTGATTAAAATACACCCAAATTTTGCACTTCCCTGGTGGCACAGTGGATAACAATCTGCCTTCAAATGCAGGCGACACAGGTTCGATCCCTGGTTTGGGAAGATTCCATATGCTGTGGGAGCAACTAAGCCCATAAGCCACAACTACTGAGTCTGTGTGCTGCAACTACTGAAGCCCATGTGCCTAGAGCCTGTGCTCCACAACAAGAGCAGCCACAGCGATGAAAAGCCTGTGTACTGCAAAAAAGAGTAGCCCTGCTTGCTGCAACTACAGGAAACCCGTACAAAGCTAATGAATAAATAAAAAGATGCACCCAGATTCTCCCGAAGATCTATTAGATTATGAAAAGACTAGAGCGAACTCTGTAACTTCCTTCAAGAAGAATATTTAAATGATAGTTAAGCCATCTGATATGTATCTGCCTTTCAAGTTCATTCTAGAACTTCAAGTGCCTCCTTCCTATTATTTTCAAAGTGCCTAAAAAAGAGGATAGTTGTGGAATACGTAAGAACAAAGATTTGTTATATAGTTATGTGTAGCTGGTATAAATTTCTAGATGATGAATGTACCTTCAAATATTTGTTCTTTACAATAAATCAAGCCACGAATATTCATCATTAGGGTCTTATTTACTAGTGTTTCAAATATGTCTTTGAGCAATAAGCCTTGTTTTTGGTGGACAAACACATTTATTCTGACCATGTCCCAAATTCCCTAGGGCAACAAAAAGAGGTTGGTGTGGTGAACAATGGGCTTTTAAACCATCAAGTGTTTATTTGGCCATCTCTGCAAACATGTGCCTGCTACAGGTGCAAGAAACACCCATAAAGTCTCTAGTGTTGGATGACTAGCACCTGGAGAAGGCTAACTGGGTGTTTATTAAGAACTAGACTTCAGATTAACAACTGTGGTCTTAGAGTCCCTCCCTCACATATAAAGCCAGCTTCTTCCAGTCGTGAGCATCTTGGGGAAGGTCACTGCATCTCCCCAAAGCTCAGGAGATGCTGTGGGGTCAAGAACTGCTACCATTGTATCTTTTGCACTTACAAAGTTTTAATGGTGGGGAGAGGAGTGGCTGCTGAATTCCTTGGGGTTGAAATCATGTCAAGTTGCTTGACAAACTCCTCAAATCATTTCCAATGCAAAGCAGATAAAAATTTCTCATATGTCTCCAGTGCCCCCAGCTATATGAGAATTCAACTAAATTTTAAAATCTATCTTTGGTACTTTTTATGGAGAGCTCTCAATTTGCACATACTTAACCTATTACACATAGTTATTATTATGAAGTACAAAGAACATCCTGGCAACAATGTGTCATAAAGCCAATACTGAATCATCTATTTTCAGAGAAATAAGTGAACTAACCTATGTTTTCTTCTCCTTCCTTCTTTTCCGTCAGAAGAGTCCTTGTCATGCTGAGCTTCTTCATTGTGTGGCACTTATATTTTAGCACTGTTTTGTTACTGCCTTCTGCATCCACTAAAATACAAAATGAACACTATTATACTGCTTGATGGCATCAAATAATCGTGTTAAGCCTCAATGGTTCCAGTTTAGAGAGCTAAACTACTTCCTATCAAGATAATGCAGTTAAGTTCAAGATTTAACTCATTCCTCCTGCTCCAGCCACAGAGAAGTAATAGATTAAATACTTAAGAACTGAAGATACAAATGAACTCAAAGACAACACACATCTACAGGGGACAGAAACCCGAAGTTAGAGTAAAGCTACAACGCTGGACTGGAAGAAACACAAGCTGGAGTCAAGATTGCCGGGAGAAATATCAATAACCTCAGATATGCAGATGACACCACCCTTATGGCAGAAAGTGAAGAGGAACTAAAAAGCCTCTTGATGAAAGTGAAAGAGGAGAGTGAAAAAGTTGGCTTAAAACTCAACATTCAGAAAACAAAGATCATGGCATCTGGTCCCAGCACTTCATGGGAAATAGATGGGGAAACAGTGGAAACAGTGTCAGACTTTATTTTGGGGGGCTCCAAAATCACTGCAGATGGTGACTATAGCCATGAAATTAAAAGACGCTTACTCCTTGGAAGAAAAGTTATGATCAACCTAGACAGCATATTCAAAAGCAGAGATACTACTTTGCCGACTAAGGTCCGTATAGTCAAGGCTATGGTTTTTCCAGTAGTCATGTATGGATGCAAGAGTTGGACTGTGAAGAAGGCTGAGCGCCGAAGAACTGATGCTTTTGAACTGTGGTGTTGGAGAAGACTCTTGAGAGTCCCTTGGACTGCAAGGAGATCCAACCAGTCCATTCTGAAGGAGATCAACCCTGGGATTTCTTTGGAAGGAATGATGCTAAAGCTGAAACTCCAGTACTTTGGCCACCTTGTGCGAAGAGTTGACTCCTTGGAAAAGACTCTGATGCTGGGAGGGATTGGGGGCAGGAGGAGAAGGGGACGACTGAGGATGAGATGGCTGGATGGCATCACGGACTCAATGGACGGGAGTCTGAGTGAACTCCGGGAGTTGATGATGGACAGGGAGGTCTGGCGTGCTGCAATTCATGGGGTCGCAAAGAGTCGGACACGACTGAGCGACTGAACTGAACTGAACAGGTCTATTAGGTGCCAGCCCTGAAGTGGGAAAGCGGGGTCGGGAATTTGGGTTTACTGGGTAATGAGATCTAAAGTTCTGTCGCTCAAAATGAAGCACCAAAGTCAGACACTACTTGAAGCCAGACTGGAGTGAGAAGATCCCCAGTCAGGAGAGAAAGCTGAGAAAAAAAAATTGCTATCCACCTGCTGCTTGGGGTCACAGCTTTATAAAAACTGTGGGTGTAGGTGGGAATGACGGATGAGACTCTGTGCTAAGGATGTGAAGCATGCTGAAATCCTGCCACTGTGTGACTACTGATACTACACTTTAGAGAGCAACACAGTGGTGTCTATTAAGTTGAACCATGTAAAACTGGCAATATTCAGCCCAAATTGTTAATTTCAGATGGTTGAATCTACTACACACACTTACCAATCTAACAGTTCCGTTTCTAAGTGTATACCCAAGAGGCATTTTTACATAGACGCACGAGACATTTTTGTGATGAGTAAATAAGCATAATTAAGAAAACAGGCTCTGGAGCAGACCATCTTGGTTCCAATCCTGGCTCTGCTTCTAGGTCTATGACCTTGAGAATGTTTTTATCTCTCTGTGCTTCAGTTCCTTCAAATATAAAATGAAGATAACAATGCCCTCTACCTCATAGACTCGTGGTGAGGATTCAGGACATTTATACATGGAACACTTAGAACAGTGGCTGACATACAGAAAGCACTCAATAAATTTTAGTAGTTATTAATAAAAATGGAAGCAACCAACATGTCCATTAATTGGAGAAAAAACTGCAGTACATCACAAATAGCAATAGAGAAAATAGTTATATATACATATATATATATAAGCATGTAAAAAAATCTCAAAATGTATCTCTGATTGAAAAAAAGATATAGAATGATACATTTATCAAATGCTACAATTTATATGAAGTGTGAAAGTATCCAGAAAGTGCTATTTATTGTCTGCTGATACATACATATGTAATATAAAATCAGGTGTAAGAAAGATAAACACCAAATTCAAGAGAGTGATCACCTCTGAAGACAAGTGATTACCTCTGAAGACAGAAGGGAGTAATTTTGGAGAGGGATACACGGGCTTCAAATGCACCTGGAATGTTTTTTAACTACCTAGCCAAAAGTGATGATTTGACACAGGTAGACAGTGGGTACATGAGATGTTTAACTTTAATATCCATCATATACAAGTATGTTTGAAATATTTCACAACAAAAAGAGTTGAGTCAGCATAGCAATCACTTACCATATTCAACATTTTCTTCAAATATAACACAGGTCCCAACAGTGTCTGCAGAAAAACATTAAGGCAACTTGTTGAAATAGCTGCTTTCTCCAAAAGGCATATAAAAAAGGGAATTTCACCTCTCTGACATCCTCCTACCTTCATACTCTCCAGCAAAGACATAGCTGTCCACTTGCAGAATGGGCCTTTCAGTATCAATTCCCTA
Organism: Budorcas taxicolor; assembly: GCF_023091745.1. NCBI lineage: Eukaryota > Metazoa > Chordata > Mammalia > Artiodactyla > Bovidae > Budorcas > Budorcas taxicolor. Next base: position 31,026,508 of record NC_068918.1, read on the forward strand.
CAACAGAATATAGGACCATTAAAAAGTCATTAGTAAAAACAGCCTTGGGAGTGGGGGAAATGGGTGAAGAGAGGCTCAAATAATACCAACTTCCAGTCATAAAATAAATAAGTCCTGGGATGTTCTTAACATCACGGTGACTATAGCTGGTACTGTACTTTATATCTGAAAGTTGCTAAGACAGTAGATCTTCAAAGTCATTACCAGAAGAAAAAAAATTTTGTAATTATATATGTAGTGATGGGGGTTAATTAGACATTGTGGTGATCACTTCACAATACAAATACTAAAAACGTACAGCTGAAACTAGTATAATTAAAAAAAAAACTGTTGTTAAATCCTTCAGTCATGTCTGCCTCCTGGCAACCCCATGGACTGCAGCACGCCAGGCTTCCCTGTCTTTCAGCATCTCCCTGAGTTTATTCATACTCATGTCCATTGAGTCAGTGATGCCATCCAACGATCTTGTCCTCTGTCGTCCCCTTCTCCTCCTGTCTTCAATCTTTCCTAGCAGCAGGGTCTTTCCCAATAAGTCAGCTCTTCACATCAAGCGGCCCAAGTATTGGAGCTTCAGCATCAGTCCTTCCAGTGAATATTCAGGGTTGATTTCCTTTAGGATCAACTGGTTTGATCTCATTGCTGTCCAAGAGACTTTCAAGAGTCTTCTCTAGCACCACAGTTTGAAGGCTCAATTCTCAGCACTCAGCCTTTTTTATTGTCCATCTCTCACATCCGTACATGACTACTGGAAAAACCGTAGCTTTGACTAGATGGACCTTGGTAGGCAAAGTAATGTCTCTGCTTTTTAATATGCTGTCTAGGTTGGTCATAACTTTTCTTCCAAGGAGCAAGCGTCTTTTAATTTCATGGCTGCAGTCACCAGCTGCAGTGATTTTGGAGCCCAAGAAAATAAAGTCTGTCACTGTTTTCATTGTTTTCCCATCTATTTGCTATTAAGTGATGGGACCAGATGCCATGATCTTAGTTTTTTGAATGTTGAGTTTTAAGCCAACTTTTCACTCTCCTCTTTCACTTTCATCAAGAGGCTTTTTAGTTCTTCTTCGCTTTCTGCCGTAAGTGCAGTGTCATCTGTGTATCTGAGGGTATTGATACTTCTCCCAGCAATCTTAATTCCAGCTTCTGCTTTATCCAGCCCGGCATTTCGTATGATATACTCTGCATGTAAGTTAAATAAGCAGGTGACAATATACAACCTTGACATACTCCTTTCCCAATCTGGTTGCAAACTGTTGTTTCTTGACCTGCATACAGGTTTCTAAGGAGGCAAGTAAGGTGGTCTGGTATTCCCATCTCCTGAAGAATTTTCCATAGCTTGTTGTGATCCACACAATCAAAGGCTTTAGCCTAGTCAATGAAGCAGAAGTAGATGCTTTTCTGGAATTCTCTCGCTTTTTCTATGATCCAACGGATGTTGGCAATTTGATCTCTGGTTCCTCTTCCTTTTCTAAATCCAGCTTGTACATCTGGAAGTTTGTGGTTCACATACTGTTGAAGCCTAGCTTGAAGGATTTTAAGCATTACTTTGCTAGCATATGAAATGAGTAAAACTGTGTGGTAATTTGCACATTCTTTGGCACTGCCTTTCTTTGGGATTGGAATGAAAGCTGACCAGGTCAGTTTTATAAAAAATATTTTATTTTTTATGAAAATTATATATTATAAAATAATTTATTTCTGTTTGGCTGTGCTGGGTCTTCGGGGCTGTGTGGGCTTTCCTCTATCGCAGCGAGCTGGGGCTACTCTCTAATCACAGTGCTCCGGCCTCTCACTGCAGTGGCTTCTCTTGTTGCACAGCATGGGCTCTATGGCACTCAGGCTTCAGCAGCTGTGGCTGGAGGGCTCGGAAGCACTGGGCTCAGCAGTTGATGCGCAGGGGGCTTAGTTGCTCTGGGGCATGTGGGATCTTCCTGGATCAAGGATCAAACTCTGGTCTCCTACATTGGCAGGTCGATTCTTTACCACTGAGCCCCCAGGGGAATCTAGTATAATATTATATGTCAATTATTCCTCAATTTAAAAAAGAAAAGAAGGATTTCCCTGGTGGTCCAGTGGTTAAAATTCCATTGCAGGGGGCACAGGTTAGATCCCTGGTCAGGAAGCGAAGATCCCACCTGCCTGGAGTGGGCACAGTAGTTGCAGCCCGGAGGCTCTTTAGTTGTGTCCTGTGGGCTTCAGCGTCCGTGGCACTGAGACTTAGCTGCCCCAGGGCATGTGGGATCTTAGTTCCCCGCACCAAGAATTGTACCCCTGAGCCCTGCATTGCAAGGCAGATTCTTAACCAGGGAGGTCCAAAAACACTGCATTTTTTTTTCAAAATTTCACCTTCCATTTAAAAATGCCACCCCCTCCCCCACAAATCTTTAACTCTTCCCAGCCACACATGCAGACATCAGGCATCGTTGTTGATGCTGTCAACTACAAACTGGCACTTGCCAAGAGCACTGCCAATGACTGAACAAGGGCATCTGCCACCTGCCCCTGTGGAGACGGAACCCTGTGCTGCTGCAGCTACTGACCTTCAGCACCTCCTGAGAGAGCTCAGGGTGCAGTGAGGCACTGTGTGCTCCAGGGAATCTGGTGCGACAGATCTTTAGATAGTTGGATCTTTTCAGGAACTGATTTTATGATCCGAACCCTTGCATCTCCTCATACCTGGAAAAGCACTAAATCCCTTCATGGTGACATCAAATCCTTGTGACTAGCAGAAAACCTTTTGTAATATGAGTGCTTAATGGTACTGAACTCCCCCTTCACCAAAATCTTATATATTGACCCTTCCCCACTGTCTCTTTGGAGCAGTCTCTCAGAACTATCAGAGACGCTGCCTCCCTGGCTGCAGTTCTCATTTTGCCCCAAATAAAACTTAACTCCCTACTCTCAAGCTGTGCATCCTTTTGTAGCCGACAATGCTGTAGAAGTTGGGCATTAGTTTTCTCCCAGCTGCTCCCATAGCTCCCTGTACTGTGACTGTCTCCAATGGTTCACTGCTTTGTATACCTGGAATTAATCTATTTTAAGGGGATGCTTTTGAATTGTGGCATTGGAGAAGACTGCGAGAGTCCCTCGGACAGCAAGAAGATCCAACCAGTTCATCCTAAAGGAACTCAGTCCTGAATATTCACTGGAAAGACTGATGCTGAAGCTGAAACTCCAATACTTTGGCCACCTAATGCGAAGAACTGACTCATTTGAAAAGACCCTGATGCTGGGACAGACTGAAGGCAGGCGGAGAAGGGAACGACAGAGGATGAGATGGTTGGATGGCATCACCGCAATGGACATGAGTTTGAGTAAGGTTTGGGAGCTGGTGGTGGACAGGGAAGCCTGGCGCGCTGCAGTCCATGAGGTCGCAAAAAGACACGACTGAGCGACTTAACTGTCTCAACTAAAGGGGATGGGTATGTCACCATTCATTCTTGTTTCAGATTTAAGAAAACCTACAACAACCCACCAATTCTACAAGACTCACCAAAATCTTGCACTTATTTTCACATTTTGAGAGCAAGTCTGAATCAAGAATTCCTGATAATTCCACCATAACCAACTGCTCCTGGTGGAAGAAAGAAGGGTTAACGCGTTAGCCTGTGAGAATGCAGGAAGAGGCAGGCAGTTAAGGAGAAAAGCCAAACACTCGCAGTGAAACGACTCCACTTTCGTGAAAATTAGGTTCTGCTTTCAAGGAGAGGAAGCGCGCTCCGTTAACGAAGGTAACCTCCCTCCTTCCCCCTAGAACGTCCGTGTGGCCCGTAGGGCTGTGGGCAGCTGCTTTCCGCCCCGCGCGCTCGGGGGCACAGTCCCGCCAGGCGCCCCGGGGCCGCGCCTCGACTCCCTGCCGCGCACACAGCCACTTCCACCCCCGCCACCACCGCGCGGGCTTCCGCCGTGGCACTCACTGTTTCCTCCTCCTCCTCTTCCTCCTCTTCGTCCCAGTCCACCCAACTCGGCTCCTTGGCAGCTGCCGCCATGCCGCCGCTCCTCTGCGCCGCCAGCGAACCGTGGGCCCCGCCCGCCAGGGCCGCCATCTTGAGTAAGGGCAGCGGCTCCGGCGGCGCCCGCCGCTGCTGCCAGCACGCGAGATGGCGGCCGCCGGGCCCACGTGGACCTCCTTTTCCCCTCCGAGAGCTGGAGCCAGGACTCTGGCCTCTGTCGGGGAGCTTCGGCGACCTAGGGAGCCCTCGGACTCCCGTCGCTGGTGGGACGAGCCCACTGGCGAGCGAGGCAGAGGAGATCAAGAAGGTGCAGGCAAAGAGGCCACCGTGCGCGAGGGGAATGGAGAGGCCTAGAGTATCTCCATCCTACATTGCTTTGAAAGAAATTCTTTATGTTGTGTAAACACTCATCCTCAATTCAAGTTCTCCCCGAGCCAAGCTAAGGCTCGTTCACTGCCCTAGGAAGTGAGCTTGGGTTTCAGGACCCTGCAAAAGCTGCAGGCTTCGCAGGTGGCGCTAATGGTAAAGATACCGCCTGCCAATACAGGAGAAGGGGGTCGATCCCTGGGTTGGGAGGATACTCTGGAGGCGGGCATGGCAACCCATTCAAGGACTGAGGAGCCTGGCGGGCTGCAGTCCGTAGGGTCCCATAGAGAGGGACACGATTGAAGCGACTTCGCACGCAAAAAAGATGTAGGAATGGCAGATGGAGATCCGATTGCCCTAAGCGCTGTAAGAGACAGAAATTGGGGAGTACTAGACGAAGGAGCCTGGTGGGCCGCAGTCCATGGAGTCGCTAAGAGTCGGACACGACTGAAGCGACTTAGCAGCAGCAGAGACTAAGTAGGAGAAGGCAATGGCAGCCCACTCCAGTTCTCTTGCCTGGAAAATCCCATGGACGGAGGAGCCTGGAAGGCTGCAGTCCATGGGGTCGCTGAGGGTTGGACACGACTGAGCGAGCGACTTGACTTTCACTTTTCACTTTCATGCATTGGAGAAGGCAATGGCAACCCACTCCAGTGTTCTTGCCTGGAGAAGCCCAGGGACGCAGGAGCCTGGTGGGCTGCCGTCTATGGGGTCACACAGAGTCGGACACGACTGAAGTGACTTAGTAGTAGTAGTTAGTAGAGACTAAGTAAAGTGAAGTTTCAAACAGGATTTTTGTAAAACTAACTTCATGGATTTTTCTGATTATAAAACAAATGACCGTTGTAGAGAGACAGGATGATCTACCTCCATAGAGTATGAGAGTTAGGGTCTGATACTTGTCTGATTTTGCTGCATTATTAACTGCAAGGCTTTAGGCAAGTTGGTTTTTGTGAGGATTAAAAGAGATAATACCTGTAAAACGGATTTAGCCCATTGTCTGGCACATATTAAGCACTTAATATGCATTTAGTCTAGTCATGGTAATAATGTATACAAATTTAGAGTATTATAACTTTAAAAAAATTTTCAGGGAATTTTCTGGTGGTCCAGTGGTTAAGACTATGCTTTGTCTGCGGTGGCCTTGGTGGGGGAAATATGATCCCACAGGCCATGCTGTGTGGCTGAAGAAAATGAAAAACAAAAACATTTTCCTACACAGTTTAGCTTTCCAGCTTCTTTCTACATACACAAACAATTTTTATTACAAAAATGTGTTCAAACTATACATCTGTTTAAAACTTGCTTTTCTCACTATATGTAGTATCATGGATGTTTTCCATGATAAATATAGATCTATGTGATGGTATTTATTGATATTGCACAACACTTTAGTAAACATTTTTGTGCATTTTTACCCATTCCTTCATTAAATGCATGGGATTTCATAGCTTTAAAAAAATGGGAGAAGTACTGGACTTCTTAGAAGTTGTAGAACTTAGAAGTTCTAGATCTGGAATATAGTAATTGTGATCTGGCACAAGCTGCTGTGCTTCCTCACCCCCTGTGTTCTTATTTATTAAATGAAGATAAAATTATTCATCCTTACTGTATATTTTTTGTTTGACGATTAGATTGTGTCTCAAACAGTGCTTTACAAGTTGAGAAATTAAATGGTCAGATATTACTGGGGATCAGGGAGAATAAAAAGAACAATCCAAGCTGAGGGAGCAGCAGAAGTGAAAGTTTGAGGTTTGAAAATACATTTTATGAGGTCAGTGTAATGCCTCAGGATGTCCCTTTCAAATAAACAAGGCTCATACTTCTAGTCAAGGTTAGTACTGTTTACTATTTAAGACATAATTGTTAAGCTTATTTATTTTGAATGGTTTATGAAATGATACAGACAGAGAAGTAAGCCTTCCATCCCTGTCTGCCAGCTCCCGTTTCCATTACTGTTGCTGATCAGTCATGTCTGACTCTTTGTGACCCCATGGACTGCAGCATGCCATGCTTCCCTGTCCTTCACTATCTCCCAGAGTTTGCTCAAATTCATGTCTGTTGAGTTGGTGATGCCATCCAACCATTTCATCCTCTGTCGCCCTCTTCTCCTGCCCTCAATCTTTGCCAGCATCAAGGTCTTGTACAAGGAATCGGCTTTTCTCATCAGGTGGCCAAAGTATTGGAGCTTCAACTTCAGCATCAGTCCTTCCAATGAATATTCAGGGTTGATTTCCTTTAGGAGGGTTTCCCTGCTGGCTCAGAAGGAAAAGAATTCACCTGTAATGCAGGAGACCCAGATTCAGGAAGACTCGCTGGACAAGGGAAGGGCTACCCACTCCAGTATTCTTGCCTGGAGAATTCCATGGTCAGAGGAGCCGGGTGGGCTTCAGTCCATGGGGTCCCAAAGAATTGGAAACAACTGAGTGAATTTCACTTTTCCTTTAGGACTGACTGATTTGATATTCTTGCAGTCCAAGGGATTCTCAAGTCTCCAGAATCACAATTCAAAAGCATCAATTTTTTTGGCGCTCAGCCTTTTTTATGGTCCAACTCGCACACCTGTACGTAACTATTGAAAAAACCTTAGCTTTGACTGTGGACCTTTGTCGGCAAAGTGATGTCTCTGCTTTTGAATACGCTGTCTAGATTTGTGATAGCTTCCCTTTCAAGGAGTATGAGTCTTTTATTTTCATGGCTGTAGTCACTGTCTGCAGTGATTTTGGAGCCCAAGAAAAGAAAATACGTCACTGTTTCCATTTTTTCCTTTTCTATTTGCCATGAAGTGATGGGACCAGATGCCGTGGTCTTGGTTTTTTGTTTTTGTTTTTTTAATATTTATTTATTTAGGCTGGGCTATGTCTTAGTTGCAACATGCGGGGGATCTTTGGTCTTCATTGTAGCATGCAGGATATTTACTTGCAGCATTCAGTTCAGTTCAGTCACTCACTCGTGTCTGACTCTTTGAAACCCCATGGAATGCAGCACTCCAGGCTTCCCTGTCCATCACCAACTCTGGGAGCTTGCTCAAACTCATGTTCATTGAGTCGGTGATGCTATCCAACCATCTCATCCTCTGTTGTCCCCTTCTCCTCCTGCCTTCAATCTTTTCCAGCATCAGGGTCTTTTCAAATGAGTCAGATCTTCCCATCAGATGGCCAAAGTAGTGGAGCTTCAGCTTTAGCATCAGTTCTTTCAATGAATGCTCAGGGTTGATTTCTTTTAGGATTGACTACTTTGATCTCCTTGCAGTCCAGGTGATTTTCTCAAGAGTCTTTTCCAATACCACAGTTCAAAAACATCAGTTCTTTGGTGCTCAGCTTTCTTTATGGCTCAACTCTCACATCCATACATAACTACTGGAAAAGCCTTAGCTTTGGCTATATGGACCTTTGTCGGCAAAGTAACATCTCTGCATTTTAATATGCTGTCTAGGTTTGTCATAGCTTTTCTTCCAAGAAGCATGCAGACTCTTAGTTGTGGCACGTGGGATTTAGTTCCCTGACCAGGGATCATACCCAGGCCCCCTGCATCGGGAGCTCAGAGTCTTATGCACTGGAACACCAGGATAGTCCTCATCTTAGTTTTTTAATCTTGACTTTATGCTGGCTTTTTCACTCTCCTCTTTCACTATCATCAAGAGGCTCTTTAGTTCCTCTTCAGTTTCTGCCACAAGAGTGGTATTATCTGCATATCTAAGGTTGTTGATATTTCTCCTGGCAATCTTGATTCCAGCTTGTGATTCATTCAGCCTGACATTTTGCATGATATACTCTATACATAAGTTAAATAAGCAGGGTGACAATATACAACCTTGTCATGCTCCTTTCCCAATTTTGAACCAATCAGTATTTCCATGTCTGGTTCTAACTGTTGCTTCTTGACCTTCATGAAAGTTTCTCAGGAGACAGATAAAGTGATCTGGTATTCCCATTTCTTTAAGAATTTTCCACAGTTTTTGTGATCCACACAGTCAAAGGCTTTTAGGTAGTCAATGAAGCAAAAGTAGAATTTTTTTGGAATTCCCTTGCATTCTTTAAGATCCACAGATGTTGGCAATTTGATCTCTGGTTCCTCTGCCTTTTCTAAACCCAAGTTGTACATCTGAAAGTTCTTGGTTCATGTAGTGCTAAAGCCTAGCCTGGAGGATTGTGAGCTTGCTAGCATGTGAAATGAGGGCAATTGTATGGCAGGTTGAACATTCTTTGGCACTGCCCTTCTTTGGGATTAAAGTGAAAACGAACATTTTCCAGTCCTGTGGCCACTGCTGAGTTTTCCAAATTTGCTGACACACTGAGTGCAACACTTTAACAGCATCATCTTTTAGGATTTTAAACAGCTCAGCTGGAATTCCATCACCTCCACTAGCTTTGTTTGTAGTAATGCTTCCTAAGGCCCACTTGATTTCACACTCCAGGATGTCTGACTCTATGTGAGTGATCACACCATCATGGTTATCCAGGTCGTTAAAACTTTTTGTATATTTCTTCTGGCTTCTGTATATTCTTGCCACCTCTTAATCTCTGCTTCTGTTAGGTCCTTACTGTCTCTGTCCTTTATTGTGCCCATCCTTTCAAGAATTAGTCCCTTGATATCTCCAATTTTCTTGAAGAGATTTCTAGTCTTTCCCATTCTATTGTTTTCCTCCATTTCTTTGCATTGTTCATGTAAGAAGGCTTTCTTATTTCTCCTTGCTATTCTCTGGAACTCTGCATTCAGATGGTTATATCTTTTTCTTTCTCCCTTGCCTTTCACTTCTCTTCTGTTCTCAACTATTTGTAAAGCCTCTTCAGACAACCACTTTGCCTTCTTGCATTTCTTTTTCTTTGGGATGGTTTTGGTTACTGCCTCCTCCTGTACAATGTTACAAACCCCCATCCATAGTTCTTCAGGTACTCTGTCTACCAGATCTAATCCCTTGAATCTATTTATCACCTCCACATTATAATCATAAGGGATTTGATTTTGGTCATACCTGAATGGCCTAGTGGTTTTCCCTACTTTCTTCAATTAAAGCCTGAATTTTGTGATAAGGAGCTGATGATCTGAGCTACAGTCAGCTACAGGTCTTGCTTTTGCTGACTGTATAGAGCTTCTCCATCTTTGGCAGCAAAGAATATAATAAATCTGATTTCAGTATTGACCATTTGGTGATGTCCATGTGTAGAGTGTCTCTTATGTTGTTGGAATAAGGTGTTTGCTCTGACTAGTATTTCTCTTGACAAAACTTTCATTTTGTACTCCAAGTCCAAACTTGCCTGTTACTCCAGGTATCTCTTGACTTACTACTTTTGCACTCCAGTCCCCTATGATGAAAAGGACATATTTTTTGGTGTTAGTTCTAGAAGGTTTTGTAGGTCTTCATAGAACTGTTCAACTTCAGCTTCTTTGGCATTAGTGGTTGGGGCATAGACTTGGATTACTGTGATGTTGAATGGTTTGCCTTGGAAACGAACCAAAATCATTCTGTCATTTTTGAAGCTGCACCCGCGTACTTAGTGCATTTTGAACTCTTTTGCTGACTATGAGGGCTACTCCATTTCTTCTAAGGGATTCTTGTCCACAGTAGTAGATATAAGGGTCATCTGAATTAAATTCACCCATTCCCATATGCTTTTGTTCACTGATTCCCAAAATGTTCACTCTTGCCATCTCCTTCTTGACCACGTCTAATTTACTTTGATTCATGGACCTAACATTCCAGGTTCCTATACAATATTGTTCTCTACAGCATCAGACTTTTACCACCAGACACATCCACAACTGAGCATTGTTTCGCTTTTGCCCAGCTGCTTTTTCTTTTTGGAGCTATTAGTAATTGCCCTCTGCTCTTCCCCAGTACCTTATTGGATGCCTTCTGACCTGGGGGCTCATCATCTGGTCTCATATTTTTTGTCTTTTCATTCTGTCCATTGGGTTCTCATGGCAAGAATATTGGAGTGGTTTGCCATTCCCTCCTCCAGTGGACGACGTTTTGTCAGAACTCTCCATTACAACCTGTCTGTCTTGGGTTGCCCTGCACAGCATGGCTCACAGCTTCACTGAGTTATACGAGCCCCTTCGCCATGACGAGGCTGTGATCCATGAAGGGATCACCTTTCCCTAGGTAGCTGGGTTTTTGTTGTTGTTGTTTTACCAGTTTCTTATGTATCCTTTCAGAAATACTCTATGTATTTTCAAAAACACACCTGCATACAAAATCTGTAAATTTTAATATTATAATGTAGCACATAGATGAAAAAAAACATTCCCTTGGGAGGAAACAAGACCTTTTAGGATTGTCTCCATTGCCTAAAGCTTTGAAAATTAGCTTAAAGATGGAAAAAGCTCTCAGACAGAATAAAGAAACTTACTGAGCAGAATAACCCATCAGCGTCAGCTTTGAAAGAAGCCTTTTGGTGACTGGAATTTCTGACTTGTAACTAGAATCCGTTCTTAATACCTTGTCCTCTCAGTCCAAAGAGATCGTAAGACCCAGGAGCCAGCTTTAAGAAACTAAATTACCTTGGCTTAAAAACAGACAAGAAGAGAAGAGGGCTGCAGAGGATGAGATGGTTAGATAGCTTTACCAACTGAGTGAACATTAATCCGAGCAAACTCCAGGAGACCATGAAGGACAGGGGAGCCTGGCTTGCTGCAGTCCATGGGGTCACAAAGAATCGGACAAGACAGCAACTGAACAACACCAGAAAATAGAATTAATAAACAATACATGTCACATGTATATAATGTAATCTTATTTAGCAATAAAAATGAAGTACAGATATGTGCTACAACATGGATAAACTTGAAAAGTACTCTAAGAATCCAGAAGGCCACATATTGAATAATTCCATTGATATGAGATGTCCAGTACTGGCAAACCTATAGAGAGAGGAAATAGATCAGTGGTTGCCAGGGCCTGAGGGGAAGAGGAATTGGAAATGCCTTCTTTTGGGGATGATGAAAATGTTTAGGAATCAGTGGTGATTGTTGCATGTCGCTGCGTGTACTAAATACCCCTGAATTACATACAATTGAACAAACTTTATGGTATGTGAATTATATTTTAATAAAGCTGTTTTTTTTTAAGACAACAATAATAGAAGCACTAGTTTAAAACTGAACAGGGAAGCAAAAATTGCTTGTGGCAGTTGCTTTGTACTGACTAATATGGAAGAGTTTCAATAATTTAACATTGGATGTGCTTTACCAGCAGCTTCCCTTGTGGCTCAGCTGGCAAAGAATCCACCTACAATGCAGGAGACCTGGGTTTAATCCCTGGGTTGGGAAGATTCCCTGGAGAAGGGAAAGGCTACCTGCTCCAGTATTCTGGCCTGGAGAACTCCATGATCTATACAGTCCATGGGGTTGCAAAGAGTCGGACACGACTGAGTGACTTTCACTCACCCACTCCCCAATGGCTCGGCAGTAAACGAATGCATCTGCAATGCAGGAGATGCAGGTTCCATCCCTGGGTTGGGAAGATCTCCCGGAGAAGGAAATGGCCACCTACTCTAGTATTCTTGCCTGTATACTTTTATACTCTATAAAATCCCATGGACACGGAGCCAGGTGGGCTGCAGTCCATGGGGCTGGACACGACTGAACACACACACATATACATGGTTTACCAGTGCACACAAGCTAAATATCAGCCCTCAGCCGTGTAACGTCCATGTTATACATTAGGAAGCTGAGTGTTAGAAAATCAGGAAACTTTACTTGTCTAACTCAGTCCCCTGTAGTCTGTTATCTTTTCTGAGAAACTGGGAAGCATAACGGACCTGGTAGAGATGTCAGCCCTTGACTCAGGCCAGCTGGGGTGGAGGAATGACATGGAGTATCAAACCTTACAGAGTTGAGAAGGGAGACAAAGAACTTGGGGCGTCACACCTAATCGTACCCTGTCATCTCTTCAGCAAAGTTTGAGTAACATCAGCGTCCCTCGTTCTGTGAACTTGTCCTTTACTGTGTTCCCCAGCTCTTTTTGCTTTGTTCTTTCTTGTATTGACTGTTTCTTAGTATGTGAATTGCAGTTGTAAACTTGGATATATTTAGAAACAAAACATGTTTGTTTATTTTCTTTAAATCAAATTGAACTTAACTAAACCCCTGTCACATCAGGATGGCAGGAAATCTTAATCTCCATCAGTTTCTTCCCTTTTACATCCCCTTCCCCCTCATTCCCAGATCATACATGGTACTTGAAGAGATTGCCCCAGCCTTCAGCCCACATTGGTTACTCTGAGCTGCCCGAAGTTGCAGCCTCACAGATCCTTGAAATGCAGGGACTCTGTTTCTGCAGAGTGCACCGCTGCTGTGTTTTGGATGCTCAGTGGTCTACCCTTTCTAAGCAGCCCATTGGCCTCAACACCTCTCCAGGGTGCTGCTAGGGAAATGAGGACCTCCAGTTCACACTCCTTCCCAACTTAAAGAAATCTCCATTTATTTCCTCCAGTTTAAAATAAAGGCATCTCTTCCCTTTTTCCTCTCAGACATCTACCATCATTTCTTCAGTGAGCTCAGACTCTAACAATAGATGGGAAAAGCCGCAGTCTTCAGGTAGCTTCAGCTTTCTGTCCTTTAGACATCCAAGACAAAGGAATACAAATGGCCCGGCTGCCGCTTGGAAGGGACCAAGTGGGAAAATGCAGCGTACTAGGATCTCCATAAGTTATCCTGCCATATTAATAAAACCTTTTGGAAGAAGTCAAACCTTGTCTTGTTGATTTTAAGAGTCAAAGGAGTCTGTTCACACCCTAAGTTAATATAGGCTAGGAGCTTGAGGGCTCAGAGTGCTCATAGAATAGGGATTCGGCGGCTGTGGCAACCCCAGTACCCTGGAGATCTTGTGTGGTTTCTGGGGCATCTCCAGAAAGCATGAGGTAGTGAGAGGAATAAGGTAAATACCTGGATGTTGCTGACATTCTATAAAGGAAGAAAGCTCAAAGTGTTCTAAGAAATGAAGTTCCGCTGCTAAGCAGTTATGGATAACAAAATGAGGGAAGATTTACAAGTCATATTAAAAAGAGCCACAGAAGAGACAAATTACATGGTTTTCTATAACTACAGTTGGAGCTAGTAGAGAAAAAGCTATGTAATTTGGTAGGAGGGCCAATTGATCTTTAAAAAATGTGTGTGTATGTATCATGCATGGACTCCAGTTGTGGTGTGCGGGCTTAGTTGCTCCATACATGTGGGATCGTAGTTTCCTTAACACGGATCATACCTGCGTCCCCTGCATTGCAAGGCATACTCTTAATCACTGGACACCCAGAGGAGTCCCCAGGATCAGCTGATTTTAATTGTAATTAGTAAGAGGAACCTTACGAAAAAAGTTTAGAAATGTAATTTCTGAGAAACATACATGAGGTTCCATGGTCAGTATTTAAAAGCCTGACAGTGCTGCTGCTGCTAAGTCGCTTCAGTCATGTCCGACTGTACAGCCCCATAGACGGCAGCCCACCAGGCTCCCCCGTCCCTGGGATACTCCAGGCAAGAACACCGGAGTGGGTTGCCATTTCCTTCTGCAGTGCATGAAAGTGAAAAGTGAAAGTGAAGTCGCTCAGTCGTGTCCAACTCTTCGCAACCCCATGGATTCCAGCCCACCAGGCTCCTCCGTCTATGGGATTTTCCAAGCAAGAGTACTGGAGTGGGGTGCCATTGCCTTCTCCAAGAGCCTGCCACTAGGAGGAGACAAATGAACTAAAAATTGTTATTCTGCTCTTCTTCCCTTAGAACACATTTTCTAAATTAAGAGCTTGTATGAAAATTATATTTAGTAGCAGAATCCTAGTGAAAGAGTCTTTAGTGATTAGTAACATTTTGTCTTAAAAATGAACATTTTACTTAAATAGTAGTTCATATTCCATTAGGTTCTTTCTTTAAAATACATCTCTTACTCTTTTTTAAAAAGATATTTGAAAGAATTTTTAAATTAATAAATCAATTTATTTATTTTATTTTTGGTTGCACTGAGGCTTCATTGCTGTGCAAGGGCCCTCCCTAGTTGAGGTGCATGGGCCTCTCATTGTGATGGCTCCTCTTGTTACGCAGCACAAACTCTAGGCACATAGGCTTCAGTGGTGCAGCATGCAGGCACAGTAGTTGAGGCTCACAGGCTCTAGGACACAGGCTCAGTAGTTGTGGCGCACAGGTTTAGTTGCTCAGCAGCATGTGGAATCTTCCTGGACCAGGGCTCAAACCAGTGTTCCCTGCATTGGCAGGCAGATTCTTATCCATTGGGCCACCAGGGACGTCTTCTTACTCTGTCTTAAATTCAAAAACTAGACCCTAGGCCCTCAAACTTCAGCTGCATCAGAATCACGGCGGAGGACTTGTTAGGGTGCAGATAGCTCAGCCAGAGTTTTTGATTCAGCAGGTCTGAGAAATAGCACAGGACATAAAATATGCATTTCTAGCAAGTTCCTAGGCGATACTGATGCTGCTGGTCTAGTGAACACGCTTTGAGAACCACTGTGCTAGCTAGATGACTGTGGAAAGTAAACGACTTCCCAGTAACCAGATTCAGTTAAATATTGAGAACATAGTAATCAAAGCATTTCAGCTTGCAAGAAAAGTATCAGTATCAGAACAGTATCAGTATCAGTAACAGTATCAGAAATAAGATTGGGATGATCATTTTTGGGGGGGTCTGAATTTAAAAAGCCATATATACTTAATTTGGTAGCACTATGGCACTACTGGAAGCTATTGGAATGTGTTTTAGGCAGTGATAATGGTGACTGCAGCCATGAAATTAAAAGACGCTTACTCCTTGGAAGAAAAGTTATGACCAACCTAGATAGCATATTCAAAAGCAGAGACATTGCTTTGCCAACAAAGATCCGTCTAGTCAAGGCTATGGTTTTTCCTGTGGTCACGTATGGATGTGAGAATTGGACTGTGAAGAAAGCTGAGCACCGAAGAATTGATGCTTTCGAACTGTGGTGTTGGAGAAGACTCTTGAGAGTCCTTTGGACTGCAGGGAGATCCAACCAGTCCATTCCAAAGGAGATCAGCCCTGGGATTTCTTTGGAAGGAATGAGGCTAAAGCTGAAACTCCAGTATTTTGGCCAGCTAATGCGAAGAGTTGACTCATTGGAAAAGACTCTGATGCTGAGGGGGATTGGGGGAAGGAGGAGAAGGGGATGACAGAGGATGAGATGGCTGGATGGCATCACTGACTTGGTGGATGTGAGTCTGAATGAACTCCGGGAGTTGGTGATGGACAGGGAGGCCTGGCGTGCTGCGATTCATGGGGTCGCAAAGAGTCGGACACAACTGAGCAACTGAACTGAACTGGAACTGAAAGTAAAATGGCACAGGCAAATGGAAATACAGAGGCCAGAGAGACTAGGTGGGGTCCACAGGGATTCTTCTCAATCTAGGAAACAGGTACCCTATATAAAGTCCCCAATAAATGTAGAAAATGTACTCAAGGCATCAATATGGCTCACTGACAACTAACTAGAAGCTTCCTATAATGTTAAAGCAAAAATAGATGGATTTTGCAAAATCTGCCTAATTTTTGAAAGATAACAGAGTACTTCCCTGGAAGTCAGTGGTTAAGACTCCACCTTCCAATGCAGGAAGCATGGGTTTGATCCCTGGTTGGAGAACTAGGGTCCCACATGCTATCAGTTGCAGCCAAAAGTTTTAAAATAAATCAAAATAATAGGAGTATAAGAAATTTCTCCAAAGTGGGTAGAGAAAGATTTAAAAGTTGCTGAGTTACATTCCCTAGGAGTACCCTCCTCCCTACCACTTATATTTTTTTGCTGTTAGAGGTATTTTGTAGAAACATTTGAGAAATACTGGTGTAGATCAGAAGTGGTTGATGGCTTAGACCATCATGATGACATTCGTAGTTGGAGAAGTGTCAGGTTTCAGCAAAGCCTGTGATATCTGGCATCACGGACTTGATGGACATGAGTTTGCGTAAGCTCTGGGAGTTGGTGATGGACAGGGAAGCCTGACGTGCTGCAATCCATAGGGTCACAAAGAGTTGGACATGACTGAGCAACTGAACTGTGATATGTGGTAGAATCTGTAGAACTTGTTTTCTAATTAGATGGAGTAGGGTGAGGGGTGGGCTTCCCTCATGGCTCAGTGGTAAAGAATCTGCCTGCACTGCAGTAGCTGCAGAAGACATGGGTTCAGTTCCTGGGTGGGTGTGGAGACCTAATCCAGTATTCTTGCCTGGAGAATCCCATGGAGAGAGGAACCTGGCAGGCTGCAGTCCATAGGGTCCCAAAGAGTCGGACATGAATGAAGCGACTTAGCGCACACAAACGCAGGGTGAGGGGAAGAGAAAGAACAGGAGCAGATAGAAAAATTGAAGCTACTAAGATTAAGAGCCTGGATGACTGGTAAAATGGGAATGTGTGTATTTTACCTGTTTATTTTGTTTTGTTTTTAAAAGAAGAAAAACCTAAGGGAGAACTTGTATGTGGAGATAAATGTCGAGATTGGCTTTGGACGCCAAGTATAAGTACAGTTAGCAGTCAGTAGTTGAATTGTGGTCATGGAACTTGAGAAGGTTTAGTGATTAATCTAGTTATTTATAAAAAAAGGAAGCTGAAGCTTTTTCCTAACATCTGATCCTTTTATTCAGTCGCTAAGTCGTGTCTCTTTTCGAACCCATGGACTGCAGCACGCCCTGCAGCCTGGCATTTCGCATAATGTGCTCTGCATAGAAGTGAAATAAGCAGGGTAACAATATACAGCCTTATACTCCTTTCCTAATTTTGAATCAGTCTGTTGTTCCATGTCTGGTTCTAACTGTTTCTTCTTGACCTGCTTACAGGTTTCTCAGGAGACAGGTAATGTGGTCTGGTATTCCCATCTCTTTAAGAATTTTCCATAGTTTGTTGTGATCCACACAGTCAAAGGCTTTAGTGTAGTCAATGAAGCAGAAGTGGATGTTTTTCTGAATTCCCTTGCTTTCTCTATGATCCAACAGATGTTGGCAATTTGATCTCTGGTTCCTCTGCCTTTTCTAAATCCAGCTTGTTCATCTGAAATTTCTCGGTTCATGTACTGCTGAAGCCTAACTTGAAGGATTTTGAGCATTACCTTGCTAGCATGTGAAATGAGTGTAATTGTATGGTAGTTTGAACATTCTTTGGCATTGCCCTTTTTTGGGATTGGAATGAAAACTGACCTTTTCCAGCCCTGTGGAAATGAAGAGGCCGTTAAAAAAAAAGGGAAGTTTAAAAAAAAAACTCTCCAATTATGAGCCTGAGAGTCAGTTCAGAAGTATGGTATTTACAACATGAGGTATAGCCCCATTTGCTGTGTCCAGACAGATAAAAGCGTGACTAACCAGACCAGTGGTTCTCAAATGTAGTCCCAAGACCCATGTGGTGAGCTTTACTCAGGATTCAAATGCAGATTCTCAGACGTACCCTAGACTACTAAATCAGAAAGGCTTGGGAATGAAGCCCAACAATTAGTAGTATAACACTCTCTCCAGGTGATTCTGATGCATACTTAACAGTGAAAATCGAGCTCGGTCAGAGTTTTCTTCCTTTTAAGAATTTGAAATGGGATCTACAGAGGATCAGTCTGTTGGTTGTGGGAGAGAAGCTGAAAGTTGGTCTTAGAGACTATGAGTAAGCTGGAATTATGAGTAAGCAGAGCTATAACTAGCTAAATGAGGTGGTAGGCTGGTAGTCATCGAGACAGAGGAATGGTGACACCCTCTGGTTGGGGAAAACTGCATTCCTGCTGCAGCCAAGAGTGACAAGTTAACCCAGTCTCTAGGCACGCATGGAATTTGTCCAGTTTCATGTTCATTTCAGTTCCCAATGGAAGCCCAATCATACTGCTATTCTTAGGTACCCATGATATTCTTATCTTTTTATTGTCATGTGCATCCTTAAAATAGATGGGCTTCCCATTACTTGAGATTTCCTGAGTGAGTCTGTGCTCCTGAAACATAAAAAGCTGATACAGCTCCAAAACAGATGGAGAATAAGTTTAATAGAAATAGTTCCTTTAATAAAACTTATGCATTTATTTCTTTTCTTTCTATATGCTTAACTATTGTTATGCATATATGTCCAGTGGTTAAGTATACTCACATTGTTGTGCAACCAGTCTCTAGAAATTTTTCTTTCCTTATTTTTTAACTCTTTTATTTTTGGACTTGCTATGTGGCTTGCGGGATCTCAGTTCCCTGACTATGGATTGAACCCAGACCACAGCAGTGAAAGCACCGAATCCTAACCACTGGACCACCAGGGAACTCCCAGAACTTTTTCATCTTGCAAAGAATTGCTTTTTAAAGAACTAATTTTGGGGACTTCCTGATGGTTCAGTGGCTAAGACTTCATGCTCCCAGTGCAGAGGGCCCAGGTTTGACCCCTGGTCAGGGAACTAGATCCCACATGCCACAACTAAGAGTTCACATGCTACAATTAAGACCCAGCACAGCCAAGTAAATAATTTCTTTTTAATAAAGAACTAATTTTTTATGAAATCTATTTTAAGGCTATCGCCTTTCCACCTGAACCACTTCCTAACTTAACCATCGAGTCTGATGCTCAAGGTCATATTGGCAATTTTGGGGTTTGTTTGTTTTTACTTCTCTTATTGGCCTCTTTATTCAGGCAATCACTCAGAAAAAAATACTATTACTTTTAGTACTTTCAGCAGGAATATCTCTTGATCGCTCCTCATTTCCCTCAGCTACTGCCTTAATCCAGATCTAAATTTCCCACATTCATTTTCAACATCTTCTGTGTATGATGTATTTATCTTTTCTGTTTCTAATTATGTGCTTCACATTTTCCATATTGATCTTCAAATAATAACAGTTATGAAATTCAAATAGAGTTCTAAACATTAAAGATTCTATCAACTGTTGGTAAATAGGGCAGCTGCCAAATTAGCACTGTCAATACCTTAGGACTCTAATTTGCCTGGATCCTTGACCCCTGAGATTGTAAAAGACAGGTTGAATTAGAAGAGACAATCTCTAAATTTTCTCCATCCATGACATTGCCTAGACCATTTATATTTTTGCCTTTCCATCTTGATGGCATTTAGTCTATTTACAGAATATTACTTATTTAAAGAGCTTGGTCTTACAGAATTAGCATTTTATTATCAATACATTTCAAAAAGGAAGTCAAAGTGCTAAGAACAAAATTACTAGGGTGTTACAAATGCTTTCATCTGTTATAACAGTTTGGCTTGTATCAGAACGTCCCATACCTTATCAAACCTCACACTCTACTTTTTCACCCACTAACATTTTTGTTCCAACCAAGCCAAACTGTTGAAACTCTATATCCTGCTTTATTTTTTTCGCTGTTTGCCACTGGGTCTTTGCTTATGTCATTTGTTCTGGTAGGCTAACCTTTGCTCCTTAGTCTCTGCCTATTACTTCTCTTACTCCAGGAAATTTATCCTGACTAGCCTACTCTATATTCATTCATTCAACTCACATTTACTAAACATTTAATATGTGCCAGGCCCTCCTTCCACTTTTCTTATCAGTTTCTCTGTGCAGCTCTTAAATTAACTAAACAAAAGGACATTAACCTGAGGTGCTTCTAATTCTGTGGCAGCCTAAGAGTAAACAATCAGAGATCTAAGCCTGGTGCCGTGCCTCAAGGTCATGAAACTGAAACCTAAGGACAACCAATCACAAACGACCAGCAAGGCTTGAAGCTATAGCCCGCCAATGAATGCCGTACTTTGCTCTGTCTTCTGTGGACAGAGCACTCCTGACGAATTCCAGTTTGGCACTGCCTAATTGGAATCGATTTTTGTTCAAATTAACTCTTAAAAATTTTAATATGCCTCGCTGTATCTTTTAAGACAATTTAAAATCATATTGCTCACATCTGCTTTGTATTTGTTAGTTCATGTGTGTGTGTGTGTGTATATGTGTTTTCTCAAGTTGATTTTAAGTGCCTTGAGTTAATTTTTTGACTTCTTTGCACAGTGTTGTGGCATTAAGGTTGTTGAATGGATGGATGGATGAATTAAATAATGTGAAAACTTGTTTAATTCAGAGGAATTTGAAGGAAACAACTAGAATTAAAAAATCTTAACTAGATAAAATTCACTCTGAATGCAAACAGCTTTGAGGATTATGTTGTAGGTGATTCGACCAAGTGACCTGTCTTTATACTGGGACTCCTCTATAAACATATGCACTACTCCACAAACACTGAAATCACTCAGTTCTGACCCTTACTCATTCACTGTTAACTATTTCTTCTCTAAGTGACTTAACTCAGTGACTGAGACATGTTCTGTTCAGAAAATGTTTATGTATTATTAAAAGGAATTAATATGTGTTGTGTTTAGTGTTTGCTTGTATAAGGGTACAAGTTCTTTCATTGCAGGGACCCAGTATTTGAAGTAATTTCACACACATAGATTTCATAATTAATACAATTCTAAATTTATAGTGGATACTTAATACATGTTTCTGGAGTGGATGAATAAATCGCAAAAAAAAAAAAAAAAGTTTTATTCTTTGAAAAAAAAGAGTCTTCTTTTCCTAAGTCTGTGTTTCTCAGTATGATACTGGACCACATATTTTAGAATCACTTGGGATTCTTGTTAAAAATAGAAATTCTTGGGATTTCCCTGGTAGTCCAGTGGCTAAGATTCTGTACTCCCAATGCATGGGGCCCGTGTTTGAGCCCTGATCAGGGACCTAGACCCCGCAGGCTGCAGTGAAGATCAAAGATCCCAGTGCAGCCAAATAAACAAATAAATGAATAACTTTAAAAATAGAAATTCTTCAGCCACAGACCTAACAGAATCTTGTAGGGGTGAGGTTGGGTGGGTAGATGGAACGACCAGAAGTACACACTTTGAACAGGTGCCTCACATAATTCTGATGCTCCCATAAGTCTGAGCACCATTGCCCTAAGTATTGGGGTGGCCAAAAAGTTCATTTGGATTTTTCTGTTAAAGATGTTACTGAAAAACCGAAATAAACTTTTTGGTCAACCCAATAAAAGGTAGACCCATGAAGACCCATGAAGGTACCTGCTCAGTAGTCAAGAGCATAAACCTTAAAGCCAGATTGCCTGAGCTTATCACTAAACATATGTTCTATGCATACTATTTAACCTCCCTGTGTCTCAGTTTCCTCATCTACAAAATGGGAAGAACAGTATAATTATTGCTGAAAGTTATCGTGAGGGTTAAATGAGTCAATATAGGTAAGGTGCTTGGAACAGAGCCTGGCTGTATAAACACTGTTTTTATCACTTTCTAACAAAGCGGTACATTTCTGTATATAGCGTGTCTTGTTGTAAGAAGACCTAACCCTCAGAGTTTGTCCTTTCTATCCCCTCTCCTTTTCTGTTTCCGAGGAGTAGACACTTCAGGCTAGGATATTGCCTTGTGCTGTGCTGTACTTAGTCACTCAGTCATGTCCGACTCTTTGTGACCGCAAGGACTGTGGCCTGCCAGGCTCCTCTGTCCATGGGGATTCTTCAGGCAAGAAAACTTCAGTGGGTTGCCATGCCCTCCTCCAGGGGATCTTCCCAATTCAGGGATAGAAGCCAGGTCTCCCGCACTACAGGCAGATTCTTTACCTTCTGAGCCACCAGGAATGTTCAAGAATACTGGAGTGGGTAGCCTATCCCTTCTCCAGAGGATCTTCTCGACCCAGGAATCAAACCAGGGTCTCCTGCATTTCAGGAGGATTCTTTACCAGCTGAGCTAGCAGGGAAGCCCGGATATCACCTTATTGCAGGGCAGACCTGCACAAAGAAAGCTTAGATCTTTTACCACGTGCTGCTGAGCCAGAGATCAGTATTCAGTCTTTTGTACAGCTTACCTGTAATTAAAATCAAATAAAAAGGGCAGAGATTCAAATGAGTCTAACATATTTTCTCACCAGAAAGTGTTTGGGTAGCTGCAAAGGGTAACAGAACAGCCTATTGTAGCCACTGCCCTACAGCCAAGTCATCTCCTATCCCAAGTCTCTGTGGAGAGCACCTTGATGGTGGGGTCTCTTCTTCCTTCCTACTCTTGTCTCAAAGACATTTGCCAGTCTCTGGTGGGTGGGAAAGCATTCCCAAGACCAAACCAGAGTTTATAACTCTCCCTCAGAGAGTACGATGAGCTTTGGCAACTGATCACTTGAGGATGAATCCTTGACAGTAGGTGTGCCTGGGAAGTTTAGGACAGTTTTTCAACAATGGGCTTTTTGTTAGCCTGTGACTTCAGACTGGATATGATTAATGAACTCTTTTATTTATTTATTTAATTTTTAATTTTTGGCCGCAAGGCACGTGGGAGTCTCATTCCCCCAACCAAGGGTGGAACCCACATACCCTGCACTGGAATCGCAGAGTCCCAACCTCTGTACTGCCAGGGAAATCCCTGGACTCAAAATTTTCTCCTATCACGCGACTTCTAGAAAGTTACTTAAAATTTCTATTTCCCCAATTTGTAAACAGGAACTTAGAATGTTAGTGCTTAGAAGAAATATCTAAGAATTGAATACAACTCATTAAATTTTTATAAAGAAGCTAACTCCACAGAGGTTGAAGGACTTACTTAAGCATATAAGTGATTGGGTCAGGAATAAACATGAAGTTTAGTTAATTTTGCTATTAAGAAAGGGATAAAATTGAGGAAACAATGAAATTTTTGCTTGAAGTCCAAACATTTTAATGTATTGATATTTTACCTTTTTGATGTTATTTCTGACAATCTAGCTAATGAATAAAAGATTATTTTCTAGTATCTCATCTAATGAGACTATAATAGAAGCTTTGCCGTTAAACATAATATATAGAATTTTATGGTTTCTTTGGATATATCTTTTTCATAATAATTCTGGAGTTTATTTTCCTTTTAATTTATTTATTTTTGGCTACACTGGGTCTTTGTTGTACTTGAGCTTTCTCTAATTGTGGAGACCAGGGGTTACTCTTTGTTGCAGTGAAGAGGCTTCTCATTGCAGAGGCTTCTCTTGTGGAACGTGGCTCTAGGGCATGCGGGCTTCAGTAATTGTGGCACAAAGGCTCAGCAGTTGTGGCTTGTGGGTTCTAGAGTACAGGCTCAATATGTGGCACGTGGGCTTAGTTGCCCTGCAGCATGTGGCATCTTCCAGGACCGGGGATTGAATCAGTGTCCCCTGCTTTGCAAGGTGGATTCAACCACTGCACCACCAGGGAAGCACTTAATTGATGATTTAATGAATCAGTTCTCTAAAAAAATTATTTCATTACGGTGTGTGAGTATATCTCAATTAAAAATTGTTCTAAATTTCCATCACTCATCAAAAGTATATTTCACTTCTATGAACTTCAATTATACTCTTAAATATAATTTCAGATATGTAGAAAAGTTGCAGGAATCGTATGAAGAATCTCCAGTATAATCTTCACTATAAAATATTACATATATATAGTATATTTCTTTATTTCTATTTATATATACACGTTTTTTTTCCCTGAGACATTTGAAAGTGAGTTGCAGGCACGATGCCCTTCTAACCTTAATTCTTAACTGGAAATAGTGTACCGCACCCAGCAACTCTACAGTAATCCAGTATCGGTCTTTTCAGCAACACCCACTCAGGCAGATAATAATCATTGTTGATAGCATCATTTTCAAATTGTAGCATCTTCTGACTTGAACAATGGTAGATAAAAATCTAGCAATAAGAATAATTAATATAGCTTTTTCCCTCAATAGATATTTACTAAAGAGTATGTTGGTGCCCTAATGAGTGAAAGAATAAAATGTGTCTATATTTTACTCATTTGAAAGTTGCTGAGCTCAACAAAGATTTCTCTTCCTCCCTCTCCATTTCCCCCTAACACAGTGAAGCATTTTCTTTCGGAGTGAGAAGAGAATTGAAAATAAAATTGCATTTGCTTATGGATGAAGGAGGATCAAAGGGTCAAATCAGACATCTAAAAAGACTGATTCTGAACTCTGGATGTAGTTTTGCTTTCTGCAGTTTGATTATTGTGTCAGCTGTTTCTTTTTTGCTGACGTTGGAGTGAAATTGCAGAGTGTCAAAGAGATCTTTAAGAAGTTTCTCTTTCTTGCTTCTATTGCATTGCTTTCCAAATTATGTTAACTTTCAGTGGATGCTTACAGGACTTAAGGAAAACCCTTTCCCTTGTCACCTTGAAGGGCTCCTTCAGCCCACATCGCCAGTTGAATACTGATCGCCTTGGCATCAATAGCAACAGAATTTGTGAGATCCTATAAGGATATAGTGGACAATTAACACAAGTGCCCTTAGGTTAAAACAACCACAGGAGCTCTGCGTGGCAAAGAGGACAGAGGGTCAGCAATAATATATGGCATTTATTTAAGCACTTAAATTTCCAGTGTTGCCTTTTCCAAACAAAGCACCTTTGGGTAGGAAGTTAGTCATCATGACTATATAGTTTAGTATACATAATCAGAGAGCAAAGTGGCCTGTTGTAAGCCCAACTCATCCCTATAAAAGGAGAGTTTTGTAGCAACAAATTGTTGGCAACAATTAGACCTTATTCCTGGTTTTAAGCAAAACCTTTAGACATAATTGTTTCTTATGTTTAAGAGGACAAACTTGTGAAATGTGTCTAAACCTTAATTATAACCTTATCCTTCTCTGTTCCCTGATGTGAAACTGGCCTCTTACCAGATGAATAGAACATGATCTGCTGTTTTACTAGCATCAGATATTGTGAGGGTACTGCCATCTTTTCAGTGCCAGTGTGTCTTTGTTTAATTAAGGTCTGAAGAAAAATATAATATGAACACAAGTAAAATGCACTTTATTTTTATTGTGTTGATAGTCCAAAGACTACTGCTAAAAAAGAAAAAATCCCAGGTAAACTTACTGCCTTTTGTAGAAATGTAGTGTCAGTGAATATTTATCAAGCTCCCTTGCTACGTGATACTCTTTTACATATTCATGAATGTGGAAATAAGTTTAAAAGTTGATGCAATTTGATTAGTCTGCACTATGACTTATGAGGCTGTGATTTTTCTACAAAGATAATGTTTCTTTTCATACTTTGAGTGATACAGGATAGCCACTAGTTAAGGATAAGAGCTTCCAACATTAAACAAAAAATTTCCAGTGTTTTAAAAAAAGAACATGACTAAGCAGTTGTTATTGGGATCTTCCTCTTATTTTATTTCACCTCGTTCTTTGTTTAAAATGACATGTTGACTGTAAGCAATGAGCACTACTAAGTATCATCTAGACTGGATTCTCCCATTTTTTTTTTTTTAGTTTATATTTATTTTCTCAGGTATTAATTCATACACCTGCCTTTTTGCAGGGAGAGGTTTTTAATTTTGTTTTAAGGAGAGAGGTGCTGGCTTCAGTGTCACAGAACTTCTCTCACGATTCATTGCATAATTTTCTATATGGAAGTCTAGTAGGTTGAGAACACAAATGGGCATCACCAATGGCTTTTCATAAACCTCTGATAACTTTAGATAATATTTTACTCACATTATGCTTAAAATTAACAGCATCTATTTATCTCTCATGAACTTGCGTTCCATGAAACGTTGCCCAGTATCTGATAAGCAATTGGATAATAGAGGACTATGTGTTACTTATTACGGTGTCCTTCGGTGTTAAGGAAAAGACAGTACACCCTGTAGAAAATTAATACATATATATGAACACATATGGAGAAGGCAATGGCACCCCACTCCGGTATTCTTGCCTGGAAAATCCCATGGATGGAGGAGCCTGGTAGGCTGCCGTCCATGGGGTCGCTAAGAGTTGGACACGACTGAAGCGACTTAAGCAGCAGTAGCAGCAGCATGAACACATATATTTCTATTCAAAAGTATATGGTCAAATTCATTTATTTATTTAAAAAAGTTTTATTGGAGTATAGTCGATTTGCAAAGTTGTGTTAGATTCACGTGTATAGCAAAGTGAACCTGTTATACATATATATATATATATACACACACACACACACACATACATATATATCTCCACTCTTTTATTTTGGGGGTGTTGTTTAAAGTTGAAGTTGGGAAAATATGTACTAATAAAAAATAATTTTAAATTTCTTATGTATTACCATTGTGTTACTTTGGAGAAGTAACAAAAGTTCTTTTTTAACTGCCATGGAAAGAAAGTGGCACACCACTAATGGGGATATGAGGATGGACAGCCAAAACTTCCCAGAGCACTTAATTATATTAGTCTAACTTTCTGTCACCAGTGTCACATCCTGGATTAGTCATGAGACAGAGAGTTTAAGAAATGTCTAAAAATGGCAAATTATAACACAACTTAACTATAAATGCCATTATCATTAAAGAAATGAATGAAAGTAAAAGCCACGACCTTTAAGCATGTTCTGTAACAGACATCAGCTGTCTCATTTATAAAATGAGAAAAATGCATCCGATAATACTAAGATCCTTTCCACACAGCATGCTTAATGCTTTTTCAGGGATAGAAAGGCCTCTTGACTGAGACAAGGAATGGACAAAAATCAGTTCCTATGAAAATAATGGTAAGATAGAAAAATATGTAGTATCACCATTCAGTGATGCAAATGCCTGGACTTCTAAAGCTCTGTACCAGACCCTCTGTTACTCACCTGATGTCAGCCACAGTAGAGCATTTTTGCCAGAGTTTGCCCTTACAGGGGTTTACCATGTTCTGGAAATGGACTGTCCAGCAATGTGGCAGGTGGGAGCTTTTTGCTCCGGTGTGGAGTTCCAGCCTTCTGAGATTCCTCTGTTCTGCAAGCTCTTCGACCAGTGTTTCTGTGTTGGTGCTATCCATTATATTGTAACCTCTCGCGGGGCAGGGGTCAGACCCCACCCAAGTCTGTATCCCATTCTAGCTTGCCGAGTCCTTTGCAGATAGTAGCTACTCAGTAAATGCCATTGGAATGATCTCTTTGTCTAGGGAATAATAATGAAACTGAACTCTTAAATGGCAGTTCACATTAAAGAATATTCATATGGTATCTACCACCTAAAATATTTGCTTTTTCTTATGTTCATGAAACATTTGACCCTTTCTTCGGAGTCAGGTCAGGTTCAGCTTTCTCCATGAAGCACTAACTGGTTGTTACAGGCTTTGATGATAGCTTCTTTTATATATAGAGAATTTTGTTTATCTTTAGTTTTGTCTATGCTGGGCCTTCATTGCTCTTCACAGGCTTTCTCTAGTTGCGGCGAGTGGGAACTACTCTTCGCTGCGGTGCACAGGCTTCTCATTCATTGCACAGGCTTCTCATTCATTGCACGGGCTTCTCATTCATTGCACTGGCTTATCTTGTTGCACAGCACAGGTTTCAGGCACATGGGGTTCATTAGTTGCAGCATATGAGCTTTATTTTTGTCCCTGTCAGGTGGCCAGACATATTGGGTCTCTATCACATTAAATTTTGAGTATATCACAGGGAAGAAGAGTTCAGTGTTTCCTTGTATCCTATAGGCTTGGTGCCATTACAGTATAGGTACTAAATAAACATTTGATGATGATCTTGGTGAACATAATGATCAATAATAGATGGTTTACTCTTAGGGGTTCAGATCAGTTTCTTATAGCAAACTTCAAATACTTCACTTACATGTTTTCTAGGAGGCCAGTTCTTTGAGAGTGAAAACTTTGCTTCTGTGTTGCTCCATACAGGCCTTCCTTCCAGACCTCTGCAGCCTGGCTGAGCTTGCACCCAACAGTAGCCTCCTCTAGATCTTATTGTCTTAGTTTTTCTGGAAGCCAAGGGATTTGAAGGACGATCAAATGTTTTAAAAAAAGTGAAAGTCAAAATATATTTCCATGAGTTAATTTTGAATATACTGTACAAAGGGTAATGAAAGAATAGACGTTATAGACACTGCAGGTTGTTATTATCTAATAGGGTGCTCTGGATACACACAATTGAAAATATGTAAGAATGTATAATATATAAATGCAAATATAATGCATCATATATGAACAATTGTATCTCTATACTCAGAGCCAAAAGTAGTCAAAGAAGGCCTGATGGGGACTTCCCTGAATCCACCTTCCAATGTGGGGGATGCAAGTTCGATACCTGGTCAGGGAACTAAGATCCCACATATTGCTGGGCAACTAAGCCCCCATGCCACATCTAGAGAGCCAATGCACCACAACGATGACCCAACGCAGCCAAAATAAGAAGAAGGTCTGTTGGAAGGAGAGAGGCAGGAAGAGGGGAGAGGAAGGAAGGGAGGGAGCAGGAAGGAAGGATGGAAAGAAGGAAGGAAAGGCGACATGAGAACAGGTCCCAGGAACAAGGGATGGTGCTATGAGAAGCTTTCGGGTAAGTGGGATGACGTCTGTGTAGTATATTTAGCCGACCCGCTCAGTGGAGTGGCTTTCCCACTCCAAAGCAGGTTAAAAGACTGGTAGCAAGAGAAGGAAGAGGTCAACTGAAAAGGGGCCAGGAGGCTCAGTGTAAACAGTGGACAGTGTCTATGATTTGCAGATTTATGATGTATTCAAAGCAGCACTTGAGGAGGGTGAATTGTGTTATAATAATAATAATAATAGCTAACATCTATTGAACGCTTACTATATGCCAGATGCATATATGTAAGCACTCTATATTTTTGCCCATTTTATCTTACAGCATCCCTATGAAGGAGACACTGACATTTCTATTGTACAGGCAAGGAAACTGAGGAAAAGATCTGTGAAGGTGCTTCTGAATAGCAGATTTAGAATATGAACGCAGGCTGTCTAACTGTAAAAGTGGTGTTCCCATCCACTATGTGATGTGACCTCTCTTTCCATAGAGCTCTTTACATACTTGACAGAGAGCTTGGAGATTCCTAAGGAGGTTGTAATGGTCCCAGGCATATAGTGACTAGACTGAGCGTGGACTATGATCACAGAAAAAGTGAGAAAGGGATGAAACTGAGAAAAATTCCCATTGGAGAATCAATCGGGAACTTTCCTGCTGATCTAGTGGTTAAGACTCAGCACTTCCAATGTAAGGTAGGTGGGTTCCATCCCTGGTTAGGAAACTAAGAATCCACATGCTGTGTGGGGTGACCAAAAATATAAAGTTAAAATTTTTTTTAAAGAGAGGTCCAATCAGACTTGGTAGATATGCTTGAATATGCAGAAGAGAGCTATTAGGATGGTAAAGATGTTTGTGTCTATCTATATAATTTCAATCCAAAAATATTTCTTGAGCATTTACTATGTGCCAGAAACTGTTACATGCTGGCACAGGAAGAATGACTCAAATGCTTGAAGTCCCTGCATTTATGAAGCAAGACTGTGTTATTAGTAAATATATATATAAAACAGCTATATATGTATAGACGAGAAGGATCACAATGAACTGATGACCCTGGTTGTTCAGGAGAGGAACAAAATGGACGCAGGGGCCTGAGTAGAAGAGACACCAGTGTTATACCTCCTGGATTTTTACAACACATCACGTGTTATTGACTCAAAAGTTGTGATTATTTTAAAAAAGCTGGAATAAGACATATATGTGTATGTGTGTGTCTGTGTTTGTGTATTTGCCCGTGTATGCATATACTTTCTGGCATTTCATAGGAAGAACTAGCAAACCTGGATGCTCCTGGGGAAGGGAATTGGGCATGTGGGGAATGGAAGTAGTTCGGGTGACTTTTCACTCTACACTTTGGCATCATTTGCATTTTTATGATTCAGATATTGAATATATTATGCACATACAAGTATTATTTTAAAAATTGAGTTTTAAAACATAGTAAGCAGAAACCTAGGAAGAGAGGTTTTATACACAAAGGTCACACAAATTTTAAACATGTTTTCTATACTATTGTGCTTTCTCCAAGTTGTAACTTTACCAAACTTAGCATTCAAAGAAAAAGTGTGTGTGTTCACACTGGCTGCAGGTGAACCAGCAAAAACATTGGCATTTGTGAAAATAAGGGAACTGAAATATTTGGGCCTTTGGCTAATGTGCAAAAAACTTCTCAGCTATCAAAATTCTCTTGATAAGTTTTTAAAAAACGCCTGAGGCAGTTTCACTTGATACAACAAACACACTGTTGAAACAGGTTCAACTGGTGGCTAGCCTCCACCCATAGGCTTCAGGGGGTTTGTGCTTTCTTGTAGAACTAACCCTGACACGACAGCACTAGGCTTTAAATCTAAATTGATCTACTCAGTCCCAAGCAGTTTGGATCATGAAACCCTTTTGTCTTTCACAGAAGTAGGATGGCCTAATTTGGTGAAGTCATGATTAGATTGGGCTTCCCTAGTTGTTCAGTAGGTGGTAATGAATCCACCTGCAGTGCAGGAGACCCCAGCTCGATTCCTAGGGCGGGAAGATCCCCTGGAGAAGGGATAGGCTACCCACTCCAGTATACTTGGGCTTCTCTGGTGGCTCAGATGGTAAAGAATCCGCCTGCAATGCAGGAGATGTGGGTTCGATCCCTGGGTTGGGAATCTCCTATAGAGAAAGGAATGGCTACCCACTCCAGTATTCTTGCCTGGAGAATTCACAATGTTGCATTAGTTTCAAGTGCACAGCAAAGTGATTTAGTTATACATCTATACATTCTTTTTTTCAAATTCTTTTCCCATATAGGTTATCACAGAATCCCTGTGTTAAGTGTGTATATGTTAATCCCAAACTCCCAGTTTAATCCCCCCCGCCCAGTTCTATACAGTTTGATCCCAAGTGGGTTCATGTAGCCACCACCCACCTTAAAATACAGAGTGGTTATATCATTACAAGCTTCTCATTTTGCCTTCCTATAACCTAACCAACCTCCCACCCACGACCTTTACATCGGTTTCTTTTCATTGCTGTGTAGTATTCCATTTTTTGAATTTGTTCATTTACCTATTGCTGGACATTTGGGTTGTTGCCAGATTTTGACTATTATGAATAAAGCTACTATAAACATTCATGTACAAGTCTTTGTATGAACGTATCCTTTCACTTCTCTTGTGTAAATATATAAGAATGGAATGGCTGATTCATATGGTAGATATAGTCTCAACTTTTTAAGTAACTGACAAACTTTTTCAAAGTAGTTGTATCCACTAGCAATGTATGGGGGTTCTAATGGCTACACATTCTTTCCAACACTCCAGCCTTTTATAAAAATCAGTTTGGAGATATAATTTACATACCATATAATTCACTCATTTATTTAAAGGATACAATTACATTGTCTTTAGTGTGTTTACAGAGATGTGCATCTAACAACACAGTCAATTTTAGAACATTTTCATCACCCCCAAAAGAGACCTCTGTATCACAATGAGGTCACTCCTTCAGTTCAGTTCAGTCGCTCAGTCATGTCTGACTCTTTGCAACCCCATGGACTGCAGCATGCCAGGCCTCCCTGTCCATCACCAACTCCTGGAGTTTACTCAAACTCATGTCCATTGAGTCAGTGATGCCATCCAACCATCTCATTCTCCGTCATCCCCTCTCCTCCCACCTTCAATCTTTCCCAGCGTCAGGATTTTTTCAAATGAGTCAGTTCTTTGCGTCAGGTGACCAAAGTATTGGAGCTTCAGCTTTAGCATCAGTCCTTCCAATGAATACTGTCCCCAACCCTCAACACCAGTCCTATGCAACAGGTAATCTACTTTCCGTCTCTGTGGCTTTGCCTATTCTGGACATTTTACATAGATGGAATCGTACAATATGTGGACTTTTGTGATGGGCATCTTATACATATTATAGTGTTTTCAAGGTACATCCATTTTGCAGCAGGTATCTGCACTTCATTCCTGTTTATTCCATTGTATGGTTATACTACAAACCCACTCATCAGTTTATGGACGTTTGGGTGAATTTTAGCCTTTTAAATTGAGGCCATTCTTATGGGTGTGTACTGATGGCATCACCAACTCAGTGTACATGAGTCTGAGCAAACTCTGAGACAGTGAAGGACAGGGAAGCCTGGCATGCTGCAGTCCATGGTGTTGCAAAGAGTCAGACACAGCTGACCAACTGAACCACAGCAGCAAGTGATACTCATTGTGATTTTTAGTTTGCATTTTCCTAATGATTAATAATGCTGTATGTCTGGAAAAGGCCTTTTATTTTATTTGGTCTTTGAGAGATATTTTCTTTGTGTGGAGAATTCTCAGTTTAGCATTTTTCCTTTCAATCTTTCAGAAACGTTGCTCCACCATCTTCCAGCTTGCACTGACAACATACCTGCTGTCTTTATCTTTGTTCCTCTGTAGGCCATCTTTTCTACCCACCACCCCCCGCCCCCGCCCCTTGGCTGTTTTTAAGATCCTTTTTTAAAAATCACTGATTCTATGCAATTTGTTGTTTCTTCATGTTTCCTGTGTTTGGGATTATTAAAATTCTTGGAACTATGAGATTTTAGTTACAGCCCATCTCCCTTCAAATATCTTTGCCCTTCAGGAACTCCAAATACATGTACATTTGACCTCTTGAAAGTTGTCCTATGGGTCACTCTTTTTTCCTAGTCTTTTTTGTTTTTGTTTCATTGTGGATAGTTTCTATTGCTCTGTCTTCAAAATTCAATCATGTGAATTACTTCTGGGTTCATTTTGATAGATTTTTCTCCTCAGCATGGTTGTATTTTCCTTCTTCTTTGCATGCCTGGTAATGTTGTACTGGATGACAGCATTTTTTGAGCTTTGTTCTGAGATGTAGTTACTTAGAAGCAATTAGACCCCTTGTAGTGTTTTTAAAAGGAGAATCCACAGTGTTAAGACCTGATAATTTAATGAGAAAGAATCTGATCAAATTTCCTTCCAGGGCATGAAACAGTTAGCTACTAGATTCTATCTTGGCTAGAAGCATACATTTTATCTCTAACTTCTTAAGAAATAATGTTATGTGCTTATAGTACCATATTTTATTTATTAAAAAAAATATTTATTTATTTGATTGGACGGTTCTCAGTTGTGGCATGTGGGATCTAGTTCCCTGACAGGGATCAAACCTGGGCCCCTGCATTGCGAGCAGAGTCTTAGCCACGGGACCACCAAGGAAGTCCCACCATATTTTATTTATAATTTTCACTGGCAAAGTGGCAGAGATGGTAACTCTGACTTTACTACTTAACTTTAATTAACTTTTAAAATTAACTTTATTAATGCTCAAAATGAATGAACTCTTAGGTGTAACACATGATTGGCAATAAAAGATGGGAGGGAGCTGGGGGGAAGAATAACATTCCTCTCACCAAACAGTACTGCATGCCCCATCTCAAACTCAGATTCTCTTCCTAAAATTTACATACTGCATATCTGCTTGCCTCAAAGTCTACATCACTGTCTGCTAAGTGACAGTAATCCTAGCTATTATTGATGAAAGTTGGATTCGTTCTGGCAGTTTTGTTGCTTCCCTCCTCTAATATTTATTAAATGTTTACTATGTGCCACATATATAGTCCTAGGTACATTAGCTGTTACTCTGTTA
This sequence comes from Budorcas taxicolor, assembly GCF_023091745.1. Classification (NCBI taxonomy): domain Eukaryota; kingdom Metazoa; phylum Chordata; class Mammalia; order Artiodactyla; family Bovidae; genus Budorcas; species Budorcas taxicolor. Next base: position 31,060,187 of record NC_068918.1, read on the forward strand.
AATAGCCCAAAATTTAGAAGCTTAAAACAACTTTTGTAAGTCCGCAATCTGGGAGCAGCTTAATTTCGTCTGGGTCAGGGAGTCATGAGGTTGCAGAAGAGATGTTGTTGACCAGGACTGCAGTCATCTAAAGCTTGACTGAGTCTAGAGAGTTTATTTCCAAGATGCTTTTTATGATCTTTCTTTGGAAGTGATACTCTATAATTTCTGCAATGTCATATTTGCTGCTTAAACCAGCCCCTGTCAATGTGAGAATATAACTGAGGGCCATCTTGGAAGGTGGCCTCCACACTTGAGAAGTAACAAAACAGATAAAAAATCTCTGCCCTCAAAGTTCACATCCTAGTAGGAGCAGCTGGACAATAAATAGTAACATGATAAATTACTTAGCATCTAATGGAAAAAAAAAACTATTTATAAAGACTAAGTGATATTAGGATTGCTTTGGGATCTGTTTGCAATTTTCAAATAAGATGTGCACAGTAGGTCTTATTGACTTTGGGTGGTGAGAGAGTGAGCTATGTAGGTTACTAAAGGAAGAGCATTCTAGGGCACAGTGCATAGGTCCTGAGACACCATCATGCCTGGTGTGTTCTTGGAGCAACAGGGAGCCAGGAGTGGAGAGGAGCGGAGCATGCAAGGGGAAAGTAGATGAGGTTAGAGATGGAGGAGTCAAACTGAGTGAAATGGGGAGCTATTGGAAGATTTTGAGCAGAGGGCTTTATATTCTTTTCATTCCCTCTTACTATGTCTTATGCTTCTGTTCAGTAAATATTTGTGGATTGATTTCAGCGGGAGCCTAAGTGAAAATGCTGACTTAAGAGTTAGATACTAATAGTGACAACTGCTGGACGGCGGTTCCAGGGCAGCCAGGAGGGGAGATGTTTTGAGGCAGACAAAACATAGTGGAAACTTCAGGCTATACCACATAGCGAAAGATATTTTAGAAATACCATTAAGATAATTCACACACTTAAAAGAAGGTCTTCAGTCCCACTGTCTCATTGTTTTGGACACAGATGACGGAGGTTTCCTTTTATCTACTCTGACACTTGATAGCGTTTTGTCCTATGACCACAAGCAGTGCGTCACAAATACAGTGTCACTGAGTGACAGTGTAGTGTTTTTAAAAGGAGAATCCCAATGTTAAGACCTGATGATTTAATAAGAAAGAATCTGATCAAATTTCCTTCAAGAATATGGAACAGTTAGCTACGAGATTAGTGACTTATTGGTCATAATTTTCAGGTGCAAGAGAGGTTACATTGTGAAGTAACCACTTTAATTAGGTTCTACAATGATAATTATTTAAAATGGGATGATCTACTTTTCAGCTGTTAAGAGCTTTTTATTCTAGGAAGTGAGTGTTGTTATACCTGTTTATACATATTTTAATAATGTTTTATAAATACCTAATAACTAAAATATTCAAAAAGTTACTGAGAATTATTCTGCCTTAGCATTAGAATTCATCTCCTCAGGACAGGTGGTAATAACACTTGAATGTTCTTTGAACGAACAGCCTCAGGAACGAGTGAGCTGCGTTGCAGGGTAGCATCTGCCTGAAATGCATTTGGATCCCTGTTTTCTTGATCAGAGTGGCATGACTTCCACAAAGACAAGGAAATGATCCTCATGTCATGTCTCCCCTCCCCTGACCCCCAGCTTCTACTTTCTAAAGTACATAGAGAGGCTTCCCTGGTGGCTCAGTGGTAAAGAATCTGCTTGCCAATGCAGGAGACACGGGTTCTATCTCTGGTCCAGGAAGATCCCACATGCTGCAGAACAGCCACAACTATTAAGCTGGTGTTCTAGAGCCTGGGAACTGCAACTGCTGAGCCCACATGTGGCAGCTACTGAAGCCTGCATACTTTAGAGCCTGTGCTCCGCAACAAGAGAAGCCACTGCAATTAGCCCACACACTGCAATGAAGACCCAGCACAGCCAAAAAAAAAAAAAGAGTACAGAGCGCTATCAGCCCTACACAGTGCCTGCTGACTCATATCAGTTCCAAACGGTTACTGCTTTGCAACCAGATAAGGACAGAAACTGAGGGCAGCGTTTTAAGAGTTTTTATATAATATTTGCCAGCTGAATTAATTTTTTTTGAATCAAGCTGTATCTTTTAAAAAATTCATTTTCATAGTAATTGACTTACAGCAGTTTAAACAGCCATCCATCCATAACAGATTGGAAATAAAAACTGGTCCTTCATGTCAAAAATTTAACAAACGCTATTCTAGATGACCCTTTAGCCCAGATCCAAACAGAAAAAGATGTGGTGGTTCCCACATTAGTCCAGCCTTGTCTCTTTGAATGTGTGAATTCCACTGGCCTCTGAACCTGCCTGGTCTTATTGGAACCTTGGCCTCCATTCTATTTCTGCATCTGCTCTGAAATGTAGTAGGCTCAGCCCAGCATGTCTCCACAGGCCTGTGTCTGCCCAAAGGCAGCTATCTTCTAAATTCACACCGCTGTCCTGTGCTATAGACTATGATAGGTGGTTTCAGGGAAGCAGTGAGCAACAGCATGAACTTTTCTAGTAGATACTGTATGTACTCTAGTTTTATAACTTGCTTTTCTCGCTTCACTTCAGTTCAGTTCAGTCGCTCAGTCATGTCCGACTCTTTGCGACCCCATGAGCCATAGCATGCCAGGCCTCCCTGTCCATCACCAACTCCCAGAGTCCACCCAAACCCATGTCCATTGAGTCGGTGATGCCATCCAACCATCTCATCCTCCTGCCCTCAATCCCTCCCAGCATCAGAGTCTTTTCCAGTGAGTCAGCTCTTCACATCAGGTGGCCAAAGTATTGGAGTTTCAGCTTCAGCATCAGTCCTTCCAATGAATATTCAGGACTGATCTCCTTTAGGATGGACTGGTTGGATCTCCTTGCAGTCCAAGGGACTCTCAAGAGTCTTCTCCAACACCACAGTTCAAAAGCATCAATTCTTCAGCGCTCAGCCTTCTTCACAGTCCAACTCTCACATCCATACATGACTACTGGAAAAACCATAGCCTTGACTAAACGGACCTTTGTTGACAAAGTAATGTCTCTGCTTTTGAATATGCTATCTAGGTTGGTCATAACTTTCCTTCCAAGGAGTAAGCGTCTTTTAATTTCATGGCTGCAATCACCATCTGCAGTGATGTTGGAACCCAAAAAAATAAAGTCTGACACTGTTTCCACTGTTTCCCCATCTACTTGCCATGAAGTAATGGGACCAGATGCCATGATCTTCGTTTTCTGAACGTTGAGCTTTAAGCCAACTTTTTCATTCTCCTTATTCACTTTCATCAAGAGGGTTTTTAGTTCCTTTTCACTTTCTGCCATAAGGGTAGTGTCATCTGCATATCTGAGGTTTTTGATATTTCTCCCAGCAATCTTGATTCCAGCTTGTGCTTCTTCCAGCCCAGCGTTTCTCATGATGTACTTTGCATATAAGTTAAATAAGCAGGGTGACAATATACAGCCTTGATGTACTTCTTTTCCTATTTGGAACCAGTCTGTTGTTCCATGTCCAGCTCTACCTGTTGCTTCTTGACTTGCATACAGGTTTCTCAAGAGGCAGGTCAGGTGGTCTGGTATTCCCATCTCTTTCAGAATTTTTCAGTTTGTCATGATCCACACAGTCAAAGGTTTTGGTATAGTCAATAAAGCAGAAATAGATGTTTTTCTGGAACTCTCTTGCTTTTTCCATGATCCAGCGGATGCTGGCAATTTGATCTCCGGTTCCTCTGCCTTTTCTAAAACCAGCTTGAACATCTGGAATTTCAGGGTTCATGTATTGCTGAAGCCTGGCTTGGAGAATTTTAAGCATCACTTTACTAGCTTAACATGTTACAAAAGTGTTATCATGCCAATAGAGACCTATGGGTTTTGACAGCATCAACATATTTCAATGTACAATTATTTTTTAAATCTTTATTTATTATTATTGTGTTGTGCTGGGTCTTTATTGCCGTGTGCAGACTTTTTCGAGCTGCAGCAGGTGGGGGCTTCTCCCTAGGTGTAGGTGACAGGCTTTAGTAGTTGTGTCACACAGGCTTACTTGCCCCACGGCATGTGGGATCTTGCCAGATCAAGGATCGGACCCATGTTCCCTGCACTGGCAGGCGGATTCTTAACCACTGGACCACTAGGGAAGTCTCTCAATGAATGATCATTTAACCAGTCTCCTACTTGCTCACAGGTTTGTTCTACCTGTGTTAAGCAATTCTTTCAAATTAGAAGTAAATACATTGAAGAAGTTTGCATAAAAGGTTATTCTTTATGAAAGTGCCTATAATCTCAGAGTCCCAGCATAGCAAATTTGGATTCTTTTATCTACCTTTTGGCTCAATTAAATTCAACATATCCAAAAGCAACCCTGTTATCTCCTACCCCAGTCCTCCTCCGTCTCCCGAGTTGTCAGCAGAAGCAAGCCAGAAGACTAGATTGCCTTCTTTTTACCTCTTTCAGTTCAGTTCAGTCACTCAGTCGTGTCCGACTCTTTGCAACCCCATGAATCGCAGCATGCCAGGCCTCCCTGTTCACCACCATCTCCCAGAGTTCACTCAGACTCATGTCCATCGAGTCCGTGATGCCATCCAGCCATCTCATCCTCTGTCGTCCCCTTCTCCTCCTGCCCGCAATACCTCCCAGCATCAGGGTCTTTTCCAATGAGTCAACTCTTCTCATGAGGTGGCCAAAGTACTGGAGTTTCAGCTTCAGCATCATTCCTTCCAAAGAAATCCCAGGGTTGATCTCCTTCAGAATGGACTGGTTGGATCTCCTTGCAGTCCAAGTCTGACACTGTTTCCACTGTTTCCCCATCTCTTTCCAATGAAGTGATGGTACCAGATGCCATGAATGTTGAGCTTTAAGCCAACTTTTTCATTCTCCTCTTTCACTTTCATCAAGAGGTTTTTTAGCTCCTCTTCACTTTCTGCCATAAGGGTGGTGTCATCTGCATTTCTGAGGTTATTGATATTTCTCCCAGCAATCTTGATTCCAGCTTGTGTTTCTTCCAGTCCAGCGTTTCTCATGATGTACTCTGCATATGTTAAATAAGCAGGGTGACAATATACAGCCTTGACGTACTCCTTTTCCTATTTGGAACCAGTCTGTTGTTCCATGTCCAGTTCTAACTGTTGCTTCCTGACCTGCATACAGATTTCTCAAGAGGCAGGTCAGGTGGTCTGGTATTCCCATCTCTTTCAGAATTTTCCAGTTTCTTGTGATCCACACAGTCAAAGGCTTTCGCATAGTCAATAAAGCAGAAATAGATGTTTTTCTGGAACTCTTGCTTTTTCCATGATCCAGCGGATGTTGGCAATTTGATCTCTGGTTCCTCTGCCTTTTCTAAAACCAGCTTGAACATCAGGGAGTTCACGGTTCACGTATTGCTGAAGCCTGGCTGGGAGAATTTTGAGCATTACTTTACTAGCATGTGAGATGAGTGCAATTGTGTGGTAGTTTGAGCATTCTTTGGCATTGCCTTTCTTTGGGACTGGAATGAAAACTGACCTTTTCCAGTCCTGTGGCCACTGCTGAGTTTTCCAAATTTGCTGGCATATTGAGTACAGCACTTTCACAGCATCATCTTTCAGGATTTGAAATAGCTCAACTGGAATTCCATCACCTCCACTGGCTTTATTCGTAGTGATGCTTTCCAAGGCCCACCTGACTTCACTTTCCAAGATGTCTGGCTCCAGATTAGTGATCACACCATCATGATTTTCCGGGTCGTGAAGATCTTTTTTGTACAGTTCTTCCGTGTATGCTTGCCACCTCTTCTTAATATCTTCTGCTTCTGTTAGGTCCATACCATTTCTGTCCTTTATCGAGCCCATCTTTGCATGGTATCTCTAATTCTCTTGAAGAGATCTCTGGTCTTTCCCATTCTGTTGTTTTCCTCAATTTCTTCGCATTGATCGCTGAAGAAGGCTTTCTTATCTCTTCTTGCTATTCTTTGGAACTCTGCATTCAGATGCTTGTATCTTTCCTTTTCTCCTTTCCTTTTCGCCTCTCTTCTTTTCACAGCTATGTGTAGGGCCTCCCCAGACAGCCATTTTGCTTTTTTGCATTTCTTTTCCATGTTTATATTTTTTCTGTTTTAGTAATTTTACTGCATTAGTTGTAACATTTCTCACCTTTCCTCTTACAGGAGTCTAACCCATCTCTTGATATCCAGTCTTTACCCCCCAGCCAAATGGATTTCTGCAGTCCATTTTGAAGCTCCCTCCAGGATTCTTTCTTGTTCCCAAGTCAAGTTTCTTCAGGAAATTATACAGGAATTTTCCTCATTATATAGAAATCTTTAGCTGAGAACAATTTCTGGAGAGTCAGCTATGATCTGCCAGTAGCTAGCACTCGGTGGAGTGGGGAGCTAAAGGGGAAATGAAATCCAAATTTAGCACCAAAGTATCCACTGGCAATCTTTCCAGCATTTTAATCACTTTCCCCACTTCTTTCCCTATGCAGTCCTTCACCTAAATGGAGATTCTTACTATTTCTGGAGCAAGCAATTCACCTTGATCTGTTTGAAAAAAGATCTGCTTAGAATACTATTCTTTTGTTATTTAGTATATCCCCACAGCTATTAGCTCAAAGATGACCTCTTTCATTGAATCTTTCCTACCCGTCCCCACCCCAGGTAAGGGGCTTTTGCAGTACATGTCACTCTCAGATCACTATTTATATGTCTACTTCCTCTACTAGAATGAGACCCCAGGAGGGCGAGCGATTATGTCTTGTGTGTGTGCCTGCTAAGTTGCTTCAGTCATGTCTGACTCTGTGCAACCCTATAGACTGCCAGGCTCCGTTGTCCATAGGATTCTCCAGGCAAGAATACTGGAAGGGGTTGCTGTCCCTCCTCCGGGGGATCTTCCCCACCCAGGGATCAAACCCTCATCTCTTAAGTGTACCTGCATTGGCAGATGGGTTATTTACCACTAGTACCATCTGGGAAGCCCGATTATGTCTTACTTATTTTTATATACTGAGCACCTAGCACTATGTACTGAGTTTTAATTCATATCCAGGATTTGTAGCTGACTAAACATTCATGCAGTTTTACCTAGTTAGCATAATGAACACATTTCCTTTAGCATTTTAATGTAATTGCGTTGACAGTATAAGCAGATTAATCAGGACCCTAATTTTTGACATCTAGGTTGTTTTCTACAAACGACTTTGTATATGGCTATCTATCTACGTATTTTCTCAAGTTAAAAATGCACTGCCACATTATCCTCCCTAAGAAGTATTTTCCAGGCTATCATCACTGAATTGGTATCTTTTTCCATAAAAACTTCACAAGCATTTATGTTCAGTCGCTCAGTTGTGTCCAACTCTTTGCGACCCCATGGACTGCAGCACGAGGCTTCTGTCTTTCACCGTCTCCCGGAGCTTGCTCAAACTCATGTCGAGTCAGTGACGCCTTCCAACCATCTCATCCTGTCGTCCCCTTCTCCTCCCACCTTCAATCTTTCCCAGCATCAGGGTCTTTTCAAATGAGTCGGTTCTTCCCATTAGGTGGCCAAAGTGTTGGAGTTTCAGCTTTAGCATCAGTCCTTCCAATGAATATTCAGGGCTGATTTCCTTTAGGCTTGATTGGTTGGACCTCCTTGCAGCCCAAGGGACTCTCAAGTCTCCAACACCCCAGTTCAAAAACATCAATTCTTCAGCGCTCAGCATTCTTTATAGCCCAACTCTCACATCCATAGATGACTGCTGGAAAAACCATAGCTTTGACGAGATGGACCTTTGTTGGCAAAGTAATGTCTCTGCTTTTTAACATGCTGTCTAGTTTGGTCATAGCTTTTCTTCCAAGGAGCAAGCGTCTTTTAATTTCATGGCTGCATTAGGTTCCTTATTTCTCCTTATTTTCCAGGCTTTTAATCCCTGCAAAATAATGAGGGCTAAGCTGGGGAAAATGAGTAGGAGAGCCCATGAGCATGTGTGGAGCACCAGGGTGAAGGACATCACAGGGTTAATGAAGGCAGCTAACTATCCTAGAGTTCACTTCAACCTCCCTTACTACATTTTTCTGGAATAAAATCTTTATTAGTATAGTTGACGTACAGTATTACGTAATTATAGGTGTACGATGTAGTGTGTCACAATTTTTAAAGGTTATACTCCTTTATAGTCATAAAATACTGGCTTTATTTTTTGTACCATATATCCTTATAGCTTATTTTACACCTAATAGTTTGTACCTATTAATTCCCTACACTGAAACTAATTCTTGTTTTTGTAAATAAAGGAGGTGAAATAACTGAATTCCCAACTTTTGAGTAGGTATTCAAAGGCAGACTTATTTAGAGAAGGTTTAGCTGAGGGGTTGCTTAGTGATTAAGAGCGAGCCAGAGTTTTGAATCTGGACTCACCACTTCTACTTGTGCAACCTTGGGCAAGATACTTTGACAGTTTTGAGAACCTGTTTCAGTCATAAGGTTCCACTAACTAGACCCTCCCCAAGAACAGGAACAGTATGTTAACAGAATAAAGGAGACAAACCATATGGTCATTTTCACTGGATGCAAAAAGTTGGGGAGGGGTGTCTGCCAAAATACAATACCCATTTGTGAGAAAAACAGAGCAAAGTATAAACAGAAGCATTATGTATAAAAGGTATCCATCTAGGCACCTACATAAAACCAACAGCATTCTTGATGGACTACTCTTTCCTTCTTAAAATTGGGATGCACAAGCCTTAATGGTACAAAACCCACCTACCAATGCAGGAGACGTGAGTTCGATTCCTGGGTTGGGAAGATCCCCTGGAAAAGGACTTGGCAACCCACTCCAGTATTCTTGCCTGGACAATCCCATGGCAGAGGAGGCTGGTGGGCTACAGTCCATGGGGTCACAAAGGGGTGGACACAACTGAGCAACTAAGCATGCACACACAAAGGCTGAGGCGAGGAAAACTCCTAGGGAGCAAAATGCAAGGATGCATTTACTCCCAGATGCCCACTTACACCACCCTGATCTGACAGTACTCCTTGAATATCACTCCCTAGGTGTCTTCCCAACTTTACAATAGTCACAAGCTGCTCTTACCATTTATACTCAACATGTATTAGAAGTCCTAACAGGTAAACAGGTAAGAAAATAATTTTTCAAAACCAGTGAGCAACATAGAGAACAGACTTATGGACATGGGGAAAGGGGAAGAGAGGGTGAGATGTATGGAAAGAACATGGAAACTTACATTACCATATGTAAAATAGATAGCCAACAGGAATTTGCTGTATGCCTCAGGAAAAACGCTAACAGGGGCTCTGTATCCACCTAGAGGGGTGGGATGGGGAGGGAAATGGGAGGAAGCTTCAAAAGGGAGGGGATATATGTATACCTATGGCTGATTCATGTTGAGGTTTGACAGAAAACAGCAAAATTCTGTAAAGCAATTATTCTTCAATAAAAAATAATTTAATAATTTTAAATTTTAATTTTTATTAGCAAGGTCTCATGACACAAGAGAAAAAAATTTTAATTGTTATCTGTGAGCAAGTTATCAATTGGAGAAAAACCCAATTCCACTGATAGGTTTTTATCAAAAAATCTTAAAAGTTATGACAATCAAAATCACACAAAACATTATACCAAACATTGCTGAGAAAAAGATGACAGATGGAGTCAACTCAATCCTAATCCATCATAGTGCCTGTCAGGACTTTAAAAGATAGAAATCAACAGACTTACTTTAATATTTGCACATAAATACAGAATTCATCAAAGTCAAAGGCTCCAAAGTAATTCAGTGGAAAAAGCACAAATGGTGCTGGATTTACCATATGGATAAAAACAAACCTCAACCCCTACCTTGTATCACAGAAAAAAAACTGAGGTGGATAATAAGATGTAAAAGCCAAAAATTATAAAGCTTTTACAAGAAAACAATGTCACCAACCCAATGTGGAGGAAGGCAAATTTATTATAAAAGATCCACTTAACAAGGTGGTAAATTATGACTGCTGAAATTTAAGAACTACTCCAGACACTACTAGAAAAACAAAGACAGACTAGGAGAAAATATTTACAAAATACACCAAAAAATTGTATCCAAAATATATAGTTCCATATCTCATTAATGAAAACAGCTAATTTTTAAATATACAAAACTTATTTTCATTCTAAGAATACAGTAATGGCTAACTGAACACACAAGAGTGCACGCTCATTAGAGAAACATAGATTAACACAAGATACTACTACACACTCAGAAGCTACAATGCTCATATGAGGAAATGTTCATAGCAGCTTTATTAATACTTTCTCACAACTGAGAACCAACAAAATGTTCATTTAACATAACAGCTAAACAAACTGTGGTACATTCATACAGTGGACTACTACTCAGCAATAAGAAATACATGGTTCAACCTCTCAAAACTGTGTACTTACGAAAGCATTAAGTGATTCAATTTAGTTTCAGAGCTGGGATGGGGGAGGAAACCCTACTCTTTAGTGAAAAAATCTGGATAGTAGTTAAACAATGAGTAATACTTCATTGCTTAGGTAGTGGTATAAGGGAAATTTCTTTGGTCCTGATGTGGCTGTGGGCCAAGAGTATACATTCTTAAAAATTGTAAAGATTTGTATGTATCAACTTTGTAAATCTGACCTAATGAGGTGTGTGTAACAGATAGTTCAGTGTACCAGAGCAGAATTGAGGACTCTGAAGCTAGGGTGTGATGGTTCAAGGAGAAATACATCCAATTTAGATGTTTAATTATAAATTTCAACCTATCTGGGGGGCTTCTAACTCACGTGTGTTGTCAGTTGCTCAGTTGTGTCTGACTCTTTGTGACCCCATGGACTGTAGCCCACCCAGCTCCTCTGTCCATAGGACCCTCCAGGTGAAAAAGACTGGAGTAGGCTGCCATGTCCTACTCAAACAGGATATGGGACATCTCTTGACACTGCCAATAGTTTTCTTCCAATCTGAGTTACATCACAAACCTCTATGACTCTGCCTCAATTTCATCCTAGGTTTCACTCAGGAAAATGCTGGATTACAAGTAGTTTGAAGATGGTTCAGTTTGGGGATAAGAATTGACACTTCTCGTGTTATAAAGGACTAACAAAGTGAATTCTAAGGCGCAAACGGAAGTGGGAAGAAACTAGGGAAGGAAAACAAACTGATGGGGATCAACAGTGGGCATGCCTGCAGTGAACTCCTTTAGTCTCTAAAGGTAGAAATGGGTGGATAGGAATTCAAAGGACTAATCCTTCTTCCATTATAACAGAAAGGGCAGATGAAGACGTCAAGTTTGAAGGTGGGTAGCTGGGAAGTGGTGTTACCTGGCTAAGACAATGAAAGTCTTTCCTGTTTCATGGTGTGTCACATTTACCATATTCAGATTATGTCCCCGAATCTCATCAGTTAACACCAGGTGTTTGCCAAACTCAAGTTACCTGTTCCTATAAAACAATCTGGCACTGTAAGACTGCACACACCTTTAACATCTTGCTTTTCTAAGATCAACCTTTTCTTTTTAGAGCTGGGTTCTGTGGCACTCAGGAATCTTGGTTCACTGACTAGAGAGCTAACCTGTGCCCCCTGCACTGGGAGCGCAGAGTCTTAATCAGTGGACTGCCAGGGAGGTCCTTCTAAGATCAACCCTTTTTAACTCAGATTTTGGACAATATTCTGATAAGCTTATTTTAAGAAAGATCTGAATATAATAAAGATTCCAGTTTTTAGCTTATTGTATATGAGACTGAAGAACTGAAATTTTGCCAAATGCTGAGATATGTATCTGCACAGCACAACGATCAAAAGCTTTTAACTATGTTCTAGTTGCAAGAACTGTGAATTAAACTCTGCTCCCCATCCCACCAGGAAGTACCTATTCCATAATAAATGCTGGAATATTCCATCTTCAAACTTTTCTAGTTCCAAACTCTAGCATTCTTATTCTACTTACACTTTTCCTACTCTGATGACCTGGGATACAGCCCAGATGATTTCCTTTCAGCTTCAGTTATGAAGCTACTATCAACAACAAATCGTTTAAAACTGTTCTCCCAGAACTTAAAGATCTTATCTTTATAACATCTCCCATAACCTTAAAAAAATCATTAAATATTAATTCCTTCAATTAATTACAAAAACTTTATATAGAGTCTAGTATTTGGTCATGTATACTATTTAAAAAAATACATTGACAGAAAACTTTCTGAATGTCACTAGACAATGAATTAAGCAAACCTTTATTGAAGCTTAAATTGTGGGTACAGAAATACATTTCAAGTGATTTAAGTCCAACACCATGAAGAGAGAAATTATGGCACCAAAATTTTCCCTCCTCTACCATACATACTAGGATTAATTTAGATTACTAGTCAATCTATTTTTCATTTTTTTCTAGGCTTTGTTCCATACAAAATTTGTGCAGGTCTTCAACATGAAATAGAAATCTTTTAAATCTATTAGGGGGAGGAAAATCAGACCTCGAGCCAATAAATGTCATCAAATCTACTGGGACACTGTTCAAGAACAAAATCCACTTTGAGCATTGGTCCTCATAATAGCACCAAAACATTAGGTACTGTGCGTAATTACAGAAAATCAGAATGATCCATTGATTGAAAGCTTCTTCAATGAAGCTCTGAATCAACAATGTGCTTAAAATAAAAGTCAAGTGTTCCAACCACTTGATTTCAAACCAAGCAGATTTTATGTTCAGAAACACTAAAAAAAAAAGTGTTTCCTTCATAAATACGGAAGGAACAAAAGCATCACTGCATCAATCCAGAATCAAAAATTGTTTGAGGACAAGAAGAAATACAAAATTGAGTCAACTTTGCTCTTTTATCAACTGCTTAAATGTCCATGTTAGCAAATACAGCTAAAAGATGCCAACGCTTTTATGCCTGTATTTTTAGGTCATTTCCCATCAATGATTTAGGAATTTTGTGTGTAACGTTTCGTGGAGAGCATTCTGCTGCACTGAGTATGTCTGAATAACCTTAACAGTTCTCATTCATCACCTGATCCTATTCCATGGTGAAAGGACAAACAAGCAAGAGGAACCAAGTCGGAACACTTTTACATGTATCATAAAGTCACAGATCTTTTAAGTCACAAGATGGAAAAGACATTCAATCTGCTTTGAACCAAAGTTCATGGCATATCAACAGAAATTAGTGGAAATGGATACAAAAGTAAGTTAAGGTGAATCATCTGACCTGACTTGATTTGTTGAAACCAATACCCTTATCTTCAATCTCCTCGTTAATAAATTGTGATAAAAAATTCTTTTGTACTACTTAGCAAGTTAATAAAGACATGGTACTTATCAGAAGCTCATTTCATTTAATGGGGGACACCAAATGGCACAGTTTCCATACAGTTCTGCCATATTCCCTAGTACCAATCTACGCCTTCTTTGCTAATCAACAATAGTTTATTCCAAAAGAGCTCATGGCAATGAAAAATGTCAAACTCCATTGACCTTAAAAGAAAATTAAGCCTAGGGTCTACCCCCGCCTACCCCCTCTGGGGTACAGATTAGTATAAAACCCACAGTGTAACAGTGTATTGCTTTATTGAGGGGGTGTGATTGGGAGGGGAGACACCATGGTAATGGAAGGAATCAAAGTGATACAAGCACAGAAAGCGGTGTTAAAGTATAAATACACAGAATGGACAGTTTCCTTAGAGGACTTGACTCGTGGAAGAAAAACTTTAACTGCTGTTGCAAAAACATCTGTATGAAGTAGAAATCGGTTTCAATAACATTAGTAGAGAATATATCCTAGAAAGTGGAGGTAACTGGATGTAAAATCCTGGCAGCAATTAATAGAACAGTCCCAGATGGCTAGGCTGAGGCCAACACCTAATGAGGACGAAAGCCTTGTCTGTGGGGAATTTTGGATGACACCTGGAGAAATATTACACTGTGCGTAAACCAAATTGAATTGTTTTCACAAGTGTTGTAAAGTTTCATATAGTAAAAGGTTTTTTCTACATGCACTTCAATTTCACAGCAAGAGTGGCATAGGATACCTAAACACAGAAGAGAGCATTCATGCAAGATATCTAATTCCTTGATATAATAATGCATACAATTCAAAATGATTACACTATCATTACATCTAGGGCTTTCTGCAACTATAAGGTGGTGGTTATGGAAAGCATGGCCCTTGGTATCAATATCTAAAAAGCAGCCACCACCTTCTATGTGTGTTCTCTTTTTGCGTTTTTTCTTCATGTTTCTTAATCAACTCTGCTGTTGTTGCTGCTTCTTAGCAAAACTGGTAAAAACAAAATTGTAATCATTGAACAAAGCACTCTGGCAATCAAGACGTTTAAAACCTTCAATCTTCTGGGGCGAGGAAAGCACTGTGCGACATTTAGAACTCTGGGGAAAAAATGAAATTAACCATTAGCATTTCCAATCTGCAGTAATATTTTCAAACAAAGCAGTCATGCAGTAAGTATTTAAGACTGCTATTTTAGTCAGACTGTGGCACTGGGGGCTTCCCTGGTGGCTCAGAGTGATAAAGAATCTGCCTGCCAGTGCAGGAGACACAGGTTTGATCCCTGATCCAGGAAGTTCCCACATGCTACTGAGCCAAGTAAGCCCATGTGCCACAACTGGGCCCTTGTGCCCTAGAGCTGGTGATCCACAAAAAGAGAAGCCATCATTAATGGGAAGCCCACACCTGCAACGAAGAGTAGCCCCTGCTCCCTACAACTAGAGAAAAGCCTGTGTAGTGACGAAAACCCGGCACAACCAGAAATAAATAAATAAAATTTAAAAACCAAAACAACAACAAAACCAACCCCATGGAACTGAAATATTTTAGCTGACTTCCTAGGGGCTGGATGCAGGGGGACACTTTATGTCTTCTGGCACCACCATCCCCAAGGTCTGTCAACAGGGAAAACAGATAGGATAAGAGGAGCCCATGAACTGGGCTAGATATAAAACAAGGACCAGAAGTCTGATGACAGGCATAAGGCTTCTCATCTACCAAACACCTCAATTAGTAGTATCTCTGGCTGATTATATGGCATCTCAGAATACATTTTATGACATGCCTCACTATCCTTATTTTCTGTCAGATTTTATTGCCGATGAAAAAAACGTATTACCTGATTTACAAACAGGGTGGTCACAAATTTTCCTGGCTTGAAGACTTCCACAACTTTCCTGATCAGGTCATCATAGGAGGTCTGACTTAAGTTTGTTTCAAAGCTAACATAAGAAAATTCTGGTTCTGGAGTGATGTGAATAGTCCAGTAAGTTCCCTTAAGAGAAATAGCTTTGTGTTAATAATGGAAAGGGCACACTTAAAGGTTTAAATTATTAAGCAAGATATTCTTACTTACATCCGATTTCATCCCATTCATTGAATACCCACAAGGATTGAACATTGTGGCATCAATGACAGAACCTGGTATCAGGTCACGAATTCCACTCTCCTGGGAAAGAAAGCCAGAGACTGATTTAAAAGCAAATCTGGAAAAGAAACAGAGAATGAGCCAAAGTATTTAGCTGCCAAGCAGGGTACAGAACCGTTATTGAAAATGCTTACACGAGTGACATCCTTTGCAGTAACACCATCTTTCATGTAGAACTGGTCCATGACTGCTGGGTCAAGCTCACTCATCAGAATTTCCAGGGTTTGATCTGGCTGATTGATTACCCTACTCTCTGGGAAATCCAAAGTATACAAGTACCTATATAAAAGTACAAAATAGTTTCTAAAAGTGACAACTGCAAGTTTAAAAAGAAATCTTATATAAAACAAAACCTCCATCAGATTGGGTTCAACATACCAACAGTCAGAATTCATACGTCCCATACAATATGCTGCTCCATCTGTTGAGGCAGGAGAACATAAAATAAATTTAACAGATCCATCTGACAGCAAGTAGGCAGGCTCCCCCCCCACTTTAAGAAAACACTTTATTGGCCGTCATTTAGAGATGCTCTTCGGCTAATAAGCCAGTTTGAATGGTGCTGAGAAAACTACGGTTTACTCTCCTCTAAGACTCCATCAGGAGATGGAGTTTGGTCGCCTATTTACCTACTCTCTCCAGGAAATGAAGTTATGCAGTTCGTCCTCCTTTCCATGGTGTTTCATAGCCTCATTCAACAGAGTAAGTTAACAGCTGGTTGAAATTTAAAATAAATTATATGCGGCACCCTGTTATAGCCTAGTATAGAAGATGAGATAAGAACAGGTAGGATGGAAATCTTTTAAAGATTTTCTTTTTTAAAATCACCCTTGTGAATGACTCTGCGCCAAGTTACTGAAATCATCTTAGGTTTTTAGCCTCTTCTAGGATATAAGGGTGTAAGATTAGGTAACCTTTACTTCCCTGTCCTTGAAGTGCAAAGAGGAAGGTCTATAAATAAAAGCTTATATAAATGGATAGAAGTAAATCTTGCCAATTTAGTTGAAGTGACACTACTAACTCACTTCAGTTGACCATTCTTAAGCCAGCTCAACTCCTGTACAGCATGGTAGACAGTTTCTTAACATGGACCAGTATCTTAGCATGGGTTTATGAAGTCATGGGGCATTTTTCTGGATGAAGGGATCACAGCCTTCATACCCACTGAAACAGACAGAAATGACAGCAACTGGCTAGAAGATGAGTTCTCCATCTGGCAGGTGATCAGTTACTTGATTTTTTTCTCCCATCATTTCAACAGTTACACAACAATACTCAAAAAGTTGTAGTCAGCTAAATTGATACATTTAACTTAACTATACAAAGTGCTATGTTTGATACACAGGCATACACACACAACACACATATCTAACATCCAGAAGCAGGACTCAATTCTACTTAAACTTACTTGGGAAAATTGCATTAAGGAACTCTATTTCTTCCTGGAAATTCCGGTGTGGGTACCCTTGGTGAGAAGGCTTCATGAAATTCTTACGAGAATAAAAGAAGCTCTAAAAAGACAGACAGGTAACTTCACACACAGAATTCTATCACCTTTCCTAAACCAATATACTATTTTCTACATATACATATCAAAGCCAAAACTATCTCCACAAATATTCTTTCCCAATGACACTTAACATATACTGTCATTCTTCCTGTGTGCGAATGTTCAGACGTTCAGTCGTGCCCAACTCTTTGCAGCCCCGTGGACTATAGCGCACTTTGCTGGCCGACAAAGGAAAATGAAGGCCGCCGTGTCAAAGAGCAAGGTTTCATACCAATACCCATGAGTCAGTGTTATATAGAGACACAGAGTCCTAACCACTGGACCACCAGGGGATTCCCTAGAGCAGGAGTGTCTGAGCTTTAAAACAGGCATGTAATAAAGATTTTGTGGGAGAATATGTATTGTATATATTTAGTTTCAAAAGAGTGATCCAAAAATTAACATATTGCTCAATTTAGATCATCTTATAGGGATCAACAAAAACAGTTTTAGGTCCCAATGACAGCTGTCCTTTGCCCTAGGACAAACTGAGTAAATTATTTACTAATATTTACAAATTGAGTTAAATATTAAAATTCAACATCTTATCACAACAATTAAAACCCAAGTATAAAGTCTGATAGCATTCAGGAATTAACCGACTATTGCTCTTTAATACAATCAGTTCTTTATTATGAAGTCTAGATGATTTTTCTTGCTTTCCCATCTTCTCTTATTTTCTCCACCATTCAGAGTTACAATGTTAAAGAATTAACTACTGAAAGTATCTGGTTTTTTCTTTCATTTTGAGTTTTATCCCAATTCCTTCTCTGGTTCCTCCACATTTTCCGCTGTCCATGAGTAACAGGCATTCTTTCTCTCCATGGTGTGAGTGTCCTTAGTCATTACAATTCAACAAGTATACAAACTTATTTACCAAGCACATCACCGAACTCTAACGTTTATACCCGACCAAAAGGATAAGTGTTTTTTTGACTACTTACTTGAATTGAGTCAAACCCACTGTAATCCCTAGCAAGTTTCAACAGGGGAACCAGTGCTTTCAGCAAGAGGGTGGTACCACATGTCTTCAAAATGAAACGTCTCTTGGAGACAAACATGCTACTCTCACTGCAGTTTAAAAGAAAGTCACAATATTATAACAATGTTTATGTACTACTGAGATGCTTAACCTATTATTATTGGACTATCATTTAAAGTGTAAATTTTTGGCTCATAATTTTAAACATTAAGTTCTCAAGGAAGCAAATAATTCTTCCTCTTCTATTACATGAAAGATCCCACGGAAACATAAACTAGGTATAAAGCATATTAGCTCATTACACAAACCCTCTTTTACAGGTCAATTTTCCTCCACACCTAACCCAACCCAGGACACTTATTAAATTCATTCTTTACTTCGTCTTGAACTGCCTGCTCTCACGTGTATGTCTGTAACCATCTCATTACTTTTCACTGGATAACAAGTTCCATGAGGAAAGGAATGTTGCTTTTACTATTATATCCCTAGGGCCTGGCACCTAATAGGCATTTGATAAACAACTGTATATGTCAAATATAGACTTAGTAAAAGCAGGCACCATGTTCAATACAATAGCCTCAAAGCCCAACATTCTATCTCTGTACCTAAAAAAGAACTGCATGGCTTTCCTCTCTTAAATAACAGCAATCCTATTTCTATGGTAAAGCTAATTTTCACTCTGCTTCAAGCTTTGATAGAGAAGCACAAACTAAAAATAAAGGAAGTGAGGGCAAGGGAACAATGCCATTCAATCCTCTTTTGCAGAAACTTCCTGCTAACCTCCAGGGTAATAAAGATGGCAGCCACCTTGAAGAGCTATTAGGTAAGACTTCAAACACCTTATTGCCTAGGGACACCTGAAGTAAACATTTTATTTTACACCATATTTTTTTAAAAAAGATAAAAACTATTATAGAACCAGTATACAGAGAACAATTAACTCTTCCATATGAAGTATGATTCACACTGAAATCGGTTAACCAATACTATTTCAGAGGGCTTACCTGAGTACATAAGCTTCCTGCTTGTCAGTTTTTGTCACACTTATGATTGAACATTGCACATCCTTCAAAAGTATGTCCCACTCGGATCTATTATTTAACCAAAAAGAGGATGATTAATTTATGACAGAACTTGCCTACTTTCATAAAAATTACAAAAGTCTCACCATGATTTAAAATCATGCTTTGTATTTTTTGTCTCATTCTTGCTCCACCTTCTCTTATGAATGTTACGTTAATGAAGTGACTTTTGGAAGCAAGTGAAGTTGGACGCTTGTTGCCAGGAAGGTCCACCTTGTGATTAGAAGGTTGGAACCTCTTATCCAGCCCCTGACCTATGTATGGATGGGGAGAGGGGCTGGAGATTAAGTTCAATCACTATGCTGCATGCCTGCTAAGCCGTCCAACTCTTTGCAACCCCATGGACTGTAGCCTCCAGGATCCTCTGTCCACTGAATTCTCCAGGCAAGAATACTGGAGTGGATTGCTGTGCCCTCCTCCAGGGGATTTTCCTTCTTTTATGAATACCAACATTTAATTGTTTCAAAATAATCTATATTGACATATACACCAAGTAAGATGGATGCATTTTGCTACAGCATGTTAAGAAGCAAACCAAAATCCAGGAAGTTATACTACGTATTTGCAATTCATTATGAAAAAGACAAATGAGACCCAAATAAGACGTTTCTCCAAAGAAGACATACAGATGGCCAACAAGCACATGCCCAGTGTCACTCATTAAGAGGAATGCAAATCAAAACTACAGTGAAGCATCACATCTCACCCATCAGAAGGGCCATCATTTGCTGGAGGGACGTGAAGAAAAAGGAACTAACTCTTCCTGCACCGTTGGTGGAAATATAAAGCAATAGAGCCACTATGGAGAACAGTATGGAGGTTCTTTAAAAAACTAAAAAAGAACTACCATATGAACCATGAACTTCCAGATGTTCAAGCTGGATTTAGGAAATGCAGAGGAACAGAGATAAAATTGCCAACATCCGCTTTGATCATGGAAAAAGCAAGAGAGTTCCAGAAAAACATCTACTCTGCTTTATGGACTACACCAAAGCCTTTGATTGTGTGCATCACAACAAACTGTGGAAAACTCTGAAAGAGTTGGGAATACCAGACCACTTAACCTGCCTCCTGAAAAATCTGTATACAGGTCAAGAAGCAACAGTTGGAACTGGACATGGAACAACAGACTGGTTACAAGTTAGGAAAAGAGTACGTCAAGGCTGCATTTTGTCACCCTGCTTATTTAACCTATATGCAGAGTACATCAAGAAAGATGCCAGGCTGGATGAAGTACAAGCTGGAATCAAGATTGCTGGGAGAAATATCAATAACCTCAGATATGCAGATGACATCACCCTTATGGCAGAAAGTGAAGAAGAACTAAACAGCCTCTTGAAGAAAATGAAAGAGGACAGTGAAAAAGTTGGCTTAAAACTCAACATTCAGAAAACTAAGATCATGGCATCTGGTCCCATCACTTCATGGCAAATCAATGGGGAAACAATGGGAACAGTGAAAGACTATTTTGAGGGGCTCCAATATCACTGCAGATGGTGACTGCGGTCATGAAATTAAAAGACACTTGCTCCTTGGAAGAAAAGTTATGACCAACCTAGACAGCATATTAAAAAGCAGAGACGTGACTTTGCCAACAAAGGTCTATCTTTGGTTTTTCCAGTAGTCATGTATGGATTTGAGAGTTGGACTATAAAGAAAGCTGAGCTCCGAAGAATTGATACTTTTGAACTGTGGTGTTGGAGAAGACTGTTGTGAGTCCCTTGGACTGCAAGGAGATCAAACCAGTCTATCCTAAAGGAAATCAGTCCTGAAGATTCACTGGAAGGACTGATGCTGAAGCTCCAATACTCTGGCCACCTGATGTGAAGAACTGACTCATTTGAAAAGACCCTGATGCTGGGAAAGATTGAAGGCAGGAGAAAAAAGGGATGACAGAGGGTGAGAGGGTTGGATGGCATCACCGACACAATGGACATGAGCTTGAGTATCTCTGGGAGTTGGTGATGGTCAGGGAGGCCTGGCGTGCTGCAGTCCATAGGGTAGCAAAGAGTTGCTATCGACTGAGCAACTGAACTGAACTGATGAACCAGTAGTCTCACTCCTGGGCATATATATATACATATATATCTGGAGAAAAATATGGCTCCAAAGAATATATGCACCCCAGCGTTCACTGCAGCACTGTTTACAATAGCCAAGACATGAAAACAACCTAAATGTTCACTGACAGAGGAATGGAAAAAGATGTGGTACAGGTATGCAATGGAATTACTCAGCCATGAAAAAGAACGTAATAATGCCATTTGTATCAACATCCATGGACCTAGAATTGTCAAGTAAGTCAGCCAGAGAAGAAATATCTAATGACATGCCTCATATGTGCAATCTAAAAAGAAATGGTACAGATGAACTTATTTACAAAACAAACAGATTGGCAGATTTAGAGGAAGACTTTATGGTTACTAGGCGGTAAGAATAGGGAAAACGGATAGTTAGGGTGTTTGGGATCAGCATGTACACACTACTGTATTTAAAACATATAACCAACAAGGTCCTGCTGTGTAGCACAGGGAACTCTGCTCAGTGTTATGTGGCAACCTGGATGGGAGAGAAATTCAATGGATACATGTATATGTATGGCTGACTTCCTCTGCTGTCTACCTGCAACTATCACAACATTATTAATCAACTATACCTCAATATAAAATATAAAGTTTAAAGAAAGAAAAAAAAACTAAATTGCTACATGATCCTTTTACTGTTTTTTAAAATGTCACCTTAATAGTTCAGGGTGAGTTATTAAAAATATTCATTTAACAGAATTATTCTGTTAAAGCACCAGATATATACATATATTCCACGTGAAGTGTTATCTTATTTTTATCTACATAAGTGAAGCTTACTCATTTCACTGCTAATATCTTACCTGTTTATAGAACCTACCCATAAACTTAAACATAGATTATTTTTTCAAATATTTTTTCTATAACATACTTTTCTGTCAATCTGACACAAAATGCTAAAATTTTTGACCAGGATTTGTTCATTTTCAGTGTCCATCTGAAATTTTTTCTCAACATTGTTCAAACTGGGCCATTCCTACTGATCTATCTTCAAGTTCACTCACTCTTTGTCATTTCTATTCTATAAGCCCATCCAGTAAACTTTTTATTCCAGTAGTTATTTTTTAGTTCCATCTTCTGCTTCTCTGCTAAGATTTGTGTTATTACTTCTTATAGCATGGTTATGATAACTGCTTTTAAATCCTGACCTGCACCACCTTGAGGCTGAAGTCTACTAGACTGTCTCCCTTTGAGGCAATTTCCTCATTGCTTGTGATTGCATCCTAGACATCACATTATATGATTTTAAATCTTCACACCCTATGGAGCATGCTGATTAAAAAAAAAACTATGTTAGCAGACAGTTGAAATGGTTAAGTTCAGTCTTCTTGTTCTCATCCAACTTCTATGTGTTAGGTTACTGTCTCCATAATCTCCACGACAGCTCCTAGCTCAACAGTGGGGGCGGGGTGGGGGTGTGTGTGTGTGTGAAGATGGCCTGCTTCTTGGCCCTCTGGCTAGAAAGCCCAGGCTTTAGTCTCCCGGCTCTGCAGCAGTCTACTATAGGACTGCCTGAGCTACAGCAGGAAGGAACAGGAAAAAAAAAAAGCAAAGCAATACAAAAACAACAAAGGAAAATCCCCACTCTCTGTAACCCAAAGGGGCCCCCTCCCATTCCTTGTCCACATTCCAGAAAGAGACCTCTCTAAGAGCTCAGTTTGTGTGCAATTCCAGGTTTCTGGCAGCTTTTGAGACCACCCCAGGAGATACCAAGAGAAAAAAGAAACAAACTCATGGACAATTCAGTGATGTTTTGAGTTTTGGCTTCCTCCTGCAATCCACCTAACATTTACTTTCCAGAGTGCTCAGCTGCTGCATGCATTCTGTCCAGGGTTTCTAGATGCATTTAGTGAGAGTAGAGTTTGCTTACTCCACCTTGATGGAAACAGGAATCCTCCTGCACTCATTCTATCACTGTTAATAAATTGTGCAACCATACTCTTCCTCACCTAAAAGAAACCCTTAAGTAGTCAGTAGTTTTCAAAGTCATGGTATGAAAGGAACTGCTTTAAAACATTTTAAGCCAAACACAATTGAATAGTCTATCAACCAAGTGATTATAAAAACAATTTAGAGAACTGATGGCTCAAAAATACAGGGCAGGAAAAATGTGAGATTTAGAATTGAAGAAGTCAATACAATGCTATCCATGAGCATAAAGAGGAGAGAGAAAACAGTTGGGAATTTCAGCAAATTATTAAAGTCACATTTTGGTAGAAAAATAAGCCCCTTATTTTTTCCTTAAATAAAGCTTTTTTGGATCCTAGCCACACCCAGATCATGATAAATATCTCAAATACTATGCTCTTTACAAATGATAGTACATGGACTGAATGGTCTTAGTCACTCTGCCAGAAAAGTAGAACATAAACGGCACGCCATCTTTTATTTATCTTTAATCAGTCAGTTGATTTTTGGTTGTGCGGAATCCTGGTTGCTGCACGTGGCTCCTCCTGCTGCAGAGCGTGGGCTCCAGGTGCCCGGCGCGCAGGCTCTGAACACAGGCTTCAGTAGTTGTGGCTCAGGCGCTTCTCTGCTCTGAGGCATGTGGATCAAACCCGTGTCCCCTCCATTGGCAGGCAGATTCTTATCCACTGTACCACCAGGTAAGTCCCATATTTTATATTAACAGTTTTTAGTCTGTGGTTTAATAAAAATAGAACAAATCAAAGTGTTTACATGGGAAAAGATACAATTACGATAAGAGACTTCTATGTCATCTGACTGAATAAGACTAGGAATGGCTAACTGGCTACTTTTTTTTTCCCTATGTGGACCATTTTTAAAGCCTTTATTACAATGTTGCTTCTGGTTTATGTTTTGTTTTTTTGGCCCCAAGGTATATGGGATCTTAGCCCCCTGACCAGGGAATCAAACCAGCACCCCCTGCATTGGAAGGCCAAGTCCCAGCTACTGGACTACCAGGGACATCCCCTACCCTTTTGGGGGCCGGGGCCGGGGAGGTGGCAAGCAGGACAGATTGTGGATTGGGAAAAGACAGTCTCTTGGGCAACTGGTGTTGGGAAAACTGGATCTGCACACAGAAGAATGAAACGGAATCCTTACCTTACACTGCATAACTCAAAATGGATTTAAACACCTCAATTAAGACACAAAACTATAAAACTCTTAGAAGAAAACATGGGGGTAAACTTTATGAGACTGGATTTGGCAAAGCTTTCTTGGATGTTACACAAAAAGCACAGGCAACAAAAGCAAAAATAGGCAAATAGAACTGCATCAGACTTAACGTTTGTGTATCAGAGGAAAGCACTCAACAGAGTGAAAAGACAATGTGCACAACTGGAAAAGCACCTGCAAACCTTACATCTTATAAGAGTAGTATCCGGAATAAATAAGGAACTCCAACAAGAAAAACAAATAACCTAATTTAACAGTGAGCAAAAGGTCTTAAATAGACAATTCCCCTCCCCCCCCAAAGATAAACAAAAGGCCAATAAGCACATAAAAAGATGCTCAATGCCACTAATCATAAGACAATGCGAATCACAATCACGATACCATCTCGGGCTCACTAGGATGTCAGATACTGAAAAGGAAAAATGAAAGAACAAGTACTGGCAAATGAAGAGAAATTTTAACACTTGTGCACCACTGGTGAATGGATGGATGAAGCACAAGCTGGAATCCAGAAATATCAAGAACCTCAATATGCAGATGACACCACATTTATGGCAGAAAGTGAAGAACAACTAAAGAGCCTCTTAATGAAAGTGAAAGAGGAGAGTGAAAAAGTTGGCTTAAAACTCAACATTCAGAAAACTAAGATCATGGCATCCGGTTCCATCACTTTGTGGCACATCAATGGGGAAACAATGGAAACAGTGAAAGACTATTTTGGGGGGCTCCAAAATCACTTCAGATGGTGACTGCAGCCATGAAATTAAAAGACGCTTGCTTCCTGGAAGAAAAGTTATGACCAACCTAGAAAACATATTAAAAAGCCAGAGACATGACTTTGCCAACAAAAGTCTGTCTAGTCAAAGAATATGGTTTTTCCAGTAGTCATGTATGGATGTGAGAGTTGGACTATAATTGATGCTTTTGAACTGTGGTGTTGGAGAAGACTCTTGAGAATCCCTTGGACTGCAAGGAGATCAAACCAGTCCATCCTAAAGGAAATGAGTCCTGAATATTCATTGGAAGGACTGATGCTGAAGCTCCAATACTTTGGCCACCTGATGCAAAGAACTGACTCATTTGAAAAGACCCTGATGCTGGGAAAGATTGAAGGAAGGAGGAGAAGGGGATAACAGAGGATGAGATGGTTGAATGGCATCACCAACTCAATGGACATGAGTATGAGCAAACTCCGGGAGTTGGCGATGAACAGGGGGGCCTGGCATACTGCAGTCCATGGGGTCGCAAAGAGTCAGACACAACTGAGTGACTGAACAGAACTACTGGTGAAAATGTAAAATGGTACAGCCGTTATGGAAAAATTATGAATGTTCCTTAAAAAAATGTAAAAAAACAGAACTACCACATGATCCAACAATTCTACTTCTGGGTGTGTGTGTGTGTATATAATTCAAGACAGGATCTGGAAGAGACATTTGCACATCTATGTTCATTGTTACAACTGTCAAGAGTAGGAAGCAACCCAAATGTCCATCAATGGATTAATGGATAAAGACAATGTGGTGTATGCAAAAAATGGCTTATGTGGCCTTAAAGGAAAGTTTATCACATGCTTCAATGTGAATGAACCTAAGAATTTCATGCTAAGTGAATCACACCAGTCAGAAAAGGATGAATACCACAAAAGGATATAGGTTTCCACTTATATATGGCACTCATCTCATACATTCATATGAAGTATCCAAAGTAGCCAAATCATAAGGAAAGGTGACTGATAAAGGCTAGAGGAAGAGAGGAGGGGAAATTAACCTGTAATGGGTAGTTTCAGTTTTGCAAAATGAAAAGTTCTACAGATCTCTTGCACAACACTGTGAATATATTTAATACTGAATGTTCACTTAAAATGGTTAAACTTAATGTTAGACTTTTACTTTTTAATAATTATTTATTTTTGGCTGTGCTGGGTCTTCACTGCTGTGTACAGGCTTTCTTTAGTTGTGGTAAGCAGGGGGCTTCTCACTGTGGTGACGTGTCTTGTTGCGGGGCACAGGCTCTACGGTGAGTGGGCTTCAGTAGTTGCGGTACATGGGCTCAGCTGCCCTGTGGCATGCGGGATCTTCCCAGGCCAGGGATTGAACCGGTGTCCTTTGCATTGCAAGGCGAATTCTTAAACACTGGACCAACAGGGAAGCCAATGTTAGACTTTTAAGAGAAGTAAATTATAGAGGGAACAGAATGCTGCTGGCAGATGCAAAAAACCCTTTAGAACAGTTTTGCTTTTATCCCTTGGATTCTACCCTCAGATATAGTGGGTCAGAAACTGCAGCTGGTGCCTGGAAACCTGCATTTATTTAAAAGGCCTCCATGTGATTAGGTTCCTCTAACAGATTTCCTCCTTTAAGCAAAAATCTCTGCTTTCAGGGTTATCAAGTAATTTACCCCGAAAGTTATGCAACTGAACTGTTTGAACGTTCCTGAAGTGTGACCTTAGTCAACAGCCTGACTCATCTGTTCAGACACTCTACTTATCACCTTGCATTCAGACCTCAACACCACAGCCAAGGTGGTAGCAGTCTAAGAGCAGTCTGCGTCAAACCCATCCTAAAACATGAGATTACTCTTCAGCAAAGTCTAGGCTGACCAAAATTTAATTCAGATATCCAGAGAAATAAGCTTTCATCTTCTGTTCAAAGCAATCAACCCAGAATGCACTGTTAATTATAATCAGAGAAACTTAAGTTCTCCACCTCAAACTTTCACCGAAAAATTAAATTAGCATCATTACTGCTACATTGATTTATTACTTTCAATGTGTACCTCTCAAAAAAAGGTGGTTTAAAGATAGCAGTTCAAGTTTTTTGAAACTGCTGTGAGGAATGTATTGAGAGGCTTAATTCAATAGGAAGCCCCTCTACTCCAAAATATTTACCCTAAAAGGTTTTTTGGCAAGGGGTTGTAAATTCCTCCAGTGTAAATTACTGATACTGCAATATGGTGCAATGATGTAGTCAAGTAAGGCATGAGTTCTGGGAAAATTAATGCTGAGGTGTAATTTACTATTTTTGCAACTGCTGCCAGTCCTTTGCTAAAGATTTTATCATATAAAATTTGAGTGAAGGAAAGAAAGAATAGCAGAAAATGCCAGTAGTCCTAAATGTCTTCTCCAATATTAACATTACAGATTCTAGTTTTCATATTTTGACACAGCTAAAACACCTCTGCTGTTGCTGCTAAGTCGCTTCAGTCGTGTCCGACTCTGTGCAACCCCGTAGACAGTAGCCCACCAGGCTCCGCAGTCCCTGGGATTCTCCAGGCAAGAACACTGGAGTGGGTTGCCATTTCCTTCTCCAATGCATGAAAGTGAAAAGTCAAAGTGAAGTCGATCTAGCCTTCCGCAATTAATAAACATTTACTCTTTACTTCCATTCATTTCAATTTCCCATGTGAACCCATTTCCTTACTAACAGTCCAGGTCTGCGATGAATTCTAAAGCAAAAAGGAAAGTCAATTTGAGAGCCCTGAAAGATCAAACTATCGTTCCTCACCAGTATTTCTTATTTTCTAACAGACTTCCTCCCCATAGCTGCCATTTCTTTTAAAAAGGTTTTTGTCTGGTCCAGCATTTTAGTCCAGCAACTCTTAAATTACAGAAACAGACATAAAGGTCTATTTCTATTCAACATCATTTGAAATCCAAAAATTCTAGTAGAGAAACTCGCGCGTTAAACCTAATATACTACTCCCTCTTTTTATATTTCAACCTTAATTACTTCGTGAAGCAGTCAATTTTAGAAAACATCACCTGTCTTATTCATTTGGATATCTGGACTATTGCTTTTCTGCAACATATTGTTAATCAGTATTATTTAATCCAAGCCATGCCAGAAAAGATAAACGAAAGATTCTCAGTATTATGTACTTCACTCAGATTACACTGAAGGGAAATTCTACTAAATGGCCTACAGGACAGTGGGAAATGTTAACAGAAAGTGGGTTCCAGCTTGGAGTAAAAGCTTGGAAAGATGGACGAATTTTGCTTCAGGTGCGTTCTATTCCTTCATACCATATTAAAAAAAATCAATCCAGATGGGCTGCAGATTTAAATATGAAAAGTAAAACAAAGTTTACAGGGAAAAAAGAATATCTTCATTACCTCCGGATGAGCAAAGATAATTTTAAACAGGACAGAAAAACCACAAACCATTAGTGAAAACACTGATAAACGGGACATTAAAATTATGAACTATTTTCTAAACTGTCATTAATAAAAACAGAAAAGGAAACCAAAGGATAGAAAATGTTTATAATGTACATATTGGAGAGATAATTCATCTATAATATATTAAAGAACTCCTGCAAACTAAAAAATCATCCCTAAAGAAAAAGAAGTGGACTTGAACAAGCATTTCACAAAAGACAGCCAAATGGTGGATAAAGATATAAAAGGATGTTCAACTCCATTAGTCCGAAGGGAAATACACAGACCACTATACACCCACAAAACAGCTAAAATTAAAAAGACAACACAAGTGTTAAATGAAGATATTGAGCAACGGCAGCCTTATGCTGAATATATGCACCCTGTGCTGTGCTTAGTCTCAACCGTGTCTGACTCTCTGGACCCCGGGGATTCTCTAGGCAGGAATACTCGAGTGGGCTGCCATCCCTCCTCCAGGGGATCTTCCCAACCCAGGGGTCAAACTCAGGTCTCCGCACTGCAGGCAGATTATTTTCCGTCTGAGCCACCAGGGAAGTCCAAGAATACTGGGACCGGCAGCATATCCCTCCTCCAGGGGAACTTCCCAACCCAGGAGCTTTACCAACCAGAGAAGCACTGTACGCACCCTCTGACTTAGCAGTTCCATTCCTAGGTGTGTGTGTACCTAACAGGAGAGCATACATGTTGTTTACAAAAAGACATTTACGCTAGTGTTCATAGCAATGTATTTGTGTTAGCAAACTGGAAATTATTGATGTAAATAGTATATTTGATAAATTGTGGTATATGAACACAAAAATACTATACAACATTGAGAACGAACTAAAAAAAACCCCAAACATAATGCTGACCAAAGGAGGCATATAATGCATAACAAATGATTCCATGTTATTAAAAAAACTAGGGAAAAACATGGTGTGTTAAACTCAGGATAGTGGTGTTCCCTCAGGTGGACAGCGGAATAGGTTATAATTGGAAGGAGGCACAGGGGGAGTGGTGGCTAGTTACATTACTTAGATATGAAGGCTGGTTACATGATGGGATCAGTTTGTCAAAATCTGAGATGTACTTATGACTTTCGTAACTTTTATGACTGTGGCCTGCCAGGCTCCTCTGTCCATGGGGATTCTCTATGCTAGAACACTGGAGTGGGCTGTCATTCCCTCCTCCAACGGATCTTCCCGTCCCAGAAATCGAACCCTGGTCTCCCGAATTCCAGGTGGATTACCATCTGAGCTTTGGCAGATTAGCATCACCCCTAGAAGTTCCGTCATGCCTCTCTGTAATCCACCATTCTCCCTTAACTCTCCTCCTTTGCCTGTCATGTATGTATTTTCTAAGTAATCCACCATTCTCCCTTAACTCTCCTCCTTTGCCTATCATGTATGTATTTTCTGAGTACGTATTTTCTGGTTTTATAGACATGAAATCTTACAGTATAGGACTTCTCGTGGGGCTTGTTATTGTTTGTTCTCCAGCACAATTATTTGTTGCGTGTGTCAATAACAGTTCATCGCTCTTTTTTTTAACTAGGAAAATCCCATGGGCGGAGGAGCCTGGTAGGCTGCAGTCCATGGGGTCCCTAAGAGTTGGGTACACTGAGCGACTTCATTTTCACTTTTCACTTTCATACATTGGAGAAGGCAACAGCAACCCACTCCAGTGTTCTTGCCTGGAGAATCCCAGGGACGGAGGAGCCTGCTGGGCTGCCGTCTATGGGGGTCACACAGAGTCGGACACGACTGAAGCGACTTAGCAGCAGCAGCAGTATTCTATAGGATGAATACAGAGTTTTCAGTTCTGGAGCTATTGCAAAATAAAGCTGCTAAGAACGTATTCATGTAAAAGTCTTTGTATGGAGATATTTCCTGTTCACTTGGGCAAACACATGAGTGGACTAGACTGGCTAGATCATATGAGAGATGTATTAACTTAGGGCTTCCCAGGGGGCTCCAGTGGTAAAGAACCTGCCTGCCAATGCAGGTGACAGAAGAGATGCGGGTTCAACTTCTGGGTTGGGAAGATCCCCTGGAGTAGGAAATGGCAACCCACTCCAATATTCTTGCCTGGAGAATCCCATCGACAGAGGAGCTTGGCGGGCTAATATAGTCATAGGGTCACAAAGAGTCGGACACAACTGAAGCAATTTAGCAGGCACGGTAACTTATTAAGAAACTGCCAAACCATTTTCCCAAGTGGATACACTGTTTTCCATTCCCATCTTCAGTTCATGAAAATCCTGATTCCTTCACAGCTCTAGTCAGGGTCTGGTATCAAAATTATATAAACCCCAAAAGGAACTATGATACGTGTTCCCTCTCTATTAACTAATTAGAATGTAATGCTAAGAAAGTAATGTATGAAAAAGGTTGGAATTATTTCTTTCTTGAGTGTTAGAACACTCCAGTATAACCATCTGGGCCTAGATTTTTCTTTATGGGTGATTAAGTCAATTCATGCAGTGGTTATAGGAATATTAGGATTTCTATTTCTTCTTGCATCGATATGGGAAGGTACTTTCCTAGAAATTTTCCTGTAATATCCTGGCTTTTAGCATTGGTAGTGACGCCCTCTTAGGACATCTTAACTCCTTCCATGCCCTTAGGTTTTATGTTTTATAAACAGTATAGTTAATTTAAAGATTCTGTCCTTAAGGTAAAGAATCGAAGATGAAGATTTTAATACTTACAGAGTGGTTACTATGTCTCACACAGTTTTAAGTACTGTATATGTATTAACCCAGTTAACCCTCACAATTACCCCACGAAGAGGTACCATTATTTTCTCCACTTTGGAGAGGCAAAAATATCAAACAGCTAGCTATTAGATGATGTTTGAACTCAAATCTAGACATGCCATAGGCAATGCACTAACCATTTCATTATGCATTACTCTTCTAGATGACTGATAACTCTATGGGATTTAATGAATTCCAAGTATCTACAAAACTTTTGACAATCACAGATTCAACAAAATCAACATTCTTCTTTGCCATCACTTTAAGATCCACGCTGAAGCAGTAAAACAATTTCAGTTGATGAAAGTACAAAAGTCCTTAAACATTTAAAAGAAAGCAAGCTGCCTATTTATGAGCCTTTATCCTTCTCCTTCATTCGGAGAACTAATTCTTAACCAAAAAAGCCTAAGCTTAAATTCAGGCGTTTTTGCCCAAGAACTCCGGGAGGAAACACTCCCTTCCCCTTATCAAGAACGCGTGCTTACTAATAAAGCTTCAGCTCATTTAACGAGCCGGAGCAGAAAATTTTGTTATTCATTTTATGACTTGTTCTTGCACATTAGTTCTTCCTGACAGTATTTCCTAGATAATCCTATTACAATCGTCTTACCAAAGGCATCACCAACACGAGGGAGCTTTTCCATCTGTGAAATGGAGGAAATACTAAGCTTCCCCATATTTATAAGTAACTGCTTGCTAGAGTAGGGGCCATGTTATGACCTCTTAAGTGTCGCACAAAGCTTGAAAAATGAAACCGGTCACATTTTAGCTAACACGAGGTTTTCCTACGGGAGATTCCTTCAAGTGAGACCGCCTTAAAAGTCCCAGCAGCACGTGTCCGCCTAGATTCCCTTCTCCAGTTGCTTTTTGTCAGGAAAAGCGGCGAGTGCAGCCAACATTCCTGAAACGCCCATTGGCCCACACCCCGGGGCAGGCTCCGGGTCCGGCCCAGCAGCTCTTTGGTCGCTGCGTTTCAATGAAGCGGCCGCGCCGGCTCCTCCGCCTCAAGGCACACTAGCGGCACTTATGCACCCAGGAGCCTAGAATGACGAGAGACGTCTAGTGATCCGAGAGCCCGGGAGGGGAAGCTGGGCCCGCCACCATCGGGGTCGCCCGCGTCCTCATCTACGCTGGGATCGAGACTACAAGCCCTCTCCTTTTCTGCGCGATCGCCCAGCTCTCTCGCATGACTGCCCGGGGTGGGAGGCTGGAGCCCCAGATTCCTTTGCAGGATTAGGAATTAAAGGTATTATGTCCGAGCTCCGACCCGCCTCTAGCCCGTAAACGCAGGCTAGCCTCATTCCACTCTGGACTCCGCCGACTCGGTAACAGGTTACACAGCCCAAGGTCAAGAGACTCGGGCGCCAGCCTCGGTGGGCTCTCCGGCCGTCTTCCCGGGAAGCCCCGAAAGGGCTCTGGTGCAGAGCACATTAGGGCGGCGGTGCGGCCCAGCCACTGCGGCACAGCTGCTCCCGCCCAATCCCAGCCGCCCGGGCGCCACATGCTGCCAGCGCCGACCGCGGGCGGGAGGCCTGTTAGTCAGCCCCTCAGCCCTGGCCGGGCCGGCCCCCCCCCCCCCCCCCGCCGCCGCCACACACCCCTTCCCGCCGCACGCGAGAGGACGAATCGCGCTCCCGATCCGCTCCGCTCCCTCCCTCCTCCACTCCCGAGGCGGACACGCCCGAATTAGCGCCTGACTAAGCCCGCCGAGCCACACCTGCCGGGAGGGAACCCGCGCGGCCCCCACCTCCGGACACCCCACCCGGGGTCCCCGACCACCAAATCCGGCCGACGGGGAGTAAAAGTCGGGAGATGAGGGCCGCTAAACCACCCGGAACGGCGCTGCCCGCCGCCCCGCACGCCGCGCCGGGGACGTTACCTGAGCACGCGGCTGCGCCGGCCTACTCCCCTCCCCCCGGGCAGCGCCCGGCCCGGCAACGGTGGCGGGAGAAGCTGGATAGGGCCCCGCGTGGACCTTTGGCTGCTCACCCCCAGCACAGGGGCCCTTTCCACGACTGCGAAAACGACCTTCCGCACGCGGACCTGCCCCCACCTGAAGACTATGGGAACCCAACCCACGGCCCCCAGCCTCAGGCTGGTGCCTCCCAGGCGGCGACAGTCCCCCAGACTCGACTGTGGGCAGGAGCCCCGAGCACCCACCTTGGGATGGTGCGAAGATCCCCAGATCCTTGGTTTGCGTCGGGTTGCTGCCTGGAGAACCAAACCTCCAGCAGTTTCTCGGTCCCTTCGAAAAAATGTGCAGCTTCCATCACCGTGAGACTAGCGAACAACCAACAACCACAGAAAATCAACTAAATTAAATCTCTTCTCCCGCCGCCGCCGCCGCCGCCGCCGCTGCGGATTGTTCCAGCTGTGTTACTAAAGTTCAGGTTCCTTTTTTTTTTTTTTGCTATAATTTTATATTAACTTTTTTTAAAAAAAGGATTAA
This sequence comes from Budorcas taxicolor, assembly GCF_023091745.1. Classification (NCBI taxonomy): domain Eukaryota; kingdom Metazoa; phylum Chordata; class Mammalia; order Artiodactyla; family Bovidae; genus Budorcas; species Budorcas taxicolor. The sequence continues at coordinate 31,093,801 of NC_068918.1, forward strand.
TAAAATTTTCCCGGCTTTGTGTGTGTGGGTGAGCGAAAGTTGAACGTGAGTCTGTTGGAAATAGAGGCAGATACAGCTCAGTCTCTTGTAGTCCGCTGTTTCCCCGTTAGAGAGAGTAGAGCGAGCGCTAGCTAATGTCGCCGGCCATACTGTGGGAGCGAGGGCACTGCGTGAGCAGGGAATTTATATACCCCGGCTAAACCCAAAAGAACAGGAAGTGACGCAACGTCCCGCCCTTGCAGCTGATTGCTCCAGCATTCTGTCAATCACCGGCCGCCCAGTTGCGGCTGGCTGGCCGCCCGCCCGCCCGCTAGCAGCGCGGGGAGCAGCTAGCCGCGTTGCGGTTCAGGGTTCGGGGTGGCCGCTGGGCGGGAGACGGCGATCTGTTGTCCGACTGGGGACTAAGAGCCTGGGGTCGAATGCGGAGTGGGTGGGAGAGCGGGGACGTAGTGAGGGAAGGCTGTGTAGCGCTGTGTAAAGCAACTGGTTATAGCGGGGAACAAGGGTGGGTCCTCTAGAGAGTTGGCGGGGTTCGGCGGGGGCTGTGGCCACTGCTGGGATGGCGTGGTCGTTTTGATCCCGTGCACTTCGCCGATATTGCTGAGGTACTCGGCCATTCTCTTAAGTGTGCTTCCCCAAGGCGAACGAAGCCAGGCAGTAAAACTCAACATTAGTCCGTGACGCACATGTTGCCAAAGGGTCGGATTAGAAGGCGCTTTAATTCTGATCACGCTTTAGCTGCTGTGCGGATGAACGCAGTTCTCGGCCGATTTACACAATAGCCAGAAGCGTTGTCTCCCTATTCAAAAAGGGAAAAGCAACGTGGCGCCCAGCCTTGAAGGGCTCCGGCTCTTACCTACCTCCCACCATGTGGCTCGCCAAGCCTCGGAGTTGGCCGAGCTCCGTAGCTGCCGTGAAGCACTGGCAACAACGTGCTCAATTAGGTCAACTGGTGGGAATTTATTCTGCAAAACTGTTTCTAGAACGTGCTTTATTAAATAGAATCTGAAATTGGGGCGTCAATGGGTAGGGGAAAGAGAGGGGATTATATGAAATCATCTCTGTGAAACTCTTGAATATTGTGAAGCACTATAGGATTTTTTTTTTAGCACTATAGAATTTAAAGAATGGTCGTTCAACAAAAAATGGTAAAAATTAAATATCTGAAATTGCGTGGAAATTAAGGATTCAGAGTGATGATTAGTCGTGATTTAGAGTCATGAATCTAATTTCAGTGATCAAGTAAAATGAAAAAGTTATCAAGTAGTAGTCAAACAGTTTGACCCCAGGTGGCAAAATTGTGGTCACAAAGTTGTGACTTTTACTTAGAAATATGGGAGAAAAAAACCCAACCTGACATAAAAATCAGCACTGTCACGAGACAAAGGACTTACCATCTTTAGAGAAAGACTTGTTCAACTACAAGTGAAATAAGACAATGTTGTAAGCATGAAAAACTTAATGAAGATGTAGTTTGAGTGTGTACTCTAAATTCCCTGCTGGGTAGTTAGTACTTGTCTTACAAGAACATGAATTTGTTCACATTTCTATGTCAAATCTGTTGAAAGAAACTTTGGTGCAGAAGGTAGATACCTACAGCTACTCTTGCCATGTTTTTAAAAGCATCCAACTCAGACTGGGGATTGGGACAAAAGATAATGACTTGCCCATTTTATTATAATAATAATTCAAAGAATGTGGTGGTTATACTTGGAATAAAGATAAAAGAGGTATTTATGTGTTTTACAAGCTATTCAATTATTTGATGGTTGCTTATTGAAATGAAGACTTAGTCTACTAAACCACCTCAAACACTAATTGTGGTATAAACATAATTTGGCTTGTAATTGCTTATAATTAGTTGCTTTTCCATTACTATTATGCTTTTTCCCAATGCAATTTTAAGTGAACATAAAAGTGCCAAGAATCTTGGCAAGGTAAGGCCTTGTTTGATACAGAATAATTTAAATGCTGTCTACCAACTGAATTGATCTTTTATAAAATATCTTTCTTAAGCATCATTACTATCATGAAGCTCAGAGTCTCTTCTACTAATTACCAAGTTAGTCAGCTAGTCTATTTCACTGAATTTAATATGTCCAAAACACATCTGTCATTCTTTTATCAGCAGCCCTGTTTCTATCATTTTAGATCTTTCCCACTTCACCAGTTTAAAAACAAAAAATTCTTAACATTTTTTGCTTTGCACATGAAGGATTGCCTAAAGAACTTAAAGTGAGTCCCATCCCCCAGACCTTCCTAAGGCACCTCAAATTGTGCTCCTTACCCCTCATTCTCTTTAGTAATCCTTCCTATTGAAATCTTCCTGAAATTTAAAAAAATCCTTACTTGACCCCACTTCTGCCTTCAGCTAACACCCAATTTTTCTGCCCTCCTTCACAGCAAAACTCTCTAAAAGACATGTCTATACTTTCCGTCTCTACCCTCATCTCTTCTTCAAACCCTTGAAACATGTTTCTCAAAGCCCACATCTGGTCAAAGCCAGTGGTTCAAATAATGGTGTCCATCCTCATTTAACTCGTTCAGTAGCGATACAACTAACTATACCCTCCTTCTTGAAACAATTCTCTAGACTTTTGTGACACCTCTCTTCTTTGGTTTTCCTTTGACACATGCAGATCCTATCCAACACGCCGATGCCCTCGGCTTGCTCTCTGCTGCTTCTCCATGTGCATTTCCTTCCTGAGTGACCTGCTTCATCCAGTCCATGGCTTTGTGACATCCATACACTACTGCTGCTGCTGCTGCTAAGTCGCTTCAGTCGTGTCCGATTCTGTGCGACCCCACAGACAGCAGCCCACTGGGCTCCGCTGTCCCTGGGATTCTCCAGGCAAGAACACTGGAGTGGGTTGCCATTTCTTTCTCCAGTGAATGAAAGTGAAAAGTGAAAATGAAGTCGCTCAGTGATGTCCGACTCTTAGCGGCCCCATGGACTGCAGCCTACCAGGCTCTTCCATCCATGGGATTTTCCAGGCATCCATATACTAGTGACTTTCAAATCTGTTATCTCCAGCCCAATCATATCTTTTGAATTCCAGATCTTTGGGACACTTGCCTACCTGACGTTTCTGTTTGAATATCTAATAAGCACCGTGAAGCTAATGTGGCTAAGAGAGCCATTCCTTTTCATGCAAAACTTGCCTGCTCTTCACAAAAAGAAAAATAAAATACCCAGCTGTCCTCCATTCAAGCTTCCTGGCTGACATCTCTGCTCTGCTTTTGTTTGTGTATGGTCCATCATTCTAGCAGCAACTATCTCATTAAATAGCAGTTGCTCAAGCCCAAAGTCACCCTTGATCCCACTCTTTCCTGCTTTCTTACTAATCCAGTCTATCACTAGCCTTGTTGGTGATATTCCTAAAACATTTCAAGTGTTTCTTTTCTATCTTTGCTACTACCTTAGTTGAGAACACTGAAATTCATTCCCTGGACTGCAGTAGTTTTCTAAACTATCTCTCTGCTTACACTTTGGTCCCCTCAGATGATTTACCACTGAGCAGCAAGAGTGATTTTTTTAAGTCCAATTATGACACTTCTCTTATTTTAATATTGTAAAATTCTCCAATGGTTTCCCATAACACTTAAAATAAAAATGCCCTACCTTAGCCTTGAAACCTCTATATGATCTGGTCCCAGACTAATTCTCCAAGCTCATCTCTACCATTCATTCTCTGTTCCCAGCCATACCAACTATATGCCAATAAAAAAATTTTTTTAATAAAAAAATAAAATTTGCCTTTTCTGAGGATAAATATTTATAGAGATTCAGTTATTTTGCTTCTTGCCTATGGTAAAGTTTTAAGTAGTATGGGAATTATGTTCTTTTGAATATTTAATTTATAAATTCTTAGAGAAACTTAGCCCTATTCTCCCCTCTCCCCAGGTCTAAGGGTTAATATCAGAAAGCAGAATCAAGTTTATATCCCAGAGTTTGGAGGCTTCTACTCAGTAGAAACTCAGTAGCTCAAGTGAAAGAACTCACCTACAGACATTTGAGGCTCATTTCAATTAAAAATAAACACAACTTGGTCTTCCTATGGTGAGATCCACAAGACCAGAAACCAATAGCTTACCATCTGTTTTGTGGTGCTTCACACTTAAATACTAATAGCCAACTATCAGTCATTTGAAGAAAGCCTTCAATGTTTGAAAAGAGACCAAAGTAAATAATAATAGGAAATAAAAGGAAAACAAAAGACAAAATAATTATAGGAAGTAGAAACAAACGTCTAAGAAAAAAAGACCATAATTATACTCCATAGGGATGAGAGAAGATAGTTTATCCATAAAAACCAAACCAAACAAAAATGGAATACTAAATAAACAAGAAACATTCAAAGATGTTTGTTTGAAACAAAACAACAAAAATAAAAGAACACAGTGCTTGGAAATTAAAAACCAGATAGCTGAGAGTGTTTAAAGGAAAAAAAAGGTGGGGGATAAATTTAATGCAGTCTCTGAGAAAGTAGGAAATGCCAGAGTTGAAAGACAGGAGAGAAAAGATAGAACATTAGTTGATCAATCCAAGAGTCCCCAAACTCAAATAATAAGAGTTCTAGAAAGAAAGAAGAGGGAGGAGGTGATTATCAAAGAAATAATAATAAAAATTTCAGAATAGAAGGACATTGATTGAAAGGACTCCCCTATTACCTCATACAATAAATGAAAAAAAAATCCAAACCAAGATACATAATTGTGAAATTTCAAAACACTTTGGATAAAGATTTTAAAAGTTTCCAAGACCAAAAAAAAAAAAAAAAAAAGGGTCAAAATCAGAAGATAAAGAATCAGAGAGCACTGGACTTTTCAACAGTAACACTGGAAGCTTAAAGACAGGAGAGCAACATCTTTAAACTTTTCAGGAAAATATATTTTTACCTGAGGATTCTATACCTAGTCTCAAGCAGTACCTAGACTGGCTTTTTTTCATTTTTCTTTTTTGTCAATTATTTATTCTTTTGTTGAGGTATAATTAACATAGAACATTATATTAGTTTGGGGTGTACAATATAATGATTCTATATTTATATGCATTATAAATAAGTCTAGTTATTTGCTACCATCAATAGTTACAAATAATTTTTTTTCTTTTGTGATGAGGACTTTTAAGATTGACTCTTTCAGCAACTTTCAAATGTGTAATACAGCATTATTCTATTAACTATAGTTGCCATGCTATACATAATTAGTACCTTAGTTTCTTGATAGACACTGTGCTAAACTGAATGCAAAGCACTAGTAAAAGCAAATTGTCACTACAACTTATTATAACCTACTAAAAGGTAATTAACGAAAGCAAGTGACCCTTATAAACTGTGAAAGACCTGAAGCCAAATGTGATTGTCTGTTTTCATCACAGAGAGAATGGCGTTACAGTTATGGCGTGCGTGCATTCTAAGTCTCTTCAGTCGTGTCTGACTCTGTGACGCTGTGGACTATAGCCTGCCAGCCTCCTCTGTCTACAGAGTTCTCCAGGCAAGAATACTGGAGCGGGTTGCCATGCCCTCCTTCAGAAGATTTTCACCACCCAGGGCTTGAACTGGTATCTCTTATATAAGTCTCCTGCATTGGCCAGTGGGTTCTTTTTACCCCTAGGACCACCTGGGCAATGGAACCAAACTCTTCAAGAATTAAGTTCTGTTCATGGGTTTTTCTCTTGTACTCTTCTTGTTTGAGAAAGACAGTTAAAGGAATAACTGGATCAATAAACTATCGGTATTGATATGTTGGGCTTCCCTGGTGGCTCAGTCGGTGAAGAATCCGCCTGCAGTGTAGGAGAGCTGGGTTCAATCCCTGGGTTGGGAAGATCCCCTGGAGGAGGGCATGGCAACCCACTCCAGTATTCTTGCCTGGAGAATCCCCATGGACAGAGGAGCCTGGCGGGCTACAGTCCATGGGGCCACAAAGAGTCAGACATGACTGAGCAACTAAGCACACATCGATGTATTTTCTCTCTTAGGATGTCTTTGTTGGGAGTTTTAGAACAAAAGCTATTCTGGCACCTGCCAACAGGTTTTAGTCGGTTACCCAAAGCTTCCTCTCATCCTGGAAGTATACCCCGCTCCCATTTTTAATAGACTAAGCTAGACCACTCCAGTATTCTTGCCTGGAGAATCCCATGGACGAGGAGCCTGGTGGGCTACAGTCCACGGGGTCGCAAAGAGTCTGACACGACTGAACGACTTCATTCACTTCACTCAAGCTATACCCGCCATATACCAGAATCCTACCTTGTTTTGGAATAAGGAGAATATGCTGATATGATTCGGAGAAGGTGATGGCACCCGATTCCAGTACTCTTGCCTGGAAAATCCCATGGACAGAGGAGCCTGGTGGGCTGCAGTCCATGGGGTTGCGAAGAGTCAGACACGACTGAGCGACTTCCCTTTCACTTTTCACTTTCATGCATTGGAGAAGGAAATGGCAACCCACTCCAGTGCTCTTGCCTGGAGAATCCCAGGGACAGGGGAACCTGGTGGGCTGCCGTCTATGGGGTCGCACAGAGTCGGACCCGACTGATGTGAAGTAGCAGCAGCAGCAGCAGCAGCTGATACGATTAGACTCTTGTGTCTTCCACAGCCTGAACTTCCAACTTGAAAGAACCAAAAAAAAAAAAACAACACTAAAACCTGAGAAAGTCCAATTTCAACATATCCTGTATCTGGGAACTTGAGATAGTAATTGTTTTATTCTTAGCCACATGCCCTTCTGGGAGAGTCAGCCCCACCCACAGTCCATGGTAGGGGAAGCCCTGTGGGCATTAGACCTTGTCTCCTGAGCCACAGCTGGTTGGAACAGTAGAGAACACCAAGGTTTTTTTTGTGTGCGCAATCAGTTGAATCCAGAGACCTAGATACTGAGTAACTCCATGGAAGGTGTAGAGCATAAAGTGAGGTGGACTCAGGACAGGCAGTCATTTTTATGCCTTATACATGCAAATAAAGAGATAAAACTGGTCTTCAGAAATACCCCATAACCTAGATGTGCCAAAGGAAGCAGAAATCATACAGCTTTAGAGAAAGAGAACAGTGGTCTGTCAGATTTGACCATTTCTATATTTATATTTGGGATCCATGAGATTTCCCTCTGGATATCTTAGTGCTTTTTACATGAATTAATTTAATATAGCTTCTTTTTGCTTATAACCAAAGAATCTTTGACTCGACAGTTGTTAAATATGCATTTTTGCAACCCCACACTTTTACATTTTCATACCTCTCGTAACCCATTTTAAGTTGGTTGTGGGCATGGAAATATCAGAGAGGAGAAGACATTTCTTTGCAATGTCCCATAGAAGAGATGCCTGGATCCTTCTAGTCACAGGGACTCAGAGGCACTTAAAGGATCAACTTCTTCAAGACTCAGCCTGCTTTTCAGCAGTTCTGGTAGATGCTAGAAGAAACCAGATGACCAGCCACCTGACTAATAACATATAATTTGATACCATTTATCAATGTATAATTATGTCAAACTATAATTTGGGAGTAAATATTGTTATAAAGTTATTAAATATGTTATGATTTGTTATTATTTCAGTACTGTTTTGTAAAATAAATCTATTAAATCTTAGTTGCATATTCTTAACCATCGGTTTTTCTGTAGATTTAATACATACAGTTACAGGTTTTTGTTTTTGTTTTTTTTTTAAATGTTTTTAGTATTTATTTGACTGTGGTTGGTCTTAGTTGCCACATGTGGGAGCTAGGATCTAGTTCCCTGACCAGGGATTGAACCCAGGGCCCCCACATTGGGAGCTCGGAATCTTAGACACTGAACCACCAGGGAAGTCCCCAGTTACAGTTTTTAAAGTATACATGCACATTTTGAGAAATTCTTTACTTACGACCTTGGTCTCAGGATTCTTAAAATTCTGGAGGAAAATAAGCAATTTTGCAAAAAACAAATTGAATGTGACCAAACTATCGACCTTGTTAGATTTTATCTGCTAGAGAGAGCAGCTTCTAAAAAAATAGTCGGGGGATTTCCCTGGATTTCCCTAGTGGCTAAGATTCCACTCCCACTGCAGGGGGCCCAGGTTCCATCCCTGGTCAGGGGACTAGATCCCACGTGCTGAAACTAAGAGTTCACATGCTGCATTCTGTGTAAACCAGTGAACCCATGCAGTTCAAAATCACGTTGTTCAGGGATCAGCTGTATATACTTTGTGTGTATCTGCGCAGTCGCTCAGTTGTGTCCAACTCTTTGTGACCAGGTACCTTGGTCCATAGAATTTTCCAGACAAGAATACTGGAGTGGGTTGCCATTTCCTCCTCCAGGGCATCTTTCCGACACAGGGATCAAACCTGTGGCTTCTGCATCTCCTGCATTGGCAGCTGGATTCTTTACCACTGAGCCACCTAGGAAGCCCAAGTATATACTTTCCTCATTCAGAATTATGATTAATTAATAATTAACACTCAAGGAGTATTTACTTTGTCGACTCAGATTTACACTTACGTCTAAGGAGTTATATAGAAAGGAGTGATTCCTTTCCCTTTTGCACTCATTTATTTTCCTTTTCATGTACCTTAGTGACTTACATGAAAGTGAGTTGTAACTCATTTAAATTCTAGTCTCCAGTGTGAAGTAGTTTATTGCTTAACTCAACAAGGCTTTAACCGGGAGTATAAGAAGGGGAGTGTCAGCGTTTCCCAACAGTAAGGTCTTTAGCAATTAAGGCGTGGTACTAAAGAGCCCCATTCCAGTAAAACATGTTCCTGTTCTTCATCTTCTACTATGCAGTAAACAAATTCATTTGTTCTAATCCTTAAATAAAGGGAAAAAACTAGAAAGAAAAAAACACCATCCAAAACCAAAACTCATCTATAGCCTCAGAAAATTCCTGGACATAAACTATCAGTCACTGGATTTTCCTTCATCTCTGCCAAGTTCCACAGCCTCTGAGCAGGTTTCCCACCAGGAGATGAGAGAGGAGGGGCTGGCAAATGTTGCTAAGTAACACACAGGGTACAGTTGTGCAGTGGGCCTATCAGATGACACAATCTTGAGCTTTGTGCTGGTTCATAATCATTCCACGATGTAATACAAGAGCTGCAGTATTATGTAGATACAGAGAGGCAAGATAGATCATTCCTAACCCCAATGGTTACTTCCGAAAGATCACGTAGTTTAAGAAAGATATGGTTACTTACACCTACGGATTTTTCTTGTTAGTCTTACTTTACCCTGGAACATTTTCAGGAGTAGGTATCATCTTTTTGTATTTGTGAATTAACAAATTAGTTCAATTACTTATTCATTCAACAACGATTCATCCAGTACCTATTGAAGCATTGTTACAACTTAAGTATTAAAACTGAGACTCACTGATATCATGAATTTTCTTTAGAAGTTGGTTATAAAAATGAAAAAGAAAAAAAAGAGGGAAAAAGCATAAAGATCAAAATCAGCAATTCCTTAAAATATTTATTATTGTTGCATTTTATTTTTATGCTTAGAATGTATGCTTTTATTTGATATGCTATTGGTTACAAAAATAGGTTTTTCCCAATTATTGTGGAAAGTGGAGAGGAAATCCAAACATGAATAGCTACATAATACACATTGGAAAAGACATGGTTATAGAAGCATTTACCAGAATTCCCTTTTAAACAAGGCACTGTTTTGTAATCCAATTTATACACATTTTAAAAAGAATAGTATTGTCTAAAGTGACCTGTGCCTGTTATTTTCTTATGCATATTTATCCCCTATTCTATACCTACGATGTTTACTTTTTTTGGGGGGGGACAAATTTATTATGCCTAAAATATATACAGAACGCTAATATTTATTGAACATCTAATTTATACAAGCTGGAGTGATGTTAATTATGCATGCTTTGTCTCCTTTACATTTTAAGAAGTAGATACTGTCATCATCTCCACTTTACAGATAGTAAAACTAAGGTTAAGTAAGTTGTGTAAAGTCACACAGCTTGAGTTACAAGAAGCAGACCCAGGCAGTCTGTCTCTAGAACCCTCCCCATTAATCACTATACAACTCCCTATTAGCTTCATTGTATTTCCTGATAAAAATTTCATATGGTACATTAAGATGTTTCTAAGACTTAAGAGTGTTGAACTAGAGAACTCTCTGTTCCCTCCATTCTTCCCCTCTGGTAACCAGAAGTTAGTTTTGAGTCTATGAGTCTGTTTCTGTGTCGTAAACAAGTTTATTTGTGTAATTTCAGATTCTGCATACAAGGGATGTCATACAGTAATTGTCCTTCTCTGACTTACTTCACTTAGCATAACACCGATTCACTAAGTCTTGACTGGGCCCAGGAATCTCATTGCTAACCATCTCTTAGGTAAGTCTTACTATTTGGGGTAGGAAATCTCTCTGCTATGTCTGTTTTCATACGTTCTCTTTTGTCTTTGGCATTCTGAAGTTTCACCATGATATGACTAAGTATGGATTTTGGCTAGGCACAAGTTCTTTTTATTCTACTTAAGATTGATTGAGATTCTTGGACATGTGGAGTAATGTCTGTGGTAGGCAGAATATTGAACCCTCAAAGATGTCCATTTCATATAATCTTCAAAACCTGTGACTGTTAGGTTACTTGACAAAGAGAGATTAAAGCTACAAATGAAAATAAGATTGCTAATCAGATGACTTTAGAGAGATTATCTTGGATTATCCAGGTGGGCCCAATTTAATCACAAAGGTCCTTCATTATGGAAAAGGGAGGCAGAAAAGGAAGGGTCAGAAAGAAACGGTCAGATATGAGAAAAACCTGACCTGCTGTTCTACTTCTGAAGATGAAGGAAGAGGGCCGGGAACCAAGGAATACAGGCAGCCCCTAGCAGCCGCAGGGCTTCCCAGGTGGCTCAGTGATAGAGAGTCCACCTGCCAATGCAGGATCCTCAGGAGATATGGGTTTCATCCCTGGCTTGAGGGAATCCCCTGGAGAAGGGCATAGCAACCCACTCCACTACTCCTGCCTGGAGAACCCCATGGACAGAGGAGCCTGACAGGCTACAGCCCATAAGGTCACGAAGAGTTGGACACAGCTGAGCAACTGAGCATGCACACACACACAGAAGCTCCAAAGGTCGAGAAAATAGATGCTCTCCTAGAGACTCCAGAAAGGAACACAGACGACAATATCTTGCTTTTAGCCCAGTGAGACGCAAACTGGACTTCTCACCTACAGAATTGTAAGACAATAAATTTGTGTTGTTTTAAGCCATTAAGGTATGCTAATTTGTTATTAAATGCATTGCGGTTCAGTTCAGTTCAGTCACTCAGTCATGTCCGACTCTTTGCGACCCCATGAACAGCAGCATGCCAGGCCTCCCTGTCCATCACCAACTGCTGGAGTCCACCCAAACCCATGTCCATTGAGTCGGTGATGCCATCCAACCATCTCATCCTCTGTCGTCCCCTTCTCCTCCTGCCCTCAATCCCTCCCAGCATCAGGGTCTTTTCCAATGAGTCAGCTCTTCACATCAGGTGGCCAAAGTACTGGAGTTTCAGCTTCAACATCAGTCCCTCCAATGAACACCCAGCACTGATCTCCTTTAGGATGGACTAGTTGAATCTCCTTGCAGTCCATGGGACTCTCAAGAGTCTTCTCCAACACCATAGCTCAAAAGCATCAATTCTTCGGCACTCAGCTTTCTTTATAGTCCAACTCTCACATCCATACATGGCCAATGGAACAACCGTAGCCTTGACTAGATGGACCTTTGTTGACAAAGTAATGTCTCTGCTTCTCAATATGCTGTCTAGGTTGGTCATAACTTTCCTTCCAAGGAGTAAGCTTCTTTTAATTTCATGGCTGCAATCACCATCTGCAGTGATTTTGGAGCCCCCCCCCCCAAATAAAGTCTGACACTGTTTCCCCATCTATTTGCCATGAAGTGATGGGACCGGACACCATGATATTAGTTTTCTGAACGTTGAGCTTTAAGCCAACTTTTTCACTCTCCTCTTTCACTTTCATCAAGAGGCTCTTTAGTTCTTTTACACTTTCTGCCATAAGGGTGGTGTTATCTGCATATCTGAGGTTATTGATCTTCTTTCACCATTTTTGGAAAAATTTCAGCCATTATCACTTTTAATATTGTTTCTTCACTGTTTCTTTTCTTTTGGAACTCTGATTCAACATATAGCAACCTTTTATTCATTTTTCGTGGCTCATAATCTTGCTTTTGGATCTGTTTTCTTTTACATTCTTTAGATCTATTTTCATGTACTAATTCTCTTTTCAGTTACATTTCTAATGATGTTTAACCTGATCATTAAAATTTTCATTCAACAATAACATATTTCCTTTTAAGAGGTCTTATTTGGTTCCTTTGCAAACTTCACTGGTCATTTTTTTTTAACATTTTATTTTTTATTATTCAGATTTTCAACCTTATTTGTTTTATTTCTTTAAGGATAATAAACACACTTATTTTATATTCTGTAACAATCTAATATCTGAAGCTTTTCTATAAGAAAGTGTTAGTCACTCAGTCGTGTCTGACTTTGTGACCACATGGGCTATAGCTTGTCAGACTCCTCTGTCCATGGAATTCTCCAGGCAAGAATACTGGAGTAGGTAGCCATTCCCTTCTCCAGGGGATCTTCCTAAACCAGGGACTGAACCCGGTCTCTTGCATTGCAGGCAGATTCTTTACTATCTGAGCCACCAGAGGAGCCTTTCTTAAATTGCTTCTGATTCATGGTACCTTGTTTTCTAGTGTGTTTTATACATTGACTTAAAGCTCATGGTTCCTGTGGGAACTGTTTGAGGCTGGAGTTGAAGGATGTTCTCCAGAGAGGACATCCTTTTACTTATACTAGCTGCCTGAGAGTAGTACCAACTTAGGACAACTCTAATATAAATTTTCAGCATAAAGTGTTTGGGACCACCTAGACATCAAGGCTTCCCTGGTGGCTCAGAGTTTAAAGCGTCTGCCTCCAATGTGGGAGACCGGGTTCGATCCCTGGGTCAGGAAGATCCTCTGGAGAAGGAAATGGCAATCCAGTCCAGTATTCTTGCCTGGAGAATCCCATGGATGGAGGACTCTAGTAGGTTACAGTCCACGGGGTCGCAAAGAGTCGGACACGACTGAGTTACTTCACCTTACCTCAGACATTAAGATGGAGAAGGCAATGGCACCCCATTCCAGTACTCTTGCCTGGGAAATCCCATGGATGGAGGAGCCTGGTGGGCTACAGTCCATGGGGTCGCTAAGAGTCGAACACGACTGAGCGACTTCACTTTCACTTTTCATTTTCCTGCATTGGAGAAGGAAATGGCAACCCACTCCGGTGATCTTGCCTGGAGAATCCCAGGGATGGGGGAGCCTGGTGGGCTGCCATCTATGGGGTCGCACAGAGTTGGACACGACTGAAGCAAGTTAGCAGCAGCAGACATTAAGAACTATGAAAGGGTTGAGATTTTACCCTGCTATAGTTAGCCTGCCATAATTGCATGAATTTTAGCAGAAGATATGTGACCCTTGCGTCAGAGACTAAGGACAGGTTACTACTCAAAGCAAAAACAGTAGCCAGAGTGTCAGCATTTGTGTTGGTTCCTCACATCCCAATTCCCACAGGGCACACAATGTGGGTTAGGTGACATCTATACAGGCAGTAAGTTGCATCACAGAAAAGGAACACTGAACTTATAGAACATGGATGTTTTATGATGGGCAGAAAACACGCCTGCCTTTTTTTCACAGAGGTAGACATTATGGCTGTCTTCCAAGGTTGTAAGCAAATCTGTCTCCAGAGGGAGATATTATCATTATCCTCCAAAACTATAAAAACTGTTGAAAAGATAGTCTGGAACAAAGACAGTTCCAGAAACTTGAGACAGTCATGAAGCATTCTCTCTTAAGAGGAGGTAGTTTTAATTGGGCCATGAATCTCTGCTTGTATTTGCAAATTATTAGTATAGCTTTTCCTTCCCTTCTATGCAGAGCCAAGGTCAAGACTGGTAAGGTGTCCAAGTTTGTGTATGTGTATATATGCATGTATTTGTGAGAATCTCCTATTAGATACCCTACCTTGATGAGGATTTTGGATTTGTCTCCTGTCCCTACATCCTTCGTGACCATCAGAACTCTAGTTCAAGTTCATCAGAATTTAGAAGATACTCCCCCATAAAATCTTCCTTTTATGTGTTTACCTCTCCAAATCCCTGCTTTCACTTGGCATTTGGCCTTTCTTAACTCTTTTGCTAGTTTAGTAGTGTATTTGAATAGATGTTTCTTATGTTCTATCCAGTTTCTGTGTGTGTGTGTGTGTGTGTGTGTGTGTGTGTGAGAGAGAGAGAGAGAGAGAGAGAGAGAGAGAGAGAGAGAGAGAGAGAGAGAGAGGGTTATTCTGTGTCTCTAATCTCCCATACTGCCAGGATGGCTAAAATGGAGGGAAGATAATAATGACTGAAGTTCAGGGTATCATGAGTCATCTGTATGAGTGCTGGATTCATCCAGAAAGCTGGCAGGCTTAGACAAGAATATACTTAACCAACATGATCAGGAAATGAGGTTTTTCAGTTAACTAGATTTCTCCACTAGTTATCTGAAGAACTGTCTGCTTTGAGAGTAATATCACCTCACAAAGGCTGTTATACACAGGAAGCAAAGCTCCAGTTTTCTCTGAGTTGTATGTAGTCACTGCACACAGGTGAGAAACAGGAGGGAAAGGGGCAGGGCAAAACCTTTAAAAAATAACTTTGCTGTTGAAGATAAGACATAAACTGGTTAGAACTGATTAGACCCAAGATGGTGGAAGATTTGACTTCTAGTAGGCCTTGAGCTTCATTATATATGTTCATTATAATACAGAAGCATGCTAAATCACACACCCACGGGTGTCAAGGCAGTTTTGAGGCTGACCATAAAAGAACAAAAAGTGGATGGTGGTCCAATACCTGGAAATCTCTGTCCCTTCTCCAAAATAGATGGAATAATCCTCCCATTCCTTAGCCTATGAAATTACTCAGCCCATGTAAAGTAACCACCTGTATTTTGGGGCCTCACTTTCCGAGACAGCCCATACTCTGTCTATGGAATGTGTATCTCCTTATATAAATCTGCTTTAACACTTAGTTCTCAGAGCAGAGCCCCCTTGCCTGCCCACTTATGTTCCTCCCAAGTGTCCTATATTAACACAACTACTTCTTGCCTATCACTTTCTCACTGAATTCCTTCTGCACTGAGACATAAAGAACCTTAGATTCAGCAAGTCCAGACACCAGGTAAGTGATTTTAATTAAAAGACAGTGGGTTCCAGATGCAGACATAGAGAACAAACTTGTGGACCCAGTGGGAGAAGTAGAGGGTGGGACAAACTGAGAGAATAGCATTGAAACATAGACATTACCATATGGTAAAATAGCTAGCTAGTGGGAAGCTGCTGTATAATACACGGAGCTCAACACAGTGGTCTGGGACAACCTAGAGGGGTGGGATGGAGTGGAGAGTGGGAGGGAGGGCCACAAGGGAGGGGAAATATGTAGACTTATTGCTGATTCATGTTGTATGGCAGAAACCAACACAACATTGTAAACCAATTATCCTCCAATTAAAAAATAAATTAAAAGAAAAAGAAAAGACAGTGGGTTTGAGTCCCAGACTGTGGATTCAAGTTTCAGTCTGAGTTTTGGCTGGGTTTGAATCCCATCTGAGGCCCAGTTGGGTTTGAGTCTCAGTGTGAAACTAGGTGTGTGGTTTCAGCTGTAGTCACTGATTATTTTGTTGGCAATTTTAGAAATGCTGCATGTACTTAATTTCATACTTTTGACATAGTAACTATTTAGTCACCTTTGACATAGTAACTACTAGGTCACTGCAGGTGTTCAGACACTGAAAATTTTCTCTTCAGTTCAGTTCAGTTCAGTCGCTCAGTCGTGTCCAATTCTTTGTGACCCCATGAATCGCAGCACACCAGGCCTCCCTGTCCATCACCAACTCCCAGAGTTCACTCAATGTCCATCGAGTCGGTGGTGCCATCCAGCCATCTTATCCTCCGTCGTCCCCTTCTCCTCCTGCCCCCAATCCCTCCCAGCATCAGAGTCTTTTCCAGTGAGTCAACTCTTTGCATGAGGTGGCCAAAGTACTGGCCATTCCTGATGCTAAAGCTGAAACTCCAGTACTTAGGCCACCTCATACGAAGAGTTGACTCATTGGAAAAGACTCTGATGCTGGGAGGGATTGGGGGCAGGAGGAGAAGGGGACGACCGAGGATGAGATGGCTGGATGGCATCACGGACTTGATGGACGTGAGTCTGAGTGAACTCCGGGAGTTGGTGATAGACAGGGAGGCCGGGCATGCTGCAATTCGTGGGGTCGCAAAGAGTCGGACACGACTGAGCGACTGAACTGAACTGACCTGAGGAGAAAATTTTCAGAGTGTCTGAACACCTGCAGTGACCTAGAAGTTACTATGTCAAAGGTGACTAAGTAGTTACTATGTCAAAAGTATGAAATTAAGTACATGCAGCATTTCTAAAATTGCCAACAAAATAATCAGTGACTACAGCTGAAACCACACACCTAGTTTCACACTGAGACTCAAACCCAGTTGGGCCTCAGATGGGATGGCCCACAATCAGCAGCACTGGTATCAGGACCACCTGCAGGGCAGATAGAAATGTAAATCTTAGTCCCATGCCCAGCCCTACAAGAATCAGAATCTTCACTTTAGTCAGATCTTCAGATGGTTCATTTGTGCATTAATGTTTGAAAAGTACTGCCCTAGAAAAATACTTCAAAGGTATAGTTGCTTATGACTCTAACAGTAATAAAATTTGGAGGTGTTTATAATAGGATGGAGAAGGCATGGTTTAAATTGCAAGATCAAACCAGTCCATCCTAAAGGAAACCAACCTGGAATATTCATTAGAAGGACTGATGTTGAAACTGAAGCTCTAATACTTTGGCCACCTAATACGAAGAGCTGACTCACTAGAAAAGACCCTGATGCTGGGAAAGATTGAGGGCAGGAGGAGAAAGGCTCAACAAAGGATGAGATAGCTGGATGGAATCACTGACTCAGGGGACATGAGTTTGAGCAAACTTCAGGAGATAGTGAAGAACGGAAAATCCTGGCGTGCTGCAGTCCATGGGGTCGCAAAGAGTCAGACACGACTTAGTGACTGAACAACAACAACAAGAAAAGGATCAGAATCTAGGAATTCCCTGTGGTCCAGTGGTTAGGACTCTGCGCTTTCACTACTGAGGGTGCAAGCTGAATCCCTGGTTGGGGAAGAAAACCATGCTGCATAGCCAAAAAACAAAAACAAAACCAAATCAGAATCTGAGATCCACTCCTAAGTAACAGTGTAACAGTCAGCAAATCACTTAACATATCTAAATGTGGGATCTTATTTCACAAGATTGTTAAAGAAAAAAAAAAAAAAGTGCCTATGACAGGGCCTTCCTGCTGGCTCAGTGGTAAAGAGTCCACCTGCCAATGTAGGAGATATTAGAAAACTTAATTTAGACAATCAGAGGAATATTTTATGTATCAGCTACAGGCAGGGATACTAAAACTTCAGTCAGAATTCTTCTAATTTCTATAGAAGGAATAAATATTTTCTGGAAGAAAATATTCTTTTGTACCTACTAAGAGGGACCAACTCTTCATCAGCTTATTTATATTATTAACTTTCTTTTCCCATGAGGTTCATTCTCAGTAAAATACAGGTGTGTATATATATATATATTTACTTAAAACCTCTGAACTTAAGCCAGTTGATGTCATGTTTTACTACAATTTTAACATGAAAATATTAACAAATTAAAAAAAATAAAATGAAAATATTAGCATAGAATTCCTATGAATTTACTAACAGTTTGAAATAAAAATGCAGGATCAAAAATGTTTGAGAGATACTCTATATGAAAAACATTATGGCAAATCACCCACAGTCTATATACTATTGTGAGTTTTGCTTGTTTGATGTTTACTCCACAGTATGAATGGACATCCCTTCCTATTATTATGTTTCCTTATTGGCTCAGACAGTAAAGAATCTGCCTGCAATGTGGCAGACCTAGGTTCGATCCCTGGGTTGGGAAGATCGCCTGGAGGAGGGCATGGCAACCCACTCCAGGATTATTGCCTGGAGAATCCCATGGACAGAAGAGGTGCAGTCCATGGGTCAGAGAGTCAGACACGACCGAGCGACTAGCTACACAGCACAGTGGCTCAGATGGAAAAGAACCTGCCTACAGTATAGGAGACTGGGTGTGATCCCTGCATCAGGAAGATCCTCTGGAGAAAGGAATGGCAACCCACTTCAGTGTTCTCGCCTGGAGAATTCCATGGACAGAGGACCTGGTGATACAAATTAGATTTATACCATTTTAAAAAAGTATTTCATTTTATTTTTTTTGGTCATGTCCCAAGACATGTGGGATCTTAGTTACCCAACAAGGAGTCAAACCTATGCCCCTGCACTGGAAGCACTGGGTTTGAACTGCCAGAGAAATCCCATAAACCATTCTTTTAAACAGCTATGGCATAATCCACTAAAAGGATGTGCTATTATTTATTTAACCATATATTAACTTTCTAATTTTTATCATAAAAACCATGGTCATGCACATCTTTGTACATATAACTTTGCACACCTGCCTCATTATTTTCTTTTTGTCCACTTAGGTTAGTGCTTTATTTTTTCATTCTCCATAGAACACTGATTTTATAACACTGAATAGTCTGATATGTACCATTACAGCAAAACTTCTACTTTCTGAAAGATTAGGATAAACAGATCATCAAGGATATAACTAGTACATTTACTAAAACATATCATAATGATAAAAACAAATGATCACACACAATAATCTTCACATTGACATAAAATTGGTATCGTCCCTGTTGAATAAATTTTGCATTTCATCTTTATTATGTTCCAATACTCTTACTGATTTATCTTAGTTTCAACTAATAAAGAATTAACATTTTAGAACTGTTAAGACCGATCAGTGTCATTGCCTACATATATTGATCACCTGCCAAAGACACTAGCTTGCCTGATTACTTCTTTTTAAAACTGAAGTATAGTCGATTTACAATATTGTCTTAGTTGCAGGTGTACAACACAGTGATTTAGTGTTATATATATATATTTTTCAGATTATTTTCCATTATAAGTTATTATAAGATACTGAATACAGTTCCCTGTGCTATGCAGTAAATCCTTGTTGCTTGATTACTTTTTTGAAAGTTCTCATAAGTAGAATTGTTAAGTCAAAAGGGATATATATTTAAAATTTTAGGGACTCTGGGGATCCAGTGGTTAAGAATCTGCCTGCTAATGCAGGGGACACAGGTGTGACCCCTGGTCCCAGAGGATCCTCCCACGTGCCATGGAGCAACTAAGGCTGTGTGCCACAGCCACCGAGCGTGCACTCTAGAGCCCATGCTCCAAAGCTACGGAAGCCACTGCTATGGGGAGCCTACACACACCACAAAGAGTAGCTCCCACTTGCCACCACCAAGAAAGCCTGTGTGTAGCAATGAAGACCCAGCACGGCCGAAAAGTAAATAAATAAAATAAAATTTTATTTATTTAAAATATAAATTTATTTATCTTAATTGGAGGTTAATTACTTTACAATATTCTATTGGTTTTGCCATACATCAACATGAATCCGCCACAGGAATACACGTGTTCCCCATCCTGAACCCCTCCACCCTCCTCCCTCCCCATACCATCCCTCTGGGTCATCCCAGGGCACCAGCCCCAAGCATCCAGTATCATGCATCGAACCTGGACTGGCGATTCGTTTCATATATGATATTATACATGTTTCAATGCCATTCTCCCAAATCATCCCACCCTCTCCCTCTCCCACAGAGTCCAAAAGACTGTTCTATACATCTGTGTCTCTTTTGCTGTCTTGCATACAGGGTTATCGTTACCATCTTTCTAAATTCCATATATATGCGTTAGTATAAAAATATGGAACGCTTCCCGAATTTGCGTGTCATCCTTGCTCAGGGGCCATGCTAATCTTCTCTGTATCATTCCAATTTTAGTATATGTGGTGCCGAAGCGAGCACAAAATAAAATTTTAAATTCATATTGCCAGAATGCTTCTGAGAAAGTATTTTTGTTGTTCAGTCACTAAGTCATGTCTGACTCTTTGCAAATGGACATGGACTGCAGCACACCAGGTTCACCTGTCTTTCACTATCTCCTGGAGTTTGCTCAAGCTCATGTCCATTAAGCCAGTGATGCTATCTAGCCACCTCATCCTCTGTCACCCCCTTCTCCTCCTGCCTTCAATCTCTCCCAACATCAGGGTCTTTTCCAATAAGCCAGCTCTTTGCATCAGGTAGCCAAAGTATTGGAGCTTCAGTATTAGTCCATCCGATGAATATGCAGGGTTGATTTCTTTTAGGATTGACTGGTTTGATCTCCCTGCAGTCCAAGGGACTCTCAAGAATCTTCTCCAACACCACAGTTCAAAAGCATCAGTTCTTTGGCGCTCAGCCTTCTTTGTGGTCCAATTCGCATATCCATACATGACTACTGGAAAAACCATAGCGTTGACTATATATGGATGTTTATTGGCAAAGTGACATCTCTGCTTTTTAATACACTGTCTAGGTTTGACAAAGCTTTTCTTCCAAGGAGCAAGTGTCTTTTAATTTCATGGTTTCAATCACTGTCCTCAGTGATTTTGGAGAAAAGTATAACTACTCAATTTCCCTTTCTTTAGTGAAAATCAAGCAACAATATTTGCCAATCATGAGAGGTGAAAAGTGATTCAGGAATTATTTAAGGCTGTGCTCTCAAAAGAAAGGGAGTGAGGGAAAAAGGATGAGTAGGAAAAAAGTTGTCAACCTGATTCCAAGGGGAGTTCTGGAATATGGCTTGCCCCACAAGGGGACCAATTTTTTGTACCACACTATCTGTTGGTCATTGGTGGTGAGCTGCCTCTGGATAACTACTGTCTTGGATTAAATAGTTCCTTTTGTCAAGGGTCATTCTGTAGACTCTAGGGAAAGGAGAGCTGTGAACTTTTAGCTGCCAACACTCACAGAAGCTCCAGAAAGGGGTATACCTTCCTGTAGGAAATATTGGTGGGTGTAGTTGAGTTGTGTCCCTTGAAGTTCATGTCTACCAGAACCTCAGAATGTGACCTTGTTTGACAAACAGCTCTTTGTAGGATGTAATTAGTTATGAAGCTGAGGAGGCTCAGGATACACTACCTCAACATATGGCACTTAGCGTATTTTCACCTGAAGGAGTTTGAGAAAACAGCAGAAGTAGGAAGGTCATTGTGAACAATCCACCACTCACAAAGCAGGCCAAAAAACTTTCTTGTGAAAGGTGCCTTCCCTATATCTGGAGGAAGGAAGCATTCTTATCTCTTGAAGACAAAGGAATGCTAAGAAGAATGTGAACAAACAAGTCTTGCTAGTTTGTTCCCCATTTTACTATACTTACCCTATACACATCAGGTTACCATTCAGTTCAGCTCAGTCGCTCAGTCCTGTCCGACTCTTTGCGACCCCATGAATCACAGCACACCAGGCCTCCCTGTCCATCACCATCTCCCGGAGTTCACTCAAATTCACGTCCATTGAGTTGGTGATGCCATCCAGCCATCTCATCCTCTGTCATCCCCTTCTCCTCCTGCCCCCAATACCTCCCAGCATCAGAGTCTTTTCCAATGAGTCAACTCTTCGCATGAGGTGGCCAAAGTACTGGAGTTTCAATTCAGCATCAGTCCTTCCAATGAACACCCAGGACTGATCTCCTTTAGGATGGCCTGGTTGGATCTCCTTGCAGTCCAAGGGACTCTCAAGAGTCTTCTCCAACACCACAGTTCAAAAGCATCAATTCTTCAGTGCTCAGTTTTCTTTACCATCCAACTCTCACATCCATACATGACCACTGGAAAAACCATAGCCTTGACAAGAAGGACCTTTGTTGGCAAAGTAATGTCTCTGCTTTTGAATATGCTATCTAGGTTGGTCATAACTTTCCTTCGAAGGAGTAAGCATCTTTTAATTTCATGGCTGCAATCACCATCTGCAGTGATTTTGGAGCCCCAAAAAGATAAAGTCTGACACTGTTTCCACTGCTTCCCCATCTATTTCCCATGAAGTGATGGGACCAGATGCCATGATCTTCATTTTCTGAATGTTGAGCTTGAAGCCAACTCTTTCACTCTCCTCTTTCACTTTCATCAAGATGCTTCTTAGTTCCTCTTCACTTTCTGCCATAAGGGTGGTGTCATCTGCATATCTGAGGTTATTGATATTTCTCCCGGCAATCTTGATTCCAGCTTGTGTTTCTTCCAGTCCAGCGTTTCTCATGATATACTCTGCATAGAAGTTAAATAAGCAGGGTGACAATATACAGCCTTGACGCACTCCTTTTCCTATTTGGAACCAGTCTGTTGTTCCATGTCCAGTTCTAACTGTTGCTTCTTGACCTGCATATAGGTTTCTCAAGAGGCAGGTTAGGTGGTCTGGTATTCCCATCTCTTTCAGAATTGTCCACAGTTTCTTGTGATCCACACAGTCAAAGACTTTGGCATAGTCAATAAAGCAGAAATAGATGTTTTTCTGGAACTCTCTTGTTTTTTCCATGATCCAGTGGATGTTGGCAATTTGATCTCTGGTTCCTCTGCCTTTTCTAAAACCATCTTGAACATCTGGAAATTCATGGTTCATGTATTGGTGAAGCCTGGCTTGGAGAATTTAGAGCATTACTTTACCAGCGTGTGAGATGAGTGCAATTGTGCAGTAGTTTGGGCATTCTTTAGCATTGCCTTTCTTTGGGATTGGAATGAAAACTGACCTTTTCCAGTCCTGTGTCCACTGCTGAGTTTTCCCAATTTGCTGGCATATTGAGTACAGCACTTTCACAGCATCCTCTTTCAGGATTTGAAATAGCTCAGCTGGAATTCCATCACCTCTACTAGCTTTGTTCATAGTGATGCTTTCTAAGGCCCACTTGACTTCACATTCCAGGATGTCTGGCTCTAGGTGAGTGATCACACCATCGTGATTATCTGGGTCATGAAGATCTTTTTTGTACAATTCTCCTGTGTATTCTTGCCACCTCTTTTTAATATCTTCTGCTTCTGTTAGGTCCATATCATTTCTGTCCTTTATTGAGCCCATCTTTGCATGAAATGTTCCCTTAGTATCTCTAATTTTCTTGAAGAGATCTCTAGTCTTTCCCATTCTGTTGTTTTCCTCTATTTCTTTGCACTGATCTATGAGGAAGGCTTTCTTATCTCTCCTTGCTGTTCTTTGGAACTCTGCATTCAGATGCTTATATCTTTCCTTTTCTCCTTTGCCTTTCGCGTCTCTTCTTTTCACTGCAATTTGTAAGGCTTCCCCAGACAGCCATTTTGCTTTTTTGGATTTCTTTTCCATGGGGATGATCTTGATCCCTATCTCCTGTATAATGTCACGAACCTCATTCCATAGTTCTTCAGGCACTCTATCAGATCTAGTCCCTTAAATCTATTTCTCACTTCCACTGTATAATCATAAGGGATTTGATTAGGTCTAGTGGTTTTTGCTACTTTCTTCAATTTAAGTCTGAATTTGGTAATAAGGAGTTCATGATCTGAGCCATAGTCAGCTCCTGGTCTTGTTTTTGCTGACTGTATAGAGCTTCTCCATCTTTGGCTGCAAATAATATAATCAATCTGATTTCGGTGTTGACCATCTGGCAATGTCCATATGTAGACTCTTCTCTTGTGTTGTTGGAAGAGGGTGTTTGTTATGACCAGTGCGTTCTCCTTGCAAAACTCTATTAGCCTTTGCCGTGCTTCATTCCGTATTCCAAGGCCAAATTTGTCTGTTACCCCAGGTGTTTCTCGACTTCCTGTTTTTGCATTCCAGTCCCCTATAATGAAAAGGACATCTTTTGGGGGTGTTAGTTCTAAAAGGTCTTGTAGGTCTTCACAGAACCATTCAACTTCTGCTTCTTCAGTGTTATTGGTTGGGGCATAGGTTTGGATCACCGTGATATTGAATGGTTTGCCTTGGAAACGAACAGAGAGCATTCTGTCGTTTTTGAGATTGCATCCAAGTACTGCATTTCAGACTCGTTTATTGACCATGATGGCTACTCCATTTCTTCTAAGGGATTCCTGCCCACAGTAGTAGATATAATGGTCATCTGAGTTAAATTCACCCACTCCAGTCCATTTTAGTTTGCTGAGTCCTAGAATGTCGACGTTCGCTCTTGCCATCTCCTGTTTGACCACTTTCAATTCGCCTTGATTCATGGACCTCACATTCCAGGTTCCTATGGAATATTGCTCTTTACAGCATCGGACCTTGCTTCTATCACCAGTCACATCCACAACTGGGTATTGTTTTTACTTTGGCTCCATCCCCTCATTCTTTCTGGAGTTATTTCTCCACGGATCTCCAGTAGCATATTGGGCACCTACTGACCTGGGGAGTTCCTCTTTCAGTATCCTATCATTTTGCCTTTTCATAGTGTTCACGGGGTTCTCAAGGCAAGAATACTGAAGTGGTATTCCCTTTTCCAGTGGACCACATTCTGTCAGACCTCTCCACCATGACCCGCCCCATCTTCGGTAGCCTCACATGGCATGGCTTAGTTTCATTGAGTTAGACAAGGCTGTGGTCTGTGTGATCAGATTGGTTAGTTTTCTGTGATTATGGTTTCAGTGTGTCTGCCCTCTGATGCCCTCTCGCAACACCTACCGTCTTGCTTGGGTTTCTCTTACCTTGGGTGTGGGGTATCTCTTCATGGCTGCTCCAGCAAAGCGCAGCCGCTGCTTTTTTTTGCCATGCCTCAAGGCATTCAGGATCTTAGTTCCTCTACCAGGGATTGACCCCATGTTCCCTGCAGTGGCATCGAGGAGTCCTAACCACTGGACTGCCAGGGAAGTCCCAAAAATATTTCTAAAAGACTATTCTGACAGATATTATAGAGGAAGCTGGAATCTTCATCTAAAAGGCTAGAGAGATGCAGGTGGTCTGCCATAAACCTCTGAGAAGTTCTGGGGCTGCTAGAATTGGCATACAAGGGAGTGCACTAACAGACTTAAGAGCTGGGATGTTAGTTGGAGAATTGCATATAGGTCTGCTGACCCTCCCTTATTAGCGCCTTTCCTCCTACAGGCAAAATTGTCAAATCAAGAGCATCAGACATTTAGCCAAAAACAGAAGTGCTCTATGCTGAGAAGAGGGAAATGCTAAGCCTCCTAACAAGAAGTAGCTCCACAGAGGAAGATAAAGAGACAACTGATCAGCGGCATTAAGAGTCAGTCTGCAGGGGACTTCCCTGGTGGCTCAGTGGTAAAGAATGGGTCTCCCAATGCACAAGACACAGGTTCAGTCCCTGGTCCTGGAAGATCCCACGTGCCCTGGGGCAACTAAGCCTGTGCTCTACAACTACTGAATTTTGTTCATCCTAAAGCTTGCACTCCACAGCAAGAGAAGCCACCACAAGGAGAACCCCGCACACTGCAACTAGAGAAAATCCCATGCAGCAATGTGCACCCAGCAGCGCCAAAATGAAATAAAGTTAAAACGAAACAAAAAAAAGAATCCGTCTGCAAAGTAATAAGAGTCTAAAGCCAAAGGGTGGGAAAAAGGGGTAGTGACATGATAGTACTGGAGAAGAGGAAGGAAAATACCAGAGAGATTAAGAGAGAAAAATGAATTGAAAATACCCTCGTGAAAGATTGTATCCTCAAGATTACAGAACCGGGACTTCCCCGCTAGTCCAGTGGCTAAAGCTCCGCCATGCAAGGGGCCAGAGTTTGATCTCTGGTTAGGCAACAAGATCTCACAGGTCACAACTGTGAGTTCACATGCTTCAACAAAGATGTGCCGCAACCCCGTGTGCTGCAATTAAGACCTGGTGCAGCCAAAAAATAACCCAAGAGAGATTACAGGTAGACCACATGCTAGACATTTCTATGGAAAAAACAGGACATTTAAAAAAGGTTAGGTAAAACAGTCTTATAACACATCTGAACCACTGAATGTTAGACAATAGGTAATACCTTCATGGTTCTGAGGAAAATTAATTTTTAACTTGGAATTGTATACCTAGACCAAAACCAAAAAATATCAAATTTAAGAGTGTGGAAAGCAACCAGTCTAATCCTGGTTCATTGAGAAACTCATTGCCCATCTGGGAAGAAAGACATGTAAACATGATACACATAAGATAAGCAAAGTGTAGAGAGGTCTCACAGGATGTCATCATCGTGAATGCTGCTGCTGCTAAGCTGCTTCAGTTGTGTCCAGCTCTGTGCGACCCCATAGATGGCAGCCCACCAGGCTCCTCTGTCCCTGGGATTCTCCAGGCAAGAACACTGGAGTGGGTTGCCATTTCCTTCTCCAATGCATGAAAGTGAAAAGTGAAAGTGAAGTCGCTCAGTCGTGTCTGACTCTTCATGACCCCATGGACCAGGCCCCTACCCAGCCTACCAGGCCCCTCCGTCCGTGGGATTCTCCAGGCAAGAGTACTGGAGTGGGTTGCCATGTCCTTCTCCGCATTATGAATGGAGGGGCACCCAATCTTGTCTCAGGGTAGGAGAAGACTTCTTGTAAGAGATGATCCTGAGCTGAGCCTTCAACCATGAGGAATCAACTCAGTGAATCTCTTCAACAAATTTCCCTAAGATAAGACTGTGTTTAGAGAAATTTCATCCATATTCAAATTTGACTTTCACATAGCTTATAATCTGGTCATGACTAAGGGCATAAGCATTAAAAAAAAGTCATGACTTTGCTTACTATTCCCATCACATATTCACAGAACCTGATACACAAGATCTGTAGCTCAGTTCTCCTCATGACTAATCCATTGCAAGTTGGGCATACCCACCTTTTGACTTGAACAAACTGTTGAAACCATCACTTTTTTCTTTCATTGAAGTTCTCTATCTATGTCAAATGAACTCAATTTTGTAATGTTTAGATAAAACTTTTCAAATTCCTTATAGGCATGTGATTAGGCCTTATTAATTTCTGGGTGGTTATCATTTATTTTTTTGTTTGTTTGTTGGAAACTTAGGGCAGGCTCCTTTCTGGTGTCAGGGAATAATTAATACTATAGAGGGGCTAAGAAGTTTAAAGAATGACTGGCAAAGTCATATTTGTGGCCTTTTCCTTTTTTTCTATATTTTCCTGAAAACACAGTAAGCCAAAGAAATGAATAAGGTTCCAATGTAGTCTTTCATGTATTCTTTCCTACTTGGAATTCATTTTTAATTCTCTTTGTTTTTTCATTTTTAATTTTTTGAATAAAAAGTCCCCCCAGCAATCAAAATGAATTAAGCATCCACGGTGAGACTGATTAACCTACTCTTTAATTTTTTTGTAGCATATTGTAGTTATCATATATTTGAGGACACCTGATATTTTTCTGTACATGAACTACTAAAACAATGACAATGAAAAAGATTTTGTAATCTGTCTGCAGAAAATTCTAATCTTTAAGGATCAAATTCATTCACCATGATGTTTTAGTTATTAGAATAGAGAGATTCAGCTAAAAGATAAAGAGGGAGTGTTTTAGTAACATTCTTGTAGTTAGATTCTCCTTTATTAAAAGAAAAAATGTAAATTAAAAACCCTAGTCTGGGGATCGGAGAAGGCAATGGCACCCCACTCCAGTACTCTTGGCTGGAAAATCCCATGGACGGAGGAGCCTGGTAGGCTGCAGTCCATGGGGTTGCTATGAGTCAGACACGACTGATGCGACTTAGCAGCAGCAGCAGCAGTCTGGCTCTTTTTAATATCCCTCCCATGCCCACTGATTGTGATGTAGTCAAGGACCATTTTTTTCTCCTTTTCAGGATGGGGGCTTCCCTCGTAGCTCAATCAGTAAAGAGTTTGCCTGCAATGCAGGAGACCCAGGTTCGATTCCTGTGTTGGGAAGATCCCCTGGAGAAGGAAATGGCAACCCACTCCAGTATTCTTGCCTGGAGAATCCCATGAACAGTGAAGCCTGGCAGGCTACAATCTACGGGGTTGCAAGAGTCGGACAGATGGAGAGACAGACAAAGACAGAGTCAAAACTCAGGCTGTGTCCTGGGTTAAATAGTGTCCCCTCCAAAATTCATGGCCACCTGGAAGCTGAGTGTGATCTTATTTTGGAAATAAGGTCTTTATAGATGTATCCAAGTTATGATGCAGTCATACTGTATTAAGGTTTGGGCCATAATCCAATGACTGATATCCTTTTAAGAGGGGAATCTGGACACAGACACAAATGAATAAAGGGCATGATAAGAAAGAGGCAGAGATTGAAGTTATTCTGCCACAAGCCAAGGCTGTCGAGGATTACTGCCAACCACCAGAATTGAAGAGAAGAGGCGTGGAGCAGATTTTCCCTCTGGGTCTCTGAAAGGTACCAACCTTATATACACCTTGATTTTAGACTCCCGGCCTCTAGAGTTACAAGACAATATTTGTTTTAAGCCACTCAGTTTACCGTAATTTGTTAGAAGAGTGCTAGGAAAGTGACATAGGCATGAACTTCTTCCTCCACTGGATCAGCAGCAGATGGGCATCCCTCTGTTAATCTGGCCTGCATCCTCATTCCAGTAGGGGCAGAGGTCTGATTCCTAATCCCATTGCCTCCAATTCCTCTTCTTCAGCTTCCCTGGCACTGACTTTGTACTCAAGAGTCTAGAATCTGTTTCCCCACTAACCTTTAAACTTGAAGCTTTATTCTCAGACTTTAAATCAATGTTTAAGTAAACTAAATATGCCTTACAGAAGAGTAACAGGTATTTACATAGCAGTTAACACTCTGAAACTTGACTGACTAGAGAACTGCTGCTGGTTGCGTGGAAACAGCAAAAGCAAGGAAAGCCTCTTACATATACTGAGAAAATGAACATCTCAATGGCAGTGGAAACTATAAATTCTGTGTATTTCATAAGCCCTATGGCTCAGATGGCTTCCCTGGTGGCTCAGATGGTAAAGAATCCGCCTGCAATGTAGGAGACCTGGCTTCGATCTTTGGGCTGGGAAGATCCTCTGGAGAAGGAAATGGCAACCCAGTCCAGTATTCCTGCCTGGAGAATCCCATGGACAGAGGAACCAGGTGGGCTACAGTCCTTGGAGTTACAAAGAGTTGGACACAACTAACAACTTTCCATAAGCCCTATGACTCTTCTGTGCACTGAGAAGGGGGACCTAGTGACTGATATCAATTAAATATGAAGGAAACGAAAACAGACATGGTAACTTTAACATATAAAAGTAGAGTCAACGACCAACAGGATGAACGTCTCAACGGGATAATTTAATCTTGATTCGCTCAGTTGTGTCTGACTGTTTGTAACCCCATGGACTATACAGTCCATGGAATTCTCCAGGCCAGAATACTGGAGTGGGTAGCTATTTCCTTCTCCAGGGGATCTTCCCAACCCAGGGATCGAATCCAGGTCTCCTGCATTGCAGGTAGATTCTTTACCAACTGAGCTACCAGGAAAGCCCAATGTACACTAACAATACTTGGCAGTGCAGTTTATCCTCTATTGTCTTATTAGATACCTGGGATTCAATAATATCACTGACCAACCACACAAATTATCCTCCTGGAGCCTCAGTATTGTTATCTGTAAAATGGAGATAATGCATAACTTCCTCACAGAGTACTTGTAAGGATTAATTATATTAGCTAGCTTATGATTCAGTAAATGTTAGCTCTCATTCTCACCCCACTTACTTGCCAAAAATTGTCATTTTTTCCTCAAGCCACCTGCCCTTACTCCCACTGATTCTTTTGTCCTCTGCACTTGATTGTGCTTCCCACATCATATAGAAATGAAAAGTTACTACAGATCTTCCTCAGTTTACGATGGGATTATGTCCTGGAAAAACCCATTGTTAAATTGGAAATAAAATGAATTTAACACACCTATCCCACTGAACATTAGGGCTTAGCCTGGCCTACCTTAAATGTGCTCAGAACGTTTACATTAGGCTACAGTTGGGCAAAATCATTGAATGCAAACCCTGTTTTAACAGTGTTGAATATCACCTGTAATTAATTGAATATTATACTGAAAGTGCAAAACAGGATGGCTGTTAAGTGTATTGGTTTCACCTTTTTTTCCTCTACTAGCTCTTCTCCAATATATGAGAAGTTCCTTCCTCTTATGCAAAACAAATTAATAACAAAACAAAACTCTGAACTTGTCTTGACTATGGTAGCTACAATCCTATCTTTCTCCTACCTTTTTTAGCCAAGTTCCTAAATTTTTCATTTAAATTTTATTTACCTTTTGAAAAGACATTACAGGAATCAAAATTCAAAAAGGTATGCTGTACAAATTCTCCCTCCTGTCTCTGATTCTCAAGCACTTTTTCTCCCATGATCAGTTTCTTGTGGTCCTTTTAGAGATAAGTCATGCCTATATAAGCAAGTATATATATTTTTTTCTTTGTATAAAAATGTTAGCATATTATGGACAGTCTTCTAATTCTTGCTTTTTTTTTTCATTTAAAAATATATATTAGAGGTCTTTCCATTTAATTACCTAAACAACTGCCTCATGGTTTAGGTATTCTGAAAAGCACATGATATCAAGATACGATTAGACCCGTAAGAGACTTATTGGAGGAAATGCCTGTGAGAGAGAGAAAGGAGGAAGCTAAAGGAGCTGTCAGGTCCCGATGATCTGCTCTTGTGAAGGACAGCGGGAAGGAAGGAGGGTTGGGCAGGCAGTGACTCAGACTGCAACACAGTTCTAAGAAAGTTTCGGATAGGCTTAAATCTGGGGAGATTTTAAGCTAGAGTCACTTTCAGAGGAACCCAGCATCTTGCAGGAATGGACCTGTCTCCGTATCCTGCTATGTTCAGTCATAGGCTAGGAGCAATTGTTGGGCATGGTGAGCTCACTGCAAATGCAGTGGTAGATTCAAAGCTTAGCAGCTGGGGCCTTCTTGCAAGGAAGAAATTGGAGAGGCACATTCATAGCTTTTACAATACTTTTAGGGCCTTAAAATAATCCATTGGATGTACCGTAATTTATCCATTCCTCTTCTAATGAACATTTTTGTTTCCCAGTCCTTTCCTAGTAGAAACAACGCTCAATGAATAACCTTAAGGTATATCATCTTGCACACATGGGGAATTCCACAAATTGGGCTCTTGGGGAAATACACGTTGAGATGGAGATTAACATGAGATCAGTTTATTACAGAATGTTGATGAGATCAATACTTCTGGAAGGAAAAGGAAGAAAGCTGGATGGGGGAGACCGACAAATTGATCTGCAATGCATTCTCAGTGATGGCCTGAGTCAACCCAACTTGGCTTAAAAGTCTTCAATGGCTTTCTGTTGCATATAGAATGAGGAAATCTAAAGCTTCCACTTACTATATATAACTCTTCATTATCTGAACTTTTGTCTATCTCTCCAGTCATTTCTTAACCATCCCCTTTTCCTGCCTTAATTAATCTGTAATGTTTAAGCTAGTTGCATTTGTCAGAATATATTAGGTTCTCTCATGATACATGCATATGCCATTTTGTGAGAAATAATTCTCTGTTCTTTACTTCCCCATTTGTCCTCCACATAAGATTCTTCAAATTTTGGCTGAAAAAACTACCTCCTTCATGATGCCTATCCTAACTCCTCTGGAAGTCCTCCCTCCTATTCTATTGCTCTTTGTACCCACCCAGTTTGTTTTTAACTTGCTTGCATGTTTATTACTTCAATACATTTTAGTCCCCAATGGAAAAGACCAGTTTTCATCTGGTATCTCCAGCACTTATTATAGTGCGGAGAAACAACAGAAACTCAGATATTTCATGATTTACATCAAGATCTGAGTAAGTTTCCCAGGAAACTTTGTAATAAATAAACGGTCCTCTTTCCTCCTCCCTCCAGGTTTCCTCCAAAACCTAGCAGGCAGGTCACTATTAACTTTCCTTGCCACTTCAGGTGGAATTGATTATTTCCTCCTCTATGTAAGTCCTCCTGTTGCTAAGTCGCTTCAGTCGTGTCCGACTCTGTGCGACCCCAGAGACGGCAGCCCACCAGGCTCCCCCTTCCCTGGGATTCTCCAGGCAAGAACACTGGAGTGGGTTGCCATTTGCTTCTCCAATGCATGAAAGTGAAAAGTGAAAGTGAAGTTGCTCAGTCATGTCCGACTTAGCGATCCCATGGACTGCAGCCTGCCAGGCTCCTCCATCCATGGGATTTTCCAGGCAAGAGTACTGGAGTGGGGTGCCATTGTCCTATTCTAACACTAACCAGGTTTAAGATTGTATCACAAACATGATACATTTTATGCACAAGACTTTCTTGAACATTCTAGGAAAACGTCACTATTATGCAAAAATCATAAAAAAACAAAACCCCTCAACAGTCCAACCCAAATGATTGTTTTCAAACGCTGCATCCCGCAGGTACTTTTATTGTCCTTAGACAGATGGCCAAAACCTTGGCTATATATGCTAGGAAGAAACCATGATTAGAATGCTAAGAAAACGAAGACTTGCTGCTGGGGCGCGAAAGTTCTCTGGTTGACGCTAGAACGAGGAAACCGCTGAATGTTCAGCTTTTGAAATACGGTTTTTGCATCGTAAAGAAAAAAGATTAACCTATCAGGAAGAATCGAGCACATCCAATTACCAATCAAGAGCCGGAAAGAAGCCAAAGCCAGGGGATACCCACGCATCAACGAGGACGTCATTCTCTCTTCTTCGCCAATAAGCAGTTGGATGGGGCGGGGCAAGAGGCGGGCCAATGGCCATAAAAAACAAACAACAATCTTCAGTACTACTGCCCTAGCCACAGTCCTTGCCTAGCAAACCTCTAGAGCAAACTCCTGGGCAAGGCGCTTGTTAAATACTTTCCGCTCTCCTTCTCGCCCGGGGACATTTTTAATAGAGTACTTTCCTTACATAGAACAAGGGCCTTCTTTCCACCAGCTCCCACAGATTCGCAGAAAGCACACTGCAACTTTGCGCTTTCTACCTTCGCAGGAACTGGCAGTCCAGCGCTACCTGAGGTGGGGCGGCCTCAGTGCGCAGGCGTGCATGCCTCCTGGAGGCGGGGCTTTAGCGACCCATGTCAGCATGGGAGTTGTATTTCTTTTGGCCGCAAAACTCAATCATCTCGGAGGCAAAGGAACTACATTTCCCGGGAGTCTCCGCAACTTCGGGGCGGGCGGGCTGATTCGTTAATGAGCTCGAGGAAGCCGCGGCGCGGCCCACCAGGTTCCAAAACAAGGAAATGAAGGGGGGAGGCGGGACTGGGGGTGCCTGCGGGAGCTGCCGCCGCCGCCGCCGCCGCCGCGGAGGAGGAGGAGGAGGTGGAGGAGGTGGCTGCAGCGGCCGCCGAGAAGTCCCTTGCTGAAGGCGAATCGCGGGGCGGCGGGCGACGCGCGCGCGCGCGCCCGAGAGGTGGCTGTTGAAGTGGAGCGGCGGTCGCGGGGGGAGGAGGAGGAGGAGGGACTGAGCGGCGGCGGCCCCCGCGTCCCGGTGCCTCTATGGGGAAAGCAGACAATGGATTATGATTTCAAGGCGAAGCTGGCGGCGGAGCGGGAGCGGGTGGAGGATTTGTTTGAGTACGAAGGGTGCAAAGTGGGACGCGGCACCTACGGGCACGTCTACAAGGCGAGGCGAAAAGATGGGTAAGAGCAGGGGCGGGGGGAGAAGGCTTGCTCGGGTCCTCGCCCAGCTCGCGACCTCGCGGGATGGGTGGGTCGAAGCCCAGTCGGGCCGTGCCCGGGCTGGGGGCGAGGCGGAGGTGGTCTCGGGGCTGCGTCCCGGGGCAGACTCTCAGGGACGCGGGTTTTGCCAGACCCCAGCGTCGCGCCCGTCGAACTCCCGCGGCGCAGCCTGGTTGGGGGGCGTAGGTCTGGTCCCGAAGGGCGCTCTCCGCGTGCCAGGAGCTGGCGGCGGGACTCGAGTTGGGACCTCGGTTGGAGGTGGAGTTTGGGAGGAGGGGTGTCTGGTCTCCAGGGGAGACGCGGAGGGCTGGGAGAGCTCCGCCGAGGAGTTGCCGCTCCGGCCCTGGGCTGCTGGTGACGGTCGTGGTGGAACTTCCAATCGGCTGAGCGCCTCCCGGGGGCGGCGGTTTGAAACCTCGCGGAGGAGTCTGTCGGGCGGCCCAGAGCACCTGGGTCCTCGCCAGCCTCACCGGTGTGAGCCGTTGGGCACCTTGGCCCTAGGGGCCAGCCAGCCTGGTGGTCCCTCGGCGCGATCCCTTCTGTCCCTGTCGTGTGCCTGGCGGCCACTTCTTCACGCCGCTTCGCCAGGCTGCGAGTTCTCTTTCTCCCATTCTCAATTTCCAGTTCCGCACCTTCCCCTCGAATGTAGGACCTTCTGAGAGACGAACCGCGTTTTGCTGGCAGAACTTCCTAGTTCGTTCTTGTACCTCATTTCGCCGCACCTTGGGTATTCTTACGTCCTCCACTCCATCCCTGCCAGACGACTGCGTGCTGAGGTTTTTCGGGCACCTAAATTATCCAGAACGGAATTCGAGTGACACAATGCTGGGCCTGAATCTTTGTTTTCCTGGGCGGTGAGAGATAATTTTAGGGACCCCTTAGTAAGCTCTTACTAATTGTTCTCTTAGGAGAAGAAGAGCTGGACGTTATATTGAAAAACGCCTGTCCTTCGTCCTGGAGGGCACGAGGCTCGTACTCCCGGACAGGTGGAACCAGTTCCCTGTCTGAGAAGGGTGGGTTTAAGTCAGTCGTCACCTTAAGGCCCATCCTGGCAGGAATTCCCCTTCCCCAGAGTTAGGGAGCCCAGGAATATTTGCCTATCCCGCGTAAACTTTAAAGACGATCAAGCTATGTGGAAGAGAGTTTTTAGGATCGTAGCGAAACATTTCTGAATGAACTGATTATCAGCCATAACGACGATGGAAAGATCTGAAGTGCTGCTTATCGTTCTGCGCACGCTTTTGTAATTGACATGGCTGATTGATGGACTCTAGGATCAAAGTAGTAGTAGTGTGTGGGTGTGTGTGGGCGCTTGTTTGCTTGCTGATTTCATACAGGGAAGGAGCAAGCACAACTTTATAAACTGTTTTATCATGAAGGATGGTGAAAACTACAAGGTACTTTGCAAGTGTAAAGGATTGTTATTATTGCAAATAACTTTTTTCTTTTGTTATAGCTGAATGGGCCCCAGAGTATTTAGTTGTTTGTAAACTTTTCTCATAATTTCTTTAGTTAATTGCCAGGTGTCCTTGAATGAATATCTCGGAGTGCGAAGTACTATAATTGTATTTTGTTTTGTTTTGTTTTTTGAATATTTAGGCTGCTTGTTATACTGGTGTTCCTGTGGGAGTCTTAGCAGATATGTTTGGGGAAAGAACATCTAGCTTTTCTGTTCGGATGTTAGCGTTACAAAACAAATCAGAGGTGGTGTTTTTCATATTCCTCGTGCCAACTTTGTAATATATTTGAACTGGAATTTTTAAAATGTATTTTAATTTTGTTAAAAAAGATTAAAAATTTTTTTAAGCAGGCAACTTTTGAAAAAAGTTAAAAATTCTGCTTCTGGATTGTATTTGAATAGCACAGGCTACAACACCGAATAGATTATTTAATTCCTCCTTCTATTCTTTTTGAATATTTTCCCCTCTAATAAAATTTTTGATTTGAATACACTTCCTTCTTGAGTGATATTTGTTTGATTAGAATTAATAAAGCCTCTTTGGTCGAATAAGATCAATTGGTGTATCTTCAAAATATTATACTTAAAAACTTTTAGGATCTGAAAGCATTAGTTTAAGTAACTAAATTATATGTAAGAAAAATAAATATAAAGACTTTTCTTAGACAAAGAGTCTAGTTGAGATTTGAGGCTTTATAGTGAACACCCACATCTCTTGTGCCTTGGTAGCAAGATTGGAAAGAACAGTTTTTAGTGATGATTCTAAACTGATACAGATTTGCATCCTAAAGGATTTTACACTCTGATCATGGTAAATTACAGTGTAGCTTTTTCCAGAATTTATTTTGGTTAACTCAGAAGTATAATGCTATTTTAGGGAGCAAGAGAGAAATCACATGAGTACCTTAAAGAGGAACTATTCTGGTGTATATAATGTAGCATATAGGCAAAAAATTGTTCAGGTCTCTAGAAGAAACACTAGAAGTAACATAACATTCATTAGAAAAGCCTCTGCTTATAGTTTAATAGTAGAGTTTACAAAACCATAGAATGTTATTTCCTTTGAAACATGACTTTAACTTAGGCCCTGTTAATTATGCTACATAAATTTGTAACAGAATGGAGATGCAAGATTTACAACTGGGTTTTTCACCTTTAATAAAAATGAGATTTGTTTCATCTTTCTGTTCTGAAGGAAGAGGATTTTTTTGACTCAACTTTTTTTTTTTAATCGTAAAAGTTATTCTTGAAGAGAAACTAGAATATTTCTAGACTTTATAAGCAAGAATTTGTAGTACAGTCTTCGTTTCAACATTAAGAAAAAGTCACATAACAGTATGGTTACAAATCTCAAGACCACATTTATCACGTTTGAAACACTTCTTGTTTTCTTTGATAAAGGAATATTGTTAAAAATGTTCTTTTGTAAGAGAGTCAGGCAAATATTCCATACTAGCATTATGTCTGAAAACTGTTATACCCAACAATAATACCATTCAACTTTGCAGACATTCATTTAGCTCTTTGAAACCACTCCAATAAAAGAATGCTTTTTGGGGATATTTTGAAATACAGTAATTGAAAGTGAAATGGCTGACAGAGCCATCTTACAGAGTTTCAGTTTTGCCTAAGGGTTTCAGATGAGAAGTAGTTAGTAACTACTTAATGTCTGTCATGAAATCCTTCACAATAAATATAATCAGTACATGTAGATAAATTTAGGTAAATGATAGGTACAATAGTGTCTGCCTGTTTTTGATGGGTTTTTCACATTGGTTCGTAGTTAATATAGGTGATAGTATTTGGGTTTTTGGAGACCTCCCAAAGATTTAAGATATATTATTAACAATCATAATATTTTAGAACTTTCAAAGGTTTTAGGTCGTCTAGTCTAATTTCTTTTTACAAATGAGAAAACCAAAGCTTTAAGAGATGTCATGCCCATAGTTTTGGCAAAGACAAGTCTATAATCCCGGTTTCTTGAATCTGAGTTCCTGCATTTTCTAATGTGTTTTCCCTCCTAATACCTTGGGAGAAAAAGCGAAGAAGACCATATTGCTTCCAGTTTTGACTATCTTATTGTGTAAACTTTCCATGCAAAGGACACTACATCTATATTGAAAAAATATGGAGAAGGGACAGTGTCCCATATGAGGGGCATTTTAGAAAAGTAGACGTTCAGGCCAGTGGGTGCTGCCTCCTGTGGTTGCTTCTCTTAATCTGGTTTCTCTTCATCTTCACTATCATTGGCTTTGACCATCATCTCTGATTTGCACGATAGCCGAATTGGTCTCTGCCATTAGTCTTTTTCTCATTGTAGTCCTAGATCCAAGTTACTGCCAGTGTTACTTTCCTACAAAATAAAATCAATCATGTCGTATCTCTTCTTGGAAAACTGTACATTCTCTGTGGCTCATCTGGTTCCGTCAGATCTTAATTCCCTAGTTTGGCATGTAAAAACCGTTTGCATTTGGATCCTAAAGTCTAGTCTTTACAGCCTTTATGCCTGCCACCACCTCCCTCCTTTTTCAGTGTGTTCAAACCATATGCTTCTGTAGCATTCAACTGCTCATATTTTTCTAGGATTTGCTAAGTCCTTTCATGTCTCATTTTGTTTTTTCTATACTCAAACCAGAATGGTGTTGCTCTGTGCTTTCTCTCTCCTCTTTCCCCCTCCCACAAACCTGGGAAACTCCTGCTCACAGCTGAATACCCAATTCAAATAGCTTTTCTTTAGAAGTCTTCCTCAGCCACCCAGTGTACTCATCTGTGTTTCTGCCCCTCTTGTTCTTGTGTGTAGAATATCACTGTGATATTAATCTGCTCTGTAAACTATTAGCTACAGATGGGTCATTGTCATCCTCCTGTCTCCACCTTGCATAGGGTTGAGCATGTAAGAATGCTCAAAAATTGATTAAAATTTAAAAAAATGCCCTAAATTGGAAAAAATAGATATTTTTTCTTTTCAGGTAAACATACTTAACCTATGTTTTCAGTATTTGTTTTGAAAGCCTGAAATATAGTGATATTACATGACATAAGCAGTTCAATGTAAATATCTCTATAGCATTAACTAGGTCCAGTGTAATTTTTTTCTCAGAGAAATTATATGCTGTTTTTCAAGATAGTCCATACATTTCTTTTAATAGATTGATAAGTAATGTGGGTAATTTTTGAATTATTAAGCATTTTTCCCCCTCTTAGGCCAACTCTTCTAAAATTGCTAAATGTAGTAATCTGTCTTCTGTGCTTTTACTATCAGTTTTATAGAGAAGCTTAGAAAATGTCAGCATTCAAACATTTTAGGAAATTTTTTGATATGGATTCATGTTAAGAAATTAAGTACCTTTATTAGCAAATCAGGTGACCATGAGCTTGTTTAATTAGTTCTTCATTTGTGCACTTCAGGCCTTCAAAACTTTGTTTTTGAGGCCCAGAAGGAATATTCTTTTCAATGAATTTGATTGTCCAGAGCAGTGGTTGACAAACTTTTCCTCTAAAGAGGCAGAAACTAAATATTTAGGTTTTGTGGACCAGACCATCTATGTCAAAATTACTTGAATCTGCTATTGTAGTGCCAAAGTATCCACAGTGTATAAATGAACACAAATTGGAATGGCTGTGTTCCAGTAGGAAAAAAACCAAGTAGTGGGCTGTATTTGGCCCACAGGCTATAATTTGGCAACCCTTCGTCTAGAACAGTGATGTCCAATAGGATTTTCTGCAGTGATGAAAATGCATCTGTGCTGTCCAGTAAGGCAGCCAGCCGCTAGCCACATGTGGCTCCAGAAATGTGGTTAGCGTGACCAAGAAACTGGCCAGTAGCAATGATATTGGACTTAGCAGGAAAAAAACTTCAGTTTTTTTTTTTTTTGAGCAGGTGGCTTAGCGACAGTCCTTAACTCCATGAAGTGACCTTTCTATGGAAATGAGTGACAGTGTGAACAAATGAAATCAGAAGGTTTGGGTCTTTTTCAAGATAATAGAAGAAAATTTGAAGCTGAAATAATTTAATAAAGCAAACAAGTACTTGAACTGAAAAGCTTTCAATTTATAAGGGGAATCAAGGATAGTTGAT
The DNA here is from genome assembly GCF_023091745.1 of Budorcas taxicolor. Lineage (NCBI taxonomy): Eukaryota > Metazoa > Chordata > Mammalia > Artiodactyla > Bovidae > Budorcas > Budorcas taxicolor. Next base: position 31,132,989 of record NC_068918.1, read on the forward strand.
TACTTTTAAAAAGAGTATTTCATTAAAAAAAGTACATGTATTTAGTAGTAAATGCACATGCATAAAAAAGATTATACAATCTGGTTGCCACCCTTTATGTTTTACCAAATCGCTGTAATTTGTGTACATTCGATGAGTTTGTTCCAAGCCAAAAAAAAAAAAGTTTGCACAATGTATTGTAAGTTTTTCTTTTCCCAGTCACCCTTTTCCCTTTCTCGAGACAGCCATTCTTGGTTTTCTTTTTTAGAGGAATTTTCTTGGGAGTATGTGTGTTTAATAAGTAGTAGTGTGCTTTAAGTGGGATTTCCAGGTGGTTCAGTGGATGTCAGTATGGATGAATTAAGAATTTTTACTTTTGTATAGTATATTTTGAACTGGGTATGCTAGATCAAAAATTAATATATGATGTTAAATTACATATTTGTTATTTTCAGAATTCTCAAGTAGTGTAGTCAAAGTTGGACATCAATATAGAAAGCTTGAAGGGAATATATTACAATTTGGAATTTTCTTGGTGGTAAATGTCTAAGAGTATTTGACTAATGTGTTTTTAAAGATCCACTTCTTCCTTTACTTGTGATACTGTGAGTATATAGTTTTGTGCAGCTTTGGATTCCAAAATAAAGATACACACTCTGCTTTTTTTCAAAGAGCATTTTAACATTTTGAATAACCAACCTGAGTATTTCTTTAAAAACAGGTAGTTTTTAAGGTCTAGAACCATAAAGAGGTAGCTGAGAGAACTATTTAAAGATTTTTGTCCGTTTATAAATAGCAGATAGTCCAACACTTCCTGTAATAGCCATTTTGAGCGTGCATTGTGCAGGATAAAAGAGAGTCTCCAGAGAGAGGACAGGATGTAATTCAAGATACAAGTGTGGAGCAGTAGTTTTTTATTGAGGGTTTAGTTCTTATACAGAAGTGGGTAATGGATCAAAGAGAAATAAAAACCTGTAAAGTTCTCAAACAATTTATGTCTCTGCAAAATATCTTTAATTTCTAATAGAATAAGTCTTTCTGAAGAAAAAAATATACCCTCCTTACAGAGGTTTGAAACTTATGTATTTTCTATTTAAAGAGATTATTTCAGTGAGACTTTGTGGTAGACCTCAGTTACTAATATGAATATGATTAGGATATGGATTTAATTACCATGTAGGCCAGCTAATTTTGTTTTGTTCTGTGACCACAGACCAAAGTCCTGTCATGGCAAACTATTTTACAGCTATTTATAGATGTTTACATTTGGACAGAAAGGTAAGTCTGTGGCTGCTGGGAAAGTAAGGTAAAACTCCTCATAGAGGGGTTAGTTGTGTCTTTCTGTAGAAAAGTTATTTTTTGTTACGATTGTTAAAGAAATTCACTTGGTGAAAAACCTAAGCAGTTTGAGGCAAAAACTGTGTTGCTTTTTACAAAAGTTAGTTTCCTTTTCCCCTTTGCCTTTTACAATTATATTTGCATTTTAAGAGCGTCTTAGACACTGAGCGAGTCCTATTGTTTTGGATTATGGTGCAAATTAAAAAAATCTTTCTGACTTTCTTTTCTGAATATTTATATATAATTTGAGCTTGTGTAACTTAGAAAACCAAAGTTCTATTAAGTAATTTCTCAGCAGTCTTTTCATCTTTACAGTATGTATCAAAGTAGAAATATTTTTTTTGTGCTATTAAAATTTATCAAGTAATAGTTGCAGTCGAGTAAAAACAACTCCCAACAATTTATTGGTATGTAAAACGAAGACTAAAAGGCTTCCTTCTTACTGTCTACTCCCAAGCCCCCTTGACTTCTCAGAGATAACCTGTGTTAACTGTTTCTGTTTTAAGTTTTGCTGATGCTTCCCATTATAACTCTAAGAAACATATGTATAATTCTGTCTTGATTTATCAACTTTAGGCAGTGTCTGTTGACTTTCCTAGAAAAGCTGAGCAATTTTGTGAGATTTCACTATCTCCTCTTTTCCCATCTCAAGCTTCAAATTTATTACCTTTGTTGCTTAAAGATTTTTGTGAATTCTTTTATGACTTTGAAGTGTAAACTTACATGTCTTTTTTTTTTAGTTTGTCAACTTACGTGTTATCTGTGATCTTCCTGATGTAAATGTTAAGGAAAGTAACAAAGTTTTTTCCTGCTTTTTTTCCTCATACTCCTGGATTTTTAAAGTATAGTTTTTATAACTTCCTAGTTGATCCACTGCTTTTTGTCTATGGGTTGATTTTTTAAACGTGAACACTGGAAACCACTCAACAGCTTTAAAATATTATGAGTATGGAGTTTATTGCTGAATTAATTAGCATTCTGAGACCCATAGAGAGGGAAATGTAGACTTGTGTACCAAATAAGTGCTGCTTGCAACAATCTTCCAAGTATCAGTGCCCAGTGGATCTTCTTTTGCCCTTTCTTCAAGTCTTTTGGGTCGTACTCAGCTAGCAGTTTTTCTTTATATCCCGTGGTTGGTTTTTCTTGGATTGTCTGTTGTTGTTGGTTAGCTGAAGATATCTTTTTAATTAGCTTTTTCATATAGGATGTGTAGATTTTTGAGTTCTTGCATATCAGATAATGTTTTTTTGTCCTCATACTTTATTGATTGTTGGGCTGAATATAGAATTCTGTATTAAGAAAATTTCTTTTTCTTAGAACCCAAAACTAAGCTTCATGGCTTTTGGCATTTCTTGTTGCTCATGGGAAGTTTCTTTATTAGAAACTTGGTTTTCGCCTCTTTTAAAGGTTTTCACTTATCCATGAATTCTAAAGTTTCACCAGAGTCTATCTAGAATGTGTAGGTCTTTTTTTTTCTTTCCATTTATCTAGCTTTGTTTCTTGTGTCTTTTACAGATTATTTTTTGAATAGATGAACTATGAACATAGTTGAACTTCAAAAGTTAAAAAGTGATAGACAGTGGCTTTAGTTGCATCTTGCTACCTTCACTCCTTCATTGCCATTTTCCAATCCTGCTAGTTTCTTAAGGATCTTTTAAGTGGGCCTTTCTTTTCTTAGGTTTAGGGCAATTTTTGTTTCCTGTTATTTAGTTCTTCTTCTGTTTCCTCTTTTGTTCTCTTCTTCAGATATGTTTATTAAGAAGTGTTGACCTTTTATGCTCTATCTTCCCTGTCTCTTAAATTCGTTCTCAAATTTTTCAGCTCCTTCTCTCTATAAGACATTTGAGAAGATTTCCTTTATTTAATCTTCTAGATTACCAATTTGGTCCTCAGTTGGGGTTGCTATTCTTTTTTTAAAATTTTTTATTTATTTTTTGGCTGCACTGGGTCTTCATTGCTGCGTGGGCTTTCTCTAGCTGTGGCAAATGGCAGCTACTTTCTAGTTGCACTGAGCGAGCTTCTCATTATGGTGGTTTCTGTTGTGGAGCACAGGCTCTGTGTGCGAGGGCTCAGTAGGGATCTCTGAAAGGGGAAAGGGACCAGTAGAAAGGTCAGTTAGGAAAGACTGACACTATTTTTATTTTTGGCCTTGCCACATAGCTTGTAGAATCTTAGTTCCCTGACCAGGGATTAAACCTGGATCCTCAGTAGAGAAAGTGTAGAGTCCTAACCACTGAACAGCCAAATAATTCCCAAGAGGACCACTTTGAAGTCATGCAGTAGTAATTTCTCAATAACATTCATCTCTGCCTGTGTTCATCCATCAATCTATTCACTGTCCAAGTTTCCGTCTGTCCAGTCTTCATCTACCTGTCTTTTAGCCATCTGTCCATTCTCTCTTTTCACCTGTTTTCCACTTTTCTGTCTTTCCATTCATTTATCTATCTTTTACTGTTTATTGTTTGATTCCTTTCCATGAGCCAAGTATTATGCCATAGGTAATGAGGATACAAGAGTAAATGACATGTAATCTCTGACTACAAAGACTGAAACTGGATATCCTCACAATAATTTACTAATAGTTGATTGTGGGAATGAAATTTGGGTTGAGAGGAAGACATTTGAAAAGAGATATGAGAGATGAGGGTTCAGTCTCTGGGTCAGGAAGATTCCCTGTTGGAGGGCATGGCAACACACCCCAGTATTCTTGCCTGGAGAATCCCATGGACAGAGTAGCCTGGCAAGCTATGGTCAGTGGGGTCACAAGGAGTCGGACATGACTGAAGCAACTTAGCACACTGTGGGGAGAGAGCACATTAGCCACGATGGTGTGGTCAGGCTCTCTTGCCCCACAGCCTCGTGCTCTTGCCCCACGTTTTGTAACAAACTGTAACAGCTGAGACCCTTTACAGCACTGTGCATGCGTGTCTTGAGGTACTTGCTTGGTCACAGGCTACTTTGTGCTGCATACATGCATGGGCTCCACCTAGGCGGCAGTGGCGTTAGTGCTGTGTCGCAGCTGTGCCCGTCGGGTCAGCCACGAGGGGAGAGAGTGTAGCATGCCTATAGCGCTATGGCTGCTGTGTCAGCCAGGAGAGAGGTGTCGCATTAGGGTATGCTGCCGTTGCTGCATCTGCCAGAAGAGAAAACCTTGTGCAGTGCCTACAGCTCATCGAGTCTTCTTCCAGCCTCTTAGCTCGAGCCTTGCCTACCCTGGGTTCAGCGAACAGTGTGCGCAGTGAGACACAGCAAGGCATTTGGTGTCACAAACAGGATGAAGAGCGATACACACACATACTCTTACATTATTTGAAAAATATCTACATATGTTTATTTTGCTATGTGTATACTGCTGCTGCTACTACTGCTGCTGCTGCTAAGTCGCTTCAGTCGTGTCCGACTCTGTGCGACCCCATAGACGGCAGCCCACCAGGGTCCCCCGTCCCTGGGATTCTCCAGGCAAGAACACTGGAGTAGGTTGCCATTTCCTTCTCCAACGCATGAAAGTGAAAAGCGAAAGTGAAGTCGCTCAGTCGTGTCCGACTTCAAAACCCCATGGACTGCAGCCTACCAGGCTCCTCCATCCATGGGATTTTCCAGGCAAGAGTACTGGAGTGGATTGCTGTTGCCTTCTCCGATGTGTTTACTTTCTATTCTAAAAAATAAAATATTTAAGAAATAGAGTGTATATAACTTTTATTATTGGAATAAGGCAAGTATCTTTTAAAAACAAAGCAGGTTTTATTTTCTTATAAAAGTCAATGTGTTAACAGAAACCCCATATGTGTTCATTAAAGAAAAGTTGAGGGGGATACATTAGAAGTTTGGTATTAATATATACATGCTACTATATATATAAAATAGATAACTGACAGATACCTACTGTATAGAACAGGGAATCATATTGAGAATCTGATAATAATCTATAATGGAAAGGAATCCAAAAAAGAAAAAATATAACAGTCACTTTGCTGTTCACCTGAAACATTGTAAATTAGCTATATTTTCATTTATGTGTTTATTTTTGGCTGCACTGGGTTTTCAGTGCTGTGCGAGCTTCTCTCTGGCTGCAACGTGCAGGGGCTTCTCTCGCTGCAGAACTCAGGCTCTAGATCCACGGGTCAGTAGCTGTGGCTCCCAGGCTCTGGAGCATAGGCTTGGCAGGTACAGTGTGGGCTTAGCTGCCCCATGGCATGTGGAATCTTCCCCAACCAGGTGTGCAGGTAATACAGATACACAGCCAAGTGATTCAGTAATACGTATGTGCTTAGTCACTCAGTTGTGTCCAGCTCTTTGCAATACCATGGACTGTAGCCCATCAGGCTCCTCTGTCCATGGGATTTTTCAGGCAAGAATACTGGAGTGCGTTGCCATGTCCTCCTTCCTCCAGGGGATCTTCCCTAGCCAGGGACTGAACCTGCATTTTCTGTGTCTCCTGCCTTGCAGATGGATCCTTTACCCACTAAGCCATTAGCAGAGCCCCTCATTTATACAAATATTCATTTTTAAGATTATTTTCTCATATAGATCACAGGGTATTAGGTAAAGTTCCCTGTACTATACAGTAGGTCCTTGTTGGTTATTTGTCTTATATATAGTAGTATGTTGAAGAAAGAAATGGAAACCCACTCCAGTATTCTTGCCTGGAGAATCCCACGGACAGAGGTGCTTGACAGGCTCCAGTCCATGGGGTCGCAAAGAGTCAGACATGATTGAAGCGACTTAGCATGCATGCATAGGAGTATGTATGTGTTCATCCCAAGCTCCTGATTTATCTATCCCTCCCCGTCACATTTCCCCTTTGGTAACCATAAGTTTGTTTTCAGTATCTACAAGTCTGCTTCTGTTTAGTAAATAAGTTCATTTGCATCTTTTAAAAAATTAGATTCTAGGTTAGAGTGGTATATATGATATTTGTCTTTCTCTGTCTGACTTCACTTAGTATGATAATCTCTAGGTCCATCCATGTTGCTTCAAGTGGCATTATTTCATTGTTTTTTATAGCTGAGTCATATTACATTGTATGTGTTACACCATATTTTCTTTATTCATTTGTCAGCCAGTGGAAACTTTGGTTGTTTCCATGACTTGGTTGTTGTAAAGAACACTGCAGTGAGCATGGTGGCACAGGATCTCTCTTTCAGATAGTGATTTTGTTTCCTTTGGATATATGCCTCGAGGTGGGATTGTTGGATAATCTGGTAGCTCTGTTTTTAATTTAAAAAGTTATTTCTTTATTTTTGGCTGTGCTGGGTCTTTGTTGTCGCGTGTGGTTGTCTCTAGTTCTGGCTTGCAGGGGTTACACTCTAGTTGTGGTGCACGGGCTACTCACTGTGGTGGCTTCTCTTGTTGCAGAGCACGGGCTCCAGGGTGTGTGGGCTGCAGAAGCTGTGGGTGCCGGGCTCTGGAGCACAGGCTTCATAGCTGTGGCACGTGGGCTGAGTTGCTCCAGGGCGTGTAGGGCATCTTCCTGGATCAGGGATTGAACCCACGTCTCCTGTATTGGCAGGCAGATTCTTGCCCACTGAGCCACCAGGGAAACCCTGTTTTTAATTTTTTGAGAAACCTTCATACTGAAATTGTTAGGTAGGTATCTCTTTGGACCTGGTGGTGCCATGAACAAATTACTAAGATACCTAGAGCACTATGAATGAGGTTGGGATCATCTGACTTAAGGTATGATTAATGTTTATACAGACTATTAAATTTCCTTCAAAGACTTGATTTTGGGTGGATGTCTGTGTTCGTCTATCATGTGGCTATTTAATGCTTTAGTTAGCGCTTTCTAATTATTGAACATTTAAGTTCTTTCCAGTATTTTGATAATATAAATAATAGGAATAGATGTTTTCATATATAAATCTTAGTCCATGTATCTGATTCTTTTTTTAAATAGAGTCAAAAGGCGTAAGTTTTTTTAAGGCTTTTAATACATTTATCTCTTTTTTTAATAGGGAAAGAGAACAAATACATTGAGATGTTCTAAGGACCCTCTGAAAATCTCAAAGTTAGTTGGAGGTCAAAAATGCTTCATTTAGAATTTAGTTTCAGGGAATTTGTCCAAATATTAAAGGTTTTGAACACTTGACTAAAAATTATTCAGATCATTATGAAATAATAATTATCCATTTAACGCAAGTGACAATTAAGGATTCTCAAAGGCAAATATAGAAGACTGCATAGTTCTGAGCAAAACTTTAATATCAAGAAGAATTAGGTTTGCTAATTAATCAAAGACGTGATAAAGATAACATGAGATACAGGAAATTATCTTGATAAAACACAAAATTGTTACTTTCTAGACAGGTTACTTAGAAAGGAAAAGCCTTCACAGTAGCTTATCAAGAGTGACCCTTAGTACAATAAAATTTTGCCTTTTTAGCAAATGAAGGAAGATTAAGTTTTCGTTTTATATAAGTACAGGATTGGTGTTAAAACTTATTTTAAAAACTCTTATAATTACAGTTCAGTTTTTAGCCAGTTTGATCACACAAGATTCCTGGTCTCCCTCCCTTTCTCCCTCCTTACTTCCCTCTTCCTCTCCTCAACTTTCTCTGTCCATAGTTTGTCCCTTATTTTCCTCTTTCCCATACTGAAATAGCCATCTTAACTTTAGGACAACATTACCTTCTTTCCTCTTGACAAAAATACATCTCCATTACTCACATGTTTTCTTTTTCAAAACACACATCCTACTTGCCTTGCATACAGAGATATTTCTCTTATTTTGAGTCATTTTAAATTATTTATATTTGTAATTCTTAAAAAATTTTTTTTAATTCTTAAAAATGAGATTTCTAGTTAAAATTAAGTAAACAGTTGTGAACTTTTACTGGCAAATTTGTGAATACATTTCATAGTTTCTTAAGCATATTTCTCATATCAAATTTTACAATGTGGCACAAAATATGTTTAATAGAAGACCCAAATATTTTTAGTTCCTTTGTAAAAGGAAGCCCAAAGTAGGTGAAGATGTGTTCAGCAATTAATGTTTTAGTGTTTTATCTTCTTCGAGAATGATCTAGATAGTCAATGAATAGCCATCATTTAACTTATCTCAGTATAACTTTAAGGTTTCAAGTAACCAAAAAGATTTTGAAAAGTATTTTTATTTTTAAGTACACATACCATAAAGCACAATTATTGTTGGAAAGTTTACTTATAAAGCTTATCTTAGATCTGTTTTATGTCTCTTGTTCTTAACAATTATGGTTAGATTACTCATGAGACTTGCGTAAGACAGTAATAGCTAACCATCATCTTAAGCTGATAGATTCTTGTTGCTTCTGTAACAGAGATAGCATGAACTTGACTTCTGTTAAATCTTGGTAGAGTAGATTTTATATTTAATGTTGATAACTCTAAGATCTTGCCTATATGAATTAAACCAACAAACACACTGGCTTTAAACATTATTTATTTATTTATTTATGCCTGTGCTGGGTCTTTGCTGCTGCTCAGGCTTTTCTCTAGTTGTGGAGAGAGGAAGCTACTCTCTAGTTATATGGGCTTTTCATTGCAGTGACTTCTCTTGTTGTGGAACACAGGCTCTAGGGTGCGTGGGCTCAGCAGTTGCTGCTCCCGGCCTCTGGAGCACAGGCTCATTATTGTGGCGCAAGGGCTTAGTAGCTCCGAGGCATGTAGGTCTTCCTGGATCAGGGAGCCAACCCGTGTCTCCTGCATTGGCAGGCGGGTTCTTTACTACTGAGCCACCAGGGAAGCCCGGCGCTGGCTTTTATTTACTAAAGATTTATCCTGGATCACATGAACTTGTGAAAAAAAATGAGTTTTGGATTTCTGACAGTTTACTTATTTTATGTAGCACTTGTTTGTTTTTAAGCCAGTTAAATCTTTTCACAGATAAATTTTAGCAATATCGTCTGAAGATAAGAAAATACCCCACAGACATTGATAAACATTTAGACTGCAAACAGTCCTTACAGTTTCTGTTCCAACATTTTAGCTATGAGATAGGTATGATAATGCAAAAATCAAAATTAATAAAAGAACAGTTGGGTCCATATTGTGTTTCTGCTAGATGGAATAAATTCAGGCTACCTACTCAGAAGCTTACACTTTTTACTAACATGGACACAATTTTCATTCGCCTGGTTTTCAGATAGCCTTTCATTCCCCTTTTTTTCTTTACTTCTGGTATGAACTACCTCTTTGAAGTTTCGTTTCAAAGACGGGACCTTCAGTTTCTAGAGAAAACCGGGTAGAACATCTATATCTCAAAAGCGCAGAGAAAGAATGAAAGTTCCTCCTAAATGGACTTTTGGTTCCTAAGGGGAATTTTAATAATAAACTACAAGCTTCCTGATGAAGGTGAAAGAAGAGAGTGAGAAGGCTGGCTTAAAGCTCAACATTCAAAAAGCAAAGATCATGGCATCCGGTCCCTTCACTTTATGGCAAACAGATGGGGAAAGAATGGAAACAGTGACAGATTTTATTTTCTTGGGCTCCAAAATCACCGTGAATTGTGCCTGCAGCCTTGCAATTAAAAGATGCTTGCTCCTTGGGAAAAAAGCAGTGACAAACCTAGGTAGCGTATTAAAAAGCAGAGACATCACTTTGCTCACAAAGGTCTGTCTAGTCAAAGCTATGGTTGTGTATGGATATGAGAGTTGGACCATAAAGAAGGCTGAGCCCTGAAGAACTGATGCTTTTAAACTGTGGTGCTGGGGAAGACTCTTGAGAATCTCTTGGACAGCAAGGAGATCAAATCAGTCAATCTTAAAGGAAATCAACCCTGAATATTCATTGGAAAGACAGATGTTGAAGCTGAAGCTCTTAATATTTTGGCCACCTATGCGAAGAGCCAGTTCACTTGAAAAAACCTCTGATATTGGGAAAGATTGAAGGCAGGAGGAGAAGGGATGACAGAGAGTGAGGTGGTTGGATGGCATCACTGAGTCAACGGACATGAGTTTGAGCAAACTTCAGGAGATAGTGAAGGACAGGGGAGCCTGGCATGTTGCAGTCCATGGGGTTGCAAAGAGTCAGACACTATTGAGCGATTGAATAGCAGAAGTCTTTTTAGATGAATAGGAGAGGTTTGGAGATTTGAAAAAAGGTAGACTTTGAATTTCTTCTTGAGCTGCATTTTCTGTTCTTGTAAAGACTCAATTTATAAGACGAGGACAGTTACTTTTTAATTCCTTGAAGAGTTAAAGAGAGAGAAGTCGCTTAGTCGTGTCCGACTCTTTGTGACTCCATGGACTGTAGCCCACCAGGCTCTCCTCTAACCATGGAATTTTCTAGGCAAAAGTACTGGAGTGGGTTGCCATTTCCTTCTCCAGGGGAACTTCCCGACCCAGGGATCAAACCTCGGTCTCCCGCATTGCGGGCAGACGTTTGAAGAGTTACGCTGCAACCAAAATGACTTCAAAGAGCTGATCCATCCATCCGTCTGTCTTTTCAGTTTGCTTCCTTTTGTCAGAGAGAAGATCTTCAACTAAGATAGCAATCAAAAGATTCCTGTGTTCTAGATCTAAGCCTGTTTGTCTTTGGAATATTTCCTACCCCTTTGGGTCCATAGTTTCGTTTCATATTAGCTTAGGGGAGAAGGCCTAAAGTAAAGTTTCTGTCAGGCTTTGAGTATCAGCTTAACAGTTTGGCCAAGTTCTGACCAGAGAGCTACTTAAAAAAAAATCCTCTCAAGTGTCTTACCTGGTTTCAGTCTAGACAAGCAGTAAATATTCCTGGTAGTGTTGGATAATCCCTTAGACTTGAGGCATCTCCAAAGATGGTGCAAAATACACTATCTTCTCAAGACCCTGAGTCACTCCCAAACATAGCCAGAAGAAAGAACGAAAGACTTATACAATTCTCAGGACCCAGAAAGGCATACAAGAAGGCAATAACTGTCTCTAGGAGAGGAAGGATTGATAACCAGTGGGTCTGGATTTGGAAAGGAAGGGATGACATTAAATTTTACCTTTCTCAGCTGGGCACCAGAAACATATGCTCAGGAGAGGTGATTCTGGCAAGAATTCTCATCCTTTGCCAGCTTCTGACAATTTTCCCAGGATCACATCTGTAGGCTTCAGAGTGGATGTTAAAGTAAAGAGTGTACCTTTGATGTCTACCTGAATTTGGCAAGGTTTTTCATTAATTTTAGTTTCGCACTGGCTGTTTAAGGGAGTAACCAGAAAATCCCTCAGAGTCTTGTCAACCCTGAGAGAGGCCCAGCTGGGGGCCCTCCTTGAGGGTAAGTATGGGGGTGTTTGTGAGGCCATTAATTGGGGGATTTTTGTTTCTGGTCTTGTAGTCTTTTCATAGTGAAAGATGGTTCAGACAGAGGATTAAGTAGTTTGAATGAGTGCTCAAGTAAAGTGGAATAGAGGGGAGCAGTGGGAGTCATGTCAGTCTTGTGGTGGTTCAGTTGCTCAGTCGTATCCCACTCTTTGTGACAGTCAGTCTTGTAGTCTTTTGTGTTAGGTGCCTCTGGTGTCTTTAATTTTTCATTAGCATTTTACAAAGAATCTTCTAATGAAGCTATTTAGAATCTTGAAGCTTTTTTGAGGCTTCTGCAAGCCGATTAGAATAGGTATCCCGTTCTGTTTGCTTGCTTTGCAAGTTCTTGCTTCCAGGTGCACTTTTTAAATGGATGATCTTGTTTAGTTGGAATATCCTCCTCAATGGCCATTGTAACTCTAGGTTGTCTTTGTAAGATTTTTCCATTTTCCTAAATATTAGCAGCTTCCAGGACCACTGTTCGTAGAATTAAAATAAGCAGTTGTGTCAGAAGGTGGTATGCTCAGCCCTCTGAACCTTGAGGATTCCATCTAGCTACACTTTAGGTCTGTAGGAGCCAAATTAATACCTGACAGGAATGTGCTGCTGGGCTCGGGGGGGTGTGTGATTAGTGTTTTAAAGTGTATCTTGTCGCACAGCAATTTTCTTGAGATTGGTGGGTGACCTGGTGTTAATCTAACCTCTTCCATGACCAGCTTATTCCAGCATGAGTGTCTTAGAGTTTGGTGGTGAGTACTCTGACAGCTTTTAAGGATCTGTCTTGCACTCGTCGATGTTGTCACTTTGGCTTCTGAGGTTCCCAATCACAGTATATATATTATTCCTTGACTTCATGTGCATAGTAGCAGAAACTAACAGTAGCCAAGGAAATGGAACTGTGGACGCCAGCAGTAACCGAAGAGATGGCATCGCGCACTTGTCAAGGGAAGGCCTTATGTGTTCCTAAGTGGAACCCTTGGTAGTTGCTAATGTAGAATTTTGAAGTGAACTAGTAAATCCCAACAAATGGGCACTGTGCACTAACCAAGAGCTGGAAAGTCAGACTCCAAGTGGAACTGTTTGGAAGCTCAAACTGACCCCCCTCATCCTTGGACTGAGAAGCTAATTAGATTGGGAGCCAATCAGAGCAGAGATCAGAGCTAGGCTCAGAACCAAGGGGTACTTACCCATGGAATTTACCCATGGAAAGACGGAAAACTCCAAGGATTCACAGGTATCAGTGCGTTTGTTTCTCATCCCCAGAGTCAGCAAAAATCTACTTTGGATCCCATCATTGCCACCAAAGTGTTTAAAAGCAAAATTCAACTGAATATATTTTAAAGATCTTATTGGATTTGTTCAGTGATTCAAGAATTGAGCAGCATTCAATTTTAACAGAAAGGTGTGCAAAGGGGCTATACGAAATGAAAGAGCTCTAAGCAGAAGGGAGCAGGAAGAAGGAAGTTATACTAGACCAAAAGCGGATTGGTTATGGGAAGTGGAATGGTTATGGCAAGGTCACGTTCCTTTAGGAGATGGCAGAGATCTTTAAGGCAGGTTACTTAACTAGTGCTGATCCAGTCATTGTTGATTGGTTTAACATTCCATTTCTGAAGGAGACCAAAACTGTAACTAAGTCTTAGTTTATTACCATGGGACTTAGCAAAAATGACTCCATTTGGGGCCTGTTGTCTTATTTTTCACAAGCCTAGCGATCACCAAAGGGCTTAATGATAAATATGGTTAATGAATTGTCACTGTCTCTCACACTGTGTAAAGACTTTAACCAAATTTTGTAGATCTTCAAGTTCATATAAATATAAAAGTTTAAAATTAAGGTGGATAAAGATGTGCTTTTAAATAAAGTTATATTGCATCATGGGAGTCCTTATATTTTTGTACAAATGATAGGAAAATGTAACAGAAATTTGGTGCTTTTAGCACCAAAGAATAGAAGTTAGACATGTTAAATTTTACATGTGACCCTTGCTCCATGCCAGCTGACTAAGCTTTTCAGACTAGTTTATTGAGGTTGCAAATTCACTGCCTTTATCAGAAGGATATTTTCCAGTCACACAGGCCCTTAAATAAAGTACTTTGGGGCTCAAATGATTTTTTTAAAAAGTCTATTCCTTCTTAAAGAACTATGTGAATTTTCCTTTCTCAGAGAGGGATTTTTACTTCAGATTCTCAATAAAGATACATATAAATGAAAAGCACAACTATAGTATAAGGAAAACTTGAAATTGGAAACCCTTATTTAAAATCTGGGCTAATACTCTCTAGCTATGGTATTTTGGTTAAATAATGTATCTGAACCTCAGTTTCTTTACCTGTAAAATGTATATGATGATAAATTACTATCTCATGTGGTCTCTATGAGGAGTAGTTAAATCATAATGTGTAAAAGTCTTTAGCAAAGTATTGGTTTATTTTTTTCTCCAAAAATATAAGGGGGTTTCCATGATAAATTTCCCTGAAGCTTAAATTAGCAATAAAACAGGTAGGTATTGAGTAAAAACTACAATCTCTTGGTGGTTTTGAAAATGAGGATTGACCTTATTAGGTTCAGTAGGAAGATAGAATTTTTATCCCCACCTACAATTAGTTGTTGTAAGAAACTTTATTAGGAAGAAAAAATGCATTCCATGATGGGCTATTTTACTTTAAGCCTTCAAACTAAAGAAAATAGATTAAAGAGGAGAGTCTTAAGTTTTTTAATTAAAAATTTCTTCTTATAAGTAAAACATATTTAAGAAAAATTAAAAAAAAATAAGTACATATTATTAGCTATGAGATAATGGATATATTGACAACCTTATTGTGATAATCAGATGTACACACAAATTGTCACATTGTACACCTTAAATTTATATAATTTTTAAAGCTGGAAAAAATAATCAAAAAGGATTAAAATAGATGAATGGTGTAGGATATATTTTTATATATGTTTTTGTGGGCAAATATATGCTTATATTTTCTCAAGAATGTGATCATGTTCTACATGACTTTTGGTAACTTGTGTTTTCTGTTTAACATTGTATAATGGCTATGGTCTCAATTCATTGAATACTTTTTTTTTTCCAGCTGTGGTTTAACTGTTTCCATGTACAAACCTTCGATCAATTAAGTATCAGTTATATGCAGTTATGCAGTTATTCTAGAGGATATGGGTTAAAAGTCTGCTTTCTGACCTTTGCAGAAAGTCACTGTTCTGTTTTTTCTTTTTCTTTTTTGTTCTGTTTTTAATGACTATATTTCACTGTATAGACCTGCCATTATTGGTTTAACCAGTTTACTTTGTTGATTGGTGCTTAGGTTGTAACTTTTTATTATTCCAAGTAGCACTGTGATCAACAGACACAGTGAACACTTAGTTTAACACTTAGTTAAAACTTTTTATGAGAAAGGGAACTTTCTCAAGGGGAAACTGTAAAGTGAAAAGATGACCATACATAAATCAAGCTGTGCTTAACAATATTTGACTTTAAAGTGGAGGTCCTGATTAGGAAACTTCAAAGTTAACTGGTATTTCCTAGTATTTCCCAGTATTCCTATATTGATCTGCATAAAGTTGGGGTTTTAAGAACTATATAATTTAATTAAAAATTTAAATATCTCTTTCCAGATGTGCTTATAGGTAGCAATCAAAAACACAACATAAGCTTTTAGAACTTCATGGAATCTTATATCTTGATCAAATTACTTGCCTTAAGAGAACAGAAATTTTAAAATACTTCCCTTAAGATTCCATAGTATGTTTCAGTTTCTAATATATTAGTATCCTTGTCTAATTCCTACCTAAACATTCTTATCTGTTACAAGATGTCTAATATAAAGGTAATGAGAACTGTTTGCCTGTGGGCATCCATGATGATTAATGAAGAGACTGATGAAGGCAAATTAATTATTGTCGGTTGTCAGGATGTACTTTTCTGTAAATTTCTAAGGTATTGATTTTAAGTTACTGTATTTTTAATCATTGAAATATTTATTTAGGTCCACTGTAGCACAGAGGTTTTTATTTTTTGACAGTTCACTGGTTTTAGTATATTCATAGAGTTGTGTTATCGTTACCAGTATCTAATTTTAGAACATTTCATCATTCCCAAAAGAAGCCCTTTACTCATTAGTAGTACTCTCTATTTCCCCATTCTTCTTGCTCCTGGAAAGCACTAATCTACTTTCTATCGCTAAGGATTTATCTAATCTGGACATTTCATACAAATGAAATCATACTACATGTATACTATCTACTATATAGTATGATTTCATATAAATGAAATTGTGCTGTGTTTATTTCTGACTTGTTTCACTTAGCAAGTGATGAGCACATCACTCTTGTAAGTGGCTGAAAAATATTCTGTTGCGTGGATATACCATGTTTTGTTTATGCATTCATCACTTTGGTTGTTTCCACTTTTTGGCTATTGTGAATAATGCTGCTATGAACATTTATGTAGAAGTTTTTGTTAGACCATGTTTTAAATTATTGGCTATATACCTATGAGTGGAATTGCTAGGTTGTATGTTAGCTCTATATTTAACCCTTTTGAGGAACTCTTGATATCAACTGTTTTGCAAAGCAGCTGCACCAATTTACATTTCCAAATGCAGTGTGTGAGGGTTCCAATTTCTTTGTTAGAATTTGCTTTTTTTCTTATAGCCATCCTGCCATGCCTGTGTGCTTAGTCATGTCTGACTCTTTGCAACCCTTTGGACTGTAGCCCACCAGGCTCCTCTATCCATGGGGATTCTCTGGGCAAGAATACTAGAGCAGGTTGCCATTTCCTTTTGCAGGTTATCTTCCCAACCCAGGGATCGAACCCATGTCTCCTGTGTTCCCGTGTTGCAGGTGGAGCCATTGGGAAGCCCCTTTAGCCATCCTAGTGGGTATAAAGTGGTATCACATTATAGTTTTGATTTGTGTTTCCCAAATGACTAATGATACTGAGCATCTTTTCATGTGTTTTTGGGCCATTTGTGTATAGTCTTGGGAGACATGTCTGTTCCAATCCCTTTCCCTTTTTAAAAATTGAGTTGTCTTTTTATTCTTTGTAGTTGTTGAGTTGTAAGAGTTTTCTGGATACTAGGCCCTTATCTGATTTATGATTTGCAAATATTTTCTCTCATTTTGTGGACTGATTTTTCACTCTCTTGATGATGTCCTTTGAGGCATAGAAGGCTTTAATTTTGACGATGTCCAATTTGTCTTTTTTGTTGTTGCTTATACTAGAAAACTGCTGCTTGATGTTAGATTGCGAAGATTTAATTCTTTGTTTTCTTCCAAGAGTTTTGTAGTTTCAGGTCTTTTTTTATTGATAGTGTTTTTTTTTTTTTTTTTAAGAAATTTTTTTTTAAAGTAAAAGGACATGTGACAAAGTTTCCAACCTTTAAGGATTTATAATATATTTGGCTAAATTAAAAATATATGGTGAAAAAAGATAACTGGCAATATCATTCATTTATTTGACACTTACTGGATAACCCTATGTGGGAATTAGGAGTGTAAGGATAAAAGACATAGATCCTTTTCTTATAATCTAGTGAGAGAATGAAAGAGATTACAATACAGGGCTATAAATTCTGTTTTCCAGGTATACACAGGATGCTGTGAGGGTGACCAGGAAAGACACTGAATTGACCTAGGAGTGTACAGGTGATTTGGAAGCTTTCAAGAACAAGGAAAGCTATGATAGCTGAGTTTTGAAGGATGAAGAGTGAGCCAGAGTAGTGATTTTTAGTAGAACGAGTGGTAAATATATAGTGTAGAGGTGAAAGGAATAATAAACTCAGAGATCTAGAGATTTTGGGCAAGATAAATTCTAATTGTGTATTACAAAAAATTTTCTTTTTTTTAATACCTGGGGCAGAACCAGGAAGGTTTAGGGTCTGAAAAGAGAAGTCTGTAGACATGGGGATAGTGATGTTTCCTTATGAGTTGTGAGAAATAAAGGAGATGATGCTTTTGTACTAAAATATATGTGTTAATCCTATTACCATTAATTTTCTAGCATGAGTTTTTGATGACTGTTGGCTCTTTAGTATCTTTATTTCAAAGATGTCATGAAGTCCTTAACAAGTTGTTCCAAACTCCTTAATTAAATACACCGTGCATGTTATAAAGAAATGGTTGTGCATGATTTAAATGAGGAAATGGTAATTATGGAGATGTGAAAAGCAAGTATTTAAAATTGACTATGGTTTTTAAAAATAGTAATATAAGTTATGCAGTCAGGAAAAGTAATTAGATATTAAGTAAATAGGGAGAAAGTAAGAAATATTCAAAACCCCACCACTTTAATATTAAGTAATTAGAGATGATTGCTTAATATTTTGGTTCATTTCCCTCCTGACATCTTTTCATCCATTTGTGGTCTGTGCACAGACACACATACTAACTTAAAAATTTACAGAAGTACAATCATCCTATATATGTGGTTTTAATCTGTTCTTTTTTTAAACCTAAATGCTGTGTGTGTTTATATCTTTCTGTGTTAGTAATATAGATTTATATAATCACTTTGAATGATTTTATGGTATTCCATTATTTGTATTTTACTGTTATTGATAAACATTTAGGTTGTTGCTAGTTTTTTTTTTTTAAAGATAGTAAATAATGCTTAGCATATTTGCCCACTTGTCTATCTCTTTAGCATAAATTCTTAGAAGCAGAATTGTTGGATCACAGCATATGCTCATTTTGAATTTAGGAGCATATTGCCACACCTTTCTCCAAGTAGACTGACTTTACTTACACATCTATCAAAAGAACACAGTGCTGCTTCTTTCTCCTTACTCTTGCCCACATTAGCTTTTTCCTGTTTCTCTAATTGACAGGAAGATGATATTCTGCTTTTATTTAATTATTATTATTTTATAACTAGAGAGATTGAATGTCTTCATTTGTGTATTGGTTCCGTGTATTCATCTTTGGAATATTTTGTCCTTTTTTTCCAACAGGCAGTGTTGTATGGTGATTCCGATGAAGTTTTATCTGAATTCATAATCCCTGTTATACCATTTATTAGCTGCATGACTTGGGCAAATTAACTCTGTCTTAGTTTCCTCATATGTAAAATGGGGAGTATAGTGTCCTTAGCTCCTAGGATTGTTGTGGGGATTGCATGACAGGTGAAGTGCTTGCATCATTGACAGGTAAGCACTGCTGCTAGTCTTTGCATACTTGTGTATTTCTATAGGATAGGTATAGAATAGGAGTGTTTAAAAGTAGATATCACTAAATTGCTGTCCTAAAAAGTTGTTTGTTCTGTACCCCAAACAGCATAATAGTGTTTTTAGAATCATATCAGTATTATGATTGTATCCAAGCTCTCTGTTTCAGTGATCTGTTTCTGTATTCATCTGTATTCTGGAGAAATCAAAAGATTTGTGTATAAAAGTATATGTTTTTCTACCCTTTTATTGAAAAATTTCAAACATATGGAAAAGCTTGAAGACTTGATTCTGTGATCACCTGTATATCCACTCTCTACAATCAGGACTTAGCAATTTTTTTTTTCCCCATAAAGGGTCAGATATTTGCTGTACTTCTGTAAAGGGCCAGTAAATATTTTAGGCTTTGGAGGTCACATGGTCTCTGTTACAACTATTTAACTGTGTAGCTGTAGAGAAAAAGCAGCTGTAGACAACAGGTGAATGAGTGGGCGTGGCAGTGTTTATTTACAAAAACAGGCTCAGCTGGATTTGACTTGGGCTGTGGTTTGCCATCCTCAGGTCCAGATTAAATCGTTCACAGGTTGCTGCATTTGCTTTGTCTGTAAATATGTTGGTACATACTTAAATATTTTTTCTGAACCACTTGAAAGTAAGTTGCAATCATCATGCACTATACGCTTTAGTATTTTAACATGCATCTCTTAAACGCATTCTTCTGCATAGCCATAATTCCATTATTACAGCTAAGAGCCTGTTCTTTTCAGTAAAACTTATATAATGTAGCACAAAAAGTATGAAAATCCTTAGATTAGCCCGTTAGCTCCTGCAACCTATTAAGCTTTGTTTGTCCTCACCCCTCTTTCCCTAACTTTTCTTCATTTATTTCTCTGGGTAGAAATGTGTATTGGGTAATGCTGTTTGCTGGTTTCGTGTGACCCAGTTACACAATCAGATGAAAGGAATGTCTTCTTTTTTTTTTTCTTTCATGTGTTTGGTTTATATTTTTAAAAATCTGGGTTCTGTGTCTGTTTTATGCGGTTTGAAAGAGAACTATATGTAATTTATAATTAGAAGAAGGGATCTCATTAAGTTACATACAGTCTCTGTAATTTCCATATGGTTGTTTGTACTTGTTTACATAGTAGAAGAAACTGAAGGAAGGTAAATCCAATTATGTGCTTTGAAAAAGTGGCCAACTTTTGAATTTTCATGCTAAAAGGAGGGAAATAATATAAATACTTGTACTATTTTCCAGTTTAACTTTATTATGCCTTTACTTGATGAAGATTTATAACACTTGAGATATAGCTGTTCCACTCTGCAAGAAGGTGTGCTGCAAATTTATCCAGGGTACTTGACCTGTTTTTCTCTACTCTTCAATCCCCCTACCCAAATTTAGCGCTCTGCATCATGCCTCTTCCCATATCATCTCTTAGACTATGGATGCAAAGTGCCGTCTTATTCATCCTTTTAAAAACAGCAGTTTCTTTCTGGTTAGAAGGAAAGAATTTAGTGTGTTGGTACAACTGTGGGGCTGTAGGCTACAGTTAGAAATTATGTGGTGCACGATGAGGTAAATAAACCTGTTGTTTCTTTAATGACATAACTATTCGTGGGCGCTTCCTGGTGGGAGGGACTGGCTGTGGGGACAACTGGGTCTTGCTCTGTGGGCAAGGCCATGCTCAGTAATTTAAAGATGTAAATTGGATTAAATCTTTAATCCAATTTCTGTTGATGGGTGGTGCTGTGTTCCCTCCCTGAGGCCAAATGGTAGGGGTAATGGCAACCTCCTCCAAAAGGATTTATGCCAGTCAGTGTCCCTGACCCCACAGCAGGCCACTGTTGACTCATGCCTCTGCCAGAGACTCCCAAACACTCACAGGAAAGTCTGGCTCAGTCTCTTGTGGGGTCACTGCTCCTTTCTCATGGGTCCTGGTGCATACAAAATTTTGTTTGTGCCATTACTTCACCAAAAAGGTCTGTATAGTCAAAGCGATGGTTTTTCTAGTAGTCATGTATGGATGTGAGAGTTGGACCATACAGAAGGCTGAGCACCAAAGAATTGATGACTTTGAATTTTAGTGCTGAAGAAGACTCTGCAGAGTCCCTTGGACAGCAAAGAGATCAAACCAATCAGTCCTAAAGGAAATCAACCCTGAAAGTTCACTGGAAGGATTGATGCTGAAGCTGAAACTCCAATACTTTGGCCATCTGATGGGAAGAGCCAACTCACTGGAAAAGACCTTGATGCTTTGAAAGATAGAAGGCGGGAGGAGAAGAGGACGACAGAAGATGAGATGGTTGGATGGCATCACCGACTCAACGGACATGAATTTGAGCAAGCTCCGGGAGATGGTGAAGGACAGGGAAGCCTGGTGTGCTGTGGTCCATGGGGTCGCAAAGAGTCAGACATGACTGAGCAACTGAACAACAGAATTAGTGAGAGGCAGTTTGATTATTAGGAACAGACTCAAGATTATTGTTGCATTTCCGTATTCCAAATGGAGGATGCTTCCACTGTGTATAAAATTAGGGTATCAAGGAACATAACAGCAAGTAATTCAGGATGGCTAAAGTATTCAGTATGTACTAGGGATGGAGGTTAGAAATATGTCGGAGAAAGGCAGAGCAGGATTATCCTGTGCCTGGCTCAGGAATGTGGCCTTTAACGTGATGTTAAAGTGGGATATTGGATTCCAAATGGAATAGACTTTAATAGTTCCCCCAAATGGAAATAATACATTTTTTTTTCTGATTGTAAAAGGGACACTTGCTTGTTCTAAAATGCAAACAAATAACACAGAAATGTAGGCATTCACTAGAGATAACCACTGCTGACAGTTGGGTGTGTAGCCTTGTTGAATGGAATTTCATGATTAGTTTTGTAGCAGTGTGGGTGGTGGAGAGGACAGAAGAAGGGGGAGAGTGAAACAGGAGGCTATTAGAGAGTTCCAGGTGAATGGAACATGAGGAGGACCTGCTTCTTAGAGGCAACAGTGAGGATGGAAGGAGGGTAAAGCTGCATTTGCAGCATTGGATGGGCCTGGAGATGGTCATACCCGGTGGGCTCGGTCAGACAGAGACAGGCAAGTACCACATGATACCGCTTATATGCCGAATCTAAAAACAAAAACAAATGAACTTATTTGCAAAACAAATAGACTCATAGATTTAGAAAACAAACTTAAGGTTACCAAAGGGGAGAAATGGGGATGGGGAGGGATAAATTAGGTGTTTGGGACTGACATGTACAAACTACGATATTTAAAAGAGAGAACCAACAAGGCCCTACTAGCATGGATAACTCTGCTCAGTATTCTGTAATAACCTAAATGGGAAAGAATTAGAAAAAGAATAGACACATGTATATGTAAAACTGAGTCACTTTGCTGCATGCCTGAAACTGACATAACACTGTAACTCAGTGATAGTCCAGTATAAAATAAACAGCTTTTAAAACGGGACAAAGCTAGGAGGAAGATAAAATATTTAGGGGACAGGTGGGATTCAGTGGTCAGTTGGATGAGTGGGGGTAGGGAGTCTTCACACCCCCAGAATGGCCAGGAAGGTAGCTGAGTTGATTGCCAGAACTTGGGTCCAAATTTTGGGGTCACTGAGGTGGTATGAAAGGAAAAATAGCGGTTTTTCCATCTGTATAATTCCAGAGTGGAAAGTGTATCTTTTCTTCTTATTTTCTTCTTGTAGTTACAGGTTTGTTTAGAAAGGGAGTGTAAAAATAAGAATTCTGTTTTGACAAATAAGAGCTATTATATCATCTCCTTTTCTTTTAATTGTGTTTTTCCCTTGAATTATTAATAGCTGAGGATAGGAGTTTCCTTTAAGAAGTTGCTTCTGTTTTATTGTGTAACTGTAGCATTAGCTTTTATATTTCACAGATTCCTCTTGGAATCTTTCAATTTTAATTCTGAGGAATTGGGATCAGAGTGTGGTGAGAGAGGCATTTGGGCAAGTTGTTGGCAGGGGTTCTTTGACCCTGAATTAAGGATTGTTTGGGTCTTTGAGTAGGATCTGACTTTAACCAGGTTTTGCTGTGTGTCTAAGCTATTGGGAACAGGGCTATAGAATTCAGTGGGAAAGCTCTGTTCTATGTTGTATAATAGTATGCATAGCAAGGCAATATTAGTGTGGACTCGAAAGCTGAGCACCGAAGAATTGATGCTTTTGAACTGCGGAGTTGGAGAAGACTCTTGAGAGTCCCTTGGACTGCAAGGAGATCAAACCAGTCCATCCTAAAGGAGATCAGTCCTGAATATTCATTGGAAGGACTGATATTGAAGCTGAAAGTCCAATACTTTGGCCACCTGATGTGAAGAGCTGACTCATTGGAAAAGACCCTGATGCTGGGAGGGATTGAGGGCAGGAGGAGAAGGGGACGATAGAGGATGAGATGGTTGGATGGCATCACCGACTCAACGGACATGGGTTTGGGTAAACTCCGGGAGTTGGTGATGGACAGGGAGGCCTGCCGTGCTGTGGTTCATGGGGTCGCAGAGAGTTGGACATGACTGAGCGACTGAACTGAACTGAACTGAAGTGCTGGGAGCCAGTGAAGGATCTTCAGTATCCAGGTAATGGAAAGATGATTGGTGGCTTAATGGCTGGGGGTTACTGAACTAAGGCATTTGCATTTGGTCCTGGGTAAAAAAGACACAGGT
Organism: Budorcas taxicolor; assembly: GCF_023091745.1. NCBI lineage: Eukaryota > Metazoa > Chordata > Mammalia > Artiodactyla > Bovidae > Budorcas > Budorcas taxicolor. The sequence continues at coordinate 31,156,400 of NC_068918.1, forward strand.
TGCTGATGCCAACCTCTTTTGTTTTCAGATAGGATTAAACATGAACTTTCATATAGATAAAATTTCCTGAATTTTTAAGTATTCCCATAGGAGGAAATTTAATACTTTTTTGAGTATTGATCTTTGCATTAAACCATCCTCACTGTCAGGAGCCTTTATCTAACTGAAATGCCTTGTGCCACCATTTTGGGGCACTTCTTGTTTAGTTTTATGTTATGTCCTTTCATGAACCTCTTAAAAAGAATTGCCTGAATACACACACTGTCATAATAATACATCTCTTTTTGAGGTTTGAGAAGATCTGGGTAAGGATTGTCGAATCCTAAGATCACAACATTACGTTAATTTTTTCCCTAGAGTTATTTTCTTGTTTAGACTCTGTTATTCACTATGTTTACTAACCTTTTAATGGATGTAGTTACTCATCTAAGGTATTATTCTAAATATTATGTGGTGAGAAATAGGCTTTCCCTCAGGGTCACTGATTGGGATTGTTAGACATACCTAGAATTTAGGAGAGACATTGTCCCTTGCAGTGTATCCTCTTACTTAATACTGGAGGGATGAACGAAGATTGTAATGAGAAAGATTTACTCTGAAATTTTGCTGTTAGTTTTTATTTATGCTTTAAAGCTTATTTCAGAAAGTTTGAATTTTGATTCTGTCAGTCATGCACTTTCATCCTCATCACTTAAAAACTGGCTTCCTTGTAACTCAGCTAAACTGTTGTAAATAGTGATAAAGCATATGGAAGCTAAGTTAATTGGTAAGTTATTTATTGATAATTCTCTCTTGGCCACTATATTTTATGTTTATATCTAAAAGTTTTAAGAGCTAATATGTAATGAATATCAGTTGTTAGAAGTAGTCAGAGCCTAGCTATTTAACAAATTATGTACTTCTTAGCCTTTAAAATGAGGTTAAGAACTATCTCATAGAAACTTTATGAGGGTTGAAATAATTAAATGTAAGGAAGCTGATACAGGGCTGTCTGTGTTGTGCTGTGCTTAGTCGCTCAGTTGTGTCCAACTGTTTGTGACCCCATGGCCTGTAGCCTGCTAGGGTCCTCTGTCCATGAGGATTCTCCAGGCAAGAATACTGGACTGGGTTGCCATGCCCTTCTCCAGGACAGGGCTGTCCAGTGGGCACTAAAATTAAATCTCTCTTTTTCTTAATTTTCATTTTTCCTTAAAAATCTAAATGCCATCTCTTCTAAGCTTTCTCATATCATGTCTTCTGATGTATTCTTTGATATCAGAATTTTTGTGATTGGAAATGGAGGCAAGAGTATGCCTTTAAGTGTTCGAGAACATGAAAATTCTTCAAGTGTTTAAGAATGGCCATCTCTCTGAACTTCACTGACTCACCCAACAGTTACTGAATTTGTATTCTAGACTCTGTGCTAAGGGTTATGGAAAGCCAAAGAATTACTGATGGTCTCTGTCCTTAGGGACTTTCACTTTAGTGACAAAAGCAGATAAGAAAACCAAAATTACCTTATAATTGGAGAGTACAGTAGTACCTGTACAGGAAAAGTTCAGTTCAGTTGCTCAGTCGCGTCCAACTCTTTGTGACCCCATGGATTGCAGCATGCTAGGCCTCCCTGTCCATCACCAACTCCCAGAGTTTACTCAAACTCATGTCCATTGAGTTGGTGATGCCATCCAACCATCTCATCCTCTATCATCCCCTTCTCTTCCCACCTTCAATCTTTCCCAGCATAAGGGTCTTTTCAAATGAGTCATTTCTTCGCATCAGGTGGCCAAAGTATTTGAGTTTCAGCTTCAACGTCAGTCCTTCCAATGAACAACCAGGACTGATTTCCTTTAGGATGGACTGGTTGGATCTCCTTGCAGTCCAAGGGACTCTCAAGAGTTTTCTCCAACACCACAGTTCAAAAGCATCAATGCTTCGGTGGTCAGCATTCTTTATAGTTCAACTCTCACATCCATACATGACAAGTAGTCAGCAGTAAAAGTAGGAAGAGTGTCTATTCATATTTGTTGCACAAATGTGTTGTCTGTACTTATGTATGTGATGGGTGCAGTAAGAAAGCTTTTTGTAGGAGCTGAGGCTTGAGGGATGGATGGAGAAAGGTTTAGGAGAAGGGTATTACAAGCAGCTTGTGCAAAGGCTACAAGTGGTTCTCTTTGTTTCTTTTTTTTTTTCCAAAGTAAGAGAAAAGTTTTAATATACCTTTCATAGTAAATGATATAATACACTTAGGAACCTTTGGGATTTTGACAATTTAGATGACACAGTTAATAAAATTAATGTAATGGCATGGATAGTATACTATATCCTAAGTGCAGAATACATATTTTCTCTTTCTCTTTATCGTATCACCAGGGGCTTCCCTGGTGGCTCAGTGGTAAAGAGTCTACCTACCAATGCAGGAGAATCAGTTTCCATTCCTGAGTAGGGAAGATCCCCTGGAGAAGGAAATGGCAACCCACTGCTGTATTATTGCCTGGAAAGTTCCATGGACAGAGGGGCCTAGCGAGCTGCTGTCCATGGGGTTACAAAATAGTCAGACTTGACTTAGCGACTGAAGAACAACAATGCATAGGTACGAAATTCTTTTTTCTTATGATGAGAACTTTTAAGATCTATTCCCTTAGCAACTTACAGATATACAGTACAGTATTATTAATGATAGTCCCCATCCTACATGTGATTCTTTATGGCTGGAGCTTAAGGCTAAGGTAAGGCTTCAGGAAATAAGTAGAGGCCAAAGAAGTTACGAAAGGGCCTCTGTGGAAAGATAAGGATTTTGACAGTTACGATTTGCATGTTAGAAAGATCAGTGATCAGTCCCCTTTAAGTAGCTTTCCCGAAAGTCCCATCCAGTGACTTCCACTTCTAGCTCATTTACCAGTCCTAGCACTCCAGTACTCTTGCCTGGAAAATCCCATGGGCGGAGGAGCCTGGTGGGCTGCAGTCCATGGGGTCAGGAAGAGTCGGACACGACTGAGCAACTTCACTTTCACTTTTCACTTTCATGCATTGCAGAAGGAAGTGGCAGTCCACTCCAGTGTTCTTGCCTAGAGAATCCCAAGGACAGGGGAGCCTGGTGGTGGGCTGCCGTCTATGGGGTCGCACAGAGTTGGACACGACTTAGCAGCAGCAGCATCAGTGAGGAAGGCTAGGATGTATAGACCCTTACTTGGGTACATGCTGCCTAGAATAAAACTAGGATCTGTTACTAAGTAACAGGAAGGGAGAATGGGTATATGGTAGGCAGCCATGTATATGGTATATATGTACCAGGTATATGGTATGTGTGCAACAAAAAGGACTGAGAACAGAAGTAGGGAGACCAATTTAATGTAATACCTAAGTAGTAGTACATGTATAATGTCTTACAAAAGAGATTTGACTGGCATTCTTAAAATATGAGAATGTAATCTTTAAGCTCTTCTGCTGGGAAATCTGGAGGATTTAAATTGATATTTTGTTACAAGAACTCTTAAGTTCTTGGAGCAAAAAATTATGCTTTAATTATTTTAACCTTTTAGTTAAAAAGTTTCTTTTTCCAATTAAACATTTAGTAAAATTAAGTTGCTTTGTTGCTTAGTCACTAAGTTGTGTCTGACTCTTCTGAGACCCCATGGATTGTAGCCCGCCAGGCTCCTCTGTCCCTGGGATTTTCCAGGCAAGAGTACTGGAGTGGGTTGCCATTTCCTTCTTTAGGGGATCTTCCCAGACCAAGGATCGAACCCTCATCTCTTGAATTGGTAGGCAGATTCTTTACTAGTGAGCCACCAAGGAGTACTGAGGACGATTAACATTGGTTACGCATGGCCTTGATAGAAATCACTTTATATATATATATATATATATATATACACAGAGAGAGAGTATACTTTTTCAACTGTATAGCAATCGTACGTTTAAAAGGGGTTTACATGAGTTTTTCTGGAAGATGAAAGAGCATAATTTTTTATACATATCTTTGGATGCTACACAGTTAGCACCTATTACTGCTTTAAAGACTTGTGATGCCATATGGACATATAAAATCAAGCTCGCCACTTTAATCTTTTTAAGTATACACTGATGTTGAATGCATTATCTGTGCCACCATCACTTCCATCTATCCACAAAATTCTTTTCATCTTGTAAAACTGAAACCCTCTACCAAAGAATAACTCCCCAGTTTTCCCCCAGCCCATAGCAAACACTATCCCACTTTCCTGCATTGGCAGGTGGATTCTTTACTGCAGAGCTACCTGGGAAGCCCCTAGTTTCTATCTGTATGAATTGGACTACCCCAGGTACCGAAGGATCAGGCAGTATTTGTACTTTGGAGACTTCCTTATTTTATCTAGCATAATGTCCTCAAGATTATTCTATGTTGTAGTGATGTGCAGCCTTTTCTTTTTCAAGGCTGATTACACTCCATTGTGTGGTGTGTGTGTGTGTATCTTGTTTATCCACTTATCTGTCAGTGAAGAGTTGAGTGGCTTCCACCTTTTTGGCTGTTGTGAATTCTGTTATGAACATGAGTGTACAGATATTTCTTTGAGAAGCCTCACTTTTAAATCTTTGGGCTATATACCCAAAAGTGGAATTTCTGAATGATAATTCTATTTTTAATTTTTTGAAGCATTGCCATACTGTTTTCTATCGCAATTGCACCGTTTTACATTCTTATCAATAGTACACAAGGGTTCCAGTTTCTTCACATCCTTGCCAACACTTGTTTTAGTCCTTGGAAAAAAATTTTTTGATAGTATTAATAGCTGTCCTAATGGGTTTGGGTTAGTATCCATTGTATTGAATTTTTTTTTTGAAGATTTAAAAATATTAAAGAGTGAGTTTAGTGTAATCACATGGCAGTAAGTCTTAATAAATGGAAACAGAATCACTCAATTTTGCTACTGTAATAAAAATATTAGTTGAATGTTATTTGGATATAGGTTTTTCAGTCTTTTTCAGGCCTTTAAATTTTTTTTGAATTTTTTCTTTTGGTTTTATGTTGTAAGCATTTCTCATTTTTTAAACATGTTTTGTACAACCATCATTTGAATTTTAATTTTCCAAGGAAATGTTGCAAATGCAACGTGATTGAATACTTAACATTTTTAAATTGTTTTTTACATATAGCTAAGTGCTTGGTTTGTGTGATTTTAATTTCATAGAAGTCCGAATGATATAGCGGCTAAAAGTGTAGTCTAGAAGTAGACAGTCTGGGTTTGAATTGCAGGTCTGCCGCTTCAGGCTTTGTGCATTTAGGCAAGTTTCTTAAGCTCCCTGTGTGTCAGTTTCTTCATCTGTTAAGTGAGGATAATAACAGAACTTACCTCAAAGTTGTGAAGACCAAATGAGTTAGTACTTGTAGAGCTTTAGGACAGTGACTAGCTCATTCATCCTATATAAGCCTTTTCTGCATAATTGTTTTATTAGGTGAGATCTTATCTCTTTGACTTTTAAAAAATATATGTGATATACAGGAAGTTACTGTGTCTTGGGTCTTTAGTTTAAAATGTCACAAGCACTAACTTAGAGGAGGGTGTAGTCTATAAGGTTGTTTTGGGAGTTAAGAGAAGGTACATCTGAGGCAGAGAGTGCTCGGCAAATTGCTGAATTAGTAATATGATATAACCATCTTTTGGGAACTGTGACCTTCTGGCAGGCATTTAGCCTTGTCAACTACTCTAGGCTCTTTTGACCAGCTCAGCCCTTTTGCTTTGCATCTTTGGGTTTCCTTGCCCATACAGCTGCCCAGATTTCTTGGCTTGGCACTTTATGTTTCCTCTGTTGTTGTTTAGTCGCTAAGTCGTGTCTGACCCTTTCACGACCCCATGCACCGTAGCCTGCCAGGTTCCTCTGTCCCTGGGATTTCCCAGGCAAGAACACTGGAGTGGGTTGCTGTTTCTTTTTCCAGATATTCCCTCTGTTTCTTAGTTAACAACTTTTGTTGTTAATTTATGTCAAATGCACTTGATATAACATTTTTGCAAAATGTAACATTCTGTGATTAGAATACCACATTTCATTTGATAGTAGAAGTCTGAGAGAGTGAAGTCAGTACAGGTTGGAGAGGTAAGGTCCTCACTGAACAACTCTAGTTATATGAGAGATTACGTGACCTGTCTGATGTCACAAAGCAGTTAAGTGATTTAGCTGGAACTTGAATTCAAGCCACCTGACCTCAAGGCAGTGTTTCTTTCTTCACATATTATAATGTTTTAAAATAATACTTTTCTTTTTTCCTAATTATTTGATGATATTTAAAGGATTTTTCGATATTACATGAAGATAACATGCCTCCCTCTTTTAAATTTAATAGCTAGTAAAATTTATCTGACTCCTTTTCTCATATACCAGCTGCATTTTGTAGTCCTTAAGCCCAGTATCCGTAAAGAATGAAATGAAATCTGAGATCTATGTATTTTACCTGATTAAGTTCTTAATCTTTTACATGAATGTTTTCTGAAAAGAACTTCGTGTTTCATGCTTATATTTATTTTATACTATTCGAACAAGGTAGATTTCCCCCATACTGCCTAGCATATGTAGTATCTGGCTCATTTCAGCATTGCTGTCAGACTTAAATTAAATCTTGGCATTAGAGTATCTTTACAGTCTACTTTTCCCCTTCCCCCTCTGCAGGTCTGTTTTTAATTATTTTTCTCCTATATTCTGAACAGTCTCTGGTTCTAAGCTGTTGAGTCTATCATAGTTCATTATGTGAAGTATATTTTTCTACTTAATTTCTTATATATTCCTTATATTGGCGCTCTCACGTGATTTTAAAAATTTTGTTAGGATTTTTGATAGTGTAAATCACCTATATTGGTGAGAATTATAATTAGTTAACTTTTGAATTATAATTTCACCTTTTAGAATTATAATTAGTTAACTTTTGGGTTTTTTTTCCCCACATAATTAGTTGTGTAATGTGTAATAAACTCTGAATGATACCAATATATTATTGATTCAGTCATTGTCAAGTCCCAAATCTGGTTTCCTTGGCAGATATATAGACTTGTGATAGGCGTTTGGCATTTTGTGTTTTGGGCAGTGTAACTCTAAATCTACATAAACTTCTCTGCCTTTTGCCTCTGCTGTGTTCATAGATTCCAGGAGGGCTTCGTGTATGGACCTCAAGCGTTGGAGGTAGCAGACTTTTCAGCAGAAGGTAAAGCAGAGTGTTGCCTTCTGGTGTTATTGTGTGTGTGTGCTGGGGTGGGCCTGTGACAGGTGAGAGCTTTGCACAAATGTCATCACAAAATAATTTATAATGGTGCTTTTCACAAAATGTAAACCAAGCTAATACTTGGAAATTTTATTCAGTATTACTAAAATCCATAAAAAGTGGAAAACTTTGAATAGAACTCCAGACAAAATTTCAGTCTCTCTGCTGTTAACCAGAGAGTAAGAGTAAAAGGAAAATGTATAGTGCATGCTATCTAACTTTCTCAGGCTTAGTCTTACTATGATTTCTTCCTGGGAACGTATCCAAATCATTATTCATATGCTGTATTCTTCCTGCTGCTCCTTTTATTGAAAGATTGCTTCACAGTAAATAGGCAGCCTCGTTGGTGACTCATGACTGGAGGACAGACATTTTTGTTCTAGGTCCCATGTGCCAAAAATCTTTGTTTCTAATATGCTAATTACCTCTCTTCAGAACTTGTTAATGTGCTCTTCCCTCAAGTTAGTTCTTGTTTCAGTAGAGAAACAAACACATCCCACTCATTTGTAAAATATGTTTTTATGGAGACCTTCTTAATGAGTTATTTTTAAGAAAATAATATGACAAAACTTTCCTGGGTAATGCTTCTTTGATTTAAAAAAAAAATACAAATATTTTGCCATTTAGGTGCCAGATATTATAGATATTACTTTCTTTGAACTTATGAAACCATTTATGAATTTTATTCAGATGATACTTAAGTGTAGGGTTTTTTTTAAGACCTATAGCAGCTAATGTTGCATTCTTAAACTTAATAAGTTTTTAGATAGATTCCTAATAGGAATTAGAGGAATGGTTTTCTTATGTCTTCCTGAAATTATATTTGTATTGATATCAAGCGGCTGCATCTTATACTGTATATTAAGGATATACACCTTATGTGATATAGGGTATTTATTAAATATCTACTATGTGTCCTACACAGAGTCATTCCATTTTATGGTCAGCTTAGTTTCACTATTTCATTTTTTTCCTATTCAGAGATACTGCTTTCCTTAACTAGAGGGGTTTCAGGCTGTTTATTGAGGTTAGCTGCAATTTTACCACGTAAGCCCTTTCTCCTTTCTTTGGTTCTCGTCAGTGGCAATTTGGAGGATATTTTGTATTTACCAACAATAGATTGGAAGTAATTTCTTGAAGGCCCTTTCGTACTTCATTTTTAGGCTAGTCCGCTGTTTTCACTGCTGTTGAATTATGCAGCCTTCTATTTGTTTAATCTTTCTGTGGTGTATTTTGTTATTAGTCGAGTATCTCAATAGATTTTCTAGTCACTAACACAGAAGATATAAAGTAAACTGCTCATATCAAGGCACAGAAAGACTCTTCCCCAGGTCCTCATCCCCACAACTTCTGTGAGAAGGATGTGATGAAATGGTTACAAAAGTAGTTTCTCAAAGATAATTGATTTTTTAGAGCTGTTTTAGTTTTACAGAAAGATTGAGTGGAAAGTAAAGAGAGTTCCCATATGCCCCCTTACCACGTCAGCCTCTTTCTCTCCACCCCCATCTCCCTATGACTAACATCTTGCTTTAGGGGTATGTTTGCTGCAATTGATCCAGCACTGTTACATTATTATTAACTAAAATCCATAGTTTTACCTTAAAGTTCACTCTTTGTGTTGTATATTCTATAGGTTTGACAAATATATGACATGTATCAACCATTACAGTATCATGCAGAGTAATTTTACTGCTCTAAACATACGCTGTGTTATAGGAGAATGGGGCACAAGAGGATGGGCATGTCACAAGTCTTGGGCAAGTCTCTGGAATGGGCAGACTAGTGAGAGTCCTTGGCTTTGCACAGGAAAGAGTTCAAGCCATAGTGAAGTGAACACAAGTTTATTTAGATACATATTCCATAGGCACAGTGTGAATGTCTCAGAAGGCAAGAGTGGCCCCTCACAGTGGGGCAGTTTATTTCTGTGGGAAAAAGTGGGAAGAATATTCCATCTATCTTGGATAGGGACTGGGGATTTCTGGGAATCAGCCACTGCCTACGTTTTGACCTGTCATGGTCAGTGCCTGAACTGCCATGGCGCCTGTGGGTGTATAGCAAGGGTGTATCGTGAGGCTCCAGGCAGACTGGAAGTAGAATCTTCCTCCATCTTGGGCCTGGTTGGTTCTAACCAGTATTTGTCATATCCCTGTATGGCTGTGACATTCTTTTAATGGCTGTGCCCTGCCCCCTTCTGTCCTCTCTCACTTGTGGTCCATCCATTCACCCTTGCCTTCCTTCCTTTGAGCCCCCAGCAAGCACAGATATTTTTTTGTCAATATAGCTTCCTCTTTTCAGAACATCATAGTTGTAATCATGTAGTTTGTAGTCTTTTCAGTTTTGCTTCTTTCACTTAGTAGTAAGCATTTAAGCTTCTTCTCTATGCCTTTTCATGGTTTGATAGCTCATTTCTTCTCAGTGTTGAATAACACTGCATTAGCTGGGTATACCACAGTTAATCTATCCATTCACCTACTGAAACATATCATGGTTGCTTCCAAGTTTTGGCAGTTATGAATAAAGTTGCTATAAACATTCATGTGCAGATTTTTATGGGGACATAAGTTTTCAATTCATTTTGGTGAATGCCATGGAGTGCTATTGCTTTATCATACGAAAAGAGTATGTTTACTTTTGTAAGAAACTGTCTCCATTATACCATATTAACTTGAGTTTGTCAATGTCCACAAAAAAACTGGCTGGGATTTCGATTGGGATTATGTTGAATCTATAGATAAATTGAGAAGAATTGACATCTTGACAATTTTAGGCTGCCTTTGGTATATACATGGAATATCTCTCAGCTCTTTTTTGATTTCCTTCTTCAGTTTTATAGTTTTCCTTGTATAGACCCTGTACATGTTTTGTTAGAGTCATAACTAGGTAATTTGTTTTTGGAGCTGCTGTTGTAAATGTTAAATTGTGTTTTTAATTTCCAGTTCCAACTTTTCATTGCTGGTGTATAAGAAAGTTTTGGCTTTTGCATATTAACCTTCATTCTGCAGCCTTGCTATAATTGTTTATTTGTTCCAGGGGTTTGCTTGTTGTTCTTGGGATTTTCTCCACGGACAGTTATACAAATACACTTTTATTTCTTCCTTAATCTCTGCAATTTTTGTTTCCTTCCACATTTTATTGCATTGGCTAGGACTTCCAGTATGATTTTGAATAGGAATGGTGAGAGCAGGTATTCTTGTCTTGTTCCTGATCTTATTGGGGAAGCCATCAGTTTTTCTTCATGAGCTATGATAATTGCAATAGATTATCCTAATCAGTAGTATAGAAGATGTAAAGTATTGCTTATATCAGGCCACAGGAGGATTCATTCTCTCTCCCCACAGTCCCTTTCCCTCACCTAAATTTCCTTGAGAAAGCTAGGATTAAATTGACGGTTGTAAAAATATTTTAAATGAGGGAATTAAGGCAGTTTTTCATATTATACCTTATTTTTTGTAACTATGAATAAGTTCCTTTACTCTCTTGTGAACTTCTTTAGGGCAAAGATTATCTCAGTATATTATTACAACCCTTGTAGTGTCCAGTATGCACTACAATTGGCATAACTATTTGTTGAATGAAAAACTTAATTTTTAGACTCTTACTGTAAGCCTCTATCTTATTAGAAAAGGCAGAAAACCAATAGCATTAGTCCTCTAATATATTCAATCAATCAGATACTTGACAGTTGCAAGGTATCGTGATGGCTACAAAGATACAAATAATAATGATACCTCCTCTCAGGAAACTTATTACCCATTTAGGAAAGGTTAATTTCAAATTTCATGTTCCATTTTTGCTGCTATGCATTTCTCAGAAGCTCATATTCCTATGTTTCTTTTAAGCATTCCAACTGAAATACCTGTTTATGGACTTCTTGGGTAGAAGAAGTGGGTAGTGGACACTGTGCTAGACATTTTACATATATGATCTCATTTATCTTGAAAATTGTGCAGTGTTATTATTTTCAGTTAACAGGTGTAAAAACTGTAATATGAGAGTATGTGTAACTTCTTTGCTGTCTGATTTGATATAATAGGTGTATAATTCCATACCTTAAGCTCTTTAAATCACATACTGTGAAAAAGTAACTTTACAGAGTGGTATATAATGAATGTCAGGTGTATAGTATAGAAATGTGCTTGTTGAATGCAGAGAAGAAAGCTTTGACCTCAGGAAAGAACTAGTTCATAAAATTTCTGGAAAGCTTGACCTTGTCTGATGGATCGAAGACTAAGGCAAAGAGAGATCAGGAAGATCAGGCAATGTAGAAAAGACTGAGGGCCAAAAAGAACAAGTATTTTGTGATTTGACAGTGTAATATAAAAATGTAAAAATTTCTACTGTTGTAGTAAAATGAAATAGAACAAATTCTGTCTATTACCTTAAACAAGAACTACTCCATTTTTCTCTTGAAGTAATTTCCTCTGAGTTTGCTTAGTGTTTGTTGAAGATGAGAGAATAGGTCACAGAACCATTGTGTAAACCTCATGTCATCAGTTGCCAAGGACGTCTTTGTCTGCTCAGTTCCAATGATCAGTACAGCAAGTGCGGAGGGATTAAAAGCGTGGAGGAAAAATGGAAGATCAAAGGAATCCAAAATAAAGGACTTTCCTAAAGTCAAGTGTATTCTATTTAGCCTTTTCCCATATCTCAGTGGTTAAGTACCCCAGAAATTGCCTTTAACATGCTAAAATTTGTGGAGTTGCAATGGTGTCCTTGCTTTCAGTGAAGTTAGTGTTTATTTGGGAAGACCAGAGTATGGTAACATAATTAGAAACCACTCAGCCGTGGGTTCCCCTGGTGGCTCAGTTGGTAAAGAATCTGCCTACGATGCTGGAGACCACCTGCAATGAAGGAGACCTAGGTTCATTCCTTGGATAGGGAAGATCCCCTGGAGAAGGAAACGGTGACCCACTCCAGTAATCTTGCCTGGAAAATCCCATGGACAGAGGAAACTGGCAGGCTACAGTCCATGGGGTCACAAGAATTGGACATGACATAGCAACTGCACCGTCACCACCAGTCATGTTAAGCAGCATATAATGTAGACTGTTAATACTGTGGGGTCCTTCTCCTTAAATAATGTTCTTCAGGGTACTCTTCTCTTTGCTCTTCTCATAATTTTAATTTCTATCTATTTTCACACTCTGTCCTAGCCCATGTCTTCCTTCTAAGCAATGGATTTATCCACATGCCTTTTGGACATCTTCATTTAGACAGAACCACAGTCCTCTCAACTTCAACTTACAAAAGCTTTTGTCTGTTCTTTTTGACTCAGTGTATGGCACCCAGTTGACCAAGTAAAAAACTGACCCTCATTCTTACTGTTACTTCCTCGTTCCTAACGACATGTTCTGTTGATCAATTCAGTTCAATTGCTCAGTCATGTCAGGCCCTTTGCAACCCCATGTACTGTAGCATACCAGGCCTCTCTGTCCATCACCAACTCCCAGAGCTTGCTCAAACTCATGTTCATCAAGTTGGTGATGCCATCCAACCATCTCTGTCGTTCCCTTCTCCTGCCTTCAGTCTTTCCCAGCATCAGCATCTTTTCAAATGACGCAGTTCTTCGCGTCAGGTGGCCAAAGGATTGGAGCTTCAGCTTCAGCATCAGTCCTTCCAATGAAAATTTAGGACCGACTTCTTTTAGGATTGATTGGCTTGATCTCCTTGCAGTCCAAGAGACTCTCAAGAGTCTTCTCTAACATCACAGTTCAAAAACGTCAGTTCTTCGGCGCTCGGCTTTCTTTATGGTCCAACTCTCACATTCATATATGACTACTGGAAAAATCATAGCTTTGACTAGACAGAGCTTTGTTGGCAAAGTAATGTTTCTGCTTTTTAATATGCTGTCTAGGTTGGTCATAGCTTTTCTTCCAAGGAGCAAGAGTCTTTTAAATTCATGGCTGCAGTCACCATCAGTGATTTTGGAACCCAAGAAAAGAAAGTCTGTCAGTGTTTCCATTGTTTCCCCATCTGTTTGCCATGAAGTGATGGGACCAGATGCCATGATCTTCCTTTTTTGAATGTTGAGTTTTGAGCCAGCTTTTTCACTCTCCTCTTTGACTTTTATCACGAGGCTCTCTAAGTTCCTCTCTGCTTTCTGCCATAACGGTGGTGTCATCTGCATATCTGAGATTATTGATATTGCTCCCAGCAATCTTTATTCCAATTTGTGTTTCATCCAGCCCAGCATTTCCCATGATGTACTTCGCATATAAGTTAAATAAGCAGGGTGACAATATACAGCCTTGATATACTCCTTTTCATATTTGGAACCAATCTTTTGTTCCATGTTCAGTTCTGACTGTTGCTTCTTGACCTGCATACAGATTTCTCAGGAGGCAGGTCAGGCCGTCTGGTATTCCCATCTCTTTAAGAATTTTTCAGTTTGTTGTGATCCATACAGTCAAAGGCTTTGACACAGTCAGTAAAGCAAAAGTAGATGTTTTTCTGGAATTCTCTTGTTTTTTCTGTGATCCAGTGATGTTGGCAGTTTGATCTCTGGTTCCTCTGCGTGTTGATACTGTTTCCTAATTATCTTTCAGATCCATCTACTTTTGTTTCCTCTGCCACCATCCTAATTTAGACTGTAGTCATCTCTTAAATTACTGCAGAGGTTTTTTTGTTTATTTAATTAATTTTTATTGGAGTACAGTTGCTTTGCAGTGTTGTGTTTCTGCTGTGCAGCAAAGTGAATCAGCAATACATACACATCTCTCTCCCATTTTTGGATTTCCTACCCATTTAGGTCACCATAGCAGAGACCTTTTAATGTTATTCTCCCTGTTCTTTCCTCACCTCCTACCTATTCACAAAAGCACAGTTTGCTTAAAATCCTTTTCTTCTTGGGATGCAGTCCAGTTTCCTTAATGTGGCTCACCTGTTCTGTTTGAACTGGCCCTGCCTCGTTTTCCTTCAGCTCTGTCTTGCTTTCCCCATTCTAAACCAGCTTTACTAAGGTTCACATGCATTGTCCTCTTTTGCCTCTGGGCCTTGACACATTCTGTTCCTTTTCGCCAGTAGGAGAGAGAGAAGAAATGAAGCTGTAGTGACCAGAAGCACTGACTCAGGTGAATCTTGGATCTGCTCCTTAACTAGCTGTGTCATCTAGAATGATCTAACCTCTCTGCTTTCAGTGTCCTCATTTGTAACAATGGAGAGAGTATAGTACTAGCTCCTTAGCTTGCTAATGAGAATTAAAAGAGTTAATGTAGTTGAGAATGATGCCTACCTCATACTGAGTACTATAGAAATATAGCTATTTTTTATAATTCTTACTATAAATGTGTTGGGATAGTAGACAGCATAACTTTTTATATTTTAAAGATGATTTAATGACACAATAAATATGCTTTTTCCCCCTCATAAATTACAAGCTGATTGGCTCATTATTATTGGTATTTTTGTTCTTGGCTGGGCAACAGCTTCCTTTTTCTAACCTCTTGTTTTTTAGTTTTTTAGGTTTTCAGTGACTAGAATTTGATCTTAGGTTGACATTCCTGTGAAATGGATCATCTGACATGGATTATTAGGTTTACCTGAGTTTTTATACAAACTAATCCAGGTCAACCTATATGGAAACTAAAAGGAAATTAATTCTTAATAACTAATAGCTGACTTTTTACTTCATGATATATGTCATGTTGATTTAAGTTTCAAGTAAAGTCCTTTAAAGGAATTCACTTTTTCCATATTTCAGAGATTGTGGATTATAATGGTTCAAATGGTTTGAATTCTAGCAAAGATACTATGTTAGGAATAGACTCTCTGAAAGGAAGAATGCTGTTTTTCTCTCTATTCATAATTCTGCTTACACTGAATGCTTCCTAGAATAATTCTGACACCAGAGATGTATAGGTTTTTTCCCCATACTGACCAGTTCTCAGACACCAGCTGGGAATCCTACGGTTTAACTCAGTTTCGACACTAACTGTTCAGAGTTGACACAGACCCAAGATTAAGGGCTTAGTTCCACTAGACTGCCCCTCTTCAGATGTTGGTGGCAACTGATGGGTCCCCAAGTTGCCCACAGCCTCTTACTCAGCTACCCACTGGAGGTTCCCACAACCCCCTCCTCAGGTTCAGTCATGCACTGGAATGGCTCAGAGAACTCAGGAACACAGCTTACTTGCTGGGTTACTTGTTTATCACAAAGGGTTTATTAAAGGGTACAAGTGAACAGCCAGATGAAGAGTATATAGGGTTAGGTCTGTGTCCCAAGCACAGGAGCTTATGTTCCCGTGGAATTTTGGGATGTGCCAACCGCCTGCCCCTCCCCAGCAAGTGGATGGGTTCTTATTCACTAACCCAGAAGCTCTCTGAACTCTGTACTTTAGGGGTTTTTATGGAGGCTTCATTATGTAGACATTGTAGATGAAATTGCTGACCATTTGTGGATAATTAAATCCCCAGGTCCCATTTGGGTTGGGGCAGCAGTAGGGGACACTGAAAGTTCTAATCACCTGGTTTGTTCCCCTTGCAGCCGGTCCCCATCCAGGGGCTATCTAGGGACTTTCCAAAAATCACCTTTATAACATAAACTCAGATGTGGTTGAAAGGGGTTTGTTATGAATAACTGAAGAGCTTCTTTTATTTTTATCTTTCTGGAGATATTCCATGAGTTAAAAAACGAATAATAAAAGATGCTCCTATGCTCTAATTGCTTAGGAAAATACAAGTATTTTAGGAGCTGTGATCCAGGAGCCCTGGAGGAAGACCCCACAGTATATGTTTCTTACTCTATTACAATATCATATTCTCTATTATCATGGTACTTAAGATCAGCCAGGAGAAACATGCAAAAACTTAAATCTTATCAAAAGAGGATTCCTCAGTGGTCTAGATTTGGCTGAACTTGCAGTAATATGGTGAAAAACGTGTATGTATTTAAGTTTTAAATGTTGATTTTGATATCTTGCTAGTTTCTCTTTTGAATATTTTTCATTGATACTTAGAATTTGATATAACTTTGTGAAGACTGACATCTAAAAGTGTAACTAAAGAAGCTGGCTGATGATCTAGTTCTGTCTGTTCTGATGGTGCTAGACTAGAGAATGACGACATACTGATATTTTTCTTCTCTCCTAGGAGACTGTTGCTTTCTGGTGAAATTTTAAATATGCATGCATTTCCAATAAGTATCAGTGTTTGAGTCTTACTGTCATTTGAATTTTATTCCCCAGAAAATATTTTCTTTTTATCTTTAGGATATACAGTATTTTTTTTTTTTTTTTTTACTTTCGGCAATATTTTATTATGAGAAATTTCAAACATACAGTGAGATTTCAAGAATTTTATAGTGACCATTTTAAAAGAAGATTTTCCAGATTTTCTGTTATGCTAAAAATATTTTTTAAGTTGATCAAGGCTAATAAACAAGTTTATTTCAATGCAACAAATGTTTAATTTCTGCTGTTTGTCAGGTACTTTGTTAGCTCCTAAAAAATATACAAAAATGAGTAAGATATTTTTCCTCCATCTCCAAAAGAGGGGGGAGACTATGAGTCAATTTTAAGTAAGTGTAATAACAAAATAGAGTTTGTACAGTTTATTTGTTTTCCTTTGAGAGAAGTTTGAACAAAATCTTTGCTCAGCTAATCACGCTCTTTCGAAACATCAACGACTGTTGGTATGACCACCTCCTTTCCATCCTTTCCGGTTTGGCTTCCCTTCTGCATCTGATGCTTTTGCCATTTACTTTTTGATACCGTTCTTTGGCTTCTATATGCAACTCACTATTTTTCTTTTACTTCTCGAACTACTGTTTATTAGTTGCTTCCCTCGTTTTTTTTTAATTAAGAAAAGTTTTGTACATAAATAAATAAGGGAATAATTATATTATTTGAAAATTCTTTAGGTTTAGTCAGAATTTGCAGTAACCCCATGAGTGCAGTGAGTCCGGTTTAATTATGCCACAAAGCAGTCTGTGCCTGGTTTCTTCGGTTTTACCATTTATGGTTTTATAAAAGCTATCCATATGGGTCCACTTGGTTTGGACTCATAGACAAATTGGTCTCCAGCCAGATACTCCATCTTGTTATGTGTCACACCTCTCCATAGAGCTGAAATGCTCCCTTAAAGAGAAACTTTAAAAAACCCTACAAACTCCAGTTTAGATTTGGCAGTCACTGTGCTGTGGTGTTTGAGTATTTTAGACTTAGCAATAAATAGTGTTTAAAAAAAAAAAGGTTTTATAAAATCAGAGACGTTCAAAGTTCAAAGTCTAGAACAATTAATACCCATATAAGCTCCATCTAGGTTTAGCTGTTGTTATCATTTTTGTATGTTTTTTCTCTCTTACTCTTTTTATATATGTAAATTATTTTTTGTTGTCACAGAACCACTTGAAATTAAGTTGCCACTGTCATGACATGCTACCCCAAAATACTTCTATATCTCCTAAGAATAAAGATATTCTCCTGCATAACCATGATGCCATTGTCCTGTATTTAAAACAAGTAATTAAAAAAGAAAATTTACCACAGTAAAATAATATATAATATCTAGTCTATGTTTAAAATTTCCCAGGTGTCCTGAAAATACATTCTTGTAGCTGTTTTTAATGTGAACCGCAATCTAGCCCAGGTTTTCATATATAATTTGTTGTTACATGTCTTGAGTAGACTGATTCTCCGACCTTTTTTATGAGTCCTTTTTGGTTTGTTTTTATTTTTTAGAAGGCAGGCCAATTTTCTGGTAGTGTCTTGCATCTAGATTTGCCTATTATCAAGGATCCTGATGTTTCCTATAACCTGTTGAAGGGTGGCATTCAGTAGAGAAGGGCTTTCCAACTGCTGTGGCTTTGCTACTGTGAATAGGTTATGAGTCCCATTATTCATCATCTTAAGCTCTTTGGCCACTGGTGAACTTTGGGTCAGTGAAAGCCCATGAGTCCTTTCGCCTCCACCCATGAGCATTGTCAGTTTACTCTGGTAAACAATATGCATGTTAACATTAGGTAGGTGCCAGGCTGAAGTTGAAGTTCCAGTACTTTGGCCACCTGATGTGAAGAGCTGACTAATTGGAAAAGACCTTCATGCTGGGAGAGATTGAGGGCAAAAGGAGGATGAGATGATTGGATGGCATCACCAACGCAATGGCCATGAGTTAGAGCAATCTCCGGGAGATGGTAAAGGACAGGGAAGCCTGGTGTGCTGCAGTCCATGGGGAGGCAAAGAGCTGGACATGACTGAGTGACTGAACAACACCACCAGGATGTGAAAGATCCCAAGCCACCACCTTTCAGCTCTCTTCTTCTGTATTCTTTCTCTTTGTGATCACGTTTACTCCTCTGATTTTAACAGTCGCCTGTGAAATGAAGTTTTCTTAATTGCCCTTTATTTCCTTTTGTTCATCTTCTGCTGGCTATCCAGTAGTCACCCTAAAATCTACACTCCAAAATGAATTTATTCTTTACTTGCTCACTGGCTCATTGTCAGTACTGTTCTTTGTGTGAAACAGTGGGAGTAGAAGGTATGGTGTAACTAGCCTTGCTTTCACTGAGCCACCACACTGATCAAGAAACCTCAGTCTTCAGCTGTCTCTCTGCCTTGCGGTCTCTTGTTTACATGTACACATATGTGCATATGTATTTATTCACCAAATACTTCTTTAAGTACAATGTTTCTATATATATTTGGCCACAGTAGATAAGACTATATCTGGATGGCCTCTTGAATGGATTCCTTCCATTCTTACCATATTTATTCTAATTTTGATCTTCATCAATCCTTCCTAGAACTTTTACAATGTTCTCTCTACCTCTGGCTTAAATCCTATGATTCATTTTACATTCTGTCTCATTGAGAATACTTGCTTGATCATGTTTCTTTTTTTTTTTTTTTGATCATATGTTTCTCTTGCTTGAAAACCTCTGATGGCTTCCCATATTATACAGGAAAAATGCTATCTTTTTAGCATATCATACAAGACTATGCTAATTCCATCTTCTTTGCTCTTTTTATGTATTACTTCATCTTTTGGGTTCTAGCTATACCTGTCTTCTGCTGATTTCTTGAGTATAATGTGGATTTTCAAACTTTGAAAGTTCAAACTTTCAAACTTCAAACTTTGTTCATACATTTCTGGTGTCCATAAGGCTCTGACCCCTCTTCTTTGTTTAATGAAATCCTGCTTATGTTTCAAGGTCAGCTTGGAATGTTCCCTTTGAAAATTATTTACCTAATATCCCTCTTTATCTACTCCCTGCACCAGAACCAAACCGTTAACATTCTTTATCTGATGTACTTTGCACATTCATCTGTTACAGTGCTTATCAGATTGTATGCCTTGCTTTTGTGTTTCTCAGTGTAAAGGTTCACAAGGGAAAGAATCATCTTGTTTTTTCTTCTGTTCTTAGAGCACAAAGCCTGGCACATAGCACACGCTTGGTAAAGCATTTCTGAAGGAAAGTCTGACATTCCATGTTACTTTACCCTCTGTAGCAGGTAAGTCTAACTTGAGATCATGAGTTCTCAAAGGAAGATGATAGTTTATATAAGGTAATTGGTTTACACTAAATATCTGCTAATGATTTAGTTCAGTCGCTCAGTCGTGTCCGACTTTTTGTGACCCCATGAACCACAGCACTCCAGGCCTTCCCATCCAGCACCAGCTCCCGGAGTTTACCTGAACTCATGTCCATTGAGTCGGTGATGCCATCCAACCATCTCATCCTCTGTCATCCCCTTCTCCTCCTGCCCTCAATCTCTCCCAGCATCAAGGTCTTTTCAAATGAGCCAGCTCTTTGCATCAGGTGGCCAAAGTATTGCAGTTTCAGCTTCA
Organism: Budorcas taxicolor; assembly: GCF_023091745.1. Taxonomy (NCBI): domain Eukaryota; kingdom Metazoa; phylum Chordata; class Mammalia; order Artiodactyla; family Bovidae; genus Budorcas; species Budorcas taxicolor. Next base: position 31,176,387 of record NC_068918.1, read on the forward strand.
ACATCAGTCCTTCCAATGAACACCCAGGACTAATCTCCTTCAGAATGGACTGGTTGGATCTCCTTGCAGTCCAAGGACTCTTGAGTCTTCTACAACACCACAGTTCAAAAGCATCAATTCTTTGGTGCTCAGCTTTCTTTATAGTCCAACCCTCACATCCATACCTGACTACTGGAAAAATCATAGCCTTGACTAGATGGACCTTTGTTGGCAAAGTAATGTCTCTGCTTTTTAATATGCTATCTAGGTTGGTCATAACTTTTCTTCCAAGGAGCAAGCGTCTTTTAATTTCATGGCTGCAGTCACCATCTGCAGTGATTTCGGAGCCCCCAAAAATGAAGTCAGCCACTGTTTCCACTGTTTCCCCATCTATTTGCCATGAAGTGATGGGACCAGATGCCATGATCTTCGTTTTCTGAATGTTGAGCTTTAAGCCAACTTTTTCACTCTCCTCTTTCACTTTCATCAAGAGGCTCTTTAGTTCTTCTTCACTTTCTGCCATAAGGGTGGTATCATCTGCATATCTAAGGTTATTGATATTTTTCCCGGCAGTGTTGATTCCAGCTTGTGCTTCATCCAGCCCAATGTTTCTCATGATGTACTCCATATATAAGTTAAATAAGCAGGGTGACAGTATACAGCCTTGATGTACTCCTTTCCCGATTTGGAACCAGTCTGTTGTTCCATGTCCAGGTCTAACTGTTGCTTTCTGACCTGCATACAGGTTTCTCAAGAGGCAGGTCAGGTGGTCTGGTATTCCCATCTCTTTAAGAATTTTCTCCTGTTTGTCGTGATCCACACAGTCAAAGGCTTTAGCCTAGTCAATAGAGCAGAAGTAGATGTTTTTCTGGAACTCTTGCTTTTTCGATGAGCCAATGGATGTTGGCAATTTGATCTCTGGTTCCTCTACCCTTTCTAAATCCAGCTTGAACATCTGGAAGTTCACGGTTCACGTACTGTTGAAGCCTGGCTTGGAGAACTTTGAGCGTTACTTTGCTGGCATGTAAGATGAGTGGAATTGTGTGGTAGTTTGAGCATTCTTTGGCATTGCCTTTCTTTGGGATTGGGATGAAAACTTACCTTTTCCAGTCCTGTGGCCACTGCTGAGTTTTCCAAATTTGCTGGCATATTGAGTGCCGCACTTTCACAGCATCATCTTTTAAACTTAACACTTTAAAAAGATATTTTTTTATTTTTGTCTGCACTGGGCCTGCATTGCTGGGTGTGGGCTTTCTCTAGTTGCGGTGAGTGAGCGCTACTCTCTAGTTGTGGTGCATTGGCTTCTCATTGTGGTGGTTTCTCGTTGCAGAGCGTGGACTCTGGGGCACTCGGGCTAAATAGTTGTGGTGCATGGGCTTAGTCAACCTCATAATGTGTGGAATCTTCCTGGACCAGGAATTGAACCCATGTCCCCTGCATTGGCAGGTGGATTCTTAACCACCAGACCACTAAAGAAGCCCCTATTTTTGATACCTGAATCATGAAGTGTTACTGCAGATATGTTTGTTTTAATTAAAATCACTTGTGAGCAGTAAGAATTTGCCATAAATAAGGCTTTCTGAAATTTTATTATTTTAGAGCTATTAAAATAGTAAATGTTTATCTGAATTAGAATTCTGAATGAAACAAATAGTATAAAATGAACATTGTTTAGAGAAAGAGAAGTATATTAATTAAGAAATCAGTTTTAAGAAAGATTAAATAAAAGTAGTCTTTCTAAAGAATGGAGGTTAAAAAATAGATTTCCATGTTGCAAGGGAATACTTGGCTTGAATAAGATAGACTTTTACTGTACTTTGGTGATGTTTAGAGAATGAGTAGATGAAATATATGACAGATGAAACATAAAGAATGTGCTGGTATTATTCGACATTATTTGTTAATAAGAGGAATACAAAATAATAACAGTACCCTGTGGTGGTGGTGGTGGTGGTTCGTTTGCTCAGTCTGGTCCAATTCTTTGCAACCCCATGGACTGCAGCACTCCAGGCTCCTCTGCCCTCCAGTATCTCCTGGAGTTCACTCAAATTCATGTCAATTGAGTCGGTTAATCCTGAGGTACAAGACTTTCAATATTTTAGAATTATTTTTTAAGGAATATTATAATTTAAAAATCCTGATAATTAAAAATGCTATGGTGTTGAATTGTTATGGCAAGTCAAATGATATGATGTCTGGGTTTTGTTTCAAAATAATCAAGAAATGTGGAAGTAGTAGCAGTAAGACTGGCCATGTGTTGATAATTGTTGTAGCTATATGATAGAGTATCACTATCATTTATTTTGTAAAGAGTTTCCAAATAAGGACTCAGTACTGCTAGGCTGAGTGAATATAGAGTGATATTGAGTAATTCAGAATTACCAGTGTAAAACTAAATGATACTTCTTTAGTTTTGTTTTCCAAGTTTTTATTCCATATTGTTTTGTTTTTCTTTTTCTATGAGATATGGAAGCCTCTTAAATTGCTAAGCCAAATCATCACATATTGAGGGAAAGAGATATAACATTGATTTATGGCAGCATTCTTCTCGAAGAAAACAGTTACTGACAAGCCCACAGCTAACATCATACTCAGTGGTGAAAAGCTGAAAGCACTCCTCTAAGATCAGGAATAAGACGAGAATGCCCACTCTCACCATGTTTATTCAGCATAGTTTTGGAAGTCCTAGCCATAGCAATCGGAGAAGAAAAAGAAATAATAGGAATCCAAATTGGAAAGGAAGAAGTAAAACTGTGATTGTTTACAGATGACATGATAGTATACATAGAAAGTCCTAAAGATGCCTCTTGAAAACTGCTAGAGCTCATCAATGAGTTCATTAAAGTTGCTAGATTCAAAATAAGTACCCAGAAATCTTTTGCATTTCTATACACTATCATCAAAATACCGGAAAGATAACTTAAGGAAACAATTCCATTTACCATCGCAAAAAAAAGAATAAATACCTAGGAATAAACCTACCTAAGGGGGCAAAAAGATCTGTACTCCTAAATCTGTCAGACACACAAAAAAGATGATGCATGTGGAAAGATAAACCATGTTCTTGGGTGGGAAGAATCAATATTGTTAAAATCACCATACTGCCCTAGGCAGTCTACTGATTGTATGCCATCCCTATCAAATTACCAATAACATTTTTCACAGAACTGGAACAAAAAATTTAAAAGTTTGTGTAGAAACAAAAGACCTTGAATAGCCAAAACAGTCTTGAGAAAGAGTACTATATTTCTGGTGATTTCATTAATTTGAATTATGTTCTTAAAGTTTGGCAAAGAAAAAGGATGAATTCATAGAATTGTTTTTTTTCTTAAGGGATGTGAGACAGAAGTTCAGAAATTGTTCTTTCTTCTTCCTGCTCTCTTTTTCTCCTTTCCTGATTCCCATGTTGCCTCAGTTTGTTTTTGAGGTGCCAAAAAAATTATCTATGTGCTACTTCCTCCAATCCAGTATCACATCTGTGGGCTCAAGTCCTTTAAATCTGAAACTCCCTCAGTAAATTTTTTTTTTAAACTGAGGTATATTGACAAGCAGTATTAGTTCCAGGTGTAAAACACTGTAATGATTCAATATTTGTATATATTGTGAAATGATCACCACAATAAGCCTGTAAACATCTTTAGGGCATCTCCCTTTTGGACTTCTCAGATATTTTATTTTTGATTAGAGTTTTTCTTTCTAGCTAAAAGAAAGATTTACAAGCTGAAGAATCTTCAGAGATGTGACCCGAGTCTCCTTCTTAATGGTATCATCCTCTGCATCAACCAAGCTCAGAAACCCAGACTTATCCTGGATCCAGACTTCTTAATTTTCATTATTTGTTCATTTGGTCCTGCCAATTCTTCTTCTAACATGACTATCACAAGTATTCCTTCTTTTTGCCAGTCTTACTCTTGCCATTCTGTTTTGGAGAATGTTGTGCTTGGAAGGTTTCATCTGAGATCTGCTTCTGGCTGCCAGCCTAGCTTCTTCATTTTCATGAGGAGGTTTTAACAGGATTGTTGTAAGCCCCTTTTGGAAGCTACCATTCTGTAATGCTAATCCAGGGTCTTTCCTCATCACACTTTTATTGCAGTAATCTCCTAATTGTTTTCCATGCCTCTGATCTCAGTCCTTTCTAATAAGATTAATCTTTGTACATAACTGTCCTTGCCATTAGGATAAAATCTTGTATTTACTGGTCTCTATTCATGTTATCATTTTTCTGCTTAGTTGTTAATGGCACAATTAGACAAATGGAAGTTTCACCCATCTTCACAGTCTTTCTCTCCTTCACCTACATAATCAAATTAGTTACTAAATTCTGTCACCCCTAATGTTATTCAGTCACCAAGTCATGTCCAACTTCTTGTGACCCCATGAACTGCAGCACACCAAGCTTTTCTGTCCTTCACTGTCTCCAGAGTTTGTTGAAGTTCATGTCCACTGAGTTGGTGATTCTGTCTAACTATCTCATCCTCTGCCACCCCCTTCTCCTTTTGCCTTCAGTTTTTCCCAGCCTCAGGGTCTTTTTCAGTGAGTTGGCTCTTCACATCAGGTGGTCAAAGTATTGAAGCTTCAGCTTCAGCAGCAGTGTTTCCAATTCATATTAAGGGTTGATTTCCTTTAGGATTGATTGGTTTGATCTTGCTGTCCAGGGGACTACTTCTCAAGAGTCTTCCTCAGCACCACAGTTGGAAAGCATCAATTTTTTGATGCTCAGCCTTCTTTATGGTCCAATTCTCACATCCATACATGACTACTGGAAAAACCACAGCCTTGACAACATGTACCTTTTGTTGGCAAAGTGATGTCTCTGCTATTTAATATGCTGTCTAGGTTTGTCATAGCTTTTCTTCCAAGGAGCAAGTGTCTTTTAATTTCATGGCTGCAGCCAGTCCATAGTGATCTTGGAGCCTAAGAAAATAAAATCTGTCACTGTTTCCACTTTCCCCCCTTCTATTTGCCATGAAGTGATAGGACTGGATGCCATGATCTTAGTTTTTTGAATGTTGAGTTTTATGCCAGCTTTTTTACTCTCTTCTTTCACCTTCATCAAGAAGCTCTTCAGTTCCTTTTCACTTTCTGCCATTGGAGTGATATCATCTGCATCTGAGGTTGTTGCTATTTCTCCTGGGAATCTTGATTGTGATTTATCCAACCCAGCATTTCACAAGATGTACTCTGCATATAAGTTAAATAATCAAGGTGGCCCTATACACCCTTGACATACTCCTTTCCCAATTTGGAACCAGTCTGTTGTTCCATGTCTGGTTCTAACTGTTGCTTCTTGGCCTATGTACAGATTTCTCAGGAGGCAGGTAAGGCTGTCTGGTATTCCCATCTCTTTAAGAATTTTCCACATTTTCTCGTGATCCATACAATCAAAGGCTTTAGCATAGTCAATAAAGCAGAAGTAGATGTTTTTCTGGAATTTCCTTGCTTTCTCTGTGACCCAACAAGTATTGGCAGTTTGATCTGGTTCCTCTGCTTTTTCTAAACCCAGCTTGTACATCTGGAAGTTCTCGGTTCATGTACTGCTGAAGCCTATCTTGAAAGATTTTGAGAAGAACTTTGTTAGCATGTGAAATGATTGCAGTTGTGCAGTAGTTTGAGCATTCTTTGGCATTGCCTTTCTTTGGGATTGAAATGAAAACTGACCTTTTCCTGTCCTGTGGCCACTGCTGCATTTTCCAAATTTGCTGACATATTGAGTGCAGCACTTTAAAAGCATCATCTTTTAGGATTTGAAATAGCTCAGCTGGAATTCCAGTACATCCACTAACTTTGTTTATCTTAATGCTTCCTAAAGCCCACTTGACTTCACACTCCAGAATGTCTGGTTCTAGGTGAGTGGCCGTACTATCGTGATTAACTGGTTCATTAAGACTTTTTTGGTATAGTACTGTGTATTCTTGCCACCTCTTCTTAATCTCTTCTGCTTCTGTTAGGTCCTTGTCATTTCTGTCTTTTATTGTGCCAATCCTTGCATGAAATGTCCCCTTGATAATCTCCAGTTTTCTTGAAGAGATTTCTGGTCTTTCTTGTTATATTGTTTTCCTCTATGTCTTTGTCTGTGTTCACTTAAGAAGGCTATTCGTGATATTCTGTGTAACTCTGCATTCAGTTGGGTATGCATGCATGCATGCTAAGTAGCTTCAGTAGTGTCCAGCTCTGTGCAACTCTATGGACTGTAACCCGCAAGGCTCCTCTGTCCATAGGATTCTCCAGGCAAGAATACTGGAATGGATTGCCATGCCTTCCTCCAGGGGATCTTCTTGACCCAGTTATCAAACCTGCATCTCTTAAGTCTCCTGCATTGACAGGTAGGTTCTTTACCACTAGCGCCACCTGGGAAGCCCTTAGTTGGGTGTATCTTTCCCTTTTCCCCTTGCCTTTTGCTTCTTTTCTATCCTCAACTGTTTGTTAAGTCTTGTCAGAGAACTACTTTGCCTTCTTGGATTTCTTTTGCTTTGAGATGGTTTTGGTCCCCATTTCCTGAACAGTGTAATGAACCTCTGTCCATAGTTCTTCAGTCACTCTGTCTACTAGATCTAATTCCTTGAATCAAATCCTCACTTCCACTGTATAATCATAAAAGATTTTATTTAGGTCATACCTGAATGGCCTAGTGGTTTTCCCTACTTTCTTCAATTTAAGTCTGAATTTTGCAATAAGGAACTGATGGTCTGAGCCACAGTCAGCTCCAGGTCTTGTTTTTGCTGACTGTATAGAGCTTCTCCATGTTTGGCTGCAAATAATGTAATTAATCCATTTTCAGTATTGGCCATCTGGTGATGTCTACATATAGACTTGTCTCTTGTGTTTTTGGAAGAGAGTGTTTGCTCTGACCAGTGTGTTCTCTTTACAAAACTCTGTTAGCCTTTGCCCTGCTTCATTTTGTACTCCAAGGCCGAACTTGCCTGTTACTCCAGGTGTATCTTGACTTCCTGCTTTTGCATTCCAGTCCCCAATATGAAAAGGACATCATTTTTGGTGTTAGTTCTAGAAGGTCTTGTAGGTCTTCATGGAACCAGTCAACTTCAGCTTCTTTGGCATTAGTAGTTGGACCATAGATTTAGATTACTGTTGAATGGTTACTGTTGAATAGATTACTGATGTTGAATGGTTTGCCTTGGAAACAAACCAAAATCATTCTGTCGTTTTTGAGGCTGCACCCAGTACTGCATTTCAGAGTCTTTTGTTGACTATGAGGGCTACTCCATTTCTTTCTAAAGGATTCTTCCCCACAGTAGTAGATATAATGGTCATCTGAATTAAATTTGCCCATTCCTGTCCATCTTAGTTCACTGATTCCTAAGGTGTTGATGTTCACTCTTGCCATCTCTTGTTTGATCAAGTCCAATTTACCTTGATTCATGGACCTAACATTCCAGGTTCCTATGCAATATTGTTCTTTACTACCTTGGACTTTCACCACGAGACACATCCATGACTGAGCATCGTTTCTGCTTTGGCTCAGCCTCTTCATTCCTTCTGGATCTTTTAGTTATTGCCCTCTGCCCTTCCTCAGTAGCATATTAGACCCCTTCTGACCTTTTTGCTTCTCACTGTTTACATATGAAGCACACGTTATTTTGTGGCACTTCCTTGGTTCCTTCCCTCTTCTTTTCCAACCTGATCTCATCTCTTGACCTTTGTCATCGTACCCTCAGCTTCCAGCTATACTGAATACCAGCTATTTCCTGAATATGCCTCTGTTAGTTTTTTCATGCCCTACTTCTGCCTGAAATTCTCTGACCCTCCCATCATGCCTTCTCTTTCCAGGAAACTCTTCCCTCAATGGCATTACTCTGTAGTTATCTTCCTTAAGTACCAGTGGCATTTTCTCTGTGCTTATAGTGCATATGTCTTGGGCACAGAGGCAGTTGTATCAGAGTTATCTGTTTATGTTTCCTACTCGTTCAAAATCTCTTTCCAGGTGGGTTGTGAACTCTGTGATGTCTCGGGTAGCTAGTCTCTAATTTTGTTCATCCTCAGAATTTGGCACAGTGTTGGAATGTAAAATATTGACTCTCCATTTGTTTGTTGCTTGATGTACAATAAAATAGTAAGGACCTTCTGTTTTCCTTCGAAGCAAAAAGGATTTTAACCCTGTAGTTTGAAGGCTGAAAAATTTCCCTCGACTTTGCTTGAGCTTGAATTCCCTCATCTTTTCTTTTTTTCTTAAAATTTATTTTAATTGGAAGCTAATTACAATATTGTGATTTTTGCCTCCCTCATCTTTTCTTAAAAGAGTCTTCTAAATTGTTTGTCTGTCATACATTCTTAGGACCAAAGATGGCCCAGGCTGAGCTGGACAGCTGGTAGTATTATTGATAGGAGCCAGAAAGCCCTGGACATGTCTAATTATAACAAGGGAGGTTTGGCCAAATCTTAACTGCACTTGTGCATACAGGCTGTTGAATGATTCTTCAGCTTGCTAAAAGTGACTGGTCGCTGGATACCAAGTTTGAGCATTTCTGAAAGGTATAAGACTATGTTTTTCATTAAACTGGTTCCTAATATTTCAGTCAAAAGATGACTTCTGTTTCTTGAGGCTTGAGAAGTTCTTCCCTGAATTGCATTTAAATTTTCCCACTGGAGTCTAGTTTTCTAACTCGGATAAAGCTTTCATTTTAAGGCTGCCATTTCTACAATTTGCACAAGTATGTGCTTCTGATTTTTTTCTTCTATCTATAGAATTGCTTGCATCAAGAGTTTTCCAGAACATAGTGTCTCAGATGGAAAATGTAATAGAATCCTAGTCTCTGCCAAATTAATTTTTCTATTTTGTTGTTATATAATGTTCCCATTGAACAATTTTGTGTGTGTGTGTGTGTGATGAATGCTGAGAAGAAAGCTGGCATGCTTTTGATACAAATTGCAGATGTATAGGAAAAATGTCTTAAAAATTTTTTTTAAATTTATTCTTTTTGGCTCTGTTGCATGGCATGTGGGATCTTAGTTCCCGACCAGGGATCAAACTTAAACCCCCTGAAGTGGAAGCTCAGATTCTTAACCACTGGACAACCAGGGAAGTCCCAGGAGAAATGTCTTTAAAGCATTCTGTATTAAATAAAACCAGGTTTATACTATATATTTACTTTTAATTCACCTGGATTTATTTAGTAAACTCCTGTAATTATTTTCAATGTGCAGTTGCTCTAACTGTAGTATCTAATATACACTAAAATTTAGCAAGCAGTTTCCCTGAAGGCTTTGGAATTACTTTGTCTGTCTTTATTATAGTAAATAATAACTTCTTTTATTTTAGAAACAAAATAGTTTTAAGAAAGAATTAAGCTGCCTCTAAAAGCTAGGTTGTCATAGCCATGGAGGCCAGGTTCACCTGATTTTCAGCCTTTTCAGGTAAAAGAGTAAATTGTACCTTTATGATACTTCATATTATCTGTGCCTGAAACATATAAGCTGTGGGGTGTGAATTTTCACATGAACTCCTGGAGAGGGGCTCTCACATGGGACGGGAGTGATAAAGCTTCTGTGTCCCTTGTGCTAGCTATCAAAATATTTGTGGGCATTGTGGGAAAGGACAGATCTTCAGTTTTCATAACTAAGGTATTGGCATCTGACCACAGACTGGCACTGACATAGTGCAGTGATGAAAGTGAGTCCATATGCCCTCTGGGCTTCTGCCAGTTCTTCATATGGTGAGCCTCAGAGGTGCCGCATCCTCATTTTATCGTCTGCAGTTAACATAGAAGAGAACTGGTAATCATGTATGCGTCTTCCCTCATTCTCAACACAAAAGCTGCAGAGAAGCCTTAAGTCTGCAGATCTTTGAGTATTTTATTAATTTAGCAGATGGAAGTTATATTTAAACTTATTAAGTGAAATAATTACTGGGTTTGTTCATAGATCCTATCCATATAATTCAGAGCAAGAGGCCTATGCTTCAATCTATTCTGCTCAAGCTTTCAAATTCCTTTGACAGCCTGGATGTGAAATTCAAAAGTCATTAATGTGATGTGTTAATTTTTCACTTTTTGACTTACTGCAAAAATCTTATAGTTTCCATAGCAACAATAACCTATCCAGATTGTGTAATATTCTTTACAGTATTAAAAATAAAACTATGCAATTACATGAGCTTCTGGAGCACTTCATTTAGGGAACTGAGTGAGGATTGGAATATTTCTTTAAAAAGAAAAGTGTAATTTCATGTGAAGATTTTGTCAGAAATAGTTTTTAACTTTAGGAATTTATTTAATTAAATACTTAGTAGTAGATACCTGATAGTAAATTTAATTATTGATTGTGTGAAATTTGCATTGTAAGCATTGTGTTAAGCATCTCAGACACAAACGCTTTCACAGGCATACCCACACATATTTTCAAGGTAGGGGGGGATTTTGGCTTTAATTACAGTCACCTGCTGCTGGTGTTGATACTTCTTAGTGGCTTCTTGGTGCTATGTTTGGAGGAAACAGGATAGAAGAAAAGGAAAATGGGATCACTTAAGCTTTCTCTATCTTTGGTGTTGCTCTTTAAAACATGTCTTTGAAACATGTCTAAGGTATTACTTTGAAATACTAAAGATTATTTTAATAGTCAACTGTTTTCAAAGTGTCAAATTGTTTTTTTTTTCTTTTCCCCTCTAATTTAAGAGACAATAGGATATTAGTACTAAAGCTGGTTAACATAACTTTTCTACATCTTAACACAACTGTTTTTCTTTTTTTGTATCACCTTCAATGGTCTTCAAGCCTGGGGACTCAGTCGGTAAAGCGTCTGCCTGCAATGCGGGAGACCTGGGTTCAGTCTCTGGGTTGGGAAGATCCCCTGGAGAAGGCAATGGCAACCCACTCCACTGTTCTTGCTTGGAGAATCCCATGGACAGAGGAGCCTGATGGGCTACAGTCCATGGGGTCACAGAGTCTGACATGACTAAGTGACTAACACTTTTACTTTTCACCTTCAACATATATCTGAGTGTGTGTATTTTTTTAATACAGTATAATTTATATATTTTCTCAGCAGTGTATGATAAACATTTTTCATGTTTCTAATGATTTTCATGATTATTATTTTAGTAATTGCAGAACAGTCTGTTGACATGTGGTGCAAATTCTGTTTATCAAAATGCTGCTTGTTTCCTAAATGCCATATATTGGAAGAAAAATGTATATAATATTCAGACTGTTGGAAAAAACCATAACTCAATTATTTGCCCAAAGCACAGGTGATTGTGAAAAATCTTTAAAATGCACATGAAATGATGTTTTAAAATGCATATTATGAATACACTCTTAAACTGCTTTATCTGCTAGTAAACAGAGTGGGGAAAATAAGCAATAGGTAAGTAAGACGTTGAGGCACTACTTAGGTACTATCATTTGACGAAATCTTTATGATATGATGATGCATTGTTGAAACTCTAATATAATCAAAAGGCAAAACTCGGAGGGCATGGGTTATACTCCTCTTGTCAGAATAACCAGTGATAGGAGTCACATTTGTTACATTCATCTGGGGCCTTGCTTTGGCTGGTCCTGTTGTTGGTACTCTGAAGATACCTCATTGCACTGGACACTCATTGGTACTATTTTTATGGATGGTATCCCCATTATTGAGCTGCTGTCTTCCCTTGGTTAAGCACCCTGGTAACTACTGATACCAGAGTCTCCCAGAATTCCTAATCCTACCTCCATTAATTGGAAAATTCACTGTAACTACCAAGTTTTTCCTAGGGATCTTGAGAATGAGGTGTTGGTGGCTAATTTTGAAGTCTTTCCAAGGCTTTTGGTTGAGGTCTTAGGGCTTTGAATGTTGCCTGTCCTTGGTGAAAACTAGTGTGCCTCAGTGGGTCAGCAGGGCTTCCCTGGCGGCTCAGAGGGTAAGGAATACCTGGGTATGATACCTGGGTCAGGAAGATCCTCTGGAGGAGGAAAGAGCAGTCAAGTATTCTTCTGTGTAGAATTCCATGGACAGAGGAGCCTGACAGACTACAGTCCATGGGGTCGCAAAGAGTCAGACACGACTGAGTGACTAACTCACAAACACACACACACACACACACACAGTGGGTCAACATTTTTCTATAACTCCTCTATTTATTACATGGGTCTTATACTATGAAATTATTTTGAGTAAATATAGAAGTTTACATCTGTCATTTATTTTTAATGTTTATAACAGAATGCTTTCATAGACTCCAGATAATTAAGACAGTAGAATTACCTTACAATATGCTTGAGTTTATATTTATGCTTGTTTACTTTTTGAAACTAGTGTTGTGTTTAGTATCCTGTTCCATTTCAATTTTGTAGTTTGTGTTTTGGCTCTATATAATGTTTTCATTGTGACATGAATTTCTTTTGGTATTTCACATTTTATAATTGAAATGTTATCAGAAATAATAAGCAATGCATGCATAGTGAGAGCGTTTACATATCACTGAGGCTAGTGCATTTTCATTTTTCGTATAGTTATAATTTTGAATCTGAAAATATATAGAAAAAAATAATTTTTTTTGTTCCTATGCAGAAAAGATGAAAAAGAATATGCATTGAAGCAAATTGAAGGCACAGGAATATCTATGTCGGCATGTAGAGAGATTGCAGTAAGTGGACATAAATGTTATTTATTTTGTTATTGGGTGATATTAATGTAAATGTTTCATTAATATATACAATGTATGGTTATTTCAAAGATGTTAGTTTAAGAAAATTTTCTACGAGAAAAGTTGCATAAACCTTTTAATTACTTGAAAGTCATCTTTAAACATTCTCTTAAGTATATTTAGGATTTATAATCTTAAGAATACAGAACTGAATGATTTTTTAAATTGATTTAATTTATAATTGTGTATAACTATTAATTTAAATTAGTAATTAATGTCTATCTTTCCTGTCATTTTAGGACTGATACATGTCTTTATAGAGAAGGGGTGATACTGCTAGATAGTGTGCATATTAAACATTTTCTGAAGAGTCCAGGTTTTAGTGTTACATTTTGCTAGTTGCTAAAAAAATAAGACTGTCATAATAATAGGATGATTCCTTACAGAAAGATCATTCTTTTTTTATATGTCACACCTGTACATTTACGAAATGATTGTCCATAAGAACACCTAACATTTCCTGAGTATTTACCAGGTACTGTGCTTACTAAGTGCTTTTAAGTATTAATTTAATTTTCCTAACAATCATATGAAATAAGTACTTTTAGTATTTCCATCTTACAAATCAGTAAGCAGAGGCAAAATGAGACTTATGGCTTAGAAGTCTTAACATTATATTACCTTATCGTAGTTCTTCAGTTTCTTATTTTAGTGTTTTAGTTTCTTATTGGGCCTTTATTATGATATCGCCAATCTATTAGGAGTTTCTGTCTCTAAATTATTAAATATATTGTCTGTATCCATTAGGCATTTCTGTCTCTGATTTGGTAACTGTCTCATGTTTTAGTCACAGCTCCTTCTTTGCAGTTCACTCGCATTGAAGCACTCCATCATCACTCTTACTCATAAGAAAATGAATAGTGCAGAGAACACACGAGGCGGGATTTCTGTAGACCTGAGTGTCTGTTTGCCTTTGTGGTTTAAACTAGCTATGAGTCTCAGTTTCCTTATATTGAAATAAAGAAACTATAAGATCCCTTCTACTCATAAATTCTTTGATTTCAGAATGGGAGTTTCTCACTAGGCTGTGTACACTTTGGGGGTAGGGACCTTGTCTTTTTGTCCCTAGTTTCTTGCATAGTACCTGGCACATAGCAGGTGCCCCATAAATGCTTGTTGAATAAATTAATGAATAAACAACAAAGTTCTGTATAATCCTTAGTTTGCTTTAGAATATAAATTTATTGTTTAAAGTGTTCATTTTGTCATTTTTCCATTAATTATAAACTGGTGTTCATAGTGCCCTACCAGAGTGAGCATTTGATAATTGATTTTTAACTTGCTAAAATTCATGGAGTGTTATTTCAACCAATGTGAATATCACTGGTATGCAATTTTGCTAGAGTTCCGAAATTTAATACAGCATTAATTCAATGTCCATGAATTAATTGGGTAAATAGCTGAAATTTAAAGTTTTGATTATTAGGAAATGAAAATCTAATTCTATACATCTTCTGAGGAATCCATGGATTCCCTTTTCTCAACATCCCCACTAACATTTGTTACATCTTGTCTTTATGGTGATAGTTATTTTAACAGATGTGAAGTGATATCTCACTGTGGTTTTGATTGTATTTCCTTGATGATTAATGACATTGTACACTTAATGTATCTGCTGGCCGTCTGTGTATCTTCTTTGGAAGAAGTCCTTGTTCAGTTCCTTTATCCATTTTTGAATTGAATGATGATATTGATGATTTTTGCTGTTGAGTTGAATACATTTCTGATATGTTTTGGTTACTAACCACTTATCAGATAAATAGTTTGCAAATAGCTTCTCATACTTTGTACTTCTCATACTTTCCTTTTTATTTTGTTCATTGTTTCTTGTGCAGAAGCTGACAAAACGTAACTCTGAAACTCATTTACAGTCTTCATATTTTTATTGAGGGTTTGCTTAGTAAAACCTTAGAAAGTATGCAGTTTCTGAATTGAATAATTTTTTATATTACCTGGATGACTTAGCCCCAACATGATAGGGATTTTGACATGAGTTTAACATGTATGTTATTGCATAGTGGCTAACTGCATACATCTTTGTACATTATAAGCTCACAAACACAGTTTTGTAATTATTGCTTAATGCAATTGTCTTTTAAATCACATAGAAGAAAAACAGTTAAAATATACTTAATGCTGTTTCTTCTATTTACTCATGTTGTTACCGTTGCCAGTGCTCTTTATTTTATGTGTAGATACAAGGTACTTAAAAGTCCTTCCATTTTAACCCAAAGTCTCCATTTAGTTTTTTTTTTGGTAGCACAGATCTTCTAGGAGTGAGTTTTCTGTTTATGTATTTAGGAATATCTTAATTTCTTCTTTTTTTCCTTTTATCACTTGTTTCTCCTTTGTTTTTTTGCAGAATATTTTGCCGCATATAGAGTTCTTGAATGACAGTCTTCCTTTTTTCACTTTGGCTATGTTATCTCACTGCCTTTTGGCCACCATGGTTTCTGATGAAAAGTCAACTGTTAATTCATGAGAATCTCTTGTACATGAGGAGTTATTTTCTTGCTACTGTCAAGATTTTCTTTTTGTGTTTGTCTTTTGACAATTCGACTATGATATGTATAGAAATCTAATTGGAGTTTGTGGTTTCTTGGGTGTAGAGAGTAATGTTTTTCATCAAGTTTGGGAAATTTCCAGCCATTATTTCTTCAGATATTCTTCCAGCCCCTTTCTATCTCTCCTCTCTTTTTGAGACTGCCATTATGTGTATGTTTTTAGTCTTGATGGTGTCCCAGAGGGCACTGACACATTGATGAATTTTGCCTGTTCTTTTTCTGTTTATTGCTTAGACAGGATACTTTTAATTGCCTATTGCTGATTATGTCTTTTGCCAGCTCAATATGCTCCTAAGCCTCTCTCCAGTGAAATATTCATTTTAGTTATTTTATTTTCAATTCCAAAATGGCTATATGGTTCTTTTTTCTTTGAATAGACTTTATTTTTTAGAGCAGTTTTATGTTTACAGCAAAACTGAGTAGAAGTTCTAGAGATTTCCTATACACTCCTTACCCTCACACATGCATAGCCTAATTCATTATCAACTTCCTCCACCAGAGTAGTATGTTTGTTATAATTGATGAACCTATGTTGATACCCAAAGACAATAGTTTACATTAGGGTTCACTCTTGGTGGTGTATATTTTATGGATTTGGACAAACATCTAATGACATGAATCCACCATTATGATATCATGCAGAATAGTTCCCCTGCCCTCAAAATCCTCAGTGTTCTATTGATTCATCCTAGACCATCCGCCTCCTCAGGTAATCACAGATCTTTTTACTGTTGACATAGTTTTGCCTTTTCCAGAATGTCATATAGTTGAAACCATATAGTATGTAGCCTTTTGAAACTGGCTTCTTTCGCTTAGTAATAGGCATTTAAGATTCATTTGTGTGTTGATTTTATATCCTGCAACTTTACTATATTCATTGATTAGCTCTAGTAATTTTCTGGTGGAGTCTTTAGGGTTTTCCAGGTAGAGGATCATGTCATCTGCAAACAGTGAGAGTTTTACTTCTTTTCCAATTTGGATTCCTTTTATTTCTTTTTCTGCTCTGATTGCTGTGGCCAAAACTTCCAGAACTATGTTGAATAGTAGTGGTGAAAGTGGACACCCTTGTCTTGTTCCTGACTTTAGGGGAAATGCTTTCAATTTTTCACCATTGAGGATAATGTTTGCTGTGGGTTTGTCATATATAGCTTTTATTATGTTGAGGTATGTTCCTTCTATTCCTGCTTTCTGGAGAGTTTTTATCATAAATGGATGTTGAATTTTGTCAAAGGCCTTCTCTGCATCTATTGAGATAATCATATGGTTTTTATTTTTCAATCTGTTAATGTGGTGAATTACATTGATTGATTTGTGGATATTGAAGAATCCTTGCATCCCTGGGATAAAGCCCACTTGGTCATGGTGTATGATCTTTTTAATGTGTTGTTGGATTCTGATTGCTAGAATTTTGTTGAGGATTTTTGCATCTATGTTCATCAGTGATATTGGCCTGTAGTTTTCTTTTTTTGTGGCATCTTTGTCAGGTTTTGGTATTAGGGTGATGGTGGCCTCATAGAATGAGTTTGGAAGTTTACCTTCCTCTGCAATTTTCTGGAAGAGTTTGAGTAGGATAGGTGTTAGCTCTTCTCGAAATTTTTGGTAGAATTGAGCTGTGAAGCCGTCTGGACCTGGGCTTTTGTTTGCTGGAAGATTTCTACAGTTTCAATTTCCGTGCTTGTGATGGGTCTGTTAAGATTTTCTATTTCTTCCTGGTTCAGTTTTGGAAAATTGTACTTTTCTAAGAATTTGTCCATTTCTTCCACGTTGTCCATTTTATTAGCATACAGCTGCTGATAGTAGTCTCTTATGATCCTTTGTATTTCTGTGTTGTCTGTTGTGATCTCTCCATTTTCATTTCTAATTTTATTGATTTGATTTTTCTCTCTTTGCTTCTTGATGAGTCTGGCTAATGGTTTGTCAATTTTATTTATCCTTTCAAAGAACCAGCTTTTGGCTTTGTTGATTTTTGCTATGGTCTCTTTTGTTTCTTTTGCATTTATTTCTGCCCTAATTTTTAAGATTTCTTTCCTTCTACTAACTCTGGGGTTCTCCAATTCTTCCTTTTCTAGTTGCTTTAGTTGTAGAGTTAGGTTATTTATTTGGCTTTTTTCTTGTTTCTTGAGGTATGCCTGTATTGCTATGAACTTTCCTCTTAGCACTGCTTTTATAGTGTCCCACAGGTTTTGGGTTGTTGTGTTTTCATTTTCATTCGTTTCTATGCATATTTTGATTTCTTTTTTGATTTCTTCTGTGATTTGTTGGTTATTCAGAAGTGTGTTGTTCAACCTCCATATGTTGGAATTTTTAGTAGTTTTTCTCCTGTAATTGAGATCTAATCTTAATGCATTATGGTCAGAAAAGATGCTTGGAATGATTTCGATTTTTTTGAATTTATCAAGTTTAGATTTATGGCCCAGGATGTGATCTATCCTGGAGAAGGTTCCATGAGCACTTGAAAAAAAGGTGAAATTCATTGTTTTGGGGTGAAATGTCCTATAGATATCAATTAGGTCTAACTGGTCTATTATATCATTTAAAGTTTGCGTTTCTTTGTTTATTTTCTGTTTAGTTGATCTGTCCATAGGTGTGAGTGGGGTATTAAAGTCTCCCACTATTACTGTGTTATTGTTGATTTCCCCTTTCATACTTGTTAGCATTTGTCTTACATATTGCGGTGCTCCTATGTTGGGTGCATATATATTTATAATTGTTATATCTTCTTCTTGGATTGATCCTTTGATCATTATGTAGTGGCCTTCTTTGTCTCTTTTCACAGCCTTTGTTTTAAAGTCTATTTTATCGGATATGAGTATTGCCACTCCTGCTTTCTTTTGGTCTCTATTTGCGTGGAATATCAAAATCAACACACAGAAATCCCTTGCATTCCTATACACGAATAATGAGAAAGTAGAAAAAGAAATTAAGGAAACAATTCCATTCACCATTGCAACGAAAAGAATAAAATACTTAGGAATATATCTACCTAAAGAAACTAAAGACCTATATATAGAAAACTATAAAACACTGATGAAAGAAATCAAAGAGGACACTAATAGATGGAGAAATATACCATGTTCATGGATCGGAAGAATCAATATAGTGAAAATGAGTATACTACCCAAAGCAATTTACAAATTCAATGCAATCCCTATCAAGCTACCAGCCATATTTTTCACAGAACTAGAGCAAATAATTTCAAGATTTGTATGGAAATACAAAAAACCTCGAATTGCCAAAGCAATCTTGAGAAAGAAGAATGGAACTGGAGGAATCAACTTGCCTGACTTCAGGCTCTACTACAAAGCCACAGTCATCAAAACAGTATGGTACTGGCACAAAGACAGACATATAGATCAATGGAACAAAATAGAAAGCCCAGAGATAAATCCACACACCTATGGACACCTTATCTTTGACAAAGGAGGCAAGAATATACAATGGTGTAAAGACAATCTCTTTAACAAGTGGTGCTGGGAAAACTGGTCAATCACTTGTAAAAGAATGAAACTAGATCACTTTCTAACACCCCACACAAAAATAAACTCAAAATGGATTAAAGATCTAAATGTAAGACCAGAAACTATAAAACTCCTAGAGGAGAACTTAGGCAAAACACTCTCCGACATAAATCACAGCAGGATCCTCTATGATCCACCTCCCAGAATTCTGGAAATAAAAGCAAAAATAAACAAATGGGATCTAATTAAAATTAAAAGCTTCTGCACAACAAAGGAAAATATAAGCAAGGTGAAAAGACAGCCTTCTGAATGGGAGAAAATAATAGCAAATGAAGCAACTTGACAAACAACTAATCTCAAAAATATACAAGCAACTTATGCAGCTCAATTCCAGAAAAATAAACGACCCAATCAAAAAATGGGCCAAAGAACTAAATAGACATTTCTCCAAAGAAGACATACGGATGGCTAACAAACACATGAAAAGATGCTCAACATCACTCATTATTAGAGAAATGCAAATCAAAACCATAATGAGGTACCACTTCATACCAGTCAGAATGGCTGCGATCCAAAAATCTGCAAGCAATAAATGCTGGAGAGGGTGTGGGAACCCTCCTACACTGTTGGTGGGAATGCAAACTAGTACAGCCACTATGGAGAACAGTGTGGAGATTCCTTAAAAAATTGCAAATAGAACTCCCTTATGACCCAGCAATCCCACTGCTGGGCATACACACCGAGGAAACCAGAATTGAAAGAGACACATGTACCCCAATGTTCATCGCAGCACTGTTTATAATAGCCAGGACATGGAAACAACCTAGATGTCCATCAGCAGATGAATGGATAAGAAAGCTGTGGTACATATACACAATGGAGTATTACTCAGCCGTTAAAAAGAATTCATTTGAATCAGTTCTGATGAGATGGATGAAACTGGAGCCGATTATACGGAGTGAAGTAAGCCAGAAAGAAAAACACCAATACAGTATACTAACACATATATATGGAATTTAGAAAGATGGCAATGACGACCCTGTATGCAAGACAGGAAAAAAGACACAGATGTGTATAACGGACTTTTGGACTCAGAGGGAGAGGGAGAGGGTGGGATGATTTGGGAGAATGGCATTCTAACATGTATACTATCATGTAAGAATTGAATCGCCAGTCTATGTCTGACGCAGGATACAGCATGCTTGGGGCTGGTGCATGGGGATGACCCAGAGAGATGTTATGGGGAGGGAGGTGGGAGGGGGGTTCATGTTTGAGAACGCATGTAAGAATTAAAGATTTTAAAATTAAAAAAAATAAAAAATTAAAAAAAATAAATAAAAATAAAAGCAAACAAGACTCACCAAAAAAAAAAAAAAAAAAAAGATTCATCTGTATCTGTCATGACTTAATAGCTCATATCTTTTTAGTACTGAATAATATTCCATCATCTGGATGTGTTACAGTTTGTTTACACATTGATTTATGAAAGTACATCTTGGTTGCTTCAAAGATTTGGCAGTTATGAGTAGAGCTGCTGTAAACCCTGTGTGTTGGCTTTTGTGTAGACATAACTTTTCAATTCCTTTGGGTAAATATCAAGGAGCAGAATTTCTGGACTGCGTGGCAATAGTATGTTTACCTACCTTCCTAAGTGACTAAGCCTGTGCCCCACAATCACTGAGCCCTCACTCTAGAGCCTGAGAGCCACAACTGATGAAGCTCACACTCTGTAGAGCCTGTGCCCCGCAACAAGAGATGTCATTGCGATGAAAGCCCCCCACGTCGCAACCAAGAGGAGCCCCCCACTCCCGCAGCTAAAGAAGCCCATACATGGCAACAAAGACCCCGTACAGCCGAGAATGAGAGAGATACATTAGAAAAGAAACTGTCATTACTATAAATAAACTAGAATGCATTGCTACCTCAAGTCTCACTAATAAAAGTCATTTCACATTTTAATTTCATTTGAACCTTATTGACCAGAGGTGAATTATAATCCCATATCTTTGTGCAGTGCTTTACAGTTAACAATATGCCATAACAAGGAATAATTCTGGGTGATGAACATACTAGGAACATGTAAACATGAACCTTTTTAGTCTGAGATTACAGGGGAGTTCTAATTTGATGTTTTTTGCCTCTGTGGCCTGTGTAATCATAAGGTTGCTAGGCTGGAAATGTGGTAAACAGCATTAATTCTGATCCCATTTGTTTCCTGGTTATACAATTCAAATATGTTTATTATAAAATTCTCAATGTGGAAAAAGCATGTTAAGAGCATCTGTTACACTAACACTTAGAAATAATCGCTATTAATATTTTGTATATGGTCTTCTAGACTTTCTCCTTTATAAAAATACTGAAGATTGTTTCCTATAAGAGTGGAGCCATTATTTTTTATAAAATGTAATTTCATCTGCAGTAATACAAAGATAAATTTTTAACTATCAAAATAATAATCATGCTAGTTCTGCAGGATATAAGAAAGATAATAAGATCTAACTCCTGAGTACTTTTCAAAAAATTGACATGGTCCCAAAGAAAGTGAAGATAGACTGAAAGGAAAATTAGTCAAGGGGAATAGGGTGGAGGGCATAGATTGAAGAAGGAAGAGAGGGAAAACCTCACTTCACGTCAGCCTGCTGTCTTCCTCAGTTTTGGCTGGAGAAGCCACTGCCTCAGACCCCTCTGCCCAGCTTAGCCCAGTGTGTGTCCACCAGCACCCCAGCCTGGATGCTCCCATGCTGACACGTGGCCTCAGCTGTCATGGACTGTCTGTCACTTGCAGTTTTTCTCATAGCGCAGAGCAGGCAAGGTAGAATGGCAGTTAAAAGATTATTTGCTATGGTTTTTTTTTCCCCCTCTCTTGCCACCATGGTGGTTTAGCAGGCTGCTATGTAAACATCAGTGGAATGCTTGGAACTTTCCCTTGTCTTTGAGGAATAAGCCCCCCACCCCCCTTTTTTTTTAAAATTTATGAAGGGGAAATGATAAAGCATATGTTTGCTGTGGATTCCTGGAGAACTGTAAACTGTCTATAAGCATGGCTCTGATTCTTACTAATACTTTTTAATGTTTATTTTCTTAAAGTTTTGGCTGTGCTGGGTCTTTGTTGCTGCGGGGTTTTTTCTCTAGTCCTAGTGAGTAGGGGCTACTGTCTAGTTGTGTTCCCTGAGCCTCTCATAGTAGTGATTTCGCTTGCTGCTGAGCTCGGGCTCTAGGCTACTAAGGCTTCAGCAGCTGTGGCTCAAGGGCTCTAGAGCACAGGCTCAATAGTTGCAGCCGGGCACGTGGGATCTTCCTGGATTAGGGATGGAACTCGTGTCTCATGCATTGGCAAGTGGATTCTTTACCACCGAATCACCAGGGAAGCCTCTTACTAATACATTTATTTTTATCAACCTTAAAATTATTTTGTTAAATTTCATAAATTGAGAACTACCTGTTTATTTTCATTTAGATTATTTAATCATATCTCAGTTGCTTTTCTGTTGCACTGAATGCAAATTTTTCTTTTAACGTGTCCAGTTTTATTAGAGTGTATAGATTTGTGGAAATACACCTGTGATTCAGGTAATTTACCTTTTCTGTGACTGCGACAAAATCAAAGTATTTTTGTGAAAAATATTAAAGGTAGAAAAAGTTTTCTTTCTTCAGTAGGCTTTTAACATGATCTTTAATAATTATTTTCATAAAAAGTTTGCGTGATTTTGGAGACTGGAACTAAATCATATATGAAATTATCTTTGAGCAAAAATCTGTTCTTTGGTATAATCCTTGTGTTCACCTTAGAAACAAAGAAATTTACTCTTGGGATTGAAGATTCGGGATTATATATATATTTTTCTTCTTTAAAATGTGTGTGTGTTTCCCCCCCCCCCCTTCATTGAATAGTAATAGTTACTACTTTTCTCATTGATATAATATATTTAGTTTCTTTGGCATTTAGATATATATATTCTTACTGACTCGTAATGAAAAGTGAAATCTTATATGAGTTGGGGAACAGGATTTGGGATTATTATAGGATGAATCTGGGAGATGTATATAGAGTCAGCACATAGGGAGGGGCCATCATAGGATAGAAAATAAACCTTTTAAAAGCTAGAAAGGGACAAGGGGCACGTAAAAGGAGTTAACCAGCAGATAGATTCTCTAGTCTTCTGGTGTATCTATCTATCTTGCTATAGATGTTAGGTTTTGAGTCTCTTAAAAGTTATTTTTGGACTTCCTTGAAGGTCCAGAAATTAAGACTCTGTGTTCCCTATGCTGGGGGTATGGGTTTGATCCCTGGTTGAGGAAGATCCTTGGATGCTATGTGGCATGGCAAAAAAAAAAAGTGATTGTTATTTGTGTGTGAGTGCATGCATGCACCTTTTGGAGTGTATTTCAGGTTGCTTTGTTTTCTCTGAGAAGACTAAGTGACTGATCTTTGTATTCTCAGAAGCAGATTTAAATACCTATTGTTGCCAGTGGAAGAAAAGAGGTGTGCCATATATAGGTATCTAGGGTTTTGTTTAAGATGACAAAAGTGAGAAGGAACCATTTGAGAAGAGATAGTACTGATTTTGCTCACTAGTCTCTCATGTGTGTGTATTTGCAAGTGTGTGTGTGGTACTGTGAAGGAAGATGGATTGGTGTGGTGACACTAGTCACTCTTCTCTCTTTCCCAACTCTAGGGGAAAAGACTAGTTGGTTGGAAGTAGTACCTTTAGGCACCTATGGTTGCTGTGACTCCTTTTCTCTGCAAAGAACTGGTAGGTTATCATCCAAGAGTTGCCTGTGTCAGCGCCTCCCTCCCAGAAGTTTGCTGGTGATACAGTGCAGAGTAAAGAACTGAAAATAAATCTGACAGTATTCAAAGGGCTTAGCTCAGAACCTGAAAAATGTTATTAAGTGCACAGTAAATGCCGAAGAATTGATGCTTTTGAACTGTGGTGTTGGAGAAGACTCTTGAGAGTCCCTTGGACTGCAAGGAGACCAAACCAGTCCATTCTAAAGGAGATCAGTCCTGAATATTCATTGGAAGGACTGATGTTGAAGCTGAAACTCCAATACTTTGGCCACCTGATGTGAAGAGCTGACTCATTGGAAAAGACTGTGATGCTGGGAGGGATTGGGGGCAGGAGGAGAAGGGGATGACAGAGGATGAGATGGCTGGATGGCATCACTGACTCGATGGACGTCAGGGAGGCCTGGCTTGCTGTGATTCATGGGGTCGCAAAGAGTCGGACACGACTGAGCGACTGAACTGAAATGTTGCTTTATTATTATTATTATTGGTAATAACTTTATCCTATTTAAACTGTAATAAAAATATAATTTTTAGTTAAAATTGTTTTTACCAAAGTCAAAGTAAATTACTTTTAGCAGCTATACATTTCATTTTTAAGGTATATTATTATAAAAAATAAAGTATATTATTATAGAAGGTACTGAATTATACAGTTTAACATAAATTTGTTAATTCTAGATTCAAAATAAGAGATTGATATGGGAAAATAAAGTATTTATTTTAAAAACGTGTCTTAGGCTTCAGATTGTAAAGTGGGAGAGAATATGGACTTGGATATCAGATAGACTTGATGATGTATCTGAACTTCACCCTTTTTCCTCCATATCTTGGGCAAGTTGCTCCTAGATGAAGCAGTTTTCAGGGGGGATGAGGCTGTATCAGTTTTGCTTTGAGGGCTGGCAGTGCCAAGGAACCAGGCCATGTGGCAATCTGCAGATTGCCCCGACTCTCAGAATCCCTGAGCATCTTCACTTGCTAATGTCCCAGGTCATTCTCAGCTTCACCCTCTGACCAGAATCTCATCTCATGAAATGTTTGACAGAGCACACCTTTCCATATATGTTCAGGAGTCGTATCAGTTTTTAGGAGGGAGGAGTTGCCTGTGAAAGGTGAGTCTGACCTTTGCATATATATTAGTGGTATATGCTGCATCTAAGCTCTTGAATTAAAATATGGCTAATTTCTACTTTTATTGCTAGTTCACCTTTCATATTCCTTACTCTGATTTATCTGGATTTGGAATTCAGTATCATTCTCAATCTGTGAAATTTCTTTTTTTCTTTTTTGGCCTAATTATTACTCCTATAAGCCAGCTATCAACATACCTGATTTTTGTGAACCTTAGTTTATTCACATCTAAAATTGAGTTTATAGTTCCTAATTTCACAGAATCGTAGTAAGGATGTATGTAAGCCTCTTGGCTCATAATCAGTTCCCAGTGAAAGCTTAGTTTTCTTCCTTTCTCTAAAGTTGAATTCGTTAGTGTCGTAAAAAAGTAAATTGTGGGCCTCCTTAGCTTAGATCAGTAATAATAAATAAGAGGCCAGGAAATGTGTTTTAAAAATTTAGTGACTTTGCCCTGGTCTTTGAATGTTAAATTACATTTAAAATTTACTATAGCAGCAGATACAGTTGCTCTTCCACCTCAGATATGTCAGTCAGTTAACAGATACGGATCACTACTTGTAACACACAGTGTTGCTTGCTGAGAGAATAGTATTTTCAGTAAGGTGGCAGTCTTCTAAAGTCAGTTATTTGGGATGTGAAATACTTTTTTCCCTTAGGAAACACTGATATGAATGATGCCTAGCTTAACTGTCTACCCCACCAAAACTGGCCTACCCCACCATTTTTGGCCTGTGAGTAACTGAGTTATGGTACTCTTGCCTGGAGAATCCCAGGGACGGGGGAGCCTGGTGGGCTGCCGTCTATGGGGTCGCACAGAGTCAGACACGACTAAAGCGACTTAGCAGCAGCAGTACCATAGTACTTGAGGACTGCTTATAACATTGTCTCTATGGAGAAATACATTCAGAATTAAAAGCATACATCTTGCCTTGTCATAGTTTTTAAAATGAGAATAGGCTCTTCAGATCCAGGTCACTGGGGAGATAAGTGACCTGGGGGAGATAAGTCATGTCAGAAGATAGGTAGGTGGTTTTATGGCAACGAGAGTTGGAACATTGTGTTATCCAGGCAGTGGGAATTGGAAGCTAGGTCTCTACCTGGGGAGAAAGAGTCGGGTTAGATGATAGATAGATAATGAGGGAGTTAGGGCAGGCTGGCGGACTGGGAGGCAGCTGGTTGAGCTTCAGGTAGAAACCAGAAAAACGAGGAGTGGAGACCCTCGGCCAGTCAGTAGCCGTCTGGAGTCAGTGGAGCAAGCTAGTGGATAGGGTAATCTAAAGTGGTACGGATCACGAACAGAGAAAGCCTGTAATTAGGTTTTGGTATTATAGCAAAGGATTTAGCATATTTGGGGAAAGAAGTTTAGTTCCTTCAAGTATCAGTGGATTTATCATAATGAAATCATCTCACCTATTACTCTTCTCTTACTTTGGCCTTACATGACTTCTGGTGACACAAACTGTTCACGTTTTTAGTATAGATCTTTGACTTAATAAACAAAACCCAACCAGAACAGTGCACAGTCAAGATAAAGCAGAACTTCAACAGATTACAAACAGGAGATTAGACTGCATTTTTAAAGGATGAGATTATAGTTTAAAAATAAATAATCGTGTTGTATTACAATGGGCAGTTGTATATTATTATAACAGGACTGAGATAAGATGATAAAACATAGATATTGGTTTACAAGCTTCTTAGTATACTCAGCAGCTTGGCAATTTCAAAGTTTGAATGGGCTGTTTGTCTAATTGTCTAAAGAATGTTCTCATTAATTGGCAAATTCTTCAGTTTGTAGATTTTAGTGTTGTTAGATAACATAGCATTCAGACAGTTGAAGGAAATAAGCATTTAAAACAAAAATGACTGACAAAGGATTCTTTTGTTGTTGTCATTGTTTTAAAATTATTTATTTTTAATTGGAAGAGAATTCCTTTATAATACGGTGTTGGTTTCTGCCATACATCAGCATGAATCAGCCATAGTTACACATATGTCCCATTCCTCTTGAACCTCCCTCCCACCTCCTACCCCTTCTCACCCCTGTAGGTTGTCAGAGCACTGGGTCGAGCCCCTTAAATCATATTGCAAATTCCCACTGGCTGTCTATTCTACACGTGTTAACGTCTATGTTTTCAGTGCCACTCTGTCAATTCGTCCCATCCTCTCCTCCTGCCACCCCCCTGCCCCCACCCCACTGTGTCCACAGATCTGTTCTCTGTGTCTCTATTGCTGCACTGCAAATAGGTTCATCAGTACCGTTTTTCTAGAGATAATGCTCCGTATTCTTGACAGCAAAATAATATCAGAAAAGAAGGATACTTGAAAATCTTGTTTGCAGAGTAGTAAGTAACTGAGGTTTAGGTATAAACTGGGTTTTCTTTTTTTTTTTTAATTTATTGAAGTATAGTTCATTTACAGGTACAAGCTGTTTTGTCACCTTTTTTCTCTATAAGTACTAATTTTTTTTAAAAAGTGCTTTTTCTTTTTTCCCTGAATTGCCTGCCTCGGTCTTTTGTTTTCCTTTCAACTTGCTACCTGTTTGATTAATAAGCTTAACTTTATTTATGGTCTTTGGATGTTGCTGACATGGTATTCACTTTATTCCTCCTCAGAAAGAATTTTTAAAGTCAGAGTGTTTTAATCCAATAGAAAAATAGGCTAAAGAGTTAAATAGGAACTTTAAAAAAATGGAAACATTAATAGCCAGTAAATAAAAAAGATGCTCAGTTATACTAATGATCAGAAAAAAAAAAAAACCACAGTAAGATATTTTTTGCTCTCCAAATCAGTAATTGTAACTGGCAATGATGTAGAATATTTGGAAACTGGCATATAGTGTTAGTGGAATTGTAAATTATTGTATTGCAACTCTGAGGAGAACAAGTTATTTACCTAAAAAAATTACGCATACCTTGTTAGTAATTTCATTCCTAGATATCTATGCTATAGCACTGTTTCTCAGCCTCAGTGGACCCAGGCCCCTGTTTTATAATAATTAATCTCCAGTCCCCTTTACCATCCTGAACTGAAATTCACAGATGATGTGCATAATTTAAAAAATCATTATAATGCCTTACTTTATTATAACAGTAAGAAAATAATTTATAATGAAATCACTTATTTAAATATGCAAGAATCATGCATTTTTATTATATCTAAATGCTAATCAAGTCATAGATGCATATGTCATTCCTGGACATGTAATTGAGTTGATGCTCAGTGTGTGGTTTGGGTAGTGATGCGTTACCATTTTGTGTGTCTGTCTTTCGCTAAGTCTGTACTGTGGTACATGTGAATTGATGAACTTGTGGCTTCACAATTCAATAGGAGATCCTGAAGAGAGATTTCAGGTGTTTCCCAGATTCTTACCTTGAATTCGAAACACTGAAGCTTATTTATTTTGCTAAGTAATATTTTTATCCTATCATTTTATTTTTCATTTCATTTCTTTTTCTTCTGTTGCTTATCCTGTTTGTTGTTTTCTTATTTTTTTCCTGATGTCTTATGTAAATATTTTCTTTTTTCCTACAATTTGCCAAAAGTAGGCCTGTTCCTTGACTGTAACTGTGACTCCACGAAGAATGTCTGTACTTGTTTTATCTGTTTTTCTTCTTATTTGGGACTGTCTTACTATCTATTCAGTTATGCATGGTATGTAGGTTAATACTCAGATGGTATGTAGGTTTATATGCAGAATTTCCCCTGAAGCATAAGGAAATTTTTTACTATATAAACAATAGCTCAACTAAGTTATTAACTAATAATTTGAAATGCTTTCATTTTCCTGTAAAACAAAAGTTAACAATTCAGTGGGCTTTATGGAGTTGAGATTATCCTTGTTGTGGTTTTTTTTTGGTTCATGCCTGTTGTTGTTTTAGTCTCTAAGTCGTGTCCAACTCTTGTGACCCCATGGACTGTAGCCAGCCAAGCTCCTCTCTCTGTGGGATTTCCCAGACAAGAATACTGGAATGGGTTGCCATTTACTTCTCCAGGGGATCTTTCTGACCCAGGGGTGGAACCTGCGTCTCCTGCATTGGCAGGCAGATTCTTTACTGCTAAACCACCTGGAAAGCCCTTGTTCATATATTAGCATTTTAAAAATAGTGTAGATTATCTTTGCCTTTATGAAATTAAGGTCAGGGATTATATCTGATATGTTCACTTTTGAATCCTTGGGTTCTATCTAATACTGTGCTTAGAACAAAGCTTAGAACGAATACTGGGCTCTTAATATATTACTTAATAAATGCAATAATTTATTTCAATTAGTTATTTTAACAGTATTAACAATGGTTAATCTTGTTGTTGACTCCTAATGAAGTCAGAAATAGAGGCATAGTTCCCATAGCAAGGCTCACCTTGTACTAACACAGAGCCTTGCTCCACATCAATGGAAGCCTGTTTCCCTAGCTATTTAGTTCCAAGACAACTACCTCTCTATTTCTGGGACCCAGTTAGTAACCCTGCTCTGTGGAACTCAGTGGGTGCATATCTCCAAATTAAAAGAAACTCTGAAGAATTTTTTTGCCATTATTCTTTATCTTAATGTTCAGTTCAGTTCAGTCGTGTCCGACTCTTTGCGATCCCATGAATCACAGCACGCCAGGCCTCCCTGTCCATCACCAACTCCCGGAGTTTACCCAAACTCATGTTCATCGAGTCGGTGATGCCATCCAGGCATCTCATCCACTGTCGGCCCTTCTCCTCCTGCCCCCAATCCCTCCCAGCATCAGAGTCTTTTCCAATGAGTCAGCTCTTCGCATGAGGTGGCCAAAGTATTGGAGTTTCAGCTTCAGCATCAGTCTTTCCAATGAACACCCAGGACTGATCTCCTTTAGGATGGACTGGTTGGATCTCCTTGCAGTCCAAGGGACTCTCAAGAGTCTTCTCCAACACCACAGTTCAAAAGCATCAATTCTTTGGCACTCAGCTTTCTTCACAGTCCAACTCTCACATCCATACATGACCACTGGAAAAACCATAGCCTTGACAAGAAGGACCTTTGTTGGCAAAGTAATGTCTCTGCTTTTGGATATGCTGTCTAGATTGGTCATAACATTCCTTCCAAAGAGTAAGCGTCTTTTAATTTCATGGCTGCAGTCACCATCTGCAGTGATTTTGGAGCCCCCCAAAATAAAGTCTGTCACTGTTTCCCCATCTATTTCCCATGAATTGATGGGACCAGATGCCATGATCTTCGTTTTCTGAATGTTGAGCTTTAAGCCAACTTTTCACTCTCCTCTTTCACTTTCATCAAGAGGCTTTTTAGCTCCTCTTCACTTTCTGCCATAAGGGTGGTGTCATCTGCATATCTGAGGTTATTGATATTTCTCCCGGCAATCTTGATTCCAGCTTGTGCTTCTTCCAGTCCAGCGTTTCTCATGATGTACTCTGCATATAAGTTAAATAAGCAGGGTGACAATATACAGCCTTGATGTACTCCTTTTCCTATTTGGAACCAGTCTGTTGTTCCATGTCCAGTTCTAACTGTTGCTTCCTGACCTGCATACAGGTTTCTCAAGAGGCAGGTCAGGTGGTCTGGTATATCTTAGTGTAAAAGTATCTTAATAGATATATTAAGCAGATAGACTAAGCAGATTGATATCTGCTTGGTTTGAGTAGACATTTAAAATTATCGACAAATATATATTTAGTCCTATAGGTAATGGTTTGAGGGAGGCAAATTCAGTTATGGCAATAAGAAGGAAGAGTTTGACAGATTGAAGTTCCTGTACTAGCTCTTAATACTTAGTGGCCCTGTGATCTTGGATAAATTACTAATCTCTCTTCATCTGTAAAAACAGGGATAATAATATTAGTTACTCAACAGGGATTTGGAAGATCAAATGAGCTAATGTATGGAAGGATTTAACATAGTGTCCAGTATATATGCTGTGTTCTAGGCTCTGTAAGTCTGCTGGGGAAGATAGTTAATAAGCAAATCTTTACACAAACATATATTTGCACAATTTGACAAGAGCTAAGGAAAAGCACATGGTGGAATAACTAGAGTATATCAGTTGAAGTTGGGGCATCAAGGGGGATTTCCCCAAGGAAGCAATGCTCATGCAGGGGTTTGAAGGATGAGTAAGCACTGACTAGGCAGAGAAGAGTGTGTATAAGCATGAGGCAGCATGGCACATTTGAGGGTACAGAAGATGCCAGGGTGCCTGGAATGACAGGTGAGGGTGAAAGTGACCTAAGAGAGAAAGATTCCTTAACAGCGCCAGCACTTGCAGCTGTGTAGGCTATGTGGAAGATTTGGAGCATGAGCAAATTTCTTTATTTTTAAATTACTGCTCTCATCTGGTGTCAACAGATGAGAGTGGAGAAGAGGAAGAAGATGTAGGGAGGATACTTAGAAAATTATCACAGAAGTCCAGTCTATGGGAGATAGAAGTGGAAAAAATTGAGAGATACTTCTGAGGTCAAACTGATAGAAATCGATGAATTGGATGTGGCCAGTGAGGAAGAGATAGATGGCAAGAGTTTCTAGATTTCTCTGGCTCTAGCAGCTAGTTTAGTAGATGGTGATGGCTCTTTTTGAGAGGGGAATCCTAGAAGAGAACTAAGTTGGAGAGGGGAGGGAGGAGGGATTTTTCTTTTCTAAGATGTTGAGTTTGAGATGCCTAGAGGAGGAGGAGGGAGAGGAGACAATGACAGTCTGGATGGTGAGGATAATTGTACAACAGATTGTAAAAATAATATGGTTCTTTCCCTCACTGAGCTGGTATGTTGGTCAGGGAGCTAAGTCACATTTTCAAGTGTAATTAGTACTATGATGATGTGAATGAATACATTCTGAAAGAATAGTACAGTAAGTGGAGCAAGGCCACTTAGGACAGGCATTCTCAAAGTTTCATAGATTAAAAAAAAACAGTCGAGTGGGCTTTAAAGGATGAGGAGTGAGGAGGGGAGAGGAAAGCATTATAACAGTAAATGGGAAAAAGGTCAGTGGAAAGAAGGGAACGGCAAGGGTCTGGGTGGTCTGTTACTATTAAAGAACAGTTCAGTATTCGTCACAGCTCAAAGAATTTTTGGTACCTAAGTTTGATATCCCTCATGAGAAATTTTCTTAAATTGCATAATTCTATCTTATATGGTTCTGCCTTTCCTATTTATTGGATAGTTCATACTATTTAAACTCTGCATTGTTAACATATTGTTGACTTACATGGTTTTTAATACTGTTCAGATGTGCCATGGTTATCTTTTCCAGCCCTACATTTTAAGCGGGAAAACATAAGAGTACATTGTAGAGTTGTATGAAATTATGCAGATGCAAATTGTTACTGTTATGAACCCTTCCATATATTCCATTTGTCACTCTTCAGAACCTAGAAGTAAATATTTTCTGTAGCAAAAGGACCACAATCAGTGGACTTTTCTCTCCTAAATATTTGTCTAACTCTGGGGTCTGAAGAGCCTAATTCTTTTTAGGCAAGGTTCATTTTGGAAGTACTCTTTCTTTCCCACTTAAGTATGGTTTATTTGCTATAAACAAATTTATAGTTGTCTATTACTACAGGTAAACTTAGACCACTAGTTTAAAATATTTTTCTAAATTACCCAATTAAGATAAGATTTAAGGGAAAAAATTAGGTATCTCTAATTAGGTATGGAACATTCTTGGCTCCTCCCTCTTTTAATTGATTCACCCTGCCCCATTTTCTCCTGGCCTGAGCTTAAAGAACATCCGTCCTTTAATTCTGAGGGCTTTGCCGGATTATGAGTGGGGATGGTCCTTTAGTAGTTGTACCTCATGTCAGAAGGTAAACTTTTCTTTAACTGTTGAGAGAAGGACCTCATAGCATCTGTTTATTCTTCCTCAAAACAGCTGGAATTAATTTGGCTTTGTTAATACTCTCCTCTTAGCTCTTAAAGTGTCTCCTAATACTTTCCCTCTAAAGTACAGAATGGAAAAAGTTTGTGAAGCTCTGTTGCAGCATGATTATAATAGTTGTATTGCAAACTACTAGGATGATCTTTTCCCCCCTCTCTTTTCTTTTACCTCATTGTTCTTTGAAGCTACTGGTATTTTAAAATGATATTAGAATATTGTTGTCATAGCAACACCCTACCAATTTCTTATGGCAACTACTATATCTTTTACAAATGGGGTCGAAAAAAACCAAAGCTTTCTGAAAGAGTTTATTTATAAAATCAAGCCAACAGAATGTAACTTTATTTTTTAAAAAGCATTTTTAAGCAGACTGTAACAAAGAATTTTACATACTGATGTAAAGTGAGCTTTCCAGTGAGCTTTTTAGTTATGTAAAAGTTCACTTTTGAATTTGTCTTAAATCTATTTTTCCCCTCATATTAGACTTGAACAGTTTAAATTAAAACAATGAAATCCTGCTACATTTCAGGTAAATAATTCCAGAAGTTCTACTCAAATGTAATACTTGTATCCAGAAGTTTATAGGCTGCTTATGAGACTGTTAGAGCATCCCATAATACCCTTACGGTGATGTTCTAACCTCTTAAGCTGCATTGTGGATTTTGTTCAGGATCTGTTCCTCTGATTTATATATTTATTTATTTCTTTGGTCTATCAATTTTGTAAAGTAAATGTCAAGATATTTTAAATCTTTTTACATTTAAATTATCTAAATTATATTACCCATTTTAAGCTGCTTCTTACTATCACTGTTATTATTGATCTTTAGTAATACTCAGTTTCATCTCAGCATTTAATTCATTAGTTTTTCAAGAGGATTTGGGAGAGACATATTTATAATCAAATTTGTTTCCTCCTCTAATTACTTTAGTTTTCTCCCTCATAGTTTGGTTTCAGTTCAGTTCAGTCGCTCAGTCGTGTCCGACTCTTTGTGACCCTATGAATCACAGCACGCCAGGCCTCCCTGTCCATCACCAACTCCCAGAGTTCACTCAAACTCAGTGTCCATCGAGTCGGTGATGCCATCCAGCCATCTCATCCTCTGTCATCCCCTTCTCCTCCTGCCCCCAATCCCTCCTAGCATCAGAGTCTTTTCCAATGAGTCAACTCTTCGCATGAGGTGGCCAAACTACTGGAGTTTCAGCTTTAGCATCAGTCCTTCCAAAGATACACCAGGACTGATCTCCTTTAGAATGGACTGGTTGGATCTCCTTGCAGTCCAAGGACTCTCAAGAGTCTTCTCCAACACCACAGTTCAAAAGCATCAATTCTTCGGTGCTCAGCCTTCTTCACAGTCCAACTCTCACATCCACACATGACTACTGGAAAAACCATAGCCTTGACTAAACAGACCTTTGTTGGCGAAGTAATGTCTCTGCTTTTCAATATGCTGTCTAGGTTGGTCATAACTTTTCTTCCAAGGAGTAAGCATCTTTTAATTTCATGGCGGCAGTCACCATCTGCAGTGATTTTGGAGCCCCAAAAAATAAAGTCAGCCACTGTTTCCCCATCTATTTGCCATGAACTGATGGGACCAGATGCCATGATCTTCATTTTCTGAATGTTGAGCTTTAAGCCAACTTTTTCACTCTCCTCTTTCACTTTCATCAAGAGGCTTTTTAGTTCCTCTTCACTTTCTGCCATAAGGGTGGTGTCATCTGCATATCTGAGGTGATTGATATTTCTCCCGGCAGTCTTGGTTCCAGCTTGTGCTTCTTCCAATCCAGCGTTTCTCATGATGTACTCTGCATAGAAGTTAAATAAGCAGGGTGACAATATACAGCCTTGACGTACTCTTTTTCCTATTTGGAACCAGTCTGCTGTTCCATGTCCAGTTCTAACTGTTGCTTCCTGACCTGCATACAGATTTCTCAAGAGGCAGGTCAGGTGGTCTGGTATTCCCATCTCTTTCAGAATTTTCCACAGTTTACTGTGATCCACACACTCAGACTTTTTGGCTTTTCCTAGATTCCAAAAGCACAAACTAATTCCATGTGTTCTAGTTTGGCTGCCATTCTTTTTCGTTTCCATTCTTGATGGGATTTTGAAAGCTATGAATCCATAAGAAGTCTTTTGAAGCTATCATAGATTGTATCTTATGGAAATTTTACTTAATATACTTTAATCACTGGTTCATTCAATAAATTCCAGATGGTAGAGCTACAATAGTGAAAAAACATACAATCATAATTCTGTCGTATTGTAACTTACTTAGTGGATGGATATCAGTCTGAGACTTAACTCTTTCGAAGGCTTTTGTCAAGACCCTTTGCATTTGCTTACTTGACGCTACTCATCTCTGTATTCACAGTGCCATTTTCAAAGACTCTACTGGCAGACTCCATCTTTATCTCTGTACTATTTGGAATTCTAGGTGATTGTGTATATGTCATTTCCAGCTAGATGCCTGTATATTAATACTCCCTGATGCTGTACTATAGGGAGTACATAATTTAGGAGTACTATAGGGAGTACTTTTAAGTACTAATTATATACTATCGGGAGTACATAATTTAATTCAGGCATGTAAACCAAAAATTCATCTTGTCCAGCTATGAATCTTCTTTAATCTATTTGAAAGGAGTTTTTTATGTAATCAGTTCAGTTCACTTCAGTCACTCAGTTGTGTCTGACTCTTTGCAACCCAAGCCTTCCTGTCCATCACAACTCCTGGAGTTTATTCAAACTCATGTCCTTCAAGTCGGTGATGCCATCCAACCATCTCATCCTCTGTCATCCCCTGCTCATCCTCTGTCATCCCCTTCTCCTCCCACTTTCAATCTTTCCCAACATCAGGGTCTTTTCAAATGAGTCGGCTCTTCATATCAGGTGGCAAACGTATTGGAGTTTCAGCTTCAACATCAGTCCTTCCAATGAATATTCAGGACTGATTTCCTTTAGGATTGACTGGTTAGATCTCCTTACAGTCCAAGGGACTCTCAAGAGTCTTCTCCAGCACCATAGTTCAAAAGCATCCATTCTTCGGTGCTCAGCTTTCTTTATGGTCTCAGTCTCCCATCCATACATGACTACTGAAAAAACCATAGCATTGACTAGACAGACCTTTGTTGGCAAAGTAATGTCTCTGCTTTTTAATATGCTGTCCAGGTTGGTCATGGCTTTTCTTCCAAGGAGCAAGCGTCTTTTAATTTCATGGCTGCAGTCACCATCTGCAGTGATTTTAGAGCCCAAGAAAATAAAGTCTGTCACTGTTTCCATTGTTTCCCCATCTGTTTTCCATGAAGTGATCGGACCAGATGCCATGATCTTATTTTTTGAATGTTGAATTTTAAGCCAACTTTTTCACTCTTCTCTTTCACTTTCATCAAGAGGCTCTTTAGTTCCTCTTTGCTTTCTGCCATAATGATGGTGTCATCTGCCTTTCTGAGGTTACTGATATTTTTCCTGGCAATCTTGATTCCAGCTTATGCTGCATCCAGCCCAGTGTTTCTCATGATGTACTCTGCATAGAAGTTAAATAAGCAGGGTGACAGTATATAGTCTTGATATACTCCTTTCCCAATTTGGAACCAGTCCATTGTTCCATGTCTGGTTCTAACTGCTGTTTCTTGACCTGCATACAGATTTCTCAGGAGGCAGGTAAGATGGTCTGGTATTCCTATCTCTTTAAGAATTTTCCCACAGTTTGTTGTGATCCACACAGTCAAAAGGCTTTGGCATAGTCAATAAAGCAGAAGTAGATGTTCTTCTGGAATTCTCTTGCTCTTTCTGAAATCCAGCGGATGTTGGCAATTTGATCTCAGGTTCCTCTGCTTTTTCTAAATCTAGCTTGAACATCTGGGAGGTCTTGGTCCACGTACTCTTAAAGCCTAACTTGGAGAATTTTGAGCATTACTTTGCTAGCGTGTGAGAGGAGTACAGTTGTGTGGTAGTTTGAACGTTCTTTGGCATTGCCTTTCTTTGGGATTCCTGGAGAAGGAAATGGCAACCCACTCTAGTACTCTTGCCTGGAGAATCCCATGGACAGAGGAGCCTGGTGGGCTATAGTCCACGGGGTCGCAAAGAGTCGGACACAACTGAGCGACTTCACTTCACTTCACTTCTTTGGGATTGGAATGAAAACTGACTTCGCTAGGATTTTTATTATTTCCTTTTAAATCTGGTTTGTTTAGAATGTTAGTGTATTTTCTTAGCTTTCACAGTAAATGATTGCCATCAACTGTACATTATGTATAAAAGACTTAGTAGGATTTACCAGACTTTGTTGCTGCTGCTAAGTCACTTCAGTCATGTCCAACTCTGTGTGACCCCATAGACAGCAGCCCACCAGGCTACCCTGTCCCTCGGATTCTCCAGGCAAGAACACTGGAGTGGGTTGCCATTTCCTTCTCCAATGCATGAAAGTGAAAAGTGAAAGTAAAGTCGCTCAGTCGTGTCCGACCCTCAGCGATCCCGTGGACTGCAGCCTTCCAGGCTCCTCTGTCCATGAGATTTT
The DNA here is from genome assembly GCF_023091745.1 of Budorcas taxicolor. Taxonomy (NCBI): domain Eukaryota; kingdom Metazoa; phylum Chordata; class Mammalia; order Artiodactyla; family Bovidae; genus Budorcas; species Budorcas taxicolor. The sequence continues at coordinate 31,213,313 of NC_068918.1, forward strand.
CCAGGCAAGAGTACTGGAGTGGGTTGCCATTGCCTTGTTAGTCATTCTAAATAATGGGAAGATATTACTCAGGAAAATAGCACAATTTATATTAGCAGTTTATCTAGGATGTGGACCATGATTTTGTTCTTATAATTTCTGTGGGACTTATTTAAGAGTTGAAGTATAGGGAATTTCCTGGAGGCCCAGTAGTTAGGACTTAGTGCTTTTGCTGCCATGGGCCTGAGTTTGCTTCATGGTCAGGGAAGTAAGATCCTGCAAGCTGTGCATTGTGGCCAAAAAAAGTATATTTAAAAAATAATATTAAAGATCTTTAGTGTCAGTTGTGAAAATCAGGAGTTGCTGTTAATAGTATGATTTGTGCGAACCCTCCTACACTGTTGGTAGGAATGTAAGTTGGTGTAGCCACTGTGGAAAACAATATGGAGGTTCCTCAGAAAACTAAGATTAGAACTACCATATGATTCAGCAATCCTACTCCTAGGCATGCAGTCGTGCATGTATGGTAAATTGCTTCATTCATGATTGACTCTCTTGAGACCCTATGGACTGTAGCCTGCCAGACTTTCTATCCATGGGATTCTCCAGGCAAGAGTATTGGAGTGGGTTGTCATGCCCTCTCCAGGGGATCTTCCCAACCCAAGGATCAAACCTCTCATGTCTCCTGTACTGCAGGTGGATTCTTTACCGCTGAGCTACCAGGGAAGCTCACTCCTAGGCATATATCCAGATAAAACTTTAATCCAAAATGATACATGTACCCCTATGTTCATAGCAGCATTATTCACAATAGCCAAGACATGGAAACAACATAAATGCCCATCAATAAATGAATGGATAAAGAGGTGGTACGTATATACGGTGGAATACTACTCAGTCAGAAAGAATGAAATAATGCCATTTGCAGCCACATGGATACAATTAGAGATCATCATACTAAATGAAGTAAGTCAGAAAGAGAAAGACAAATATCATGTGATACCACTTATATGTGGAATCTAAAATATGACATAAATGAACCAGTCTCCAAAACACAAACCATATCATGGACATAGAGAACAGACTTGTGGGTGCCCAGGGGGAGGGGACTGGGGGGAGGGATGGGTTGGGAGTTTGGTGTTAGCAGGTGTAAGCTATGTAATATATATTAATAGGATGGATAAACACAGAGAACTCTATTTGGCATTCTATAATAAACTGAAAGTGAAAGTGTTAGTCACTCAGTCGTGTTCTACTCTTTGCAACCCCATGGACTGTAGCCTGCTAGGCTCCTCTCTCCATACAATTTTCTAGGCAAGGATACTAGAGTGGCTTGCCATTTCCTTCTCCAGGGGATCTTCCCAACCCAGGGATCGAACCCAGGTCTCGTGCATTGCAGGCAGATTCTTTACTGTCTGATCCACCAGGGAAGGCTTATCCTATAGTAAACCTTAATGGAAAAGAATATTTTAAAAAGTTTGATTTATATATTTAAAATTTTTGGTGGTAGACCCAAGAGAAAGCCCATATATCATTTTATCACATTTGATTTTGTCAGTCTTTTATAGGAAGATAGGGAGGCTAACTTTGTTTAGGCTAAAAAACATTTGACTTTAGGAATGGGATTGAATTTCCCCACTTGACATAGCTGTTCCAGTTAGTGTTGCAACTGAACACCTAGTCCAAAACGTAGAGGCATAAAAACCTTTTTTTTTACATTTATGGATTCTGTTGAGTTGGGGACTCTGAAAGGGCACAGTAGGGATGGTTTTCCCAGCTGTATGATGGTTGGGGTTTCAGTTGGGAAGACTTGAGGGTTGGGATCAACTGCTGGGGGCTAGAATAATTTGAATAAGCATTTGATAATTTGAAGGCTTGTTCACCACCATATCTGGTGCTTGGGCAGGGAGAACTTGAACAAGCTGGGACTGTTGACCATAGTGCCTACATGTGGCCTTGCTTCTGCATGACATGGTGGCCTCAGAAAGCTAGGCATTGTTACTTTCACTCATGCATTTGTGGTTACAAGTGAGGCACATACACACCTGAGTGTGTCACCTCTTGCTGGGAGAGTTCTGCAGTTTTAGAAGAGCATGTGGTACCAGAGTTACTGTTGTGGCCATCTTGGAAAATAACATTCTGCCACAACAGTCAGGCCCAATACTTGCCAGTTTTTTTCTTTGTTTCGGATCCATATTTTATGGCTTGAGAGATAAGAGATCAGGAATTCTTTGCTCATATCCCTGAATAGAGTTTAAGACTTTAGGAGTTTGTGAACTGAATGTTGAAAACAATTTTTTTTTAAGGTTTTTTTTTTTAAAGATGTTTTTCTATTACTTTGAAAAATACCTTTTTAAAGTCTTTCTTCCTCTTAAAGTCAAAACTGCATAGGTATCTTTTTCCCCTTCCCTTAAACAAGTAAATGGATCATTAGTGTATCCATTTAAATTGTGTGTAGTTTTCATTGTTGCTGTGTGTATAGGAGACTATATCAAACAGTTTCCCATTGATAAGAATCAGTGAAAATGTACCATGTCTTATTTATGCAGAGTCTAGTTTAGATGGAAAAAACTACTATATTAAAAAAGGAAAGGAGAAAAGAGAAACTGAGAAAGAAAGTTGGACAAAACTTGCGTGTTTTTTTTTCTTAACTATAAAAGATTGAGGGTGCAGGCATACAGAACTGTGCTTTTGCTTGTCTGACAATTTTCTTGGTAACAGAAGCCAGAAGCCTACGAAGCTCAAGAGGCCCCTAAACCTGCCCAGATAGAAAATTTACCGAACAGTGTGAATTGTTTTGACAAGAAGGTGGCTTAATTTGAAAAGGCTGGGACCTTACCTCAACTTGGAATTGCCCCAACGCACAAGCCTTATCTTACAAAATCTTGTAAGCTAAAGTAGCAGTGAGATTGGAGAGGCCTAGGTGAAGCTCTCTGAACTCTGGATGGTTCGTGACCAGGAGCGGAACAATGAGGACCTCTTCTAGAATCATGAACATTTTTTTCCTCATAGTCTTTCAAACAAGGCTTTAAAAGAGTCAGCAGTTACTCTATTTTCTTTCAGCATGTAACCGAATGAATGCTGGTGATACTTAGTGAAGCTAGTTTCTCTTTTTTGTCCTTTAAGAGCGTGCTGATGCCATCAAGAATTCTTGTTTTGTGAGCTCGTTTTGAATACTGGAAAGACCATTGAGAGATAAATTGGTGAAAAGTGGCTTGCCATCAAAGCTGATGGAGTACCTGCTCGCACATCTGGTTTTGCTGTTTTGGTGAAGGAAGAAGCTCCCATAGTTCTCTATGAATCATTGCTTTTACATTAGCATTAGAGATTCTGCCAAATATTCTGAAAGAAGTCTTGTCCAGTGTCTTGAAAGTCACAATTTATCCCAGTCAGGGCCTTGAATCACTGCCTTGTCAAGAGCTTCTTTTGAGAAATAGGAGTGGAATATAAGGTTGTTTTCTATTGCAGAGAAGTTCATTGATTCTCCGAAGAACAAGTCTCAAAGCACTGGGGAACTGAGATTCCATTTGCTGCTACATAGCTTCATGAATCAGGATTTTCAGAACACTTGTAATCTATCGGATTGCTAAAACCACTGGCCTGTTAAAAACCATTCTGCTTACTATTCTAGCTCTTTATTCCTAATAGCAACAGCCTTCTAATTGAAATGGATTCATGTGGAATTGTTATTTTTTAAAATTATTTTCTACTGTTATAGTTGATATACAATAGTATATAAATTTCAGGTGTACAGTACAGTGATTCACAAATTTTCAAGTGGAAATTTGTTCTCTTAAATTTAGTTCTCTTTAATTTAGTATCTTTTTCTTGTCTAAGTATCCTTTTTGGGTTGGGAAAATTTAATCTGTTACATTAATTTGCTTATTTGTATATTTAGATTTATTTATGTCTTATTGTCATGTTTTCTAGTCTCATGCATTGATTCCCCCACCCCCCGTTCTGATTTCTAAAGTATAGATTGAGTTTTCCTTGTTTCCTTTTTTTCTAAACTTCTGATTTGGAAATAACTTATATCCTTTCTGGGCTTCCCTGGTGGCACAGATGGTAAAGAATCTGCCTGCAATGCAGGAGACCTAGGTTTGATCCCTGGGTTGGGAAGATCCCCTGGAGAAGGGAATGGCAATCCACTCCAATATTCTTGCCTGGAGAATCCCATGGACAGAGGAGCCTGGTGGGCTACAGTCCATGGGGTTGCAAAGAGTAGGACATGACTGAGTAACTGCCCTTACACTTTATATCCTTTCTAATTAGTAATTATAATTACTCTTGCATTTTTACATACACAGTTGACTTAAATTTTCAAGTTTTCCCAGCTTCCTCCAAGTACAAGGACGTTAAAACCCTTTAACTCAGTTTTCTCTCTCCTATTATTTCTGTTATTTTCTTCTACCTTCTTTTTATTTAACCACTGCACCACCACCTCCTACCCCTGCCCTGTATATTTTTAGTTTCTTTACAATCAGGGTTTATTTCAGTTCAGTTCAGTTCAGTCACTCAGTCGTGTCCAACTCGGTGACCCCATGAACCGCAGCACGCCAGGCCTCCCTGTCCATCACCAACTCCCGGAGTTCACTCAGACTCACTTCCATCGAGTCAGTGATGCCATCCAGGCATCTCATCCTCGGTCGTCCCCTTTTCCTCCTGCCCCCAATCCCTCCCAGCATCGGTCTTTTCCAGTGAGTCAGCTCTTTGCATGAGGTGGCCAAAGTATTGAAGTTTCAGCTTCAACATCAGTCCTTCCAGTGAACACCCAGGGCTGATCTCCTTTAGGATGGACTGATTGGATCTCCTTGCAGTCCAAGGGACTCTCAAGAGTCTTCTCCAACACTACGGTTTCAAAAGCATCAATTCTTTGGCACTCAGCTTTCTTCACGGTCCAACTCTCACATCCATACATGACCACTGGAAAAACCGTAGCCCTGACTAGAAGGACCTTTGTTGGCAAAGTAATGTCTCTGCTTTTTAACATGCTCTCTCGGTTTATTTAGATTTACTTAAATAATTCTTTTTCGGTGCACACTCCTTACTGAGGTATATTTTTAGAGTTTTTTCACCAGGGGCTTGTTTAATGACTTTTTTTTTTCAGTCTTCAACTGAAAATGTCTATTTTGCCCTCATTTTTGAAATAGAATTTAACTGGATGTAGAATAGGAAGTCAATTTTTTCAGCACTTTGCAGGTTTCTCCATGGTCCTTTGGCTGATGTGATGTCTGCTGTCAGTGTAACAGTCTTGCCTTTCTGGATAATCTGTTTTCTCTCTGATTTTGAGGTTTTCTCTTTGCCTTTGATGTTTTTTACATACTGCATAACACAAGGCCCAGGACAAGCAGCAGACTTCTTACTGCTTTGCCAGGCCAGTGGAGGAAGCTTTTCTAGTCCCCTTTTTACCACTTCTCACTGTCATTCTCTCTGGGCTCTGCTGGGGAGGCTCATTCCAGTGCCTCAGACTTAGGCACCTAGATAGCATCTTCTGTTTTTGAGGGGAATTTAGAACCCCAGCTCCTAGGGCCATATCCAGGTCTCAGATCCTCACGGGCTTTTCGATCAGCTCATTCTTTTGTCCCTGCTTCAGTTTCTCTCTTCATTCCTGGCACCTGGTAATTTCCCTCTTTGTCTCTTCACATTCCGCATTTAAAATGTGTTCAACAGGAGGAATCAAAAAAGTGAGAGTCTTGAAAACAAGTTATTTTCTAATGGAACCAAAGACTTTTGAAATGAGATTGATTTCTCCATCTCAGATTTCCAGAGTGCTATTGTAAATGTTAGTTGAAGTGTATAATATGAACAGAGCTCTAAGTTCTTATTGATTGATTGTCTGCTTTATTCCACCAGAGGATTTAAAAGGCTGTTTTGAGAAATACATAGGCTTTGTGGAAATGCTACACTTGAGCTCCTGTTCCCTGTTTAACGTGAGTGAGTCTATCAAAGCCTGCAACTATCCTAGGCCTGTCTGATTAAATATTCTAGAAAGATTATTTAATACTCTTTAAATGGGTCTTTCTGTAGGAAGACTCTTTGCCATGATCTAAGATAGTGGTTCTCACAGTGTGGTTCCTGAATCCTCAGCACCAGGCTTACCTGGGATCACACAGTGTATGCTGTTCCCAAGCCATTTATTAGATATTCTTCTTAAAAAAAAAGTTTTTGAAGTATAGTTGCTTTACAATGCTGTGTTATTTTCTGCTGCACATCAAAGTGAATCAGCCATAATTTATACATGTATCCCTTCTTTTTGGATTTCCTTTACATTGAGGTTACCACAGATCACTGAGTAGAGTGCCTGTGCAATGCAGTACGTTCTTATTAGTTCTCTGTTTTATACATGGTGGATATAGGTCAATCCCAGTTTCCCGATTCATCCCACCTCTTCTTCCCTTCCTTGGTGTCCATGTTTACTCTCTCTGTCTGTGTCTGTATTTCTGCTTTGCAAATAGATCTGTATCATTTCGTGTTAGTATATAGTATTTGTTTTTCTCTTTCTGATTTGCTTCACTCTGTATGATAGTCTCTAGGTCCATCCACATCTCTGCAAATTTCATTCTTTTTTATGGCTGAGTAATATTCCGTCGTATAAGTGTGCCACATCTTCTTTATCCATTCCTCTGTTGATGGACATTAAACTTGCTTCTGTGTCCTGGCCATTGTAAATAGTGCTGCAGTAAACATTGAAATGCATGTATCTTTTTCACTTGGACTTCCCTGGTGGCTCAGACAGTAAAGGGTCTGCCTACAGGGCAGGAGACCTGGGTTCGATCCCTGGATCAGGAAGATCCTCTGGAGAAGGAAATGGCAACCCACTCCAGTACTCTTGCCTGGAAAATCCCATGGACGGAGGAGTGCAGTAGGCTACAGTCCATGGGGTTGCAAAGAGTTGGACACGACTGAGCGACTTCACTTCACTTTTTTCAATTATGTTTTTTTCTGGGTATATGCCCAGGATTGGAATTGCTGGATCATATGGTAGTTCTATGTTTAGTTTTTTAAGGAACCTCCACACCGCTTTCCGTAGTGGCTGCACCAATCCACATTCCCAACAACAGTGCAGGAGGGTTCCCTTTTCTCCATACCCTCTCCAGCATTTATTGTCTGCACATTTCTGATGATGCCCTAGGTATTCTTCTTTGTCGTGATTTTCAAATTAAAGTTTGATAAAATGCTTGAAGTCATAGGTGGTTTAGTGATGGGTACTTTTTATAAATAAATAAAGTATGAGTTTTATGACTTGGTTTATTTATTTTTTATATCCAGAGAGAGTGCTTTTAATTCTACTGTATAATATCATGGTAAATACTCTGATAAAAATGATAAACATGTTGGTAAATTTGTAATTACAAATTTGCTTGAGTATTCAGTTCAGTTCAGTTCAGTCGCTCAGTCGTGTCCGACTCTTTGTGACCCCATGAATTGCAGCACGCCAGGCCTCCCTGTCCATCACCAACTCCCAGAGTTCACTCAGACTCATGTCCATCGAGTTGGTGATGCCATTCAGCCATCTCATCCTCTGTCATCCCCTTCTCCTCCTGCCCCCAATCCCTCCTAGCATCAGAATCTTTTCCAATGAGTCAACTGTTCGCATGAGGTGGCCAAAGTACTGGAGTTTCAGCTTTAGCATAATTCCTTCCAAAGAACACCCAGGGTTGATCTCCTTCAAAATGGACTGGTTGGATCTCCTTGTAGTCCAAAGGATTGAGTATTACTTATATTTAAAAAATCCTTAAAAGTGTTAGATATGGAATTAAGGAAACATTTTGCTTTCTGTAAATTAATTACCTTGTATACGTTTTTCATTATCTGCCTATCCCAAGCTCAGAACAGAAGTTAGAATATTATTTATGTAACTCCACTTGATGGTCCCCATGGATTAAAAACACAATTAGCATTGTTATACTTCCTTCCATAGAGAAAATGTATGCTTTCTTAGTAAATGTAATATGCTTTTGTTCATGAAGAATGTGACTGAGTAGTGCCAACTATGTTAGGGATGCTAAAACAAAAATATTTACAATCCAAAAATACCTTAAAATTACTCTTACGAAAGAAAGATATTCCATTGTTTTTGGTCGATTACTTAATCATATAAAAATGCTGTGAGAAACAACATAACATTTCAAGATTCAGAGATTTGATGATCATTTAAATAAAGTTTTTGCCAAGGAACTGAATACACAAAATGAATGACAGCACCATTGTAAAGATAAGTTAGATACTGTGAAATCAAAGCTGCCGTGAGATCCCCTTTCATATCCACTAGCATCAGTTCAGTTCAGTTCAGTCCCCGAGTCGTGTCTGACTCTGCGACCCCATGAATCGCAGCACGCCAGGCCTGCCTGTTCATCACCAACTCCTGGAGTTCACTCAGACTCACGTCCATCGAGTCAGTGATGCCATCCAGCCATCTCATCCTCTGTCGTCCCCTTCTCCTCCTGCCCCCGACCCCTCCCAGCATCAGAGTCTTTTCCAATGAGTCAACTCTTCACATGAGGTGGCCAGAGTACTGGAGTTTCAGCTTTAGCATCATTCCTTCCAAAGAAATTCACTAGCATAACAGCAACAATAATAATAAAATGGAAAGTAGTTACTGTTGATGAGGACATGGAGGTTGGAACCCTCATACATTGCTGGTGGGGATGTAAAATAGTTTAGATGCTGTTGAAAATATTTTGATGGTTATTCAAAAAGTTAAACATAGAATTAAGATACAATCTAAAAGTTCCACTCCTATGTATATACCCAAGAGAATTGAAAACAAGTGTTCAAAGAAAAACTTGTACACAGATGTTTATAGTTGCATTATTCATAATAGCCAAAATATGGGAACAACTCACAGGTCTAACAGCTGATGACTGGATAAACAAAATGTGGTATCTTCATATAGTGAGTATTATTCACTTACAAGAAGGCGAGATGTACTGATACTTGCTGCAATATGGGTGCACCTCAGTAACATTAAGTGAAAGAAGCCAGACACAGAGAGCCACATGTTATATGATTCCATTTTATGAAATGTCCAGAATAGGCAAATCCATAGAGTCAGAAAGCAGATTAATGGTTACCAGGGGCTGGGAGGAGGGAGGAATGGGGAGTAATTGTATAATGGGTATGGAATTTCTTTTGGGAGGATGAAAATATTCTGGAATTAGATGGTGGTGATGGTTGCACAGTACTTTGAATGTACTTGAAGTCACTGAATTGTATACTTTATAATGGCCAAGTATGTGTTATATAAATTTTAGCACAGTAAAAAGTATATTCAGTATGAATATAATGATTCTAATCCCTTTGTTGGTAAAGTATTACCAAAGTAGAAATTTTGACATTAAACTTTATTTCAACATTGTTATTTTGTGCTTATGAAATTTACAAAACATTGTTTGGTAAAAAAATTTATGAAGTCAAATTAACCTCCTTTTAGAGTTATCACTTAAAGATATGCCTGTTTGGGGCCTCATTAACAGGAGTTTTGTGAGGTACAAAGACCCTTAGAAGGGCTGTCTTATGTGGGGTATTGTGCCTCGTCCATTGATTTTTTACTAGCCAGCTCTCTTCTCGGGTATGAACAGTGTCCTGTGACCTTCTATCCTTTACTTGCTAAAAGTTACTCTAGATCTGCTTGGTTTCCGAATGTTATGAGCTTCATGCGTGCCTTTCTGACATGAAACTGTATTCTTGATTAGCACTGATCTAGCTCCCTTTCTTTAATTAACATACCCCTTGTTTCCTGCCCCTGCGGATAAACGTCTTATTTATCTTGCTTCCCCATGGTCCTGTTCACTTACACGGATCCATTGGTCTCATCACCTATGCTTCCTCTGCCTTACCAAGAAAACCTGGGTAGCAAGGACCCTAAAGTCAGGAATAAGAAAGAGGGGAGGATGAAAGCCAGTAAATCAAAGGCCCTGTCTTTATGAAATCTGTTAGGAATTGTCTGTAGATGATGGCATTGTGGTTCCACAGAGACCTTTGATTTCAAAAGAGCCAGTGTTACTTAATATTTATTGCATGGATTATCTAGTAAATTTTTAAAAATTTAGTTAATTATTTGTGGCCGTGCTGTGTCTTTGTTGCTCTGTGGGCTTTTCTCTGGTTGCGGAGTGGAGGCTTCTCATTGTAGTGGCTTCTCTTATTTTGGAGCACGGGTTCTAGGGCGTGTGGCCTTCAGTGGCTGTGGCTCCTGGCCTCTAGAGCACAGACTCAATAGTTGCGGGACAGGGGCTTAGCTGCTCTGTGGGATCTTCCGGGATCAGGGATTGAACCCGTGTCTCCTGCACTGAAGACTGATTCTTTACTGCTGAGCCACCAGGAAAGCCCTTATCTGTAAATTTATGTTTCTACTCAACATAGAACACGTGGTTGTCTGGAGAGTAGTATTTCTTTCCCAAATTATGTTCCACTGAATACTGATACCTGCAGATAACATGGGAAGCTCTGCTTTAGACAGAGGAGGAACCATGCTCAAATATACTTAGCACAGGTTGCTGGAGGCCCATAGCGCACCTTAGTGTGGTAAGGGCTAGAGATGTAAGCAAGAAACCTGTTTAACTCAGCCTTTCCAAACTTGTTTGAGCCCAGCACTTTTTTGGCAGGGATAATGTAGGTTCCAAATAGGAAAAGGAGTACATCAAGGCTGTATATTGTCACCCTGCTTATTTAACTTCTATGCAGAGTACGTCATGAGAAACGCTGGGCTGGAAGAAGCACAAGCTGGAATCAAGATTGCTGGGAGAAATATCAATCACCTCAGATATGCAGATGACACCACCCTTATGGCAGAAAGTGAAGAGGAACTAAAAAGCCTCTTGATGAAAGTGAAAGAGGAGGGTGAAAAAGTTGGCTTAAAGCTCAATGTTCAGAAAATGAAGTTTGGTGTTGGTCTTGATCATTGCCTCCTGTACAATGTCACGAACCTCTGTCCATAGTTCTTCAGGCGCTCTATCTATCAGATCTGATTCCTTGAATCTATTTGTCACTTCCACTGTATAAATGTAAGAGATTTGATTTAGGTCATACCTGAATGGTATAGTGGTTTTCCCTACTTCCTTCAGTTTAAGTCTGAATTTGGCAGTAAGGTAGGAGTGCATGATCTGAACTACAGCCATCTCCCTGTCTTGTTTTTGCTGACTGTACAGAGCATCTCCATCTTCAGCTGCAGAGAATATCAGTGTTGCAGAGATTTCAGTGTTGACCATCTAGTGATCCATGTGTACTGTTGTCTCTTGTGTTGTTGAAAGAGGGTGTTTGCTATGACCCATGCGTTCTCTTGGCAAAACTCGGTTAGCCTTTGCCCTGCTTCATTTTGTACTCCAAGGCCAAACTTTTATAAACTTACTATATTTATATTTAGTTAGCCTATAAATTCTCCATCAAGATAAATCTTGTTTTTTTTTTTTTTTTTTTTTTTCCTTAAAGGCGTCAGGTGGTTGTCTTTCAGTGATTTTCTTGCTCCTTCTTACTTAATCATACCAAAACATTTTTTTGAGGGAGTGGATAAAGCACTAAGACTTTCCCAGTTTTAATGGGTGAGTAAATTTGCTTACCTCTGTTAAAGCTGTAGTACATAAAACTCTATTTGTGAAAGCTGTAGATCATAAAAGTCTGTTTATTGAACTAGGTATAAAACATAAGACTTGTGAAATTCAAATACTCTTTTGAAATCCAAATTATGTTTTCATTTACTTAGCATTTTTGTCAAGACAAGCCCTTCTTTTAAAAGGTAATTAGCCTTGTGGGTAGAAAGTATAATTAATAAATAGGCATATTTCATTACTTCATTAATCCTTCCCTATAGCACATAGCTGGCATTCAGTGTTTATCTATTAGCATATAAATATGTAGACACTAATATTACATATCATAATATATCCCTAAGACACCTATAATAGGTATCATTTTTTCTCTTTTCATTAAGCTTAATTGGTGTAGGATTTTAGCTTTAGAAAGCTTTAGCTTTTTCATGTACTTGAATTTCTTTTCTCTATAAAATGCCTTGCATTTCTTACATTGTCTTTCTTGCTTTTGAGAACTTCACAGTTTATAGCGGCCACCTCTAACAGTCATACATTATTTTTAAACTCTTATTATAGACAGGATAAGATTAGATCAGTTGTGGCTTGCCCTTTTTTGTTTTTTTCTTTTGTTTTTTGGATGCAGTACTTAAGTCTAATGGGAAGTGAAGTCTGTAGCATTGTGGACTAAGTTCCTCTTGTGTGTTTAAGGGGTGTGTTATGTTTCTATTTAGACCTGCTCTATCTTTTGACTGGTGACTCAGGGCACTATTAGAGTTGTTTCTATGTGGTTGGCTCCTCATCCCATATACAAGTCAGCTGGGTCTAGCAGTCATAGAACATGGTGGTTCGAAAGCTTCTTCCACATGAGCTAAAATGACTCCCAGGTGAGCTATTGAAGAGCCAGAACAGATCATCCTTCACAAGACAGTTTTGGCACTGAGATGAAGCATGAAGTGAAGGTTTATATAACAAAGCTGTTTTTGTTCGAGTTGGCTTGAAGACTAATTTTGTTTGTTTAGAAATTAAAGTCCTTGTATTGTTTTTGCTTTTTCTAGTCACAAGCAAGCTTTCTTCTTAGGTGGTGTCTAGTATGTACTTTGCATTGTTAAATATGATCTACTCGTTGTATGTCATGGGCTTTCCAGGTGGCTCAGTGGTAAAGAATCAGCCTGTCAAGCAGGAGATGCAGAAGATGCTGGTTCAATCCCTGGGTTGGGAAGATCCCCTGGAGAAGGAAATGGCAACCCACTCCAGTTTTCTTGCCTGGGAAATCCCATGGTGAGAGGAGCCTGGTGGGCTACAGTCCATGAGGTCACAAAGAGTCGGACACAACTTAGCGACTATCAATTTCATATTGCAAGGTAGTGATTCACCTTTTAAGTGGTAGAATTCAGAACAGTTTATTTTACCCTTGGAAAATCATTCCTAAGGGTCATCATACTGAAGAGCTTTGGTACAAAACAGTAAAACCAAGAGCAGTTAGGGCACACATCACCCTCCAGTTGTCAGCCAGCATGTTCAAGGGAACATGCTGGTCATGGTTGGTCAGACAGCCTGCCCCTCCATATAAACCTAGTAACATGTTCAGGCTGGGAGATAGGGCTAGAGACAAGAATAGGAACAGTGGCGTCAGTAGGTAAATCTGGATCTACTAGCTGGGGGGCAGCTGCAGAAGGAGGGACCTGACTCTCTAGGCCCATCTGTGTGCCGCAGCTGTAGGATCAGTGCAGAAGTCACCGTGGAGGGTGGCCCTCAAGAGTAAGTGGGTGTAGAGGGGCTTCCTACCCCAACCAGCTTCATGTTAAGAGGTGGAACAATGATCTTCATGATCTAGAACAATCTAGACAAGCGCTGTCAAGTGGAGCTCTTTGCAGTAAAGGGAAATGTTAAATATCTGTGCTGTCCAATACGGTAGCCACTAGTTGTGGGACTTTTGAGCACTTGAACTGTAGTTAGGAACTGAATAAGTACTAAAAGCCTTAAAAAGAGCTCTTCTCTTTTGGTTCTTTTTGTTTTAAGGAGTTAATTAGACAAGTGTACAAAACTATTTATCATAGCATTATTTATAATATTAAAAAGCTTGTATTGGAGTAACACAAATGTACAATTTAAAGCAGCCTATTTGATAACCAGATAGTGGACAACTGTGTAGCTATTAATAATGCTAATATAGATGGACATTTATTGACAGAAAAGCTGTTTCTAATATGTTAGGTGGAAAAAAGTTGGTTACAAAACTGTGGTTAGTATGTTCCTATATTTTGGTGTACATATTTGTAAATATTATGTGTATGTGTTACATACATGTGTACATAGATAGGATCTGGAACCTAGGCATCAAAAGGTTTATCTTAATACTTGTTCTGCCATTTATTACCTTTGTGACTTTGTGTACGTTGCTTAACCTCTGAGCCTTCTTAGGGTTTTTATATATAATATTTATTTGGCTGCTCCAGGTCTTAGTTGTGGCACACAGGATCTTTGATCTTCTTTGTGGCATGTGGACTCTTTGCTGCGGCCTGTGAATTCACTCTTGTGACACGTGGGATCTAGTTCCCTGACCAGGGCCCCCTGCTTTGGGAGTGTGGAGTCTTAGCCACTGGACCACCAGGGAAATCCCAAGCCTCCTTCATTTTTCTACTGTGAAAGAGAGGGAGAAACAGTACCTATCTCATTGAATTCTCTTAAAGATTAAATGAAATAATGCGGCTGAATTATTTAGCTTGGTTCCTGGATAATTCTGTGATAAGGTCATAATAAATGGTAGCTTTTTCATGGTCATAGTGATTGCAATTATTATCTCATGTGTACATGCACAGGAGAAAGTTTAGGAGGTACATATCGCAGTATTACCAAGTTGTCTTTGGTGAGATTACAGGTGATTTGTATTTTCTTCTTTGTGCTTTTCTGTGTCTTCTGATTCAAGTCTTGAAATTGAGAGTATGTTACATTTACAATTTAAAAATGTTTCAAACTTTCTATGTCATTAACATAAGACATACCAGTTAAGCAAAAATGACTTACGGAAAAAGCAAGAGAGTTCCAGAAAAACATCTATTTCTGCTTTATTGACTATGCCAAAGCCTTTGTGTGGATCACAAGAAACTGTGGAAAATTCTGAAAGATATGGGAATACCAGACCACCTGACCTGCCTCTTGAGAAACCTGCATGCAGGTCAGGAGGCAACAGTTAGAACTGGACATGGAACAACAGACTGGTTCCAAGTAGGAAAAGGAGTACGTCAAGGCTGTATATTGTCACCCTGCTTATTTAACTTCTGTGCAGAGTACATCATGAGAAATGCTGGGCTGGAAGAAGCACAAGCTGGAATCAAGATTGCCGGGAGAAATATCCATAACTTCAGATATGCAGATGACACCATCCTTATGGTATAAGGTGAAGAGGAACTAAAAAGCCTCTTGTTGAAAGTGAAAGAGGAGAGTGAAAAAAGTTGGCTTAAAGCTCAACATTCAGAAAACTAAGATCATGGCATCTGGTCCCATCACTTCATGGGAAATAGATGGGGAAACAGTGGAAATAGTGTCAGACTTTATTTTTTTGGGCTCCAAAATCACTGCAGATGGTGACTGCAGCCATGAAATTAAAAGACGCTTACTCCTTGGAAGAAAAGTTATGACCAACCTAGATAGCATATTCAAAAGCAGAGACATTACTTTGCCAACAAAGGTCTGTCTAGTCAAGGTATGGTTTTTCCAGTGGTCATGTATGGATGTGAGAGTTGGACTGTGAAGAGAGCTGAGCCCCGAAGAATTGATGCTTTTGAAGTGTGGTGTTGGAGAAGACTCTTGCGAGTCCCTTGGTCTGCAAGGAGATCCAACCAGTCCATTCTAAAGGAGATCAGCCCTGGGTGTTCTTTGGAAGGAATGATGCTAAAGCTGAAACTCCAGTACTTTGGCCACCTCATGCGAAGAGTTGACTCATTGGAAAAGACTCTGATGCTGGGAGGGATTGAGGGCAGGAGGAGAAGGGGACAACAGAGGATGAGATGGCTGGATGGCATCACTGACTCGAAGGGCGTGAGTCTGAGTGAACTCCGGGAGTTGGTGGTGGACAGGGAGGCCTGGTGTGCTGTAATTCATGGGGTCGCAAAGAGTTGGACATGACTGAGTGACTGAACTGATGTGACTGAAAGATTTATGAAGTATAGATTTCATCACTCTTTTTAGAACTGTAACAACCATTTTCATGGCTATAGAAAATCTGTAAAATTATGGCTGATGGAAGTATAGTAATATAATTGAAACACATTCCTGCACGTAGAATTAGAGTTTTAATCACATTTAAATCTGGGAAGAAACAGTATACACTGAGTTACGTTTTAACCTGCATTCTTCATAATCAAAGCAAAAAATGTACATTTATTTCTATTTGGAAATGTTTCTGTTTTGTAATTGCTTATTTCTAGGGCCCAAATTCAGTAGCTCTAATGGTAGATTGTTGGCAAAGCAATAGATACCTAGTTAGGGCGTTGCTTTGGTGGATAGTCTTGAATTTTGTATTTACAAAATTTTTGGCAAGTAGTCTTTTATACTTCACCTTGCTTAGAGTTCACGTTATATGTCAAGTTCTGCCGTAGGCTCTGGGGAATAAGATGAATGAAAAAGGAGGATTCCAGCCTAGAACTGTGTCTGATCAGCTTCTGTAAAACAGTGAGATGGTATAAGTGGTATGATAGAGATAAGTAAGAATAGTAGGGTATGTCAAAAACCAAAGTCTGCCTACTCAATAAAACAAATCAGAGAGATGAGTTTATTGTGAGGCTTCAACTTGTAAACTGGGAAACTCAAGGCTATGGGAGCAATGAGTTCTGAGTTGCTCAGAGACTAAGTAATTTTATGGGATAAATGTGGAAGTTTTTGGCTTTTTCAGTTGATTCGTTGCCTAGTGGTTTTCTTTTTTGACTTTGGATGGTTTGCTGAGTCATGTGAACAAGGAAGTCCAGGAATGGCATGAAAGACTTGGCAGAGACTTCGCACTTGGGAATTGGCTGGTGTCTTCCATTGATTTCTGATAGGAGCTATAAATTCCTGTAAGTCAGGTTGCCTTTTTACTTACAGTTGATCAACTTGGGTTGACCAACTTCACTGTATCTCTTTATAAGAGACTCTGTTTTGTTTTGGTTCTATAGGTACTAATGAAGAGTGCTCAGTTGTGTGTTGAGAGAGGGTGGGTGGTGGGCAGAGAAAGATAAAAAGGGGCTATCAGGAAAAGGCTTCAGAAAGGACACGATGCTTGAGCTATTCATAAATCTTGAAGCTGAGTATATGAGCATTTGCAGATTGGGGTGGATTGCTTTCTGGAGTGAAGGTATGAGGCACCGTGGTGCATCAGGTAGCCTAGGCGTGGTTTGGTGTGGCCTGAGGTAGAATGCAAGCGGGAGGCCAGCCAGTGAGAAAGCAGCAGAATCAGGACTGTCCAGGAGCTTCAGTGCTGATATTTTCAGGAATATTTTTAGGATAAGAGAAACTGCTGACAAAGTAGCATTATTTTGTTTGATCAGATCTTTTAAAAAAAAAAGTACTCACATTTAACAGATTGTGTAGATTTAGAACTGAGGTGTTCTGAACCATGGGAGTTCATGTGAGATCATGTTTTTTGTTTTGTTTTTTTTTATGTGAGTGGATCTTACCATATCACTACATTGACAACTGAAACTATGTTAGTAGTTCCTAACTTGAGAATACCCTTCCTGAAGGATTTCAGCTCCTTCTTCTTCCTTCCCTAATGACTTAGTTCTTCCCCCTCCTCACCACCTCAGCCTTACCAACAATGACTTTCACAAGGTTTTGTTGCCATGGTTACAGGGACACCTTTAAAGAATTTGTGGGTTTACAAGTTAAGGAAGGGAAAGAAGTTGGAAAAAGATATCGGGTTTTAATAGTTGATTTTTCCATACTGACTTGCTCTTAAGGAGACCATTCTGTTCTGTATCATAATCCAATGTTGCTTGATTTGTTTTTTTCCTACTCTTTTAAAAATGTCAAATCTTCAACCAATTAGATATTCATCTGGGCTAATGTTAGCAAATAATTCTAGAAAGGGTCGTAAGTGAACATCTGAGCATTCCTTCCCTATGAATTTTTCTGTCTCCATATTTAAAAAATATTGAAGTCTTACCTATTGTAACAGAGCAAAACATATAAAACCACTTCTGTGAGCCATTCGTGCCCCTCTATACATAGCCAAGTGGTTTCTCCTCACCATTGACTATCAAGGGCAGCCTGGCTTTTATTGTTATCAGGCTTTGTTTCTACCTTTCACTTTGGTTCAAAAAGTACGGATTGCCCACCACGTGATTGGCCTTGTTCTTCTCCTTGCAGTAAATGACATAAGACAAGCATGGTATCTATCCTCATGGAATTTATAGTTTCAGTGGAGAAAACTGTTCCTTTGAAGCTTCCTGAATACCTCTGATAGGGGTTGACAGATCAATAGACATTTCTCCCAGCAGTTGAAATCATGATCTGTTTTCCCTTCTGAGAGAAAGGAAATTCTTCTTGGGTTTTATAACCCTACATATTCTCTCCTGGAAGAAGGCAGCTTCTACTTCTTGAGCACATATTTTGAGTCTTTGTGTCATCCTCTTTCTCTTAAATACCTCTTTTACAGTTCCTTAAATTTTTTTTTCTTTTTTTTCTCCCCTCAAAATAGCTCTCTGCTAATCAACCTTCTCATCTTTTCATGAAAACATTTCCTAGCAGTTTCGTCTCTATGCTGATAATGCCCAGTTTTTTGTTTGTTTTGCTTCCAACTGAGCACTCTCTCCTGACTTCCAGATTCATATCCAAGACCACCATCAATATGACCTATGGACATCTCAGATTCATTAGGTCTGATTCTAAAGTCAACTTTTTTTTTCCACCTCAAAGTTCTAATGCTTTTTCTTAAATTTGTGCTATTTACCTATTCAGTTGCTTGTAGCATCATGGATCATTTGCCTTTACCCTATCAGTCCCTAAATCCTACTGATTACCTGTCCTGCCTTCTTTGTATCCATCGCCTCCTTTCTATCCTTATTGCTGTTACCAATGTCGGCTACTATCCTCCATCCTTCTCTCTTTTAGATCTGTTGGGCTCATCACTTCCAGCGTCAGCCTTGGCCATGCTGCCACACTTCTGGGGCACAGGTAAATTACCTAAATTTATTCAGTCATGGAACCTATGCCCTGGACAACTTTTGACTTGTAGATTATATGAGAACTAAAAATATATCTAAAAGGAATTACTGATATTGACTATATGCATATATGGAATGACCATACCTTTATCAAGTAATGTATCTATATATAAAAATGTTAATCTGAAAAAATTAGGACATGTATAAAAATATAAGTAATACAAGAGGTCATTCGTTAAATCCCAAATGAGTGGTACATATAGCTGCCATAGGAATTTGGAAGAGCATGAGATTTTTAATAATAAAGTCCTCAATGAATGGGAAGGAACAAAGGAAGTAGAAAGCTGGCAAGGGTAGTGGAGGATGGGGGGTGGATTAAAGGGAGAAAAAGATAATGGAAGGTAAGTAGTAAATTGAAGTTAGTAAAATTAAAAAGCAAGCTTTTTGTGGATGCTCTGGCTGCACAAAATACCTGATGTGGTTGCCGTGTTAGTGAAAACAGTCTTTTTTTAAAATTTAATTTTTATTTTATATTGGCGTAGAGTTGATTTACAATTTGTGTTAGTTTCAAGTGTGTAGCAAAGTGATTCAGTTGTACGTATACGTGTATCCATTCTTTTTCAGATTCTTTTCCCATTTAGGTTATTACAGAATATTGAGTAGGGTTCCCTGTGCTGTGCAGTAGGTTCTTGTTGATTATCTATTTTGTTTATAGTACTGTGTGTGTGTGTTGATCCCAAACTCTTATCTTCCCCCGTACCTTTCCCCTTTAGTAACCATAAGTGAAAACACAGGCTTTTGATTTCATTCCCCTGCAGTCCTTTAATTTTACTTAATTAGGTACTGGACTATGTTCCTAGTCCTGGCTAGTCATTTTGTAGTTATCTGCCCTTATCAAACAGGCGATTGGGCAATAGATTGCAACCAGAACAAATACATCCTTTGGCACCAAAGAAACACGGAATGCATGCCCCCATGATTATTGTCCGTGTTGTGCTTGCATCTCAGCTGCTTGATCTCTTGTCATCATTGTACAGTTCTCAGATAGCCTAGCATTTTAAAAAGTCTTAACTTCGTATCTACTTTTGTGAAACGTCTATTCAAATTCTGTACACACTGCTGAAGGGTTTTTCTTTTTTTCTTAATGATTTTTCATAAGCTCTTTAAATCAAGCAAATTAGTCCCCTAATGGGTTACAATTTGGTGATATTTTCCAAGTTTGTTGTTAGCCTTTGTTTAGAATATGTTTTCTGTACAAGATAGTTTTATAGGCAGATTAATCCACCTTTTCCCTGTGGATTTTATTTAAAAGGAGCTTTTCCTAAAGTGGATGTTTAAGTTTATTGAAGAGTGTGATCAGAATTTATGTTGGAGAAGAACATTTCAAGGAGGACAGTCTAGAAATTTTGACATTTTATATGTTCCTTGCAGGCACCCTTGAGTAGACATTAAATTTCAAAGCTCCAAAATCATTCCAAGAAAACTTACTTTAGGATTAATTTGTCCTCTTTGCATATGTGCTCTGCTAAACACAAAATTATGGAAAATGATAATATTGTGAACTATTTTAACTATTATAGTGATTTCTGGTTTTTTCCTAATCATTGTTTAACATATTTTCTTAAAAACCACATATGTCAGTCATTCTTTTAAAAAACTAAAAAATTAAAGTTACACTCAAAAGAAATAGAATTTATTGATTAAATCAAATAGACCTTTAATATAAAAGAAATAATTCATTTCATTGTGGAAACTCATCCCCCTCAGTGTTTTCTCATAATACATGTACAGATTTCTTAGCAGAGTAGGAAGGAAGTAGTGTTTCCATTTAATGGAAACAATGTAGGGGACGTTTCCTGAGTTATATTTTGCTCAGATTGTTTAGTAGCTTTCCTTATTACTGTTGTTAAAATTCCTGTGAGATCTTCAGGAACTATAAATGGTTAATTTATTTGAGCCTTGACTTCACTGCTTTTATCTTCTCTAGAAGCACGGTGATATGAAATATGTTGAATTATTGGTACTGGTAATTTAGCCATTAATACTTAATCAAACCCATACCTATAAATTGTGTTTATAGGTATGATAAACACATACCTATATGTGTTTAGGTATGTATTTATCTTTATAGAAAGTTCTGGGGTAGGTTGTCTGACCATTGATAATGCCTGTCATTGTGAGAAGTGGAATATCTAACATGCGTTATTAGATAAGTTACTTCAGAAAGCAAAAGTCCTTCCTTCTCCCTACACATCCTCAGTCAGCACCATCTAGGACCTGCGGGTGGGAGAGGAAGAGATGAATGCCAGGGCTACTTGGTTGCCTGGTTTTACTAAAGAAAGTGGAAACTGTACATTTTTAGAAATGTAAGTTAGAAAAATACGAGTTAGAGGTAATACCAGGTAACTTGAGAGTACACTGAGCTAAACATAAGGTTTATCTAGGATACAACTTGATAAAACTACTACTACTTTATTTTGCTGAATTAATTAATTACCAATTTCAAGTTATTTTTTAGGCTTATGAAATTTCTTGAATATTCTTACCTAATTTTGTTTGAAAGTTTCTTGTTGATGAAAAAATAATGGCATTTTTGAGAACAGTATTCTCTCAGTGTGGAATAAATGTCATGTAACCATCGTGTTGGAAATCAATTCTTGTACTATTGCTTTCATTCTCTTATTCAGCAGAACTTGTTGAGTGCCTACTTTGTGCCCAGGTCCTGTGTTGTAAGTGGCTTTATAAATATTCATCTGAAAAGAAGAGAGCTGAGCTCTATTATAGATCATAGAAGTCTGCCATGGCAGATTTAGAATATGGAGGGATTTCATTTGACACTTGCTCCTAGAAGATGAATGATAAAGGAGTTCTTCGATTCAGTGTATTCATGGCATGATGAGAATATCTGTTAGTACACTCTTCCTGCTGGTTGAATCCCTGTCATTCTCAGTTTTCTTTCTCCAACACGCATACTTCATTAAGAGTACCTTCTCTGATTTTCCAGACTAGGTCATGTCTGTGTATATGCCTATTCTGTATTTTTCTTAATAGCCTCATGGTGATTACAGTTTTAAAATTTGATTAATCTCTTAATCTGCTTGTCTCTGTTAAGCCATTAACAGAGGCTTAACAGAGGCTCCCTGTGCCTGAAATTTGCTGGGCACTTAAATATTTATTAATGAACTGTGACTTTTAAAAGTCATTGCTACCTGCTGGGTATTTTCCAACATGTTTTTGCTTCATCTCCACGCCCCAGGGCAAGGTTTTATGGGAGATGATAGGTAATGGGCAGAATTCTGTGCAGTGGAGACCTTGGGAACATGATGGTGATTGTATAGGGAGTATTCTGAAGGTGAAAGCTGCAGTGTATGTCAGTTATGACACCCACTTTATTAGGGCAAAGTTCACTGTTCCTAACCTGGGTCTTATCTACCTGCCTCATCTTTGGTTAAAATCTTTACAATCTAGTTTTATCTTGAATCTCAGGTTCTCCCCCCATCAATAAATTATTTATAAGAAAAATAGATTTAGCCTTTGGCATGCATGCGTGCATGCTAAGTCACTTCAGTTCTGTTCGACTCTTTGGGACCCTATGGACCGCAGCCCACCCAATTCCTCAATCCATGGGATTCTCTAGGCAAGACTACTGGAGTGGGTTGCCATTTCCTACTCCAGCCTTTACTGTAGATAGTCTTAAATGTTTTATTTGCAGGTTTTGGAGCCATTTAAGATTTTAGGATGGGAGAGTTAACATTATTAGACTTCTTATTTTAGGAAGATATTTTTATTTCAGTGCATGGGATGTAGTAGGTGATATGCATGTCAGTGCATGAGGAGATAGGTGACAGGTCCTCACTCAATTAATTCAGCCAGCATTTGTTGAATACCTACCCTGCGTCTGGCTTGTTGACAGGGGAAATGTAGAGATGGAAGAAAGTTCCTACATACTAGAACCATACCAGTTTGATCAAACCAGTCAATCCTAAAGGAAATCAACCCTGAAAATTCACTGGAAGTACTAATGCTGAAGCTCCACTACTTTGGCCACCTGATTCAAAGAGCTGACTTATTGGAAACAATCCTGGAAAAGATGCTGGGAAAGACTGAAGGGAAGGAGAAGGGGACAACAGAGGACGAGATGGTTGGATGGCATCACCAACTCAATGGACATGAGTTTGATCAAGTTCTGGGAGATGGTGAAGGACAGGGAAGCCTGGCGTGCTGCAGTCCATGGGGTTGCAAAGATTCAGATACAACTGAGCAATTGAACAGCAAAGAACCATGTAGTCTATTGGGGGGAGGGGCTCAATAATTAAACTGTGTCCTAATTTAATTAATGTCATGTTCAGAGAAATACAGTATGGAAGGAACACAGGAGAGGTAACTACTGAAACTGGGAGTTTCAGGGAAGGCTTTTTAGAGGCAGTGGTAAACCAGTCCTTTCTAAAATGCAAGTAGGGGTTAATCAGGCAAAGAGGATAGGAAAAATCTGTCCAGGCAGAGACAAGAACACATGTGTAAATACCAGTTAAGGGTTTATTTTGATTATCAAGGTGAGAATTCCTGAGTGATATTTAAAAGATGTCATATACAGCACTTGAACACTGATTGGTTTTAAGGTTTTACTCGCCTTGGTGACTGGGATGTACTGATGTAATTCTGAGAACAGTGGACCCACCAAGAGGTAGGGGTGAGCGAGTGATGTTCAGTTTTGCATCTGTGGTTTTTATGAATGCACAGTCGGAAACTGGTGTGAGTTTAAGGGTGAGATGAAGGGTAAAGATTGACATTTGGGATTCTCCATAGGAGTCGTGGCTAAACCTCAGACATGTGGGTAAGATACCAAAAGAGGCTGCAGAAGAGAAGAGAAGAAAAAGAAGAGGACTAGAGACAGAGGGGAATAAGAAAATTCTTTTTCCTTTTCAAGGCAGGAGCTAAATAAGGAGTTTTAAGTTAGTTTATTTTTTCTCCTCATTATATTTCAAGGAGAAAAAAAAGGATAAATGAGGAAATACACATTTGTTCACATTTATTGAAACCCTAAGACATTAAAAATATGCCTAAAGTCAAAGATAAATTTAGTTTTGATAATTGTGAAGATAGGGAACGTTTTCGGCAAGGATCATTGAAGCAAGAAAAGATTTTCAGATAATCCCTCAGTGAAACAGAATGCTCCTGAGAATTCCAGATAATTGAGATTTTACTTTACAAACTCTTTATTTTGAATTACATCTGTTTTTTAAAAATATTTTAAGTTCATATATTCAGAATGCTGTTGATTTATAAGAAGTGTATTCCATTTTCTCATGGAATACATTGCATAAAAGGTTAAACACACTTTTAAAAGAACATATATGTGATCACAGTCACAGAATGTAAACTTCTTATTTACTACAGCTCTCACTTGGTTTCAAGTCTGTTTCTCAGACCAAGTAGTTAAAGTCAGAGAAAAGGAAACTAGATTGTTGCAAAGTGTAAAGTGAAATGACCTTATAACTATACTGTTGTTATAGAATCTACTGGAGTCTTAGGCACTTTGGGAAGAAGATACGATGGCAGGAGGTGGTGTGATGGCATTCCCCGTCGCAGCATCTCTCTTGCAAACAACTATCTCTGACTGCCTGAGTGCTTAGCCTTTCTCGCTTACGTACAATAATAACAACTATTGCTTATCATGAACTTGTTGCATGCTATGCATGGTACATGTATCATCTCATTCAGTCCTCACAACATCCTTGCCAGGAGTGGTTGCTGTAAGGGTAACAACTGTAGTTTGCCAAGTATTTAATATTTTCCAAGCATTGTGCTATATGGTTAATGTACATTCATTTACTCCTTACAGACGCTATATGTTTGTCAGTAGATATTTTTATTCCTCCATGAGGCTCAGAGGGGTTGAGCAACTTGCTTTATGTCATACAGCTATGGTCAGGGCTCAAACTCAGGTCTCTGAATTCTAAAGTCTGTACTCTGCATTATACCTGCTGTCTCACTATTAACTTTCGTGGGTGGTGATGGGGAACATTGACCTCCTAGAAGCTTATGACAAGTACCTAAGCAGTGTCAGTAGAATAAAAGAGAGCAAACAGCGTAGGGCCGCCTTGAGCCAGGGCTGGGGTGCTGTTTTGTAGAGCCCTCTTCAGAGTGTGAGTGCCACCTGCTGGAAGGTTGTAATGTTTCTGTGTGCTTGTGGAGTCCTTCTGAGGTTGCCACAGGTGTGAAAGAGTCAGGTTTCAAAACGCTAATTCTTAAATTTCATTTTAGGAATGCTAGGGCATTTTGAAGTTAGGTAAATCTCCTATTTGCCATAAACTTTGTTTCCTCTTTTATCTTCTTCTTCTTTTTTTTTGCAGAGAGGGAAGAGTTACACACTTTAAAAAAAGATACAATGAATGAATGCTTTCTAAAATAAAGTTTTCTAAAAATAAAGATCAATGGTCAAATGAATCATACTGTTACTTATAACAGATCAAAGAAGAATAAAAAATTGGAGTCACTTTGAGATAAGTGAGTTATTGAAGTATAAGAGGACCCTTTCCATTTAGATACCCTGAAAAAGGAATCTGGAAGCCCTGGGGGCATCAGAGACTTCGAGAAAAGAAGGTGAAGATGAAAGAGGAAGAAAGATGTGTGGATAAAAATACAAATGGATTCTGTAATTGTTAGTCTAGCACAAGGCTCCCCAAATGGAGTCAGAATTCTAAGTAGTGCTTTAGAGAAAAAAGTTTAGGGTTATAGCTTTAGATTGTTTAGGACAGTGTATATATCGTCACTTACTTAGATGCCCGCATGGAAGGGGGATCAGATAAAGTCTTGGCATGCCCACTGCACATTCTTCATTAAGGCTCCTTTGGGATCATGTTAGTGCTCTTGTAAGTGTCTGGCACAGGAGATGTTATCACTTAGTGTGGGGCTTTCACAGGAAAATCGTGCTATGCTAAACTGTTCTTTATGTGATTAAAGCATGTTTATAGTTGTATAATGTCATGTTGAACAAATATCTGTGTGACAAGAGATTAAAAGTTCATTGGTAAAATCTGATATTGCCAAGAATTTGGGGAAGTACAAGTTCAAGCATCTCCTTTCTTTTATCCCTTCTCAGATCAACTGTATAAGAAGCTTAGCTTGCATGATAGTATCTTATCTTAGCAGGTAGAATTCTGGAGGGAAAGAGCTGTGTGTCTGTGTGTGTGTGTCTGTGTGTGTGTGTGTATGCATGTGTGTAAAATATAAAGGTAATGCTCATTATAGGAAACTTGTAGAAAAATAAGAAAGAAAAAAATCACACATTATTCACTGTCCAGAGATAATTAATGTTGTGGTTTATTTCCTCTTTTATAAATGTATTTTATATTTTGCATATTTTATTTTTTTAATAGAAAAGCATACAAATTTTATTTGATGTTAAGCTTTGTGTGACACAGGGGCCTTTCTAGAAGTGAAAATGCCAAGAAATGGGTAGGCCTGAGACCTGATATGCCATTTTTAACAAAGAGCAATTAATTGTAGGGACGTGACAAGACAAAGGAAAGGGTTTAAGACTTTGAGGGGCTGCAGTGTGGGAAGGTAAATATATAGGGGAAACCAGTGGAAGATAAGGGCTGTCTTAGCATGGTTTGTCTGTGCTGGTCCAAAGCAGTGCCGACTTTCTGTCTTTTTCATGGTCATAAAACTTCCCTGGGAGAGGGGATTTATGGCAGTCCTCAGTTCTCAGTGTCTACTTTTAGTCAGGTAAGGGAAACTCTAGGAAGGCTTCTTTCTCCATCTGTTGAACCACAGATCCCTTCACTGCAGACTCATTCTTACACCAGAGTGTCACATTTTGGGCTGGTATGTTCTAATCCTCTTCACCTTCCCCCCGAATAAAAGATGAAATTTAGATCTGATGAAGGCAAAGAAATGGGAAATTTTGTTCCAACTTTCGTGGTTGGGGGTGGGGGGAACATACTGTTTCCCTTTCTTTAATTTTTTTTTTTTTAAATGGAAGTATTGTTCCAGGTGCACACTGTGGTAATTTGATACTTCTGTACGTTGCAAAATGATCACCACATAGCCTTTCTATATCACATCACAGTATTATAGCATAAGTCCTTTTTCATGTATTTTAAGACTCTTGACATATATATCTGAGACTGTGATATATGGATATACCATAATTTACTTACCAGTTTTTTCAGTGTTGGCCATTTGTGTTGTTTGCTGTCTTTGTTTATTTGTTCCTTCAGTAGATAGAGAATGCACTTGTGTGGCATTTGTAGCATATTTATTTTTTGCTGGCCTTGGAAGTAATCACTGCTTTGATCAACCTGTTTCAGTTCCTCAAGTGTCTCCCTTTGTTCCCTGTTCCTTTGTATCATTTTCTTCAGGATTTTGTAGCATTTATTGCATTCACAGCCCTTTTAAGGAATACCCTCATAGTACCCTTTTGCTTTTTCAGTTCTATACCAGGTTAAATATTTCACCCTGAGCCATTAAGAGCTATGTTTCTGTTCTTTACATCAAGCCAGCACCCTTATGCTTTTGCTAAGAGTGGTGCTAGTTGAGAGAACAATTCCTTTTTAAGCCTAAAATAAATGTAGCTTGTGGCAAGTCTGAGTCCCTAAAAGAACTATGTTAGACATAGTCTGCTGCTGCTGCTAAGTCGCTTCAGTCGTGTCCGACTCTGTGCGACCCCAGAGACGGCAGCCCATCAGGCTCCCCCGTCCCTGGGATACTCCAGGCAAGAACACTGGAGTGGGTTGCCATTTCCTTCTCTAGTGCATGAAAGTGAAAAGTGAAAGTGAAGTCGCTCAGTCGTGTCCCACTCCTAGCGACCCCATGGACTGCAGCCTACCAGGCTTCTCCGTCCATGGGATTTTCCGGGCAAGAGTACTGGAGTGAGGTGCTGTTGCTTTCTCTCAGACATAGTCTAGTCAACTTATTAAAAAGACAAAATCATTCAAAATGCCTTTTGAAAAGATAGCAACGTTTTGTAATATTCCAAGCTACTTACTGGTTGATTTTTGTAAGAATCAGGTAAATTCAGTAGATTTAATTCTTTTGACAAATATTTATTGAGTACTTACTATGTGCTCATGACCATATTAAGCCCTAGGAATATAAAACCAGCAGAAACTTTGCCTGCTTGGAGCTTGTATGTTAATGGAGAGAGATACACGATAAATAATATAAAATAAATAAACAATACCTAGGTCCTCTACTCCTTAAATGAAGCCTTGGGAACAGATTTATTTTCAATAGTTTTTTTTTTTAATTTTAGAAAGATTGTGTGTGTGTGTGTGTGTGTGTGTGTGTGTGTGTGTGTATATATATATATATATGTATATATATATATATATAATATATTACCTAATACCCAGGGGGAATTCTGATGCACCAATCAAATCTAGTAGTTTCTCTATCATATTAAAAGTATGAGCATTCACACTCAGTTGGATTAATAAAGACTATAGCAGCTTCATGTTATTGCTAATGAGATACTTCTATAAAATGAATATTAAAGGATAATTTTCAAAACAGATAAAATTATGACTGTGATCCAGATATAAAATGAGCACATTTTAAAGATTTTATTTAACTTATTAAATAAAGGAACCTAGTAGATAGTATAACCCGTTCAAAGAAGAATCTATGGGCTTCCCAGGTAGTGCTGGTGGTAAAGAACCTGCCTGCCAACGCAGGAGACATAAGAGATGTGGGTTCAATCCCTGGGTGGGGAAGATCCCCTGGAGGAGGAAATGGCAATCCACTCCAGTATTCTTGCCTGGAGAATCCCATGGACAAGGAGCCTGGCAAGTTATAGTCCATAGGGGCACAAAGCCTTGGCCATAACTGAAGTGACTGAGCACGCAAAGGAGAGTCTATAGGACAGACACACTTGTAGGTCAGGAATATTAAAGTGATGTCCAATTTAAGGTAGCTTTAGCATCTTCCACAATGGGAGAGTGAATGTAGATAAGCAAGAATTATTCTGCATTATCATCGGTTATCTATAATGTGCAGAGTTGTACAATAGCTTCCATAGCATCAGAATCAGATAACCTGAAAGAATGTGCCTCTGACAATGCGTTTTTTCCATTGAAGTGTAAAAATTTGTTTTCCTACCCGAGTTACTAGAAAACTTCTGGTTTTCTAAGCTCTCTAGAATTATACCTAAGGGATATAGACCTATATACTATGTTCAGTAGTGATAATACTTTGCAGAAAAATAAAGAAGCAGCGGGATGGTTATAATTTTAAATAGAAGGACCAGAAAAGATCTGAGGAGAATACTGAGGATTGAGAACTTTTGCCTGAGTAACTGGAGTGATGGAGTTGCTATTAACTGAGGCTGGGGAAGAGCAGTTGGGGTGGAGGGCAGCGGAGGTGGAGATGACAACCTCAGTGTGACTTTCAGACGTTCAAGGAGAGATGTTGAGGCATTTTTGGTACATATACATAGCTGGACTTCAGGGAGTAGGCGTTGACTAGAAATAAACGTTTGGGAGTTAATGTGTATAGGTGACATTTAAAATCCCCAAACTGGATGAGATCACTTAGAAAAGCTCCTTCTACATGCCATACCTTGTGCTAGTTCCTGGAGAGATAAATTTAAAATTGTCTTTGCCCTCAAGGAGCTTATGGTCTACCAGGGGAGGCAGATGTGAAGTGAAAACAGTATAAAAGTATATCAGTACAACTGTACATCAAGTACACAGGATTCGGTTAAGTCATATCTGAGTTATCCTAAACTCCATCACCCTCACAGTCGCTTGTTCAGTGGCCCAGCCATCAGACACGCACAGAAGAAGGTCACAGCGTGGTACCTTTTATATCAGCTGGCTTCTCCCCTAACCTACTGCACCCAGCATGTTTCTAGTGATCCTGGAGAACCTCACTGGGGACACTTCTGCATGGCCTGCAAGCCTCCTCATTATGTGGCCTTTGCCTTACTGCTTGCTTTAATTCCTCAGTTCTGTCCCTAGTGACAGAGATGATCAGTTTTGTATTTTTTTTTATTACTGTATAGCTGACATACAATATTATATAGGTTACCAGTGTACAGTATAGTAATTCACAATTTTAAAAGGTTATACTCCATTTATAGTCATTATAAAATTTTGGCTGCATCCTCCGTGTTGTACAGTACCTCCTTGTAGCTTATTTTGCACCTAGTAATTTGTGCCTCTTAATCCCGTATCCCTATATTGACCGCCCCCCTCCATTGGCTACCACTGGTTTGTTCTCTTTACCTGTGAGTCTGCTTCTTTTTGTTATGTTCACTAGTTTGTTGTATTTTTTAGATTCCACATGTAAGTGATGCATACAGTATTTGTCTTTCTCTGACTTATTTCACTTCGCATAATGCCCTGCAAGTCCATCCAGGTTGCTGCAAATGGCAAAATTTCCTTCTTTTTTTATGCTTGTAGTCTGTATTTTGAAACACCATTCTGATTGTTGAGTGAAAAATGAATTAGGAGAGGGAACAAAACAAACATAGTTTGCTATTTCTTACTCTCTGCTTGCCTTCACACTGATATTTAGTGATTTATAAAGACCTGTAGGGTTGGAATTCTCTGGTGGTACAGTGTTTAGGACTACACAGTTTCATTGCAGTGGTTTTGGGTTCAATCTCCAGTCAGGGAACTAAGATCCCAAATACCATGTCACATTCCCCCTGCCAAAAAAAAAAAAAAAAAGACTGGAAGGGTAGAAAAAGTATAATAGGTATGCAGAAATTGCAAGTGTATATTGCTATACAGTGCAATTTTGGGGATTAGGGGAAATTTTCTAGTAAATGCATGGTGTTGCAAACTTTACACTCTTCCCTCCTGTATTTCATAGAAAAGGTAACCTGAATGGCAGTTGCTAAAAAAAAAATCAAATATAAAATTACTATAGGATCCAGCAATTCTACTTTTTGAGTATATTTTAAAAATTGAAAGCAAGAAGTCAATAGATGTTTGTACATCAGTCTTCAAGGCAGTGTTATTCATAATAACCAAGGGTGAAATCAACCCAAATGTCCATAGGATGATGGGAGGGATGAATGAATAAGCAAATGTGGTATATGCATACAATGAAATATTATTAATACATACCCTTAAAAAGAAAGGGAATTCTTTCCTACATAGATACATCCACACAACACGGATGAATCTTGAAGACACGTGAAGTGAAGGAAGCCAGACACAAAAGAACAAATATTGAACGACTGCATTTATATGAAGTACTTGGCATCATCAGATTTCTAGAGACAGAAAGCAGAACGGGAGGAGATGGGAATGGGAGATACTGTGTCATGGACAGAGCGCCAGTCTGTGATGATGAAAGGCTCTAGAGGAGGGATCGAGGGGTGGTTCTGGAACGCAGTGTACTTAATGCCCCTGAGCTACACACTTAAAAATAGTTAGAATGGTAACTTTTATGTCTATTTTACCACAAAAAAGTGACCTGGAAATACCTTGGAGTTGTAAGAAAGAACCAGAAAGGTTCCTATAAGCTAATACTGTGCTGGATAATGAAAGATTTACAAGAAAGTAAAACATAACTGCGATCTTTTGTGTAAATATTCATACTTGCTTTGATTTGCATAAATGGTTGGAAGACTCACCAAGCAACTAAAAAAAGTTCCTTCTAGGAGGGAGGCCAGCCTGTGGTCCCTGGGGGACGGAGTGGTGATGAGGCATTTCAATGTGTTTCCTTTAACGTACATTTGAGTTTTGAACTGTGTAGATGTATTAGATGTATTACCTATTCCAAATAATGTTTAAACATGGAACTTAAGGTGGAGTCACTGTAGAGAGATCAGTAATTTGTAGTCACAAAAAAGCCTAATTTTTTAGAGGTGTTGATTAAATACTGCTACATGTGACATGCCCTCTCCCAGACAGGTGGAGTCCAGGGTTCAGGGGTCTGTGCCAGTGTTTGGTGTTTTGGGAGCTTGGTTTAGGTGTAGAAGTGAGTTTTACCTTTCCTTCCCCTGCAGGCAGGAAAGAGGACATATTCTGGATAGACATTTAATAAAGTCAAACCCTCTAATCTAATATTTTTCTCTGCCTCGTTGATCTGTTTGTATGTCTGTCTTTCCTTCTGCATTGTGGGAACAGATGACAAGGACTTTATCTGAACTGGAAAAAGCATGGACTTTGGAATCAGGCAGAACTATTTAAATCCAAACCTCTTCTCTTTCTAATGTTTGACTTTGGTCAAGTTACTTTTTAACACTGAACCCGAGCTTCTGTGTGCATCGTAGGGTTGTTGGAAGGATTAAGTGAGAGAGAAAACAGGTACATACAATCACCTTGCACATAGAAATTATTCAGTGCGAGCTTTGTCCCCTCTTCCTTTGTGTATTTTCCACGGAACTTTACATTTAAAAGGCATTTGAAGTATTTAACAAATTGACTGTGTTTATACCTATTAAGTCTGAACCCTGGTTAAGGACGGTATGAGGCAGGCATATTTAGAAGACTTCCACCTTGAGCAGCTAATGTTATTGTTGCTAAATATTTCATCAAGCAACTGCCTGTTATGGGCCAAGAACTAAGTTTTCACTTGCTGATATGGTCTATCTTTCCTTCTTATTATCAGAGTCCAGCTTGAAGCTTCTGCTTTGTGAAAGGTCTAGTCTTTTCTCTGTTTATAGGGCCTCTTTTCTATACCAGTTTTATCAATGGGTGTGAGACTCATTCTGTTATGCTCTCTACTCTTCTGAAAAACCTGTCTCAGGCTCTTGGCATGGGTTAGTTAGCTAGGGATTGATAAACATCTTTCCTCCTTTTGTCAAATTGAGCACATACTATGTTGGAGTGGATATAAGCAGTATTCCTGCTTCCCTAGAAGCCTTTCCTCTAGTTAAAAAAAAAAAAATTACACACATTCCAAAATACACTTCATTATTTAGCAATATGGTATTATTTTTGTTTACTATTTTACATCTTACCATGTAAAAGGGTCCCGTTTTCCAAACATACATATTACAGAGAAAGGATTGGAAAGAGATGTACCAAGATGTGGACAGAGTTTATCTCTAAGTTATGGTATTTGGGTGGTGTGGTTTTTTTTTAAACACTAGTTATCTGGATGGTCTAAATTTTCAAAAATTTCATTTTGAAGTTATGGGGAGTGCATTATTCTCTGCTAACAGAATAGTGACCCTTCTCTTCCTCTTGCCTTCAGCTTTTGCGAGAATTGAAGCACCCTAATGTGATCGCCCTGCAGAAGGTGTTCCTTTCTCACAGTGACAGGAAGGTGTGGCTGCTGTTTGATTATGCAGAACACGATTTATGGGTAAGTCTAAACTCACTTTATTTTTAGGATAATAATTTTATATAGGTATGAAGAATAAATGTATGTGCTCCATACTGCTAATGTACAGAAAGGAAAACTTGCTCTGTTGACCATAGTTTCAAAATGAATATACTAAAGGTAAATTTTGATTTAAAAGAATTAGAGTAATAAACATGAACATCCTGTTTTATAGTATTTGTCACATTCAGAAATTTCACTTCAAAAAATGTTCCTGAGTGGGAGATTGTAGTTTTAGGTAATTAATGGCAGTTTCCTAATATGTTCTAGGGAAATTACTTTCTTTTGCACTGCACACATATTTAACTGTTCATATTTAACAGTTATGTGCTTGTGAATAGTTTTCCTCTCTAAGTGAAGGTCCTCTCTTGCAGCATTTTGCCATTTAAAATTTACTCCACCAAACAAATATGTACAGGTCTGCAAATATTAGGGATTTTTTAAAAACAATAAATAAAAGAAGCCAAAAATTCTAATTTCACATGTTTAAAGTTAGGAATCAAGTCATTTAAACATTTTATCCCAGGAGCTCCCAAAAGTACAAAACAAATTCAAACTTGGCAGTAAGTTCAAACTTCAGATAATTAAATTTTGATTCAATAGAATGTGGTTTGTCATTTATATAAATTATAACTCTTTTCAAGAATAACTTTAACAGACTAATAGGCCTTGAAAGAAATTTCCTTATAGCAGATATTGACAAGAACCTCTTCTGTCACGGATATCTAGTACCCATGTTGGCATGTTTTGGGCAAATGTTGGATGGAGATGGAGGTGGATGTGGGAGTGCAGGGGGCAGGTGGAATTTCTTCCCCTCCCACAGTATAACATGTGTACATAAAAATTTGGATATGATGATCCGGTTTATATTTATTTCAATGCAATTGGATTCCCCATTTTTCTCTTCCTGCTTGTGTCTAGTGACTGCTATTTACTATTGACTACTCAGACTATATCCTAATTTCATTATGTGACAAAAGAAGGTGGAACTTTCCAATAATTCTGATATATATGCAGTCAGTAATGTTACCCAAATGCACTAAGTACTAACTTTATTTTATAGAACAGTAAAGATTTACAGAGTTTTTTTCCTCTTTTCCTTCTGTCAGTAGAGAATATAATTAATGCTATTTTAAGGCAGGGTTTAAATTATAAACCCTTTTTACTTCTTGGTTTTACTTAATGCAGATCTTAGTGGTTTCAGTAAGTCATCATAACAACCACATTAATAATGTCACATTCACCTTCAATATAGATTCTGTTTTGGTTGGAGCTTAGTATTTATTTTTCTTTGTGTCATTATTGGCCTTTAATAAGTAATCTTAAAACGTACTTATTGCAGCCTTTATTGTGTTTTTTTGACATAGGCAAAGACTATGTTATTCTAATATATATTTTCTAATTTTTAGCATATTATTAAGTTTCACCGTGCATCAAAAGCAAATAAAAAGCCCATGCAGTTGCCAAGATCTATGGTTAAATCATTACTTTACCAGATTCTTGATGGGATCCATTACCTCCATGCAAATTGGGTGCTTCACAGAGATCTGGTAAGTATGTTTCTTTTAAATTGATCAGTGTTTTGTTCTCTCCTTGTAAAAATAACTTTTCTTCTTGGTACAGTTATGATGAACATTAATTATAGAAAAATTTGAAAATGCATGTAGGCAAAAAGAAGGAAATAAAAATCACCCATAAGGCTATGATCAAAAGAGTACCATTATTAACTTTTAGCGTATGTTCTTTCCTTGCATTTACACACAACTGTTAAGTGTCAATGTGGTTTTTAACAAATGACCTGCATAATCTTAATGAGATGGCTGTACGTAAAACAAATACCTTTTAATCCATTTTGTTTTTCATAATTTTGCTTACTGTTCGTAAAAATGTTAATAATTAAAGACTGAGTTCTTATTGTTTTCAAAGCTGAACTGAAATAATGACATTGCATTCAGTAAGTAGAATTAAGTAAATGAATAAATCTAACAGGGGAAATATACTTATTAGGCATATTAACCACAATTCAAATATTTGATTTTACTTTTTTACTCAGCACACACATAACAAAAATTTAATATCAAATTATACGTTATACATCTTTTCATTGTTATTATTTTAGTTTATGTTGATGAAATTCTTTTGTTTGTTCTTAAGAAATATGGGTGCTGAATAGCTGTAATACCCATGAGTTTATAATTGGAACTTTTATTTTGCTTAGGCTTTTGGAGATTCTAGGGATATAGTAGGGATAAATCTAGGTCGACTCAGTTCTTTTAACTGAGGGGAAGTATTTATTATAGAAAGGAATGCTACCTTGTCAGTTAGGCCTAGTCTTCCGACTTGAGCGTCTCGTGATATGGCATTTAAGTTAAATTGGGGGCCAAAGGACAGCACAGAGCTGCATTTACCATTTCAACAGAAGCATTTCACCTCATAATTTTAAACTGAGGTTCTCATTGCATTCCACGTATCTGCTTTACTATTACCTGTGAATCAGCATGTATGAAAATAATTCTTGGGTACATGAAGTTCTAGGTCAAACCCTCCTTCATAAATGGTTTTAGATTTTAATTTGCTACTTAATATAGCCTTGTGAGTTATATTCTTGAGGTCATATTCATGTTTGAATCATTTATCAGAATCCTTTACTGAACATTAATCTCAGCTCTTCTTTTCATAAAATTGTATATTTCTTCTAAGTAGGATGTGTCGTTAGTGTGTTAGTTGCTCAGTCATGTCCCGCTCTTTGCAACCCCATGAACTGTAGCTTTCATGAAGATTAATCTCAACTCTTTTTTCGTAAAATTTTATATTTTTTCTAAGTAAGATAGTTTGACACATTTTACTTGTGATGGCACTGCCTGCATGTCCAGTAGTACTAAAACCTGGCATAGCCAGGACTCCGTTTTCTCCCACCCAAACTCGCTACTGCTTTAAGTCCTCTATCCTGGTGATGGGGACTTCCCTGGTGCCTCAGATGGTAAAGAATCTGCCCGCAATGGAGGAGATCCGGGTTGGATCCCTGGATTGGGAAGAGCCCCTGGAGAAGGAAAGGCTACGCACTCCAGTCTTCTTGCCTGGAGAATTTCATTGACAGAGGAGCCTAGTGGGCTACAGTCCATGGGGTTGCAGAGTCAGACACGCTGAGCGACTAACACTCATAGACATCCTGGTGATGGCACAACCCTCCTTCTAGCCGAGACACTTCTTTTACCACTTGCAGACCCTTGTACTCCACATCTGGAGCCTGTCTAGTCCGGTCAGTTTCCCCGCTGAAGTCTCTCTTGCATTCATCTGCTGCTATTCCTAGTGCCTCATTCCTAGTTCAGGCCTTTCCTTTCTTTTTCTTGTAGGATGGTGCTAGCCTCTTGTCTCCTTGTCAGCCATCCTTTTCCCTTCCAGTCCACTGTAGACCTTCAGAATAATTACTCAATCCCTGCTCAGGAACTTTGAAATAGTTCCTCACTGCTAAGAGATTAAAGCTCTCATTCCTTTTTTGGCTTCTGAGGTCTTGTCAGGTATACCTCTAGCTGCCTTTAAAATTTTTTTCCTATATCCCTATAATCTCTCACATACAGTATACTATTGAACTACTGATTATTCCTTAGATCCTCCTGAGATTTCCTGCCTCAGTGGCATTTATTTCTCTTGTCTCCTGTCTCCACGTATTCAGATATTACCTGTTTTTCAGAACTTGCACAAATGGTAAACTTATACTCATATCCATCCCTACTTGGAAATAATCTGTCCTCCTTGTTGGTTACTGTTGTACTTCATCTTTGCTCCTCTTCTGGCATTTGTCTGTTAGCACTATAGTAATTTATATAGATGTCTAGAAGATGTTCTAGGCCATAAAGTCATTGACAGAGTAGGGTCAGTGGTTCATTTTGGTATACTACTGCTCTGTATACAATAGATACTGAGTAAATATATTGATTATTACAGCATGTTTTTTTATTTCCTTGTATTAATACGTGCAAAGCATGGACTGGGGAGGACAGTACAAACGTGACTATATCAAGACTTTCCTAGGAATTTAGGTTGAGAGAAGAACTAGAACATGTACACAGATAATTATGCTACAAGACAGATGAGAGAGGTTGTGATCATGGCCATGTGAGAAGCACAGACTGAATGCTACTCAAGGTGAGAAGAGGTTCTGAATGGAGGCAGAAGCGAAAGCTTCAGAGAGGTGCCGTTTATAATTTAAAGAGAGATTTGAGAGATGAGGGTAACCTAGTGGAGTGTTGGATGTGACATTTCTGCGGGGAGAAAGCACTTGAATTATCTCAGAGAGAATATGTATTTCTGTCAGGTTCAAAAATGGATAAGCTGAATTAGGGTAGTATGAAGTCAGACTAGGAAGATATGAGTTGGAGCCTGATTGAGGAAGGCCCTAAATATCAGGCTAGGGAGTTTGTTTGTTTTTAAGTACTGAAAGTTTGTAAGCAACAGAATTAAGGGTTTTTTTCCTGATTAAATTATTTTTCCCTATTAAAGAACCCACCACTGATTCTTATTACCTCTTACATAGCATGGACTCCACACACACACACACACACACACACGCAATATATATTATAGATATATTATTGAATTATAGTTGATTTACAGTGTTAATTTCTGCTGTACAACAAAGTGATGCAGCTACATGTACACTTTTTAAAAATATTCTTTTCCTTTTCGGTTTATCATAGGACATTGAATATGTTCCCTGTGCTGTAGGACCTTATTGTTTATCCATTGTACATAGACTAGGTTTCATCTGCTAACCCCAGCCTCCCATTCCATCCTTCCCCCAACCCTCTTCCCCTTGGCAACCACAAGTCTGTGCTGTATGTCTGTGAAACGGTTTCTGTTTCATAGTTAGGTTCATTTGTTTCATATTTTAGATTCTCCATACAAAGGATATAATGCCGTATTTGTCTTTCTCTTTCTGACTTAATTCCGCTTAGTGTGATAGCCTCTAGTCGCATCCTTGTTGCTGCAGATGGCGTTGGTGTTTGCTTTTTCGTGGCCGAGTGATACTCCATTGTATCTGTGTACCACATCTTATTTATCTGTTCATCTTGTCAGTGGGCTTTTAGGTTGTTTCTGTGTCTCGGCTGTTGTGAATATTGCTGCTGTGAACATAGGTGTGCTTATATCTTTTTGAATTACAGTTTTGTCTGGATACATATTCAGGAATATATATCCAGACAAAACTATAATTTCCAGGAGTTGGATTGCTGGGTCACATGGTAACACTATTTTCAGAGTTTAAGGAATCTCCATACTGTTTTCCATAGTAACTACACCAATGCACATTCCCACCAGCAGTGTAGGAGGATTCCCTTTTCTCTGCATCCTCTTCAGCATTCGTTATTTGTAGACTTTTTAATGATGGCCATTCTGACTGGTATGAGATGGTACCTCACTGTAGTTTTGATTTGCATTTCTCTAAAAATTAGTGATGTGAAGCCTCTCTTCATGGGCCATTGTGCCATTATTGGCCGTCTGTATTAGCATGGACATAGTATTGAAGACATGTTCTGAATGTGGTTCTGACCTAGTATAGCATTTGTTTATATTTTACCTGTACAGTCCCTTAGTGCCTCTACTCCTTAAACAAGTAACTCTAACAAGATCTGAAGCTTGAAACCAGTAAGAATATAGTCTTTGATAGCCTCCTTAGCTCTTCGCTGATCTTGAGGCCTACTATCTGGACCATATTGCCATACTGTCATGGTTTCGCCAAAAGATTTTCTGGAATAGATTTAAAACCATATGTTTACTTTATAGATACATTCTGCAGTAGATATAGAAATATAGAAATATGAATATGGTTAAAAGGGGTATGATGGAGACTTTTGAAAAACTTTTTTGTGTGAGCTTAAGGGTAGAGTTGCAGTTTTAGTCAATGAGTAGGTTTTTCAAATGCTTCATTTCCTACTACTGTAGGAAATTTGGGTTTACACTGTTAGTCACAACTGTTTCAGAGTGCGTACCATCTCTAAATTTTAATTCTGTGTGAGAAACGTAGGAAATTCATACAATTAAAAGTGTTAGAGTAAATATAAAATTGCAGTGTAATAGTATATCTCAACAAATTTAAAAAGTAAATAAAAACCAGTGCTTTGAAGCACATCATCAATGAGGTTGATGTTTTTCATTGTGATTAAGTGCATATCTGGAAAAATAATTACACCATTTGGATCCTAGAATGTAATACAGAGATAGAGAATTT
The DNA here is from genome assembly GCF_023091745.1 of Budorcas taxicolor. Taxonomy (NCBI): domain Eukaryota; kingdom Metazoa; phylum Chordata; class Mammalia; order Artiodactyla; family Bovidae; genus Budorcas; species Budorcas taxicolor. The sequence goes on from NC_068918.1 coordinate 31,252,471, forward strand.
CAATAAAGTCATCAAAAATGTTACTTACATTGAGAAATTGTTTTAAAAGGAAAGGAGAAAAGGAGCTAAATGTATTCAACTTAGAAAAGAAACAGTAAATAGAGACATAAGTCTATAAATATTTGGAACTTGTAAACACCAAGGGAGGAAAGATGTATTTTAATTTTACAGCAGGATATAGCCAAGAGTAAGAAGATGAACTACATGAAATGAGATGACTCACTTTTATGACATTATTATTCTGGTAGGCTGGAAGAATGCCAGGATATAGTTTATCTCTTTATCAAAATTTTGAACTTCTTGAGAGCAAGAATCAGATCTCACTAATTTTTGTATTCCTAGTGTTGGCATAATGGTTGTACTCATAAGTTACTTGAATTGAATTTTAGCCAAGCATCTGGCAGTTGCACATGATTCTTTAGCAAAGGTAGAGAAATGTGGGCTAAATGGTAGTATTGTTAGGTGGATTCACGGCTCCTTTGTTACAGAATCTTGCTACTGGATCAGCGGCATAAACTGAACTATAAGTTAAACTCTTCTTTTTCCCCTTCATATCTCTATGTTTAGCAGATGATAAATGCTAGGTCTTTATTAAATGAAGCATTTGAATGAATGCTCTAGGGTTCTAACCCTAGCTCTGTCTTTTAAAAAATATGGCAGTTCCATTGCAAAATTCTAACTTGAATTTTATATGGTATTCTTCACAATAGTGGGCTAGTAGTGGGTCATTTGAAGTTCATAGGCACAAATAGCTAGTATATGGTCTGCAAACATGGTACGTGCAAATTTTTGTGAGATCCAGTTGGAGAAAATAATTTTACATCTTGTAATCTTTTGAGTTTTATTATTAATTAACATCTACGGAACAGTTTTGGATTGGTATAAAGTTACTTCTGTTTCAGACCTAGAAAGTGAAAGTATTACTTGCTCAGTCATGTCCAACTCTTTGTGACCCCGTGGACTGAAGCCCACCAGGCTCCTCTGTCAGCTAAATTCTCCAGAGAAGAATACTGGAGTGGGTTGCCATTCCCTTCTCCAGGGGATCTTCCTGACCCAGGGATCAAACCTGGGTCTCCTGGTTTGTAGGCAGCTTCTTTATCATCTGAACTACCAGTAGGCTTGGTTATAGCCCTGAAGACTTATTTATTCTATTAGAGTCACAGTTTTCTGTAAGTTAATCATGAAAGTGACAACTCATTCCTTTTGCTGTATTCTGTTCATTACAAGTCACTAGGCATAGCCCATGTTTGTCTTCCCTGGTGGCTTGGTAGTAAAGAACCCACCTGCCAATGCAGGAGACATGGGTTCAGTCCCTAGGTCGGGAAGATTCCCTGGAGGAGGAAATGACTACCTACTCCGGTATTCTTACCTGGGAAATCCCATGGACAGAGGAGCCCGCTCCTCTGTGGGGTTGCAAAAGAGTTGGACATGACTTGGCAGCTGAGGACACAGGCATAGCCATATTCAACAGGAACAGCTACATAAGAGTGTGTGTACTGGGGGTGGGGATGATTGGAAACTATGTCTGAAGCTGCCTACCATAGGTCTGAGAGGCTTTTTAAATGATGTTTGGATCCTGTTATTGTCCTTTTTATTTAGTTAAAATACAGTAAAGAAAATGCAAGAAGTCCCCTCCTTTCATATACAGCCTCTTCCATGTATAAAAGCTGCTTGTGTAGTAAGAATTTCAGGATAGTTCTAGTTCTAAAGAGTAATGAAACGTTATAAAGTACCAATTATTCCTTCTCTTTTCCATTCTTCAGTGATTTACTCCCAAAATTTGGTATATGTTCCTTACTCTTCCCCTCCTCACCTCTCCCCTCACTCTTTCCCCACCCTGCTATTAGATCACAAGTTTAATCCACGTAAACCTAGAGGGTGTGTGCAACTGAGATCCAGGATTTTTCACTTCGAACATACTGAGAGGTTCTTTCTTTGTTGGGCAGTCTGAGGCATATTCTTATCACTAATATTAGTACTTATTATTATTTTTCACTCATGTATGTAATAGCAAAAATGCAAGGAAAAATTTAAGTGATGACAAAAACATTGTTTCCCAAGGTTGCTCATGCTGTTGAGTTCTACCAGCTAGCTGACAAGCAGTAAAAGGACAGCATGAAATATAGTCCTTTAGCCAAAAAGAGCATTTGAAGACTCTCTAGGAACATCATTATAGGAAAGTGCTATATATGAAATCAAAGATGGCTCTTTGTTTTCTACTCAACTGGAAAAAAAAGTGCTGTGCTGTTCTTTGTGAAAGTTTGATTAAAATATTAAATGCTTGGTTGTTGGAGAAGTGTCTAGAAAATCTCTCTGTGCCTCACAGCTTCTCTTTGTATCTTGTGTGACAAGGAGATGCATCAAAGTCTTTAATTTTGCCTATGCTAAACAGGGCCCGATAAGGCAAATGTTGATACTTCAAAGAAACCCTTAAAATCTTACTGTAGCCATCATTTCAGCATTTTGCAGGCATTTTGATAATATTTCAGAATTTTAGCTTTGTTCTTATGGTATGGGAGCTTTGAGACCCTAGATTTAAAAAAAAATTATTTCTGAGATGGTTAATCTTGCTACTCAAGCCTTAGTTTATTCCTTTGTGAAATGGCAGTGATAGGTGCTTTACATGGTGTTGACTTTGTAGTGTTAGCTCTGCTGCTGCTGCTGCTAAGTCGCTTCAGTCGTGTCCGACTCTGTGCGACCCCATAGACGGCAGCCCACCAGGCTCCCCCGTCCCTGGGATTCTCCAGGCAAGAGTACTGGAGTGGGTTGCCATTTCCTTCCCCAATGCATGAAAGTGAAAAGTGAAAGTGAAGTCGCTCAGTCGTGTCCGACTCTTAGCGACCCCATGGACTGCAGCCCACCAGGCTCCTCCGTCCATGGGATTTTCCAGGCAAGAACACTGGAGTGGGGTGCCATTGCCTTCTCCAGTGTTAGCTCTAGAGTTCCTGATTTTCTGAAGAAGCTTCTTCTGTACATTCTTCTGAATATCATCAGCAATCCAGTATTGCCCTTGCTTTTAACTGCTTTCTTCTCTGGAATTCCTTTAGCCAGATGCTCTTCCTAGCCCCTTCTAGTTTACAGAGTAGAGCCCTACTATAAATATGTGAAACATGGTTCTTGGTATTTAAAAAAAAGGTAGGCCATGTTTCATCTGGTTTATATTTAAATATTGCTAATATTTTTTGCCAAGTCTTGTATTTAAGAATACAGGAAACTTGCTTAAATGAGATCAAAGTTAGTGTTTCACATAACTTTTCATTCAAACAATTCCATGTTAATCAAATGACTATTATTTTTCATTTGATTTATTAAGAATTGTGACAGAAAGTAGTATTTATTTTAATATGATTTAATCACCCTAATTTCTTTCGGAATGCAGAGCTAACAATGAGAAAAGTTAACTGTGGTCTGTTCATTCTAACCTGTAATTTTAGGCGATTTTGGATAGTCACAGATCTTGCCACATTGAAGATTCGCACTAGGGCTTGGTTCCTGACTAGCTCCTTAGAGCCAGTCCTGCACGGTCAGTGGCTCAGCTGCTCCTGGCGGCAGGCTGGAGGCCTTGACTGTGGCGACGTCACCTGTGTGCAGGGACTCTTGTCCTGCTCCCTCGGAACAGCCTTCGTGAAGATAGGTAAGGGAGTGCTGCTCACGATGCTCTGGACCCTGCCACACATACTTTACAAATGCAAGAAGGGACGGTTGAAGTGTTTTCTAGAGGTGGGGCTGCAGTTCATTTTGGCATGTCAGTTTTTCCATCCTCCCTACCCACAGCCCAGTCACTGGAGTTTCCAGCAGAGTCCCGTACATCTGTCGGTTTGAGTGAGCGCGTAATGCTCTACCGTCTGTTGCATAGGCAGGTGATACATAGTAAGAATCACACTTCTTAGAGGGTCAGCTTCAAGGGGGACATGGTTTCACTCACAGTGGCCTGTAAGGCCTCTTGAGCTTCAGCTCAGGGTCAAGATTCTTTTGATGATCGCTGAGTTCAGTATAGTTTTTTGCCTGCACTCAGAAACACATGATATAGAAGGTTATTTGCAAGTTAACTTCATAGTCCCTAAAAGGGTATATAGTCAAGGTATCTTCCACAGTGACAGCAATGGCAGAAACCGGTGAGGAACCGGGGCATACAGAAGGAGCCCCAGTACTTTGAGTCCTAGGTTTAAGACTGAAGAATTAATTCAGGCATACTGTTTCAGTAACTTTATTGAAGTAGAACTTGTATACAATAAAATGCACCCATTTTAATTACAAACTGATGAGTTAGGACAAATATATATACTGCCACGGGCATTCTTTATTATTTTTTTATCGAAGTATAATTGACTTGCAACACTCCATTGGTTCTAGGTACACAACATAATGATTTGATATTTCTATACGTCACAAAATGATCACAGTAAGTCAATAGCAAATTTAGGGCAGTTTTCAAAGACCAAAGTCACCATACAAAGTTGTTATAAAATTGTTGAGTGTATTTCCCGTGCTGTACCTTTCATTCCCATAACTTATTTATTTTGTAACTGGAAGTTTGTACTTCTTTATCTCCCTCACCTATTTCACTCATCCCCCCCCACCCCCGACCCCTCCCCTCTGGAAACCACCTGTCTGTTCTCTGTGTCTCTGAGTTTGTTTCGTTATGTTTGTCCATTTGTTTTGCTTTTCATACTCCATGTATAAATGCAATCATTTTGTACTTGTCTTTGACTTTACTTCACTTAGCATAATACCTTCCAGGTTCATTGATATTGTTGGAAATGGAAGATTTTATTCTTTTTTGTGACTTGAGTAGTATTCCATGGTGTGTGCGTGTGTACACCACATCTTCTTTATCTGTGTATCAGTGGACACTTAGGTTGCTTCTATATCTTGGCTATTATAAATAATGCTGCACTGAACATAGGGGTGCAGATATCTTTCTGAATTACTGTTTTTGTTTTTTTCTGAACAATACCCAGGAATGGAACTGCTGGATTGTATGGTGGTTCTATTTTTAAGAAAATATGTATACTATTTAAAAAAAAATTTGGGGGGGCGGCCCACACCAAGAGGTATATGGAATCTTAGTTTCCCCTACCAGGGATTGAACCTGCATCCCCTGCATTAGAAGAGCAGAGTCTCAACCACTGGACTGTCAGTGGAAAAGCTCCCACAAATTTTTATAATAATTTCTTACCAAATTTGTTAAGGACCCAAACTAATTCCAAGTTGCATGGCTATTCACAAACCTTTTCCATTAGAAAACTGTTATATACCAAGGAGGGCTTCCCACATGGCGCTAGTGGTAAAGAACCTGCCTCCCAATGCAGGAGACCTAAGAGACATAGGTTCACTCCCTGGGTCCAGAAGATCCCCTGGAGGAGTGCATGGCAACCCACTCCGGTATTCTTGCTTGGAGAATCCCCTGGACAGAGGAACCTGACAGGCTGCAATCCATAGAGTTGCAAGGAGTCGGACACAGCTGAAGTGACTTAGCACACATGCATGGAGATACCAAGGAAGGGCTTGATCATTTAGCTGTGAAAGATTTAAAGACCCAAGAGTAGGTGGGAACAACAGGGGTTAGCAAATGACATTTACCTCTTAAGTCACTGGCAAATTCAGGGTAGCTCTCAAAGACCAAAATAAACTAAGGGTTTTAGTTTAATATAGCACAATTAACATTATTAAGACTATTTGCACCTGATATTATGCATTGAACAGACACAGATGCTCTCATTAGGTAGGTCACTTCCAAGCCTTCAGATCTTGACTTTGGTCGAGACTAGACTCTTGAGAGGCAACTGAGACTATGCTTCCAAATAAAATTATACTCAGTGCATTAGTTTCCTATTACTGCTGTAACAAATTGCCACAAATTTAGTGGCTTAAGACACACAAAGTAAACACAAAATGGGTCTCACTGAACTAATAATCAAGGTGTTGGCAAGGCTTTGTTTCTTTGTGGAGACCCTAGGGAAGAATCTGCTTTCTTGCCTTTCCTGTCTTCTTGAGATCACCTGCATTCTTTGATCTTGGTTTCCTTCCTTTTAGCTTTGAAACAGCAATGGCTGGTCGAGTCCTTTTCATTGCTTCACTCTGATGCTGATTCTTCCCTGCTTTCCACATTTAAGGATTATTGTGATCCCACTGGGCTCACCTGAGCAACCTTATTCTATTTGCTACCTTAATTCCCTTTTGCCATGTGATATAACATAGTTACAGGCTTCTGGAATTAAGACGTGGACATCTTTGGGGGTGAGGGCAGGCCACCATTCTGCCCACCACAGGCAATATCACAGCTCATTTGGGGTGTTTCATCTAGAGCAAGGGTTCAACAGCTGCTGTCAGAACTGCCCCATGCAAAGGGCCTCTTCACCTTCTGATTTGTGAGGATGAGCCAAGAACAAGGATCATTAATTTATTCATTCTTGCTACATACCATGCAACTCTCACAAGTATTTGTTTTGGTCCCTGTGTTGTAGATGTGGGGAATACAGTGGTGTGCAGAATGGACAAGAAAGGTTGCTAAACTTGATTTTAGACTAGGAGGAAATAGACATTAAACAGTCACATGACTAAATATATGATAATTTGAAAAAGAAACCTGTGGTAAGTTCAGTAAAGGAAAAGTGCAAGGTGCTTTGAGAGGATTTAAGGTGTGAACTGACCTAATCCAGGAGTTCAGAAAGTCTTCTCTGACACTGGTGTTTGAGCTGAGCTGGAAAGGATAGGGTAGGAGCTGAGTGGTTGTATGGCATGTGCAAAAGCCCCTGACCACCACTGACATTCTGTTTGAGCAGCACCATAGGATGATTCTGGAGAAGGCAATGGCACCCCACTCCAGTATTCTTGCCTGGAAAATCCCAAGGACGGAGGAGCCTGGTAGGCTGCAGTCCATGGGGTCGCTAAGAGTTGGACACGACTGAGCGACTTCACTTTTCACTCTTCACTTTCATGCATTGGAGAAGGCAGTGGCACCCCACTCCAGTGTTCTTGCCTGGAGAGTCCCAGGGACGGCAGAGCCTGGTGGGCTGCCGTCTATGGGGTCACACAGAGTTGGACACGACTGAAGCCACTTGGCAGCAGCAGCAGCAGCAGCAGCATAGGATGATTCAGGGCTTCCCTGGTGGCTCAGATGGTAAAGAATCCACCTGCAGTGCAGAAGACCTGGCTTTGATCCCTGAGTTGGGAATATCCCCTGGAGAAGGGAATGGGAACCCACTCTAGTATTCTTAGCTGGAGAACTCCATGGTCTGAGGAGCCTGGCGGGCTACAGTCCATGGGTTTCGAAAGAGTCAGACACAACTGAGCGACTAACACACACACATACACACACACGCGCGTGCGCACGCCATCAGAGTAGAAGTCTTTCCCTGCTGAGCGCTGTAAGCCAATCAAGTATTGTCCATTTGCCAAGTGTGCTTTTGTTGGCATAAGCTTGGCCTAGAGCGCACCACTGAGAGACTTGGGTTCTAACCCTGGGCCTGCCACTGTGTGTGGACAGTGAACTTAGTTGAGGTTGTAGGTTTTTTGTTTGTTTGTTTGTTTTGCATTTCTTCATGAGTAAACTGAGAGGGCTCAGCTTCTTAATTTCTATCTTGGACATTCTTAATTTCTCAAGGTAATAAGACTGAATTCTTTGATTTGAATATGAATGTTACAAACGTAAAAAGAAAACTACTTTCTACCAGTGTTGTCTCTGCGGATGGATTGTACTGGTTAATAAATAGTATAGCACCTGAGTGTCTTGGTGGCTTTATTTCCTGGCCTTGCTGTCAATGTGGAATATATCTTGTTTATACACTGTTGGTGACCTTGAAGTTACTTAAGTAAATAGCCTTCTGGATACATGTGTTTGTCTTGCATTAAGCTTTTTATAAAGGCTGCTTTTTATTGGTTCTTGTTAGAGAAAAGAAAACCTTATCTCTGCTGTTCAGGCCTGTGACCACTCCTAAAAGGCAAAGACAAAGAAGTGCATTGTTCACTGTCTTGCAGTGCTGGGTTGGCAGCTGTTTACCATGAATACCAAGGTTTAATTAACAAGGATGCCCATTACCTCTAGACCCTTTTAAAGTAAAATGAAATTAATCATAGCATTTAATATTATAGACTGCTCCCATTTTAAGACAGCCTGCATCTTGTTATAAATAATTTCTAACTGGGAAGGAATTTTTGCTTAGGAGTGGCACTTTAAATTGTGGTTAGGTTCTCTTGAATACAAAGGCCTATTTAACCCACAATACACCTAAAGTATGACACAGAATTATGGAACCTTATGCCATTTCCATGGATTTCTGTGGGAGAAGTACCAGTTTTTAGACTTAGAATATTTGCTTTATAAACACATTTCATCCTTCTAGGGTGTTCCAGACAGTAGGCGGGGCACTGGGAATTTAGGCACAGATGAAATACAGTCCCTGTCCTAATGAATGCATGGCGGCAGGGGAGCTACACATAAATGGATAATCATAAAGGAACTTTCTCTTAAAAAAGAAATTATAAGGTATATTCAGGGATCAGCTATGTACAAGGTGCTGAGAGCACAGAAGAATTCATACCCAGTTGGGATGGGGCTCTCCTGGAGGACTCGCACTGAGCTGAATCTGAAACAATGAGGAGAAATTTATAAGAATGAACTGGGGTGGGGGGGCGTGGGTTGGGAGAGCATTCCATGCAGAGGGGACAGCATGAATAAGGGCATGGGATAAGAAACTGTTAGTCACTCAGTTGTGTCTGACTCTTGGTGACCCCATGGACTGGGGCCCGCCAGGCTTCTCCATCCATGGGATTTTCCAGATAAGAAGACTGGAGTGGGTTGCCATTTCCTTTTCCAGGGGTAAGAAACTGGGAGCACTTCAATATTACTGGTGCAAAACAAGAAGTAGTGAAAGAGGAGGAAGGAGAGAGAAGTGGGCACCAGATTACAGGTAGACTTAAAAATTTTTTTTAGGCTGTGCTGGGCTTTCGTTGCTGCACAGGCTTTTCTCTAGCTTGGGGGAGAGAAACTACTTTCTAGCTGCCTTATGCAGGCTTCTCATCACAGTGGCGTCTTTTGTTGAGGAGCATGGGCCCCAAGGGGCTACATAGGTAGTGCTAGTGGTCAAGAGCCCACCTGCCAGGAAGGGGTCAGGAAGATCCCCTGGAGGGAGGGCATGGCAACCCACTCCAGTATTCTTGCCTGGAGAATCGCATGGGCAGAGGAACGTGGTGGGCTACAGTTCATGGAGTCACAAAGAGTCAGACACAACTGAAGCAACTTAGCACGCACGCATGCACACATGGGTTCTAGATGTTGGGGCTTCAGTAGTTGTGGTTCCTGGGCTCTCGAGCACAGCCCCAGTGGTTATGGTGCACAGGCGTAGTTGCTGTGGGCCATGTGGCGTCTTCCCAGATCAGGGATTGAACCTGTGTCTCCTGTTTTAGCAGGCAGGTTCTTTACCACCGATAGAGAAGTGCATGAAGGACAGATGTGGCGGTTTAGTAATTAACTCGTGTCTGACTCTTTGCTACCCCATGAACTGAAGGCCACTCTGACCATGGGATTTCCTAGGCAAGAATACTGGAGTGGGTTGTCATTTCCTTCTTCAGGGGATCTTCCCAACCCAGGGATCAAATCTGGGTCTCCTGTATTGCAGGCAGATTGGGAATGCTAATAATAGATCATGTGTGTGCTCAGTCCTGTCCAACTCTTTGCGACCCCATGGACTGTAGCCCACCAGGTTCCTCTGTCCACGGGATTTTCCAGACAGGAATACTGGAGCAGGTTGTCATTTGCTTCCCAAGGGGATCTTCCCGACCCAGGAATCTAACCTACATCTCCTGCGTTGCAGGTGGATTCTTTACCCCTGAGCCACCAGGGAAGCCCAGAGAGGAGGAGAGATAGTAGATTAATCTGTAGGAGGTAAGATAATCAAACCTGAGGACTGATTAGATTTGAGGAATAAAGGACAGGTGCTCAGACTTCTGTTTTTGATGACTGAGTGACTGAGAAGGGGATACCATCAGAGAGGTAGGGAAAATCCAGTTTGAACATGTTAAATTTGAGATGATTGTGGAGATGACCAGCATACAGGTGACATATCTCTAGATATAGAGGGACTTAGAGGAATAGATTTTGGAATCATTGGCCATGAGTGGTTATTAAAACCCTAAATAAATTAAAATTAGGACTTAAAAGTTTGTTCAGAAGTGAGCTTGGCATATTTCAGGGTAAGTGTTTATTCTAGTTTCTTACAGTTTCTTTTAAAATGTAGAACTTGCCTATCAAAGGACCATGATTTTCGCTCATTCATTTCTTTTTTCATTCATCCAGCAAATCAACAGATACGTAAAGTGGTGACAGAAATATCTTCCCTGCTTTTTTAGGAGGTTGCAGTCACAATAATCAGATACTCTATATTTTTAAAACAATTACTATCCAGTTATTTTAAAGGGTAAATGTATGATAAGACTGATACTTGAGTGTTGTATTTCAGAAAAAAAGCATGTTTCTTAGTTATTTGTCCTGTTTGTTGCAACACAGAATCTTGTTTGTTCAAGGTGAACAATGGAGAACAGTGTAAACAAAGGAACATAAACTGAGGATTTTCTCCTGGGAATGTACTTCTGTGTCAGATGTGACGAGAGTCGGGCCACTTCTGTATTTAAAGAAAAGAATAGTTGTAGCCACTAATATTAGGCCAGCACTGTTCATTGTTCAGGAACTAGTCTGATTGATATCTGATTGGTTTTTTCCTGTCATTCAGGATTGTAGACAATTGTGTTTGTGTTTTTCTGTCTTCTTTATTGGTACTGATGAGAGTCATCTTGTGGGTTTCTTATTTTTGTTCCAAATGTCCTGGGGCAGGGAGTGTAAAGCAAATTAATAGGATAAATTGTACATTGTTAGGCTGTTCTATTTATGATGTGCCAATTAACTGAAATAAATTTAACCCTGTGGAAAAAAATTTGATTCTATAAAAGGAAAAAACCTATCTAAGATACACGTAAAACATCATGAATACATTCAGCAATTAACTAAATTCTTGTAAAATGCAGATATTTCAAGAAAAACTTCTGAGTAATCATATGGTTTATCTCATTATTTTCCTGACTTTTGCCTTTTAAATACAATTTAACTAAAATGAACCCTGCAGCCTTGGTTTGTCTATCCAATTTTATTGCTGATAAGTTAAATACGAGGGTTCCAACTCCTGCCATTTCTGCTGTTTCTATGGTAACTAAAGTGTGCAAACCCAGCAGTATCACTTTCTTTCACAGCTGGCATTTTGTGTTCACAGTAAGAAGAAGGGTTTTAGTACAGCATCGTCTGTGTTAATTGGAATGTAACTAGGTCAGAACCGTTTTGGTATCCTCTTTCCATTCTTTCAGGTTTATGTGTGGGGGTGTGTGCATGAGCTACAGTTTCCTTTGTTTTTTTTTTAATAGCATATACCTTCAGTTAATTAATCACTGTCAAAGTTAGTCTTTTGAAAATTCAGCATAATATCTGTAAACACACTTGAGTGTGGAATCTTGAGGGTTAGATGGAGTTGTTCTGAGACTTGCCCCCAGCCCTGTATTTCTTGAGTAATTCTCCTTAAAAAAAAAAAAAAAAACAGGGAAATTGATGCGAAAATGCTTTGAAAAGTTAAAAGCATCTTATTTTTATTTATTTTCTTTTCCATTATGATTTATGACAGGATATTGAAGATAGTTCCCTAAGTTAGATGCATTTTCATGGGTGATCACATTATTTTGTTGTTATTTTCAAATATCAAATATCTTATGACCTTAACAATTATTTACGTATTCTGAAGAGGATAGTTAATCCCAGTTAAGAGGTGTGCATTTCAAAATGATTCCCTCTGTGATTCCAGATTTTAACTTGACTACAGGAACCCTTCTCTGTGGATACTGCCCAAACTCTGGGTTTCTTTCTCAGCCTGTACAAAAGAGCTGACAGTCACTGCTCTCCTAAACCCTATCACCACTTCTGCCCTCACCTCAGGCTCTATCTGCATGGAGATCCCACACTCACAGCTTCCCTGGGCTTTCAATAGACATGTCAAGATCATTCTCTACTGACTGCAGAACTCGCTAGACCCTTGGCTCTCTCCTTATCCTCATTCCCCTGTGCTGCTCCTGTTCATATTCTCTGTTTCCGTTTAGCACAACTCTAGGAACGTCTGACCAGAGTCAGCTAACAGTGAGCAAGACTGGCTTCCTGGTTTTCTCCCATTCGGCAGCTCACAATCTACTTTCGTCTTTTTCTTTTTTTACTGCACCGCAGGGCATGTGGGGTCTTAGTTCTCTCATGAGGAATTGAACCCATGTCCCCTGCAGTGCGTAGTCTTAACCACTGGATCGCCAGGGAAGTCCCCATTTTCATTTCTTACCTGAAATGAGTTTTGTTCCTTTGTCACATACTTTGTATTTTTATCTTACGTCTTTATTTTTTTTAAAGGATTTAAGCTCAAATTTTAGGAAATGCAAACAATGTAACAAATGGTACATAAGATGGTTTACTTGATACTTTTACAATTTTAAAAACTGCTGTATCCCAGAGATTGCCATTCTCACTAAGGCCTTGAAAAATGTACTCTAAATCTCCCTTTACTGGGCATTCCACACTTTGACTGCTGAGGGCCACCCAGATTCAACGCCTGGTTAGGGAACTAAGGTCCTGCACGCCACAGAGCATGGCAAGAAAAAAAAAAAAAAAACCACTAAATTTGCCTTTGCCTGTTTCCCACTTATTTGGGTCTCATTTACTGCAGCTAGCGTCTTTAAATCCACAGAAATTATTTTGTCTAAGTCACCAGTGACCTTGTGATTGTCTCAAAGTTGCCTCTTCTCAGCTTGCATCCTGCTGTTCGTGAAGACTGCCTTTTCCGTTTTAAACTCTTAGCTTCTGGAAGCCTGTGGTTCCTATGTTTTCTTACCTCGGATGTGCCTTCATTAGTTCTTTCATTGGCTCTTGTTCTTCTACCCTTTATTCCTCTCAGCGTTATTTTTTTTCTTATATTATTAAAAATACTACTTCTCTAATTACAAACAATACAAAAACATACAAAGTCAAAACATTATGGAAATATATAATGTAGCAGAGATGATAATCTCTCCAAACCTTGCCATCAGAGATTGAACAGGACACACATACATCAGTTCAGTTCAGTTCAGTCGCTCAGTCGTGTCCGACTCTTTGCAACCCCTTGGACTGCAGCATGCCAGGCCTCCCTGTCCATCGCCAACTCCTGGAGTTTACTCAAACTCATGTCCATTGAGTCGGTGATGCCATCCAACCATCTCATCCTCTGTTGTCCCCTCTCCTCCCACCTTCAATCCTTCTTAGCATCAGGGTCTTTTCAAATGAGTCAGCTCTTCCCATCAGGTGGCCAAAGTATTGGAGTTAGTTTCAGCATCAGTCCTTCAAATGAATATTCAGGACTGATTTCCTTTAGGATGGACTGGTTGTATCTCCTTGCAGTCCAAATGACTCTTCAAGAGTCCTATAACACCACAGTTCAAAAGCATCAATTCTTAGGCACTCAGCTTTCTTTATAGTCTGACTCTCACATCCATACTTGACTACTGGAAAAACCACAGCTTTGACTATTTTAGTCTGAATTTGGCAATAAGGAGTTCATGATCTGAGCCACAGTCAGCTCCAAATCTTGTTTTTGCTGACTATAGAGCTTCTCCATCTTTGGCTGCAAAGAATATAATCAGTCTGATTTCAGTATTGACCATCTGTTGATGTCCATGTGAGGAGTCTTCTCCTGTGTTGTTGGAAGAGAGTGTTTGCTATGACCCGTGCATTCTCTTGGCAAAACTCTATTAGCCTTTGCCCTACTTCATTCTGTATTCCGAGGCCAAATTTGCCTGTTACTCCAGGTGTTTTCTTGACTTCCTACTTTTGCATTTCACTCCCCTAGGACATCTTTTTTGGGTGTTCTAGAAGGTCTTGTAGGTCTTCATAGAACTGTTCAGCTTCTTCAGCATTACTGGTTGGGGCATAGACTTGGATTACTGTGATATTGAATGGTTTGCCTTGGAAACAAACAGAGATCATTCTGTCATTTTTGAGATTGCATCCAAGAACTTTGTTTTGGACTCTTTTGTTGACTATGATAGCTACTTCATTTCTTCTAAGGGATTCTTGCCCACAGTAGTAGATATAATGGTTATCTGAGTTAAATTCACCCATTGCAGTTTTTAGTTTGCTGATTCCTAAAATGTTGATGTTCACTCTTGCCATCTCCTGTTTGACCACTTCCAATTTGCCTTGATTCATGGACCTAACATTCCAGGTTCCTATGCAGTATTGCTCTTTACACACACACACACACACACACACACATAATAAATCATGCAATTTGTAAAAATTATGGATAAGACAGAAAGATAACAAAATGATGCTTATTCTAGTTATGTAAAACCTAGTCTTTCCAAGTCCCCACACTGTGATGGGCAGCCCCCTCTTTAACCTTTGCCTTACCCCTCCTCTGCTTCTCTTCTCACATTGACTCCAACCACATTGACCCTTTTACTTTTTCTCCAGTTAGCCAGCCTGCCAGCTCACCAGTGTTTTTCCTAACTGCTCCAAACCACCATGACCTTGGCCTACTGCTAATCTTACGGCAGCCCTCATAACTTTCAGAGCACAGGCCAGACGTGCTCAAGAACCTATCCAGTTTTGGTACCCAAATGACTTGTGCCAAAAGCAGAACCATTGGAAAGAGCAGGCTAGCCCTCCTTTGGGTTACCTTCTCTTTAGAATCATCAATGCCTTATCACTCTATTCTGCCTAGTACCCACTGTCCTCCCTGGTATGTCTCCAGTTCACCCGTCTTCAGGCATTGAACTGCTCTTCCCTTATTACTGCACTTCTGTCAGGTCTTATCCCAAATATGACCTTCTCATGGAAGTATTGTCTAAGTAATTTAAAAGAATGCTTGCTAAGTCACTTCAGTCTTGTCCAACTCTGCGTGACCCCGTAGACGGCAGCCCACCAGGCTCCCCCGTCCCTGGGATTCTCCACGCAAGAACACTGGAGTGGGTTGGCATTTCCTTCTCCAATGCATGAAAATGAAAAGTGAAAGTGAAGTCGCTCATTCGTGTCCGATTCCTAGCGACCCCATGGACTGCAGCCTACCAGGCTTCTCCATCCATGGGATTTTCCAGGCAACAGTACTGGAGTGGGGTGCTAGTGCCTTCTCCGAAAGAATGCTTAAGTAATGTTAAAAATAACACCCTTCTAACCCATTGTCATCAGTACCTTATCCCTATTCCTTTACTTTTTGTCCATATTATCTTAGTGTACGATAAATACAAAAATAATATTTGATAAATTTGTATGTACCGTACACCATATAACAGTCGAGAGCCTATCACTTAACCCAGTAACTGGAACATTACCAATAGCTTGTTTCTGTTTTATCTTTTCCCCCTTATCCTGTCCTCCTGCTTCCTCCCAAGAAGTAACAAACATCCTGAATTTTGAACCTATTATTCACCCCTTCAAAAGTAATAGGTTTATCACATTTGTATATATGCCTAGACAGTACATTTTTAAGCTATTTTTTAGCTTTGCTTGGTTTTAAGTTTTATGAAAATGGCATCCTGCTATATATAGTCTTCTGAAATGTGCTTTTTCCCCCTCAACATAGTGCTTCCAAGATCTGAACATTTTTTACCTTTATTTGTAATTCAGTGATATTCACTGCTATTTTTAAAATTCATTGTGTGACTCTATCACATTTAATTTCTCCATTTTCCTATTAGCTAGAAATTTGGGTTGTGTCCAGATTTTTTTTATGGGGATTACGAAATGCGCTATGGATATTCTTTAGTGTATCTAAAAAGGGAATTACTCAGTTGAAGGGTATGCAATTGTTCAGTTTTGCAAGATGTTGCCAAATTGTTTTCCAAAGAAGTTGTACCAGTTTATTCTCCTGCCAGCAGTGCACTGGAATCTCCCCTGACCTATCTCCTACTCAACTGTTCTTAATTGTTAACCAGTCTGCTAGGTATAATAAAATGGTATCTCAGTGGGATTTTCATTTGCATTTCCCCCGTTGTTGATATGATGTGGCATCTTTTCATATGCTTACTGGTTAAACTGTTTTTCTTCTTTTTTAAAATTCCTGTGCAGACATTTTGTCCATTTTTCTGTTATGTTGTTTTTCATCTTGATTTGTAGAAGTTCTTTATTCTGGATACTAAACCTCTGTGGCTGATCCATGTTGCAAATAGTTCTTTTTATTTTCCTGATCTTTGATGATTGGAAATTGCTTTAATTGCCAAGTTAACAGTCCTTCCTTTTATGGTTATTCTTTGTATCTTGTTTAAGAAATTCTTCCCTACTTTAGGGTCAGAAAGATATACTCCAGTTTTTTATTTCCTTCAGTTTTAAAGTTTTGTTTTTCACATTTAATTCCTTAATCCTCCTGAAATTACTGTATATATGGTATGAGGTGAGGATTCATTTTACTTATTTTTCCCCCATTTGGATAACTTGTTATGCCAGCACTGTTTATTGATTAATTCTTCCATTCTCCACTGATCTGAGGTTCTTATTCCCTCAGTTCTCTGTTCTCTCCCATTGATCAGTTTTATCTATCTCTGTACCAGTCTCATACTGTTTTAATTACGATAGCTTTAAAATAAATCATGAGCCAGATTCTTCTCTTCATCCCCTCCTCCTAATACCTTGTGAATCTCTTGGCTATTCTTAGCTGTTTGCTCTTCCACATACATTTTAAAATCAGGCTTTCAAGTTCCGCAAGGAAACTCTGATGGAATTTTGATGGAAATTGCATTGAATATATAGATTACTATGGGGAGAATTGATGTCTTTACTATATTGAATCTTCTTATGTATAAACATGAGCTCTTACTTTATTTAGAACTTCTTAATGTCATTTAAGAAGGTTTCAAGGTGTTCTATATGAAAATCTTATAAATCATTTGATATGTTTATTCCTTGGCATCTTACAGGTTTTTGTTTTGGTTTTGCTATAGAAATGCTGCTTTTGAAAAACTATATCTCCTAGCTTTTTTTTCGTGACATATACAAGTACAGTTGACTTGTTCATACTGTTCAAGTAGCCATACCTCCTGTTAAACTTTTTTACTATTGCTAATAATTTGTCTGTAAATACTTTGGGCTTTCTGTGTAGATAATTATATCACCTGAAAATAACAGTAGTCTTGTTTCTGCCTTTCTAATGCATATGTCTTTAATTATTGTCTTATAGTACTGGACTTATGCTGATTTCAAAAAAAAGCTGAAAGTAAAAGGCTATTAAAAGATATAGCATGCAAACTGCTAAAAGAATCAACTACAGTAGTGTTATACAAAATAGCTTTCAAGACAAGAGCATTATTAACAGTGGGCTTCCCTGGCGGCTCAGCTGGTAAAGAATCCGCCTGCAATGTGGGAGACCCAGGTTCAATCCCTGGGTTGGGAAGATCCTCTGGAGAAGGGAATGGCAACCCACTCCAGTATTCTTGCTGGAGAATTCCATGGACAGAAGTCAGCCATAAAACTAGATGCAGAAATCTCTTGTATTCTCCTTATTATTTTGCCACAGTACTAATCAATACTGATGTATATTTGTTATTATCCTCTTTCCCCCACTGGAATATAAGCTCATGAGGTTAAGGATTTTAACTGGTTTTGTTTAGTATGATATCTCTAGGATCTAAGTTACTGCTAGATGCTCAGTCAGTATTTGTTAAACGAATGACTATGGAGGGTAGAGAAAGTGGTGCAAAAACAGCAATGCCAAACCTTGCGCTTTTACCTTGAAATGCTCCCATATGTCCCCCATGACTGTTGTCACAAGTGAACTTTTCCCCAGTTGTAGTCCACTTCCAACTGGCTTCTGTCTTTACTTTGTGGTCCATCTGTCTTTACCAGTTCATCCTTCATAATACTACCAGAGTTTTTTTTCCCTAAATATTGATCTGATTATCTCAGTGTCTTGTCTCGGCTCAGCCTATAGAATAAGTTGTAGTTTCTCTAATGTGACGTTTAATTCCCAACATAGCTCCTAGCCTTATTTCTTCCCTGAGCTTTCTATACTCTAGCCATATCATACCTCTTCTAGGCTCTTCAGCATGCTTATGTCTGTGGGTTTTCTTTGTGACTGTGCTCCTAACTTTGGGGTTCTCTGAGCCTGAAAAGTCATTCTTTTGTTTATGCTTATCAAAATCTTAAGTCATTCTTAAATTCATCTAAAGTCATTTCCTTCCTAAAGACTACCCGGATATTCACTGAGAAGAATCATCTAATCCCAGCAATTTCTTTTGCTATTTTGGTACTTTCTGTAATCTGCCTTGTACTCTAAAAAGTTCTCTCTCTTTCCCTACTAGCTATTAAGTTCATTGAAGATAAGGCTTCATGTTTTATTTTTCTTTATTTCCCTAAAGTCTGCAATATAGTGTTTTATACCTAATGGAGCTTTGATAAATAGTTGTCAGACTTATTTTCAAGGTTTGGTTTTTGTCTGATGCTGTTTTTCTCTTTCTGCTATAGTTAACCAATCATGCCTCATGTCTTCAATTATCACACTCCAGTGACAATAAACTTCAAATTTGAATCTTCCTATGTCCACTGTCCTGACTAGTGCGACCAGGCCTCTCACACAACTCCATGTGTCGTCATCTCTTTCTTGTTCCCCCTCCCAAATCAGCACCTTTCATAAATTTTCTATCACAAAGACACCATTCTTCCAGTCACATTAACTCAAAACCTTGCTGAAATCTTTATCACCCTTTGTCTTAATCTTCTGCCTTCAACTAGTCAGTAAGTCCTGTTAATTTCTCCTTTAAAATGTTCCTCAGCTCCGTAACTCTGTCTTCACTTCTGCTGAGCAGTCCTTGGGTGGAGCCCTTATGACCCATACCCAGTTCTGGTGCCTCCCCCTTTCCTGGGCTTCCCTGGTGGCTCAGCTGGTTAAGAATCCATCTGCAATGCAGGAGACCCCAGTTCGACCCCTGGGTTGGGAAGATCCCCTGGAGAAGGAAAAGGCTATCCACTCCAGGACTCTGGCCTGGAGAATCCCATGGACTGTATAGTCCATGGGGTCACAAAGAGTCGGACATGACTAAGCGACTTTCACTCACACTTCCTGTAATCTCGCTGCCTGTCATATAAAGATCAGATTACTTCACCTGGCGTTTAAGACAATGCAGGGTCTAGGTTCATTCTGCTGCCTACCATGTTCGTCTTCTGCTTTCTGTCAAGTTAGACTTCTTTTCTCCTAAGCTTATGTCATTACCTTTCATGTGCTGTACCATGCTAGCTCCTGTTCATTTTTCAGGATCTGGATAATGGACATCACCCCTACCCCCACCTTCAGTGAACATTTCCCTTAACAATGGAAACTCGAATCATTTCCTCCCTGTTCATTTTTATTTTTACTGCTTATTGTTTTCATTGAGACTTTAAAAAGAGCCAGCAAATTGGAAGAGATCTTAAAAGTAATCTAGTTTAACCTCTAACCCAAGACCTCAGTCTTTATAATTCATAATTAGCATTAGCTTCTAGTATTACACAAAGCTTCTGATATTTCTTTCTATTTATATAGTGAACATCTGGAAGTTAGGAGTTTGGTTTCATGTGCTTTTATTTTTCCTTTTAATTCTTAGTATGGTTCACTGTCCTGGAAGACACTAAAAATATATTCATTGATTGAATAAATGAATCATAAATTTTCTCTTCAGAGAATTTACAGAGGAAGCTTACTTGCCCCAAAGCCTCTCTGCCTTCAACTAGTCACAAAATCCTGTTAATTTCTCCTTTAAAATGTTACTCAAATGTCTACAAATAAGAATGACTTTTTAAAAAGTCTTAAAAGATGGTGGATACATTTTCAGCCTACCCTTTTCTTTATATGGCTCTGTATTAGACTTGACTTTTATTTTCCTCCTTCTTGAGATTATACTTGGAATTTCACTTTTGCATGAACTATAAGGTGTATGAATTTTAATGGAGTCTGTTGAATGTTGACCATGTTTTCCTACAGTAGTTTAGAACTATTTAGCAAGAAATATTCCACTTGACTCAGTTAAATGAAGGTAATTATCTTGTGGCTGGGACTTTATATAAAAATTTTCAACCACAAAAGGCCTTTGTTGTGGGCAGTAATAGAACAGCCTATAATTTGTAAAGGTTTAAAAATTATTACTAGTCATTACTTCTGAGGGGTAAATAGAAATGATAGCTTTAATTCCTTTGTGATTATTTGTATGATATAATTTTGAAAATAAGATGTTTCTATAGCAGGGATGTTTTTGGAAAGTTAGTGCTAACTTCAAGTATGTCAAATGCTTAATGTAGAGGGTACTTGCTATTCAATTATAGTTTTGATGAAAATCCAAAAGTGACATTTTCATATTATAAGAACTTTTTTCCATTTTAGAGCATGTCAAAAGAATATAGTAATTTGAATGCTCTATTTTTGTTTCTAGAAACCAGCAAATATCCTAGTAATGGGAGAAGGTCCTGAGAGGGGGAGAGTCAAAATAGGTAGGTAATTATTTCTAAAATACCTTATTAAGAAACTAAAGTGACTGCAAAGATGGTTTCCCTTTTTAATACTCTTTATTTTAAGGAATTTTAAAATTAATTCCTCATTCATAGACAAAATGTTGGGAAATGGAGATAGTTTATAAAATCCCTCAGATTCATTCCCAAAATAAGGTTCTATAATTCTAAGCTGAGGCAAGCAACAATTCATTCCTGTCCAAGACTCCAAGCATGTGTTTATGCTGCTGCTGTAGGCTACTGTTATAGTCACCCTAAACATAATCCCGTGAATCTTACTTTTGTCTCAGCTTTACCAAATGTTTCCCTGCATCCGTCCTTCCCACCCTGACCCTGACTTATACACACAGATCCTCCCAGACACCTCCCCTGCCCTCCCCTCTCCCTGCTGCATGTCTTGTGCCAGGTACCAGTGTATCTTCTCCAAATGAATATATATGTGTGTAGACTCTTACTTGCCAGTCTTAGATTAAGGCACTGGCAGAAGTCTTGTTTCTGTACTAAAAATTTCTCTGCAACCTTGGACGTTCTAAAACAAACTGGTATCATGTATACCTGTGACATATCTGGGGAGAAAAGAAGCTGAGCAATGCTTTATTCTAAATTTTTTTTATAATAGAACTTAAATTTATTCAATGTTCAGTGCTTTTAAGAAAGATTTTAGAGTACATTTTTATCAAGCTGCTTTCTTTGCTCTTCGAATTTATCGTGCTAGAAATGATCCAGAATTGTGCCAGCTTTGCCTGCTACAAATTCATTCTGACCTGCCCCAAGCAAGTGCACCCTGCTGCCTGGGCTTCTGCTGCTTCCGTTAATTCACTAGCCCAGTTCCTGAAGAAGCTGTTCTAAACCAGCTTTTCTTTCTTTAACCTCTACTCTGAGTTTGAGATTGAGTCATAAAAAAATTCTGTTGATGTTAATTAAGAACCGGGCGGCTGCTTTCTTTCCCTCTCATCCCCTTTCTACCCTTCCTCACTTGTTTCTCTCTCACCCTCACACTTTTATTGAGTACCAAGTTTTTGCTAGTCACTCGTGAAAGGGAAGTGAAGGATGGTCCTTCTGTGGGGGGGACGCTGAAATCGACACTTTGGTATGTCATCTCATTTGTTTTGCACAGCCACCCTCTGGTAGGTACTGCAGATAAGTAAAGCTGGATTTACAGAGGGGGCAGCTTACTCGGCCTTTCAAAGGAAGGACTTGAACTCCAAGTCTGGGGTCTCTTTCACTCCAAACGTTGCTGCCTAGTGATAGCAAAGCTATCTGGTATGACCTGACTGGCCACGTTTTGTCAGCACAGCTCTGCCTTTGAAACAGCCTCAGAGAAGGTGTGTCTCCTCAGTCCTATCCCGTGCCCTTCTAGCTTCTAAGTACCTTCCTGCTGTACTTTAGTCCTTCTAATTACAGTTTTTCCGTTCTTTCCTTCTCAAGTTTCTCCTCTTCACCTTTAAACACTCATAATCCAATTTTAACATAAAATTTTCTCATATCCATTTTGTTTTCTTTACCATTTGTTCAACTTTTTCCCCTTGTTCCTCTACTTCTAAAATCATTTACACATTGGTTTCACGTACCCTAATCTGTTATTATGTTATTATTTGTTTTCTGACATCAATTCTGTGCCTCTGTTGAAACTGCTGTCTATCTTCCTACGTCTAGTAGCCGGTGTTTAGTCTCCATTTTCCTTTTCTGCCTTGTCATTTGTTCTTCCAGCTAGTCGGGTGGTGTGAGTGTCTTTACTGTGGTCTCTGTGACATCATATAGTTCTATTTTTCTATTACTTTTGCTGTGACTTCTGAATTTTATTCATTCTTGTCTCTTATTCCTACTAATCTTGTTTCAAGACATCCTAGGCACTGGCTCGAGACATGGCCTTCCTGCACAGTTACTTCTTTAGGGAATTGATAAGTTGTGGCCTTAAGATCTTGGGTTTTATGAAAATGACGCGATGCTCTGGATCTCAAATTCTGTTCTCTCACTCTGACTCTCTATTTGGATGCCTTGCTGGCAACCTATATTCCATTAATTCCAAACCAAATTCATCATCCTCATCTTAGGCTCTCCAATGCTGTCATCACATTTATCCCAGTAAATTTATCTTCTCCTTAGTCTCCCAAGTAGCTCTGCTACTCAACATGAATTCTGTATTCTAGCCAGGCCAGTTAGTTGCCTTATTGTTAAGAATTTAGGATTATAATTCTATCCAAGATTAGAGAGAAAGTCAGGGTTAAAAGTAAACAGCAGTTAGTATTACAGATCTAGTGAACAGTTACAGTTAACCTAGTTGATTAAATTGTTTTTATATTTTAATAGCACATTATTTTTTTAAAAAAACCAGTAATGCTTTGATATCTATGCTTAACACTTAAATATAGTTCTTTTTGGATTGAAAGAAAAAGCATAGTTGACTGAAAAACACATGGTGCCCTTCCCTGTATCAGAGGCTTCCGCTCCCAGCATCTGAGACTTGCGGGCCTTTCCTAAAATGCTTGTTGCCTTCTTTACTGTCCACAGTGGTTCCTCCTTCAGAATCCAGCTCAAGTTCCACTTTCCACTTAGTCCACTTCTGCAAATGTTTATCAAACATTGTTCCAGATAAAACCATGGAGACATAACCTCTTCCTGCAAGGGACTTTGAGTCTAATAGAGACCAGTAGCAACTTGCCTTTTAGTCTTGCAGTGCTTACCCTTTTCATCTGCTCCATATATTTTGTCATCTCACCCTTATGTAAGCTCCTTGAATGTAGACATCGCCTGCTGCTGCTTTTCTGTCATTTGATACTAATCAGCACCCACACCACAATTTTACTACCTCTGTTGAACTGAATAATTTAACTCATATCCAACTTTAGGAAAATAGGTGTTAGTAACATTTAGGCTAGTTACATTTTGTCTAAATTAGTAATCATTTGAAAACTGGTTTGAAATTCCTTTGAAGTTCATACAATAGATGGGAATTATTTTTAAGAGTATTGTTTCTCTGGGCTTGATTTCATTTTCCAGTGAATTGATGTGGCTTACATAAAGCTAAGAAGGTAGAGAATAAGGGGAGAAATATTGGCTTTAGCCTTTACTTAAAAATAGAATGCTTTTCAATGGAGGGAAGAGTATTCCATCATATTACTTTGCCATCAACAACAATCAGCATCTGTTCAATATATAAAGCAGTGCTTTGAGGTAGGTGTAATATTGGTAAGACTGGTTTTGACTATTTTTGTTTGCTGTAGGGAAATTTGGTTTAAAAAGTGTAGGCATCAGCACAGGCATCCTTGGATAGCTTTATTTTTTAAGGCCTATGTTCCCCAAAGCGTTCTCAGAAAGTCTTGTAAATTATTCAAACTCTAAAGAAATAAAATCACTGTAAATTAAAAGTTTAATGCATATCATAGCCTATTGGTTTTAGATTAAATGATACTCTATAGTTGCAACTTTAATGTACTACTTGTGCATTGTGTAGTATACTAGGGACCATTATATAATCAAAATATATTGTATGTTTTACCTATTTCAGATTATAGAGGCTTATCTTTGTGATTTTTTTTTTACCTTTGTGACATGCAATTTTCAGATGTATAGTCTATTGTATATCGGATCCATGGTTAAGAACATAGCTGCTAAATTATAACATGGTTTTTGCTTGGGTACTGGCATTTTTACTTCCTATCCCTGTGACTTAGGGCAAGTCATTGAACTACTTTGGGCCTTAGATTCTTCATCACAGAAGTGTGGGTAGGGGGAGAATACTTATTAAACCAGCATTCTTATAAGGATTAGATGAAGCGATAGATGATGTGTATGAAAATCATTTGTAAGCTCTGAAATGCTTTATAGATATAAGGTATATGTTCTTTGGGAAATCTTAAGAAAATTAGATAGTGGCCAGTACATTATTATATCAATAGTAATAATCTTTTTACTACTTTTGTATACTTCTAATATTTAAATTAGTTAGCTTTGGTATAGAGCTTTGTTAAATGCTGAGTTGTAACAAATTCTCTTACGTATTCTACATATGTTCTTGAAAACATGTATGTGATGTTCTGGTAACAACAGCTTACCAGAAAAAAGTCACCCCAGTTTATAGCATGCACTGTTCTTTGTGGTGTAAATACTCCCACCATAGCCAATTTCAAGCCACAAACATGACATTACTGAACACCGTGGTGGGAAGATACTTAGATCAGCTCTCCTGAGTCCATAAAAGCCAACTCTGGCACAGGTTGAACTAAGATAGACTCAAGATTGTAGATATATAGGCATACAGAAGTCATAATCATGAAAACTTTTAGACTTTATTTTAAAAACATATACAAATATTATTCTGTCTCTGAAAGCCAGGAATCTGGAATCAGACCTGGATTTTTATTCTGATTCTATACCTACTAGTTCTATGACTTTGGACAAGTCAGAATATCTCTAAACCTCAGTCTCTTCATTAGTAAAATAGCACAATCACTGTATCTCCCTCAGAAGGGGAGATCTGGTGCTGGCACAGACCACTGGTTGAAAAGCATTGCTTTGTAAGGTTAGTGGCTGTTGTCATCATGGTTATAATGTCATGCCACACTGAGTTCTTATTAATTGATTTTATTTTTTAGCTGACATGGGTTTTGCCAGATTATTCAATTCTCCTCTAAAGCCACTAGCAGATTTGGATCCTGTAGTTGTGACTTTCTGGTATCGGGCTCCAGAACTTTTGCTTGGTGCAAGGCATTACACAAAGGCCATTGGTAAGTTAGGGTGAAATGATTTACTTATAATTGGTAAGTATTATATCATTATTGTATGATACTGCATTTATGATAAATGCTAAATGGTATAATAAAGCTGCTTTGTAAAAGTCACTTTATATAGCTTTGTAAAAGTTCCTGTTGTCATCTATATGCCCAGATTTTATACTCTAGTAGCTCTGGATTTTCAGCTATTTAGGAGAATATGATTCTTTTTTAAAAAAAGAAAGCATTTTCTTTTTTGAATTATTTATTTTTAATTGGAGGATAATTGCTTTACAACGTTGTGTTGGTTTGTTCTGTGCAACAGTGTGAATCAGCCATCAGTATACATGTATCTCCTCTCTCTTGGGCCTGCAAGGAAGCATTTGCTTTCAGAGAATAGAAGTGTCTGATCTTGTTGAGTTGCATAGAAATGATAAAATGCAGATTTTGTTTTGCACCTACCTACTACTGATCAGAAGAACTGGAGAGAGGTTTAGAATTTTCATCACAAAAACAGAAAAACTGATGTAGTTATTGGAGGGAGCCCCTGCTATTTGGGAAGAAGTTAATCAGTCAGTCCTTTCCTAAGCAAGAAACAATATGACTAATCCTTCTCTCTTGCCATTATAGTTATCAGAATGGCAGTTTCTCCATTATAGGAAATAGAACCTGGGTAGACTAGCTGTGCTCAGCATCTTGCCATCTCACCAAGCGTAAATGCTGAACAAGAAAACCTGTTAAAAACACAATCTGTGGGATTTAAAGTCTGCTTCAGAACAGAGGCATCAGAGATTTCGCTGCCTGGCCCTGTAGTGTCCTCAGAGGGCCCAGCTGCCAACTGAGGGAGTTGGGAAGAGAAAGCTGCCCTCAAACCTAGGTACTGCTTTAAAGGAGGTGAAAGGAGAAGACAGGGAGGGAGGAAGTGGGGCCATTAATGTGAAGGCCTAGTTCTGTAAAGTACCTACATTTTGCTCACTGTGTTTCTTTAAAGTTTCCTTTTCTTGAATTCTGTTTACTTGTATTAGACTAATTTTGACTGCATTTAGCTGCTTTGGTCAAGTTCTATTTGATAAAGACATTTAAATTATAAAATTATTAAAAATCCTTTCTCTGTTAAGCTTATGAAAAATCTGAAAAGAACTATCAGAGTTATCAAGGAAGTTCTCACATTTGAAGAGATCAGACTCATAATTAACCTCTTCATGGGTAGAAGTGGAAACAAAAATTAAAATATAGTAATGTCCTCATTCGTCAGGAGGTGTGACTTCTGCAAAACTTAGATACCCAGAACACATTTATACTTCCTTTGTCTAGGGATTGAGACACTAGCACAGTGTGGAATATTGTAATTCTTCGTAAGTACTGCTGAAGGATTTTGTTAAATTAGTGAAAAAGGCTATGAATGGCTACAGCACCATAAGGAAAACCATATGTGTTTGATAGTAGAGGCATGTGAACTGACCTCAGACCCATCCCCTGGCAGCTGAGCCTGTAGTAATAAGACCCCTGACCAGAGGCTGTCACCGTTAGCAGCCAAGGGCAGTGGCAGCTGTCTGTGAAGGTGGGAGAACTTTTTTTGATATGAAAAGTAAATGGAAGGGATAGAGCAGGGGTCCCCAACCTCTGGGCTGTGGACTGGTACCTCCTGTCAGATCAGTGGTGGCATTAGATTAGAAATAAAGCAAGCCAGAAAGAAAAACACCAATACAGTATAATAATGCATATATATGGAATTTAGAAAGATGGTAACGATAACCCTGTATGTGAGACAGCAAAAGAGACACAGATGTATAGAACGGTCTTTTGGACTCTGTGGGAGAGGGCGAGAGTGGGATGATTTGGGAGAATGGCATTGAAACATGTATATTATCATATGTGAAACGAATCGCCAGTCCAGGTTTGATGGCATGAGACAGGATGCTCGGGGCTGTGCACTGGGATGACCCAGAGGGATGGGATGGGGAGGGAGGTGGGAGGGGGGCTCAGGATGGGGAACACATGTACACCCTTGGCGGATTCATGTCAGTGTATGACAAAATCAATACAATATTGTAAAGTAATTAGCCTCCAATTAAAATAAATAAATTTATATTTTAAAAAAAGAAAGTGCATAATAAATGTAATGCGCTTGGATTAGCCCACCCCCTGCCCCTGCCCAACCTCCAGTCCATGGAAAAATCATCTTCCACAAAACTGGTCCCTGGTGCCAAAAAGGTTGGGGACCGCTGGGAGAGAGCGGTTCTTAGAATAAGCCTGACTCTGTTTCCATTCCAGTGGGTGCACTGAGGGGCTTTATTTTTGAGACGTTTAGCATTATGGTTGCTTCTTCTGGTATTAGTTCTCTCTCTCTTGAGAACAATAAAATCTAGACAATCTCAGAAGGTACCAGAGGCTAGGAAGGGGCCAAAAGTTAAGACAGAGAAAAGGGGAGTGCTAGCTGGGAGCAACAGTTGGTGCTTTAGAACAGGACTGGTGGTGAGGTAACCCCGGGCACAGGGTGGAAGTACAGGATGTGCTAACAGCAGAACCTCCTGGACGCTGGGCTCTTACCTAGCACTGTGCAGTCTATGTCAGAAGGGAGATTCCAGGAGGAAAAGGAAGACTCAGCCAGAAACCTTGTTAAACAAAATGACGCCCCACCAAAGACTGTCTCACTCTCAGAGATTCTTAGCAGACCCACGGCCTGTGTTTAACATGTACCTCGGGTGATTCTGTTGTGTGTGGTCCCCACGCTTTGAGAAGCATAGTTTTATGAATATTTTCTGATTAACTGCTCTACTGTCGTAATAAAAAATAGATGTGTGTTTTGGAAATCAGGGTGATTGGGTATGAACTGGAAACCAACTATATATATTTCTTATTTCCTCAGGGTAAGGACAACTGAAATTGAATTTTAACCAGCTCAGTAAAAATGAGACTTAGCAATTAAAGATAAAAACCTAATCAGTGATTTCTAATTTTAGTCATCTCAATTATTTATTCTGGATAGAAGTGAGGAAAAAAGAAAAGTAATACCCCCACATTGGTTAGCTTATAGATTCATAGCAGACATAAATACACAGTTACTCATTCTTAGAATTCCGTGTACCTGGTTCATATCAGAAATGAGTATTATTTCTATTCAGAGCATGTAAAAGAGAGTTTGATTTGGCATCAGTGAAAATTTATGAAATGAGATTTAGCCCAGGAGGTGAGTGGTGGTGGTTGTGGTATGTGTGAGAGAGAGAGACACACACACACATACACACACACACACGGGGAGTGGGGCAGGGGGAGGCAGGGAGGAGAGGGGAGAGGAAGAGGGAGAAAAGGGCAAGTCATTGATAAAGGAAAGAGCTGAGAAATGGCTATAGATGGTGCTGGAGCCAGATGATCATTTAAAATTAGATGCTAATATGAGGCCAGACACCCTAGAATTTAATACTGCCCGCTACATTGAGGTTCCTTCTCTTAGCAGTTCTTCAGGAAATCTAGATACAGGCCCCTGTCCTTGATTAGAGGACAAACCAGGAACTGTGTGGCCAGCAACATACAGTAGTTGTCTCCATTGACTGCATAGTAGAGGCAGCTGCAGGAAGACTTGGGACAGTCAGAGGCTGCCGTATCAGGGCCAAGGGGACAGCCAGCGTGACATGGCAGAGAAGAAATGGCAAAGTAGACACTGAACAGTATTATTAGTCAGCTCTTTAGTGATGGATCTTCATGATGAGGATGATGAAGTTGTATTTTATAGCCTCTTAGATGGCAGGTAATAACGTAATAAAAATGGCTACTGAAAGGATATGTTCCCATTATCCAGAAGGCTAACTTGTGTGGAAGGAAACCATCCCTGAATGGAGTCAGATACAGGAGACATTACTATATATTTTTTTCATTTAGTAATTTATGAAATGGCGTCCCAAGAGTAATTTTACCTGATAGCTTGTCTACAGAATGTGATTCCTATGTTTAGAAGACTTGTAAACACTGTACTTTTCTATGCTGTCCCATAGTCTGTGTGTTATTAACTTTAAAAATACTAAGTGGCATTAAGTGGGCAAGTATGAATATACATCTCACAAAAATTAATTTGCATGTACATATGGCAAAGCATTATAAATATTACAGTCTTAGAATCTAGATTAAAACTGTATTATAGTTTTTCGATCTGTAAAATCCAAGTAGAATCATCTTTAACTGGTTATTTGAAGTAGTTAATAAAACTCTGAAAGATGCCTCAGTTTATCTTGGCATGGTGGAGCTGGGGCAGCATCTAAGTGAGTATGTTCAGATCACTTCTCTTTACTGGTGTCACGCAATGCTTGTATATACTTGTATTTATCAGCTTCTAGAAATGGCAACCCACTTCAGTATTCTTGCCTCGAGAATCCTGTGGACAGAGGAGCCTGGTGGGCTGTTGTCCATAGGGTCACACAGAGTCGGACACGACTGAAGCGACTTAGCATGCATGCATGCGTTGGAGAAGGAAATGGCAACCCACTCCTGTATTCTTGCCTGGAAGAATCTCAGGGATGGAGGAGCCTGGTGGGCGGCCGTCTGTGGGGTTGCACAGAGTCGGACATGACTGAAGCGACTTAGCAACAGCAGACCTTACCACTTCTTGAAAACACTGAAGCTGGTATCTTTCAGACAAAAGTTGAGTTTTTCCAAATTATTTTGTGTAATCTGTACTGTTTAGACTGACAACTCAAAAATTCTAGTCATTATGTATTTGATTGCTTTAAAGAAACATATCACTGTACCTGATCATGATATTATTTTATTCTATCACATCTTGAGTGTTACACCTTGTTTTAGATTATCAATTGAATGCTTCAGCAATTAAATTACTAATAGTGGTTAGAAAGGCTTTTGCCTGAATGTAAAGAAAATTCATTGTTTGCTAAGTTGAGTTCCCCAAGTTTATCTTGATCAGGAAATTTACAAGTAAATGTTTTTTATTTGACTTTCAGTCTGTTATGTGATGGTATAGCTGTGCCGTGTTCAGTGCTCAGTCGTGTCTAACTCTGCGACCCCATAGACTGTAGCCCTCCAGGCTCCTCTGCCCATGGGGATTCTGCAGGCAAGAATACTGGAATGTGTTGCCATGCCCTCCTCCAGGAGATCTTTCCAACCCAGGGATCAAACCCAGGTCTCCCACATTGCAGGCAGATTCTTTACTGTCTGAGCCACCAGAGAAGCCCAATGATATAGCTATTTCATATCATATATATATATGTTTTCTTAATATACTTACTGTATTCACTAAAAAGGTTTTTAAAATTTATTTGGGCAATTCTTTTCTTTTTAAAGTTATACTTAATATGCAGTATTATGTTAAGGTATATGACATATATAATTTTTATACATTACAAAATAATCATCACAGTAAGTCTAGTTACCATCTGTCACCATTGTAAAGTTATTACAATACCATTGACTTTATTCCCTTTGTGTATGTTTCATCCCTGTAACATCCTTGGAAGTTTGTACCTCTTAAGCTCTTTTACCTATTTCATCCATCTGCCTACCTTGAAAAATTTTTTTATATGTAGGTTGTGATTATACCAAGAAATTATAACCAAAGAAATATAATAAATATGTTTTTCTTCCTTCATAGATATATGGGCAATAGGTTGCATATTTGCTGAACTGTTGACTTCAGAACCTATTTTTCACTGTCGTCAGGAAGATATAAAAACAAGCAATCCTTTTCATCATGATCAACTAGACCGAATATTTAGTGTCATGGGATTTCCTGCAGGTAATTTATTTTTTTTTCAAAATAATACTTGAGTCATATTTCAAAAACATTCTTTTTGAAAAGGATATTTTAAGTATTTCTATGTATATTTTTAAGCTAAAATAACTAGATTTCTGATAAGTAACATTATTTCCTGTAACAACATTCAGTATTTTTTTTTTTGCCTAAGATAAAGACTGGGAAGATATTAGAAAGATGCCAGAATACCCAACACTTCAGAAAGACTTTAGAAGAACAACGTAAGTAATACCATATTACATACAAGTAACATCCAGTGGGAATATTTAAGTGAATCCTTTTAAAAACCAGATAGATTATTGTTTAAACCAGAAACTTAGATGTTAGTATATTAATTATGTTTATGATTTAAAGAAGATATTTCAAATGTTGTTAATGTATATGCCAGGCTTAGGCAAATATTTATTTAAAAACTTTTAAGAATTTAGGGGTCAATAGATAGTTTAAAAGTCTCTTCTGGTCAGCTTGGAAAGGGGCTCAGTTCAATGGCAGTTCCGTCTCTATCTGTGTCGTGAGTTGTGTCTGAAATGCTGGGCTAAGCAGCCAGTAAGGGCGGCAGGAGGAAGAACACATGGCTAAGATCTGAGGAAAACTAACTGGTGGGGATGTGGATGCTGAGTGGGAATGAGAGGAGTTTGTTATAAATACGTGCATCTAGAGGAGAAGGTGGAAGAGAGTCTCTTTTGGGAAATGTAACAGAGAAATTTCAGGACAGGAATGGCTTGTAGGAACAAAAGCAGACCTCATAAAGCAGCAGCAAATGGCACTGATCATTTTGGGCCTCTCTTTCACACAGTCCTAGGTAGGGGTCCTTGCCTCCTTGCAGCTCCTAAACAGAGCGCTGACATTGCTCAGGTGTCTGAATTGGGCTCTCTTCTCACCCTAGACATTTCCCTAGACAGTCTCTGTGATTTTGATGGCTACAGCGCACCATCAGTTATGCTGATGGTTCCCAATTTATACATTCTACTCCGATTTCCTTTCCAAGTTTCAGACCCTTGTATCTAACTGCTTTTTGGAATCCCAAATTGAGTGTCCCATAAATACTTCAAAATAGGTGTCCCAAACTGAGCTCATCATCTGTCCTCCTAAACTTTTCCTCCCACTGTATTTCTTATCTTAGGAAATGGCTCCATGATTTACCTAATTGTTCAGGCTAAAGACCTTAAAGATGTCCCTAATCCTTCTTCTCTCTCACTGTCTTCCATTTTATCCCCTAGTGTCCAAACGATTAGCAAATCTAGTAAATTCTTTGTTTCAATACCCTTCAGATCTCTGTATTTCTCTCCATCTGCCCTGCCACTATTATAGGCCAGGCCTCTACCCTCTCTCTCTCCTGGGATCCTGCATTGGCCTCATAAGTGGTATTTCTACCCTCAGTTTTCATTCTGACTCACTGCCTGTTCTGCAGTCATCGCTAAAGGCACATCTGAACATGTCAGTCTTCACGCTGCTCTCAGTTTTTAAATATGGCTTACAAAAGCCTGGGCATCTACATCACCAAATTTATCTCCTAAACCTCTGTCCACTTTGTACTCTGTGGGCTGCACCTCATTAATTTCTTTAAGATCCTCAAAACCCCTGAGCGTTCCTGGACCCCTGGATTTTTACACATGCTGTTCCCTCAGTCTGGGACGTATTGATACCATCCTCCCACCCATTTCATCAGATAACTCCTGCTTATCCTTTCTATCCTGAGGAGGTCTCCCCTTGTCCTTCTAGTCAGATGCTTCCCCTCTGCAGTCCGGTGGCATATCCTGAGCTGCTTCTCTCAGCACACATCACTTTGCTCGACAGTTGGCTTTTGAACACTTATCTGCCTTTCCCTCTAGAATATGGATCGTGCCTATTTTATACACCATTATAGGCATCTCCAGGGCCTACTATATAGTGTGTGTTCATTAGTTACTTGTCAAATGGGTATTAAATGAAAGTGGTTCAAGTAATTGAAGATAAGCTGGTAATATAACAGAGAAAATTAATTAAGACACAACATTTTATCTTAGTATTTAAAGGAAGAGTTTTACATAAAATGATAGTATTTACAATAACCAGAAATAATAGGAGAGAAATTTAGAAAGATAAATGAAATTTAGTAAAAAAGTAACAGAAAAAGTTCAGAGATAAGAGCCCATACTTTCTAAGCAAACAATTTTATCCACATAAAAGCTGCCTGCTAATACATAACACAAAAAGGAATTTATTAAAAATTAGCTAAATATAATCCAGTTTACATACAAGTCACTAAAGTATAATAAAAAATTCCAGATAATATTATTACAAATGACATTAAAAAGTAAACAAATAACTTGTTTTCATTATATCAGATAAAAAGAACCAAAAAAATTACTCTTGATGTGAACTGTGAAGGGTAACAATAGAATTTTTTCTGTAATCTTTCCAAAGTGTCAGCTCTTGTTAGCTCATTAGAAGGCAAGGTGAGAGAGAATTAAAAGGAAATAAATAAGTTGACTTTAAAAAATTCAATGTTTGAATAAACATGCTGACAAAATGCTTTATAATGTATATAGAGAGTTTTAAAATTGTTCAGCTCCTAAATTGTAGTAAATCTAGAAGAGGATAATACAGAAAATGACAATTTACCCTATTTGTAACACTACAAAAAATAAGAAACCACAATGGGAATCTAGCAATAGGATTTTTCAACTTCAAGACCTTTTACATTATGATAGACACAACCTTAGAATCTAGAGTTAACTCAAGAAATCAGTTGATTCAACATAAAAACCAAAACTATGTTGACAGACTCCATTTCTACATAAACCTTAAAGTTTCATTTAACCATCACTAAACTTAATGGTTACCTTGCCCAAAAAGTATTCCTGGTATTGGAGGTAAATAATTTTTAAGTTAATATACATGGCAAAGATTTTGTTAAAAATACCTGGTGTTGGTAAGTGTATAATAAAATGGGCATTCTTACTTATACCTACTGGGGAGAATGAATGCTTCTCAGACATTATGTCTGTGGAATCTCAGACATTCCACAGACCACCTGGAGACCTTGTTAAAGATGCAGATTCTGATTCAGAATCTGGAATAGGGCCTGAGTACCTGCACAGAATGGTCTCTGTTTGTTTCCAAGGCAAACTATTCAATATCACAGTAATCCAAGTCTATGCCCCAACCAGTAACACTGAAGAAGCTGAAGTTGAACGGTTCCATGAAGACCTACAAGACCTTTTAGAACTCATACCCAAAAAAGATGTCCTTTTCATTATAGGGGACTGGAATGCAAAAACAGGAAGTCAACAAATACCTGGAGTAACAGGCAGATTTGGCCTTGGAATATGAAATGAAGCAGGGCAAAGGCTAATAGCGTTTTGCCAAGAGAACACACTGGTCATAGCAAACACCCTCTTCCAACAACACAAGAGAAGACTCTACACATGGACATCACCAGATGGTCAACACCAAAATCAGACTGATTATATTCTTTGCAGCCAAAGATGGAGAAGCTCTATACAGTCAGCAGAAACAAGATCAGGAGCTGACTGTGGCTCAGATCATGAACTCCTTATTGCCAAATTCAGACTCAAATTGAAGAAAGTAGGGAAGACCACTAGACCATTCAGGTATGACCTAAATCAAATCCCTTACGATTATACAGTGGAAGTGAGAAATAGATTTTAGGGCCTAGATCTGATAGATAGAGTGCCTGATGAACTATGGACGGAGGTTCCTGACAATGTACAGGAGACAGGGATCAAGACCATCCCCATGGAAAAGAAATGCAAAAAAGCAAAATGGCTGTCTGGGGAGGCCTTACAAATAGCTGTGAAAAGAAGAGAAGCAAAAAGCAAAGGAGAAAAGGAAAGATATAAGCATCTGAATGCAGAGTTCCAAAGAACACCAAGGAGAGATAAGCAAGCCTTCCTCAGTGATCAGTGCAAAGAAATAGAGGAAAAGAACAGAATGAGAAAGACTAGAGATCTCTTCAAGAAAATTAGATACCAAGGGAACATTTCATGCAAAGATGGGCTTGATAAAGGACAGAAATGGTCTGGACCTAACAGAAGCAGAAGATATTAAGAAGAGGTGGCAAGAATACACAGACGAACGGTACAAAAAAAGATCTTCAAGACCAAGATAATCACGATGGTGTGATCACTCACCTAGAGCCAGACATCCTGGAATGTGAAGTCAAGTGGGCCTTAGAAAGCATCACTACGAACAAAACTAGTGGAGGTGATGGAATTCCAGTTGAGCTATTTCAAATCCTGAAAGACGATGCTGTGAAAGTGCTGCACTCAATATGCCAGCAAATTTGGAAGACTCAGCAGTGGCCACAGGACTGGAAAAGGTCAGTTTTCATTCCAATCCCAAAGAAAGGCAATGCCAAAGAATGCTCAAACTACCACACAGTTGCACTCATCTCACATGCTAGTAAAGTAATGCTCAAAATTCTCCAAGCCAGGCTTCAGCAATACGTGAACCGTGAGCTTCCAGATGTTCAAGCTCGTTTTAGAAAAGGCAGAGGAACTAGAGATCAAATTGCCAACATCCACTGGATCATGGAAAAAGCAAGAGAGTTCCAGAAAAACATTTATTTCTGCTTCATTGACTATGCCAAAGCCTTTGACCATGTGGATCACAAGAAACTGTGGAAAATTCTGAAAGAGATGGGAATACCAGACCACCTGCCCTGCCTCTTGAGAAACCTATATGAAGGTCTGGAAGCAACAGTTAGAACTGGACATGGAACAACAGACTGGTTCCAAATAGGAAAAGGAGTATGTCAAGGTTGTATATTGTCACCCTGCTTATTTAACTTCTTTGCAGAGTACATCATGAGAAACGCTGGACTGGAAGAAACACAAGCTGGAATCAAGATTGCCAGAAGAAATGTCAATAACCTCAGATACGCAGATGATACCACCTTTATGACAGAAAGTGAAGAGGAACTAAAAAGCCTCTTGATGAAAGTGAAAGAGGAGAGTGAAAAAGTTGGCTTCAAGCTCAACATTCAGAAAACGAAGATCATGGCATCCGGTCCCATCACTTCATGGGAAATAGATGGGGAAACAGTGGAAACAGTGTCAGACTTTATCTTTTTTGGGCTCCAAAATCACTGCAGATTGTGACTGCAGCCATGAAATTAAAAGACGCTTACTCCTTGGAAGAAAAGTTATGACCAACCTAGACAGCATATTGAAAAGCAGAGACATTACTTTGCCAACAAAGGTCCATCTAGTCAAGGCTATGGTTTTTCCAGTGGTCATGTATGGATATGAGAGTAGGACTGTGAAGACGGCTGAGCGCCAAAGAATCGATGCGTTTGAACTGTGGTGTTGGAGAAGACTCTTGAGAGTCCCTTGGACTGCAAGGAGATCCAACCAGTCCTTTCTGAAGGAGATCAGCCCTTGGATTTCTTTGGAAGGAATGATGCTAAAGCTGAAACTCCAGTACTTTGGCCACCTCATGAGAAGAGTTGACTCATTGGAAAAGACTCTGATGCTGGGAAGGATTGGGGGCAGGAAGAGAAGGGGACGACAGAGGATGAGATGGCTGGATGGCATCACTGACTCAATGGACGTGAGTCTGAGTAAACTCCGGGAGTTGATGATGAACAGGGAGGCCTGGCGTGCTGCGATTCATGGGGTCGCAAAGAGTCGGACACAACTGAGCGACTGAACTGAACTGAACTGAACTGAACCTGCATGCCTAGTGCAGGCTTTCCGGTGCCCATGCTACTGGTCTGAGGGCCAGGTTCATGTAGCAAGTTCTAGAGCACACACAAAAGGCTTTGGCATGTACTTACCCTTTGACTTAATAAATCTAAGACTTTATCCTGAAAAAGCATCAAAGCAGCCACACATAGCTAAGATGAGGCACCTAGTTAGAGGTTAACTAACTGCCCAAAATCGCACAACTGGTAAATGACTGAGTCAGGGTCTGGGAGGGGCCTCTGATTCTCACCTGCCATGCAGTCCTGTCCCCCTGAATGTGTACCAGATTTAGGATCTGTACTTTCTAAGTGTTGTGAAACAAGTGTCATTAGTAACAGTAGAAAATGTTCAACCAGTACAAATAAAAAGCTTAAAGAGCGTTTGGCAAGAGAAAACGCTTATAAAACAACATTAAGGACACCTTATATATACTATGATTCCAATTTTATTAAAACAAATACTTTTTTGTGTGTATATATATGTATGCACAGAAGAAATGCCAAAGGAAAATTATCAAATCTTGATAAGAGTTTTTAAAATTGCTCCCTAGCTTATGAGTGTTTTCAAATTTTTCTTATATTCTCTAAATTTTTTACCATAAACATATATTACCTGTTTCTTGACCTTTTAAATTTGAAATATTTCATATGTAGGAAAGAATATACATAATGAAAATATGTAGTCTATTTAGAATAATAAAGTGAATACCCATTTACTCACCCCTCAGCCTGAGCAGTTGATATCCTGATATAGAATATGTACATAGGAAGGAATTGCTGGATCACAGGATAGTCACATTTTCAGCTCTAATGGTTAATGCATTATTATTTTCCAAAGTAATTCTAACAGTATAAACTCTTACATGCAGTGTGTGACAATTCTTATTTATTTTTTACACATTTACCAACATTTGGTTTTGTGTTCCTTTTTAATCAGAAAACAAAACAAAACAATGGCTTAAATGAATACATACCTCATAGGAAAACCAACCTTGGAACCTTCCATTAAAAGATGTCAATTGTGTGAATGTCCTCAATAGTGTGTGGATGTCATGTCTTTGCAGGTACGCCAACAGTAGCCTCATAAAGTACATGGAGAAACACAAGGTCAAGCCTGACAGCAAAGTATTCCTTTTGGTAGGTGCATCTCTCCAGAGTGGGAAGGTGATCCTTAGCACAGCTCTCACCCCACCCCACTTACTGTGAAATTGTCCCAGCTCTTCCTCCTCTTCAGGAAAAAAAGGAAACTGGTGGATGCTGGGGCAAAATTAAATCTTTTTCCTTTGAGATATCACCCTTGACTTTTAGCCTTGTTTCCAGTGGTTTACCAGTAGGAAAAAAAAAAATTCTAAAACGGCTTTACTGCTAATCATTTCTGTCAGTTTCACATAAATGTGTGCAGTGTATTAATAAACGGGCACTTGATGTTAATTCTGTTAGACATTAACACAGTCCAAACATTCACCTGGAAGCAGACTTTCCCGTGCTGTCAATTTCTTGTGTGTGATTCTAGCTTCAGAAACTCCTTACGATGGATCCAACCAAGAGAATTACCTCCGAGCAGGCTCTGCAGGATCCCTATTTTCAGGAGGACCCCTTGCCGACATTAGAGTATGTATCCTTCCTTTTCTGTGCACTTTGCTCCAGGTTGAAGGTGTGCGGTGGTGGCTAAAGGCAAGGGAAGCACTTGTTACTCGAGTCTTTTATTTCCTTGGTTAATACCACCTCGGGAAAAACTAGTCGAGAGGTCCTGTACTTTGAAACAGGCAAAGCTGTAAAGAGGTGTGAATGAAAACAAGTTTACGGAATGATCATTAGTCAGTTTTACAGACAAAAACTGAAGCTGAGAACAGATGGGACTTTTATTATAGATCGGTCAGCCAGCACAGTTTACACCAAACCAGTAGGGAACTGAGCTTTTAAAATTCTGTGTCTCTGCTGCGTTATTATACTTCTCCATTTCCCCATCCTTATTATACCCACAGATATAAATTGTGCTTGGACTTACTGATATTAGAGGTACAGCTTTTCTTGAGAAAAAAATTACTTTCATTGTTGAAGCAAATACACAGTCAGCTCTTTTTAGTGCTGATGAAGTTTGTGGGGAGAAATTTCTGTGTTACATGTCAACTAGCTAAACGCAGTTTTAAGATGTTATTGAAAGTGGCAGTTATACTAGTGTAAAACTTAGATGACGAATTGTTCTTTTCTTATTGCTGAAATTGTGTTGAGAGGCATACCAGCCACAGATGAAGAGTAGGAAATTTTAAAAAAAAAGTGGAATTTTAAATGCACAAGGTCAATCATATTATAGATTTTAGGTCATGACATGTATTTTTTTTTTCCTTCAATGATTTGTAGTGTGTTTGCTGGCTGCCAGATTCCATACCCCAAACGAGAATTCCTTAATGAAGATGAACCTGAAGAAAAAGGTGACAAGGTATAAATTGCACTTAGGGAAGGATAAATGTAGTAATTCCTATATGTTTAACTGCATTTTATTTAATTGTGTATTTACTTTATTGTAGATGTACTCTGCAGTTTGAAATATGCATTCACAGATAAATGAACTTCCTGATTTGTTTTACAGTCTACTTTATTCCCCGATTCTTGATGCTTGCCTTGGTTGGTTCAGTGCCACTGCCATCATTTTATGCAGGCTCCTTTTCAAGCATCACTCCATGCTTTGATTGTACTGACTCCTCCCCACACAGCCGTTCTTTCTCCAAATTGACTGAAAAGACTGTTAGAGCTATTTCAAGGAGTTGCTCTTTCCTCTGGGCCTGTGTCTTCAGTGGAATGTCTGTCCCTGACAGGGAGGATTACTCTGCAATCTAATGAACTTCAGAGAGCGAGTCCTCTTTGGGGCTCTGTACTCACCTTCGGGGGTGCTGTATTCCCTGGCTGCTCCCTTCTCCAGGCATGCCAGTCACTTTGGTGCCCCACATAGGTCTCTCCCCAGGTTGGCTGACAGTCTCACGTGCATATCCTACAATGACAGGCGTGATTTCGTTCCATACCAAGCTTGCCTTTGTTTTTCTCTTTTCATAAGAACCAGCAACAGCAGCAGAACCAACATCAGCAGCCCACAGCCCCTCCACAGCAGGCGGCTGCCCCCCCGCAGGCACCCCCACAGCAGCAGAACAGCACCCAGACCAACGGGACTGCAGGAGGTGCAGGGGCCGGGCCGGCCGGAGCAGGGCTGCAGCATAGCCAGGACTCCGGCCTTAACCAGGTGCCTCCCAACAAGAAACCGCGGCTGGGGCCTTCAGGCACAAACTCGGGCGGGCCTGTTATGCCCTCAGATTATCAGGTACTCCCCCTCAATGTTGTACTTTTTCATGTCGACATACTGTTAGAAAACAAAACTCAACTGAGCAAATTTTAAAAGGTCTCATTGGCTGTATTCAGTGATTCATGTATCAGGTAGCAGCTCATTTAGCATATAGAAGAAGGCTCTGAGGAGCTGTGCGAAATGAAAGGCTTCCGGACTTCTGTAGGTAGGAGGAGGTGGGACAGGATGTTGCTTTAGCAGAGAGCTGATCATGGCAGGCCAGGGCACCTTCCTCTGGGGACTGCAGGAGTCTACCAGGTAGATTACTTCTCAAGTGCTGAGTGGAGATTGCAGACTGACTGGGGAAGAGTACATTCCTGGGAGGGGCTGAAACTGCACTTAGGTTAGGTATTAAGTTTCAGTTTGGTTACATGGGCTTAACACAAATGACTCCATTTTGAGCCTGTTGTCTCTTTTTCTAGCAATACATTTTATGAAACGGTAAGTATACATACGGACTTTCCAGGTAGCTCAGTGGTAAAGAATCTGCTTGCCAAGCAAGAGATGCAGGTTCCATCCTTGGGTCGTGAAGATTCTCCTGAAGAAGGAAATGACAGCCTACTCCAGTATTCTTGCCGGGAAAATCCCATGAACAGAGGAGCTGGTGGGCTGCAGTCCATGGGGGTCACAAAGAGTCAGACAACTGAGTGGCTAGACAACAATACTTAAAATAGATCCTTTTAGAAATAAGCAGTGCTTAACTCTAAAGTTTGATTTTACAGTCCTAGTCTTTCTAGGGCATTATATGAAAATGAAGATTTTTGTCATTTCATGTAATTGCAAGATATTTTGTTTCTTGTTTATCTTATAACCCTGAGGAAGGAAGGTGAGGCAGGCAGCCCCTCCTCAACATTCCTCATTTTACCCTTCCAGCTGTCTGTCAGGTTTGGGTCTGAAAAAGACCCCTAGATAAGCAGTTGAAAGGGAGAGGAATGGTGCCTCACTGTGAACAAAGGAAGCAGCATACTTCAGAAGGATTTGCCATTACTGGGAGGAGATAATCAGTACATAGCCACATGGCAGAAGAGACAGGGACAAAGAGTTGTCGGGAATAACTGTTAAATCTCACAAGAAATAATTCCGAGACAAGAAAATACATTTGTTGAGATTCAAACAAACTACAAACTACAACTGTATTACCATTTAAGAAATTAAAGGAAGAAACCCTAAGGATTGATGTTTGGAGAGACAGGTAAAAATACGGGTGAAAACTGTAGGGAATCTTGGGGCGGGGGAGGGGGGGGGATGTTTTCAAGGTAGTAACAAACTTAAGATCTAAGAAGGGAAACAAAAGACTTTAAAAAAAGGTTTAGAACCACAGTCCTTCAGGGAACTGGTGGAGAAGGAGCACGTAGGAGAGAGATAATAGAAAACAAAACCACAGGCAACGAAGACATAAACTCACTGATTAGGAACTGGAAACCAGAGAAACGTTAACAAGAAAGACATAATAAATAGCTGTTTAAACTGGCTTTACATTTTGAATATCTCAACACAAATACTTTGAAAACTTCTCTTGGGAGATTCCCTGTAAGCAGCCATATAATAGCACTTCTACTGGTTCCAATTAAACTAATCAAGACATCAGTTTGGTCTGCAAAGCAGCTTGCTATTTGGGTAGCAGTCACGAACATATTTGAATTTTACTATAAAGTCAGTTTTCCCCCTAACGTTAGTTTATTCCTATT
This sequence comes from Budorcas taxicolor, assembly GCF_023091745.1. NCBI lineage: Eukaryota > Metazoa > Chordata > Mammalia > Artiodactyla > Bovidae > Budorcas > Budorcas taxicolor. The sequence goes on from NC_068918.1 coordinate 31,294,176, forward strand.
GTATTATATGAGCAACAAACCTTTATCATATACTAGCGCATCTTGGTGTCTCTGATTATGTTATATTAGACTGATTATAGTCAATCATGGACAGATTACTTAACTAAGTGTATTTACTCCTTTCAAATCTAGGAGTTCTTCAGATGTTTCTCTTTGTCTACACTGAGCTGTCTACTTAAAAATAAACTAGCATCGCTGTGACATGGATAGCTTTCTCAGCTAATTAGTTGGAAAGATTAGCATGAAGGGTGAGGATGAGAGACCTCTTTGCAGCTCTCATAGTATCAGCACTGCTGCTGCTGCTGCTAAGTCGCTTCAGTCATGTCCGACTGTGTGTGACCCCATAGATGGCAGCCCACCAGGCTCCTCTGTTCCTGCGATTCTCCAGGCAAGAATACTGGAGCGGGTTGCCATTTCCTTCTCCAATGCATGCATGCATGCTAAGTCATTTCAGTCGTGTCCGACTCTTTGTGAAGCTATGGACAACAACCCACCAGGCTCCTCTGTCCACGGGATTCTCTAGGCAAGAATACTGGAGTGGGTTGCCATTTCCTTCTCCCAGATTTGTTTTTTATCCAGTATGGAGGAGCTATTGTGCAGTCTAATCTGCTAAAGTAAAAGCAGTCATAGGCAGCCTAACAACTGTAGGCCTTGTGAACGGAAAGAACTTTTTTTTTCCCATAACTTACAATAAATGTTGTTAGGATTTGTCAAGGCTTCTTAGAACAATATGACCAAGAGTTGTGTAACAAAGGAAGGAATTAAGCGGCATTATTTTTAACCAAGACTATCTTATTGCCCTGTTTTCTTGGACCAGATGTTGCAAATCCAGTTTGGCTGCCTCTCGTGCACTGAGTGGGGCAGCCTTGCTGATTTGTAATTCATTAAACCCACCAATGCCACCTCAAGGTCATTTACATTTTAAACTTCAAGTAATAGCTTTATTGGGCTTCCCTGGTGGCTCAGACAGTAAAGAATCTGCCTGCAATGCAGGAGACCTGGGTTTGATCCCTTGGTTGGGAAGATCTCCTAGAAGAGGGCATGGCAACCCACTCCAGTACTCTTGCTTGGGAAATCCTATGGGCAGAGGAGCCTGGCGGGCTACAGTCCGTGGGGTCACAAAGAGTCAGATACGACTGAGCGACTAACACTTTCACAATAACTTTATTACATAGGATCTTGTCATGCTTTGCTCACAGGAAGAACCAGTCTTCTGGGCAGAGCCAAAGACACAGCTGCAGTTAACGCTTATAGTTAACCAAGCACTATATTCTATTTCTATAGATGAATTTTTCTTTTACGTTTTTTTTCATATTTGTTCTTGATACCATGAAGATGAATGTTTCATTTAAGGTAATAAAAATACACTGAATTGAAATACATTTGTCTCAGCCTTCTCGAGGGAATTTTCACATACAGTTTTTTTTTTAAAATTCTAAATGTTATCTGAAGCTGATTTAAAAAAAAAAAGCACCTATTTGCTGCTACCTTGTCTTGCTTTGTCAAGTAGGTGGTGCTGCTGAGGCTACTCTAGCCTCTACCTGAGGAAACTCTTTCCTAAAAACGATTTCTTAGTCACAGCTTTGTTATTTATAATGAGAAAATTAACAGCACATCAGTATACATTATGAACACCACTGGATCAAAATGCCAAATTGATTCTTCCTGTTTGCAAATCTCAGTTATGCAAAGAATCTCTAACCAGAATTAGTCAGCATCAATTTCCCCTCTACTTCTCATTGCCCGTGTGGCTTATCTTCCAAAGACATCCAGCCAGCTTTCGTGCATGCTAGCACAGTGGTAGCAGGCGATGATGTGAAATCAGCAAAACATACTGACACATGAAATTAGCTGTCAGCTACCATGGGTCAGAACCTACAGCTTCTGTGTCCTATTGTGGTGAACATCTTGAGCTGCTCTCGTACCCCATAGGTCATCCCCTTTTCCTGTTTCCTCTCCTAGCACTCCAGCTCGCGCCTGAATTACCAAAGCAGCGTCCAGGGATCCTCTCAGTCCCAGAGCACACTAGGCTATTCCTCCTCGTCTCAGCAGAGCGCACAGTACCACCCATCTCACCAGGCCCACCGCTACTGACCGGCCACAGCCCAGAGCACAGACTCCAGCAATATGATGTCTGCATTGAAGAGAACCAAAAATGCAAGCTCTGATGCTGCCAGCCACTTAGGAGGAAAACTATTTACGGAGCATTTTGCAAGACTGACTGACGTCTCTTCTTTAGTGACTTAAAGAAGATGTTTGTGAAGTTTCCCCAACAGCCTTTCCCTGCATGTGTCCCATTGAGACTTCTCTGATAAAGCGTCTGATCTAATCCCAGCACTTAACTTCTGTAACCTTCAGCATCTTGGGGAAGGATTTCCTGGTGCACCTTTCTCATGCTGTAGCAATCGCTATGATTTCTCTTTCCAGAGCTCTTTTATTAGGATTTTAATGTTTTAGAAACAAGACTCCAGTGGTATATAGTTTTATACTTCATGAACTGAGCTAGCAACACAGGTAGATATGCCCCTCTCACAGCACTGCGTGGTTTTCGCAGAATACAACTCTTTTGTTCATGGAAGTCTTAAACCGGAACTGTTACTGTCTCAAAGTACCTTACTATTGCATTTTTATTTATCTAGTTTCAGGGAAGGTCTAATAAAAAGACAAATGGTGGGACAGTGGGAACCTGCAACCAAAAACAGCCTAGATCTTTGCAGTTACTATGCTTTATGCTATGAAGAACTAAAACATGTGGTAATTTTTATATAATCCTTCATATGGAACTTAGTTCCCAGAATCATCTTATTCTGAATAGTATTCAGTAATTAAGAATGATAATTTTAAACTTCATGTAGCTTAAGTCTACTTTAAAAAGGGTTTTAAGAGCTTTGATGAAATACAGTCCTCTGGTGACCCACGCCAGAAAACTGGAGAGAGGATTAACTGCACTTGGGTTTCTGTAAGAGTAATGCTGATCACAGGATGTATTGCTTCCCTTTGAAGGAAAAGCTTTTCTTGTGTATTGTACATACAGCTGGCTTCTCTAAAGAACTGTTGGTTTCTTCACATCTGGGTCAGCTTGAGTAACTTTCTTACATAATCAAGGGTACTCAAATAGAAGCCTGCAGATTAATCTGCTTTTAAAACAAAAAGCAGTGTTCTCCATTCGTATTTGTGTTAGACATAGAGTGACTATTTTTAAAGCATGTTACAAGTTTAGGTTTTGTTCATGTTTCAAGTATGTATGATGTATGCATAATTTTGCTGTTATTACTGAAACTTAATTCTATCAAGAATCTTTTCATTGCACTGAATGCTTTCTTTTGCCCCTAGGAGAAAACGTAATAATTTTGTGCCTAAACTATGGGCAGATAGTATATGACTATATTATCTAAGTACATATTTACATTTCTATGATCTATGAATTAGAGGCTGAGTTTGCTCTTAGCCAGTGAGTTCTTTCTTAGCCAGCATAAGGAAGCTCCCCAGAGTCCCACAGAAATGAAAAGACTTAAGAGCTTCCATTGTAATGAAAGGGGCAAGAAATTTGTGTTCTTCTAAATGCTACTAGCAGCACCAGCCTTGTTTTAATGTTTTCTTGAGCTAGAAGAAATAGCTGATCGTTGTTATATGCAAGTTATATGCATTTTTTTTACTCTTCCTTGTGAACTTATCTACCTGGTTATCTACTCTGGGTCCATACACAAGTAAAATAAGATTTTAGACAGAAGCCAGTATACATTTTGCACTATTGATGTGATACTGTAGCCAGCAAGGACCTTCCTGATCTCAGCATAATAATGCTTATTAATAACGAAGACTGTGTAGGGACGCTGATGAACACGGACGATGAAACAGTTGACGTGCTCCACTGGAAGGAATTGATTGTCTCCATGGTGATTTACTGCTTCCGCTGTTAAAAATGAGAAACTAGTAGCCCTCTGTATAATGTAGCCACCTGTGTGAAGTTCTGTCCTGGGCCCTGAAGCCTCCGTGTCATCAGATCTTCACGGTACCCTCCCCCTGTGTCCAGGTCATGCTGGGGGAGATGGGAAGGGCAAGACATATTTCCTGTCCTTGAAGAGCTCATGACTGAGTCCATGACAGGAAGCCTTCCTGGGATGACAGGCTTATAAATGAAACCATCTTAGAACATGAGGTCTGTTCGTTTACTTCTAAACCCTCTTAAAGAGAGTTATTATCCCAAGTTTTGCCCTATAATAAACAAGCATCATAGAGAGGTTTCTTTGTTTATCTACCTTCAAGAAAAGCAACAATTAAGTATCACCACAGTCATTAATATATATTTGAAATGTTAACATCAGCCTTTCAACAATTGGGTGGCCCTTGTAGGCAGAATATACTCAACTAAGTTGAGTTTGTAGGAAATTACAGTGAAAAGAGAAGCTCTGTCCCTGCCCTTGAGAGGGGCATACATTTAGTAAGAGACAGACCCAAATATGTGTATGAATCAAAATATCATGCCCTTTAATACACTTTGATATAAATCCTTGTGATATGTGCTTATATGATCACAGGACTACCTTGCTTTCTTTGCGTGTAGTGAATTTTAGTGGCAGAACTGATACAGAAACTGGTAGGGGATTTTATCAGTTGTTCCCATTGTTCTTCACACAGGGTCTAGCCAGATATGCCCATTACACACGTGACTCTTTCTGGTCACTGCACTGGTACTGGCCCTTTCCTCCTGTGGTCTTGCCTCAGAGTTGGTGATGCCCACTGGTGCCCATTACCCTTTGAAATAATTTTGGTTCACAATTTCCTTTTCCTTGTATAAGGAGAACAAAGCCTTTAACATAGTCATGGGCCCTAAAACTGTGGGCCCTTGAAGGAAACCTGTGAAGATCTTTGAGGTTAAAATTTACTTTTGTGTTCCCCAAATAACCACATTCCTCTTCAAAAATTTATTACGATCGGTGTCCCCTGAGAATGCATGGTGGACATCCAAACCAGAGGAAGTTACTGAAAGGAAGGGAGGAATCAAAGCAAAGGTTTTCTGCATTTCATATTGCAAATCAGTTTTTGAGTTAGCTTTTTTGGTAAGGTGTGTATTTAGGAAAAAATATTCTCAAGTTTCAGGACAGCTGAGCTCACAGGTAAGGCAGCCTGGCGGCAGTACTGACACTATGAGGCTGAAACAATCCTTATGCTGAAGTAGATCATGCAGGAACATACAGAAACCAAGGACATGTATATTTTTATATCTGTGTGGTTTTAAAACTTTAGTACTTAGAATTTTGGCCTTCTGCACTACTCTTTTGCTCTTGTAAACACAATTTACACTTAAGAATGGAAAGGGATGACATTTACTTATGTGTTCACTGCCTCATTCCTGGAGAAGCAACTGCTAGTTGTATGCCTCTATAATGATGCTGTTTTCTCTGCTGAAGAGAAGAGAAAAAATAGTTGAACAATAAGACTTGTGGCTTAATCTGCTTGGAATGCTTGTATGTGACAAACTGTACAATGAAGGAATAGTCCATGAAAACTACAAATCCTAACCTCTGTAATGTTATCTTTCTGGGGAATGGAGAAAGGCAGTGAAATGGCAGACTAAAGGAAGCTTGAAGGATTCAAGTATAAATAATATTTTATATAAAACATAGCTGTTTAGGTTTACTTAATCTTCAAAAATAGTCACAAATATCATAAGGCAAAGTTCATTGTTTTAGGGTTTTTTAAAAATGTGTTGTACCTAAGGCCATACTTACTCTTCTATGCTATCACTGCGAAGGAGTGATATGTATGTATTATATGAAAAAAAATCCTTAATGCACTGTTATCGCCTAAATATTTAGTAAATTAATACTATTTAATTTTTTTAAAAATTTGTCTGTGTAGACACTAAAAGTATTACGCAAAATCTGGACTGAAGGTGTCCTTTTTAACAACAATTTAAAGTACTTTTTATATATGTTATGTGGTATATCCTTTCTAAACTGCCTAGTTTGTATTTCCCATAATTCCTCTGTGTGAAGTGTACCTGTTCTTGTCTCTCTTTTCAGCCATTTTTCTGCACGCATCCCTGTTTGTATGACCTTAGACATGACTGTGTATGCTTTGCACACACACTGTGAGGTGTGCACTGAAAGCCGGCTGCCCCCCAGCGGGGCCTGCTCCCCGGGGTGCAGGACAAGCTTGCAGCTTTGGAGCCAAGTGTTTCTCGCTTTTGAGTTTTCCTGACATCCCTCTTGAAATGACTGTTAGAAATGAATTACATTGCATTTATTTTATATTCTTGGTTGTAATAAAATTTAATTGACTTTGTGTCACTGTGGATTTTTTAAGTGTAGGAAAAACTCTTGTTACAACAAGTTTTAGTGTTAAAATCTGATGTGTGTGCCTCGAAGCTTTTCAGATTGCACTTGTCCTGCAGAGATGCAGAGTCTCCTTGTGAGCTGCAGTATGTTATCTTATTTAGGATGCTTATGATGTCACAAAACCAAAGAGGCAAGGCTTGCAAATACCTCAGAAGCAAAATTACAGTTTTTTAAACGTCTCTAGGGGAGATACCCTTTTTTAAAAAAAAAAAAAAAAAATTTAGAAAGATGTTTGAGAGAAAGCAAATAGGCAGCGTTTTGTGGGAAGAGTGGCCCTGGAAGTTTCTTTCATGAGGACGTTATGTTGTGCCTGGCTGCCCCCTCCTACAATTTACTTGATGAATCGTCTATGGTTATTCCAATGGGTAAAGTCATCATGGAGTGAACTGAAGAACGTTTAAGTGACATAAGCATTCAGCATAAAGCTTGAACTCTGGGACTTCCTTGGTGGTCCAATGTATAAGATTCCATGCTCCCAATGGAGGGGGCCTGGGTTTGACCCCTACTTGAAGAACAAAGATCCCACATGCCACAACTAAGCCTGTGAACCACAACAAAGATCCAGTGCAGTCAACATAATAAATTTTTTTAAAAAAACTTCAACTCTATTTAAAATAGATATTGCTTCACCACTTGACACAGACTGTATATTTAACACTGTGACACACACAGGATAGAGCTGCTCTTGCAGAACAGTTTGACCACAGCTGCCTTTCTAACCAGCCACCTGGGTAAGAGAAAGTGGATGACTGCGCAAACCCCTTATCACTCCTGGGAAAATAGCTTGAAGGTATCGGGCTACCTCCCTAGCCATCTGTAAGCTCTTTGTGGACAAGGTCTGGGTTTTATTCTTTCACTTCCAGCACCTGGCATGATGCCCAACACAGCAGATAATATGGTGAGTCATTAGCATCAGTTTTCTACATTGACGTGATTCCTTGATACGCCATAATTGTGTATGGACAGGGAGATGAACCTATATATTTTTGTTCTGTGAATAAGGAAAAGGCATTTCTTTTTTATTTATTTGTTGTTGAGGTATAGTTGAAGTACAATATTATGTAAGTTTCAGGTGTACCACACACAGTGAATCATAATTTTTAAAGGTTATACTCCATTTATAGTTCTAGTGACTTATTTCCTGTGTTATACAGTATATCCTTGTAGCTTGTTTATTTTATAGAGTAGTTTGTACCTCTTAATCCTCTACTCCTATCATGCCCTTCCCCCATCCCTCTCCTTTCCTCACTGTTAACCACTAGTTCTCTGTATCTGTGAGTCAGTTTCTTTTTTTTTAAACATTTCACTAGTGTGTTGTATTTTTTAGAGTCCACATATAAGTGATATCATACAGTTTCTGTCTTTGACCTATCTCATTAAGCATTGTTGTTCAGTTGCTAAATGGTGTCCTACTGTTTGCCACCCCATGGACTGCAGCATGACAGACTTCCCTCTTCTTCACTATCTCCCAGAGTTTGCTCAAAATCACGTCCATTGAATTGGTGATGCCATCCAACCGTCTCATCCTCTGTTGTCGCCTTCTCCTTTTGCCTTCAGTCATTAAGGATAATGTCCTCCAAGTCTATCCATGTTGCAAATGGCAAAATCTCATTCTTTTTTATGGTTGAGTACTATCCCATTATATATATAATACATAATGGGATATATATTATACATATATATATCACCATCTTTATCTATTCCTCTGTTGAAGGACACGTTGCTTCCCTATCTCAGCAATTTTAAGTAATGCTGCTCTGAACACTGGGGTGCGTGTATCTTTTTGAATTAGCATTTTCATTTTATCTGGATAGACAGGAGTAGGACTGCTGGATCATATGGTATTTCTGTTTGTTAGTTTTTTGAGGAAATGCCATACTTTTTTCACAATGGCTGCACCAATTTCCATTCCCACCAACAGTGTACAGGGTTCCCTTGGGGCATTATTTTCTTAAAATAGGTTCATATCTTATATTTTTGGTTCCAAAGTCATAATATCACTCTAGAGGAACAAATAGTTCAAACAGTATTTGAGTAAAAGATTAAGCCAAGTTAGCCGTCTTCTTTAGAAGCCACTTTTCCTTTGGTTCTTGAAGAGGAGGGCATCTATATTAAAACCTCACATAGCATTTATCTAGCAGGTAATAGAAAGACAGCTTGGACAAGCAACACACAAACAAAATAGGAACATTCGTTCATTTGATCTAAATGAGAGAACAGAACATACGGGAAAGAAATGAAAATACTGGCCTAAAACATTAATATATATTTAGCATATTCCTTGTGACTTTTCACTTTCTGCTCTTCAGACTTACAGAAATTTTTTCACACATGCTATTAAGGACTGGATGTTTGTGTCCTCCCCTGATTGTTATGTTGAAGACCTTATCTCCAGTGTGGCAGTATTGGAGATGGTGTGTTTGTGGACGTAACCAAGGTTAAATGAGGCCATATGGGTGGGCCCTGATCCAATAGCATCGGTGTCCCAGTAAGAAGAGGTGCTAGAGTGCACATGCCCGGGCTCCCCCTTCTGTCGCCCTGTTCCCTTCTCCCTCCTCTTTCTCCTCCTTTCTCTTCTCGCCTTTCTCTCTCTCCCCCACAACCCCTCTTCCCACCATGTGAGGACACAGCCAGTAGGCGATCATCTGCAAGCCAGGAGGGCAGTGTTTACAGATTGACTCTGCCAGACTGATCTTGGACTTCCCGGCCTCCAGAACTCTGAGAAAATAAATTTCTGTGATTTAAGCCACCCAGTTTATGGTATTTTGTTACAGAAACCTGAGCAAACTAATACATACTTTAGACCAAGAAGTGGGCTGTGGCAGTAACAAACACCTAAAAATATAGAAGGGGCTTCAGAACTGGGGAGTAGGTAGAGGCTGGAAGACGTGTGTGCTAGAAACAAAATATTAAGGGCAATTCTAGTGAGGGCTCAGAAGGAAAAGAGAACTGAGGGAAAGCTTCCATCTTCTTAGAATAAAGAGTGTAAGTAATCATGAACAGAATTCTGGTAGGAATATGAACATTAAAGACCATTCTGGTGAGTTCTCAGATGGAAATGAGAAACAGGAGAAAGGAAATTGGAAACTGAAGACGCAGCAATCCTCGTTACAGAGTGGCAAAGAACTCGGTTGAACTGTGCTCCAGTGTTTTATGAAAAGTAGAATTTTTGAGCTATGAAATTGCTCTTAAAAGATCTCCCTTGTGGTGGGGAAAATAGACACAGAGAGTACGGTAGAAGGAATACTGAGGAGGAAGAAGACACACTTTAAACACTGCAGACTTTGGCCTTCCTCGGGTCCTGTCTTCTGCATTTATTCTCTTGTATGCATTGGTTGGTCCTGGGAGTCCCTCTTTGAAAGATCTGGTGCTTCAAGAAAATGCTAACATGTAACAAGCTTTTCTTTTGGTTGTAAGATTAACCTAAATTAATGGAAACCTGCAGACCTTAAATTATAAACAAGATGTTCAAGATTTGACTGAATTCAGCTGCAGGTGCCATATTTTAGTTGTAAATGTATGATTAAATATCTACTGGCATAACTCACAAGCAGCAATATGAAGACAACTATACAATTCAAAGGACTCTGAGAACTTTCTAGGTGCGCACGTGTGTGTGCTCAGTGTCCAACTCTTTGCAACCCCATGGACTGCAGCCTGCCAGGCTCCTCTGTCCATGGAATTTTCCCAGGAAGAATATCGGGTGGGTTGCCATTTCCTACTCCAGGGGATCTTCCCAACCCAAGGATCAAACCTGTGTCTCCTGCTTTGGCAGGCAGATTCTTAGCACTGAGCCACCTGGGAAGCCCATATATCCCTATAACAAAGCCCAAATCAAGAAACAGGACAAATTAATCACTCCAGAAAATTCCCTCCTTCTCCTTTCTAGTTAATACCCCCACACTCACAAAGGCAACTGCTGTTCTGTTTTCTATCACCAAATATTAGTTTTGTCTTTTCAGAATTCCATCTAAATAGAATCATGCAGTTTGCACTCTTTTGTGTCTGGATTCTTTGGCACAACATCATGTTTTAAGAGTTACCCATATTGGATATATCAGCTTGTTTCTTTTTATTTCTGATAATATTCCATTGTATAACTATACCACTATTTAGTCATTTGTCTACTGATGGACATTTGGGGTTCTTTCTGTTTGGGGCTACTATGAATCATGCTATTATAAACATTTTTGTATAAGTTTTGTTGAGAACATATATTTTCATTTCTTTTGTAGAAAGAATAGTTAGAAATGGAACTGGTACATCACATGATATATTTTCTCTTTAAAATAAATTGCCAAAAATAAAAAATAAATAAAATAAATTGCCTAAGAGTTTTCTAATTTTATATAATTTTCTACTCTGAGTAGTTCATGAGAATCTAGTTGCTTTGAAATTCAGTAACATTTAATATTGTCAATCTTCTTGTAAGTTGTACCAATGCTTTCTTATGTCAGTCTCCCAAATTAATAGAAATAAGAACATTAACAACTGGGACCTAATCAAACCTACAAGCTTTTACAGAGCAAGGCAAACCATAAACAAAATGAAAACACAACCTACAGAATGGAGAAAATATTTGCAAATGATGAGACCAACAAGGGATTAACTTCCAAAATATACAAACAGCTCACAACTCAAAAATAAAAAATGGATAGGAGACCTAAATAGACATTTCTCCAAAGAAGGCATACAGATTGTCAATAGGTGCATGACAAGATGCTCAACATCACTAATTATTAGAGAAATGCAACGCAAAACTACAACGAGGTGTCACCTCACAGCAGTGAGAATGGCCATCATCAAAAAGTCTGCAAATAATAAATGCTAGAGTGGACATGGAGGAAAGGGAACCCTTTGACACTATTGCGAGGAACGTGAGCTGGTACAGCCAATACAGAGAAAAGTATGGAGGTTCCTTAAAAAACTAAAAATAGAGCTACCATATGACCTGGCAATCCCTCTCTTGGGCATATATCTGGAGAAAACCATACCTCAGAAAGATACATGCACCCCAGTGTTCACTTTAGTATGATTTACAATAGCCAAGACATGAAGGCAACTTAAATGCCCATCAACAGAGAGATGGATACAGAAGATGCAGTGTGTGCGTATATATATGCAATGAAATATTATTACGCCATAAAAATAACAAAATAGTGCCATTTGCAGCAACACAGATGGACCTAGAGACTGTCACAATGAATGAAGTCAGAAAGACAGATATCATATTGCTTACACATGGAAATCTAAGAAAAGGGTACAAATGAACTTATCTACAAAACAGAAAGAGTTTCCGAAAACAAAAGCAACCTTATGTTTCTAAGGGGTAAGGAGGGGAGGAATAAATTGGGAGGTTGGGACTGACATATACACAGTACTATATGTATATATAAAATAGATAAGTAACAAGGACAGAATCTATAGCACTGGGAACTCTACTCTGCAATGACCTATACGGGAAAAGGATCTGGAAAAGAGTGGATGTATGTATGACTGATTCACTTTGCTGGACACCTGACACTCATACAACATTGTGAGTCAGCTATATCCTAATGAAAATTCAAAAAGCAAAAACCATGCTCTCTTCTCAAGGTATGATTAATCTGATTTGTTTTACTCATGATATGCTTACATGAATCTTAACTAGTTTAAAAAACTGGGCTGAATGCCTAAGTAGACATTTCTCCAAAGAAGATATACAGATGGCCCACAGGCATATGAAAAGATGCCCAACATCACTAATTATTAGAGAAATGCAAGTAAGTGCTACCACATGCCAGACAGAATGGCCATCACTAAAACGTTGACAAATAACAAACGCTGGAGAGGATGTGGAAAAAAGGAAACTCTTGTTACACTGTTGGTAGGAATGTTAGTTGGTGCAGCCACTAACAGTATGGCAGTTCCTCAGAAAACTAAAAATAGAATTCCCGTATGATCCAGCAATCCCATTCTTGGGAATGTATACAGACAAAACCATAATTCAAAAAGATACATGCACCCTCCACCCACTACGTTCATAACAGCACTATTCACAATAGCTAAGGTATGGAAACAACCTAAACGTCATTTGACAGGTGAATAGATGAAAATGTGGTACAAATTTACAAGGGAACATTACTCAACCATAAAAAAGAAATGCCATTTGCAACGACATGGATACAACTAGAGATGATATGCAACTAGAGATTCATGTCAAATGAAGTTAAGTCAGAAAGACAAATACCATATGATATCACTTATATTTGGAATCTAAAATATGACAGAAACCAAAGTGGAAAAGAATACATAAAAATGAATGTATCATTATATGTGTAACTGTATCACTTTCCTGTACAGCAGTAATTAACACAACATTGTAAACAAACTATACTTCAATCAAAATATATTAAAAATATCATCAATCTTTTAAAAAATTTTTAGCAATTCTAATACATATGTACTGATATCTCAATATGGCTTTAATTTGCATTTCCAAGCTGACCAAATGATGTTGAACATTTTTTCAGGTGCTTATTAGTACATGAAAGATCATTAGTATCATCATCCTTCTGTGTAGTGTCTAAGGCTTCTTTCTACTTTTAAGGTGTTTTATGCATTCTTTACATGTTCTGAATATAAGTCCTTTGTCATATACATGCATCACGAATATTTTTTAATTTTGATGAGGTCCAATTTTGCCATGTTTAGTATATGTGTATATATATATATATATATATATATACCCTAAGAAACACTTGACTACCCCGAAGTGTGAAGATAGTCACCTTTATTTTCTTCTAATAGATTTTAGTTTTAGCTTTTTTCTATGATCCACCTTGAAATAATTTTTGTGTAAGATGTGAGGTCAAGGATCTTTTTTTCTTCTACAAATATCTAGGAGTAGGGAGAAGCAATAGGAAGTAAATTAATACATTACATCATGGTACCAGTGTGCTGACCATCAGTGAGGATGATAGACACAGCAGTGGAGATTTGTAGTCACCCCAAGGGGTAGCTTCAAAAGTGGGCTAGGCCCCCTGGGGGCCTAATGTTTAAGAATCCACCTTGCAATGCAGGGGACACTGGTTTGATCCCTGGTCCAGGAAGATTCCACATGCCTCAGGGCAACTGAGCTCATGGACCACAGCTACTGAGCCAGCACTCTAGAGCCCTTGAAGAGCAGCTGCTGAGCCCAGGTGCCGCAGCTGCTACAGCCTATGTGCCTAGAGTCCATGCTCCCAATGAGAGAGGCCACTGCAGGGAGAAGCCCGCACACTGCAACTGGGGAGTGGCCCCCGCTCGCCGCAGCTAAAGAAAAGCCTGCGTGCAGCAACGGACTCACCACGGCCATAAACAAATCAATCTTAAAAAAAGAAAAGAAAAAGTGTTTGGGGGAACCTAATTCCCAGCCTCAACATTGTTTAAGAGAGAATACCTTTCTATTGTCCAAGAGCAGAAAAGGGCTTCCCAAGTAGTCCAGTGGTAAAGAATCCACCTGCCAATGCAGGAGGCTCAGGAGAGGCAGGTCCCGTCTCTAGGTCGGGAAGATCTCCTGGAAGAGGAAATGGCAACCCACTCCTGTATTCTTGCCTGGGAAATGCTATGGGCAGGGGAGCCTGTTGGGCTACAGTCCACGGGGTCACAAGAAAAAGCTCGATTAATAAGGGTTCCCATGGGACTTCTTTGGCGGTCCAGTGGCTAAGACTCCATGCAGGGGGCCTCCCAATGCAGGGGGCCGAGGTTTGATCCCAGGTCAGGGAACCAGATCCCACATGTTGCAACTAAAGACCTTACATGCTGCAACTAAAGATCGAAGATCATGCGTACTGCAACTAAGACCAGTGCAGCCAAATAAGTAAATAAAAAGACAACTGATATTCTAAAAACAAAACGAGGGGCCCCATGAGTTGATTCCATGATGTTTCCCATTATATTCTCATCACATTGCAGAAAAGAACACAGACATTGAGCTGGTTAAATTTCACAAGGCGAATGCCACTTGTGATCCCTAATAAGTGAGTTCTAACCTTCACCTCCACATCAGCCATATCAACAAGGTGCAACAGAAGGAACACGAATTTTAGAGACAGGCTTGAAATCTGGCCCTTCTGCCTTTGCTGCAGTTCATGGGGTCACAAAGAGTTGGGCATGACCTAGTGACTGGACAGCAACAGCAACTGCCTTTGAACTGTGCAGCCTTGGATAAGTTACTGAAACTTGTTTTATTATCTTATCTTGTTTTATTATCTATAAACTGCCAAAAATAGCCATTTATCTCAGACGTTAAGGATTATATAAGAAATATGTGTTGTGCCCAGCAGAGTGCCTGGCCCATAGTAGACGCTCAATAAATGTGCATTCTACTGTTTTTCTCTTTCCTCTGCAATTTCTATGTGCTTGAATGTGTGTTTCTAGTGTAAATAATATGTTTAATACCCTTTATTTCATTCATTTAATGGTCTGTCTTAAGATAGAAGATGACATCTACAGATTTCCTCTTCTTGGGCTCTAAAATCACTGCGGATGGTGACTGCAGCCATGAAATTAGAAGATGATTGCTTCTTGGCAGGAAAGCTGTGACAAACCCAGACTGTGTTAAAAGGCAAAGGCATCACTTTGCTGACAAAGGTCTGTATAGTCAAGGCTATGGTCTTTCAATATTCAGACTTAATTGAAGAAAGTAGGGAAAACCATTAGGCCATTAAGCTAAGACCTAAATCAAATCCCTTATGATTATATAGTTGAACTTACAAATAGATTCAAGGGATTAAACCCGATAGACTGCCTGAAGAACTATGGATGGAAGTTCATGACACTGTATGGGAGGCGGTGATCAAAAGCATCCCCAAGAAAAAGGAATTAAAAAAGGCAAAATGGCTGTCTGAAGAGGCTTTACAGACTGCTGAGAAGAGAAGCAAAACACAAAGGAGGAAAGGAAAGATATACCCATCTAAATGCAGAGTTCCATAGAATATCAAAGAGAGATGACAAAGTCTTCCTAAGTAAAAAATGCAAAGAAATAGAGGAAAACAAAGAATGGGAAAAACTAGAGATCTCTTCAAGAAAATTAGAGATTCCATGGGAACATTTTATGCAAAGATGGTGTGCACACAATAAAGGACAGAAATGGTATGGACCTAACAGAAGCCGAAGATATTAAGAAGAGGTGGCAAGAATATACAGAAGAACTATACAAAAAAGATCTTAATAACCCATATAATCACCATGGTGTGATGACTCACCTAGAGCCATACACCTTGGAGTGTGAAGTCAAGTGGGCCTTAAGAAGCATCACTACAAACAAAGCTAGTGGAGGTGATGGAATTCCAGCTGAGCTATTTCAAATCATAAAAGGTGATGCTGTGAAAGTGCTGCACTCAATATGCCAGCAAATTTGGAAAACTCAGCAGTGGGCACAGGACTGGAAAAGGTCAGTTTTCATTCCAATCCCAAAGAAACACAACACCAAAGAATGTTCAAGCTACTGCACAATTGTACTCATTTCACATGTTAGCAAAGTAGTGCTCAAAACTCTCCAAGTCAGGCTTGAACAGTATGTGAACTGAGAATTTCCAGATGTTCACGCTGGATTTAGAAAAGGCAGAGGAACCAGAGATCAAATTTCCAACATCCATTGGATCAAAGAAAAAGCAAGAGAATTCCAGAAAAACATCTACTTCTGTTTCAGTGACTACACTAAAGCCTTTGACTGTATGGATCACAACAAACTGTGGAAAAGTCTTAGAGAGATGGGAATACCAGACCACCTTACCTGCCTCCTGCAAAACCTGTATGCAGGTCAAGAAGCAACAGTTAGAACCGGACGTGGAACAACAGACTGGTTCCAAATTGGGAAAGGAATACGTCAAGGCTGTATACTGTCACCCTGTTTATTTAACTTATATTCAGAGTACCTCATGTGAAATGCTGGGCTGGAGGAAGCACAAGCTAGAATCAAGATTTCAGGGAGAAACATCAATGTCAGATATGCAGATGACACCACTTTTATGGCAGAAAGTGAAGGGGAACTAAAGAGCTTCTTGATGAAAGTGAAAGAGGAGAGTGAAAAAGCTGGCTTAAAACTCAACATTCAGAAAACTAAGATCATGGCATCTGGTTTCATCACTTCATGGCAAATAGATGGGGAAACAATGGAAACAGTGACAGACTTTATTTTAGGGGGCTTCAAAATCAGCAGATGGTGACTACAGCCACGAAATTAAAAGATGCTTGCTCCTTGGAAGAATGGCTATGACCAACCTAGACAGTATATTAAAAAGCAGAGGCATTACTTTGCCAACAAAGGTCTGCCTAATGCAAAGCTGTGGTTTTTCCAGTAGTCATGTATGGATGTGAGAGTTGGACCATAAAGAAGGCTGAGCGCCAAAGAATTGATGCTTTGAACTGTGGTGCTGGAGAAGACTCTTGAGAGCCCTTTGGAAAGCAAGGAGGTCAAACCGGTCAATCCTAAAGGAAATCAATCCTGAATATTCATTAGAAGGACTAATGCTGAAGCTGAAGCTCCAAATCTTTGGCTACCTGATGCGAAGAGCTGACTCACTGGAAAAGACACTGATGCTGAGAAAGACTGAAGGCAGGAGGAGAAGTGGATGACAGAGGATGAGATGGTCACTGACTCTATGGACGTGAATTTGAGCAAACTCCGGGAGATGGAGGACAGAGAAGCCTGGCATGCTGCAGTCCACGGGTCGCAAAGAGTTGGACACGACTGAGTGAATGAACAACAGCCTGGTCTTTCCAGGAGTCGGGTACAGTTGTGAGAGCCAGGCAATAAGGCAGAGCGCCGAAGAATTTATGCTTTTGAACTGTAGTGCTGGAGAAGACTCTCGAGAGTCCCTTGGAAAGCAAGGAGTTCAAACTAGTCAATCTTAAAAGAAATCAACCCTGACTACTCTTTAGAAGGACTGATGCTGAAGCCGAATCTCCAATACTTCGGCTACCGGATGTGAACAGCTGACTCTTTGGAAAAGGCCGTGATGCAGGGAAAGGCTGAAGGTAGAAAGAGAAGAAGGTGACAGAGGATGAGATGGTTGGATGGCATCACCAATTCAATGGACATGAACTTGGGCAAACTCCAGGAGATGGTGAGGGACAGCAAGCCTGGCATGCTGCAGTCCATGGGGTCGCAAAGAGTTGGACATGACTGAGCAACTGAACAACCACTACAACAATGATGACATCTTCATCTACACAGACTGCTAGGATAGTCGCTTGCAGGCCAAGAAGGACACCACCCTTCATGCCAGGGAGCACTCTTACAAGCAGAAGGTTATGTAACAGGCATCCAGGTTCAGCTTCTTTAATGAAACTCTACCGAAAAATGAGGCACTACTTCACTACGTTTTGGTAGCTTCACCCATCATCTCCTTTTATCTACCTCAACAAGAAGTTCCTTAGATTGTGTTTCATACCACTTATACCTATAGCTATACCAATGAGAGCCACTGTCATTTCTGGACAAGCAATTGCAATATGAAGTCGAAGCCATCCACCCAGTTTGGATCCAAAAAGTACATCATTCCTCCACTTCTCCAATGCAGTTCTTGTGAATTACTTTCAGCTCCTGAGTGATCCAGCTCCTGTGTACTTCCAGCTCCTGAGTGATCAGATCTCAAAAAGACATGGTCCAGAGATATGTAAAACTCCTCAACTATCAATACTCTTGTACCATTCACATGTGAAAGACTGCCGGGAACAAAAAGAGCTCCTGAGTTTTGCCTTTAATCCCTGTATGCTAGGTTTGGAAGGTCTGGCCCACTAAGGGGCGAGGAGGAAAGAGATGAAGAGGAAGAGATGCTCTCTCTGTGATAGATAGTACAAGGAGTCGTTCTGAGAAGAGCAGCCTGTAGTGGGTGAGCCTGGCTGTTCCAGCACCCCAGCCTGCTGGTCAGTGTTTTGGCAGAAAGGCCTGATGGAGTTGAAGTGGTTTGAGCCCAAACTCCAATCTAACAAAACAAAGTTCCCTTCCAAAAGGTCCTGCACTTAGGAGAAACTGCTGGAAGCACCATCCAAATTGAGCAAGGCATGAGCAGTGAAGCCAAAGGGAAGAAGAGGTCCAAATGGAAACAGGGGAGGGTGCAGAAGAGGTGGGTCCAGAAAATCCAAAGTAATTTTTCCCCCTAATCTATTCATAGAAACTAACAATATCTAAAAGTCTTTTTTAAAAAACCCACTTTCTTGATGTACCAATGGTTTAAAAAGTTTCACATATATTTCTGTATAAATAAGAAACATTTGTATTTGTTTCTCTACTCACACTATGTATATAAAAGCTCTTTTGGTATGAACAAGGAGCTTAGCATCGACTGTAGTATATATGTGTGTATAATTACTTTGTAATTCATAGGAACTTTCATAGCAAGAAGACAGTCCAAAAGAGAACCACAGGTTAAGCAGTGGTCCCTGCCAACTAAATTATGTTAACAGTTCTTATATGATGGTTTGTAACATTTTCTTTGTTTCTCGTGAGGACTAGACATAGGAAAATAACCTTTTAAGCAGAAATTCAAGGTGGGTCTCATGTAGCCTTAATAATATCTGGTGACTTTCTTCTGAAATTTCCCTATATCATTTAGCTATCCTATTATTTTTAACGTTTGGTCTTGTATCTTGACACCAATTAGGTAGTGCACTTGTTAAAGCAATGACCAGGCTTCTGATTTTGTTCACCTGTGAATCTCCCAGGGCCTTGTACATATAAAGAATGTCCAAGTATATTGTTAAGTGAGCAGGTTGGGCACATGGGACAACTTTCTAAGTTGAAAGTTCTAAAACAGGTTAGTGGCCTAAGTGAGGCCACCTATTCCTATTCTTGGACACTATTAACCCTGGTGGCTCCAATGGTAAAGCGTCTGCCTACAGTGCGGGAGACTCGGGTTCAATCCCTGGGTTGGGAAGATCCCCTGGGGAAGGAAATGGCAACCCTACTCCAGTATGTTTGCTTGGAGAATCCCATGGACAGAGGATCCTGGTGGGCTACAGTCCATGGGGTCGCAGAGTCGGACACGACTGAGCGACTTCACACACATACATTGGTTAATTATGTTGGCCGTGAGCGAAAGAGTTGGGCTAAAGCTCAACATTCAGAAAACGAAGATCATGGCATCCGGTCCCATCACTTCATGGGAAATAGATGGGGAAACAGTGGAAACAGTGTCAGACTTTATTTTTGGGGGCTCCAGAATCACTGCAGATGGTGACTGCAGCCATGAAATTAAAAGACGCTTACTCCTTGGAAGAAAAGTTATGATCAACCTAGATAGCATATTCAAAAGCAGAGACATTACTTTGCCGACTAAGGTCTGTCTAGTCAAGGCTATGGTTTTTCCTGTGGTCATGTATGGATGTGAGAGTTGGACTGTGAAGAAGGCTGAGTGCTGAAGAATTGATGCCTTTGAACTGTGGTGTTGGAGAAGACTCTTGAGAGTCCCTTGGACTGTAAGGAGATCCAACCAGTCCTTTCTGAAGGAGATCAACCCTGGGATTTCTTTCGAGGGAATGATGCTAAAGCTGAAACTCCAGTACTTTGGATACCTCATGCGAAGAGTTGACTCCTTGGAAAAGACTCTGATGCTGGGAGGGATTGGGGGCAGGAGGAGAAGGGGATGACAGAGGATGAGATGGCTGGATGGCATCACGGACTCGATGGACGTGAGTCTGGGTGAACTCTGGGAGATAGTGATGGACAGGGAGGCCTGGCGTGCTGCGATTCATGGGGTCACAAAGAGTCGGACATGACTGAGCGACTGAGCTGAACTGAACTGAATTGGGTGGCCTAATCCATGTAACTTGTGTAGTCTCTTTGCATTGTTCTTTTCCCTGTGTTCTGCAGGAACACAAAATAATAAAAAGGCTGGACATCTTATCTGGAACTCACCCTAGCCAACAGAATTAACTTTTGTTTGCTCCAAAGACTACAGAATGAAAACAATGGATCTCAAATCTAGATCTTCTCACAGATCTAGTTTCAGCAAACAAGTCAGTCTCAAGCCCAGCCCAGCCACCGCACCCTCTCTAATTCAGAGAAGCGAACAAATGAATTCTGCAACGTTTTAATGCTCTTTTTAAAAAGTGGGAAAATACTCCAAATTAAAGCTGTCTAAAATTCTTCCCATGTACCTGCACAAAAACTTATCGACACCTAACTTAAAATATTGTTACAAAAACCAAATGAATATCCAGTATTCAACCCAGTGTCTCACAAACAGATGTTTCATGGAACACGACTTCAAAGATTTAAAAAAACAGAAGTTTACATGGTGAAACATGTCTGAAAAATTCTGGGATAAACTCAAAGTACAGGCTTTCTCAGAGCCTTTAATATGCTGATGACATTGTGAATTTCTAGGAAGTGATATAATGCACCTTTTCCATGTTTATTGATCAAAGAACTCCTTTTTTCCCTGCACCTCCAAAGAATGCTCAACAGAAAACAATTTGGAAATCCCTAGGGATAGACTCTATAGTTGCCTCCTCCACAACTCTGCTCTGCTTCTCCTTGCTGTCAGCAGCCTGACTGGTTCATTCCAACCATTCCTTCCATGGTGACTGAGGCCCTCCCCTCAGCTCCGGAGGATGGACAGTGATTAGACCAAACCCAGCACATTTGATCTCAACCCCTTGGTTCAGGCATGAGCTTATCATGCAAATCTGGCTGATAAAATCTGAGGGAAAATCTTTAGAGGAGTTTTTTCCAAGGATCTCTCTCAAACTTAAAAAAAAAAAAAAAAAAGAAAACCAAGACAGTCACATTCACATTCCTTTTTCTGTGTCTGGGCTTCTTGGTATGAGCTGGCAACTGTGACCCCCCATCTCAGGATCACGGAAGGAACCAACTTCAGAGGCTATGCTGAAGTGCCCAGGATCACTCAGAAGAAAGAGGGAGACAGCCAGGATCCTTGAGGGCATTGAATCACTGACTTTACCAGCCCAGGAACTGTCCTGTCTTTGGAATTCTCTTCTGGGACATTACAGAAGTCCTTATTTTAAAAGTCAGCTATAACTGTTCTGTTTTCTTAAAAAGTATTTGCAGTCAAAAGCATCCAGATATGGGGGTCTAACTAGTCAGAGCGTTAATGCCACCGGTACAAGTACGGAACATTTAAAATATGTGTTGCTGCTAAGTCGCGTCAGTCATGTCCGACTCTGTGTGACCCCATGGATTGTAACCTACCAGGCTCCTCCATCCATGGGAATCTCTAGGCAAGAGTACTGGAGCGGGTTGCCATTGCCTTCTCCAAAATACGTGTTAGGCAATGTTAATTGTTAAAAAGCAGTAGCTTACCTCAAATTAAGTATCTCCTACCATGATTACTGGGATTTTCAATCTTTATATTTAAATTAATGACTCTACTATCAGCATTTTTAGTGTCACTAAATTAGAAAATTAAACATTTATTCCTTAGCAGCGGTGACAGGCTATGATGATAAACTATCATCAGAGCAGTGGAACAATAAAATCCGTAACTAACCGATGAAACCCCTCTGAGCCTCTCAGGAAGCAGAATGTGCACAGCAGCCCGTGTCTCGCTGTGGTTGCCTGGCGGGGGCTGCACCACGCGTGGGCTAACACTGTTCTCCCCTTTGCATTCAACACATTTGTGTAGCGTCCTCCCTGTGTGCAAAACTCTGGGTAAGATTCCCTTTCCCTGTCCTCCAAGCCCTACTCCCCTCTGAAAGTCCTATTTGCATCTCATTTCCATGCTGCTGTTGCTGCTAAGTCGCTTCTGTCGTGTCCGACTCTGTGCGACCCCATAGACAGCAGCCCACCAGGCTCCACCATCCCTGGCCTCCCTAATTCCTGCAGCTTCCACGAAGCAACCTTTCAAAAGAATTCTTCCCAGATACCTAGTCTGAACCACTTCCTTTGGCATTTAATTGTACTTACCTTGTATTTTCTCAAATCAGTGTTCTATCTGCCCCCCCTCCCGACCCCCGTGGAATGAAAGTAGTAGAGAGAAGGTGGAAGTGATAAGAATACTAAGTTGATGGTTCTCAATTCTGTCAGACCCAAAACCCTCTTTTATATGAAATATTTTTGTAATGCCATTTACCTATTATGAAATTCATAGATAAGGTAACTGACCTACACATATAATTTCAAAATATATCAATACAATGCTCTCAGTTCAGTTGCTCAGTCATGTCCGATTCTTTGCGACCCCATGACTAGACATAGTTTAAAAGAGAATAGTACAGTAACTTATGATAAAGTAATCTCTGTCTCAATATGTAAATGACTGACATGATTATACTGCATTAGAAGCCACAGTGAATCACGGAGAAAACGCAGACTGACAGAAGATGTTTTACAACTCAAATACCACACACCATGGTATTAGTGATGTGACTTTATGAAAGGATGAACAATATTTGCTGAAGTTAAAAAAGAAAAGCCAAAAAACAACTTATTTTGATTTATGTGGTAGGCTCATTTCTAGAATTTTATTCAGTTCAGTTGTTCAGTTGTGTCTGACTCTTGTGAGATCCCATGGACTGCAGCACGCCAGGCCTCCCTGTCCATCACCAATTCCCAGAGCTTGCTCAAACTCATGTCCATTGAGTCAGTGATGCCATCCAATCATCTCATCCTCTGATGTCACCTTCTCCTCCTGCCCTCAGTCTTTCCCAGCATCAGGGTCTTTTCAAATGAGTCAGTTCTTCGCATCAGGTGGCAAAAGTATTGGAGTTTCAGCTTCAACATCAGTCCTTCCAATGAATGGTCAGGACTAATCTCCTTCAGGATGGACTGGTTGGATCTCCTCACAGTCCAAAGGACTCTCAAGAGTCTTCTCCAACACCACAGTTCAAAAGCATCAATTCTTCAGTGCTTAGCTTTCTTTATAGTCCAACTCTCAAATCCATACATGACTATTGGAAAAACCATAGCTTTGACTAGACGGACCTTTGCTGGCAAAGTAATGTCTCTGCTTTTTAATATGCTGTCTAGGTTGGTCATAACTTTTCTTCTAAGGAGTAAGCGCCTTTTAATTTCATGGCTGCAGTCACAATCTGCAGTGATTTTGGAGCCCCCAAAAATAAAGTCTGACACTGTTTCCCCATCTATTTCCCATGAAGTGATGGGACTGGATGCCATGACCTTAGTTTTCTGAATATTGAGCTTTAAGCCAACTTTTTCACTCTCCTCTTTCACTTTCATCAAGAGGCTCTTTAGTTCTTCTTCACTCTCTGCCATAAGGATGGTGTCATCTGCATATCTGAGGTTATTGATATTTCTCCCGGCAAACTTGATTCCAGCTTGTGTTTCTTCCAGCCCAGTGTTTCTTGTGCTGTACCCTGCATAGAAGTTAAATAAGCAGAGTGACAATATACAGCCTTGACATACTCCTCTTCCTATTTGGAACCAGTCTGTTGTTCCATGTCCAGTTCTAACTGTTGCTTCTTGACCTGCATACAGATTTCTCGAGAGGCAGGTCAGGTGGTCTGGTATTCCCATCTCTTTCAGAATTTTCCACAGTTTATTGTGATCCACACAGTCAAAGTCTTTGGCATAGTCAATAAAGCAGAAGACAATGTTTTTCTGGAACTCTCTTGCTTTTTCGATGATCCAGTGGATGTTGGCAATTTGATCTCTGGTTCCTCTGCTTTTTCTAAAACCAGCTTGAACCTCTAGAAGTTCATGGTTCATGTATTGCTGAAGCCTGGCTTGGAGAATTTAGAGCATTACTTTACTAGCGTGTGAGATGAGTGCAATTGTGCAGTAGATTGAGCATTCTTTGGCATTGCCTTTCTTTGGGATTGGAATGAAAACTGACCTTTTGTAGTCCTGTGGCCACTGCTGAGTTTTCCAAATTTGCTGGCATATTGAGTGCAGCAATTTAGCATATATTAAAACTATGGAAAAAATACTTTCTGTTTATATGTAAAGTACATATTGTTTAATACGTAAAGTGAGTCAAGAGTCTTCTCCAGCACAATTTGAAAGCATCAGTTCTTCAGTGCTCAGCCTTCTTTATGGTCCAACTCTCACATCCATATATTGCTACTGGAAAAACCATAGCTTTGACTATATGGACCTTTCTCAGCAAAGTGATACCTCTGCTTTTTAATACACTGCCTAGGTTTTCATAGCTTTTCTTTCAAGGAACAAATGTATTTTAATTTCATGGCTGTAGTTACCATCTGCTGTGAATTTGGAGCCCAAGAAAATAAAGTCTGTCACTGTTTCCATTTTTTCCCTATTTGCCATGAAGTGATGGGACTAGATGCCATGATCTTAGCTTTTTGAATATTGATTTATAAGCCAGCCTTTTCACTCTCCTCTTTCACATTCATCAAGAGGCTCTTTAGTTCCTCTTCACTTTCTGTCGTTAGGGTGGTGTCATCTGAATATTGGTTATTGGTATTTCTCCCAGCACTCTTGATACCAGATTAAGCTTCATTCAGCCCGGCATTTCTCATGATGTACTCTGCATAGAAGTTAAATAAGACAATATACAGCCTTGGTGTACTCCTTTACCAATTTTGAACCAGTCCATTGTTCCATGTCCAATTCTAATTATTGCTTCTTGATCTGCATACAGGTTTTGTGGGAGGCAGGTAAGGTGGTCTGGTATTCCCATCTCTTTAAGAATTTTCCATTATTTGTTATGATTCACATAGTCAAAAGCTTTAGTGTAGTCAATGAAGCAGAAGTAGATGTTTTTCTGGAATTCCCATGCTTTTTCTGTGATCCAATAGCTGTTGGCAATTTGATCTCTGATTCCTCTGCCTTTTCTAAATTCAGCTTGAACATCTGGAAATTCTCAGTTGACATACTATTGAAGCTTAGCTTGCAGAATTATGAGCATTACTTTGCTAGCATGAGAAATGATCGCAACTGTGCAGTAGTTTGAACATTCTTTGACATTACCCTTCTTTTGGGGTTGGAATGAAAACTGACCTTTTCCAGTCCTGTGGCCACTGCTGAGTTTTCCAAATTTGTTGGGCTGTTGAGTGCAGCACTTTCACAGCATCACCTTTTATGATTTGAAATAGCTCATTTGGAATTTCATCACTTCCACTAGCTTTGTTCATAGTGATGCTTTCTAAGGCCCACTTGACTTCACACTTCAGGATATCTGACTGTAGGTGAGTGATCACATGATCCTGGTTATCTGCGTCATTAAGACCTATTTTGTACTGTTCTTCTGTGTATTCTGGGCTTCCCTTGTAGCTCAGTTGGTAAAGAATCTGCAGTGCAGGAGACCCGGGTTCAATCCCTAGTTGGGAAGATCCCCTGGAGAAGGAAATAGCAACCCACTCCAGTATCCTTGCCTGGAAAATCTCATGGACAGAGGAGCCTAGTGGGCTGCAATCCATGGGGTCACAAAGAGTCAGGTACGACTGAGCGACTAACACTTACTTTTACTTACTTACTTACTCTGTGTAGTCTTGCCACGTCTTCCTAGTATCTTCTGCTTCTGTTAGGTCCATACCATTTCTGTCCTTTATTATGCCCATCATTGCATGAAATGTTCCCATGCTATCTCTAATTTTCTTGAAGAAATCTCTAGTCTTTCCCATTCTATTGTTTTCCTCCATTTCTTTGCTTTGTTCACTTAAGAAGGCTCTCTTATCTCTCTTTGCTCTTTTCTGGAACTCTGCATTCAGACGGATAAATCCTTCCTTTTCTTTGTTTGGACAGCAAGCAGATCAAACCAGTCAGTCCTAAAGGAAATCAACCTTGAATATTCATTGGAAGGATTGATGCTGAAGTTCTAATACTTTGGCCACCTGAAGAGGTGACTCACTGGAAAAGTCCCTGATGCTGGGAAAGATTGAGGGCAGGAGGAGAAGGGGATGAGAGAGGATGAGATGGTTGGATCGCATCACCGACTCAATGGATATGAGTTTGCGTGAACTCCGGGAGATGAAGGACAGGGAAGCCTGGAGTGCTGCAGTCCATAAGGTCGTGAAGAGTTGGACACAAATGAGCGACTGAACAACAACCACAAAATCCCTACAGATTTCTAAAAAGCCCTCTGGGAGGTATTGGTTCTAGTGAGATCTGCTGAGCTAAACCAAGGCCAGCTAAAGATGGGATTATCATTAGATAATCCAGAATTTTACCCTGGGCTTTAAAAGCCTTGGGAGCCTGAGTTTACCCTACACTGCCAGTTGGTTGGTTCACTGCTGTGGTTCTCAAGTGGGTGTTACAGACCCACCAAAGGAGGCAGCAAGCCAGGCAGGGAGAAGGGCAGCAGGAGGTGGGCGGCCTGCTTCTTTCTCAGGTGCTTTCTATTTTTCCATTTACCTGGTGAGTTCCAGGCATTCTGTTTGAACAAAGCAGTCCTCAGTTTTAGGAGGTAAATGTTCTATATGTTTTGACAGTTTTCTCCAGATTTATAATTTCTGAGAGAAGATGTGTTGACCTCCTCACTCCATGCTGTAAGTGAATGTCCCATTTGTTTTCGTTTTTTTTTTTTTTTTACAATTTCTACTTCCTTATTGAGACTCACTATATATTCAGTCACTGCCATCAGAGTTTCCTTTAATTCTTTGAACTTATTCATAATAGCTGCTTTGAAGTCTTTGCTAACTTCGGAGCCCACTCAGAGTCAATGAGTTCTGCCAGTTACTCAAATCTGAATCTCACCCCTCAATGTTTGATCAGCACATCTGCTCCCAAAACTTCATGGGAGGGACTTCCCTGGTGGTCCAGGGGCTGACTCTGTGCTCCCAATACAGGGACCCAGGTTGGATCCTGGTCAGGGAACTAGATTCCACATGCTGCAACTAAGACTCAGCACAGCCAAATAAATAAATATTTTAAAAAACCCACAAAAAGCAAACTTCATGGGAAGCTATGTCATAATTCACCATGAGAAATCCCTGTCAAAGGACAAAAACCTCTAAGGTTAAGGATTTACATATCAATTCCTATTTTCCTCTGGGGTTGGAATGGCTTTCTCTAGAGGGAGGAAGACATATGAACCATGGCTGAGTGGCCTGGGTCAGTGGTCAGGGTCTTTCAGAAGAACTGCAATGACAGACATCCATCCCTAAGGAGGAAAAAGTGCTCCCTAGTTGGCACAGCTTCCTCCTGCAGGCGGCCCATGAGGAGGCCACAGTGAGCCTGGACACAAAGGTTCCCTGATTTCAAGCTCAACAGGCTGCAAATTATGATCCATTTCTATTCAAAATACTTCTGACACCCAATACTTCTGACACTAGGTTTTTGAGACCAAGCAATTCTTCAGTTTTCTGCAGACATAAACTGGGTGTTCTACAATTCAATTCTGACAGTAACCACCTAGAGTTGGTGAAATCCCCAGTTTGAGAGCTCATTCCCACAAGACTGTCCCCACTTCAGAGTCAGTTTTGTGTCTGAAATCAGGTTTGATAACAGCGCACAGAACTGTTATTTACGATTACTAGTTTATTATAAAGGATGCAATGCAGGAACAGCCAAACAGAAAAGATGCCCTGAGCAAAGTATGCTGGAGGGGAGGAAGGGTGGTGGCTGTGACGCTTCTGCGCCCTCTCTGGGCACCTCGCCCTCCCAGCACCTTGATGCATTCCCCAAGCCAGAGATTCTCCAAACTCTGTTCAGAAGTTTTACAAAGGTTCTGTTATAGAGACACAATTGTTTAAACCATTGGCAATTGGTGATTAACTCACTTTCCAGGCTCTCTCCCTTTCCCAGAGGTTGGAAAGTAGGGCTGAAATCATGCCTTGGTTGTTCTGGTGACGAGCCCTTATCCTGAAACTATCTTGGCATCCTCAGCTATGTCACCTCATAGTATACAAAAAGACACTCATCACTCTCAAGATTCCAAGAATCTTAGAATCTCTGGTGTCAGGAACCAGGCACTAAGACCTAGCATGAGAACAAAAGATGCTGCAACCACCCCTATCACTCAGAAAATTACCAACACAAGGGATTAGGAGCTCTCTGCCAGGGACTGGGAATAAAGACCAATGTAATAGATATATCACACGATCACACTGATGTATTCACCTCATGGATGCCCAGGGAACCTGTGTCTGGGTTAGAAATACTCAACTCCTTGGCTGAATTCTGGTTCCTGACTGTGCCTGGGTCTGTCTTGTTTTTAATCTGTCTTATTAGCCTTTCCTTTTCTGTTCTTTCATGGCTGACCCACCCCAAGCCCCATCTGACAACTATGTATTGGATACTGAATATGTTCCAGCTAGCATTTAAAATTTATTTAGACATTGAATATATTCCATAGAAACTTCTCAGCCTGGGAGCTATTTGTAAATATCTCCTTCTTGATCCACTGACAACTTAACCTCATAGAAAAATATTATTTCTCACATTTCTAGTTCCCAAGGAAGCTCACTTGAGCCTCTAGGTGCAGACAACCTCCCCATCTGTATGATGAGCCTCGGAGGGGGCACAACACAGATTTGGGTCAGGCAGACATGGGTTCCAGCTCCTCCTGACCGGTTGTGTGTGTGCCCTGAGGTGACCAGTTTCTCTCTCAGAGTCTCACAGACTAAACTGTGAAATGAGGATCATAGTACTTACTTCATAGGGCTAATGCAATGACCAAATGAGTTAAGGTATTGTCAGCATCTGGCTGAGATGTTATGGATAAACACTGTTGCCTCTTTGCTCTCTTCACGGCGGGGGGCATATTTTCTGTGTAACTCCTACAACCTCTAGACCCGTGCTGCCAGTTGCTGATGCCAGCTGCTGCCCAGTAAAGATTTGTTAGGGAAATTACCTGCTGCTCCTCTGTTTTCTTGCATTTTTTGCTTGGCGATTTTCACACTGTGCTCAGTGCAGTCTTGGTGGTTCTGAAGAGGTGCCCAAGAACCCAAGTGGGTCAGGACATGTGAGAACTGATAAGGGTAAAAAGTAAGGAGGGAGTGTTGGGTTCCAGGACCACTGCCATGTTAGCTCTTCCAGTTTACACTTTAAGTTGATTTGGAAACTGTGTGTGTGTGTGTGTGTGTGTGTGTGTGTGTGTGTGTGTGTGTGTGTGTGTGTGTGTGTGTGTGTGTGTATACACATGTGTGGTGTTCAGTTGTGTCTAACCCTTGGCACACACACACTTTTTTTTTTAAAGAAAGGATTTTGTGGTTTAAAGCTTGAACATAATTGCCTTATACTTTGAATAACTTAGAGGAGGAACTTAGTTTTACAAATGACACAAATATCTGTATCTTTATTCTCTAAAACATTAGTCACTATAATGAAATTAAATTAAAAAATTCAGTTTAGTTCCTCAGTTTTCTAGCCACATTTCAAGTACTTAATAGCTATATGTGACTAGTGGCTACTGTTTTGGGCAGTACAATATGAACATTTCCATCATCACAGAAAGTTCTATTAGCGCTGCTGCTACTGCTGCTAAGTCACTTCAGTCGTGTCTGACTTTGTTCAACCCCATAGACGGCAGCCCACCAAGCTCCCCCGTCCCTGGGATTCTCCAGGCAAGAACACTGGAGTGGGTTGCCATTTCCTCCTCCAATGCATGAAAGTGAAAAGTGAAAGTGAAGTCGCTCAGTCGTCTCAGACTTTTAGCGACCCCATGGACTGCAGCCTACCAGGCTCCTCCACCCATGGGATTTTCCAGGCAGGAGTCCTGGAGTGGGGTGCCATTGCCTTCTCCATCTATTAGCGCTGGTCTGTGGTTTATATTATTGACAGTGGCCGTGCACTGTATGCCACAATATGTTTGTAGGCTTAAAGGGTAAGCTGAGCTGTCCATAGATGTAGGTTTGGGTCCTGCTATTAACTTGCCAACTAGACTGGTTTCAGGTTCCCTCATCTGTACCAGGGAGATAGGGCCACATCAGAGATTTCCACCCATTTTATCTCCTTTGATTGTTACTTTGTTTCCTTGGACCCACACCCAGGTTTAAAATAAACTCTGTTAGATAATAATCGGCTTACCCTCCCACTTTTGTTAACCTGTGCTATTTATAACTACCAACAAAAACCTCTGATCAGCATAAGATTACCAGAATTCTTATTCTGAGTTGAAGTAATTCCAGTCCAAAAGTTAGATAATGGGAGGTGGTGGTTAGATTAGCCTTATCTCTGATCACTGGACAACTTCACTGAGCAGTTTTTTAAACTTTGAAAATAATGTATGATGCTCCTCCCTGTTTCTACTGGGCTTCCCTGGTGGCCAGACAGTAAAAGACCTACCTGCAATGCAGCAGACCTGTGTTGGGAAGATCCCCTGGAGGAGGGCATGGCAAGCCACTCCAGTATTCTTGCCTGGAGAATCCCCACGGACAGGGGAGCCTGGCGGGCTACAGTCCGTGGGGTTGCAGAAGGTCGGACATGACAGAGCGACTCAGCACAGTCCTGTTTCTGTTACTACCTTTTCCCACTCTTAGGGCTTTAAGGTGTTTAAGTTAGGAATCTTCTGACTACATGATCACTTAATATTTCTTTAAATTTTCAAAGAGCTTCTGGGTCAAAGGAGGGAATTACCCCAAAAGTTCAATTTGGGAATTTAGAAAATCAATAAAAAGAAGCCAAATTATCAAATGCACGTATCAAACTAAAAACCTAGAATAGTTGGCCTTCTCGGTGTAGGGAACAAGATGTACAGTGTGATTACATTTTAAAAATATATATTGGGCAAGACTTCTGGCTGTAGGATGGCAAATTCTCACGCCCAAAGAAACAATTTCAAGGCTTTGGAAATCAACCAAAGGGAAATAAGTCAAAATACATTTTGTCATGAAAAGCTGCTAAAGTTTTATGAAAGAATGTTGAGAGTCTGTGACCTTCATGGCTGGAGCTGTGTTTTCCCGTGTTCCCCAGCACAAATAGCCTGGTAATTTTATCAGCGCAATACTGGTTGTGAAAACCAGCAGCCTCACTGTCAGGGGTGGGGTGAATTTGACTCGGATGGAAGCTGAAAACCCACAGCCAGCAGTGTTGTCAATAAAGGCAGCCAACTGATTCAGTAGGAATAGAAAAGTAAAAGTCATAGCTCTGCTAGCCTGAAATTGCAGTTGTGGCTGCGGTGAGCAGCTGACCAGCCAGAAATGAAAAGTGGAAATCCTGGAAATGAGAGAGCCATAGAAAAACTATATCATCTTCCATGCATCCCTGATTGTCCAGGAAACTGCATATGTACAGGTCAAGAGAGCCTGGAAGTAAGTATAAGTTGGCAGCCTGACTGAGCTTTCAGTGAATTCCTCAGCCCACACACAGATCCATCAGCAGAAAATGGATTTTATAAACTTAAGGTGTTTGAGCACCATCTCTGCCCAACTGTAACAGAAGGGAAAGGGGGCAGGCACAACTTTCGAAAGAATGACAGACCAAGGACACAACACAAACCTATTGGAATCAAATGGGTCCAAGATGACAGAAAGTGGACTTCTATTAGACCTTGATCCTCAATCAGCAAGCTAAATGACATACCCACAGGTGCCATGACAGTTCCAGTTCAGTTCAGTTGCTCAGTTGTGTCCAATTATTTGCCATAGCAAGGACTGCAGCACACCAGGATTCCTTGTCCATTATCAACTCCCGGAGCTTGTTCAAACTCAAGTCCATCGAGTTAGTGATGCCATCCAACCATCTCATCCTCTGTCATCCCTTTCTCCTCCTGCCTTCAATTTTCCCCAGCATCAGGGTCTTTTCCAATGAGTCAGTTCTTCTCATCAAGTGGCTAAAGTATTGGAGCTTCATCTTCAGCATCAGTCCTTCCAATGAATATTCAGGACTGACTGGTTTGATCACCTTGCAGTCCAAGGGACTCTCAAGAGTCCTCTCCAATACCACAGTTCAAAAGCATCAATTCTTCAGTGTCAGGTTTCTTTATGGTCCAACTCTCACATCCATACATGACTACTGGAAAAACCACAGCTTTGACTAGATGGACCTTTGTTGGCAAAGTAATGTCTCTGCTTTTTAATATGCTATCTAGGTTGGTCATAGCTTTTCTTCCAAGGAGCAAGTGTCTTTTAATTTCATGGCTGCAGTTACCATCTGCAGTGACTTTGGAGCCCAAGAAAATAAAGGCTCTCACTGTTTCCATTGTTTCCCCTCTATTTGCCATGAAGTGATGGGACCAGATGCCATGATCTTGGTTTTTTGAACGTTAATTTTTAAACTAGCTTTTTCACTCTCCTCTTTCACTTTCATCAAGAGGCTCTTTCAGTTCAGTTCAGTCGCTCAGTCGTGTCCGACTCTTTGTGACCCCATGAATCGCAGCACGCCAGGCCTCCCTGTCTATCACCAACTCCCGGAGTTCACTCAGACTCACGTCCATCGAGTCAGTGATGCCATCCAGCCATCCCATCCTCTGTCATCCCCTTTTCCTCCTGCCCCCAATCCCTCCCAGCATCAGAGTCTTTCCCAGTGAGTCACCTCTTTGCATGAGGTGGCCAAAGTACTGGAGTTTCAGCTTTAGCATCATTCCTTCCAAAGAAATCCCAGGGCTGATCTCCTTTAGAATGGACTGGTTGGATGTCCTTGCAGTCCAAGGGACTCTCAAGAGTCTTCTCCAACACCACAGTTCAAAAGCATCAATTGTTTGGCGCTCAGCCTTCTTCACAGTCCAACTCTCACATCCATACATGACCAGTGGAAAAACCATAGCCTTGACTAGACAGACCTTAGTCTAGTTCTGAATAAATCACTTTTTACCTATCACTCTGTCTCTCACTGAATTCTGTCTCTCACTAAATTCTTTCTGTGATGAATCATCAAAAACCTGAGCTTCATTAGGTCTAGAGTCCAGAGTTGTACCAATATATTATCTATAAAGTCAAGATTTCAACAAAAATTATAAGACATGTGAAGAAACAGAAAATCTGATTCATACTCCAAAATGAATGATCCATATTCAGGGAAACAAAGCAAATAGAAACTAACTCTGTGCTACTAAATAACCAAGAGATCGCTGAAGAAATCAGAGGAAATTAAAAAATACCTGGAAAAATGACAATGAAAACACAATGACCCCAAACCTGTGAAACGCAACCAAAGCAGTTCTAAGAGGGAAGTTTATAGCAATACAATCTTACCTTGAGAATTAAGAAAAATCTCAAATAAACAACCTAAACTTACACCTAAAGCAATTAGAGATAAGAGAACAAACAAAACCCAAAGTTAGTATAAGGAAATATCAGAGAAGAAATAAATGAGATAGAAATGAAAAAAAAAAAAAATAGCAAAGATCAACAAAACTAAAAGCTGGTTCTTAGAGAAGATAAACAAAATTAAGAAACCTTTAGCCAAACTTATTAAGAAGAAAAGGGAGAGGACTCAAATCAATAAAATTAGAAATGTAAAAGGAGAAGTTACAGCTGACACTGCAGAAACACAAAGGATCACAAGAGACTACTACAAGCAACTATATGCCAATAAAACGAACAACCTGGAAGAAATGGACAAATTCTTAGAAAGGTACAACCTTCCAAGACTGAACTAGAAAGAACAGAAAATATGAACAGAACAATTACAAGTAATAAAATTGAAACAGTGATTAAAAATCTTCCAACAAACAAAAGTCCAGACCCAATGGCTTCACCAGAAAATCCTATCAAACATTTAGAGAAGGGCTAAACTTCTTAAACTCTTCCAAAAAACTGCAGGAGGAGGAACACTCCCAAACTCATTCTATGAGGACACCATCACCTTGATACCAAAAACTAAGATATCACACAAAAAGAAAATTACAGGTCTATATGGCAACCCACTCCAGTATTCTTGCCTGGAGAATCCCATGGGTGGAGGAGCATGGTGGGCTACAGTCCACGGGGTCGAAAGAGTAGGACACAACTGAGCAACTTCACTTTCACCACTAATGAACACAGACACAAAAATCCTCAACAAAATACAAGCAATCCAAATCCAACAACACGTTAAAAGGACCATACATCATGATCAAGTGGGATTTATCCCAGGGATGCAGGGATTCTTCAATATATGCAAATCAATCAATGTGATACACCATATTAATAAATTGAAAAATAAAAACCATATTATCATCTCAACAGATGCAGAAAAAGCTATTGACAAAATTCAATACCCATTTATGATGAAAAAACCTCTACATAAAGTGGACATAGAGGGAATCTACCAGAATATAATAAAGGCATATATAATAAACCCACAGCAAACATTATTCTCAATCATGAGAAAAAAGAACTTCCTCTAAAATCAGGAACAAGACAAGGTTACCCACTCTCCCCACTATTACCCAAAATGGTTTTGAAAGTCCTGGACACAGTGATCAGGGAAGAAAAAGAAATAAAAGGAATATAAATTGGAAAAGAAGTTAAACTGTCACTGTTTTCAGATGACACAATACATACACAGAAAATCCTAAAGATATCACCAGCAAACTACTAGAGCTAATCAACGAATTTAGTAAAGTCACAGGACACAAAATTAATACACAGAAGTCTCTTGCATTCCTATACACTAAAAACAAAAGGTCAGAAAGAGAAATTAAAGAAACAATCCCATGTACCATTGCAACAAAAAGAATAAAATACTTAGGAATAAAACTACCTAAGGCGGCAAAAGACCTGTACACAAGAAACTGTAAGATACTGATGAAAGAAATCAAAGACAATACAAACAGATGGAAATGTATACCATGTCCTTGCACTGGAAGAATCAACATTGTGAACATGATTATACTACCCAAAGCAATCTACGATTCAAAGCAATCCCTATCAAATCACCAATGGCATTTTCCACAGAACTAGAACAAAAAGTTTACAATTTGCTTGAAACCACAAAAGACCTTGAAGAGCAAAAGAAATCTTGAGAAAAAGGAAAAAACAAAACAAAACAGCTGGAGGAATCAGGCTCCCTGACTTCATACTATACTACAAGGTTACAGTAATCGAGTCAGTATGGTACTGACGCAAAAACAGAAATATAGATCAGTGTAACAGGACAGACAGCCCAGAGATAAACCCATGCACCTACGGTCACTTACTCTATGACAAAGGAGGCTAGCATATACAATGGAGCAAAGACCCTCTTCAAAAAGTGGTGCTGGGAAAACTGGACAGCTACATGTAAAAGAATGGAATTAGAATACTAACACCATACACAAAAATAAATTTAAAATGGATTAAAGACCTAAATGTAAGGCCAGCCACTATAAAACTCTTAGAGGAAAACATAGGCAGAAGAAACATCCTTTAACATAAATCACAGCAAAATAGTTTTTGACCAACCTGGAGTTGTGAGAATAAACAAACAAACAAAAAAAATGGAACCTAATTAAACTTAAAAGGTTTTTCACAGCAAAGGGAACCAAAAATAAGACAAAAAGACAACCCTCAGAATGATTGAAAATATTTGCAAACAAAGCAACTGACAAAGTAGTAATTTCTAAAATATAAAAACAGCTCATTCAGCTTAATATAAAAAAAAAAAACACAACCCAATCAAAAAATGAGTGCAAGACCTAAATGGACATTTCTCCAAAGAAGACGCACAGATGGCCGACAAACACATGAAAAGATGCCCAGCACCACTAATTACTAGAGAAATGCAAATCAAAACTACCATGAGGTATCATGTCATACCAGTTAGAATGGTCATCATCACAAAATCTATAAACAACAAATGCTGGAGAGGGTATGGAGAAAAGAGAACTCCCTTGCACTGTTGGTGGGAATGTAAATTTATACAGCCATAATGGAAGTTCTTTAAAAAACTAAAAATAGAACTATCATGTGACCCAGCAATTCCACTACTGGGCATATATCCAGAAAAAACCATAATTCAAAAAGACACATGCTCCTCAACGTTCATTGAGCACTATTTACAATAGCCAGGTCATGGAAACAACCTAATGTCCATCAAACAAAGAATGGATAAAGAAGACATGGTACATATATATAAAATGGAATATTATTCAGCCATAAAAAGGAATGAATTGGGTCATTTGTATAGACATGGATGGACCCAGAGACTGTCATATAGAGTGAAGTAAGAAGGAGAAAAACAAATGTCGTATTCCACACAGATACGTGGAATCTAGAGAAATGGTATTGACGATCTTATTTGCAAAGGAGAAATTGACACACAGACATAGAGAACAAACATATACATACCAACAGGGACAAAGGGGTGGTGAGATGAACTGGGAGTTGGGATTGACATATACACACTGGTGGTACTATGCATAAAATAGATTACTAATGAGAATCTACTGTATAGCACAGAGAACTCTACTCAGTGCTCTATAGTGACCTAAATGGGAAGGAAATCCAAAAAAGAGGGGATATATGTGTACATATAGCTGATTCAGTTTGCTGTACAGTAGAAACTAGCACAACATGGTAAATTAACTATACCCCAATACAAATTAGGGAAAAAAAGAAGCTAACTCTGAGTGGGCCCAGAAATTAGATTTAACAAGTGAAGACTTTAAAGTAGATATTATAAATATGTTCAAAGAACTAAAGGAAACCTTGCTTAAGAATTAAAGGATAGTGTAACAGCAAAGAGTCAACAAATAGGGAATCTCAACCAAGAAACAGACATAAAAAAAGAATCTAATGGAAATTGAGTTGAAATATTTACAGCCAAAATTTAATAATATATGAGACAAGGTCATAGAAGAAAAGTCAGTGAGCATGAACATAGATCATTAGAAATTACTCAGTCTTAAGAACAGAGAGGAAAAAGATTAAGGAAAAATAAATAGAGCCTCAGAGACTGGTGGGACAACAATGAGCACATCAACATACATGTCATTGGAGTCCCTGAAGGCTAAGAGAGAAAATGACAGAAAAATATTCAATGACATATGGCTGAGAAGTTCTCAGTTTGATGAAAATAGTAATTACAGACCACAGAAATTCAACACACCCCAAAGAGAATAAATAAGAGGCCCACACCTAGACACAACACAGTCAAGTTACTGGAAGCCAAAGACAAGAGAAAACACTGAAACCAGTTAGAGAAGATGACTCACTATGTGCAACAGAACAATATGATTAATGATCGATTTCCTGTCCGAAACCACAAAGACCAAAAGAGGGTAGAATCATATATTCAAACTGCTGAAGCAAACAAGCTTGTCAACCAAGAGTTTTATATCTAATAAAACTATTCTTCCATAATTAAAATGAAGTAAAGACATTTCCAGGTGAAGGCTGAGAGGATTTGTTGCTAGCTGACCAGCTTTACAAGAAATACTAAAGGAAGTTCCTCAGGCTGAGAGGAAGTGGCACCAGACGGCAACTTGAATCCAAAAAACAACAACTTTACAGGAAATGGAAAATATATCAGTAAATGTAAAGTATTTATAAATATATTTCTTATCTTAATTTCTATAAAAGTCATGTAACATTTTGTAAAGCTATAATTATAACACAAGTTTTAAGCTTATTATACATATATGTATACTATATATATAACAGTAGCATAAAGGAAGGGTTGAAATGGAGTTATGTTAGAGCAAGGTTGCTATATTTTACTGAAATTGTCAGTATTAACATGAACTAGATTGTGACATGTAAGAGGTATATTTTAATCCCTAGAGTAATTATTTAAAATATATATTTTTAAAATAGTTAAAAAATCAGAAATAAAGACGTTACACTTAAAATATGTGTGTAACACACAAGACAGTAAAAGGAAAACAGAACAAGAAAAACTGCAATATATAGGAATTAAATAGCAAAATGAAAGACATAATCCAATCCTATCAATGATTATATTATTAATCATTCAATGAAAAGGCAGAAATTCTCACATGGGTTATAAAACACAATTCAAAGATAAAAAATGGAAGGACAGTAAAAAAAAGAGAAAAATATTTACCATGTAAGCAGTAACCATAGGAGAGCTGAAACATCTATATTAATGTCAGACATATGGACTTTAAAACAAGAAATATACTGGCGACAAAGAGGTATTTCATAATGATAAAAGTATCAATACATCCAGAAGAGACAATAAGTGTGTATATATACCTAACAACAGAGTCCCCAAATATATGAAGGAAAAATTGACAGAACTGAAAGAAAAACTAGACAATTCTATAGAGATTCCAATATCCAACTTTTGATAATTGACAGAATAACTGGATAGAAAATGAATAACAGTAGGGAAGACGTAAACTGAGCAGAATACACATTCTTTTAAAATGCATATGAAACATTCTCCAGGATAGGTCATATGCTAGACCAAAAAATAAATCTAAATAAATTTTAAATGACTGAAATGGTGTTAGAGATCACAACAGGAAGAAACTTGGAAAATCTCCAAATATTTGGAAGTTTAAACAATGCACATCTAAATAACCCATGGACAAAAAAAGAAATCATAAAGAAAATTTTAAAACATGAATTTAAAATAAACAAAGCACAGCTAGATCAGTGGTTGGCAGAACTCATAACACTGAAGCTATATTAAAAAAGAAGAAATATTACAAGTCAACTACATCAATATTCACATTACAAAATTAGAAAAGAACAAATTAAACTTTAAGCAGAATAAAGGAAATAACAAAGATTAGTGTAGAAATCAGTAAAACAAACAAGCAAAAAACCCAACACAGAAAATCAGTTCAATTAAACCAAAAGTATGTAATTTGAAGACTAAAAAAAAAAAGATAAATCTTTAGCTAGAGTGATTAAGAAAAAGAAGGTGAGAAGACAGAAATTACCAAAATCAACAATGAAGAGGACATCACTCCCAATCTAATAAAAATGGAAAGAATTTTAAGGGAATATCATGCTGCTGCTGCTGCTAAGTCACTTCAGTTGTGTCCGACTCTGTGCGACCCCACAGATGGCAGCCCCCCAGGCTCCACCGTCCCTGGGATTCTCTAGGCAAGAACACTAGAGTGGGTTGCCATTTCCTGCTCCTGAAGGGAATATCATAAAAGACACAAAGTACCAAAACTGACTCAGGCAGAAATAGAAATTCTGTATAAAGCTACAATAAGTAACTGAATTTGTAGTTCAAAACTTTCAGTAAACTCTAGGTCTAAATTATTTCACTAGTATAACTATAAATGGAGTATAACCTTTAAAAATTGTGAATCACCATATTGTATACCTATAACTTACACAATAATATTTTAAATCAACTATACTTCAACTAAAAAACAAGAACAAATCAACCTCATCTAGGTACTGCTCTGAGGAGGCTTTCCAGATATAATTAAGACCCCAAATCAATTAACTCTAAGACAGGGAGATATTCTCAGTGGGTCTGATAGAATCATATGGGCCCTTAAAAGATGGTAGCCTTTCTCTGGTGAGCAAGTTTTGAAGCATGAGAGGAATTTCACATGAGGGAACAGTACAGACTGAACTGTGTCTGTCCCAAATTTTCTATGCTGAAACCCTAACCCCAATACGACTGCATTTGGAGACAGGGCTTACAATAAGGTAATAAAGGTTAAATGAGATCACAAGTGTGGGGCCTTAATGTAACATAGTTAGTGTCCTTATAAGAGGAAGAAACACCAGACAATGCCCCTCTCTGCACGTTCACAGAAAAAAGGCCATGTTAGGCCACAGCAAGAAAGCAGGGAGAAAGGTTCTCACCAGAAACCAACTCAGAAAGCACCTTGATTTTGGACGTGTAGACTTCAGAACTGCAAGAAAATAAAAATTTCCTTGTTTTAAGCAACCCGTTCTGTGGTGTTTTGTTGTGGCAGCCCTAGCAGACTACTACAGAAAGATTCTCCGCTGCATGTTTCAAAGACCGAGAGGGTCGTGTGACCAGGAGCATGGAACGCGGCCTCCAGCTGATAGCCATCAAGGACACAGGGTTCTCAGTCCTACAGCTGCAAGGAACTGAGTTCTGACTCATCAATTCAGCCTAGAAGAGAACCTCAGGATCCGAGGAGGACACCCAATAGTTTTTGGCCTCATAAGAACCAGGGCACAAAACCCAGTCCAGATGTTTCTCAAACAGAACTGGGCATTAATAAAGGAGTTTTAAGTTGAATAAACAAACAATTTCACTGGTAAATTCTAATCACAGTTAAGGAAGAAATAATACCAGTTCTACACAATCTTTTCCAGAATAGAGGAGGAAACACATCCCAAACTCAATTAGGGCAGCATTACCCTGATGATGAGATGGTTGGATAGCATCACCAACTCAATGGACATGAATTTGAGCACACTCCCAGAGACAGTGAAGGACAGGGCAGTCTGGCATGCTGCAGTCCATGGGGTCACAAAGAACTGGAGATGACCTAGGCACTGAACAACAACAAACCCTGATACCAAAATTCTAACCAGCAAAGCCAATTAACAATTACCAGGAAATAAAAATAGAATCTGGGTAATAAAGTCTAACTTTTTTTTTCTTTTCCTTTTTATTTCTTCTGGTTTCACTTGCTCACAGGGTGCACCATGCAGAGAGGCCTTCCACCGAGAACTTCAGACCAGGGTTCCTAGGGTGCAACACCTGCAGCAGACAGCTTAGCTCCGCAGGCTGTGTGCAAAGAGACTTCATCTGTGCACTGCAATCTAGAGTGCAAGCTGCAAAGGCTCCAAGAGAACCCTGCCCCCTCCCCAGTTAAGGAGAAGGCTATTGAGCAGACTGGCCCACAGTCTATGAGAGACAGCCTGTGCTCTTCTGAGTGCAAGCTTGCACTGAAGCAGAGATCAAATTGCCAACATTCATTGGAACATAGAGAAAGCAGAGGAATTCCAGAAAAACATCTACTTCTGCTTCATTATCTACGCTAAAGCCTTTGACTGTATGGATCACAACAAACTGTGGAAAATTCTTTGTGTGTGTGGAAAATTCTTAAAGAGGTGGGAATACCAGACCACCTTACCTGTCTCCTAAGAAACCTGTCTGTAGTTCAAGAAGCAACAGTTAGAACCAGACATGGAACACAGACTGGTTCAAAATTGGGGAAGGAGTACACCAAGGCTGTATATTGTCTTCCTGCTTCTTTAACTTCTATGCAGAGTACATTATGAGAATTGCTGGGCTGCATGAAGCACAAACTGGAATCAAGATTGCTAGGAGACATATCAATAACCTCAGATATGCAGATGACACCACCCTTATGGCAGAAAGCAAAAAGGAACTAAAGAGCCTCTTGATGAAGGTGAAAGAGGAGAGTGAAAAAGCTGGTTTAAAACTAAACATTCATAAAACTAAGATCATGGCATACGGTCCCATCACTTCATGGCAAACAGAAGGGGAAAAAGTGGAAGCAGTGACAGATTTTATTTTCTTGGGCTCTAAAATCACTGGGGATGGTGACTGCAGCCATGAAATCAAAATACACTTGTTCCTTGGAAGGAAAGCTATGATAAATTTAGACAGCATATTAAAAAGCAATGACATCACTTTGCCGACAAATGTCTGTAGAGTCAAAGCTATGGTTTTGCCGGTAGTGAGATGCTGGACCAAAAAGGTGTGAGAATTGGTCCAAAAAGAAGATTGGGCACCTAAGAATTGATGCTTTTGAATTTGTGGTGTGGGAGAAGATTCTTGAGAGTCCCTTGGACTACAAGGAGATCAAACTAGTCAATCCTAACAAAAATCAACCCTGAATATTCATTGGAAGGACTGATGCTGAAGCTAAAGCTCCAATATTTTGGCCACCTGATGGAAAGAGCTGACTTACTGGAAAAGACCCTGAAGCTGGGAAAGATTTAAGGCAAAAAGAGAAGAAGGGGGCAGAGGATGAGATGGTTAGATAGCATCGCTGACTCAATGGACATGAATCTGAGCAAACTCTGGGGGATAGTCAAGGGCAGGGAAGCCTGTCATATTGCAGTCCATGGGGTCACAAACAGTTGAACACAACACAGCAACTGAACAATAACAACTTCTTTGATTAAAGTAAAACTTTCCTTTGCTTCTGAACCAAATTCAGTTTTGTTCTACTGGCATGAAGGACATAGGGCAGAAGGATCTTTGTTGGAGACTGACCTGAGAGGGCTGGTAAAAAAGCTAGAAAAAGATATTTCAAAAAATCAAACTATAGCCCCAAATTCCACATGAACATACATGCAACAATCCTTAACAAAATATTAGCAAATCAAATCCAACAGTATAAACAAAAGGATAATACATCACAACCTAGTGGATTTTATCTAAGTAATCTACATCGTGAATAATTGTGTCTGGATCCTGGAATGATGGGTAGTTTATTTTCCTCTTAAATTTCAATAATGAACATAGCTTAATTCTTCAACAAGAATTAAGATATTCTTATTTTAAAGAAAATCCAAAGAATTTTCCTCCAGTATTTCCTATGTAGATAGGGAGGGGAAGAAACACTGATTTGGGTGAAAGAGTCATAAAATAAAAACGTTTCTCACTTTCTACGACGTAAAAGATGAAATAAAAGTATGAAACAACAAAAAAATAGTAGATAGAAGTTTACTGTATGACGCCCCTCCTTCTTCCCCCAACAACCAAGAAGGAGTTAAGGAGAGTTCTCAGTGGAAACCAGGGGCCTCTCAACACCCCCAGCCGTTCCCTGCATGGAAATGCTTTTGCATGTAAACAAGAATCAAGTTCTGTAATTTGCATGGTACTTAGCTCCTCTTTGAAGGAAATGTGACGATGAAGTCATCAAAGTGGCAATTTTTTAAATGGCCTGGCATGTGCAGAGAAGAGAAATTCCTGAGTACTAATGCATTCCCTGTTCTTAGCAGAGACCTTGAACATTTTTATAAGTAAAAAGTTGCTCCAGTACCAAATACTGAATAAGGTTATTGTGCATTTGAGAGGGGTAGTCTCTGCTGATGAGAGACCGGAACTGGCCTACCTCTGAAAGCGCTGCTAGAGATTTAAAAAGTAATTTTACGTCACTTATATCTTGTTCTGCAGTTTGCAGAAGGAAATGGCAGCTGATAAACAGAGCAATTTCTCTCCTTACTGATCTCCTTTTCCCCCCGCAAAGCTCTGGCTCACAGCTCTATGACACCATGTCTTCTCCCTGAGTCTGGACCAGAGTGGACTTGTTTGGAGAATAAATCTTGAAACAGTTGAAGCACACCCACTGAGCTGGTGCTGGTGAGCAGCAGGATTCCACGCCTGGGCCTGTGATGTGTGGGATCCCTCTCTACCTGCGTCCCAAATTCTCTTAACAAAAAGCAACCACTTACACTAGAGACAGAAGGTCCAAAATGCTAATAACTGTAGGAAAGGACAAGTTGGGCTGGTAGTCAAACTAGAATGCAAGCGACTGATACAGAGGTGTTTCAAACAGCCAACTACTGAGAGTTCTGGGTCCCACGGAGGAGGAAGGGAGGTTTCCTACAGGATTTCTGCCCACACTTGGAAGCCAGCTCTCTACCAGATCTAGAAACTGCTTCTATATTCTTGTCAAAGAACAGCTTTGGGTCCTTGGGGGTTCTGAGCTAAATAACAAATACCCAAGAATTCTATGATGCAACATGGCTGACTTCATACAAATAATTACCAAATTGCAGCTCTCATTCGGGGCACATAAAGTACCAGAAGCACCAGACATAGTACATCCCTAATCAAAAAAGCAAAGGCGCCAGGCCTAGTTACCTGAGGGCTTCCCA
The DNA here is from genome assembly GCF_023091745.1 of Budorcas taxicolor. Classification (NCBI taxonomy): domain Eukaryota; kingdom Metazoa; phylum Chordata; class Mammalia; order Artiodactyla; family Bovidae; genus Budorcas; species Budorcas taxicolor. The sequence continues at coordinate 31,337,978 of NC_068918.1, forward strand.
GGTGGCCCAGGAGTAAAGAATTCACCTGTCAATGTGGAAGACACAGGAAACTTGGGTTCGATCCCCAGATTGGAAAGATGCCCTAAAGAAGGAAATGGAAACCCACTTCAGTATTCTTGCCTAGAGAATCTCATGGACAGAGGAGCCTGATGAGCTATAGTCCATGGGGTTGCAAAAAGTCTGACGTGGATACCTTTGGGGGCAGGTATTATTTTGCCTAAAACAGATGTTGGTAAACAATGTGAGTCTCTGACTGCTGAATTTCACAAACCATTTAAACAAGCAAGCTGTTCTGGTCATCTGTTTCTGTGTAATGAACTCATTCTCAAACTCAATGGCTTAAAACAACAAAAATCATTTATTTCCTTCACCAACCTGTAATTTGGGCAGGGCTTGGTGGGGACTCATCTTCGCTCCATGTGGTATCAGCTGTAGCAGTTCCACTGGAGCCGTGGGGTCCACTTCCAAAAGGGTTCACTCAATTCCGGGCAAGTTGGTGCTGGCTATCAGCTATGAGTTCACCAGTGTTATTGGCTGAGGCGTTGATTCCTCTCTCCCTGGGCCTTTTCTTATGGCTGCTTGGGGTTCCTAACAGCATGGCAGTTGGGTACCAAGAAGCTCAGGAAGAAGCTACAAGGCTTCCAATGACTTTGCTTCAGAAGTTCTTGAATGTCACACTGACTGCATTTTTAATAAAGTAAGTTTATTACTTTATATACATTTTTAGCCGAGCAAGTCACTAAGGCCTTCCCACATCCCAAGGGAAGCAAATTAGATACACCTCTTAGTGGGAGAAGCGCCAAAGAATTTGTGACCATCTTTAATCTACTACATACACACACACACACATGCACAAAGTGGAGGCAAAAACATAGTATTGTTATATTTTATTTTGATCGATAGGAATATGAAAAAGCAAAACCAAGAACGTTATCCTCTAGTGTATTATCCAATCCGTCTTTTTAAAAATAGAATGTATTGACTGGCTACCCTGGGTCTTTGATGCTGCGAACAGGCTTCCTCTGGTTGCAGAGTGGGAGCTGCTCTCCGGTGGTGGCGCACAGGCTTCTCACAGAAGTGGCTTCTCTTGCTGCAGAGCACAGCCTCTAGCACGCTCAGGCTTCAGTAGTTATGGCACACAGGCTTAACTGCTCCGTGGCATGTGGGATCTTCTTGGACCAGGGATCGAACCTGTGTCCCTTGCATCGCAAGGCAGATTCATAACCACTGGACCACCAGGGAAGCCCCCAATCTGTTTCTTAAAAGAAAGTATTTTTCTTCTACCAAAAATATAGAAAGGACATGGTTCCAGAAAAATGGCAGTTCTTTAAAACTGAGCAAGTTTGCTTAGTGGAAATCTTTATGCTATACTTGTTTTTCACATTTCAGCCTAGGTAGAAAACTAGGTCATGGGTAGGGCATCCAGATGGGCCTTGGGAAACCACGAGGCATAAGGCATGAGGGCCTCTGTGGTGCAGAGCAGCAATCCACTACCGCCTCCTCGGCCTGGTTTGCAGCCAGACTATCCACAACCCCACGTCCTGCTGGCTCCGGGGCCCTCCTGCCCTGTTCCATTTGCAGTCCCCAGGGAGCTGCCAGTGCACAAGTGGGCAGAGGGATCTGCCCGCTGTCTGAGGTTTGCCTTGGGGCCTCCATAACAGGGCTTTTTCTTTCTGGCAGTGGCAGGCTCACAGGCCCCATCTTGGGCTCCTTCCAGTGTGGCTTTTGCTCTGTGGGCTGGGCTCTTCTGACTCTGCAGCCTGGACAAGGCAGTGATACAGTGGCCTGGGACATGGGAAGCCGGCCTAAGACCGCTACCTTTACCCCATCTGGGTTGATCAGAATCCCCTGGGGGAAGATTTTCAGGACCAGCCTCTGCCCTCTGTGAAACCCTGACACCTCCTGGGTACCGTGGTGTCTCCAGGTTTCACAATGGAAAATTTTGAAATATTTTTTATTTATTAAAAAATTTTTATTTTTACTTTATTTTGCTTTACAATGAAAAATTTTTTAGATCAACAACGGATCTTTACTTGGTCTTCAGAGAGCAAGGTTGTGGAGATCTCTGAGCCAAGTTAACACTGTGTTTCTGCCTCTCCCACCATAGCCAGACCCAGGAAGGCCACAGGGCCTGGCGTCACTGGCGTTCTTAAAAGGATGAGAGAGGTTGACCTATGGAAGGAAATCACTTGTTCACAGCCTGCTCCTCAGGTGGCTGAGGACTGATTTCTCCAGTGTCTCTGACCTGCACAGAGACACAGGGGGCAGGGATAGCCATACCCTCTGTGTCAGAGCCTCTCTCAAGGCCTCAGCATCGCAGGGAGTAGAAGCCTGGCTCACTCACTCCACAGACAGCAAAGTAGGACATTCCCATAGTTCTCAATGCAGAGTGAGAGGCCAGTGTTTACTGTTCGCCTTACTCCTTTTAGGCGTATAGTTCCCTCTTAGAGAAGTGAACTCAGATCAGTTCAGTTTAGTTCAATCGCTCAGTCGTGCCCGACTCTTTGTGACCCCATGAATTGCAGCACGCCAGGCCTCCCTGTCCATCACCAACTCCCAGAGTTCACTCAAACTCATGTCCATCGAGTCGGTGATGCCATCCAGCCATCTCATCCTCTGTCATCCCCTTCTCCTCCTGCCCCCAATCCCTCCCAGCATCAGAGTCTTTTCCAATGAGTCAACTCTTCGCATGAGGTGGCCAAAGTATTGGAGTTTCAGCTTTAGCATCAGTCCTTCCAATGAACACCCAAGACTGATCTCCTTTAGAACTCAGGTTGGACTCCTATAATTAAAGTGTTTGTTGAAGTGCTCAGCAGTGAGGCCAGCTGAGAATCCCAGGACTGGAGATATAAGAAACACAGCCAACATTCAATTCACAAGTCACTCAGTTTCTTGTACACAATTAGCCAATAACACAGGTTTGTCAAAGGAAGGAAAACAGAAAAGGGGGTAACAGTCATTCCAAGGAGAAGTCCTGGAAGGAGGCATCTCAGCAGGAGCAGTGGTCCCCTGCCCAGGAGCAGGTCCATGCTAAGCGGGAGCAGGAAGAAGTCACCCTCGGCTCTGACAGAGCCTCGGGAAGCTTGCCCCACAAGGCTCTCAGCATTGTGGAATCGGGTCCTCCAGTGAAGAGGCTTTAAATCTACAGGCTCAGGGGTCTCTTTTTAAGGAGTCTGCCAGCGGTGTAAAAGTTACACCCTAGAGTTTTGACACTATCCTTCTGTCCAGTGAATTCTTTCTGCAAATGCTACCAAAGCAATGCTCTTGGTTTATTACTCTAAGATGCTCGCAGTCCTACAGCAGACATTTCAAAACAGCTAACATTCAAGCTCACGTTGGCCACTGTGACTTCATTTTGAACTGCTTAACATAGCTTAAATCCTATGTTTTGCACAAAATGAGTAGGAGTCATAACACAAAAGAAATCACATCACAACATATAGGTCTTACTGGAGTAAAACAGCAGACTAGGAACCCGTCATTGTCTATTCACGTACCTTGGAAAACGTCCTGTTTTTAATGACAGGTGTGGTGAGGGGGTGAAAGCGCACCCCCTCGGGTGTTTCTCAATATGGGACATCCGGAGCGGGGTTGGGGGTCACCCTTCCCATCTAGTGAGGCCTCTAAGAAGCAGGTCAGCGAGCACAGGCCGGTACAGAGCCCTCTGTTTGCAATTAGCACAAAGAGCCAATTCAACAGCCCACAAAGCTCATCCTCCCTAATAGTCCTAATTAGAAACATTATACATAAGGAGGGGAAACAATTTATACTGACTATAGTATGATCTCATGGCAACAGAGTTGTTTCTTAACCCTGAGGCTATAGACACACACGTCTCAAAAAATAATGCATATGTATGTTAAAGCCTGATATCTTCAGACACTCTAGAAAAATGTGGCAGCAGCAACATGCTGTGGCAAGACAGGCTCAGTGAACCACCTTTACTTCCTTTGCTCTCCGTGTTGGTGAGTGTTAGGATTTGTCAGTAGCTTAGTATTAAAAAAAAATTTTTTTTTACAACCTGTTCTTTCTTCTCTTTTCTTACATAACCTTGAAATTTAAACATCTTTCTGTCTGCTTTTTGTCTTTTTTCCACTGGGCAGACTCTGATGATGTTTCCCTTGCTTAACAGAGCAGAAATCAGCATGCGTTTCTGTTTAGCAGTGATGCTGCCTGGAGGAACAGTTAAGTCAGCACGTTACTTGCGTTAACTCTGATATTACTTCGCTGTTGCTAGGGGAGCCGGAGAGAAAAGACAATGAGCATAAACCACAGCATCTATCTCACTGATACGTTGCCATCAACACTCTTCTCTCCCCTCCTCCTGAGCGGGTTTTTGTCTTTTAACTTTCTCTGCATTTTTTCAGTCTGTAGAAGTGGAGTGGAATTCTCCCTTCTGGCTTTGGGAGATTCACGGGGAATGTCACCCAAGCCTCACCTTCAGTACACCCCCATCCCCCATGCCTCCTATTTTTCTGTCTCCTGCTCCTGTTCCCTGACTACACCTGAAATAGCTGCTGCATTAAGTGCATGGTCTGTGGGTCTGCGTTGCCTGGGTTTGAATCTTGGCTCTTGGTCCTGTGATTTTGGGCCACTTCCTTAACCTCTCTGAGCCCGTTTCCTCCTCTGTAAGATAGGGGATATGCTGGTCCCCTCCTCATGGCATCGTTTTCAGCATTAAATGAGCTATTGCACATGTAAAGAGCTGAGAATAAAGGATTTGATAAATATTGTTTATCTTATCATTTATATTCTCATAGCCTTCTAGATTGTCTTGGAAGCCAGTCCTCAGCAAAACTGATAGTGGAAAATAACAGTGTGTCCAGAGTACACATAGTTCATTAGACTCCATATGATGAGTACCATTTTTAATTAGCCACCCCACCCCCCCAAACTGTGCTGAAAGTAAGGAATTGTTTATGGTTTGGAAAGCACATCAGGACCTTCCCATATTCTGGGGTTGCTGCCTTAAAAGGTCTGGGGAGCATTCTACTCTCCTCATGAAGAGGCAAAGACCAATCAACGGAGAAAGCACCCCAGCCCCGCTGTACCCTGTTCCCTCCTTCCTGCCAAAACTGAAGCCTTTTCCTATGGGCTGAATAAAAAGTCTTGAGAGGCACCACCTCAGGCTGTACAGGCAGTGGGGAGTATTAAATAACATCCAGTGAATCTGCCTTAAAGACAGTAGTTAAAATAGTTTTTCCTTTAGTTGGATACAAGGTATACTTTGCCATGAGGTTCTTTTGGAGGAAACAGTTTCATTTTCCCACGGTTTTATTTATGTGGAAAATGTTCCACTTTCAGACTCTGCTTAATTCAACAATTTCTGAAAATTTACGAATTTACAAAAGAAGTTAAAATAATTACCAAGGTATGGTACAGAGGGATGGTTTATTGACCACTGTAACATATCTTTATATGCACATATTGTATGTTTCCCCAGGACTTTGCTCTGGCCCCATCTCCTCCTTTGCCCAAGAGCCTGGCTTAGCTCTGGCCACTGAGAAACTGCTAGGAGAGAGGTGAAAAAGTACAGCTGAGTGGCTCAGATCGTTGCTCGAGCTTTGAACCAAGGAGCAATTGTAAGTAACTCCAAACACCGATGCTGCACTCACAGTACAAAGACAAGTTCCGTTCCTTTGTGCTGCCTGGAGCCTTTGCCAGATCTTAGGTCACGTTGCCCGGAACCATGTGGTCCTGCAGTGAAAGGTCCCATTGTGATGACTAATCAACAAGGCAAAGCCAAGGTTGCCTCGTGTATCAAAACCTGGAACGGCCTGACTATTTACGTGCGGAGAAGTGTGTGCTTAGTATTGTGTTCAAGTAAATGGGGAGGGGGCATTTCCTTTAAAAGTACTAAAAGCAAAGAAAAACAGCTACTAATCTGCTCAGTGTCCAAACGGAGCCTTTTTAAGTGACCTGAAAAATGGGCTATTGCTTTCATTGTTTCCTTCCTTCTTCCTCCTCTTTCTCTCTGACACTTGTCTGCCTTTCCAAAAACTTCCTCTCATAGTGGACTCAGGTCCCTGTTGGGAATTTTACTCTACTGCTTGGATGAACAAGTAAAACAGATTACTGTAAGTACTCTGAAAACACGGACAAAAAGACTTGGAAAAGTTTATGATATAAAATTCCAGCAGGGTTTGGAGTAGTTCTTGTGGGTAAATGATGTAGTGAGCTGAATGCATATTAAAATTCAACATCATTAAGAGCTGACTATTTTACACTTAAGAACATCATTTTTCAGAGGTGGGCATCTTGAGTGCAAAATCAAGACCTTAGCCCCATCTGGGTGAACCAGTGAACCTGTCTGTTCCCGTTTCCTTGTTTATAAGATGGTATTTTGGCTCAGATGATCTTCAGGCTCCCTTAGGAAGTCTTTGGGGTATGAGCTCTCTGCTCTCTGCCTCTTCCTCTTCCTGGTTCTGAGATTCCATGATAATATCCTTCAATTATTCTAGGAGACTGACTCGATAGAGAACATCTAGAGGGAACTGAAGCCTCTACATTATCAACGTAGAAACTGAGGTGAGGGGCCAATACTGAAGGCACAAAAAACAGCAAATGTTGAAATGAGGAAGATAGTGAGATGCTGAGAGCAACTTGACTCGACTTTCTCTTTGACACAAAGGAGGCTTTACTTGAAGTTAGTTTTTTTCCTTTTCTCCCACGAGCTTACTTCTTTGAAAACAACTTCCATCAGAAGTCAGGAGACCTGGCCCAGTTCAGAGTCTGCCACAAACTTGGGTGGCTCCCTTCTCCTCTCTCAGTTTCTTCCCTGGTAAACGGGAGGTATGGACTTAGATGATTTCTAAAAAGCCCACCTAAGAGCTAACATGCATGATTCCAGGAATTCCAGAAAATGCACACTAAAATCTGAGTTTGGAATCAAGTGAAAAACCTGACCAACTGTTTGAACCAAATGATTTTCAGACATTGGACGGCAGGCAGCGCATGACAATGATTTGTGAGGGAGGCGGGGGGCAATGAGGATTGCCCCTAGCTTACCACCTGGAGAGAATTTCAGGCCATAGCATTGAGAAAGGGAATATTGGTGGAACCCAGCAGTATTCCTTAATAGAGAAGATGGTGTTGGGATCCCAAGGAGACTAGTGAAGTTAGAATTCACAGAGTGGAATATTGGAGAAGAGAGCTACATAGAGAATGCTGGAGTTCTACAGAACTCCGTTGAGTCTTCAGATGTATACTGATCAGTGGATGCATATAAGGGAACTACATGAGGCCAGGGAAAGAATTATCCAAAAAGATTAGAGGGAACAATCCCTAGAGATCACAAAGGATAGGGAATGGAGCCCTTTCCCACCAACCAGAGTTGAACATCTTATAATTAGTGGGGCACTGAGTAAAGTACTCAGAAGGGTATTGTCTCAGTTGTGGGGCCTTAGACTAAAACCTGTTCTGGTCCTTTTAAGCTTAAAAGAAAGACTTGAAAGGATCAAACTATTTCCAAGTAACTTATGATGTGCCAGAACAACACTCAAGAATATTTTAAAATATTGGATTTCCCAGGTGGCACAGTGGATAAGAATCCACCTGTCAATGCAGGAAACATGGGTTCAATATTTGGTCTGGGAAGATTCCACTTGCCCATGTGCCACAACTACTGAGCCTGTGTGCTGAAACTATTGAAGCGTGTGTGCCTAGAACCTATGCTCCACCACAAGAAAAGCCATTACAATAAGCCCCTGCATTGCAACTGGAGAGTAGCCCCTGCTTGCTGTAACTAGAGAAAAGCCCACACAAAGCAACAGAAACCCAGCATAGCCAAAAATAAAATAAAAAGAATGTTTAAAAAATATTGAACAAGGTAAAATTCAAATAACAGAAATTTGGAAAAAATTAAACCAAGGCACATCATAATCAAATCTCTCAAAACCAGTGATAAAAAGAGAATCTAAAAATGGAGGAAAATTTTATGACATAAAAAGAAGAACAAAGATAAGGATGATATGAGAATTCTTGTCAGAAACAAAGCAAGTAACAAGACAGGAAGAACAATAATCTTGAAGTACAGAAAGAAAAATATTGTCAACCTATAATTCTATACCCAGCAGAAGTATCTTTCAAAAAAAATGAATGCATAAGAAAGACTTTTTAAGACATACAAAAACTGAAATAATAGATCCCCAGTAGACCTGTACTATAAGAAATGTTAGAGAAAGTCCTTCAGTTTGACGTAAATCATAGCAATATTTTCTTGGATCAGTCTCCTAAGGCAAAGAGGTAAAAGCAAAAAAAAAAAAAAAAAAAAAAAAAAAAAAGAGAGAGAGAGAGAGAGACCTAATCAAACTTAAAAGCTTTTTTTTGCATAGCAAAGGAAACCATCAACAAAACAAAATGACAACCTACAGAATGGAAGGAAATATTTGCAAATGATGTGACTGACAATGGGTTCATATCAAAAATATGCAAACAGCCCATACAACTCAATATATATATATAAAAAAGGCAAAACAACCCAGTCTAAAAATGAGCAGAAAACCTAAATAGACATTTTCCCAAAGACAAACAGATGGCTAACAGGCACGTGAAAAAATGTTCAATATCACTGTATATAGAGAAGTGTAAATCAAAACCACAATGAGGTATCAATTCACACCCATCAGAATGGCTATCATCAAAAAATCTGCAGGTAACAAATGCTGGAGAGAATGTAGACAAAAGGGAGTTATAGTCACTATGGAAACTAAGTATGGAAGTTCCTTAAAAAAACTAAAAATACAACTACCATATGACCAAGAGCAATTCTACTCTTGAGTATATAGCCAGAAAAAACAAAAACACTAATTTGAAAAGATACATGCCCCCAGGTTTTATAGAAGCACTATCTGCAACAGCCAGGACCCACAAGCAACCCAAGTGCCCAGTCAACAGACTACCAGATTAAGATGTGGTATATGTGTATGTGTGGAATGTCACTCACTCAGCCATAAAAAAAGAATGAAATGCTGCCATCTGCAGCAACGTGGATGGACCTAGAGAATACTGTGCTTAGAGAAATGTCAGACAGAGAAAGACAAATGCTGGATGATATCACTACATGTGGAATCTAAACAAAATAATACAAACAAACACATATGTAAAACAGACTCTCAGATACAGAAAACCAATGGTTACCAAAGGGGAGAAGGAGGTGGGGAGGGACAAATTAGGGATATAGGATTAACAGATTCAAAGTACCATATATCAAATAGATAAGCAACAAGGAATTATACCCATTACCTTGTAATAACCTATAATGGAGTATAATCTGCAAAAATATTAGATCACTATGTGGAGTACCTGAAACTAGCACAATTTTGTAAATCAATTATATTTCAATTAAAAAAAAAAAAAAGAAAACTGTCTTTCCCCCACAGGTATAAGTACCTCTGTGAGGTGCTTTTCCATCTTAGTACTCTGGGCCCCAGCAGTGAGTGAAGTGCTAATGAGGCCAGGGAGGCACTCAGGAGAGCCTTCCACTGTCACCACCCTGCTCCTGGTGAGCTCACTCCCAGCACACCTGGTGCTTGGGCTGCAGTCTGTTTGCCTGGAAGGAAAACAGGAGAGAGTGATGACGTGGGCCCAGTGAGTAGTCTGCATGTGCTATGTGCCCCTTTTCAGCAGAGGGGAGGCTTCTGGGGCCAAGCTCAGCTTTGCAGCTGCAGTCCCAGGCAGTCCCAGAGGAGGGCCACAGGTGGTGCCTCTGCCTGGGGATGGGCTGGAGGCCCCCTACTTGGCTCTCAGGAACAGCTCCTGGTAACAAATCAGCAGTAGCTGGCTCTACCCCGGTTGAAACCTTGACACTTTTTCATGCCACAAATAATACATGTTTTTAGTAGAATCAATTAAAACACAGAGGTAAGCTAATGGAAAATTTAAATAAATACCTCCCATAATCACCACCAGACAATTACTGTTGATAACATTTCTGTGTATCTCCTCTCAGACTGGGTGAGTGTATAAAATATATATTATATATAGTACATATGTATATATTACATATGTGTAATATATATAATACATATATATTACACAAAATGGACATATATTATGCACATATATTATGGGACATTTATATTCACAACTTTCTGTTCCCTCAAATAACATCCAGTGAATGCCCTTGCACACAAATCTTTGTGCATGCTCTTTAAAATATCCTTTGAATAAATTCCAAGAAGAAAGCTGTACCAAGGAGGTTGTATATTTTTAATAGTCAGTATAGCAATTCAGAATATGTCACCCCAAAATATACCACTTTGGAATTGACTATTTTGAGTTAAAGGAATTTTAGAAACAGCAGGACACAGAAGGACACTCTGACCCTCTTGTGCCCTCCTAAAGGCAGGAGACAAGTCTTCCATGTGAAAGGTACCCTTCCCTGACCAGGAATCCAGAAAACATCCTTATCATCTGAGATTGGGAATTTAGGGCTGCAGAGGCTATATAAATAAACCTTGTTACATCAGCACCAATTTACTATCCCAAACTCAAATTCCTTTGTTCAGTTCAGTTTAGTTGAGTCACTTAGTCATGTCCAGCTCTTTGCGACCCCATGAATTGCAGCACACCAGGCCTTCCTGTCCATCACCAACTCCCAGAGTTCACCCAAACTCACGTCCATCGAGTCACTGATGCCATCCAGCCATCTCATCCTCGGTCGTCCCCTTCTCCTCCTGCCCCCAATCCCTCCCAGCATCAGAGTCTTTTCCAATGAGTCAACTCTTCACATGAGGTGGCCAAAGTACTGGAGTTTCTCAGCTTTAGCATCATTCCTTCCAAAGAAATCCCAGGGCTGATCTCCTTTAGAATGGACTGGTTGGATCTCCTTGCAGTCCAAGGGACTCAAGAGTTTTCTCCAACACCACAGTTCAAAAGCATCAATTCTTCGGCGCTCAGCTTCCTTCACAGTCCAACTCTCACATCCATACATGACCACTGGAAAAACCATAGCCTTGACTAGACGGACCTTACTGTTTCTTTGTCCAAACGTTATCAAAGTTTTTGGTCAGGTCTTTGAGTCTCATATCTTTGTGGGGCTACTGTTAATATATATGTATGCAATTAAATTTGTTTTCCTCTTATTAATCTCTCTCTTATTACAGGGGTTCTTAACCAAGAAACTAGACGGGTGGGGGAAAAGTATTTTTCCTTCCCTACACAAGCAACTGAACTTCTGTGATGGAGGAGGACCTTGAGAAGAGGTGGAGGACAGGAAGAGAGGGACCTCATCAATTGGAGAAGCTGCTCCTGTCCTTTCCCCCTGTTAACTTATCTTACTCACCCTTTCCCTCTCCAGGTTCCCCTCCTCTCTCTCTCCTCTTTCACCCTTTAATTCCTTCATGCTTTGCCCCTTCTGCCATTTCAGTCTGGACTTTCCCCTCTCCTGTGCTCAAATTACATACTGTTTTGGGCTTTGAGCGCTCTCCATTACTCAGCCTGCCTTCCTTTGCACTGGCTTCCTGACCAACTGCCATGTGGTGACAAAAGGGCTGCAGCAGCCTCAGCTTCACACCCTCTTCCATCTGTCTGCTGCAGGAGAGAGAGAGTGTCTTCCCAAGGGCTCCTCAAGTTCTTTTGTGACCCTTTCATTGGATTGACATAGGTCACAAGCTCTGAATCAATGACTGTGGTGAGAGAATACGATATTTTGATTGGCTATCTCTGGGCCACTTGTTCCAGTCCTGGAGTTGGGGGTGAAGCCTCAGCCAGTTCACAGGAGCTAAAAGTGGGGGAGGGGGACCCTTAGATGAAAATCAAGCTCTGTTCTGGGAATCAAGGTCCATGATGGGAATAGTGAAATGCTCCTTGCATTTTATTTTGCTTTTAAAAAGGAGTGATCAAAATAATACTAAATAAATAAGAATATTAAATGGAACAGATCTGAAGGGCACACAGTAGCCTATCTAATACTACAGGGTTTTTTTTTTTTGTCTTTAAAGAAAAAATCTCTCATGTGTCTTGTAAACACAAAAAGGATTTTACTTGAACCAGCTAGTCTTCCTCTTCACCCAAATTTACAGTGTTAAAAATAATTTTACTGTAAGGAGAACTTTTTCAATGCCAGGTCTTGAGCTTTTATTTTTATAATATTATTATTATTTTTAATCCTTCTAACAATTCTGCAAAGTAATCTTAATAATCCCATTTTATAGATGAATATGCTGAGGCTGAAGGCGGTAAAATCTCTCTCCCAGGTGACACAACTGTCAGCTTCCACCAAGGGATTCAAGCCTAGGTTGTATATACCAGAATATCTTTCTCAGACAAGAAAACGTGAAAGTTTCCTAAACTTGTGTTTAGTTGAATTTTTGAGGGCGTTTAGTGCTCAAAGGGCTTTTGAGTCTCGGAAGCTGCAGCCTCAGTTTGCTTTTGAACATCCCAAAGGCCACAGGGGCAGAAATAGCGAAGAAGTAATCCAAGAGAAGAGTCTAAAACTTCAGGTACTGTATATACAGACACGACTGAGTGACTGAACTGAACTGATGCTGTGATTAGTCGCTCAGTCATGTCCGACTGTGACCCCATGGACTGTAGCCCGCCAGGCTCCTCTGTCCGTGGGGATTCTCCAGGCGAGAGTACCGGAGTGGGTTGCCACGCCCTCCTCCAGGGGATCTTCCCAACCCAGGGATTGAACCCAGGTCTCCTGCATTGCTGGCAGATTCTTTACCGTCTCAGCCAGCAAGAAAGCCGAAAGATACACCACTTGGGTCTTTTCAAATGGATTAAAGGATGCCACACCTACGTTTTCCAACAGGGCTATTTTCTTTTGGTGTGCCTGGACTGATGAGGTGTATGTGTGGGATTCTTAGAAACTTTCTGATGCCATCTCCTGGTACAGTCACGGGCTTGGGTACTGAAATACAGGAGAAATTAGCACCGATTGAAGCACCTTACAGTCTCTCTCCCCTCTGTTCCTGCAGTGATTTCTACCGGCTGAAGTTTCTTTTTAATTTCTGCATCACATCTTTAGCACAGTTTGACTTCTTGGAACTCTCGGTCACAAGATTTCAGGTTTGAAGTGATAGCTTTTGTTACTATCTTATCTGCTACCAGAGTCCCTTTTCTGTTACAGAAATTCAGAGCAGGAAAGTTGATGCTTTCCCCAACAGGTGAGTCACTAAGAAAATGTTTGAGTTCTCAAAAGGTGATGATTCTCCTCCAAGCTGGTGAATTTCATGAACAAACAAAGCTCTGTTTGTAACCCTATCAGATAAGAATAACCTGCAGTGTGTTTTCTGTTTGGTACAGGAAATAGGAGGTGGGTGATTCCACTTTGTGGAATTTGGCAATCTTCTCTTTGGTCAGTATCTCTTATTTTGTTACTCATATTTTAACGAAAAGAAAAGAGGTCTTTTAAAAGACTATGAAACCCATATTTTGAATGGAGATAGGTAAGGAAGGAAGCGTGGGATGTGTCCAGAGGTCAGACAGTTCATGTCTTTGGCTGGAGCAAAGGGTATGTGGTGGTCAGGAAAGTCAGCACCAGTTCAGGGAGGACCTTCAAGGTTCAGCTGAGGAGGTTAGGCTTTCTTCTCAAAACAGTGGGAGCTACTGAGGATTTCTGATGAGAACTGCATTTTAGGGAGACTGGTGTATTAACCATGCGTGAAATGGAGTGGAAGATAGTAGACACAGGGAAACCCGAGAGAGGTCCACTATCGTCTCCCAGGCTAAAGAAGGGAAGCAGGGAATGAAAAAGATGTCATGGGGGTAGGGTGAGCTGGCAGAGCTACAGCAGAGATAAAAATTACAGAGTCAGAATGTATATGGAGGGCAAAGGTGGTGCCAATAATTCTGCACTGGGTGAGTGGGAAGATGGTGGTGACATGGAGAGATGTGGAGAGAAGATACGGCAGGGAGAGCACAGGTTTGAAAGAAAAGATCATGAGACCCCTTTGGGACACACTGAGTTCGAGGTGTTAATGGGACATGCAGGTGGAGATCAGAAGACGCCAAGGCCTTGGAGGCTTAAGCTAATTAGCTAAGCTTTTGGTCCAAGCTTCAGCTTAAATGAGCTAATCTGAATTAAGGAGTTGGTTGAAGCAGTAATACTGGATGAGAACACGGAAGCACCCAAGCGAGCAGCCAGAACTAAGGGGTACCAGGTCCTTGAAGATCCTGCCTTAGGGAGCAGTTGGAGAAGGGCTTAGAAAAATTGTTGAACAGAAGAGAGCAGGGGTCTGGAAAGCTGAGGAAAGAGATTTAGGAAGGAAGGGGTCAGTACTATCCACTTTGGCGAAGGGGCTGAGAAGGTGGCGGATGGAAGCTGGTGATCTTTGAGAGGACAATAAAGAACAGCAGTGTGGGTCAAAGCACAAGAAAACACACTGGAAATGGCACTGGGTGTAATTAAGGTCGCTGTAGTAGTATAATGGAATTGAAATGTAACATTTAGCTAAATTGATAACATAAATAATTTCTAAGTGTGTACTATGCGTGTGTGCACGCAGAGTCACTAGGTTGTGCTTGACTCTTTGTGACCCTGTGAACTGTAGCCCACCAGGCTCTTCTGTCCATGGAATTTTCCAGGCAAGGACACTGGAGTGGATTGCCAGCTCCTCCTCCAGGGGATCTTCCCAACCCAGGGATTGAACCTGCGTCTCCTGTGTCTCCTGCATTGGCAGGCAGATTCTTCACCACTGGGCCATCTGAGAAGCCCAAGTGTTTCCTACACCACTCAGAAATTAAAAATTTAAATGCAACAGTACATTTAAATATGGTTTACATGGCAAATTTTATGTTATATTTTACCACAAAAAAAGTAGGAGAAAAATTTTAACATTTCAAAAGTCGTATTATCCTCTACACTTTTCCTATGCTTGAAATATATCATAATAAATTGCTTTAAAAAGTAAGTGGAGAAAAAATTAAGTGGTAAGTCAGAAACAGATGTAGCAAATACAGAGTACTCTCTAGAGGAGTTTGAGAGCTGAGTGAAGGGAAAAAGGATGCATGACAGAGCTTGACAAAGGTAACAGGATAGAAAGAATTTATTTTTCTTTTGATGAGGCAACTTGGACATGTTTCCTGATTTAGTACGGGGATCCAGAGGCAGGGAGAGAATGAAGGTGGGGGTGAGCATGGAGTGGGTTGAGTGGTGAAACTCCAAAAGGTATGTCTACGTCCCAACTCTTGGAACTATGAATGTGACCTTATTTGGAAAGAGGGTCTTTGCAGATGTAATTAGAGGATCTTAAATTTAATCTGGATTATCCCAGTGCATCCTAGTCCAAGAGACAGAAGACAAGACACAGAGAGTATAGGAGAAGGCCACGTGAAGACAAAGGCAGAGATGGCGGTGATGCAGCATCTGCCAAGCAGTGCCTGGTGTCACCAGAAGCTAGTGAGGCAGGGAAGGAGTCTCCCCTAAAACTCCTGGAGGCAGCATGGCCCTGCCCACAGCTTGGTATCAGACTTCTGCCCTCTGGAACTATGAGAGAATACATATCTATTGTGTTCAGCCATCATGTTTGTGATTATTTGTTACACAGCTTAGAACAGTAATATAGGGGTGGGGAGGGCCTTTGGCCACAGCCTGGTCCTGAAGCAGACCTGGGGCTGGGTCTCAGGCATTACAGTGTTCCGTGCCCAGCCTGGGGGCAGGGCAGCTAGGTGCTTGGTGATTAGTAAAGAACCTTTGGGCTCATATGAACAGCACAGGATTTCATTTGCAGAAATAATTTTCCTTTGTCTTCACATTTTCTCCTCCCTTTCCCATTCAATCTTAGGGAAAATCAACGAAGATTTCACAGTACTAGTCTTTCTCTTGCACCTTCCATCTTCAGCTGCTGACAGTGGAGCCAGCGTGGCCCCGTGGGTTTCTAGGGGAAAACTTTCCTGGGAGCTTACACCTCACGCTCCTTCGCACAAACCAAGTGACATGGGGGCTTGTGATCGAGCTGGGCAGCAGGTGGTGAAGAGGAGAGCTCTAGGGAGGCCTGGAGACAAGCCTTCCCCTCATAACTGCTGTGTATATTAGCTGCTGACTTAGATCATCCCAATCCTTCCAAATTCCAGTAACAGAGAGGGCCTCATTGAGGCACTTAACAACCAGAGAGAGCTGACTGTCCCTTTAGTCAACTCTCTTTGGTGTTTGAATGAGCTGCTTATTCCTAGCCCAGCAAAAGCTGATGGATATGGTGGAAAAGCCTTTCCCAGGGAGAAACTAGAAGACAGAAGCTTCTAAGTTGCCTGAGGACAGGAGACACTGCCACACACGTGAGCCTTGCACGCTGGAGTCCCAGGCACACAACAGATGCCCAGCAATGTCTTTTGTTTTCACATCTATACAAGGAACTTCACTCTTTTAAACTTAACCCATATTCCACTCTACTTCCCACGTGGAATATTTCATCATTACAAAACTACCAAAGTAATTTAACAATTTTTTTTTTTTTTAAAGCAGGCTTTACTGAAAAGCTTCTGGCTAAGACCTTTGAATCTGTGCCCTTGAGGGGCTCCAGGGCAGGACTCCAGCAGGGTGGTGTAAGACTTACTGTCCTGACGTGGGTGGCAGTTAGAATAGGGACTGTTTCGTCTCATTAACAGTGAAGCATGCTGTCAGCAGGCAGCAACAGCCACAGTAAAAGATGCAACCAATTCTGACTCTGATCCATCCTGCTCTAGCCACAGGCAAACTTTTCCCCTTTATGGGTTCTCCAGGAGAAAGATGAGAATCAGACCAGGAGAGCCCCCTCGAAGAGGAATTACGTTGAAGTCAGTCTAACATGATCCGGACATTCTGTCGCCCTAAAACTGCCCCTAGCACTGTTTTCTAAAAGCAGAGTGCAGTATCCAGAGGGGTGTCTTGGATTCCACCCAAGAGATTTAGTTTTTGAAGCGCCTAAAAGATTCCCAGCACATCTGTAGGATGAGTATGAGAGCCAGATTCCAGAAGGTTATATTGTCCGTGGGTGCTACCCTGCTTAACAAGAATTTAACAGAAATAAACGTTCGTTCAGCTGAAGTAGATGTATCTAAGAGGCAAACCTTTCTTAAACCCCACTAATGTACAACCTCAATCCACAACTGGATTCAATTACCGCGTAGAAAGAGAGGCATTTTCTCATAAAGCCGCTCTGTTTCCGTGCCTGGCTGCGAGCAGGGTCAGCCATGACAAAGACAAGCCTGTGCGTTGTTTTTGGTTGTTTTTCTTTTCAAGCTCTTTTGCTGGTACTGCCAGGCCCCAAGCTGTTTGGATCAGTTATGTGGGGGCAAGTTTACTTGTTTTGGCTTTCAGCCTTTCTGTCCAGTGTTGAAGATAGAAGAACAAGCTTGTGACCTATTGATCAGTAGAACTGATGGGCTACCCAGCCGGACCCA
Source organism: Budorcas taxicolor (assembly GCF_023091745.1). NCBI lineage: Eukaryota > Metazoa > Chordata > Mammalia > Artiodactyla > Bovidae > Budorcas > Budorcas taxicolor. Next base: position 31,355,303 of record NC_068918.1, read on the forward strand.
GTGGTTATACCATGCCCCCGTGCCCCTCAGGTGCAGCACTTGTGAGTAAGGTAAAAATTCTAAGGAAGGAGTGTGGGGGAGACTGTAGGGGACCTAGAGGGGTCTAGCATAAAGGAGTCTGAATGCTACTGTTCTCAAATATTAATATATAGAGAGTGCTTGCTATGTGCCACTCCCTCCTAAGAGCTTTGCGTATAGTAACTCACTCAGTCCTCCCAATAAACCTCTGAAGTACTATCATTATGTGTACTTTACAGATGGGGAAATCAAGTCACAGAGAAGTGACATGATTTTCCCAAGGTTACACAGTAAATTGCTCAGAGTCCAGACTCTCGATCACTACATTGTCAAAGAGGAAGTTGCAGAAATTTAAAAACCATCATTGGTATTTATCTATCTACTAAGCACATATGCAGCATTCTTAATTCATTCTTTACTTCAATACACTCAAAGGTATTTTGTACTGCTATATGCACGTTTTAAATCGTAAGGCCCAGGAGACCCATGTGGCCCAGCCTGCCTTGGGGCAGAGAAGAAACGAATCTTATGGAAAGCCAGTGGGCTTTCGTAAGAGATAACTGCACCCGCAGGAGTTGAAGAGCAAGCACCCAGCTGTCTGATCAGCAGCTCAAGCTTCTTGCACGAACGTGGCTCTCTGATAGGGAACTCTGGGGCTTCTGACTGGGCGTGAACACGGGTACAGTCCAAGTTCCCCCCCATCAGCTTAGTTCATTTTGACTGGTATCATTTTGTTGCCTCTTGGTTCCAAATTTACTCTTCATTACTCGCTTGACAATAATGGAAAAGCAGTTCTCTTTGACAGCTAATGTGGTGTTTTGTTGGCAAAGGGTCTTGCAGGGACACTGAGAAGTGGCTCTTCCTCCAGGTTCTAGTACACTGGGTCATTAGGACCATGCAGCGGGCATGGCTTTGCCTGCAATGCCAGGTAGCCACAGCAGTAGTGTCTTCCTGTGGGCAGCTTCCCTGGGCACCTCCCTGTGAACGACTTCTGTTGGAACCTCCACAGGAAGCTTCATAATAGAAGGCCCAAATGGGCACCCATTGGGTAGCTTTGCAGTGAGTCTGGGGCCCGGTACCCCATTCTACGGATGGCTTCCTCAGCACTCCAGAGAACAGGTTCTGCAATGCTTCACCAATATGGCCCCCGGTGAACTTTTCTACCAGCCAGGGAACATACCTGGACGGGCATACCCTCTCCAACGAGGAGGTGTAGATCTCGACCCTGAGAGGAGGCGACCTCTTCCTGAATCTCAGCCCTAGGGATGACAGCTGCTCCCTGTGTTTCTATTCCTGTTTCCCTTTAGTGTTAGCTTTACCTCTTTCAACGCTGAGCCAAACACATGGTGACTCCAGTTCCCTTTCAATAATTCTTGATGGTTAACTTGCTTTGTCGAAGTTACTGTGTGATTTCTGTCTCCTGTTTGGACTCTAATATTAATACAGTTACTGTCTTTTTTAGTCCACCCTTGAAAATAAAAATGTAGCCTCCTTTAGGAAGCATGGAAGAAACAAAAACATATAAAACCTTGCACAGTAAATACTAACGCTTAAGTAAGATGTTTACTACCAAGTTACAAAGCTCTGTATCCTCTTTCAACCCTTAGTTCTCTCTCTGCACGATTCTTACATAGTTGTAATCCTTGAACACAACCGAGTCTGTGTTCTATGTTTACCAGTCTGACATTAAACAGTTTTGTCTAGTCCTACGTAGCCACTGTCCACATACTCTTGTGTTTATCATCAGTCATGGCACCATAATATTCCATCTTTTTATACGCTACAATTTGTTCAGCTAGTTCCCGATCGTTGGACACTTGGGTTGGTTCCTGCTTTTCCATGTTACAAAAAGCACAGAAATATCTTTGTGCAGGTTGCATCAATGTTACGTAATTTTTCCTGCTGTCTCTCCCTTTCTCCTTTCTCTAACAGCAGGGCTCACATATTTTCCCACTGGTAGACAACAGGTTACAGGAACAGAGGAGAGATACACGGGGGAATATCTGCTCGTGAAGGAGGATGGAGCTTTTACTGAAGTAAAGGCTTCAGGAAGCAACAGATGCTTGACTTACTCAGGGCGCAGCTCTTGCCAGCAAGAGACCTGGGTCTCAGGGACAAGGGGCAATAGCTGGTTGGAGTGGGAAACACTGAGAAGAAAGTCCTTCCAGAGACCAGGACTGCCTTTTTCTTGGGTCTCTCATATTGTAACTTGTGACTAATGCATTAGTCGTACTGAACACGTGGAAACTACACAATATATACTAGAAAAACATTTTAGTTCTCAAGAATAGCCTCAAGACCAGACAATACTTGAAGTAATTGAGAGTGGGAAGCACATTGCGATTATTGCTCTCTGACATTTTAAACCACCAATAACTCAATTGTCTCCTGAATTCCCAGAGAGTCAAGGAACACGAAAAACCCTCTTTGTCATACAGCTACGTAAATGTTAACCTCATACTTAAATCTTTTTTTTCCTCACAAAAAAGCATTCCTGGAAGGGTGCCCCAAAAGGAGCTTAGGCATAAGTGTTCACCATATGAGGTTCATATATAATGCTTATCTGAAGATTATTTCATATCCATTCTTAAAAAATACCTTTGCTGTACATGCATTTCTCAGTTAAATTCTCTCGTCACTTTGAAGATAACTGTTCTAGTTTTCTGGGTTTTGTTGCTGTACAACAAAAAGGTGTTGGCTGACAACTGAATTATTTCTTTGTAGATGACTTGCCTCTTTTTTTCTGTTTCTTGCCTTTAAGCTCTTCCGTTCTGAGCTTAGCATGCTGCAATTTTACGGCAACGTGCCTGGGTACAGATTTTAAAAACTGATCCTGCAAGGTATACATGATACTTTCTGTGGATCGACATTGCTCAACAGTGGAGCTTCTGGTCCTTTATCCCTTTGGATATTGCCTTGCCACCTATTCTCTCTCGTCTTTTCCAGGACTCTCATGATCAATATGTTAAGTCTCAAGTCTCTCTTCTAAGTCTTAACCCCTCTTTCATATCTTCTATCGTCCTCTCTCTCTGTACTATATTCTGAGCAATTTCTTCAGACACTCTAGTTAATTGATTCTTTTTTCAACTGTGTCTTTGTTGCTATTTAGTTAGATTCTTTTGCAGCCCCATGGACTGTAGCTTGCCAGGCTCCTTTGTCCAAGGGATTTCCCAGGCAAGAATACTGGAGTGGGTTGCCTACTGTTTAATCTAGCTGTTGAGTTCCTAATTTCTACAATTATATTTTTCATTTATAAATGTTTTACTTGGCTCTTTTTCAAATCTGCTTGGGAAAGACATGTTCCACAGTCTCTCCGTACTTGCACACACTTAGTGATCCCATCCTGGTTTTCTTTAAGTCATATGCAGTATTTTAAACTTTGCATTTAGTAATTCCAATATCCAAATCCTAGGAGTGCAAATGCATTGCTTGTTGCTTCTGCTTTGTTTTTCCTGTGGTGGCTTTTTTCCTTGCTGTTTGGCCATCTTTGATTTGAAATACACTTTGCTCCACCTGTGGGCCTCCTAAGAGCCTCCCTTGGAGGAGCTGACTTCAGCAGAGGCCTCCCTTTGCTTCCTCCAAGACCTAGAAGGCCAAGCAGCCCCCTTCAAGGGTCAGGGCTTAAAGCAGGAGACTTAGTTTGGCCTTTGACCCTTGCGATGGGTGTAAAGCTTAATGTTCTACTTTGTCCTGTGCTTCCCACCCCCTGCTTAAGCATGACTGCAGCTCATGGCTCACTGCTCTGGACTCTAAAGGGTTTCTTTGCTCTCTGCAAGCTCAGCAGCACACATGAAAACCACACTGTATTCAGGATCTAACTGTATTGTGGCAGGAGGGTCTTCAGAGGACTGGCTCTGCTGTAATGTTGGGAATGGGTGGCGTGTATCCATGATATTCAGGGCATTCAGACACAGCAGCCAACATGCACAGGCTGAAGGAGATCTGGTCTGCACTTCAGAATTTTAAGATACTACAAAAGATATAAAAGAAAATCTCAAAGCTCTCTGTGCCTCTTCGTATATATATGTACGTATGTGTATGCATGCATATAACACACACATACACTTTTGTATATATAATAAAAAAGAGACTGGTGAAGAGTTGATACCTGAGGTATTTGACTTCCTTTACGGAGCTGAAATTGGTATTCAGAGTCGGGTAAATAGAGGCTCCAAGAGGGAATCAGTAAGACCTTATCTTTGAGTCTCTATTTATAAACCAGATCTTGCCCTACTGGTATTTTATCCCTTTGGCTTCATAATTATAAGACTTAGCTAGTAATTTTCATATGAATATCCCTTTTGAAAGTTCCCTATAATTTCCTTATTTACAAGATGGGTGCTCATTAGAGTCCTCCTGGCTCTATTGGGTGACTTTTATCCACAGACAACAGATGGATGGACCATGTCATTTTCTCTGCTCGATGATCTTGTAGTGAAGGATGCTGAACTCAAACAGCAGCTTAAAGAGATGCACCTTGCTTCCTACTTCTGCATGCAAAATTAATGTTTTTCCCTTTCAATAGGCACTTTCTCAGAAGGTTTTGAGAGGACTGGTGTTTGCTTTCATCACTAAAGTCTCCTCTGGGGGCAAATGGATACTTGTGTATGTACGGCTGAATTCCTTTGCTGTCCACCGGAGACTATCACAACACTGTTCATCAGCCGTACTCCAGGACAAAATAAATTAATTAATATCCCTCTGATGTGTATCCTCCTTTCCCCTGATACCGCAAAGTCTGCCTGGCTCTAGCTCTGCCCAGCTCTGCAGCTGTCTACTGAACTTTGTAGTCTTCTCTAGTCTTCCACTGGAGAAGGAAATGGCAACCCACTCCAGTGTTCTGGCCTGGAGAATCCCAGGGACCGGGGAGCCTGGTGGGCTGCCGACCATAGGGTCGCACAGAGTCGGATACGACTGAAGCGACTTAGCAGCAGCAGCAGCAGCTAGTCTTCCAAGCAGAACGATCTGAAACAAGGCTTGCTTCTGGGTTGGGAATTAGTTGAAGAAAATCTGGGCTCCGAACAAAATCCACATTTAAAAGAGTGTGTCTTTTCTTTTATTGGCTTTTGTTCTAAAAAGCAAAGGCTGAAAAACAGCTGTTAGCTGTTTACACAGTATTTTTTATTGAAGTGTTAGACAATAGCTGTTTTCTTCTCCTCTAAAATGGCACATTTTTTCTCAGGCCATTTAAGTCTTCTCTCCCTGTGGTCACAAGTATTGGTATGCACCTCCACCCTCTCCCTAGGTTTCTGGAGGAGATTAAGCTTTTACGTTTTTTTTTTTTTCCTTCAGTTTCTGGGTTTTTTTTTTTTTTTTTTGAAGCCTGACTTGGGTTTCTCAGGATAGATGGCTGAGTTTGGTTATCAGGTCAGAATGTTGCAGGTCACTTTTGGGGTCAACATGACATAGGTACTCACAGCAGACACTCTAGAGAAAATTTCTTTAGTTTCAGAGTGTTTGTGGCTAGATCACACGAGCAGAATTAGATATGGACTTAGTGATGATCATCTCTTCTTGAGCCCTAAATATTGCTGGATGGTTTCCTCTGTTAGTAATTCAGAAGATGATTCCTGCCATATTCCACTTTCTTGGGCATTTTCTAGGGATACCATCCTTCATCATCACCCCCACCATCCAGAGCTAAGCATCACACCATAGGCGAGGCTACATCTAACCCAGTTTCCAGAACTGGGAAATTCTTACAAGGTGTCATCCAAGAAGCACTGCAAGCTTGTTGAAATAAAGATGACCATGGATGAAAGACAATCTTCGTACTCTTCACTAGGACACTAGGTATTTGCAAATCTGTAATGATACTGCCACCTCCAATCCCTTAAAAATCCCCTAAAGTTACTCCTTAATCTTACTTTCTGTCACATGTAATTAAACAATATTTACTCTTGTTTAATAAGGAATAACACATTATGATCTTTTTCTCTTAAAATAAGTAGTCCAAAATTAGATATTAGAAAAAACAGTCCCCATGTATACAACACCAAATACTAGGCTTGTTAAGTCATTATTTCAAACACAGGATTTGTGATAAATAATATCCCCCTTTGGGAGATGTAAGTTTTTGATATATTAAAGACTCTGAGAAGTCCTGTAGCAAAGAAACTTTATGAAACTGTTTTCATGGGACAACTCTTAACCTCTCTTAGGACATCCACTGGGAAGAATGGGTTGTGAAGTCTGTCTTGAAGTTCATGTCGGCATCCTCACATTCTGCTTGGCAGCTCAGGCCTCGGAGCCCCTGGGAGCCCTGATCTCAGCCACCCTATTCTACTGCTGCCAGCTCTCCACAAACCTCATCAACGCCCTTTGCTTGTGGGGCAGGTTCAGGTCAGGAGCCAACGCCCAATAATATCAGTCAGACTGCCACTGACTTGACCTAAGAGGAGAGAAGTACCCACGGTTGACAAAGAATCGGCCCCTTTTCCGCTGCTGTCTTCACCTGCCCTCTTCCTTACTGGGGGTGTCTCTCTCATGCAGTACATCTGCTCCCATTATTAACCACTGTGTGGTTTACCTGCCGCCTTGACAGAGCCATAACTGGTGTGAAAGAGAAGGATGGACCACAGCACCTTAGGGACAGGTATTCCTGAAATACAGGAGTATGGGCATTTACCTGGAACCACATTAAGGCTGGCATGGAACATGAATTCTAGATTGAAAAGGGCCTGGCCACCACAAAGAAACACACGTGACTTTGCAGAGGGGGAAAAGCAGACAGTGACTTGGACACTGCATTACACCCCCACAGGTGCCAACTTCCTGAGTGCGGAGGCACCCATTTCAGTCCAGACACCAGAAACCTTTGTAAAATCATGTGCCAAGGTTCTGCCCACTCTCCCACTGAACATCCAGGGGCAGCTTAGGGGGAGTGGAGGGGCAAGATGGAAGAGGAGGGAATGAGCACATTCTCACATGCCACTGTGACTTCTCATAGGAGAGAGACTTTCATCTGTCAGTGAAATCTGCCTGTATCATGCTTGCCATGCACGCATGCCACAGGCAGCATGCAGTGTTGGGCAACAGGTTTATTTAGTTACACTCATGCCCACATCCACTGTGCATGCCAGGAGAAAATGAAAAGCTAGAAACTGTTTGCATAACAATAATTAGTTTCATAGCTAAGTTATACACAATAGTGCTTTCAGCTATTTTGTTACCAATCTGCCCCCGGGAGCAAGTAAGACTGATAAAATGTTTATGGGCTAGTAAATTTTTTTCTACTAATTTGCAAGGTGATAATAAAACCCATGAACTTGATGGCCTGCAGGAAACATAACAAGAACTGGGAATGTACAGTAATTTGGAGCTAGAAGGCCTCTTAAGGTCCTAAAGGAAATGACTCCCAGAAAGGAGATGAATCACAGTATTTTAAACAGAGAAGAATGACGCTAAGTTGGTGCTTAACCAGTTACAGCATGGGAAAAGACCTTCCAGAAACAAATAGTGGAAGCTTCCTGCTTTCAATTATTCTTGCTTTAAAGAACAAAATTAATTCAAATATACAAAAAACTATCTTCAAATGAAAACAATGGAGCGCAGCTTATCCTGCCTTGTAAATATTAACTTAGGACTGCAAGTTTTTTCCCTGCAATATACACAGTCACGCTGCGCCCTCTTGTGGCAGAAAAATGATTACAACCAGAATACAGAAGACACACCCTGCTGTATTTTAACTGTTAATGACCAGATTTATCTGGGAAACTGTTCAAGGGAAAAGACAGTTTGCAGAAGGTGGTTGACAACAGGGTCACTGCTGGGGCACCTGTGAGCATGGACATCTGAGTGGGACTGTTCTTACACAAGGGGAGCTGCAGTTGAAAGGAATCCTAACGTTTTCACAGATGCAAAGAAAAACTCATCACAGAAAACTGAGTTTTAATTTTCTGTTTGATATTAAAGCTTAACCATCTTAACATTTTACAGCTAGCCCCATCTATAAATAACAATAATTGCTACCATGTAGCAAACGTGACAGGCAGTTTGTACACATTACCTCATTTCGTCTCAAAACTATGAGGTTATATAGGGAAACTGAAGCTTGGAGACAGGAAGTAATTGTTGTGTGTTTACCCAGTTATTAAATGGCAGAGCTGGGATTTGAATGAATCTTCCCTTGATTCCATAAGCCTGCACATTTTCCACTGTGCTGACTTGACTCTAACCAAATATTTCTTGAGTACTTAATACATGTGAGACACTGCTGCTGGGTGCTCTGGGACTTATAGAGTGTAAGATACTCCCCATTCTTCAGGAATTTATGGCCTAAATAGGGGATTAAAAACATACATGGAAAAGAAGCCACCATACAATGCAGTGTACAAGGACCATCTATGTAGAACTATTTTTTAAACAAAGGATCGGTATGGTCATGTACGTTTTCCCCATCAACTTCAACAGATTTTGCTTTTGGCCTTGAGTGTGAGCAGGACCTGTGGCTCACTTCTAACCAATAGAATATGGCAAAGTTGATGGGACACACATGAGTAGTGTGATCATATGTCTATGTTACTTCAGATTTCAGCAACCACTTTGCTACAGTCTCTTTCTGGCTTTGAGGAAGCAAGTGATCATGCTGTGAAACCCTATGTGGTGAGTAATGAACTATGGGCATCATTTAGCAGCAGAGGGTGGCCTCTGGCCAATAGCTAGCAAGATATGAAATCCTCTGTCCTACCAGAAAATGAATTCTGTCAATAACTGTCCCAAGCAGAGCCATGAATGAGGTCACAGCCTGGAGGACACCTTGACTGCAGCCTTGTGAGCCTCTAAGCTGAGGTGTCACCTACCCATTCCTGGACTCCTGTGTTAGTCATTCAGTCATGGCCAACTCTGTGTGCCTTCATGGGCTGTAGACCCCTAGATTCCTCTGCCCATGGAATTCTCCAGGCAAGAATATTGGAGTGAGTAACCACTCTCTTCTCCAGGGGATCTTCCCAACCCAGGAATAGAACCCAGGTTTCCTGCATTGCAAATGGATTCTTTACTGTCTGAGCCACCAGGACTCCTGACCCACAGAAGTAGTGAGGTAACAAAATGTATGTTAAGCCAGTAAGCTGGTGTTTGGAGAAGGCACTGGCAGCCCACTCCAGCACTCTTCCCTGGAAAAACCCACGGACAGAGGAGCCTGGTAGGCTGCAGGCCAAGAGGTCGCTAGGAGTCGGACACGACTGAGCGACTTCACTTTCGCTTTTCACTTTCATGCTTTGGAGAAGGAAATGGCAACCCACTCCAGTGTTCTTGCCTCTGGAGAATCCCAGGGACGGGGGAGCCTGGTGGGCTGCCGTCTCTGGGGTCGCACAGAGTCGGACACAACTGAGGCGACTTAGAAGCAGCAGTAGCAAGTTGGTGTTAATGTTGTTGCTCTGCAATTGATAACTAGTACAATTATCTTTTAGAAGTTTTATAATTTTAACTCTTAGGTTTAGGTCTTCAATCTATTTGCAGTTAATTTTTATAGATGGTGCGAGGTAAGGATCTTTCTCTTTTTTTCTTTCAATTTCTTTTTTTCATATGGCTAACCCAACTATTCTATCATCAGTTGTTAAAAATACTATCCTCTGCCCACTGAATTGCCCTGGGATCTCTGTCAAAGGACACCTGACTGTACATATGAGAATCTATTTCTGAACTTCCTGTTCAGTTGTTCTAGTTACCTTTACACCAATGTACACTGTCTTAATTCCTGTAGCTATATATTTTTTAAATTCCAGTATTTGTATAAATAATTCTTAAACTCCTTCAACTCTGTCTTTCAAAGACTTTTGGCTATTCTAAGTGCTTTGCGTTTCCATGTAAGCTTTAGAAAGCAGGTTCATCACGATACAAGAGCACCTCCTTTTCTTGCCCTGTTGCCCCACAACAAGTACCACAGCCTCTGCCTTGAGCTTCCTCAGCCCTAAATTACTTACCTATGTCCCACGATTTCAGGGGACAGTTATCAAGCTCTTTGAGAGGTTTCCTGGACGTTCCTCTTATTAGGGTCGTGAGAAGGCGCCATTACCTTCGGAAGATAGTAGCCATTCTTGCCAAGAAACCCTTTCCACCAGCCCACTCAGTGGAGCTCCAGGTGGAGAGTCACCGGACTGCTTTATGTCGCCAGTGTGGGTTGTATTCCTGCCCTGCTGTGTTGAACATCTTCATCCTGCTCTGTCCCAAAACTTGTTTGGTGTGCCAGACAGTTATCATATCTTTGCATCTTACTCAAACCCCCGATTTAACATTTTGTTATACATTTTAGATAAATTATAAAACATTTAAATAATTTCATCTGGCATTTTTTGTTTTATAGGCAGAGAGTCGTCCAGGGAATCAAGTGCGCAATACTGCCAGAGACAGGAAAGTGAAAGCGTTAGTTGCTCAGTCATGTCCGACTCTTTGTGACCCCAGGGACTGCAGCCTGCCAGGCTCCACTGTCCGTGGAATTCTTACTTGGAGAGGTAGGAGAAATAGAGGAGGACTTTGCCTTCTGAATATATTGGAAGGAAGAGAAATAAGTGCTCAGAACCCAATAAACCTGAATTTTTCCAAGTTCTTTTCAACCCTTAAAGGTAGCTCTTAGCGCTAAGCCCCAGCTCCCAGCTGGGCAGTGTTATGCAGCAGTATTTAAATGAGAGATGAGCAATCCTAACCACATGCTGGTTCTGAGGCAGTTTCATACAAAATGACTACATAAATCCAGGTGAGTGCTTGTTAAACACACAGTTACACACCCACGGAGCTGGGCAGAACACACGTAGGCAGGAGGAAGCACAACAGGCATGGTTTCTTAGGATTAATAACACGACTATCAAAGAAACAGAGGATCTCCCCTCTTGTCTTTTTTAAGTTTTCTTAAAAAACCATTTGGTCTTTTCTTAAAAGACCAATATTTATGCTGAAACGTCTTCACAGATTGGGGCACATTTTTATTAAAACAAATTAATACACCACAGATGTAGTACATATACATATGTACCCTGATTTGGGCCAGTATTGTTTTATAAGCATGTAGCACAGATCCAAGGAAAAAATTCTGAACTAGTAATTTATTTGAGTTTTTAAAACTTGCTGATGGGGGAAATAATGAAAATAGTAGCAATAGAAATGTAGATAGTAAAGGTAGCATTTGGTCAGTGGAGAAAAAAATGGATTAGTCAGTAGATGGGCTTGAGACAATTGGCAATCATTTGGAAGAATGTAGTATCCCTAACTTCACTCTTTATACCAATAAAAATTTCCAGTAAAGTTTTATATATGAGTAAAAACATAAACCAACCAGCAAAGCTTAAAATGTCAGAAGGAAACATATGTATGTAAGTATGTGTGTGTCTTTTTGCATGCACACATACATATAATTATGATCAAAATTTTGCAGCACCTAAGAATGTTAGGTGGAAAATAAACGTCTCCTTTCTGACCTAAACCCCATGTTCTATTTCTCAGGAGAAACCAATCTGTCAGTTTCTTGTGTAAATATTCTGTATATGTTTAGGCATACGTATTCGAGCTTCCCTGAGGGCTCAGCGGTTAAGACTCTGCCTGCAATGCAGGAGACATAGGAGATGCAGGTTTCATCTCTGGGTCAGGAAGATCCCCTAGAGGAGGAAATGGCAACCCACTCCTGCATTCTTGCCTGAAATATCCCATGGACAGAGGAGCCTAGCGGACTGCAGTCTAAAAGGATCTCAAAGAGTCAGACACGACTGAGCGCATACATGTATAACTTTTATTAAAAGTCCTTCATATTAGACAAAAAGAATCCTGTTCATTTTTTCACATTATATCTTGAACTTCTTTCTATTTAGTACATATTGTTCTGCTACTGCTGCTGCTGCTAAGTCGCTTCAGTCGTGTCCGACTCTGTGCGACCCCATAGACGGCAGCCCACCAGGCTCCCCTGTCCCTGGGATTCTCCAAGCAAGAACACTGGAGTGGGTTGCCATTTCCTTCTCCACATTGTTCTACTTACTCATTATTAATGACTACCTAATATTCCCTTGACTAGATGCACCATAACTTGTTTAAGTCCTTTCCTAAATTGCTTTTTTCTCATAGCAAAATGTTTTCAAGGTCTCTCCATATCTCCTACATTAATCTAACTCACTTCCCTCCTGTTGCATAGTTTTCCACAGTAGGAATATGACACAATTTACCCACTGACAGGTTGCTTCCAATTTTTCTCTGTAACAAACAATAGAATTTCTAGTCCATGTCCTCATGTGAGAGTTTCTCGAGGGCAACAGTTCTCATATTTTCAAAAGATCACACTGGCTGTTGTGCTGAGAACAGACTTGGGTCTAAAAGCAGGGAGACTGGTTGGGAGGCCACTGTGATAGTCCAGATGAGTGGTTAAGTGGCTTAGTGGCACCAAGAATGGTGAATGGTGGTGACAAGTGTTTGGAATGAGGTACACTTTGGAGATAAAGGTAACATGACCTGCTGATGTTTAGACATAGAATATGGGAGGAAAAGAAAAGTCAACTAAACAACTAAGAGATTAAAGGTATCATTCACTAAGGTACTGATCATTGGGGGATGAGCAGCTTTAGGGAGAAGATCAGTATTACAAAATCTGTTTTGAAAATATTAAGGCGGTCTATCAGACTTCCCAGTGGAGATGTCAAGAAGTTGGAGTTCAGGTAAAAGCTCGGCACCAGAGATACTGACTCGTGAGTCGTCAGTGTGTGGATGCGATTCATAAGGATGATATCTAAAACCAAGATAGCAAGACAGAGGGAGTGCAGACAGAGAGGAGGTTTGTGGCTCTTCTTAGAGCATTCCAGTATTAGAAACTGGAAAGAGGAACAAGACCTAGAGAAGGATATCATGAAGGAACAGTCATCAAGACGGGAGGCGACCTGGTTTCCAGTTCGATAAATGCTGCTAGTAATGATCCAGTAATATCAAGACTTAACAATTGCCTATAGGATTGACAAAGAGGAGCTCACTGAAGTGGGCAAAAGCTTGACAGGATTGATATCAAGAGAGAAAGGGAGAACTGAAGACTCCTGGAGGAATTTTTCCTTAAAAGGGAGCAGGGGAAAAAAGGGACATTAGCCTGAAGGGATGTGAGACCAAGTGAGGATGCTAAAATCAAGATATCACAACTTCTTATAAAAAGCAGACAGGAGATCCCAAGTAGAGAAGGAAACACAGAAGAGAGAAAAGGTAACAGTGTGAGGGATGTTCCCAAGCAGGTGAGAGGAGATGGGTACCTCCCACACACACTGCCAGGCTGCCCAAGTTAGAAAAGTTTGTCCTTCACGCGGTGGAAAAGCAGAGTATGTGGGATAAATGAATAAAAGGAGAGAGATTATATGTGGTGCAGGGAGTGAACATTCTCTATTAATTTTTCTCTGCTATGTTCTCAGTGCAATAAGAATATCGAGTCAGCTGAGACTGAGGCTGGTTGCTTGAAGACAGTCACCCAAGAGGAGAGTGAGAAGTGTTGCCTGCAACAGAGGGCAGCTGGTCAAACTGTGCCATTAAAGATAAGGGAATCTGCAAGTCAGGACCATCATGCCTACCAGCCAGGCCAGGTAGGCTGGTATAGCGTCTTAGAAAATGAAAGAAGTTTAAGGCCAGCTGAATGGGAAGGGGTTGGGGTGGCTTTACTGAGCAACTCAGTTACCTTCTGTGGTACGCATTTCCTCAACAAACACTGACGGAGAGCCCACATCAGACCAGGAGGTCAAGATAGACCCCTTATGGATCATACAGCCTATGAGGTATACTTTTCTGTAAGAATAGGTCTCAGTTTTACCCTTGCTCTAAAAGGGAGATAATGCGATAGTCTCAGGTACCTGGTGGGGGTAGGTGGAGGGAAGCGAGGCTGTGAGAACTGATGAGTTCATGTGCAGGGGGATGGGAGGCAGCATGCATTTTACAACCTGGAACAGACTTCCTCCTTAGGCTCCACTATCTTTTTTATCGAAGTTATGCAGTCATCAACTTGCTGGTGCGGTCTTCAACAGGTGTCTTAATTTATGGGCAAAGTGCATCCTGGATGAGGTGCTCTTTGAGGCCCCGACAACAGTGCCATGATTCTGCCATGGAACCTATTTTTCCATTATGAGCAACAACTAGGGAAAGTGTTTTGAGAAACTGCTGAAATGAAAACCCATCCCAAATAGTAACTGTTTTTGTACGCTTCTCAATTTGAGGAAGGAGACAAATGAGCTCCAGTTAGACAATTTGCCTCCTGTTTATGTTTTGAGACAAAGATTACAACAGGAATATGACAAGCAGCTTGAGTCTGTCACCTGTAGACGCTTCAAGATAACAAAACTAGCAGGAACAGAGAGGGGTAAGCCCAGTATAGGGAAAAGATAAAGAGGCCACCTATTTCTCATCCTCAGGGTCAAGGAGACCTCCCAGACTATATAGGCACAGGGGGGGTTCCTCAGGGGAGGGAACATTAGGCCATCAGATGTTTTGTTAACCTCCCAGACACCCTCACACTGGAACCCATCTTGGCTAAAAGATGAACATGCACACAGGGGAGGGCCCTTAGTCAGAACAAATACGGACCCGGAGCCAGACAGAGCAAGATGACTGGCTGGAGGATCCCCAGAAAACTGTCTCCATTTAAGTGATTTAAGTCACCCCAAAGGTGCGACTCTCTGAGACCGCCCAGGTGCCTATCCGCATGTATCTTTCTCTTAATAAACACTTTATCTGTTTCTATGTTCCATCTCTTTGCTAAAAAAAATTTTTTTTTAAGAGAAGACAAGAGCCAGGGCTCTGCTTCTAGCCACCAGCAGCTAGAATTCGGCATTCTCCCCATCACAAGTCTGGCTCTGCTTCCCACTCAGGGAGCTGAGATCCTGTTTCAAACTGTTACACACAATGCCCACCCCCAAGATCAAAGTCATCCTGCCTTCTTCCTCCTTTATGGTTCCAGGTAAATCCTGGAAGGTCATCACTGAATGAACCACAACTGTAAAAGATATGCTAAAGCTTAGTGGGCTTGGTCTTTTCGGCTTTTTAGGTGGCAAAAACAAAAGAGTGCATTGGATTCTGCTCTAAAGCAATTTCATTCCAAACGCAGCTATTCTGGGGGCTTCTTTCTGTCATCGTTCCCACCAGAACCACACTGACCTCACACACTTTGAAAATGACCGTTTGTTTCTCTACGCTACAGACAGAATTTTCTATCTCAGATCTATTATTGCTTTCCCATGGCACATTTATGCCTCAAAGCTACATTACCGAATGCTTATCGCAAGCTACGGTTTCTGCTTACTTCTTTGAAATGCCCTTTCTTAATGGATTTTAAGTAAACACAGCTTTTAGTTAATTAAGCTTTTCCCTACCATTTTTTCATCTTTACACAGATTATTTCCTGATTCCACTGTAAACAAAGCAGTACTAGGTAATGATTAATTTTAGGCAACCACATCAAAGGAGCCATGTAACCTTTTCCCACTAAGGGCTAATTATTAAACACTTGTTAAAAGCAGTAACAATCTTTTTGTTGTATTCCGACATAACAAATGTTTTTATTTTCCCATATCCTTCTATGGCTCAATTATATTTATCACACAGTGCTAGAAGTTAAGAAGTGACTCTAAGTTCCTTCTGCTAATGGAGGTGTAAAAATGTTACCAGCCATATCGGTACAAGGGGTGTTGCAGCCCTCAGGCAGCTCCTGCAGCTCTGACAGTGAGCCATGAGGGAACTGACCATGGAGACAAACGGGCTGTCTATTGCCAAGCCCTCAGCCACTGAAGCCACCCCCAGCGGTGTACCCTGCAGGCACTCAGGATGGGAAAGAACAGGATACTGGCCTGGAAAGCTAAAGTGTCAATCAAAGCAATGATTTCAGTGAACCCAGACTCTTGCATCTTTTCATACATATAAAAATACCAAATTCATTAACTTGAGCTATCTTGGTTTTCTTTAATTAACAGTAATATTTTGATGTACTGACTACTTGGTCTTTGTTGCAAAAACTCCTATACACCCTGGCTTCTCCCTTACCTCTTTGGTGCAGTCCCTCAGAGCTATCTTCAGAGGTTACCTCCTGGGCTTGAAGTCCTCAGAAAGTCTGTCTCATAAAATACAATTCTAAATTTTAGGCTGTGCAATTTTTTTTTTTTTCAGTCGACAGAGGGAATGTCTGTGTGACCACACAAACCACTCTATATTTTGCAAGCTGGGATAAACCCTTGAGCGATTTTCTTCCTCAGCTGAGGTCCACCTATCCTTAAAGCTTATTATGAGCTTTTCTTATATCTCTGTATAAATTAGGATTCTATGCCCCCAGTAATTCAAAGTAGCTTAAATAATAAAGAGAAATATCAGGTTATATAACAGAAGAGTCCAGAGATAGTTGGCTTCAGATAAGGTTTGGTCCCACAATCAATGTCATGAGGAGAAAAGGATTTTAGAGAGTGTCAGAACATTCAGGGGAAAAAAAAAGTTTAGTTTGCAGATTTCATGAGTTTTTTTTAATTAGTCTGCTTTTTGAAAATTATAAGGTATTGTGACTTCTTTTCTTACTCTAAATATTAGAATTTTGTATTTGTAACCTTTGTCCTCTAAAGTGGTTTCTGCAAACTGTATAAACTTCAAGCTTCACAAAACATGAATCTGGCCTTCTTGAAGAGAGGGCAGAAGATGGCTTTCAGAAGAAAAAATTTTATTAAAATGAAGGTGAAAGGACATTTAATGACAAAAACATGATCATTGAAGTTTTAAATCCGTTTTCAATTTTCTTTTTTTCTTCTTTAAAAAAGTTTTTGGCTGCACTGAGCAGCGTGTGGGATCTTAGTTCCCTGACCAGGGATGGAACCGCACACCCTGAAGTGGAAGGTGGAGTCTTAACCACTGGGTCGCCAGGGAAGTCCTTGTTTTCAACTTACTTAGCTTTCAGTTCTGCCTGTGTGAGTCTGATAGATGTTTTTACTGGTAATGAAGCTATTTAAAAGCAGGGACTATGTTTTAAGACCTTGTCTGGCTGTGCCTCCAGTGATCAGTGAACTAATCTGTATGTAAAAACACATTGGCTTGCCATTTCCTTCTCCAGTGGACCACGCTTTCTCAGAACTCTCCACCATGAACCGTCTGTCTTGGGTGGCCCTACAAGGCATGGCTCATAGTTTTATTGAGTTAGACAAGGCCGTGATCCATGTGATTAGTTTGGTTAGTTTTCTGTGATTGTGGTTTTCATCCTGTCATCTGAGTGCCAAAGAACTGATGCTTTTGAACTGTGGTGTTGGGAAAGACTCTTGAGGGTCCCTTGGACTGCAAGGAGATCCAACCAGTCCATCCTAAAGGAAATCAGTCCTGGGTGTTCTTTGGAAGGACTGGTGTTGAAGCTGAAACTCCAATACTTTGGTCACCTGAGGCAAAGAGCTGACTCATTGGAAAAGACCCTGATGCTGGGAAAGGTTGAAGGCAGGAGAAGAGGATGACAGTGTTTGAGATGGTTGGATGGCATCACTGACTCAATGGCCATGAGTTTGAGCAGGCTCTGGGAGATGGTGATGGACAGGGAAGCCTGGCATGCTGCAGTCCATGGGGTTGCAAAGAGTTGGACATGACCGAGTGACTGAACAACAACAAAACATTGACTTGCTAATGTTTCTTTCCACTACTCTGATTCCAAAATAATTATACTTTCTTTTTATTTGAACAAACACAAAAGTCCAGGCTGGAGGAGTTAAACTATGTAGACATACTGTGTTTATAGTACATCTATGTTTATAGTAAAACTATATAGATATACAGTATGTTTATAGCATAATACAATGACCTAAGCCTTGTCCATGGACTTACTTATTTTGAATAATTATTATCTATTTGTTGAAACAGAGCTTTAAATAAAGTAAGAAACCTTGCCTGAGGTAAGACTCTTAGTAACGTAAGAAGTGTTAAATGTAACCATGTTTTCTACATCCTTAAGAGTATATGTTTATTTTAGAGGTTGCTCTAGGAAAAAATGCATTCTAGGAAAGAGTTCATGTGAAATTACTCAGGAAGGAAGTACTTGAATTATACTGTTCATGCTGGCCTTTCCAGGAGAGATTTGGAATTCATGTTGTTTCGTCACTAACTGAAATTCATCCTCAGTGAGAAAGTCTGTGAAAATGAATTTGGCCAGCTTTGTCTAGAGATCACTGTTATTGCTCTGAGGAAAGAAGATCCTGTGGCCTCTATGGCTTCTTCTAGAACTTCATTTTCCACTTATGTGTGACACTTTTAGTTCAGTTCAGTCACTCAGTCATGTCCGACTCTTTGCAGCCCCAGGGACTGCAGCACACCAGGCCTCCTTGTCCATCACCAGCTCCCACAGTTCACTCAAACTCATGTCCACTGAGTCAATGATGCCATCCAACCATCTCATCCTCTGTCGTCCCTTTCTCCTCCTGCCTGCAATCTTTCCTAGTGCCAGGGTCTTTTCGAATGAGTCAGTTCTTCGCATCAGGTGGCCAAAGTATTGGAGTTTCAGCTTCAGCATCGGTCCTTCCAATGAATATTCAGGACTGCTTTCCTTTAGGATGGACTGGTTGTATCTCTTTGCTGTCCAAGGGACTCTCAAGAATCTTCTCCAACACTAGAGCTCAAAAGTGACGTTTTGTTACATTATTAAATAACACAGTTTTAGGCTTCTTGGGGTCTATGGGGACAAACGCAAATAAACCTGCCTTTATCTTTTGTACTTTTCCTATTTGCCAAGTCACCTCTCTCAGCACAGCATCTTCACTGGTGAAAACAAGAGTATTGTTCCAGAATGATCTTGGAGGTCTAAGCAGTTGTGACATTCTGTTATTCTAGGATCCAACTCTCTATATTTTCAGACAAATGTTAAAGTCTTGACTAAATGGGAAATAGTTTCCTGAAACTGAGGGATCTTCTTAAACTTATTGTGAAGGTTCTGACTTTAAACATTTCTGGGAATTTTCTGGGAAGAAGTAATGTTTTCCAAGATTTCTTAGAAAGGAGGAGACTTTTCTTTCCTCCCAGCAGTTACACCTTGCCTCAGAAGTCATCTTGGATTGGGAATATTTCTAGAAGTGGTTGAAAGGCCTCAGAACCACTTCAGTTCAGTTCAGTTGCTCAGTCGTGTCCGACTCTTTGCAACCCCATGAACCGCAGCACGCCAGGCCTCCCTGTCCATCACCAACTCCCGGAGTTCACTCAAACTCACATCCATCGAGTCAGTGATGCCATCCAGCCATCTCATCCTGAGTCATCCCCTTCTCCTGCTCCCAATCCCTCCCAGCATCAGAGTCTTTTCCAATGAGTCAGCTATTGCCATGAGGTGGCCAAAGTACTGGAGTTTCAGCTTTAGCATCAGTCCTTCCAATGAACACCCATGACTGATCTCCTTTAGAATGGACTGGTTGATCTCCTTGCAGTCGAAGGGACTCTCAAGAGTCTTCTCCAACACCACAGTCCAAAAGCATCAATTCTTCGGTGCTCAGCTTTCTTCACAGTCCAACTCTCACATCCATACATGACTACTGGAAAAACCATAGCCTTGACTAGACGGACCTTTGTTGGCAAAGTAATGTCTCTGCTTTTGAATATGCTCTCTAGGTTGGTCATAACTTTCCTTCCAAGGAGTAAGTGTCTTTTAATTTCATGGCTGCAATCACCATCTACAGTGATTTTGGAGCCCCCAAAAATAAAGCCTGACACTGTTTCTACGGTTTCCCCATCTATTTCCCATGAAGTGATGGGACCAGATGCCATGATTTTCATTTTCTGAATGTTGAGCTTGAAGCCAACTTTTTCACTCTCCTCTTTCACTTTCATCAAGAGGCTTTTTAGTTCCTCTTCACTTTCTGCCATAAGGGTGGTGTCATCTGCATATCTGGAGTTATTGACATTTCTCCTGGCAATCTTGATTCCAGCTTGTGCTTCTTTCAGCCCAGCGTTTCTCATGATGTACTCTGCATAGAAGTTAAATAAGCAAGATGACAATATACAGCCTCGATGTACTCCTTTTCCTATTTGGAACCAGTCTGTTGTCCCATGTCCAGTTTTAACTGTTGCTTCCTGACCTGCATACAGGTTTCTCAAGAGGCAGGTCAGGTGGTCTGGTATTCCCATCTCTTTCAGAACTTGGGGGTTTACTAAACACAGACTGCTGGTTCCCACTCGCATGCTGTTGTTCAGCTAGTTTAGGGCCTAAGAATGTGACTATCCCACAGGTTTCTAGGTAATGCTGATGCTGCTGGTCTGGGGCCAAACTTAGAGAACCAATGGTTCACAGCATTCAAATTTAAGGTCTCTGGCCATTAAGTTGAACGAGGTCTACATATTCTTGACTCTATAAGAACACCTCCTCTCTCCCTGCACTGTGCCTCCCACCGACCCAGGCCAGAGGGAGAGCTGTAGTATTAGGCAGCCGAGTCAGATGGCAGATGCAGTTTCCACTCACTTGCCTGAAGTATGGGTGGGGACTAGACAATACTTTGTTTTCACCAGTGGTTTATACTGGGAAATTTCTAATTTTAGTGGACTGAAGTCAGGTAGCATTCCTGACCTTCCATCCAGTTAATCATAAAGATTCTTTTTTAATCCCCTAATATGGAAAGAGATGGGAATACCAGACTACCTGACCTGCCTCTTGAGAAACCTATATGCAGGTCAGGAAGCAACAGTTAGAACTGGACATGGAACAACAGACTGGTTCCAAATAGGAAAAGGAGTACGTCAAGGCTGTATATTGTCACCCTGCTTATTTAACTTATATGCAGCGTACATCATGAGAAACGCTGGACTGGAAGAAGCACAAGCTGGAATCAAGATTGCCAGGAGAAATATCAATAACCTCAGATATGCAGATGACACCACCCTTATGGCAGAAAGTGAAGAGGAACTAAAAAGCCTCTTGATGAAAGTGAAAGAGGAGAGTGAAAAAGTTGGCTTCAAGCTCAACATTCAGAAAATGAAGATCATGGCATCCGGTCCCATCACTTCATGGGAAATAGATGGGGAAACAGTGGAAACAGTGTCAGACTTTATTTTTTTGGGCTCCAAAATCACTGTAGATGGTGACTGCAGCCATGAAATTAAAAGACGCTTACTCCTTGGAAGAAAAGTTATGACCAACCTAGAAAGTATATTCCTAAGCAGAGACATTACTTTGCCGACTAAGGTCTGCCTAGTCAAGGCTATGGTTTTTCCAGTGGTCATGTATGGATGTGAGAGTTGGACTGTGAAGAAATCTGAGCGCTGAAGAATTGATGCTTTTGAACTGTGGTGTTGGAGAAGACTCTTGAGAGTCCCTTCGACTGCAAGGAGATCCAACCAGTCCATTTTGAAGGAGATCAACCCTGGGATTTCTTTGGAAGGAATGATGCTAAAGCTGAAACTCCAGTACTTTGGCCACCTCATGCGAAGAGTTGACTCATTGGAAAAGACTCTGATGCTGGGAGAGATTGGGGGCAGGAGGAGAAGGGGATGACTCAGGATGAGATGGCTGGATGGCATCACTGACTCGATGGACGTGAGTCTGAGTGATCTCTGGGAGTTGGTGATGGACAGGGAGGCCTGGCGTGCTGCGATTCATGGGGTCGCAAAGAGTCGGACACGACTGAACGACTGAACTGAACAAAACAATAAGAAAGCTACCTACCTAAATACCTAAAAAAGAATGTGAATTGTTGAAGGAAAACATCGAAGATTCTTAAGTATATGAAAAGATACTCAATTTCACACATAAGAAAATTCAAAAAAAGAAGAGAACCTTAAATAACTAAAATTTTATAGGTCAGTTTGGCCAGTCTCATAAATTTGCTAACATACTGTGTAACTGAAAGTGAGGGAAAATAAACATTATTACACATACTGAATGGAGTGTAAATTGGCACAATGACTATGAAGGACAATTTGGCAATGTCTATTAAGATTATAGATATGAATATACTTTCAGCTAGTAATCACTTCTAGGAATTTAGCCAACAAATAGATCTCATACGTGCAAATGATTCACTGCAGCATAATCTGTAATTATTAAAAACAGGAAACAATCTAGTGTTCAGCAACAGAAGTTTGGTTAAATGAACTATGATAAAGTCATATAACGGGAAAAAATGTCAAGCAACTATTGAAAAGAAGAGATACAGTGACTTGGATTATTCTTCAAGATAAAGTATGGCAAGGTACAGAACCATTTGTGTGAAAAAAGTAAATAAACTAATAGAAATGTATTTATTGTTGTTTACGCATAAGATATTTCTGAGTGGATTCTCGGTATCTTATGACTAGACTAGATGCCATAGCCTACATGGTTTAAATAAGAGAAATGAATTTTCTCACTGTTCTGGAGGCTGAAAGTATGGGGATCAGGGTGCTGGTAGTCAGGTTCTGGTGGGACTCTCTTTTTGGCTATAGATGGCTCTCTTCTCCCTGCAGGCTCACAAGGCTGAGAGAGGGTAAGCTCTCTGGTGTGTCTTCTTATAAGGGCACTAATCCCAATATGGGGGGCTCTATTTTCCTGATCTCATCAAAACCTAATTATCTCCCAAGGGCTCTATCTGTAAATACTGTTACATTGAGATGGAGGTAATTAAGGTTTCAACATATGAATTTGGGGAGATACAATTCAGTATTTGATAATAATTACAACTAAGTAATTGATAATAGTTGTCTCTGGGCCCAAGGAGGGAAACAAGAGCTAAGGAATAGGACTATAAAGGTGATTTTTCACTGTTTTTTATACCTCTGTAATTCTCCAACACCAACTGGGTGTCCACCAATTCCATTCAATTCTGATACTATTAATATTTACCTAGAGTTAGCATCAGATCCCACAAGTTCAAGGGCTCAGTTCCACAAAGCTGCCCTGACTTCGGATGCCAATCACAAGTCCCAGGCCACTAGAACTTCTGGCCAACCAGCTATAAATTGGAGGTTCCCATGACCCCCTCCTTGGGTACAATAATTTGCCAAAATGGCTCACAGAACTCAGGAAAACATTTACTAGCTTAGTGTAAAAGATGCAAATGAACAGCCAAATGAAGAGGCACACAGGCGAGGTCCAGAAAGGTCCTGAGTGCAAAAGCATCTGTCCTCATGGAGTTGGGGTGCTAGGTGCTTATGTGCATGCTTAGTCACTTCAGTCATATCCAACTCTTTGTGACTCTATGGACTGTAGCCTGCCAGGCTCCTATCCATGGGATTCTCCAGGCAAGGGTACTGGAGGTGGTTGCCACGGTCTCCTCCAGGAGATCTTCCTGACCTAGGGATTGAACTCACAGTTCTTACATCTCCTGCAGTGGCAGGCAGGTTCTTTACCACTAGTGCCACCTGGGAAGCTCTGGGTGCTAGGTGGCTCAATGGTAAAGAACCCTCCTGCAATGCAGGAGACATGGTTTCAGTCCCTGAATGTGGGAAGATCCTCTGGAGGAGGAAATGGCAACTCACTCCAGTATTCTTGCCTGAAAAATTCTGCAGACAGGGAGCCTGGTGGGCTACAGTCCATGGGGTCCCAAAGAGTCAGACACAGCTGAGCACACAGTGCATCCTCCCAGCATGTGGACGTGTTCACCAACCTGGAAGCTCTCCAAGCCCTGTTTAGGGATTTTTATGGTGATTTCATTGCAAGTGTATAATTGATCAAATCACTGGCCATTGGTGATTGAACTCTGTCTCCTCAACCCTCTGCAGAGGCTGAGGCGGGTGGTGTGGGAGTGAAGTTCCAACCCTCTAATCAAGGCTCGGTCTTTCTGGAGGCCACTCCTGATCCTGAAGCCATCCAGAGGTTCATGAAGAGTCACCTAATGAGCACAAACTCGGTTACGGTTGAAAGGGGCTTGTAATGAATAACAAAAGACACTCTCTGTCACTCAGAAAATTCCAAGGGTTTTAGGAGCTCTGTGCCAAGAGCGTGTGGATAAGGACACAAAGACCAAACATATACTTCCTATAGTATCATAATACCTTTTGAGTTTTGATCTACGTATACCCAGGCACATACACACTAAATAGTCTTAAAATATTGGAGAGGGGGGAACGCTCAAGAAGCCCGAGTTAACCAAGTTCACATAACTTGTGAGGGTTAGACCTGGGCCTCAGATTTCCTTACTTCTATTTAAAGATTCTTTACAATATGTCATGATTATTTTTAATTTCTTTGGAGATGTTTACTGCTTTTGTGACTTCAAGGATCTGACATTTCTAGTTTTCATGTTTTAAAAAGATGAGTCCTCCAGACTTTAGAGAAATGGGACACTTGAGGGAGATCAACATTCATGCAGTTTTTCTCTAATGATCAGTGCAAGACATAGTATACAGAGACAGCTATTTATATTATGCAGATTGGAAAAGACTTGGAAACTGTCCCATCCAAAATACCTCTTTACTACTCTGTTCAAAGAACTGAAATAAATCCTATTACCGTAAACCTCTTAAAAGCAATGCAGATATTTCTAAGGGAGGTACGTGCACACTCTGAATAATCATTACTAACTCTTGAAAAAATGAATTTATTAGGTTCCTACCTCCAGGTCAGATTTTTAAGAGCAAGTTCCTACAGGAATAGGACTAAGGATAATAAATTTTGGTAAAAAAGAAACTTCTAAGAATCAGTTTAATCATCTGTAAAATGAGTGAGCTGGACCGGTGTGTCCTCAGACTTTCTTCATACAGGGCTCTGCTAAATACCTTATTTCATCTATTCCATGGAAAAACTGGGATATGTGGGAAAGGGAGGGTTGCTTTTCTCACTCATCAGATAATGAAACTGAGGCTCGAAAGAGGTGAATCTCTTGTCCAAGATCACCAGCCAAGGATTCTGTTTCGCATGATCATTTAACTCAAGGTTCAGTGACCTTTCCACTGTATCATACTTATTCCTCCACCTTTTGAGCCATATTACACGGTATGGTGCTGGGATTCAAAACTGAAAGATGAGGCTCCTGCCCTGTTGGGGTCTGCAGCCATTAGAGAAGACAAATACTTAGCCACATCGTCAGCTCCCTGCTAGAGAGAGAGGGAGAGAGAGAAAAGGGGGAGAGAGAGAGAAAAGGAGAGGGAGAGGAGGATGGAGAGTTGGGAGCGGGGATCAGCAAAAGCGTCACAGAAGAGGTATATCACTGCAGCTGAATTAGGAAGGATGAGCAGGTGTTTGGTATAAAGAAAGGTTGCCCCAGTGCTCTCAGGTGCTCTCAACTTAAAATGGAACACAAGGTGCTCCACCAGTTGTCTGCCGCGGATAGGCAGAGAGAAACTGTGGGGCAGAGGGGCCTTTCAACCCCTTTTGGATAACATCATCTGTCATCCCCTTGTTCAGCTCTGTGCCAGATTGTTGAGGGTCACAGGCTCCTTCTAACTGGCTCCTCTGCCACCACTGTGCTTAGTTGCTCAGTCCTGTCTGACTCTTTGCGACCCCATGGACTGTAGCCCTCCAGGCTCCTCTGTCCTCGGGGATTCTCCAGGCAAGAATACTGGAGTGGGGTGCCATACCCTTCTCCAGGTGATCTTCCGAACACAGGGATCAAACCCAGGTCTCCCACATTGCAGGCAGATTCTTTACCATCTGAGCCACCAGGGAAGCATCCTCTTCCATACCTATGTGGTCCTTGATTTAAAGGGCTATATTATGAAAGAAGATGTAAAGTGACAGACAACTAACAGACCATGCCATAACTTTTTCAGTTGCTTTACACTTAGTTTTACTTCCCAGATTATGGGGTAGGGGATTGGAAGCCCTCTTGAAGTCGTCACAAGATGCAGTAACACACCCAGATAACAAGTGCAAGACAAGAACAAGTTTTCATCATTGATCAAAAAAAGAAATCCATCATGGCTACTGCCTGGACCAGCTGGAGCTTTGGGTGAGAGCTTCTGGAACAGGTTGCTACCTGATGGTTTTGAGACATCTCATTGTGCAACTCTCCCCTTAACATCCCATTCTCATAAGAAACATGCTTCAGAAGCATAACTAAGAAGTATCTTTCTTCCCTTCCTCAGACTTGCTTCAAAAAACAAGTTTTGACCACTTTGGTTAGTATCATGCTGACATACAACTGCCTCCAAGGTGTCAGTGGTTCTCTAGCTCACTTACAGACCTGAAAACACAAACACACACAGAAAGACCTCTTGCACCTCCTTGAATGAAATCCATCTTCTGCTACACTCTTTACATTTCGAACACAGATAAAATACTCAGGGTTCCTGGTCACAACTCCAATTCATTTCATGCTCTTAAAAGAGACAAAGGTTATTCCAAATCTTCTGCAGGCTCTACAAATGCCGTCTGTTTGCTTGCTTGCTTTTATGGTAAGAGGGGAACATTGCATTCACTAGAATCTTTAACACATTTCGATTGTTTATAAATCAGTACTTTTATGCTACTCCAGAAACAGTCCTTGGTGGGTGTGCGAGTGACATATACCCAAGAAAGACTGTGCTGTCTAGGTTAAGAGAAAATTACATAGCTCCCGAAAGAGAGCGGGGAGGGAGGGTTAAGGCAAAAAAGAGGAAGGGAGAAAAGAGAGGAATCTGAGTGGCCAGGCCACCATCTTCCCTGTCACGCAGGTTTATAACCTCAGGGACTGCTCACCTCCTGACATTGATGTGCCCTCCGCAGGCAGTCAAACCTGCCATTCTTCCTTCTCTGCCATTTAAATGGGAATTCCCTTCATTCTGTTCCTACTATCACATCTGTAACCTGGATCCTCAACACTGAACTCAGAATATATCAGCTTCCCGGCTGACCTTCCTACCACCAAATTCTCTATCCTCTGTCACACTCCCACTATCAGACCAATCTTCCCAAAACATTTTGTTTACCACATTGGACAAAGCCTTCAGTGGCTCACCACTGCCCTTTAACTAAAGCTCAATCATTTTAGCCTAGAATTCAAGGCCTCATGCGTGTGGCCCTAACCTGTCCTTTTGGGCCTATTTCATAGCATTAACTTTTAGTAAACACTTACCAAGGGTCAGGCACTCTGTTAAAAGCTTCTAAATGTTATTTGTCCTGTTGGAATCCCTTTCCAGGCAAGGTGTTACGACCCCCATATTTGTGAGATCCTGTCGGGTGGCCATTGTGGGGGGGCTGAACATGTGATGCAGCCCAGCCAATCAGAGCATTCTTCCCCCATAGGCCAGCCAATCAGAGCATTCCCTGCCCCTAAAAGGCCAACCAATCAGAACATTCTACTCGCCGTTTCCCCCCCCCCCCCATCTCCAAGCCCAGCTGTAGGAAATTTGACTTTTAGGTGTGGGAGAGAGTGGCTTTCTTTCTTCTGGGGTTACATCTACACAGAAAAGCAGAAAAGAGAAGAGATAAAGAATGAGAGAAGGAGGGAAGCCTGATGATATTGTTTGTCCCTCTGGATCCCACCACACTGGCAGCTAGTTCTATATCCGGACTTTTCCCATAAGGAGTCAAAAAGTCCCTTCCTTACTTAAGCTTGTTTGAGTTAGGTTTGCTGTTATTTGCCACTGAAATGTTGATTAGAGCCCTTTACAGGGCTCTGATTTAACTCTTAACTCATTTAACCCTCATCACAGCCCTGTGAATTAGGACTGTCACTTTCAACCAATTTGATGGGGGCAGTGACACCAGAGAGATGTGACTTGCTGGAGGTCTCACAGTTTTTAATGTGGAGATATTTTCAACCAGGCCTTTAATGGTGTCTTCTAAGACCCTTCAGGAAGACATGCCCAGTGCTTCTGTGTGCCAGGAACCAGGCTGAGCACCACACACTTCTGCCATCCAATCTGCTGCTGTGCTGCACACTAGGACCTAACACATGTCCTGACTTTTTACACCCGGGTGTTTACTCAGGCTATTTTCTCCACTTCAGATATGCAGATGACACCACCCTTATGGCAGAAAGTGAAGAAGAACTAAAGAGCCTCTTGATGAAAGTGAAAGAGGAGAGTGAAAAAGTTGGCTTAAAGCTCAACATTCAGAAAACGAAGATCATGGCATCCTGTCCCATCACTTCATGGCAAATAGATGGAGAAACAGTGGAAACAGTGGCTGACTTCATTTTGGGGGCCTCCAAAGACACAGCAGATGGTGATTGCAGCCATGAAATTAAAAGATGCTTACTCCTTGGAAGGAAAGTTATGACCAACCTAGATAGCATATTAAAAAGCAAAGACATTACTTTGCCAACAAAGGTCCGTCTAGTCAAGGCTATGGTTTTTCCAGTGGTCATGTAGGGATGTGAGAGTTGGACTATAAAGAAAGCTGAGTGCCAAAGAAGTGATGCTTTTGAACTTTGGTGGTGGAGAAGACTCTTGAGAGTCCCTTGGACTGCAAGGAGATCAGTCCTGGGTGTTCATTGGAAGGACTGATGTTGAAGCTGTAACTCCAATACTTTGGCCACCTGATGCAAAGAGCTGACTCATTTGAAAAGACCCTGATGCTGGGAAAGATCGAAGGCAGGAGGAGAAGGGGACGACAGAGGATGAGATGGTTGGATGGCATCACCGACTCAATGGACATGAGTTTGGGTAAACTCCAGGCATTGGTGATGGACAGGGAGGTCGGGTGTACTGTGGTTCGTGGGGTTGCAAAGAGTCAGACACAACTGAGTGACTGAACTGAACTGAGCCTGGTCCAGCTCTGCCTCGCTATATTTACTTATCCTTCAAATTTGAAATCAGATGTCAGATCCTTCTAGAAGTCTTTGAGGTTACCCCACCTGGAAGAAATTACTTCCTCCTTTGAGTTTTAAAGACTTTGACTTGAACAGGGGGCAAATGGGTGTTTTCTGGAGCTTACTGCCTAGTAACTTGTGGGCATTTCTTATGCAGGTTCAAGGACTGGTGGTTTGAAGTCACCAGATTTCCACTCCAGTCATTTCAATGGTAACTCTGCAAAAACCACACTTCTTTAAAAACAAGTAGCGCCAGTGTTGTGGTCATGAGCAGTAGCTTTAGAGTAAGACCGGGCTACATTGGAACCTGGCTCTGCAACTCTCAAGCTTGGGCAACCTTAAACAGATTGCTTATTCTCTGGGAGTCACATTTTTCTTACCTGAGTATGAGGATGAGAACAACTTTGATCTTTGAAAGATATGAGAAGTAAATGAGATAACCAACATTAAGTTCTTAGCATAGTGTCTGGCATATAGCATATATATCTATTTCTATATCTATCAAATTTTTATGTAAGGGATCATACCTTGTACTCATGTTGCCTCCACACACAGAGCAGAGACAAATAAAACACATATTTACTAAATGAAGGACCAGTCTTACAAATAGCTGCTCCCTTAAAACTTCTTCCAGGCTTCTACGGAAAATGACCAATAGCAGGTGCCTGAGGAAATGAAAGAGAATTGGAAGAAGCAAGCTGGGATAGAAGTGGGGGGAAGGAAGAGGGAAATGGTGGTCAGGAGATAAAAGCCCCTTCTAAGAAAGAGTATCCTAAGAGCTGTGAAGGTAATCAGGGTGAGCAAAAACCAGAATTATTTTTGTTCCTTAGACTACCCCCTCCATCTCTTACTTGTCTTCTCTCAGTGGCTATCAGGTGAGATAGCCAGTGACATAGGCTCTAGTATCTTTTGAAATTGTGCAGCATTCCCCCTTCAGTCCTCCTCTTGTAAGTGGGCACAAGGCAGCTGTGCTGCAGTGGTTACAGCTTACAGTGCTTGCAGCTTGGTGTGACCTTGAAACAAATATTCAGGTTGTGGTCCCTGGCTTCTCCTCCAGCCCTTCCAACAATATTGAAAGTATACAGTCTCTTTTATTGTATCCCTCTCTTCTTGAAATACCTAGAGAGGTTTCTGTTTCCAGCACTAACTTCTGCTCAATACATGTAATATATTTAAAACAAGCATATTAAAATTAGTTTTAAATGTTAGTCAATTTAAAGTTTATTTTAAAATGTTTATAAAATTATGATATATAGGTAAATGGTCACCAATGGCTGGATACTAAAGAAAGGACTTGGAGCTTCATTTTATTGTCATCAAGAATCTGACATCGAGCAGCAGCTGAGCTGTGTCCTGGAGAATTCATTGATTTGGCCAGGAAGTGGGGTACTGGGGTGAGGTCAGCTTGGACATATACATTTGGGAGTCATTAGTATTAAGTTTTGAAAGCCAGAAGACTAGATCATGGGTTTGCAAACCCATGCAAACTTTTTTCTGTAAAGGGCCAGATAGTAAATATTTTAGGCCTTGTGGGCCAGTCTGTCACAACTACTTAGGTCGGCCATTGTTGTTTGAAAGCAGTTATGGGCAATCTGAATGAATGAACGTGACTATGTTCCAATAAAACTTCATTTGTAGAAGCAGGTGGCAGGCCAGATTTGGCCTGCGGACTGTAGCTTACCAGCTCTTGGACAACACGATGCTACTAAGGAAACTGTAAATAGAGACAAGAGAGCTCAGAGTCCTGGGGTTCTCCAACACTTAGAGAAAATTGGAAGAGGAAAATCAAGAGGTTAGGATGGCATAGAAGCAAAGGAAGATGTTTCAAGAAGGACAGTATGATACTGTGGTGCTAGTAAACATTCTGAAAGATTTTGAAATGTCCTCTCAAAAAAAAAGAAGAAGAAGAAGGATATCTATTTAATACCCTTTCTTAGGGTTATCTTCATATTTCATAGTCTTTGAGCTTTTTATAACTTTGTAAGTTGTCAATAACTTACAAAAACTTAATAATGCAATAATTCTTGTCCATTGAAATGAATTGTTTCCTGTGGAATGCATTGATCGTGTTGGTGGTAATGGTGAAATGCAGTTACTCTTTGGAAAGACCATTTCTGCATCTATTTGTAAACTTGTTAGAGCATTCCTTATTGCTTTAAAACATGGACTTTATTGAATTCTTCTTTGAACTGATTGTAATATCTTATTAATTTCCTTATTAAATAATGAGTAAAATAAAATCATCGATAAGTATTCATTGTATATTTGTATGTGAGCCATGGTTTTAATAATTATTTTTTTAGCAGTGGAGATTGGGTAAAATAAGGATTGAAAATTGACCATTGAATTTGGCAACACAGGTCATGGTGACTTTAATAAGTTACTTTGGAGGAAGGAGTAGTAAAAGATTGGAGTAGATTGCATAAAACTGTAAAAATAAAGACACAGGCACAGGAAAAACAAATAGACCAATGGAACAGACTTAGAGATTACAGAATAAACCCACAGGTGAATAGAAACTTTATAGGTGACAGAGGTGGAAATGTAGCAAAAAGGATGGACTATATTCAATAAATGGTGCTGGGACAATATTTTACCAGTATGGAGAAGCCAAAATTGAAACTGTGTGTGTGTGTGCTAAGTGGCTCTAGTTGTGTCTGACTCTTTGCAACCCTATAGACCATAGCCCACCAGACTCCTCTTTACATGGGAAAACTGAATCTTTACCTCAAATCAAATAATCTGTTCTAGTGGCTTTAAGACTTACCTAAGAAAAGCCAAAGGCTGAAACTTTCAGAAGAAAATATAACAGAATATTTTTTGATTTCATGGTAAATCCAAAAATTTAAAACAAGGTGCAAAATCACAAAGTATAAAGGAAAATATTTATGAATTTGACTTCATTAAAATAAAAAATACCACTTCTGATCACCAAAAAACCATAAAGAGATCGAAAATACAATTATTTCCAGTGCTTAACTGACAAGGGTATCTGGACTATGCAAAGAACTCTTACAAATCAAAATAAATAAAATGAATCTGGTAGAAAAATGTGCAAAAATATGAATAGGCAATTCTCAGGAAAAAAAATCCAAATGATCAATGAACATATGAAAAGATGTACAACCTCAGTACTAATAGAGGAAGTGCAGATTAAAACTGCATACTGGATGCTTGGGGCTGGTTACTGGGATGACCCAGAGGGATGGTACAGGGAGGGAGGAGGGAGGGGGGTTCAGGATGGGGAACATGTGTATACCTGTGGCAGATTCATGTTGATGTATGGCAAAACCAATACAATATTGTAAAGTAATTAACCTCCAATTAAAATAAATTTATATTAAAAAAATAAAAAAGAAATAAACAATGAAAAAAACAAAAACTAACAAAATTACCATAATGCATCTAAGCACAGTGTACACACTTTTGTATTAATAATTTTATAATAATTTTATATGAGAAACAAATTAATATGTATATTAAAATATGTTGTCCATTAAAAAAAAACTGCAGTGCAATACCATTTCACATCTCTGAAACTGACTAATATTTGAGTCTGATGAGCCAAGTAAGGTAAAGGTACAGGGAAATTAGAATTTTTATACCCTTCTGTTTGGAAGTGAAGTTGGTGAAACCACTTTAGAGAGCAATTTGGCGATAGTTGCTAGTTGATGCATGTGCTTCACTACACAACTCCATTCCTAAGAATATACTTTGGAAAAACTCCAGTATATGCACATAGGGACTCTGTACAGCAGCATTGCTGTAGTAAAAATCAGAATGCAATCTTCAAGTCCATCAATTAGAAAACTGTCAAGTAAATTGTGATCTGTTGAAACAATGGAGTAGTAAATAGCAATGAAAAAGAAATGAACTAGTTGTTGTTTAGTCATTAAGTTGTGTTTGACTCTTTTGCAACCCCATGGACTGTAGCTCACCAGGCTTCTCTTTCCATAGGATTTTCCAGGCAAGAATACTGGAGTGGGTTGCCATTTCCTTTTTCAGGGGATCTTCCTGACCCAGGGATCTAACCTGAGTTTTCTGCATTGGCAGGTGGATTCTTTATCACTGAGCCACCAGAGAAGCTCATATTTAGGTAACCGAGTTGGTATTTGCAGAGTTGGAGAATTAGATGCTGGTATGAGGAAAACACCCACACATTTCATGTCAGAAGTGTCCTATGATATATAGAAAACTATACAACACTGATGAAAGAAATCAAAGATGACACAAATAGATGGAGAAAATACCATGTTCATGGATTGGAAGAATCAATATAGTGAAAATGAGTATACTACCCAAAGCAATCTATAGATTCAATGCAATCCCTATCAAGCTACCAATGGCATTTTTCACAAACTAGAGCAAATAATTTCCATAATTTGTGTGGAAACACACAAAAAAAACTTGAATAGCCAAAGCAATCTTGAGAAAGAAGAATGGAACGGGAGGAATCAACCTGCCTGATTTCAGACAGTACTACAAAGCTACAGTCATCAAGACAGTATGGTAGTGGCACAAAGATAGAAATATAGATCAATGAAGCAAAATAGATAGCCCAGAGATGAATCCAAGTACTTGTGGACACCTTATCTTTGACAAAGAAGGCAAAGATATACAATGGAGAATAGACAATCTCTTTAGCAAGTGGTGCTGGGAAAAGTGGTCAACTACCTGTAACTTTCTAACAGAACACTTTCTAACACCATGCACAAAAATAAACTAAAAATGGATTATAGATCTAAATGTAAGACCAGAAACTATAAAACTTCTAGAGGAAAACAGGCAGAACACTCTCTGACATAAATCACAGCAAGATCATCTATGACCCACCTCCCAGAGTAATGGAAATAAAAGCAAAAATAAACAAATGAGACCTAATTAAGCTTAAAGCTTTTACACAATGAAGGAAACTATAAGGAAGGTTAAAAGACAGCCTTCAGAATGGGAGAAAATAATAGGAAATGAAACAACTGACAAAGAATTAATCTCAAAAATATACAAGCAGCTCATGAAGCTCAATACCAGAAAAATAAATGACCCAATCAAAAAATGTGCCAAAGAACTAAACAGACATTTCTCCAAAGAAGACATACAGATGGCTAACAAACACATGAAAAGATGCTCAACATCACCCATTACCAGAGAAATGCAAATCAAAACCACAATAAGGTATCATCTCAAGCCGGTCAGAATGTCTGCCATCAAAAAGTCTACAAACAATAAATGCTGGAGAGGATGTGGAGAAAAGGGAACACTCTTACACTGTTGGTGGGAATGCAAACTAGTACAGCCACTATGGAGAACAGTGTGGAGATTCCTTAAAAAACTGGAAATAGAACAACCATATGATCCAGAATGACCATCCCCATGGAATAGACCATCCCCATGGAAAAGAAATGCAAAAAAGCAAAATGGCTGTCTGGAGAGGCCTTACAAATAGCTGTGAAAAGAAGAGAAGCAAAAAGCAAAGGAGAAAACGAAAGATACAAGCATCTGAATGCAGAGTTCCAAAGAATAGCAAGAAGAGATAAGAAAGCCTTCTTTAGCGATCAATGCAAAGAAATAGAGGAAAACAACAGAATGGGAAAGACTAGAGATCTCTTCAAGAAAATTAGAGATACCAAGGGAACATTTCATGCAAAGATGGGCTCAATAAAGGGCAGAAATGGTATGGACCTAACAGAAGCAGAAGATATTAAGAAGAGGTGGCAAGAATACACGAAAGAACTGTACAAAAAAGATCTTCATGACCCAGATAATCATGATGGTGTGATCACTCACCTAGAGCCAGACATCCTGGAATGTGAAGTCAAGCAGGCCTTAGGAAGCATCACTATGAACAAAGCTAGTGGAAGTGATGGAATTCCAGTTGAGCTATTTCAAATCCTAAAAGATGATTCTGTGAAAGTGCTGCACTCAATATGCCAGCAAATTTGGAAAACTCAGCAGTGGCCAAAGCACTGGAAAAGGTCAGTTTTCATTCCAATCCCAAAGAAAGGCAATGCCAAATAATGCTCAAACTACCACAGAATTGCACTCATCTCACATGCTGGTAAAGAAATGCTCAAAATACTGCAAGCCAGGCTTCAGCAATACATGAAACATGAACTTCCAGATGTTCAAGCTGGTTTTAGAAAAGGCAGAGGAACAAGAGATCAAATTGACAACACCCACTGAATCATCAAAAAAGCAAGAGAGTTCCAGAAAAACGTCTATTTCTGCTTTATTGACTATACCAAAGCCTTTGACTGTATGGATCACAATAAACTGTGGAAAATTCTGAAAGAGATGAGAATACCAGACCCCCTGACTTGCCTCCTGAGAAACCTGTATGCAGGTCAGGAAGCAACAGTTAGAATTGGACATGGAACAACAGACTGGTTCCAAATAGGAAAAGGAATACATCAAGGCTGTATATTGTCACCCTGTTATTTAACTTATATGCAGAGTACATCATGAGAAACGCTGGGCTGGAAGAAGCACAAGCTGGAATCAAGACTGCTGGGAGAAATACCAATAACCTCAGATATGCAGATGACACCACCCTTATGGCAGAAAGTGAAGAGGAACTAAAAAGCCTCTTGATGAAAGTGAAAGAGGAGAGTGAAAAAGTTGGCTTAAAGCTCAACATTCAGAAAACGAAGATCATGGCATCCGGTCCCATCACTTCATGGGAAATAGATGGGGAAACAGTGGAAACAGTGTCAGGCTTTATTTTTGGGGCTCCAAAATCACTGCATATGGTGATTGCAGTCATGAAATTAAAATATGCTTACTCCTTGGAAGGAAAGTTATGACCAACCTAAATAGCATATTCAAGAGCAGAGACATTATTTTGCCAACAAAGGTCCATCTAGTCAAGGCTATGGTTTTTCCAGTAGTCATGTATGGATGTGAGAGTAGGACTGTGAAGAAATCTGAGCGCCGAAGAATTGATGCTTTTGAACTGTGGTGTTGGAGAAGACTCTAGAGAGTCTCTTGGACTGCAAAGAGATCCAACAACTCCATCCTAAAGATCAGTCCTGGGTGTTCATTGGAAGGACTGATGTTGAAGCTGAAACTCCAATACTTTGGCCACCTGATGCTAAGAGTTGACTCATTGGAAAAGACTCTGATGCTGGGAGGGATTGAGGTCAGGAGGAGAAGGGGACAACAGAGGATGAGATGGCTGGATTTCATCTCTGACTCGATGGACGTGAGTCTGAGTGAACTCCGGAGTTGGTGATGGACAGGGAGGCCTGGAGTGTTGCGATTTATGGGGTTGCAAAGAGTCGGACACAACTGAGCGATTGAACTGAACTGACTGATGACCCAGCAATCCCACTGCTGGTCATACACACTGAGGAAACCAGAACTGAAAGAGACAATTGTGCCCCAGTGTTCATTGCAGCACTGTTTACAATAGCTAGGACATGGAAGCAACTTAGATGTCCATCGACAGATGAATAGATAAGAAAGTTGTGGTACATATACACAATGGAATATTTCTCAGCTATTGAAAAGAACACATTTGAGTCAGTTTTAATGAAGTGAATGAAACTGGAGCCTATTATAGAGAGTGAAGTAAGTCAGAAAGAAAAACACCAATACAGTATGTTAATGCATATATGTGGAATTTAGAAAGATGGTAACAATGACCCTATACGCAAGACAGCAAAGGAGACAAAGATGTAAAAAACAGATTTTTGGACTCTCTGGGAGAAGGCAAGTGTGGGATGATTTGAGAGAATAGCATTGAAACATGTATATCACCATATGTAAAATAGATGACCAGTCCAAGTTTGACGCATGAAATAGGGTACTCAAAGCCAGTGCACTGGGACAACCAGAGGGATGGGATGGGGAGGGAGGTGAGAGGAGAGTTTGGGACAGGGGAATACATGTACACCCATGGCTGATTCATGTTGATGTGTGGCAGAAACCACCGCAATATTGTAATTAGCCTCCAATTAAAATAAATACATTAATTCAAAAAAGAGAAGTGTTCTATGGGCGGAAACAGACCATAATACCTTCTATTCCTAGTTTGTTGAGTGTTTTTATTATGAAAGGGTGTTTGGGTTTTTGCCAAAATCTTTTGGTATCTATTGAGATGATTATATAGTTTTTCCTTTTTAGTTTGTCAGTATGGTGAATTTTATTGATTGATTTTTCAGATGTTAAATGACTTTTGCTTTCTTGGGATAAACCTTACTTGGTCAGGATGCATTGTCCTTTTTATATAAAGATGCATTCAATTTGCTAAAATTTTGTTAAGAATATTTTATATCTATGCTCATGAGGTATATTGGTCTGTAGTTTTCTTATGTCCTTGCCTGGTTCTGCTATCAGGGTAATACTGGCTTACAGAATGAGTTGGGAGGTATTCCCTACTCTTCAGTTTTCTTGAAGAGTGTGTGTGTGCAGAGTAAGTATTGTTTCTTTCTTAAATGTTTGGGCCTGGGGTTTTCTTTGTGGAGAGTTTTATTTGTTTATTTATTTATTCATTTTCGCTTGTGCTGGGTCTTGGCTGCAGCACATGGGCTTTCCCTAGTTGCAGTGCAAGGTCTCCAGAATGCGAGGGCTCAGTAGCTGAGTCTTAGCTGTGGCTTAGCCCCACGGCATGTGGGATGTTAGTTCCCCTACCAGGGGACTGAACCCATGTCTCCTGCTGCTGCTGCTGCTAAGTCACTTCAGTTGTGTCCGACTCTGTGCGACCCCGTAGACGGCAGCCCACCAGGCTCCACTGTCCCTGGGATTCTCTAGGCAAGAACACTGGAGTGGGTTGCCATTTCCTTCTCCAATGCATGAAAGTGAAAAGTGAAAGTGAAGTCACTCAGTCGTGGCCGACTCTTAGTGACCCCATGGACTGCAGCCTACCAGGCTCCTCTGTCCATGGGATTTCCCAGGCAAGAGTACTGGAGTGGGGTGCCATTGCCTCATGTCTCCTGCGTTGGAAGGCAAATTCTCAACCACTGGATCACCAGAGAAGTCCCTGAAGGAAGGTTTTTAGCTACACATACAATTTCTTTAATAAATACAGAGCTGTTTTGGTTATCTTTTTTTTTCCTTAAGTGGGTGTTTATAGTTTGTGTCTTTCTAGGAATTTGTCCTTTTTATCTATGTTGTGCTATTTTTATTTGCTGTAATCAGAACAGCAGAGCTATTTCCCCATAGTTCTCCTCGCCCCCAACCCCCCATATCTTTTCCAGGTAAATCTCCTTTGGGTGCTTTGAAACAATATAAGGTCTTGACTGGGCCCTGTGGTTTCCATCTTTCCCTCCTAGGGTCAGCTTTTGCCCAAACTTCTCACTCTCACTCTCTCCCCCTCTCCCCACCACTTGAACCTCCCAAGCAATCTTTGCAGTCTTAAGACTTTCTGGTTAGCAAGAATCTACCCAATTATAAAAAAAAAAACCATTCCAAATTGTTAATTATTTAATGGATTAATCATTCCAGTAGTATTTGGATTTCAAAAGAAAATAGAATTGTTCATAGCAAAAATAAATCTTTAATGGTGTTATTTCCGGCTCTGTGGCAAGTAGGTGAGGGAAGTACTCTGGGTGATGGGCTTTCCTCTCTTTCAAATCCTCTTCTAGCGTAAGTTTGCTGTTTTCTCTATTCTGCTTGTTTCTACCCAGGGAGTTCCCTTTGCCCTTCGGTTAATACAAGATGTTTCACACACCTCTGCAGGATCCTGCCACTTCTCAGGGTCATCAGAATCCATTCTTTGTCCTCTGCTCTTGTAGGCCCCAAACGGGCGGACTTCTCTGAGAAAACGGTGTTTGTGCCCAAGAGTGGAATCTGCGTTCCCCACCTTGGGCTGCCGGGTGGACCACCCTTCCCAGGCACCGGCGCGCCTCTCGAGAGAGGGGACCGAAAGGCACGCGGTGTCAAGGGTCTGATGGGGCGGCGGGGAGGGAGCGGGAAGTGGCGGGGAAGGGCGCACGGTGCCACCACGGGCTCCGGGAGCACGGCGCGCTGCGCAAAAGGCCGCGGCGGCGGGAACTCGCTGGAGGAGAAAAGAGAGGAACGGAGCCTGGCCCCGCGCGCGGCTCGAGCCCTTTGACGCGCGGGAGATGCCAAAGCCGCGGCGGGCGGGCCGCGGGGGCCGGGCGGGGCGGGGCAGGGCACCGCTGTGCCCGCAGTCCCCTGCACTAGGCGAGCGTCGCGCGTCCCGCTTCGGAGCGTGGTGCACGGCGGCACCATGGGGTCCAGCAACTTGGAGCTGATTTTTGACAGCGTGGGGCACTTCGGCAGGTAGGGAGATGGGGTAGGGGTGGGGAGGGAGGACGGTGCCCGGGGAGCCGGAGCCACGTGGGTGGAGGCGCCGGTGGGGTCTGTTTCTTTCCGTTGCGGTGGGGTTCTTGGGCGAGCAGAGCTCGCGATCCGAACACATTTCCCCACCCCTCCTTTCCGGGAAAAGTCCGGAGGCCTGAGTCCTGACTCCTGGCCCTGGACTGATCCTCTCGAACTCTGGCGGCCGGACGCCCCCAGAGCGAGCAGCGGGCGCTGGGGGCTCGCTTCGGCAGTGGTGGGTGTGGGGTCCCCCGGCGCGCCCTCTGCCGGTGCCGGAGTCCAAAGCCCCGGCTGCAGAGGCCAAGTCACAGAAGGAATGCCTGTTCTTGGCAGCTCGTTTCTCTGACCTGCCAAATGGGCTCCTCTTTCACTTCCCCAGACGACTGCTGTCCCGCCCCAACCCGTGGTAGAGTCTCCTTCAGTGCCTGGCAGGTATTGAATTGCTCTAGGAACAACCGTTTAAAGTTTGTTCGTTCTTTGGGTGTGTGTTTTCGGTTTATGGAAACCTAATATGTGGTGGCTCAGACCAGTGTTCTTGCCTGGAGAATCCCAGAGACAGTGGGCCCCCGTCTCTGGGGTCGCACAGAGTTGGACACGATTGAAGGGACTTAGCAGCAGCAGCAGCAGCAGACGGTAAAACGTCTGCCTACAATGAGGAAGACCTGGGTTCAATCCCTGGGTCGGGAAGATCCTCTGGAGAAGGAAATGGCAAGCCACTCTAGTACTCTTGCCTGGAAAATCCCATGGACAGAGGAGCGTGGTAGGCTGCTACAGTCCATTGGGAGGCAAAGAGTCGGACACGACCGAGTGACTTCACTCACTCAATATGTGCCAACTACACAGTGCGGAATTTTACAAAGGGGTGGAGATGAATCCTTATTTTCATGATTGGG
Organism: Budorcas taxicolor; assembly: GCF_023091745.1. Taxonomy (NCBI): domain Eukaryota; kingdom Metazoa; phylum Chordata; class Mammalia; order Artiodactyla; family Bovidae; genus Budorcas; species Budorcas taxicolor. The sequence continues at coordinate 31,395,066 of NC_068918.1, forward strand.
AAATTGAGGCTGGGTCAGGGACCCACAGCTACTGCAGGGTGGGACCTAGGTTTGACCTTTGTATGGTTGTCACTCTCTTTTCATTTGTCAAATTAACTTTAAAAATTTAAAGTGTATTCATTCATTTATTTATTCATTCATTCGTGGAGAAATACTACTTTGACCCAGAACGTTTTGGGAGAAGGGGTAGCTGGGCGAGGAGCCATAGAAAGTGTGGATCCAGAGCTTTGGGCTCAGTCTGAATCCTGGCCTGCCACTCACTGCTAAGGTGACCCTGGGAATACTGTGTCTCAGTTTCCTATGCACAGAATGAGAATTATAATCATTCCTGCCTTAAGCTCCCTTCCAGGCTTGTGATGAAGAGCTGATGCTGTGCTCTTCTCCAGGGTGAAAAGTTGCACAGATGTTGGTTATGATTCCCAGTGTCCACAAGAAAGGAGTGGTGAAGCAGGCGGGGAAGGGGCAGGAGACCCCAACTCTCCCCCGCTTCCTCCTGATACCTGCATTATTGAATGCTCAGTTGTGCCCGGCTCTGTCCTAAGTTTTTTTGTACATGTTACCTTCTTTTGCCTTCACCGCAGCCCTTTGAGGCTAGTGGTATCACTCTCATTTTACACATGAGGAAACCACGTCTTGCACCTAAATCACAAATCTCTTAGTAGCAGAGCAGGATTCGATGCCATTGGATGTCCCTTGGCCTCCACAGTCCATGCTGTCAACTAGATGCTCTCCTGAGTGCAACCCTGGGATTCAGCCAGGTCCTTCATTTATTATCACATCTTATCTTCCTTGAAGCAGAATAGCATAGGGATTACAAAATCAGCTCTGGGAATGGATGTCCAAGTTCCAATGCTGGCTTACCAAGTATTAACTGTATGGTCTTGAGTATTTGACTTACCACTTACTCATCTGTAAAATGGGGGTAATAATAGTACTACACATGTTGGTTATAAGGACTCCACATGCAGCTCTCATCTCATTCTCATGATAAGAGGTAGTAGTTACTAATACCATTCTTTCCCCATGTATTTTAGGGATTAATCACCATACTTAGGAGCTGTAACAAAGAGACCCCTCAATTGGATTTTGTCTCTGGTCACTGTCCAGGGCAGCTGTGCTCCATGGTGTCTCCAGGGACCCAAGTGGGTGAGGCAACTCCACCATCCACAGCATTTGGGGCAGCTGCTCCATGTCCTCACCTGCATGGTCAGGTGTGGCTCGGTGTGGTGGGAGAAAGGGAGAATGGGTTTGGGGAGACAGCTCTTAGCCAGTCACAGTGGAGTATGCAAAATCTTATCATTCTGTAAGTTATCAATAAATCGTGACTATTATTGTCACCTGAGTCCCCATTCTGGTAGGAAAGGTAGATTGTGAAATCTACTTATAGGAAGGGAAAGGGTAACATGTCAATGCTTACAGCAAAAGGTGAAAATAGTGTGACCATATCATAGTAGCCCATATTTTCTCTGGCATTCACTCTCATTGGTCTCTTTATTGTCTATAAATAGAGAGGGAGGTTATTGTGTATCGTTATCTAGTCTTAAGGAAACCTAGTGACAGTGTTAAGTAGAAGGCCCTAATTGTCTCTCATTTCTCCTTGGTCATTTCTAAGGTGAGGAAACACTGTCCAAATCACCTTTAAAAGAGGAAAGCAGGACACCTAAGAAGAATTAGGTGTTGTTCAATACAAAATACAAGTTTGTATTGAAGTTACAAACACTTCACGGTTTAACCCCCATGTCAGAGGGAATTGAGGAAACAGATTCAGGAGGAACTAAGAGCCTGGATCTTTGAGTTCTCTTGGAATAAAGACAGAGAGAGTTTAAAATTTCAGAGGTGGAATGAGGAGCCTGTGGCTGACTTAGATGTATGGGTATAGGTGGTGGTTGTTTTTTTTTTTTTTTTTTTTCGGTCAGTATATGACCCTTTTAGGCTCTTTTTTGACTTCACCTTATGAACATCATAGTATCTAACACTTAAATGTACCTACAGTATGCCATAGTGCTTTACATGTAGTAATTCTACATTCCCATAACAACTCATTTTTCAGATGAGAAAAGATCCTTACATAAAGGGTAAGGATCTTGCCCAAAAGACCCAGGTGGTAAGTCACCAGAGACAAACTTCAAATCTTGGTAGTCTGGTTCTGGAGTCCATGCTCTTAACCACAGTGGTATAATACTAATTATGTTTTATTATGGGCTACCCAGGTAGTGCTAGTGGTAAAGAGCCTGCCTGCCAGTGCAGGAGACATCAGAGACGCAGGTTCAATCCCTTGGTGCAGAAGATACTGAGGGAGGGCATGGCAGCCCACTCCAGTATTCTTGCCTAGAGAATCCCCATGGACAGAGGAGCCTGGCAGGCTATGGTCCATGGGGTCACAAAGAGTTAGACACGACTGAAGCGACTTAGCACATATGCAGGCATGTTCTATTCTATAGAATGATATCAATCTAGGACTGAATGTAATCTTCTTTACCTGTCGCCCAGATAGCATAGGTCCGTTTCCTGGAGGTTCTGGTCATCTTTGCTTTTACTTGCCTCTGGTTTTCCTGTCTATTCTTTTTCCATTAGTGTTTCTCTTGGCTGTGGGCATAGTGATGTGTTGTGTCTAAGTCTGTTGTTCTGAAGGAGCCTTGGGCTGGGTAGACACTTGGTGGACAGCAATCTTTATAAGGGAGAAAATGATTTGTTAGAATGCGAGACACCTAATGAAGTAGGATTTTGTGTTTTTTTGAGGCAGTTATCCTTGTGACTTCCCTGGTGGCTCAGCTGGTAAAGAATCCTCCTGTAATGCGGGAGACCTGGGCTCGATCCCTGGGTTGGGAAGGTCCCCTGGAGAAGGGAATGGCAACCCACTCCAGTACTCTTGCCTGGAAAATCCCATGGACAGAGGAGGCTTTTGGGCTACAGTCCATGGAGTCACAAAGAGTCAGACGTGACTGAGAGACTAAGCACGGCACATCCTTGTGACAGGAAAAGGGAAATTTGAACTGAAAGTGTGCTTAAGACCTTCTCAGCACCTGTGGGTGGGGCAGAGAAGACAGATCCTAGCTTCAGAGACCTGCCAGGGGAGGTGTTATTTTGTGGGGACTGGGTGTGAATTGAGAACATGAATAGAGAACTTGTGCGACTCTGTGGAAAAAACTAGTGATAACTGTGGGGTTCAGGCTGGCTGGGGAAGGAGTGGGGCCAGGAAGGTGGCAGTAAACTCGAGAAGCTGGTGGGCGCCAAAGGCTGGAGCCCCGAACAGTGCAGGGGATGGGGTCAATGGGAGGGACAGGGGGAGCTGGGAGGATGGGAAGCTGTGGTCAGACAATGTGAGTTTTGCAGCAGTGGAGCCTCTCCAGGTGATGAGACTACTTAGGTACCAAACCCAAACGCCTCAAGGGGCAGGCAGGTAAACTTCACACAAACAAAATCTGTCTGCTCTTTGTGGAGACTGTGTCGAGTTTGAGCATTAGAATTTGTGAAGCGGGGAAGAGTCGAAGTATAAAAATGTATGTCATGTATGATGTATGTTACCTTCTCAGTGATATTCATAGGGTTGTCGTTATGCGATGCCTCTTAGGTCCCTAACAGGATTTGGTTGTGTTTATCCCTTTATTCAAGCTAAGCATAATGGAGACCTTTCATGTTTGCCTATGTCTTTTTTTTTAGCTCATAGGTCAGCTATAATAACTTTTCTTTTCCTCTCTCTTTGCAGATACCAAATATTCCTCTATTTTATATGTGCCTTCCAGAATATCTCTTGTGGTATCCACTACTTGGCTTCTGTGTTCTTGTCCGTGTCCCCCCAGCATACCTGTAGGCCCCCAGGCAATGTGAGTCAGGTTCTTTTCCAAGACCTCTCTACTTGGCAGTTGGAGGACATCTGGACCCAGGTCTCCGTGGGCCGTGAGGATCACATCCTCGTGCAGCTGCAGGACGGGGAGGTCTGGGAGCTCACCAGCTGTCAGAGGTTCCGGAGGGATGATCAGTCGAGTCTGGACTATGAGTACAGCGGCCGGAAGAGCAGCTTCCCTTGCTTGGATGGCTACATCTACGACAGAAGCAAGTGGCTCAGCACTGTGGTGACCCAGTGGGATCTGGTGTGTAACCGAGAGTGGTTCGGAAGGCTGATCCAGCCCACGTTTATGTTTGGAGTCCTGCTGGGAGCAGTGATCTTTGGCTACCTCTCCGACAGGTAACATGAAGTCTTCTGTACTGTCTCATCCATCAGTGTAGGGTTCGTTTTCCCATCTCATTGTCTTAGGGGACAGGGAATTATGTTCAAAGCTTTAGTCATTTTCATACTTCCTGTCTAAATACGTACTTCTTTGCTGATCTGTTATTTAGGGATACAAAATAACATTAAGGGGATGGGTTCTGAAGACAGTCTGCCTGTGTTCTGCCATTTATTAGCTGTGGACCTTGGCACATTGCCTGACCTGCATTGCAGAATCTTGTGTGTAAGCTGGCAATGAAAAAAACAATACTCATCTCAGAGGGTTATTGCAAAATTAACACAGAAAAAGTACCTTGGACCTATAACCACTCAGTAGCTACTGGTTATTACTTTGAATATTTTTTCTTTAAATAGACTTGCTTTTTAGGAGGATAGTCTGGCCCTATGCAGTGATATCTATGAAATTGTGTGATGTACCAATCAAATTAAAAAATATATATACTTTAAAATGAACATATAGCTCTTAAAATAAGACAAAGTTCATCCGTGTATGGATATGGACCACACTTTTAGTGCCTGTCCCAGAGCACAGAGATAAACTTATTTATTTGGCCCCATAGTTGTGAATTTTACAGGCATGTCTTGGGCACTGGGAACCTAAAGACAACTGCTTAGGTCAGAAATCCCTGCCTTCAGTGTGTGCTAGTCACATGGGACCAAGAATCACATCGAAAGAAATACTATAGGGCTTTGTTGTGTCTGGGGCCATATTAGAAGCAAAGGCCATGGAGAAAAGACTATGGAAGCTTAAAGGGAGGAGGACCCAGGTCTTTCCCTCCACCTCCCACATCCCCTCCAGGAGGTGGGGTTTGAATAATGAAATTGCAACAGAAGTGGAGTCTATTAGTAAAATAGTTATTATTTGGTGACTGAGTTACCATCTCAGTGTTTAAGAATCTTCTGCTTCATACGCTTCCTGGGAAGGATGAAAGTTGAGTTGTCAGTGGGGAGAGGAGCAAAACAGGAGTCGAGGAGGTAGATACTCCCTTTTGGAAAGTCCATCAGTGGAGAAAATGCAAGGTGCAAGGTGGCTACAGGAATGATGGGGATCCAGAGAAGGTTATTGTCTTTGGCTGAAAGAGACTTCAACTGAAAGGGAGGAGTCAGAAGAGTGGGAGGGATAGAGGGAAAAGAAATAATTGGTAGAATAAGGCCTCAGAAGAGTTGGGAAGAGACATGAACCAATACAAAGATTGCAGAATGGTATTTGAAGAGAAAAGGGTGTGTGCCTCTGGACAGGAGGGAAGAAAAAAAGGCTGTAGGCAGAGGCAGGTCTTGTTGGCAGTTGGGCAGAGCAGGAAATTGCAGAGCTTTCTCTGGTGTTCTTTGTTCTCTGCTCATCATCAAGAGAGTTGCTCATCTGTTACAGAGAATGAAAACGTTGTGGGTAGAAGAGGGATGGATGAAAATAGTTTAAAATGACATTCAGGGCTCAAATGAGATTGGGAAACCTTTTAATGTAGGGCCAACAATCCCTACTAGTGCCCGTGGGAGCAGAGCAGGCTGAGGCTGTGAATTTGACAGTTTCCAGTTTGCTTACATACTCTCTGCTGCAGTGGGTAAACCTGTTGCTTGGAATCTCAGGACTGTATTCTTTTGCCTTAAAATGATCTGTCAGGGACATTTCATAGGGAGAAAATATTTGCAAATCATATAGCTAATGACAGTCTAGTATCTAGAATACATAAAAAAACTCTTATAACTCAACAATAAAAAGACAAATAACCCGATTCAAAAATGGACAAGTGATTTGGATGGATATTTTGCCAAAGAATATATACAAATGGACAATAAGCACATATAAAAAATGTTCAACATCAATAATCATTAGGGAAATGTAAATCAATACTATAGTGAGATACCCCTGGTCACTAGAATGGCTGTAATCAAAAAGACAGATAATAAGTGTTGTCCATAACAAGTGTTGTCAATAACAAGTGTGGATATGGAGAAACTGTTGGGATGGTAGAATTGGGGCAGCCACCCTGGAAAACAGTTTGGCAGCTTCTTAAAAATTAAACATAAATTTAGCATATGACCCAGCAATTCCACCCCCAGGTACATATCCAAGAGAATTGAAAACATAACTTGACATAAAATCTTGTTCACAAATGTTCGTGGCAGCATTATTCATTATAGCCAAAAAAGTGGAAACAATGTCCAAATGTCCATCTAGGGATGAATGGATGAACAAAACGTGGTATAGCCACGCCATGGAACGTTGTGTGTGTTAGTCGCTCAGTCATGTCCGACTCTTTTGTGACCCTGTGGACTGTAGACCACCAGGCTCCTCTGTCCATGGAATTCTCCAGGCAAGAATACAGGAGTGGGTTGCCATTCCCTTCTCCAGTGGAATGTTATTGAGTCATAAAAAGGAATGAAGTAGAGTAACATGGATGAACTTTGAAAGCATAATAAAATAAGCCAGGCCTTATGGTGTGCGATTCCATTTATATAGAATGTTCAGAAGAGGCAACTCCATAAAAACAGAAAGTAGATTGTGGCTTTCAGGGGACAGAGGGAACAGAGAATAAGAAATGATTCCTGGGTGCAGAATTTCTTTTTGGAAGGATGAAAATGTCTTGGAACTAGAGAGTGATGAGTTGCACAATTCTGTGAATCCACTTGGAGAAGGCAATGGCAACCCACTCCAGTACTCTTGCCTGGAAAATCCCATGGACAGAGGAGCCTGGTAGGCTACAGTCCATGGGGTTGTGAAGAGTCTGACATGACTGAGTGACTTCACTTTCACTTTTCACTTTCATGCATTGGAGGAGGAAATGGCAACCCACTTCAATATTCTTGCCTGGAGAATCCACTAAAAAGCCACTGAATTGTATACTTTAAAACTGTGGTCCCCAGCCTTTTTGACATCAGGGACTGGTTTCATGGAAGACAAGTTTTCCATGGACCGGGGCAGGTGGGGGATGGTTTCAGGATGATTCAAGTACATTACGTTTATTGTGCACTTTATTTCTATTCTAATGCTGCTGCTGATCTGATCTGACAGGAGGTACAGGTCTGCAGCCTGAAGGTTGGGGATCCGTGCTTTAAAAGACTGGATTTTGTATCATATGAATTACATCTCACTTTTTAAATCCATAGGCATGTAATTGTTATTTGTTTGCTTTTTAAAGAAGGAAATTCCCTTCCCAATTATGAAAATACAGGGCAAATAGGCAACTTATTCTACTAGCAGAATGTCACTAGATTTCTGTTTTTAGAGGGGCTTATTAAGAGTTGCCTCCCCCTTTGTGAGCAGAGCCAGCCCAACAGGGAAGATGATCCAGCAGGTGACAGAGCAGGAGCTGACAGGGAAAGGACAGATCTTCCCTCTTCTTCCTCCTAATCCCAGGTTAGGAGGTCCTTTGGGGACCACCCAGAGTGATTGTGTGTATATATTAGCAGCTCAGGTGGAGACTTGGCCACTGAAAAACTGGCCTTTTGAAAAAATTGTGTGTTAACTCATGATTTACCCAAAATAAATAAGTCAAATACATAAGCTACTAAAAATATAGGTAAAATTTATCTTTCTTGAATTAGAGTGGATGTTTTAAACTGTTGCAGCCACACCTTGCTCCTTCCACTGTGTGATTCTTATTTTTCAGGGCAGGAAGACGCCTTGTTTTGTGGGCCTCAAGCACCGGTGTATTTTTGTTTGGCATAGCGGCGGCATTCACATTTGATTATTACAGCTTCATAGTCGCACGCTTTCTTCTTGCTATCGTGAGTTGGGATGTTGTTGGGGTTTGTGTTTGTTTGTTTGTTTTTGCCTCTTTAATTCCACTGCAGTATTTTTATATTAAACCTTAACTCTCTTAGTTGTGCTTATTTGAATCCAGTGAGATAGCGATCAAGGACTAATCTTTGTTCACTGCCCAAGTCTTTCTGTAGAATATTAGTGCCTTATGCTTAGAATGAAGGCTGTTAAATGAAAAATTGTGGCTTAGTAGGCTGAAACGTTTTACTGGACTCTGTGCCTGACACGTGATTCACTTTCCACCATTACTAGCAGCAGGGATCTGTGAGACATCACTTCCAGTTGGCATTTTATTGGGGATTCTGGCCAACTGTTGTTGTTGTTTAGTTGCTCAGTCATGTTCGACTCTTTTGCAACTCCATGGACTGTAGCCCACCAGGCTCCTCTGTCCATGAGAATCCCATGGATTCTCCAGGCAAGAATACTGGAGTGGATTGCCGTTTCCTCCTCCAGGGGATCTTCCTGACCCAGGGATCGAACCCTTGTCTCCTGCATTGGCAGGTGTATTCTTTACCTCTGAGCCACCAGGGAAGCCCATTCGAGCCAATACTGTAAGGCAAAAGATAGAGAAGAGACAGGAAGAACAAGAGGGAGAGAGGAAGGCCCAAGGGGACAGAAATTAAAAAGTCATTATTTATACCCATTACAAATAATAGCTCCAATTATTTTACTTCTGAGCAGTTATGTCAGTCTAGATGTATGCATGAGCCAGACAGTTAAGGCATATTGTTAAGAATGTCATTTGTATAATGTGCAGGAAGGGTAAAAACAAAGCTTCAGACCTTTTTGTTTTGGGGAACAGGGGAGGATAGTGGAAAGGGCATGTGTTTGAATCCCAGCATTGTCATATATTGGCTTCTCAGCTGTGTGACCTTGGGCAAATGCCTTATTCTCTTCGAACCTTAACTTCTGATCTGTAAACTGTAGAAAAGAATACCTATTTCACTGGGTTGTTACCAGGACTCACTTGAGATTCAGGGAAATGTCTGTAGTTCAGAACCTGGCACAGAGTAAAGCTGACTGTTGCTGGAAGTGGACCAGGGAGTTTCCACACTCAGTGAGGCTTCCGGACAGGCTCCATACTACCTCACAGCAGCAACAGCGGCTCTTTGGAGGTCACTGTTCAAGGATAACAGAGTGAAGTTTTCTCTTCGGGAAGAGCTTGTGATCTTGCTGAACACAGAGCAGGGCATACATCCCCTGTCACTGGAGCAGATGACCTAAGGGTGTGGGGAGAAGCCAAGGACTTCAGCCTCAGAAGAAGAGGTCACTGTGGCCCCTCCAAGGGCAAGGTGGTATATTCTCTTTTGGAGTCTTCATCAACAGCTAAGAAGGGTCCCTAAGAAGCCACTCATAGATGGTCAAGGATAGAAGGATGCATTAAAAACAAGTTAGGAGAATCAAAGGTGTTGTATCTTTAAAAAGTATAATATTTTTGGGAATACAGAGAGTTTTTAACACAAGAGATAACAACCAGCAGTTCTGTCTCCACTAAGGACAGAATAAGAGGAAATGACTCTGTAGCTGCAGGGTGAGGTTTGATAATAGACCTTCTGGTGGGAATGATTGTACAACAGAGGCAAGGAGAGGTCTTGAGAGAGTGTGGAGTCCTCTTTAGGAATAATTGAGAGAATAATTCTAAAATTATCTTTTTTGGTCTTGCGAAATAGCTTGAGCTGATTTCCAGAGCCAAGAAAATCAGACAGCCACCCATAGAATACTTCTGTAAAATGTGGTATTAATTTTCTGTGCCTCTTTCCTTTGGTTTTTATGGGAAATATATTTGTGATGCAATTCTGCTTAGGGAAGATGCAGGCAGATTCATTTACTCAGCACATTTATTGATCTGCCTACAGACTGTCATGCTAAGTAAACCTGACCAGGATGTTTCAATGACCCTATAGTGTAGCAGGAAGGCAAGATGCTGACAGACCATTGTAAAAAATCCATACAGTGTTGAGAATAAGGACCAGCAGTGGGGGGAGGGGCTCCACACAGTGGGGCATGGGATGGGGAGTCTAGAGAGTCAGGGTCTTTTTAGTGTGAGGGATAGGTGAGAGAAGAACCTTATAGGCAGAGGGAGTAGCAAGTGAGAAGGCCTAGAGATGTGAAGAAACTGGAGGTCTAGATACCAGGAGAATAGAGAGGCGGTGAAATGCACCATGAGGCTGAAGGAGAGAGAGATGACTAGGCAGACCTTGTAAGATGACAAAGGGTTTGCCTGGTTTCCTGAAGGTAATGAGAATCCTCTGAAAGGGTTCAGTGAATTCAGGGGTGAAGTGGTCATTCTGACTGCTGTGCCAGGGGTGGGGTCAGGGTAGATGTGAGGAATTGAGTATTATTACTGGAGGTGACAGGTGCAAATGGGATCAAGGAGACTTTTTGGAATTATTCAGGCAGTTGTGCATGGATTGTTTGAACCCAGTGACAGAAGTAACTGGTAGAAGTGGGAGGGAACTCCAAAAGAACTGGCCTTGGAAAAAACATCTTGAGGACTGATGTTATAGCTTACCTTGATGGGGAATTAAAGGGGAAATTTGTAGTGTTTGAAGGTTTAAATTTACCAAACCACTGGATTCTTCCATATGGGAAGCCTCATTATCAGGCTTCATTATCTGAGTCTTGCAATTACAAGGTTGCATGGGGAAATAAAAGCTCAAAATGTGAGACTGACCATTCGTACAGTCATCCCTATCAAGCACCTCTCTGCTTGCTGCTACTGGGCTAGCCTCTTTCCAACTCTGATGCCAAATGAAATTGCAGATCTTACAAAAGATGCTAAATGACAAAGAGTCTTTGAGAGCAGTGGGAGAAAACTGCCTTAATGCTACACAGATCCCTTGACCTGGCAGAGATAGACCAATTAACTTTTGAAGAAATGAATATCCATAAAGATAATGACAAGACAAGCCTTCAAAAGAGCATGATTTGAATATCAAAGGATTAAGAGAGGGCTTTGGGGAAGTCAGTGGTGCCCCAGAATAATTTTTCAAAAGTTAATTTTACAATTTAATTTATATTAATAAAAGTCAAATGTGAAATAATTTTGTAGAACTTCTAGTCCTTTTGCCACCACCCTCCTCCACAAAAAAATCCATTTGTTTCATTCTTTGTTTATTCCCTGAGTAGTCACATAGTGTTATTATAATCTGAATTTTGTTAAATTTAATATAGGCCTGCTTTTAAAATTAAGTTTTTCCTCCATTCTTTTTATTGTGCTAAAATGCACATTACATTATTTACCATCATAACTATTTTTAAGTATCTACAGTTCAGTGATATTAAATACATTCATACTGTTGTACAACCATCCCCACCATCCATCTCCAGAATTCTCTTTGTCTTACAAATCTGAAAGTCTATATTCATAAAACAGTAGCTCCCCATACTCCTTTCCCCTCAACCCCTAGCAACCACCATTCTACTTTCTGTCTCTCTGAATTTGACTACCGTAGATACTATGCCTGATATGAATGGAATCATACAATATCTGTCTTTTTGTGATTAGCTTATTTCACTTAGTGTAATGTCCTCAGAGTTAATTCATGTTGGAGCATATGTCAGAATATTCTTTTCTTAAGGCTAAATAATACTCCATTGTGTATTATCTATTCATCTGTTGATGGATTGCTGTTGATGGGAGCTTGGATTGCTTCAGTATTTTAGCTACTGTGAATAATGCTGTTATGAACATAAGTGTAAAAATATTTCTTTGAGATCCCACCTTAAATTCTTTTGGGTATATTCCCCAAATGGGATTGCTGGATCATAAGGCAATTGTATTTTTAGTGTTTTGAGGACTCTCCATACTGTTTTCCTTAGTGGCTGTACCATTTTACATTTCTGCCAACAGTGCATAAGGGTTCTGATTTCTCCACATCATCACCAACACTTACTTTATTTTATTTTATACTAGCCATCCTAATGTCCCTGAGGTGGCATATCAAATCATGGTTCTGATTCGCATTTCCCTAATGATTAATGATGCTGAGCATCTTTTCATTGCTTATTGGCCATTCCAGTATTTTCTTTGGAGGAATCCGAGCCCATTTTTGAATTTGGTTGTTTGTTTGGTTAACAGATATTTGGTCCTATCCAAACCATCCATAAGACATTTGGTCCATGCCAAAAGGTAGCTGATATCTGGTCTTATCCAAAACCATTTGGCTTGGACCAAATATGCTTATAGGTCTTTTGGGTAGGACCAAATTTCCAGGACCTTTTGGTGTGGACTGAATGTTTTATGGATGTTTCTGACAGGACCAAATATCATGTAAGGTTTTGTTTTATTTTTGAGTTTTAGGAGTTCTCTGTGTATTCTGGTTATTAGTCTCTTATCAGATGTATGATTTGCATATCTCTTGTTCCATAAGTTGCCTCTTCACTCCAGTGATAGTGTCTTTTGATGCATAGATGTTTTGAATTTCCCTGAAGTCCAATTTGTCTGTTTTTGTTGTTGTTGTTGCATGTCAAAATGAAATTTTAATCAAATCTTTTTCTTTTCACTAATTACTATAAATGGTTTGTTCCCATTTAGAATTTAGGATTTAATAAAAAAGGCTCTTCTCTATATAGATAAATGAATACACATATTTGCAAGGAACTGAGATGTAAATTCACACTGTAAAGGAATATTTAAATGAAGCAAAAGGCAGTGTCTAACATCATGCAAAGCACTTAAACTTTGCCTTTTGGGGTAGACAGGGCATGGGAAGATGAGAGGACACATTTGAAGAAGGATGGATTGAATTAAATTCCATTGTATGAATGTGATATGGGTTTCAGAAAACAAAGCTTTCTTTTCTTTCTGGTGTGATTTGCAGAGGGTCAAACTCCTTAGTAGTTACGTGTGTGACCTTAAATCTGGCCCACCCTCCCTGCTTTGTTTTGCAGTCTGGAAGTGGCTATCTCGTGGTGGTGTTTGTCTATGTGACAGAATTTGCCGGCATGAAGTCTCGGACGTGGGCGTCCATCCACTTGCATTCCTTTTTTGCCTTTGGAACCATGGTGGTGGCTTTGACGGGCTACTTCGTCAGGACCTGGTGGATCTATCAGATAGTGCTCTCCTCCGTGACGGTCCCCTTTATCCTGTGCTGTTGGATGCTCCCAGAGACACCTTTTTGGCTTATCTCAGGGGGAAAATATGAAGAAGCACAAAAAGTAATTGATACGATGGCCAAGTGGAATAGGACGAGATCCTGTAAACTGTCAGAACTTTTATCACTGGATCACGATGGTTCTGCTGGTAATAAGCCCTCTCAAGTTGAGAAGCACACCCTGTCAGAACTGTTTTATGACTGGAGTATTGGAGCAAGGACACTTATTCTTTGGCTGATTTGGTTCACAGGGTGTTTGGGGTTCTACACCTTCTCCTTGAATTCTGTTCATTTGGGAGGCAGTGAATATTTAAATCTCTTCCTTATGGGTAAGTGGTTAAACTATAGTAAGTGTAGCTGCGAAGTGAAATTTCTACCAGGTTTTGAGAGTGTTTCTATTGTCTTTATTTCTACCAGGAACAGCACTGCCGGCTAAGTCATTATGGTCTTTTTTAGTAGTGTGTGTGTGTGTGTGTGTGTGTGTGTGTGTAGCTCAGTCATGTCCGACTCTTTGCGACCCCATGGACTGTAGCCCTCCAGATACCTTTGTCTAGAATTCTCCAGGCAAGAATACTGGAGTGGGTAACCATTCGTTCTCCAGGGGCTCTTCCTGACCCAGGGATTGAACCTGGGTCTCCTGCATTGCAGACAAATTCTTTACCGTCTGAGACACCAGGGAAGCCCCTTTTAGTGAAAATCAAAGACCTGAGTCCCTGCTTCCTTTCCTGCCTCTTCCCCTTGCTTGCTTCCTTCCTTTAAGCCCATTGCCATCTCAGAACTGTAGTTCAGAGGTACCTTCTATAACCTTTGGCCTGTACTTTCAGATTTCTTTTTATGCATCTCTATACATTTGTACAGATAAATGTTTTATATTTTAACATAAATGAGATTATTCACTACATATTGTTTTTTGCAAGTTGCATTCCTTTTAAAATTTGGCATGTCTTGGAGCTCTTCTGGCATCTTTCTACCCTCTAATTTAGGAATTTTAGTCAGTAAAATAACCTAAACACATGCAACTGTAGTTTATGATGTCATGCTTCTTTTAATTCAGTGGCAGGTTAAAATAGCTCTGAAGCTGTGATAGCCTGAGGTGTGACTCCTAACCAAATTCACACCAGACATGAGAGAATGATCAGAAATGCATTTGTGCAGAATTATCAGAAATGCATTTGTTTCTGTGTAGGCTACTTGCATTTGATATTATCCCCAGAAGAGTTTGCTTTAAAATTGTTATACATAAATGTCATCCCTTGTCATTAAAGTGCTCTGATGAGACATCTGTTTTTGTTGATTATAGCACAAAGGAATTATAAGTCATTTTAAGAAAAAAAGAACTACTCTTTTTTTTAGGGGGGACAGACCAACAAGTTTATAGAAAGAGCCCATCTTGACTTCAAACACATTTTATAAACAAATGAACAAGTGAACGCATTCTACATGTCAGTTTGAGAAACAGGGACTGAACCCGGGTCTCCCGCATTGTAGGCAGATGCTTTACCATCTGAGCCACCAGGGAAGGCCAGGATTTCTAGAACAGAGCAGCGAATGGTAGCAGAATCAAGTGGGGTGGAGTGTGACGTCGGGAAGTTTAGGAATGCTGGGGTTTTGGATCTTTATGATATAGTCTGTTAAATTTGATGGAGATGTATTATTTCTCAAGGAAACAGGCCATCTCATAAATATAAAAATGTTTCCAAGACAAATAGCATTGTTTTATAGCCACTGGGCTTCCCCGATGGCTCAGCAGTAAAAAACCTGCTGACAATGCACGAGACAGGGGTTTGATCCCTGGGTCGGCAAGATCCCCTGGAGGAGGGCCTTGAAACCCACTCCAGTATTCTTGCCTGGAGAATCCCATAGACAGAGGAGCCTGGGGGCTACAGTGTATGGAAACAGTGTATGCAAAGAGTCAGACAGGACTGAAGCGACTGAGCACGCACATAGTCTCCACTGCCTTTGATCTTTTCATGTCATGACCCTTGCCAGTAGCCCTCTGCTTGTCAAGCGCTTCTAGTCAGTACTTTCATGCTGTGCAAATTTTGAACAAGTTTTCAGCTCCTGAGATGGTCGAGATTGGTGGGGATTTCAGTTCAGGTTTTGTGCCACTTGCAGGTGATGAATGCTACAGTAGCCTCAGGACATACCTTTGGGGTTATATGGAGATAGGATCAAAATGGGGTCTGAGTGATTAGAGAGACTATACATCATAAAAGTGAAGAAAAAAATGGCACATTGTCCTAATTCCAGAGGGTTCGTTGGTTGCACCATTTCTAAACCAGATATAGTCAAGTCAAAAATATAGATGCGGCATCGCTACAGTTCAAGAAGAATCAAGGTGAAATATACTTGAAAAGGTCTCTTCAGATTTCCCAGTAGCTGTGCAGCTTTGCTAGGCTCCAGGAATTCAGCTGGTGGCCTTGCACAGAGTGCTAGAGAGAGGAGAGCCCAGAGTCAGACGTGGAGGGAATCAGACATGAGGGAGGGAGGTGGCAGGAAAGGTTTGGCTCCCAAAGACCAGTCCCTGAGCTGTCACTTACTCATTTGGCTCAAGACATTTAGTGTTGGGAATGATTGAAGGTGGGAGGAGAAGGGGACGACAGAGGATGAGATGGTTGGATGGCATCACTGACACAATGGACATGTGTTTGGATGGACTCCGGGAACTGGTGATGGACAGGGAGGCTTGGTGTGCTGCAGTCCATGGGGTTGCAAAGAGTTGGACAAAACTGAGTGATTGAACTAAACTGACTGATTTAGTGTTAGTTGGAAAGTAGAGGTGGTAATCCAGGTATTCCCAGGAGGTTCTTTTGAGAATCATTGTTTTATTTGATCTTGAAAAGTCCTTAAAAAAAAAAAAGAGTAGGGTAATGGATGAACCTACTGTTTTGGTCCAGAGGCACCAGACCTTACAGCAGGGTCTGTGAAGGGGAGGCGTTTTCTCTGGAGTTGTTTATTTTTCATGTTAATGAAGAGAAGGTCAAGGCTATGGTTTTTCCAGTAGTCATGTATGGATGTGAGAGTTGGACTGTGAAGAAAGCTGAGCGCCCAAGAATTAATGCTTTTGAACTGTGGTGTTGGAGAAGACTCTTCAGAGTCCCTTGGACTGCAAGGAGATCCAACCAGTCCATTCTAAAGGAGATCAGACCTGGGTGTTCATTGGAAGGACTGATGCTAAAGCTGAAACTCCAGTACTTTGGACACCTCATGCAAAGAGTTGACTCATTGGAAAAGACTCTGATGCTGGGAGGGACTGGGGACAGGAGGAGAAGGGGACGACAGAGGATGAGATGGCTGGATGGCATCAGCGACTCGACGGACGTGAGTTTGAGTGAAGTCCGGGAGTTGGTGATGGACAGGGAGGCCTGGCATGCTGCAATTCATGGGGTTGCAAAGAGTTGGACACGACTGAGTGACTGAACTGAACTGAACTGAACTGAAGAGAAGGGAGACTCGTCTCTCCAGCAGGGCTCAGAATGTTATGTTTTGTCTTTGTCCAGCCTTTTTTTTTCTGAGCAGCTGCAGCAGAGTTTAATTTCTGATGTACTGCTAAGAATGTTAACTCAGGAAATATGTATCCACCTGCAGTGATATGTTCCCAAAACCACAGAAGACATGTAGACCCAGACCTGCCAGGCCAGGTGCTAATAGCATTCTGTAGTTAAACAGGCAAGTGCACACCAGTCCTCAAAGGCAGTGATGGGTAGCGTCCTGAGGTTAGGCAAGCTGCAGAGGGTCGAAAGAAGAGACCTTTCACTTACGTGGACGATCTAGGCTAATAAGCAGTGACAGTTTCTCAGAGGCTACTGGGTTTGCTCAGTTTTGCTGAGAAATCTTGCTTGCTCCTTGTTGCATTCTGGGTGATAGATGTAAAGCTTTTTGGTTCTGGATCTAAGATTTAAACTTCGGTTCTTCAATGGAAGGGCTTTTAAGTCAGTTCCAGACTTTGTTTTTTGTTGAGGGGGAGTTAAAGGAGATCCAAGACAAGGTCCTTGCTCAGTGGGGGATTCATAGTAGCTTAACTTTTAGGTTTAAAATCCATCAAACAATTATCATTACTATGGACCTAGATGCACTGAGTTTTCTACCTTAATTTCTAAGTTCGAAGTTACTGATACAAACATTTCCCCATAGTTCTGTCAAGCAGAAGCCAAAGATCAGAAAAGATCAGTGTTGTCTATTAATTTATGTATCTGTTCATTCCACCAGCCTGCCCTCCAGGCACTGTGCTGTGTGTCCTGGGAGCTTCCAGCCTCACTGGGGATTAAGATTCTGAGGAGAGATGATAAGTGCTAAGCAGATTATGTGAGCATTAGTGCACATCTCAGTAAACATTCTCCCCACTCCAGTGAGTTTAAAAGTCACAGGCCTTCTGCCTCTTAGGCAGTTGTTAGATAGTTCTTAGAAGTCCGTGAGATCAGAGAGAGGGCTGACCATTCCACTGGGTTAGAAGGCGGGGTCCCCCTGTTCAGCTGGATGCTCTGGCTTATAGAGATGTGTCCTTTTGCTCCATGACAGGGGTAGTGGAAATTCCTGCCTATGTCTTTGTGTGCTTGGGGATGGACCGTGTGGGGAGAAGAAACATTCTGATTTTCTCCCTTCTGTCAAGCGCAGTGACCAATGGTGTGATTATGGTGATCCCCAAGGTGAGTTCTTTTATGTTTTACTTAGGGAATGGTTAGGTATACTGTGACAGTTTGATGGGGGCATTTTCCTTATGAATACGAAGATGAAATAAGACATAGGGATAGATTATATTCATAATATTTTAAATGTTTTCTTAAAAAAACCCATTCCTTCTCTGTTATAATAAATAGTAAAAATTTAAGGGAAAAAGAAATGTGGGAGGTGGGGGCGAAGCCCAAAATCCCACTTCTCAGAGATGGTCAGTGTTGTACTGTGTAAACACAGTAATCTTGAGTGAGGAGAGTAGATTGCACTTTCCAGTGAGTATCATCATCTTAAACTTTTATTCATTCATAAAAGTTCTATCCGGCATCTAGTATGTGCCAGGTTCTTTTCTAGGTACTGAAGACGTGCAGTAAGTCAAGTTTCTCTGAGTAAAATGAAGAAAAACAAAATTGAATGAGGGATGGAGAGTGACTGTGTTTGGAGGGGGAATGCACATGTGTACTGTTACTTTACCCAAGGTGGTTGAGGATGGTGTGCCTCTCAGAGAGTGTGACATTTGGTCAGAAATCTGAAGGAGCAAGGGAGTCATGGGGACAGATGAAAGATACTATGAGTCTTATGTTCAAAATTGTTCCAGTTTAAACAGTCTTATTTTTCACTGTGGTAGGTTAGTAGTTTCCAATTTCTATTGTGCATGTATTTCCCAAGAATTTTGTTTCTAAGAATGCAATTTCTTAGTGAGAAACAGTGCCATAAACCACTGAAATGACTTCCTCATTCCTGTATTTTGGCAAACTCTTTGGCCTAGGATACCTCTTGCACCCAGAAGAACTCTTCCTTTTTTCACCTCAAATGTTTCATTCTCAATATAGAAAATACAGTCACTGTAACAATACTTTAAAATAATTTATATTTTATACTTATAGTGATTTTATAATTATAAAGCAATAGTATCTCAACATTTAGATCAAGGCATTTTAAGTTTTGTATATTGTTTGAAATCTAATTTCAAACAATTGTTTGAAAGCTAAGCAGTGACTTCCTTTTATGCTTCACTTAATTATCAGTGAATAATTGGTGAATCAAATGTTTTATGGATTGAAATTTCCAGGTGATTGATACATGCAACTGATTCACATTAGTTAAAATTACTTAAGACTTGGAGGTCTCTGCCACTTTGAAGGAGCTTCATCCATACCTTTTTTGCATGTGTTTTTAAGTAGCTTGCAGTTCTATTAGTTGAGTTGATGGCAATTGTCTTTGAGCCAGTGAGGATTTAGGGGAACCCTGGCCACCTCATGCGAAGAGTTGACTCATTGGAAAAGACCCTGATACTGGGAGGGATTGGAGGCAGGAGGAGAAAGGGACGACAGAGGATGAGATGGCTGGATGGCATCACTGACTCGATGGCATCACAGACTCGATGGACATGAGTCTGAGTGAACTGCGGGAGTTGGTGATGGACAGGGAGGCCTGGCGTGCTGCGATTCATGGGGTTGCAAAGAGTTGGACACGACTGAGCGACTGAACTGAACTGAACTGAACTGAGAGCTTTTCACCTCTACAGTGGTTAAGCCCCAGCAGTAATGCGGAAGACTGGAAAAGTGGCTGATGGCACTTCTAGAAATAGAGTACTAACCCCTAATCACAAAAATTCCCTCTCTAATAAAACTTCTCTCCAAATGGTAACGTCAACACAATACAATTTTTCTGAGTTCCAGTAATTCATTCAGCAAACACTGAATGCAAAGTAATGAAGGTGATGGGTGACACTGGCTGCCTTAATACAGGCACCCCCAAATCTCAGTAACTTCACATCATAGACATTTATTTCTTGCTCACAGAAAGTTTGAGGTGGCTCTTTGCTGGTGGGTGTAGGGGTGGTGAAGGGGGTGTTTGGCTCCCTGGAGTCACTCAGGGACGCAAGTTGACAGAGGTGCTGCCACCCCTAATGCATGAACTCCACGGTCACCTGGGTCTCAACACCCAGCTGGCAGACAAGGGAGGAGAGAAAAGATGGACTATGAGACGTCTCTGAGAACTACTACAGGAAGTAGAATACATCAAGGATGACCGCAGAAGCTATCTGGGAGGGTCTTATTCCACAGTGTCTCTTCCCAAATGTCTCTTCTTAGTTGGTAATTTGATATCTCCTAGGAGAGGAAACACTGTAAAACTTTTCTCTAAATCTCATAAAGAGGGAAAGCTTTTGCAGACCATGGGCAGAATTTACAAAATAGATTCAAACAAAAATGAAACTTACTGTTCTGAAAGACACTGGAGGATTAGAAAGTTTTAAGTAATAATTTTAAGGATTTTCTCTTTTTCTTTTAAAAATATTACTTGATGACAAAATGATGGTCTATTTTGCCAATATATACATTTTCAGGAATACCATTTTTGGCTAGTGGTGGCAACTATGGCTGGAAAATTTTTCATAGGGGCAGCATTTGGCCTTATATACCTTTATACAGCGGAGCTGTATCCAACCATTGTAAGGTAAGAGTTACTTATTTTTGTGTTGTTTTCTTATTATCTTTCACTTGTGTGTCATAGCCTTACATTTAGTCTCTGAGTATAAATGCCTTCTTTTTGAGGAAGTATAGGAACTCCGAGGTGTGGGAAGATTACATGATGATGCTAATTCTGAATCAGAGGCTTTGTCTATACGTCGTTAGCAAGGATATTAGAGAATTTGTTTTGAAATAGTGCTGTATTGTCCTAAAACCATTTTAAATCTCAAACACGATTGACTTACACCGACTCAGGGCTAATGTTCTAAGGATGTGTCTCTTGACGTCCTGGGGCATGACAAAACACCGCAGATTGAGGGCTTCAAACAATAGGAGTGTGTTTTCTCATGGTTGTGAAGATTAGAAGTCTGAGATCAAGGAGTCTGGCATGTTTGGTTTCTCCCGGGGCCTCTCTCCTAGGCTTAATAAGCGATACTTATTCATGTTGAAGGGCTTCCCTGGTGGCTGCCTGCAATACGGGAGACCTAGGTTTGATCCCTAGGTTGCCCTGGAGGAGGGCCTGGCAACCCACTCCAGTATTCTTGCCTGAAGAATCCCCATGGCAGAGGTGCATGGTGGGCTACAGTCCATGGGGTTGCAAAGAATCGGATATGACTGAGTGAGTAAGCACAGCACACTCATGTTGGAAGCACATTCTTCGCTTCCTGCTAGAGATTCTGTAAGGTTTCTGTAAATAAGTTTTAAAGGAGAGTATATTAAGATGCTGCTTGACTTTAAAAAATTGAAATAGAGTGATCCATAGATATAAATCTTTTGGTTTCCCAAATCCCCACTTCCTATTCTAAATAAACTTCAGCTGTAGAAGACTGATGTTATCCTCAATGTTAGACTGAATGAGTATCGTAAGAGCTTCATCTGCATAGCTGATGAAGACTGATTTACCTTTCTTTTGTCCTGAATTATCTGCGTGTTTGTAGACACTGATATTTCACAGAATGTGAATATAAATCATGAACCTGTGTGCTTAGTTGTTCAGCTGTGTCCGACTCTGTGACCTCATGGACTGTAGCCTGGCAGGCTTCTCTGTCCATGGGATTTTCCAGGCAAGGATACTGGAGTAGGTTGCCATTTCCTCCTCCAGGGGAAATCATGAACAATTACTGAAAAATTAAAGTTAATTTCCAAGTATGTTAAGCTGACGTAAGTTTTAGTATTTATTCTCTGTGGGGAGGGTGGACGGGGACCTGGGCAGCTGTTCCCTCAATGTCCCTGTCTTCTGTTCCTGCTGCTGTCCTAATTTTCTCTGTGTTTCCAGGTCGCTGGCTGTGGGGAGTGGCAGCACGGTGGGCCGTGTGGGAAGCATTGTGGCCCCGCTGTGCATTTATCTCTCCAGCATTTGGATCTTCATGCCACAGGTGTTCATCAATTTATAGAACTTGACTGAGATAGTGGTGAGGCAGAGCAGCTGATTGCCTTCTATATTTTGATTTATTAGGCTCCAGTTTATAATTTGGTTTGGGGATTTCTAGCATTCTTGTTAATAGCTCATCAGTTGTTAAGTAGGGTGGTGGTTGCTGTTTCTCTTGTTTGTTGATTGCCTTCCCCCCTCTCCCCACTGTCAGCGGTTAATTGCAACTTGATCAGCTCAAGTAGGTCCTCTCCTCAGCACATCATGAAGCCAGGAGCTCTGGTTTCTGGTCTCTGAGCCTGTGCTCCTCCATCGGGATCTGCCGGCTGCCTCCCACCCCCAGCCTTTGTGATGTCTGATCAAGGCCAGTTCTGGAGGCTGCTGCTCCTGGAAGAATCTGGTGGTATCTGGTGGAAAGGTGTAGGGGTGTGTGGTTCGCAGCTTCTCTGAAACTTGAGGGGCTCTTCATGGGCGGGGCTGCCTGTGTGCCTCCTGCGGGTGTTGGCAGTGTGAGCTGTTCGCCTGTTGATGAAGCCTGAGGGCACTTTTGCTCAGTTTGCAGATTTCCTTCTGGCCTGGCTGTGAGTTTGGGAAGGCATACGGAGCACTGTTACACAACTGGGGCAGGAGGAAGATGGGTGATGGGAGGTGGGGGGCAGGGAGGTGGGGATGGTGGGGGTGGCTGGAGGTGCTGCAGTGACTCACGGGGAGCCCCAGGAGTGCTGGCCCTCTCCCTCCTCCTCCAGGCTCCCTTTTTGGAACCTCCTGCTTGGAGCTCTCTCTAGGCTGTTTGTTCTCTGTCGTCTCTTTTTCTGATTGCCTCACTCTCCAAGAGCCCTCCTGGCTGTCTTTCCAGATCGCTGTGTGGATAACTGCTCCTGAGTGCTGACTTGACTTCCAAGCTGCAGTCTCACTAGCCCTGTGGATATCCTCCCTGAGCATCTTATAACTTCACCAATTCCCAAACCCAGCTGGTTTATGTTCCCTCCTCCTTCTGTCTCCACCGTGGGGTGGGAGTCCTTGGCCTCCCACATGACACTGGAACGCCAGCTTTTATTCCCCCTCAACCTCCGCTCTTCTCAATCCACGACACCAAATCCTCCTCACTCAAAACCTCCCTATTCACCTGCTTCCAGTCCAGCTCCTCGTCACTGCCTGCCTCCCAGGTTCCCTCCCCTCACTCTACCCCCACCTCACCCCCAACCCCACTCCATCAGGGTTGTTTGCTGAACCTACAGCTCCAGTCCAGCTGCCCCTCACCTTCAGAACAAACCCCAGCTCTGCTTGATCCTCATATCCTTTCCAGATTGACCCCTCCCCATCTTCCCTGTTTTGTTTCTTCACACACTTCCTGCGCCTTTCACACCCACCCTGCTCTCACTGATACCCTGCACCACCTCCTCTGCTGGAACATCCCCTCTGCAGAGAATGCTTCTTGCCCACCTCCCCCAAGCTTTCATGTACCTTTTTTTTCCTTAAGAGAAAGAGACCCCTTTTCCTCAGACTTTCTGCAACAATACATGTTAAAACCAGGAAAACTGATGGGGCTAATTGACTAAACCAGGACCCCCTCCTGTGGAAGAGGGAGGGACAGGCTTCTGGGGTGCAAGCAGTGTTTCCTTGTGGGTGATCAAGACCATGATAATTATTTCTTTTCTTTTCAAACTTTAAACTTTTGTATTAGGGTATAGCCTATTAACAATGTTATGGTAGTTTCAGGTGAACAGCGAAGGGACTCTGCGTACATATATGTGTATCCATTCTCCCCCAAAACCCCCTCTCATCCAGGCTGCTTCATAACATTGAGAAGAGTTCTATGTGCCGTACGATAGGTCCTTGCTGGTTATCCATTTTAAATATAGCAATGTGTACTATCAGTTCAGTTCAGTTCAGTCGTTCAGTCGTATCTGACTCTTTGCGACCCCATGAATCGCAGCATGCCAGGCCTCCCTGTCCATCACCAACTCCCAGAGTTCACTCAAACTCACGTCCATCGAGTTGGTGATGCCATCCAGCCATCTCATCCTCTGGCGTCCCCTTCTCCTCCTGCCCCCAATCCCTCCCAGCATCAGAGTCTTTTCCAATGAGTCAGCTCTTCGCATGAGGTGGCCAAGTACTGGAGTTTCAGCTTTAGCATCATTCCTTCCAAAGAATACCCAGGACTGATCTCCTTTAGGATGGACCGGTTGGATCTCCTTGCAGTCCAAGGGACTCTCAAGAGTCTTCTCCAACACCACAGTTCAAAAGCATCAATTTTTCGGCACTCAGCTTTCTTCACAGTCCAGCTCTCACATCCATACATGATCACTGGAAAAACCATAGCCTTGACTAGATGGACCTTTGTTGGCAAAGCAATGTCTCTGCTTTTTAATATGCTATCTAGGTTGGTCATAACTTTCCTTCCAACGAGTAAGCATCTTTTAATTTCATGGCTGCAATCACCATCTGCAGTGATTTTGGAGCCCCCAAAAATAAAGTCAGCCACTGTTTCCACTTATTTCTTAAACTGTACATTTGTTTTATGCATTTAAAACTTATATTTATGGTAGATAGGTAGATAGATATAGACCTTTTTTTTTTTTTCCTTTTTAAGAAGTAAATCCAAGAACCGTTAGGACCCAGGCTGCCTCAGAAGCTGGCAGTGCATCTGGGTCAGAACCGTGAAGGGCTCCCAGAACTGGAAGATGCATTATGGCTGCAATTTCTCTCCAGTACTCCTATGAGGTCCCTTTCACAGCATCTTCCCAGGTTTGCCGGAGAGCATTTTCCTGGATGATGGTGTCCTGGAGCTTTAAGTGGCTGTGACTTACACAGCTGGGGAGCTGAGACCAGAACTGGACCCACTTGCCTCATTTCCAGTTTGTCCTCCTGCTCTGACTCTGCTGGATGACTAGTGGGGGCCGAATGCTCTGGGGGTATAGATGAGGCAGCCCCTGTGTATTGATAGCTTTTAAGACATGGAGCAAACCCCACTTCTTCAGGAAGGCCACCCAGACCCAGTGACCCAATCTCCCTCTTTCCCAGGTCTGCATAGCGTTTTGTGTGTACCCTTTCCACAGCCTGCTGTGGCAGTCTGGCTGTAACATTTGCACATGTCTTTGTCTCCCAGTTAAACCGTTGAACTCTTGCAGAACAGGGCATTTTCTATCACCAAAATTGGGTCCAGTAAAACATTTCTCTTACTTTGTGTGCCATTCATGTTATAATTTATAATATTTAACATTTTAAATCAGATACACTGGCTTTTATAATTTAGATTTGCTCTAAGCAACAATAACAGTGAAATCATGGGTGTTGTACTAGTTACATGGAGAAGGAAATGGCAAATCACTCCAGTATTCTTGCCTGGGAAATCCCATGGACAAGGGAGTCTGGTGGGCTACAGTCCATGGGGTTGCAAAGGGTCAGATACTATTGAGCAACTAACACACATGCACACTAGTTATATGTCTTATACACTAGCAAAATCCTACAAGTAATAAATTGTTTGAGATGACCTTAAAAAAAAAATCACTGTGCACCCACAGGTGGTATGCGTCTGCTTTTTGGGAATCATTGGTTCAATGTGTTTCTCTCTTATGTCCCAGCAACAGGCACCCAGTCAAGTGTGCTTAATTGGGGGAGTTGGGTCTGGCCTACACAAGAAAAGATTTTTGAGAGCTCACTATTCTTTTTTAGGGCATGGACTTTTCCAGAAGCATCTCCTTTGTGCTAGAACTTTCAGTTCAGTTCAGTTCAGTCACTCAGTCATGTCTGACTCTGTGACCCCATGAACCACAGCACACCAGGCTTGCCTGTCCATCATCAACTCCTGGGGTTCACCCAAACCCATGTCCATTGAGTTGGTGATGCCATCCAGCCATCTCATCCTCTGTCATCTCCTTCTCCTCCTGCCCTCAATCTTTCTCAGCATCAGGGTCTTTTCAAGTGAATCAGCTCTTCACATCAGGTGGCCAAAATACTGGAGTTTCAACTTCAACATCAGTCCTTCCAATGGACACCCAAGACTGATCTCCTTTAGGATGGACTGGTTGGATCTCCTTGCAGTTCAAGGGACTCTCAAGAGTCTTCTCCAACACCACAGTTCAAAAGCATCAATTCTGCAGCACTCAGCTTTCTTTACAGTCCAACTCTCACATCCATACATGACCAAAGGAAAAACCATAGCCTTGACTAGATGGACCTTTGTTGACAAAGTAATGTCTCTGCTTTTTAATATGCTGTCTAGGTTGGTCACAACTTTCCTTCAAAGGAGTAAGCATCTTTTAATTTCATGGCTGCAGTCACCATCTGCAGTGATTTTGGAGCCCCCCAAAATAAAGTCAGCCACTGTTTCTCCACCTATAGCCATGAAGTGATGGGACCAGATGCCATAATCTTCATTTTCTGAATGTTGAGCTTTAAGCTAACTTTTTCACTCTCCTCTTTCATTTTCTTCAAGAGGCTCTTTAGTTCTTCACTTTCTGCCATAAGGGTGGTGTCATCTGCATATCTGAGGTTATTGATATTTCTCCCAGCAATCTTGATTCCAGCTTGTGCTTCATCCAGCCCAGCGTTTCTCATGATGTACTCTGCACAGAAGTTAAATAAGCAAGGTGACAATATACAGCCTCGACTTACTCCTTTTCCTATTTGGAACCAGTCTGTTGTTCCATGTCCAGTTCTAATTGTTGCTTCCTGACCTGCATACAGGTTTCTCAAGAGGCAGGTGAGGTGGTCTGGTATTCCCATCTCTTTCAGAATTTTCCACAGTTTATTGTGATCCACACAGTCAAAAGCTTTGGCATAGTCAATAAAGCAGAAGTAGACGTTTTTCTGGAACTCTCTTGCTTTTTCTGTGATCCAGTGGATGTTGGCAATTTGATCTGTAGTTCCTCTGCCTTTTCTAAAACCAGCTTGAACATATGGAAGTTCATGGTTCATGTATTGCTGAAGCCTGGCTTGGAGAATTTTGAGCATTGCTTTACTAGCATGTGAGATGAGTTCAATTGTGCGGTAGTTTGAGCATTTTTTGGTATTGCCTTTCTTTGGGATTGGAATGAAAACTGACCTTTTCTAGTCCTGTGGCCACTGCTGAGTTTTCCAAATTTGCTGACATATTGAATGCAGCACTTTCACAGCATCATCCTTTAGGATTTGAAATAGCTCAACTGGAATTCCATCACCTTCGCAAGCTTTGTTCGTAGTGATGCTTCCTAAGGCCCACTTGACTTCACATTCCAGGATGTCTGGCTCTAGGTGAGTGATCACACCTTCGTGATTATCTGGGTCATGAAGATCTTTTTTGTACAGTTCTTCTGTGTATTCTTGCCACCTCTTCTTTATATCTTCTGCTTCTGTTAGGTCCATACCATTTCTGCCCTTTATTGAGCTCATCTTTGCATGAAATGTTCCCTTAGTATCTATAATTTTCTTGAAGAGATCTCTAGTCTTTCCCATTCTATTGTTTTCCTCTATTTCTTTTCATTGATCACTGAGGAAGGCTTTCTCATCTCTTGCTATTCTTTGGAACTCTGCATTCAGATGCTTATATCTTTCCTTTTCTCCTTTGCTTTTCGCTTCTCTTCTTTATGTTCCTCATTAATAGAAGATGAAAGTGGAAAAAGTGTTTTTTAAAAAAAAGCCAAGACACACAGAAGAAGATAGATAAATCTATAAAAGCAAACTGGTATAAAGTCACTAAAACCAAATAAAGATTTTTTTAAGGTTATCCATAAAGATCCATTACAGACTACAAAGTTAAAAGGGGTTTTTAATTTTATATAACAGCTACTCTAATAGTGCTTGTTATATGACAAGCTCTCTTTTACTTGCTTTACGAAAAGCAGTCTTCATAGAATGTTGTTTTTGTTCAGTTGCTCAGTTGTGTCCAACTCTTTGGGACCTCATGGACTGCAGTACACCGGGTTTCCCTGTCCTTCACTACCTCCCGGAGTTTGCTCAAACTCATGTCCACTGAGTCAGTGATACCATCCAACCATCTTTTCCTCTGTAGCCTACTTCTTCTCCTGCCCTCAAGCTTTCCCAGCATCAGGGTCTTTTCCATTCATAGAATGTAGGTGCTGTTTTTGCTATCAGTATTAAATGACATGTTCTGTGCTGTGCTTAGTCACTTAGTCATGTCTGACTCTTTGTGACTCCATGGACTATAGCCCGCCAGGCTCCTCTGTCCATGGGGATTCTCCAGGCAAGAATACTGGAGTGGGTTGCCATGCCCTCCTCCAGAGGATCTTCCCAACCCAGGGATCGAACCCATGTCTCTTACATTGTAGGTGGATTCTTTACCGTCTGAGCCACCAGGGAAGCCCTTAAATGACATACTTGGGTTCAAATCCAAATACCATGCCTTTTTCGTAGGTTAAACAAACAGTCCTAAAGGGGATGCAGAGAAACAAATTCTTCCACCTTGACCCTCATCCCCCCTTCCCTGGGACCACCTCTGTCATCCGGGTCTTGTGTGTATTTGCAAAAATATTCTGTGAATGTGCTTCCTTTGGAAGTAGCAGATGTTGCTTATTATTTTTAATGAGTAAAAAAATAAATTATTAAATTTCTCATTAAGCTTATTTATGGATGTTAAACTGCCCAGGGAGCCAGTATTTTCCTTTTGAGGACTAGACATAATTGTCTAGAAGATAAGTTTGTATTTTCTCTTTCTAAAAGAACCGCATGAGCATCATTCCTTCTGTTGCTTTTATTTTCAACCATTATTTTTTAGTAATCTAAGGAAAAAAGTGGACATCTAATTCACATAATCTTTGTATTCGTGAACTCATTTGGCAAAGGTTGAGTGTTGATTTTGAATTAGGCGATAAGGAGCAGGGATGAAAGAGACAGCATTTGTCCTGAAAGATGTCCAGACCGGTGTGGAAGGTAGAGGTCCCAGAGAAGAGGGCTGGGGTAGGGAATGTTGGGGTTATGGGGTTGCAGGAGAGGGCTACCAACCCAGCTAGGGCCAGAGGAGAAGTTTCCTGCAGGAGGGGCCTTTCATCTGTGTCTGGAGGGGCTGGTGAGAGTCAGCCAGGTGGAAGAGAAGATAAGGGAATTCCATGCAGAGGTAACAGAAAGGCGAAAACTTAGAGGGGAAAAGAAACATGGCCAGTTTGGATCGGGGTGCTGGCATTGCTGCTAACACCCAGGGTGGGTTGTGGGTGTCAGGAGGTAAGGGTGAAAGGATGCAGGGATCTCAAAGGAGGTCAGAATATCAGACTAAAGGCAGGTTGGAGCAGACAGGATGGAAAAGTGTTACCCTCTGGACCCGTGACAAGTTGGGTATGGTGGAGGGGGGCAGCAGGAGGGGTGGAAGGTTGTTCTCAGGGCTGTAGGGGACTCTAGGAGGAGCAATCAGGCTGAGGTGGGGAGGAACAGTGCACTTGAATTTGGGTGAGGAGTGGGAGGTGCCTGCTTGATGGCTGGAGACGGGGCAGCCGGGTGGGGGCCGGGGGAGGCTGGTGCCTTTACAGGTTTGGAACTCCGAGGGGCACAGGCTTGAGAGTCAGCTAATGAAGGGTGAGGGGAAAGGGAGGGGGACTGAAGAGCAGAAGCCTGGAAACAGTGGCGTTTAGCGCCTGATGGGAAGAGGGGTTCAGGGCAGAAACTGAGGGGGCAGCAGGGGAGGTGACCAGGACCCCAAAGGAGGTGGGGAGGCGAGGAAGGCAGAACAGGCAAACGGCCGGCAGGTTTGGCAG
This sequence comes from Budorcas taxicolor, assembly GCF_023091745.1. Taxonomy (NCBI): domain Eukaryota; kingdom Metazoa; phylum Chordata; class Mammalia; order Artiodactyla; family Bovidae; genus Budorcas; species Budorcas taxicolor. Next base: position 31,424,352 of record NC_068918.1, read on the forward strand.
CTAGGAATCTGGCCTGGGAAGAAGCGTCCATGGGCATTGGGAGAGGGCCATGCTGCTGGGGGGCGGGGGAGGCGGGGGCGGGCAGCATGGAAGGAGAAGCAGGGACTGCTGCGGAGAAGATGGGCGGGGGCTGCAGTGGATGTGGGCTGAGGCGGAGAGTCTCTTGCTTGTTTCGGAAGATAGAGAGCAGTAATGGCAGCTACCGTTTATTGGCTCCTCAACTGTCACTGTTTGAAGTGCCCTACATGTGTTATTTAATTTAATCCTTTCAACAGTCCTTTGGGGGCAGGTAGTACTATTATTTCCATTTTGCAGATAAGGAAACTGAGGAGCAAAAAAATTAAGTCACCTGCCCAGGGCCACACAGGTAGCAAGTACAAGTTCCCTGGCAGAGTGGGTACAGAGATTGTAAGAGGCTCAAGAAATTTATTTTTATTGAGGGAAACTAGCCAGTGGAAAGGAAAAGATCAAAAGTTTGTGAGAAAGAAGGGAGATCTATTGATGCAGGAAGACCCCACCCCTCCACAGCCCAGCCCCAGGAGAAGGTGAGAGGAGACAAAGGCTCCTCCTGGCCAGGGGGAGGGAGAGGTGGGATGGAGGGGGTTGTTGGGGTGCTTGTGTGGGGTAGCGAGGACTGGCCAAGGGGGTGGAGGACCTGCTTGGAGTGAAAGGAGAGATGCAAGGTTCTGAGTTTATTCAGTGCCTGGCTATTCTCACTACTCACTACTACGCTTGCTCCTTGGAAGAAAAGTTATGACCAACCTAGACAGCATATTGAAAAGCAGAGACATTACTTTGCCAACAAAGGCCCATCTAGTCAAAGCTATGGTTTTTCCAGTGGTCATGTATAGATATGAGAGTTGGACTATAAAGAAAGCTGAGTGCTGAAGAATTGATGCTTTTGAACTAAGGTGTTGGAGAAGACTCTTGACAGTCCTGTGGGCTGCAAGGGGATCCAACCAGTCCATCCTAAAGGAGATCAGTCTTGGGTGTCCATTGGAAGGACTGATGTTGAAGCTGAAACTCCAATACTTTGGCCACCTGATGCAAAGAGCTGACTCATTTGAAAAGACCCTGCTACTGGGAAAGATTGAAGGCAGGGGGAGAAGGGGACAACAGAGGATGAGATGGCTGGATGACATCACCGACTCAATGGACATGAGTTTGAGTAAACTCTGGGAGTTGGTGATGGACAGGGAGGCCTGGCATGCTGCAGTCCATGGGGTCACAAAGAGTCAGACACAGCTGAGTGACTGAACTGAACTGATTCTCACTACCAAGTTAAAAAAGAAAATCCACTCTTGTCTTAAATTGTCCATTTGATTCTATTTCTTGTTTAGACTTGTTCAGTGTTTTTCAGACCCTGACAGAGGTCTCTCTTGGGATTTCTACGTCCTTTGCAATATCACTTTAAATTCTGTTACTGTTTCTTGGCTTACTCATGCATTTCTGGAATTAGGTTATCAGTGTTTTGCAAAACAAGTCAAGAACTGTCTTCCCAGGTCACATCTGTACTTGATGTGGCCTCACGTCATGTCTCAGTTTGCACTGTACCTCAGAGACTATAAAAGCACCAAATATGCAGATTTATCAGAAAGCCCATGCCTTAATTTATTTTTATGGGCTCTTCTCAGTACTTTTTGCTAAAGGAGTTTAAATTATGCAAAGACAAAGTTTCTACAGACTATATTCAGATTTAGTTCTAAAACCCACCCATATATTCATAGTGATCAACAGAGAAGAGATATGCAGACTTTAGTTTTTTAATGTGATTTGCATTTTTGAAAGCAAACACCTTGATGGTAATCTAAAAGTTTACCTTTCATGTGTCAAAACCTGGAAGGTAAAGAAATACTGAATTTTTATAGGAAATCACTTGGAAACTGTCGTTCCCCCCACACAAAGTAGCAGCTAGTTTCCATTGCCTCTGTTTTGTTTCCCCCTAAATGCTGCAGATTTTGGTTCATTGAACTGTTCATTCGTGCATGCATGCATTTATTCAGTCCCCACCATTTACTGAATGCTGATAGCATGTCCATTATTGGGGGCAGGAGCAGGGTTGACTAAGACAGTCCCTGACCATCAGGTCCAAAGCCAAGATGCTGGGCTCTCCCACGAGACTCTGGAGCCTGGCAAGACAGGGCAGGGAGTTTTTTTTTTTTTTCTTCAGTGTAGCTCCTAGGACTGTGCCTCAGTTCAGTTCAGTTCAGTCACTCAGTCATGTCTGACTCTTTGCAACCCCATGAATTGCAGCTCGCCAGGCCTCCCTGTCCATCACCAGCTCCTGGAGTTCACTCAGACTCACGTCTGTCGAGTCACCTACAAGAGTAATAATGCAGGCAGTAACTGGGATTTATTGAGTAGGTGCTCCACGGTGGTTGATGAATGATCAGATTAAGCTTAGTCAACTAATTAAAAGTAACCCAAAAAGTCTTACTACTGAGAAACAAAAATGCCAGCTGTTATGTCAATTTCAGTTCTATTGCCCTCTGAACAAGGTTCAGAAATGATTATTGTCTGAAGGGTACATTTCTTTCTCGATGTGTCACTTTTGTTTTTTTTTTTGCTTCCTTCTAGTTGCTTGTTGGGACTTTGGCCTTAGTGAGTGGAGTTCTAACATTCTTGCTTCCGGAAACCCTCAGGAGGCCTCTGACAACTACTTGGGAGGAGACTGAAAAAGAGAGCAGTTCAGGCAAATTACTTTCCACAACCAGTAATACTGTGTTAGAAAATGTCGCAGTGGAGAACTCTGAGGATTCTAGTCTTGATAAATAAACAGGCCAGAAGTGCTGTCCAGCACCCAAAATGTTGTTTAATGCTTTTGTGTTAGAGGAACATTATTCTCATCTCCTGCATGTCATGTATATGTGTCTTTGTAAAGTTTTTGTAAGAAAGTTTTGAAATGGTTGTTTTGTAAAAGTAGAAGAAATAAAACGCAAGATGAGAATTCTCTCTTTTTTTATACTGCTTTCTTATTGCCACAAAATATTTTTCCGTGTTTGTTCTTCTGAGTCACTAATTCTTGCAGGACTGAGGGACTGGTACACAGCTCCCTTCAGTACTGGGTCCCCCTCCCCCCAACACCTGGACTGTTGACTGGGAGGAGGGGGCATGTGAGAGTGTGTTTCTTTTGACAAAGCCACTTGCTGATTCTATTTATGATATTCCTTCCTCTCTTAGGAGAATCATAGCTCTAAATTCAAGTCTTTTTAAAAAATGTTCCATCAAAAAACACTTTAACTATAAAAACTGTAGTTATCTTGCTTTCCAGCACGCCGAGGGCTTGAATGTATGGACAAAGTACTTATGTTTGGTCTACTTAAGGGACTCACACTTGGTAGGGGCCAGGAGTGAGTTTTTTGTCTGAATTTCCTATTTTTCCTAAATTTACCGAATTCTCCCCATACATCTCATTCCTTGTGCATAGCTGTGGCATTTTGGTGTTGCAAAAGTATTGCAAATTTTTTTAACTTTGTAGATCATCTAGGAAATTGACATCTGGATGTGTCCAGATATAAAATATGTGTCCCAATATAAAATAATAAAATATAAAATATTTTAAAAATATTAAAATATAAATATTAAATATTATATAATATAAATGTTTAAATAAATATATTTAAATAATAAATAAATAAATAATAAATAAATAAATAAATAATAAATAAATAATAAATAAATATGTGTCCCAATATAAAATAATAAAATATAAAATATTTTAAAAAATATTAAAATATAAATATTAAAATATAAATATTAAATATTATATAATATAAATATTTAAATAAATATATTTAAATAATAAATATATAAATAAATAATAACAAATAAATAAATAATAATAAATAATAAATAATAATAAATAATAAATAATAAAAATAAATAAATAAATAATAAGTAAATATGTGTCCCAATATAAAATAATAAAATATAAAATATTTTTTAAAAATATTAAAATATAAATATTAAAATATAAATATTAAAATATAAAATATTTTAATAAAATATAAAATTTTTTTAACTTTGTAGATCATCTAGGAAATTGACATCTGGATGTGTCCAGATATAAAATATGTGTCCCAATATAAAATAATTTTTTAGTATTGTTACCTTTTAAAAATAATTTATAGAAAGGTTTTACTTTCTTTAAAGTAATAAATTTTGTTTCCTCAGCTTCACTTATATTTTGCAAAACAGTGTAAGATCCTAAACATTTCAACTGCAGAAATATGGCATATGGTATTATCTGTTATAGAAGTATGCATTCCATATAAGTTGCACATAGGTTTTGGGTATTTTCTTTACTTGGATTTCATCAGAAGTTCATTATTTATTTTTCTTTGCTCTTGAAATTTAGCTCTTGGATACATCTTATGTCCAGTATATTAAAATTAAGGAAGCATTAGTGTTATCTGTAGAGGCAAGTGAAAGAAAGATTAAGACAATTGTAAAGGAGTACGTCAAGGCTGTATATTGTCACCCTACTTATTTAACTTATATGCAGAGTACATCATGAGAACCGCTGGGCTGGAGGAAGCACAGGATGGAATCAAGATTGCTGGGAGAAATATCAGTAACCTCAGATATGCAGATGACACCACCCTTATGGCAGAAAGTGAAGAGGAACTAAAGAGCCTCTTGATGAAAGTGAAGGAGGAGAGTGAAAATGTTGGCTTCAAGCTCAACATTCAGAAAAGAAAGATCATGGCATCCAGTCCTATCACTTCATGGAAATAGATGCGGAAACAGTGGCTGACTTTATTTTGGGGGGCTCCAAAATCACTGCAGATGGTGACTGCAGCCATGAAATTAAAAGATGCTTACTCCTTGGAAAGAAAGTTATGACCAACCTAGACAGCGTATTAAAAAGGAGAGACATTACTTTGTCAACAAAGGTCCATCTAGTCAAGGCTATGGTTTTTCCTTTGGTCATGTATGGATGTGAGAGTTGGACTATAAAGAAATCTGAATGCAGAAGAATTGATGCTTTTGAGCTGTGGTGTTGGAGAAGACTCTTGAGAGTCCCTTGGACTGCAAGGAGATCCAACCAGTCCATTCTAAAGAAGATCAGTCCTGGGTGTTCATTGGAAGGACTGATCATGAAGCTGAAACTCCAATACTTTGGCCACCTGCTGTGAAGAGCTGACTCATTTGGAAAGACCCTGATGCTGGGAAAGATTGAGGGCAGGAGAAGAAGGGGACAACAGAGGATGAGATGGTTGGATGGCATTACTGACTCAATGGACATGGGTTTGGGTGGACTCCGGGAGTTGGTGATGGACAGGGAGGCCTGGCATGCTGGGGTTCCTGGGGTTGCAAAGAGTCAGACACCACTGAGCAACTGAACTGAACTGAAAGATACTGTAGCTTGAAAAAGGGATTTGACTTGAGTTATTTAGACTTTTTATATTAATTCAGTTCCCTGGATAATCACTCAATTCTTCACTTGGCCTTTCTGCTTGTAAAATAAGAATAAAAAACTTTTTTCCTTTTGTAAAAGAAAGGAAAAAAAAAAGGGTATGAGAAGAAAGGAGAAAGACATTTTAAAATCCTTTCTGTCATCTTATTTTGTCTCCCTTTCTTTTGTTCCTTCAAACTCAGCTTGTTCTCCTGTCATTTAGAGTTTTCATTTTAGTTAATATTTGATATTTTATTGACTTTCTTTTTATGTTCCGGGTTAGTTTGCTAGGTAAAGTACCATAGACAAGGTGATTTAAACAATGGAAACTTATTTCTCACAGTTTTAGCGGTTGGAACTCCAAGGTTAAGGTGTTGGCAAGGTAGATTTTGCTCTGAGGCTTCTTCTCTTAGCTTGCAGGCCGCCACCATCTTGCTGTGTGCTCCTATAACCTCTTTTGCTTACGCAGGGAAGAGTGACAGAGGGTGGTGGGGGAGATGAGAGAGCAGGTGTTTTGTTGCCCCTTCTTATAAGGGTACTAATCCCCACTCTCATGACCTCATTGAATTCTACATTTAGTCCATAATACTCATGTGTGTGTTTGGTGTATGCACACGAAGTCACTTCAGTGATGTCCGGCCCTGCGTCCCTATGGAATGTAGCCCCACCGGGCTCCTCTGTCCATGGGATTCTCCAGGCAAGAATACTGGAGTGGGTAGCCATGCCCTCCTCCAGGGGATCTTCCAGACCTAGGGATCGAACCTGTGGCTCCTGCACGTCCTGCATTGCAGGCAGATTCTTTACCTTTGAGCCACCAATGTCCAGTCAAAAAAAAAAAAAAAAAACCATCACATTTTGCACTGGCAGTGGAAGCAGGAGATATAGGCTTGGGACTCCCAGCCCAGTGATGGCAGTGACTGATCTCTAGGTAATTCCTCCTCCATTGATTCTACCAATCCTTCCTATACTTTTGTAACTAATGCCCCATATTAAATTTCTCCTTACTTGAAATATCTCAGAGTTTTATGTTTTCCTATTAAGTTGCTAATTATTTTCTACTGCTTATTGCTAACATAAAGGAAGGTGCTTGATTTTTGTATGTTACTGTCTCAACCTTCATAAAAAGTGTTATTAACTCCAAAGGAAAAGAAAAAATACAGCATAACAATTCACAAATATTAGTCATAGAGAAAGCCAAACACACTTTGTTCCTCTAGCATTTCTTAATATGTACAGCCTTCTGATTTTATACTTGAAAAAGAGTAATGTTGTATATCTGTAATAACGTGTGCTCAGTTGTGTCCGACTCTTTGTGACCCCATGGAGTGTAGCCCACCAGGCTCCTCTGTGCATGGGATTTTCCAGGCAAGAATACTGGAGTGGGTTGCCATTTCCTACTTTAGATATTGATAATCGTTGGAACCTGGTCATGTATGAGGCACATCACATCTATCTCTGGTTGTAAGCATTTCAAGGAGCACTTTACCACAGAATCGGAAAGCTCAGAGGAGAGCCCACATACTCGTAGGTAAACTTCAGGCAGGTGGCCTTGTTACCAGTGGAGGCATGTGGATAAAACACAAAACAAAGTAAACCTGGCCATCAGCCTTCTCACCTGGGCAAATCAATTTCTCTCTGCTTCAGTATTTTCATTAGAAAATTCAGGATCATATTAAAACATCACTTCTTTATCCACATATCTCCACTGCCCCTTACACTTCTTTGCCTGTTGAGGTCAAGTCGATACATGGACCACAGTTACGCTGAACTGGTAATAAGGTCACCAGAGATACTATATATTTACATCATTTAATGCCACACTGCACAGCCCAGATACTGTACTGTGCCGTTTCTCCACGCACTTTGTATGATTCCACCATGCTGTCAAGGAGAGTGTGGCGGGCGTCCTGTCCAGCCTTGGTCTTGGCCAGTCAGCATTTAGAGCCTGTCATGCTGTCCCTGTTCTGAATCAATTGTGTCCTACAATGTACATTTCTCCCTCGAGGACTCTGCAGTTTAGATGGTTCTGGTGGCGGTTTTGGCCCATAATAGCTGCAGTGAAGACTTGCGAGCTCAGTCACTTCAGTTGTGTCCAACTTTTTGCGACCCTGTGGACTGTAGCCCACCAGGTTCCTCTGTCCATGGGATTTTCCAGGCAAGAATACTGGAGTGGGGTGACATTTCCTTCTCCAGGAGATTTTCCCGACTGAGGGATTGAACCTGCATCTCCTGCATTGCAGACAGGTTCTTTACCCACTAAGCTGGGAAGCCTGCAGGGAAGATTTGCTGTGAGGCTAATAAAGCACAAAGACTTACTTACTTCCCTTACTTGCACACGCTTTTGAGAAAGACCTTAGCAATCATTTGGTCATAAATCTTGGTAAATTTTATAAATTTTGCAAAAGTAATATATAGTAACTGCGATCAGTGAAGACGGCTCTTTCCACTCTTTTCCTTCTGTAATAGGTCATCGCTATCAGACGGCATCAAAGTGTTGGCAGACATTTTTTTCTTTAATGATTTTGTGTATAGACATAAAAGAGAGCTTTTAAAACTGTAGAACTTCAGACCCCCTAAAAGCTGAATCTGTCCTCCTCCCCCCACCTCTCCAATCTTTGTTAAAAGCTATGTTGTTAGGTTTAAGTTCGTATTAAAAATATACTCTGAATGTATTTAATTGAATGGTCAGTTCTGAGGACTGACTTGTCCCCTTTTGATCACTCTTATCAAGTATTTACTTACCACATACTCAATACAAAGAGTTCATTCTATAAAATGGCAATATGCAAAGAGGGGTACCTAGATTCTTGTGGGTGGTTAAGAGAAACTTTTTTTATTTAAGATTGTGGATGCTGACTTAGAAGCCATGGTAACTATGGCTAACGATGGTTACTCCTCCAACTGAGTGCCTGGGAGTTGTAGTTGTTCATTCTTATCTGAATTTGTCAGAAGTCAGTAACGGCTGCTCATTTTATCTCTGAAGTCCACACTGCACCAGTATATAATGACAGTTTCTGTTTCCTAAAGTAACTCCATCCTCTTCATTCATTCCCTGCCTCTCCCTGAGCCCACCTACCCCATTAGGGACCAAATGCCAGAGATTTTCTTGGATGAACAGTTAAGTCTTAAAAATATTATTTATAAGGAAGAAAGAGTTCAATCATAGACTCTGCTTTCCTTCTGTGTCCAAGTCAAAGCTAAGCCAATGTATCAGAGGCTTCAGTCTCCCTAAACTCACCCCTTCCATGCTTTCCTGCCGTAATCTGCAGCCATACAAGGCTGAATCCCTGGTCCCATGAGCCTCATATCCTCAATAGCCTTCAAAGAATGGAAGTTCTCTCGGCTTAAAGGCCTTGATTTCCTGGCAAACTAACTCACCAGCAAGGCTAACGTGTCTCGAGCAGTGCAGGAGGAGCTGGTGGGCAGGGCGGGCCCCAACACACTGCACAGATAGAGCTCTGGGGACCTCCAGAGCCCAAAGTAAATTTGGGCTGAAAAACTCTTGGAGAGGAGTGTGAAGCTGACCTCACCTACAGTCTCAGGGAGATCACATCAACATCAGATCAACATCAACTCCTGGACCTCAGCCCCTTGGCATCCACACGTCTGTGAGTCTATCTCTGTTCTGTAGATAAGTTCATTTGTGTCGTGCTTTAGATTCCACACGCAAGTTATTTGTATGATGTTTGTCTTTTCCTGACTTTGTTGGGTATGATAATCTCTAGGTCAATCCATGTTGCTGCAGATGGTGTTATTTCATTCTTTGGTCGACTGGTATTCTATTGTATGTATGTCCCGCCTCTTGTTTATTCATTCCTCTGTCATTGGACATTTAGGTTGCTTCCATGTCTTGGCTATTGAAAATAGTGCTGCTATGAATACAGGCATGAATGTCTCTCTTTAAATTATAGTTTGTCTGGATATATGCCCAGGAGTGGGATTGCTGGATCCTAAGGCAACTCTACTCTTAGGGTTTAGAGGCACTTCCATACTGTTCTCCCTAGTGGCTGCACCAATTTACATTCTTGTCAATGTAGGGTCAGTGTAGGAGGGTTCCCCTTTTCCCACACCCTCTCTAGCATTGGTTATTTGTAGAAGGAATTTTGAGCAGATGCTCAAAAAATTTATTTCATTCCTGATTTCAGATGAGGAAACTGAATCTCAGAAGTAAGGTGGCTTGTTCAAAGTAAAACAGACAGGTCTCCTGATACCAAAGTACGTGCTTTTGTTAAATCACGTACTTTGAGCCTTGGAATTTGAGCCTTGGAATCTAACACTCATATGAAATTTTGCCACTAAAGAGACTTTGGGCCTGTCCTTAGTCGTTTGGAGCCTCTATTTGCTCATCTATAGATTGGGAATAATATTAATAATAATAGTACCTACCTCATAGGCTGATTGTGTTATATGGTGTCATGCATGTGTCTGGCAAAGGGTTAGTGCTAAATACATATTAGTTACAACATTATTATCACTATTTGGACACTTCAAACTGCTTCCCTGTAAACAAACTTGTTGACTGTAAAGTGTGTACTGCACATGGACACTCAGCAAATATTTGAATACACGGGCAAAAACAATCATTTGATTCTTATCCTAGATTACCTTCTGAATCATTTTTCCAGCCGCAATCAGGTCATCAACTTAATGACCAACAAGCATTATTCTGCCCTCACGCTCCCCCCTCCCCTAACTGCCCCCTGCACCAGCTGACCCAGCAGAGCCAGGCACCAGTGGGAGAGGGCAGCCAACACTGGGCAGCAAACAGGGAAAACAGTGTCTGCTTCTAGTCAGGACTTGCTGGAATTTGAACAGGTTCACCCCTTATTTGCCACGCTTACAAATCAGCTGGAGAAATACCAGACATGTGGCAAGGCAGAGGGTTAGTAAACTAGAAAGAGAAGGGCTGCCAAGCATGGGCCAGCCAGGGGACCGGCAGAGCTGCAGTTCCACGGGCGAGAGGAGGTCAACTGCTCATTTCTCTGGAGAATAAATGACAGAGACACAGGCGAATGGGCCAATGGAGGTTAAGCACAGAGGGAATGTCCTTAATAAACTCCCCAATGGGAAGCAGTTTTGCTTTTCCTGGCCCTCAGGGCGCTAGACCAGCCACTAGCTGGGAAAACAAGTGCTGGTGCCAGAGCCTTCTGTGGGTTCCAAGGCTGCTTTTTCAGAGACAGGTACTCGAATCCTCCCTGCTTTCGGCTCAGGGGTGGTTCTGGACCTACTCCATGAGTTTGGGGTATGTCTCCGTGGGGTCAGGTGACAGTGATTCACAGGTCACTGAGCCAGAAAGTACCAACCTTGCTGGGTCATTTTTTCTTTCCTGGTAGCTGGATATTCTCAGCCATGGGTTACTTCCCCTCTCAATTTATTTGAGCTATTTTAAGAAAGTTTCTGGGAAGGGGAGGCCATTGTGAAATAAGAAAGCTGGTAAGGGGACAGGTGTCTGCTTTCTGCCTCTGGGGGATATGCACGGGGCTACACTCCAAAAGCTTGCCCCTCACAAGCCTGCTGCTTCCCCGGGACCCTTCCCGTCTCTTCCCTCTGCCCTGGCAATCCTGTTCTTTCTCAGCTAACCAGCCCACTGGGGAGCAATCAGATAAACGTATGGCTGATGAAACCGCACAGTGCCTGAGAAACCGAAATAACATGCAACCATATTGGAAGACTCTGAAATATCTCAGTGTCAGAGACCTTCAGAGAGAGAAGCGAGCACTGACTGCCTTTGCCCTGCTCACAGTGAAGGAGCCACCCCGCCCCCTCCTGAGAAAAGGTGAATTTTATGCGCAGGTGGCCATGATTTGTACCACGTGACCTGATGCCCTGGCTATTGCTGATTGGATAAGGACGGGCAATCATGCCAAGGAAGATTTAGAGGCTCTCAGCCTGATAAACTGGGCTTGGGCTAGAGCTTTGTTTAATAGGGGTGATGACGACCAACTGGACTAATTGCATTTTTTTCTCTCTGGAGTTTCCACTTGAGACCTATTTAGGGGAAGTTAGCAAGAACCAGAAGTGGAAAGATAAGCAGGGAAGCATGGGGGACTCAGGAGCTGACAGTGGACAGGGCTCAGTGGACTCCTGCTGCTCACAGGTGAGGGGATGGGAGGGCTTTGAGCCCTCATCAATCCTCTGGTTTCTACCCTGGGAAGACAGTATCAGGATGCCCAGCCCAGGCCCTGGACGTCTGTCTCCTGCATTTCCATATGGACTCTCAGAAGAAGTCTCCTTTATGAGACCGCCTCAGCGCATCCCTTATTTACCACCTGCAAGAGCTAATAAAAAACTCACGTGGCCTGGCTTAGACATGAGGAGTTGAGGCGAGGAGCCCATGGTCGTGCCCCAGGTTATAGAATCAGAACTCAAATCTGTGAAGGAATCCAGGCTCCTTACCTGGAAAGCCTGCTCTTAGAGGGTGAGGTTTGAGGACTGGAATGCTGGGGAGAGTGGAGTGTTGGGGTGTGGGTGAGGGGGGTTGGTTTCCCGTTAAGAGTGAAGAACAGGAGAGGAGATGCTAGGTTCGGTGGTTCAGAGCTTGTGTCACATCGTTACAATTTGAAGTAGAAATTAGAAATTAGAAATTGAATTAGAAATTAGAAAGCAGTTTGTAAACAGTTTCTGAATTGCCTGTGAGCCATGCCCTCTCAGTGGCTGCTCCTCAGGAGGTCTCTGGGAGCAGCCCAGCCTTCCTGCTGCTCTTGTCCACCTCGCTGACTTCACCAACCTTCCCTTGGCGGTGCCCACAGGGAAGGTGCTTTAGGAATCAGCAGAAATCTTCTCCCAGATGCAGACCAACTTGCCTGCCCTGTGTTCTCAAGACAATTCCAGGCCGGATTGGGACTAATGTCTAAACTCCATGGAGACCTGCTTGCCCTCACTTTTAATGGGAAGAGAGCTCATAGGAGCTTTCTTTATCTGATGAGAAACGCTGGCAGGAAAGGTCAGATTTGAAGAGGCTGTGGACCTAGGGAAAGAACTCTAAGGGCCAGACTTTGTTCTGGATGGAATAATTTTTTTTCTTTTTTGGCCATGCTGCATGGCTTGCAGCATCTTAGCTCCACAACCATGAATTGAACCTACATTCTCAGCAAGGGAAATATGGAGTCCTAACCACTGGACAATCAGGGAATTCCCAAGGATGGACTAATTCTTAAAACGAGGTTTTGCAGCTCATACTTTGCCTCCTCACAGGCCCATGGATACAGTACGGATTGCAGTGGTGGGGGCCGGCGTGATGGGGCTTTCTACTGCTGTGTGCATTTCCAAAATGGTCCCAGGATGCTCCATTACAGTCATTTCAGACAAATTCACTCCTGAGACCACGAGTGATGTGGCAGCTGGAATGCTTATTCCTCCTACTTATCCAGGTGAGAGAGGGATTTTTGCTCCTCTGTCAGATATGATAGATGTGAGATAGAATGGTGTTGATGTTGGTGGACTGCCGTTGACAAAGACAGCTGGACGTTTGTGTAAGTGTAACGTGTGCCTTTGACATCTTGTTGTTCATCTGTTAGGAAAGATTCAGTTATGTTGCAGGACAGAAAGAATCTCCAAATCTTAGCAGCTTAAAAAGCAAAGGTTTATTTTTTGCTCATACTATCTGTGGATTGAATATCAGCAAGGGTTCTGTTCAGCACCCAGGGGCCTAAGCTGATAAAGCAGCCACAGTCTTGAAGGTGATCAATGCCTGTAGCTGGGTGGGTGAGAGCTCTGGGGCTCCTGCCTTAGCAATTAAAGGCTCTGACCAGGAAGCAACATTCATCACTTATGATGACAGCTCATTGGCCAATGCTAGTCACATGCTCCCACTCTTCAGGAGGGAGCCGGGAAGTACAATTCTGTAAGGCTCCTAGAAGGCAGCCGGACAGAAGCATTTGGTGAGCAGCACTAATGGCTACCACAGCTGGTAACTCTAAATCTTTCCACTGAAAACAGTACTGACCATCAAGTCAGAAAATACTTGTAATGGGACTAACACTATCCTCACTTCTAAGGCAGTATAAAAAAAATTGGTCAATATGTATTCAGGACTAAAAATGCATTAATTTTTAAAAACATGTCCATGCATTTTTCCATTTTGTATTCTTCATCAGAAATGGGAGGAGGAGGAAACAGAATTTAATAGGAAACAAAATCACTTTGCAACTAATGAAGTTTATACCCACTGTCTCTTTTTCCTCATTTCCATTCTCTTTTCTCCCCTTTAATTTTTGTTTTTGTTTTTGCAGTAAGGTTATACAAGCACATAGTCTAAGTAGTCAAATGGTTATAAGTTATTACCACCACCACCCCCCAACTGCCCCAGCAATCTGGACTATGAATTGCTGTGTCCATTTAATCCAGAAATTTGTGTCTCCAGTCCAAGGTACAGTCTCTGAGTTACCCAACTGCTGACTCCTCCCTCCTGCTGTCTCTGCCTCTCTTTCTGGAATTGCTGTTATGCTGGGCCTCCTGGTCGGATGCTCCCATACTCTTAGCTTTTTTCTCTTCCTCTTTTTATTTACTTTCTGGGAGGTTTTTCTCAGTTTTTTCTTTTCCCTTGCTGTTGGATTTATTATTTTTCCTATAGCATTTTAATATTCCAAAGCTCTTTTTTAGTCTCTAAATTTCCCTGTGTTCTCACATACTATTTATGTTGCGTGGTTGCCATCTTATCTTTCTGAAGACACTAGTCATGGGTCTTAAGAAAGTTTCTTCTCGCTGCAGTTTCTGTTGTCTCCAAGTTGTGTTTTTTATTTGACGCGCTCATTTTTCATGTTACAGGTTTTCCTTGGCTTTGTGGTCATCTTTACCTGTCTGTTGACATTTAGGAGCAGGGTCCGGACAGGAGTTTCTGAGCCTTGTGTAGTACTTGTTATCTCGAGGCTCATTGCACTGGGATACGGGAGCTGTTTGGTTGGGGAACCTCTGATGTCATTGTTTCAGTCTTTCTTCTTGTGTAGGTCACGTTCTCCAGAGAAGAGGCTTTCTGTCCCCTGGCTGGGGTGGGTGAAGGCCTGGCTGGCAGCATTCTAGAAGGAGGAGGAGAAGCGGTCTGGGGTCTTAGCATCCAGTTTGCATGTGTTCCCTTAGCACTCTCATTTTTACTATGGTATCCTGACCTTTGACTGTGCTTAGGGTTTCCTACCCACAAGACCCCCCTGTTTCACCTATCAGAGAATAAACCCACCTTCTGCCAGCGTAGGAAGGGCTGTGGCCCCAGCACTGTCATCCAGGAACTTGGCTTTGTCAGCAGCAGGCGCTGGTGTGCCTCCTAGGAGCTGCCTTTCAGGAAACAAGCACAGGAGCCTGGTTTGTGTACAGAATGCTAGTTTACTCTGGACACCTTTCTTGTGACCAGAGTCCTGGTGTCCATTTTCCAGGCATTTCCTTGCTGTGTCAGGCCCAGGTGAGTGATGTGAAGGCTGCCCAATAATTATGGAATCATTTTCAAAGAAGGAGGCTCACCTGGGAGTTCATCCAGTCCATGGAGGCTTACCCTTTGACTGGGTGGTCAGGGCCCCTGGTTCAGGGTCTTTTTCTCTAGTGCTGCCGATAGACTTAGATTTTCTCCCTGAGCTTCTTTTGGATCAGCCCTAGTGATGTCAATACCGTATGGGGACCATCCTGTTCCATAGGGTTTTTATAAAGATTAAATGGGTTAATACTTGTAAAGCATTTAGAACAGTGCTGGGACATAGTAAGTGTTATGTTGACATTTTCTTTTTTTAAATAAATTTATTTTAATTGGAGGCTAGCTACTTTACAATATTGTGGTGGTTTTTGCTATACATCAACATGAATCAGTCATGGGGGCACATGCGTCCCCCCATCCTGAACCCATCTTCCTCTTCCATCCACCCTCCTCCCTCCCCTCTCCCCACCCCATCCCTCTGGGTTGTCCCAGAGCACCGGCTTTGAGTGCCCTGCTTCAGGCATCGAGCTTGCACTGGTCATCTATTTTACATACGGCGATACATGTTTCAATGCTGTTCTCTCAAACCATCTCACCCTCGCCTTCTCCCACAGAGTCCAAAAGTCTGTTCTTTACATCTGTGTCTCTTTTGCTGTCTTGCATATAGGGTCATCATTACCATCTTTCTAAATTCCATACATATGCATTAATATACTGTATTGGTGATTTTCTTTCTGACTTACTTCACTCTGTATAATAGGCTCCAATTTCACTCACCTCGTTAGAACTGACTCAAATGCATTCTTTTTAATAGCTGAGTAATATTCCATTGTGAATATGTACCACAACTTTCTTATCCATTCATATGTCGATGGACGTCTAGGTTGCTTCCATGTCCTGGCTATTGTAAACAGTGCTGCGATGAACATTGGGGTACATGTGTCTCTTTCAATTCTGGTTTCCTTGGTGTGTATGTCCAGCAGTGGGATTCCTGGGTCATATGGCAGTTCTATTTCCAGTGACATTTTCTACTGTTACTACTGATAGTCTGGCTATAGTTTTCTTTTACCAGCACTTGAACATGAATTAGGTCACCAGATTTGCTTTACTCACCGTTGAACTGGGATTGTCTGTTCTTTTGAGATGACTTTCGCAGTGTGTGAGCAGCAGTCACTATTTTGTGTCTTCAAGTTTGGAGTGGGAAAGGAGGGTACATTTCAATATATCCTCAGGCACTGGCTTAGATTGTTGGGGTGTAATCCATATGAGGTCTAATTCAGTCCTTTGTGGTTTATTTTTTTATTTCCTCCTTATTTCTGAACCAGTTGATCCAGTCTGCAGTTTTGAGAATGCATTCACATGGGCACTTGTTTAAAGACAATAGCAGAGATCCACTAGTAAAGAAACATTTCCTGGCTCCTGAACAAGTGAATTGCTTTAAAGCCTACTAAGGAAATGCCCCCATTCACTTGGAAGCAGGATGCCTCCAAGGGCTTTTCAGCTCTACTTTCAGTGAGCTCTAGGGAATTCTCTCCAAGCAAAGCTGACCCAGGATCCTCTGCTCTGCTGCCCCTGTCTGCTCTGTGGCTCCCTCACATTTTAGTCCCTCAGGATTACTGTTCCTCAGTCCCTGTCCTGCCCCTGGACTCTGTTTCATGACCCTCCCTCAGGGGTCAGATGGCCAAATACTCCATCCATAGATTTGTCTACGCTTCTGGGTCAGGCTTGCTCTCTGTGCCTACACTGGGCACTATTATTTTGAGGCTTGAACCCTGATCCTGATTTCCTCCCTGGCAGGCCTGGAATCCTTCTGGAAGCTGTGTCCAGGTCCAATCCCTTGTGCAGTGGCAAGGATGTCTGGGGGGTAGGGGACACTGGTCCGCAGGACTCTGACAGAGAGGAGCTTCCTGGCGTGGTCCCTGCACACCCCTGGTGACCCCAGGAATGCTGCTCCAAGCTGGTCTGTGATTCCATGGAGGGAGATGGAGGTAATGGCAGCCTTGGATGGGGCTGCAGGGAGCTCAGTTTCACAATGCAGGCCTCCTTTCTTTGTATCAGGAGGGTGAGCAACCTGAGTTTCCCACTCATGTGCCTTCTGTTCTTCGACCTGGTTGACCTGGGCTCCAAAGATCTCCCCTTGTCTCCTGCTGTATTTTCAGCTTCCAGGAAAGAGGCCCTAGGTTATTTCTCTCATCATCTCAACTGTGTAGCCAGCTGCTTGCCTCAGCCAGATCAGCTAACGTGGCTCAGGTTGGTTATGGACATTTCTAGGGCCTCTGGAATACGCTGAGTGCCAAAGACCGCTTTGCAGGTGGCCTGTGTATTAGGCTTTTCCCTCATTGGTTGATTTCCCCTCTGTTGATTAGTCATTATATGAACTGACTCTGGTAGAGCACATCAGCATTCAAAACTCCGGTCATCGTTCACCACGATGTGGTACTTTATCTAAATCTTTCTCCCTGCCTTTTTAGTTTTTGCCAGTTTGTAGGAAGAAGCTTCTCTGAAGCACAGTCATTGTCATAATTTCCCTTTTTGTTCTGCTTTGCTTTTCTCCACCATCACAGACACACCCATTCAGAAGCAGAAGCAGTGGTTCAAAGAGACATTTGATCACCTGTTTGCAATAGTCAGTTCTGCAGAAGCTGAAGATGCTGGTGTTATTCTGGTGTCTGGGTAAGAGAGGAAATCGGAAATTATTTTGGAATTTAGAATGATCTTAACATAGTTTAGAATTTAACAGAAAATATTACTGAGTACCTGCTGTGAGCATGGGGTAAATGTCTGAGACACAGAGGTAGACTTATCTGATAGGGAGTGGGCAACATGGGTCTGGATCTGGTTTTGGAGTTCAGGAGAGAGAAGAGGGCTGGAGATGTAGCCTTCTGAATGTTTGGCCTGTAGATGAAAAGAGGGAAGTGGGTGATCTACTACAGGAGAGTGTGCAGAATGAGACAGAAAGAAAGCCTGGTATTGAGACCAGCAGCAAACAATCTTTACATCTTCCACAGGACCTGTGTTGAATGAATCACTTAGAGATATAAATTCCAGTACCTTAGTGGCCACATCATTAGCAACCATGTATAGCACTCAAATGATTTTCCTTGCTATTTTAGAGCAGCCATGCTTCACAATGTTTATTCCTATTGATGTAAAGAACCCAATACTTATAAATCCAAAGATATGCCTAGCAGCTATTGGTAGTATTATAGGCTTCTTATTAACAGCTGATGCCATTCCAGCCTCATCAGCTCCAAGCATGACTTAACGATACAGGGTATGACCCAGCAATCCCACTGCTGGACATTCATACAGAGAAAACCAGAACTGAAAGAGACACGTGTACCCTAATGTTCATGGCAGCACTGTTTATAATAGCCAGGACATGGAAGCAACCTAGATGTCCATCAGCAGATGAATGGATAAGAAAGCTGTGGTACATATACACAATGGAATATTACTCAGCTATTAAAAAGAATGCATTTGAATCAGTTCTAATGAGGTGGATGAAACTGGAGTCTATTATACAGAGTGAAGTAAGTCAGAAAGAAAAACACCAATACAGTATATTAATGCGTGTATATGGAATTTAGAAAGATGGTAAGGATGATCCTACACATGAGACAATAAAAGAAATACATATATAAAGAACAGACTTTTGGACTCTGTGGGAGAAAGCAAGGGTGGGATGATTTGAGAGAATAGCATTGAAACATGTATATTATCATATGTGAAATAGATGACCAGTCCAAGTTCAATGCACGAAACAGGGCACTCAAAGCCAATGAACTGGGACAACCCAGAGGGATGGGGTGGCAGGGGGAGGTGGGAGGGGGCTCAGGATGGGGGACGCATGTACACCTGTGGATGATTCACATCAGTGAATGGCAAAAACCACCACAATACTGTAATTAGCCTCCAATTAAAAAAAAAGGATACAGGGCTTCACCTGACAAATCCTGGCCTTTCTTATCAAGGACTCAATGTGATCATCTACAGTTTCACTCATAATTCGCACCCCTGTCTCCTGCACTCCCCTCATTGCTTTTTCTAACTTATATATTTGGTTTGAAATTGAGGCCAACATTTAAACTTTTGATGATTTGTTTATAGTTTATGTAAAGCATTATGCAAAACAGAAAAAATCTTTCCCCCCAGGTGCATCATCATAAATAAAGAAAGAAAAGCTGAGCAAGAGCTTTGTAGAAAAAGAGAGTTAAATTCAATATTTAAAAGACACACAGCTTTTTAAATGTCTTATTCTAATGCCTGCCCTCCCCCTACCCCGAACATTTTAAATTTAGCTACTGAATTATATGAAGCTAAGTGAACAGAAAAATAGATTTTTTTTCCTCTGTACAGGCATAAGAAGTGTGTTTGTAAAATGCTTTAGAGAATGTTACATGGGTTTTACTAGAAATCTCATAAAACTTCAGGAAATTTTTCCACCTAATGTGTTTGAGTTGGCAGATATTTCGGAGTATTCCTACTGAAGAAGTGCCATACTGGGCTGATGTGGTGCTAGGATTTCGTAAGATGACCAAGGATGAGCTGAAGAAATTCCCCCAACATGTGTTTGGTCATGCTTTTATGACACTCAAATGTGAAGGCCCTACCTACCTCCCGTGGTTGCAGAAAAGGTTGGTTGAAGTGCACTTTATTGCTTCCTTTGTCTGTCCTACCCACAAATACCTTCATACCTTCTCATAACATAGAGACTGAAAATTCTCTGTTGTGCCTCAGAGCTTCTGTGCACTGTGCCTTGGTGTGCATTAACAGCTGCTGCTGCTGCTAAGTCACTTCAGTTGTGTCCGACTCTGTGCGACCCCATAGACACCAGCCCATCAGGCTCCCCCGTCCCTGGGATTCTCCAGGCAAGAACTCTGGAGTGGGTTGCCATTTCCTTCTCCAATGCATGAAAGTGAAAAGTGAAAGTGAAGTCACTCAGTCGTGTCCAACTCTTAGCAACCCCATGGACTGTAGTCTACCAGGCTCCTCTGTCCATGAGATTTTCCAGGCAAGAGTAGGGCTTAGTAAATAGTCTGTGAGACACTGTGTCACGAGGAGTGAGACACACCCAAGTTAGTAACACGTCCATTTCCTGCTTCCCTGTGCACCCTGATGCAGAGGTTGGTCCCTGTCTCCCCACCACTAAGACCCCCTCACTGAAACAGAACCTTAGTTTCCTCATCTATAAAGTGAGATATTTGGAGAATAGGCTTCCAGCTATAAAATGATAGGATTTCCTCTAGTTCTTTAGAGAATCTTAGGTTTATTATACATTATTTTAGAATTTTTTTTCTCATTAATTAAAAAGAAAATAACTCAATTATTTTATTTTGTTATTAACAAGGACCTTAAAACTGAGGATTTATCTAAATTAGGTAATGTCTTCCTTACCAAGTTCAGCCCAAATTCCAAGAACTTGTATTTTGGCTTGGTTTTCAGGACTTCCTGTTCCAGTTGGTTAGGAAACACATCAAGGGTATCATTATTTAAGACACATTAATAAATCTCTCTTGTTCCATCGGAAATTGCAAGCATGTTGAGGGTTGTGAAACTTTGGCCCTTTCAGTGCCTGAATCTGTATAGGAATAAAGCAAATTATTATATAAAAGTTGGAAAAGTGACTTGAGGTAAGCAGTGGCAACAATGACTTAGTTCCAGATGTAGGATATAGGATAATTAAATGGAATAATGAACTCCACAATTCTTTGTTGAGCTTCTGTGTATACCTAGCACTGTACTAGAAGCTAGTCAATTCTACTGAGGGTGATGGCGTATGTGTGTGTATGTATATCGATATACATGTTAATTAACAATTACAGTAACATGTATGCTGAGTGTTAAGTACAGATTTATGAGGGTGGATTGGGAGCACAGAGGAGGGAACCTAAGTCTGTTAGGCACATGTTGGGAACATGATATGTTTTTGTAGCTTTGTAAGTGCTTGTCTCACTTATACCTCTTAGCAATTTATATGGGACTTTCTTTTTTTTTTAAAGTTCCAGTTTCATAAAGCCTACACTTTTGTGCCTTGTTTGCTGGCCCATAAACCCCTGTTTAAATGTGAAATTTAAACCACTGTATATCAGGTGATAAATGAATATTTGAGCCCTCATGTGATGGAGTTACTCATCAGCCAACATTCCAGTTTTCAGGGCATCACCATCTTTTCTGAGTGGCAAGGTTATATGGTGTTGCACTTTTGTCTTTATAAGAATGCCTAGAAAAAGAACTTTGGAAGTGCCAATGCTATTGATACCTAGTTAAGGTATTATTTATCTTACCTTAATAAAATTAAGGGGAAATTATTAGGCAAGCCAGAAGTTACAGAGCTTTACTGTCAATATATGCATATTTATTTTGGGCCACCCTCAACTAGTTTGACATGAGAACGTATATTACCCGAACAATTTGTTCTGCCTGCTTCTAAAGTATCACCTCCTAGAAAACTGACCCCTTATTTCCATTATAGCCTTATTTTCAGTACTAACTGTGGGATCTGAAGGCCTGGGAAAAATCCTGATATCCTCTCATTAGTTGGAAGCCTGCTGTCAGCATGTTGCTTTACTTAAAATAAAAGTGGTACTTTGTGCCAGTGGGAGCCACCTCCTGACTGCAACACCATCGGGCCTGGTGACCAGCCAGCTGAGGTTCGTGCCTTGGAGCACGCTTCTTCCTGTCTGGTTTTAGGTGACAGAGTCAAGGAGAAGAGGCCCAAGGGGCTGCTCTTGCCCCCGAGAGTCCTGGGGAGGACTTTTAAGGTCTATTTGTTTGATACACACCTCGACCATGACAGTGGGTGGGAACATGAGTGCCTCGGGCAGACAGTACACACTGTCTGCTGCAGGGAAGCCACGAGGAGACCCTTGTCCTAGCTGTCCACCCCCCCACCACTTTGACCCCTCTAGGCCTGTAATACCTCAGGCTTCCATATACCCCTCCACCGCAGTGAGGGGGCATGTAGGGGCCTCCTCTCTGTAAGATTAGCTGTCCCCGCTTCCCTCAGGCCCTGACATCTGACCAGAAGGCCAATGTAGAGGAGGAGGAGGGTCATACCCGAGGAAGACTTTGTAGGGCTGGGACTCCTCTAAGCCCAAGGCAAGCCTCTCAGATCAAGGACCTCAGGCCAAGAGGGAGCCTGGGCTGTGTTGTGGTAAGGGCGTGGGATCCTGGGGCTCACTCTGTAGGCTGCCACCCACTCTCCACCATGGGGATGACCCAACTGGGGAGCCACACAATCCCTGCTTTTTCCTCACGCCCAGGGTCTGTTCTATTGCCTCCTACACCCCTGCCACATAATGCAAGTGTTCAGCCTAAAGCATTCTGACTCAAAAATGGGCATTTCAACTCAGCAAGCCACACAACAATGCCTTCAATCTAAGCTCTATCCTTCTGAAACAATATTAATTTCTAGAAAAGAAAAAAATTGTTCTTAACAACAAATTAGATCTGTAGTGTTTTTC
The DNA here is from genome assembly GCF_023091745.1 of Budorcas taxicolor. Classification (NCBI taxonomy): domain Eukaryota; kingdom Metazoa; phylum Chordata; class Mammalia; order Artiodactyla; family Bovidae; genus Budorcas; species Budorcas taxicolor. The sequence goes on from NC_068918.1 coordinate 31,446,613, forward strand.
AAAGAACAGAAGAAATCCTCTCCTCAAAAAAAAAAGAAAAAAAATGTATACCCAGTAATACCCAGAACAAACAAATGAACAAAACCCCCTGAAGGTTAGTCAGCCATGCAGATCATGTTTTATATCGTTGGCCAGTGGAGTCATGTTCTGCTGCTTTGTACTTGCCCTTCCAGGAAATGAATCATAGGGGCAGTATGTCAACTAAACCTGTCTCTTCTCCAGGCATCCTACCTGAATAAATCATCCCAGCTGGAGCAGGATGGTCCTGTCTTGGGTGGCATTCAGAAAGTGGGTGCCCCATTTCAGTGCTGGGGGCCCTGTGATTCTGGGGCATTGCCTCCTTTCCAGGGGGCCCAGCACTGAGCACAGCACTGACTACACTGAGCTGCTCCCTTCTCTCTCCTCTATGGAGTCTTCTCTGTTACTTTCCAGTCTCGCGTCTCCTACAGCTTCTGTTCTCCTGCTTGGCCTGACTGACAGCAGAGCCTACACCACTCCCTCGGCAGATGGACAGAAATATGGATTGTACATCAGGCAGGAGACAGGTCGTCTCTGCCTTACAAATGTCCACCTTGCAAAGGTCCCTTCCTGTGCACAGTGGACTCCTGCTTCCCCACATCCAACATACCCTGTGCCCGCTACAGCACAGTCTTCCTTTTCCAGGGCCCTAGAGAATTCCTCCTTCGCTCAGCATTGGCTGCTGGCCCCCTAACCAGACAAGCCATGGGCAAAAATTGGCCTCAGATACAGGTCTAATGTGAGCACGTTTCACCCCGCCCCCTGCCCTCCCCCCAGGCTTTCTGCCTGGTTATGCAAAGATGAGGTGGAAGGGCACTGGCCAGGAAAGTGGAAAATGATGTTTATTTTTTCTGACGATGGCAACAAGGTTATTAGGGAAGAGATGTGGGGCAATGGCCTTGGGGGCTTCCACTGGGCCTCCAGTCACTGCCCTAAGACAGTTACAGGAGGAAAACCCCGCCTGCTGGACTGACTAAGGGTGCCCAGCTGCTCCCTCTGGACCACTCTGCCCACAGAAACAGGTCTCCTCTATAAAGGGACCAGAAGCTGCTCTGTGCCTGAACAGTGCTTGGGTCAATTAAAACAGACAAGTTCATGGCATGGACAAGGCAGAGATGGATCTTCTGAGAAGTGGGAGACCCACTTATCACAGTTTATTTTATTAGAATATGTATTGTAACAGAATGAGTGAGCAGTAGGGATGGTAATTGGATGAGGTTAAAACTTTCAGGTTAAAATTAGAGTATATAAATAGAGAGAGTTATATGCTATATATTTAGTTGCTTTGTAAACCTAAAATGCATTTAAAAAATTCTAACTGTGATAAGTTATTTTAAATATATTTATAATATATTAAATATATTATAAATAATATATTTATATTCCTGACACCAGAATATATATATTATATATCATATCATATATATAATGTATAATTTATATAATATATAATGTATATTATATATTATAAACATAATATACAATGTATATGATATATGATAAATATATAATGTATGTGATATGTTACAAATATATAATGTATATGATATATTATAAATATATAATGTATATGATATATTATAGACATAATATATAATGTATATTATAAATTTATTAATAGCTACATTGCATTTCTAAGAATAAACAGTGGATTTTCCCCATGAATCTATATGCATAGCATTATTTGTCTGAGATTTTCCATTAGTTTTTTCTCCTCGTCTTCATACAAATGGACTGAAAATAGTTAATTTTCTGATTGCTGTTAATGAAACATCCTGTTTCAGGCTTGAAGCAAGGATGCCAGTGTGGTACCACTCTCAATCTGTTAGGATTCTTCAAAGAAGCAGAACCAGTAGACAATATATACATATATATACATAAAGAGATTTACTATAAGGAATTGGTTCACACAGTTATGGAGGCTGAAAGTCCTGAGATCTACAGGGTGAGTTGGCAAGCTGGGGGCCTAGAAGAGCCAACACTGTATGGTTCCAGTCTGAAGGCTGGCAAACACTGGACCCAGGAAAAGCCAGTGTTTTAGCCTGAGTCTGAAGACAGGAAAAAGCTGACATCCCAGTCTGAACACAGTCCAGCAGAAGGAAGGTCAGCCTTTTTGTTCTGTTTAAGCCTTCAACTGATGGGCTGAAACCCACGTGAAGGAGGGCAATTACTCTACTCAGTCTAACATGTAAATGTTAATTTTATCCAAAATATAGTCATAGAAACACCCAAAAGAATGTTTGGGTAAGTATCTGGGTACCTCCATGGTGCAGGCAAGCCAAAACAGAATTAGTCATCATATACTCAAACTAGGATTTCATACTGTCTTCAGTATTACCCAACATTCACGTCAAGTTCACTAGGTATTGGGTGCTGAGCTGGGTCATAGGTGTAGTGAGAAGCGTAAGACATTGTCTCTCCTCTTGAGAAATTTTTAGTCTATTGGTGTGGGTCTCCTATATCTTGTGAAGCATGTGCATGCTCAGTCACTCAGTCGTGTCTGACTCTTTGTGACCCCATGCACTGTAGCCCACCTGGCTCTTCTGTGCATGGGATTCTCCAGGCAAGAGTACCAGTGCCGGTTGCCTTTTCCTTCTCTAGGGGATCTTCCCAACCCAGGGGTTGAACCTGAGTCTCTGTGTTTCCTGCATCGGCAGGCAAAGCTGATTCTTTACCAGCTGAGCCACCAGCGAAAGCCCCTGTGAAGCACTGTCATGCCCATTATTTCATCTGAACTTCACAACCATCTCTGAAGCAGGCAGGGGAGGTGTCACCCCTATAACCCAGATAAGGAAACTGAGGGTCAGAGAAGTGAGATGAGTTGGCCAAGACCTCAAAGATAAGCTAATGTGAGGCAACTGGGACCTAAATCCCCTTGTTTCTGATTCTACATCACCTCTCATGTGGAACTTCCTTCATTCTGCCAAGCACTTACACTTCTGTCTCCCACCTCCTTTGTCACTCTTGAGGAAGGGCATTTTGCCTCTAAGCAGTACCTTGCACACAGGCATTCAGCCTGCACCTGTTGTACAGAGCTGCTGACAGTCTTCCTCTCATATTAAGTGGGTCCACTGGAGAAGGGAATGGCAAGCCACTTCAGTATTCTTGCCTTGAGAACCTCATGAACAGTATGAAAAGGCAAAATGATAGGATACCAAAAGAGGAACTCCCCAGGTCATTAAGTGCCCAATATGCTACTGGAGATCAGTGGAGAAATAACTCCAGAAAGAATGAAGGGATGGAGCCAAAGCAAAAACAACACCCAGTTGTGGATGTGACTGGTGATAGAAGCAAGATCCGATGCTGTAAAGAGCAATATTGCATAGGAACCTGGAATGTCAGGTCCATGAATCAAGGCAAATCGGAAATGGTCAAACAAGAGATGGCAAGGGTGAACGTCAACATTCTAGGAATCAGCGAACTAAAATGGACTGGAATGGGTGAATTTAACTCAGATGCTGGGAGGGATTGGGGGCAGGAGGAAAAGGGGACGACCGAGGATGAGATAGCTGGATGGCATAACAGACTCGATGGACGTGAGTCTGAGTGAACTCCAGGAGATGGTGATGGACAGGGAGGCCTGGCGTGCTGCGATTCATGGGGTCACAAAGAGTTGGACACGACTGAGCGACTGAACTGAACTGATATTCTACAAGTGACCTATGAATAAGGTTGTTATTGTTTCATAGGTACATAGTTTCAGTTTTGCAAGATGAAAAAAGTTCTGGAGTTGGATGATGGTGGTGGTTGCACAACAACGTGAATGTATTAAACTTAACACCATTGAACTGTACACTTCGAAATGGTCAAAATGTGAATTTTGTGTTACGTGTATTTTACTACTGTTGAAAAAGATCACAGAACCTAGATAAACTATTTCTTTTCATTATTGACGACTTGGTCCGAAAAGTCATTACCACGCACAGCTGTTACTTGGTCCATCAGCTGCAAATATTTTGTGTTCCTCTCATGTTGGTATCCCTGCAGGAGATGTAAGTGGGGGACAGTGCACGTGAGCCTAGCCATCTTGTTAGGGAGATAAGGGTATCACAAAGGAACATGCAAGAGTTAACAATATGAGACAAAATGTTGGAGGCAGTAAATCTAAGAGCTAAATAAGTGGCATAAACCAAAAGTGCTTGGGTTTTTAAAAAAATACATCAGGTTAGCCTGATATTTATTTAGCATCTAGAATAATATAGGGCTTCCCAGGTGGTGCAGTGGTAAGAACCTGCCTGCCAATGCAAGAAACACAAGTTGGATCCTTGGGTCAGGAAGATCCCCTAGAGTAGGAAACGGCAACCCACTCCTGTATTCCTGCCTGGAAAATTCCTTGGACTGAGGAGCCTGGCGGGCTATAGTCCATGGGGTCTCAGAGTAGAACATGGCTGAGCACACACGAGTGTGAGAATGATATAGGAACTCCATTGAACATAAAAAGGATGAACAATCTATTTGCTTTGATTTTCTGAAATAGGTTTTTATTTAGGTTCAGCTTTAGGAATCTCTGGTTTGCAAGGATGTGAGACACTCAGATAGAATGTCACCTGCTCGGGTCCTGGAAGCGCTGGAGGTATTTGCTCCTTGGACGGTCACCTCAGTTTTGTTTCTGAATTCCTGTCTGTCACTTCTGTAAGGGGTTGAGCAGGACGCTGGTAAGGCTCGCCTCATGGCCTCTTATTCTCCTTAGGCTGAAAGGAAGCGGGGGCCTGATACTCACCCGACGAATAGAAGACCTGTGGGAGCTTCACCCGTCCTTCGACATCGTGGTCAACTGTTCAGGCCTTGGAAGCAGGCAGCTTGCAGGAGACTCACAGATTTTCCCAGTGAGGGGCCAAGTACTCAAAGTGCAGGCTCCCTGGGTGAAGCACTTTATCCGAGATAGCAGTGGGCTGACATATATTTACCCTGGCGTATCCAATGTAACCCTGGGTGGCACTAGGCAAAAAGGAGACTGGAATTTGTCCCCAGATGCAGAAATTAGCAAAGAGATTCTTTCCAGATGCTGTGCCCTCGAGCCCTCTCTCCATGGAGCCTATGACCTAAGAGAGAAAGTGGGTTTGAGGCCCTCTAGGCCAGGCGTACGCCTGGAGAAAGAGCTATTAGCTCAGGGCAGCCGGAGGCTGCCTGTGGTCCATCACTATGGCCATGGAAGCGGGGGCATCGCCATGCACTGGGGCACTGCTCTGGAGGCCACCAGGCTGGTGAACGAGTGTGTCCAAGTCCTTAGGACTCCTGCTCCCAAATCAAAGCTGTAGGTGACCCGAAATGATGGCAAATGACCCCAGAATTTATTAATCAAAGTGTAACTAAAGTACCAGAAGAGATTCAAGTAACTTTTCTGTTGAATGAAAGTTTAATTGGACATGATTTTGTTTTCAAAATTAGAATTGATGCAATAGGTATCAGTAGACTTAAACCTACTACTGATCTAACTTAGTACTAGTTAGTACTAGCTATGACATAGGGCATTAAGCTCTATTTTTGTTTTTAAGAAAAACTTTCTATAAAGATTTCTTTTAAATCTCAGGTCCAAGGATCTAAGCTAATTCAGATGGATGCAAGAATTTTGATATATTTTTTTTGGCTTATAAATCCACGGGAGGAGATAATGTATGGAAAACACTTAACTCACTGTCAGTGGCAGTTGCTGTGATGCTCATAGGTTGTAGTCAGTGAACACTATAATCCTTTAAAATTACACGGCGATATACAATTCAGGCTCATTCCATTTAGTGGAAGACAAAGGACGATTTCTGCTAGTATTAATGGCAACCTCTACTTCCCTTCAGCTGGCAGATGGTAGAAGCTAGTGATGACGTGTTGCTTACAGGTGTGGCATCAACTCAATTGCTGTCTGGGGTCAGCCACCTAAGGGGTGTACTTTCCATTACCACAAATAATTGAGAGGTGGCTCACTGGGTGGTTGACTTTGCCTAAGCATTTTTGAAGATTGAATTTCATGTGCAGCCAAAGAGCTAATTTGCTAATTAAGATGGAACAATCACTCTGAATGAAATATAACCAAAGAGTTTTCTGCAAGTTGTTAAAAAGTACTGGGAAGGAGTGGGAGTATGTCTCATGACACAGTGATTTTGGAATTACTGAATTAATAAATCTAATCTGAATTCTTGGCTTGGTCTTTAATCCGTTCATATGTGTTGTGAATACTCATGAGGGTTTTTGCCTGAGTGAATGGTAAAGGAGATGCTATTCATTAAGGTAAGGAAGCTTAGAAGAAATAGATGAAATTTTTTTTTTTTAGTGAGAATAGTCTGTTTTATTTATTTTTTTAACATTGGAGAATCTCAAAGTTTGACTATATCTAATTTAAATATAGAGCCTAAATAGTTGTAATAAGATGTAATGTGTATGGTGTTTATGCTATAGTTATTGTTGAAAACGTGTATGAAAAATGTATACATGAGGATCAAAAAATATATGTAATTCTATTTTTAATTTTGGGGGTATATTCCTCATGTTTAGTAACAATTCTATTTTAGACATCTTGGGGGGAGTGTGGGGTTGGCAAACAGAATGGGAAAGAGCCCCCAGCACAGCTCCTTTCTTGTTTTGTTCATTGAACTTTTGTATGTAATTTTGTGTGGGGAAAACAAAACAAAACCTGTGCTGGAAGAGACAAAGATGGAGACAGAGAGCATGCTGCCGTGCTCTTGATCACCCTTGCAGTAATGAAATTCCCAAGTTAAATCAAGGGTGGATTCTTTTCTATGTATTTCCATCAGGGGGCGGTATTGTATCAAGTTCAGATATACTGGTACATTTGAAAATTTAGAAATGGTTAGAAATAAAACTTGGATATGGAGGTGTGTGGAGTATGTGGGTGATTCTTCTGAGGTTTTACAGTTTATATGCTCAACTTCAATTTTTTAAAAAATTTTGTTTAGAGTATTTGAGAAATGTACAAGCTCAGATAGACTGAAAATAGACACATACACACACACCCATCCATACACACATGCACTCACTACACATGATCTGTGAGAAATAATATGATAAAGCGGCATTTTGAAGAGGGCATTTAACAACTTTTTAGTGGTTAAAAATGAAAATGATGGGACCTCCCTGGTGGTGCAGTGACTAAGACTCCGTGCTCCCAGTGCAGGGGGCTCAGGTTCGATCCCTGGTCAGGGAACTAGATCCTACATGCTGCAACTAGGAGTCCCCAAGCCACAGCCAAGACCCAGTGCAGCCAAATAAATAAATAAATAGAAATATTTTTTAAAAATGAAAATGCTTGGAGCAGGTGGATTTTGGTCATTTTTACAGCAGTCTTAAGTGTACTCAGCTGTTCCTTATGCCCACCGTTTAGATCCTGCAGCATTTTCATTTCCTGTAGGTAGGTTCATACGCTATGGCTATTGCCTATTTGCAACAGTCTAAGCAATTACTCTAATTTAACTCTTCATTTTGTATTTCTAAAGCCTAACATTACAAGACTGAAAAATTAGAGGCTTCTGGAGAAAGTGATCATGGCTACATGCCCTGATATCATTTTTACTGTTAAATATGCGATTCTTCTCTTAAATGTTTGTTTATTTTGATCAGTTGCTGGGTTGCATGTTATAGTCACCTGGGAAATTTTGAAAAACTAATGATTCAAGCCCTTTTCTAGTAAATTAGCATCGCTGGGGTTGGGTGGAGCCCTGGCATCAGCATTTATTCATAACCCACAGAGTTCTATCCAATAGCTGGGACAGAAGGTTATGAACACTGCTTCATTCCTCTCCTCACTGCGCTCTGTCACTACTATAACCACTCTTCTTTCTTCCTCTGCACCTTGGGGCACTGAGCTAAGAGTGATGTGCTCACATAAGCAGGTATGTCCTTAGACACTCCTGGGCAAGGTAGCAGGAATTATCTGTTCCTCAAAGTGGCTCTCTAGAAATTCTGGGAACCATCTTGTTCGCTGTAGCTCAGCTGCTCAGAGACAGCCACCTCTCTTAATGAGAGACTAAGTATGCAGATGAACAATGGCCAGACTATATACAAAGGAACTCTGATCCATGGCCTGCAGCAGCTGGCCCGGGAAGCCACCCCCTTCTTTATAATCACCAGCGAGGGAGCCAGTCTGCTACAGGTCAGATTTGTAAGATGCTAAATTGCTATCTCTAGTAATGATCCAGAAAGCTTAACAATCATTTCTGGAACAATTGGCCCCAAATGGTCAGTACTTGGTTAATAACTGACAGTTTCCCTAAAATTTGTCCTGTTTCCAACTTAGGACCAACCAGAGAAAGCCGAATACACCCCTATCCAATCACGCAGGATGCCCCACTCTTTTGGAGAAAGGCATATGTTTAAAACCTTTTTATTATGTATCGGAGAATAGCCAATTAACAATGTTGTGATAGTTTCAGGTGAACAGGGAAGGGATTCAGCCATATATATACATATATCCATTCTCTCTCAAACTCCCCTCCCATCCAGGCTGCCACTTAATATTGAGCAGCATTCCATGTCCTATACAGTAGGTCCTTGTTGGTTATCCATTTAAAATGTGGCAGTGTGTACATGTCTATTCCAAACTCCCTAACTATCCCTCCCCTGCATTCTTCCCCCCAGCAATCATAAGTTCTTCTTTAAGCTTGTGAGTCTTTCTGTTTTGTGAGTAAGTTCATTTGTATCATTTCTTTTTAGATCCCACAGGTAAGGGATGTCATGTGATATTTCTCCTCTGACGTACTTCACTCAGTATGACAGTCTCTGGATTCATCTATGTTGCTATAAATGGCATTATTTCATTCTTTCTAATGCTTTTTTTTTCATTGCTGTGCAGGCTTTTCTCTAGCTGCAGTGAGCAGGAGCACCGTAACTCTGTAGTTATGGGGCACACGCTTCTCCCTGTGGTGACTTCTCTTGTGTACTATGGGCTCTAGGGCAGCTGTTGCAATGCCTGGGCTCAGTAGTTGCGGTTCCAGGGCTCTGGAGCACAGGCTCAGTAGTTGTGCCTGGGGTTATTTGCCCTGTGGAATGTCAGATCTTCCTCGATCAGAGATCAAACCCATTTCTCCTGCATTGGCAGGCAGATTCTTTACCACTGAGTCACCAGGCAGGACCTGAGGATGCTCCACTTCTTAATAGCCTGCCAACAGCTTCCCCATGCCTGGAGCCTCCATTCAGGGCATACCTGAAGTCTTCTTTCTAGTGACAAGCCTTTTGTCACTAAAAGGCTTTCCCACGCTTCTGCCTTCCTTGGAGAGACAGTGACTGACTCCCTTGCTATAGCAAGCTCTGAATAAATAGTCATTGTTTTTCTCTTTTGGTTGGCCTTTTTAACTGTTTGTTTCCACAAAGATTTCCTGTTTTGTAAGCTGAAGTCTTAGATCACTATGCTAAGGCCAAGAATGGGCCCCCATTCTCTATTACAGTCCATTTAAAACTTTTTCTGAACATAGAGAACAACAGATTTCTCTCTCAAAACTCATTCTTCAAGTGTCTGACATTTGTGGCTGAGCCAGGACCTGCTTTTCCTGTGACCCCAAGGGATACAGCAGCTTTGAGGGTACTAGCATGCACGTATGATATGTCTTCAGCAGACAGAGGTTATGTACAGACTTTGAGGATTTTATTTGCTTTGGAAGAAAAGAAGTTAAACAGAAAGACCATAGTCCAATAGGACATGGTTATGCAGAAGAAAGCCTATTTTAAAAAATGATATAGATTGTTCCTTTTATTGAATGTTAAAGTTTAAGTGTTAGTCACTCAGTCATGTTTGGCTCTTGGGGACTGCAGGGACTGGGGCCCACCAGGCTCTTCTGTCCTTGGAATTCTCCAGGCAAGAATACTGGAATGGGTTGCCATTTTCTCCTCCAGGGGATCTTCCTGACCCAGGGATTCAACTCACATTTCCTGCATTGCAGGTAGATTGTTTACCATCTGAGCCACCAGGGAAAGTGAAAGTGAAGTCGCTCAGTCGTGTCCAACTCTTTGAGACCCCATGGACTGTAGCCTACCAGGCTCCTCCATCCATGGGATTTTCCAGACAAGAGTGTTCCAGTACTCTTGCCATTTCCTTCTTGAGCCACCAGGGAAGCCACAGATAAACTCACCCTCTTGGCCTGGAGATGCCGGGGATTGAACCTGGGGCCCATGCACCCTACCACTGAGCTACATCCCTATTTATGCATTCAAACCAACTGATAGTCGAACCATCTTTTTTCTCAATCCATTAAGAGCTTTTAGCCAAAAGGAAGAAAATGATGGTGGGACCTGTGTCCTCTGGGAGTTGTAGTTCTGGGAAACCTGTTTCTGAAACAGATAGTTGAAATGAATGTAGCAACACTTGGACTATTTTTCTTGATTCCTCTCATCTTTCTTCTTGAGGATGTAAATGATGGAGGCACATTTGAAACCTATTTCCTCTGGGTATCATTCACTTACGAAAAGCCAGTGGAGATGTTTAAGTGGTCTCTGTCTTCCTGAAGAATCTCTGTGGTTTGCCACCAGGCCTGGGGGCTTTATTATCCTAAGCAACTTTGCCATCTATAACTCACTGCCCTAAGTAGCTAAAGGGAATGAGTTAGCCAGAGCTCTGAAAAAATGTAACCAGTGTTTCTTCAATATTAGCAGAACAATTGACTTCTGCCTGCAGACCTGGCTTGCAGTCATGTTACCCACAATTCCACCACTCAGAGCCTAGATTTCCCTTGAATTACAGTTTTTACTCTGATGGTGTCACAACACAGACACCAGTCTGATACCTGATTCTAAGATATCAGTCTACCCTTAAACTTCTCATGTGTCCTAGTATTTCTCTCCCATATAAAGCCAAGTGGTCTGACAATGGAACTAAGCTAATGGAATATTGTGATGAATATTCTAAATGGTTTGCTTGCTCTAGGTCCCCTTTTCTGGGAAATCTACTCAAACCTGAGAGTTCACTATCTGGGCAGAATCCCTGTTACCCTGTCTCTCTGGTTATAGTTAATGGATCAGAGGAAACTTTTGATTATGTTTAGGTTCAGTTGCAAGTAACAGAAACTCCCCCAAAGTGAAAGCGAAAGCGAAGTCGCTCAGTAGTGTCTGACTCTTTGCGACTCCGTGGACTGTAGCCCACCAGGCTCCTCAATCCACAGAATTTTCCAGGCAAGAATATTGGAGTGGGTTGCCATTTCCTTCTCCAACCAAGTAGTTGCTTAAATAAGATGGACATGCATTTCTCTGTCCCTTGGTAGAAGCCTGGATTTAGACAGTCCTGGGCTGCTGTGGGAACTTTATCAGTGATCCAGGCTCTTCCTGCTCACACTCTGCTGTTTCAAGGGTGTGGCTCCAAGATGTCAGTTGGAGCTCCAGTTATCCCATCATCACATCCACCCCCAAACTTTCCAGAAGACTCACAATAGTTTTGCTTGTATCTCGTTGCATAACTCTACACTAGATTCAAGTGAATCTGGGGGTGTAGTCTTTTGATTTGGTGAGCAATGTAAAAGTCAAGGTTTCAGCAGGCTCTGTGAAAAGTATCAAACTATAAATTGGATTAAGCTAGTCAGATTCTTAAGAATTGTACCAAGGGATTCTAAATCCTGATAACGGCAGGCTCTGGAGACACATAGACTTGGACCAACAGTGCAAATTATTCAGGTTTATGTAGAGGAAGCCAGGCAGGAGAGAGGAGGCAGATACAAGCAGAAAAGGTGAGAAGGAAGCCCAAGAGGACATGTGCTTCTTGGGAAGCATCAGGAATGACCCAGGTCCTGACCCAGTTCCATTCCTCATGAAGTCTGACTGGACAGTCAGTTCTGCACTCCTCAGAAACCTCACGTTTTTATTTTATTTTTTTTATTATTATTATTTTTTTCTCACGTTTTTAAAAACTGCTTTTCAAACATTATTGTATTGAGAAGAGAAAGTGGGGACTTCCCTGGAAGTCCAGGGGTTAAGACTCCATGTTTCCATTGCAGGGGGCACTGGATTGATTGCTGCTTGGGGAATTAAGATCCCACGTGCCCTGCAGCAAAGCCAAAAAGAAAAAAAGATGAGAAAAGGGATGGAAGCTGGAGGGTTTCAGATTCCTCCCAGAAGAAGTTATTTTTCCTGGAGCAATTAAGGATACATTTTATAGCTATAACAGTAAGATCTTAATATAATGTAGCAAATCCAGCATTTGCTGAATTCTATCTCTAACTTAAAATTTTTGTCTTCTTTTCCCAAACAGGGACATTTTACATATGCTTATATCCTTACCTCCTTTATAGTTGTCATCACCCATTGTTAGGATAGACAAAGTCGAAACTACTCAAACAAAGCTCTTGTTTTCTTACATTGGTGCTATCCTACCTCCTGAATATATTATCAATCCCTGGTCAAGATCATATTGTAACCAATGGTGTTCTTGTTGTACTGTGCTTAGTTGCTCAGCAATGCCCAACTCTTTGTGACCCCATAGACTATAGGCTACCAGGCTCCTCTGTCCGTGGGGATTCTCCAGGCAAGAATACTGGAGTTCTTAGTGATGTTTATTTTTTCCTTTAGTTAATATAATTGAATTAAGGCCAATTTGTATGACTGTAGGAGTAATACCTGTATTCCATTTCCTGTCCATGGATTCTGTGGGGAAATAGTTTACCATAATCTGCCTTTCGCCTTGAACCCATTGAGTAGATTCTTTCCTTTCAACCAAAAACTTTTATCTAAGTCTTCTTATTAAAAAAAAAAATGAGTGGATCTCTGGGATAAGAAAACAGATTTATACTAGCCACTAGACCAGGGCTGGCAAAATGCTTTGGTAAAGGGTTCAATAGTGAATATTCTAGGGTTCGCTGGCCATACAGTCTATATTGCAGCGTCCTCAACTTTGCCACTATAACCTTGGAGTAGTCAGATTATGTGTAAGCAATGGTCATGACTACGTTCCCATAAAATGCTATCTAAAAAAAACAGGTAGAGGGCCTGATTTGACGTAAAGGCTGTAGTTTGCACAGTGGCAGCAAAATGGCACAGAAGTACAGCCGAGAGGAGCTACCTCACATCCAAGATCAGGGGCGGTGGCCAAGAGGAGCTACCCCATGTCCAAGGTAAGGAGCAGATGCTGTGCTTTGCTGGGGCAGCCATGAAGAGATACCCTATATCCAAGGAAAAAGAAACCCAAGTAAGACGGTAGGCACTGAGAGAGGGCATCAGAGGGCAGACAGACGGAAACCACAATCACAGACAACAGGCCAATCTGATCACATGGACCACAACCTTGTCTATCTCAGTGAAACTAAGCCATGCCGTGTGGGGCCACCCAAGACGGCCGGGTCATGGTGGAGAGGTCTGACAGAATGTGGTCCACTGGAGAAGGGAATGGCAAGCCACTTCAGTATTCTTGCCTTGAGAACCCCATGAACAGTATGAAAAGGCAAAAAGATAGGACATGAAAGAGGAACCCCACAGGCTGGTAGGCGCCCAATATGCTACTGGAGATCAGTAGAGAAATAACTACAGAAAGAATGAAGGGATGGAGCCAAAGCAAAAACAGCACATAGTTGTGGATGTGACTGGTGATAGAAGCAAGGTTCAATGCTATGAAGAGCAATATTGCATAGAAACCTGAAATGTTAGGTCCATGAATCAAGGCAAATTGGAAGTGGTCAAACAGGAGATGACAAGAGTGAACATCGACATTCTAGGAATCAGCAAACTAAAATGGACTGGAATGGGTGAACTTAACTCAGATGACCATTATATCTACTACCGTGGGCAGGAATCCATTAGAAGAAATGGAGTAGCCATCATGGTCAACAAAAAAGTCCGAAATGCAGTACTTGGATGCAATCTCAAAAACGACAGAATGATCTCTGTTCGTTTCCAAGGCAAACCATTCAATATCACAGTAATCCAAGTCTATGCCCCAACCAGTAACGTGAAGAAGCTGACGTTGAACGGTTCTATGAAGACCTACAAGACCTTCTAGAACTAACACCCAAAAAAGATGTCCTTTTCATTATAGGGGACTGGAACGCAAAAGTAGGAAGTCAAGAAACACCTGGGGTAACAGGCAAATTTGGCTTTGGAATACGGAATGAAGCAGGGCAAAGGCTAATAGAGTTTTGCCAAGAGAACACACTGGTCATAGCAAATACCCTCTTCCAACAACACAAGAGAAGACTCTACACATGGACATCACCAGATGGTCAACACCAAAATCAGATTGATTATATTCTTTGCAGCCAAAGATGGAGAAGCTCTATACAGTCACCAAAAACAAGACTGGGAGCTGACTGTGGCTCAGATCATGAACTCCTTATTACCAAATTCAGACTTAAACTGAAGAAAGTGGAGAAAACCACTGGACCATTCAGGTATGACCTAAATCAAATCCCTTATGAGTATACAGTGGAAGTGAGAAATAGATTTAAGGGACTAGATCTGATAGAGTGCCTGATGAACTATGGACGGAGGTTCGTGACATTGTAGAGGACACAGAAATCAAGACCATCTCCAAGAAAAAGAAATGCAAAACAGCAAAATGGCTGTCTGAGGAAGCCTTACAAATAGCTGTAAAAAGAAGAGAAGCAAAAAGCAAAGGAGAAAAGGACAGGTATACCCATTTGAATGCAGAGTTCCAAAGAATAGCAAGGAGAGATAAGAAAGCCTTCCTCAGCGATCAATGCAAAGAAATATAGGAAAACAATAGGATGGGAAAGACTAGAGATCTCTTCAAGAAAATCAGAGATACCAAGGGAACATTTCATGCAAAGATGGGCTCAATAAAGGACAGAAATGGTATGGACCTAACAGAAGCAGAAGATATAAAGAAGAGGTGGCAAGAATACACAGAAGAACTGTACAGAAAAAATCTTCATGACCCAGATAATCATGATGTTGTGATCACTCACCTAGAGCCAGAAATTCTGGAATGTGAAGTCAAGTGGGCCTTAGGAAGCATCACTATGAACAAAGCTAGTGGAGGTGATGGAATTCCAGTTGAGCTATTTCAAATCCTGCAAGATGATGCTGTGAAAGTGCTGCACTCAGTATGTCAGCAAATTTGGAAAACTCAGCAGATCCAACCAGTCCATCCTAAAGGAGATCAATTCTGGGTGTTCATTGGCAGGTCTGATTGGAGCTGCAACTCCAATACTTTGGCCACCTGATGCAAAGAGCTGACTCATTTGAAAAGAGCCTGATGCTGGGTAAGATTGAGGGCAGGAGGACAAGGGGACAACAGAGGATGAGATGGCTGGAGGGCATCACCGACTCGATGGACATGGGTTTGGGTGGACTCCGGGAGCTGGTGAAGGACAGGGAGGCCTGGTGTGATGCAGTTCATGGGGTCGCAAAGACTGAGTGACTAAACTGAACTGTAGTTTGCTCTGCACTAAACTATAAACTCCATTTGGGCAGGGACATATGTGATTTGTTTAACAGTTTATACCCAGCTCTAAATACCAGGTCTCTTACTTGGTAAACATTTGACTTGATGAGTGAACTATCAATGTAACAGCAAAGGACAGATTATTCCAGCTTAAAATTGAAAACCAAACACACAAACAAACAAAACAGTCTCTCCTGTTGGCTTTCTGACAGATTTTCCTTAAAAATTGTGAAAATCTATGTACTACTAAAATCTCACAATTTGAGAACACCACAGAGAATACATTCATGGCCTGGATTCTCAGGTGACTGAATTATGTAACCAGCTATAAAGACTAGGATGAAGAAAATTTTCTTAGGAGCAAAGCCATAGTGTTTGTGCTCTAATGAAGTCTGTATATCTCACTGGTGTCATTCTACTTTGACAAGGGTCTGGTCATTATGGAGCTTACAGTCAATTGGAAATGGTATATATGTGGTTGATCCAGTTCAGTTCAGTTCAGTCGCTCAGTCGTGTCCAACTCTTTGTGACCCCATGAATCGCAGCACGCCAGGCCTCCCTGTCCATCACCAACTCCCGGAGTTCACCGAAACTCACATCCATCGAGTCGGTAATGCCATCCAGCCATCTCATCCTCTGTCGTCCCCTTTTCCTCCTGCCCCCAATCCCTCCCAGCATCAGAGTCTTTTCAAATGAGTCAACTCTTCGCATGATGTGGCCAAAGTATTGGAATTTCAGCTTTAGCATCAGTCCTTCCAATGAACACCCAGGACCGGTCTCTTATAGAATGGACTGGTTGGATCTCCTTGCAGACCAAGGGACTCGCAAGAGTCCTTTCCAACACCACAGTCCAAAAGCATCAATTCTTCGGCGCTCAGCTTTCTTCACAGTCCAACTCTCACATCCATACATGACCACTGGAAAAACCATAGCCTTGACTAGACGGACCTTTGTTGGCAAAGTAATGTCTCTGCTTTTGAATATGCTATCTAGGTTGGTCATAACTTTCCTTCCAACGAGTAAGCATCTTTTAATTTCATGGCTGCAATCACCATCTGCAGTGATTTTGGAGCCCCCAAAAATAAAGTCTGACACTGTTTCCACTGTTTTCCCATCTATTTCCCATGAAGTGATGGGACCGGATGCCATGATCTTCGTTTTCTGAATGTTGAGCTTTAAGCCAACTTTTTCACTCTCCTCTTTCACTTTCATCAGGAGGCTTTTTAGTTCCTCTTCACTTTCTGCCATAAGGGTGGTGTCATCTGCATATCTGAAGTTATTGACATTTCTCCCGGCAAGCTTGATTCCAGCTTGTGTTTCTTCCATTCCAGTGTTTCTCATGATGTACTCTGCATATAAGTTACATAAGCAGAGTGACAATATACAGCCTCGATGTACTCCTTTTCCTATTTGGAACCAGTCTGTTGTTCCATGTCCAATTCTAACTGTTGCTTCCTGACCTGCATATAGGTTTCTCAAGAGGCAGGTCAGGTGGTCTGGTATTCCCATCTCTTTCAGAATTTTCCACAGTTTATTGTGATCCACACAGTCAAAGGCTTTGGCATAGTCAATAAAGCAGAAATAGATGTTTTCCTGGACCTCTCTTGGTTTTTTGATGATCCAGAGGATGTTGGTAATTTGATTTCTGGTTTCTCTGCCATTTCTAAAACTTGCTTGAACATCTGGAAGTTCACAGTTCACGTATTGCTGAAGCCTGGCTTGGAAATTTTGAGCATTATTTTACTAGCATGTGAGATGAGTGCAAATGTGTGGTAGTTTGAGCATTCTTTGGCATTGCCTTTCTTTGGGATTGGAATGAAAACTGATCTTTCCAGTCCTGTGGCCACTGCTGAGTTTTCCAAACTTGCTGGCATATTGAGTGCAGCACTTTCACAGCATCATCTTGCAGGATTTGAAATAGCTCAACTGGAATTCCATCACCTCCACTAGCTTTGTTCATAGTGATGCTTCCTAAGGCCCACTTGACTTCACATTCCAGAATTTCTGGCTCTAGGTGAGTGATCACAACATCATGATTATCTGGGTCATGAAGATTTTTTCTGTACAGTTCTTCTGTGTATTCTTGCCACCTCTTCTTTATATCTTCTGCTTCTGTTAGGTCCATACCATTTCTGTCCTTTATTGAGCCCATCTTTGCATGAAATGTTCCCTTGGTATCTCTGATTTTCTTGAAGAGATCTCTAGTCTTTCCCATTCTATTGTTTTCCTCTATTTCTTTGCATTGATCGCTGAGGAAGGCTTTCTTATCTCTCCTTGCTCTTCTTTGGAACTCTGCATTCAAATGGGTATACCTGTCCTTTTCTCCTTTGCTTTTTGCTTCTCTTCTTTTTACAGCTATTTGTAAGGCTTCCTCAGACAGCCATTTTGCTGTTTTGCATTTCTTTTTCTTGGAGATGGTCTTGATTTCTGTGTCCTCTACAATGTCACGAACCTCCGTCCATAGTTCATCAGGCACTCTATCTATCAGATCTAGTCCCTTAAATCTATTTCTCACTTCCACTGTACACTCATAAGGGATTTGATTTAGGTCATACCTGAATGGTCCAGTGGTTTTGTCCACTTTCTTCAATTTAAGCCTGAATTTGGTAATAAGGAGTTCATGATCTGAGCCACAGTCAGCTCCCAGTCTTGTTTTTGCTGACTGTATAGAGCTTCTCCATCTTTGGCTGCAAAGAATATAATCAATCTGATTTTGGTGTTGACCATCTGGTGATGTCCATGTGTAGAGTCTTCTCTTGTGTTGTTGGAAGAGGGTATTTGCTATGACCAGTGCGTTCTCTTGGCAAAACTCTATCTATTAGCGTTTGCCCTGCTTCATTCCGCATTCCAAGGCCAAATTTGCCTGTTACTCCAGGTGTTTCTTAACTTCCTACTTTTGCGTTCCAGTCCTCTATAATGACAAGGACATCTTTTTTGGGTGTTAGTTCTAAAGGGTCTTGTTGGTCTTGATAGAACCGTTCAACTTCAGCTTCTTCAGCATTACTGGTTGGGGCATAGACTTGGTTTACTGTGATATTGAATGGTTTGCCTTGGAAACGAACAGAGATCATTCTGTCGTTTTTGAGATTGCATCCAAGTACTGCATTTTGGACTTTTTTGTTGACCATGATGGCTACTCCATTTCTTCTAAGGGATTCCTGCCCACAGTAGTAGATATAATGGTCATCTGAGTTAAGTTCACCCATTCCAGTCCATTTTAGTTTGCTGATTCCTAGAATGTCGATGTTCACTCTTGTCATCTCCTGTTGACCACTTCCAATTTGCCTTGATCCATGGAACTAACATACCCCACATCCAAGGTCAGGGGAGGTGGCTGAGAGGAGCTATCCCACATCCAAGGAGCGATGGCTGTGCAGGTGCAGGAGGGCCGAGAGGAGCTACTCCACTTTCAAGGTCATTAGGGGCCGCCGTGAGAAGATACCCTTGTCCAAGTTAAGGAGCAGTGGCTGCGGTTTGCTGGAGCAGCTGTGAAGAGATACCCACATCCAAGGTAGGAGAAACCCAAGTAAGACGGTAGGTGTTGCGAGAGGGTATCAGAGGACAGACACACTGAAACTATAATCACAGAAAACTAGTCAATTTGATCATACGGACCACAGCCTTGTCTAACTCAATGAAACTAAGCTATGCCATGTGGGGCCACCCAAGACGGGCGGGTCATGGTGGAGCGGTCTGACAGAATCTGGTCCACTGGAGAAGCGAATGGCAAACCACTTCAGTATTCTTGCCTTGAGAACCCCATGAACAGTATGAAAAGGTAAAATGATAGGATACTGAAAGAGGAACTCCCTGGGGCAGTAGGTGCCCAATATGCTACTGAGATCACTGGAGAAAGAATGAAAGGATGGAGCCAAATGAAAAACAATACCCAGTTGTGGATGTGACTGGTGATAGAAGCAAGGTCCGATGCTGTGAAGAGCAAAATTGCATAGGTTGGATCCAAGCAGACTCTAAACACACAAGAAGCCCACGTGCCAATGCAGGTAGATGAAGAGACACAAGTTCAATCCCTGGGTTGGGAAGATCCCCTGGAGGAGGGCAACCCATTCCAGTATTTTTGCCTGGAGAAACCCATGGACAGAGGAGCCTGGTGGGGCTACCGTCCATAGGGATGCAGAGTTGGACACGACTGAAGTGGCTTAGCATTCAGCAAGCTTCATGAAGAAGTGGCCCAGGTGCCCATGGTCTCCACTCCTGCTACACTGCCTTCTCTCTCCTAGGCTGCACCTGTGAACTCAGATGGAGTTCTGTATGATCAGTGGAAGAGAAGACTCGGGTGTGGTTTGCAGATGGTTCTGTACAGTATGCAGGCACCATCCAAAAGTGATAGTTGCAGCTCTACAGCACATTCTTGGAACAGCCCTGAAGGACAGTGGTGAAGTGAAGCTCTCTCAGTGGGCACAGGTTTGGGCAGTGCCCCTGGTGGCATACTTCACTTGGAAGTACCACCTGCTTTGGGCCCCTCAAGCCTCTGAATCAACAAGGCAAATAAGGGAGTTCCAGTGTGGACTGCGGTGACTGAGCCTGACTACTATGGGGAAATTGGACTTCACGGTGGAGGTAAGGAAGTACAGGGGATCCCTAGGGCAGGTCTTAGTATCAATATCACCATACCCTGTGATTAAAGTCAATGGAAAACTATTAATTCAACAACCCAAGCAAGGCAGGACTACTAATGGCCTACATACTTCAGGAATGAAGGTTTGGGTCATGCCAGCAGGTGAAGAACCACAACCCGCTGAGGTGCTGCTGAAGGTAAAGGGAGTACAGAATGGGTAGCCAAAGAAGGTAGTTATAAATTCCATGTGACCAGTTAATAGAAACCAGGACTGTAATTAGCATCAGCATTCCTCTTTATTTTGTTATGAATATGTATGTGTGTGTGTGTGTGTGTGTGCTATTTGCAGCATAATAATTAATGTTGGAGAAGACTCTTGAGAGTCCCTTGGACTGCAAGGACATCCAACCAGTCCATTCTGAAGGAGATCAGCCCTGGGATTTCTTTGGAAGGAATGATGCTAAAGCTGAAGCTCCAGTACTTTGGCCACCTCATGTGAAGAGTTGACTCCTTGGAAAAGACTCTGATGCTGGGAGGGATTGGGGGCAGGAGGAGAAGGGGACAACAGAGGATGAGATGGCTGGATGGCATCATGGACTCGATGGACGTGAGTCTGAGTGAACTCTGGGACATGGTGATGGACAGGGAGGCCTGGCGTGCTGCAATTCATGGGGTCGCAAAGAGTCGGACACAACTGAGCGACTGAACTGAACTGAACTGAATTAATGTTTATGGTTATTTTTGGGGGTCACTGATAAAAAATAAACTGCATTTAGTCTTTATTTTTTTGAGGCTGGGAAAAGTGGACAAAATGTTTCACAGAGAATAGTTAAGAGAAATGTGTTTTAATACTTCAAGATTGGCCTTCAGTTTAATTGGAACTTCACTAGTCAGGAATGCAATGTAGTAGACTCATTAAAGCCCTTTTGAGCCAGGCCGCAACATGAGCCCTTCTGCCCACTGTCACTGGAGCCAATAGAACGGGACTGAGTTCTGTTCAGAAGTAAAGGAAAGCTGCGAACAGAGAATGGAGGGATGCAAAGGTGTACTGAAGCACAAACTCCCGCCATGACCCATGGGTGGGGCTGTGGGGAGGGGAAGGGGCAGAGCTCTCCAGGGAGGGCGCAGCTCCAGGTCATACCCATAGCTGCACAGCGCTACAGTGTCTCTGCACTCCGGCAGCCACTGTCATCTTGGATTCAGGTGGTGCGTGCGGCCGCGTAGCTGAGGTGTTTGGGGCAGACATTTTACACTAGGAACTTGATTCTGAAGTGATGGGTGTGAAGTCTCTTCACACCTTACTCTGTGAGCAAATGAAACTAGACAAAGCACAAAGCGGGGTGGCGGGGTGGGGAGGGGGGTGTGGAGAAAGGTTAGACTTTATTCAGTTCAGTTCAGTTCAGTCGCCCAGTCGTGTCCGACTCTTTGCGACCCCATGAATTGCAGCACGCCAGGCCTCGCTGTCCGTCACCAACTTTATTACCAATATTCTAACTTTGGGGAATTGTTATCGGGCTTTCACAGATTCCATGAATTGGTCAAAACTCATTCTATGTCCTTATAATGTGTTTTTCTGTGAAATAGTCTTGAAAGTTAAAAACTACATTTCCAGGGAGAACAAGAAGGTGGAGGAGTAGGTGGACGTGGAGTATATCTCTCTCCATGGATACATCAGGAATACATCTTCAGACACAGAAGTGCATGCAGAACGCTAGCTGAGAGTGGACAGGAGCACCTAACCAGCAGGAAAGAATATATAGAACCATGCAAAACTCAGTAGGACAAAGGAACTAGGAGAAAAAACAGGAGTGTTAGAAGGACTGGACCTGCCCTTGGTGGGTGGGGGAACTGAAGCAGGGGTACGATCCCCACATGGGGGCAATCGTCTGAGTCAGAGGAGAAACATTTAGGACTGAGAATGAAACAGCTGATCTGTGGTGGCCTAAATGGAATGAGAATCAGTCCTTGCCTCAGCCATACATACCCCGGACAGTGATGCAGGTACCCTAGAAGGTGAAATGGCTGGGGGCTGGAGTGTAGGGATTGTGGAGCAATCACAGGGCAAGGGCTGCTGTGGAGAGACAGACTGAGGGAACATGAGGGAGGAGACTGAGGTGGGAAATGCCTGTGGAGGAAAGCCAGGCAACTCTGGAAGCAAGGCAATACTGCTGAGTCATGCATAGGGGGTGGAGCTATTACCATAGCCTCTCTCTCCCCACATGCCAGCATCAGCAGCTGAACAGTAGAGAGGCTGGCCCATCAAGTGCCTGAGGTAGGGAACAACAGAGTAGGACCCCACCCAGGGTGCCCCTTTAAGTGGCTGACGTGCTGATATACAAAGTAGGATCCCAGCCAGGGGCGCCCCTCTCCCTGCCTGATGTGTTGAACAACAGACAAGGACCCCAGGCAAGGGAGCCCTCTAAGTGCCTGAAGACTAGCCAAAGAGGCCTTCTGATCGCCAGCTACCAGAAGCTCGAAAAAAGACTGTTAGGGCCATAACTCCTGTAGCTGAGGCAGTCCGTGTCCCTGAACACCTGCTCCCCGTGACCCAAGCATGTGTGCCACCATCACACTCAACCCTCACTGGGGCAGAGCTGCCACAGGCGAAAAAAAAAGTCTTGCATCTGTGCATGTGGGGTCGTTTTGGTTGTGTCCAGCTCTTTGTGACCCTGTGGACTGTGGCCTGCCAGTCTTCTCTGTCAGGGGTGTTCTCTAGGCAAGAATACTGAAGTGTATTGGCCAATGCTTGTTGCCATATCCTTCTAGAGCACTATACTTCCTGCTGCCCTAGCTGCCAACTCTCCTGAGTACCCGGTGCTGCCAGAACTCTTGTGACCCAAGCAGCTGTACCACTCTGCACCTGGCCCTCACTGGGACAGACCCAAGTCCTCCAGGGCAGCCTCAGGAGCAAACCCCAGTGGACAACCCGCATGCTGTGAAAGTGAAGTCGTTCAGTCATGTCCAACTCTTTGTGACCCCATGGACTGTAGCCTGCACCAGGCTTCTCTATCCATGGGATTTTCCAGGCAAGAGTACCAGAGTGGGTTGCCATTTCCTTCTCCCACATGCAGAGGTGGAAATAAAAACACAATTGAAACTCAGGGGCAGTGCAGCCAAGGAAGAAGACCCAAAACCTTCCCACCAGCTGTACAAGCTGCAGATTAAATCCATGTGATCAACTAGGCAGACTCTGTGTCTACGGAATATATAAAAGGACATTGAGAGCTCACAAAATAAAACACACTAGTTCTGATAGCTGTGGACACTGGAGGCAAGAACACACAGGAGTCTGACCAGATTAGAATCTGAGCTGCCCCCACAAAAGGTCCAGAGACCAGCGCAGTGTCGGAGGGCATCCTAGGGAGGTGAGGTGGACTGTGACTCTCAGTGAGGGAAAGCATCCTGACAGCAGTGACTCAAGAAAAACATTTATTATTCTTATGTTTTGACTTATTCTGTAGTTTCTTCTGGATTTTTCTCCCTTCTCTTTCTCCCTCCCACCCTGCCCCACCCCCACCATTGTAGTTGTCCATTTTATTGGCACTATGAAATCTAATTAAGCTTTTGAATTCTTTTTTTAATCACACTTTTTATTGTTGTTATAAACCTCTGCCTCTATGCTGGGCTTTTGCAGTTCTGTGGAGTTTTCTTTTTTTCTTTCTTTCCCCTTCCTTTCTTTTTTCTTTAAAAATTTTTTTAAATCTATTATTATTGTTTCTACATTTATTCCTTTGTTTGGCTTTCCTACTGTTCTTTTCCCCTTGCAGTTAATTTTTAATGTATATAAATCTTATTTATCTACCTCTGCTTAACTTTGCATATTTATTCTTTCTTTCTTTTCTTTCTTTCCTTTCCTCTCAACATATTTGTTAGTTTTGTTTTCATTGCTTTATTCCCCAGTTGGCACCTTGCTTTAGTTTTGTTTTCCAGGTGGGCTTTAGTTAGTTTTGTTCTTTACTGGTAGATATAATTTTTGGTTTCCTTTGTTCACCAGGTCAACCTACTGTACTTTATTTTTGTTGGACTGTTTTGGTTTTGCTATGGATGTATATGTATATGTGTATATTCCATTATTTTAATTATTATTTGCCTGATTTTTAAACTGCCATCTGTCTGGGGTTCATCTTTGGTTTCTCGTTTTGGGGTATGTGTTTTAATCTCACTTAATGCCATAACAAACCACTTGTGGAATCTTCATTCCTGACCAGAGGTCAAACCCTGAGCCTTTGGAGTGGGAGCACTGACTCAAAACCCTAGACTACCAGAGAACTAACCCTGATGCTGCTGCTGCTGCTGCTGCTGCTTCTAAGTCGCTTCAGTCGTGTCTGACTCTTAGCGACCCCATGGACTGCAGCCTACCAGGCTCCTCCATCCATGGGGTTCTCCAGGCAAGAGTACTGGAGTGGGATGCCATTGCCTTCACTAACTCTAGGAAGTATCAAATAATGAGAGCTCCCACAAAGGAAACCACTTGAATACAAGACCCAGCATCACCCAATCACCAGTAGTACCCTCTGCAGGATGCTTCATCCAAACAGCAAACAAACAAAAAAAAAACAAACCCAATCACCAGCAGACAGGATTACCACCTCACTCAGCCTTACCCATCAGAGGAAAAACAAACAAACAAACAAACAAAAAAAAACTCAGCATAAATCTCACCCTATATGAAGCTTAAACAAACCACTGCACAAAACTTAGCGGGGCAGAAACCAAAAGGAAGAAAATTCAACCTTGAAGATCACCAAAAGGAGATCTCAAACACAATAAGTTAAAAAAAAAATAATGAAAAGGCAGAGAAATACCACACAAATGAAGGAACAAACTAGAAACACAGAACTTCAAATAAATGAAAAGGAAATAGGCAAACTACCTGAAAAATAATTCAGAATAATGATAGTAAAGATGATCAAAAACCTTGAAAACAGAAGGGAGAAAGTGCATGAATCAATTAATGAAGACCTAGAAAAATTAAAGAATAAACATACAGAGACAAACAACACAATTACTGAAATTAAAAATACTCTAGAAGGAATCTAGAAGGAATGATTATTCCCTGGTGGCTCAGATGGTAAAGCGTCTGCCTGCAATGTGGGAGACCCGGGTTCGATCCCTGGGTTGGGAAGATCCCCTGGAGAAGGAAATGGCAACCCACTCCAGTATTCTTGCCTGGAAAATTGCATGGATGGAGGAGCCTGGTGGGCTACAGTCCATGGGGTCGCAAAGAGTCAGACACGACTGAACGACTTCACTCACTCATTAGAAAGAATCAATAGCAGAATATCTAAGGAGAAGAATGAATCAGAGAGCTGGAAGATAAAATGGTGAAAATAACTTCTGAAGAGAATAATAAAGTAAAAAGAATGAAAAGAAGTGAGGATAGTCTCAGAGACCTCTGGGACAATATCAAATGCTCCAACATTCAAATTATAGGGGTCCCAGAAGAAGAGAAAAAGAAAGAGTATGAGAAAATTTTTGAAGAGATTATAGTTGAAAATTTCCCCAACATGGAAAAGGAAATAGGTAATCAAGTCCAAGAGGTGCAAAGAATCCCATACAGGATAAACCTAGGGAGACACATACTCAGTTCAGTTCAGTTCAGTTCAGTCGCTCAGTCGTGTCCGACTCTTTGTGGCCCCATTAATCCCAGCACGCCAGGCCTCCCTGTCCATCACCAACTCCCAGAGTTCACTCAGATTCACATCCATCGAGTCCGTGATGCCATCCAGCCATCTCATCCTCGGTCATCCCCTTCTCCTCCTGCCCCCAATCTCTCCCAGCATCAGAGTCTTTTCCAAGGAGTCAACTGTTCGCATGAGGTGGCCAAAGTACTGGAGTTTCAGCTTTAGCATCATTCCTTCCAAAGAAATCCAAGGGCTGATCTTCAGAATGGACTGGTTGGATCTCCTTGCAGCCCAAGGGACTCTCAAGAGTCTTCTCCAACACCACAGTTCAAAAGCATCAATTCTTCAGCACTCAGCCTTCTTCGCAGTCCAACTCTCACATCCATACATGACCACTGGAAAAACCATAGCCTTGGGGGCAGGAGGAGAAGGGGACGACAGAGAATGAGATGGTTGGATGGCATCACCAACTCAATGCACTGAGTTTGGGTGAACTCTGGGAGTTGGTGATGGACAGGGAGGCCTGGAGTGCTGCGATTCATGGGGTCACCAAGAGTCGGACATGACTGAGCGACTGAACTGAGCTGAACTGAACATACAAGGGAAATCCCATAATTTAACAGCTGATCTTTTAGCAGAAACTCTGCAGGCCATAAGGAATGGCAGGATATATTTAAAGTACTGAAAGGGAAAAGTCTACAAGCAAGATCACTCTAGTCAGTATGGATCTCATTCAAAATTGATGGAGAAATCAAAAGCTTTCAGACAAGCAAAAGTTAAGAGACATCAGTACCACCAAAGCAACTTTACAACAAATGTTAAAGGGACTTATATAGTCAAGAAATACAAGAGAAGAAAGAGATCTACAAAGTCAAACCCCAAACAATTAAGAAAATAGCAATAGGAACATATATATCTATAATTACTTTAAATGTAAACAGGTTAAACGCTTCAACCAAAAAACACAGACTGGCTGAATGGATACAAACTACTGAGGTCGCTCCATCGTGTTTAACTCTTTGCAACCCCATGGACTGTAGCCTACCAGGCTCCTCCCTCCATGGGATTCTCCAGGCAAGAGTACGGGAGTGGGTTGCCATTTCCTTCTCTAGGGGATCTTCCCAACCCAAGGATTGAACCCAGGTCTCCTGCATTCCAGGCAGATGCTTTAAGACCCAAATATATGTTGTCTACAAGAAACCTACTTCAGACCTAAAGACACATATAGACTGAAAGTGAGAGGATGGAAAAATATATTCCATGCAAATGAAAAGCTAAAGAAAGCTGGAGTAGCAATCCTGATATCAAACAAAATAGACCTTAAAGTAAAGAATATTACAAGAGATAAGGAGGACACTACATAATTATCAAGGGATCAATCCAAGAGGAAGACATAACAATTGTAAATATCTATGCACCTAGCATAGGAAGACCTCAATACATAAGACAAACACTAACAGACATAAAAGGAGGAATTGACAGTAACACAATAATAGTAGGAAACTTTAACACCCCACTCACACCAATGGACAGATCATCAAAACAGAAAATTAATAAGGAAACACAAGTCTTAAATGATACATTAGATGAGATGGATCTCATTGGTATCTTCAGGACATTCCATCCAAATGCAGGAGAATATACCTTATTTTCAAGTGCACACAGAATGTTCTCCAGGACAGACCACATCTTGGGTCACAAATCAAACCTCAGTAAATTTAAGAAAACTGAAATCATATCAAGCACCTTTTCTGACCACAATGCCATGAGACTAGATATCAACTATAAGGGGGAAAAACATAGAAAACACAAACACATGGAGATTAAACAATACATTTCTGAATAACCAACAGGTTACTGAAGAAATCAAAAGGGAAATCAAAAAATTTCTACAAATAAATGACAACGAAAACACAACAACTCAAAACCTATGGGATGAAGTAGTTCTAAGAGGGATGTTTATAGCAAGACAATCCTACCTCAAGAAAGAAGAAAAACATCGAATAGACAACCTAAATTTACAACTAAAACAACTGGAAAAAGAAGAACAAAACCCCCCCAAATTAGCAGAAGTAAAGAAATCATAAAGATCTGAGCAAAAATAAATGCTAAAGAAATGAAAGAAACAATAGTAAAGATTAATAAAACTAAAAGCTGGTTCTTTGAGAAGATAAACAAAATTAACAAACCTTTAGCCAGACTCATCAAGGAAAAAAGAAAAATTGAATCAACAAAATTAGAAATGAAAAAGGAGAGGCTACAACAGACAATGCAGAAATACAAAGGATTGTAAGAGACTATTATGAACAACTATATGGCAATACAATGGATAACCTGGAAGAAATGGACAGATTCTTAGAAAAGCTCAATCTTCTGAGACTGAACCAGGAAGAAATAGAAATTATGAGCAATCCAATTACAAGCACTGAAATTGAAGCTGTGGTCAAAAATCTCCTGAAAAACAAAAGCCTAGGACCAAGAGCTAATGCCTATCATTCTAAAACTCTTTCAAAAAATTGCAGAGGGAAGAACACTTCCAAACTCATTCTACGAGGTTACCATCACCCTGATACCAAAACCAGACAAAGACAACACTAGAGGCCAATATCACTGATGAACAAAGATGCAAGAATCCTCAAAAAATTTTAGTGAATGGAATTCAACAACACATTAAAAAGCTCATACACCATGATCAAGTTGGGTTTATTCCAGGGATGCAAGGATTCTTCGATATACACAAATCAATCAATGTGATACACCATATTAACAAGTTGAAAGACAAAAACCATATGAAAATCTCAATCAGTTCAGTTTGGTTCAGTCGGTGAGTCGTGTCTGACTCTTTGCAACCCCATGAACCACAGCACACCAGGCCTGCCTGTCCATCACCAACTCCTGGAGTCCACCCAAACCCATGTCCATTGAGTTGGTGATGCCATCCAACCATCTCATCCTCTGTCGTCCCCTTCTCCTCCTGCCTCCAATCTTTCCCAGCATCAGGGTCTTTTCCAACTAGTCAGCTCTTTGCATCAGGTGGCCAAAGTATTAGAGTTTCAGCTTCAACATCAGTCTTTCCAATGAACACTCAGGACTGATCTCCTTTAGAATGGACTGGGTGGATCTCCTTGCAGTCCAAGGGACTTTCAAGAGTCTTTTCCAACACCACAGTTCAAAGGCATCAATTCTTCAGTGCTCAGATTTCTTCACAGTCCAACTCTCACATCCATACATGACCACTGGAAAAACCATAGCCTTGACTAGACGGACCTTTGTTGGCAAAGTAATGTCTCTGCTTTTGAATATGCTATCTAGGTTGGTCATAACTTTCCTTCTAAGGACTAATCACCTTTTAATTTCATGGCTGCAATCAACATCTGCAGTGATTTTAGAGCCCCCCAAAATAAAGTCAGCCACTGTTTCCCCATCTATTTGCCATGAAGTGATGGGACCAGATGCCATGATCTTAGTTTTCTGAATGTTGAGATTTAAGCCAACTTTTTCACTCTCCTCTTTCACTTTCATCAAGAGGCTTCTTAGTTCCTCTTCACTTTCTGCCATAAGGGTGGTGTCATCTGCATATCTGAAGTTATTGATATTTCTCCCAGCAAGCTTGATTCCAGCTTGTGCTTCCTCCAGCCCAGCGTTTCTCATGATGTACTCTGCATAGAAGTTATATAAACAAGGTGACAATATACAGCCTTGACGTACTCCTTTTCCTATTTGGATCCAGTCTATTGTTCCATGTCCAGTTCTAACTGTTGCTTCCTGACTTGCATATAGGTTTCTCAAGAGGCAGGTCAGGGGGTCTGGTATTCCCTTCTCTTTCAGAATTTTCCAGAGTTTATTGTGATCTACACAGTCAAAGGCTTTGGCATAGTCAATAAAGCAGAAACAGATGTTTTTCTGGAACTCTCTTGTCTTTTCGATGATCCAGCAGATGTTGGCAATGTGATCTCTGGTTCCTCTGCCTTTTTTAAAACCAGTTTGAATATCTGGAAGTTCACAATTCATGTATTGCTGAAGCCTTGCTTGGAGAATTTTAAGCATCACTTTACTAGCGTGTGAGATGAGTGCAATTGTGCGTTAGTTTGAGCATTCTTTGGCATTGCCTTTCTTTGGGATTGGAATGAAAACTGACCTTTTCCAGTCCTGTGGCCACTGCTGAGTTTTCCAAATCTGCTGGCATATTGAGTGCAGCACTTTCACAGCATCATCTTTCAGGATTTGAAACAGCTCAGCTGGAATTCCATCACCTCCACTAGCTTTGTTCGTAGTGATGCTTTCTAAGGCCCACTTGACTTCACAAAATCTCAATAGATGCAGAAAAAGCCTTTGACAAAATTCAGCACCGATTTATGAATAAAACTGTTCAAAAAATGTGCATAGAAGGAACCTACCTCAACAAAGTAGAAGACATATATGATAAGCCTACATCAAACATTCTCAATGGTGAAAAACTGAAAGCATTCCCCCTATAATCAGTAACAAGAAAAGGGTGTCCACTTTCACCACTATTATTCAACATAGTTCTGGAAGTCCCACCTACAGCAATCAGAGAAGAAAAACAAATAAAAGGAGTCTTCTTCAGAAAAGAAGAAGTAAAGCTGTTTGCAGATGACATGATATTGTACATAGAAAAGCCTAAAGATACTATCAGAAAATTACTAGAGCTAATCAGTGAATTTAGCAAAGTTGCAGGATACAAAATCAATACACAGAAATCACTTGCATTTCTATCTACTAACAATGAAAAATCAGAAAGAGAAATTAAGGAATCAATCCCATTCACCATTGCAACAAAAAGAATAAAATATCTAGAAATAAACTTACCTAAGGAGATAAAAGAACTGTACAAAGAAAATTATAAGACACTAATGAAAGAAATCGAAGTTGACATAAACAGCGATATTCCATGTTCCTGGGTAGGAAGAATCAATACTGAGAAAATGACTATACTACCAAATGCAATCTATAGATTCAATGTGATCCCTATCAAACTACCAATGGCAGTTTTGACAGAACTAGAACCAAAGATTTCACAATTTGTATGGAAACACAGAAGACCCCAAATATCCAAAGCAGTCCTGAGAAAGAAAAATGGAGCTGGAGGAATCACCCTTCCTGACTCCAGATTATACTACAAAGCTACAGTCATCAAGACAATATGGTATTGGAACAAAAACAGAAATAAAGACCAATGAAACAAGATAGAATGCCCAGAACTAAACCCATGCACCTATGGGTACCTTATTTTCAACAAAGGAGACAAGAATATACAATGGGGCAAAGAGAGCCTCTTCAATAAATGGTGCTGGGAAAACTGGACAGCTACATGTAAAAGAAAGAAATTAGAACATTTCTTAATACCATACACAAAGATAAACTCAAAATAGATTAAAGACATAAATGTAAGACCAGAAACTATAAAACTCTTAGAGGAAAACATTGGGAGAACACTCGATGACATAAATCAAAGTAAGATCTTCTATGAGTAATGGAAATAAAAACACAAGTAAATAAGTAGGACCTGATTAAACTTAAAAGCTTTTATACAGTGAAGGAAACTATAAGCAAGGTGAAAAGACAACCCTTAGAATGGGAGAAAATAATAGCAAATGAAACAACTGACAAAGGATTAATTTCCAAAATATACAAGCAGCTCATACAACTCAATACCAGAAACACAAACAACCCAATCAAAAAGTGGGAAAAAGATCTAAACAAACATTTCTCCAAAGAAGACATACAGATGGCTAACAAACACACAGAAAGATGCTCAACATCATTCATTACTGCTGCTGCTGCTGCTGCTGCTAAGCTGCTTCAGTCGTGGCCGACTCTGTGCGACCCCATAGACGGCACCCACCAGGCTCCCCCGTCCCTGGGATTCTCCGGGCAAGAACACTGGAGTTGGTTGCCATTTCCTTCTCCAATGCATGAAAGTGAAAAGTGAAAGTGAAGTCGCTTAGTCGTGTCCTTCTCTTCGTGATCCCATGGACTGCAGCCTACCAGGTTCCTCTATCCATGGGATTTTCCAGGCAAGAGTACTGGAGTGGGGTGCTATTGCCTTTTCTGTCATTCATTATTAGAGAAATGCAAATCAAAACTACAAGGAGATATCACCTCACACCAGTCAGAGTGGCCATAATCAAGAAGTATACAAACAATAAATGCTGGAGAGGGTGTGGAGAAAAGGGAACACTCTTGCACTGTTGGTGGGAATGTAAATTGATACAGCCACTGTGGAAGACGGTATGGAGATTCCTTAAAAAACTAGAAATAAAAGCACCATATGACCTAGTAATCCCACTCCTGGGCATATACCCTGAGGAAACCAAAATTGAAAAAATACATGTATTCCATTATTCATTGCAACACTATTTACAATAGCTGGAACATGGAAGCAACCTAGATGTGCATCGACAGATGAATGGATAAAGAAGTTGCGGTACATATACAAATGGAATAGTACTCAGCCATAGAAAGGAACATGTTTGAGTCAGTTCTAATGAGGTGGATGAACCTAGGGCCTGTTATACAGAGTGAAGTAAGTCAGAAAGAGAAAGATAAATATATACTAATGCATATATATGGAATCTAGAAAAATGGTACTGAAGAATTTATTTGCAGGGCAGCAATGGAGCAATAGGCACAGAGAATAGACTTATGGACATGGGGAGAGGGGAGGAGAGGGTGAGATGTATGGAGAGAGTAACACGGAAACTTACATTACCATATGTAAAACAGATAGCCAACGGGAATTGCTGTATGTCCCAGGAAACACGTACACCCATGGCTGATTCATGTCAATGTATGACAAAAACCACTACAATGTCATAAAGTAATTAGCCTCCAATTAAATAAATAAAAATTTTAAAAAAAGGAAACCCAAAGAGGGGCTCTGTATCAACCTAGTGAGGTGGGATGGAGAGGGAGATGGGAGGGAGGTTCAAAACAACAAAATTCTATAAAGCAATTATCCTTCGATTAAAAAATAAGTAAATTAAAAAAAAAAAAAAAACAAGCTACATTTCCTTGGGAATCCTCTGGTGGTCCAGTTGTTAGGATGTGGTGCTTTCACTGCCAGGGTGGGGGTTGGATCCCTGATCAAAGAACTATGATCCCACAGGCGGCTTGGTACAGTGGGGGTGGGGGAGGGGCAGACCTACATTTCCTAGACTGTCTTACAGCTAGGGTGCCGTATGTGATTTAGATTCTTTTGAATTTGTGTATTTGCATGAAGCTTGGATTTGAAACTGAGTTAAGCATGGAAAGAGGTAGGGCCAGAAACAACCAGCTCTGCTGGAGTAGATGGTGGCAGAGGCATCATGGTCCTACATTGGCCACTTTCTGGTTCTGCTGCATCCGACAGCAATGGCAGATGCTTTTGCAAAATTGGCAGAGGTAGCTGGGTGTTGTTCTTAGAAGCTCAGTTAGTACCCACTTCTCTGCCTTTCTGTTTTCTGCTTACATTAAAGTGTAGCGTCTGTTGTCTTCAAGCTATACACCAACCATACCAGGTGCCTGAGAAGCTATATTCTTCACCACCCAGTTCTCAGTGCATAGAACCATGCA
This sequence comes from Budorcas taxicolor, assembly GCF_023091745.1. Taxonomy (NCBI): domain Eukaryota; kingdom Metazoa; phylum Chordata; class Mammalia; order Artiodactyla; family Bovidae; genus Budorcas; species Budorcas taxicolor. The sequence continues at coordinate 31,479,731 of NC_068918.1, forward strand.
GTCCAGTAACCAAGGTTAGATTAGCCTGTAGATAGAATAGGTAGCCCCCAAGTCAAGTGACTTCAGGGGATGCCCTCTGTTCCCTGAGTTTACTGACCTCAGATTTCACCTGAAATTCCACTCTTAGGATTTCATTTCTTTAGTTTAAAGCCTTTCCCCTCATCCTCTAAGCTATTCCTATATGCATCACACCCATGTTGGACTTTCTCTTATTGTATACAGTAGTTTTCAACATTAATGAAGTTTCTCCTCTGTGTTCACTAGTGATATGTTGTGGGAGTAAATATCCATGAAGGATGGGCAGGGGAGGATATCAGAGTCAAAAGGAGATGCTAACAAAGTAAAATTATTTGGGAAGGTGTAGCTCCTTGAGCAGATGTTATTGATGTTCACCTTAATGTACATGAGTTATTGGTCTCAGTTGATTTCTGGTTTTGATTACGTAGAGCTGGAGCTGTGGAGAGTCACGGAGTAAAACGTGAAAATGCTTGGAAAATCCACATTTCTCAGGTCTCTTCTGGAGTTGGAAGTGTTTGCTACCTAGGGGGTTGGTGTGCAGAGCATGGAGATATTGAAGATACATTTGTTGAGAGTAGTCATGCCTTTATTCTTTAGCGCTTAAGTGAAAAAATAGTATATGCTGATACGGACAGATGTGAAAAGGGTGTGTAAACAGTGGGCAACACATTTACTAGTTCTCATACTTGGAAGTGGGCTTCCCAGGTGGCGCTAGTGGTAAGGAACCTGCATGCCAATGCAGGAGACATAAGAGACATGGGTTTGATCCCTGAGTTGGGAAAATCCCCTGGAGGAGGGCATGGCAACCCACTCCAGTATTCTTACCTGGAGAATCCCACGGACAGAGGAGTCTGGCGGGCTACAGTCCATAGGGTGGCAGAGTCGGACATGACTGAAGTGACTTAGTGTGCACACATGCTTGGAAGTAGGTCTTCCCTGGTGGGTGGTTTAGTTGCTAAGCCATGTCAGACTCTTGCAACCCTACGGACTGTACCCCACCAGGTTCCTCTGCCCATGGGATTTCCCAGACAAGAACACTGGAGTGGGTTGCCATTTCCTTCTCTAGGAGATCTTCCAAACCCAAGTATCCAACCCAGGTCTCCTACATTGCAGGTGGTCTCCTGCATTGCAAGCTTGATCCCTGGGTCTGGAAGATCCCCTGGAGGAGGGCACCGCAACCTACTCCTGTATTCTTGCCTGGAGAATCCCACAAACAGAGGAGCCTGGCAGGCTACAGTCCATAGGGTTGCACAGAGTCAGACATGGCTAAGTGACTGAACACACACGCAAACACACTTGGAAGCAGACAAAGGAAAATGTGTTTAGAGGAAAGGAAGGGAGGGGGTAATGGAAATGTTCCTACTCAGACAAGGTAGAGCTGCTGGAATTTCTCTTCTGACTAATCCAAGAAGGGTTTGGAGTGGGTAGTACAATTCTTTTTTTTTTTTTTTTTGTCAGTCACATATTAAATACTTGAGTTTCAAGTGGAATGATTTTAAGGAGCTATTTAGAGGCAAGGTAACTCACTGCTTGGTCAGCAGAATCCTGGGCTTTTAATGGGAGAAGGCTGTGACATGGGATCATTATGACTATTTCAAAGTTTCAACGAACAAGTTTATCCACAAAGCATTTCTCCAGTCTTTCCTAGGAGAATTAGAAACACTTTCACAGCTATCTAATTTTAATCTCTCCAACATCCTTGTGAGGTAGGTAAGAAATATTTTTGCACTTTTTTTTTTTAACAGATGATAAAATTTCATGACAAGTAGTTTCCAAAGAAACCACGTGGGGCCAAAGTGTGAAGCCAGTCCGAACAGTCAGTCTTCTGAGAGCAGAGCTGTCTTTCCTGTTGCTGAAGCATCTTGTTCAGCAAGATAAACAAGGTGATTGTCCTTTCTTATTTCTGTTCTGATCTCATGGCTATTGATGGCCTTCAGAGTGGTCATGCAGGGCTTTCGTTATGGTTTAGTCGCTAAATTGTGCCTGACTCTTTGAGACCCCATGAACTGTAGCCTGCCAGGCTGCTCTGTCCATAGGATTTCCCAGGACAGAATACTAGAATGGGTTGCCTTTTCCTACTTCAGGGGATCTTCCTGACCCAAGGATCAAACCCACACCTCCTGCTTGGCAGGCAGATTCTTTACCACTAAGCCACTTGGCAAGCTCAATGCAGGGATTCAGTTCAGTTCAGTTCAGTCACTCAGTCGTGTCCGACTCTTTGCAACCCCATGAACCACAGCATGCCAGGCCTCCCTGTCCATCACCAACTCCTGGAGTCCACCCAAACTCATGTCCATTGAGTTGGTGATGCCATCCAACCATCTCAACCTCTGTTGTCCCCTTCTCCTCCTGCCCTCAATCTTTCCCAGCATCAGGGTCTTTTCCAATGAGTCAGCTCTTTGCATGAGGTGGCCAAAGTATTGCAGCTTCAGCTTCAACATCAGTCCTTCCAATGAACACCCAGGACTGATCTCCTTTAGGATGGACTTGTTGGATCTCCTTGTAGTTCAAGGGACTCTCAAGAGTCTTCTCCAACACCACAGTTCAAAAGCATCAATTCTTTGGCACTTAGCTTTCTTTATAGTCCAACTCTCACATACATGACTACTGGAAAAACCATAGCCTTGACTAGACAGACCTTTGTTGGCAAAGTAATGTCTCTGCTTTTTAATATGCTGTCTAGGTTGGTCATAGCTTTCCTTCCAAGGAGTAAGCATCTTTTAATTTCATGGCTGCAATCACCATCTGCAGTGATTTTGGAGCCCCCCAAAATAAAGTCAGCCACTGTTTCCATTGTTTCCCCATCTATTTGCCATGAAGTGATACAGGGATTAGCATCAGCCTATAATGGGTTCATAAGAGTGTTAATTATGAAGGCTTTCCTCTGGTTCTGAGAGTATACTGTGCATAGAATATGCTTTTCCTTTTCTTTTTAATTTTTTGCTGGGTTCTTAGGGAGGTTTCAGAGCTACAGAAAAATTCTCTGGTACATGAAGCTGTAGAACCTTAGGAGCTTTTATTTAGCAACTCAAAACGCCTTTCCTGGAGCATGAACTACTAATGTAAGGCAGAATTAAAAGGAAAGACATGTCTAATCATTATCTTCCTACCTTCTATTATTGTAGAAATAATTCTATTGATCTGTTCCACCAAGTTTTACCCCATAAGTAACAAAGACTTAATTTCTAACAACAGCGGATGAATAATAGACGAACAGCCAATTTATCCTGGGATGTTAAAGCCTGAAAGATAATGAAACGTCTCCTCTTTGTTTGAAACAGGCTACATAAAAATAGCTGTATATCATTAGAGCTTGGTGGTCAACAAGATAGAGACCTTTGTGTTAAAGGGAAGTTTCTCTTGTTTTAAAGACAGATTGTGGATTTAGTTTTGATTTTCATTTCCTATCAATGAAACCTTAAGATATTTTCTTTTCATGTTTAATTTCACTGTTAAGAAAAGCTTAGGGTTGAAAGACCCTTGTGAAACAACACCCTTTTGCTTTTAAAGCAGAATTAGGCAAATTGAAAGATTTGATTAGTCATATAGATGCCTAATGCTGACTAGTTCCCTTTATGCTTAAATTGAATGCCGGAATACGACTGCATGACTTGCAAACTATTTTCATTATCATCCACCAAATTTAGGAAGGTTCTCATCTAACGTAATAAATATACAAAATCAAGATTCACTTAAAACTTCACCAGTGTTGCTTTTAAGAGCTTCAAGAAAGACACATGAGATGTACTATGAGGCCGCTCTCAGTGCATTCTGTGAGGCTGGAAAAGTGAGAGGATTGGTTCTGAAATAATTATGCTATGCCATTATTAAATTTCGTGTGAAGAAAATGTATAGTTGGACAATGACCACTTTATTTTCTTAGATCTCTGGGTTCAAATCTTATAAAATTCTATACATTTCTAAGTGTGTGATCTATAGTAAAGAAAAAGTTCCAGTCCAGTCTTGGGTGATAAGGAGTAGAGAAAGACCTAGAAAAGGGTTCTGTTATTGTACTCAGTATTTTATGTTCTGAAGATGTAGAACAAAACTTTTTCATCATCAATGCATCTGATGTTTTGTGTTTTACTGTTTGGTACTGTTTTAATCTTGAAGTATACAGATGGGGGTTTGGGATCCACAAGCAGCATTCTTGAGGTTTATGAAAGTCTTAATCAGGCTCTACCTTAAACCTATACCAGTGGCTTCTGCTCAAAAACCATCAATAAATCCCCGTTTCCAATGAATAAAATCCCACCTGTTCAGCCTGCTTCTTTCCAAAGCTTCCCAGGACCGTCCCATTTCTAGGACGCGGTGAATTAGCATGAGGAGCGGTCCAGAGACAGGAAAGCAGAGTGGCTGTTTGGGTATAGCCAGTGGGGGCTCCTTGCTGGAATGTGGGGTGCCTGAAGGTTGGGTCCATTTTCACTTATTTTACTGAACTCCTTCTCGTGCCAGAGACTGGTTAGAGCAGGGAGGCAAAAATGAATAATTCATCATCCATGCCGCCATCCCTGCCTCTACTGTAGGACCTAGACTGGTAAAGAAGCACTGCAGGGGCAGTTAAGTGCTGTGATACCCGATGTGCCAAAGTTATGGCAATAATGGGAGTCTGTTTCCTGGTTTTTACATACTATTTCCCCACATTAAAGGCTGAATTAAAAACCCACAAAGACATCAAAATAAAAGCTGCAGCTATTAAAAACCCATTCCAGTGACCTCATACTTTGCGGTTGAAGCAGCTAATGGTAGCTACACATCCGTAAGTATTAGCAAGACACAGAAACTTGTCCCCACTGTTTGTAGTCCTGTTCTTTTCTTTTCTGCCGGCTGCCCTTTGTGACAGGAACTATTTCTCCTGCGTTCTCTCCTAGCAACAACAACATTCTTTAAGACAGCATTTGTCTCCCGCTCTGAGCAACCGTCTAAGTCACTGGGGAAGGGGCGTAGGTGGGGACGGGGGTAGTTCCTGTCCTTCTGCTCCCTCCTGGGAGAGAGCTGCTCTCTGGAAATACTCAGGAGGCTTCTGCACTGTGAACATTCCTGAAGGAGGTGTGGGGAGAGGTGTGTTCTGCAGTTTGGTTGGTATCTGCTTGATGGTGCAAACTATAGACAAGTGTTTGGGGACCAGGGCTGTGGCTGTTCTGAGGGGCTGGTGAAAAGGAGTCAGAGATGATTGAGCTGGCGCAATATGAAAAGCATGCTTTAAAGAGAAAGTGTAAAAGTGAGCAAGCGAACACGGTGAGAGAGTTAAGGGGATACAGTGGTGTGCACCCATGGCACACCAAACCCATAGAAGTTAGAAATGGAAGGAAGAAAGGACACAGCTTACAGTACTGCAGGTTGAAGCGGGAAGAAAAAGACCCACTAGTTAAATTGCATCAGTGTGCTTTCTGAGAAACAAAGGAAACCTTAGGGAGATACACCCTGGCTGTGGCTATTCTGAAAGAAAAAGATATGGGCTGGGTAGTGACACGCGAAGCAAAAGTGTGGTTCTCGTTTCGCCTCTTATGTCAGTGAAGACTCAGTAAGTTCAAGCCCCAAACGAACAATCCAACCTAAAGGCAAAAAGAATATACACTACAAAACCAAAACAAAAGTCCTTTCTGACTCACTGTGAATGACAGTAACACGTTACATATGACAGGAATTACCGTCGGCCAGGAACACTAGGTTCTTTAAATACATTCAACTCATTTAATCATCCCAGCAACCCTATGAGGAAGTTCCTAGTATTATCTCTGTTTTATAGATGAAGAAACTGAGGTACAGAGAAGTAAAGTAACTTGCACAGAGTGACACTGGTAGTGAGTGGCTATAAAGAAAGCTGAGCACTGAAGAATTGATGCTTTTGAACTGTGGTGTTGGAGAAGACTCTTGAGAGTCCCTTGGACTGCAAGGAGACCAAACCAGTCCATCCTAAAGGAGATGAGTCCTGAATATTCATTGGAAAGACTGATGCTGAAGCTGAAACTCCAATACTTCGTCCACCTGATATGAAGAACTGACTCATTTGAAAAGACCCTGATGCTGGGAATGATTGAGGGCAGGAGGAGAAGGGGACGACAGAGGATGAGATGGTTGGATGGCATCACTGACTTAATGGACATGAATTTAAGTAAGCTCTGGGAGTTGGTGATAGACAGGGAAGCCTAGCATTACTGGAGTCCATGGGGTCGCAAAGAGTTGGATACAATTGAGCGATTGAACTGAACTGAACTGAACACTTAGATTAGGGTCTTCTGCTTCACCTGGTCTTTTGATCTTCACCCCGTCTTTTGGCTTTGTTTCCTTTACCTGTCTTCCTGAATCCATCTCTCTTTAACTCTCTGGAATCCTTCAGTGAGCTGAAGGGCATTGTGTCCCAGTAAGGGCTTTGCAGATTTCTAGGTGCTATCGCTTAGAGAAAGCAAGGAGCAGCTCTACCCGTATAATATTCCTGTGGGTGATTCCACTCCTTTTCCTTTCATTCCAGAGCTCTGAGAAATTCCCAGAGCAGATAGGGGAAGGAAACACTCCTCTTGTACTCCCTACAACCTTCCTGTTAGGAGTCACGGGGAAGAAAATAACAGCAGACAAGGGAATTTCTGAGTTTTGAGTATGAGGACCATTTGTCAATGCCTAAAAGTTTGTTAGTAACTGTACTTAGAGGATTGAGGGAGAACATTTGCCCCCATGTGTCTGTTCAGGTCAGTTCAGTTCAGTCACTCTGTCGTGTCCGACTCTTTGCAACCCTGTGGACCGCAGCACGCCAGGCATCCCTGTCCATCACCAACTCCCGGAGTCCACTCAAACTCATGTCCATTGACTCGGTGATACCATCCAACCATCTCAACCTCTGTTGTCCCCTTCTCCTCCTGCCCTCAATCTTTCCCAGCATCAGGGTCTTTTCCAGAGTCAGCTCTTTGCATGAGGTGGCCAAAGTACTGGAGTTTCAGCTTCAACATCAGTCCTTCCAATGAACACTCAGGATTGATCTCCTTTAGGACGGACTGGTTGGATCTCCTTGTAGTCCAAGGGACTCTCAAGAGTCTTCTCCAACACCACAGTTCAAAAGCATCAATTCTTTGGTGCTCAGCTTTCTTCACAGTCCAACTCTCACATCCATACATGACCACTGGAAAAACCATAGCTTTGACTAGATGGACCTTTGTTGGCAAAGTAATGTCTCTGCTTAGGAATATACTATCTAGGTTGGTCATAACTTTCCTTCCAAGGAGTAGGTGTCTTTTAATTTCATGGCTGGAGTCACCATCTGCAGTGATTTTGGAGCCCCCAAAAATAAAGTCTGACACTGTTTCCACTGTTTCCCCATCTATTTGCCATGAAGTGATGGGACCGGATGCCATGATCTTCGTTTTCTGAATGTTGAGATTTAAGCCAACTTTTTCACTCTCCTCTTTCACTTTCACCAAAAGGCTCTTTAGTTCCTCTTCACTTTCTGCCATAAGGGTGGTGTCATCTGCATATCTGAGGTGATTGATATTTCTCCCAGCAATCTTGATTCCAGCTTGTGCTTCTTCCAGCCCAACGTTTCTCATGATGTACTCTGCATAGAAGTGAAATAAGTAGGGTGGCAATATACAGCCTTGACATACTCCTTTTCCTATTTGGAACCAGTCTGTTGTTCCATGTCCAGTTCAAACTGTTACTTCCTGACCTGCATATAGGTTTCTCAGGAGGCAGGTCAGGGGGTCTGGTATTCCCATCTCTTTCAGAATTTTCCACAGTTTATTGTGATCCACACAGTCAAAGGCTTTGGCATAGTCAATAAAGCAGAAAGAGATGTTTTTCTGGTTTACTAGTGTGTGAGATGAGTGCAACTGTGCAGTAATTTGAGCATTAATCTCCCTGCTACAGATCACTTTGAAGTCAAAAACATTCTTGGTTGAAACTTTCCTAAAGTTGGAATGAAAACTGATCTTTTCAAGTCCTGTGGCCACTGATGAGTTTTCCAAATTTGCTGGCATATTGAGTGCAGCACTTTCACAGCATCATCTTTTAGGATTTAAAATAGCTTAACTGGAATTCCATCACCTCCACTAGCTTTGTTCATAGTGCTGCTTTCTAAGGCCCACTTGACTTCACATTCCAGGATGTCTGGCTCTAGGTGAGTGATCACACCATCATGATTATCTTGGTCGTGAAGATCTTTTTTGTAGAGTTCTGTGTATTCTTGCCATCTCTTCTTAGTATCTTCTGCTTTTGTTAGGTCCCTACCATTTCTGCCCTTTATTGAGCCCATTTTGCATGAAACGTTCCCTTGGTATCTCTAATTTTCTTGAGGAGATTTCTAGTCTTTCTGATTCTATTGTTTTCCTCTATTTCTTTGCACTGATCACTGAGGAAGGCTTTTTTTAATCTCTCCTTGCTATTCTTTAGAACACTGCATCAAATGGGTATATCATTCCTTTTCTCCTTTGTTTTTTGCTTCTCTTCTTTTCTCACCTATTTGTAAAGCCTCCTTAGATAGCCATTTTGCTTTTTTCATTTCTTTTTCTTGGGGATGGTCTTGATCCCTGTCTCCTGTACAATGTCATGAACCTCTGTCCATAGTTCATCAGGCACTCTGTCTATCAGATCTAGTCCCTTAAATCTATTTCTCACTTCCACTGTATAATCATAAGGGATTTGATTTAGGTCATACCTGAAAGGTCTAGTTGTTTTCCCTACTTTCTTCAATTTACATCCGAATTTGGCAATAAGGATTTCATGATCTAGCCACAGTCAGCTCCTGGTTTTGTTCTTCCCGACTGTATAGAGCGTCTCCATCTTTGGCTGCAAAGAATATAATCAATCTGATTTCAGTGTTGGCCATCTGGCAATGTCCATGTGTTCATGGACACCTTGTAATAACTGCTTCCAACCTTCTGCAAGCCCTTCATCCCCCTCAACCATCACCATGGCTGAGGAATCTCCATGTCAAGGCTTCTAAAGATTATATCACAGACTACTAAGCCTTGTTAAAAGAAAGAGTTTAAGAACTCATCTCTGACTTAATCTCCGGAGGCAGGGCTTGTAAAGCTGCATTTTAAATAATTCCAAGGTGGGTCTCACTCATACTTAAGTTTGAGAGCCTCTGCATTGTGATCTGAAAGCAGTATAGTTAGTTCTTCTGCTCTCTCTGGGGCTACAGCGGTGATATGAGGAAAAAGCAAAATGACTTTTGACCTCGGGATTTTTAATATATTCACAAGCTAAGTTGAAATGACAGAGCCCTGAGATGTTTGCCTTTGGGCATGCTGTGCTTCACTTTATCCTGTCAGTTCCCTGGTGATCTTTTCTGACCTTAAAAAGCTTTTTAAGCCCTTGACTTTTGGAAAGTTTCAACCAGGAATGTTTTTGACTTCAAAGTGATCTGTAGCGGGGAGATTATTTCTGGCATGTGTCATAATGATAAGATGAGCTGAGAGTGAGGGAGGGGAAATGCTCCCAGGTTGTCCTGGTCCTATGAAACAGGCAGTGTTTTGATCATTCTTAACTTAAGCTGCTTCATTGTCGCAAAATCCAGGAATGTCTCACCATGAGAGTTGATGTCCATAAATAAACCTGTGTGTGTGTGTGTGTGTGTGTGTGTGTGTGTGTGTGAAGTCTTTTATGAATTTCCTGTCCAGGCCTAGAGCTGTCAGCCCTCATAGTTTTCACTCTGTCCATACACTTCTTCCCCCCAACACACGTTTCTTTTTTTTACCAATGACTTGTGTGAAGCACTCCTTGATCCTTCCCAAGTTCCTTGATGGGAAAAGGAACCAGGTTGGAAATATTACCCGTGAGCCATCCAACTTGGATTTGAGTATGATAAATTCTGGAAGACAGTGAAAGGCAGGGGAGCCTGGTGTAGTGCAGTCCACAGGCTTGCAAAGAGTCAGACATGACGTAGCAACTGAACAACAACAGCAACAACTTTATTGGTTAGGGTGGAGAAGCACCAGGAGTTGCTGGAAGAAATGTATTTTCTTGGGTCTGATTTCAGCAGGGTTGCTTGTGGTGTCTGTTGTTTGTCAGCAGTTCTAGGCCCATTCTAGGTCCACGCGGTTTGATTGAGGCCCATTCTGAGACTGTAACTCTGGCTGGAACTGAACCCACATGGCCAGGACTCCAACCCATCCAAAACCAAGATTTGGACTTGAACCTATGGTCTTTTAACTGAGATCACATTTGATTTCAGGACATAACGAAGCTCAGGTTCTTGATGTCTTATCACAAAAAAGAATTCAGTGGGAGACAAAGTGATAGGTGAGAAGTGAATTTATTTAGAGATAAACACATTCTACACACAGAGTGTGGGCCATCTCAGGTGAGAGTGGCCCCCAAATATGGCCTGGCTAATTACCCAACCCATAAAAGCCTGGGTAATTTCATAGACCAATTTAAGGCTTTCCCTGGTGGCTCAGTGGTAAAGGATCTGCCTACAAGTGCAAGAGATGTGGGTTCCATCCCTGGGTCGGGAAGATCCTGTGGAGAAAGAAATGCAGCCCACTCCAGTATTCTTGCCTGGGAAATCCCATGGACAGAGGAGCTTGGTAGGCTACAGTCCATGTGGTTGCAAAAGAGTCTGACGTGACTTAGCAACTAAAAGCAACAACAAGTGGGAGGATTATTCCAACTATTTTTTGGGGAGAGGAGTAGGGATTTCCAGGAACTGGGGCACCTCTCACTTTTCTCTTTTTAGCAGTCGGCCTCAGAACTGACATAGTGTCACTTAGCTTGCTGATGTGTTGTTCAGTCGCTAAGTTGTGTTCAGCTGTTTGTGAACCATGGACTGTCGCACTTCAGGATCCTCTATCCTCTACTATCTCCCAGAGTTTGCTCAAATGCATGCCATTGAGTCAATGATGCTATCTAGCCATCTCATCCTCTGATCCCTTCTCATTTTGCCTTCAATCTTTCCCAGCATCAGGGTCTTTTCTAATGAGCCGGCTCTCTGCATCAGGTAGCCAAAGTACTGGAGCTTCAGCTTTAGCAACAATCCTTCCAATGAATATTCAGAGTTGATTTCCTTTAGGATTGGCTCATTTGACTTTTTGCAGACCAAGGAACTCTCAAGAGTCTTCTCCAGCGCCACACCTCCTGTGTAGAGGAAGGATAAAGCAAGTCCAAACTGCTTGAGTAAGACAAACACCAAGAAAGAGAGAACATAACATTAGGGGATTCAAAAGAGGCAGGAAAGAGTTCTTTCCCAAGCAGGCCAGGGCACAGAGACATCCTCTGGGCATTTTCCATAAGACTAGCCCAGAGCCGACTTTATTAGGCTGTAGACTAGGCAGGAGTGTGATTTTTAGACAGAACTCGCAGCCCCAAAGAGTGGTTCCCATGTCTGTCATCTATTATACTTTGTTCTTCTAGGTCTTGAAAGTTTTCATCTTGATGACTTCTTTCTTTAACGTGGATACTTCTCATGAGGCCTAAGTCATGCTGAACTAATATCTTGATATTTAGCTACATCCTTAGGGTGGGGAGGAGGAAACTAATTGACAGTTCAGTGTACACAATCCTATCTAAGCTGCAGCTTGAGATGGGTGTTGAAAGGGAAATAAAGTGTGTTTCAAGTGTAGTGATAGAAGTAGGAGGGAACTAAAAATAAACTGATTAGCTCATCTTAGAAGCTGGCTGAAGCTTTCCTTTGAGGTTTCCCACTGATAACAAAGGAGTATTTGATGGGCTTTAAATGGGATTAATGCAGTCTTTTTTGATGGACTGAAAAAATTAATAATAGCCTTTCACATTGAAAGACTTTCAATTTTGCTTTTACTTAGCAATTCTACTCTTAAGAATTTAACATGATAAAATAATTATTAATACTTTGGTTTATTATTCACTCTTCAACAGTTATTTATTGAGCACCTATTACATTGCCAGGTGCAGTTCTAGAAACTGAGGTTACAGCAATAATCAAAGCAAACAAGTCCCTGACCTCACGCAGCTTATGTTCTAGTTGGAAGAGACAGGTGATAAGCATGGTGTTACCAAATCTCATTGACAGTTTTCAGCCCACATTTTGTTGGACTGCTCCGTGTTTTTCTTCTAGAAATACTTTTTTCACTTGGTTCCTGGGACACTACATTCTTACTTCACTGCCTATCTCTCTCCAAATCCTTTGATGGAGTCTTCTCATCTTCCTGACCTTAAGTTGGTCAACCCCAGAGCTAAGCCTTCAAATATTTCTTCCCTGCCTCTCTCAACATCAATATACTCATGATCCAAATTTATATTCCCAGGCTTCACTGTACCTCTGAATTCCAGTCTTTCAAATCCAACTGCCTGCTTGACATCTCCATTTGGATGGTTTCCCAAATATAACATGACCACAAAAATCAAACCCTTGATTTTTCACCCCACATGACTCTTACTTGAGCCTTTCCATTCTCAGTTAATGGCCACTTCATTTTTCTAATTACTCGGGTAAAACCTTGAAATTATCCTTGACTTCTTTCTTCTTCTCACAACCTACCTCTGACCCATCAGATTTAGCTACAAAGATGTCCATCACAGCATTGTTTATAAAATGAAAACCTGACAGTGATCTAATCATTCGACAGTGAGACTGGCTAAATTATGATACATGCGACCATTAAAGATGATGGTATAGGTTAACAGGTAAACGTCTAGTGACATCTCAATTATGGAACATTTCAAACATACTCCATAATAGAGAGCTGAGAATCCCCATCACCCAGCTACAACAATCATCAGCCCACAGCCATTCTTGCTTCATTTACACACCTGCTTATCTCTCACCTCTCCACTGGATTGTTTTTAAGCAAATCCTAGACATCATCTTATGTATTATATGATAAATTACATATTTAAATATGATTTACTATAACCCTGACCACATGGAAGCAGGGCCTCACCTGTACGGTAAGAAAGTTGTACATCTTATTCCAAACAAGTATTGGTTTGTCTGGTATTTTTAGAGCTTTACTTCGTTGAAATGATTGTCAGCTAAACATGTGTCTGTTGTAAACTTGATAAGTATTTCCACGTTTGTTATTTGTTAGTGGTATCTTGTTTTGAAGTGTCAAATGTTGCGACTAAAGTAAAATATCATTGTAATTTAAAGTGAAAAAATGATTTAAATAGTATATAATTATATATTAAATAATAATATATTTATTATTTAACATATGTAAATATTAATATTATGTTACAAAAACAGATTATAAAGAAGCACAAGTTCACTGTTGTCGTATATGTATATATTATTGTTGCTCAGTTGCTAAGTTATGTCCAACTCTCCCGCCATCCTATAGACTGTAGCCCCCCAGGCTCCTCTGTCTATAGGTTTCCCAGGCAAGAATACTAGAGTGGGTTGCCACTTCCTTCTCCAGGGGATCTTCCTGACCCAGGGGTCAAACCCATATTGGCAGGCAGATTCTTTAACACTGGGCCACCTGGGAAGCCCACATATTACATACTATATACATAGCTTCCCAGGTGTTGCTAGTGGTAAAGAACCCATCTGCCAATGCAGGAGACATAAGAAATGAGGGTTTGATCCATGGGTCAGGAAGATCCCCTGGAGGAGGGCATGGCAATCACTCCAGTATTCTTGCCTGGAGAATCTCATGGACAGAGGAGCCTGGCAGGATACAGTTTATAGTGCTGTACAGAGTTGGACACGACTGAAGTGACTTAGCACACATGCACACACATATGGAATATATATATAGTATTGGGGCTTCCCTGGTGGCTCAGATGGTAAAGAGTCTGCCTGCAGTGCGGGAGACCTAGGTTTAATCCCTGGGTTGGGAAGATCTCTGGAGAAGGAAATGGCAACCCACTCCAGTATCCTTGCCTGGAAAATCCCATGGATAGAGGAGCCTGGCAGGCTATAGCCCATGGGGTCACAAAGAGTTGGACATGACTGAGCAACTTCACTTTCACTTTCATATATTATATTATAATATATATGAATAGGAAAAAATCTGACAGGATAGCTATATCTGAATTGTGATATTATGAATGATTGTTGATATCTTCTTTTGCTTGTGTATATTCTCCACAGTGAACAGGTATTACATGGAGAAAAGAGAATGGGGCTTGGGGGAAGATGTTAATGATAGCTTTGTATCTTTCTAAATTTGATTAATTCAGGTTGGTTACTTCACACTGTAAAACAGAAATAACCACCTAGCGGAAGTAAGGATCCTAGTTAGTCAGCTTCTGCATTCTTCTGGACAGCCTTTAATCAAATGTTTCTACATTAATATCCACGGCTACAGTTGTTGTTCAGTTGCCAAGTTGTGTCCGAATCTTTGCGACCCCTTGGCCTGCAGTGTGCCAGGCCCCCCTGTCCTTCACTATCCCCTGAACTTTGCTCAAATTCATGTCCATTGAGTCGGTGATGCTATCTAACCATCTCATCATCTGCTGCCCCCCTTCTCCTTTGGCGATCTATCCTTGCCAGTACTGGGGTCTTTTCCAATGAGTTGGCTCTTTGCATCAGATGGCCAGAGTATTGCAGCTTCAGTATTAGTCCCTCCAATGAATAGTTAGGGTTGATTTTCTTGAGGGTTTACTGATTTGATCTCCTTCCTGTCCAGGGGACTCTCAAGAATCTTCTCCAGCACCACAATTTGAAAGCATCAGTCCTTGGGCACTCAGCCTTCTTTATTGTACCTCTCTCACATCCGTACACGACTATTGGAAAACCATAATTTTGACTATACGGACCTTTGTTGGCAAAGTGATGTCTCTGCTTTTTAATATGCTGTCTAGGTTTATCATAGCTTTCCTTCCAAGGAGCAAGTGTCTTTTCATGGCTGCGGGCACTGTCCACAATGATTTTGGAGCCCCCAAATTAAGCCTGTCACTGCTTCTACTTTTTCTATTTGCAATGGCTACAGTTGGGTTTCTCAACTTCAGCTCTATTGATGTTCTGGAGTGGATAATTTTTTGTTGTGGAAAGCTATTGTTTTCACTGAAGGGTGTTTTGAGGTATCCCTTGTCTCTGCCCATTAGAAGCCAATATCATCCTCCCCTGACTCTCACTGGTTGTAACAAAATGTCTTCAGAAATTGTCACTTGTCCTCTAGAAGGCAAAACTACCCCTGGTTGAGAACCACTGCACTGCAAGCTGCATGTGCGTAAATTGAAATGTATGGTGTCTAGGAGATTAGCAGTAAAAATGTTCTGTTTCACTCATTTTTGTTGGCTGAAACCTCAAGGAGGATGTAATTTATGATCCACTGAATGCTGCTTTTGTGGTGTACTGACCTCCACATTTAATTAACCAACCTACGAGTCAGTGGTTAATGATCATCTGCATTTTGGAAACATATCCAGAAATGACTGAGACGAGTTAAGTCTATAAGAAAAGCAAAGGTGAAAAATTGCTTGTCAGCTCTGTGAGTGATCTTTAGATTCATCTCTCCAGCCTACCAACAGATGCATTTCCTGATTTATTACCATCAACAACACATGGAAATACTGTATAGAAGTTTAAACTAGGAGATTCCTTCCTAGAAAATTAATGATGCTACATCCATATAAACTGTTCCTTTTTATTAATAATAAACACATAGAGACAGCTGTAAAAGATAAGAGAAAAGGGCCTTTACATAGTACATTTTATTTGGATAGTAAATATGTTCCCCCCATAGTGGAAACATTATTAGAGAGCCACAGACATGAGATAAGGGAAAACATGAGGTCATTTTGCCCATTCTCTTTAAGAGCTACAGTGTTCTGTGTTCTCCTCTTCCACTCCTAGTTCAGAGTCTCATTAAATATCCCCATTTTAATATTATAGGATACTCGTCATGTTTCCCCTTGAAGAAGAATTCGACAGATAGGCAGGATGTATAAGTCAGTGGTATCATAAGCTTCAAAAGATGACTTCTTTTGTTAGTGGCACTATGTTGGCAGCATAGAAATTAAAACTTCTAGCAAAGTCTGTATCAGACATTGGTGATCCACAATCACCACAAGCACAAGACAAATCATATCGTAAATAGCTTCTCACAATGATAAAATTTAAGAGTGCAATCGAGGGATCTTGAGTTTTAGTGGTTTCTAGCAACTGTTGGGTACTCCAATTCAGAGAACATGGTGTAAGATAAATATCTTAAACAAATATTGTTATATTTTCTTACATTTTGAGGCATCGCTGGTCTCTACCCATTAGGTGCCAGTAGCATCCTCCACTGACTCTCACTGCTTGTAACAAAATGTCTTCAGAAATTGCCAATTATCTTCTAGGAGGCAAAATTACTTCTTCCTTTGGAATCAATACTTAAAGCTTGTTTTTCATGACACCCAGGGTTTTCTTTAATGGTAATTAATAAAAGTAATCACTATTAATTGAATAACTTCTATAACCATAAATTATATAGGTATTGAACATTTAATTTTTATGCAACCTTTGTAATCCTATGAGACATATGTCTATTTACACCTGAGAAAACTGAGACTCTCACAAGTTATTTTGCCCAAAGTCTCACAGTTTCTGGAAGGCAGGGTCCTGATTCAGCCCACCTGATTCAGTTCAAGTGTAACACCACAGCTCATGTTGTTTAAGTAGTCGAGGGATGTGATGTTTTGTCTGAGAGTTTGTGTCAGGAAAAATGAACTTGCTTGGTATCTTTAAAACAGAGCCTATTTGCAATAGCCAGAGACTTACGTCTAGGAAACACCAAAATTCAACCATAATGAAACCCACAGGGGCCTGAGGACCTAGAGTGCTCAGAGAGTGGACTGTATCAGGTCGGGAAGTCCTGTATCAGGTCTTTTGCTACATGCAGAGAAATAGCCCAAGTGCTTTGTGCAGTGACAAAGATTCAGCTGGGTCTTTCTTAGGCCAGAAGGATTTTAGAAAAGAGGGCTCCTTATGGAAAATTCCTGAAATTGGAACGGAGAGTGTAATTTCCCACCTAGGGGCTGCGGGGTTCCATATTTGTTCTCTGTTGTTCATGCTATAGGCTGTCCATGGGGTCGCAAAGTCAGACACAACTGAGGGACTGAACAACAACAAATAGGCTGTCAGAGGCAGAGGGCAGGTCAGCAAGAGTAGTCTGACATAAAAGCATGGAAAATGCAAGCAGAGTATGAAAAAAATATGCCACAGCTAAAGAAAACAAACTCAAACTCAAACCTCAGCTGGGTTGTGAGAAAGAAGTCTACTCACAATTGAAAAGGACAGTCAACCCTGGACTTCAGGCTGTGAGCATTCAGCCTGATTAATTAAGGTCAAGGTGGTGATGGAAATACCAGCTGGGGAGCATTTTGCTGAAAGATAAATTTGTTCCTCTGTATCTCTGCAAGACAGCAGGGAGGTGTGTGTTTGGAGCTAAATTAATTTGATTTACATCATGCCATGGTAACTTCTGTTCTCTCTCCCTGCTGTCAGATGTCGTAGTTGGCTTTTCCCCCGTCCTCCTTCACCCCCACACATTTCATAACACGGGGAGAAAGCACGGGTTGGCTTCAGGCAAAATTTAGAAATGGAATAACTTTAATTTGATTTCTCTGCATCCAGCGCTATTCTCTCCTCCCCCTTTCCCTTCTTTCCTGAGGGAGAGAAGTTGTAAACCTGAGCATATAAGTGTGATGCATTTTTATAATGTGCTTCATGGCACAAGCTGCTTGACAATCGGAATTTGTTCCTTGCAGCAAAACCTGGCAGCTCACCTATCCTCCTCCTGCGTTTCTACAACAACGCTAGTACTAGAAAATGAAGTTATGGCCCAGGATCCCGTTAGGACTGTGCTTTTTCTGGCCATGTAGTTTTCAGGCTCCGGAGCCTGGGCTGGAGGGCGCCCCTCCTCGGGGACCCTCGAGGTGGGGCTGGGCCCGGAGTCTGGCTCAGCTGAGCAGCCTGCGTCCCTGGGATCCCGCCTGGCCCGCGGTTCCGCGCGCCCTTGCCAGCCGGGCTGGATAAGGTTACGCCAAGGCTTCCTTGAACAGAGGAAGAGAGGCGGGTCCGAGCCCGCGCCCCGGCCCGCGGGGGAGTTCCCACAGTTGGCAGCTCTGGCCTGCGGGGCCACATCCCTGCTGCGGGCGGGCGCGGGCGGGCGGCGGAGCGGAGCCCCGGGCCGGGCCCAGCCCGCCATGGCGCGGGAGAGGCTGCCCGGGAGGGGCTGCTGTGCCCTGCGCCGCTGTCTGCTCGCCGCCGCTCTGCTGCTCGGCCTGCGGCTCTGCGCGGAGCTGCAGCGCGCCGGGCCCCAGCCCCCAGCCCTCAGCTCCCCGCCAGGCCAGGCCCCCCGACCGCCCGGGTCGCACCTGCAGCCCGCGCCCGGCCAGCTGCGCGGCGCCAGCCGGAGGCAGGTGACCTACGTGCGCAGCGGGCGCCGAGCGCCGGCGGGGGGCGGCAGGAGTGGGACGCCGGAGCCTGGCTGCTGCGCCCTGCGCGGGCGTCCCCGCCTGAAGGTCAGTTGCAAAAGATGCAATCTTGGTCTTTAGACCGGGATCCCCCTCCCGGACTCGCTCCAGAGCCCTCAACCCCAGGCCTCCGCGGACTGCCCAAACTGCGACCTTCAAAAAAAAAAAAGAAGGAAGAAACCTTCTGCTTCCTCTCTCACCTCTGCGCTCTCTTAAGCAGCACCACTGGTGGCATCCTTCAGTGCCCAGATACGATGAAGTGGGAGCTGGGTTCATTCAATAATCAACCAGTATTTGCTGAGCATTCACTGTGTGCCAGGCCCACCGTTACGCGGGCGTCCAGCAGCAAAGCACCAAGCCCTGCTCTCAGGGAGCTTACTTTTTGGGGGGAGGAGGGGGAAGGGCGTAAGCAGTGGACAAGGCAAGGGAAAGAAAGGAGCTCTGGTTTTGTTTGTATTTTGTGCTCTCCCGGTTTTCTCCGTGAGGCTTGCACAAAGCTGAGTGGGCAGCCACTGTGAATTGCTTTTCCACTCTATCTTCATGGCAGTGATGAAGATCCACTCAGAATTTTCCTTGAATTGCACCGCAGACGTCGTCGCCAGGGTGGTGAGCGGAGGGTGAGAAGTCCAGCCCCCAGCACCACTTAATGGAAAATTAACTGGACCTGGAGGACTGAAGTAATAACCCAGATTTGTTTTACAACACAAACAGTGTTGGTCTCCCTACCTCATTAACTTCTTGGCTTACGCATTGAGTAGTTATTTTACTCAATTTTGACCTCTGAGTTTTAAGCCTCTGGCCTCCTATCCACCTCTTGGAGCTCAGTAATTTACTTGGTACTTGGGAATGAAAAGATTAAGAACTGAAGGTCTGAGCTTGCCTGGTCTTTATACCCATCAACCCTAACCACATCCTTTGGGGGCAACTTCTTTCTGTTGCCTTGCTTTTCCTCTTTTCTTTTAAACATCCCCCACCTATTGGGGAGAGAGAAAAACTCTTCCTTGGACTCTGCTGCTTTCTTTAACTTCTAACCTACTTTTCAGTGGCACGTCTGCCAATTTCTTCTACTGTTTTCCTTTCTCTCACTTCCTCTTCAAGCCTTGACCTCTGTCTTTCCACACCACTGCTGTCCCTGTCTAATCCTGCAGTGTTATCTTCCTGGATTAATTCAGACATCTATATCTGAAACCTCATTTCCTATGTTAAGTCTTAATTTGCTCTTCTAGAAGAATGTAGTCACTTCATTCTTCTAATGCGCTTCCCATGATACCATGTTTTGCCAAAGGCTTTTGAACACCCTTTTGCCAAGGGCTTACCAGGACAATCCTGATGACCATGCTGCCTCAGGGGCTGGGGGCACAACATGAGCTCAGGGTCTAGTGGGGGAGGTGCAGAGCACAGACATCCAATAATGTGACAAATGCTGTAATGAAGGTCTGAACTCTGCTTGAGGAGTCAAGAAAGGCTAACCTGGAGGGGACATTTGACTCAGGACTTGATATTGCTTAGGAGTTCAGGTCCTTTTGTCCCTCTGGACGTTCTCAAATGTTCCATCCTGGGCACCCCTAACGCAGCCTTGCACTTGCCTTTTCACATCTGCTCTCAGCCTCCACTGTTTCTCTTTTACCCGTTGAAGAATCATTCTTAAATCTTAGCCTCCACTTCAGACAACAGAATCGATAACTGGAGTCTCAAATGGAAAGGTTTGGAACGCATAGCCTCAGAGGGCCTCTGGAGGGCAAGTTCACATCTGCTTCCTTTAGGAGACTGCTGTAGTGATTCCTGCTGGAGACTGGTGACTTAGACAGAGTGGTTTAAGTGGAGGTGTGAGAAGTGGTCCAACATTCGATATATTTTGCAGGAAGATGAGAAAGGAGTAGTTTTTGTTGTTTAGTTTTATGTTTTCAGGGGCGTGGATGGAAATCAGTTTTGTTTTAAACATGCTTGAGTTTGCATTATCCTTTGGACATCCTTTTGGAAATGTCGCATAGGCAGTTGGACATAGGAGTCTGAAACTGGAGGAGATGTCCAGGCTGAAGATAGAGATGTGGGAATCCTCCGTGTACAAGTGGCTCTTTTAAAGCTGTGAGACTGCAGGAGAGCATCTGGGCAGTGAGGGTTGCTAGCAAAGACAGAGATGCAAGTCTGAGCCCTGGGACTCAGTGGAGAAGGAGGTCCAGTCCCTTCGTGCCCAGCTGGAGGCATGGCGTCTCCAAGGGGAGGCTCCTCAGGGTGCACCCAAGTCCCAGGAGGACGGCCACATACCCCCCCCGCCCCCCCCGCCCCCGGCTACATATCACAGGTAAGGCCGTGGAGCTGTTGTGTTGGGGGGTGGGGACAGGTTTCTGGTTGCTGTGTTTTGAGAAAACAGCTGATATTCTGGGAGCCCTTCCTGTACCAGAGCGGAACCTGGGTGAGGCCTTTGATGTGCACCATCTCACTTAATCTCCCCAGAGGGTGAACGTGAGGACTGTGCCCATTTTGCAGACAAGGCCACTGAGCTATGAGAGGGTATGTGACTTGCCTGAGGTCAACCGGGCTGTAGATGTCAGAGGTGGGATTTGAACCTGGGTCCAGCTGACTGCAGAGCCCATGAGTGAGCCCCCATGTGACCTTCTGTACTTAGACTCCCTTTCTCTGTACTGCTCTGGGAAAGAGGGGCCTGATGGAGCATGGGACCCCCAGTGGGCAGGCTCCTGGGAAAGTGAAAGTTGCTCAGTTGTGTCTGACTCTTTGCGACCCCGTGGACTATACAGTCCATGGAATTCTCTAGGCCAGAATACTTTAGTGGGTAGCCATTCCCTTCTCCAGGGGATCTTCCCAACCCAGGGATCGAACCCAGGTCTTCCACATTGCAGGTGGATTCTTTACCAGCTGAGCCACCAGGGAAGGCTAGGCCCCTGGGAGTTGCTCCCTAAACACTGGGAAATCCTGCCAGGTGGAGGCCCTGCACAAGGTGGTCTACAGAACATGGGTGCCTCCAGTGGCCCTCGGGGGATGCACGGCCTGCCTAGGACAGCGACTCTCAACAAGGGTTGATTTTGTTCCCCTGGGGACATTTGGCTGTGTCCAGAGACACTTTTGATTGTCATGTCTGGGACAACTAGTTCTCCAGAAAAAATATGTGTGAATGTACACACTGACACACTTATATATGTTTATTGTAAATTTTACTGATATAGAGCATGTTTAGTGTGCAACTTACAAATAAAAAAATATGTCATGCTTCTATTGTGAAAAAACAAACAAACAAAAAAATAAAAGTAAAATTTAAAAAGGAAATATTTGCGTAGAACCTTGCATGTTGTAACCATTCAATAATGGTCGCTTTAATTTTCACTAATCTGTCCCGAGTCTTTAGCCTCAGCTGTTCCCTAAATATCATTTCTTATACCTTCTTTCCACTCCTTTGGTTTATGCTGATTCTTTTACCCCTATCCTATGATTCATGCCCTTTCCATCACTGAACATTCAGGTCAAGGATTGTGGCCCAGAAACCTTTTTTCATCATTCCTACTTCCTTGCTAATCTTTCACCAGTTTGGGAGACAACAGAAATGTGTTCTGATTTGTGAGTTGTCTTGTACATGTTATGACCTAATAATCTGTTTTAGATTGAATGTTTTGTCTGCACAGTTGTTCATGATGGAAAGGATCACATTTCCCAGTGACCCTTAGTAAATGTTTATTCTCAAGACACCAATAAGTAAAAAATAAGAGTCTTATTATTTCAACCTATTATTTGTAACTGTAAATGTCTTTGGTTAAAAATATATAAGAAATAATTGAGTGAACATGGCAATTAAAATAACTATTTTTAAAGTATTGTTTCAGGTTTTAGCCTCTTAAAGAAAAAAATTTCCCTGGATTTTCTTCCCCCTAGCTAGTTAGTTATTCTCTTATTTTCAGGGTATACAGTCTGACTTTCCCAAATTCCTAGATAGTGGGAATCTTGAATTTGTTTCATTTTTCCATTATTTCACAGTCAAATTAAAATGTTCCTCCAAACTAGAAAAAGCAGCTATCTAGTCTGTTCTCCCTGTTTAGGGAACAGAGTGCAATGTTCCCTATGTCTCCAGGGATAAGTCTTGTTCCTTTTTAGCCTCCCATCGAGACAAGGTGAAATATAAACTAAATGCACAGTTAATTAGTGTAATAAGTTTGGAAGTAATGTGTTAAATTCCTTGGATCCTATTTTATTTAAATTTTGTTTGTTGAGGATAATGAAAAACAATATTATTTAGGTTCTTGGATACTTTGCCGTAGCCACCTACCAAATTGGTGAAGGAGAAAAAGTTCCATTCTATTTTGAGGATGGCTTTCTGGGTGGATGAAAACCTGCATGAAATAATTGGGTTGCCAAGTGGTTCTTGTCAATGTGCTTCCTTTGCAGGTGTTAGAGGCACAAAAATTCAGCAATTATATTGCCACTTTAATCATAGCTTATGCTTCTCTTAAAGCAAATAATCTGTTATAAAAAAGAGAAATGATGTGTAGTCCCCATGTAATTCTTTTCCTCTTTTCTTATCCTCTTCTTTCACCAAGCTATACAAGAAATAGCTCTAAATATTAAATCCTCTTTCACATCAGAGGTTCTAATCTTACAGCATTATGAAATGAGGGCAGATGATACATGGTGGATAAACACTGCCCTGTGGGATTAGGACTCCCCTAGAATCCATACATTTTTGTATATTACAGAAACTTTAAGCATACAAATATCACTGTAATTCTTTTTTATTCTTTTACTTTCTCTCTGTTTTCTGTGTTTCTTTCTGGTTTTTCTTTCTTAGACATTTACTATGATTACATGGCTAAAGTTCTGGGGGACATAAATAGAGGACTAATGATGGTCTCGTTGATTATACTTTTTTCTACAATCTTGGGTAGATGTTTCTTTTACAAATTGGCAATCTACGTAAAAGCAGCAAAATATATGGCTCATATGCCCAGGAGAAGTACTGTTGACAAAAAAAATTAATCAGTAGTCAATCTGAGAGAGAAATGTAAAATTTTACTTGAACCAAACTGAGTATTATAACCCAGGAGACAACCTCTCAGAGAACTCTGAGAACTGCTCCAAAGAGGTAAAGGGGGAGGCCAGTATAAGCGATTCTCTAGAAAGGGTAGTGCAATCAAGCACACAGCTTGATGAAGAGTTACTGTGATTCATAAGTAACAGATATCTTTAAAGGTTTTAGCGCTTTTCTAAGTATGGGTTCATGAATTTTCTCCTGAAAATATCTGAAGGCCTATCTTTTCTTAGAGCACAGAATGCCTCGTTCTTATTTTGTCCTGAATTCCAGGGTATTGTAGGTCAGTGAATGTAGTGGCTAATGACTTGATTCTTATAGAACTGGGTAGTAGGCAACAGTCTCTGTTTTACAATCCCCTCCCTTTTGGTCTTAATCTTGACCAAGGTTTGAGAGGCATTTCATGGTCAACTTGTCCCGAGGCGCTAGGAATGCTCATTCCCAGGTCAGGGATTTCATTGATAGGCTGCTCAGTGCCCTGTTACTGCACTTGGCCCTGTTAACAATAGTCAAAGGGCTCTGGACCATCTGTTTTACTAGTCAGTTATGGTCTAGGATGTCTCTTGTTGCATCTTCTTATTTCTAAAGTTACACTGTTATAATCTTTGATCTTATAGGACAATATATTTGGTCAATTGTTTAAGCTTGCCTAATCATCATTAATTTTTTTGGAGGCTCCATCACGCATTTGGTAGTGCAAGAAATAATACTCTTGTGAAATAGGTAGAATACAAGTAATATAGCTAGTAACATTAATAAAGTCCTAAGTGAGTACTTAAGGTAAGAATTTCCATTAAGTGAGGCCCAGTATCTCTCCAGGTCACCTGACCTGGTCTGTTCTGTAGCAGTTGCTCTCCTTTCAGTTCAGTTCAGTTTAGTCTCTCAGTCATGTCCGACTCTTTGCGACCCCATGAACCACAGCACGCCAGGCCTCCCTGTCCATCACCAACTCCCAGAGTTTACCCAAACTCCTGTCCATTGAGTCGGTGATGCCATCCAACCATCTCATCCTCTGTCATCCCCTTCTCCTCCTGTCTTCAATCTTCCCCGGCATCAGGGTCTTTTCAAATGAGTCAGGTCTTCATATCAGGTGGCCACAGTATTGGACTTTCAGCTTCAGCATCAATCCTTCCAATGAACACCCAGGACTGATCTCTTTCAGGATGGACTGGTTGGATCTCCTTGCAGTCCAAGGGACTCTCAAGAGTCTTCTCCAACACCACAGTTCAAAAGCATCAATTCTTCGGTGCTCAGCTTTCTTCATAGTCCAACTCTCACATCCATACATGATTACTGGAAAAACCATAGCCTTGACTAGATGGACCTTTGTTGGCAACGTAATGTCTCTGCTTTTTAATATGCTGTCTAGGTTGGTCATAATTTTCCTTCCAAGGAGTAAGTGTCTTTTAATTTCATGGCTGCAGTCACCATCTGCAGTGACTTTGGAGCCCCAGAAAATAAAGTCAGCCACTGTTTCCCCATCTATTTGCCATGAAGTAATGGGACCAGATCCCATGATCTTAGTTTTCTGAATGCTGAGCTTTAAGCTAGCTTTGGGGAAGTACTAGATTGGCATTGTACATGAAATTACCAAAAAGTCTGTGTGTATAAGCTGAGTGGTGGGTCGTTGTGGCATTTTACAGGATTGAGAAAGGAAGGTTGCCATCTAAGAAATTACGTGGCTGGCTCCAGAAGAAGAAAAAATCGACCTTTATGGTTCAGCTGATATTTCTGCCATTGGGGTGGTCTGGTTAATGAATAACGCAGGTGCACAGTGCAGAGGGAGGAGGTCCAGACAGGCAGAGAAAAAAGTTTATTTAAATTTTTCTTGTCTTGCTTTAAAATATAAATTTTGTTTCATCAGAACTCATACAGGAGCAAAGCTTCCTGAAGAAATTTCTTCTCTCTTATCGGAGATATTTTGCTTGACATTTAATATGTTGGATAGAAAAGTGACTTCTGAGTCACAGAGCTACAGAACCCAGCAAAGTGCTGGCTTGGTTTGTTAGACAGATCCTTTGGAACAGTGTGTCAGGGGAAAAAATGCTGTTTCCTCTTCTCCCGAAAAACCATATGGCGAGATTCTGTCTTTTCTTCATTACTTCTTGTCATCCTCTTAGTTTTCTCATTCCATGCTTGTCTTCAAGAAGAATGAGGAAAAATGGCATAGTAGGCCTGTTGGTATATCCAACTGCCTTAAATTATTATTCTTTACAAAATACTTGAAGGTAGGTTTGAATTGCTTGTAACATAAGGCCCAGCAGTAGTTTCCAGCTTCTTTAGGTTTCTGCTGTTTCCCTACACGTGTGTCCTTCAGGAGCAACATTCATTAATCCTCTCACATTGTCCTCAGGAGGCACAGCATTTTCATTTTAAACAGTCGTTGAGGGTAATTGAATGGATTCCAGCAATATGTGGGTGTGAAATAGCAGTTGCTTAGTTTCGCAAAAAAAAAAAAAAAGCAGGTTCTGATGAAAACTTTGATGGAGAGTAGGCTTCTGCACTCCTTCCAAACCTCACAGCTCCTTTGAGAGCATTCTGTGGGCAAAAGAACTGCTAATGGAGGTCCCACAGTTTTGCAACAATTGGTGGTGGAGATTCTAGGTTTTCTGTGTGCAATTTGTCCAGTTCATTTTCTCCAAGAAACAGGAAGCCTTATCAGTTTTTTTGAATTGGATTTCATTTTTGGTCTGTAAAGAGAATCAGAGCTGTGTAGTTCAACAGGAGACTGTTAAGAACAGTAGACATTTGATTTTTTTTCCATCTGTGTTATGACACCTTTGGAGTCCTTGTGCTTATAAGTAGTTTGGCTCTTTATTCTGTGATTCGTAGGAAGTAACAGGTGCCTGCTTCATTACCATGAGACACGCTACGGCATATTATCTACCAGCGTTGATAAGCTTCTCTTAAAAGCAGCCGTTGAGTTCTTTTAGATACCTCACATCAATCGTATTAATGACCTGTAGAATTTTCTACTAAAAGAAGGTGGGAAAATTTGCTGTCCAAGAAACATTTTTATCCTACTCAAATGATTGAAACACAATGGACTTTTATGAGCTTTCTAGTCTATGACCATATATAATTTAAACTAATAGCAAAGTGGCCTGTTAGTTTACGACTCAAGGAGGTGAATTGGGCCTGTGAAGAATTTTGTTTGAGCCACACAGTGTTTCAAGTAACTAAACACAAACATCTTCAGATGCAGCATATAGTGTCCAGTGGAGTCCAGTTCAGCACTGTCTGTCTTTATATTATCTGTCTGATCTGTAAAGGCACTTGAAGTTTCAACCCCTGAGCCAGGTGTCAGAATTTGCAATTACTTTTCCTAAAAAGTGACAAACCAGGTTAATGCTGCTCAGCTCAGTGGCAGCTTGGTACATAAATACTGAATACACAGAAGCTAAGGATCCTTTCATGTCATTTCTAGTCAAGAGAGTTCAGTAACCTAAGGCTGGAGTTGGCTACTGGGGAGAGTCAGGTTTAGGGGAGTGTACTTAGTTAATACAATATTCTTCCGGTTATTAAAAAAAAAAATACTGTGGCCTAGCTTAAGCAGAGAAAAAAAGAATTAAATTTATTGAGAAAACTTAGGAATTGATCACTGAATTGCAGGAAGAGGTAAATGATCATGATGTTGCAGAGAGAAGGAATAAGGTTACTCTGGAAATCTCAGCTTTCCTTGGCCTTCTCCCCCGGGTGCCACCATAGTGAGACTCACCTCCCTCGACTCCTGGGCTGGGTCCATTAGATACTCACCCTGGGTCAGCCAGTACTAGCCACAGGCCACAAACCTAGCCCAGTATCCAAACTGCACCTCCCCCTCCCTGTCCAGGGAGCCATTCTTAGAGAAAGAGGAAATTTTCTGAGTGCCTGGAAATAGAGCATAGGTCTTTTTTTATATATAATAATCTCAGAGCTTAGCCTCTGTGCCTTTCCCTTTGTGTATTTCTTTGTTGGTTAACAGTTTCTCTATTTAGAACTGTTAGAGATGAACTTATTTCCAAGTGGCACTCATCAATAAGTTGGTAACTTGTGCATACTTCTGATTTTTTATTCAGTTTGGCATATATACACAAGATATATATCTATGCAATATTTTTATTTTCAAGTAAGACTTTATTTGTCAGGACTTCTGTGGAGAAGATAAATACATCAGTATTCAGCTCATGATCCCCACTAGGGTTCTCAAACCAAAGTTACAGTTTCATGTTCTTTGTTTGATTCTTTTGTGTGTCAGTTCAGAGAGTTACTTTGCGAAAAAAAGATCTGAAAAATTCTTCAGAGCATCTGAATATTTACAGTCCTCTTTGCAATTAGTCTGGGATTCTTCAACATATGATTACTTCTGTATCAAGACTCTAATACAGATTGCAAATGAGAGCACCCAACTGAAGCTAGTGAAAACAGGGATTCACTGGAAGGGCACTTGGGTAGAATTGAAGAAAGACCTGCAGAAACCAGAACAGCTCTCAGAACTTGATTATGGACTAAAATGAGTATTGAGGACATTGGTTATCCATGTTACCCATTTGTGATGGTGGTTTAGTTGCTAAGTCTTGTCTGACTCTTGTGACCCCATGAACTGTAGCCCACCAGGGTCCTCTGTCCATGGAATTCTCTAGGCAATAATACTGAAGTGGGTTGCCATTCCCTTCTCCTCTCCAGATATTGCTTGTTATCAAATATATAATGGGTATTTGGGCTTTCCTCATAGCTCATTCGATAAAGAATCTGCCTGCAATGCAGGAGACCTGGGTTTGATTCCTGGGTTGGGAAGATTCCCTGGAGAAGAACATGGCAACCTACTCCAGTATTCTTGCCTAGAGAATCCCAGGAATGGAGGAACCTGGCAGACTACAGTCCATGGGGTTGCAAGAGTCGGACATGACTTAGCGACTAAACCACCACAACCAGTGGGTATTTATCATTCTTCTAGGCCATACCTTTGCATTCCCTTCCTGTGTTTGAGGAATTCTCCACCTTTCTAAGAAAAAGGTAAAGAATAAATTTCTTTGGCTCTAAGGAGCATTCTTGTGACCTAGGCTTTACCATTCATGAGACTTTGGATTGAACTTTAGAGACTTCAAGAAGCAAGTTTCAGCTCAAGGACCACAGAGCCTCTGGTTCTAGTGGAGGCATCCAGTGCCAAGGGTGGTGGAATGAACAGTGATGTCTGTGCCCAGGGGTGGGGCAGTGCAGGCTACACTGGTGCCCTTGCTGGTACTCCTCCTGCCCTTGAGATTCTGTAAGCTAATAAATCTTTAGTCAATTCCCTTTCTACTTAACTAGCCAGAGTGGTTTCTATTGTTTACAACCAAGAACCCTGGCAGATCAATAAATTAGAGTTGGCAGTTTGGAAGGTTACAACTGTAGCTTTCCCTCTTCAATTTTGCTTGCTCTATTTAATTCAGATTTTGGAACACGATGATTGGGGTCCGAATAACGATGGGCTAATGGACCTTTCCCTGACAAGATAATAACGTTTAGTGCCAGATACTAAATCATACAAATCTGCTAACTTATCACTAGAGACACCAAGTTCTTTTTCATGGCGTTCTTTTGGGTAAGTGGCAGGAGAGGCCAGTTTATGCTGAGATCACAAACAGCCCTCGAATCTCAGGGCTCTTACTGACCAAGGTTTGTTTGTTACTTATGCTGCGTATCTGGGCTGCAGGTTGGCAGGGGTGAGGTGCTGCTCTGTGCTGTGTCCATCCTCTCTCTAGACCCCAGACTGGAACATTGCCTGTCACCTCGGCAGAGGGATAACTGCTTTGGAGGCTCTTGTGTGGCATTATTAACTGTCCTGCCAGAAGCCAGACTTAGCACTTGTGCTCACATTCCAATGACTAGAGCTGGTTGCTGGGCCCTACCCATGCAGGGGGCCAGAGGTCTGTTTGTGTGCTCAGAAGTCAGAGAGCAGGAACTGCTTGGTGAGTAGCACTTGTGGACACCACACTATGGTAACCCTTCAATCATCCGTATCTAAATGGACATCGTCTGGGTCATGTCTCACGCTCCCTGTTCCCAATGCCGCGCTGAATCTGCACATTTGTCAGTAGTGAATAAAGCATGGGAGGCTTTTTTCAGGGGACATAGATCTAAAATGAAGCAGACGCCTGAATTTAGCAGAACAGTGAAATAAAACAAGACACGATTTACATCTTATAAACAGTGCTGTAGCGTGTCCTGGAGTTTGTTAAGTACAGTGATTCTCATTGACACTGTTTATTCTTTGTGTAGAGCAGTGATGGAGTGATGATCTGTAGGTCTGTTTTTCTGGGGAAAAAAGGCAAGTTATTTGAATAAATAAAACCATAAGTGTAAATGAAACAAAGGCCTCTGGTGAGGTAAATCAAGCTTCATGTTTAAAATGTATCTTCATGGCAATCACTTACTTATTTTTGGTCAGAGCAAGTTGAAAGACTTCCAAGCATGTTTTCAGAATCTGGTCACAAATCAGAGACCGTATTCATGTTGTGTAGTATTTGTTATTGCACACAATAAGACAACAAGTATTTTTAGTTTATTGTTCCTATACTTTGAGTTGTTGTTATTGCTGTTCAGTTGCTACATCATGTCTGACTATTTGACCCCATGGACTGTAGCATGCCAGGCTCCCCTGTCCTTCACTGTCTCCTGGAGTTTGCTCAAATTCCTATCCATTGAGTTGGTAATGCTCTCTAACCATCTCATCCTTTGCTGCCCCCTCTCCTTTTGGCTTCAGTCTTTCCCAGCATCAGGGTCTTTTCCCATGAGTTGGCTCTTCGCATCAGATGGGCAAACTATTGGAGGTTCAGCTTCAGCAACAGTCCTTCCAATGAATATTCAGAGTTGATTTCCTTTAGGATTGACTGGTTTGATCTGCTTGCTGTCCAAGGGACTCCCAGGAGTCTTCTACAGCACCACAGTAGAGCATAACAAATCAATTAAAAATCCTAATTAGCAAAAACACATACCCGTTGGATGCAGAATGATTTAGTTACGTATGAAAGGAGGCCTCTTCATTCAGCAGTTTTAGGGGTAGAATATGGAGAAGCCGAGTAACACCTGAGATCCTAGGGGACTTATTTACATGGATTTGCAAATGTCATGAAAACTTTTTATTATCATGCATCCTCACCTATAAGATGCACTCATAATTTTACACTTGATGTCAGAAGTTTAAATTCTGCTTCCTTTACTTATTGAGTGTGGACAAGTGACATACCCTGTCTGAACTTTAGTTTCCTCCTCTGTAAAAAGTTAGTAGTACTTAACTCATGAAGACTAAAGGAGAGTGTGTAGGTGAAAACGCCTGGCCTGTGAAAACAGTTCTGTAAATTAAATTGTCTCTGTTCAAACTTGTATTGCTGTGATGCTGGCTTCTGAACACCAGGCCCACGTGACTGGGTAGTATGAAGCACAATATTCATTGAAATTTTTAATATTCCTTTTATTATTCTTGAAATTTAGAGCATATATAATATGCTTAGCTGTCAATATTTCCAGTGCTGAAAAAATCTTAAGTAAAAGCTGGAAGTAAATATTAACTTTTTGTTAGCATTTTAATTATAAACTTATTCCTCATGTAACTCATTCATTATAAAATTGCTAGGGCTTACTTGTTCCCATCAGTTTGTGATTTTTTACCCTCAAAACCAATTATAAATATCATTTACAATATTTCTGTTAAATAATTTTGGCCTCTGTTAGTGTTGACAGTATGAAATGTGTTTCCAAGCTTTTGGAATACAATTTTCACTTAAAAGGATGCTTACACATCACCTATTTAATACTGCCACTTACTATAACTCTGCTACTTCTTTAGTTTAGGGGAGTCCACTGGAGTTATTGTGGGTTAAGGAGCTGATAACTGCTCTCTTTTTCTGGTTCCGTCTTCCACATTTTAGTCTAATGATTAAGTGCATATTACTATACTTGGCACTTTATATTCATTTAAAAGACAAACTCAACCAACATGATAAACTAAATCTAAGTACTGACACTGCACATTGTACTATAAGGACTTCAAAATACTTACAATTAAAGTGAGGTGTTAGGGGGCCACTATGCTAGTATCCTTTCATTTAATTTTCACTAAAAATCTGTGAGGTAGGAATTGTCCTCATTTTTCAGAAGAGGAAGCTGAGGCTCAGAGACCCTAATAAATGTGGATAAGACATAGCCAACGATGAGATGAAGGTGTAAACTCAATATCCATGACTCTCAGTTTGCCCACTGAAAAGGGCTGCGGACAACCAAATCTTATGTAAGGTAGATTATTTACCACCTGAAAATTAAAATCTTCTTTTAAACAAAAGACACAAAGTTAAAAGGCAAATCATAGGCTGGGAGAGAGTATTTGCAATGCTTATCATGAATAACGGTTTCCCCAATGGCTTAGTGGATAAAGAATCCGCCTGCAATGCAGGAGACACAGGAGATGTGGGGGGTTTGATTCCTGGGTTGGGAAGA
Organism: Budorcas taxicolor; assembly: GCF_023091745.1. Lineage (NCBI taxonomy): Eukaryota > Metazoa > Chordata > Mammalia > Artiodactyla > Bovidae > Budorcas > Budorcas taxicolor. The sequence goes on from NC_068918.1 coordinate 31,511,553, forward strand.
TCCCCTGGAGATGGGCATGGCAACCCACTCCAGTATTCTTGCCTGGAGAATCCCATGGACAGAGGAGCCTGGCGGGCTACAGTCCAAAGGATTGCAAAGTGTCGGACATGACTGAGCAACTGCACACATACATCCCCACAAATAAAGGGTTAATACCCTAAAGTTTTTTAAAAAAATTATAAAAAAAAAGATAAACAACTCAACAGAAAAACAAACAGCCTTAAACAGGAATTAATAGAAGAGGAAATCTGAAAGACTAATATAAAAGTATATTATATTATGTAGATTACACATATAGCATATATAATTACTAGATAATATATTATAATACAGTTATAGTATGGAAAGAGAGAGGTGAGTACAGAGAGATGATAAATCCTACCAATAAGTAGAGGAAGCAAATCAAAGCACAATGGGATTATATTTTCTCTCCCCCAAGTCATATTGGAAACAGTATACAATGTCTGATAAAATGAAGAATGAAGAATATTGAGGAAAAGGAACTCCTTACTAAACTACTTTATCCAAAGTAGCTCCCTATCCCAGTTGCTCTTCTGATACCTCCTCTTATATTCTGTATGGCATTCCCACTCTCTGACATTTTTTTCTTTCTCTAATTCTTGTTTGCAGTCACATCCTCTATAAAGGTGGGGGGCTCATGTGTCCTGGTCACCACTCTATCCCCAGAGACTATGATAGAACCAGCACAAAGCAGGTGCTTAGTAAATGAGGCTAAAAAATGGTTATTTCAATCACTGGGGTACCAGACCTGGAGAAGGCAATGGCACCCCAACTCCAGTACTCTTGCCTGGGAAATCCCATGGATGGAGGAGCCTGGTAGGCTGCAGTCCATGAGGTCGCTAAGAGTCGGACACGACTGAGCAACTTCACTTTCACTTTTCACTTTCATGCATTGGAGAGGAAAATGGCAACCCACTCCAGTGTTCTTGCCTGGAGAATCCCAGGGACAGAGGAGCCTGGTGGGCTGCCGTCTATGGGGTTGCACAGAGTCAGACACGACTGACGCGACTTAGCAGCAGCAGCAGCAGCAGCAGCAGCAGCAGGGGTACTAGACCAGTGTGTTTGAGGAACATTTGGATCTTTCAAGAGCTATTCCAAGACACCCTCCAGATCTCTAATTTCTGGATCAGGGCTTTACACCCAGACTCTTGGAAGAGAGCTCCCAGCATTGACTTTGCTTCAGACTATGGTGACTGTACTACAGAGATTTGGAGCCATATCCAGCCTGTACCCGTTTTGTAATGGCCCATGAGTGAAGAATGGTTTTTATAGATGAATATTTGCAATTGATATGATGTTAGGAAATACTAACTTTAAACCCCTATGAAGCAAAATGCTATATCAAAATAGTATATTACAAAAAATGTTGTACAGTGTTTATTATATTTTGAATTTCATCAATAAAAATGTTGAAATTTGTCTTCTCATTATGTAAGAGTCTATTTAATATCCTTGATTTTGCCTCTTGGCTCACAAAGTCTAAAATATTTACCATCGGACTCTACAGAAGACATTTGCCAAGCCCTGCTCTGGGAGTAGCCTCAGGGCCCCCTAACTATGACTGTGACTGTGGGGGAGACCAGTGACCTACCATGGCCCCAATCTAGTCCTCAAGACCCTTGTGCTAGAGTTTTGCCGTCTGCAGCATGAGAAGGGGCCGAGGCTTTCCACAGCGATACTGAAGACGTGCTTTAGTCCTCTCTAATCACTCATGGGAATGTCATCATAAAGTCATCCAAGGTCTTTGTTTTGAGGCCATTTCCAGGCAGTGAATGTTAAAATAATTTAAACCCTGGTGTTTTCCTGTTACCCACCTTTTCTAATACACATATAGAATTGTTCAGATTTTGTTCAACAGTCAGATGAACCCATTTTTTTCCAGCTCTGAGTTCACTCTTTGTTTAATACTTAAAATGGTTTGATCTGTGTGCTGTGAGAGATCCAGTACCTTTCCTCCACTCAATTTTCTAGTGATATATAGCATTTAAATTTTCTGATCACTCTCCTAGCTAAATATTTCACCTCTGGCCACTGCCATCTCCTCTCTGTTTTGCACTGCCCACTTCTTTTATCCCCTAGAATGATCTAGGCATTACTGATAGTCTCAGGGTAAGAGAGGGAGATGTCAATGAAGTTCAAAACAAAAATCAACATAAAATCGATTAAGGATTTCTTGCCCATTGGGAATTTCTGACGCTGTCTTTTCTTCTGAGGCTCCTATACCATTGATCTTGCCTTCTCTTATTTACACATCAGTCCCTTTCTTCCATTTTTCAAGTCTTCAAAGCATCACTCCCCATCCAATTCTCTTGAGCTTACAGCAAACAAATCCTAAATGTATGTCATTTTCTTACTTAGGCAATTTAGTTTTCTCTTCTGCATCCAGGCCCAGCATCAGGATGAATTAAGCCACTCTGGCAGGAAGGCAGAATTGGTTGCAATCAGTGTTTATTTTCAAAAATCAAGTTTCCGACATGCTCTGTATGATTAGACAAGCCATATAATGGGCTCAGCATAGTGCCTTGGATGCATAGTTAGCACTCATTACGTGTTGGCTGTGCCCACGTAGGTCCTGTGCTGCTCCCCTCATCCTGGCTATGGCTACTGCTGTTTTGGGATATAGGGGAAATATATTACTAGTGACATTTTGGGAACAGTAATATATTGCTTCATGCATATCCTCCTTTTCCCTTCTTATGCATCTTCATTACTTCCTTTGGCTTTTGGGAACCCTGGTGAACTGTATTTCGTTTTGTCTGCCATGGAAGGTAGTTTACACAGAGAGTGTTAACATGAACTTTAGGGTTCAAGTGCGCCTAGAAATTACCCATCTAGGTATATACCCAAGAGAATTGAAAACATATTTGTACAAAACTTGTACATGTCCTGATTCATGCTACAGTGTGGATGAACCTTGAAAATACTGTGATAAGTGAGAGAAAAGAGTCCCAGAAGGCCACACATTGCATCACTCCATTTTAATGAAATAACCAGAATATGCAAATCTATAGAGGCAAGGAATGGATTAGTGGTTGCTAGGGGCTGGAGAAGGCAGTGGCAACCCACTCCAGTGTTCTTGCCTGGGGAATCCCAGGGACGGGGGAGCCTGGTGGGCTGCCGTCTCTGGGGTTGCACAGAGTCGGACACGACTGAAGCGACTTAGCAGCAGCAGCAGCAGCAGGGGCTGGAGAGAGGGGAGGGAAAGAGGGGAATGGGGAATGGCTGCTACTGGAAATGTTTTTTTTCTCAAGGTGATGAAAATATTCTGGACTTAGTGGTGATGGTTGCCTAATCTGTGTATATATCAAGCACCACTTAATAGTTCACTATAAAAATGGTAAATTTTATGGTGTGTTAATTATATCTCAGTTAAAAAATATTCTCAGAAGCCCATGGAATGAATGGCAGGTGTGAAACCACATGTTTTGCTCTGTCCAGATAAAGATAAACTAACTGTGCAAGAGCCCCGGGACCCAGTCTGATGGTGCTCACTACTGGGCATGGGCACACTCGACAGAAAGGTGGAGCCCACACGCTTGCTTTCCGAGGAAGCACCTGGCTTGGGGTCTCAGTGTGGTTACTTGGCTACTGGTGAAGTGGGTGGTGCTCACTCTCTCATCAGTGCCCCAAACCTGGAAGATGCATTGTAGCATCAGGCGCGTACAGCCCTATATTAGGGACGCAGGAGCTGGCTGTTTGCCAGATAAAGGGGATGCCCCAGCTGCCATCACTGTGAGCTTGCTGGGCTTTTAGTGCGTCCGTTTTCTGCATAGAGCTCTGACTCAGAGTACCAAGTGTTGGTCAAAAGAAATGGTCAGGCACTGGTCGGCCCACTGCACCTCTTCTACGAGTGAGTGCTTCTGCTTAAGGACTTCAGCTCCCTTGGCTCGCTCTTTTTCTTGCCTTCGTTTTCACCCACAGGACACTTGTCACTTCATTCATGATGACTTGTGTGCAGGATGCATCCTATACGTTTTGGAAGGCATTTGTGTTAAAGAGAACAGCAGTTATGCTAATATCTTACTTTCATAACTCTCCCCAGCTTCCACAGGCTTGCTCTGATGTTATCCTACTGGTTCTCATAGTATCTGAATGAGTGAGGTTCTGTTATTTCCATTCCATCAAGAAGAAATCTGCTTAAATAATTGGTTTCAGGTAAATAGAGATTATAACCCAGGTTGACTGAGGTCATATTTAGTATAGTGTTTACTATATGCTGTGACTACCTCCATGCTGAAATCTGTATCTCAGCAAAATCTGTTGACTACTGTAGATGTTAAGTTTGATACAAAGTCTTCTTAGGTATTTCCCAAGTCAAATAATGTATTTTAAAGCTTATTTTTAGCCGTTTTGTCAGGTTGGAATTTCAAGCATGCCTTGCATTACTTAAGAACAAATTTGAACTGATTATATAATTATGATAGGGAATGTTCTTTTGAATAGTGAATATTCATTTTGCACAGAAATAGTAAAAAATGGCTTATTTAACTAATGTGCACTTAGAGGACATAACCTCAATCAGGAGCAGACAGCTACATCAGTTTTGATACTGAAGTGCTTGAATTTATTTGAGTACCTTGGATACAGAGAATTGTTTTGGAAAATCTGAGTGCCTAGGCCTTCCTCCTGGACAAAGAATGTTCTTATTTATGAAATCAAACCGCCAGCACAGATTGGAGCCTATTTAACACATACAACATAGTATCATTCCTTGTTATAGTGATGTGTCAAGACAAGGAACAGGAAAAAAAATAGTACTATCTCTATGTATAATTTGTTACTTTTAAAATATAGGCAAGCCAGGATGTTGTTAATTAAAATAAAGATACATATGTTTGGTCAAGTTATTAGCCTAATATGAAAAGCAGATCAAAAGTGCTTGTAAGGTTTAAAAAAATTTTTTTAATAACAAAGTCATATAGGAATGGGAGAAATGTTGTAAGGGAAATTGGAAACTTAATTTTCCCTGTCTTTTATCAGAGGAGTTTTTAGATTATAGTTGTTTTGAAACCAAAAAATTTCAGTTTAAAAATAGAAGTGAAGAAATAGGAACAGATTGGAGTTTGGAGGGAAAAAAACTGAAGCGAAAAAGAGAAATATAACAGGAAGTCTCTGAACAGGGAATACTTGTGTTCAGTTTCTTCTCAAATTTCCTCTGGTTTATGTAGACAACCAGATTGGTGAAGACTTGAACTGAGTTCAGAACAATGAATCTTAACATTCTTTGAACTGTGAAAATTTGCTGAAAACAATTAGATGAAAGCTATGGATAAGTGTTCCAGAATACTGAACATCTGTTTGCATACACATTTGTTTACAGTTGATTTCAGGGGGTTCATGGACCTCAGAAAAACTCCTAATTTGAGAGTGAATCAGAATCACTCATAGGGGTTGTCAGAATACAGATGCCTCAAGCCCCACCCCTGCCACCTCAGGCCTCTTGTGAAGGACCACTCAGGTTCAGTTATGATTTGAATGGTTGATTCCTGAAGTTGGGAGTAGTTATTTTAATAACTAGTGTTGGTCTCTAACTGAGAGGTGTGCTTGTGTGATGGGCTTTTGTCTGCTGTAATCATCTCAACTGGGCTGAGTCCTCGGGAGGTAGAGCTCAGAGTCCTGGTTAACAGCCTGTGGAGTGGGCACCACCCCAGGCCTGGTGTTGAGATATGTGCTGAGAGGTGCAACCCTATTGATGGCCTATTCAGCTCTTCTGGGTCTCAAGCTACATCTTAAAGAAGAGCCTCATGGTTTGTTTTCAGAATTGTAGCCAGTGGTTCCTCCCTGTTATTGATTTTTATGTCATTTCATTTGTAAAGTGCTGGTTCTGTGCTAAATGCTAAAGCATTTAGCAAAAAAAAAAAATCATAGCTTCTTGAGAAGCTATGTTTATTATGTTAGAAGCCATCTCTTCCAAGCTTCTGCCTTGTCCACAGTCCTGCTTTATGTTTACATTTCCTCAGCTATGCACCATTAGTCCAGCATCTGAGTTAATTGGTAATGTTGCACTCTCTAACTATGCACTTATGGAATCTCTACAACCATAAAATTAGCAAGTGGACCCATATACATAGTCATCAATTCACAGTAATCGGTCAATTATATAGACGGCGGTTAAAATAGAGAATAGTATACGCACAGCCCATTTGAACTTAAAACATACGCAAGTGCATTTGTTGGCCAATCTTTTGCTGTAAGTATGTCCCCTTGCTGGAATCCTTGCAAAAACCCATTTGAACTGTATCACCAACCATTTCCAGTTTGGGTTTCTTAAGTAGAGCAAGAATTTGACACTTCTGAAGCAATCTGAGTGCAGAACACCTCTAGATTTTAGTGATTCTGTTATTCTTTTTTACAGTTACTTCACCCATGCTGAATGCAACAGTATTTAAAAATAGCACCTAGCTTTTTCTCGGCTTGGTTTCTATAGGAAAGAGAACCCATTTTCTTTCTGTGTACAGATTTCATCATTTTACCTAAATTTTAACGAGATTATGTAATTTCAGTAGCTTGTACAACTGACATAAACTGGTTTGGGAACAAATCAAATGACTCCTGGTAAAAATATGACTCAAGTGGTAGCAGCAGGAGTGCACAGGTAGAGAAAATGCTGTCAGTCCGTCTGCCAAGCTGGTGTTACATAGAGAGATTAAGAGTGCTTCTGCCATAATATATGGTAAAGAGAATGAAAACTGCACTGTGTCCTAAAGTATGTTGGAGTTTATTTATAAAGTGAATTCCTACAATGAGGAATTCTGTTACTTTTAAGAGGATCTACACAGTATTGCTGTATAGATGGAAGGAGTAAAACTAGATCAGGTCAGTTATGAGCAGAAGGTCAGTCTCTGCAAGGCTTTGTGGGATCAAACCCCATGGCAAACATAGTTTTCACCTTTGTGCCGTGCTTAGTTGCTCAGTGGTGTCTGACTCTGCAACCCCATGGACTGTAGCCTGCCAGGCTCCTCTGTCCATGGGGATTCTCCAGGCAAGAATACTGGAGTGGGTTGCCATGCCCTCCTCCAGGGGATCTTCCCAACCCAGAGATCGCACCCAGTTCTCCCACACTGAAGGTAGATTCTTAACTGTCTGAATCACCAGGGAAGCCTGTTTTCACCTTTACTGAAGCATTAATTTTTCTGCATTTAACAAAATTTATAGTAACAAATATTTATAGTTTCAAGGCTGCATGCCAAAAATCTTTAGAATTATGAAAATAAACCTTCTATTTTATAGAAAAATTCTGTACTCTTTTTAACAAATAGATTTGGATAAAACCTAACTTTATGATTTCAAGATATAGAATATATGCAGATTTAACTTAAATTTTATAACCAATATGTAGATATTTATTAGCCTTTTAATATATTAAAACATGTTAATTTTTACCTTCATAATCTCTAAATATTTTTATTGGAATATAGTTGATTTATAATGTTGTATTTCTGCTGTACAGCAAAGTGAATCATTTATATATATATATATATATATATATGTATTTCCACTCTCTTTTAGATTCTTTTCCTATATAGGTCATTACAGAGTATCGAGTAGAGTTTCCTGGGCTTTATAGTAGGTCCTTATTAGTTATTTATTTTATATATAGTAGTGTGTATATGTCAATCCCAATCTCCTAATTTATCTCTTCCCCACTTTTCCCCTTGGTAACCATGGTTTTTTTTTTTTTTTATTACATCTGTGACTCTTTTTCTGTTTTGTAAATAAGTTCATTGTTATCATTTCTTTTTTAGATTCCACATATAAGTGATATTAATTATTTGTCTTTCTCTGACTTACTTCACTTAGCTGTGATAATCTCTAGGTCCATCCATGTTGCTAAAAAAGGCATTATTTAATTTTCTTAATGGCTAAGTAGTATTTCATTGTATATATGTTCCAAAACAAATGTTAATTTTGAATGAAATATCTTAAATTCTCAACAATGCTTGCTTGCTTTCAAAATGCTTTCTTGGAAACTTCCCCGGTGGTCCAGTGGTTAAGACTCTGTGCTCCCAATTCAGGGGGCATGAGTTCAATTGCTGGTCAGGGAACTACGATCCTGCATGCCCAGTGGTACAGCCAAATAACAGACAAACCCACAACAACAGTAAAAAAATAACAAAAACAAAAAACTCCCCAATGTTTCTTAAAGTTTCTCTCAGAATTCCTGCTAAGCTACCTGTCATCTCTTTTACTTGAATTTGAATCAAAGACATTTAAGTTTGATAACAATTTATTTCCACCGAAATAAATAAATAGTATTTATATTTAGCTAGATTCAGATATTACTATAAATCCCTGCTAGTAAATTTCCCTACTTTCTTCCAAAGTAGTTAAAAAAAAAAGTTATCCTTAATCCTAAGAATTCTATTATGTTCTTTCCTCGCTGACATTTAAATCAATGTAAAAACGTCCCTTGGAATCACTTCTGTGGGGGACTGCAAAAGAAGCAAAATACATTGTGTCCTCACAAGGGTTGTAATCTGGTTCTAGAAACAAGATTGACACATTCGAAACAAATTATAACAAACATCTGTTGTTGTTATTCAGTGGCTGCATCATGTCCAACTCTTTGCAACCCCATGAGCTGCAGCATGCCAGGCTTCCCTGTCCTTCACTATCTTCCGGAGTTTGCTCAAACTCATGTCCATTGACAGTGACGCCATCCGACTATCTCATCCTTTATCACCCCCTTCTTCTCCTGCCTGCAGTCTTTCCTAGCTTTAGGGTCTTTTCCAGTGCTTTTCCCATCAGACAGCTAAAGTATTGAAGCTTCAGTTTCAGCATCAGTCCTTCCAATGAATATTCAAGGTTGATTTCGTTTGATCTCCTTGCTGTCCAAGGGACTCTCAAGAGCATTCTCCAGCATCACAGTTTGAAAGGATCAATTCTTCGGTGCTCAGCCTTCTTTATGGTCCAGCTGTTACATCCATACTAGACTACTGACAAAGCTATAGCTTTCACTGTATGGAGCTTTGTTGGCAAAGTGATGTCTCTGCTTTTTAATACACTGACTAGGTTTGTCATAGATAAACCTATGACAAACAAACATCTGATTAGTTATAAAATGAGAAGTATAAGCAATAGTTGCTGAAGCACCTGCTTTGCATAGTTTATTTTGTGTATAGTAGAGGCTTGAGTGATTAAGACATTTGGGAGCAGTATGTGGAACGAAAACGATCCTGACGTGTAAGTGGAATTTGAACTGACTGGGAAATAACAGAGAGAATTCAGGTTAGGAGGAAAGAGGCCTGGCCTGACACTTTAGGGACAAGACGCTCTCAGGAAACAGACTAAAGAGTAGGATCTGTTTGTGTCCTTCTGGTCTTTATCTGAGCATTTCCTAACTTCCTTGAATCTTGTCCTGGCAATGGATTATCTTTGGTTACACTTCTTTTCTTTCCTTTTGGGAGAATCTCCATAAGACCAATGGTCTGTTCTAGCCTATCATCCAATCCCTGATGCCATGGCACTGGAAAGGGTGTGGGGATACATTTAGAATTATGATAGCCATCTTTTACCCAGTGGCTTTTAGGGACCTGTATCAGTCAGGATAGGCTAGGTTATGCAGTAACGAACATCCTCAAAATTTCGGTAGGTTAAAAGAAAAAATACTTATTACTCATACAGTGTTTTCAGTGTGGGTTGGTGGGAATGAGAGGCAAGATCTCATCTTCTGCTATCATTCAGAGACTCAGGCTGCCCTTGTCTCAACTTAGATATACCATTGCCATTCATCAGAAAGGCCTAAATCTTTTCTAATCCTTCTGCTTAACTCACTGAATATTTGTCATGTATGACATTTGCAGAGCCACTGGAGAATTTTTTAATGTGTTCCACATCTTAGGGATAAAGAATTTCCTGAGTTTGTTACCCATTGCATCAGTGAGTGTGTTAGTGCAAGACACCCATTGTGGTTTTTACCTGGGAATCCCTTCTAAGTTGCTATTGGGTAGACAATGTCTATCTTAATAGGAAAACTAGACATGGCAAAGATGAAGCACTTGAACCTGGGATGGAGGCAGCATCGTCTAGCAGAGCAAGGATGCAACTAGCAGCCTAGAGCCCTGCCCCCTCCTACCTGTGTGGCCTGTGTGTCACTTCAGTTCTCTGAGCTTCATTTTCTTCACATATATTATTAATGTAAAGGAGTTGGTCTAGGTCACCCTTAAGTTCTCTTTGAATACAATGATTCTCTGCTAGTATGAAACAAATAAAATTTAAGGCTAGAGATAGTTTCTGTCCTCTGAAATCTGTAGCCTGTTTGTTTTTAAAGCTCTTCCTTGTTGGTGGAAGTTTGTTCTTCTTTGATGCAAGGAGGTGTTAGTCCTCCTTTCCTGTACATTTGAGAAATACAGTCAGAATTTCTCATCAGCTTAGATTGGCTGTATTTATTTACACAATTTGCCCCTTTAGTCTTGTTATTCAGTCTGATATGGGGAAAGGGGACAGGGCTGAGGTCAGATAACACTTTTGCAGTTTCGCTTCTAATCTTGGAGAGTCCCACTCTTGTTCGCCAAAGAATTCTCAGTTCAGAGTCACAGACCCGGCAATAACTGACCTCTGAAGAGGTCTGCTTCCTTCAGCAATTCTTCATGTTCCCGAAAAGGGCCACTTAATGGTAAAGACTGTAGATCTTTCCCTCCATTTAGGTTTGAAGCTTAAAGTGCTTTTGGTTCCAGAGTTGTCCAGCCAGCTCTCTCTCTGCCTTGTTTTATACTGCTGGCAGCCTTCCACAGATGAAAAAGAAACATTTATTGGGCTGGTTCTACTTGTCAGGCACTATAACTTACAGTGCACTCAGACAGAAAAATGTTCTATAAATATAGAATCATGTGAGGAATGTCCCAGAACCAGAGTCTTATCTCTAATTGCCAGCAGGATTCACTCAGGCTACCAGATACTATATCATAATCAAAAAGACCAAGGCCAGAGATTGGCAATATGGACAATGTGCGACACAGACAATACGAAGACGACAAGTTAGTTAACAGTGAATGAACGTACACTTAAAACTGAGAAATGCATATATGCATACATACACACGTACAAACACACATACATCTGCTGTGTGCAACCAATGGCTTATATACAGTGGGCTGTGACAGCCTCATCAGGAAGCTGATGATACCCTTGGACCGTGGTGTGTGATTTTTCTCGTGTCCTGAACCCACTTTCTTTTTCGCTCACGTTCACCCTGGCTGTCCTCCTCATGGTAGAGCACCTTGTCTTGCTTGCTCCATCCTTTTCCGAAGCAGACTGGATGATACCCAAGCATCATCCAGCGTCCCTGGTTGGCTTTCAGGGACGGCTTGTGTCCCATCCATGTGTTGTGCCACGTGCAGCTGCTCTTCCCCGCATCAGCCTGCAGGGTGGCGACCGGATGCTGCAGCTCTGCACCTCAGATGTGGCCTCTGGGATGCATTCTCTTTGCCATGCATCCCACCCCAATGCACTTGGTGATGCTGGGTGACACATTTTAATTCTTTGTAGTAATAAGATTCATGTCTTGTTTAGGCTCTGGAACTCAAACACTTTCCCTGTGAAACTGCTCAGCAGCACTGAGCTTTACCACTGACAGGCTTCCTGCTCAACATTGTGCCACAGAACCTTGTAAGAGGCTCCAAGGCTGAGAGGCTAAGAGGGCATCTGCTTGTCCGTGACTGCCAGCGGCAGGATCAGACTGAGGGAACCTGTGGGGAGACTTGTGGTTTGGCATGAGGTTGAGGACTCATGTGGGCTGAGAGCTGCTGAAGAGTCCTGGGTACCCCTTTATGGACAACCCTGGGACCTAGGTAAATGTGTGGGGAGTATGGAGATGTGCTGTGCAGGTGTGAGGGGAGAGCCCTTTTTCCTCTCATGCCCCCCTTTCTAGTTTCCCTTCTCCATTCTCCTCCCCACCCTCTGCTAACGCTGCATCTCCTTTGGCTTTGGCAGCTACTCAGGATCCGAGGATCCTTGAAATGGGTTTATAGGGACCTTCCATCCTGAGATGCTAATATTTTTGAAACTGGTAACTCTTGGGGGATATTAACTGGCTGGAGTTTTCAAACTGAAGTAAATCCATGACCTCATAACAGATTGATGTTGATTCAGATCATGTTAAGCTTCTAGGACTTTGAATCTCAAGAGGTGTAGGAAACATGTTTTTAATACAGTGTGTGTGTGTGTGTGTGTGTGTGTGTGTGTGCACGCGCGTGCGTGTGCATACATACAAGGGAGGGAGAGAGAATTCTTAAAAATGTGATAGATGCTGTTTCCACATTCCTATTTGCTTTCTTAGACAAACAGTCTTCTATGCTTTTACCTTTGTAAGACAGATGAAACTCTTCCTTCCTTTACATGGTTGATACGTAACCCTGGTAAGATCCATGATTGATGTTTGAGTACCTACGGTGTATGCAGATGTTATATAGTTTCTCTATCATGAAAACAAATAAAAGCCTCTGCATTTCACTGAATCTGCTCCAGGAGTTCGGCTTCTCTTTCTATTGTCCTATGATAAAAACCGAAAATACATTATATGTTTTATTCTCTTCACTACCCCTTTCTGTGTATCAGTCTCACCCAGACGTGAGCTATTTTGCCACACACAGAAAACATAGTGAATTTAAAGATGTCAGTTTGAAAACGAAACCCACCTCAAACTTGGCATTTCTTTCCAACTTACCAAGATAACTTGGAGAATAAATCTAGAACTGAGAATTTATTCCTTCTTGTCCTTTTATTTTATTTAGAAAAATTTCTTCCTAAAAGTTATCAGGGCCTGCTTGAATGATAGTGCATTTTTTTCTTGTCAGAGTTGATTTCATTTCTGGTTCCCTTGCTTCCCAGCCTACACTCTGTGTAATGTTGCAGAGGCGGCAGATTGATGGGGAAAGGATTCAGAATGTGCTCTGGATTTGGGTTTCAGTATGTGTGCTGTCTGCTGCCAGAGATATTTAGCAGATGGACTTGGGGAGGTGGGACTGGGCCTGGATGGGGAGGGGCCTCAGGGTAAGAAGCCCTTTATGAGCTGGGCTGGCTCTGCCTTTTCCATTTAGCTATTAAGACCCTGGCCCACTATGAAGATAAAAGAGACTCAGCTCTTTGTTGTTGCTGTCTTTCACTTTCAGCAGTTTGATTATGATGGGTATGGGCGTGGATTTCCTTGTGCCTTTCTGATAGGGGTTTGCTGAGCTGCTTGAATCTTTAGGTTTATATCTGTTGTCAGATTTGGGAATCTTTTAGCCAATATTTGTTTCTGTACCGCATTCTTTCTCTTCCTCCTTTGGGATCCCAATAACTGAGTGTTAGACCTCTTGATATTGTCCCACTGGTCCCTGAGGTTCTTTCCATTTCTTTTTCTAATCATTTTTCTCTTTGTTGTTCAGATTGGATACTGTCTATTTATCTGTGTTCAAGTTCACTGACTCTTTCTTGTGATATATTCTTTCTGCTATTGAGTCCATCCACTGAGATTTTTATTTTGGTTATTGTATTTTTCAGGTCTAAAATGTCCTTTTGGCTCTTTATATATCCTGTTTCTTTGCTGAGACTTTCTGTCTTTCCATTGGTTTCAAGAATGTACACTCCTCTTACTTCTTGGAGTGTTTCTGTAATAGTTGCTTTTCAGTTTTTGTGAAATAATTCCAGGATCTGTGTCATGCCATTGGCAATTGTCGATTTTTTTTCTCCGCACCAATTGGGATTTTCCTGATTCTTCATATGCTGAGTAGTTTTGAGTTATATCCTTTCGTGTGTACAATATCATGGAGGCTTCTGTTGTTGTTCAGTTGCTCAGTCATGTCCAGCTCTTTGCGACCCCATGGACTACAGCCTGCCAGGCTTCCCTGTCTTTTACCATCTCCCAGAGTTTGCTCAAACTCATGTCCATTGAGTTGATGATGCCATCCACCCGTCTTGTCTTCTGTTGTTCCCTTCTCCTCCTGAGTCTCTGAGTTATGTTTAAATACTATAGATAATGTCCACATATCAATATTTGTTTTTCCAGGTAGTTGAGCTGGTTAGGTTCAGGTCTCAAGTTCCAGTCAGCCTTTTATGAATTAAGATTTCACTATCAGTTGTCATTCTGTTTTAAAAATTTTGCAGTGTTCTTCGGATCTGTCCCACATGCATTACACCCAGTGGCCAGACTCGGACCTGGTGGAGGTCTGTCTGTTAGCCTGGTTCTCCGAGTCTTTGATATGCTAACAGGTGCACACGTGCATGCACATATCTAGGAGTCTGGGGATGGGGGAGGGGATTGGTTCTAGCACGCCTTCAGATAAACCAAAATCTGTGGATGCTCACGCCTCATACAGTGGTGTATTACCTTTGGCCCCCGGTATCCCCAGGATTCTGTATCCACAGATACTGAAGTGAAAGTGAAAGTAACTCAGTCGTATCCAACTCTTTGTGACCCCATGGACTATAGGGTCCATGGAATTCTCCAGGCCAGAATACTAGAGTGGGTACCCTTCCCTTCTCCAGAGGATCTTCCCAACCCAGGGATTGACCCCAGGTCTCCCATATTGCAGGCAAGTTCTTTACCAGCTGAGTCACAAGGGAAGCCCAAGAATACTGGAGTCGGCAGTCTATCTTCTCCAGCTGCTGCTGCTGCTGCTAAGTCACAACAGTTGTGTCCGACTCTGTGTGACCCCATAGACGGCAGCCTACCAGGCTCCTCCATCCATGGGATTTTCCAGGCAAGAGTACTGGAGTGGGTTGCCATTGCCTTCTCCATCTTTTTCAGCAGATCTTTCCAATCCAGGAATCGAACCAGGGTCTCCTGCATTGCAGGTGGATTCTTTACCAATTGAGCTATCAGGGCTGATATTGATATTGAGGGCTGACTGCATTATCTAGTTTCCTGTGTTTCTGAACCTCTGGCTAGAAAGGTTAGAGTTTAGTTACAATGCCCTTCCTGTGACTCTGTGCAAGTCCAAAGTCAAGCTGTTGGAGAAGAGAGAAAATACTCAACGAGGTTTTTCCCCTGCCCATTTGGGGCCACAGCCTCAGATCAGAGAAGATATTTCCCTTTCCTAAGAGTTTTAGTTGCTTGCAGACTCCTCTGTGGCTTCCACCACACTGGGATTGCCTGGGAGTTGGGGTGCTAGAAAGGAGGAAAGGAAATACAAGAAGAGGGGGAAATAGGGAGTCCTCCTACTTTCTCTGAGCATTAGGAGACCCTTGCCCCCTTGAGCCTGAGCTAGAGGGCTTCTCTGGAGCTCTTGGTCTGTGCAGATGTCTACCTCCAGTGTGAGACCACCTTGAGTGGGGACACGAGGGGGATGCCAGAAGAAAAACAGTGGTGCCCTTACTGCTGCTTCCTGGCACTTTGAATTCTGGTCTTCTTTCTCAGCCCCTGCCAGTATTTACTTTTCAGATTTCTCAAATAGCTGCTTTAGTGCATTCTGTCCAGGTTTTATTGCTGTATTCACTGCCAGACACAGGGTGGGGGTGTGCTTACCCATGTTATCCAGAACTGAAACATTTTTTTTGTAACAAAATTTTTGCATGGGGAACCTGAATTTTAAATGTGTGTAACTGACCCTTACTCTTTCTGAAGCAGGACCCATTCTGAGAGAAAGATCAGTTACATGAAGCTGGGGGGAGGGACATGTGAGCTGCCACCCAGAGACTCTGAGGATCACACTTGAGTGAAGTCCTAGAAGCTATGATTATCCCAGGGCGTCCCAGAAAGGCGGTGGCTGGTGCTCACACGCTCCCCGTTGTGTCTGGATGGCTGCTTTGCCCAGGTCCCATTCTGTGCCTCCCCCTCCCCCAACAACTTTCCCAACTCCCCTTCTCCTTCTAAAAAGAAACAATTTCCTTCAATCTTTGTTTCCTGCCCGCCAACAGATGCTCTTAATTAGCACAAAATTGCTAAATAAATAGATTTTGCTTGTTTTGAGTTTGTTTTTTTTCCAGAAAGCTTAGGCGTTCCAACATTAACTCGTTGCACACTCTCAGCGTATTGTTTAGTTTGAGTCAAGGACTCACAACCTTGTTCTTTTCCACAGGCACAACCATAATGCAGAAAATCAATTGTTAGCTATCTCTTACAACAGAAAATTGCTGTTTCTAAAACCTTTCAAGAGCTTACTAGCTGTGGGGAATGTGAATTTGAGAGTACCGAAACTTGGCAAAAATACCCCAGACACTACCAATTACCAGTCACAATAAAGAAACTTATCATACAATGTCATCCCCAAAGAGCTGTAGCATTGAGACACAGAGGAATGGACCATTAGACTCTTTCTTTGGTTTTTATTTCAAAAGAAAGTAACAATATATATGTATGCTTGTCTAAAACTTGCTTGTACAGCTGGTGGTGGCACTGTTGCTAGTTTGACGATTTCTGTGTGGCCTACATGAGGTCATTCATGGGTGTGGGAGAAATGGCTTGTGAAGAAGGAAGCTGTTATGCCAAATTTCAAGGCAAAGAAAGCTTTTGCACAAGACAGAATCGATGATTCTCTTTTCAGGTGGTGGGTGGGTTTGCTTTTATATGTATATATATATATTTTAATGCAACCAGTTTTGCTTGGGGCTTATGGTCTTGAATTAATATATTTCTATTATGTGCATATGTGTAGGCTGGTAGGCAAAAGAGTATTTTAAAAGATTGCTTTATTTTTTGCATTATCTTTTAATAGTGAAACCTTGGAATTCAGTTTCTTTGGCTTGAAAGAATCATTTTCCTTTTTCCAGAAACAAATTTGATGCTGAAGTCATAAATTATAAAAATATGTGAAAGCCTCACGGTTGTGCTTGTTGCAGTTTTAGAGCCAGATCCATTATCTCTGTGCACCGACTTGGGCTGACTCAGCAGTCGCTTTTTACCCTTTGGGAAGAGACTCTCAGATGTCTGCAAAATAGCCCCCAAACAACATGAGTTAGCTGTGCATAGAATCCTTAGCTTAATGTTAATTTTTTGGAAATTTTTTCTATATAATCAGACCATTTCCCCTCGTTAGAAGAAGCCAGTTCACTTTGCAATGCATGTTTCCTGGAGGAAGAGCCAGATAAATCCTTTGCAGACAAAAGTGGGTGGGGGCTGCTTCGTTTCCTCAGAAATCTGGGTCCCTGCCTTTCCTGGGATGCTTATCTCTGTTGAAGGAGGTGCTCCTTTGTATGAGTGGCCTCGTGGTTTATGTATGGGGCAGGACCACGGATTGCAGAGGAATTGAGCAACCCCCTGGCTCCACCCTTGCAAAGGCTCAGGAGCCTGACCACTTCTCTGCGGCAACACATTGTGTAGGCTCCATTTGACACTTCAGCTCAAGCCTGTTGGGGACAGATGGATCTGCCCCAATCCCAAGTGACAATACCTCCACCACCTTCTGCTTAAGCTGCTCCATTACTGATCTGAAGAGGAAGTGGAGGCAACAGAGGGGACCAGGCATCTACCTTCCCACCCACTGGGGGTGATGGGGGTAGCCCTGTCTGGTCACTTGATATTTGGAGCACATGGATAACAGTGTACTTTGGCATTTAGGGAGTTGTTTGGGGAATTGTTTCTTTTTAAAAGAAAAAAAATTTTTTTTTTGCCTTGTTGTATTAAACAGTGTTTTAAGGTGCTCCAAGAATTCTGTTTGTGGGATTTCTTTGTTGTTGTTGTTTTCTTTGTTTGTGGGATTTCTGACGGACAAATATTGATGTGTGCACTGGAGAATTAAGACAAATGATAATTGAAAGAGATGATAAAAGCTAGTGATTTCCTTGGGGAAATAATCACAAATTGCTGTCAGGCTGATTCCAATGAGAATATTACTTTATGTGAAATGTTTTTTAAACAGCTCAACCAAAGCGTTAAGCCAGAGCACTTTTGAGGGCATCTATCTGCTGTATATTTCTGTTATATCCCCACCTGAGACCCCTCAACTTATTCACTGTTCCAGCTCTCGCGTTTAGCTTTGCCATGGTCAACACTCAGTGGAACTGAGAATTATCAGATAGCAAGATGGATATAGCTTGTGTATTCTTAAGATAATTGTATAGTTTTATCATATTGAGTCACTCCCCCCCATAGATTCACTATTATTGATCCAGAATGTTACCTTTGTGTGTTAGCCCAGGTTAAGTGTGTTAGCCCAGGTTGTGTTTAAAGTGTCTCTTTAATGAGAATTTTGGGCTCACATTGGAGACTGCTTCCCATGATCTATATTTGTATTTTCTGGCATTTGTTTTGGATTGGCACTTGGATCCTTCATCTCTCTTGTAACACCATTGTGCCTATAGAGATTTCAGTCAGAGCTCTTGCGGAACTGTGTTGCATTTATTGGTTTACACAGCTGTGTCCTATATTAAATTGTAACCCAGATCCTGGCACAAGGCACAAATGACCACTGAAGGAGTGAATGATTCCCTGGTCAAGTCTCAATGCCTCTTTCCAAAGGATGCTGTGCGGGAGACCTTTCACTTACCTTTCCAGGTCCACTCTCCATCTTGATCCCCTACTCCATGCCCCAGTAGGCTGACCTGTGGACCAACCACAGCCTCCCGCTTCTTTAGCTTCTCCTTTCATTTGACAGTTAGGGTGAGTATGTACTTTCATAGGCCTGTATGTGATAGGGTTGGCTGTATTTCTGTTAAACACCTTCTCCATACAGTTTCCCTCTTTGGGTTCCACAAATCCCCTCCCCTTCCCTGCTCCTTCCTGCTCAGTATTTGGAAGGGCTCCCTGGTGCTACCAGCCACAGGTATTGCATTACTCCTTATTGATTTCCTAAACTCTTTCTT
The DNA here is from genome assembly GCF_023091745.1 of Budorcas taxicolor. Classification (NCBI taxonomy): domain Eukaryota; kingdom Metazoa; phylum Chordata; class Mammalia; order Artiodactyla; family Bovidae; genus Budorcas; species Budorcas taxicolor. The sequence continues at coordinate 31,530,294 of NC_068918.1, forward strand.
CATGAGAAATGCTGGGCTGGACGAAGCAAAGCTGGAATCAAGATTGCTGGGAGAAATATTAATAATCTCAGATATGCAGATGACACCACCCTATGGCAGAAAGTGAAGAAGAACTAAAGAGCCTCTTGATGAAAGTGAAAGAGAAGAGTGAAAAAGTTGGCTTAAAGCTCAACATTCAGAAAACAAAGATCATGGTATCCGGTCCCATCACTTCATGCCAAATAGATGGAGAAACAGTGGAAAGAGTGACAGACTTTATTTTGGGGGGCTCCAAAATCACTGCAGATGGTGACTCCAGCCATGAAATAAAAAGATGCTTACTCCTTAAAAGAAAAGTTATGACCAACCTAGACAGCATATTAAAAAGTAGAGACACTACTTTGCCAACAAAGGTCCGTTGAGTCAAGGCTATAGTTTTTCCAGTAGTCATGTATGGATGTGAGAGTTGGACTATAAAGAAAACTGAGCACCAAAGAATTGATGCTTTGAACTGTGGTGTTGGAGAAGACTCTTGAGAGTCCCTTGGACTGCAAGGAGATCCAACCAGTCCATCCTAAAGGAGATCAGTCCTGAATATTCATTGGAAAGACTGATGTTGAAGCTGAAACTCCAGTACTTTGGCCACCTCATGTGAAGAGCTGACTCATTGGAAAAGACCCTGATGCTGGGAAAGATTGAGGGCAGGAGGAGAAGGGGAAGACAGAGGATGAGATGGTTGGATGGCATCACCGACTCAATGGACATGAGTTTGAGTAAACTCTGGGAGTTGGTGATGGACAGGGAGGCCTGGCGTGCTGCAGTCCATGGGGTCGCAAAGAGTTGGACACGACTGAGCGACTAAACTGAACTGAAACTCTGCCTGCACCTTTGTAGATAGTCTCTCTACTAAATTCTTCCCATCGTATCCTGCTGAGACCTGACCGACATTTCCCAACTCACCCAGATGACAAAGTTCTTTGTAACCTAGATATCATAATCTGTGTCTCTTGCATTATTTCAAGTAAACACTCTCTTCTAGGATGGTCTACAACCAAATCAGGGTCAGATAGAGCAGGGGTCAGCAAGCTCCAGCCTTGCAGGCCAAATCCAGCCTGCCAGCTGTTTTTGTAAATGGAGTTTTATTGGAGCACAGTCCTGACCATTTGTTTACTTACTGTCTTTGGCTGCTTTTGAGCTACAACAGGCGATGAGGAATTGCAGCAGAAACTGTATGGCCTGCAAAGACTAAAATATTTGCTGTTTGACCTCTTCTAGAAAAAATTTACAGACCCCTGATTTAGAGGAAAACCATAACGTGAAAACTTTGATGTTTTCATCAAAAGGCTCCTGGGTCAGGCACTGGGGTACTTGTCAGGATCCCATGAGACTGATGTTGGGAGTTTGAAACCCGAGGCCTGGACAAACTTGCAGGCAGCTTTGTGTTGCTGTGCTGACAGCAGCAGCAACGTGGAAAATCATTCTTTGTCATTAGATGCAAAAGGAGTGTAACCAAGCCAAGCTAAGAGGCATTTGTACGTAAACGTGTCTGTAATTTATGATTTCATAATTAATAATTTCACGGAAAGGATGGCTTTCTCTAATGTTTCAGCATTTCTCTATCAAGCTTATTTTGTATATATCTGTCTCCCCCACCAGACTGTGAGTGCCTCTCAGGAAGTTCCGGGTTTTATTCAAATGGGTGTCAACTAGTGCCTGGCACAGAGTAGCTGATGCTCAATAAATATTGTTTGACCGAGTGGTAATCAACAGCTAATTTAGAGACAGAGAAAAGAAATAGGGGGGTGGGAGTCATTACTGGGAAGATTTATGACTTAATGTTCTCAGACTCTCTCTGGCTGGAGTCTCTGCTTCCTCAGCCTTCATAAACAAGAACAGCTATATGAAAAGCCTATTTCCTAAGAAAAGGTGCCCCTCAGGGCAGACTGGCTATATAATTTGCAGGGCTCAGCACAGAATAAAAATGTTGAGCCTCTTTTTAAAAATTAAGAGTTTCAAGACAGTGTCAGCACTGAGACAAAACACAAGCCCATCTAAGAATGTACAACTTGTGTGCCTATGAAACTGGCCCTGCGCTGAGGATCCCTGAGGAAGAGACAGCCTGTGGGTGATCGGTGAGGGTTCTTTCAGTCCAGAGGACTGCAGGGTGCTCTGCCACTGTCTGTCTGGCTGCTGAGACTGTAGACTCTCAGGACTTGGTACAGTGATATGAGTCTTATAATGCCTAACCTGGAACAATGCTTTATCACTTACATAGTGTCTGCGTTTATCTCAGACCCACATGCCAGAGTGTACTGTGCTTCCCCAAGCCCACACACTTGGCTTGACACTGACTAATCAGCTTGCCCTTCATTCTTCTTGCTTTCTGTTTAACCCCAAGTCACCTAGGCCACCCCATTTAGGGGCAAAAAATATATATGTACTAAAGTGCCCCGTTTCCAAGGCAATGCCAAAGAATGTACAAACTACCGCACAATTGACTCATCTCACACACTAGCAAAGTAGCGCTCAACATTCTCCAAGCCAGGCTTCAACAGTACATGAACTGTGAACTTCCAGAGGTTCAAGCTGGATTTAGAAAAGACAGAGGAACCAGAGATCAAATTGCCAACATCTACTGGATCTTTGAAAAAGCAAGAAAATTCCAGAAAAACATCTACTTCTGCTTTATTGACTATGCCAAAGCCTTTGACTGTGTGGATCACAACAAACTGTGGAAAATTCTTCAAGTAATGGGAATACCAGACCACCTGACCTGCTGCCTGAGAAATCTATATGCAGGTCAAGAAGCAATAGTTAGAACTGGACATGGAACAACGGTCTGGTTCCAAATTGGGAAAGGAGTACGTCAAGGCTGTATATTGTCACCCTGCTTATTTAACTTATATGCAGAGTACATCATGTGAAATGCTGGGCTGGATGAAGCACAAGCTGGAATCAAGATTGCTGGGAGAAATATCAATAATCTCAGATACGCAGATGATACCAAACTTATGGCAGAAAGCAAAGAAGAACTAAAAAGCCTCTTGATGAAAGTGAGAGAAGAGAGTGAAAAAGTTGGTTTAAAACTCAACATTCAGAAAACTAAGATTATGGCATTCGGTCCCATCACTTCATGGAAAGTAGATGGGGAAACAATGGAAACAGTGACAGTCTTTATTTTTCTGGGCTCCAAAATCATTGCAGATGGTGACTGCAGCCATGAAATTAAAAGACAATTGCTCCTTGGAAGAAAAGCTATGACCAACCTAGATAGCATATTTAAAATCAGAGACATTTCTTTACCAACAAACGTCTGTCTAGTCAAGGCTGTGCTTTTTCCAGTGGTCATGTATGGATGTGAGAGTTGGACTATAAAGAAAGCTGAGCACTGAAGAATTGATGCTTTTGAACTGTGTTGTTGGAGAAGACTCTTGAGAGTCCATTGGACTGCAAGAAGATCCGACCAGTCCATCCTAAAGGAAATCAGTCCTGAATATTCACTGGAAAGACTGATGCTGAAGCTGAAACTCCAATATTTTGGCCACCTGGTGGGAAGAACTGACTCATTGGAAAAGACCCTGATTCTGGAAAGATTGAAGGCAGGAGGAGAAGGGGATGACAGAGGATGAGATGGTTGGATGACATCACTGACACGATGGAAATGAATCTGTTTGAGCAAGCTCTGGGAGCTGGTGATGGAGAGGGAAGCCTGATGTACTGCAGTCCATGGGGTCGCAAAGAATTGGACATGACTGAGCGGCTGAAGTGAACTGAACGGAAAGTGCCCCAGTACTAGTCTGTTCAGATGTTTCTTTTTGGGTGACAGACAGTTCTTGCCATAATACCTGTCTTAGTGTCCTCTGGCTGCCGTCACAAAATACTACAGACTGGGTGGCTTGTAAGCAACAGAAATTTCTTGCTCACTGTTCTGGAGGCTGGATGTTTAAGATTAGTGTGCCAGCGTGGCTGGATCCTGGTGAAGGTCCTCTCTGAGGCTGCAGATGGCCGCCTTCCTGCTCTGTCCTCACATGGTGGTAGGGCCCAGGGAGCTAGTGCACTAACCCTATTCCTGAAGGCCCCACCCTCACGATGTAAGCACCTCCCAGAGTCCCACCTCCTAGTATCATCACATTGGGCATTAGGATTTCAACACAGGAATTTTGGTGGGGGGGACACACATTCAGACCATTGCAACATCTGACTGGAGAACAATGTGTGTACATGATCCTTGTTTTGTCCCCAGAACCCTTCCTGCAAAGTGGTTAAGATGGGCTCCTGAACCCCACTTTATGGTGAGGAAGGGGGCAGGGGAGGGCTGTGTACATGAATGATCCCCAGAACCCTCCCCTGCCCCCTTCCTCACCATAAAGTGGGGTCTGGGAGCCCATCCTAACCACTTTGCAGGAAGCTCTGTGACAAGACTCCCAAAGTCTTTCCTCACATGAGATGTTCAACCTGCCATCTGCTGCGGCTTCTCCTTGCCCAGGCCCCTGCCCTTCCCCATCCTACACCGTACTCTGCCCTTGGGATCGCAGTGAGTCTCCTGGAGGTTTCCGGTGGTGACCACTATAGGTGGGGAACTTGAGCTCTAGAAAGGATTTCATGACTAGAGCTTCCTTTTGACTGGAGGTATTGCCAGTTTTGATTCTTCTAGATCACCACTACTTTGCTCTAACCCTTCATCTACTCTACCCTCGCCACAAAAGGAGGCTTAGGGTTCTGATCACTCTGCTCCTGGGGGCTCCTTGCATCTTCTGCTGAAAGTTGGAGGTTGTCTTGCAGTGCTAGAAGGCCACCATTCCCAGCCCTGGTGGTGCAAGCTCCAAGGTCTGTTGGCAGGTGCATGGGTGCAAGGGCACTGAAGTCTGGAATACCCAGTGGTGCCCCTTCTCCTCCCCCGCATTTCCCTCTGCTAGGAGCAGGAGGTACCCAAGCACCCTGAGGATTCAGGTATTATGGTGTCATGAACACAGAACAGGCCCTTAGGAGGCACCTATTTCTGAAGCTGTAACCTATAGACCATGGAGGCTTTTTCCACAATGGGGAGAAGCTCCGGGTAATACCAAGCTGCAATTGAGAGAGCCTGATGGGGTCAAGTGGAGTTTGCCTTTGATCAGAAGCTCGAGACAGACATCCCATCTGGCTTTTGCAGTCTCCTGGTTAAGCTGGTAGCTGGGCTTTCTCAGGCCTCATTTGTCTCCCTGTGACTGATGTGGCCTTCATGAAAGCAGCCCCAAACCACCTCTCTGCTGCTCAAGAGTGGCCGTGTCTGTTTTGCAGGCTGCAAACAGTCTTACCTTCCTAATACTCTGCACCCTTCCCGCCCCCACCCTAACCTCCTGATCCTTTTCACACTAACCTATGTTTTCTCTTTGCAGGGTCCCCGGTGGCAAATAGACCTCCAGCCTTGGGCAGGCCCTGCTCGCTCCCTGGATGAAGAAGCCTTGAGGTTCCTGAGATACATCAGCACCATTCAGGTTGTGTTTCAAGCACAAGTGGGTTTGGAAACTGTAAAAGATGCCAGTTGCCCCTTTTAAAGGATTTGTCAATAAGGGTCTGGGAATTTCTCAGTGCCTCCTGATAGATGCTTGATAGGGACAGTTTCTGAGGCCTTACTGCTTAAATATATCTGCTCACCTAAAGGCAGATAATAGGTGCCTTCCGTCTGCTTTGGCATCTTATCCCTTCCAGGAGTTTCATCACCCCGAGATGTTTTAATGATTCACTGCAATGTGTTTTAAAGATCCACTTTAGAAAATTGCTTTGGGAAACCATTTGAAGTGACAGATTCTTGCCCTTGAGTAGGCAGTCCAGTGTGTCACAAACCAAAACCATCATCTGGAGATTCAAGTCCCAATTTGGAGAAATCTGCCTTTTCACTTTTCTGCCACAGAAGGTTGGCAGACAGAGTCGCGTTAGGCCAGAGAGCCAAGGAGACTTCGCAGGCAGTGAGAAGAGGAGCAAATGAATCCGAAGGCTCTCTGTTCCTGGGCCCTTTAAATCATTACTGAGCACTGCCTTCATCAGTGACTTAACACATTGTGGCAGCTCCTGCCTGGTGCCCCGAGCGGGCAGAGACCCTTCATTAAGGAGAGTCTATGGCTCTTGACACATTAATCAGGAGGTTCCATTCTCCAGTAGCCTGATCCTGAGGAAAGAGAGATGGAAAAGGAAATCAAGGCCTGAGGGAAGCTTCGCCCTGGACTGAGAGTGCTAGTAAATTAAGAACTCAGACTGCCTGTGAAGCTGCAGCCCTGGAAGCCGCACTGTGGAGCTGGTGTGGTACGGAGGGGTCCCCGGGCCTTTTGATCTCCCTTCAGTCCACTGGCTTTTGACATCCCACTCTCTCTGCCCAACCTCACTGGCGGCCAAGCCCATTTTTCATCCATGGAGGAACATATATTTCTGGAATTTTAGAAGGCTAATTTAGGGGTAAAAAAAAACTTCATTTCTCATATGATGCAGTCAGACAACTAGAGATTTCAATACTTGTCACCTAGACGTGGAAGTAAAAGCTTGTTGAATTCATCATGAGTAATGGGATGATAAATCAGTCCCTGTGCTTTACATAATTTCATCTTATTTTGCTGCTGCAAATTAATTTGGTGGACTTAGGACTTACACTGACTTAATTAAAATACTGAAGTTTTAATTTTATAGTTTGGTTTTACATAAAGAATAAGAAACTAGACCTCTTAACTGTGACTTTAAGAAGCCCTTAAAAGCCCCAGAGAAATGTGTTAAAAGTATGAGTTGAACTTGAGAATGGTGGGCTTAACCCCCTGCCCCACCTCCCCCCACACAAAAATTGACCATGTGAAAGCCTTGAAATTCCACCTTACATGTAATTCAGGTTAATGTTCTGTAACTTATAAAAGGCGTATTAACTTAGAAGAAGCTCTTGAGGCATGAAAGCATCATTTCAAGTCCCTCTTCAAGTTTTCCCATGAGTTATGGACTGAGAGGGAAAAATTCTTTAAAATAAAGCATCCTGTGATGTGGTCTGATGTTGTGATCCTGGGCAATTTATTTTGCTTGTCTGGTCTGACTGTTCTGATCTTGGAAAGGAAGAGATTGTATCAAATTATTTCTAAGGTCCCTTCCAGCTCCATGAGCTTTTACCATAAGACTGGTGTAGAATTATTATTAACCAAGTATTACTACAGAGAAGGCAATGGCACCCCACTCCAGTACTCTTGCCTGGAAAAATCCCATGGACGGAGGAGCCTGGTGGGCTGCAGTCCACGGGGTCACAGGGAGTCGGACACGACTGAGCGACTTCACTTTCATTTTTCACTTTCATGCATTGGAGAAGGAAATGGCAACCCACTCCAGTGTTCTTGCCTAGAAAATCCCAGGGATGGGGGAGCCTGGTGGGCTGCCATCTCTGGGGTCGCACAGAGTCGGACACGACTGAAGCAACTTAGCAAGCATTACTGAGCACCTACTCTGTGCCAGAAATGTAGGCCTTGGGAATAGTCTCTGCCTTCAAGTGGCTAACAAACTAGTTGGGAAGGTAGATAAATGGACTTAGAATTATTATTCACCTTGAGGAGTATAATAACAGAGATTTCATTGTGGAAGCTCACTAGAAGGCTTTGCATCCTCTAGAAGGCACTAGATAAAGTTCCAGACCTCACAATGGTTTTGTAATCAGAGATCATTTTACCAGCTAAAGTCCTGTGCTTTTGTGTGCTTGTGAGTCACTAGCCCAGGAGGTGGGAGCTCATCAGAGATGACACTAACTGGTTTAATCGGAATCCTACTAACCAGTGCTCCCTCCCCTTTGCTCTGTAGTGCAGAGCTTTTCAGCTGTGTTGGAAGCTTGTGCCTCTTTTAGAACTCATCTCAACAATGAAAGCCTACAAAACGGGCAGAATATTAGAGTCCCTATTACCTAAAATTTTCAGTTAGCAGTAGTGAGTCATAATGGGCAAGCAAAAAAAAAAAACAAACAAAAAAACAAAAAACAACAATAAACCAAAAAAACCTCTGTAGTTACTTGAGCAAATTCCACCTCCATCCTCTTATGCTGGGCAACCCACTCTAGTACTCTTGCCTGGAAAACCCCATGGACGGAGGAGCCTGGTAGGCTGCAGTCCATGGGGTCCCTAGGAGTGGGACACGACTGAGCGACTTCACTTTCACTTTCACGCATTGGAGAAGGAAATGGCAACCCACTCTAGTATTCTTGCCTGGAGAATCCCAGGGACGGAGGAGCCTAGTGGGCTGCCATTTATGGGGTCGCACAGAGTTGGACATGACTGAAGCAACTTAGCAGCAGCAGCAGTATATATATATATATACACACACACATATATATATATATTTCCCTCAAATCCATATTCAGGCTTGTACAGCAAAACTTAGCATTTGATATGTTCATCACTGATTTATTCATTCATCAATTCAAGACATTTGTTGAGTACTTGCTCTGAGGAAGATACGGTGTTAGGCACTGGCTGGGATGTCAAACTTGAATTAAATACCCCCCCCCACACACACTGGTAAACAGCTAGGGAGCAAGAGAATTGTTGTTCTTTAACAGAGTGGACAGATAGGTGGGTAAGCTTCCCCAGGCCCAGGGAGCTTGGGAACAGGAGCACAGAGCATGGGAAGAGTGTGATATTAGACTGTGGTGGGGAAGGTGCTCGTGGACTTGAGCATTGTGGTGACCTTAAAGGTGTGGTTGGGGACCTGCACTTTTTAATGAAACACCAGAGGATATGGTATTTGGTTAGAGTGGGCAGAATATCAAATTCAGTTTTAGTAGGTATTGTTTTCTAGTGTGAAAGGCTGTGATTGCATCTCTGAGTTCTGGCACAGATGATCTGCTGTGAATAACAAATGGTTAAATCATAAACCCAGTGCTCTGTTCTAAAGGAAAGCTCCAGATTCAGCTTTTTATGGCAACCCCCAAACCATATGCCTTCAGGAAGCATGGCTTGCAGTACAAAATTAATATAAGTAACAGTTGCTGTTTTTTTTTTTTTAAGTATATTTTAAAGTCAGCCTATCTATCTATCTATCTAATCATCTACCCATCTAACTGTTTCTAAGAATGACATAAGAACCTACTGCTCTGGAGGTTCAGATTTTGCATATTTATTAATAAAAAAGTAGTATCTATTATATTTATTGCTACACACACATACACACACATTCACACTCACACAAATTTGGATAAGAGCAACAAAAATACAACTCTTTCCTTGATATTTTACCTTTCAAAATAAAGTATACATTAACATACAATTTGATTATTGAAGTGATTCTTGCCAACGTACCCAAAATTTAAGGGCTCCTTTTGCCAGATTCTGGTTATGAGTTGGCAGAAATGCTATTCAGGCTTTTGGGATACAAAATGAAAGGAAAATAAATTAGATCTCTTCAAGTTAAATTAGCTAAAAGGCATTTCAGGAAACACTTTTTTTTTCTTGCAATCTGTTTTCCTTTGTCCAGGTTTAATTCTCTTTATTTGGCTAAAATTACAAGGGGAATTGGAGGGAGAAAAAAAACCCCCCATATTTACCTAAATTAGAGCTTAGCTAGGAGTTACCGCCCTCATTGGTTTTGCTTGCAAGTGACTTCATTGAAGCCCTGGCCATAAATCTCAACAAGAAAGTTTGAAAAAATCAATATTTAATTAGCTTTTAGGAGCTGAATTTTACTGAGTACTCCTAGTTGTTTTCAAAAGCTAATGTCTATAAATGAGATGATTAATAAATGGTTAAAATGGAAAAAAATAAAGAAAGCAAAAACAGTGCCCAGTTGTGGATGTGACTGGTGATGGAAGTAAAGTTCAATGCTGTAAAGAACAATAGTGCATAGGAACCTGGAATGTTAGATCCATGAATTCAGGGTATATTGGAACTGGCCAAACAGGAGATGGCAAGAGTGAACATCAACATTTTAGGAATCAGTGAACTAAAATGGACTGGACTGTGCAAATTTAATTCAGATGACCATTATTTCTACTACTGTGGGCAAGAATCCCTTAGAAGAAAGGCAGTAGCCCTCATAGTCAACAAAAGAGTCTGAAATGCAGTACCTGGGTGCAATCTCAAGAAAGACAGAATGATCTCTGTTCATTTCCAAGGCAAACCATTCAATATCACAGTAATTCAAGTCTAAGCCCCAACCAGTAATGCTGAAGAATCTGAAGTTGAATGGTTCTATGAAGACCTACAAGACCATTCTAGAACTAACACCCCCAAAAGATGTCCCTTTCATCATAGGGGACTGGAATGTAAAAGTAGGAAGTTAAGAGGTACATGGAGTAACAGGCAAATTTGGCTTTGGAGTACAAAAAGAAGCAGGGCAAAGTCTAACAGAGTTTTGCCAAGAGAATGCACTGGTCATAGCAAACACCCTCTTCCAACAACACAAGAGAAGGCTCTACACATGGACACCACCAGATGGTCAACACCGAAATCAGATTGATTATATTCTTTGCAGCCAAAGATGGAGAAGCTCTATACAATCAGCAAAAACAAGACCAGGAGCTGACTGTGGCTCAGATTGTGAACTCCTTATTGCAAAATTCAGCCTTAAATTGAAGAAAGTAGGGAAAACCACTAGAACATTCAGGTATGACCTAAATCAAATCCCTTACCATTATACAGTGGAAGTGACAAATAGATTCAAGGGATTAGATCTGATAGACAGGTGCCTGAAGAACTATGGATGGAAGTTCATAACATTGTACAGGAGGCAGTGATCAAGACTATCCCCAAGAAAAAGAAACACAAAAAGGCAAAATGGTTGTCTGAGGAGGCCTTACAAATAGCTGAGAAAAGAAAAGAAGCTAAAGGCAAAGGAGAAAAGGAAAAATATTCCCATTTGAATGCAGGGTTCCAAAGAATAGCAAGGAGAGATGAGAAAGCCGTCCTCAGTGATCAATGCAAAGAAATAGAGGAAAACAATAGAATGGGAAAGACTAGAGATCTCTTCAAGAAAATTAGAGATACCAAGGGAGCATTTCATGCAAAGATGGGCACAATAAAGGTCAGAAATGGTATGGACCTAACAGAAGCAGAAGATATTAAAAAGAGGTGGCAAGAATACACAGAACTATACAAAAAATATCTTAATGACCCAGATAACCACAATGGTGTGATCACTCATCTAGAGCCAGATATCCTGGAATCCAAAGTCAAATAGGCCTTAGGAAGCATCACTGTGAACAAAGCTAGTGGAGGTGAAATTCTAGTTGAGCTATTTCAAATCCTAAAGGATGATGTTGTGAAAGTGCTGCACTCAATATGCCAGCAAATTTGGAAAACTCAGCAGTGGCCACAGGACTGGAAAAGGTCAGTTTTTATTCCAGTCCCAAAGAAAGGCAATGACAAAGAATGTTCAAACTGGCACACAATTGTACTCATCTCACACGATAGCAAAGTAATGCAGTAATGCTCAAAATTCTCTAAGCTAGGCTTCAACAGTGTGTGAACCATGAAATTCCAGATATTCAAACTTGTTTTAGAAAAGGCAGAGGAACCAGAGATCAAAATTGCCAACATCTGCTGGATCATTGAAAAAGCAAGAGAGTTCCAGAAAAACATCTATTTCTGCTTTATTGACTATGCCAAAGCCTTTGACTGTGTGGATCACAGCAAACTGTGGAAAATTCTGAAAGAGATGGGAATACCAAACCACCTGACCTGCCTCTTGAGAAACCTGTATGCAGGTCAAGATGCAACAGTCAGAACCAGACATGGAACAACAGACTGGTTCCAAATTGGGAAAGGAGTACATCAAGGCTGTATATTGTCACCCTGCTTATTTAACTTATATGCAGAGTACATCATGTGAAATGCTGGGCTGGATGAAGCACAAGCTGGAATCAAGATTGCTGGGAGAAATATTAATAACCTTAGATATGCAGATGACACCACCCTTATGCCTGAAAGTGAAGAACTAAAGAGCCTCTTGATGAAAGTGAAAGAGGAGAGTGAAGAAGCTGGGTTACATCCAGTCCCATCACTTCATGGCAAATAGATGGGGAAAGAATGGAAACAGTGATAGACTTTATTTTTGGGGGCTCCAAAATCACTGCAGATGGTGACTGCAGCCATGAAATTAAAAGATGTTTGCTTCTTTGAAGAAAAGCAATGACCAATCTGGAGAGCATATTAAAAAGCAGAGACATTACTTTGCTGATAAAGGTCCACCTAGTCAAAGCTATTTTTTTCCCAGTAGTCATGTATGGATGTGAGAGTTGGACTATAAAGAGGGTTGAGTGCCAAGGAATGGATGCTTTTGAACTGTGTTGTTGGAGAAGACTCTTGAGAGTCTGTTGGACTGCACAGAAATCAAATCAGTCAATCCTATAGGAAATCAGTCCTGAATATTCATTGGAAGGACTGATGCTGAAGCTGTAACTCCAATACTTTGGCTGCCTGATGCAAAGAACTTACTCATTTGAAAAGACCCTGATGCTGGGAAAGATTGAAGGCAGAAGGAAAAGGGGACGACAGGATGAGATGGTTGGATGGCATCAGCAACTCAGTGGAAATGAGTGTGAGTAAACTCTGGGAGTTGGTGATGGTCAGGGAGGCCTGGCATGATGTGGTCCATGGGGTCACGAAGAGTCAGACATGACTGAGTGACTGAAATGAACTGAAAGTGGAAAAATTTCTGTGTTATATGTTTGCACTAGGAGAGAAAAGGGGAACAATAACAGATACTGAATGGAAAAGAATGTTTTCCCAACAGGGATATCTGAACAAGAGGAAGTCTGTGGAAGAAGAAAGTGTTAACTTTAATAGGATAAAAATCCCACTCCATAAGGGCAATAAAGGAGGAGCAGCTGAGCTTCAGTGCCATGAATCTTGACCATTAATATTTACCTGGCTCCTGAGGGGCCTCTGGATAACTGTAGCGTCACCTCTCTGGCCCTTTGTTAGGGGTGAGGTTGGAGGTGCTGCTGTTTTCAGTTGAAAGCTCTAGCTCAAGCATAGCCTCTTCCCTTAATTTGCTAAGGCATGGGTGAGGCCAATCTGGAACATTTCTATGGAGCTTTGCAAAAGGCTGCCAGGAAGCTCTCAGGACCTCCTGCATAAGAATCACCTGGGAGAGTTTATTAAAGTGCATGTTCACATGCATAAGACTCAAGGATTCTGATTTTATAGATATGGAGTGGGACTCAAAATTTTTAAGTTCTCCCTCATCTATCAGGATGTAGGTGGCCACACCTTTAGAAATATGGTGGGAAAGGCTAGCTATTGTTCAGTTGCTAAGTTGTGTCTGACTCTTTTTGACCTCTTGGCCTGCAGCCTGCCAGGCTCCTCTGTCCTTCACTGCCTCCCAAAGTTTACTTAAATTCGTGTCCATTGAGTCAGTGATGCTATCTAATCATCTCATCCCCTGCTGCCCCCTTCTCCTTTTGCCTTCACTCTTTCCCAGCGTCAGGGTCTTTTCCAATGAGTAGGCTCTTCACATCAGGTGGCCAAGGTATTGAAACTTCAACTTCAGCATTAGTCCTTCCAATGAATATTCAGGATTGATTTCTTTTAGTGTTGACCGGTTTGTTCTCCTTGCTGTACAAGGGATCCTCAAGAGTCTTCTCCAGCACCACAATTCATAAGCATCAATTCTTCGGCACTTAGCCTTCTTTATGATCCAACTCTGACTACTGGAAAAAAGACGGCTTTGACTATCTGGACATTTGCTGGCAAAGTGATGTCTCTGTGTTTTAATACACTATCCAGGTTTGTAATAGCTTTCCTTCTAAGGAGCCGTGTCTTTTAATCTCATGGGTGCAGTTATCATCTGGAGTGAATTTGGAGCCCAAGAAAATAAAATCTGTCACTCCTTTCACTTTTCCCCTTCTATTTTGCCATGAAGTGATGGGACCAGATGCCATGATCTTAGTTTTTCGAATGTTGAATTTCAAGCCAGCTTTTTCACTCTACTCTTTCACCCTCATCAAGAGGCTCTTTAGTTCCTCTTCACCTGTTATTAGAGTGGTATCATCTGCATATCTGAGGTTGATATTTGTCTTGGCATTCTTGATTCCAGCTTATGATTCCTCTAGGCTGGCATTTCGCATCATGTCCTTTGCATATAAGTTAAATAAGCAGAGTGACAATATACAGGCTTGTCTTACTCCTTTCCCAGTTTTGAACCAGTCAGTTGTTCTGTGTCCAGTTCTGTTGCTTCTTGACCTGCACACAGGTTTCTCTGGAGACAGGTACGATGGTCTAGTATTCCCATCTCTTTAAGACTTTTCCACAGTTTGTTGTGATCCACACAGTCAAAGGCTTTAGTGTAGTCAATGAAAGAGAAGTAGATGATTTTCTGAAACTCTCTTGCTTTCTCCATGATCCAACAAATTTTGGCAATTTGATTTCTGGTTCCTCTGCCTCATCGAAACTCAGTTTGTAGGAAGTTCTTGGTTCACATACTGCTGAAGCTTTGCTTGAAGGATTTTGAGCATTACCTTGCCAGCATGTGAAATGAACACAATTGTATGGTAGTTTGAACAGTCTTTGGTATTGCCCTTCTTTGGGATTGAAATGAAAACTGACCTTTTCCAGTCCCGTGGCCACTGCTAAGTTTTCCAAATTTGCTGGCATATTGAGTGCAGCACTTTAACAGCATTATATTTAAGATTTAAAATAGCTCAGCTGGAATTTCATCACCTCCACTAGCTTTGTTCATAGTAATGCTTTCTACGGCCCACTTGACTTCACATTCCAGGATGTCTGACTCTAGGCGAGTGACTGCAACTTTGTGGTCATCTGAGTCATTAAGACCTTTCTTGTATAATTCTTCTATATATTCTTGCCACCTCTTCTTAATCTAGAAGATTAAGAGAGGCTAGAGTTAGGTTTAAATGGTATTGGGAGGATATGATGAACAAGCAGCTGTTGACATCCCTGTCTTTTGAAGGTTCTCAGGGAGGGTCGGAGAAGGCAATGACAACCCACTCCAGTACTCTTGCCTGGAGAATCCCATGGACGGAGGAGCCTGGTGGGCTGCAGTCCATGGGGTCGCTCAGGGTCGGACACGACTGAGCGACTTCACTTTCACTTTTCACTTTCATGCATTGGAGAAGGAAATGGCAACCCACTCCAGTGTTCTTGCCTGGAGAATCCCAGGGAGAGGGGAGCCTGGTGGGCTGCCATCTCTGGGGTTCCACAGAGTTGGACACGACTAAAGTGACTTAGCAGCAGCAGCAGGGAGGGTACATAAAAAGAAACTAGCAAATGGGATCATCTTACCGCTTTAATAAAGATACCTCAGGAGGCTACCTTAGAATAAATGGTTCAGGCTTAGGAGATCCAGGCATGCCTTTGGGACTCACCAAACTGCTCTGGGTCCAACTAACTGACTGCAGGAGGCTGGGCATGGAACTGAGTGCCAATGAAGTTTTAAGGCATCACAACATACCTACTAGTAAGAACAAGCTTGATGAACACTGAGTTTTGATTATTAGATTAGCACCCTCTCCTTTGGATGGGTGGGTGGGGACAAGAAGTGGGAGGCAGTGGCATACTTTCCATTTACTTGTGGGAGAATAGTAGGAAATGAATTCTACAAATTGACATGTTGACAGATCCAGTTAATAAATGTGCTCTCTGCTAGTTGGTTGGGAGAAGATTCAATTCCATTTTCTATTGTTATTTTTCCCTTGAACAGTGATTGCAGATTGAGAAGTAGAAAAAAACTGGGTTGAGGATGTTGACAAAAATTAGTCAATAGTCAGTCTGAGAAAGAAATTGAAAATTTTATAAGCCAAACTGAGAATCATAAGCTTGGAGATGGTCTCTCAGCTTCTGAGGATTGTTCTGAGTGGGGAGGTTGGTAGATTTATGATTTTGGCAACAGGGCATGTGCCTATTGCAAGCACGCATCTTGGTGGAAAGTTACTATTAATAGTGAAAAACATATATTTTAGGTAATGGTTATAGTGCTTTTCGTAGTATGGGAAGATGCAGGAAACTGGATCCAAACATTTTCCCCTGAAAATATCTAACTATCTGAAGGCCTATTCTGCCAGTTTTTCCAGAGCCCAGAATGTCTCATTCTGATTTTTGCTCTGAAATCCTTTCAAGGTGTTTTGTGGGTCAGTCACTGCAGTGGCAAATAACTTGATTCTTGTAGAACTGTAAAGAATCACATTCTTTATTTTACAGTCCCTTCCCTTTTGGTCTTAATTTTGACCAAGGTTTTGGAGGCATTTCATGGCAAGCTTGTCCTAAGGTACTAGGAATGCTTACTCCCAAGTCAGTCAAGGATTTTCTTGTTAGCCTACTCAGTGTGCTATTACTGGACTTGGCCATCAACCTCTGGACCATGTGTCTTACTAGTTTATTATGGTCTAGGAAATGCTTACTTCTTGTTTTGTCTAGAGTTACACTATTACAATCTTTGATCTTATAGGACTATATATTTTGTCAGTAGTTTTAAGTTGCCTAATCATCATTACTTTTTTTGGAGGCTCAGTCACACATTTATTAGTACAAGAAATAATAATCTTGTAAAATAGAATACAAGTAATAAAGCTAGTAACATCAATAAAGTCCTACATACGTATTTAAGCTAAGAACTTCATTGAGTGAGGCCCAGAATCTCCCCAGGTTATTTGACCCAGTCTATTCTGCACCAGTTGCTTCTTTAAGGAAAATGATATATTGGCATTGTACATAAAGTTCACCAAGGATGTCTGCACATACAAGGCAGGTGGTGGATCATAAAACTTTATGTTGAAATTTGTATTGCCTTCAAATTTGAATTTTTGTTTCATCAAAAGAAAAGAAGAAATAAATATTAGAATTCCACTTTTTAAGCTTTCCTATAAAAGGTCCGAATTCTAGCAAGAAGCTCTCTCTCAGTCATTGATAGTGCTAGGATGATTTTGCCAGGCTCGCCCTAGGTTACAGGAAAAGTAAGGGAGACACTGGCTCCACATAATAGGTTGTTTTCAGAGTAACATTTTGGAAAATAAAGAATTTAGCAAGCCTAGAATACCTTCTTAAGAAAGAAATCATTTACCATTATGTTTTCCAATGAGTTAAAGCAATGAAACTCAAAACATCCTTTGCCTCTGGAGTGGTCTGTTGTCTGTGATGTGACAGCAAGAACCGCTGAATGATTCATGGGGCATCATGATGACTGTGAGAGTTTTGAGGGATTAGAGGGAAACACTGTTGCTCAGTAAGATAAATACCTTGGCCACAGAACTTGTTTTCTTTGGTTCCAACAGCCTCAGCCGTGCATACTGTGCCAGGCTCAAACACAAGTCAGAATTCCTCGCTAAGTATATTTACTTAATGTGCATTTGAAATTAGAAACTGGCTTCCTTCCGCTTGACTTAGATACATGTTCCCTTTGGTTTTCTTATCTAATTTTGATGGATGAGTTAAGAGAGGTGGTTTGGCTAGATCAAGAAGAGCCTCCTTCCCATCTGGGGCACTTGCCCATCCCCGAAGGAGGAAGCTTATTGGAAGTGTATCACAGACAGTACTATCTTGTTAGTCGGGGCTTGTAGTATTCTCACTTGCCCTCTGATCAGTTGTTTACCTTGATTAACACATGCTATCTTTTTGCAACATGTGGGCCTAACCTTGTCTGCCTGAGATAAGGAGTAAATAATCTTGTGTCCCTCTAAGATCCATGCCCTCAGTCGTATCTCACAACTTCTAATAGGAATGCTGTGACTAACAGACCTCTGTGGTTTGGGAGCTCTGTTCTCCGCGTCTGGAATGCCCTTCTTGGTCTCAGCCCCTTATTCAACATCTCTTCCTCCTCCAAGACTAACACGCCTCTGCAGAGCCTTTCCTGGCTTCTCTCTGCCGTCCTTGCTCCTGATTTTTTGTCCTCTGTATACTCTGTGCAAAAGGCTATAGCAGGTTTTTTTTTTCATAGCAGTTCTTAACTTCTCTTCAAACCTGCCTCTAATCTCCATGAGGTTACCTATAATCTAGTATTTGAAATTCCTCCAAACATTTTAGAGCAGTCCTGTGATTCCCTGGGGAGGGGCGTGGTTATCAGTGGAAAAAAGGATATAACTCTCCCATTATGGTTTTCAGTGACTGGGCAAGCAGTCAGTCTCTACCTGCCATCTATCATCCAGTACTTTAAATTATTCACATTGATTTCCAATCCTTACAGATTGCGTGTGATCACATGAGCACAGACAGCCTGGCTACTGACTCCAGCCCTACAGAGAAGCCCTGGCTGGTCTGTCTTGATGACAGGTTTGGCTTAGTTCATCAAATCCGCAACAAGCAGTGCCGCCTCTATTCGTTAGGGTAAGTACATTTTATAGCCAGAAAACAAAAAACGCTCCTGTAGGCAGACAAGGTTTTTCAGCAAGACAAATTATGAATGGTTGCAGGTTTCCCAGGTGCTCTGCTTCTTTCCTGCCATCATTTCAGACTCCTCTGTCTGCTATGTAACCTTAGCACTTGCAGAACATGGATGGCCAGCGCCGCTGTCTCTCCCATTCTGTTGGTAGTAAAGTGACAACTTCCATTTTCAGCCTAATGATGATCTCCTTGGTGAAGCCAGTGATTCTCACCTAGGATTAGAGCATTCTTATTAGAAACAGAAAAATATTAAGAATGCCCCTAGAAAAAAAATAACAGTGAGTATATTAGAAATTTTATAGAGTTATGATGAGTGACCCAGGACAAATGGCCTCTGTTGGAATTTTTTTTGTTTTATGCCAATGGTAAATATGTGTATACTTTTAGACTAAAAAAAATAAAAATAAAAAGAATGGATCACCTGTGAAAATAACAAGGTTTTGTCAAAACTGTGGGAGATACTGATATTCAGTTGTTCAGGCTGAAAATGACCTAAATGTTCAAATAGATTTGGAGGCCTTGTTGCAAAAGGGTATGTATAAAATAATAAGACTGTTTTACTCAGTGCATCGATACTCATATAAACAGTCTTGAAAATTTACAAATTATATATATCTCACAAAAAATAAAAGGCAAGAGAGGGTTATTTTTGTTTGGAATACCCTGTCGTGTTGACTCTAGAAGCTGTGTGGTTAGTTTCTCAGGCAAGATCCCTGGAGTCCTTTACAAAATACTGGGGACCCTCACAAGTGTCATGTTTGCTCTGCACCAGTAGGTTTCATCTCCTCTGCAGTTTACATTCAGGCTCACAAGGGACAACTGCCAACCAGATTCCTGGATGATGAGGGTTCAGAGCCAACGTTTGGGTGATACAGAGGCTCACCCAAAGGTGCTAATTGCATAGAGGATCACGATCGCTGTCAGACTTTACCAACCAAGAATTCTTAGTTGTAGTCATTGTAGATTTAAAAAACAGAGGTTTTAAATAAGAGTCTCAGGATAATGGAGACTCCTTTTATGGGTTAAATGAAGAGCCATGTGTATACCAGTGAAGCATGGTACACAGTTCAGTTTAGTTCAGTCACTCAGTCGTGTCCGACTTTTGGTGACCCCATGAATTGCAGCATGCCAGGGTTCCATGTCCATCACCAACTCCCGGAGTTCAGCCAGACTCATGTGCATCGAGGCGGTGATGCCATTCAACCATCTCACCCTCTGTTGTCCCCTTCTCTTCCTGCCCCCAATCTTTCCCAGCATCAGAGTCTTTTCCAATGAGTCAACCATATACATGAGGTGGCCAAAGTATTGGGAGTTTCAGCCTCAGCATCATTCCTTCCAAAGAACACCCAGGACTGGTCTCCTTTAGGATGGACTGGTTGGATCTCCTTGCAGTCCAAGGGACTCTCAAGAGTCCTCTCCGAAACCACAGTTCAAAAGCATCAATTCTTCGGCGCTCAGCTTTCTTCACAGTCCAACTCTCACATCCATACATGACCACTAAAAACCATAGCCTTGACTAAACAGACCATTGTTGGCAAGGTAATGTCTCTGCTTTTGAATATGCTATCTAGGTTGGTCATAACTTTCCTTCCAAGGAGTAACCGTCTTTTAATTTCATGGCTGCAATCACTATCTGCAGTGATTTTGGAGCCCCAAAAAATAAAGTCTGACACTGTTTCCATTGTTTCCCCGTCTATTCCCCATGAAATGATGGGCCCAGATGCCATGATATTAGTTTTCTGAATGCTGAGCTTTAAGCCAACTTTTTCACTCTCCTCTTTCACTTTCACCAAGAGGCTCTTTAGTTCTTCTTCACTTTCTGCCATAAGGGTGGTGTCATCTGCATATCTGAGATTATTGACATTTCTCCCAGGAATCTTGATTCCAGCTTGTGCTTATTCCAGCCCAGTGTTTCTCATGATGTACTCTGCATAGAAGTTAAATAAGCAGGGTGACAATATACAGTCTTGAAGTACTCCTTTTCCTATTTGAAACCAGTCAGTTGATCCATGTCCAGTTCTAACTATTGCTTCCTCACCTGCATACAGGTTTCTCAGGAGGCAGGTCAGGTGGTCTGGTATTCTTATCACTTGAAGAATTTTCCACAGTTTGTTGTGACCACACAGTCAAAGGCTTTGGCATAGTCAATAAAGCAGAAATAGATGTTTTTCTGGAACTCTCTTGATTTTTCCATGATGCAGCAGATGTTGGCAATTTGATCTCTGGTTCCTCTGCCTTTTCTAAAACCAGCTTGAACATCTGGAAGTTCACGGTTCATGTATTGCTGAAGCCTGGCTTGGAGAATTTTGAGCATTACTTTACTAGCGTGTGAGATGAGTGCAACTGTGCGTTAGTTTGAGCATTCTTTTGCCGGGGGCCAGCGTGAGGAACTCCGCCCATGGCAAAGGTCATGAGGAAGGAGGCTTGGCATACGCAAAGGCGTGATCAAGCCGCAGGAAACCCCCTGTCCCCGAGCATCTAACCCCAAAACCAGAGTCTGTTTTATGCTCTCACCCACACCTCTGACTTTACGGGGGGCTCTCCCCCATAACCGTTTCTCTCAGAGAAGGAGTAAACGTGCAGCTCCAAGGCAATAAAAATTCCTGGGCGTGACAAGAGTGTTTCAGCTTACGGACTTCTCTGAAGGTTATCTAGCCCACCTGTATAGGTTCGTCCGGCCACATGTGATTGTTTACAGCCTCCCAACCTGAGAGGCATGAGATGTTTTAGACTTACTAAAGGCAAAATCTTTTGGGGAGTTGGAAATTATTAGTATAGTGGGTTGGTTAGGAATTATATTGGTGAAGGGTTTTTCATTTGTTGTGTCAATAATTGCTGCTGATTCCCTGCTCTGGGTGGGACAAGGATGTCTCAGGTCAAACCTCTCTGCTGACAGACTAGCTTGTGTGACAGGATTATCCATACTCCTGCCACATGATTGTTTACTACCTCTCAACCATAAACAGCACAGAGGTTTGGAGTATTTTGAGAGTCTTAATTAGCATAGGGCCTTTTCTTCTTGTTGAGTCAATGATTGGCACCAGGCCTCCATATCCTTAGGCACCTGGGAATATATTAATCAATACATTTGGACTATAGAAAAGGAAATATGGTAGTTTCTGATGTTAGCAATACTAGACTTTTTGAGTTAATGGATTTTCTCTTTTGTAATAGATCACTGTACTTTGTTATAAATCACTGTGTCCTTGCTATGTAAGAATGTAACTTTATCATATCTTAAGACTAAATAGATCTTAAGGGGAGCATTGGTGAAAGGATTTTCATTTGTTGGGCTGATGTTTGCTGCTAAATCTCCATGTTCCCTACACTTATAATGAATATAACTAGCATATAGGAAGAAATAAGTATTAACCTTTAAGCATATAGGAGAAATAAGTATTAACCTTTAAGATTAATCATGTTAACCTTGGGTTAAATAAATTCCTTTCTTGATTGTAACTCACTACACCCTCACCCTATAGGAATGTAACTTTATTTGGAGGGTGGTGCCTGGTTTAAGAAAAAACACCCTTGGAAAAAATACTTTTTTTGGTTATCAGAAAGAAGGATCATAAAATGTCAGCAGGTCTCACTCATGGCCAGAAGATGATGTAATATCCCTAAGACCTTTTTTATACATTTATGTGAAGCACCTGATTTTGATAAAGGTCAGGACTGCTGACCCCCGTGTGACTCTGTATTCATCCCTATGTGTAACAAAAGGTATATAAGCAAACCCAAAAATAAAGAAATCGGATCAGTTTCCGGAAAGACTGATTCCCCCATGTCGCTTCTTTCTTGCTCTCGTTTTTCTGGCTGAATTCCCATCTGGAGCATGGATGCTATTCCACGTAATCCAAGTTATTCAGCCTCTTTTTCTCCACTAATCTTCCTACTACACTATCCATTTCTAATCTCTCTATATCTGTGATTAAATATGTATTTTTCCAAAGGCGCCGACTCCGTCCCCCCACCTTCGAATCACCCTGGATCCACCGGGGCTGGACCCCGGCATTCTTTGGCATTGCCTTTCTTTGGAATTGGAATGAAAACTGACCTTTTCCAGTCCTGTGGCCACTGCTGAGTTTTCCAAATTTGCTGGCATATTGAGTGCAGCACTTTCACAGCATCATCTTTTAGGATTTGAAACAGCTCAACTGGAATTACATCAGCTCTACTAGCTTTGTTCGTAGTGATGCTTTCTAAGGCCCACTTGACTTCACATTCCAGGATGTCTAGCTCTAGGTGAGTGATCACACCATCGTGATTATCTTGGCCTTGAATATCTTTTTTGTACAGTTCTTCTGTGTATTCTTGCCACCTCTTCTTAATATCTTCTGCTTCTGTTAGGTCCATACCATTTCTGTCCTTTGTCAAGCCCAACTTTGCATGGAATGTCCCCTTGGTATCTCTCATTTTCTTGAAGATATCTCTAGTCATTCCCATTCTGTTTTTTCTTCTATTTGCATTGATTTCTGAGGAAGGCTTTCTTATCTCTCCTTGCTATTCTTTGGACTCTGCATTCAAATGGGAATATCTTTCCTTTTCTCCTCTGCTTTTCACTTCTCTTCTTTTCACAGCCATTTGTAAGGCCTCCCCAGACAGCCATTTTGCTTTTTGGCACTTCTTTTCCATGGGGATGGTCTTGATCCCTGTCTCCTGTACAATGTCATGAACCTCCGTCCATAGTTCATCAGGCACTCTGTCTATCAGATCTAGTCCCTTAAATCTATTTCTCACTTCCACTGTATAATCATAAGGGATGTGATTTAGGTCATACCTGAATGGTCTAGCGGTTTTCCCTACTTTCTTCAATTTAAGTCTGAATTTGGCAATAAGGAGTTCACAATCTGAGCCACAGTCCACTCCCGGTCTTGTGTTTGCTGACTGTATAGAGCTTCTCCATGTTCAGCTGAAAAGAATATAATCAATCTGATTTTGGTGTTGACCATCTGGTGAAGTCCATGTGTAGAGTCTTCTCTTGTGTTGTTGGAAGAGGGTGTTTGCTATGACCAGTGCATTTTCTTGGCAAAACTCTATTAGCCTTTGCCCTGCTTCATTCCATATTCCAAGGCCAAATTTGCCTGTTACTCCAGATGTTTCTTGACTTCCTACTTTTGCATTCCAGTCCCCTATGATAAGACTAGAGATTTCTTCAAGAAAATTAGAGATACCAAGGGAACATTTCATGCAAAGATGGGCTCGATAAAGGACAGATATGGTATGAACCTAACAGAAGCAGAAGATATTAAGAAGAGATGTCAAGAATACACAGAAGAACTGTACAAAAAGGATCTTCACGACCCGGATAATCACGATGGTGTGATCACTCATCTAGAGCCAGACATCCTGGAATGTGAAGTCAAGTGGGCCTTGGAAAGCATCACTATGAACAAAGCTAGTGGAGGTGATGGAATTCCAGTAGAGCTATTTCAAATCCTGAAAGAGGATGCTGTGAAAGTGCTGCACTCAATATGCCAGCAAATTTGGAAAACTCAGCAGTGGCCACAGGACTGGAAAAGGTCAGTTTTCATTCCAATTCCAAAGAAAGGCAATGCCAAAGAATGCTCAAACTAACACACAGTTGCACTCATCTCACACGCTAGTAAAGTAATGCTCAAAATTTTCCAAGCCAGGCTTCAGCAATATGTGAACCATGAACTTCTTGATGTTCAAGCTGGTTTTAGTAAAGGCAGAAGAACCAGAGATCAAATTGCCAACATCTGCTGCATCATGGAAAAATCAAGAGAGTTCTAGAAAAACATCTATTTCTGCTTTATTGACTATGCCAAAGCCTTTGACTGTGTGGTCACAATAAACTGTGGAAAATTCTTCAAGTGATAAGAATACCAGACCACCTGACCTGCCTCTTGAGAAATCTGTATGCAGGCCAGGAAGCAACAGTTAGAACTGGACATGGATCAACTGACTGGTTCCAAATAGGAAAAGGAGGATGTCAAGGCTGTATATTGTCACCCTGCTTATTTAACTTCTATGCAGAGTACATCATGAGAAACGCCGGGCTGGAAGAAACACAAGCTGGAATCAAGCTTGCCGGGAGAAATGTCAATAACCTCAGATATGCAGATGACACCACCCTTATGGCAGAAAGTAAAGAGGAACTAAAATGCTTCTTGATGAAAGTAAAAGAGGAGAGCGAAAAAGTTGGCTTAAAGCTCAACATTCAGAAAATGAAGATCATGGCATCCGGTCCCATCACTCCATGGGAAATAGATGGGGAAACAGTGGAAATGGTATCAGACTTTATTTTTTTGAGCTCCAAAATCACTGCAGATGGTGATTGCAGCCCTGAAGTTAAAAGACGCTTACTCCTTGGAACAAAAGTTATGAGCAACATAGATAGCATCTTCAAAAGCAGAGACGTTACTTTGCTGACTAAGGTCCATCTCGTCTAGGCTATGGTTTTTCCAGTGGTCATGTATGGATGTGAGAGTTGGACTGTGAATAAGGCTGAGTGCCGAAGAATTGATGCTTTTGAACTGGGGTGTTGGAGAAGACTCTTGAGAGTCCCTTGGACTGCAAGGAGATCCAACCAGTCCATTCTGAAGGAGATCAACCCAGGGATTTCTTTGGAAGGAATGATGCTAAAGCTGAAACTCCAGTACTTTGGCCACCTCATGCGAAGAGCTGACTCATTGGAGAAGACTTTGATGCTGGGAGGGATCGGGGGCAGGAGGAGAAGGGGACGACAGAGGATGAGATGGCTGGATGGCATCACTGACTCGATGGACACGACTCTGAGTGAAGTCCAGGAGTTGGTGATGGACAGGGATGCCTGGCGTGCTGTGATTCATGGGGTTGCAAAGAGTCAGACACGACTGAGCAACTGAACTGAACTTAACTGATGATGAAAAGGACATCTTTTTTGGGTGTTATTTCTAAAAGGTCTTGTAGGTCTTCATAGAACCTTTCAACTTCAGCTTCTTCAGCGTTACTGTTTGGGCCATAGGCTTAGATCACCATGGTATTGAATGGTTTGTCTTGGAAACTAACAGATCATTCTGTCGTTTTTGAGATTGTATCCACGTACTGCATTTTGGACTCTTTGGTTGACCATGTTGGCTACTCCATTTCTTCTAAGGGGTTCCTGCCCACAGTAGTAGATATAATGGTCATCTGAGTTAAATTCACCATTCCAGTCCTTTTTAGTTCACTGATTCCTAGAATGTGGACGTTCACTTTTGCCATCTCCTGTTTGACCGCTTCCAATATGCTTTGATTCATGGACCTAACATCCAGGTTTCTATGCAATATTGCTCTTTACAGCATCGGACCTTGATTCTATCACCAGTCACATCCACAACTGAGTATTGTTTTTGCTTTGGCTTCTTCCCTTCATTCTTTCTGAGTTATTTCCAGAATATTTCTGGTGGTACACAGTAGGCACTCAATATATATTTGCTACATAAACACTGCCTGAGGTAAGAAGACTCAAGAGGGAAGCTGGTTCTGCCATGAATTAAACTAGGAAGCTAAAGATTAGGAAATGAATTGTTTGGCCAGTTGATTAGAACAGAGCTCTTTTTTTCTTGGACCCCACCAGCTATGCGGCAAGATTGGAGAAAGAATGGGAAGTTGTGACAGTAGAGTTTATTTTATATCATATTAAAAATGCATGAAAGTAGGTCATAAAAATAATGGCATAGTTCTACATGCAAATTAAAGATCTCAGCTTGGTCCTGTTTTCTTGCTCCAAACTGCCTGTATGTTTTCTTAATATTTTACACCCTGGAATAATTTCATTTAAAGCATATAAACTGAGTAAAACTGGGAAAGCAGTTTTGGGGGAAATTTTTCAAGTTCCTTTTTGCTTTTCTTATACTTCAAAGCCATTAGATAAAGTCATTCTGCTGTAAAATTTCAGATTATTACATATAAAAGGTAGTTTCTTATTTTCATCTAAATGTTCACTATTCAAAATAAACTTGGTAAAGAGCAGATAGGAATGGTTGAATTCTACTGGGAAAAGAAATGGATTGGTTTTAAGGGCCAACATTTGATTCAAACCTAACAATGCTTTAATTGAAAACTGGAAAATAAGGAAAATATTTCTTATGCCCTAAAAAACAATGCTTTGTATTATGGGTGTTTATGTTGACTGTACTATTATTCAGGATTGAGAATCTTCTCAGGTGACTGGTTTGCTTCAATTCAGTTCAGCCGTGCAGTCGTGTCCGACTCTTTGCTACCTCATGAATTGCAGCACGCCAGGCCTCCCTGTCCATCACCATCTTCCAGAGTTCACTCAGACTCACATCCATCAAGTCAGTCATGCCATCCAGCCATCTCATCCTCTGTCATCCCCTTCTCCTCCTGCCCCCAATCCCTCCCAGGATCAGAGTTTTTTCCAATGAGTCAGCTCTTCGCATGAGGTGGCCAAAGTACTGGAGTTTCGGCTTTAGCATCATTCCTTCCAAAGAAATCCCAGGGCTGATCTCCTTCAGAATGGACTGATTGGATCTCCTTGCAGTCCAAGGGACTCGCAAGAGTCTTCTCCAACACCCCAGTTCAAAAGCATCAATTCTTCAGCACTCAGCTTTCTTCACAGTCCAACTCTCACATCCATACATGACCACTAAAAACCATAGCCTTGACTAGATGGACCTTTGTTGGCAAAGTAATGTCTCTGCTTTTCAATATTCTATCTAGATTGGTCATAACTTTCCTTCCAAGGAGTAACCGTCTTTTAATTTCATGGCTGCAGTCACCATCTGCAGTGATTTTAGAGCCCCCCAAAATAAAGTCTGACACTGTTTCCACTGTTTCCCCATCTATTTCCCATGGAGTGATGGGACCGGATGCCATGATCTTCATTTTCTGAATGTTGAGCTTTAAGCCAACTTTTTCACTCTCTTCTTTCACTTTCATCAAGAGGCTCTTTAGTTCCTCTTCACTTTCTGCCATAAGGGTGGTGTCATCTGCATATCTGAGGTAATTGATATTTCTCCCAGGAATCTTGATTCCAGCTTGTGCTTCTTCCAGCCCAGCGTTTCTCATGATGTACTCTGCATATAAGTTAAATAAGCAGGGTGACAATATACAACCTTGACGTCCTCCTTTTCCTATTTGGAACCAGTCTGTTGTTCCATGTCCAGTTCTAACTATTGCTTCCCGACCTGCATACAGGTTTCTCAAGAGGCAGGTCAGGTGGTCTGGTATTCCCATCTCTTTCAGAATTTTCCAGTTTGTTGTGATCCACACAGTCAAAGGCTTTGACATAGTCAATAAAGCAGAAATAGATGTTTTCCTGGAACTCTCTTGATTTTTCCATGATGCAGCAGATGTTGGCAATTTGATCTTTGGTTCCTCTGCCTTTCCTAAAACCAGCTTGAACATCAGGAAGTTCGCGGTTCACGTATTACTGAAGCCTGGCTTGGAGAATTTTGAGCATTACTTTACTAGCATGTGAGATGAATGCAATTGTGTGGTAGTTTGAGCATTCTTTGGCATTGCCTTTCTTTGGAATTGGAATGAAAACTGACCTTTTCCAGTCCTGTGGCCACTGCTGAGTTTTCCAAATTTGCTGGCATATTGAGTGCAGCACTTTTACAGCACCATCTTTCAGGATTTGAAACAGCACCCCACTCCAGTACTCTTGCCTGGAGAATCCCATGGACGGAGGAGCCTGGTAGGCTGCAGTCCATGGGGTCGCTAGGATTCAGACACGACTGAGAGACTTCACTTTCACTTTTTACTTTCATGCATTGGAGAAGGAAATGGCAACCCACTCCAGTGTTCTTGCCTGGAGAATCCCAGGGACAGAGGAGCCTGGTGGGCTGCCGTCTATGGGGTCGCACAGAGTTGGACATGACTGAAGCAACTTAGCAGCAGCAGCAGCAGTAACTGGAATTCCGTCAGTTCCACTAGCTTTGTTCGTAGTGATGCTTCCTATGGCCCACTTGACTTGACATTCCAGGATGTGTGGATCTAGGTGAGTGAGCACACCATTGTGATTATCTTGGTCGTGAAGATCTTTTTTGTACAGTACTTCTGTGTATTCTTGCCACCTCTTCTTAATATCTTCTGCTTCTGTTACCAGACCATTTCTGTCCTTTATTGAGCCCACCTTTGCATGGAATGTCCCCTTGGTGTCTCTAATTTTCTTGAAGAGATCTCTAGTCTTTCCCATTCTGTTTTTTCCTCTATTTCTTTGCATTGATCGCCGAGGAAGGCTTTCTTATCTCTCCTTGCTATTCTTTGGAACTCTGCATTCAAATGGGAATATCTTTCCTTTTCTCCCTGGCTTTTCACTTCTCTTCTTTTCACAGCCATTTGTAAGGCCTCCCCAGACAGCCATTTTGCTTTTTTGCATTTCTTTTCCATGGGGATGGTCTTGATCCCTGTCTCCTGGACAATGTCACGAACTTCCATCCATAGTTCATCAGGCATTCTGTCTATCAGATCTAGTCCCTTAAATCTATTTCTCACTTCCACTGTATACTCATAAGGGATTTGATTTAGGTCATACCTGAATGGTCTAGTGGTTTTCCCTACTTTCTTCAATTTAGGTCTGAATTTGGCAATAAGGAGTTCATGATCTGAGCCACAGTCAGCTTCTGGTCTTGTTTTTGTTGACTGTATAGAGCTTCTCCATCTTTGGCTACAAAGAATGTAATCAATCTGATTTCGGTGTTGACCATCTGGTGAAGTCCATGTGTAGAGTCTTCTCTTGTGTTGTTGGAAGAGGGTGTTTGCTATGACCAGTGTGTTCTCTTGGCAAAACTCTATTAGCCTTTGCCCTGCTTCATTCCGTATTCAAGACCAAATTTGCCTGTTACTCCAGGTGTTTCTTGACTTCCTACTTTTACATTCCAGTCCCCTATAATGAAGAGGACATCTTTTTGGGGTGTTAGGTCTAAAATATCTTGTAGGTCTTCATAGAACCTTTTAACTTCAGCTTCTTGAGCATTACTCTTTGGGGCATAGGCTTGGGTTACTGTGATATTGAATGGTTCACCTTGGAAACGAACAGAGATGGGGAAGGTAAATAGCCAACTGACAACATCCCAGTTGATGCTGAGGGAAGAAAGAGTCCCAAGCCACAAGTGGTGGTTCTGAAATGAAGCAGAAACATTTGGGAGTGTTGGGAGGGTTGTGAAACAGATGGGCTGGGCAGGAGGCAAGTGGGTCATGGTGCTCCTACATTCAGGCCCAAGCTCTAAGCCCCAGGGCTGCAGTAGCAGACCATCCAAGCCACTGCTGTGCTTAGCCATTCCTGTTCTTACTGAGCGTAATGAATGAAGCTGCAGCTAGAGGTGACCTTCTAGGAGTGCGAGGAAGACAGGATCTCAGGACACACTGATCAGAAGGCAGAGGCTGAATACCCTTCTCTGATCTATGTCCTACCTTTCTTCCACCTCCAAAAAGTGAAGGGGTTATCACCTCTATGTTCTCTCTAATGTCTGAAATTTCTTTACTAGGAATCAAAGCTTTTTATTCTGCAGTTAATGTAAAAGAATTTTTCTGTGAGTGTACTGTGAGTCAAGTTCAGTTGAAAATTTAAAGCAGATCCATTTTAGTTTTGAAAAGGGATAGAGTAGACCAATTAAGATAGGGGAGGGCCCTGAAAAGAAAGGTTATATTATGGAGAGGGGGAAAGAGAAGTGAGAAGAGGCTGTGAGGTCGTGTGATAATATTGTCTATTGCTTGACTTCAGATGGGGTCTGCCTGCAAGTCTTATATATGAGATTGAGGGGTGATGGTGGGGAGTTGGGGTAGGAATGAAGATGGTAGCTAAAGTGAATTGGGAAAAATCACCTTTTAATCCTTTATATCCAAGATTATATTTAAGGGGTAGGAGTGGGAGTAGAGGAGAAAATTTGAGAAGGGATAATATGTAGATAAATATTTTTTGCCTCTTCTTTAGTTTTCTGACATGATGTACCATTTTGTTTTAAGACATAAATTCTCAGCATGAGACAAGAAAACTTGATATGTGGTTTAGACAACAAGAGCCAGTATCTTAGGCAGAAAATCTGGGGCGTCTGGTTACCCTGAGCCTTTCAAGAGGAATGAATGAGCTCTGGAGCCAAAATTTCTCTTTTAATAGTTTAATTAACACAGTAAGAGCTCATTTTTTATATGAATGAGGAACTAGAAAATCATGGTCCTAAGGACTCTTTTTAGACAATTTTTTCCCTAATCATCTTCCCCATGAAATTTTAATACTATGCACTATATCTATTTATATAACATATATATTATCTATACTTTAAACATTTACTTCAAGAATCAATCACCCCCCCTCCTCGCTTAGGGATGATATCATTCCTGTTAAGAATATATGTTTTAGATGAAATTTTGGCATTTTATACAAGGTTATTTAATAAAAATGAATAATTATAAAATATTTTGATCTGCTATTCATTGTCATTTGTGCTTTGGAAAACCTATTACTTTCTCTCTGACAGTGGTAAAAGAATCCTCCTGCAATGCAGGAGATGCAGGAGATGTGCGTTTGATCCCTGGGTTGGGAAGATCCCCTGGAGGAGGGCATGGCAACCCACTCCAGTATTCTTGCCTGGAGAAACCCATGGCCAGAAGAACCCGGCATGCCACAGTCCATAGGGCTGCAAAGCCACGACTTAGTGGCTGAGCACACACGCTTACTTTCTCTCTGGTAGTTGGCAGTTTACAGATCTAGGTGATTATTTGTCCAGATTATCTGGTTCCTGCTGAAACGAGGGAAGGATGACTGATACTCCTGGGGAAAATACAATTGTCTTAACTTCTTCCAACCTTTCTGTCTTCAATGATGAGAGTTAAAAACTTTCCCTATAAATGGTCTGATTTTTTTTTTAGTTTTTTTAAGCAGCTTTAAATTGAGATATAATTCACATACCACACAATTCATCCATTTAGAGTACGATTCAATGGTTTCTAGTCACTGCAGTCAATTTTAGAACATTATCATCACCCCAAAAAAGAAAGGCCTGTACTCAGCAGTGGTCACTCCCAATTTCCTCATACCCACTTCCTTCTTTTCATCTCCCACTTCTAGGCAACCATTAATCTATTTTCTGTCTTTATAGTTTCACCTATTCTGGATATTTCATATAAATCGAAGCATTTAATATGTGGTGTTTTGACTGATTTTTTCATTTAGCATAATACTTTCAAGTTTTATCCATGTTATTACATATATCTGTACTTCATTCCTTTTTACTGCCAAATAATATTGCACTGTATGGATATAGCACATTTAATTTATTCATTCATCAGCTGATAGACATTTGGTTTTTTTCCACCTTTTGGCTACTATGAATGATATTGCTATGAATGTTCATGTATGGATTTTTGTGTGTGGACTTGTGTATTCATATCTCTTGGTTATATACCATTTTCTGTTCCCACCAACAGTGTATGTGCATTCCAATTTCTCCATATTGTCATCAACACTTACTATTATTGGTCTTTTTGTGTATAGCCATCTTAGTAGCTGTGAAATGGTATCTCATTATAGTTTTGTTTCACCTATTAGTTAATGATATTGAGTATCTCTGCATGTGTTTATACTCTGAGTTTCTGCATCTTAGGGAACATAAGGACAGTTACCCTAATACTCCTAGAAATATTTTTAAAAGAATAATCAAGGATTTTAAAGGGCCACATACATCCCTTCTACCCTTCAGTAGCATCAAAGGGCATGCAATTGCCAGTACTGTAGCTAGTCCAAGGGACACTTTTACGCATGTGGGAAAAGGCACCTCCTCCCTCAAGAACTTTCACTACCATCTGTTGGATAATCATTATGATGACTAGGAGTGGTGCCCCCTAGAGTTGTTTAATGTACAATCCACACAACTACGCTTAGGGATCCTGGTTGCGGCTCTCTGAAACATCAGGAGAGGAGGGCCAAGATGGTTACTCTGTTATTCTGTTACCTTTGGGTGTTTAGCCCTATAATTTGCCCCTTCCTAGCTTCCTATTTCTTCAACAAATCCCTCAGATTTGACAACCCTTCTGTGCTGAAGAGTTTGTTGTGATCTCAAACCTTTACATCAACATATATGGAATAGTATTAATATTTGTTAATATAAGCATGAATTATATAATTTATTCTCTCCTCCATATAGAGGGGTAGGTTACAGTGTTCATGAAGGCTTATATCTTTGAATATATGTATTGACAGCTTACCTGTTTCGAAGATGGCTTGTAACTGGAATTTCTAGTTGTCCACCGATATTCATTGTTTCATTCTTCTTTGGCAACAGAACTCCTGAGTTTAGCAGAGCACACAGTCACCTTGCCAAAGATTGCGTATTCTAGACTTCCTTGCAGCTGCAAGGGGCCATGTGACTAGCTTTTAGCAATATGATATGAGTGCAAGTGATAGGTGCAATTTCTAGGCCATGCCATGACGAGGAAAGGATGTGACTTTCACTTCCCCTTTTACTTTTCCTGATGGCTGGAATGCAGTTATGATGGCAGGAACTGGAACAACTATCTTAAACCTTAAGGTAGAAGCCATACGATTGTGATCTGTATTTATAATATATACATAAAATATATATTTTAAAAATTTCTGTAAAGTAAAATTTTTCCACAGTGAATTCTCTTTTCAGTTAAATAAGAGCAGAAAATAGTTTCCTTATAGACTAAATACATTTTTGGTATAAATAATACTTTTATTTTAGTTTATTATAGATATTTGTTCAAAAATATTTCTTCTTTACTACTTTTGAGTTTCTCCAGATTAAGCATCAGGATAATTTATCTGTCTCTGATGTCTAGTGTAGTGTCTTGAACATATAAAGTGTTGCTGCTGCTGCTAAGTCGCTTCAGTCGTGTCCGACTCTGTGCGACTCCATAGACGGCAGCCCACCAGGCCCCCCCGTCCCTGGGACTCTCCAGGCAAGAACAGTGGAGTGGGTTGCCATTTCCTTCTCCAATGCATGCAGGTGAAAAGTGAAAGTGAAGTCGCTCAGTCGTGTCTGACTCTTCGCGACCCCATGGACTGCAGCCTACCAGGCTTCTCCATCCATGGGATTTTCCAGGCAAGAGTACTGGAGTGGGGTGCCATCGCCTTCTCCATATAGTGTTAAATATTTGTTAATATATACGAATGTGTCAGTGAAATACAGCCCATTCCATGTCATGTTGGATATTGGACCGCATATTCTGGCAATTCCAGGCCCCACCTAATAGTTTTCTTTCACTTAGTGCAGCATTTTGTAGGTTTGTCTGTCATCATTCATCTATCTCCTCAGCACTAAGGATTCAGAAATAAGCAAGATTGACACAGTCCTTTACTTTATGCAGCTTTATTGTCTAGTAGCTGACAATTTTGTAGATCCCCAAGTTCACAAATATTCCTTCCATAATTGTGTGTCCTGCACTTATTTGCAGTGAGGTAGAGTGTAAAGCAGAGAAGGCGATGGCGCCCACTCCAGTCCTCTCGCCTGGAAAACCCCACGGACGGGGGAGCCTGGTGGGCTGCCGTCCATGGGGTCGCAGAGTCGGACACGACTGAGCGGCTTCCCTTTCACTTTCACTTTCATGCGTTGGAGAAGGCAATGGCAACCCACTCCAGTGTTCTTGCCTGGAGAATCCCACGGACGGGGGAGCCTGGTGGGCTGCCGTCCATGGGGTCGCACACAGTCGGACACGACTGAAGTGACTTAGCAGCAGAGCAGCAGTGTAAAGAGCACATGCTTTGGAACTGCCTGGATTGAATTTGAGTCTTGACTTTACCTCTTTGGGCCACTTTTTGCAACACCTATGTATATCAAATTTGTTCCTGCTTTTGCTTTTTACTCCTGCCACAACTTGACTAATTTAAACTAAGTGTGAAGAAGCACCGTTTTGAATAAAGGAAAGTAAGAATTACAGGCATTGATTAAATAAATGTAGTTTATTACTTTCCAATATAGTACATATTATATATTTAAATGAAGTGGATTTTGTTGAGTAAGAATAGCATAACAAAAAATTTGCAAATTTCAGTAGTTTCATGTTATTTAGTATATCACCCCAAATAGTTCCTCATCATCCAATAACTATCTTATATATGTATATGTGTACTTATGATATTTCTAATAGAGAATCCTTAAACACGTGTAGAAAATTTCTGGAAGGATACACAAAAAATTGCTAAGTGATTATCTCTGGCAATTGATGGCTAAAATTCTAGTGGTAGGAAACTTTTCCTCTTTGTTTTATCTATTTATACACAACGTGAACTTTTTAAAGTGAATTTCTTATTTTTTTAATTATAAGAAATGAGTTTAAATTGAAAACATAGCAATGTGTAATATAATGCTTACTAAAAATTTGTTATACAACTGTATATGATTAATTCTTAAAATTTTTTGAGGCCTTGATTAAAATATATACATGTTTTACAGCAGAAGATCTTTTCTTGAAATGATATTCTGAAAATTCAAAGAGAAATAAATTATTCACATTTCTTTACTCTAGAAAATTTATATACAAATTATATTTAATGAGTACTTTTTTGACTAATGTTTTGATCTCTTAGTAAAGCTACCAAACTTCCATTTTTCTGTTGAGT
This sequence comes from Budorcas taxicolor, assembly GCF_023091745.1. Lineage (NCBI taxonomy): Eukaryota > Metazoa > Chordata > Mammalia > Artiodactyla > Bovidae > Budorcas > Budorcas taxicolor. Next base: position 31,565,124 of record NC_068918.1, read on the forward strand.
TCCATATTTCCATGAAAACACAAGTTTGCTCATCCAAATTTTGATAAATTCAATTACGTGAAAATCTTTTTGGGACAGGTGATTTCTATAACATTCTGATCTATATAGAAACAAATCTGACTACTAAAAAAAGCTTTGTAGTATCTCAGTTCAGTTCAGTTCAGTCACTTAGTCATGTCCGACTCTTTGCAACCCCATGAATTGCAACACGCCAGGCCTCCCTGTCCATCGCCAACTCCTGGAGTCTACCCAAACCCCTGTGCATTGAGTCAGTGATGCCATCCAGCCATCTCGTCCTCTGTTGTCCCCTTCTCTTCCTGCCCCTAATCCTTCCCAGCATTAGGGTCTTTTCCAATAAGTCAATTCTTCACATGAAGTGGCCAAATTATTGGAGTTTCAGCTTCAACATCAGTCCTTCCAATGAACACCCAGGTCTAATCTCCTTTAGGATGGCCTGGTTGGATCTCCTTGCAGCCCAAGGGACTCTCAAGAGTCCTCTCCAACACCACAGTTCAAAAGCATCAATTCTTCAGCTCTCAGCTTACTTTACCATCCAACTCTCACATCCATACATGACCACAGGAAAAACCATAGCCTTGACTAAACAGACCTTTGTTGGCAAAGTAATGTTTCTGCTTTTCAATATGCTATCTAGGTTGGTCATAACTTTCCTTCCAAGGAGTAAACATCTTTTAATTTCATGGCTGCAATCACCATCTGCAGTGATTTTGGAGCCCCCCAAAATAAAGTCTGACACTGTTTCCACTGTTTCCCCATCTATTTCCCATGAAGTGATGGGACCAGATGCCATGATCTTAGTTTTCTGAATGCTGAGCTTTAAGCCAACTTTTTGACTCTCTGCGTTCACTTTCACCAAGAGGCTCTTTAGTTCCTCTTCACTTTCTGCCATAAGGGTGGTGTCATCTGCATATCTGAAGTGATTGATATCTCTCCCAGCAATCTTGATTCCAGCCTGTGCTTCCTCCAGCCCAGCGTTTCTCATGATATACTCTGCATATAAGTTAAATAAGCAGGGTGGCAATATACAGTCTTGACGTACTCCTTTTCCTATTTGGAACTAGTCTGTTGTTCCATGTCCATTTCTAACTATTGCTTCCTGACCTGCATACAGGTTACTCAAGAGGCAGGTCAGATGGTCTGGTATTCCCGTCTCTTTAAGAATTTTCCACAGTTTATTGTGATCCACACAGCAATAGTATCTATTGCTTCCCTAATAGCTCAGTTGGTAAAGAATCCACCTACAATGCAGGAGACCTTGGTTCAATTCCAGGGTCGGGAAGATCCCCTGGAGAAGGGATAGGCTACCCAATCCAGTATTCTTGAGCTTCCCTTATGGCTCAGCTGATAAAGAATGTGCTTGTAATTCAGGAGACCTGGGTTTGATCCCTGGGTTGGGAAGATCCCCTGGAGAAGGGAAAGGCTATCCACTCCAGTATTCTGGCCTGGAGAATTCCATCAGACTGTAGAGTCCATGGTGTCGCAAACAGTTGGACGTGACTGAGTGACTTTCACTTTCACTATTGCAACTCTTGGATTTACATTTAATGCCAGGGTTGTCAGTTAGCTATTGCTGTGTAACAAGTCGTTCTAAAACTCAGTAGCTTAAAACCATTATTTATTATTGCTTATATGTGTGCAAATCAGTTGCATTTCAATTGATCCAGGTTAGGTTCAGCTGAGAGACTCTACTTCAGGCTGAGACAGCTGAGGGCAGCTCTGTGTTTCAGAGAAGGTCAGTGGATTGTCTGGGGCAGCTCTGCTTCTTGTTTTTAGTTTCTTTTCTGAGCCCAGCAAACTATCCAGGGTATGTTTTTTAATCACAATAATGGTACAAGAGAGTAAACTAAAGTGCTCAAAGCCTAGGATCAGGACTAGCATCATGTCTGTTTCTTCTAAAATGCAAGTCACATAGTCAAGCCAAAAAATCCAGGGGCAAGAAAGGACACTCCATCCATGATGAGCATGGCAGTAGTGTGCAGAAGAGCATGGCAGAAGAGTTTGGCCCAGCAAGTCATCTTGCAACCCCAGATTAGATAATGAACAAACTGGGAAAAAGCTCAGATAGAGATTATGGTGGTCTGAGCTGTGTGGGCTCAGTAAGAGATTCAATATAGGAAACAGGATCTCTTGGGTAGAAGGAATGGGAGTGTTTGCGAGAAGAGTGCTGAATCTTTTTTTAGTCACAATTGTCAAGTGAATTAGAGCTGAAGAATAGCAGAGGGCTGATATGACATGGATCCAATGAGAATGAAGCAATGTAGTGGGAATGAAGGGAAAGGAACAACAAGGCAAATAGAATATGAAGAATGTCTAGATGGAAGATCTCTGAACTGAAGACTTATTTCGGTTAACTAAATTGTCATCTAATGAGCTTATATATTTCCAAATGATAAAATAGTCTAAAATAGTAGAGTCTAAGAGAATGATGCATTTGTGCACTGGGTTCAAGATTGGCCAATCCATTACAGGTACTCAGGGATTTTGGTGTCTTTGAAGTGAAGTGAAGTTGCTCAGTTATGTCCGACTCTTTGCAATCCCATGGGCTGTAGCCTACCAGGCTCCTCTGTCCATGGGATTTTCCAGGCAATAGTACTGGAGTGGATTGCCATTTCCTTCTCCAGGGGATCTTCCCAACCTAGGGATCGAACCCAGGTCTCCTGCATTGTAGACAGCTGCTTTACCGTCTGAGCCACCAGGAAGTCCTTGGTCTCTTTAATCACATCTAAATATAGTATTTGGGCAGAAAAGTCATACTTACTATTAAAAAAAATCATCCTCTCGGTTAATTTAATGCTTTTCATTCAAAATGATGCTTTAATCAAAGCTATGAATCTTACATCACTAAGTAAGAAATATTTCTCAGTAAATTAGAAATTTGTAAGTACATGAATATTCCATAATGTGTTACCTAACTGGGTGCTTAAGTACAATTAATTCCTAACTTCTTCCCCTTGCTTAAGTGAATTGAGGTGATATACCTCTTTTTCCTCTTGAGTACCAGATTCAGTAGAACCACATACGTCTGCCTTTTTTCTTTAACTGTGCTATTTAAAATACACCCCATTTCTAAAGAAAGCAGCTGTTGTTTTAAGTCAAACTGCACGCACAGCACCATGGCCATTACAAGGAAGACAAATTACCTCGTTAGCAGAATGCACCTCTCCCTTAGGGAACTGATGCTTGGACTTTTATTTTTGACATATTCTGAGAATATCTTCTGAGACGACTAGATAGTCTTTGTTTCATTGATACTATCGCTTATATCTTAAAAAAAAACAATTTGATATGCTTTTACATGTTTGAACATGTGATTCTCTAGTCTGCATTTAGCACCTAATTTCTTTCCTTTCTTTTATCCAGAAGCTTTTAGCTTTAATGTTTTTTGTGAAGGAAGGTTTATTGAATGTGTATAACCAGCCATGTTCTAAAACAGGAGAAGGCTTGATATGACTAAGAAAATTGGCCTTGGCACTATCATTTTTGTCACTAACACTTTTTCTCCATTATATTTTTTTGTTATTGATTTCTATCCTCTTTCTTTCAGCCTAGGAAGTGATGATACCCATTTTGAGGTTGGCATGGCCAGCAATGGATGTGAAGTGCATCGTTTTGATCCTAGTGTTAAATCAGCTCATGTTCTGGAAAGTGAGCATCTTTGGTATCACCGTTTGTCCATCGACTGGCGGGACCCCCATCCAGCTGTTGCTGCCCAAAAACCGTATAGCAACACCAGAAAACTGGGAACCATTTTGAATGAATTTGGGCATCACAAGGTCAGATTTTTTCATTTGATTTCATAATTAAAGTGAACAAACTCATAAGCTGGTTTTTTTTTTTTAATGCAAATCAAGGATTGGATAGTTGAAGGTTCAGTTTTAACCTTATTATTATTTATAGAGTCAGCTCTGTAGATATAAAGTTTTGGCAAAGATAGAGATATTTAAATTGATTTCAAGGTTTTAGTTGCTGTTGAGTAGTGCTTAAGCTTTTGACCAAGACTCAGCAAGGAGAATAAGAAATTAACTCTGATGGTGGGCTCAAGAGTACCATTTCCATTTGGCAATTGATTTTAAATTTCCAGACAGAGCAAACTACTTGTATCGGCTTCAAATACAAAAAGTAATCAGAGCCAGGTTTATGTTTGATAAGAGATTGCTTGTGTATCATGTTTCTCACTGTTGTAACAATGATTTTGGGTCTCTGGGCTCTTAAAGGTCAGAAGATATGTGTAGCTTTGATTAAAATGTACTTTGTAAGATTGAATGGACACTATGTGTATTGCAACTGATACAATTATATCAAAAGATGTCAAATCTCTACAAATATTTTATTGTGAATGGATAGCAAAAGGAAACTTTATCTTTGAACTGTGTGTTTTGAAAGCAGTTTTTAGTGTAAATGTGACCAACTGCATTCTGTAAGGTGAAGTGAAGTCGCTCAGTCGTGTCCGACTCTTTGCGATCCCATGGACTGTAGTCTACCAGGCTCCTCCGTCCATGGGATTTTCCAGGCAAGAGTACTGGAGTGGGTTGCCATTTGTAGATGCTAGAGAAATTCTTCTGAGTGTAGTTGTCTTGCATTTGATTGCCAACCCTTCTTGGGCTTAGCCTCCCTTGGCTTATTATCCCCAGAGATGGCATGTAATTTAGGACAGGCCAGAATGGGTGTTCCTGAGACACAGTATATATATGGAATTCAGTTTTAAACCTGAATTGGCTGCTTGATCTTTAATAAAAAGACTTCCTCTGCATTGTTCTTTTTCCTTCCCTTCCCCCTCTTCTTCAGCTTCCTCTTTTAAAAAAATCCAAAAAACAGAAAACAAAAACTCTCTTTAATTGGACAGCAGGAACTTCTTCAAGAACAACTTCAAAGAATTTGGTGTTTTTAACACGTGTTTTGAATTTTGTGTTTGTATTTTGATTTGCCATTGAGAGTAACTAGCATGTAATAGTTAGGAGCCTTAATGAAACACATATAGGAGTTTGGGGATAAAAATCTTTGAAAAGAACCTAAAGAAGTGAGAGCATTTTTCAGAATTTTATTTTGTTTTTGCTGTTTGTTACCTTCATAGACATTTTTTTTTTTTTTTTTTTTTGTGGCTGAAGATTATTGCCTTGACCCTTTGACATGTCAACTCTAGATTATTCAAAGAGCTAACTACTCATTCTTTGCATTCATTTAGGAGTCTTACTAGTCCGCCTTCATGCTTTTTATACCCTGGTCCTCTACCCTCCATTCTTCAAAGAAAAGACTGAGTATCTAGAGGTGAAACACAAAGCCATTTTGCATTTTTTGATAATATTTTAGCCAGAGATTTGGTAAGTGTGAGGATAAAATGAGACTTCAAAAAGTGATCTGTGGATATAATTTATCTATGCCACATATGGTATGAAAAATGTCTACCAGGTAGACACCTGAATTGTTTCACTCCATGGGAGCTGCAGTGGGCGAACCTTTATGCTGTAGATAAAATATCATGCCTCTTATAACACTGCTTCTCACACAGAAGAAATATTTACAGAGATTCCTAAAAAGGAAAAATGTTTTAAAGGATTTTTTAAATATTCCTAGGGCTATTATTTTTATTGAAAACACAAATAATGGCATGTAAAAATTATTAAGGTGGTAATTTTATGTTATGTACATTTTACCACAATGAAAAAAAGGAGGAAAGAAAACCCCATAAATAATGAAAGTGATCTGGCTCAGAATTGCCACGTATGTATTTTCCCCTTTAAAAAAAGTCCCCTGTTGAAAATTTAAAAGATACAGATGTTCTTTCATGAAGATTTTTTTTGGGGTGAATGCTTTAAAACAAAAACAACAAAATTTAAAGCCATTGGTGAATGATTGCTTCCATTAGGAACATGCTTCTAGGAGCTATGTGGTGCCAGATAAAAGGAAACCTCGGTTCTGGCCTGCAGCAGACAAGGTCTGTTTTCATTTTTCAGCATGTGTACAGACCCTGATAAATAGGATGTATCTCTGGCAGGGAAAACAAATAGGAAAAACACACTAAAAAATGTCAGTCTGTTTGCCTTGCCTCCTTCACTTATTTTTCCTGAAAGTGACTGTAGAAACCAAAGGGGTTTTGTTGTTTTATTTTCACTTCATGACTTTAAAATATCTCATATAGTTTTGTGATGCTTTCCATTTTAAGTGGTTATTTTTCTTATCTTTAACCATACCTAGATTCCAGTCACTCAGGCAAAAATGTAGGCAAAAATGAAAGGCAGAGTCTTAAGATGGTGACAGTAAGATGCATATGGCTTTCATACTGCTTTTAAAACTCTCTGGCAATTTTAACTTCAAACCATAAATCAAAAAATCTCTCTAAAGCATCAAGTGAGAAGCAGCTGCATCAGCAAAAGCGTGTGCATGAGAAGCCCAGTCTGTCAGGGAATAATATCACCTGGATTTAGCATTATTTGGAATGATTAACTGTCTTCTTTTGGCTGAGTGCTTATTGCTGTAACTATGCATCCGAATTTTTCCAGGATGTGATTAGAAATATCGAATCTGAGGTTTCTGCTTATATTAATCATAAGGTTTATTACACAGAATATCCCTAAATGATCCAGGCTGGTTAATGAGAAATTATTTTCAGTCATAATCATGCTGATAATAATATGAATAACAGGACTGCATTAGAGCTTACCTTTATAAGACTCATTACTCTAGGTTTGAGGCATGGGTCCTCAGCCAAGTCATTTAAACTTTCTGGCCCTCAATTTGATTGTCAGTAAAATGGGGACAATGATACTACCTAAATGGATTGTTTCTGAGAATTAGAGCAGAGAACACAGGGTGAAAACTTCAAGCAGAGTTCCTGGAGTGAATTTGTCATTTGATTGTAAACTGAAATTATTTATTAATCATTTCAGTAAGTTTTTAAAATTAATTTATTTTTTATTGAAGGATAATTGCTTTACAGAATTTTGCTGTTTTCTGTCAAACCTTAACGTGAATCAGCCATAGGTATACATATATCCCCTCCCTTTTGAACCTCCCTCCCATATCCTTCCCCATCCCACCCACCCCTCTAATAATTTCAGTAAGATTTTACTTAATTTTATAGAAGCTTTTTTACCTTTCTTTGTTCCAGGGAAAATATATCAGTGATTTCTCTGGAAATTGCTAACTGTACCTAATGCTAGTCAAGAGTTTTTTGTTTTTTTTTTTTTTTTTTAATGGAATCTTTGTGTGAAATTGAAGGGAATTGGTCCTTTAGACTCGGTCTGAGACTATGCTTGTTAACTGACTCAGGGCACCAAACAGCTTTGCGGGCGATTGTATAGAAAGTAAACACTGTGCTGCATGCAAATGAAGGAAGCTGCTGAGAAGTAATACAGAGCAGATGTAGACCTTGTGGCTGGGGATGCCAGTCAGGTGATGAAGCTGGAGCTGGACCTCCTGCCTGTTCAGCCCTGGGAGTTAAGTCCTCCCTTACCCAAGACTCTGCCCCAAGGTTGTGTGTCGCCTTGGACTCTGAAGGGAATGCCACTTTCTGCTTCCCTGGGCAGAGAGCCTGCCATTAATTACAAAACAACAGCTCTGTTGTGTGGTTGGTGCTGTGTTTAAGAGAATACGAACTTTGAAATTAAACCACAAAAAGATTCCCTTTACTTCTCGCTTACCGAGTTTGCACATATAAGCAATATGTCAATACTCCGCTACCCTGAAATGCTTATTGGGAATACTGTTCATGCTTTGCTGTTGGAAATGGAAAATGATAGACACTTTCAGGAAAAACATTCCACCATGTGTATATATTATGTTTCTTTTTATTTCTAGAAATCCCTTTTGCCTTAAGTTCTGTTTTGTCTGCTGTTGATTCTGCCATACCAGCTTTTTTGGGGGAGGGGGTTAGTTTTATATGAAATGCTATTATAGAGTCCTTTATTTTCATATTTTTTGGATATGGTTTTAGTCTGTGTACAGCCTGTTGTTGTTTTCCAGTCACTAAGTCATGTCTGACTCCTTGTGACCCTTGTACTGCAGCAGGCCAGGCTTCCCTGGCCTTCACGATCTCTCGGAGTTTGCTCAAATTCATGCGCATTGAGTCAGTGATGCTGCTTAACCATCTCATCCTCTGCCGTCACCTTCTCCTCTTGCCCTCAAAAGACCCAGCATCAGGGTCTTTTCCAATGAGTCAGTTCTTGTGGCCAAAGTATTGGCGCTTCAGCTTCAGCATCACTTCTTCCAATGAATATTCAGGGTTGATTTCCTTTAGGATTGACTGGTTTGATCTCCTTGCTGTCCAAGGGACTCCAAGAATCTTCTCCAGTATCATAATTTGAAAGCATCACTTCTTCGGTGCTCAGTTTTCTTTATGGTCCAGCTCTCACAACTGCACCTCTCTACTGGAAAAATCATAGCTTTGATTCTATGGACCTTTGTTGGCAGAGTGATGCCTCTGTTTTTTAATTTATGTATTTAGAATTAAAAAAATTTTTTTTAAAAATTTACAATATTGTATTGGTTTTGCCATACATCAGCATGAATCCGCCCCGGGTGTACACGTGTTCCCCATCCTGAACCCCCCTCCCACCTCCCTCCCTCTCTGTTTTTTAATACGCTATCTAGGCTTGTCATAGTTTTCCTTCCAAAGAACATCTTTTAATTTCATGGCCAAGTCATCACCCACAGTGATTTTGGACCCTAAGAAAATAAAATTTGTCACTGCTTCCACTGTTTCCCCTTCTATTTGCCATAAAAGTGATGCAGCCGGATGCCATGATCTTAGTTTTTTGAATGTTGAGTTTCGAATCAGCTTTTTCACTCTCCTGTTTCACCCTCATCAAACCGCTCTTTAGCTCCTCTTCACTTTCTGCCTTTAGAGCGGTATCATCTGCATATCTGAGGTTGTTGATATTTGTCTCGGCAATCTTGATTCCAGCTTGTGATTCATCCATCCCAGCACTTCACGTGATGTACTCTGTATATTGGGATTCCCTGGTAGCTCAGCTGGTAAAGAATCCGCCTGTAATACAGAAGACCTGGGTTTGATCCCTGGGTTTGGAAGATCCCCTGGAGAAGGGAATGGCTACCCATTCCAGTATTCTGGCCTGGAGAATTCCATGGACTATGTAGTCCATGGGGTTGCAAAGAGTTGGACACAACTGAACAACTTCCACTTTCACTCTTCATGTAAGTTCAATAAGCAGGGGGACAAATATACAGCCTTGTCATACTCCTTTCCCAGTTTTGAACTAGTCTGTTGTTCCATGTCCGATTGTAACTATTGTTCCTTGACCAAAACACACAGGTTTCTCAGGAGACAGATAAGGTGGTCTGGTATTCCCATCTCTTTAAGAATTTTCCACAATTTGTTGTGATCCACACAGTCAAAGGCTTTAGCATAGTCAGTAAAGCAGAAGTAGATGTTTTTCTGGAATTCTCTTGCTTCTTCTATGATTCAGTGGATGTTGGCAATTTGATCTTTGTTCCTCTGCCTTTTCTAAACCCAGCTTGTACATCTGGAAGTTCTTAGTTCATGTAGTGCTGAAGCTTAGCTTGAAGGATTTTGAGCATAACCTTGCTAGCATATGAAATGAACACAATTGTATAGTAGTTTGAACATCTTTGACATTGTCCTTCTTTGGGATTAGAATGAAAACTGACCTTTTCTAGTCCTCTGGTCACTGCTGAGTTTTCAAAATTTGCTGGCATATTTACTGCAGCATTTTAATAGCATCATGCTTTAGGATTTGAAATAGCTCAGCTGGAATTCCATCACCTCCACTAGCTTTCTTCTAGTAATGCTTCCTAAGTCCTACTTGACTTCATACTCCAGGGTGTCTGGCTCTAGGTGAGTGACCACACCATCATGATTATCTGGGTTGTTAAATTCTTTTTTGTATAGTTCTTCTGTGTATTCTTGCCACCTCTTCTTAATCTCTTCTGCTGCTTCTAGGTCCTTGCCATTTCTGTCTGTTATTGTGCCCATCTTTGCATGAAGTTTTCCCTTGATATCTCCAGTTTTCTTGAAGAGATCTCTAGTATTTCACATTCTATTGTTTTCCTCTACTTCTCGGGATTGTTTGCTTAAAAAGGTTTTCTTTTCTCTCTTTACTATACTCTGGAACTCTGCATTCATTTGGGTATATCTTTCCCTTTCTCCTTTGCCTTTCACCTCTCTTCTTTTCTCAACTATTTTTAAGGCCTCTTCAGACAACCATTTTGCCTTCTTGCATTATTTTCCCCCTTTTGGATGGTTTTGGTCATCACCTGCTGTATAGTGTTATGAACCTCCATCCATAGTTCTTCAGGGACTCTGTCAGATTTAATCCTTTGAATTTATTTGTCACTTCTACTATATCATCATAAGGGATTTGATTTGGTCATAATGGAATGGCCTAGTGATTTGCCTACTTTCTTCAACTTAAGCCTGAATTTTGCAGCAAGGAGGTGATAATCTGAGCCACAGTCAGCTCCAGGTCTCATTTTTGCTGACTATATAGAGCTTCTTCATTTTTGCCTGCAAGGAATATAATCAATCTGATTTTGGTATTGACCATCTGGTGATGTTTATGTGTAGAGTTGTCTCTTGTGTTATTGGAAGAGGATGTTTTCTATGACCAGTATGTTCTCTTGACAAAACTCTGTTAGACTTTGCCCTGCTTTATTTTGTACTCTGAGGAGAAACTTCCGTGTTACCCAGGTATCTCTTGACTTTCTACTTTTGCCCTAAACATACTTAAAATTTAGTCAGACTGTTCAACAAAATTAATTTACTCTCTCAATGAAGTAATGTTCCAGTTATTGTTTTGGTTGGCTGTTTTTCATCGTTTGATTTTGTGTGTATTTTCAAGTTCAGGCTCATTTTTAGTGGAAGGTTTTTGGTTTGGTTTTGCTTTTTTATTTCCTTTTTGGTTCCACCCTTCTCTGCCTAGTGATTTTACAATAGCCTTCAGGACCCGGTCTTATATAAGCATCTTGGGGGCTCCTGCTTCTTCAGTGATAATGGGAATATCCAGTTACTGAATCGTCTGGATCTGGCTCATTTGCTGTTTGCAGGAGTGAGCCTCTCTTCTCTTACCTCCCTGGACCAATGACTGGTTTTAAGCCATAGCCCCAGTTAGTGGTTTTCAGCAGTTTATCTTGGGCTCCTTTCTGAGTCCAGGGAACTCCACTTCAGCCCTTGGCTTTAATCAGTAAGTGTGGCTCAGCTGCTTTGTCATGGGAGCACTTTTAGTTCCTGTTCTCTGTAGGAGATGCACTCCAGGACCTCTGCTACCTGCTTTATGCCAGAGCCCAGCATGTCCTGGCTTCAGTCCTGCTCACTGCTCTATGTTCTGGCCCCTGGAGATGTTCACCTTGTTTTTGAGCCCTGTTTTGATCTTTCTGTCCCCTCCCTCCCTTATCATTCTCTTTTTTGCTTTGTGTTTGGTACAATGGGGAGGGTGTGCATCTTGCCTTCATTTATTTTTTTTTTAACTGATTCACCTTTCTTCCTTAGAATTATCTACAGAAATAGTATCCACAGACTCAACAGTCAACTGTTCCAGTTTTTTTCCTATATACATTAAAAATGCCTTAATAAAACAAAAGATTTTGAAATGCTTATTTATATTGCCCCCAATCATATTCTGTACCAGTGTTTCTTGTATATTATTATGTATATGAACCACCTGGAGAATCTAATGAAAAGTAGATGTTGACTTAGGAGGTTTAGGGTGAGGCCCAAGATTCTGCATTTCCCAGACAATGCTGACCCTGCTGATTAGGGACCATACATTGAGTAGCAATGTCTGCGCCACAGTCTGAGAAACACAGGAGCAGAGGATATTGACAGTAAATGTCATCGCTGGGACCCGAGCCACTCTGTGCTCTCCTGATGTCCTCTCACTCTAGCCTGAGTCCTTACCAAGGGTGGAGTGAGGCACAGATGCTGTGCCATCCTCCAGGTCATTTTCTCGCTATGCCAGCCTATTACACCAGCTTTCTGAACTAGACATGCTGTTTTTCTGGGACAAATTTTTTCTCAGGAGAAATTGTTTCTTCTCCTTCGTGAAAATGTCACCTGGTCATCTGCCATACCCGTGCAAGGCCCAGACACGCCTGAGTCCTAGATGGCTAATGGCTTTAGCCTGCAGTTGGACCTCTGCTTCTCAGGTGTGTGCTCCCATCTAAATTATGTACCCAAGATACCCTTCGTTGTACATAGCCCCATCCTGACTACCTAGTGAAGTGCTCAGGAAATATATCCTTGTCCACCTGACTTTCTGCTTGGTACTTAAATAAAACATGCAGGATATCAAAGTTTGAATAATTTACCTTTTCTTACAAGCTACTATGGAATTAATCAGTAGCAGCATGAGCATCCAGAGGCTTTAGTCACTGATATTTCAAAAGAACATTTGGGTGGAAAACCGCATGGAAACAAGATATACTGTGATAAAGGTAGAAGTCCAGGTGATTCTTTTACAGTCCAGAGGAATCTTCTACTTAGACTTGTTTATGTTCCTTTTTTTTCAAAGAGAGATATGTATCTTTCTGTGTATTTGAAGGCAACTTCATCTTGCAAAGTTGCTATTATATTTAATCATAATGGTGCTGTGTTTCTGTGAAATAAGCCAGTGGCAATTTAAGAGTAATGAGTCATTCATGGTACTGAATTACGATTTGAAATGCAGAGACATCTTTCTTCCTCCATCAATCTGCAGTGGACCCTAAGGACAAGTCGTCTTGAGGACATGAGTTGAGAACTTGTGCACTCAATATTGAGGAAATGAGTTTTGGGTTTTTACCATATTTACTCATCTATAATGGTGAGGTTTGCTGTGAAACAAAAAGTCTTGACTCTTCTTAATGATTTTCAAACCACTCAGTGAATCGGATTGAGCTACAGTTTTTGTTTCTTTAAATGTGTTCTCTCTTGGTTTCCCTCGGCCAAAAGCCATGACTGGAAGGATCGTGTGTGAACAGTGCTCTGGAATCCAGAGACCCACTCCCACCTGTGTAACTACAGGTCCTCAGACTTCAGAACACCGGAAAGCAAACCAAAAGTGACAGTGACATGCCACAGAGGATCCAACCTTCTTAAGGGACCTTGACTCAGATGTCAGACCCGGGACCAAGCTCAGAGATGCTGATTTAGCTAGTCTGGCACGGAGCTCAGGAAATTTGTATTTTTAACCAACCCCACCCCATTCTACCCCAGGTGGTATGAAGATCACCGTTTGAGAAGCCTCCATGGATAGAGAGGACTTCAGAAGCTCAGCCTTCATTTGCAAATCGCTCATCCCCTGCTGTGCATAGAGTGCTTTGAACAGGAAGGGGGTCCAGAGCCTGGCTGTCAGCTTTTGGGGCCACTCCCTGGCTCCTCACTAAGTCTGTGTCCTCTGTGCCTTAGTTTTCCTTATTGTAGGGTGAGCGGTACAGATCTCTGCCATTTGAGAAGACTGTCCAGCAAATAAACTGATGCTGGTGATAGAGATGAATGAGGGTTATTCTTGGAGCCAGATTTGGGACTTTATTTTATAGAGCATTGTGACTGACTCTCGCTCCTTCAAGACTTTCCGAGGGACCCGTTATTATTACCAAAGAGGAAGATTTCACATATGGAGGATATTAGCCTCCAGAGAGCTGGCATTTGTTTTCCTTTGTTGCTGTGTACCAAGGTTGGCGCATTTGTCTGAGAATCTTGCCATTATGACAAACTTTGGGGAATGAGAGCTAAGTGAATCCTGAGGGAGGTGAGGGAGGCTCTAAGCTCCAGGTACCCATAAAGGTTTCCTTTTTTATGACTTCCTTTCCTAACAGTAGGTCGACAGAGGAATGTTACTGCATTTGGCACTATGCAGCTCAGATTCACTAGGTCAGGCAGCTTGGCAAGTTATTTTATGTGCATTAAAAAATGCTTAATGCCTTTTGACAGTAAGAGCCCCAAGAAGTTGCTATCATATTAATGAATCCTCTGAAGGAGAGATTCCTGAACAAATCTGTGAGGTCACACCCAGGCTGGCGATTTCTGCCTCAGGAGCACAGCTATGTCAGCCTCTGAGGTGCCCATGCATAATAAACCACCCATGAAGCCAGCTCCGAGTGCATGGGGAAAGGTGGTCACACTTTTAGTTGGAGGTAAAAGCTGATTTACTTTTCAGCTGTGAAATATTAGAAAAGGAAATTTTCATTTGCCACTTTTTAGTTAAAAACATAAGGACCTTTTTAAAAACACAAATTTCCTAGCATGGAGTGGCATTCAACATTTTTGCAATTAAAATGATAACGAAACATTTCTTATAAAAACTTCTCTTTAAAATCAGTGCGATAGGTTCATAGCACAACATTAGAAGGAATTATGTAAAGCAGCCTCTCTGTTCCAAGTTTTATTTTAAGATCTAATTTATTCCAGATTCTGCAGGAAAAAACCGTTCATGTGACAAGCCTGCTAACAGATGTCAATTTAGTTTTATAGCACATGCCTGCACTTCAGAGTCAGAAAATGGAGATTATTCTTTTTGCCTCTGTTTATTACATGGCGCAGCTTCATAACATTATGCCCCAGAGGACAGCTGATTAATACCTAGAGGCAAGCAACTTATCACCTGCTTTCCTCTTCTGCAGTGTTGAGTGTAAGCTTTATTTCATATTACCCTTTTGGATTAAGAGAGGAGCTATAAAAAGCAAAGGTGACAGAAAATGGATTTTTCTATTATAATATCATGTAGGTCAGAAGACAGATTATACTGTAGTGAAGAGAAATAAAAGAAAAAAATAAGAATTAATCAACTGAATAGAAGTGAATCTATTTTGTGGTGTTGGTTGATAAAACAAAGTAATTCTATGTGAAAAATGTTATGTCAAAACCAACCATAGCAAGAACTCTCCATTTCATATATCTAGGGCAGATTTCTCAATGTTTACATGGCATAGCAATTATTGGTTTATATGTTACACTTCTCTTCACATTCCTATCTGTCCAGTCCATCCATCCATTTATCCATTCCTCTATATGTCTAATAAATATTTATTAAGCATCTTCTATATGCAAGGATTTGTGCTTAAATAATAAAAATATGAGGACAAACAAGTCTTTTGTTAATTAAAAATTGTTTAAAATTGTAGTGATGTGCAAGGGATGCACTCAGTATGTCAGTATATTTGGAAAACTCAGCAGGAGCCATAGGACTGCAAAAGGTCAGTTTTCATTTCAATCCTAAAGAAGGGCAATGCCAAAGAATGTTCAAACCACCATACAATTGTGCTCATTTCACATGCTGGCAAAATTATGCTCAAAATTCTTCAAGCTAGGTTTCAGCCTTCTGTGAACTGAGAACTTCCAGATGTACAAGTGGGGTTTAGAAAAGGCAGAAGAACCAGGGATCAAATTGTCAACATTCACTGGGTCATAGAAAAAGCAAGGGAATTCCAGAAAAGACATCTGTTTCATTGACTATGCTAAAGCCTTTGACTGTGTGGATCACAAAAAACTGTGGAAAATTCTTAACGAGATGAGAATACCAGACCACCTTATCTGTCTTCTGAGAAACCTGTATGCAGGTCAAGAAGCAACAGTTAGAACTGAACATGGAACAAGAGACTGGTTCAAAACGGGAAAGGAGTACATCAAGGCTATATACTGTCACCCTGCTTATTTAGCTTATATGCAAAGTACATCATATGAAACACTGGGCCTGGATGAATCACAAGCTGGAATCAAGATTTCAGGGAGAAATATCGGTAACCTCAGATATGCAGATGATACCACTCTAGTGGCAGAAAGTGAAGAGGAACTAAAGAGCCTTTTGATGAGGGTGAAAGAGGAGAATGAAAAAGCTGGCTTGAAACTAAACATTTAAAAAACGAAGATCATGGCATCTGGTCCCATCACTACTTCATGGCAAATAGAAGAGGGAAAAGTGACCAGATTTTGTGGTCCAAAATCTTGGGGTCCAAAAACACTGTGGACAGTGACTGCAGCCATGAAATTGAAAGACGCTTGCTCCTTGAAAAGAAATCTTCGACAAACCTTGACCGCATGTTAAAAAGCAGAGAGATCATTTTGCTGACAGAAGTCTGTGTAGTCAAAGCTATGGTTTTCCCAGTAGTCATGTATGGATGTGAGAGCTGTACCATAAGGAAAGCTGATGTTTATGAGTTGTGGTGCTGGAGAAGACTCTTGAGAGTCCCTTGGACTGCAAGGAGATCAAACCAGTCAATTCTAAGGAAGTCAACCCTGACTGTTCATTGGAAGGACTGATGCTGAAGCTGAAGTTCCAATACTTTGGCCACCTGAGGTGAAGAGCCAGCTCATTGGAAAAGACCCTGATGTTGGAAAATATTGAAGGCAAAAGGAAAAGGGGGCAGCAGAGGATGAAATGGCTAGATAACATCACTGACTCAGTGGACACAAACTTGGGCAAACTCAGAGAGTGGAGGACAGGGAAGCCTGGCGTGCTGCAGTCTATGCGGTCACAAAGAGTCAGACATGACTTAGCAACTGAACAGTAACAATAGAAAATTTACTATCTTAACTATTTTTAAGTAATGCTGAGTATGTTCACATTGTAGTGAATCTCTAGAACATTTTCATCTTGCACAACTGAAACTTCACACTCATTAAATACAGATTTTCCTCTTCCCCCAGCCCTTGGCAACCACCATCCCACTTCCTGTTTCAATAAATGTAACTATGCTAGGTGCCTCATATAAATGGAATCATACAGTAATTTTCTCTTTGTGACTGATTTATTTCACTTAGCATAATGTCCTCAAGCGTCATTCATATTGTAGCATGTTTCTTTCTTTTTAAAGCTGAATAATCCTTTCTTTTTAAAACTGCATAATCCTTTATATGTATATACACAATTTTATTTGTCCCTTTATCTGTCAGTGGACAACTGGGTTTATTTCACCTCTTGCCTATTATGAGAATGCTCACAGTGAGTGTGCAAATATCTTTTCAAAATCCTGTCTCTAGTTCTTTTGGCTGTAGACCCAGAAATGGAATTGCTGGATCCTATGGTAATTCTATTTTTAAATTTTTTTGAGAAACTGCCATACAGTTTTTCATAGTGGCTGCACCATTTTACATTTCCATAAACAAGTATCTTAAGATTTAACACATGTCTAAAAAGACAGAAATGTGATCCTGTAATGAGTGCTACAAAGAAGTACAGTGTTCTATGGGGAGTGTTTAATAGAGAAATCCGATCCAAGATGCCATTTATTTTTTTATTCCTGATGCCTACAGGTGGAGCAGGGCATGGCAACCCATTCCAGTATTCTTGCTTGGAGAATCCCATGGACAGAGGAGCCTGGTGGGCTACAGTCCGTAGGGTCACACAGTCAGACATGACTGAAGCGATTTAGCAAGTGTGCATGCGTGCACACACATATTGCCTATAGTGGGAACTCCATAAGTGGTTGGTGAGTAGGAGAGTAGGCCCTGGAGACCGTTGGTGATTAGGCCCTTTTCCTTTGTTTCCTTCCTGCTATTCAGCTGCCCTCTGTTCTATGGGAATGGGGATGGAGGTCAGGGAGAGCATTTGTGAGCAGATTGCTAGCTTTTTCTTGGCTGCCTCTACTGCTCTTTGGTGAGATTATGGAAAACATTTCCCCAGTAATGTTCTTTTTCTTATTCTATGCATTGTCTAATATTCAGAGATGTTGAGATGTTGCCACCAGATATGTCCCTGCCTTTTCTTTGGGGGAGAAAAAGAAAGCTGCCTGAGGCTGTCATGAAAATGTGGTGTTTGGGAGTCATGGGGGTATTCAGGGAGAAATGTTCTTTCTATTCTTAGAACACTGCCTCTATTCCCTAAAGAATTTTATTCTATAAAGATAGCAAAAGGCCTCTCACTCATTTTCTCATTCCACTAACATTTTGCTCAACTTTGTGCTATTTATAGATATTTTTAATTGAAATTTCATTCTTGAGATTTTTCAAGGGGATTTCAGATATTTAAGATTATATAGGCATTTATATTTGGAGACTTAAACTTCTGGTTTTTGGTTTTACAGAAGGAATCTGTTTATCTTATCCCTAAACCAATGAAAGACATGGTTAATATTCTGTCCAGTTTTTAATTTTGCTAGCAATTGAGGAAGAGAAAGAAGCTGGCCGCAAAAAGTCCTTGGCACAGCTCTTTCCTTAGACACTTTGTATTGGTTTTATTGTTTGCTATGGCATTATTTTGATGTACTAGAGAGATCCAGTTAGATATCCGGGTGGGGGGGAGGGGGTTCACCCAGTTGCTCTGATCACAGTATTTACACGGAAAACAACGTTGATGACATTTTTTGAATGCTGTTTGAGGGCAGGTGGGAGTTTGGGTCATGTTGCCCTGTGGAGGGGTCACTGGCTCTCAGCCCAAAGGACCCTGATACCAGCCTTTTCTCCTGTTGGTTGTGTGAAAAACACAAGAAAATTAAGCCCTCTGAGCCATGTTTTATTTTTCTGTAAAACGAGGATGATAGTACCTTTTATGCGAGATTGTTAGCACTGATGACAGAAGATCTATGAAGAACCTGGCACACAGTGTCTGGGCAGTTGATCCCCAGATAGGGGCTGTTTATTAAATAGTTACTGAGTTGAATTGATTGGAATTGCTTCCCTGGTGGCTCAGACTGTAAAGAATCTGCCTGCAGTGCAGGAGATCTGAGTTTGGTCCCTGAGTTGGAAAGAGAAGGAAATAGCAACCCATTCTAGTATTCTTACCTGCAGAGGAGCATGGCTGGCTACAGTCCATAGGGTTGCAAAGAGTCAGACATGACTAAGCAACTAACACTTTTTCAGGAGCTGTTTATTAAATAGTTATTGGGTAGAATTGATTTGAATTATTTTAGGCCAATATTTAAATACTTAGAATGGAGTATTATAGCATAGATCATTTGGTATATTCAACAGGCAGGGAACACAGCCCCGACCATCAATGGAAAATTGGATTAAAGATTTACTGAGCATGGCCCCACTCATCAGAACAAGACCAGAACAAGTTTCCCCCACAGTCAGTCTCTCCCATCAGGAAGCTTCCATAAGCCTCTTATCCTTTTCCATCAGAGGGCAGATGGAATGAAAAGCCCATCACAGAAAACTAATCAAATTGATCACATGGACCATAGCCTTGTCTAACTCAATGAAACTATGAGCCATGCCGTGTAGGGCTGCCCAAGATGGACAAGTCATGGTGGAGAGTTCTGAGAACACGTGGTCCACTGGAGAAGGGAATGGCAAACCACTTCATGATTCTTGCCTTGAGAACCCCATAAACAGTATGTAAAGGAAAAAAGATATGACACTGAAAGATGAACTCCCCAGGTCGGTAGGGGCCCAATATGCTACTGGAGAAGAGTGGAGAAATAACTCCAGAAAGAATGAAGAGATGGAGCCAAAGCAGAAACAAAACCCAGTTGTGGATGTGATGGTAATAGAAATAAAGTCTGATGCTGTAAAGAACAACGTGGAGTGCTCGCTTCGGCAGCACATATACTAAAATTGGAACGATACAGAGAAGATTACCATGGCCCTTGCGCAAGGATGACACACAAATTCGTGAAGCGTTCCATATTTTTAAACCATATGATTATCTCAATAGATGCAGAGAAGGCCTTCGACAAAATTCAACATCCACTTATGATAAAAACTCTCCAGAAAGCAGGAATAGAAGGAACATACCTCAACATAATAAAAGCTATATATGACAAACCCACAGCAAACATTATCCTCAATGGTGAAAAATTGAAAGCATTTCCCCTAAAGTCAGGAACAAGACAAGGGTGCCCACTTTCACCGCTACTATTCAACATAGTTCTGGAAGTTTTGGCCACAGCAATCAGAGCAGAAAAAGAAATAAATGGAATCCAAACTGGAAAAGAAGAAGTAAAACTCTCACTGTTTGCAGATGACATGATCCTCTACATGGAAAACCCTAAAGACTCCACCAGAAAATTACTAGAGCTCATCAATGAATATAGTAAAGTTGCAGGATATAAAATCAACACACAGAAATCCCTTGTATTCCTATACACTAATAATGAGAAAGTAGAAAAAGAAATTAAGGAAACAATTCCATTCACCATTGCAACAAAAAGAATAAAATACTTAGGAATATATCTACCCAAAGAAACTAAAGACCTATATATAGAAAACTATAAAACACTGATGAAAGAAATCAAAGAGGACACTAATAGATGGAGAAATATACCATGTTCATGGATTGGAAGAATCAATATAGTGAATATGAGTATACTACCCAAAGCAATTTATAAATTCAATGCAATCCCTATCAAGCTACCAGCCATATTTTTCACAGAACTAGAACAAATAATTTCAAGATTTGTATGGAAATACAAAAAACCTCGAATTGCCAAAGCAATCTTGAGAAAGAAAAATGGAACTGGAGGAATCAACTTGCCTGACTTCAGGCTCTACTACAAAGCCACAGTCATCAAAACAGTATGGTACTGGCACAAAGACAGGCATATAGATCAATGGAACAAAATAGAAAGCCCAGAGATAAGTCCACACACCTATGGACACCTTATCTTTGACAAAGGAGGCAAGAATATACAATGGAGTAAAGACAATCTCTTTAACTAGTGGTGCTGGGAAAACTGGTCAACCACTTGTAAAAGAATGAAACTAGATCACTTTCTAACACAGCACACAAAAATAAACTCAAAATGGATTAAAGATCTAAATGTAAGACCAGAAACCATGAAACTCCTAGAGGAGAACATAGGCAAAACACTCTCCAACATAAATCACAGCAGGATCCTCTATGATCCACCTCCCAGAATTCTGGAAATAAAAGCAAATATAAACAAATGGGATCTAATGAAAATTAAAAGCTTCTGCACAACAAAGGAATATATAAGCAAGGTGAAAAGACAGCCTTCTGAATGGGAGAAAATAATAGCAAATGAAGCAACTGACAAACAACTAATCTCAAAAATATACAAGCAACTTATGCAGCTCAATTCCAGAAAAATAAACGACCCAATCAAAAAATGGGCCAAAGAACTAAATACACATTTCTCCAAAGAAGACATACGGATGGCTAACAAACATGAAAAGATGCTCAACATCACTCATTATCAGAGAAATGCAAATCAAAACCACAATGAGGTACCACTTCACACCAGTCAGAATGGCTGCGATCCAAAAATCTGCAAGCAATAAATGCTGGAGAGGGTGTGGAGAAAAGGGAACCCTCCTACACTGTTGGTGGGAATGCAAACTAGTACAGCCACTATGGAGAACAGTGTGGAGATGCCTTAAAAAATTGCAAATAGAACTCCCTTATGACCCAGCAATCCCACTGCTGGGCATACACACTGAGGAAACCAGAATTGAAAGAGACACATGTACTCCAATGTTCATCGCAGCACTGTTTATAATAGCCAGGACATGGAAACAACCTAGATGTCCATCAGCAGATGAATGGATAAGAAAGCTGTGGTACATATACACAATGGAGTATTACTCAGCCGTTAAAAAGGATTCATTTGAATCAGTTCTGATGAGATGGATGAAACTGGAGCCGATTATACAGAGTGAAGTAAGCCAGAAAGAAAAACACCAATACAGTATACTAACACATATATATGGAATTTAGAAAGATGGCAATGACGACCCTGTATGCAAGACAGGAAAAAAGACACAGCTGTGTATAACGGACTTTTGGACTCAGAGGGAGAGGGAGAGGGTGGGATGATTTGGGAGAATGGCATTCTATCATGTATACTATCATGTAAGAATTGAATCGCCAGTCTATGTCTGACGCAGGATACAGCATGCTTGGGGCTGGTGCATGGGGATGACCCACAGAGATGTTATGGGAAGGGAGGTGGGAGGGGAGTTCATGTTTGGGAACACATGTAAGAATTAAAGATTTTAAAATTAAAAAAATAAAAAACTAAAAAAAATTAAAAATGAAAAAAAAAACTAAATAGCAAAAAAAAAAAAAAAAAAAAAAAAGAACAACGTGGAGTGTTAGGTACATGAATTAAGGGAAATTGGAAGTGGTCAAACAGGAGATGGTAAGAGTGAACATTGATATTTTAGGAATCAGTGAATTAAAATGGACTGGAACGGGCAAATTTAACTCAGATGACCATTATATCTATGACTATGGGCAAGAATCCCTTAGAAGAAATGGATTAGCCCTCATAGTCAACAAGAGTCCGAAATGCAGTACTTGGGTGCAATCTCAAAAGAGACAGAATGATCCCTGTTTCCAAAGCAAAACATTCAGTGTCACAGTAATCCAAGTCTAAGCCCTAACCAGTAATACTGAAGAAGTTGAAGGTTAACAGTTCTATGCAGCCCACTCCAGTACTCTTGCCTAGAAAATCCTACGGACGGAGGAGCCTGGTGTCCATGAGGTCGCAAAGAGTCGGACGTGAATGAGCAACTTCACTTTGACTTTGACTTCACTTTGAAGACCTACAAGACTATCTAGAACTAACACACAAAAAGGGTGTCCTTTTCATCATAGGGGACTAGAATTACTGGAATAACAGGCAAAATTGTCCTTGGAGTACAAAATGAAGCAGAGCAAAGGCTAGCAGAGTTTTGCCAAGAGAACACACTGGTCCAACAACACAAGAGAAGACTCTACACATGGACTTCACCAGATAATCAATACTGGAATCAGACTGATTATATTCTTTGCAGCCAAAGGTGGAGAAGCTCTATACAATCAGCAAAAACAAGACCGGGAGCTGACTGTGGCTCAGATCATGAGCTCCTTATTGCCAAATTCAGACTTAAATTGAAGAAAGTAGGGAAAACCACTAGACCATTCAGGTATGACCTAAAAGGAACCCCTTATGATTATACAGTGGAAGTGACAATAGATTCAAGGGATTAGATCCGAGAGACAGAGTGCCTGAAGAACTATGGACAGAGGTTCATGATATTGTACATGAGGCAGTGATCAAGACCATCCCCAAGAAAAAGAAATGCAAAAAGACTAAATGGTTGTCTGAGGAGGCCTTACAAATAGCCAAGAAAAGAAGAGAAGCTAAAGACAAAGGAGAAAAGGAAAGATATAAGCATCTGAATGCAGAGTTCCAAAAAATAGCAAGGAGAGATGAGAAAGCCATCCTCAGTGATCAATGCAAAGAAATAGAGGAAAACAATAGAATGGGAAAGACTAGCGATCTTTTCAAGAAAATTAGAAATACCAAGGGAACATTTCATGCAAAGATGGGCTCAATAAAGGACAGAAATGGTATGGACCTAACAGAAGCAGAAGATATTAAGAAGAGGTGGCAAGAATACATAGAAGAACTATACAAAAAAATATCTTAATGACCCAGATAACGAAGATGGTGTGATCACTCACGTAGAGCCAGACATCCTGCAATGGGAAGTCAAGTAGGCCTTAGGAAGCCTCACTATGAACAAAGCTAGTGGAAGTGATGGAATTCCAGTTGAGCTATT
This sequence comes from Budorcas taxicolor, assembly GCF_023091745.1. NCBI lineage: Eukaryota > Metazoa > Chordata > Mammalia > Artiodactyla > Bovidae > Budorcas > Budorcas taxicolor. The sequence continues at coordinate 31,588,543 of NC_068918.1, forward strand.
TCAAATCCTAAAGGATAATGCTGTTAAAGTGATGCACTCAATATGCCAGCAAATTTGGAAAACTCAGCAGTGGCCACAGGACTGGAAAAGGTCAGTTTTCATTCCAATGCTAAAGAAAGGCAATGACGAAGAATGTTCAAACTGCTGCACAATTGCACTCATTTCATACACTAGCAAAGTAATGCTCAAAATTCTCTAAGCTAGGCTTCAATAGTATGTGAACTATGAAATTCCAGATGTTCAAGCTGGATTTAGAAAAGGCAGAGGAACCAGAGATCAAATCGCCAACATCTGTTGGATCATTGAAAAAGCAAGAGAGTTCCAGAAAAACATCTACTTCTGCTTTATTGACTATGCCAAAGCCTTTGACTGTGTGGATCACAATAAACTGTGGAAAATTCTTAAAGTGATGGGAATACCAGACCACCTGACCTGCCTCCTGAGAAATCTATATGCTGGTCAAGAAGAAACAGTTAGAACTGGACATAGAACAACAGACTGGTCCCAAACTGGGAAAGGAGTACATCAAAGCTGTATATTATCACCCAGCTTATTTAACTTATATGCAGAGTACATCATGTGAAGTGCTGGGCTGGAAGAAGCACAAGCTGGAATCAAGATTGCTGGGAGAAATACGTATCATCGTGTCGTCCGATATGCAGATGACATGACACTTATTTTCAGAAAGAGAAGAAGAACTAAAGAACCTCTTGATGAAAGGGAAAGAGGAGATTGAAAAAGTTGGTTTAAAACTCAATATTGAAAAAGCTAAGATCATGACATCCCGTTCCATCACTTCATGGCAAATAGATGGGGAAACGATGGAAACAGTGAGAGATTTTATTTTCTTGGGCTCCAAAATCACTGCAGATGGTGACTGCAGCCATGAAATTAGAAGATGCTTGCTTCTTGGAAGAAAAGCTATGACCAACTAGACAGCATATCAAAAAGCAGAGACATTACTTTGCCGACAAAGTCTGTCTAGTCAGTAGCCATGTATGGATGTGAGAGTTGGACTGTGAAGAAAGCTGAGTGCTGAAGAATGGATGCTTTTGAATGTGGTTTTGGAGAAAACTCTTGAGAGTCCCTTGGACTACAAGGAGACCAAACCAGTCAATCCTAAAGAAATCAGTTCTGAATATTCATTAGAAGGACTGATGCTGAAGCTGAAACTCCAATACTTTGGCCACCTGATGCGAAGAGGTGACTCATTCACTGGAAAAGACCCTGATGCTGGGAAAGATTGAAGGCAGGAAGTGAAGGGGATGACAGAGGATGAGATTGTTGGGTGGCATCACTGACTGAATGGACATGAGTTTGAGCAAACTCTGGAAGTTGAGGTCACAAAGAGTTGGACATGACTGAGTGACTGAACGGAACTCAACTGAAGTGGTCTGCAAGGAGATCAAACCAGTCAGTCCTAAAGGAAATCAATCCTGAATATTCATTGGAAGGACTGATACTGAAATTGAAACTCCAATACTTTGGCCACCTGATGCAAAGAACTGACTCACTGGAAAAGACCCTGATGCTGGAGAAGATTGAAGACAGGAGAAGGGGACGACAGAGGATGAGATGGTTGGATGGCATCACCAACTTAATGGACTTGTTTTGAGCAAGCTCCTGGAGATGGTGATGGACAGGGAATCCTGGCATGCTGTATAGTCTATGGGGTCGCAAAGAGTTGGACACAACTGAGGGACTGACCTGAACTAATTGCTCTTCTGCTTTCCTAGTGATATTGAAGGTATTTCCAATAAGCCAACCATTTACTCCAGAAACTGTTAGAGAGTCAGTATTCTGGATTGGATTTTGGAAATGTTTAGAACAGCAGCAGTGAAGGGGTCCAGACACCCCTTCAGTGTCCTTGGGATTGATCTTTCTATGGTGATAGCAATAAATATAATTGGTGTGCATTTCAAATAGTTCACCTGCTTCATGGCCATTGGTAGAAATCTTGTAATTCAGTCATTTTCCCCCTTGTCCAACTCTTGGGTATAAGCCCCACAAACTTATTGAGTATACTGTTGTGGAATTTGGGTGGTGAGTATTAATGTCTTCCAACGTATTTTATATAACAATAACTCTTTAATACTTGTGACTATATTTGTCTTTTGACATTTAGATTCCTCTAGGTTGATATTTCTCTCTCTCAAACCCTCTGTTAGGTAATTTTGACTCCTTTTTGGAAACATATCAAGTATAACATCTTGTTGGGTGAACTAAGTTCTAAGGAATATTCTTAATAACTGAATTTTCTAACTAAATAAAAGAGGTTCTGTTTCCTACCACTGTCTTTATTGTTCTGCTGTGCTAGGAACACAGGGGAATACTTAATACTGTATTAAATATAAACAGGTCATCTGCTGTGCAAGGTCTCAATTCAGTTTTCAACTTCTTCATTTTCCACCACTTTTCTATGGATACTCTATGCTCAAATATAACTAGTCAGTTTCATTTCCAAGTTACCAACACTTCCTCATCCCATGTAGCTTCAGTCACAATTCCTTTTATCACTAATATTTTCTCTGTATCTGAACAAATAAAATTTTCACTCATCTTTCAAGACCTATTTCAAATGCTGTCTCATTTCAAAAGCTTTTCTAAAAACCATTTGTTTTAGTGTTTTTTTAATTATGGAGATGACATATGTTCATTGTAGGAAATCTAGATTACAGAGAGTACAGAAAGTAAAAAAAAGAAAATTAAAATCACCTTTCATTTTACCTCTAAGATATATACAGATAGTCATTTTTTCATATTATTCCCCCTATTGTATATGTATTTTAATAAAATTAACCTGGCATCATACTCTATTTCTGCATCTCTATTCCTGCCTTGAAAATAGATTCATCAGTACCATTTTTCTAGATTCCATATATACATGTTGCTGCTAAGTCGCTTCAGTCGTGTCCGACTCTGAAGTCGTGTCCCACCAGGCTCCGCTGTCCCTGGGATTCTCCAGGCAAGAACACTGGAGTGGGTTGCCATTTCCTTCTCCAGTGCATGAAAGTGAAAAGTGAAGGTGAAGTTGCTCAGTCATGCCCGACTCTTAGCGACCCCATGGACTGCAGCCCACCAGGCTCCTCCATCCATGGGATTTTCCAGGCAAGAGTACTGGAGTGCGGGTGCCATTGCCTTCTCCGATATATGTGTTAATATATGATATTTTATTTTCTCTTTCTGATTTACTTTGTATAACAGGATCTAGGTTTGTCCACCTCAGTTCAAGTGACCCAGAGTCATTCCTTTTTATGGCTGAGTAACATTCCATTGTATATACACCACAACTTCTTTATCCATTCATCTATCAGTGAACATCTGGACACAGCAGGGGAAGGAGAGGGTGGGGCAAATTGAGAGAGTAACGTTGAAATATATACTTTACCATGTGTGAAATAGATAGCTAGTGGGAAGTTGCTGTATAATACAGGGAACTGAACTCAACCTGGTGCTCTGTGATGACCCAGAGGGGTGGGAGGCGGGTAGGGTGGGAGGGAGGCGGAAATATATGTATACTCATGGCTGATTCACTTTGTTGAATGGCAGAAACTAGCAACACTATAAAGCAATTATCCTCCAATTAAACATATAAAAATGCATGAGAAAAAAAAAGAATTACACTGTGTATGCTATTTTGTAATCTGCTCTTTCAATATTGACTTTATTTTTTTAGGGCAGTTTTAGGTTCATAATAAAATTGGGCATAGAGTACAGAGATTTCCAGTATGCTCCCTGCCTCCATATATGCATAACCTCCCGCATTATCCACATCCCCCACCAGAGTGGTCCATAGTTTGCAATTCAGTCTTGGTGTTGGGCAAACATATAATGACATGTATCATTATTATGGTATCATACCTAGTATTTCCACTACCCTAAAAAGCCTCTGTTTCCATCTATTCATCTCTCCCATTGCCCTCTCACCCCTAACGTCTGGCAATCACTGATTTTTTTTTATTGCCTCCATAGTGTTGCCTTTTCCAAATGTCATACAGTTGGAATCATACAGTATGTAGTCTTTTCAGATTGACTTCTTTCACTTGTAATATGCGCTTAAGTTTCCTTCATGTCTTTTCATGCCTTGATAACTCATTTTTTTGGTGTTGAGTAATATCCCATCATCTGCATGTATCACAGTTTATCTATTCACCTATTGAAGGATATCTTGATTGCTTCCAAATTTTGGCAGTTATAAGTGCAGCTGCTGTAAGTATCCATCTGCTGGTTTTTGTGTGGAGACAAGTTTTCAAGTCTTTTGGATCTTATAAAAAGAATATGTTTAATATTGTTTGAAATTGCAAAACTGTCTTCTAAAGGGGCTGTGAAAATGAAAGTCATTCAGTCGTGTCCGACTCTTTTCGACCCCATGGACTGTAGTCCATGGAATTCTCCAGGCCAGAATAAAGAGGCTATACTATACCATTATATATTCCTACTAGCAATGAATGAGAATTCCTGTTGCTCCACACCCTCAACATCATTTAATGGTATTGGTGTTACAAATTTTGGTCATTCTAATAGGTGCATAGTGGTATTTGATTGTTGTTTTAATTTGCATTTCCCTGATGAGTGACATATGATGGGGAATATCTTTTCATATGCTCATTTGCCATATGTGAACCTTCTTTAGTGAGGTATGTATTATGGTCTTTGTCTCATTTTTAATGTGGTTGGTTGTTTTCTTATTGTTGAATTCAAAGAGTTCTTTATTTTTGGATGTGTCCTTTGCAGATATTTTTCCCAGTCTGTCACTTATATCTCTTCTCTTGACATTTTCTTTCACAGAACAGAAGTTTTTAGTTTTAAAGAAGTTCAGCTTATCAATTATTTCTTTCATGAATCATGCCTCTGATGTTTTATCTAAGAAGTCATTCTTACATTCAAGGTTATCTAGATGTTCTTGTATGTTACCTCCTAGGAGTTTCATAGATCTGTATTTTACATTTAGGTCTGTTATCCATTTTGAATTTATTTTTGTAAAGGGGGTAAGGTCTAGATTCAGTTTTTTGGTGTTTTTTTTTTTTCGCAGGAGATGTCAAATTGTTCTCATACCATTTGTGGAAAAACTGTTTTTCCCCAATTCTGTCCTTTGCTCCTTTGTTAAAGATCAGTTGACTGTATTTATGGGGTCTATTTCTAGACTCATTATTCTGTTCCATTTATCTATTTGCCTATACTTTTGTCAATGCCACATTGCCTTGATTATCATAGTTTTATGTGCTGTGCTGTGCTAAGTCACTGCTGCTGCTGCTGCTGCTAAGTCGATTCAGTCGTGTCTGACTCTGTGCGACCCCATAGACGGCAGCCCACTAGGCTTCTCTGTTCCTGGAATTCTCCAGGCAAGAACACTGGAGTGGGTTGCCATTTCCTTCTCCAGTGCATGAAAGTGAAAAGTGAAGGTGAAGTAGCTCAGTTGTGCCCGACTCTTAGCGACCCCATGGACTGCAGCCTACCAGGCTCCTCCATCCATGGGATTTTCCAGGCAAGAGTACTGGAGTGGGGTGCCATTGCCTTCTCCTAAGTCACTGCAGTCATGTCCAATTCTGTGCAAACATATGGACTGAAGCCCACCAGGCTCTTCTGTTCATGGGATTCTCTAGGCAAGAATACTGGAGTGGTTTGCCATACTCTCCTCTAGGGGATCTTCCTGACCCAGGGATTAAACTCATGTCTCTAATGTCTCCCTGAATTGGCAGGTGGGTTCTTTACCACTAGGGTCACCTGGGAAGCCCCCACCATAGCTTTATAGTAAGTCTTAAAGTCAGTTAGTGTTCATCATCCAACTTTGTTCTTCTCAGTCAATATTGCATTGGTGATTCTGGATTTTTTTTCTTCTCCATTTAAACTTGAGGATCAATTTATTGACAAAATAAATTGCTGGGATTTTGGTTAGGATTACACTGAATCTATAGATCAAATAGAGAAGAACTGACATCTTGAAACTGTTGAGTCTTCCAAGCCAAGAACATGGAATATCTCTCCATTTATTTAGTTCTTACTGGATTTTGTTCATCAGTTTTGTGGCTTTCCTCATTTAGATCTTATACATATTTTGTTGGATTTGTATTTAAGTATTTCATTTTGGGAGATGCTAATATAAGTGGTATTGTGTTTTAAATTTCAAATTCCACTGTTCATTGCTGGTATATAGTCTTATTCACTGGACCACCAGGGAAGCCCTTATAATTCTTTCTATATATTGTTGGGTTTGATTTGCCAGTCTATGAGCAATTATGATTTTATCTGGCAGAATATCTGTGGAGCTAGAATGGGTATAACCAATGGGTGACCAATTTACGACTTCATGAATATTGAGTGACGAGTTTTCATCATGTATATGTTTAGTGACAGTTTCAATACCTCATGTATGTTTAATGTTTAGTGACAATTTTAGTGTTTACTCAGCATTTCTATCCCTTCCTATGTTCAACACATCTGTATATTTTATTTATGCCTAAAATGATCCTTGGGTCAGGAAGATCCCCTGGAGAAGGAAATGGCAACCCATGCCAGCATTCTTGCCTGAAAAATTCCACGGACAGTGGAACCTGTTGGGCTACAGTCCCTAGAGTCACAGAGTTGGACACTACTGAGTGATTAAGCACACACAATGTCTCATAAGTTACTTATCTGTACTTAGCACATATTACAAATTCACCTAAGCCATTTGATTTCTCATTTTCTGTAGCAGAATTGAAATTCTCAAATAAAACAACAAATGCACATTACTAATTTAAAGTTTAAAATTGATAAAATTGTGTTGATTAACTTTTTTGATCCACTGTAGCACTTAGGTGTTCAAACATCCCCATTCAGTGTTCCACAGGAGCCTGGGACAGTCATTAATAAGCCATCGAATTAATAATAAAAAATTGAGGGAGCATAGTGAGGTATTTTACAATTCTGTAAAATCATTCTGAACTTCACTCTTGTGGCACTGAAATTATTCAATAGTTTTAAAAGATAGGACTGGGTATGCACTTATCTTAGGACCCTCCGTGGAAATTGTTTTTGTTTTTTAAAAGCAAGATTTCTTATATGAATTTATTCTCTTATCAATCAAATCCTTTAAAATTGATCTGCAGAAAAAATTATTTTGGCATATTTTTAAACCCCATTGTGCCCAAGACAGTACTTTCTGACAAGGAGGAATTTTTTTCCTGTGGTTAGATTCTGGTTAATTGAGACTTTGCTATTCAGCTAATGGCTGTCATTTCAGATACAGTTGTACTAGAGGGTCTGTGTTTGAGGTACAGATTCTCTGGCTTTAGGTACAGGACAATAAGGATCGTAAAATTTCATAGAAAATTGAAGTTGCTGAATCACAGTCACCCACTTCTTTAGCCATTGTTCTCAGTTTCTTACCTAATCTAGGTTTTGTAGTGAAAGTGAAAGTATTAGTCACTAAATTGTGTCCAGCTCTCTGCAACCCCATGGACTGTAGCCCACCAAGTTCCTCTGTCCATGGGATTCTCCAGGCAAGAGTACTGGAGTGGGTAGTCATTCCCTTCTCCAGGGGATCTTCCCAACCCAGGGATCGAATCCTGGCCTCGTGCATTGCCTGTGGATTCTTCACCGTCTGAGCCACCAGGAAAGCCATGATACAGGGTTTAATACAAGCTGTTTCAAAGAGGAGAGTAAGGAGATAAAGTTTAACCTCATCTAGCTTTCCTGTAAAAATTGATATGTGGAGAGGCCAGAAGCATGAGCAAGGGACACAAACAGAAGGAATATTCTACCCACCGGAGGTTCTACTCTCAGAATGTCCTGTGTTCATTTAACAGACAGGGAACCAGAAATGAAGGACCCAGCACACTCGGTGAAATAATTACTTAGGGCTCATAGAGTTATAGGCAGTAGAGGGGCAGGGATTTGGCCAGCAGTGTGATTTTTGCATAAAACAAACATGTATTCATGTCATGGATAGCACTTTCAGTAAGCTGGCATGGCAGTTTACCCAAACTTTTCTCTCTCATGGCTGGGTCTATGACAGACAAAAGTTGAAGAACCATTTATCATGTATAGAAAACCAAATATCGTTTTTTTTTTTGCTTCTCACACATTATTATTAAGGATATCCTTTTATTAATGCTTAGGGGAATATCAGAATAATTTTGAATGGTTTAGTTCAGACTAGATTATTCCAGTTTATGTCATTTGACATGCTCAGATAAGTGTATTTAATTAAGGCAAATTCACTTATTTATAAAAAGACTCCACATTCAGTAATCAAAATGAAGAGTAAGATATTATGGATAAGAAAATCTCCTATCCAAGTAGAAGAATGTTACTGTATTGAAACAGCAAGATATATTATAGGAACTTTAGTTTTCTATAACATTTCCTGACAAAGATTCCTGAACTGTAACTTAAAATCGACTTTTTGAGGGAATTTTCCATTTAGAGTGGATTTAAAAATCATAGGTATAATATAGGGTAGCAGTTCTAAGAAATTATTGAATAGCAAAGAATAAATGAATCCTGTTCCCTAGGCAACCACATGGAGGGTTATAACATCCCTCATGCTCGTGAAATGAAGTTTAAAGTTGCTACTATTTTGGGTTTTGGCTTCCTCTGAAAATGGCTTTTATGCCTTGAAATTTTTTTATATATAATGAAGTTTGAGCCCGTTCCAACTCTTCTCTCTGTAACATTAAGCTTGTGTATAACAGCCTATCTATCCTTTGATCTCAGCACGTGTGGCTATAAGAGGAATGGTCACCCTGGAAATCAGATCAGCTTGGGGGATGGAAAGTCGTACCATGAGAAGTGAGGGTAGAGCAGAGTAATTTCTAGCCATTCGGTAGGCTTTCATAATTTCAGGGAGAAAAGTGCTCTGGGGTTTTCTGATTCACACAATCTTTTATGGCTTTTTTAAGCTAACATGTTATAGGGCACTCAGCTTTTTTTAGGAAAAAAAACATTGTAATGTTGAGATGGGTGCATTTCTGATTTTTTCAGTAGGTTTTTTGTGTGAGTGCCCAGTGCGTTCTATTTGGGCATTTTATCTTCTATGTGAGTCTCCCAATGTTGACATCCTTTCTCATCTGTCACTCTTCTTCCAACCCTTTTCCTCCTTGCCCTCTTGCCCTGATTCAGTTTGTTTTTTAATGACTGCTTTTCACCATACCAAAAGTGTATATACTGAGTGATTGTGATCTTCTGAGCACTGACCCTCTAGGGAAGGTACACTGCGAAATCCCTGCATAGGAGCCTGGTGTGGGCAACATTTTAGAAATGGGAGGTCTGGTTGCTGACACCATCTCTTCCATCTGGTGGGGCTGGTGGGGTCTAGTGACCCAGAAAGTCCAAGGGACTTCAGGAATGCCTTCCAATAAAAAATATCTCCTCAGTACATTCTGCTAGTTAGATTCACTTGAGTTAATTAGCTAATCTTTTAAAAAGGCATCTCTCTCTGTAAGACTGAGCCTATTCTTGTCCAAACATCAACGTCTTAAATCATATAATCTTATTTGTTTCTCAAGTAGGTGTCTCATAATTCTTGACTGAGGGAGTGGAAGTTGGCCCAGATCGAAAAATAGGAAATTTTTGTTTCTGGTTTGGTGAATGTTCTGTAGTAAAGCGCTTTGTCCAGCCTGAGGGCATTTGAGAGTGAATGCTGTGGGTGTGAAGTTATAGGAGGTGAAAGAGGAAAGCAGGAGGAGGGCAGGAAGGAGAAATACTTAGGTATAGATCTCCTTTGTCATTTCGATTGAGGCTGTAGATGTGCCCACCAGAAATTTCTTAGCATGCTTTCCTTGTGCAAGGCAGCCATATGTTGTTAATGCTTGTTATGTGCTAAGTAAGCACTCTGAAATATTTTGTATTCCATGCCACAGACAAAGAAAGCCTGGATTTTTGTTGTTGTAGTTTACTTTTGTTGGATACTATTGAACACTTTTTAGGTATTCACTAAACCCTTTTTGAGGCTTTCCTGTAAATCGGGAAATGAACCAATGAAGGGCAGCAATGATGAGGGTCCTTGTCCTTCATTGTCTCTAGGAGAAGACGAACATTTGTGCAAAAATTGTCTAGAAATGTGCTAAGTGCTAACGCAAGAGAAGCATAGCTCCTTTTTGTTGGGGGTTCAGCTCCAGGTACATGGAATACAGGGTTTCCCTGGTGGCTCAGCAGTAAAGACTCTGCCTGCAATGCAGGAGCCACAAGAGACTCAGGTTTGATTCCTGGGTCAGGAAGATCCCTTGAAGGAGGGCATGGCAGCCCACTCCAGTATTCTTGCCTGGAGAATCCCATGAATAGAGGAACCTGGCAGACTATAGCCCACAGGGTCACAAAGAGCCAGACACGACTGAAGCAACTTAGCACACACACATGCAGGGAGATCACAGAAGAGATGATATTTTAGCTGGCTCTTGGAAGTTGAACGGGGAGTTGTCAGAGGTAGGAGAGAGGGGAAATAATATTTACAAGGCTGGAGACTTGAGAAAGAGAATTGTGAATTGCAAAAAGGTAAATAAAATCAGCAGGGCTGGCACAAAAGGTGATCTGCGGAGAGAAGGAAGATGTGAGGCATAAAAAAGAAGTTAGGTCCAGGCTGTGAGGGACCTCAGTTCAGTTCAGTTCATTTCAGTCGCTCAGTTGTGTCCGACTCTTTGCGACCCCATGAATTGCAGCATGCCAGGCTACCCTGTCCATCACCAACTCCCAGAGTTCACTCAGACTCATGTCCATCGAGTCAGTGATGCCATCCAGCCATCTCATCCTCTGTCGTCCCCTTCTCCTCCTGCCCCCAATCCCTCGCCGCAGTGAGCCCTATAAAGAAGGCTGGATTTCATTTTATAGGTATAGGGAGCCAGCAGATGCCCTGAAACAGGGTACTTAAATAATTAGGTTTTAAGTTAGGCAGATAATTCTGGAAACATTGTGGAAGGTGGACAGTTCAAGGCTGCGATCTCTTGAGAGTAACCATAGTTAATTGGAAATATTAGGCAAGCAAGTATTAAAAAGATTAAGAGTCAGTGTTGGTGAAGGTGACATCAGTCAGCCTTGGCATTTTAGCAATAGTTATCACATCTATCAGTCTCTACCAAAACTTAACTGTGGGCAGGAATAAGGAACTTTTACTTTTTGTTTTATACATTTCTGTCCCAGCTGCATTTTAAACAACCACTCTAATAAAACAAAAATTAAAAAAAAAAGTCAAATCCTACTGCACTAAAATAAAGCGACAGCACAAAACATTTTGAAACTCTATTTAATAATTCATTTTAAAAGAAATATTCATTACTAAAACATTTTAAAGTTGCTCTGGGGCTTGCTATAAACAAATTTGAACTAGGTTTTTGTCTGTGAAGAAAAGAGAAATAAGTCACATTACCCAGAAATAATGAAAGTTGGTTTTGCATTATCAACAACTTATTATTTTCCTCCAGGGATCTGACTAATCTAGATTATAGATAACTCAAAATAAATATTTGATATTTAGCTATGAAGTATGTACTTATAACTGCTTTTGAATGTGAGTTTTAAAATTACCCCATAGATAACTAGGAACTGACTTCAAAAAACATAGAAACTATATAGATTTTTTTTACAATAAACTATGGTCTCTCTTTTCTTGATCCTTCCCTGTAATTTTTTTTTTCAATTTCAGAAGTATCTGGGTGACAACTTCTAGCATATAGATCAAGAAGCTCACAATTGATATATTAATAGTTTATCATTCTCAGTTTTTTAAAACAACAAATTAAGGATATATGCTCTTAACTAAAGACTTTAAGAAGCTGTTTTCAGCATGAATTTATTAAACAGCCAGTCACTAAGGAACTCAACTGAATTTGGTGATGTACTTTAAAAGAACCAAGATGGTACTGCTCTTTCTCCTCTTATAAGAAACAAGACAATTAGACTACCTTTGTCTCCATTTAAGCATGTGTGGAAAACACTGGTATGAGGATCACTAGTAACTGAAGGAATTTGAACTTGCTAAGTAAAATGTTTTTGTAAGAGTTTCGGTTTTCCAGCAAGTTTACATGTTATTACTACATTATTCAGAGAAGTAGCCAGTAGGCTGTCATTCTGTTAACATGATTCAGATCTGTCCTTGATGCCTGAAATATATCTGCCTGAAACCACCCACTTTCTGAAATATAGAGCATCCATTTTAGGGAAGTTGTTCATGGCTACAGGTTAACAAGAGACCAGCCGCCAAGCTCTACAAGTGGTGTACACACATTAGGTAAATGGCACCCTTTCTTTTGTTTCTATTGAAAAAATGCCATCTGGAAAGCTCCTCCAGCTCTGATAAAACTGCATTGCCTCGTGGCTGAAAAAAAGATGAATAAGAGGATAGAGAATCCTAGGAACTTCGTTTTTGAAAAGTATAAAAACAGCCACCACTGAAATCAGGCAAGATGATGAAGTCCCTCGCTGACAGCCCGTAAAACTTTCATGATTCCTTCCACTCTGTCTGTGCTGGGTCAACACACAGGCTTAGAAAAAATCTATTGTATGTATCGATCTCTTTGATTCGGTTGGAAGTGTATAGATTTGGGTGATCTTCAAAGATGATCATCTATCAAATGTCCCACATGTCTATTGATAGCAAACAAAGTACTAAAGGCATCTTTTCACTTTGACTACTGGACAGCCATTCTACTGTTTTTCTTGTAGTGTGACTGAGAAATAAAAAAAGATTTTAGGGCTGTTAGAAAGGAGAAATCTCAAGTAGAAGTCCTCTACAAGGCACACGGCAGTTGGAGGATTAAGCTGAGTCTCCTCTCTCCGCTCCTTCTCCTTCACATCCTCTTCTTTTGCCTCCTCCTTGTCAAATAAATGAGGCTCTTACAACTTTTATCTTGATAAAAGTTTAAATGACTCATCCACTCCTCTATAAGTGCCATGTCCCTTCCTTTCTTTTGAATTTGCAATCTTTCCTGCTTGTGTAATTCAGAGATTGCCTGATGTAATCAGTAGACATTGTAAAACATGAAAAAATACAGATTTCTTACTAAACTCATATTAGCATGAAAAGATAATGACAATTCTTTTTTTTCAGTAAGGTCAGCTCTCATCACATAACTCTGTGGAGGGTAAACTGAATGGGTGCATCTTCACTTCTATGGTGCAAAAAGTCTCAAGACAGCCCACTGAATTATGCCTAAGAAAAGTTTGGGCTATTTGCAGGTGTCGCTAGAATGTTCCAGTCAAACTGTTGAAATGATCTTTGCCTGAAAAAAAAGGGGCTCCATACATGAGGATTAAGCAGATGGTCTTTTAAAGCGAAACAAAAACAAAAACTCCCCATTAAAAACAGATTTCAGAATTATATGTACTGTTTGATCTCAATTCTTTTCTCAGAAATTTGACCAAAAAGTATATAGTTAATTCCACCTCAGATTGGGTTTTTGAACATTTTTTTCTTCTTTATATCTTTCTATACTTCCCCAGTTTTTAACAATTGCATGTCTTATTTTTATAAACACAAACAAACAGCATCCCAAATTATTGTCCTCTAGATAATGGAGAGGCTTGAGGTAGATGGAATATCATATATTTGTTTCTTGGCATATTAGGGTTCAAATAATTTTTTTGGACAACTTAACATGTGACATGGTATTGGCTGTAGACCTGGACCTTTTGACCGGACCTGAACCTGAAATTAAGAATTAAAGGGAATTCACAACCCTTCTTTGGTGTGGAGGGGAAGAATTAATGGGAGGAAATCCCTCTTCAGCAGGAGCAGCAGTCCAGTGGCTGTTGTTTCAGCCTCCACAAATGCAAATGGTGGTTTTCTTCTTATTATGTATTTATATTAATTTGTATGGAACCTTATAAAACATGAAGTGGCAAAGAAAATGCCTTAGCCCTAAGTTATGCCTTTTGGTCTTGTAAAAGTTATTAAATGAATATAATTACACTGTTATTATTCTAGAAAAATACATGGAACAAAGGGGAGAGGGCACTAGTTCTAATGATAAAATAAGCTGCAACTGCTAAAATGTGGGTGCTTTGGCTAAAGGCAGGCCTAATTGCTGTCTTTGGTGGCTCAGACGGTAAAGAATCCACCTACACTGTAGGAGACCTGGGTTCGATCCCTGGGTTGGGAAGATCCCCCGGAGAAGGAAATAGCTACCCACTCCAGTGTTCTTCCCTGGAGAATTCCATGGACAGAGGAGTCTGGTGGGCTACAGTCCATAGGGTTGCAAAGAGTCAGACATGACTGAACAACTAACACTTTCTCTTCACCCCCAAGAATGGCAGCAGGGGGACCATACACTTGCTGGGAGCTCAACAAAGATGTATTAGATTAATAAGCACTCCGTATGTGGTTTCCTCCCATCTGTCATTTTTGCAAGTTCAGTTCAGTTCAGTTGCTCAGTCGTGTCTGACTCTTTGCAACCCCATGGACTGCAGCAAACCAGGCTTCCTTGTCCTTCACCAACTCCCAGAGCTTGCTCACACTCAAGTCCATCAAGTCTGTGATGCCATCCAGCCATCTCATCCTCTGTCATCCCCTTCTCCTCCTGCCTTCATTCTTTCTCAGCATCAGGGTCTTTTCCAGTGCGTCAGTTCTTCCATTCAGGTGTCAAAAGGATTGGAGCTTCAGCTTCAGCATCAGTCCTTCCAGTGAATATTCAGGACTGATTTCCTTTAGGATTGACTGGTTAGATCTCCTTGCAGTCCAAGGGACTCTCAAGAGTCTTCTCCAACACCATAGTTCAAAAGCATCAATTCTTTCAAAAGCTCAGCTTTCTTTATGGTCCAACTCTCACATCCATACATGACTACTGGAAAAACCATAGCTTTGACTAGACAGATGTTTGTCAGCAGAGTAATGTCTCTACTTTTTAATATGCTGTCTAGGTTGGTCATAGCTTTTCTTCCAAGGAGCAATTGTCTTTTAATTTCATGGCTGCAGTCACCATCTGCAGTGATTTTGGAGCCCAGAAAAATAAAGTCTGACACTGTTTCCATTGCTTCCCCATCTATTTGCCATGAAGTGATGGGACCAGATGCCATGATCTTAGTTTTCTGAATGTTGAGTTTTAAGCCAACTTTTTCACTCTCCTCTTTCACTTCCATCAAGAGGCTCTTTAGTTCTTCTTTGCTTTCTGCCATAAGGGTGCTGTCATCTGGATATCTGGGTTTATTGATATTTCTCCTAGCAATCTTGATTCCAGCTTGTGCTTCATCCAGTCCAGCATTTTGCATGATGTACTCTGCAGATAAGCTAAACAAACAGAGTGACAATATAGAGCCTTGACATACTACTTTCCCTATTTAGAACCAATGTGTTGTTCCATGTCTGGTTCTAACTGTTGCTTCCTGACCTGAATACAGATTTCTCAGGAGGCAGGTAAGGTGGTCTGGTATTCCCATCCCTTTAACGATTTTCCAGTTTGTTGTGATCAACATAGTCAAGGGTTTGGGCATAGTCAATGAAGTTGAAGGTGATATTTTTCTAGAATTTTCTTGCTTTTTCTATGATCCAATGAATGTTGGCAATTTGATCTCTGGTTCCTCTACCTTTTCTAAATCCAGCTTGAACATCTGGAAGTTCTCTGTTCAAGTACTGTTGAAGCCTGGCTTGGAGAATTTTGAGCATTACTTTGCTAGCGTGTGAGATGAATGCAGTTGTGCAGTAGTTTGAACATTCTTTGGGACTGGGATGAAAACTGACATTTTCCAGTCCTGTGGCCACTGCTGAGTTTTCCAAATTTGCTGGCATATTGAGTGCAGCACTTCCACAGCATCATCTCTTAGGATTTGAAATAGCTCGGCTGGAATTCCATCACCTCCACTAGCTTTGTTCACAGTGATGCTTCCTAAGGCCCAGTCGACTTCACAGGCCAGGATGTCTTGTTCTAGGTGACTAATCACAATGTCGTGGTTATCTGGGTCATTAAGATCTTTTTTGTATAGATCTTCTGTTATTCTTGTCACCTCTTAATATCTCCTGCTTCTGTTAGGTCCATACCATTTCTGACCTTTATTGTGCCCATCTTCGCATGAAATGTCCCCTTGGTATCTCTAATCTTCTTGAAGAGATCTCTAGTCTTTCCCATTCTGTTGTTTTCCTCTATTTCTTTGCATTGATCCCTGAGGAAGGCTTTCTTATCTCTTCTGGCTATTCTTTGGAACTCTGCATTCATATGGATATCTTTCCTTTTCTCCTTTTCCTTTAGCTTCTCTTCTTTTCTTGGCTATTTGTAAGGCCTCCTCAGACAACCATTTTGCCTTTTTGCATTTCTTTTTCTTGGAGATGGTCTTGATCACTGCCTCATGTACAATGTCATGAACCTTCATCCATAGTTATTCTGTCAGTCAGATCTAATCCCTTGAATCTGTTTGTCACTTCTACTGTATAATCATAAGGGATTTGATTTAGGTCATACCTGAGTGGTCTAGTAATTTCCCCTACTTTCTTCAATTTAAGCCTGAATTTGGCAGTAAGGAGTTCATGATCTGAGCCACAGTCAGCTCCTGGTCTTGTTTTTGCTGACTGTATAGAGTTTCTCCATCTTTGGCTGCAAAGAATATAGTCAATCTGATTTTGGTATTGATCATCTGGTGATGTCCATGTGTAGAGTCTTCTCTTGTGTGGTTGGAAGAGGGTGTTTGCTATGACCAGTGTGTTCTCTTGGCAAAACTCTGTTAGCTGTTGCCTTGCTTCATTTTGTACTCCAAGGCCAAATTTACCTGTTACTCCAGGTCGTTCTTGCAAAGGGAAGTGTAAATCTCTCTCCACAGTATCATATTTAGTGCTTGGTTTCCTTAATATTGTGAGGGTATAACAATATGGTGTTAAGAATGCCTGTTTTTGATGAGAGACCCAGTTAGATTCCTGATTCTACCACTTACTAGCTGTGTGCCTTGGGTTTAACTTCTCTGAGTCTCGGAACTCAAATTTCTATGGAAACTGCTTGGATTTGGTTTTGGCTTTACTCCTTACAAATTGTGTGACCTACCTACATCTCAGTTTTCCCATATGTAACATGAAGATAATCAAATGCTTATTTCATTTGTGTTGGGGATGAGTTGGGGGCATTGCATGAGAAGTGCTTAGCATGCTGCTTGGGTGGGCACATAGTAAGTGCTTAATTAAAGTTGGCTATTACTTTTTTTTGTTACCAATAGATACAAGATAGAAAGCTGTGTTTTGAGGGATGGCACATCTAAGGCAAATGTTATGGGCTTTTAAATAATATCCAGTAAGAACCAATGAATGATTATTTCTACATTGTTATGTTAACATTTTCCCTAAGATGAAGCTTTAGATGCAATCTATATCTGAATATCTAGCAGATTTCTTTGGGTATTTTAGGGGCAATTTCCATACGTGATGGTTGGCACTGATATTTCTATGTATAAAGTTTTTTTCTCCCCTTATTGTAATTGCTACATAAATTTAGCAGGAGGTTCAAAACTGATACTGCTTGAATTTTTTTCTTGTAAGTTTTTACAAAACGTTTTCATTTTTTCCTTTATTTTCTGGCTTTTAGCTATACATGTATTTATAGTTTGTTATCACTTAATCCTCTCTTTTCGCTTGAGTTGAGACCTGTACATGTATCTTGATTATAAGGAGAAGTGATTTTTCTTAATTCTGTATTTGCAATTTCATATTCTTTTTTTAAAGAGGGTCCTCAAATAAAACACGCTTCAAGCTTCACAAAACCTGATCTACCCTACTTATGTTACACTTGCTTTGCAGATGAAAGACTTGACACATTCAACTTAAAATTGCCTAAAGTGAATGTTATTATGGGAGCATTATAAGACTAAAGATACTTCATTTTCTTGTTCCATTTGTTGTTCAGTCACTCAGTCGTGTCTGACTCTTTGTAAGCCCATGGACTGCAGCACGTGAGGTTTCCCTGTCCTTCACCATCTCCTGAAGTTTGTTTAAACTCCTGTCCATTGAGTTGGTGATGCCATCCAACCATCTCATCCTCTGTTGTCCCCTTCTCTTCCTGCCTTCAGTCTTTCCTAGCATCAAGGTCTTTTCCAATGAGTCAGTTCTTCGTATCAGGTGGCCAAAATATTGGAGCTTCAGCTTCAGTATCAGTCCTTCCAATGAATATTCAGGACTGATTTCCTTTAGGATTGACTGGTTTGATCTCCTTGCAGTCCAAGAGACTCTTAAGAATCTTCTCCAACATCACAGTTCAAAAGCATCAAATCTTTATCTTCTTGTTCCACTTGAGGCCTGACTAAATTTTGCTTTCCTTCTTCAAGGAAAAGCATCTGTTCTTTCAGTAAAAACACACAGATGTGTAGAATTCATTGAATGGTCAAAATAAGTCAGTATCTGGCTTCTTATGCATATACTAGAATTTCAAATATATAGAATAGATAAAGAAGAGTGCTAACTTCATTAACATGACACCTCAAGCCTAGATTTGTTAAGGCTAAAGGAACTGACCAGTTGTGATTTTTGCAGATCTGTTTTGTTAATGCATTGTAACTTTCTGGGCTGAGAGAGGAAGGGAGAGTGCAGTGTAGTGGTCGTGAGAATTCTGAAAGGAGAGGAATTGCCATGGTTTTGGAGTGTAGGAGGAGGAAACAAGAAGGAAATAGGTAGGGGATCTACAGGAATAGTGGAGATTCCAGAATTAGAAAATTGCTTACTAACTCAGTAAGTGATGAATAAGTTAACTTCTAACAGGCATGGGTTGCTGGGCTGTTTCACTGCCACTAACTACTTCTTCACAGAAGACTTCAACTCTAAATAAAATTTCCAACAGGGGCAACAACAGCTAAGAATACCATAATAGGTTGAATATATTTAAAATTAGGTTAATTTACATGTGAAAAAATTATATTGGCTTAAACAGTAAGAAAATTGTCTTCCTCTCACATAAGAGAATTCTAGAGGTAGGTAGTACAGGTCTTGAATAGAGACTCCATAGTCCTCAGGTATCCAAACTTCATCCAGTTCGTCTTTCTTCTTAGGGTGTAATCCTTCTCCTCATGGTCCAGTATTGCTGCTGCAGCTCCAGCCACCATATACTCTATTCAAAAGGACAGAGGAAACACTAAGTACAGCCTTTTCCTTAGAGGGAACTTACTGGAAATCCCACATGACACTTTTACTTTTATCTCATTGGTCAGAATTTAGTCACATGGCCACACAGCCAAAAGAGAGACGAGGAAACATAGTCTTTTATCTGGGCAGCAATGTGATCAACTAGAAATCACAGTTTTGTTATTGAGAAAGAAGAATGAATAGTTATGTGGGCAAGTGATATCTCTGCCATGCTATAGTTCCCTTTAAATTAAACAATAGTATATGTTGCTATTTTTCTCTACTAAGAGGAAAGCATTTTATGGGATATGAATTTGTATTAATGTTCTTAGTGGTGAGCTGGTATTGATCAGAAGCAAATTTAGAAAACGCCAGACTGTGCTTTTCCGGGTACTTCTGGTGCAGAGTGATTCTTGGCAGAGAGAGATCTTGAGAGAAGAAAGGAATCATGCTTCTTTCTCAAATATTGTAGCAGTCATTAAATAAAACACTTCACTAGTCCTTAAGTCTCAAGGAAAGTGAAGCTTAGAGTTGTAGACTTGTTTCAAAGCTATATTAATGTTTGATGAATGTTAATGGGGATGTGTGTGTGTGTGTGTGTGTGTGTGTGTGTGTATGTATAATGTGTAGGTGTATCTAAGACTCAGAGCAGAGAGTGATGTTTGAAATGCAGACTATCTGCCGCTGATGAATTAATTTGTGATCTTGGACAAATCATTAGGCTTCAGTTTTCCTTGTCTAGAAAATGAGAAAGTTGGACCAGATGTTCACATATACCTACTAGCTCTAATCTTCCAGAACCTGGATCCTTGGAGGTCCCTGTAATCATTTGTCCATTCACCTATTCATCCACCTCTCTATGTATTCATTTTTTCAGCCATCCACCTATCATCTATTTTTGATAATGCCTGGTAGTGAACTAGAAGCTGAGGGTTCAAAAATAAATAAGTTCCCTGGTGGTCCAGTGGCTAAGACTCTGTGCTCCCAGTACAGGAGACCTGGGTTCGAGCTGTAGTCGGGGAACTAGATCGCACATGCTACAACTAAGAGTTTGCATGTCCCAGCTAAAGATCCTACAAGTTGCAACAAAGATCTAAATGCCACAGCTAAGACCCAGTGCAGCCAAATAAATAAATAAATATTTTTAAAATATACAAACTAAAGATTATAAAAAATTATAAAAAATAAGTTAATGGCTTCATGCAGCTTAGTGTTCAGTCTAGGGCATAAGAATTATACCTATTTTTCCCATTGTCAGATGGAAATGTAGTTGAAACTATTTTCAATTTCACCTGCCAATGTGCTATATAGGGATGATTCTTAACTATCATGTTTGAAATATCTCTGTATATTTCCTGTGTAAAACTTTAATTCTGTCCCTGAGTCATCTCCCAAACATAACTGCTATGGTGCAGACAAGGCATATTTTAATGTTAGATTAAACATGATAATGTTAACTGAGGGGAGGGGTGTGAAGGGATTATGGACTACATTAAGAATTGATCAAATTAATAGCTAACACCAAAGGAGCACATACTCTGTGTTAGGTGCTGTGCATGGTGAGTTATGTACATTTCTCCTTTAATCTCAAGAAAGCCCTGTAGTAGAAGTCCTGTTGTTTTCCTCTGATCCATGGGATAAGGCAACTGGCCTCAGAGGCAATGTCCCAGGAACTTCAGTTTTCAGAGAACAGTGCTCATGGGCATAAACACACATTTTTTTGTACACAGTTTCAAGGAGTTACAAGCCTCACCATCACCTTGATGATATGTTTAAGAGTCCCTGAGCTAACTGTATGCTAATTAAGAAAACAACTGGTGTTGGGAAAACAACATATACCTTCCCAGGCCAAAGATTACCAGTGTGTAGATACTTCCTGCATCTGCTTATGAGGTCAGTTCAGTTCAGCCACTCAGTTGTGTCCAACTCTTTGCGACCCCGTGGACTGCAGCACGCCAGGCCTCCCTGTCCATCACCAACTACATTACTCAAACTCATATCCATTGAGTCGGTGATACCATCCAACCATCTCATCCTCTGTTGTCCTCTTCTCCTCTTGCCTTCAGTCTTTCCCAGCATCAGGGTCTTTTCCAGTGAGTCACCTCTTCACATCAGGTGTCCAAAGAATTGGAGCTTCAGCTTTAGCATCAGTCCTTCCAATGAATATTCAGGACTGATTTCCTTTAGGATTGACTGGTTTGATCTCCTTGCAGTCCAAGAGACTCTCAAGAGTCTTCTCCCTCACCACAGTTAAAAAGCATCAGTTCTTTGGCGCTCAGCTTTCTTTATAGTCCAACTCTCACATCCATACATGACTACTGGAAAACCCATAGCTTTGACTAGATGGACCTTTGTCGGCAAAGTAATGTCTCTGCTTTTTAATATGATATCTAGGTTTGTCATAGCTTTTCTTTCAAGGAGCAAGTATCTTTTAATTACATGGCTGCAGTCACCATCTGCAGTGATTTTGGAGCCCAGGAAAATAAAGTCTCTCACTGTTTCCATTGTTTCTTCATCTATTTGCCATGAAATGATGGGACCAGATGCCATGATCTTAGTTGTGCTGAGGTCAAGTCCTTTGAAAACCATAAAAACTCAACCAATGTCATCAGCCAAGTCTAGTGATTCTCAGTGTTGTTTAATGGTTCTCAAAGTGTCATCCTTCAACCAGTGACATCACTGTCAGCTGGGATCCTGATGTGTTATCTAATGGTTCTCAAAGTGTCATCGTTCAGCCAGTGATATCACTATCAGCTGGGATCCTGATGAAAATGCAAACACTCAGGCCCCACTCCAGATCCACTGAATCAGAACTTGTATGTTCACAATCCCCCCTGCCCCCAGCTGATTCATGTGATGCTCACTTGATATATCTGATGCACATGATACTCTGAACAGTACTATCCAATAGAACTTTTTATCATCTTGGAAAGTCAGGCAGTTGCCTGGTGCTGTCCTTGTTGCCATCTGACTCGGTTCTGGGCCAGGTCCCTTTTTGCCACTTCAATCCTGCCTAAATTTGTTCTTGGTTCCTTTCTGTTGCATGTTACCAGTAGCCCTCTGACTATTTTTTTTTTATTGATGGATAATTGTTTTACAGAATTTTGTTGTTTTCTGTCAAACATCAACATGAATCCCTGCCGACTTCTTTACGTGTCACTGGCTCACCCATTTCTGTCCCTGACCTATGTTTCTGCTGCTACATGTTATCCCAGTCCAGAAGTTTCTCGCCCAGCAGCTTCAGGTTAGCTCCTTTGGAATAGGCTAGATATTTGACAAAAAAAGTCTTTGTAAATGTTTCCCTGAATTCCTTTAAAATTCATTTACAGAGTGTTGGTCCCAGTAGAGGTCACTTCTGTGAGCTCATTACTACATAAAATTATTCTTTTATTATTAGTTCAGAGTTGGTCCTACATTAGCTTAGAGGGACCCTTCATAGTTCCCGTACTATGCAGGGCAAGTCTTATCTCCCGTTTCTTAGTGGTAGCAGATATCCTGTAACGTTACATTTCTGCCAACCAGTGGTGATAATGGGGCCTGATTCAGTGTGTTTAAAGTCTAAGGCTCTTAAAGACATTTTTAATCCTCTTATTCATTTAAGATAGATTAATTTCTTCTATTTTTCTACAAAACAGGATCTTCCTTCTAATGTGTTTGTTCAGGTTTTAATTTTGTAGGTGCAGAGATATATCTTGCTTTAAGAAGATGCTATTTAAAAGCCTGAATTTGCCTTGCTTTAATCATTAAATAACTTTTCATAATTAAACTAAAAGAGGTTGTACTGATAAAATAATTTTAAAATTATGATTGAATATTGACCTAAACCACAGTGAGTATGGAGAATGAATACAGCATTTATTTTTAGGGTGGTAGGTAATTGCTGATAAATTAATTTTAAAATATGAAAATTTGTGAATTTTAATTTTAATTTAAAATATTAAAATTTGTAAATAACTCAGTGAGTAGTTAAATAAATAATAATTTTAAAAATACAGCCTAATTCCAAAACTCAATTTCCACACTCTTTTTCGGGAATCTGTCTTTTATAAACTGTGAGATATATGTGTAATTGCCATATACATAGTATATGATTCTGGCTTCAAAACCAGACTGCCCATGTTAAAAGCAAGCAGTTGTATTTGTAGGTCAGTTGTGGCACAAATGAAAGAAGTCTCTTGTTCTGTGTTAATTGGTTGATAAGCTGTATGGTTAATAATGACACTTTATTGGTGTTATGTAGTTTTGGCTTTTAGCCAGAGATTTTGATTAATATAATGATTAATTATGATGGTAATTATAAAGGATGGTAAGACACTTGCTCCTTGAAAGGAAAGCTATGACAAACCTAGACAGTGTCTTAAAAAGCAGAGACATCACTTTGCTGACAAAAGTCCGTATAGTCAAAGCTATGGTTTTTCCGGTAGTCATGTATGAACATGAAAGTTGGACCATAAAGAAGGCTGAACACTGAAAAGTTGATGCTTTCAAATTTTGGTGCTGGAAAAGACTCTTGAGAGTCCCTGGAGATCAAACCAGTTAGTCCTAAAGGAAGTCAACCCTGATATTCATAGGAAGGACTGCTACTGAAGCTGAAGCTCTAATACTTTGGCCACATGATGTAAAGAGCTGACTCATTGGTAAAGACCCTGATGCTGGGAAAAATTGAGGGCAGGAGGGGAAGCGGGTGACAGAGGATGAGGTTGGTTGGATGTTTTGATGACATCATTGACTTAATGAACATGAGTTTGAGCAAACTCTGGGAGATAGTGAAGGACAGGGAACCCTGGAATGCTGCAGTCCATGTGGTCATAAAGAGTCAGACATGACTGAACAACTGAACAACAATAAATAACCAGTTTGAAGCTTTAATGCACATTTTATGGGTGGAAAAGAGAATCTGTGTCCTTTTAAAGGTTTAATATGGAACAACAGGGAGCTTCCCAGGTGGCACTAGTGATAAATAAACATGCAGGAGACCCAGGTTCAATCCTTGGGTTGGGAAGAACCCCTGGAGGAGGGCAACCCATTCCAGTATTCTTGCCTAGAGAATGCCCATGGACAGAGGAGCCTGGTGGGCTATAGTCCATAGGGTTGCAAAGAGTCGAACATGACTGAAGTGATTTAGCATGCACACACACAGCACAATAGATAAAGCGTTTTTATTAAAATGTTTTAAATAAAACTTTATATAAAGACAGTTTAACATATACTTAGTTAAAATTGATTTGCTTGTGTTCTCTTCTTTAAATGGCATTTAGTTTTTTGTCTACTCTAGTGAATCAGCAGCAACAGTGAATCACTGGGACATAAAAGCATAGGTTTGTTTAGGAACGCTCCAGAGTATCCTGTAGCTTTAGGATAATATAAACAAGCCAGTGATGACCTAACTAATAACAGTGGAGGAGATTTTTGTGATGTGTCTGTCTGCACAGATTCCCAGTCTTAGCACAATCTGGTTTGTCCTCAGTTTCTCGAGAGCAGGAAAAGGAAGGGGCTACTGGTTAGTAAAATTATTAGAAGTGTAAACTGTGCCTATGTTTTGAACCTGCCAGTTCTCTTCTGGAAGTACTCTTATTCTAAGGAAAGAATTGAACATGCTTAAATATTTAGCTGCAAGTTTGTTGAACACCTCAGTTGACAACATCATCCAATTGGAAAGAACCTAAATGACCATCAGAAGGGGGATTTGATTAAGTAAATTAAACCAATATAAAAGTTGTTAAAAACACAAGTTATAGACAGAGTTTCCAAAAAAAATTTTTTTTTCTTAAGCAGGAAATCTCTTTATCAAGCACAAATGTGCAAAGGATTCTAAGCATATAAAAGAGAGAAAAGGGGAGCTGCTCCTGCTGAACCAAGGTGGAGGGTCTGTTCCTCCACCACATCTGCCTCAGTACTGCAAGGGCCTTGCTCACCTGCATCACATTCCTATGAAAGCTCCCAGAGACACTGTTTGAGAAAACATTTTAGATGAAAATGCATTGGCCTGAAAAAATATTCATAGTCTGTTACATTAAAAAGCAAATTTAAAACAGTATAATTCTAATTTTATAAACAGCATGTGTATCTGAACTAACTGTGTGTTTTGTGCGTGCATGTGTGTGTGTATGTTGAAGGCAAAGAAAAATGTTTAGCAAGAAATATACCAGGTGTTTTTAAACTGTAGATCACAGGTGTCTTGATTCCTTTTCTTTTTGCTTATCTGTAGCTTTAATTCTTGTATAATGATTTTGTACCTTTTTTAAAGTTTATTTAGTTTTGGTTGTGCTGGGTCTTCACTGATGTGCTCAGGCTTTCTCTAGTTGCGCTGAGCAGGGGCTACTCTTCCTTGTGGTGCACTGGCTTCTCACTGCAGTGGCTTCCCTTGTTGTGGAGCACAGGCTCTAGGCACGCGGGCTTCAGCTGATGCAGCTGGAGGGCTCTGGAGCGCAGGTTCAGTAGTTGTGCTGCGTGGGCGTTAGTTGCTTCAGGGCATGTGGGATCTTCTGGTGAAAAAGTGAATGTCTTAGTTGCTCAGTAGTGTCCAACTCTTTGCAACCCCATGGACTGTATCTTGCTTACCAGGCTCCTCTGTCCATGAAATTCTCTAGACAAGAATACTGGAGTGGATGGCTATTCCCTTCTCCAAGGGATCTTCCCAGACCAGGGATCAAACCCGTGTCCCCTACGTTGGCAAGTGGATTCCTATCCACTGTACCACTAGGGAAGTCCCGTACTGTTGTTGGTTTTTTTTAATAAGAAAATGTTTTTGGTTAAATATACATTAAAATCTAGAAGTCACAGCTTTGGAATATATACTATTTGACACTATGCAATTAACTTTTAACATTTCAAAAGATTTGCATAAATGGCACTTGGTCTCTGTGCGGGGGTGGGGGGGGGTGGGGGCGGCGCTCCGCAGAAAGAGAGGCAGTGGAATTTCCCTCAGCAAAGCTGAGAGGTCCCGAGGAGAGCTGAGCCTGCTGTCCACCAACCCAGCCCCTCAGCGAGCGAGACAATCAGACGCGACAGGGGTTCTGTTGGAGCAGTTCCGCTTTATTGCCACAAACTCTTGGTTTATATAGGCAAGCAGGGGGGTTTTGCTAGGGACTTTCCATAGTTGCACCAATCACGTTAAAGGTCAAATCATCATGTGCCTTCATTATAACAGGAGTCTATGGTGATCACGCTGCTGTCCACGTGCACGGAAATCAAGAGAGCCAATCAAAAACTTTAACATAGACCACGCCCCTATCTCTTCCGCCAGGCACCATCTTAGTTTCCCACGGCAAAACTAACCCATGTTTTTTTAAGGTTTCCCATTTAGGGCCCCACAGTCTCTGTTCTAGTTATCTCCTGCTACATTATGAGTCACCCGCAAAACTTAAGTTTTTTAAAACAACAGTAATTGATCTCTCCCAGTTTCTGGGGGTCAGTGTTTGGGGAGGGCTTTTCTAGGTGGTTCTGGCTCAGAGTCTCTTGTCAGGTTGCCGTTGGATGATGGTTGGAGAAACGGGTTGGTCAGGCATCACTCTCTGCAATTGATTCAGAGTCTCTTTTGTGTGGTCTCTCTGCAAGGGCTAGTTTGGACTCATAGCATGATGGCCTCAGGGCACTTGGACACTTTGCCTTGTGGCTGAAGTTTTTAAGAGAGAGAGAATCAGTGAACATAAGCCTGTGCTTGGAAATCATCACCTAGAGTCACTTCTCCCATACTTTAGTAGTCACTGGTCATGAGTCCATCAATATTCAAGGGCAGGATCACAGGACAGGATACATAATTGTGGGGCTGAGTACAAAGTGAAAGTGTAGGGTCGCTTGTTCAAAACGTATTAAGAAATTCAAGTCAGCAACAGTAGAGCATGAAACCAAATGTTGAGCCCTTCTAAGTGTGGGGCCTGATGTGACTATGCAGGTTGCCCACCCCAAGAAGCCATCCCTGGGGAGGGAACATCAACCTCATCTGTTGGTGAGAGGAAGGTTGAGGCCATATTGTAGAAAAGCATGTGAGATGGGATTTAATGGTGAGACCATCTTTGGAAAATAAAATCTGCCACAGTGTCTATGACTCGCCTTCAATTAATGTGAGGTGGCTCACATTTTTACCACCCAGCACTGGAGTTAGCTGTTAGTTATGGAGGAAGACAAACCTAGACAGTGTATTAAAAAGCAGAGACATCACTTTGCCAACAAAGGTCCATATAGTCAAAGCTATGGTTTTTCTAGTAGTCATGTATGGATGTGAGAGTTGGACCATAAAGGAGGCTGAGCGCTGAGGAACGGATACTTTCGAACTCTGGTGCTGAAGAAGACTCTTGAGAGTCCCTCGGACTGTAAGGAGAATGAACCAGTCAATCCTAAAGGAAATCAGTCCTGAATATTCATTGGAAGGACTGATGCTGAAGCTGAAGCTCCAATACTTTGGCCACCTGATGCGAAGAACTGTCTCATTGGAAAAGACCCTGATGCTGGGAAAGATTGAGGGCAAGAGGAGAAAGGGTGACAGAGGATGAGATGGTTGAATGGCATCACCGACTCAATAGACAAGTCTGAGCAAGCTCTGGGAGATGGCGAAGGACAGGGAAGCCTGGCGTGCCGTAGTCCATGGGGTCACAAAGGGTCAGACGTGACTGAGTGATTGAAAAACAAAACAATGGAGGAGAAACTGCTGGTCTTCTCCGGCAGCTGGCCTGCGTTAGCAATAACAGGGATGGATTTTAAAACTCTTTTTGAAGAGATACTGGTTGCCTCTAAATAGTGTACAGCAAAAGTACCTGTTTTATATCTGTTATGAACTGAATTGTTTCCCCACCAAAATTCACAGATTGAAGCGTTCACCCTCAATATGACTATGTTTGGTGACAGAGCCTTTAAAGAGGTAATTAAGGTTAGTTGAAGTTGTTAGAGTGGGCTGCTCTTCTTGTAAGAAGAGGAAGAGATAGCAGGAGTGCTCCTGATACAGAGGAGAGGACCATGTCCTTGTTGTCCATGTGAGGTCAGTGAGGAAGCAGCCATCAGCAAGCCATGGGGAGAGGCTTCCAGAGAAATCAAATCTGTTTACACTTTGATCCTGGACTTCCAGCCTCCAGAACTGTGAGAAAACAAATTTTTGATGTTAAGCTACTCAGTTTGTGGTATTTGGTTATAGTAGCACTAATAGACTGATATAATATCTAGGACTTATACATATACTTGTTCTTTTCAGAATTTTCTTTATTATTCATCCTTAATCCATTGGATATCCCAGATTCTCTGTCAGCTTCCAAAGAAAGCCAGATCTAATAGAAAATGCCATGTTTTAATTAACCTGCCTTTTTGGGGGGGAGGAGGGACCACACTGAGCGGCTTGGAGGACCCTAATTCCCGAATCAGGGATTGAACTCAGGCCTTTGACAGTGAAAGCATGGGTTCCTAACCATTGGATTGCCAGGGAATTCCCTAATGTCTTTTCCTTAATAATATTCTGATGAATAAATGCCTTATTATTCAGTTTTCCTGGAGTATTGCTTGTGTCCAGTTAAGGCTCACGTCTATGGTAATACTGTAGTTCATTCATGGATTTGCATATAGAATAATATTTTTTTCGATGATTGAGGTCAAGTATATGCAGACGTGGCCATGAACAATGACCATCTCACTCTTTCTGTATAGGCCACTCCTCCTCTCAAAAGGGCATCTGCAGAAATGATGCTGGTGATTGCCAAACCCAGGCCTTTAAAGATGTTGCAGCTTCCACTTTTGCCCTCTCGCTCGTCTGCAGGCATGTAACAAACTCTGCCTACCCTGCTGGAGGCCCCTCTTGAAGGGGAAAAGACGTAGGTGGAGAGTGTAGGCATGAGGAAGTTGCCTACTTGGAGGAGTGCTAGAGGAGGGAAAGGAATGAGTTAGGGAACAGGAAGGTATCAAAGACAAGCTGCACCTGCTAGGCCTCATTGTGTGGCTGAGAAGGACCCAGGGATTGAAGCATAGGGGTTTTATGATGGTGGTTTTAATTGGCTTTGGAGGCTTATTGATCTGCTTTGGGTTTGACACTTAGCAAGATTGGAACTTCCAGTGTTGGGTGGGGTAGGGACGGACAGGATAACACCCACAGTTCCCTCAGATAGCTGCTGGCGCTTAGATCTGTGGTGCAAGACACTTTCCCTAGGCACTGGCCCCAGGAAATGGGCTCCTGAACACGTACTACCTTGCCGAAGCTCTATAGCAGTAGCAACCCACCCGCCACTCCCCCCACCCAAAGCCGCATGCATATGCTGAGGTCGCAACTCCTAGTTCCTCAGAATGTGATCTTAACTGGAAATATAGGGTCAGGGTCAAAACAGACGATAATTAGTTTAAGTGAAGTCGTAATGGTGTAGGGTGGGTCCCTAATCCAGTATGATTGGTGTTCTTATAAAGGGGAAATTTGGACTACAGAAACAGGAATAACACTGTGTAAGATGAAGACAGATCAGAACCATGCAGAGGCCAAGGAATGCCAAAGATTTCCTGCAAACCACCAGAAGCTATGAGAGGGACATGAAACAAAGCAGCCTCTATAGCTCTCAGAGGAACCAACCACCTTGATTCTACAGAACTCTGAGACAGTAAATTTCTGTTGTTAAAGTCACACAGTCTGTGGCACTTTGTTATAGCAGATCTAGCAAGCTAATAGTTATGCCAATGAACTTTACCACCAACCCCCCTTTCCTCTCATCTTTGCAGTTCTGGGTGGATGAACAAGGAATAAACTTGTGCCCATGAAGAAGGAGCTGTCAGATAGCCTCACATCTTAATCCAGTTAAAATTAAAATTCTCATTTCCTCAAAAAGTTCTATTAAAGGTGACTTATTATATATTTCAGGCACAAAGAAAAGGAGGTAACTTTGATGGGACCTCTGAAGTTATGCTAAGTAGGCTGCTTTATCTACTTTCTTTGAGACTATGTCTTTGGTTACTCCAGAGTTTACAGAGAGCTAACATTCAGTTGTTTTTTTTTTTTTCAAGAAACCTGATTTAACCTAACTGTATTAGGATTGGCACTTGATTATTCCGATATAATAATTTGCATGATTTTTAGTGCCATAATTGTTGAAAGCTGATATTAAAATGTTAAAAGTGGCATATCTTATTCAGAGATGTTTAGCACCTTATAATAACAATAATACTGGGTGCATTATGCAGTAATATTGGAAATTACACTTGCAAAATTGTTGTGGTAATAGAACATTCTAAAAGGCAAGAAATAGAAAAAGCACCGTGGAAGAGAAGACCATGTTTTTTTCACAGCTTTTTGGCTATCTGCGCTCTGAGGCTGGAAGATAGGAAAGAGCTGTGTCCTCCTCAGTGCTGTGTTCCCCCTGGGCTGCATGACTGAGATCAACCTATATCATTCTGATTGAAGTGGAGAATTCTGTCACTGGATTCAGAAAGGGGTAGGGGAGTGTGGTCATATTTGAAATACTTTTTGTAAATGAAAATTGAATTTCTAGAGAAAGCATATATTTGCTATGACTTAACCTAATTATTTTTTCCTAGTTGCTTATAACTTTTGATTAATAGCTTATTTTAAAAATATGTTTAGAAAGAATGTGTTAGGTATGTTGATAGCTTATTTAAAAAATATGTTTGGAAAGAATATGTTAGGCATACTCCCCTATAATTCACCAGTATAGTTTTTAGGTCAATTTTAGGCTGATTAAATTTTAGGCTGATCCTGCCCCTCTAATTCTTTAATTTATAGATCACATTCAATATATTCAAACTCAGAGAAAGTCAAGGTGAAAAATGAATCTATAAAGAAACCTAAGAAATTCTGCACTGTGTGAATTGACACAACAAATGTTGGCTTTGAGTTTTGGATATTTTCTGTATAAATTAGAAAATTTTGTGAAGTTTTGATTTAATATTTCTTTCAGCAGCTTACTTATCCTAATTCAGGAATATTCTGCTTAAAACTTCAAAGCTTAAACAAAGCCAATGATGTACCAGGGCAGCAGAAATGACAAAAGAATGAATTAGCTCTGTTGTATCCAAGTCATGAGAATTATTCCAGCCTTGTGTATGTTCACATGGAACCTGCCTTTGGTCAGTTCCTTTTAGAAAAGAAGATTGTTTTTGTTTTTTTAAAACTTTTTCTCTTTGATTTTAGAACCATTGAATTTAAGAAAAAAAGCTGGTTTATGGATATCTAGGCAACCCACTCCAGTGTTCTTGCCTGGAGAATCCCATGGACAGGGGAGCCTGGTGGGCTGCCGTCTGTGGGGTCGCACAGAGTCAGATACGACTGAAGCAACTTAGCAGCAGCAGCAGCAGCAGCAGTTTTTCCAAGGCCTCTTGATAGTCTTTAGGTTGTTACCTTCACTGTTTCCTGGTGGACCAGGAGGTACTGTTCAAGGCAAGAGAGTGAAAGCCTTTCCTGATGGGTCTCAGGATGCTGGGCAAAGATCATTTTCTTAGAGCAATTGTATCTAAACTCCATGTTAACTTCTCCAGTCAATTCTGAAATCACATAAGGAATTTTACCACTGGCAACCTCATGTCTCAGCTGCAAATGAGAAACTTGTCAAATAGACACGCACAGAGAGAAAGGAGAAGCTGGGGCAGGACTGGTCTTGCTTCTTGTCTATCCTTCTGAAAAGTCACTTTCATGGCAGGACTTTG
This sequence comes from Budorcas taxicolor, assembly GCF_023091745.1. Lineage (NCBI taxonomy): Eukaryota > Metazoa > Chordata > Mammalia > Artiodactyla > Bovidae > Budorcas > Budorcas taxicolor. The sequence continues at coordinate 31,620,158 of NC_068918.1, forward strand.
GTAACTTCATTTGGCAGCTTCCTGCAGAGCTGTTTAGGGTTTTGTTGTCACCTCTTGGAACTGTAGGCTTTGTTCTATTGCAGTGATTCCCTCCATCTTAATTATTCCAGTTTGTGTCTGAATGTGCTAGCCTTCTTCTGTGTGGTCAAATTATCCCCTTTACTCCCCCTTCCCCCATTTCTTGGCAGCAGAAAAGTCCTTTTTACCAAATCCTTGCCTACCTAGAGGGCTATTTTGCTGAGATAATGTATGTGGGAAAGTGATTCTTCAAGCAGGAAAGTGCTCTGCTTTCCAGTGTAAAATGGTGATGCTGATAACAATACTTGGACTCAGTGACCCTTACTCCCTCTCCAGTAGCACCTTATTTTCCAAAGCAAAAGCCTTTTAGGAATTCTGATTTACCATTTTTCCTTTTGTGGTTTATGGGAATTCAATTTCATGTCATGATTAAGAACATGGGCCATATAAACAGACTCAATTCATGTTTCACCACTGTCTCTCCAACTGTGTGACCAAGGATGGGTTACTCTCTGAGCCTGATTTCCTCAAGTTTAAATAGGGATACACCCTTGCAGAACTGTTGAGAGGAGTAAATGAGTATTGCAAGGTGAAGCACTTAGCATAGTGCCAGGATATAGAAGCATTTGGTAAGTAATTAGCTTTCATTGCTTTCTGGAGGTGTCTGGTATTCTGTTTTTCTAATGGATTTTGTGCAAAGCCAGCAGAAAGGAAATCCTTCTCATAACTTAATGGTAAACTCTCTCCCATCCTACTTTTCATCCTGTATTCCATCTCACCTGGAATGTGAACTTGTGTTCATTAAATGAACAGGGAATGGTTTTATTAATTTTTTCTTAGAATGCTATACTGGCATATACTTTTTAAAAAAGTCACTGTTAATACTTTTTTTTTTTTTCCCAAGTCTAGTATAGCTTTCAATCCTGATGAAATTGGTGGGGGGAAAGGAGTTGTCAAGGTTTTTGAGGTGGTTTCTATAGGCAATGGCCCTCTGCCAGTCCTTCCCTATAGGCCACCATTCTGCCAGGACTGAGTTCCCCTAAGCAACATATTGGTTGCTGGGGAGAAACTGTGGACATGGAGATATATATGCTCCAGCATTTCCTTCTGGGATGTCCATGCCCACTGGGCAGAGAGTAAGAGGGTCCATCATGATTTGTGTGTGGAGTGAGGTTAGAGAGTCGTGTCATAAGTGGCCATTTGAAAAAGACTTCTAACTCTAAAATTTGAAAATATCTGCTCTTCTGGGAAGCAGCTATATGGTGATGCTCCTGATAGCAATGGTATTTTTAACAATATTTACTGACTCTGCTAATCTCATTTCATCATTTTGTTACAGATTGATGTTCTCAAAGCAGATCTGGAGAGCGCAGAATGGAAAGTTTTGGAAAATCTTATTCTGGAAGATGTCCTCGAACAAATTGGACAGCTCATCTTTGAGATCCATCTCCACTGGCCCGGGTTTGAGGTCAGTGGCAGTGACAGCAGTGTTGTGCGGTTCTGGTACAGCCTCCTCAAAGAGTTAGAACTACAGGATTTCAGGCTTTTTCACAGTTACAAAGATTTATCTAAACCTCAGCTTTTCCTGAAAAAAGATATTTTCAATGCAAGTAGCTGTTATACTCTGGGTTGGGTGAATACAAGATGGAAATAGGACACAGGATCTCATCAAGAACTCAAGGAAATATTTGCAGCAGGGAACATGTCCATGATTCTAGTTACTGGTTTACTTGTCTAGTCTCCCACTAGCCTGTGACTTGCTTGAGGCAGAGGTTGTGTTATTACCTTTGTAGTACATGTAGCTTGGCACATGGTAGGGAAACAGTTAATACATGTTGAGGGGACAGACATAGGAGTCAACAGCCATCTGCCCAAACCCAGGCTCTTTGCCTATTTGCCTCCAACAGAGTGGAAATGCTTGTCTTTCCTCACCTCAGTTTGGAAGATAATCCCCCATTTATCTCAGTTTTCCCTAAAATTAATTATGTATCTATAAACCATGAGTTCACCACCATGAAAAAGAAATTATATAACATTTCTATTTTTATTGGGTTGATGAGATCCTTAAATATGTAGCCTGCTGTTTAAAATAAGGCCTTTCACTTGCTATTCACTCACCTCTTTCAAGGATTTTCTTGTTCACTGTGTCAATAACATTCTTTACAGCCTTGTAGATTTCAATCATTCCTCCTCAACCTTTGCTGAGGCCATGCTGTGACTTTATAAGAAACACTGATTCTGATTTCTAGGAATGCAGACACACCAAATTCTGTAACTGAGTAAGAAAGACTAGACTATCATGTTCTTCAAGTCAGGATTCTTTTTATGTTCAGCCTAAATCCCCTCTGTTCCCATGAAACTAAATACAACACAGAATTTGAGTGTCTTCAAACCCGGTTTTTCAACTACAGACTTGCCTATGGTGTCATTAAAAAAAAAAAAAATTATCTCTAAAATTATCTCTAAGATTAAATGAGATTTTCCTTTCTGCCAATTGGCATTCATTGTATGCCTGTGGCCTGAGGGCCAGGTGCTCTCTTTTTCCTGGGACAGATACAGTGTGGTAATACCAAACACACTGTATATATTTTATATATTTTAAAAAATTAAGCAGAGAATGCATATTCTCAATAGTTTGAATGATCTCCATCTTTTCTGTCTATAAGAATTAGACACTTACTTCTATAAATGATTTTCAAAAATCCTATTTCAAATAAATTAATTAAATAGTATAAAAATAAATCAAATTATTACCTTTGATATATTAAATACATCTTCTGGCATTTTCTATATCCCAAGGAACAGTAATGTATACACTGTTTAAGAAATTTTGGGAGAGCATAGAGTACTGATTACTACTAGACCTTAATTCCTTATCCCCATTGTTTTACCTCCTTCTACTCTAAACATTCCCTGGGTTGGCTTTTTTGCTTTTTGCAGTGGTTCGAAAATATCATTACTCAGGTGAGAAGCCAAATATAATAGAGTTATATCATCTTACTAACCTGACTTCAAAAGGGAATAAGACTTTCTGAATTAGCAGTGATGATTTGTTTTAATATAAATGAGGCTTTTTAACTTAAAACTTACAGGACACTAATAAAAGTCATTGATGTGAGAGGGCCAGCTTGAATAAGTTAGCAGTTTAGTTGCTTTCAACGTCCGTAGGTATTTCAAAAGTACAAAAAGTCCATAAAACTCTAAAGTGGTTTATCTTGTTAGTTTGCATGGTATAGCCTCCAAAACAAAGTTAACTTTAGTCCTAATCCTGTTTGGATTATATCATAGATTACCTTTCATTTTTAATAAAATTTTATACATTAAACACAGTAGATCTTTTTTATTTAAACCTTTTAACCCTTATACACCGAGGTATGAGGTATACTCGAAGAAGGCAATGGCACCCCACTCCAGTACTCTTGCCTGGAGAATCCCATGGACAGAGGAGCCTGGTAGGCTGAAGTCCATGGGGTCGCGAGGAGTCGGACAGGACTGAGCGACTTCACTTTCACTTTTCACTTTCCTACATTGGAGAAGGAAATGGCAGCCCACTTCAGTGTTCTTGCCTGGAGAATCCCAGGGACGGCGGAGCCTGGTGGGCTGCCGTCTATGGGGTTGTGCAGAGTTAGACATGACTGAAGCGACTTCGCAGCAGCAGCAGCAGCAGCAGCATGAGGTATACTGCTTCCCTGGTGGCTCAGCTGGTAAAGAAATCCGCCTGCAATGCAGGAGATCCAGATTTGATCCCTGGCTTGGGAAGATTCCCTGGAGAAGGGAATGGCTATCCACTCCAATATTCTTGCCTGGAGAATTCTATGGACAGAGGAGCCTGGCAGGCTACCGTCCATGGGGTCATGAAGAGTCAGACCTGACTGAAGCAACTAAGCACATGAAGTATACAAATTCTAAGAGTCTAGTATGATTAGGTTTTAGATGTATTCATACTCATACCAAGGTTCCTAATTCATGGTCTTGAAGATTAAGAACATTACTGAAAGCTCCCTTTGTACAGCTTAAGTTACCACTTGTTCCAGATTGGTGGTACAAAACATTGACTTCATCACACTATATCCATCTATATATATATCTGAAGCAAGAATGGATGTACTGTTGAGAAAAAATAAAGACAAACTCAAAATAAATCACAAACATACCCACCCACACCCACCTACTTAGGCAGCCTGTTCAATAGTTATTTGTATTTATTTTATGCTTTTTTCTAAGACTGTCCTTCATTCCCTTCATAGATAGTTTGAAATTTGTGATGAATATTCTGACTGTTGCTATGGTTTCCTTGCTTCTAGAATTATTATGCTTATTGTGTGGGCCAGGATTTTTTAACCTGAGTGTTATTTCCATTTGGGTTGGATAATTCTTTGTTGGGGAGGGAAGGAGGGCCATTCTGTGCATTGTAGGATGTTGGGCAGCATCCCTGGCCCTCAACCTGGAGGCCAGGGCCACCACAAAAACAAGACAAACCAAATGCAAGAAACAAACACGCAGAATCAAGAGCTGCTATTTTCTGAGAGCTTACTATGTGCCTAATACTGTGCATAGATTATTCCTAATTCTCCAAACAACACTATAAGGAAGTGCAATTTTCCCAATTACACAGGTAAGGAAACTCTGAGAGGTTAAGTAGCTTATTTAGATTATTCTAATGGTGGAACAGTTCACATCTCAGCCTGTCAGATCCCAAAGTCCATGCAGATCCCTCCACAGGGCTGCTTCAATAGCATTTGACAAATGCAAGGACACATTTTTGCCTCCCGGTTAGTAAATGGGAAGAAAAGTCTACTGATATACCAGGACCAAACCTGTAATCTGTTAGAGAGGGGATCATTTTTGTAGCAGGCAGGTTTAAACAATCTATTCAATTAAAATATGTCCACCAAATGGAAGCTTACTGAAAAATATGGGGTCCCAAAACTTCTCTGACAATATATTCAGGTTGCCAAAAAGATCTTGCAAGGCTTGGAAGTGACTTTTGGCCCTGGCTGGTCCCACATGGCTTCTGGATTTCAAGAAGGGCCCAGTCACTTGGAAGTATAGTTTGCATTTCCTTTGTTTCAAATTCGCCTTTGACTTTCAGGTATATGAACTCAGATGTGACTATTTGTGACACACATCTCTTAATTAACTCCTACCAGAGTTAATAAATGAATCTGAAAATACAAATTTAATAATGCTCTTATCAAATGATTCTGTTTTAGACGAAAGACATATGAGGATGTGAGAGTCAGAGGTCAACCTTTAGGCACGAAGTCTATGTCACAATCTGAGATTAAAGTCAAAGAAAAACAATTTCCTCATTCTCCTTTTTCTTAGAATGATTGCATTTTATGTAGTTATAATAGGTTATCAATAAATATTTGTAACTATTTGACATGTTCAAATAAAGGGAGCCAGGAAGACGTAAACAAACTTCTGTTAGACTAAAGGTCCACTAGTCTTTGCATCAGGCTAGAACAAAAGCAAATTTATGAATTTACAGTGTTTAGTTCAAATCAGTTATTTATGTAAGCATTTCTGCTTTGGCTATAAGATTTTATTTATTATATAGTAAATACCACGCAAGATTTGTATTTCCTAAATACTACATGTTTGGATTTTGTAAAGCTTGAATTAATACCAGGGAACCAGCCTCATCATATTTCTCCAGATGAAAAATGAAGGCCTCATTGAAACAGATAATTCTATCACTACTTGACCATACAATGGTACCTACAAGCTCAATTATGTAATATAATTCTCTTCTTTTAGCGATGTTTATGTTTGCCTTTAAGCAATAACAATTCTTTTTTGTACTAGCCAATTGCTGGTGCTTTGTTAATTCAGTACATTTAATTATATGCTAAAATATGTTCCTGTTTCTCACATTTAAAGAGGTATTTGAATGTACCACATGAAATTGTAACCCAAAGATTCGATATATTCTTAAACCGCCTAAATTTAGAAATTATAGAAATTCTTTTATTGTATTTCTGTCCTTAAGTAAATCAAGCAAGCTAAATATTGTTATATTTAATGTTAAGTACAATACAGGGAACTACGAGTTCTCAACAAATACCTGTTAAAACTAATGCTGTGTTAAACTAGCAGCTTCATATTCTCATAAAATATTTTAAGTTTTTCTTAGTGATAGGTTTTGTGAAATAAGATTGTCTGAAATAGTAAGGGATTTTCTTTTTCCTGCCAAGTTTAAATTCTAATCTAGACTATTTTAATAGAGAAGCTTAGTATGTATATGACAGATATGCAATTAACGTGTATCAAGGAGCTAGGTTGGGCAATGACTGTGGTCCTGAGTCCCTCAGTGGTTCTCTTTCACTGCAGCTCCTCCTACAAGACCCTTAGACTGCCCCAAGACCAAGCAATTAATGCACAGCACAGTAGGCAGTCTCCAGGACTCTGACCCCTCTCGGTATTTAGCTTCTATTCTGCTTTATGTCCTACATTTCTGGTCATTAGATATTCTGACATCACCCCTAGGTAGGTCTATATCATATAATATCCAAAAGTCTAAGTGAGTTCTATAACATTAGTGAGAAACCACAATTTTGTATCAATAAAAATAAACTATCTCTACAAGAAAATATTATTTTTCAAGGATTGATGTCAAATCAAACATTGTTTCCTCAGGGACCCCCCTTATTGAAGACCGCCAGTTATGTTTCCCTAGAATGTCTTCTGGGCTTCCCTGGTGGCTCAGCAGTAAAGAAGCCACCTACAATGCAAGAGACTGCCTGCAATGCAGGAGACGTGGGTTCAAACTCTGGGTTGGGAAGATCTGGAGAAGGAAATGCCATGCACGCCAGTGTTCTTGCCTGGGAAACCCCATGGTCGGAGGAGCTTGGCGGGCTGCCGTCCACTGGGTCTCAAGAGCTGGCTGCGACTTGGCGACTAAACCGCTACCACCACCACTGTGTCTTTCTGTGCTCCCCAGCTTCACACTCCTTTTTCTTTCATGGGTCTGCTTATGTGACGACTTTCCCTCCATGAGGGTAGGAGCCATGTCTGTATCCCCAGTGCCCACCATGGGACCTGCTAGGTCAGATGTGCTCCATAAATATTGTTGAATATGAGTATAAAGAAAGCTATCTCACATAGGATTTTTCAGTGAAATTATTTCATCATTATCTGTCATTGACTTTTTTTCTGATATTAAAAATATCTTTGGAATTTAGATGACTCAGTCTCTCTCATTTTGGTTAAGACACAAGTCCTTTTCTGGACATGGTTGTTTATTACACTACTTGCAGTAGTCCTCTTTCCTGATTGAAGATGCTAACCTGAAGATCTTTCTTGACCTTGGGGACTTGAGAGCTATACAATAATTGAGTCAAATAAATACGATAATAATTAAAGGCTCAAGTATTGTTGAGCTTCTCTGGTGGCTCAGAGGTTAAAGCGTCTGCCTGCAATGCGGGAGACCTGGGTTCGATCCCTGGGTCAGGAAGATTCTCCTGGAGAAGGAAATGGCAACCCACTCCAGTATTCTTGCCTGGAGAATCCCATGGACGGAGGAGCCTTGTGGGCTACAGTCCACGGGGTCACAAAGAGTCGGACATGACTGAGCGACTTCAAGTATTGTTAGAAGTTATCCTAGGATACTAAACCTGTCTTCCTTTCTCATTCCTCATTGTCTTTTTTTTTTTTTTTTTAACAGAGAACAACTCTTTAGAGTCAGTGTGTTAGATCACAACTCACAGTACCATGGAGAATATTTTTCAGTTTATGAGAGAAAGAAAGTATGATGATGTAAAGCTACTTCTGTCAAGGGCAGGGGCTGGCATTCCTATAAAAGTGATTAAAACCACAGTGGTTTTTTAGGACAAAAAATATTAAGGTAGTTTTTCAAAGAGTGAAAAGGAGAGAGAGCATATTAGGTTCTCCAGGCTATTTGACTGAAGTCAGAAAAGTCCTTCCCAGCACAGTTACCATTTGGTCTAACTCTAGTGGAACAGATTGTTAGAATGTCTTTTAGTTACAGGTTCTGTTTTACCAAAGGATGGAATAAACACAGTCTATTAACTACCTCAGCCACAAAAATCACAACACAAATATGACAGTTTTAAAATACACAATTAAGTGGCAGTATGTAGAGACAGGATAGAGGGATGAAGGGAGAAAGATTCTGACCCTGCTGCTAACTAGCTGTGTGATACCAAGCAATTCATCACCCTTATTGGCCTATTTTCTTATCTTAGGTTGGAATATTTGATTTCTAAGGTTTCTTCTAGTTTAAGAATCTCATTATTCTAAGATTTTTGTGATTAGAGAAGGCTTAGACGGTGGTTAGGTACTTTCTTGATTTGTGTGCTAAAAAAGGGAAGTCTTAGGATAAATTCAAGAGAAACCAAATGATATGTTTATTCACAAGAAAAGGCCCATTAAAGATGAACCCAAGAGACTTCATAGCTCTCCAGTTATCAGGTGAAGTACCCTTAGGTAAAGTACCTTTTTAGGTAACACACTTAAGCTCCCAAGGTTCTAAAGACCAGAATGTTTCAGACTGCACTTGTTTACACTTCTGTGGTTTTAGAATGTTCTAACAAAGTGGCAATATCCAAAGATACTCGATTAAGGATGTGTTTTCATGGTGATCTTTCTGTATGTATCTGTGTGAATATATATGTATGCATGTGTCTACACACATGCGTGCACACACACACACGCACGTTTCTGTATATATATGAATGCCCAAGAAAGAAAAACCTTCAGACACAAAGAGTTCAGAGGGACCCTAGACCCTGAGAGGTAGCAGGAACCGACAGCAGGAACTGCAGTGGTCTTAGTATACCAGTGAGGGCCAGGGGCCTAAAGCATAAAGCACGAGATAAGGCTTGTTGTTCAGCGGGCAGGATTGGAGCTGATACCTGTAGCAGTGGGACCTTTGGAGGGTGACCATCTCAATGGAAGAGGGTTCTAATAAAGGACCTCTATCCCCCTTCTTCCAAGCACAAGGAAGTCTACCCTTCCTGTAGCTCTGTAGAAAATCAAAGTTTGTTCTAAGAATTTGAAACCTTCAGTCTAAGAAATTGAATTTATAATCACATGGTTTGGAAATCCATACGCTGAAAAATTTAGATAAAAAACTGGTTCTAAGGGGACCTTTTGCTAGGTCATGCATTTATCCACTGATCAAGTAAATACTTGATAACATGAATTTTGAGCCAAGTGCTATGATGGAATCTTCTTTCCATTGGCTCCTCTCTTCTTCTTAGGTCCCCTTAGTATTTGCCTTGTTTATACTGTATTTCATCAGTAATTTTATGATCCATTAAGAAAGAATGCTGCCAATTAAATTATCACATATGATTGATTTTAAGATATAGCTCTATTTCAAAGATGACAAAAATGAGAAAAACATCATTGTTGATGAAAAATAGCATCAGTGTTCCCTAGGTCTCTTTGAGACCCAAAGTTAATACTGCTGATGGATATTTTGACCAGGATGGCACTTCACACTTCCCTCTTCATACCTGAATTCATTATGGTTCCCTAATCATCCACTACTTTCTTCTGAATTCTGTTTCTCAGTAAGGGGCACCATCTCCAGGTAGTTCTCAGTCCACATTCAGTATTTTTCAAGTAGAGTCTCTATAATTGTTGCTGGTGTTGCAATCCTTACAGCTACCATAGGGTTTGTTATTTCACTGTCCATGTTTTCTTCCAGGTAATTAATAGCTAAGAACATCAACCAGCCTCACAAGGCATCCTCAAAAACCACTCTATACTTTCTTCCTTAGAGAAGTGCCTGTTTGATACTGCTCTATGTTCCTTATCTTAAAACTGGCTCCTTATTAAAGATGAAATATTCCCAGCTTGTGCTTCACTATGTAAATATTCATTAAACTTTCTACTGAAGCATCATTACTATCCTTAACTTTTAGGAAGGTAATCTGTCTTGGGTGTGACAAAAGGGTTGCAGTGAGGAAAAAGAGCCAGATGGTAATCACTTATTTCCAGTCACAATATGATCTCGAAATTTTTAATGCTGGAAAAGAACCCCACACATTTGTGTACTCTAAAATGGGTGCAATCAAGACTCAGTGGCACCAACTGAATAAATATGGACTGTGTTGAAACTTACTCTGTGTGCTCTGAGGGCATTGTCTTATCTTTTTGTCACTTATTTAGGATAAGCCCATTAATATACTATACTCACCTTTAAAGCATCATTTCTCCCCAGAAAAACTGAAGTGAAAGTGAAAGTCGCTCCATCATGTCCAACTCTTTGTGACCCCAAGGAGCCCATGGAATTCTCTAGGCCAGAATACTAGAGTGGGTAGCCTTTCCCTTCTCCAGGGGATCTTTACAAGCTGGGGATCAAACCCAGGTCTCCCGCATTGTAGGTGGATTCTTTACCAGCTTAGCCACCAGGGAAGCCCAAGAATACTAGAGTGGGTAGCCTTTTCTTTCTCCAGCGGATCTTCCTGACCCAGGAATTGAACCAGGGTCTCCTCATTGCAGGCAGATTCTTTACCAACTGAGCTATCAGGGAAGCCCACAAAAAGGACCCATTTAAAATCTGCAAATGGTTTAATCTGGTGTCTCAGAGTTGAGACTCAAAAGGAGACTAAGAACAAAAATTTTGATAACATTTTCTACAAAAAAGCTTTATTTAAAAATACCATCTTTTTAAAAAAAGAGACAACTTTTATATACAGTTCCTTAGTTTAGAAACAGTAAATAAAATAAACCCAGATTTAGAAGTTATGATTTGTAACATACATAATACTGGTCCTGAACAAGACAGTTCAAATGTATGATTAATTCTTTGTCCCATCACATTTCAGTAACTCACATTTGTTAAAACCAGTGGTTGGGACTACAGAAAAGCTCCTGATTGAATTTTTTCCTCTTCAGGAAATGGCAGCCACCCTTCCCAACAGATCAAGAAACAGAAATGGCAGCAGCAAGGCAGTGTATTATTTCTTTGAGTGCTGTGTCCAAAATACACCTCTACCGCTTTTATTCTCTTTTTAAATTTTATTTGAAATTTATATGTGGCTATAGCACCTGGTCATCTATACCAGGTCTTTTTAAATTTTAATGTTTAAAAATGGAAGTTCAAAGGGCATGGAGCATTAATTGCTCTTGATAGCACAGGACTCAGGGGTAATGGTCCTAGGATATCAACATTCAACAAGATTCGGGTCTCCAAGTCAGCAGTCTGAGCAGCTATGAGCCAATCTTTTATCACATGGCACTGAAATATTTCACACTACATTCAAACATCTGACATAGATTTGTAAAAAAGAAAAAAGAAAGGAGAAATGGCTTGTCAAACTAAAGTGCTATTAGCTACTATATTTAAGAAGCTATCTTGATTTCACAATCTGAAGTTAAAAAAAAATCTTTTTTAAACCAATCACAGTCCTTGCTTCTCAAATTAGGAACCCATCTTCCCAGAGTGTCAATTTTACCCAAAGATTTGGAAAGAAGTTTAACATTTTTCTAATCTTAAAAAGTTCTATTGCATATATTCATAAGCAAAATCAGATTAGTTTTCAAGATAAAACATACAGCTTCAAAGAAATTACAGGCCGACATTTTGAACTCACATCCAATCTCCTATGAGGAGTATTTCAATAGTAACATTTGTGAAACAGTGACCTAGGAGACCCTGATTTCTGAAAGTGTAGCCAGGTCCTTACTGGACAGTAAATACAAATACAATTCAAAGTCTTGATTCATTCTCTTGACTTCCATTTTCAAAAATAATGTGATTCTCTGATTATATATAGTCCTGTCTATACTGATCAAGAAGAAAGCCAAGGAAAGAACTCTGGACTGATTTTTATTTTACACTGTTTAACAATTAGAGAAATGCTGCAGTCAGAGAAGATTGCTGGCTTACAACTAAACAGACACAATGTAAGTAATAAAAAATAATGGGACTCCTGAATCCAAAAGATTAGAATTGACCCATGGAAAATAATGGGAACAGTAATTGTGGGTGGTTTTTATCCTTCTTTCAGATTCACATTAAATCATATCATCCCTGATCTTTCCTTTCTGTTGAAGAGGTAATCCACTAGGGATTCCTTCTCAGCTCCAAAAAGTTCCTTTTAGTACACCATGGGGGTAAACCCAAACCGCCTGCCAGCAATAACCACTTGTCAAATGTAAAGTCAGTGGTCATTCTCTGTATAAATAACATCTATAAAGAACAAAACAAAGTGGCTAATGAAATTATATGAGCCAAATTTACAAAGTTTTTTTTTAAACAATGGTTCAACTTCATAAGGCCATGTAAGAAAATCATAACCTGTAAATCAAGTTGTCATCCAACACCTTTAATAATTAAATATAGTTAAATATGATATTGGATCAAAAATGATCCTAGATAGTTTAAGGATTAATCCCATTAATCCCACAATTTAATGAGACCATCCCAACCACAAGTTATGACTTTAGATGTTTCATGAGGATGCCACACTGCACCTATACACACTTTATCATGAGCTTTAAATCTACTGTAGAGTTTTGTGGTCTTCCAGTCCCAGATGTTTAACTTTCCATTTCCATCTCCTGAAATCACATAGCTGTAATGAGAAGAAAAATAAATTCAAGTAATTCAAGGACCTTAAAATGGTAAACAAGATGAGGAACAGAGAAAGAGGTTATATTTCTTATTCTAACATTAAAAAAAATCAATGTGGCTGTATAATACTTGAATAATAAGGTAGTGTGTAAAGCAGGCTATAATTTAATCTCCTGTCAAAAAACCTCCCCGTTGAGTGACCAATCTAAGAGAGAAAAATTACTTTCAACTTGGAAAATTGGGAGACCCATGGGCCACAGTGAATGCAGTATCACAGTCACTCTCTAAGACAGTCAGAAACAGTGTAAAGGGGTCAATTTCACACACATGTAGACCACGCACACACACGCAGACCACGCACACACACGCAGACCACACACACACATGCAGGCCACGCACATACATGCAGGCCACACACACACATGCACACCACACACACATGCAGACCATGCACACACATGCAGACCACGAATACACATGTAGACCACGCACACACACGCAGACCACGCACACACACGCAGACCACACACACACACGCAGGCCACGCACACACATGCAGACCACGCACACACATGCAGACCACGCATACACATGCAGACCACGCACACACGTGTAGGCCATGCACACACATGTAGGCCATGCACACACATGTAGGCCACACACACATGCAGACCACGCACACACATGTAGACCCATTCAACTACCATCTTTGTAATTATTTTTGGCTTCAAAAGCTTCTGAATATGTCCAAGACTCATTCAAAGGTAGGAGTCTAAGTGCCAATTACCAGGATAAACATACAATTTTACAGGAATTTCTGAATTAGTGACACCCATATATTTAGCTAACAACAGTGGAATGAATACAGAGTTTCACTCTTAGAAAGGCTCTAGGCTTCAAAAATCTAGTGTGACTGATAAACAGTCAGAGGCTGGATTTGAAGATTTAGCACAGAAAAGCTGTAGTGAAGTTGTTAACTTCAACCCCACAATACAGGATTAATTCCTCTGGGGCTCATTAAATCACAGCAATATAGTGATTATAGTCCTCTCAGCCTTGCTTAGAAAAGCAGAAAGAAAGAAAGACATTGCCTATATGGACAGGGACTCATTATGTGCTTAAAGGGCACAGAACTAACAAAGTAGAGAGAGATACTGAAGAGCTTAAAAAAAAAAAAGCACCAAATATAACTGTCTTAATTTGTTCTAGTCTTTTATCTGGCATTTAGACAACCTGAACAATTTTCATACAATTACATATATAAAAGTGATTTGTACAGCATTACTATTTGTATAGTAGTAGTTTATATCATCATATATAAATACGGGAATAAATGAGAAAGTTTAAACTTACCTCATGTCTGGTGAAAAGTCTACTTGACAAGCATAGCCTGCTACCATATGGCCCTTAAAAATTTTCTTCTTATTCAATCTAAATCTGTTCTGTGCTCCAAAAATTAAGATTTGGTTGTCCATTGATTGGCACGCTAGCCATTTCCCTGTAAATTTAATAAATGAGACATTTTAGAGGAAGACTGAAAATTTTTAAAAGACTTTTATTTAAGTAGGTTCAGTCATTTATATTATTTTGTTCCCAACTACTAATATAATAATAGGAAAATAAATTTACCATACTGCCTGTGAAGTGTTACAAATTTGTTGAAAGTGAGAAATATTTGTATTTTATAGAGTAAGGGATTTTGCTCATAAAATCTTGTATCATTTAGCATTTTTCCTATAAAAGCTTTCTTCTGTTTAAATAAGGATATACAAAAACTTCCTGAGTTTAGCATTAATAAAACAAAATTAAATTTTATGAAATGAAATGAATTTGTAATAAATATAAATAATAGAACCATGGAGAGAAAAAGACTATTTGTGTTAACTACGGAAAGAGGAAAGATGAACTCCAGGTGAGAAAACCTAGGATTATTAAATAAAACTGTATAAAGATATGATAAAAACAGCCTTAGTAACTTTAGTAAAAAAAAAAAAATTTAGTAAAACAATTTTAGTAATAATGCTATAGTAACATAATGCTTTTTAAAAAGTTTTATTGAAGTAATAGTTTATTTATAATGTAGCATTTAATTTCTGCTATATAGCAAAGTGACTGATATACATATATTCTTTCCCATTATGGTTTATCAAAAATATTGAATATAGTTCCCTGTGCTATACAGAGGAACTTACTGTTTATTCATTCTATATATAATAGTTTGTTGCTAATCCCAAACTCCCACATCCTCCCCCCATGCCCCTTGGCAACCACAAGTATGTTCCCTACACCTGACAATACATTTTTGTTTTATATATATATTCATTTGTGTTCTATTTTAGATTTCACATATGTGTGATATCATATAGTATTAGTCTCTTTTTCTGACCTACTCCATTTAGTATGATAATCTCTTTTGTTATTTAGTCAGTAAGTCATGTCTGACTCTTTTTGAGACCCCATGAACTGTAGCCCACTAGGCTACTCTGTCCATGGGATTTCCCAGGCAAGAATACTGGAGTGGGTTGCCGTTTCCTTCTCCAGGGGTTCTTTCTGACAGAGTCTAAACTTGCACTGAGCCACCAAGGAAGCCCATGATAATCTGTAGGTCCCTCCATTCTGTGCAATAGCATTATTTCATCCCTTTTTGTGGCTGAGTAGTATTCCACTGCATATATGTACCACATCATCTTTACCCATTCATCTGTCAATGGACATTTAGGCTGTTTCCATGCCTTGGGAATTGTGCAGCCATGAACACAGGGTGCATGAATCTTTTCAAAATACAGTTTTCTCTGGGTATATGACCAGGGGTAGGACTGCTGAATCATATGGCAACTCTATTTTTAGTTTTTTGAGGAAACTTCATACTGTTTTCCGTAGTGGCTGCACCAATTTATATTCCCACTGAGTGTAAGAGTCACCTTTCCTCTCCATACCCTCTCTAGCATTATTTATAGACTTTTTAATGACATCCATTCTGATTGGTGTGAGGTAGTACCCCACTGTAGTTTTTGATTTGCACTGCTCAAATAGTTAGTGATGAAGAGCATCTTCTAATGTGCCTATTGGTCATCTGTATGTCTTGTTTGGAAAAATGTCAATTTAGGTCTTCTGCCCATTTTTTGATTTGGGCCACATTGCTTTTATCTACCCAGGATTCACCAAAACCACTAGAGTCTAAACTGAAGTATCTTTGCATCCTATATATTATAGACATGATAAAGGATGACCCTAACAATGTTCACAGTCAGACTAGGTAAGTGGCCTTGTTCAAGATGGGCACAGTATTGGTGACAGATGGTTTAAAAATACACTGTATGAAATGTAGGTGCACAAATGTGACTGTATACAATATGGTGATTATCAGAACAGCACCCTGTGAGGTTGCTCTTCTCATGAAAATCATAGGACACGTGACAAATGTCCACCGATCTGCCTATGGTAGATGCCTTGACTGGAAGAGCAAACTCTTTCTTGCTCCCTCTTCCTTGCTCTAGTCTCACAGCAGCTACAGGAGCTGACAGTGGCTTTGATGACCATGCTGCCCAAACATCAGGTCCTCTACTTTAATATCCTCATGTAAAATTATATCAGTATATCTGTAGTACTTGTACTTAAAAGGCAATGAATTACTGAATAGAAAATGATATTAAGCAGACTTATCTTTTAAATTTTTGCCTGAGAAAATCTTTTATGGTGAATTGCTAAGGTGTTCTCATATAAGGAACCAGAACAAAATTACCTATTCCCCGAAAGAAAAAGAGCTCACAGTAAATCACTAAATGAGTTGCTGAACATGATTCTGTTGGAAGAATTATTAAAAAAACACACACACACACAAAAAACAAAACCCCTGATTCTCAGATGGAAATCCTTAGATGCTTGGGCAATGTTGCAAATCATTGTTTCTTTTATTTTTACCTTTTTTTAAAAAAACAAGAGAATGGGTGAGGTGACTCATACATGACAATCAGTGATTATTCCTACTATACAAGTATGGCACTGTGACAGACTTCCCCCAGGAGGGAATGGCCAAGGCTCTTTTGAAAACGGAAATCACACAGTGTCTTAGAAGCTCATTTAAAAACACTATCTACTAACTCACCATTTGGAGACAAAGTCACTGCAGGCATTGAGTGCATACTGGGTTCTGCTATATACTTGAAATCCACAGGGATATCCCTAAAAATTAAAAATAACATATTAGAATAGTAACTTTTAAAAGTACTTTTAGAAGAATAATCTCTGAAACAAAAGAGATGCTCTTGAAATTATGTATTTAAAGTTTCATGAAACTTCCTGGAGGAAGGAAAACCACGAAATGACATTCTATTATTATAAAGCTTTTACTTATACAAATGACTTTCCATGATAATTACAAGTGTCAGTGATTTAGTTTTCTACCACTATTTGATTTTAACTTTGCCCTTTATGTTAAAAAATAATCTGTTATTATAAGTTCTTTAATAATGAACTCATCTAAAAATGTACCATGGTAGACAGAAGCAAGATGTCTGAGGCAAGGCTGCAGGGAAGTATTCTTTTACCTGCCAATCAGCCATAACTCAGCGCTCTGCAAGCAGGTTCAAGTGCTAAAGAGCCTTCAGCAATGCAAGTAGATGGTAGGCAAAGCTGTACAGGGATCTGCAAGCAGGTTGAGCCCATCCAGAAATCTCATAATTTCTGGCAGATTAAGCACCTGAACATCTTCTATTTTCAGCTTACATGTAAAGTATTCCAAATGTGTATAGTGTGGAAGAAAAAACATTAAACATTTTTTCTTATGAGAATGTAAGAATAATTACAAAATAAAAAAGAATAAAATGAAAACAACAGAAATTCAAAACTAGTCACCTAAATCTAAAACCATCCAAAGTTCTAAGTGTCTTTTCATTTTTAATACTCTCCATGATAATAATAATAAAAAAAAATTCAGTAATTCTGAAGGATTTTGGTCTTGCTACTTTTCATGAGATATCAGAAATGTTTTTTTATAGAGTAATGTGTGGGGAATGTAACCTGATGAATAATACAGAATATAAAGCACCAATTTCAATTTCAAACTATGGTTCAAGTTCAAAGACTGATTAATTAGAAAACAACAATGACAATAATAATAATCATATGCCTTTAAAGTAAGGATCTTCTGTATCCATCTATCACCCCAGAAGAAGTAAACAACTAGAAAAAAACTCTGTCACAGTCTTTGTTGGAGGAAAACATTTTCTGGTATAACCTGAGAAACAGTAATATTTATCAAATCTCAAACCCTTTATACCTCTAAATAACAGTGAGAAGTGACTTCAAAATGATCCAAATATACTGAGACGGACTTAATCTTAAAAAGGTTCAACTGCTTTTCCTTTCTCATATTTATTATTAGTTGATAATTTTATAACATGATTTTAAAAAATAAGAGCATTTTGTAAATTAAGTTAACAATACTACAGGTTCATTATCAATCCATGTTTTACTAAAAGTAAACAAAAAAATTTAAACAGATCCCTTATTTCAAGGACTCCTGATACAATGAGCTCTACAACAAGAGATTCTCTATATAAAGAATCTGAACACCTATGAACTTCATAATCACTAGCAAAAATGCTAGGTATAGTTCTATTTAATAATACTATATTCTAATTAGAAATTATAAATCAGTATAATAAGCTTGTAATATGCCACAAATAGGGCTTCCCTGGTAGCTCAGCTGCTAAAGAATCCGCCTGCAATGTGGGAGACCTAGGTTTAATCCCTGGGTTGGGAAGATGCCCTGGAGGAGGGCATGGTAACCCACTCCAGTATTCTTGCCTGGAGAACAGAGGAGCCTGGCGGCCTCCAGTCCATGGGGTCGCAAAGAGACACGACTGAGTGACCAAGCACAGCACAGCACAGCATGTTACAAATAGTCTTCAGCTTGGAAATGGAATCATCAAAAAAAAAAAAAAATGCATGACATTTTAAAGATAAAAGAGTAGTGCCAACCTCTGAAATTTTCTTTTAAAAACATTTTAACAAAAATAAATGCCTTTGGGAGAAAACATGCCTATGACAGCTCATGACATAGGATACCACAGGATGCTCAATATCTAATTACATCTCCTGTTCTCCTTTAAAACTGTGTAATAGGCTTAGTTTGTATGATATTGTTTAAGAAAACCAACTTTCCTTTGGATAAACCAGGAGGATAGATATTATGCTAAGTGAAATAAGTCAGACAGACAGACAAATATTACATGGTATCACTTATTTGTGCAATCTTGAAAAAAATAAAGTCAAACTCATAGAGAGTAGATAGTGGCCGCCAGGGGATGGGTGGAGGGGAGATTAGGGAATTAGGCAAAGCTAGCAAAAGGGTGCAAACCCTTAGCTGTAAGATGAATAAGGTCTGATGTTCTAGTGTATACATGGTGGCTATTGTTGATAATACTGTACTGCATAACTGAAATTTGCTAGAAGAGTACAAACTAGGTGTTCTCACCAAACAAAAAGTAAATATGTGAGGTGATGGATATGTTAATTAACTCAGTGTAAAAGAGTTAATTAATTCTTTCACACTGTATATCGATCATTATGTTGTACACTTTAAATTTTAATTTAAATTTTATAATTTTATTTATACCTCAATAAAACTGGGGAGAAAAACAGAAAAGAAAATTTCTAGAACTAGATTGATCTGAGTTTAAATTCTGGCTCTTTCAAGTTTCATGGGAACTTGGTTAGATTACTTAATGTATCTCAGTTTTCTTACCTATAAAATAGGAAAAGCAAATATACTTGTCTCATAAGATTACTTGCCCATTAAATGAGATAGTTCAGGCGAAATGCTTAGTGTGCCTGGGACACAGCTCAATAAATGTAACATCATTAATAATTATGACAATAATGATTTTCTTAGATATCTAGTCTGTGCCAGGCACTGTGCTGGTGTTGGAGACGGAGAGTTGAGGCAGTTCTTTCTCTCATGGTTAAGAACTTGTCAGGATACAACACTGTAAATAAACTATACTTAAAAAAATACATATATACCCCACGCCTCGTAAAAAAAAAAAAAAAGGAGCTTGTCAGAGAAGAGGAATAAATAAGCAAGCACTATTAATAAAAAGCTGTGGGAAGCGAAGGGTTGTGTGCGATGATAGAGAAGAGGCACCTAATCTCATGTGAGGATTGGTTAGGAAGGCTTTAAACAGCAAGTGAGAATTGAACTGAAATCTACAGGATGTCATCATTCATAATGAAACAGTATTTTGACTCTTAGGAGTATCTCTTAATATCTGAGAAGGAAAAAAAGCCTGTTATCATTTAATTTAATCAAAATATTTTGCTGCCCAATGCTCTAATTTTCAGGAAACACTCACAAGTGTTCTAAAAGCCCTGTAACTGGTGTATATCATTTAAACAGTTAACAATTTCTTTTATACATTTTCAAATGGAGCTGAAAATACCATCTGAAGATACAAACACCTGAAAGTTTAAGTATAATCAAACCGTTAAGAGTACATAAAAACAAAACAGTTATATATATGCTAAACTAACTACTTTGTTGTATAAATGGTGTAAGTTGGCCCATATGAAATGATGTCTTAATCAGGTCCTCAGCATGTAACATCATTTCTGAAGTAGGAGAGATCTTAGTTAAAAGATAGTCTCAAATCATGGACCTTAAGAATAATGCTACGACTATGTATCTAGTAGTCAACTCTCCATTAATTGGAGGTAATGTGGAGGGAGTGTGGGAGAAACTGTAGTTAAATTACATTAAATCTTCAATTACCCAAACTGTCCTGATGTGTTTAGGGATGTGCTCAGGTCCTTCTCTGGTGACTCAGATGGTGAAGAATCTGCCTGCAATGCAGGAGACCCAGGTTTGATCCCTGGATCAGGAAGATCCCCTGGAGAAGGAAATGGCAACCCACTCCAGTATTCTTGCCTGGAGAATCCCCATGGACAGAGGAACCTGGTGGGCTACAGTCCATGCGATCACAAAGAGTTGTACATGACTGAGCAACTAATTTTTACTTTTCACAGGTCCCCAAATGGACTCAGTTTCTGGAGGAAACTGATGCCTGTAGTTTAAGACATCTCACTTCCTACAGCAGAACAACTTCTGGGGGTAGAAAGACACTTTCTAGTCCTTGAAGGCTGTAGCCACAGTCCAGCCATGTCTTATAAGTAACTATAAAAACAAGCTGGGCTCCAACCAAACATTCACTCTGACGAAAAGATTATTATGTACTACTTTGAAAATCAATTATAAAACATGTCTATGATAGATACTTAGTGACATTATTATTTCTTGACTTTAGAAAACTTTTTTTTTCCCTCTAGGAAAGCATAATTTACCATTATATTCTGATTATACTCTACAAGTAAAACATTTGTATTCTACCATTATAGGCTATGAACAGCAGGACATAAGGATGATGACCTAGGGCAAGTTTTTGAATAATCAAAATGCAGATGTTTAGAAAATCAAGAGATTTTAAAATAGTTTCTAATTTTCTAAGGATAGGGTCTTATACACAATCCCTAGCATAAGCAATACAGTCTATATGTGTGTCGTCCCTACTTTTTGCAAAGACGAATAAAATACCTAATAAAGAATGTAAGAAAGCACTATATAAGCTTTTAATTAGTATAAGAAAAATGACTCAAAATACATATTCTTTAGATAGGTTACCTAAAGACTATGAAAAGTAGCATGCTTAAACTTTAATTTTCATAGTCTGGATACTTGAATAGTTAAACCAATTTGATTGACAGGCCAGTGATCACAGTTGTGAAAATATTCAGATTGTTGTGTATTATCAGGCTTTCTCTTTGGCTACAAAATTTCAAGTTGTTTGCTTTATATAAATCAGATTTTTACTGATAAAAACTCACCATTCCCAAACTCTTAGGCTCTTATCATCCGATGTGCTTACAAATCTCCTATTCTCATCGACAAAAACAATGGTGTTGACAGCTCCCAAATGCCGATCATATTCCTGCACAATTTCTCCACTTCGAATGTCCCACTGTATATCAAATAAGGGAAAGGGCAAAGACAGAAGTAGAGCAGATTTATGAAAACAAAGGTCATAATCATGATAAATGGAGAAGGAAAAGAAATCTCCAATATCATCTTTTTATACATTTACTGGTTTCTGCTAAGACTAGAGCATCAGTAGACCCTAAAAGTAGCAAACATTAAATAAGTTAATATTCCTTATTCCAGTCCCTGATACAATGTAAAGCTCAGGAATCTAATAAAAATATTGTGAAGAGACTTACTTGCACAATCTTCTTATCAGACATCCCAGCCACAAAGAGATTTTGCTTATCTTCATCAGGATTAAATTTGACACAATAAGGTACTTTTCGGTTTGTAAATCTTGATATACACTGTCCTAAAACCAAAGACCCAAGTTAAAGTAGGTAAAATAAATTTGACCATTTAAAGACAACCCTGGAATTAAGATCTAGAGATCATTTGCTAATAAATTTGGAGAAATGGCAGCCTGTTCGTTCTTTACTGCAAACTACATTGTTCCTTTTCATGAATTTTTAATGATTAAAAATAATATTTTCAAAAGTAAATCTGTATCATCAATTGCAGAGCAGATAAAACTCTCCAGGTAATTAAAACATGCAGTAAAGAGTTGAGGACCACTGCTGAAGAGGTTAAGAGTATGGGGTTTAGCATTAGAAAGACCTTGGTTTAAATCCAATTTGACTATTACTAAGCTGTGTAACCCTGGAAAAGTTACTTCTTAAGGCTCAGTTTCCTCATCTATAACAAAAATAGTATTTAAATTCATAGTGAGTGATGTTGTTAGGGCTGAACAAGATACTGCATATAAGTGCTTAGTATAATGCTTGGTAAACAGTGTTCAATAACTATTAGCTATTTTCTTTATCCTTAAAACTCAGTAGGATGAAAGACGGTTCTCTGATTATATAAAATTATACTAGCCACAATGTGCTAATGTAATCAACATGTCTGTGAATATATAAAACTAATCTGCCCATGGAAGTTTAGACCTACATTTTAACTAACTGGGGCAATTAAATTTAATTCTGTTCATCACATATATATTATGCTTCTATTATTGTACAATGCAGCATGGTAGGTTATGTAGGGGATAACCTAAAGATTAAATAAATAGTCTATGGAAAATTTCAAATTTCCTTATCTATCAATATATTTGCTTTATAAACTGTATTTCATGGAAAGGAAGTTTCATACTGAAAGAGCTACTTTTACAGCTCAGTTTCAACTTTATATACATTTTGTGGTACTAGCTGACTGCCAATGATATGAGAATCAGCAGTTAGTGAAGGTACCATTTTGGTACAAAAGACTACTCACATTGTTCCATTTAAAACAGCTAATTTCTAAGGTAAATATGTGTTAGTATAAGGGAGCTCTTACCTGTCTCAGTGTCCCAGAGCTTAAGATACCTGTCATAAGCTGCACTGAGGAACTGTGTTCCTGCAGTATTAAAGCAGATGTCCCTAACAGCTTTACTGTGACCTAAAGGCAGAGACAATAGAAATGGAGGTGAGGTGGAGCCTTCATTTAAAATATAAGCATCATAAGAGAAACAGCATTAAATAGTGTCTTCCAAGCCACACTGTGAGTCAAAATCACTGGAACTCTACCTCCCGATTTACTGACTCAGAATATGTGTGGGCTACAGAATGTAGGTGTTTTCCCTCCCTTTGAAAAGCTCCTTAGGAGATTCTGATGCATAATATTTAAGTAAGAATCAAGAGAAAAGATCTAACTTTGTTTTAAAAGGTCTCTCATGGCACTCTCTTAATAATGTAATACATAAAGCTGATGACTGGTCAAGAATCTAAGAAAACCTAATAGTCCAATTATTGCCAATGAAAGAGAAATGACTGGTGACATTTTTAAGGTTCACTCTGAAATTACTAGCCAAGCCAGAAGTGAAAACAAAGTGACCTAAAGCTGATGTTCATGAAAATTGTGGCCTCTGTTCAATAACTGTATATTTCTGGGATTATATTACTGAATTTCATAGAAAGGATTCAGCATCTCATAGACTAAATGTTTTTAAAAACAAATATTAACTACATTTAGTTTTAAAATGGCATTTGACAATAAACTAATTTCAAGGTGCTTTGCTTAGAAATCAATCTTACTGGACCAATCAACTCTTTTGAAAGTTATAGGGGTAAATAAAATGTGACTAAATGAAAGCAGAAACTTTCCTATTTTTTACTACCCCACTATGACCAAGACAACTGTACAAAATGTGCATGGCACAAATGGTCAACAGGGTCCTTAAATCACCACCACTGCCGATGACCTCTAGTCACGGCAAGCAGGCATTCCTTCCTAAAGCAGGAGTCCTGGTCAGAGCTGTTATCATCTTCCTAAGTAGGAATTTTCAGTTTTCCAGTGGAAAGCAGCAAGAGCAGGGGGTACAGACGAGGACCAAATCCCCTACATCACAGGAGACATTCCTGTATGCTGCTGAGAGCCTTCCCGTAAGTCTTCTGGGCTGCCCTGGCATCTCAGACAGTATTTATTTGTGCAATGAGGCCCTAAAATCTTAACAAAGCACTACAGAATGGACTCCCACTTAAATCTAAAAACAGAGCCAATATAATTCAAATACTGTTTCACTTCGGTATAGTTAAATTCGGAAATGTAACCAGTCTCCATGCAAAATCTGACAAAGACAATCTACCAAAAGGCTAGTCTGCCACAAAGCTGTCCTCTTTTTGGTCTTCTTTCCTTCAAGGAGTTCTCTCAACCCTTTTCTTTTTACCTATGTTTGTAGCCAATTCCTGGCCTCTCTTCAAAGCTCAACATCTGGCTATCTAATTGCTTACAAGATATTTTCATCTCAATATCTCAAAAGCAGCTCAAATTGCATGAGTCTGAAACCTTATCATCTTCCTAAGATGAATGGCACCCCCATTCATCCAGCCACCTGGGAGTCGCTCTAGATTTCCACCTCACTGTTTTTACACTCACTTCTAGTTTACTAAAAGCCACTGCTTTTATTTAACTCTTTATTGTTCCCTTCCTCTCTTTCTGCTGCTTTAGTTCTGGCTCTCATCATCTCTAATCCAGACTAATGAAGTAACTTTGTAAATCATTTATTTGTCTCCAGGTCTGCCCCACCAAAGTATCCTCTATACTGCCATTGTGATCTTTGTAAACTTCAAATTCTGATCATGATGCTTTCCTGCAAGAGCTGTTCAATTGTTGGCTTCCAAAGACCCCCAAGATAGACCAAAGGTCTTTCACACTCTGCCCACCTCCACTGCTTTTCTCCCCTCTCACTGTATTCCTCATGCTTACAATGCTGAGCTTCCCTCACTGAGTGGTTCCCTCAATGCAGTTCTCATATCACTTCTGCTTCAGCTTCTGTTGCTCTCTCTTCCTAGTTCTTTGTTTACATGGGAGACTTACCCCTCCTTCAAGACTCACTCAAGTCTGTGAAGGCTTTCCTTCACATCAGTAGCAAAATTAGTAGTAGTAAAATTACGGTTGATGATGTTACTGTAGTTTAAAAAGTCTTTCCGAACAGATTTATAGCCAGAGAGAAAAGAAATATTACCAATAAATGTTCGCAGACAGCGCCTGTCTCCATAAACCTCCCATAGCTGGAGGGGAACAAAAAAAAAAAAGAAAAAACACATAGAAACGTTAAATTTAATACAAGGCTTTGATGAAATGACAACTTCCAATCATTAACAACAGTCATATGCCAGCTATGCGTGTGTGCGTATCTGTGTGTGTACAGGGAACTTAACCAAGGCATTACATATCATTAAACACATTGGTGCTACTGCCTCAGATGGTAAAGAATCGGCCTGCATTGCAGGAGACCTGGATTTGATCCCTGGGTAGGGAAGATCCCCTGAAGAAGGGAACAGCAACCCATTCCAATAGTCTTGCCTGGAGAATTCCATGGACAGAGGAGCCTGACAGCTTATAGTCCATGGGGGCCACAGAGTCGAACACGACTGAGTGACTACCACTGTCACTTTTTTTTTTTCACTTTTGGTGCTATTGGTCTGTGTTACACTATTTGGACTATCCACATACTCATGTACATGTACGTATAAACACTTTAAACTCTGAAATTAAGACAACTTAACTTAGATGGAACTTACACAGGTGCTTTTCATTTTCTTCTTTTCTGTATTTGACATTTTCTGGGATGAAAAGTTTCTACTTATGTAATATTATAAACTAGCTTTAAAAGAATTAAATGTTATTAAAACTGCCATGTTATAACATTTTGGTACTAAAAATTTTTTTTTTAACTCTTCTGAAGTATCAACTAGTATAAAAGCTGTTAAGAGTGCTTGCTTTGGCAGCACATATACTAAAAGCTGTTATGAAAATGAAGATCTAGACTAAAATGGAACAAGCTCATAGATCTCATTGCATCTACAGTGAATTAATACAACAGTTTTGAAACTACCTTTATGCTTGCCTGCCTCAAATCCAGTCCTGGACAGTGTTGCTAGTGATTTGAAACAGAAAGCACTTCCTGGCCACCCAGTGCCTGCAGGGTAAAGCCTCAGTTCCCGCGGCACACCAGGAAAACACGCCTGGACCTATTCCCCTGTTATGACAGTAGTCACTCTATGCCTCTCAGATTTAGACTCTAGCAGTCACAGAACCTGCAGTTTTCAGCACACACAATGCCAATGCATTCTATTTACTCCTCTCAGACATCCTCTACTCCCTGTGTCCACCCCCACAACCCACCCCTTACTTACACTTCCTATTGGAGTATGCTTCCTCTCTGAAATCAGAACACCTCCTCTACAAGGATCATTTACAACTTAATGAAATGATCACCATTTCAGGGACAGTGCCAAAGTAATTTTTAAATCCTCAGTCCCTTGTAAATAATAGGTACCTATAAATGTACATAAAGTGTACCTAGACATGAACTCAATTGAATTCTACGCTGGTCTAACTAGGCAAATAGAAGGCTTTAATCTCAATTAACATAGTCTGTATAAATTCAAAGTTAAAGGAAATGAGTCTTGCTACTCCAAGCTGCTGGCCTGTCATTTTAAACCACTACGTCAAGACACATACCTAAACTGTTGCTCTCATCAAAAATGCTACCTTTATATTAATATATTGTTACTACCCATGAATTATTTACAAAGGATAAAATTTTCATGAATCAACTTTCCAAGACCACTATAGGGTTGATATTTATTGACCAGTATAATGATCTGAAATAATGAACAAAGCTAGTGGAGGTGATGAAATTCCAGTTGAGTTATTTCAAATCCTGAAAGATGATGCTGTAAAAGTGCTGCACTCAATATGCCAGCAAATTTGGAAAACTCAGCAGTGGCCACAGGACTGGAAAAGGTCAGTTTTCATTCCAATCCCAAAGAAAGGCAATGCTAAAGAATGCTCAAACTACCACACAATTGTACTCATCTCACTTGCTAGTAAAGTAATGCTCAAAATGCTCCAAGCCAGGCTTCAGCAATATGTGAACCGTGAACTTCCACATGTTCAAGCTGGCTTTAGACAAGGCAGAAGAACCAGAGATCAAATTGCCAACATCCGCTGGATCATGGAAAAAGCAAGAGAGTTCCAGAAAAACATCTATTTCTGCTTTATTGACTATGCCAAAGCCTTTGACTGTGTGGATCACAATAAACTGTGGAAAATTCCGAAAGAGATGGGAATACCAGACCCCCTGACCTGCCTCTTGAGAAACCTATATGCAGGTCAGGAAGCAACAGTTAGAACTGGACATGGAACAACAGACAACAGTTAGAACTGGACATGGAACAACAGACTGGTTCCAAACAGGAAAAGGAGTACGTCAAGGCTGTATATTGTCACCCTGCTTATTTAACTTATATGCAGAGTATATCATGAGAAACGCTGGGCTGGAAGAATCACAAGCTGGAATCAAGATTGCTGGGAGAAATATCAATAACCTCAGATAGGCAGATGACACCACCCTTATGGCAGAAAGTGAAGAGGAACTAAAAAGCTTCTTGATGAAAGTGAAAGAGCAGAGTGAAAAGGCTGGCTTAAAGCTCAACATTCAGAAAACGAAAATCATGGCATCTGGTCCCATCACTTCATGGGAAATAGGTGGGGAAACAGTGGAAACAGCGTCAGAATTTATTTTTGGGGGCTCCAAAATCACTGCAGATGGTGATTGCAGCCATGAAATTAAAAGACGCTTAATCTTTGGAAGGAAAGTTATGACCAATCTAGATAGCACATTGAAAAGCAGAGACATTATTTTGCCAACAAAGGTCCGTCTAGTCAAGGCTATGGTTTTTCCTGTGGTCATGTATGGATGTGAGAGTTGGACCGTGAAGAAGGCTGAGCACCGAAGAATTGATGCTTTTGAACTTTGGTGTTGGAGAAGACTGTTGAGAGTCCCTTGGACTACAAGGAGATCCAACCAGTCCATTCTAAAGGAGATCAGCCCTGGGATTTCTTTGGAAGGAATGATGCTAAAGCTGAAACTCCAGTACTCTGGCCACCTCATGTGAAGAGCTGACTCACTGGAAAAGACTCTGATGCTGGGAGGGATTGGTGGCAGGAGGAGAAGGGGACAACAGAGTATGAGATGGCTGGATGGCATTACTGACTCGATGGATGTGAGTCTGAGTGAATTCCAGGAGTTGGTGATGGACAGGGAGGCTTGGCATGCTGCAATTCATGGGGTCACAAAGAGTCGGATATGACTGGGCGACTGAACTGAACTGATAATGATCTGGACACAGAAGACACACAAAAGATAAAAACCATTTGACAAAGTTTTTAAAAGGCTTTTCCCATATCAAGTTGACATGTACTGGCAACTGAGTTTTTTTTCTACCTCACACTATTGCTGAACATCAACTAAGATAGACCTTCCCAAGACTATATAAAGGAGAGTAATTCTGCTACTAGCATTTGGAAGAAAAAAAGAGTGGATCATATTATTTGCTGTCTAAAAATGGGATTTCTATCACATATCCTCTCTACCTCTAAGGTACTGAGGAATAAATGAACTCCGTTACATATTCAACACCTCTATAAAAATGCATTATTGGTGATTAAATATTCATGTGTGTAAAGCTAAAGTGAATGATTATGTCTAATCAGCTATCTAAGCTTACAAAGAGCCTAGCCAATTGGACTACAAAGCCATATCTGAATCAACATGTTTCATAAACATGCTGCATAAACTGCTGCATTCACAGGGCTTAAGAGAAAATAATTAGCCTCTAATTGCCTAACAAACTCAGATCTATTTATAATTAACCAAATAGATTTAACCAAAGCACTAGCTTGTAGCACTTCTACTCTATTACTGAAAACTCACCTTAATTTTACAGTCCATGGAACAAGACAGCAACAAATGGCCAGAGAGAGGAAACAATCTGACTGCACTGACGCCCTGTATAAAAGGTATTACGATTATCAATCAGAAGCACTCAAAAGCTCAGCTAAAATTAAACAAAAGGGAAACACAGTGTATTTGTAAACCACGTAATTTACTATTTTTTTTTTCATTTTAAAATTCATACCCTAGAATAACCTTCAGAAATATTCTAAGAGCAGCCCTTATTGACACAAAGCTTTTCAAGCCTTTCTGAACCTTCATCAGTGGCTTCCTCAACCCAGGGGAATTCTGAGTCAATCATGTGGCTCACGCCCTTGCTCCTCTTCCTTCTTTTACTTAGTTCCTTTCTTCTTTGCTAAGAGCTGGAAATTATCAGTTGGAATAGTGAATATGACAAAGAATAGTAACATCAAAGTTTTCAAGTGCCTTGTCTCTGCATTAGTTTTTATTATCATAGTGTATAAACCAGGGAGCAGCTAATCTCTGAAGTGTGATAACCCTAAGAGCTAAGGCAAAATTACTGAGACTCTGGTCTCACTGAGTTGGTGCCCAAGAGGAAGCAGATAATGGCAGGAACTTGGAAGCAAAGGCCTGGGCTACCATAAGGGGGTAAGACACCAAATCATGAATGCTTATGTCATGACCCAATCAGATGACCCTGAAGACTGAGGACTCACTTGTGACTCACATGTGCTGGAACCTCCAAAGTGACTCCAGTTTATCTTAAATGACTTCCCTGCTCTATCTCCCTTCTCTACATCTCCACTAGAAATACTCAATGTCCCACATTAACAGCTGAAAATTTATGTTGTGTTCACTGTTATACTAATGCATTACAACAAATAAAAACAACCAATTCGTTTACCTTTGTGTGTCCAGACCACACATGAATTTGTTTTTTAGGAAGATAACATTTCTCAGGTGGCACAGTTGACCGCAGATTAACACCAACATCCTGAGGTATGTGAAGATAGGACCTGCCTTGATAGTCATACATTTCTTTAACTGAAACAAGAAGGCAAAAGAAAGCAGTGAACAAATAAAAGCTGTAGTTATGAAATCTATATTCTTAAAATAACAAACACTTTATTCACAAGGATATCATTGCATATTAAAATTTAGGTAATACTATTTTGATGATGTTAAGACCAAGAGACAGCTAAAATTTAACTGCCTGAAATCACTGCTATTATTTTAATCAGAGGTAGTATTTTGGAATCCCTAAATTTCCAGAGAGTATCAGACCTTTAAATAAGCTCTTACTTCCTTTATCCAATTTTAGTAGCATGTACAAAAGACTCCACTGCAGTATAATTATTGAGAGAAGAAAAGATAACACTTGGGCCTTATGAGTCACTGGCAAAGAATCAGAAGCAAAACAGGATTAAAAGGACGTTAAAACAAAACAAAAGTATATCAACTATCCTTTTCCCTGTTTTCCTCCTTTATGCCCTTCCAGGTTCCTTTTCCAGTCTCTTTGCTACTTTAAACTAGATTTACAATGAAGTCACATCTGAGAATTAAATGACATAGTATAATATGTATCAAAGCATTTAGTAGCATGCTGCACAGAATAAGTACTCAGTAAATGTTGGCTGTTATTGTTATTATGACTATAAGCACACAGTACTAAACAGACTCCTTAGAGATAAAACGACAGCTTGAGAAACTAAAACTAAATATGACCTCGTGAAATATATATTTGATAAGTGGTATAACATTAGAGTAATCAATACTATCTGAACTGGATTATTCTTTATAGTCTGGTAACCACTACATAATTTCCCCAATATAACCAGGTAGTCTAGAATATTTATAATTTAGTTTGGTGAATATGTATTTCCTTCTGCAAATCAAAATAAGTATAAGCATGTAAATCTCTAATCTACTTACCTGAAAAACAAAGTTTATTCTTTATAAGTATAATTTAGTAACAGTTATGAACTGTGATCATACCTGGAGAAAATTTGGCTTGGGTTAAAAAGAAAAGGTTAAAATGACTGGGGTACTAATTATATGCCAAAAAGAGTCAATTTTACCTTAGGGAAGAACAAATTGTGAACCATAATCTCCTTTATCTATCTTTAAAAAAAAATTCATTAGTACTTCAAAAAAATAATCTGTGGCTATCTCTAATTATAACACAGAAGAGTTTGCTATAATTTCTTTGGGATGCAAATTGTCCAATATAATTCTTAATATAATGATTCCCAGCAGCTGATTAGTAAAGGCAATTAATATACAAAAAGAGAACAGAATAAATATCTGAAAGGTTATCATAAAAAAGAAGAGCCATAAAAAATATATTACCATGTAAGATTGTCTTTTCCTCTCCAGGTTTCTCTTCTTCCTGTTTACCTTTCTTCTGCCTCTTTGCTGTAATTTCATCCAATTCTTTTTGTTCTTCCTAAGGAAATTAAGGAGTGAATTTTAAAAATGGATGTTCCAGAACCCCATCCTGGCCACTGCTGATCACAAACTCTTTACAAGAAGGTGCACTTTTTTGGTGAAGCAATAGCTCCAAGTATGTCTCCCAGGATAACAATCTCAACTCTTCGGCAGATTACAAAATGGCATTAAACACACAGTGTTTTTGAACTTTTAAACTCATTTAATACAAAACCTCTCCTTCTGGAACAGCTAGGAGTAATTTAATGTATTATGGAATTATGTAAGTGAAAAAAATGAAGTAATTAGAAAATCTAGTACATACCAGAAATATAGTGAATTTGAGTAAACAATGTTCTTCATAAACAGCTTTTAATAGTCATAAGGATGTAAGCAATGACTATAGATTTGTGACACAACTTTTACGGGAAGAGCAGTAAAAGGAAGTGGGTGGTGGTGGATAGTCACTAAGTCGTGTCCAACTCTTGTGATCCCATGAACTGTAGCCCACCAGGCTCCTCTGTCCATGGGGTTTCCCAGGCAAGAATACTGGAGTGGGTTGCTATTTCCTTCTCTAGGGGATCTCTCCAACCCAGGGATCAAACTTGGGTCTCTTGCATTGCAGGCAGATATATATATATATTTTTTTACCAGACTCTGCCATGAGGGAAACCCAAAAGGAAGATAAAGTGAGTTAAGTCTCTCAGTTATGTCCGACTCTTTGCGACCTCATGGACTGTAGCCTAACCAGGTTCCTCCGTCCATGGGATTTTCCAGGTAAGAATACTGGAGTGGGTTGCCATTTCCTTCTCCAGGAGATCTTCACAACCCAGGGACTGAACCCAGGTCTCCTGCATTGTAGGCAGACGCTTTACCGTCTGAGTCACCAGGGAAGATCCAAAAGGAAGACAGGGTAGTAATAAATCCTTATAGTAACTAAGTCAAATAAGTAAAGAGCAGCATATGTGTATTACTGAGATAAGTGGATATGAGATAGAGCTAGAAAGTAAGCATCCTGAGGACAGGATTTTCTCTTAATCTTGTTCATTGCTGTATCCCTAAGACCCAGAATAGGGACTGGCTCATAGAGACAGTAGGATTAGGAGGTGGAGAGGGCAAGGTAGGGTTTTATAGTTTTATAAATTTCATAATATTATGAAAAACATATATATAGATATACTACTTTGTTAAAATTAAAAAAAAAAACCCATCATCAATTCTAAAATCATAGAAAGGCTCATTTTGTAATTACTAGCTGAACACTGGTATCAGAAAAGCAACCTCCATGGCACCTTAATAGTATTATCAAGGTGATTCTTATTACCAATTGTTCAATACTGTATTTTAGCTAAAAATTATGGAAGAAAATGCATCAGAAAAATATAAACAAAAATTATTCCCAAGAAAAACAAAGGAATCTTATTTTTAAAATCTTATAGTATTTTCTTAGTTAACTAAGGCAGAGAAATTCTGATGAGTCATTTAGTTCTCTAAGGAAACCTCATTTATTAACACAGATATCCTTCATTGAGACATAGCATACTGTTGAACCAGCAGTGAAAAACGTCAACGCTTACTTCTGAAGGTTTGGCTACGTCTTTTTCGTCCACATATTTTGCCCATGGTCCCAAGAAACCATCAATATTAGATGCATCATTTTCTTTAAATTTTTTCCTCTTTTCTATTTTCTTCTGACCAGTTTCAAACACAGTTAAACCTACATTAAAAAAAAAAAAATCACAAATATGGGTAGATACACACACACACACATTTGCATAGATTTATTTAAGACACAAAATAAAACCTATATGAATCCAGACATATGGACTCATGCTATATATAGAGAGACTCAATCTTCTAGGCAAAGCAGCTTTCTACTGCTGCAACTGCAGTATTTTACAAATTCTAATATACGTGAAAAAAAGACTCAGCTATGTAATCATGCCATGGTACACAATCTTTTTAATTAATCACAGACCTTTATCAGTAGATTTTACCACTTTCTGAAAGAAACAGCAATTTAATAACGTTAATTAACGAAACATTTACCTCTGAAAGCAATAAACAAATTTCTCATTTAAAGCCGAATTAGATAAAATTTCATTAATAACTGTTCCTTGCTTCACTTGCTTCGCTATATTATAATGCAACAATATAAAGAAGGTTTCACAAGAATCTGTATTTCTTCTAAGTGAACTCAATCTAAACTGGACCTCTAATATCATAAATCTTAACAGGAAGAAAAGACGATGTTTCTAGTTGAGATTCTCATTTGATCAGTAGAAAGTGGCATGCTGTGTGTAGTCATTAAATTGGAAAAAGAAAGGTTTACTAGAGCCATAGTCAAAATTTCACTGCTAACTGAGAATTTAGCTACATAAAGATGTAAATTGTAGAGGTCTAACAAAGAGAAAAACTTACCTATGTTAATTCAAATCAGTTTCCTTTAGGCTGTATTATAACCAAAGGTTGTTAAAATCCTATTTTTACAACAATGAGCTCATAAACCAAAGGCAGCTTGATCATATAGGCTATAGTTACTAAGTGCCCTCATACAAATAGCATATTCTTTTTCTATCCAACATTTTATGTATAAGATTCCAAGGGGCTGATGAGCTTTGTGGCAAGTTAACATTTAGAGTATGATGCTTTGTCTTATAGTAAGTACAAAATGAACACAGGCACAAACATATGTTTTAAAACACATATTCAAACTCAGCTTCAAAGCAACCCTTAAAGGCAATTTCCAGATATGCACAATGATATTTTTTCTGCTCTGTTAAAATGGAGCTTTACATTTGTGTTGAGAAATAAATTGCTAAAATTAGTTATACATTCATTTTCATTTCTTAAATGATTTCTACAATGTTGGCACTGTGCCAAGAACTCACCCTCCCTGCCACAGGTATGACTATCTTCCCTACAAGGCCACACACCTAGTAAGGAGCAAAAGCAAGCTCTAAACTAACTATATAAATACATTGCTCTAAACTATTTCACTCTACTGTCTCAAGTTTAAAAAAATCAGGAGTTAAATTAAATACTACTTTTTCTCCTACTTTCCAAAGTCAACTTACAAACAATAAGTATAGTTATGTATATTTGATATTAAATATTTCAAATAAGTTACCTTGGTTTTTTTCAGCTTCTTCTACAGAACCAATATACTTAGTAGACACTTGATGATTATCTAATGAAGGGTCCAATGCATAACCTGAAAAGAAAAAAGTACAAATTACTGATTCCATTTTTTTCCATTTACAATTCATTTTAATTCTGTGCACATTTACTCATTTTACATTTTCCTTCCCAAGATGTTGAAAACAGCTTCTTTGGTTTGTTTTCTTGTGACTTTATTTCTTCCTTATTTTCTGAAAGTGTCACAGCTTCTTTTATCATAAAGATGTACATAACAATAATTCTATCAAAAGCAAACCAAATTTTCAATTGTAAAGCTGCCTATGAGAGGCAAAGCTGCTCAAGATAATTTTAAAGGCCTTCATTGTGTTGGATCTCTCTGAGCTTATCTCCAAAAGAGTTATCACTTTATCACATTCAACTGTCCACTCATACTCTGAGGACCAATTATTCTTTGTGGGGCATGTTTCTGTTCAGAATCATTAACCCAAAGGGACAGGCTAGGAAGCCAAGAGGAAAAGGAAGAATAGGACAAAAGAATTCACACAAACCACTGAGAGACTAAGAACTCAGAGAAACACCAAAAACGGGAGCTAAAAACAAAACAGTAGCATAAGTGAGTGGGATGATACAATAAATGAGACTACCTTCCCAGATAAGGAATAAAGGCGGCTGTGATAAACTAGATAAAATAATACACTTAGATTATAACACTGCTACAACCATTTAAAAATGGGAAGAAAAATAGGATTAATGTTTGTTCTCTATCACAGCAGAGTTACAGAGTGATAAGTATGAGACTTAGGTAATGCTGAATTCCTGTGCCGTCTCCTTCATGTCTCATAGGTAACACTAGTACAAGGTATCAGGAAGGTTTGCTCCCTGGTACTAAGCAAATCGGAGGAGGTAACAGAAATGTCTGTAGCTTTACATTCCATATATGAGTGAGAGGAAACAAGTAGATAGGAATTACTATCTGGAGTTAGACAAGAATTTTTCATGAAAAAATGATAAAACTTTTAAATTAACACAAAGTTATACTTGCTTATTACCTGGAGGGGGGGCAAAAAAGACTGCTAAACCTGAGGCTGGTTAGCTTGTTTACTAATTTCAGTTCAAATAAATGGTTCTCAGTTCTAAGATTTTCATAAGACCATACATTTCTTAGTTTGCAAGGGGCTACTCCTTTTATTCCAGGCTGCCTAACATAGTATATCCCACATTCACTTTTTATGTCTTTAACTCACAAAATAGTTCATTCTGTGTCCTAGCCCACTCTCTCTTGATGGAAGAGGCAAAAAAAAAAATACCAGCTATCCCCGCCCCCCCACCAAATAAGCTATTTCTGAAGCTAGGTCTAAAGCAAACAGAATAGCTCTAAATGCTTACTCTTGCTATAAGATAGCTTAAGAAAAGCAGGTATCTGTATGAACTTTGTAGGTCTCTGCACTGACTTTTTACTTGTTTAAAGATTTAAACTATCTAAGCTATTGCTTAAGGCCCTTCTTTCCAAAGTCTAAAAAAATATGCAAAATCTTTATGTTTGTTTTATTGTAGGCTAGGATATAATAAATTCATGATGCAATAGGGTTGATCTTTATGTACTGCACATATATTTTAGGTTTACATGGAATCTCTTATATATAAGCAATGGGTACAATGCATTTATTTTGTTGGACTGGAAGTGTCATTGAACTCTTTTTGGAGATTTTAGAGGTATAGAGTCTTTTGCTATGAATTTTGTCACCTGTTAAGTCCATTATAACCCTGGCATGGTGAAATATAATGTAATATATGATAATCTTTTTTACAACCAGTTTCCAATACATTGTGGATAAACAACTAAGACTATTTGTACTAAACCTCTAAACTAATTCAGTGACTCAGTTTACATCACTCTTTGAAAACTAGGAAAAAAAAAACAAACCCTTTCCAACATTAGAATAATTACATAAATTAAGATAAAACCAATCAGTGGGTATTACATAACTCTTAAAAATAATAAGCTTTGAGGTTATAAAGTAACACTGAAAAATGCTTATGACAGAATTTGATTTAAAAAAAGCAAGCTGCAAAATTTTCAGTTTAGAAGGATTATAGTACAAGTAAGTATAATGAAAAAGACTTGGAGGAATAAATTTCACTAAAAGCAGGCCTATTAGTATAACAGGGTTATAAGTAACCTTTTTTCCCTCTTTCCTAAATGTTTAAAATTTGTGTCAGTTTTTAGTAAAAACAACTATTATTAAAAAGCATCACTACATACATAATATTTCACATGATACTGCTTTCTTAACTTTTGCAGGGCCCTCCCTTAAAATAATGGAAGTCAATGGCAGATAGGACAGAAAAAGATTACAACTACAACGGGCATAAAAACATTCTTAGTTACTTTGCTTAACCACTCTACCAAAAAGTTCTTCAAAGTAGAAGGTGATCAATGTATCTCTCAACCTACAGATGTAGATTACAGGAAGAGAAAGAAAACGCACCACCAAATATGAACAAATCTGATATAAGTGACCAGACTTCTGTTCTGTGGAACCAACAACAAAGACATTATTACATCTTCTTTCAGAGGGGATTCCCAGCTTTGTATACACATTAACTTGTAGCCATTCCATTTCTTGATATCCCTCAGTAATCAACAGAAAACTTTTCAGAGAGAAGATTTGAGAAAGAGAGTGAAGTCAACCAGTACATAAGAAAATAAAAATATAACTCTTAAGACTCTCTTTCTCTAGTCACTAAGTCATGTCCAACTCTTGCAACCCCATGGACTGCAGCCTGCCAGGCTCCTCTGTCCATGGGATTCTCCAGGCAAGAATACTCTTCAGTCTATCCTGTTATTAACCAATTTCAATAGCAATCTGCATATAACAGTCATTCAGTAAGAAGTGCTATCAAAAAGTAGAACAGAAAACATTCTGTTTTTAAGACTGCAGAATATTTCTAGTATTCAGAAATCAGAGCAGATTTAGAATGACAGCTAAAAATACTAGTGCACCTTCCCATCTGTATATTTACAGATATGTATAAGAAAACATATTACCCTTTCAAGGCATCCAGATTAATAAATTTAAAAAGCCAGAAGATAAAATTGATTATTACACACACACACACCATTTCTAATAAGGTTTAACTTGAACTCTCTTATCACCTTACCGTAAGTGGCAAAAGTTCTTCTTTGCTGTTCAAACATAAAATCATTGATATGGGCTGGTTCAGCATATCCAGAAAGCATATTTCTAGGGGCAGCCATTTGCTGGGTTCTGAAGGGATTTTCTGGTCCAAACTGCAATGAGGAAAAAAACAATGAAAAAATTCTCAATAGAATGAGTAGAATTATTGCACAGTGTGTTTTCAACTCTAAATTTTCAGGGGCCGATTAACCTATTTGCAGACTTGCTTCCCTCACATGATTCAGGACAACCAGTCAGTGGCTTGTTAGCACTGTTTGTCAGCCACTAGCACAGGAGAGCAATCAGCTCACTCTATATGCAGCTATTTAAGTTTAAATTAATTAAAATATTCAGTTCTACAGTCATTCTAGCCATATTCAAGAGCCCAACTGCCACATACAATTATTGATTACTACATTTTCACCATTGCAGGAAGTTCCATTTGACAGTGTGGCTCCAGATAATTGAAACTCACTATAGTTTTGTCTAAACCATGATTTGGGGATTTTTGGAGTGGTGATATAATTAAAAAAACACACGTTTCTCTGCTACTTGATTACGAGTTTCTCAAAGGTGCAGACTTAGAACCCTCATACTTTCCATACTGTCTGGCATATAGAAAGCACTAATGAAGGAAAGATTAATCAGAGCCTGACGAGAGGAAGAAGACAGGAAATAGACAATAAAAGTAAACTGCTTGCAAAAGTCCCTAGGAAAAGACATTACAAATGTAAACACAACTTCTCCACTCTGAAAAGTCACACTATGAAAGTTACACAAAATAGTGCCATTATTACCTATTTGTTTACAATGTTTTGAGTTCCAGAATGGCTTTCCAAATATTATTTAATTTGATGTATACACAAATTCTGGAAAGTTAGAGAGGTATTCTCTTTTTCATGTTAGAAATGAAAAAGAAAGTCAAGATGACATTATCTTACCTGCCCAGAGTCAATAATTTGCTTAATGGTATTAATAAAGGTATTAGGAAAATTCAGTTCTTTTCAGTTTTAAAATAAAGAATAAAATGAACTTCCCACTTTGGAAACCACAGAACTATACAGGTCAACTGTTATGATGTTAGAACTGTTATGATGTTAGAACTGTCATGATGTTAGAAAGATTCTGATGTTAGAACATCTTAGGTCACTATCATGAGAAACCGCCTTTTCCATTATATACTTCCAGAGCCATAAATATAAACTACCGACCTTTTCTTAACCAGAATGCTGTGTTCTCTATATATCAACATTACACTATGCACAGAAGTCTGAATTTAAAAGTTAGATTTGCCTTATAATTTTATTTGTTTTAGAAGAAAATAAATTACTATAATATTCCTTTCTATTGACAGCTTCCATTTCTAGGTTTAAAATGATTCAATCTTAAGATATCTAATTTATAGATAAAGATTTTATTACTATTTATTCTAAATTAAAATGTAGGACAGGACAAGACTTCACAGCCCATATTATTTCTTCCTATGCTGATAGGTGGAAATGTAGCGGGAAAAAAAAATCAAGATTGCGGAATGCTGGAAGTTACAGTTAACTTCATTCAGTTATTAAATTTATTATAAAAATAAGAACATTCATAAAATTAAAGATAATGAAACAACTTAAGTTTTCCAGATGATCTAATTGCTATAGCCAGTTAACATCTGCAAAGCAGCATGTGATATTTCTGGAGATAAAAAAAATTCTAAAACAATAAAAATCTCCATTGCCCATATCATTACTCCTATCACATATAATTAATTACCAATCATTATGCTTGTAACTTCTGATTTGAAAAAGGAAAGTACATTTCCATAGTCTAATTTTATTAAGATTTTACAAAAAGGGAATAATTCTTCTACAGGTCATACATGTCAAACTGTCCATCTTTTACAAAAAAATTCTCAGTGTTAAGAACTATGATTTCCATAAGAATATAGATCCATATATTCCAGTAAAGTATATCTTGTGCTACTATTCTTTTTTTTTTTTTAATCAAACCATCTTATTGAGGGGCTTCAAGGAAGGGTTGAAAGGCTTAAAGGACAATTAGATCTGAAGTCCTACTCCTGGCTGGGATATGCCCAAATTCATAGCCACTGAAAGCTGTGGTGCTGTTCTTAACACACTCTGAAAATTTAAATATGCTTGGACTTAGCTTATATGCAGAGTACATCATGAGAAACGCTGGGCTGGAAGAAGCACAAGCTGGAATCAAGATTGCCAGGAGAAATATCAATAACTTCAGATATGTAGATGACACCACCCTTATGGAAGAAAGTGAAGAGGAATTAAAAGGCCTCTTGATGAAAGTGAAAGAGGAGTGTGAAAAAGTTGGCTTAAAGCTCAACATTCAGAAAACGAAGATCATGGCATCTGGTCCCATCACTTCATGGGAAATAGATGGGGACAGTGGAAACAGTGTCAGACCTTATTTTTGGGGGCTCCAAAATCACTGCAAATGGTGACTGCAGCCATGAAATTAAAAGATGCTTACTCCTTGGAAGGAAAGTTATAACCAACCTAGATAGCACATTGAAAAGCAGAGACATTATTTTGCCAGCAAAGGTCCATCTAGTCAAGGCTATGGTTTTTCCAGTGGTCATGTATGGATGTGAGAGTTGGACTGTGAAGAAAGCTGAGTGCCGAAGAACTGATGCTTTTGAACTGTGGTGTTGGAGAAGACTCTTGAGAGTCCCTTGGACTGCAAGAAGATCCAACCAGTCCATTCTAAAGGAGATTAGCCCTGGGTGTTCATTGGAAGGACTGATGCTGAAGCTGAAACGCCAATACTTGGGCCACCTCATGCGAAGAGTTGACTCATTGGAAAAGACCCTGATGCTGGGAGGGATTGGGGGCAGGAGGAGAAGGGGACGACAGAGGATGAGATGGTTAGATGGCATCACGGACTCAATGGACATGAGTTTGGGTAAATTCCGGGAGTTGGTGATAGACAGGGAGGCCTGGCGTGCTGCGATTCATGGGGTTGCAAAGAGTCGGACACGACTGAGCGTCTGAACTGAACTGCACTGAAGCTGTGACAACAACAATGACAAAATCTTCCACTGATATAGGCAGCTGCCTGGGGTAGGATTCATCAACTTCTAGCTCTCCTTAACTTTCTGGTTACTGGCAGCCATCAGAGCTGATCTCAAAGATATTGAATGTCAACAGAAGAAGGCAGAGAATGTTATTCAGCAGGGCTCAGCTCTTACCAATTATTCTCCCAGATGTTCCTGTTCTGTGTGAATATGCAACTCTTAATTCTGGGTTAGCCATTAAAAAATAAAACAATGCCTATTTAAAAATATACAAAATTGATTTCTAAATGCTTCTTTTCAATTTTTGGTAGTTAACCAAGTTTAAGTGTAAATATACATTCAAATGATTTTTAAAAATAGATATTCAAGTTAATTAGGTATGAGTATTCAATAGTTTTCAGCTCAGATAATACTGAAGTACATTGTTCAGTTGCTCAGTTGTGTCCAACTCTTTGCAACCCCATGGACTATATATATAGCACACCAGGCTTTCCGGTCCTTCATTATCTCTCAGAGTTTGCTCAAACTCATGTCCATTGAATCAGTGATGCCATCCAACCATCTAATCCTCTGTTGCTCCCTTCTCCTCCTGGCCTCAATCTTTCCCAGCATCAGTAGAGAAGTACACTGTAGTCAACTGCAATTGTAAATCTCCCATATAAAATATACATATTTAAGTATTAATTTAGCCATTGTACCAAAAAAGAAAATGTTTCTGAGGTAAGCAAGCTTTCATTTGAGTGAAGCAGTGCTTTATTTATAAACTTAGGAGAAAAGCATTTTTAATTTAAGGCATTAGTTGATAAATCTAAGAGACCATGTATTATAAGGCAGTGGTTCTCACGTTTTTAGCAGGCAGAGTACTTGAGGGCTGACGCCTGAATAGTATGGGGCTTCCCAGGTGGTGCTAGAGGTGAAGAACCCATGTGCCAATGCAGGAGACTAAGAGACATGGATTTGATCCCTGGGTCGGGAAGATGCCCTGGGGGAGGGCATGGCAACCCACTCCAGTATTCTTGCCTGGAGAATGTCATGGACAGAGGAGCCTGGAGGGTTATGGCTCACAGGGTCACAAAGAGTTGGACATGACTAAAGTGACTTAGCATGTATGCCTTAGTAGTATATCATAACATCACAGGAATTAAGAAATTTCATTAAGTAAAAATTGACTATATGAAATAAAACCATAAGTTCACATATAGGGAAAAAACCCCTAAATTATTGAACAAGTAATTATTCTTAGATTGTTGCTAAGTTTTTCATGAATATTTATTGCAGTAATCAATGTATAAAACATTTATAAACAATTTTAAGGTGAGAAGAGTATATTATTATTTTCTACAATTTTGGAAAAGATCACCGCAATTCAATTTTATTGGCAAAATACCTCAATCTTGTAAGACATAAGCACAGTTTAAATATTACAATAGCATATTTTATTAGTGGTTCTATGACCTTGAAACTCAGTTTCCTCATCTGTAAAATAAAAGTTCTCATCTATCTGACTTCTGAAGTCCATTCTAACATTAATATTTACAGCAGCCCTTCTGGTCAGATCTTAAACAGTAACTGGCATTTCCCCCCTCTAAACTTTTATATTTCTTCTATTCTTAAAAGTAGTGTTATTTTAAGGAGTCTGAAATTCTCTCTGAGGCTTATGGGCTTTATATAAGTCTAGAGAAGCTAACAAATATACTTTTCTCTAAGTGGATCCAAAATAAAATAGCAATTCGTTGATTTATAATAGTCAAAACTGCAAACTACACTGTGGCCTTCTAAATGGTCTCATAGTTATGGAGTGATTGTTAAGAATGATCAAATCCCCAAATATGGCACTTGCAGGCAATATAATCTCACAGTTAAATTCCTCACTCTAAAACAGGGATACAAGTACTTCATAGGGTTGTAGAGAGGGCTAAAGGAAAAAAGGCATACAAATCCTTCAGGGCGGTACCTGCCATAGAGTAGTAAGTAGTTGTTTTATTTCATTAGTCTCCATCCCTGTTCTTTTCCATCATGCAAATCTTTAAAATAAATCTTCCTAAAAATTCATCTATTAAATCAAGACCAAACTCGCTACCTTGGCCCCCAGAGCCTGTGCAACACCTTCTGTACAAAGTGCTATTCTAGTCTTAAGTCTGTTCTCCCCTACTAATAATGACTAAAACACTACTGTTCTTTATATTTTGTGATTTGGTTCATGCTGTTCCCTTCTGCCTAGAACCTTACCTCTAAAGGCCTACCTAGCCAAATGTCAATAATATTAACCTAAACAATAATAAAGACTATAATTTATTGAATTCTTATTATTCTGTGCCAGAGAGTCTCCTAAGCACAACATATATTACCTCATTTATCTTTATAATTTAGTAAACAGAAATAATCTTCATTTTACCTATGAAAAAAATAAGATAATTTAAGATCACAAAAGAGCTAATAAATGGCCTGTGTAGCCCCACATCTCATGTTGTTAACCTGGACTGTATTGGTCATTAAAAAAAAAAATTGCTAGTTACACGCACTATAGAAAATAGTCTGGTTTCTCTCTCTCTCTTTTATTTTTCTTAAAGACAAAACAAAACAAAAAAACATGTGGCATATCCTCTCTGGTAAACACTAGCATGAGGAAAGGGATTAAATCTTGTTTCTAATGATGGATTTTCAAATCATGAGAACTTGAATTTCATCTAGGAAAGCTCTGGTAACACTTTCCAGACTTTGGCAAGTTATTCAGATTCTAGTCAAAAAGTTCAAAGTCAGTAATTTATGTCACAGACAATTTCTTTGTAAAACTGTAATTTTTCTTCACTTTTCAGTCTATCACTCTTTTGTTAAATTATTGACAATAAGCATTGAAATGTTGCTAACATAAACCAGTTGATACATCTAATAGGTTCCCTAATGTAGGGTGGGGTGAGAACAAAAGATTAAAGGACTGATAACCCCAAAACAAGAATGATAAACCTACTGTCTTGTTCATAGCATCCCAAATTTTTTGACCTTTTGAATTTTTCTTGAAAGTTTTGAAAAATAATCATACATCAATATGTTAGTTATGCACAGGATCTAAAAATTTAAGAAAAACAGGCTTTATAGAAAATACACTAACATAAGAATGTCACACATCATGTCACTTTCAAATTTTCTCATTTTCTGAATTCAGTGGCTTAAACTGAAGTACTTTACATTTAAAAAAACACATATATATAATAAAAACATATATATAATATACTACCTTTCTTTAAAGCACCAGCTAAAATGGTGCCAAGAGCTAGGAAACAGCCTATAATTTAACAGGTATAAGGATTTAAGAAATAATGGAATAAAATACAACTGTACCACTCTCAAGAGCATGAGAATGAAATTTTTGTTTATTGCACACTTAAGAGAATAGCTAGAGACTAGCACTGACATCCTTGGCTGCACTATACAGCGCCTCTGACAAATTTTAAGTGACTATGGAAACTGAAACAGGCAAAAATTAATGAAATATCAAAAAAAAAAAGGGCAATGGCTATATGCCAAAAAATGAATAAACATTAAAAAGTACTTTTTTCTCTACCAGGATCAATAAGATACAGCTCCTCATCTCTATCTTTAAAGTGCTCTGAAAGATCCTGCTACTGAACTGGTATTATTATTACTTTTTATAATGATCTTTTTCTGACATCTGTATTTTATCAATTAAGCACTCTTCTCCTTTTTAAAGGCTAAATATCTAGAAATCTAATCTTTTCTACAAAGGCTTTCCGACAATTTTCACTATTTCTGTTTTTTTTTTCTTCAGCTTTTTTAGTGCTTCCGTCACCATTTATCATCAAGAAAAAGAATTCATAAGATGTCTGACTCAGAGCAAGCAATAAACAGTGTGACTATTTTTGAGCCATGACCACGTCAGCATGGCATCTCTTTTTACTGTTTAACACAGCAGCATTTGTCACTAGATGTTTCATAATATACTATGCATTAATGATGCTAATCAACCAAAATTTTTTCCCTCATGGTTAACTT
Source organism: Budorcas taxicolor (assembly GCF_023091745.1). Taxonomy (NCBI): domain Eukaryota; kingdom Metazoa; phylum Chordata; class Mammalia; order Artiodactyla; family Bovidae; genus Budorcas; species Budorcas taxicolor. The sequence goes on from NC_068918.1 coordinate 31,664,843, forward strand.
GTAACACTCCCTTATCAACACTGAGAGGAAGATGTTAACCAAGTCTGCATCTAAGAATTAGATATATCCTTACAAAAGTGTACTATTTAACTTTTGGAGAATAGAAGGATGTATTTTCCCTTCTTTTTAAAATTGAGATATAAGTAACATGTAACAGGAGATATTTTCAGACAGTTTAAACGGTATACTTTCATGAGAAAACTCTGAAAAATTCACCAACTGTTTATGTACCTAAGTATGGGCTTCCCAGGTGGTAAAGAATCCACCTGCTAAGCAGGAGATGTGGGTTCGTTCCCTAGGTCAGGGATCCCCTAGATAAAGAAACAGCAACCCACTCTAGTATTATTGCCTGGGAAATCCAATGGACAGAGGAGCCTAGTGGGCTACAGTCCATGGCGTCACAAAAGAGCTGGCTTAGCAACTAAAACAACAACAATTTAAATACTTCAGCAAAATATACTCTTAATCTAATACATTTTCTTACCTCAGGAGCAAACATGGTCTCATAGGTGGGATTATACTGAACCTCTTTGACAGCAGGGTCAAGGTGAACTCCAGTCTCCAAATCTTCCTATAAGAAAACCAAATGAACATTAAAGATATGACAAGTAATTACTATTTTTAGAAATTACATTAAGGTCACACTAGCCATCTTAACACCAATTTTATGAAGATTACACTAGTACTTTATGATTAATCATTCTAATAATCAAGGGCTAATAAAAGTATATAATGTAAACAGTTATAGAGGTTAGAATGCATAACAAAACATTTTTCCTTCCGAAGCACTATCTCATCTGAACAAATTAAAATTTCTAAATAAGTCAATACCACGCAAAGCTTTAAAGTAAGAGAGTCCAAAAGAGAGTCCTTTTTTATTAATTCAAAACATCTGATCTTCTGGTTCCAAATTCAAGAGAAGCATACCTTCTTTATTCAGCACACCTTATTAGGTATGTACCTAGATGGACTTGGTTAGGGACTGCAGAGGAAATAGAAGGGGGTGTCAGGGCCCAAAACTTCTAAATCTAATAATCTATGTGTTATTATCTATGTCAACTCTTATATTCATCCTCCAACTTAGTGAACATAAAAATCTCATCTCCACCAGAGAATCACTGGTAGTTTATCTTATGTAACCCCACCACATGAACAATTATAAATTACAATTTTCTAACCTGGATCTCTTCCCTGAACTCCAGGGATTTATATATATGAGCTCAACGTCTTTTCTCCCAGGATGTCTAATAGATATTTCAAACTTAATATATTCAAAAAGGGAACCTCTGGTTTCTCCTTCCTTAGAGACTCCTGCTGCCGCTGCTGTGGCTGTCACTTCAGTCGTGTCCGTCTCTTTGTGACCCATGGACTGTGGCCCACCAGGCTCCTCTGTCCATGGGATTCTCTAGGAAAGAATACTGGAGTGGGCTGCCATTTCCTTCTCCAGTGACTCCTTCTAGCCTTCTCTAAGTGAACCATAATTCTACCCTTACATCTGTTCAGGTGAAAATCGCCAGAGTTATCCTCGACTCCTTTCTTTCACATTGTACATCCAACCCATTAGCAAACCCTCTATCTTCTCAGGACACCTAGAGTTCACCCACTTTTCAAAGTCCTCTTTCACTATCACCTCAGTCCAACTTATCTCCTTGCACCTGGATTATTGTAATACCCTCTGAACTAGTCCCTGCTTCTGCCCTTGTCCACCCACACCTCACTCCATAAAGAGGCCAGTGTGAGTCTTTTAAATATTAGTCAGGTTATGTTACTCTTTCACTCTTAAACCCTCTGGTAGCTTCCCCGCTTAGGGTAAGAGCTGAATGAAGGCCTGCAGGGCTCGTTACCAAGTTGTTCTCAGAAAGTATGGCTCCCAAGGGTAGTTTTTATAGGGCACTGCTGTCTTCCTGGATTGTCCTGTCTCAAGCATTTACTATTAAAAATGTGCTATCACTACATGTTTTATTTACATATCAAACATGTTATAAACAAATTTCCTTTAATTAGGGTATTCAAGTTATATTTTGAAATTTTTAAGGATGTTATATATCATATATGATTTACATTTCAGTAAAGCTGAAATTACAAAATTGCCATCATAAAATGAAAAAGTTTGAATCTAAGTGGTTGAGAATTTACCCTCCATAATCTGTCCTTTATCCTTACCAACTCTGTCTTCACCTAGCTCTGTGCATGTGCTCACTTTACTCCAGACTCGCTGGCTCGTGTGTTATTCCTGGAATTCACCAAAAGGCAATCCTATTTCAGGGTCTCCGCACCTAACTCTTCCCTCTTCTTGGAATGTTCTTTTTCTGGATAGCCACACAACTGTGCTCTCTCCTTTCAGGTCTCCGTACGGTTTTTCTATTTTCCCTTTACCCTGCTCTATTTTTCTCCATTATATTTATCACCACCTGACATATTTATTGTCTACTTCCCTCTATTGAAGTATAAGCTACAGAAGTTGGACTTTGTATACACAAATGTGTCCTCAGCCCCTAGAACTATTCCTAACATACCACCATCTTTATTCTGCTGGCCTCTTGCTGATGTAGGATACATCTGTCAACATAATGCAAAGATAATACAAAACAGTATGGCAAATTTTGCAGGACAGGTAGGATATCATGAAGTTGACAGTGATGCTGGAGAAGCAGTGTCACAGACAAATGAAGATCTGGTAGGGCCAGACCAGTTAATGACCAAAGGTAAGAAACCTGACGGGAAAAATAATACTATAGGCAGTTATGGCTCCAGAATTTTGTCACTATTAAAACACCCTTCACCAAAGCAGGCAACTTAGTTCCTCGACTTCACAAAGATACAGTCCAGTCCGACTCCCATAAACATCCTTCCTCTCTGTTTCAAAATCGTCTACATCTTTATCTTATCCTTTCTCTTGACTTCAATCTCCACCCCCAATTTTTATCTGCAGTCTTGACCACACCTGGCCTCTGTATCCACATACTTAACAGCCTATTGAAATTCATTATATGGATATTTCACAGCATCAAACACTTCACTGTGTCCAAAACAGAAGATACTATTCCCTCAACTCTGCTGTCACACACTAACAAAGCAGGCACTGAGTCTTACTGATTCTACCCCTGAAACATTTCTCCAGCAACCCTATTCCCAATCTCCATTCTCTACCTCTTAATGCACACTTCATCATATCTTGCCTGGTCTAATACATCCTTATGTGCTTTAATGTGCCCCATTTTTGGCTTATTAGACGAATTGCTGATTTTTTAAAATACCAAGCACTTTCATGTTTTCTGTGCTGTTGGCAATGTTACTTTGGTCCTTGTGCATTTCCCTTCATTATCTGATAATATGTCATCTTCTTTTCCCTGATACTTTCTCTCCTCTTGGCCCAGGAAAAATGTTTTTCATCCACAGTTCAAGAGATGTTGTTCGTAACTCCTAACAGACCTTGTAATATATTATCTGTTGCACATGACTTTTACTTATATTTTATATCCTTACTGCCTGGTAGAATGCAGGGCATTAAGTCCATGTTCAATAAATATTAGTTAAATGGAAACAAATGACAAATCCATAGACAATTAGAAGATGAAGGCTGCCCAAAGATCACTGAATTCTGCATTTATGTCACAAAAAACCTTGGCCAGAGCAATTTTGGTAATGGGGTGAAGTATGGAGAGCCTGTTGCAAGGGGAATTGGTATAACTGAAGATTTAGGAAAAAAAAAAGACAGTAAAATTTTTGCTCTTTCAAGACATCTGGCAGTAAATAAGAGATGAGGAGCCAGGGTGAAGGATTTTGATGGTAAAATTCTGTTTCTTTCCTTTTTAAAGAAAAGGCTAAGCCAAAGATTCAGTCAATCATTAGCTAGAGGAAAGGCACAAGTAGGGAGAAACATATGCTAAGAATGAGGGAATAATCACAGAGCTATGGTCATTCTGGAAGAGGGGTGGGAAAGGAGTGAATCTGGGAAAGAGCCAATTAGCCTCTGAAAAGAGGAGATGAAATAGAGACCACAGTAACAAGAATGAATGATGGGTGATAGATGTCTGGAGTTGGTGGGAGATTTTGGGAGTCACAGATGATCTTTTAATTTTCTTTATGTAGTTAGGAACATAGACATCTTCAAAAAACAAGGGCAGTATCTGGATTCACTTATTCATTCAGTAAATACTGCCTGAGTGCTTACTACGTGTCAGACACTGTTCTAGGCCCTGTAGAAACAGACAAAGCTCCCTGTCCTTATACGGCTTATATTCTAATGGGGAAGACAGACAATAACTGATATAGTAAAGAAGTGACTTTGCTAGAAGAGGGTAAGTGCTATAAAAAGGAGCACTTAACAACATCAGTGCCAAGACCAGGGTAGACACAGTATGTCAAATCCTTACAACACTTTTGTGAAGTAGCAGCAAGCTTAAGGGAGGAAGGCAATGGCACCCCACTCCAGTACTCTTGCCTGGAAAATCCCATGGAGAGAGGAGCCTGGTAGGCTGCAATCCATGAGGTCGCTAAGAGTCGGACACGACTGAAGCGACTTAGCAGCAGCAGCAGCAGCAGCAGCAGCAGCAGCAGCAAGCTTAAGTCACCGACCCCAAGGTACCAACAGAGTAAGAAAAGGAAAAAGTTAAAGTAGCCACAATGAACAATGTTAAAGATACCTAATTAGCAGCAAACAAACAAAAATCACTGGCATGGTATGGGTCAGGGGTTTTAGTTATAAGCAAGTGAAACGCTCACAGGCTGATTAAACTATACTGAATCCTTTTGAGTTTCTCTTGGAATTCTCAAGGGTGGAGAATTAGCTTGGGGGAACAGGCACCAAAACAGGATTAAGTATATAGATGGAATCATAATTCAAAATCAATCATATCTCAAAACCAGTCCAGTGAGGACAAAAGGTCACTGTTACCACACATGATCACTAAACATGATCACTGGATGCTGCGATCAAGGCTTCTGGTGAAGGAACTAGATTATGCTGGTCACCACTGGTCGCCACGTAAAATGTTCTTTCTTTGCTTCCTTGTGGATTAGCTTTAGAATAGAATTTAGGTGGGTGCATCTGTCTGTCTCAGCCCAAATCACAGCCCTAAGCCTTAGCCAACAGGGAGCTGGGAGAATGAGAATCTGGGTTTCCAGCTTCTGAGGCAGGGAAGGGTGTTAAGACTACAAAGGAAGGGAGCTCTGAAGCTGGGCCACCTACTTACGTGATACATATACATTACCCCAGAAAGCATACCCAAATCTTCATTGACTATAGAGAGTACATAGGGCTTAGCATCAAAACACAATACCATAAAGTTAAGCTGCATAAAAATGAAGTTAAATTCTTTTCTCTCTTAATATTCAACTTATAATGATAAACTGCTTAAAAGAACAAGAGGCTTAGCCACATTCATACCTCCCCAGTGGTTTTTTTTTTTTTTAGAAAACAGTTGCTAGAACCAGTTTATAATATGATTTACCAGATCTTTCTGATTAAGGGTACTTTAAATATTCTAAATTTGAATTACTTTAAACAGAATACCATGAGACATCAAGTTTTAAACACAAAATACAATTTAAAAAGAACTACTTTTAAGAAGCAACAGTGGCAACTAATAAAAAATATAAACAGGTCCCAGTCTCTGGTTCCTGCTAATAAAATTACAGAACAAACTGAACAACTCTTCAGAAACTGAAGAGTTATTAATTTTACATTTAATTAGAAAAACTTGGACAACATCACAACCTTGTTTTAATACCCATGAGGAGTTCAGTAACAATTAGGCATGCAATTGAAATTAGCAGAGAATTACAAAGGATTTCTATTCAGCTTCAATTATCCATGAAAATTAAAGTGCAGTAAGTGAAGGGCACCGTATGGGTCAAATAAGTTTAAACAAGTTATCTTTTGTTGATTCAAAGTAATTTGAGAATAAAGTTAAATATTATCTACATTTTAGTGTTTTTCATGTTTCTTAGCTGTTATACAAATAAGAAAATGGATGCAAAAGCACTTTCTAAACTATAAAGTAGGACATAAATATTAACCATTGTTACAGACAATCAATTTATGTCATAGGTTTTTGTCCCCAGAAAGTGAAAATGAATAGACTTCTAAAATGGGAGCTTAAGTGGCTGAGATAAAATAATAGAAATTCATATGAAGATACCTTTTGAGTTTTGCCCTTAAAAAAATAGAGAGGAAAAAGACTATAATAAAAGATAAAATGTTTCTATTTCTAAAAAATTTGGCCCAGGGTTATGAGTACAATTTCATAATTTTCAAATCTGGGGGTTTTATAGTTATCTTTTTGTGTCTGATTAGCTTAGATGCATTGCGGTCAGAGAATGTGATTATGATTTAAAATGTACTGAGATTTATTTTATGGCCTAGTACACGGGGTAGCAAACTACAATCATTGGGCCAAGTCTAGCCCACAGTCTGTTTCCGTATCAACAAGCTAAGTAAATGTAAGATACTTACATTTTAAAGGGTTGTTTTAAAAAAGAAAGATGGACAGACAGACAGTAAGATGCGACAAAGACTGTACGGGGCTAGCATGTTATATGCGAGTCACTCAGTCGTGTCCGACTCTTTGCCACCCCTTGGACTACAGCCCACTAGGCTGGAATTCTCCAAGCCCACCTGGAATTCTCCAGGCAAGAATACTGGAGTGGGTAGCCATTCCCTTCTCCAGGGGATCTTCCCGACCCAAGGATTGAACCTAGGTCTCCTGAATCACAGGCGAGTTCTTTAACATCTGAACCAACAGGGAAGCTCAGTGGCCAGCACAGCCCAAAATATTTACTATCTGGCCCTTAACCAATCCTTGGCCTAGTATATGGTCAGTTTTTAAAAAATGTTTTATTAGTGCTTAAAACAATTTTCTACATTGAGTGCTATGTCCTTTGTACCCTTTAGATACAGTTTCCTAATTTTGTTGTTTGAATTTTCTATATCATTACTGATATTGTTTTGCTTATCCTATCAATTATTGAAAGAGGTATATTAAAATCTTTTGCTATAATTGTAAACTTGTCAGTTTCTCTCATAGTTATAAAATTTTTGCTTAAATATTTTTAGCTTTCTACATTATTGTGTGCTAAACTGCTTCAGTTATGTTTGACTCTTTGAGACCCTATGGACTGTAGACCACCAGGCCCTTCTGTCCATGGGATTCTCCAGGCAAAAATACTGGAGTGGGTTGCCATGCCTTCCCCCAGGGGATCTTCCCAACCCAGGAATCAAACACATGTCTCTTATGTCTCCTGCATTGGCAGGCGGGTTCTTTACTAGCACTACCATTATATGCACATAAATTTAAAATTGTTATATACCCTTTTGTGAATTGAGCCTTGAATCATTATGAAGTGATCCTTTTTCCATTTTAAGTCTATCTTATTGACCCTAATATAACCAATGCCATTTTCTTTTGCTTGGAATTTGCCTGATATACCATTATGAAAGTAGTAAGATCAGTCAAAAAATTAAATAATGGGAAAAAAAAACACAATTTATTATTATACTAGCATAAAAATAAGATGCACCTAGAAATCTCTGTGGGGATTCCTAGGTGGTGCAGTGGTAAAGAATCCGCCTGCCAATGCAGGAGATGCATGCGATGCAGGTTTAATCCCTGGGTCAGGAAGATCCCCTGGAGTAGAAAACAGCAACCCACTATTCCACAGAGAAGCCTAGTGGGCTACAGTCCACAGGGTCACCAAGAGTTGGACACCACTGAGTGACTGAGCAGACACACAGAAATCTCTGCAACGAAACTGTTCAAGATATTGACGCAGGAAATTATAAACTTTCAAAGAAATTAAAAATCTAAAGAAGACCTAAATGAATGAGTAGATAAACACTGTCTTCAAACTGATCTATCATTCAATCCAATCCCAAACAATATCCCACTTGGATGTTAGCAGAACTTACAAGTTAATTACAGAACTTGTAAGAACTTACAAGTTAATTATAAACCATATGTATAATTTGACATTCATGAATAACAAAAAATGGATAGAGGTGAGGGGGTAGAACAACCTACAAAGATCAAAGCCATATTATTAAAAATATTCACAACATACACAAAACTTAATTCCATGGATTTATGGCTTAAATGTAAAAGCAAAAATATAGTGCTTTCAAAAGAAAAATAGGAGCATATTTTTATGGCTTTGGTAAAAGAATTTTTCCAACAAGGAAAATCTGTGGCTTGTTATTTCTCCATAACAAGACACAAATTTGCAACATACATAACTGACACAATATCCGGAATATATAAAGATCTCCTACACATCAGAAGGAAAAGACAACCCAATAGTAACTTCAAAAATAAAAACACTAATAAGATATATGAACTCTCATTAGTGTTTAGTGATACGGATTAAAAAACATTGCATAAATTCATACTTTGCCAAAATGTTTACTATTAGTCACAACTTGACAATTACAAATCAATGTATTTGTATGCTTCACATCTTTTCCTCTGGATATTTTTCCACCATTAAATTTACTAGGTATAAGCTTTTTTTAAATAAAGCTTATTAACAAACAAGTGATGATCAATATCCCTTACTCTCTCGTCATAGACACTAGAGCCCTGAGGGGTTTAGCCCCAGCCCTATTTCTAATGGACCTCTGATACTTTATTCAGTCTTTTCTCCTGGATTATCTTACTTGTAACTTGAAGTCATTGAACTGAGTTCTACAGATATCCCCACACTCCCGCCCATTGGGTATACACTGAATCTCCATACTTTTTCAAGACTTTGTTTTTCACTTATTCTTTCATTCCTTTACTCACCTTATCTATCTCTCATAATTTTGTATACGAGGCATTGAGAACATGAAAACAAATATACACAACCACCTCAGGTCTCTAGGGTCTGGTCCAGAGGAAAGAAAAAAATTAAGAAATCACAGCAATGTGGCAAATGCTATATATACCACTGAAGTGTGGGAAGGGGGTTGAGGTAGACAGAGGAGGAGACATGCGCTGAGCCTGAGCAACAGCAGAGCTTCGGGGGGTGGCAAAGAAGGAGGCACGAGGCAAGGGACTTCCCGGCAGAGAGACTAGTGTGAGCAAAGTCTTGAGGGGGATAAAAGAAAATAGGCTTTGCGGACTTTGTGGAGAGGTCATCATGGGAGAATGGCAGGCCTCATATGTTATTAATATGTAAGGAACTTAGAAATTGCTGGGCAGGCAAGAGAGTGTCTTTGGCAAGGAAGGGATATGATAACACTGGAATTTAGAAACTCATTTTGAGTGCATTGTAAAGGGAAACCCGGGGTATGGAGCTGGCAGACAAGAAAGAAGGAAGTAGAAAGTCCAGTTAGAAAGTTATTATAATTGTCTTGAAGAAAAATTATAAAATTATAAGAATCTGAACAGTGGTAGCAGAAAAGGAAAGAGAGATTTGATAAATAACATAGGCACTATTGAGTAATGGTTCCTTTTCATTACCAGGACCTATTACCCAACAGTAGGAATTCAGAGAGAAAGAAAAGTCAAGAATGACACTTGAGAGAAGTGAGGAAGATATAAAGTAGGCTGCATCAGTAAAAATAGAGAAGTAGAAATTGATTTGAAAGAAATTAATGAAACAGACATGTTAGAACCATTTGATTGATGAGCTTCAGGGGCTGAGGAAGAAGGAAAAGGAAGACCCCTCTGTTCTAAAGCATACGTTGTGGAATCATTAATTCAAATGGGAAAAATAAGTAAAGCAGATCCTGAGGGAAAGAAAATGCTCATATTTTAACACATTGGATTGGAGGTCACTGAGAGCCATCCTGGGAGAGAGGTTAATAGTTCTGAAGCTAGCAAGGAGTTTAGAATGGATAAGGATAGTGTGCCTGGCACATGATTTATGAGATAATTACTAATGTTATCCCCTACTTTACAGATGAGAAAAAGTTAGACACGGAGCACTTAAATAATTTATCCAAGGTCACAATTCGGGTAAGTCATGGAGGTAGGATTTGAATTCTGGCAGTCTTGATACCAGAGTCTGTGCGAACCATTTTGGTATTCACCTGTGAGTCATCAGAAGTACTGCAGGTTGAAGGCCTGGAAAATATGAGGGATGCAAAACAGACTAAGAGTCTCAGGAAACATCCATATTGAAAGGGAGGGCAAAAGAACAGGAAAAAGAAGGCTGAGGATAGACCCACTGAAGCCAGAGGGAGAGAAAGTTTCCAAGAAGAACTATTTAATAGTGTCACTTGATGCACATACTCAAGACGACAGAACTTGACAACTGGGAGCCTAGTGACATTACTCAGAGAGAATAAGTTTCCCAAGAAGCTAGGGCAAGGCTGCATTGAGTTGAGGAGAAAGTGAGATAAAGTGGGAGAGCTCCAAAAAGCTGAGTTGTGAAAAGAATAAAGACTCAGGAGGCTGCTGGAAGAGTGTAAGTTTGAGGAGTTTGTTCTGTTATAAAAACAGGATTCTAAGTATTCTTTCATACTTGATGTCCCTTTAAAAAGTAAAATCCATAAATAGCTCACTAAAAATCTGTAAGAGACTTAAGTTGTAGCACCTCACTTGGGAACATCATAATTAGAAAGGAGTTTTTGCACACTGCCTCCCCTCACCACATCCTGAGCTCCTGATCCACCCCAATTAGGCTCTACTGGACCAGTACTACCAACTGCTGGATGCTCTCCTCCAGCTCCAGACATAGACACGTTTCCTCAGTTCTTCAAAGACACTCATCTCGCTGTCATCTCAAGGTTTGCTACCTCCTTTTGCTGGGAAACACTTGCCTTATTGTGCACTTGGCTGCTGCTGCTGCTAAGTCGCTTCAGTCGTGTCCGACTCTGTGCGACCCCATAGACAGCAGCCCACCAGGCTCCGCCGTCCCTGGAATTCTCCAGGCAAGAAATCTGGAGTGGGTTGCCGTTTCCTTCTCCGGTGCATGAAAGTGAAAAGTGAAAGTGAAGTCACTCAGTGAAGCGAAGTGAAGGGAAAGTGAAGTCACTCAGTGAAGTGAAGTGAAGTCAAAGTGAAGTCACTCAGTCGTGTCTGATCCTCTGGCACTTGGCTGGCTGTTTCCTATTCCTCAAAGCCACTTTTTCAAGAAGACTTCCCTAAACAATCTAGAGAAGTCAGGCTCCTACCTTATTCTCTATTACAGAACTCTATTTCATGGAGTTCTGTTTTTTTCCTTCACAGTACTCTATCCACGCTGTAACCACTTCATTTGTTCACATTTTACTGGCTGCTTTTTCCACTAAAACTAACGCATCAAGGTATCAAAGATGTCTGGCTTATTGGCCTCTGTGTCTTCAGCTCTTAGAACAGTTCCTGGGAAGTAACATGTGTTCAATAAGCACTTGTTAAAGGAACTGTATAACCCAATTTCTTCCTCTATCACCTTCCTCAGTTGGGATCATGCACACTATTTCTTAAATTCAAGGTCTTTTCTCACTACCTTGCCTTATATATGCACTTTTATTAGATACCAAGCTTTATTTCATCACAATAATCCTCTCATCTATGTAGGTGCTTTAAAAATTATACCTCCATTGTACAGGTGAGGAGACTGAGGAGGCTGTATAACTTGCCTAAGTTCAAACAAGTGGTGGAGCCGGGATCAGATTCTAGTTCTGACTTCAAAAACAAAACAAAGCCAGGCCGCTGCTCATTTAAAGCGAGGGCACATACTCTAGTCTGGGAAGTTCTGATTTAGGTTTGTTTATGTTGTTACACCTGGAGAAGGCAATGGCAACCCACTCCAGTACTCTTGCCTGGAAAATCCCATGGACGGAGGACCCTGGTAGGCTGAAGTCCATGGGGTCGCGAAGAGTCGGACACGACTGAGCGACTTCACTTTCACTTTCATGCATTGGAGAAGGAAACGACAACCCACTCCAGTGTTTTTGCCTGGAGAATCTCAGGGACGGCGGAGCCTGGTGGGCTGCCGTCTATGGGGTCGCACAGAGTCGGACACGACTGAAGCGACTTAGCAGCAGCAGCAGCATGTTGTTACACCTACTCTAATCAGGATACATCCTAATCCAGAAATCCAAATTTCACCCCCTCTTCCTGACTACGGGAGCCAAGAGCAGGGAGTGGAGGACTGTTCTGAACTTCCAATTCCCAGCTTCTCCCGAGAAAGACCTACAGAGGGAGAAGAATCCAAGCGTTAGCCACTCACCTGTCAGGACCGAGGAACAGGTAACCCGGGTTCTAACAAGTGATTGTCGGATTTTGGAGGGGAAACCGACAATTCCCGCCGCGCACCAGTGCCAAAGCGCTTACCTTAACTGCCACCTCCGGAGCGGAGTCCACTGCCACTGCCAGAGAGGGCTTATCCGAAGACGATTTAGTTAAGTGCATGAGGGAATCCGCGGCTGGCAAGGAACACCGCCCGCCCTCACTGTCCGAGTCCGATTCGGACCCTGAACCCGAACCATAAGAAGCCGCGAGAGCTGCAATCGCAGCCGACATGACGGCAACAGATAATCTGTGAAGACCAGGCCCTGGCGGAAGAAGGAGCAGCTTTAGGTCCTGACAGATTGCAGTAATAGACATTTTTTAGTTCCTCTCCTAAGAAACCATTTACATTTTCAAACAATCAACACAGTCGATGAACTAGTATTAGAATAAGTACAATGGAACTCGGGATTTGGAAATATTTACCTAGGGAAACAGAGGCGATAATAATAGTTTACAACTTTCGGGACCTATGTGACTACATTAAAGACTACGAGTTCCGAAATACCTTGAGGCCGCCAAGTGCTACACTCCCGGCATGCAGCGCGGCGGGAAGCGGAAGAAGCCCGATGGGGATTGTAGTTTGGCGCGAGGGGCGGGGCGGGGCAGGCAGGCCCCTCTTTGACCCCGCCCCTGAATGGTTGGTTCATTCAATTGGCTATCATTTTCCCTCATTCCCCGGCCAAGCACTGTTCTCTCCGTCCCCCTCCCCCAAACTGAGGATTGGGCAATACCATATAAGCCTCAGGAAAGGGGGGGACGAGCGATATTCATCCCCCACTTTTGAGTGAGTGGGTGGGGGCTGAGTTTCCCACCACAGCTGCACCTGGGCCCTGAGAGCTGAAGAGGAAAGTGAGAATCTTAAGTGGGCAGACGTTGACTGACGGGGAATAGCTCCGGGTGGGAAAGATGGGGGATTAGGTGGCGAGAGTCCAGCCGTTCCCCCCTGCTTCAGGCGCGGGTCTTCGCGTCCGGTTGTGGAGCGTCGCGAACGAGGAGGGGGCGGGTGGGGGGCGGCGGCGGCGACTCACGGTGTTGTTCGCTCGCGCGTCGAGCACACGGTGGGTCCGGTGACGGGCGGACGTCGCAGGCGGCGTTCCCCGTGGCCCGGTACCTCGGCCACTGCCCACAGCGGGTTCCACCCGGGAGACTGACGCTCCTGGAGGCTCTAGGTGGAGTCCCGGGAGCTGAGGGGACCGGCGGCCGCCGCCGAAGCATGAAGAAGGGGTAAGGCAAGAGCCCCTCAAGATTTCTCGGTGAGCGCGAGTCTCTGAGGAATTGTTTACCGGGGGGTCAGGGTACCGGGAGAGGAACTCTTCCCCACTGGCCAAGAACGGAGAGAGGTGCGCTTGGAGCGCTAGCCAGCCAAAGGTGGTGGGGATGGGCGCGCCTCCCCCGCGACGGCCCCCACCGCCATTCGCGGTTTCCAGAGCTCCGGCCGCCCACCCGCCAGCGGAGCTGTGGACCCAGGGACCCGGCGGCCGGCGGGCGCGCCTGGCTCTCGGTTGCGGGGACCGCCTCGAGGCTGCGCTAGGCGGGGAGACTGCGGGTCTCACCTGAGGTGCCACCGCCTGAGCGCCCCTGCCCCCGCGACCCGCCTCTGTGCCTGCTCTCTCCGGGGGAGCCTGCGGCACCGGGTGCCCGAGAAGCCAGGCTCGAGCTACGTGCCCGAGGCTCCGTAAAGCCAGCTGGTGCGTTTGCGTGTTTGAGCCGCGAGTCTGTCTGTAAAGACACAACATAACGGTAAAGCGAGTGCGGGGATCCCTTTCTTCGCTGGAAGAGGAGGCGAAGCGGGCTGTCGTCTCCGACGCCTGCTCTGGGGAGAGGGGGCCTTGGGCAGAGTTAGGGAGCTGCTCCCCCAGCTCCGACGTCGGCGGGACTCGCCCATTGTGCCACCCGGATAATTATTCAACTCTGCAGCATCCATTGCACCTTTTCCCATTTTTCTTTTCCCCTTGCTATAGCATGCCCCCTAGCTTCGGTACTCTGACGCCTTCTCTTGCACTTGGGGATGATGAACTGGAATAATGGCAAAAAGAAAGCACATCTGACCTGAGCAGTCACAACCTATCTTATAGCCGATTTATTAAAGAATCCCCAACTAGACTAGATACTTGAACACGATTCAGTCTGGTTCTGTCGTTTTCTATACAATGTGTGCCTAGGTTTATATTTTAATATTTTTTGATATTACATCCACGTGTTAGCTAAGTCTTGTTTCTGTCCAGGAATTGATGTAATTGGTTTATTGGTTATGCAACCCGTCTGATGTTCTTTAATTTGTATAGGAGATAACTTTTATTTTCCTAATTGTTGATAGCACTGTACCATAGTTATGGACACAGTTTCAGTCTTTCGAACTCTCAGGAACTGTTTTTTTTCCCTTATGCTCTAAGTTTCTGTTAGGGAAAGTGTTTTTCTTTACTGTCCAATATTTGCTACCAAATTTCTCAAGTTTTGAATAAGGAAAGTTTTGTATATCTTAATTTTTCAGTAATGGAATATTTGATTGCTAATCCTAGGCTTCGGTTGAATGAAAGGAAGCATTTAATATTTAAGATGGGGTTTTAACTGAAATAACGATACATTTCCTAAATTTATCTAATTTTACTTTTTATTCTCTTGTTTGCAATGTCATGTATTTAATTACTTGTCAGAGGATTTCTTCTCATTTTTTTAGCTTCTGTCTGCACGGATGGGTAGGCTACAATTTTGCATGATCTACCTGAAAGATGAAATATTTTTTAGAAACAACTGTTGGTTATTTGATTATTATGCTAAAAACTGTTTGCATCTCATTATTTAAAAATAAATGATTCGCTACCAAAAATAAGTGTTTTATTTTTCTTTTTTGTAATCCTCCCTTTCTAGCTTTTCTTGTTTTAGATTGTTGGCTTAACCCTCTTGGTAAAACGAATTTGCACATAGGCATTGCAGAGGCAGTTGTTTTAAGGTACAGTAATTGCTTTATGGCACTTGGAAGTGGCCCACATACAACTTGATGATGTAGAATCAGTTGTTTGTTAGGAAATGACCATGCAGTTTATAAAACGGACACCTTGCCTTGGTTTCCTTATATGTAAATGGAAAAAGTCCATTTATGCCACCAACTGGTATGCATAAATTAAGTAAATATGTTTTCATGATGCTTTTGAATATTTTAAAATAGTTATTCACATATTTTAGCTGGTGAATGGTGAAAATATTTCAGTGTAAAATACAGTGAAAAATGTCATTAGGATTTTCTGTGGCATGTTAGAATGGCTGATTTACATTGAATTTTGCTTTGGAACCATGGCTCTAAATTGAATGTTTCTCATCCATCATATTTTTAATGATTGCACATTTAAAAAGTAATAATAGTTAATATATATATGTAGTTTTCAGTACAGGTTTAGTTATTATTGATGAAAAGTTACATGATTTGGTAATAAACAGGTAGAGTATTGAATAAAGTTTGTGAAAAAGAAAATCTCCGAAAAACATTTAGACCTTTTTCATTGAAAAACTTGCAGAAGACACAATTCAAACTACATTTTGAATTTGTAATACATTGATGTTTGTAGTGTAATGTAATACATTGACTTTGTAATACATTGAAAATACATTGATCATTTGTAAGGTATGATATGGAGCTACTTTATTCAGGTTTGTAAATAACCATATATATGTTCAGAGAGTCTATCAATATAATACTATATTTAATTACACATATTCCTTTATTGTCAGAATAAGGTGTTGCCAAGTACTTGATTTTCATTACTACAGTATCTAGTAGCTTTTGATTTCCTTTTTGGAGGGTTGATTCAATTAATTTTCACAGCAAAAACTGCTATTAAAATATATTATTACTTTTACCAAAACAATACTTTTAATTACTTTGTGGTAAATTTTCATATAAATAATAAGACTATCAAATGTTTTTAAGGTTACTACCGTATAGTTTCTTTTTTAAGAATTAATTTGATGACATTTTTAATGTTTCCTTATATGACCAACTGAAATTCAACTGCCATTATTACTTCATAAATACAGTTAAGATTTCTCTAAGCTCCTTGAGGATAGGAACTGACGTGATGCTTATTATCATAAATCTGAAATTGCTATGGTAAAGAATCTACCTGCCAACTCAGGAGATGCGGGCTGGATCCCTGGGTCAGGAAGATCCCTTGGAGAAGAAAATGGCAATCCACTGCAGTATTCTTGCCTGGGAAATTCCTTGGACAGAGGAGCCTGGGGGCCTGCAGTCCGTGGGATCACAAAGAGTTGATTTGAACATGACTGAGTGACTAAGCAACAACTGAAATTGCTAGCATAGTCTTTAGCAAATAGTATAGATTTAATTTTTGTTGGACTAATAAAATGAGAGAATGAAGAATACCCATAGATTTAGTGTACCATGTAGAAAAATTTTAAAAGATATATCAGATTTTCAATTCAGAAAGAATACGGCTTTATCTCAAGAGAAAAGAAAAAATAATGTATTGGGAAGTTCTTTGAACTTCACTTACCAATTCAGGTATAATTCCTTTACCCACACATTTTTTGAACCAGCGTTAGAGATTGCATAATGTATACATTGCCAACCTTTCATTTATGAGATGATAATTTCTTCTTACCTCTTATAGGTCACTTCATGAAAATGTACACCGAAGGGTTTTTTTTAATTCCTAAATTCTATGAGTATAGAAGTGTGTATGATTCTTTTTTACATACTTCACTTTTTCAGTAAAATATTAATAAAAAGATGTATATAGATTGTATCCTGTGGTAAATGTGCCCAAATACCTAATTTTAAGTGACCTTTAGTGCGGAGCTTTTGCTTCCTTGGTGACTTAGAGGGTAAAGCATCTGCATGCAATGTGAGAGACCCGGATTCAGTCCAAGACCTGGGTTCAATCCCTGGGTCAGGAAGATCCCCTGGAGAAGGAAATGGCAACCCACTCCAGTATTCTTGCCTGAAAAATCCCATGGACTGAGGAGCCTGGTAGGCTACAGTCCATGGGGTCGCAAAGAGTTGGACGCGACTGAGTGACTTCACATCACTTGAAGAATCTTGTGTTTTTAGTCCATCACACTTAGTTTATAACTTTGTATCTTTGTGTATTAGTTCTTTGTGTATCTAAGTTCTTAATTTCCAATACAATTTATTATACTTTTAACTTGTAAAATGGTTTAGAACTTGGAACTTAACTTTCTCTGAAGCAGTATGCTTTGTGGTTAGATTCTCAGGCAACTCACCAAATTTAACCCATGGTAAACTTGACTGATAGGAGTAGACTAATAACATTAGAGAGTTGTAAAGCTGTGTTAATAATATTGAAAGCCCCTATGATACTGTGTATAGAGAGTTGTAAAGCTATGTTAACAATACTGAAAGCCCCTATGATACTGTGTACAGCAGTCTTTCTGTGGGAAAATCAGTATCTACCTTGAAATGCTGGGAATATATTTTTCTTGTGTTAGATGTGACAGTATTGTTAGGAACTTGTCCTCTGACGCTCACTGGACATGAAGAAGGTCTTCCTCAGCCTTATATCATCTGGGGCAAGAGGCTAGAGTATGAGAAACTGGAAGGAGCTAGGATTGTCTTTGTAACGTTGAATAAGTAATTTTACCTCTTAAGGTCTTTGGTTTTCTCATTTATAAATTGAGAAGGTTCAGGTAGATGATCTCTGAGGTTCCTTTTGGTTATAAATAAAATTCAAAGGTGTTTCGAAGCTAAGTGTAACCCTTTGTTCTGAGAGTTCATTTTCCCTTTCTAATGTCACTGCTTATATATACTTCCTGTCAGAAAATTTATTCTTTCTGGATCTACTTCTGAAAAGATTATACTGTTCATCTTTTTCTCACATACCTATTCTTGGAAGCAAGACTTTTTAGATTTTTAAAGAAGTTGTTAACACTTGCTGTTTTGTTTGCGTTTGTTTTCATTTTTTTTTAAACTCCCAGCACCACCAAGAAACAGAATTAAGATGATTTTCTTTGCTTTCCTCTTTAGAGTTTTTTACTGACAGCCTGTAAGTGAGGTCAATGTATACTTTAATTAAACTTTGGAGAAAGATCATATCCAGTGTGTCTCCAGAGAAATTTTTTTAGAAGGCAAAATATTGTAACGAAAGTTGTGGAGTGGGTATATGAAGGTAAAGAGATGTCATACGGCTTGAGAATAGAGTTGACAGATAATGTGTGGGGACACGTGGGTTCAATCCTTGGATTAGGAAGATCCCCTGGAGAAGGAAATGGCAACCCACTCCAATGTGCTTGTCTGGAGAATTCCATGGACAGAGGAGCTGGTTAGGCTATAGTCCATGGGGTTACAAAGGGTTAGACATGACTTAGTGATTAAACAACAACAACTCTGTATTTTTATTTGCTAAATGTGGCACCCTTACGTTGGATGCTGTGAAACTTTGGGCAGGACAAGAGTGTGGGTATGGGGCTTCCCAGGTGGCTCTAGTGGTAGAGAACCCGCCTGTCAGTTCAGGAAACCTAAGAGACGGGGGTTTGATCCCTAGGTTAGGAAGATCCCCGGAGGAGGGCTTGGCAGTCCACCCCAGTATTCTTGCTTGGAGAATCCCATGGACGGAGGAGCCTGGAGGGCTACAGTCCATAGGGTCACAAAGAGTTGGATGACTTAGCACGCACGCATATATGCATGTGTGGTGTGTGGTTGGAGGCAGAGTGAGAAAGTCATCTTCCCTGAGGACAAGACAGTTTTGTTGTTGTTGTTTTGGTTGGTTACTTTGCTCTGCTCTGCTTCATTTTGTGTTTCTAGTACTTGTTCTTTAAGCTAAATGGATATTTGAGCTGATATAATTGCAACACAAGAGCAGGTAACTAATTCTCTTAAGGAGGTGGTAAGATCAGGATGCTGTGAGAAAAGGGGTCATGAAACAGCTCTGTTTTTCATATACACTGGAGTATTTTGTAGGTTTTAATTAAGTTCTTATTTGGAGGTTAATAATATTTAAGAGTAACAGGTAATATGGTCTCCTGAGAGGAAGTACCATTGCTTGCTTGCTCTATGTGCAAGCTACTGTATAGATAGTTATATTTATCATCTTACTTATTTGATATCATAGTCTTATGAAGATTTTATGGAGGAAGAGGGTTAACTGAATTAAACAAGTTTATTCTGCTCAGTAGAAGCACAGGTTCTCTGGAAACCACTCTCTTCCCTTTCCCCAGTAAGTTACTACTGAAGCAGCCATTTTAGTAGCTTGATAATAGTGATTCTGCTTGCCTACGACTACCTTCCACCCTGAATTCTGAGGGTAGTAGGTAGTAGTGGATGAGGCATTGGTGACTGTCAAAATCACCACTAAATTTTGACAATTTAGTGGTGATTATCTCATGCTAAACCAGTTATTCATTTAACACATAATTGTTGGGGGCCAACTAGGTGCTAGATACAGAGAATAAAGAGTAATATAGAGGTCTTGATTCTTTTGGAGTTAATAGTATGGTAAGAGTCAGAAAGTAAAAATATGCATATGTTTATTATTGGACTATGATGAGTTCTATAAGGGACAAAAACAGGTAACCTAGTTTACCTTGAAAATCAGGGACAAGTTTGAGGAAAGATTGGTGGACATTAGCTATGTGAAAAAGGAAGAGAATGTAAAGAATACATGGTAAATGATTTTGAAATAGGAAAGAGCTTGGTAGGTTCAAGGAACCAAAAAAGGCCAGAGTTGTTAAAGCTGAACAGGGTGGTTGTGGAGGTAAACAGGAGGCTGATCATGCAAGGCTACAGAAGTTTTGCTTCAGTGAAAGTTATGGATTTTTATTGTAAGTGTATTGGAGAAGGCCATAAAGGATTTTAATAAGGGTAATCACTGAATCAGATCTGACTGTTAAAAAGATCACTGTGGCTTAGAGGGGGTCAAAGAGATCAGTCACAATTCTGCCCATTTTTGTACTTTATTGGTTTAGTTCCAGACACTGCATTGAGCTGGGTATTCAGGTTTTCCTGGGTCCCAAGTGTCCAGAGAATGGAATAATTTGTTTTCTCTCCAGTGGCTGAAGCTGTAAGACACAGAACTGAGAAACTGTTACTGGCTTTGTTTCTTGCCGAGTTAAGTATATAAGTAGGGGCATCTTGAAGAAAGAATAAGAAGCAAATACACAGAGTCCGGGCTGTGTTCAAGTGTCTTTGTCCATGGTCCTGAGATTGGGTTACAAAAGGCACCGTAATATCTCTGTAATAAGTTGTGCTTTTTACATAAACTGGTTGGAATGATATTTTTGGTACCTGGCAATCACCCAGTTGAATCCTCTCATAGATTTAGTAATTTGTGCAAGGTCACCATGCTAGTAAGAATGGTAGAGGTGGAACTTGAACAGAGATTTCAAAGTCCCATTTTTTCCTATTACCCTATGCTGTCAAGCCACCACTCCTTAAATTCATGATTCTAAAGGGACTCTAAGGACGCGGGTGTTGAGTGTGATGACATCGGTTGGATGATGATGGCAGCAGTGCTTTGTTTTGTTTGTTTGTCAATGGGACAGCTTCCTGACATTATTTTCGCTTGAGTTCCTCAGGTCTACTCTAATAAGTTAATCTTTCTGTAATGATTAACTCATTAAAAAAAAAAAGGGAAAAGCCTTGTGTGTCAGGGAGTGGATTAACTTATTTGATTCTTCTACTGAAAAATATGAAGTCTGTTATGTTTTCCTGTTATGCTACAAAAGTAAGCTTTTTTGTTTTCCACTCCTTGATAAGACATATGTTGTATCCGGGTTTTTTGTTTGTTTTGATAAATTTTTGTAACATATATGTGCTTTATCTCCAGATAAAGCTGGAGAATTGTAGAAAGGTTAAGCAAAATGGGAGGAATGGGAGAAGCATTTTATATTTTAGTTGAAGACTAGCACACATTTATTTTAAAAACCAAAACAGAAGCTGTGTATGATATATCATAATACATGGCTAGAAATTTATCAATTTTGTTGACATTTTCAAAGAACCCTCTTTTGGTTTCATTGGTTTTTCTCTGTTGATTTTCCTTTCTCAATTTCATTGATTTCTGCTTTTTTTTTTTTAATTCTTCTGATTAATTTAGGCTTATACTGCTTTTTCTAGTTTCCTAGGGTAGAAGCTGAGGTTATTGATTTTAGATCTTCTTTCCTAAAATGTACATTCAGTGCTATAAATTTCCCTTTAAACTTTGCTTGTGATAGATCCCACACATTTTGACAAGTGATATTTTCATTTTCATTTACTTCAAAATACTCAAAAATTTATCTTAAGACTTCTTTGACCCATATGTTAAAATATGTGTGATGTTAAAATATTTGGGAATTTTCCAGCTGTCTTTATGGTATTACTTTCCAGTGTAATTCCATTGTGGTCTGAGTGTATGTGTTGTATGATGTCTGTTCTTTGGGGGAGAGGGTGTTTTACAGACCAGGATATGGTCTGTTTTGGTGAATGGTCTGTGTGAGCTTGAGAAGAATCTGTGTTCTGTGTTGTTTTGTGAAGAACTATGTAAATGTCAGTTACATCCAGTTGACTGATGAATCCGCTCAGTTCAACCCTATCCTTGTTAATTTTCTGCCTGTTGGATCTGTCAGTTACTGAAGTCTCTGTAATAGTGAATTCATCTATTTCTCCTTGAAGTTCTGTCAAATTTCACCTCACATATTTTGGTACTCTGTTGTTAGATATATATTGATTGGCCAAAAGGTTCCTTTGGTTTTTTTAAGTAAAAATGGAAGACACATTTTCCATTTTCACCAGTAACTTAATTGAACAACATTTTCACCATTTTATTCCATTACCTTCTGCCATTTTCCAGGCAACTTCATAATTCCATCTTCCCAAAACTTTTTAATCTTTTTGAGCAAAGAACTGTTCCAGCTGCCTTTTACAGTCCTCCAGGCAATTGAAATATTTTCTCTTTAGAGAATTTCGTAAAGACCAAAATGGACATCTGAAGGTGTGATGTCTGGGAAATATGGCAGATGAATCAGAACTTCAGTCAAACTTAACAGTTTTTGCCTGGTCATCAAAGAAACATGCAGTCTTTCATTATCCTAATGGAATATAATGTATTTTCTGTTGAATAATCCTGAATGCTTTTCATCAACTGCTGCTTTCAGTTGGTCTGACTAGGAGCAGTACTTGTTGGAATTAATAATTTGGTTTTCAGAAAGAGCTCATAGTAGAGGACTCCTTTCCAATCCCACCATATACACAACACAACATCACCTTCTTTGGATGAAGACTAGCCTTTGGTGTGGTTGGTCATGGTTTGTTTTTCTTGCTGCACGATCTCTCCCATCACACATTATTGTCCAGTGTTCACTTTTCATCATCCGTCACGATTTATTTTTAAAATCAAAATTTTTTTTTTACATTTAAGTAGAAACGTAGAACTACTGTCGGTGTTTTTTTTTCACTTATGTGGAACCCAAACATCAAAACAAATAATAACATAAACAACCTGATGGAAATGATTTTTAGTGCTTGATCCAGATATTTCGAGTATGTCTGCTTTCTCCTTCATGGTATAACGTTGACTGTTTTCAGTTAATGTCTTGGTTTGATCGTTAACTTCAACTGGTCTACCTGACCGTGGAGCATCGTCCAGGGAGAGATCCTCAGCACCAACTTCATAGATCACTTTTGACACATTTGATCAGTCGCAGCACCTTTCCCATACACTGTGAAAATATTTTTTCCATTTAAGTTTCATTTTACCTTTCTTGAAATAATAATCCTAAAGGAAATCAGTCCTGAATTTTCATTGGAAGGACTGATGCTGAAGCTCCAGTACTTTGGCCACCTGATGCGAAGAACTGACTCATTTGAAAAGACCCTGATGCTGGGAAAGATTGAAGGCAGAAGGAGAAGGGGACGACAGAGGATGAGATAGTTGGATGGCATCACCAACTCAATGGACATAGTTTGAGTAAACTCCTGGAGTTGGCGATGGACAAGGGAGGCCTGGCATGCTGCAGTCCATGGGGTCGCGGAGTCGGACACAACTGAGCGACTGAACTGAACTGCGGAGTCGGACACAACTGAGCGACTGAACTGAACTGACTGAGATAATAAAGCATAATATGCTGAGAAGCTTTCTTTGTTCTTCCATATTCAATATTAAAATGGCTACACAAAAATTCACCTATTTTGATAATTTTTTTAAAATGCATGCTAATATGACAGCTACTTGTCAAATTATAAGCTAACAAATTGTTTTGAATGAAGTTAAAGACAACTAACCAGCTACACGGCTATCTTACAGGAAAAACTGAACAAAACTTTTGGCCAGTCCAAACATTAAGGATTGTTATGTCTTAGAGAATTTATATCCTTATCATTATATAATGCCCTTCTTTATCCTTGAGATATTCTCCTTTCTCTGAAATTCTGTGTCTTTATATTTAAAGTGAGTTTCTCATA
Organism: Budorcas taxicolor; assembly: GCF_023091745.1. NCBI lineage: Eukaryota > Metazoa > Chordata > Mammalia > Artiodactyla > Bovidae > Budorcas > Budorcas taxicolor. The sequence continues at coordinate 31,688,453 of NC_068918.1, forward strand.
GACAACATTTGGTTGAGTCTTTTTGTTGTTTATTATTCTTAGTGTATTCTGATATTCTCTTTTAATAGGTATATTTGAATCATTCATGTTTAAAATAGCTATTGATATAGTTGGATAACTCCATATTTGTAAATGTTTTGTATTCATTGTATTTGTTCTTTTTTTAAAAAAAATATTTAGAATGTTGGAACTTTTGAAATATTTGACTAGTTTAAAAGAGCAGTGGAATAGATAAAAATTAGAATTGTTCTAAAATTTAAGACACTGATTTAAAATAAAGATGTGTTATTAGCAGTCCCCTGAAGAGACAGAATGGTTACCCATGTGGCCAAATTGCTCTTGACTTAAAGGTGACACCAGTAATCACAAGGGCACCATTTTTTGAGCACCTGTTATGGGAGGAGATGTAATTCTCACTTATCAAATCAAAACTGAGGTTTGGGCATAGTCTGCAACAGAGTCTTTCACAATCGTAGCCACAATCTAACTGCCTGGTCTCTCATGCTTACTCCTGACTCAGGTATCCTCTAGATGTAGAGGAAAAATGGGATTATTTTGATTTAGTTGGTAGGTGGCAAAATTGAACATGTGTGTTAGGGATTGGTTCCAGAGTTCAAGCCACTTGGTGGAGTAAAAATCATGTACCAAATTATTGTCCCATAAATACCAAGAGTTGAATGAAAATGGCTATATCATATCCTTTTGATGAAAATGTAATTATTTTCCCAACAATTTGTACACAATTGAAAGTTTACTGAATTGTATTGTAGAGAAAACAGTACTTTGCTTTAAAGATGATCTCAAATGCTAAGTGATTTCGTGTTATTAGAAATAGAGAAGTCCAAAAAAGGAGTAAATTTTCTTTGAGGAGTGAGGAGTCACTGATGGTGAAGTTGGTTTTGGATATATTGAAAATGAGTTAATAAGACATTGTGTTGCAGTCTGTCAGACAGATAGCACAGGTCTGAGTGTTTACAGGGATGTTAGGGTTGTTTATATCAGTAATTTAGAGGGATAGTTCAAAATCTGGACATAGATGGATTTATGAAGAAGAGAAGGTATAGAATGAACTGGGGCGTAACAAAACTGTTGACTTGACTCATAATTTACAGAGTGGAAATTTAAAAGACAGCAGAGGATGCTGATGATGTGATCAGAGAAGATGTAATCATTATGAATATAATGATATTCTGATATGACCCTTCATTTGGGACCAGAGGATAAAGTAAGGCCTTGCGATCTGGGCAATTCTCTTTGGAACAGGGATCTGAAATGCTAGTGAGGTAGGAAGGGAAGCAAAGCCAAAAGCATGTTGATGGTTTTGAAAATAGAGAAGAACGAAAGGATCACAAGGACTTGATAAGGACAAAGAAAGTTAATAGTGAGGAATTGGAGGGGTGAAACGATATTTCAGTCAGAAAGGAACATTTCACAGGTGGAGATCTTAGAGGCAGAACTCAGAGTCTATACAGACACTTGATATGCTCAGTAATAGAAGGGAAGGGGCCACTCCTCAGTCCTCAGGGCTGGAAGCACTGGTGTTTGAGCCCTCAAGAGAGATAGGGGATATTTTAAGAAGCTTTGCTGTAAGTCTGTATGCCTCTAACCGTTGCTTTGGGGTCAGCAGGCAGTGCATGCCACATCATTTGAGGTAGGAATCTTGGAGGAAGGAAACAGGTCATGGTTTACTTGTGAATGATCAATTATAGTCTTTTTCTTCTTTGCAAAAATGTTTTTTTCTTTGTAGTAGAAGCAGTCAACAATTATTGAATATCAGTGTTAATATGATTTTTATCATCAGCATAGTCATGGAAGTAAATGAAATAAAGATTGTCTCTTAATGTTTATGTATATAAAGGACTTAGTTTCATCAACATTAAAAAGAAGATTTAAATATCTGTTCTGTAATTTTATGCTAAGTACAGAAAGATGACAGTAATGACCTGCCATCAGTTGAACATGAATTTTAATATATATTCCTTGTAGTAGAGATGGATTTCTGAGTTCTCTAATTTGAAATTAATTAAATCTGCTCATTAACAGTCTGTCTGTTATGTGATAGGTCATATTAAGAGCAGAAACTGCTGGCTTAAATAATATTTACTGTAATATTCTTATGGAGTCTTTTTTAGGATAAAATGAGATAATTGTTATAAAAAAGTCTTCTGAAACAAGTCCAAATTAATGTAAGTTGTAACTGTTATAGGCCCTTATGGGACTAGGACCATGGGTAAGGTCATAATTTACATTTTAAATGAAATATTTAGTATGGTATTTAAATGTTTCTAATGTAATAAATGACTGGAATAAATAAAAAATATTTGTTTTGGTATTCATCAGTTTAGCTTTATTATTTTAAGTAACTCCCTATACCAGTAATACTAGTAATGATTTATTGAAAATTAAGTAACTTCTTTTTCTTTTCAACTTTCTTTGTATCTTTTTGAATCTGTTTTTCATCAGCACCTGCCTCCTCACATGATAAAATTATCTATAATTGACCTTATTTGAGGATTATAGTGAGGCAGTCAGGTCCTTTAAGTTAAGATATAGATGAGAAAATTTAACATGAAACTGCTAATGGAGTGAATATAGATACAAATAAGAAAAAAGGTCTGAGGACTGAGTCCTAGAGTCCTAGAGATTTGGAAGTAGAGAAGTTGCAAAGGAGGCAGGAGGAAAGCCAGGAGCTTGAGGTTTCCCGAAAGCCACAATAAGTGATTTCAAGGAATAGACAACTGTTAAGAGGTTTAGTGAAAGAGACTTCAGAATTAACCACTAGATATAGCAGATAATTGGCCTTAGTCAGATGGTTTGATACAGTGCTGGAAATGAAAGCCCAAATAGGATAGATTTAAGTGAGAATTGCAGGAGAGAAATCAGAGAACTAATTCAAAGAATTTTGCCAAAAAGGAGAGCCTAGAAATTAGGAAGTGAGGGATTAAATGGCTAAAGGCAGAAATAGGACCAAGAGAAGTTTGTTTTTGTTGTTGCTGTTTTTTTTTTAAGATGGATGAAATTATAGCATGTCTCTATATTGATGACAGTGATCTAGTAGAGGGAAAACAGTGATGTAGAAGAAAGAGGGGATAATTAATCCCTACTGCTTAAATAAGATTTGGGAACTGGCCTGGAACTTTGCCACCACGTGAAATGGTTTCTGTGGGGAAATTTTTCACTTCGACATAGGCAGATTACAAATGACTAGTTACCCAATTCATCTGCTGTTTTATACTTGTAGATTACTTTTAGTGATGAGAAGGAAATTGTTAAAGGCCACATACCAGTATTGTGATAACTGCATTTATTTTCAAGTAAAGAATAGGATAGATAATAATATGCTGAATATGCTGATAGAAGATAGCAGATCTTACTGATCTACTTGAGTTTGTCTGAATTTGCACTGTTTTAATCCATTAGTCTTAAAGATTTTTTGCTTGCACATTTCCAGAAAGAAAATGTATTCTTTTACACATTGAAGTTAAGTAGTATAATGTTACTGTTGTAAGTTTAAATCATTTTCTTGTTAATAGGTAATAGCAAATAAGCATTTATAGCAGGATATGAGCATTAACTATATTGGAATAAATGGTTATTGCTATTTGATTAAATGAGTTTTTGAGAGCTATATTGGAATATAACTGATGTACAATTGGATAAGTTTTGACTTATGTATACGCTTTGAAATCATCATTACAATCAATATAATGACCCCCCCCCCACCACCAATTTTCTATTCTTCTTTTGTAATTCCTGCGTCCTGTCTTTCCTTACTCCTTCCATCAATCCCAATCCCTACCCTAAGCAACCACTAATCTGCTGTCTGGCATAATAGGTTGGTGTGTATTTTCTTAAACTTTATATGAATAGAATCATACAGTGTAGTCTTTTTTGTTTGGCTGCTTTCATTTAGTGTAATGACTTTAAAATTTATCTGTGTTTTCATATCCATCATTAGTTCATTTTTTACTGAACACTATCCTATTTTATAAACATTGTTCCAGTGGATAACAGTTTGTTTTTAATTGGTCTGTTGGTGATCATTTGGGTTTCCAGGTTTTGATTATTACAAATACAGCTGCTGTGAGTGTTCAAAGAAAGTACCAAGGTGTCTTTCAAAGTGGTGATGTCATTTTATAGTATTTCTATAAGCAGAGTAGGAGTTCAGTTGCTCTACATTCTTGCTATTTTAGTTTTAGCTATTCTTTTTTTTTTAATTTTTATTTTTACTTTACAATACTGTATTGGTTTTCCCATACATTGACATGAATCAGCCACGGGTGTACATGAGTTCCCAATCCTGAACCCCCCTCCCACCTCCCACCCCATATCATCTCTCTGGATCATCCCTGTGCACCAGCCCCAAGCATCCTGTATCCTGTATGGAACATAGACTGGTGATTCGTTTCTTACCGATAGTATATATGTTTCAGTGCCATTCTCCCAAATCATCCCACCCTCTCCCTCTCCCACAGAGTCTAAAAGTCCGTTCTATACATCTGTGTCTCTTTTGCTGTCTCGCATAGCCATTCGAATAGGTGTGTAGTGGTATCTCCTTGTGACTTTAATTTGTGTTTTCCTAAAGACTAATGAGGGCTTCCCGGGTGGCTCAGCTTGCAAAGAATCTGCCTGCAATGTGGGAGACCTGGGTTTGATCCCTGGGTTGGGAAGATCCCCTGGAGAATCAAAAGGCTACCCAACTCCAGTAATCTGTCCTGGAGAATTCCATGGGCTGTATAGTCCATGGGGTTGCAAAAAGTCTGACATGACTGAGCGACTTTCACTTTTAAAGACTAATGTTGATCATCTTTTTAAATGCCATTTGTATATTTTCTTTTGTGAAATATCTGTTCGAATATCTGGATGTTGACCTTTGGGTTGTTTTCTAATTGAATTTTATTGTTTTTATTTGTGTTAGTTGCTCAGTCGTGTCAGATTCTTTGCGACCCCATGGACTGTAGCCACTAGGCTTCTCTGTCCATAGGATTTTCCGGGTGGAGTAGGTTGCCGTTCCCTTCACCAGGGGCTCTTCCCGGATTGAACCCAGGTCTCTTGAATTGCAGGCAGATTCTTTACCATCTAAGCCACCAAGAAAGGTTTCTTCATTCTAGATACATCAAATATGTGATTTATAAATATTTTCTCGCAACCTGTGAATTGTCTTTTCAGTCCCTTAATGAGAAAGGAGAAGTTCTTTTGAAAAAGCAGAAGTTCTTAATTTTGATGAATTCTAGTTCAAAAATTTCTTTTTTTATGGATTGTGCTATTGGTGTTACATCTAAGAAATCTGTGCCTAAGTCAAGGCAGTAAAAATTTTCTTTTTTCTTGAAGTCTTATAGTTTTACATTCTACATTTAGACTCATTTGTACATGGTAAGAGGTCAGGATCTAAGTTGTTGTTGTTGTTTTTTAATAGCGATATCCAATTATTGTAGCACCATTAAAAAAAAAAAAGAATGTCAACTTTGCATCTGTGGAAGAAATCAGTTGACCAAATAATTCATCAGTTGGATTATTTCTGGACTCTTTTTTTGTTCTATTGGATATTTGTCTATCTTCATACCAATACTACACTACCTAGAATAGTGTGGCTTTATAATAAGTATTGAAGTCAAGTAGTATAAATCCCTTAATACTGCATTTCGTTTTCAAAGCACACTGTATTTCTGCTTTTTTGTTTGTTTCTTTTTTAATTTTTTTTTTTTTTTACTTTAATGTATTTCTTCTTTTGTGAGGTTCACTAAACCTTGTGTCTTTTCAGGATTTTTCCATTTCATGTAAGATGTGGAATTTATTAGTATAAGTTGTATAATATTTCCTAACGGTTCTTTTAATATCTGTAGAGTCTATAGTGATAGCACTTCTATCATGCCTCAGATACTGTCAATTTATATTCTTTTCATATGCCACCCTTCCCCATCAGCCTGGCTAGTGGGTTATCGTTTTTATTAATGTTCTCATTATTTTTCTGTTCCGATGACTTTTGCTCTCACCTTCACTATTTCCTCTCTTTTGCTTACTTCCAGTTTAATTTGCTTTATTTATTCTAGTTTGTTGAGGTGAAAATAGTTGAGGCCATTCATTTAAGACGTTTCTTGTTTTCCAGTGTAGACATTTTAATGCTATAATTTTCCCTTTATGTACTACTGCTTTAGCTGCTTCCCTCATACATTATGATACTTTTGTTTTCATTTTCATTCAATTCAAAATAACTGTTTTTTCCCTTTTTATTTCTTCTTTGATTGGAGTTATTTGGAAATATATTTCCTAGCCTTCAACTATCTGAGGATTTTCCATGTATCATTTTGTTGTGATTGCTAATGTAATTAGATTGTGGCCAGAAAACATACATTTAAATCCTTTTACATTTATTCTTACTTTTTTTATGACTTAAAAGTGGTCTCTCTTGGTAAATGTTATTTGTATACTTGTAGAACTTAAAATTTTGTTTTGTATTGTTTCGGGATAGGATGTTGTATCAAGTTCAGTTATCAAGTTGGTTGATGGTGTTCTTCTAGGCATCTCTGTGCTTACTGTCTACTTGGTCTATTAGTGATTGAAAGATGTTGAAATTTTTAGCTATATCTATGGACTTTTCTGTATTATATTGTACTTCTGTTACTTTTTACTTTATTGAATCTATTTATTTGTAAAGTAAATAGACATTTTAGATTATGATGTATACATGATGAATTGACAGCTTTGTTAGTATGAATGATTCCCTTTATCTCTGGTAATATCCTTTCTCTAAAATCAACTTTGTCTGATATTAATGTAGTCACTCCAGCTTTTTTTTTCTTTAGCATGGTATATCTTTTTCTATCCTTTTACTTTTAACCTCTTTGTTTATTCATATTTAAAATTGTTTCTCATAGGCAGCATGTGACTGGGTCTTGTTTTTTTAATTCAGTCTTACAATTTCTGCCTTTTAATTGGCATGTTCAGATCATTTATGGTTAATGTGATTATTGATGACAGAGTTTAAATCTACCATTTTGTTATTTTCTTTTTGTTGTAACTGTTCATAAATGTCTTATTTCCCTTTTTATTTTCTTTTAGTGTGAGTAAATTTTAAAATATTTATTTATGGCTGTGCTGGGTCTTCATTGCTCTGTGGATTTTTATCTAACTGTGGTGGGTGAACTGGGGCTACTCTCCACTTGTAGTGCACAGGCTTCTTATTGCAGAGCACATGATTTCGGGCACGTGAGCTTTGGGAGTTGTGGGGTGGCCCCCAGTGAGTGGGCTCGGTGGTTGTGGTTCCTGGGCTCTAGAGTGCGGGCTCAATAGTTGTGGCTCACAGGCTTTGTTGCTCCGTGGCATGTGGGATCTTCCCAGACCAGGGATCAAACCCATGTCTCCTGCATTGGCAGGCAGATTCTTTACCGCTGAGCCGCCTGGGAAGCCTGAGTAATGTTTTTAACGATTCTGTTTTTTCTCCTTTGTTGGCTTAATAGCTATAACTCCCTGTGATATTTTAGTATTTGTTTTAGAGTTTTAAGTATACATTGTTAACTTATCATAGCTTACTTTTAGGTGGAATGGTGAATTTTTCACAAATCAGTTTAACTTTCAGATTATGTCACTACAAGTTCATATTCATTTGGACTCTGGAGTCATTGCTGCTGCCAAGTCGCTTCAGTCGTGTCCGACTCTATGTGACCCCATAGACGGCAGCCCACCAGGCTCCACCGTCCCTGGGCTTCTCCAGGCAAGAACACTGGAGTGGGTTGCCATTTCCTTCTCCAGTGCATGCAAGTGAAAAGTGAAAGTGAAGTCACTCAGTCTTGTCTGACTCTTCATGACCCCATGGACTGCAGCCTACCAGGCTCCTCCGTCCATGGGATTTTCCAGGCAGGAGTACTGGAGTGGGTTGCCATTGCCTTCCCCAGGAGTCATATCTACCTGGATTCAAATCCCAGCCATGATACTTAGTGTAGAAGGTAACACTTTCTATACCACAGTCTTCTTATCTGTAAAATGGAGTTAAACTCTTTCATAGAATGGTACCTGACATACAGTAAGCACTGTAATTTGTAGCTGCTTTTATTAAAAATTATGTTGATGAAAATCTCTTATGAATTCTAGCTACCTTGACATCATCATTCTTCTCCCATCACCCTAGTGAAAGTACCTATTCTTTAGATTAGTCATTTGTCTGCTACGCTTCTGCCTTTCCCAATTTGAATCAATCCTCTTGCCAAGTTAATCTTTCTTCAATATAACACCAATCTTATCACATCATTTCTCAGTTCAAAACTATTTCCACCTGACTGCTCACTTCCTCCAGAATTAAGAACAAACTCTTCATCCTGACAAGCAACATAGCCCATTGTATCTGTCTTCATCTTTCCTTTTCTTTCACTACTGTTTTACTTTTAGTCTATATAATTCAGTCAAACTGCAGTCTCTTTCTTCTCCAAATATAGTTTCCTGTCTCTGAATTTGTTGTTGCTGTTTTGTATGTCCCTATAAAATTTTTGAGAGCAAGTATGTCTGAAAATTACTTTTTGTACCAGTGTTCACCGGTCATAATCTTTTACATCTTTGAAGGCTCCCATCAAATGTTGGGTTGGCCAAAAAGTTTATTTGGGTTTTTGTAAGATGTTGTATAAAAACCCAAACGAACTTTTTGGCCAGCCCAATACTATTTATTTCACTGAGCTTTTCCTGATACTTAACTGGTTGTGGTTTTTCCATTCATTATATTTCTATAATCCCCCTGTGCTTTTCTTGTATCACTAGCCTTGTACTAGCTTTGTTTATACAGGTCCAAAGTTCCCTCTCTGTAGTTCTAAAGTTCAAAAGACTCTGAAAACTAAGTTTCTCTTTAAAAAAAAAAAACAACTAAACTAATTTAGTGGCTCTGGTGGGCAAAATGATAGCCCCCGAAGAGGTCCATATCCTAATCCTGGAACCTGTAAACATTACATTACTTGGTAAAAGGAGCTTTGCAGAGATGAGTAAATTAAAGATCTTGCAGTGGGGAGATTAGCTTGGATTACCCAGATGGGCTCAGTGTAATCCCAAGAGTCCTTATGAGAGGAAGAGGGAGGCAAGAGAGAGAAGAAAATGACATGGCAGAAGTAGAGATTAGAGTGATGGGATTGCTAATTATTAGATGAAAGGCCAGGAGCCAAGGAAAGCAAACAGCATCCAGAAGTCAGGCAGGGCAAAAAACAGATTCTCTTGTGGATCCTCTAGAAAGAGACCAGCTTTGTAGACATCTTGGCTTTAGCACAAGGACAGTTGTGACTTCTAGATCTAAAAGATAATAAATTTGTACTGTGTAAGGCACTACATTTATGGTAATTTGCTATAGCAGCAGTTGAAAACTCACATAGTATTAAAATTTGACCTGAATGGATATGAGGCTATTTATAGTCTATATTTATACCAGTTAGTAAATATTCATACATTTCACTATGAATAAAAGTAATAATGTTGGATCCTAGGGTACCTACCTGGACCTTACTGAATGATTTCTTAATATACAGTATATATACTATATTACCTTTCTAAAATCTGAGAAATTCTAAATTCTGAAACATATTTTTCCCCCCCATGGGTTTTAAAAAAAAGTTTGTGGACCTAACGTCATTTACACTAATAGTGTCTCTTTCCCTCTAAAAGATTATAAACTGCATGAGGGCAGACATTAAAACTTACTATTCATCTTTGTGTCTCCCAGTTCAATAACTCACAGGAAATATGTGTGAAAAAAGTATTTTTGAATTAACCTTAAGTATTTGTAAACATCGTGGCGAGTATAAAGTTGTGGGAGACCTGTCCCAAATCATCTCAGATCCTAGTGAGGGATATAAGTCATGTATTGGCTCATAATGAGACACTACAATGTAAGTAACATACAAATAGCATCAGAAAAGGACTGAAGTAATCTGTGAAAGTTCCACTAAAGAGGTGCTTTTTTTAGCTGTTACAGTGACTACCATTTGTATAACATCTACTGTACTAGGTTCTTAATGTTCATGACTAAATCCCCACAAAAATCTTATGATAAAACAGATACTTAGGGATATTACATAACTCAGTCCCAAAGGTGAGTGGATTGAGATTTGGTTCATCCTTCAAGGAGAGAATGGCATGAACAGAAAGTAGTTGGATCATAAGTTCAGAAAACTAGAGTCTTTTAAAGAGTTTATTTACGTAATACTGTAATTGATCTAAAATAGAGGTCTCTGTTAAATAAAGTGTTAAGTCTCTGGTTGCTGGGATTTGGGATAATTTTATTTTCATGTTTGTGAATATTTTTCAAATTTTCTTCAAGAAACATACCAATTATATAACTGGCAGCAATAAACATTATTTCACATGATTAAAAGACAAGTATATTTTTTCTGAATATAGTTGGAAAAACATTTGATGCTAGCTACTGTTTGGTATAGTTTTTTAATTTAGTGAGCTATCTAAACTTACTTTACTTTAAAGTAACTGACCTTAGCAATTCCCTCTTTCGACTGCTTGTAGAGAACCATCATTTAAAAATGTGTTTCAGCATTAGTTACTGCCTTTATGCCAGAACCAGTGTAATTGTGTCTTTGGAAATACACTGTATTGTGTTTGAAATTAGTATATAAATTCCATCTCTGTGTATTTCAGCAACCTAGTATTTAATGTGAAAAATGTTCCTGTAGAGAAATAGAAGAGGTGAGGAAAGCCTATTGTGAAAAGTCACACTAGCAGCAATATAGTTATTCCTGTGTTTGCAAGAGGTAAACTGCTGAAAATCTACCTAGATACTCTAGGCACATGGGAACTAGGTTTTATTTGTTATGTATGTATGTGCTTAGTCATGTCCAACTCTTTGCAACCCAGTGGACTATAGCCCGCCAGGCTCCTCTGTCCATAATAATCTAAGATGATGGTAACAAGTACTTATTTTAGGCAATAAATTTTATTTTTACATGGGGTGTTGACACTGGAAACATTTTCATTTTCATTCACTCTAGTAAATTTAGTTTTGTCCATCCTTCTTTTACTATCTGCAGTTATTGGCAAATAAACCAATATAGTGCCATGCAAAAATTAGATATTGATTATTTAAAAAATATTTATTGAACACTTGTGTGTAGCAAGCAGTATGCTAAATATTTGTATAGTAATGAATGAAACAGTTTGTACTCTCATGGAACTTACAGGCTGGTAGGAAGGATATAACCAGTAGATAAACAAGTAAATATGTATTTATAAATTGAAAACATGCTATGGGGGAAACAAATAGGACACCGTAATAGGATAAGAAGGGGACCTATGTAAGAGGAGTTTGAAAGGGCCTTTTGAGCTAAAAGAAATGAAAAGAGGCCAGTGATGCCGAGAGGGAACGGTGCATACAAAGGCCCTACAGTGGAAAAGAGCTTGGTGTGAAAGGAAAAGGTTGGTGTGACTGGAGCAACAAAGAGAAGGGTTAAAGGTGAGAATGGAAAGGTCTTAAAGGCTACAGTGAAAAGAGTACATTTAGAATAGGGAAGCTGTTGGAAGGGTTTCAAGCAGAAGAAATAATGTAATCAGACATATTTTAAGAGTATCTTGAGCTCCTCTAAGAAGACAATAATGGACGCAGAGAGATGAAATGAGTGTAAGTTATGGTCTGAACAAGAGATGGTAGCGGCTTGGTTCAATATGGTGTTAGTGAATTAGTAGATATATATTTTGAAGGTAGAATCAACCAAGATGTGGGGGATGAATAGAGATAGGAGTCAGAAGGATTAATAGGCTTCTGACCACAATAATTAAATGCATATTTGTGAATATCTGTTCATACATACAGGTGATGCAATTTGTTGAACTTGGTATTCCATTAGCTATTGAAGGGTTTAATGGTAAAAAGGAATATATTTTCATTAAAATAGTAGATACCAGAAATTTCTCTGAAAATAAATGTTTCCCTTATAAAACTTATTTCTTCAAGAGAGGGATCTTAAAAGAAAGTTTTTTAATATGGTTTATAAAAGCTGATTATCTTGTTGTATCTTCAGTATATAGTACAGTGACTGACGTAGACAACAGACATTCAGTAGTGATTCATTGAATAAATTCTTCATTTAGAAAGAAAAATAATGTTCCCAGAATCAAACTGAAACAAAACGGCACCTGTGCCATGAAGCAGTTTTTCATTAAAGTTGACCACAGGTGATTTGTTAGGTTAACTAGACTGTGACAAAGAAATCAAGCAAATATGGTTTAAACTTACATCTCAAATCAAAAGATATTTTGTTCTGTGATATTATGTAGAAGCTACTTTATGGAGGTGTTATAGGATCTCTAGGATCTTGGGATCAATTTCTGGACAACATGGTATGAATAGAAAAAACATTGAACTAGGTAGGACCTAGGAAACCTGATTTCCAGTTTTGACTCTGCTATGTATAAGTAATAATACTTTGGGCTAGTTATTAGCTCCCTACACTTCAGATTCTCCACAAAAATAGTAATAGTCTATATCTCTCTTGAGGACCTTTTTGTAATGATTTAATATAATGATCTGGAGAAGGCAACGGCATCCCACTCCAGTACTCTTGCCTGGAAAATCCCACGGACGGAGGAGTCTGGTGGGCCGCAGTCCATGGGGTCGCTGAGAGTCGGACATGACTGAGCAACTTCACTTTCCCTTTTCACTTTCATGCATTGGAGAAGGAAATGGCAACCCACTCCAGTGTTCTTGCCTGGAGAATCCCAGGGACGGGGGAGCCTGGTGGGCTGCCATCTATGGGGTCGCACAGAGTCAGACATGACTGAAGTGACTTACCAAATATAATGATTAAATACATAAACATTTACATCTACATATATATAGCATTTAAAAGACCTTTATGGTACCCAGTATATAGGTCTCTGGATAAATTGCAGACTGACCACACTAAGCAGCTCCTTGACTTTGTTTCTCTGTCCTTTAAGTGTTGGTTTGCCTGATGATGTGCAATGGCTATAAACTCAGTGGAGGTTATGTTTGGTGAGTTCTGAGCCTGGGCATTAAGAGGCGTTGCATGTTTCCATATGTAGTCAAATCTAGGCTAGCCAGATAGATGATGAGAGATCCTTTGGAATAGAGACAGCCATCCCAGCTGAGCCATCTTAGACCAGCCTGTCTACCTGGCAGCTGTCCACAGGATATGAATGAGCCTGGCCAAGATCAGCAGAACTGTTCAGCTGAGCATAGCCTAAATTGCTGACTCAGAATTGGTTGTTATTTTAAGCTACTAATTTTTGAGGTGGTTTTGTTATGTAACAAAAGCCAGTTGATGTAATCAGTGTCCTTAGTAAATCTTACTAAATTAATACAAAAATAGAATTTATTGGGGTGCTGTTATTTACCAGACACTTAAAAAATTTTACGTGTAGTTCTCTTGTTTGTAATTCTTAAAACTGCTCTTAGTAATCTTTTGATTAGTGTGATTGAATTTTAGTCTCCCTGACCCAAAGTCCATGCCCTGTCCAATAAGCCATGCTGCTGCTGCTGCTGCTACTGCTAAGTCGCTTCAGTCGTGTCCGACTCTGTGTGACCCCATAAGCGGCAGCCCACCAGGCTCCTCCGTCCCTGGGATTCTCCAGGCAAGAACACTGGAGTGGGTTGCCATTTCCTTCTCCACTATGTGAAAGTGAAGTCGCTTAGTCGTGTCCGACTCTGTGCGACCCCATGGACTGTAGCCCATCAGGCTCCTCCATCCATGGGATTTTCCAGGCAAGAGTACTGGAGTGGGGTGCCATTGCATTCTCCACTTGAACTGCTCGAATGAATCAAATCAGCGTCCAGAGGACACAGATGGTGAAGAGGGCGATGGTAAGGGCGATCAGCCCCAAGGCCTTCAGATGGCTGTGGAGCTGGAGGTGGTCCTGGGCCCCCCGCAGGCACAGCCAGCCTGAGATAGCGGCCAGTGGCATGATGAACAGGAGCACACCACGTCACAGCACAGCGTCCACTTCTCTGTTCGAGGCCCAGGGTCCTTCAGCCACTCTGTGAGAGATCGGGACCGCTTCTCCACTGCAAACTCTGTATGGCACAGCTTGCAGTAGCTGGTGTTGGACAAGGAAAGCCACCTCTCCAGACAGCTCTTGTGCACAGCGCCCAGCGTGCCAGTGCACCCACGTGGAGACAGTAGGCTCTCCCCATATGCCCCGTCATGGCAGATCCGGCAGAAGGGACCATCGCTTTGTGTGTCCAAGGCCCGGATGACAGTCGAGAGGAGCCGGCCATCCCTTGAAGTCACCTGGGCCACATACTGGGGTGGTTCGAGGCCTGTGGCCTCCACAACCTTGGAGAAGGCAGGGCTATCAGAGCAGTCACACAGGGAGCCGGGGAGGTGACAACAGTCATGTTACCTCTCAAATGAGATTATTTAGAAATGTTTTATAAGCTTAACACTATAAAGTGTTACAGTAGATGAAATTAATATAGCATATATAGTGTCCTTTCAGATTGTAAAGAAAAATATTCAGATTTCCTTAGCCAGTGGAGGCTTACTCCAGACTAGGGTTGCAAAGAGGCTGAGTAGACATACAGCCCCCTGGATCCTAGTGGTTACAGAATAAGGATTTATTATATTGTTCAGGATGTATTAGCAGCTTTAGTGACCAGTTTTTCAGTGTTTATGTTAACATTCCTGTTACCTAATAAAGGATTTGAATTTGTCACTGCCTTCCATGGAGTTGTCCATTAGGGCAGAGTTTTGTGCCATGTCACTTTATAGATGACAGGCCTTCCCTGTGTCTTGTCATGAGTGTCCCTGGTAGCTCAGCTGGTAAAGAATCTGCATGTAATGCGGGAGGCCCAGGTTTGATTCCTGGGTCGGGACGATCCCATGGAGAAGGGAACTGCTACCCACTCCAGTATTCTGGCCTGGAGAGTACCATGGACTGTATAGTCCATGGTGTCACAAAGAGTCGGACACAACTGAGCGGCTTTCACGTCACTTATGTCTTGTATGTGGCTGCACGCTTGCTAAGTCGCTTCAGTTGTGTCCATCTCTTTGTGACTCTATGGACCTGTAGGCCGCCAGGTTTCTCTGACCATGGAATTCTCCAGGCAAGAATACTGGAGTTGGGTTGCCATGCCCTTCTCCAGGGGATCTTCCTGACCTGTTCCAGATCAAATACCAATCCAGTGGTTGTGATCATATTGCCAGATTTAGTTTAATTGAAAGCAAAGTGGTACAACTCATTAGTTTTATTCTATGCAAAGATAATTCTGTTTCTTTAGATGGGGGGAGGGGGTTGTGTGTATTTGTTACCTCTCACAGATAATAAACTACTCCAAAACTTCATGGCCTAAAGCAGCTGTCTTATCTGTTCATGATTCTATAGGCCAGCAGTTTGGGCTAGGATCAGCTGAGCAGTTCATCTGCTGACCTTGTCCAGGCTACTTACATGACTGCAGTTATCTGGTGGCCCAGTTTGGGTTGGATAGTCTGAGGAGGTCATCTAGATTTCCTGCTGTGCTGCAGTCCATGGGGTCACAAAGAGTCAGACAAGACTTGGTGACTGAAAAACGAACAACAGTCTGAGAAGACCTCGTTCACATGACTGGCAGTTGGTTCTGGTTATTGGCTGGGCCACGTGTCCCCAGAAGGCTGTCTGAGCTTATCTGTGAAAGAGTTCAAAGAGAGCATTTATAGGAGCTGTTAGGTCTCTTGAGGCCTAGACTTGGAGATCACACAGTGTCGCTTCTACCACATGATACTGTCAAAACAAGTCACAAAACCAGCCCAAATTTAAGTAGTATGAAAATAATAGAGTTACAAAGAATTTGCGGTCATTTCTAATTTACCATAGGTCCTGAGGCACTTAAGTTTGCATGAATTGGACAATACCTATAGGTAATAACACACAATTATTAAAAAATTACCACACAAATTGACTTGTGTTATTTGGTAGAATAGTGTAGAGAGTCAGCCCTGGGGGAATGTGGGAGCTGATAAGATGGAGACTAAGGTTTATACTTCCCTTAAATGGCATGGAATAGCAAAGAGAAATGTTATTTGCAAGGAATGGATCCTTACAAAAACAAAAAATTTCACAGTTTTAATCTTTTTTAGAAGACAATTACATGCAGGTGGACTTTTAGTAATCTGAAAACTAGTATTTTTCCTTTTCAATCTTCATTTTTAATCACAAAATTACTCCTTGTAATCTTGTGATATAATAAGAAACATGTAGTTGGTCTTTGTCCCTGATTCTTGGCACAAGCTCCTAAAACTTGAGTATCTTTTTGTATGCAGATAAGATGACTAGTGGCAGGGGCCCCCTAGATACCCCTTAGATGGGGACCATAAAAACCAAGACTTGATTAAGAAACTTAGAACTTTCAGCCTTACTCCCTAACCTCTAAGAAAGGAAGCGGGTCTAGAGATTGTTAACCATCAATGAACAATGATTTCATCAACCATGCCTATGTAATGAAACCTCCATAAAAACTCTTACTAAACTATAGGACTTGGAAAGCTTCCAGATTGATGAATACACTGAGATGCTGGGAGGGTGATGTGCCCAGACAGGACATTGAAACTCTGCATGAATTTCTCCGGACCATAAGTTTCTCCAATACCTTGCCCATCAGTTCAGTTCAGTTGCTCAGTTGTGTCTGACTCTTTGCGACCCCATGAATTGCAGCATGCCAGGTCTCCCTGTCCATCACCAACTCCCGCAGTTCACTCAGACTCACGTCCATCGAGTCAGTGATGCCATCCAGCCATCTCATCCTCTGTCGTCCCCTTTTCCTTCTGCCCCCAATCCCTCCCAGCATCAGAGTCTTTTCCAATGAGTCAACTCTTTGCATGAGATGGCCAAAGTGCTGGAGTTTCAGCTTTAGCATCATTCCTTCCAAAGAAATACCAGAGCTGATCTCCTTCAGAATGGACTGGTTGGATCTCCTTGCAGTCCAAGGGACTCTCAAGAGTCTTTTCCAACACCACAGTTCAAAAGCATCAATTCTTTGGTGCTCAGCTTTCTTCACAGTCCAACTCTCATATCCATACATGACCACAGGAAAAACCATAGCCTTGACTAGATGGACCTTTGTGCCAAAGTAAAGTCTCTGCTTTTCAATATGCTATCTAGGTTGGTCATAACTTTTCTTCCAAGGAGTAAGTGTCTTTTAATTTCATGGCTGCAGTCACCATCTGCAGTGATTTTGGAGCCCCAAAAAATAAAGTCTGACACTGTTTCCCCATCTATTTCCCATGAAGTGATGGGACTAGATGCCATGATCTTCGTTTTCTGAATGTTGAGCTTCAAGCCAACTTTTTCACTCTCCTCTTTAACTTTCATCAAGAGGCTTTTTAGTCCCTCTTCACTTTCTGTCATAAGGGTGGTATCATCTGCATATCTGAGATTATTGATAGTTCTCCCAGCAATCTTGATGCCTTGCCCATATTTGTTGTTTAATCACTAAGTCGGCTACAACTCTCTTGCAACCACATGGCTGCTTTTGAGTTGTATCTTTTATAACAAACCAGTTAAAATAGTAAATTGTTTTCCTGAGTCCCTTGAGTTGTTCTATAAAATTAGCAAACCTGAGGAGGGGGTCATGGAAACCCCTAGTTTATAGCTTGCTGGGGAGGAAAATGGGAGGCCTAAGACTTTTAACTGGCTTCTGAAGTTGGGGGCAGTCTTGTGGGAGTGAGCAGCCTGTGGGGTTGAGTTGTCTCTAAGTAGTTAATGTTGAAATTAAATTGACTTGTTGGACATATTGGGTGACTCAGAACTGATGCTTTTGAAGTGTAGTGTTGGAGAAGACTCTTGAGAGTCCCTTGGACTGCAAGGAGATCATTCCTGGGTGTTCATTGGAAGGACTGGTGCTGAAGCTGAAGCTCCCAATACTTTGGCCACCTGATGTGAAGAACTGACTCATTGGAAAAGACCCTGATGCTGGGAAAGATTGAAGGTGGGAGGAGAAGGGCATGATAGAGGATGAGATGTTTTGGATGGCATTACTGACTCGATGGACATGAGTTTGAGTAAGCTTCTGGAGTTGGTGATGGATAGGGAAGGTTGGTGTGCTGCAGTCCGTGGGGTCGCAAAGAGTCTGACACAACTGAGCGACTGAACTGAACTGAAGTGACTCAGTAGATAAAGAATTCCGCCTGCAATGCAGGAGATGAAGGCAGACGTGGATTTGATCCCTGGGTCTGGAAGATCTCCTCGAGGAGGGCATGACAACCTACTCCCGTATTCTTGCCTGGAGAATCCCACGGACAGAGGGGCCTAGTGGGCTACAGTCCATAGGATTGCAAAGAGTCAAACACAGCTGAAGTGACTGAGCACGCATGCACCTCCGACATACTGAATCGACTTGTAGGATGCTCAGTTGTTGTCCTCAGAGAACTGGAGAATTGCTTGGTATGGAAAAATTACCCATTTGTTGTCAGAAATTAGGTGTTGTAAAAGCAGAGCACAGCACTTGTGTTCTGCTGCGCCTTTTAAAAAATGTAACATTCAGATTTAATTATGTTAAAGACCAGAACAGTTTTTCTGAAGATTCAACAAAGCAGTTTTCTGCACGCACACACATAGTGGATTCTGTGGTCATGCAAAATAATAGTTCACAAAAAGGAAAGTGGCAGAAATTCAGAAAACTGCTGTTCCCTTTCATCCAAATACTGTTCTTTAGAATGAAAAAAAGCCGTTCTAATTATAAGATTGTGTAGCCCTTTATCCTTGGAAAATTCTTAAGAAATACAAAGTTTGGAAATAATCATTAACATCTTTGAGTTCTAATTTGCTATATATCGGGTCTTCTCCTAGTCATTTTAGTGGCTCAGACAGTAAAAGAATCTGCCTGCAATGCAGGAGACCCGAGTTCAATCCCTGGGTTGGGAAGAAACCCTGGAGAAGGAAATGGCAGCCCACTCCAGTTTTCTTGCCTGGAAAATCCCATGGACAGAGGAGCCTAGCGGGCTACTGTCCATAGGGTTGCAATGAGTCGACACAACTGAAGCGACTTAGCACACATTCACACACAACCAACCAAGTGAAGTAGGTAGTAATAATCCCAGAGGCACAGAGAGGTTAAAGTCCTTAGCACAATTTGTAAGTGGCAGAACCATACTCAAACCCCATCTCCTTTGTTGTCAGATTCTGTATTCCTAAACATTATATATATTATATAAATATTTGTGTATGTATTTATTGATTGATTGTGCCACATGACTTGTGGGATTTTAGTTCCCTAACCAGGGATTGAACCCAGGCCTTTGGCAGTGAAAGCATGGAGTCCTGACCACTGGACTTCCAGGGAATTCTCATTGTTTTGATTTGTAGTTCTTGAATGACACATGATGTTGAGCATCTTTTTATATGCTTCTTTACCATCTATATATCTTTTTTGGTGAAGTGTTTGTTTAGATCTTTAGCCCAGTTTTTAATCAGGTTATTCTTTAAAAAAAAAAACTTTTAACAATTGCTTGTATACTCTGGACAACAGTTCTTTTTCAGTCTTTTGGAAATGTTTTTTCCACAATTTGTGACATGTCATCTCATTCTCTTGGTGTCTTTTGTAGAGCAGAAATTTTTAATTTTAATGAAGCCCAGCTCATCAGTTAGTTTTCCGTGGATCTGAAAAGTCACTGCCAAACAGAAGGTCATCTAGATTTTCTCCTTTGTTATCTTCTAGAAGTTTTATAGATTTTCATTTCACATTTAGGTCTGTGATTCATTTTGAGTTAATTTTTGAAAAGGTGTAAGATCTGTGTTTATATTCACTTTTTTTACATGTAGATGTCCAGTTTTCCAGCACCATTTGTTAAAGACTCTGCTCTCCATTGTACAGGCATACCTTGGATATGTTGTGGATTTGGTTCCAGACGACCCCAATAAAGTGTATATCACATTTAAGCTAGTCACATGAATTTTTTTTTCTTAGTGCATATGAAAGTTATGTTTATGCTATACTTTACTATGTGTGGAATAGCACTATGTATAAAGACAAACATACATTAATTGAAAAATACTTTATTGCGAAAACTACTGTCATCTGATGACACAGGGTTGCCACAGACCTTCAGTTTGTAAGAAATGCAGTATCTGTGAAGCACAATAAAATGAGGTGTGCCTATTATTATTTTGCTTTTTTTGTCTAAAATCAGTTGGCTGTATTTATATGGGCCTATTTCTGGGCACTCTGTTCTGTTCCATTGATCTCTGTGCCCGTGCTTTTGCCAATTGTACTGTCTCACTTACTGTAGCTTTATACTAAGGCTTGAAGTCAGGTAGTGTCAGTCTTCCAACTAATTTTTGTTCGCTTCAAGTTTACATTGGCTATTCTGGGTCTTTTGGCTTTCCATATAAACTTCAGAATCAGTTTGTCAGTAGCTACAAAATAAATTGCTAGGATTTTGATTTGGATTGCAGTGAATCTTTAGATCTAGTTGTGAAGAACTTACACCATGACCATATTGAGTCTTCCTATCTATGAATGTGAAATATTGCTTCATTTATTTAGTTCTTTTTCTTTTTTTCAAATCAGAGCTTTATAGTTTCCCTCATATAAATCATATAAATTTATACCTAAGTATTTTGGGATGTGGGGTGCTAATGTAAATTATATGTTATTAATTTATTTTTATTATTTTTTTAATTTTTATTTTTACTTTATTTTACTTTACAGTACTGTATTAGTTTTGCCATACATTGACATGAATCCACCACGGGTGTACATGTCATCCCAAACATGAACCCCCCCTCCCACCTCCCTCCCCACAACATCCCTCTGGGTCATCCCCGTGCACCAGCCCCAAGCATGCTGTATCCTGCATTGGACATAGACTGGTGATTTGATTCTTACATGATAGTATACATGTTTCAATGCCATTCTCCCAAATCATCCCACCCTCTCCCTCTCCCTCTGAGTCCAAAAGTCCGCTATACACATCTGTGTCTTTTTTGCTGTCTTGCATACAGGGTCATCATTGCCATCTTTCTGAATTCCATATATATGTGTTAGTATACTGTATTGGTGATTTTCTTTCTGGCTTACTTCACTCTGTATAATCGGCTCCAGTTTTATCCGTCTCATCAGAACTGATTCAAATGTATTCTTTTCAACGGCTGAGTAATACTCCATTGTGTATATGTACCACAGCTTTCTTATCCATTCATCTGCTGATGGACATCTAGGTTGTTTCCATGTCCTGGCTATAATAAACAGTGCTGCGATGAACATTGGGGTACATGTGTCTCTTTCAATTCTGGTTTCCTCGGTGTGTATGCCCAGCAGTGGGATTGCTGGGTCATAAGGCAGTTCTATTTGCAATTTTTTAAGGAATCTCCACACTGTTTTCCATAGTGGCTGTACTAGTTTGCATTCCCACCAACAGTGTAAGAGGGTTCCCTTTTCTCCACACCCTCTCCAGCATTTATTGCTTGCAGATTTTTGAATCGCTGCCATTCTGACTGGTGTGAAGTGGTACCTCATTGTGGTTTTTATTTGCATTTCTCTAATAACGAGTGATATTGAGCATCTTTTCATGTGTTTGTTAGCCATCTGTATGTCTTCTTTGGAGAAGTGTCTATTTAGTTCTTTGGCCCATTTTTTGATTGGGTCGTTTATTTTTCTGGAATTGAGTTGCATAAGTTGCTTGTATATTTTTGAGATTAGTTGTTTGTCAGTTGTTTCATTTGCTATTATTTTCTCCCATTCTGAAGCCTGTCTTTTCACCTGACACTAACAGATGGAGAAATATACCATGTTCATGGATCGGAAGAATCAATATAGTGAAAATGAGTATACTACCCAAACCAATTTATAAATTCAATGCAATCCCTATCAAGCTACCAGCGATATTTTTCACAGAACTAGAACAAATAATATCAAGATTTGTATGGAAATACAAAAAACCTCGAATTGCCAAAGCAATCTTGAGAAAGAAGAATGGAACTGGAGGAATCAACCTGCCTGACTTCAGGCTCTACTACAAAGCCACAGTCATCAAGACAGTATGGTACTGGCACCAAGATAGAAATATAGATCAATGGAACAAAATAGAAAGCCCAGAGATAAATCCACACACCTATGGACACCTTATCTTTGACAAAGGAGGCAAGAATATACAATGGAATAAAGACAATCTCTTTAACAAGTGGTGCTGGGAAAACTGGTCAATCACTTGTAAAAGAATGAAACTAGATCAGTTTCTAACACCGCACACAAAAATAAACTCAAAATGGATTAAAGATCTAAATGTAAGACCACAAACTATGAAACTCCTAGAGGAGAACATAGGCAAAACACTCTCCGACATAAATCACAGCAGGATCCTCTATGATCCACCTCCCAGAATTCTGGAAATAAAGCAAAAATAAACAAATGGGATCTAATTAAAATTAAAAGCTTCTGCACAACAAAGGAAAATATTAATTTAAATTTACAGTTGTTATTGCTGGTATATTGAAAAACAGTTGAGTTTTATAAACCTTGTATCCTGTTGTCTTGTTATAATAATTTATTAGTTCCAGGAGTTTTTTGTTGATTATTTTGGATTTTCAACATATATAGTCATGTTATCTGTGAATAAAGACAGTTTATTTCTTCTCAATCTGTTTATTTTTTTCCTTTTTGTCATATTGATCTAGCTAAGACTTTGAGTAGGATGTGATGAGATGGGATATTTTTGCCTTGTTTCTGACCTTGGCAGGAAAGCTGCTAGTTTCTCAGCATGAAGTATGATGTTAGCTGTAGGTAATAGTTTTAGCTATTGGTGGGAGTGGTGGTTTAGTCACTAAGTCATGTCTGACTCTTGCAACCCATGGACTGTAGCCTGCCAGGCTCCTCTGTCCATGGGATTCTCCAAGCAAAAATACAGGAGTGGGTTGCCATTTCCTTCTCCAGCTTTAGCTATTAGATGCTGTTTATTAAGTCGAGGAAGTTACCATTTATTCCTGGTTTGCTAGCCATTCTGAATTTATCATGGAAAGTGTTGGGCTTGTCAAATGTTTTTTCTACATTATTAATATGATCATGTGACTTTTCTTCTTTAGCAGGTTGATGGGATGGATTCAGTTTGATTGATTTTTGACTGTGGAACCAGTCTTCCATGACTCAAATGAATCCCACCTTGTCGTAGTGTGTAATTTTTGTATACCTTAATGATTTTGCTAAATTTGGGGGGGGGGGGGATGTTTGCATCTGTATTCATCAGAGGCGTTGATTTGTAGTTTCCTTTTCCTGATGTTAGTATATCTTTATCTGGCTTTTGTATTAGTGTAATGCCAACTTCATTGAGTTAGGAAGTATTCCTTCCTCCTTTATCTTTGTTTTATGACTTTTGAAGCAAGCCATGTGCTGTCTTCCTGATATATCTTAATTTATATTTTGCCTGTTTTGAGAATACTGTATAATGAAAAAATGTGATTAGGTAAGAATAGACTCACAGAAGAGGAATCATGAAAAATAGGGGAGTTGGAGTAGAATTCATCTCTATGTTCTAGGACCTGTCCCCTCAAAAAGAAAATATTTTTCATAAGTAATCATTCTTGATAAATTCAAATTACTTTGTGTGTGTGTGTGTGTAGCAGAGGTTAATTAAAGTATGAAAAGGACAGAGAAAGCTTCTGACATAGACAACATAAGGAGGACGAGTGGCCCCTCACTAGTCTTAGCAAAGGAGCCATATTCTTTTTAAAATTGGTTATTACAATAAATCAAAAGAATGTCTCAAGGTGGTAAAGATCTTACTAGACCCACTCCCACAATTTACATTTTAAGATAATAGGATTAGAACTAACAACAGAAAGATCTTACCAGCCCCACACCCATAATATACATTTTAAGATAACAGGATTCAGTTCAGTTCAATGGTGTCTGACTCTTTGGGACCCCATGGACTAACAGGATTAGTCAGAAGGTTTTCAAGAAGGAGAAACTGTCTTCAAGCAGGATGTGTGTGCTGTGCTTAGTTGCTCAGTCGTGTCCAACTCTTTGTGATCCCATGGACTGCAGCCCACCAAGTTCCTCTGTCTTTGGGGATTCTCCAGGCAAGAATACTGGAGTGGGTTGCCATGGCCTTCTCCAGGGGATCTTCCCAACCCAGGGATTGAACCCAGGTCTCCCACATCACAGGCAGATTGTTTACCAATTGAGCTACCAGGGAAGCCTACATCGTTGTTATGTAGTCCTTATATAGAGAGTTTAAGCTGAGTTGTTTTGTTGTGTAATCATCATCTGCTCAGGGTTTTATGTGACTAAGGAATGTAGAAAAAAATGTTTGTCCTTTTCTCCTCCTTGAGAATTCCAGACCCCTGTCTCTTCCTTGAGAGCCCCAGACCTCTTTCTCCTCCTCAGGGACCCTGGACTTCTTATCAGCCTACCTAGGAATTGACTCATTCCCCTCTTTTTCTCTTTTAGAATATGTTGCCAAGGGAAAGGGGCATCATTTTAGTTGCATAACTACTTCCTGCTGTTGAGGAGTGTCATCCCTAAATTGTTGAGGTACATATTCTCCTCACCCGCATATTGAGGGTCTCTGATCCAGGGGCCCCAAGTAACAGTTGGAGAAGGTTGTGGCACTCATAGGAGCTTGAACCATAATTTGTAACCTGAAAGCTTTCAGACGGTTAGAGACAAACCCCATTTTTACAGTTATACGTGTAAGCCAAAATAGTCATTAAACCAGTTAAAACATAATTGAAATTAAAAGTCACATTATGTCCATAGTTAAGGTACAATGTGTTATATCAATCCATTTTAAGATTGTTAGATGTCATCATATTAAAGAGAGGCATCACATATGATTGTTGTTGGTGAAGATATTGACAGAGTTGAAGAAAGTCTTTTCCTTGAAGTGGAGAAACTCACCATGTGAAGCCTTCAATTGATGAGGAGGGGAGTGCTCTGCAGACCCAGCAATTCGATTAATTGTGGAATGTAGCATAGGAATGAGCCCAGAACAGGAAGGCATTGTCTTGAGGGTCAAACAGCAGACTCAGGACTTTTGGAGTCAGCAGAAGCAAGCCAGTATAGCTTGTCAAACATATCTGGGAAGGACCTTCCCAGAGGAGCTCCAGGGATTGTCTCCACATCCCAGTGTCTTTATCAGGACCTCGGTTTCTGGTTCAAACAGTGGCTTATTTGACTCAGAGGCTGGGTCAGGAGTCACCTCCTGGTAAATAATTCAAATTACTTTTAAAAACACTTCTGAATGTATTTTCTAAAATATATTCACAGAAATGCCCAATAATAACACGAATATATCAGTGAGACAGATTGAATTTCACTAGCGCTCTTTCAAATTGAACCCGGGTCTCCCACGTTGCAGGTAGACGCTTTACCATCTGAACCACCAGGGAATCCCAGCTAATAAACTTTAGATTTATTAATGTCTGTTAATGATAACATGGTCCCCCTATTATGTGTTTTATTTTAGACCTCTTTACTTGCTTATGCATGTGACACTTATCTGTTGAGGACTGCTCATAAACAGGCTCGGTTCTTGCTGAACCGTGGTCTTTCCGTAGAGGAAAGGCTGGGCCATGTTCTTGTTGTCAGGTAGCCTGTTCATAGAGGACAAAGCAACATTGTTCATAATAGTAAATGAGAAAACTGAAAAAAAAAAAAAAAAAAAAAAGAAAACTGAAATGTAAGCATCTTTGTAATAGTACATTGAAAATGCTTTAAGTATATCTATATGATACTGTATTTTATTAGGCATATAAGCTACGGAATAAAACCATTGAAAAGAAAGATACTTTGGGAAAAAAGTAGAATTTAGAAGACACTTAAGTCTCTGCCTACTGACCCATCAAACTGTAGAACTGTTTGATTGTTACCATTTAAACTGTAGAATCCTAGTTCCTCCACCATTTTTTCCAGGTACAAAAGAGGAGAGTTCACAGCTTCTCCTGAGAACTACTTTTGGAACTCAAAAGAATCCCTTTGCTTTTTTGCAGTAAAGGTACCATTAACTCTTTGCCTGCCACTTATCCTCTCCCTGCCCTGCCCTTAAAACAAACTTACGTATGTTATTTATCCAAGAAGAGCAAACGTGTTCACACACAGACTTGTACAAAAAGTTCATAGTCACTTTATATGTAATAGCCCCTAACTGAAAATAACCCAAATGTCCATCAACAGATGAGTGGTAAATTATGGTAAATCCATACTATGAACAATAAAATTCAACAGTAATAATGAATGATTTATTGATACATGAAACAACATGGATGAATCTAAAAAAATTATTAGGCTAATGGAAAGACAGGCAAAAAAGAGTAAATATGATTCCACACATATAGAATTCTATAACAGGCAAACAAATCTATAGTGACAGAAAGCAAGTGCCTGATTGGTTGCAGGCATGAGTGGAGGGAGAGAT
Organism: Budorcas taxicolor; assembly: GCF_023091745.1. Taxonomy (NCBI): domain Eukaryota; kingdom Metazoa; phylum Chordata; class Mammalia; order Artiodactyla; family Bovidae; genus Budorcas; species Budorcas taxicolor. The sequence continues at coordinate 31,714,771 of NC_068918.1, forward strand.
TGCAAATGGGCACAAAGAAAATGTAAGCAGCGACTGTAGTGATTTCACAGTGTTAAACTGTTAAAACCACTTTAAAACTAATTAAAATTGTACACTTATAAGTATGTATACTTAATTTTCTGTTGCTGCTTAACAAATTACCACAAATTTGGCAGATTAGAACAGTGTCTATTAATTATCTCACAGTTTTGTAGGTCACCAATTTGAGTGGGCTTGGTTAGTTTGCTGCTCAGCATCTTATAAGGCTAAAATCCAGATGTTAACTGCACTCCATTCATTTCCAGAGGCTTTGGGTGGAAAAAAATCAGCTTCCAAACGCATTGAAATTGGCAGATCCGGTTCCTTGCAGTGGTAGAACGGAGATTCTTGTTCTATTCCTGGCGGGCAGCCAAACGGTGCTCTCGGACCTTAGAGACTGCTCTCAGGTGCTTTCCAAGTGGCCTTGATCTTCAAGCCAGCAATGATATGGTGAATGTCCCTCATGATTTGAGTCTCTGACTTCCCTTTCTGCTGTCAACTGGAGAAAACACTCTGCTTTTAAAGGGCTAGTGTGATCAGATTAAACCCAAACATACAATCTTTGTATGTTAAGGTCAGTTGATTAGCAAACATTATTATGTCTTCAGAATCTCTTGTAACATGTAATATAATCATGGAAGCAGTAGTAGGAGGTGCTGGAGATCTGGAATGAACATCTTAGAATTATTTATACCTCAATAAAGTTGGTGGTTTTTTTCCCTAAAAATAAGACAAAGGACATAATAATAATGGTAATAATAATAAATGTTTTCAAAGGGATGATTCTAAAACTCAAAAGAGATGTAAATTGATTATTCTCACTGATTCAACATAGCATTTGCAAAAAATTTTCATGTCCAAGTCAGGGAAGAGAATTAAAATATTAATAATATGCCTAGCACCTTTTCAGTATTGGTGTTTTTTCTTTTCACTTGTAATGAGAGGAAACTATAAAATGTTGAGGATGTAATTATGAATCATACATAATAGAAAAGGTGATTTTGGAAGTTTTACAAGTTCTTAACTCAAAATTGTTGACTCATGAACATTGTAATTTAATTGTATGTCTACAAATATAAATTTAATAAAATTCCTAGTCATTATTTAAACTTGTACAGTAGATGAATTAAATGTAGCTGTGAATTTTGTTGCCTCTGTTATTATTAAGGCCAATCTTGGAATTCTTGAGTGTATAGAATTCTTATAGAATGTAGGGAATACTGTTTCTGTATCATGGAAAAGGTTTTATCTACTCATCATTCACTTTCTAGAAAGGATTAAAGAATGATGTGTTTAATATTTTATTATAATTACTTACTTAATGGGCAAAATTTTTAAAAATTTAGAAATTTTTGAAGACGAGAAGCTTTACAATAAGATGTGATTAGTCTTGGATCATCAACTTTTAGTGTATAATACCAGACTTAGCAAGGCTATCAAACAACTGGAATGCTCATAAAGAACTGGTGGGGTGGAAATTGGTTCAAGCACTGTGGAAAGTTACGTAGCAATATTTACTAAAGCTATACATATGTATGCATAGATCAAATTGCCAATATCCATTGGCAAGAGAAAAAGCAAGAGAATTCCAGAAAAACATCTACTTTTGCTTCATTGAGTATATGAAAAAAGCCTTTGACTATGTGGATCACAACAAACTTTGGAAAATTGTTAGAGATGGGAATACCAGACCACTGTACCTGCATCCTGAGAAATCTGTATGCAGGTCAAGAAGCAACAGTTAGAACTGGACATGAAACAACAGACTGGTTCCAAACTGGGAAAGGAGTATGTCAAGGCTGTATATTGTCACACTGCTTATTTAACTTATATGCAGAGTACATCATGAGAAATGTGGGCTGGATAAAGCACAAGCTGGAATCAAGATTGCTAGGAGAAATATCAATAACCTCAGATAGGCAGATGACACCACCCTTACGACAGAAAGCGAAGAGGAACTAAAATAAAGAGCCTTTTGATGAAAGTGAAAGAGGAGAATGAAAAGCTAGCTTAAAATTCAACATTTAGAACACTAAGATCATGGTATCCAGTCCCATCACTTCACAGCAAATAGATGGGGAAACAGTGGAAACAGTGACTTCATTTTCTTAGGCTTCAAAATCACTGCAGATAGTGATGCAGCTGTGAAATTAAAAGATGCTTGCTCCTTGGAAGAAAAGCTATGACAAACCCAGACAGCATATTAAAAAGCAGAGACATTACTGACAAAGGTCCATCTAGTCAAAGCTATGGTTTTTCCAGTAGTCATGTATGGATGTGAAAGTTGGGCCATAAAGAAAGCTGAGCACCAAAGAATTGATGCTTTTGTACTGTGGTGTTGGAGAAGACTCGCGAGTCCCTTGGATATCTAGGAGATCAAGTCAGTCAATCCTAAAGGAAATCAGTCCTGAATATTCACTGGAAGGACTGAGGCCAACCCTTTGGCCACCTGATGCAAAGAACTGACTCATTGGAAAAGACCTTGATGTTGGGAAAAATTGAAGGCAGAAGGGGACGACAGGATGAGATGGTTGGGTGGCATCACCGACTTGATGGACATGAGTTTGAGCGTGCTCTGGGAGTTGATGATGAACAGAGAAGCCTGGCATGCTGCAGTCCATGGGGTTGCAAAGAGTAGGAACTTGACTGAGTGACTGAACTGATACATATGTATGTTTATGTATACCCTATGAACCAGCATTTTACTGCCTCTAGTCATTTTACGTATTGTTGTTCATTCACTAAGTTGTGTCCGACTCTGCAACCCCAAGAACTGCAGCAACCCAGGCTCCTCTGTTCTTCACTGTTTCCTGGAGTTTGCTCAAATCATGTCCATTGAGTCAGTGATACTATCTACCTATGTTATCCTCTGCTGTTTCCTTCTCCTTTTGCCTTCCATCTTTCCCAGCATCAGAATCTTTTCCAGTGAGTCAGCTCTTCCTATCAGGTGATCTAAGTATTGGAGCTTCAGCTTCAGCAACCATCCTTTCAATGAATAGTCAATTGATATCCTTTAGGATCAACTGGTTTGATCTCCTTGCAGTCCAAAGAACTTTCAAGAGTCTTTTCCAACACCACAATTCAAAAGCATCAATTCTTTGGCACTCAACCTTCTTTATGGTCCAGCTCTCACATCCGTATATGCAACTGAAAAAGCCGTACCTTACAGTTCTTTGTTGACAAAGTGATGTCTCTGCTTTTTAATGTGCTGTCTAGGTTTATCATAGCTTTCCAAAAAATCAAGCATCTTTTAATTTGGTGGCTGCAGTAACCATCTGCAGTGATTTGGAGCCCACAAAAATAAAATCTGTCACTGCTTTTACTTTTTTCCTGTTCTGTTTGCCTTGAAGTGACGGGACCGAATGCCATGATCTTGGTTTTTTCAGTGTTGATTTTCAAGCCAGCTTTTTCACTTGTCTCTTTCACCCTCATCAAGAGACTCTAGTTCATTTTCACTCTCTGCCATTAGAGTGGTTTGATCTGCATATCAGAGGTTGTTGATGTTTCTGCCAGCAATCTTGATTCCAGCTTGTGATTTATCCAGCCCGGCATTTGCATGATGTACTCTGCATATAAATTAAATAAATGAGGTGACAATATATAGCCTTGTTGTACTCCTTTCCCAATTTTGAATCAGTTGATTGTTCCACACCTGCTTCTGACTGTCGCTTCTTGACCCACATACAGGTTTCTGAGAAAGATAGGTAAGGTGGTCTGGTACTCCCATTTCACATATACTTCATAATAAAAGATAAGAACTCTTTAAAATTCTTTAAAGTTGAATGTTTGTGATCATTTACTCCTTAAGAAGACTTGTGTGTGCCTTATTGAATTTCAAAGTTCAATTTTTTAATTTGACTGTATTTTATCTTTTAGTTCTACTTTTGTGTTCCTTTCAGGCATGTTTCCTCATTTTTCCTCTCTTATCCTTGACTTAAAATATCCCATCTCCTTGACGTTTTGTCCATCATAGACATCAGTGTTGTCTGATTCAACTTTCTACAGTTATGGTATAATGCTCTGTAATTGCGTTGTCCTGTAATTGAGTTGTCCTCTGTAATTGCAGCCACAAGCCACATGTGGCTATTGAGTACTTGAAATGTGGCTTAGTGTGACTGAAAAACTGAACTTGAAATTATTTATTTTTAATTTAGCTACATGGGGCTAACAATTAATATACCATAGGTCTATATCAACATTGTCTTTCTTACCTCTTTAGCTTGTTTTGATTTCATTCTCTCTGCATAACTAATAATTTATCTTGTCCTACTTTTAGACTGTATGAGTATGAAGCCAAGGGCTAAGCTCTTAGGCTGGGAAATGCTCAGGGAGCTAGGAACAAGTACAGAGGAATTTCTTATTACAGAAGAGCAGTAGGAGAAAGTGAAAGTGAGGTCTCTCAGTTGTGTCCGACTCTTTGTGACCCCATGGACTGTAGTCTACCAGGTTCCTCAGTCCATGGAATTTTCCAGGCAAGAGTACTGGAGTGGGTTGCCATTTCCTTCTCCAGGGGATCTTCCCAACCCAGGGATTGAACCCGAGTCTCCCACATTCCAGGCAGATGTTTTACCATCTGAGCCACAAGGGAACCATATGTTTATTTTTATTGTTTTAAAATTGTTAGCATTTGTCTTTGTTTCCTTAATTACCTTGTAAGCTTCTGGGTTGTGAAAGTATTTTATTTGTTGAAGAAAGTCACTCAGGAATTGGGGAGCTTCAAAATACCATTGAAAATCTTCCAGAGTATTGTGAGATTTGAAGGCTGATTTGTCAAGAACATAAAATGGAATTTTAAAATACTAACAGGTTAAGAGTATAATGGTAAAAATCTGGCAGTCTAAAGTTTAATATTAACTCTGATGTTAATTTTGTGAACTTGGACAAGTTTTTTAATTTTCTGAGGTAAACTTGTTCATCTGAAAAATGAGTGGTGAAATAGTTGATTTTTAGTATGTCGTCCAGCTTAAGAGTCTTAAAGGAGGTCTGCTATTTTGATTGAAAACTATTAAAAGTGGGGATTAACGTTGATACTGGTTTTATACTTTGAAAATGTTCAAGAAGAGAAAGCACGTGTGAAAATGCCAGTACATTCCTCTGTGAAGTGAAATGCCAAGATGAAAAATTATGTGAAGATCTAATGGAACTATGAGTGGACAAATGAACTTCATTGTAGTAAACTTTGAATACAACTAAGGAAAAATGAAACTGTGTTTAAATGATTATGTATTCCAAGGAATTAGTTAAAAGTCCAAGAATAAAATCCAAGTCCAACAAGTCCAACTTGTTATAATGAAGGAAACACTGACTTGAAAGTCAGAACTGAGATTATTATCCTGTGGTGCCAATAATTAGCTGTGTGACATGTGGTAAAGTTTGAAGGGGTATTTAATTCTGCATGCCGTAGCATCATCTCTTGACACCTTCAGGATCATATCATAAACCAAAGAGTGTGCTCATACTCTTTCAAAAGACCTAAAAATAATTTCACTAAGCCTCATGACACTGTTTATCTATGTCAACTGGCAGATATACAAGCCTTGTTTTCTGTTATCTTCAGAACTCACATCTTATTTGAACAGTTCCTTATTTGACCCATTTCTCCGTCTTTCTCACATCTTTCCATTATACTTGAGAGAGCTTCCGTCTCTGACCTGAAGACTTCTCTGTGCATAGTCATTTTCATCCTTTTTTCCAAACTTAAACCTTCTATCTTAACTTATAACTGATAACTTATAACTGATAACCTTAACTGATAACTGTCCCTAAAATTAGTTTTGGCTTAATCTCTTTTAGGGGGTAGTGCTGTTTCCATGCATCCCATATAAAAAGTTTGGAAAGATTTGGTCAGCATCTTTTTTACTCTCTAACACTGCTTCCGTATACTTTTTCCCCTTTAAAATGGGTCAGAGAGTACTAACTATCAAGTCTATCTTCTAACAATCAATGTTGTTGAGAAATTCAAATAACGTTGTAGTCATTGTGTACTCACTGTATGCCAGGGTCTCCCCTGTGCCCAGCTTCATTGAAATGTAATTGACATATAACATTGTATAAATTTAAGGTGTACAATATGATATGATACAAAATGTACTGTGAAATGATTACTACAATAAGATTATTACTTATTTCATCTGTCACTTCACATAGTTACCTCTTTTTGTTATTGTGAGACCAGTTGAGATCTACTCTCTTAGCAGCTTCTAAGTACATAATACAATGTTGTCAATTACAGTCACTATGCTATACATTGGATCCCCAGAATTTATTATACCCGGAGATTTGTATTCTTTGACCATCATTTCCCCATGTCCCTCAGTCTCCATTCCCTGGCAACCACAATTCTACTTTCTGTTTCTGAGTTCAGTTTTTTTTGAATTCCACATATACATGATGTCATATAGTGTTCATCTCTATCTGACTTATTTCAGTTAGCACAATGCCCTCAGGGTTGTCTCAGATGGCAGGATTTCCTTCATTTTTTTGACTGAATATGATTTCATTGTATATACTGTTTATATCACATTTTCTTTATTTTTTCATCCGTCAGTGGACTTTTAGGATGTTTCCATCTTGCGTATTTAATGCTGCAGTGAACATGGGGTTGCAAATATCTCTTCAAAAATAATTATTTCATTTCCTTCAGATGTATACCATGAAGGAGGATTGCTAGATCATATGATAATTCTGTTTTTAATTTTTTTGAGGAGACTCCATTCTATTTCCATAGTATCCATTGATAGCATTTCCAAAGTATCAATTTAAATTTCCATCAGCAGTTTACAGTGGTTCCCCTTTCTCCACATCCTTACCAGTATTTGTTATCTCTTGTCTTTTTGAGACTAGTCATACTACCAGTTGTGAGGTGTTATCTCATTGTGGTTTTAAATTGCATGATAACACCTATATGTGGAATCTAAAAAATATAACAAACTGGTGAATGCAAAAAAACAAAGCAGCAGACTCTCAGATGTAGAGCGCAAACTTGTGGGGAAGAACAATGTGAAAGTGAAAGTGAGGTCGCTCAGTCGTCCGACTCTTTGTGACCCCACGGACACCAGGCTCCTCTGTCCGTGGGATTTTCTAAGCAAGGGTACTGGAGTGGGTTGCCATTGGGTGGGAAAGTGGGAGGTACAAACTATTGGATGTAAGACAGGTTCAAGGATGTATTATACAACATAAGGAGTATAGCCAGAACTTGTAATAACTGTAACCTTTAAAATTGTATAAAAAGTTTTTCTTAAAAAAAGAGGAAAAAATGCGTTTCCTTGATTAGTGATGTTGAGCATCTTTTCGTGTACTTGTTGATCATTTGTATGTCCGTCTTTGGGAAAATGTTCACTCCTCTGCCCAAGTTTTAATTGGATTGTTTGGGATTTTTTTGCTGTTGAGTTGTATGGGTTCCTTATATATTTTGGATATTAACCCCTTATTAATTTAATAGTTTGCAAACATTTTTCCCCATTCCGGAGGCTGCCTCTTCATTTTGTTTACTTTACTGTGCATAAACTTTTTAGTTTGATGCAGTCCATCTTACTTATTTTGCTTTAGTTTCTTGTGCTTTTGGTCTTACAGCCAAAAAAAAAAAAAACATTGTTAAGACCAATGTCAAGGAGTTTTTCCCCTTTGTTTTCTGCTAGGAGTTTTACATTTCAGGTCTTATATATAAATCTTTAATTCATTTCAAGTTAATTTTTGTGAGTGATGTCAGATAGGGGCCTAGTTTCATTCTTTTGCATGTGAATGTCTACTTTTTCCAATATCATTTATTGAAAAGACTATCTTTTCCACTTGGAGTATTCTTGTCTCCTTTGTCAAGTATTAGTTGACCATTTACACTTGCATTTATCTCTGGGTTCTTAATTCTCATGAGTCTGTATATCTTATTTTTCTGTCAGTACCATAATTTTTAATTTCTATACCCTTTTAGTATAAAATCAGGAAGTGTTTGCTTCTAGCTTTGTTCTTTCTCAAGATTGCTTTGGCAGTTTGGGTTTTTGGTGTTTCCATGTGAATTTTTAGGGTTGCTCTTTTTATTTCTTTGAAAAATACCATTGGAACTTTAGTATGAATTCAGTATATTCAAAATGCTTTTGTGCAAGGTAGGAGGACTTGCTCTATTGGATATCAAGACTTACTGTAGAGCTCTACCAAGATTAGCTTTAGGTAGACAGATAAGTGAAATACTGTGGAACCTCAAAATGAATTTAAGGATACATAGAAACTTGGTTTATGAAAAAGTGCCACAGTAGAGCAATGGGTAAAGAATAGTATTTTCAATGAATGGTGTTGAAATAATATATAAGAAACTTGACTGCTGCCTAATACCATTCACAAAAAATTAATTCCATGTCAAATATAAATTAAAAGTACAAGGCAAAACAACAAAGCTAAGAGATAAAACAGAAGCTCATACTTGTGATCTTAGTGTATAAAATGATTTTTAAAAAACCTGTGCTTTTATACTAAACTTAAAAGAAAAAGTTTGTTAAATTCCATCACTTTCTCATAAAAGGCATCAAGAGCGTGAGATAGCAAATGACACAAGAGAAGATATTTGCATCATATGTAACTTTCAAATGGCTGATATCCAGTGTTCTTACAAATCAGCCCTAACACAACAAATAGTAAAAAGATAGGCAAGAGCATTGGATAGACGCTTCTCAAATGAGGAAAATCCAAAAGATAAACACATGAAAAGGTGCTTAAACTCTCAGTAATTGGGGAAAACATAAAACTGCAGTACGCTGTCACAACTTACGTAAAAGAATTGCTAGATTTTTTTTTTTAACTGACAGCATCAAGTGTTGTGAGGACATGGAGCAGCAGCAACCTCCTACACTGCTGAAAGGAGTATACTTTGGTACAACTTCTCTTGAAATAGATTGACATCATCTCCTAAGGTTCAAGCTGTGCATGTCCTTAACCTAGCTATTCTCTTGAAGTATACTTCCAACAGAAATGTGTATACCAAGACACTTGTACATGAATGTTTATAGTATTGTTCACAATAACCTCAAACTAGAAACAACTCATGTATATAATATCAGCATTAGAATGGGTAAATAAATTGTGGTGTAATTATACGGTAGACTATCTTACAGCATTGAAAATGAACACCCTACAGTTACACAAAGCGACACAGATGAATATTACAAGTATAATCTTGACTGTAAAAGGCAAGACACAAAGTAATCATACATAACATATGGTTCTATTCACATAAACTTCAAAAAGCAATAAAAATAAAACGTTAGTGTTTAGAGTTGCCTGCTTAAGGTGTGAAAGTGTAAAGAAAAACAAGGAAATGTGTATTGTAAGAGTCAGAATAATGGTTACCTTTAGGGAGGAAAGAAGTAAGGATGATTTGGGAGGAGACCAAAGTGGGACCGTTCTGGGGTTTTTTATTTCTTATGTTTTTTTCTTATGTTTTGGCTCCTGTGTTAGCTTGCATGTTTGTTTAAATCATTGAAGCTGTACAATTTTGTATACTTTTTTAAAAGCGAACTTCATATTGTACAATTGTAAAAAGGTTTAAAAATGTAGAGAAAATGCTGGACAAACCAGTCAGAGGAGACAGAGTTCATGTAAAAGTTTTGTTTTTAAAGAATGTTCACCAGTAACACTTAAATGCAATTAGATTTATCCAAAACTTTCCATTTGGTAGTGGTTAAAACTCAGTAAATAATAAATGCCTTCCTTCAATAAGCATTGTTTACCAGTAAGTAAGTACAAGCAGTCCTCATTTAGTATGGTAGTGTGGGATGAAAAAAAAAATGCCTGTATAAGATAATAAAACTGTACCAAATCACCTTATTAATCAGTGAGAAAAAATTAGAGCTATTCCATGATCTTTAAAAAATTTCTCAAAACATTTAAAATCCTATTTTAGTTATAAACATAGGGAAATTAAAAAATAGTAAAGCTAATATAATTTAGTATAATGTTTCTAAATGTATTAGAAACAGTTAGAATTATAGTGCTTTATTTCTTGGTAAAAAACTTAACAAGAGTAGTTTGAACAGTGCTTTGCCTTCTCCTTATATAGAAAAACAGAGCCAGTAGAATAAACATCTTTTCTGTGCCTTGCAAATTATCTTATTCTTTTCTATTAAATTTAGATCAGCTTCCAACATTTTATCCTTTTGCACTTTGTGTTGTGAAATATCCCTCAGTCAGTTCAGTTCAGTCTCTCAGTCGTGTCCAGCTCCTTGCAACCCCATGAACTGCAGCATGCCAAGCCTCCCTGTCCATCACCAACTCCCGGAGTTCACCCAAACTCAAGTCCATTTAGTCGTTGATGCCATCCAACCATCTTATCCTCTGTTATCCCCTTCTCCTCCTGCCCTCAATCTTTCCCAGCACCAGGGTCTTTTCAAATGCGTCAGCTCTTCACATAGGGTGGCCAAAGTATTAGATTTTCAGCTTCAGCATCAGTCCTTCCAGTGAACACCCAGGACTGATCTCATTTTGAATGGACTGGTTGGATCTCCTTGACGTCCAAGGGAGTCTCAGGAGTCTTCTCCAACACCACAGTTCAAAAGCATCAGTTCTTTGGCACTTAGCTTTCTTCATAGTCCAACACATCCATAGACGACTACTGGAAAAACCATAGCCTTGACTAGATGGACCTTTGTTGGCAAAGTAATGTCTCTGCTTTTTAATATGCTATCTAGGTTGGTCATAACTTTGCTTCCAAGGAGTAAGTGTCTTTTAATTTCATGGCTGAAGTCACCATCTGCAGTAATTTTGGAGCCTCCAAAAATAGTCAGCCACTGTTTACACTGTTTCCCCATCTATTTCCCATGAAGTGAGGGGACTGGATGCCATGATCGTAGTTTTCTGAATGTTGAGCTTTAAGCCAACTTTTTTACTCACCTCTTTCACTTTCATCAAGAGGCTCTTTAGTTCTTCTTCACTTTCTGCCATAAGGGTGGTGTCATCTGCATATCTGAGGTTATTGACATTTCTCCTGACAATCTTGATTCCAGCTTGTGCTTCTTCCAGCCCAGCGTTTCTCATGATGTACTCTGCATAGAAGTTAAATAAGCAGGGTGACAATATACAGCCTTGACGTACTCCTTTTCGTATTTGGAACCAGTCTGTTGTTCCATGTCCAGTTCTAACTGTTGCTTCCTGACCTGCATATAGGTTTCTCAAGAGGCAGGTCAGGTGGTCTGGTATTCCCATCTCTTTCAGAATTTTCCACAGTTTATTGTGATCCACACAGTCAAAGGCTTTGGCATAGTTAATAAAGCAGAAATAGATGTTTTTCTGGAACTCTCTTGCTTTTTTGATGATCCAGCGGATGTTGGCAATTTGATCTCTGGTTCCTCTGCCTTTTCTGAAACCAGCTTGAACATCTGGAAGTTCATGTTTCATGTATTGCTGAAGCCTGGCTTGGAGAATTTTGAACGTTACTTTACTAGTGTGTGAGATGAGTGCAGTTGTGTGGTAGTTTGAGCATTCTTTGGCATTGCCTTTCTTTGGGATTGGGATGAAAACTGACTTTTTCCAGTCCTGTGGCCACTGCTGAGTTTTCCAACTTTGCTGGCATATTGAGTGCAGCACTTTCACAGCATCATCTTTTAGGATTTGAAATGGCTCAACTGGAAATCCATCACCTCCACTAGCTTTGTTCATAGTGATGCTTTCTAAGGCCCACTTAACTTCACATTCCAGGATGTCTGGCTCTAGGTGAGTGATCACACCATCGTGATTATCTGGGTCATGAAGATCTTTTTTGTACAGTTCTTCTATGTGTTCTTGCCACCTTTCTTAATATCTTCTGCTTCTGTTAGGGCCATACCATTTCTGTCCTTTATTGAGCCCATCTTTGCATGAAATGTTCCCTTGGTATCTCTAATTTTCTTGAAGAGATCTCTAGTCTTTCCCATTCTGTTGTTTTCCTCTATTTCTTTGCATTGATCACTGAGGAAGGCTTTCTTATCTCTCCTTGCTATTCTTTGGAACTCTGCATTCAGATGCTTATATCTTTCCTTTTCTCCTTTGCTTTTCACTTCTCTTCTTACCTAAGAATTCCTTTATTGTGAAGTTTTTTGCTGTTGTGACTTTTTTTGGGACATCTTTTTGTGACAACTAGTTTCCTCATTTCAATAATTTTACCTTCTCTAAATTCCTCTGACTGCATCTCTAGTGTCTCTCAAACAGTGGTAGTGGCAACATTCGCACAATCAACTATTTTTTCTGTTAATCCACTTATATTCAATTTGAATTTCACTGCAATGTCATCATTTTTTCTTTCTTTGCCACATTTTTATCATTATTGGCCAGTTCTCTCTTTCAGTTATCATTTTGTAAAATTTCACATGAGTTTATCATTGGGAGGCAAGAATATAAACCAGCTACATGCTTCACTATCTGTAGGTGAACTGAGTAACAGAGGAGAAGTTACCTTTCACAACAGAGTTTGAAAAAAAGTGATGTGATTGGTCACTGAAATGATGTTCCTCTTATTAACACAGTGACTTGTGAACTGAAGTGCCAGCAAAGAAATTTGTATTTATGTAGTTACTCACAGTTAGTATACTGTAGTATGAAATTAGAACCATGTTGTTGGGGGACTGGTATTTAACTGAACTGTGGAAGCTGAAACATTTGCTGGGAAACCTGGGAAGTGAGGACTGACTGTAATTCAAAGAAGGTTGATCTGTTAAATATTTTTTGGTTGGTTTTGATGAGATTGAGGATTACATGGACTATTTGATTTCTGAGCTATTGAATACCTAATACATTTTATGTGGAAAAGTAATTTTGATGCTAATCTTGCAGCTTCTTTAATCCTCTTAGCTAATTCCTTACAGAGGACCTTCCGTACTTTCTAGAACAAAAACCTCTAGTTGTAGTAAGTAAAATCAGTGGTGTTAAGAGAATAATAGTGGTAATGATTTTGAATTCATCATGAAGCCGTTGACATTGAAAGTAAATTTTAAAAAATGTTTCATATAATACTGACATTCTAATAATTGAAGATAAAAATGTTAAATCAGTTTTATTTAGTCAGGTGTAACTCCATTTTCACCGTCTTCATACTAGCAAATATTTTATTATGAAATGTGAAAGATAAGGTCTCACGCTGTGTTGGTTGAAACTGAAAAGTGTTAATTTATTGTATGGTTTCCTACAGGTGAACTGGCACAAAGGTTGATCTCAAGATGCCATTAGTGAAGAGAAACATCGATCCTAGGCACTTGTGTCACACTGCACTGCCTAGAGGAATTAAGAATGAACTGGAATGTGTGACCAATATTTCCTTGGCAAATATAATTAGACAACTAAGTAGCCTAAGTAAGTATTTTTACATCAATTAAAAATATTACAAACCAGAATTACACATTGGGGTGTTAAAATAATATTCTTGTGACTAATTGGGGTGGGGGGATAGTTAATAAGAAGAGTACAGAATTATCTAATTATTTTGGGGGAAAAGAGTGTCATTTTAAGTAAAATTAATGCATTTTAGAATCATTTCTTCTCTTTGATCTGGGAAAGGGACATAAGGTCAGAATCTTTTAGGAACAAAATCACATGATGCGTAAGAATTGCTGAGATTGTTTTTAAAATATGATTTGGACTATAAAAGGTGGTGGTAGAGTTGTACTTTTGCTTGCTTGTTATCACTATTTGCTTTTCTAGAGGCTTCAGCTATTTGTGTTTTGAGATACTAGTATCTCTTTATATATCTTATTAGCCTAGGGAAATATTTTTATATTATCAAATATCTAAATGTGAACGATGTGGGATGGTAACTGACTAGTCGGAGGATTAGGTTTGTCAAGTGGATTGTCTAAAGGATATTAGGATATGAGTCAAGTGTCTGATTTGCAGCCTGATGGCAGACAGAAGGCCAGCAGGCTGGCCAGATAATAAAGGCCAATAGAAGGGACAGGTTAAGGGAGGAGGTGAAAGTCAGTCTGTTTCCATTATAAGATTTTATAACAGAGCTGCTAGGTTAAGGAATTAAGTTATTTCCCATTTATTCTAAATGTAATGTTAGAAAAAATTTTTTAAATCCAGTTTATCTTTTGAATTGAAGGATTTTCTTTTTATTAGACATTTATATTTTATTTTAAAGATAAAATAAGATGTTTTTGGTCTAGATATCATCTCTAAGTAGTCCTAGATTTATCAGCTGTACCCACCTACACAGATTGTCCTTAATAACCAGGATTGACTTCTTTTTTCTTTTCCTGTTAACCTTTGTCTTTTCATAATTGAGTACTTAACACAAGGTAAAATGAGGTGGTTAATCTGATTTGTTTCAGGTGAGAGCATTTGGACATATTTATGTAGCCAGAGCAACATAAAGTTGTATTTTCATGTTCTTGGTGAGAGCACTAAATTTCTACATTGCTTGTGAAATAGTTGTAAGAGTAAATTAAAAAACTTGTTTATTTGAATTTAAGTGTATTCTTTGTTCCACTTGGTGTTTTTATTTTTTTCCAGGTTAAATATTGGCTGTGAATCACTAACATATTGTTTATTTGTTTCTTTCTTGAGCAGTTCAGTATAGAGTGTACTTTTGAAACAAGTCAAAAGAAAAGTCTGGTCGCAAAGAGTCGGACACGACTGAGCGACTGAACTGAACTGAATATATTGTTTAAAGTTATTTGCTAGTACTAACTGGTTTTATGATATGTTATATTGTAATAATGTAACATAACATAACTTCATATAAAATTAATATATGCTGTATGTAAATGGGTGCATCAGCTTGTTAATATTAAAATGCATGTTAAGGGCATAAAAATGACATTAATAAATTTGGTTAAATATTTCTTTAAAATGAATGTTAGATCTAATATAGGCATCTTATTTTAGGTGTATTTTCAGTATAGAATTTAGAACTAATGTAATGATTAAGAGTGTCAGTTTTACAGTATTAACCCATTTCTCACATAACATAAAGGTAAAGAATTTTCATGTCTGATACAGTCTATATAAGCAACATCTGTCAGCCAGCACATGGTTATGCTGTAACCAAGCTCTGAAAATAGAAATATATTGTAAAATATAACTAAATTAGGCATTGAGTACTTCAGACTTGGAATCAGAGACTATAGAAGCATTTTCATGGTAGTTTGTAGAGATTCAAAAAAGAAAAAAGAGAAAAAGCATAAAATATTGTAGCAAGGTATAACATTAGTTTACCACCCTAAAATTAAGCTCTCTGGCAGCTTTCCCACTTGACATAGTTGAGAACCTGGAATTAAATTTAAAAGGCCTCAAGATAGCCAGAATAAACAAGTCCAGGCTGAAGACCATGTACATAAAATAGCCAGTTGATCCCTCTCCAAGTTTTTTTGCTTTTACTTTGATAATTGAGACAGGTTGATGATGTGGTTTCCAAACATTCATGCTTCAGAGAATTAAAAGAGGAAATGTGGGGGGAGGGGATGCCAATAACAGAAATAGGCATTACTGAAGCCCATCAAAAGGTGTAGTTTATAGCGAAGGAAGAAGTGACATAAGAGGAAAAGCAACATTAAAAACTGGAAAGAGGCCATTTAATGTAACCACACTTAATATAAAATTATACACTTTAATGCTGTTGTTTCTCATAATCAATTTATGACTGTGAGTCCTCAAAAACAGGTTAAATTATGTTTAATTTTTATTTAAGACAGGGAAACTTAGAGTAGATTTTATATCAGTTTCCATCCAAAACAGTTAAAATAATAATTAATGCGTTAAATAATCTCTGAACTACTTATAAAGTTAGGCTCTTCCGAATGGTTCTATGTAATACATATTTTCACTTTGGTGCTAATTTTAGCACCAAAAGTGCTCTAGCACTTTCACAGTAGTGAAGGTCGACTCCAGGGCTCAGGTAGCTTGGGGCTGGACATTGTTCTGACCTCTTCCTTGCAACAATATACATCCAGTTCAGTTGTTTTTCCTAGTAGAACACAATTTTGTTTTATAATAGATAATCACTGAAAACCTAGAATTTGCTTTATTTAAATTTCTTCTGCTGTACCAAAATTTTCCCCGTTATTACTACTTCTACTTTAGTCGCTCAGTCATGTCCAACTCTATGCGACCCCATGGGCTGTAGCCTACCAGGTTCCTCTGTTCATGGGATTTTCCAGGCAAGAGTACTGGAATAAGTTGCCATTTCCTTCTCCAGGGGATCTTCCTGACCTTACCGTCTGAGCCACTAGGGAAGCGCATGTCTTATTTAACAGCCTTATTTATTTTCTTATTGTCTTATTTAACAGACTTATTTATTTTCTTATTGTCTTATTTATTTTCTTATTGGAACTCTTAACTATATGAGAGATCTTTTACCATTTTCTCTTCCCAAGGCCTTTCTCTTGTTGAATATAGCCACTTTGAGCTGCCAGGATGAGCTGATAGAGCCTAATTCTTGTTCTCAATCAGAAAAATTCACAGGTAGCAACGTAGATGGGTAAGAGGGTAGATAAATAGATTGGCTCTCTTTGCAACCCCATGGACTGAAGCCTACCAGGCTCCTTGGTCTATAGGATTTTCCAGGCAAGAATACTGGAGTGGGTTGCCATTTCCTTCTCCAGGGGATCTTTCCGACCCAGGGATTGAACCTGGGTCTTCTGCATTGTAGGCAGACGCTTTACCGTCTGAGCTACCAGGAAAGCCCCATAAGACTAATTAGATAGTAGATAATGGACAGATAACACTGACTATTTTGCTGTGTGATGAAGGTACATGTTTTTTGTCCTTAAAGAACACACCCCATGTAGTTGAAGAGTCTAATATGATGAATGAAACTATTCTGAAACTATTCTGTGAGTTTCAAAGAGTGTGAGCATATATATAATTAAAAACCATGAGTTTTGGATTATAGGAACTGAGAAAAGAGCGATAAGCATAGGTGAAGTCATAAGAGGAGGCTTGCTGAATGAATGTGAGTTGCACTGGGCCTTTAAGGAACAGAAGAATTTGGAAAATGTAGAGGAATGAAGAAGGAAGGCATTTCGACTTGTTTGGAGAAGTAGGCAAATGAATGGAGGCAAAAATAAATATATGAGTTTTTTTGTTTTTTTTTTGTTGTTGTACAGCATGTTGAGGTCTTAGTTCCGGAACTTGAGATCCCTGCAGTGGAAGCACAGTCTTAACCACTGGACTGCCAGGGAAGTCCCATGTGAGAGGGATTAAAGGTACAAATGATATTAGGTATATATGGTGGAGCTTGATATAGAGGACAGTGTTAGATGAGAGGATTTAGATTTTAATATCAGAGATGAGACCTCATAGCTTCTTGGGTAGAGACGGTAGTATTGTAAGTTTAGTTGCAATTCAGGTACATAGACAATTAACTTCCCATTGCGAACATTATTCATTACACCTCTCTCTGGGATAGAAGGGGGAGGTAGACTTAGAAAGTAGGAAGGGACATGAAAATAGAACAAATGGGATGTCTATCTCATGAACGGCAGTGCTTTGGCGCTTAAGCCTGAAATGGGGAAAGTGTAGACTCTCTTTTAAAAAATCTGTTTAAAAAAGAAAAACCCAAAACCTGTGGGCTCTCTTTCCCAAAATATACAAGTGCATTAAAAATCTGCATATAATTTCAGGTGGTATACAGACTGTAAGTTTAAGATCCATGTATTAAACTAAGTTCTTTCAGGAATAGAATTGTCTCTTCCGTCTTTGTATCCCTAACATTTGATGAGTAAATGAGTAACTTTATACTTGCCTTTTCTTCCACCTGAAATGCTTCCCTTATCTGCCAGAGAAACTGTCTCTGGAAGTTTCTCTAATACCATCCCACACCCAAAAGTTTAGATGCTTCTTTCTCTGTGCTCTGTGGCTCTGACTTTGTTTTATAGTAAGAGCTGCCTGTTGCTAAGCTCCTGTCCTGTATCAGATACTCTACCCATTGCCCTTTCCCCTGACTTTTTTTTTTTTTGCTTCTTTTTCTAATAATTTCTTTGAAGGAGATATTTTTATTTCTATTTTACAGGTGAGGAAATTTATGCCAAGGCCTCAGAGTGAATGGAACAAAGATTTGGACTTAATTATTAAATTGGTTTTCATTTTTATTTAAATGTCTGTTTCTCCCTCTGTTCAGAACTCTTCAGTTGCAGAGACCTTCTCTCCAGGGTTTAGAACATTGTCTGGCATTTTGGTTTAAAGAATATATGTGAGCGAATGAATATGTATAAAATTATCCCTTTTCTCTTAATTTTAAGGAAATTAAAATTCTGATTTTTTTTCCTAAAGATTATAAAATCTTCTAGGATAGGAATTTTATATTTTATTTTTTGGTGTCTTCAGTAGGAAATAACACCTACCAGGCACAGCGTGAACCCTCAGTAAACATTTAACTGATAATGTTTTTTAAAAAAACAGCCATTGTTCAAATGTAAACTGGTGAGATTAATGAATTCATTATGTAAGTATGTAAGTACCCTACTACAGGATATAGAGCTTACTGTTGAGCCTCATTTAACCTAGACAGTATGCTTGGGTCTAAGTTGTCTTGATTTAGGAAGACAATCAATTTTTTTTAAATTCAAGGTATAGATAGTAATTGACTCATTTTGATATAGTGAGTATTCATTTGTTTATATATTCTAAATTCAGTTGAATATTTTTAAATTCTGGTCATCTGAAACTTCTCCCTGGCTTTTTTATTAGATAGAAATTTTTATTTCTCTTTTTTGAATGGGATTATTTTGGTTTATTCTTTTCATAATGGAAATTTACATGACTGGAGGAATACAGTGATTTTAGATTTATTATTTTTTAAGAAACTAGAATGAGATAAAATGTAAAATATATCTCATAAATTTTCTGAATCTATGTTTTGGGCATATCTGAGATTTGGTTATCTATTAGGTTTATGAAGACTCTTGCATTGTGTTACTTGGCCTGAAATTCAGTTCTAGTGTAGACTCTGTTTATGATTGCTGATTTGAGATTAAGAGATATATTATTTATATTTACATCATAACCTTTCTAACACTTAACAGGTGTATAAAGGGAAGTGAAAGTGGTGTATAGATAGGGGTAACGCAGGAGAGTATTGCCGTTTTAGCCACAAGTCACCTACCAGAAAGTGGTAGATCTAGTATTTAAAGCCTATTTCCTAGGGTTTGTTTTTTCCTACTCTATCACAGTTAGATTACCATAGGTGAGGGTTTAAAGTTTAAACTAGTTTCAAATAAATATCAAATTCATCAGGACAGCATTTTAAATGTTAAATTGGTTTATATTTATCTCTGATAACTTTAAGCTTTATGGTATATGCTTCATTTTTGCTTAGGTAAATATGCTGAAGATATATTTGGAGAATTATTCAATGAAGCACATAGTTTTTCCTTCAGAGTTAACTCATTACAAGAACGTGTGGACCGTTTATCTGTCAGTGTTACACAGCTTGATCCTAAAGAAGAAGAATGTAAGTTTATGTATATTTTCTTTCACATGTATGTTTTTGGTTAGGTAGGATGAGTGATATATATAAGAACAGTATTATACATGAATTTATTAAAAAACAAAAACAACTGGGAGAAATGTGCTTCAGTTAATCAAAGACACACACAAAAAACGTGAATTTACTACAAATCTTTTTTACCCACGACCTTTGTTGTATTTGTTGTAATAGACTGGTGGCTTATCTATAAATGCCATTAGCATGACTTACCTGAATTGTCTACTCTTTTTTTCTTCTTTTTGTATATTAAATAGCTCTTCGTTTTTTGATGTAAAATTTTTTTAAGCCAGACTTTTCTTCCATTTTCTTTCTCCCTTATAATTTTTATTCATTAATTTATGACTGTGCTGGGTCTTCACTGCGTGTGGTGGAGGCTTCTCATTGCAGTAGTTTCTCTTGTGGCAGAGAACATGCTTTAGGCATGCAGGCTTTAGTGATTGTGACCTGTGGGCTCAGTATCACCCTTTTAATTTATTTGTATACTTTTGTCTTAAAAATAAAAATTATTTGAAAATTATCTGCAATTCTTAGGTTTGATTTTTTTTTTTTAAGAATGAAATTCCTTTTAATATGCTTTTATATGTGCATATTGCTAAGTCACCAGAATCTGATCTGGTTATTTAAATGTTACTTCCCATTTTAAATGAACATTCCCTCCCCTCCAAAAAAAAACAAAACCCTAAATTGCTAATATACAGGACAAAAATGTTCTATACTGAGATATTAAGCTAGGGATATCAGGCTTAAAAAAAATCACATTACATGCTAAAATAATGGTAAAAACTTTAGTGGTAAAATATTTCATGCACTGATAGAGTACACTGAATGTTGTTGTTTCTCAAATGGCTCTGTTTTTTTTGTTTGTTTTTCTACCAAGAGAAATGAAGTTATTAAGAACATAATTTTTGCTTATCTACCCTAAAGAATTATAATTGTAAGTTATTTATCTCTAAACTTGAGCAGTAAGAATATTAAAAGATATCACTGGAAAACTCAAAAGGTAGTTTTGCTACCTTTTATATGGCAAATATATAAAATATAATGATGTTTTAGTGATTGAACCAACAGTTTCTGACATAACCTAATTTAATGCCTAAATAAGGAGAGGTGAATACTTCCTATGCCAAGTTTCCTCTGCATGCAAAGATATAAACTCACAAGTCTAGATATGAGAAAAAAAACCAAGACAGTACTTTAAAAATAAAAAGAAAACTTTATTGAGGTATATTTCATATACCCTACAATTAACTCTTGTAAAGTTAAAGTGTATGATTCAGTGGTATTTAGTATTTTCACTGTAACGTGACTATCACCACAGTCGGTTTTAGAACATTCTCCTTACTCCAAAAAGAAACCCTATATCTAGTGGAGTTACTTCTCATCTCCCCTTCTCCCTGGCCTCTAGCAATCACTGTCTACTTTCTCTCTCTTTGGATTTGCCTATTTTAGACATTTCATATAAATGGAGTCTTATAGCATATGATTTTCTGTGACTGGCTTCTTTCATTTCTTAGCATGATGTTTTCAGTACTGGTTCATTTCGTAGAATGTATTGACATTTCCCTGATAACTAATGATGTTGAGCATCTTTTCGTGGCTTATAAGCTATTTAGAGACAAGTCACCGAGCAAGAAAGTGGTGGATAGGATTAAAACCAGGGTTTTCGTCCTAGTTACTCTGAGTGAAGTGGACCAAGTGCACAATTTTGAGAGACTGTACAAACAGGGAGTGGATTGTTGGCATTTGGGTGACATGAAATGAGGGAAAGTCAGTCTGGTCATTGCAGATCTTTCTTTTGTCTGGGATATCTAGATGTCTGTCTCATACCTCTTATTTTTAAATGTTAACAACTGCAACTAGTTCAGTTAAAAACAAGTAAAACAAAAATGATTCTGTTTGTGCAAAGGGCTGGATCTGGACTTTACATTGTACCAGAAGTCTTATGACAGAATTGTCAATAGATAGTTAGCATGTGCTTGTTCCTTTAATAAAACTACAGTCAAATGTAATTCACAGTGATGTATAAATGTAAAAAAAAATTAATGAGAAAATAGTGATCTGATTTTTTAAGAAAACAGGGTTTAAATGATTTACTAGTCATTGTGTATCTTCTTTTGGAAAACTGTTCAGATCCCTCTCCTATTTTTAATTTGGATTATTTTTCCTTTTATTGTTGAGTTATGCAAATTCTATACATATATATTCTGGATCCAAGTCCCAAATCTTACGATTTGGAAAGATTGTCTCTCATTCTGTGGTGATTTTTTTCTTGGTGGTATCCTTTGAAACTTGTTTGTGTGTATCAGTTACACATCATGAAATTGCTGAAATAAAAATCACTGCTAATATTTAAAAAGATTTTATGGACATACTTTCAAATATATAATTTGTATTCAAAATTTCTTTTTTAAATAATTTAAATATGTAAGTTACAAGTACTTTTCATCTAAAATATATACAAGCAGCTTTTTTATGTAACAGAAATAAAAATTAACATTAAGTTTCAAAATATTGTTAAAATTTAAGATATTTTAGCATTCCCATTAAAATTGAAAATGAAAATATAGATACTAGTAAATAAGATAGTTTTAAGTGTTTAAAAAAATTCTTAATGTGCCAACAACTATCAGAATTATTTAGTTTCCTTTAAAATTATATGGAGCATGGGGGAAGAATTCAGAATCGTAAAGTTGAACTACTTAATTTGAAATTGTCTTGGGGATATTGGATAGAGGAATTTTCAAAGTTATTTAACCTATATTTTCTAACTCCATTAAAGTTCAAATAAAATAACATTGTGAGTAGAATAATAAATTACAGAATGTAACATCAGTATTTTGGGTTTTTTAATTACCATTAAATAGTAACAGAACTATCATAATAATTTAGAATGGGTAAAAAACTGAGTTTTAAAGATCTGTACAATTCTATTTAGTTCAATATGTTTACAAACATTTTGCTGACTTGCTGTGTTATATAACACTAAGTAATATGTCATTGTTGGCAACTGCAAGGGGCTTTGTCACACTGGTCTGTTAACAGATGAGAGAAATGATAATTAAGAGGAACTGAAGAATGAAAAATGCTTATTACTTTACATGTTCTTTACATTCTTTACTAAGAAAGTTTTGGGAGATTAAATCCTAGGTTTTATATTTAATAGTTAATAAGTGAGATAGGATAGTGGCAAGAATTGGTTCATTTTGATTGCAGAAAACAGAGGCCACTTCTGACATGAGCCAGAGGAACAGTATATGGTATTGTGGCAAAGAGATTAGCCTCAAAGGCAGACAGATCTGCGTTTTCTGTTCTGGCTCTACTGTTTATTAACCAATTTCTCTTGGCCCAGTTATGCAATATTTTCTATTTTTATATGTTTACAAATGACATAATAATTCCTGTCTCATTAAGTTATTATAAAGGTTAAGTAAAAATTACTGAAAACATCTACCCCTGTAGTTTGTACTCATTAAATATCTCTTATACTACTCCTTAGTGATAGTGGAAAAATTTTTTTCCTTCTTTGAATTTTATTTTGTTGTTTTTAAGTGCGTTACAAGTCAGGTAGCAGTAGAATTGCTGGGGATGCAGTCATATTGTGGCTGTTGCACAGCCAGCCTTACTGCTTCACTCACTTCATAGATCCAAACATTTGTGTTGAGTGTATTTTATTTGTGAGGATGAAAGAGGTACTATTTTAGGGAGAAAAATAATTTAGGACTTGTGATTATTTAGTACTGACCTTTTTATGGCATAAAGCGTTTATCATACTAAAAACCATATGCAAATATGTATATTTCAATATAAAGTCACCTAATTTTTTAATATCAAGAAATCACTCTAAGAGTTAAGAATCTAGTATTTTGGCACATTTTTTATTTAAACATGCTGAACAGTCCAAAAGAAGATGAGTAAATGAAGTTATTTTAAATCCTCATATGTACCACTTATTTACTAGAGATACTGTAAGTAATAAATTGTGTTACTTACTAGAGGTACTAATGTACAAGACAGCTTCAGTCTTTAAGAACTTGTAGTTAATTGGAGATCTTTATAGTACAAGATAAAAGAAAAGTGAAACAAGCAATAATACAGATTGCCCAGTACTTGAAAGTTTCATTTTCTTTACAGTAGATTTGTTTTAACTTTATAGTCCATGTTATAATATTTATAATCTCTGTAGCATAGAGGGCAATACTGTATTTAGCCCAGAATGCCACTAATAGTGAAGTAACTCCTTCAGTGTTATTGGTATAAGCTAAATAAAAGTAATAAAGGAAGATGGAAAAAAGATTATAGAAAAAAAGAGGAAAATGTAGGTTGCTGGGGGCTAGTATGGTAAGTAAAGAAAAGAAAAAGATGTTTTGATGGAAAATGAAAAATGTGCTTCAGGTGTCAGCAGAGCTTTCTGAGCCTTAGAAATCAGAGCTTGCATTAAAGCCCATCTAAATGCTTTTGAACTGTGGTGTTGGAGGAAACTCTTGAGAGTCCCTTGGACTGCAAGGAGATCCAACCAGTCCATTCTGAAGGAGATCAGCCCTGGGATTTCTTTGGAAGGAATGGTGCTGAAGCTGAAACTCCAGTACTTTGGCCACCTCATGGGAAGAGTTGACTCATTGGAAAAGACTCTGATGCTGGGAGGGATTGGGGGCAAGAGGAGAAGGGGACAACAGAGGATGAGATGGCTGGATGGCATCACTGACTCGATGAACGTGAGTCTGAGTGAACTCCGGGAGTTGGTGATGGACAGGGAGGCCTGGCGTGCTGCGATTCATGGGGTTGCAAAGAGTCAGACACTACTGAGCGACTGAACTGAACTGAATTGGGAAAATAAAGCACAAAATGATTTGTGATGTAATGATAAGAGCATTTATTTTAAAAATGTGATTCCTGATTCATAAGCCACTACAGTCACAGCCTTTTGACTTTTAAACAAACGCAGTGTATGAATTTGTCCTTATGTTAAATCATGTTAGTAAAATAAAATGATACATGTTGGATTTTGTTTTAGTATCTTTGCAAGATATAACAATGAGAAAAGCCTTCCGAAGTTCTACAATTCAAGATCAGCAGCTTTTTGACCGCAAGACTTTGCCTATTCCATTACAAGAGACGTATGATGTTTGTGAACAGCCTCCACCTCTCAATATACTCACTCCTTACAGGTCAGTAGGCTAATAAATAAGAAGGCTGGTTACTTATCTCAGACTTCAAGTTCAAAGAGGTCTAACCTTAAATGCTAAATCTCCAAACATTTTTTTATTTCACTGGATTCCTGACCAGTGCAGAGACCCCTCCATAGCCAACACCTTTAGAAAACCTTTGCTTTATTCGCTAGGTGAGTTCCTAGGATTCTGGCATACAAATCAAAGGAGTTGTTTTGCCAAATATTTTTAAGAAAAGCCAATGGCAGATATTACTCTAAAGGGACAAGGAGTTGTTATTGTCTTTTTAATTTAATTTCTAATTTGATGTGAAAACAAAAAATAAATAGTTCAAAATCTCACTGCATTAATAAAATAAATACCATTTTTTCTTGTTCTTATCTACTCTTTACCTGTATGCATCATATTTCTGTGTAATGACTATGTAGTATCTGTTTTTAATATTTTTTTTGCCATTTAAAAAAATCTAGAGTTATTCAACCTTTCTTTGAGTCTTTCACATAAATTGTTAAATGAGGAATTTAAGAGGCACAACACATATCCAAAATGAAATGGTATTTGGATAGTTATTTGAAACTATGTCAGTATGCAAGTCATTGGATATAACTGTTAGAATGACTATTTGGTGACATTTTTTTTTTCTGTTTGATAAGTAAGAAACCCTGTACAGTTTCTCTATTCTGTTATCCTTTCAGGCTTTTATCTTTGGCAGAATCATTTATAATTATTGAAATTTCCCACAGGAATTATAGAAAACTTTGTATTCATTAGAAGTTAGGGATGAAAATTGTCCAGTTGTACTTTAAATTATTAACACAAACTCTGCAAAACTTCTGGTTTTCCATTTTCCTTAGTTTCCTGTCTGATTTATGAGAAATGTTCTATTGGTGCATATTGTGATTTACTTTGCCAGTATTTTTACACATGGTATATTTTCTTAATGTAAGAAGAAACAATTTTAGTAAAATAATTTCTATTCTGATTGCCTCTCTAAGTCTCACTAATGTATATTTTCATTGATATTTTATATTTCAGAGATGATGGTAAAGAAGGTTTGAAGTTTTATACCAATCCTTCATATTTCTTTGATCTTTGGAAAGAAAAAATGTTACAGGATACAGAGGATAAGAGGAAGGAAAAGAGGAAGCAGAAGGTATTACAAGAAATTCAGAAAATTGAAGTTAGTTTTCATGTATTTGTGTTTTGTTGCATATGTGGAACCTTATTAATTCTATATTTTGACAAGTTTTATTCTATTTGGTCCATATAGTAATCACACAGAAAGATCACAGTCCAGTGGGGTGAAAATATGGTGTGATAAGTGTGCTAACAGAGGTATGCATGGAGGGTTTGAGTAGCACAAAATAGCACCAGCTTTAGACAGGGTGGGCCTGATAAACACTTCAACAAATCTTATAATGAATCTTAAAAAGAACAAGTAAGAATTAAGTGGACCAGGGAAGAAAAAGGCATTCTACTGAAAAAGAACAAAGGAACATTGTACAGATATTGGTAAAGTAGATTAGTTAATATTATCTTACCACAGAGCATATCCTAAATGCCCTGAAAAAGTTACAACATGTTATCTGTCTGCTGTATTGTCATTTTCTGTTTTCTGATGAAATTCACTTGGATCTGTTTATTCCATATTAATGATAACTAGAAATATAAACGAAAGAAGCAAAGTTGGATTTAGGCAGAATTATGAAGGAGGAGCCTGGTAGGCTGCCATCCATGGGGTCGCTAAGAGTCGTATACGACTGAGCGTCTTCATTTTCACTTTTCACTTTCATGCATTGGAGAAGGAAATGGCAACCCACTCCAGTGTTCTTGCCTGGAGAATCCCAGGGACGGGGGAGCCTGTTGGGCTGCCGTCTGTGGGGTCGCACAGAGTCGGACACGACTGAAGCGATTTAGCAGCTGCAGCAGCATGAAGGTGGCACAGTTGGTTTTTATCATCCCTCTGTTTCTCCTGTAGCTACTTCTGCTTTCCCTGCACTACCCCATAATGCCTGCATGTTATTATTTTCTGCACTAGACAGTGTACCAGTGTTCTAGCCAGAATTTGCAAACTGGTGACTGGTAGCCCAGGCTACGCTTGCAAGCAGTTTTGTTTGACAAACACAGTGGTTTTTAAATTTTTGAACTGAAATCCCTCAGATGGCCATGCCCATCTAGTTCCCTGCAGGCCTCATCTTATATCTGACTGTTACCATTCAAGTATGTTACCTGCTTGACCCCTTTGGCATTTGATTTTTTGTACCTTTCCTTTCTATACTTTTTCTTCCACAGTTTGAGTCACTTTTTGTTTTAATCAAATACCCTATTTTCTGTTGAGTGACACGGTTATTATGGTTTAATTGGCTAATTGGATTTTTTTTCTAATGTATTGGCTAGCTAATTAGTCACCTCTCAGATCACATAACCTTAGTACTAATTTCCGGTTTGGGCTGGAAAAATTAATGGTAGAAATTTCACTCATTATTTCAAAAACTAATAGATGAGGGAGCAGAGTTGACAAATCTTTTTTCATCTGAAAGGACTTTCTGACCTCGTTTTATTCCTCAAATACACTGTTTTTATCTGATGATATATCAATTCCAAGTAGAGGTTAAAAAAGCATTAGAAAATGGGATTACAAGCAAACTCCTAATACTTAACTCTGAATGTACAAATGAACTGTCTCTGTTGTTATTTTTGCTATACTATGATGAGTTGCTTTTTCAGTATTGATATTATAATTATATTTTGATTGTTTTAACCTCTTTTAAAAAACATAGAACTTCAGCATTTGGCTTTGTTTCAATACATCTGTTATAGCAGAAAAATCTAGATCGTCCTCATGAACCAGAAAAAGTGCCAAGAGCACCTCATGACAGGCGGAGAGAATGGCAGAAGCTGGCCCAAGGTCCAGAGCTGGCTGAAGATGATGCTAATCTCTTACATAAGCATATTGAAGTTGCTAATGGCCCAGCCTCTCATTTTGAAACAAGGTTTCTTTTCTTTTGTTTGTTTTTTAACAAAATTAATGATAAAACACTGGCTTTATTTCTAGTATCTATGTGTCTAAGTCTTAGGTCCTGAACTGTTGAATTGATAGATGCTGTTCTATAACTATTGAGATGATTTGGAAAACCTAACCCCTGTGAGCCTACTGAAGTCTGATCTTGGGCAGGTCATTTTCATACCTGGATTTCAGTTTCGTCATCTGTAGAAAGAAATGGTTGAAGCAGATGATCTTTAGCTTTATTTTAACTTTCATATAAAGTCTCAGGTCCTTCTCAGTAGTTCAGGCTGAGTCTGTTAAAATTTCATAACAGAGTAATGGGGGTCTGGATTTTTTTTGACATATTATTGATTCACTATGTATAAAATAGGAGTTGAGAAGGGGTTATATTTTGTTCTTTTTCTTTCCCCTGATTTCCTTTCTGTGTCGCATTTTCTGCCTCAGATATATCGGGGCTTTCAAACAAAATCACTCATCCCCTTTTGCAGAAATATACAATAGGTCCTTCTCCTTTCTCAATAGCCAAGGGCCCTATCTAACTAACATGCAACCCTAACAAACATTATACTAGTATCTCTCTGTGAAGAAGTTTGTGTACAGTTGATTTTAGTTATTATTATATATCTTATAGTTATTGATTTTTTTCAGTGGAAAAAGCACTTGAGACTTTCTTTTGAATAATACCTATAAATGATTGTGTCATAAATGTAAATTATCTTGTTCTATTTTAAGAGTATAGACATGATACTGTCTATATACAGTACTGAAAGAAAGAGGCTGAATTGATTTTTTAAATTAACAACCGATAGACAAACATCTGTTTTTAATCACTGTTAAGTAATTGAGATATTGCTGACCCAATAGTGTAAATATAAGCATTTCTAACTTGCTTTATACACATCTTTTAAATCCAGCTTTGTCCGCAGAGTGTACTGTAGTCAGTAAATGTTTATAAATCTTCACATGCCCAAAGTATCTAAAAGTTTGCTTAAATCTGTTTTAAGTCACATGTTATGTTACTCAGCTATTTTCTGAGTACTCTTAACACCTTTGAAAACATGAAAAAGACAAAAACGATGTAGTTAGGGATCTCTGTGCCACTAGTATCATTGAGACCTATCTCCCCTGGGCACAAGACATTTGGAAGTCATTTAGGTTTAAAAGAACAACAGGTTATTCTGGTGTATAAAATGTTCATATTCTAGGTTTTTGTCATTAGCATCTTATTAAGAAACTAAATAGAGGCAGATAGCTTTGAACACAATTTGCCTAAAAGTTAACTATTATCTTGTTTATCAGATTATGAATGTAACACTTTTTACCTTTGTGAGCTGTTAGTATTCTATTGTAAAGGAATAAAATAACTGAAGGTCATCATAATAACCTGAATCAGCAAGGAAAGGTTGCATTATGAGCAGCATTCTGTGTTTTAAAAGCAGGATAAATTTCTGAAAGAAGTGTCCTAAAAGTAGTTAAAATATTGGCATTCAAAGGATAAACCTTAAATATCTCATGTAAAACACTTTATTTCAGCAATACTTCAAGAAAGATACACTAATTTATTATTTTTTTCTAGACCTCAGACATATGTGGATCATATGGATGGATCTTACTCACTATCTGCCTTGCCGTTTAGTCAGATGAGTGAGCTCCTAACTAGAGCTGAGGAAAGGGTCTTAGTCAGACCACATGAACCTCCTCCACCTCCACCAATGCATGGAGCAGGAGATGCAAAATCCATACCCACCTGTATCAGGTATGTCAGAACAAGCACATGATGTGTTTATCACAGGTGCTGGTAGCCTTTTTCTTTAAGGCCCTTGTAATAAATATTTTCGGCCTTAGGAAATATGGCTTCTGTCACAACTGCTCATGGACTGTACATAAACAAATGAATATGTTTGTGTTTCAACAAAGTTTTATTTACAAAAACAGGGATTAGTTAAGATTTGGCCCATGGGATGTAATTTGCCAGTCTCTCATAAGAGCTCACACATTCTCTTGGGAAAATTTAGCTAATGATTGTTTAAAGATAAATGTGTTTTGTTTTATTATAGCTTTGTTCTCAAGCACATGATGTGCAGTATATTAATAAAAATAAGAATTTTGGGTATGTGGTTAAGGACAAAGAAATGGGAACCAAAGATTTAATTATTATAAATATTAATTTGATGTTGGGGAAATAACTCTTAAGAATTTGAGAGAGAATAAGCAATTGCTCCTAATAATCTTTTAGTAAAGCTTTTTGAAGTTTAATTTTGTCCAGTGTCGCCCACATTACAATTTTTTAATAGAGAATTAGAAATCAGCTTTACAATTTTCAGTTAAAAGAAAAAATCAAGTTTATATCACATACTCATTTGATGTTCCATCCTTAGGAAGGAAGAGGAACATCAGTTTCCTTTGTGGTTTGTAATTAGTTGTTGTTGATTTAAATGAAATGACATATGATGAGTCTTAATAGCTTCAGTATGAATACAGTATTGTTTGGGCCATAGGTATTGCTACAAATGTTGTAGTATGATAAATATTGAACCATTATGAAGACTCATATTACAGTATAAAATTGAGCTTTTTTTTTATCAAAGTAAGTATAAAATGCTTATAGATATGAAAGTTGTGTGAGTAGATGAGTCCATTTAGAATATTAGAAATCACAGCACCATGTATTAATTTTCTTGTTAGTGTACTTTTGGTTTTCATTTCATTCTAAATATTGATGACGAATTTTTAATTTTTATAGGAACATGTTAATACATCTACCTTGATATAATTACTGGTAGCTGTTTATATTTTGTGTGGTTAGTCTTTTCTCTTTAAATAACTTGCTAGGATCTCTTTTTCATTTCAGTTCTGCTACAGGTTTGATAGAAAATCGTCCTCAGTCACCAGCTACAGGCAGGACACCTGTGTTTGTGAGCCCCACCCCCCCACCTCCTCCACCACCTCTTCCATCTGCCTTGTCAACTTCTTCATTAAGAGCTTCGATGACTTCAACTCCTCCCCCACCAGTACCACCCCCACCTCCACCTCCAACCACTGCTTTGCAAGCTCCAGCAGTACCACCACCTCCAGCTCCTCTTCAGATTGCCCCTGGAGTTCTTCACCCAGCTCCTCCTCCAATTGCACCTCCTCTAGTACAGCCCTCTCCACCAGTAGCTAGAGCTGCCCCAGTATGCGAGACTGTACCAGTTCATCCACTCCCACAAGGAGAAGTCCAGGGGCTGCCTCCACCCCCACCACCGCCTCCTTTGCCTCCACCTGGCATTCGACCATCATCACCTGTCACAGTTGCAGCTCTTGCTCATCCTCCCTCTGGGCTACATCCAACTCCATCTACTGCCCCAGGTCCCCATGTTCCATTAATGCCTCCATCTCCTCCATCACAAGTTACACCTGCTTCTGAGCCAAAGCGTCATCCATCAACCCTACCAGTAATCAGTGACGCCAGAAGTGTACTTCTGGAAGCAATACGAAAAGGTAATTTTCTCAAGAGCCTTTAAAAGCATTGCAATAGTAGCATTGAGAACCTGTCTGAATATTTGAGACAGTAATGTTTTCTTCATTTGTAAAATTTTAGATGATCATGTTTTTTGCACAAATAGCCTTTAGAAACTAGAGCTATGGTCAGTTTATATTTTAAGTAATTTTCAAGAAAATTTATCACATTAATCATTTTATCTTCATACTTAGTAGGGAATCTTAAAATGTTTAGGTAATGAATGGGAAATTTTAAATATCAGACTTAAATGTTATGGAAAATTTAGTTAAAACTCTTTGTATTATACTTAATATGTATATTAACTACTTTAAAAATGGTATTTTCTTCAGTGTTAAGGCTGTCCATTTGGTGTATAAGTGACACTTGCTTTACTAGTACCTTGAAAGGATTTAGGTTCCTAACTTAGTAACAAAGGAATGACATGTCATACTATATGCCAGGCACTAACAGTATAGAATGAATAATAGTGCCTTTCTCTCAAGTACTGGGGAGAATAAAGGCACAGAAAATACGCTCAACATTGTTTAATTATTTGACCATAGAGGTAAATAACAAACAAAAAAATGTATCACCTG
Source organism: Budorcas taxicolor (assembly GCF_023091745.1). Lineage (NCBI taxonomy): Eukaryota > Metazoa > Chordata > Mammalia > Artiodactyla > Bovidae > Budorcas > Budorcas taxicolor. The sequence continues at coordinate 31,746,476 of NC_068918.1, forward strand.
GTTAACTTTAGGTGATGGTGAGTAGGGAAGCACAATAGACCGTTATGGCTAAATAAACTGTAGACATCCTCTGGGATATGTGGTAAGTTTCATCAAATACTATCACAGATAATAACATAATAAAAGAATTAATGTCTTTCTAAATACGATTCCTTCAAATTGTTTTTAATAGATCTTGCTTTTTACTTTCCTGTTAGTATTTATTATGTGTACTTGATTTTATTACATTAATAATGTCTAATAATATCATATCTAGTGATAATAATAATATCTAATATATCTAATAATAATATATAGTGTTTTGGTTTACGATGAATGTTTGGATTTACTCTATCAGGTATTCAGCTACGAAAAGTCGAAGAGCAGCGTGAACAGGAAGCTAAACATGAACGCATTGAAAATGATGTTGCCACCATCCTGTCCCGTCGTATTGCTGTGGAATACAGTGATTCAGAAGATGATTCAGAATTTGATGAAGTAGATTGGTTGGAGTAAGAAAAATGCATTGATAAATATTACAAAACTGAATGCAAATGTCCTTTGTGGTGCTTGTTCTTTGAAAATGTTCGGTCATCCAGTGTTTTGCTTTCTTTTCCTTAAGGTAAATAACCCTTTTCCTCCATAATTTTTTGATTTTTAAGAAAAATATTAGCACACATTTCAAACTAAATGTTTTACAGTGGCTTATCTTTTTTATTTTTCCCTGAAAAGACATCATTTGGTCAAATAAACCACTAAGTATTAAGCATGGACAGCTGTTGTTAGAGTAGCAGATTCAGTTTTTTGATATATCTTAATTGTGCACTTTGTGAATTTTAATTTAAAGAAAGCAACTGAGATTAAAAATCTTGCGGGCAGCTGTATCTATTAATGAGCCTTATCCCATTTCCTGGTGTTTTAAAAGAAGAAACACTGCCTTGATCATATGAATACACTCAGAAAGTACATTTAGCTTGTAGTATTGAATTCTCTTAAAGGAATGCTTGAATTTTTTTAATTATTGTTTTATTGTTTTAAAATACTTGCCTTATTTGAATGTTTAGCAGTATCCCCTTCCTACTTATATATTGTGTGATACAATTTTGCTTGCTGATAAGAGTTTAAAAAATTTCCATGTGAAATACACTGACATAAACCATGTAACTTACATAACTGTTAAGAATAACAGTCTGATTTAATAAATGGTTCATTTTAAAGCTTAATGGGTATTTCCTCATTGAATAAAACTTTCTGATAGTTTATCAAATAATATAAGCTCTAAACAGTCAATGGAAAATTTAAAAGCTACTTATGCTGTATAATTTCCTTAAGGTAGCTTTCATGTCATTTTTCCTAAAGTCAAAAAATCAATATTTTTCAACTCCTTATGCTCATAAATTAACTCTCAACTTGCTCTTTAATTTTAGCACATCTTGACTTCAGTTCAACAGCATTCTTGAAATTACACTTTGCAATGATAAAATTAATTGTTAATATTTACACAGTCCAGATTCAGGGATGGAGGAGAAACAGCATCCATATCAGATTATTTAGTATGAAGAAAAGACTAAATGATGTTTTGGTAATTTGACTATGAAAATGACTGGAGTCTTTATCCTTGCCTCTATCACATCAGTAGAGGGGTCCCTCTTACCCGGTTTCACCCATTAAGAAATGAGTTCTGTTCTCACCCCCTTTGAACCTGAGTGTCCCTGAAGCTTGTTTTGGCCCAGTGTGGTGGAAGTAAGTTCAGCATGGCCTGCTAGAAGTTCAGAAACCTCATACAGAGAGCTACCCCAATGAGGCCAACTTAGACCAGCCAGTTGCAAGCTCACCTGCTGGCTGACTGTAGACAGATGATCAAGCGTAGCTAAAATAAGCCCAGCCCAGAACTGTTCATGAGTAAAAATAAATGTTTATTGTCTTACACCTAATTTTTGAAGGATTTTTGAAGGACAGTTTTTGTGGATTATTTCACCTAGCATTGTGGCAATAGGCAGCTGATACATGAGGTCATTGGTAACTTGCTAACTTGAGGGTTATCTAGGGAGTTAACTAATGATCTCTAATCCTTGTAGAAGAGGAAAGATGAACTAAGTCCTCCTGTAGCAGTACAGTAAGGAAATAAAAAAAACAATTCTTGATGGCATTAATAAAAAAAGATTTGCTTTGCTTTGTTGGGTAGATTTGCCTGGACCTAGAGAACAAGAGATTAGATAGCCATTTGAGGTTTCTTTCCAACCTTACAAACCTATATAGCGTTGAATTTAACTCGAAAATATGCCACAGTTTAAAGTTTTTCTTTACAGATGTGTTTATGGTCAAAAGGTAGTAGCTAGTAATAGTTTTTGTAAAGCTCAGTTGTAGCCAGGTAACTGAAAAGGGAATAATACTGGTGTTGGTGAAGTTAAAGGTGATATGAAAGGAAATGGTTGAAGATTTTTTTTTCTTTTTTTTTTTAACTTTATATTGAATAATAGTTGATCAGCAATGTTATGTTAGTTCCAAGTGTACAGCAAAGTGATTCAGTTATACATACACATGTTACCTATTCTTTTTCAAATTCTTTTCCCATTTAGTTATTACAGAATATTGAGCAGCATTCTCTGTACTATACAATAGGTCTTTTTGGTTATCTGTTTTAAATATAGCAGTGTGTACATGTCAATCCCATACTTAATAATAGAAGTAGATCTGTTGTAAAGCCTGGCAGTATGTGTCATAAATAGTTTATGATAATTTTTTTTTTGTTTTTCAGAACATTCCTAGAAGATCAGAAAGTACCCACAAACTGAAGAGGCCATACATGTAGTATTTGTTTTAAAATTAAAATAACTTTTTAGACTAGAGACTTTGGAGCAAATCATTGAGTAGTTAATTTTAATACCCTAAGAAGAATCAAAGTTACCGGGTAATGACCTTTTTTTTTCCTTACTGAATTATGTTACTATTCCATGAGGTCATGCGTAACCTTAGAATTAGAAAAAAATGAATTATATATCATGGAGAAATACGTGGCTTCACTTGTTATGGTTGAAGTCACCCATTTACCTCCATGTTACCAAATCCAATAAACACTCTTTAGTCCTTAATTTATTTGATCTTTATATTCTGCATATACTCTGCCTCCTTGAAACTGTCAATCCTTCTGGCTTTTTTCCACTTCCCAATAATGGTGGAACAGAAGAGGAGGAAGAAAATACTTAGCAGCAGTGGAATTTTGAATGAAATTCAGTCATTGTGGAAAGAAAGGATGTATGTCTGTCACTATTTCTAAGTAAGGGATATTTATCTGTAAGCTGCTGATCTATAAGCTATAACTACTACTTTTCATAGTTTATAATCTATTTGGGCAGATGAGATGACTTCTGAAGCACTTCCATGTTAGAAATGTTTGTGGCTCAGTGATAAAGAATCCACCTGCTAAGCAGGAGATACAGTTGATCTGGATTCCATCCTTGGGTTGGGAAGATTCCCTGGAGAAAGAAATTGCAACCCACTCCAGTATTCTTACTTGGGAAATCTCATTGACAGAGAAGCCTGATAGGCTACAGTCCGTGGGCTCATAGCAAAGATAAGAAAAATTTTCATTTCAGTTCCATTCTGTAAAATTTGAAACTCTACCCTTTATTTCCACTTTTAAAAAGCCTACCCTTTCTTCAACAGCAATCCCACATCTCTATTTTCAAAAACTCTCGGTCGCAATAACTACAGTTCATATTTCTTTTCAGTTTCTCTTAATTCTTTTATAGCCTTTTTTCAAGTGATTCTTAAGCCATTTTGCATCACAGTTATCAACTATTTGAGCTTGCTAAATAGGTTACTCACAAGACAGCAGGGGCCTTGTGTTAAAAGGCAACTCACAGTACCTCTTCTTATAAATGGGTTCAGAAATATCTCCTTTTTTGTTCTGTCCACTAAGGCTCTTAAAATTGTATCTTCTTAGACAGTATGCCTACATTAAAAATTTTCCCCCACTAATCTCAGTAACAGAATTGACATAGAACTAGTCCTAGCTTCATAAAAACTGTGTGTGTGTGTGTGTGTGTGTAATTTAAGAAATGGAAAGCATAGAATCAACTCTTTTGGCCAAAAGGTGAAAGTTATTAATATTCCTGAAGTAATTTGTTAAGGCAGAGAGCAAAATTAATCAAGTGTTTTCATTTAATGGGAATTCTCATGAGTGACTTTCAAAATGTAGCTTTGAATTTGACTTTAGTAAACATACTTACTGCTGCTGGGTTTTTTTTTTTTTTTTTTTAGTTTGTTTTTCACTCTACTGCCTTTATCTTGACTCCAGATTTTTTTTAACTACCTCTCTAAACTGAAACAAGAGTAGATTACTTAATGCTCCTAAGTAATTCAGTGAACTCCTTTCGGAATTCATGATCACTGTGTTACCTACTTTAAAAATGCAAATAAAACTATTCAAGATGTTAATCATGGAATATCAGAATTGAAAGACAGCTTTGCTGCATTGAAATAATGAAAATGAAATATCAAATTACTATATTTCTAAAGTGTGTCACATGACTGTAATTAACAGAGGTCGTCTTACTGAAGCCAAACAGAAGGCATAGAACCCTTGTAATACAAAGAATAAGTCTTTTCCTCCCTTTATTCATTGCTGTACTAAGAACAAATTTATTTATGTTCTCCATGACTTGGCTGTAGAATGCATCAGTAATCTCTGTTGCTTTTCAAGCCTGACAACCAGGCTCTGAATAAAGAATGAATACCAGCCTTGAATGAACATTTCAGGCACTTTTTTTTTTTTTTGCAAACTAGTTATCAATACCTTTTTCTCATTATTGTAAGGCCAGCTGCCCTGACTCTTTTTCTTTAGGAAAAAAATTTAAACCCTACTGAGCATGTATTGAAGTCATTTTTCTCAGGATGTTTATACTTCTTTTTCCTATAATAAATTTGCTTAGTAATAATGATTTTGAATACGTTATAGTCTGTGTAAATACATTTCTTGTGTGAGTGTGCAATACTCGAAGACTTCTTGAAAAATTTGTAATTTATCTATCCTGCCTTTAGGCTAGCTGTTTCAATACTGCTCTTTTGATAAAGGCTATTGATGTCTCCTGGAGTAATAAAATTACACCTTTCCGGCCTGGAAACAATATAAAAGACACAAGAGTCATCAAATCACAATCTGTCTTCTGTTGTAACAGCTTCCAGTATTACTTAAAAGTGTCTAGTTCATTCTTACCTATGAAAGCCATGAATGTTACACTTTTAACTTGAAAAAAAATCTGTGTGTATGTCTTAGTCACTCAGTCATGTCTGGCTCCTTGCAGCCCTGTGGACTGTAGCCCATGAGGCTCCTCTGTCCATGGGATTCTCTAGGCAAGAATACTGGAGTGGATTGCCATGCTATCCTCCAGGAGATCTTTCAGACTCAGGGATCAAACCCGGGTCTTCTGCATTGCAGGCAGATTCTTTACCATCTGAGCCACCAGGGAAGCTAAAAAAACACAAAATCTATGGCAACTTTTAATCTAGACCAAACCAGATAAAGAAGTACATCTATTATTAACGGTTAGATGGTTTTCTTTTTCTTTTTACATTTATTATATTTCTGTTTATTCAACAAAAAATTTTGATGCCTGAAGTTACTCTGCTGGGTATTGGGGAACAACAGTGAATAGACAGAGCCCTACTTTCTGAGCATAAAGTTGAATTAACAAAGAACAATGAATGTTATGTTAGGGAAGCTCATAGCACAGAGACCAAACCTAGTCTGGGAAGTCAGGAAAGGCCTTTAAAAGGAAACGGTATTTACAGTTTGAGGTGGCCTAGGCAGGTGAATGTTGGTGAGAATGGACAGTCTCCCAGGCAAAGGAAATGGGTGCATGCTTGTCTGGAAATGCTTGGTGCAAGACATGAAGGAGTGGAATAAATAGAAATAAATTAGGTTAGCAAGAGCAAACTATGAGGTATTAGGAACCATATTATGGAGCTTGCATTACATTTTGTGGGCAGTAAAATTGAGGAAATGACATCAGATGCACAGGGAAGCCTGGCATGCTGCAGTCCGTGGGGTCGCAAAGAGTTGGACATGACTGAGCGACTGAACTGACATCAGAGTAGCATTTAGAAAACATAATTGGCAACTGCAAAGTGGTATATGAGTTAGAAATACACTTGGAAGTCAAGAGACCAGTCAGGCAGGTACAGTTGATGACAGGTAATAATTGGGGATGATGGTGACAGAGGAGACAGATAATGAGATAAATTCAGGACATGTAGGATGTGGAATACACTGGATTTGGTAATTGGAGAGGAAGGAGTAAGCATAGTTTCCAGGGTCCTGGCCTACTGATATAAGGACCATTAAGAGGAAGACCATGGGGATGATAAGTAATGCAATTTGGGACATAAGGCAGGGAAAGGATTACTAACATGGTTGGAGGAGAGGATTTATCTTACATTTTAAAAGGAAGCCTTGCCTGCTGGAAGGAGAAAGGGATGCTTGTAAAAGGATTTGAAGATCTGGTGCCAAAAATTTTTGGTTTCCTTCTAATGGCATATGTTTTCTCTTTGAAGTAGGTGACAGCACTGCTCAGGGTGAGGGGAGCAGAAGTGACAACAGTGTTAACAAAAGTAGAGAAGATTTGAAGTAGTCATTGTGAAAAATGGGAGAGAGAACTTTCCAGGGAAATAGGAAATTGTCATACAACATTTAAAACATGGTTGAGATTGGTGACCGTGAATTTATAGTGGCTCTAGTCTGCAATATGTGATTATTTTTTCCCCCAGCAATTGGAAGACAGTTGTCAGAAAGAGACAGCTAGATTTATTCAGAGTTGGGTTTGACTATATTGTGAGATGGAAGAGTTATATCTCTAGGGAAGATTGACCTATCTCCTTTGTATCTTAATCCCATGATTAAACTTCCAGTTGAAGTTCTACTCTTCCAGAGTACCATAATGCTAGTTTGAGCTCCTTTTCTCTTAAGTGCCCTCCAGTAGGCTCTCCTGGATTGTCAGATCATGCAGGTGAATCTTTAAGGCAATACTAGGCACTACTGAGGCAATCCTTGATTTTCTTTCTACCTCAGCTTATTATGCAGTTTCTTCTTTCTATCCTGTTAATACCTGCAGAATCTGTGCTCTATTCCCATTTAACATACGCAGCTACCCTGTTATCTTTCGGATCTAGAAATCTTCTTCTAAGGATTCTGTCAAAGCTAATTCTGCCATGAAGGTTTGTAATTCAAAACAAATCTGTAGCAAGGAGGAAGGCTTTGGGGAATTAGACTTTTTTATCTATCCCTTTCATGTCTCTGTTATCTCTTCTGCCTCATTTACTTTGTTGGCAGGAATCCATTTTCTTTTGAAGATAGTCAGTTCAAAAAATAAGTATAATACTATGTGTGAGACTATTAATTTTGTTTTTGGAGCATATTAAAATGAAGCCATATTTTTGGTTTGATTGCTGGATTGGTTAATTTTCTGCAACTCTTTGGTAATAAACGGTTTTTTTGTTTTTTTTTTTTTACCCTTAACCAACCATCTCAGAAATGTCTGGCATAAGGTCTCAGTAAAAAAAAAATCTGAATAATTCAATTGAACTACTTAGAGTTGTCAATAAAATAACTCAAGGGCATACTAAGCAAATACTAAACCTTTCATCTTGATGTCAAAGACCAGACCATTCCCTTTGTTTGTTTGTTTGTTTGATCTTTTTTACTGCAAAACATGCATACAGAAAAGTGCATAAAATTTTCAGCTCAGTAATCTTACTACAGTGTGAATACCAATGTAACCACCATCCAGGTCAAGAAACAGAATATTGTTGGTACTCCAGAAAGCTTTTCTCATGCCCTTCCTAATTATCACCCCTTCCCTCCACTCCAGTCCTAATTTATGGTAATCATTTCCTTGCTTCTGTATAGCCTTATACCACCTAAGCATGTTAATTTTGCCTATATGTTAAACTATATAAATGGAATCTTTAATATGTACTTTTTTAGTATGGCTTCTCCTACTTAAATTTTTGTTTGTGAAATTCAGCTGTTTTACTATATGTAAACTGCTTTGTTTATTTTCATTGCTAGTGGTGATCCATGGTATAAATAGATTTAATAAGTACAATTTAATAAGTATATAAGTACAATTTATCTACTCAACTCTCGATGGATATTTTAGTTTGCAATTTGAAGCTTTTATGTCTTAGGCTTGCAATGTAGGAGAGCTGCCTGCAATGTAGGAGAGCTGGGTTTGATCCCTGGATCAGGAAGATTCCCCTGGAGAAGGGAATGGCAACCCACTCCAGTGAAGAATGCCATGGACAGAGAAGCCTGGTGGGCTGTAGTCCATGGGGTCACAAAGAGTCAGATATCTGAGTGACTTTCACTTTGAAGCTTTTAGAAGTAATACTGTTGTAAACATTTTTACATATGTTTCTTGTTCATGTGCAGGCATTTCTGTTAAGTAAATACTTGGGAGTGGAATTGCTAATTCATAGGATATGCATATCTTCAGCTTTTAATCATGCCATGAACGTGAAAGTCAAAGTCTCTCATTTGTGTCTGACTCTTTGTGACCCCATGGACTGTACAGTCCATGGAATTCTCCAGGCCAGAATGCTGGAGCGGGTAGCCTTTCCCTTCTCCAGGGAATCTTCCCAACCCAGGAATTAAACCCACGTCTCCTACATTGTAGGTGGATTCTTCACCAACTGAGTCACAAGGGAAGCCCGTGAATACCGGAATTGGTAGCCTATCCCTTTTCCAGCGGATCTTCCTGACCCAGAAATTGAACCAGGGTCTTCTGCTTTGCAAGCAGATTCTTTTAATAGCTGAGCTATTAGGGAAGCCCAGTAATGCCATATGATTTCCCAAAGAAGTTGTACCAACTCATACTCCTACCAGCAGTCTGAGAATTTCTGTTGCTCTTTATCCTTGCCAGCTTCAGGTATTACTCTGTTTAATTTTAGCTGTTCTAGTGGGTTTGTGGCAGTGTCTTGTAATGATTTAAGTTTTCTTTTTCTTGAGTATTAATGAAGTTGAGTATCTTTCCATGTTTTTATTAGGCATATCTTCTCCTCTGTGGCTTGTCTTCTCAATTTAATGGTGCTCTTTGAAAATAAGTTACTAATTGAATGTAGTTCATTTTATCAATCTCTTTATGGTTAGTGCTTTTTATGCCCTGGTTAAGTAATATTTCTCTGTGCCAAGGTTGTAGGATTTTCCTATGGTGTTTTCTGGAGGCTTTGTTATTTTACCTTTCATAATTAGATCTATAATCCATCTAGAAATTGATCTTTGAAAAACTAAGTTCATTTAGTTTTTATAAAAATATGGAAAAAGTTTTAGCACACCATTTATTGAAAAGACTATCATCTCCCCATTGCTTTACAGGGCCAATTTATTAAAAATACATAAACGCAGACAAAAAATAAATATACACAGGTATTTATATTGATATATGATTATATGATATGACCATATAATGATAACAGATGGTGTATAATTATAGATGCAAATACATGAGTCTAAATAGACTTTATTCTTTTCTACTTGTCTATCCTTATACCAATATCATGGCTTTTTCTAATGGTTATTATAAAAAGTGTTGATATCCAGGAAATCAAGCCCTTCTACCTTATTGTTTTTATTTAAGATAATCTTTACTATTCTTGGCCTTTTGTATTTCTATAGAAATTTTAGAATTAGATTGGCTGCTAACACATTGGACATTCAGAGGCAGAAATGGCTTTATTGGCTGTGATAAGTGGAAGCCTATTTCATGGGCTTCATTTCTGCCACCATGGCCACCCTGTTCACACGCCCTCATGCAAATTTTCTTGACCTTAGTATAGCAGACCTCCATCTGAGCATTTAAATGTCTTTAGAACTCTGTGACTCTAATGAACAGATCTTCAGTCAGCTACTTAGTTGTATCTGCTCTTCCACAGTTAGAAATAAGGGCCTTTTTGTAAACTACCAAACTAATATCTTACCCATAGACTTTAATGACTTACTAACAGCCCTCAGTTTCTCATCCTTCCTCTGTAGAGCATCATAGCAGCTTGACAGTAACCAACCAATCCCACTGTCTTTTTAGATGTTGTTCTCCCCAGTTCATTGAGATGCCTGAATCATTAACACAGGCAAGGGCAATCACCTCCCCAGCAAAACCCACCAAATGGTTTTCTCAGGTCACCACTGGTAAAATCTTTAGCAGTTTGGCCACTACCCTGTGCCAGGGGCTATCCATGCCCCGCGTACCACTAGAATGGCATTCTTCTTTGCCTACCAGGTAATAAATAAGCCAGTCAACAACTCCACCCTGTCACTTCTGTTCTTAGTTCAGTCCCATCATCACCTATGTTAGTTTAGGGTCCTCTGAGATTTGTACGCCAAGAAAGGAGTAGAGGTACTAGATACTTGTTGAGGAGAATGCCTATGAAGGAGAAAGGGGAGAGAGGCCAGAGAAAGGATGTGGAGAGCCTTTGGTTGGTAAAAGGAAAGGAGGGAAAAGGATGATTGGTTGAAAGTATCTTGAACTGCAGTGCTGTTCTAAGCAAGTTTTGGCCAGGCCTATGGGGACTTCTTACACCAGAGTTACCTTGTTAGAGGAATGGGCCAGTATTACTAACCACATTGTGCTGAATATTTGGCGAACGGTAAGTGAAAGGTCGTTACTGAAAGGTAAGCTTGCATTTTGCAAGAACATGATAGTAGATCTAGAAGGGTAGCAGCTGGGGCCATAGCCAACTATGCACAGATTGCTTTCTTACCTTTGTCAAACAAATTGAATGAGTGTATGTTGGGGAGGCGGGGAGGGAGCTCTGTTTCTAGGCTCTGTACTGTTGGTTCAATTGTGTGTCCTCTGCCAGTGCCACACAGCTCTGATTGCTGGTACTTTTTATAATTCTTGGAGTCAGGTACTGTAAACCCTCCAACTTGTTCTTTTTCAGGGTTGTTTTACATATTCTAGGTCCTTTATATTCCCGTGTGAATTTAAGCATAAACTTGTCAGTTTGTATAAAATTTTTTTCCTGAAAATTCTGATTAGAATTCTATAGCTCAGAATTGACAACAGTATTGATTCCTCCTGTGGCTCCATAGTGAACATGGTCTGTATCTCTTAATTCTTGGCATTATTTTGTAGTTTTCAGTGTAGAGGTTTTACATGTTTTCTATTAAATTTATATTGAAAGTAGCATATTTTTGACTATTTAATTTTTAAAAATTTTATAGTTGTTTGATATTAATGTATCAAACAACTATAATATATTAATATATGAAAGTACAGTTATTTTTTTCTGTTTGCTTTGTGGCCTTCAGATTCTCCAGACTTCACTTACCAGTTCTATTAGTTTTATAGAATCCATAGAAATTTCTATGTAAGCAATCATATTATTTGTGAATAGAAATAGTGTACTTCTTTTCTGATATGTAACCCTCTCATTTCTTTTTTTCATTCTATTACCCTGGCTAGGACTTCCAGTACAGTGTTAGAAAGGATTGCTAAGAGCAGACATCCTAGCTTTGATCCAATCTTCAGTGGAAAAGCATCAATTAAGTTTGATGATACCATTAAGTATGACAACGACAGGGTTTTTGTAGGTGCCTTTTATCAGAGAAGGCAATGGCACCCCACTCCAGTACTCTTGCCTGGAGAATCCCATGGACAAAGGAGCCTGGTGGGCTGCAGTCCATGGGGTCGCTAAGAGTCGGACACGACTGAGCGACTTCACTTTCACTTTATCAGACTGCGGGAAGTTCTTATCCAGTCCAAACTTGCTGAGAGTTTTTATCTTGATTTAGAGTTGCATTTTGTTGGATGCTGTTTGTTGAACTGATGATTTTTCTCCTTTCTTTTATTAATCTGATGCATTGCACTGATTGATTTCCAAACATTAAATCAACCTTATTAGAATAAGTCTTTGGTTGATCATTTTCATTTTTCGGTATTGTTAGATTTGATTTGTTAGTATTTTATTAAAGGTTGTTGCAAGCCCTCTTCAGAGGGTTAATAATTTACTTTTTTTTGAAATGCCTTTGTCAGATTTTCATGTGTGTGTTATGCTGGCCTATTAAAGCCTTTCTTCCTCTGTTTTCTGAAAGAATTTGTTTAAGATTGGTCCTTTCTTTTTTTCATGTTTGATAAATTTCACCAATGAAACCATAAATGTGCCTAGAGTTTTCTTTGTGGATTGAGTTACTTTAAGAGATGTAACTTCTTTAATAGAAACTGAGATTTTCAGTTGTGTCCTTTTCATCTAAGTTATTTAATTTATTGGCATAAAGTTGATCATAATATGTCTTTGTTGTCCTCTTAATGTTTTTAGACTCTGTGGTGATATTATGAGTGGTTTTTTTTTTTTTTTTTTTTAATTTATCTTCCTTGAAATCCAGAAGGGCTTCTTGAATCTGTGGCTTGATATCTATCATCAGTTTTGGAATATCGTCAGTCATCATTTCTTTAAAAAGTTCTTCTGGCCTATTTTCTTTCTTTTCCTATTGGAACACCAATTACCTACATGTTAGATTGTCTCAGTGTCTCCTCTTTGTCTCTTAATCTTTGTTTCCTATTTTTCATTCCTTGTGTTTAATTTGGATATTTTCTTTGACCTTCTTTGTAATTCACTGAATCTGTGTCTATCTGCTCTTACACCCATTGAATAAATTCCTGATTTCTGTTATGTATTTATCATTACTAGAATTTCCTTTTTTTTTTTTTTTAGTGTTTCCAGTTTTCTGTCAGAACTTTTAATCTTCTGTTTCCTTGAAAATAATAAGGAAAGTTCTTTTATAGTCTGTGTCTGATAATTCCAGTATCTGGAATAAATCAGGATAAGTATTCCTTATTTCTAATATATATTTTTTCTATAAGTTCTATTTCTGTTGTCTCATATACCTAGTTATTTGTGATTATAGGAATAATTTGAAGACTTTTTAAAAAAATGATATCTTCTTTCAGAGAGTATTTGCTTTTACTATTTTCTGGTCCAGCAATCAGTATAAGATTTCTTCAGTCCAATTTTAGGAGTGGAGATGTTTCAAAGTTGAATTGCAGCCCTTACAGAGCCCGTCTATTGATTTGACCTTATTCCTAGGGCACAGCCCCTAAGGGTCCTAACCTAAAGTGAGGAGGTTCACGTGGCCTTCCTCTGTGGCTGGTTCCAGACTCCAGTTCCTATCCTCCTAGCACCATGAGGGTATCAGAAGAACTGCTTATTTTTCTCAATAACTCTGTCAGGAATCATTAAACTCATTCAAGAGAAAGTAACTGGGCCATCAAATTTCCCCAGATCTTGACCTGGTAGTTCTTTTACTATCTTCTTATCTCTCAAGTAGTTTCAAGCGTATATCTTTAATATTAATATTTTGTCCAACTTTCTAATTGCCCTCAGCAAGGAGGTAGATCCAGATTACCTAATACCACTTTACCAGAAGAGATTGGCCAGTCTAATCTCTCTCTCTCTCTTTTTTTTGTTCCTTTATCAACAAAAAGGAACTTAGTATAAAGTCTATTTCTGGCACTAATAAAAAGTAAAAATTAAAGTGTTTTTCCATCTTGAACATGAGTTACACAAAATGCACCATTTCCAAATTTTAACTTTAGAAGTGAGTTCTTTAAGCTCACAATTAAACTCTTTGCTGTGAAACTGCATGCAGCTGCATTTAAAGACACATCAGAATAAAAAAAGAGAGCTGTGAACAATCCGGGTTATTTTTAACTAACAAAGGCAAGTGTTCAAAAGCATAGATACAAAGGCTTACATAAGTGAAGACAGTGCATCCATGGAGTTTTCTGAAGAATGAGAAAAAGCAATGACAAACCTGTCAAATGGCTCCCAATTTACTGCTTGGGGACTTACAGGATGCTATTTGAAGTTATACAACTTGTAAAAACTACATCATAAATCAAAATTCCCCAATGGCACTTTACTTTGAAGCATTCTTGCTTAAGGGAGGGCAGGTGAGTTTGAAGCATTTATTTATACTTCCACTTCTATTTTAACTTTTTGGTAACTGTAGCATCTTTGTTAAACACAAATGGGGCCCTGACAGGCATCACTGACAAAAAGCCTCTGCTGGAGGATAGACACTGTGTCTTACTCACCTTTCTACTTCTAGTTCTTGGTATAATAAGTCTATTAAGATAAAATATTAGCTATCTAGATTGCTTAAGAAGTAAATCATTTAGATAAATCCCCTTTACAGATAATTAAGAGTTAAAATTTTATATATTTTAGAGGAAGTATTAGTATTACTATCATTTCTACCCTATCCTCCCACCAGCCATCTGTTGTTTTTGTGCCAGGTACTATCCTAAGTAGTTTACATTCTTCATCTCATTTAATCCTCCTAACAATAGGATGAAGCAGGAACTGGCATTATATCCATTTTTCAGAGGAAGGAGCCAAGGTTCAGAGAAATTATGACTTGCCCATGTCTCATAGCAATAAGGAATACAACTTAGATTTGAATCTAGGTCTGTCTGACTCCAAAGCTCATGTCCTTAAGAAATACAGAGCATTGCTGTGCCTAGCTTTGTACTCGTGATATACTATGTGTATTCCTCTGCAGCATGCTTTTTTCAACAGTGTATTTGTGAATTTTATCTATGACAGCTCTGGCTCGTTCATTCTCACTTCCAGAGTATTATGCCAGATTATTAATAGATTATGACTAATTTATTTATTTTCTTGTTGATGACGCTATTAACAGACTGAACCATATGAAATTTCTCTTTTTCCAGGAAAAGGTGATTAACTTTCTTTTTTTATATATATTTCTTTTTCTTTTAATATAAATTTATTTATTTTAATTGGAGGCTAATTACTTTACAATATTTACAATATTGTATTGGTTTTTCCATACATCAATATGAATCTGCCACAGACGTGCACGTGTTCCCCATCCTGAACCCCCTCCCACCTTCCTCCCCATACCATCCCTCTGGGTCATCCCAGTGCACCAGCCCCAAGCATCCTGTATCATGCATCGAACCTGGACTGGTAATTCATTTCACATATGATATTATACATGTTTCAATGCTTTTCTCCCAAATCATCCCACCCTCACCCTCTCCCACAGAGTCCAAAAGACTGTTCTATACATCTGTGTCTCCTTTGCTGTCTCGCATACGGGGTTATCATTACCATCTTTCTAAATTCCATATATATGCATTAGTATACTGTATTGGTGTTTTCCTTTCTGGCTTACTTCACTCTGTATAATAGGCTCCAGTTTCATCCACCTCATTAGAACTGATTCAAATGTATTCTTTTTAACGGCTGAGTAATACTCCATTGTGTATATGTACCACAGCTTTCTTATCCATTCTTCTGCTGATGGACATCTAGGTTGCTTCCATGTCCTGGCTATTATAAACAGTGCTGTGATGAACATTGGGGTACACATGTCTCTCTTAATTCTGGTTTCCTCAGTGTGTGTGCCCAGCAGTGGGATTGCTGGTTCATAAGGCAGTTCTATTTGCAGTTTTTTAAGGAATCTCCACACTGTTCTCCATAGTGGCTGTACTAGTTTGCATTCCCACCAACAGTGTAAGAGGGTTCCTCTTTCTCCACACCTTCTCCAGCATTTATTGCTTGTAGACTTTTGGATAGCAGCCATTCTGACTGGCCTGAAATGGTACCTCATTGTGGTTTTGATTTGCATTTCTCTGATAATGAGTGATGTTGAGCATCTTTTCATGTGTTTGTTAGCCATCTGTATGTCTTCTTTGGAGAAATGTCTGTTTAGTTCTTTGGCCCACTTTTTGATTGGGTCGTTTATTTTTCTGGAATTGAGCTGCAGGAGTTGCTTGTATATTTTTGAGATTAATTCCTTGTCAGTGGCTTCATTTGCTGTTACTTTCTCCCATTCTGAAGGCTGTCTTTTCACCTTGCATATAGTTTCCTTTGTTGTACAGAAGCGTTTAATTTTAATTAGGTCCCATTTGTTTATTTTTGCTTTGATTTACAATATTCTGGGAGGTGGGTCATAGAGGATCCTGCTGTGATTTATGTTGGAGAGTGTTTTGCCTATGTTCTCCTCTAGGAGTTTTATAGTTTCTGGTCTTACATTTAGATCTTTAATCCATTTTGAGTTTATTTTTGTGTGTGGTGTTAGAAAGTGTTCCAGTTTCATTCTTTTACAGGTGGTTGACCGGTTTTCCCAGCACCACTTGTTAAAGAGATTTTCTTTTATCTATTGTATATTCTTGCCTCCTTTGTCAAAGATAAGGCATCCCTAGGTGCATGGATTTATCTCTGGGCTTTCTGTTTTGTTCCATTGATCTATATGTCTGTCTTTGTGCCAGTACCATACTGTCTTGATGACTGTGGCTTTGTGGTAGAGCCTGAAGTCAGGCAGGTTGATTCCTCCAGTTCCATTCTTCTTTCTCAAGATTGCTTTGGCTATTCGAGGTTTTTTTGTATTTCCATACAAATTGTGAAATTATTTGTTCTAGCTCTGTAAAAAATACCATTGGTAGCTTGATAGGGATTGCATTGAATCTATAGATTGCTTTGGGTAGTATACTCATTTTCACTATATTGATTCTTCTGATCCATGAACATGGTATATTTCTCCATCTATTAGTGTCCTCTTTGATTTCTTTCACCAGTGTTGATAGTTTTCTATACATAGGTCTTTTGTTTCTTTAGGTAGATATATTCCTAAGTATTTTATTCTTTTCATTGCAATGGTTAATGGAATTGTTTCCTTAATTTCTTTTTCTACTTTCTCATTATTAGTGTATAGGAATGCAAGGGATTTCTGTGTGTTGATTTTATATCCTGCAACTTTACTATATTCATTTGATTGTTTCTAACATGCTAAAATGAGTGCATGAACAGTGTGATTCATGGAAAAATTACCCTTCCTGCTATGACTTAGATGTTTCATGGACAGGGACAAGGTATGCAGCAACAAGGAGGCTTTTCAGAGAAGACATGGGAATAGAAATGCCCTCCTGGGAACTAGAGGGAGGTGACTGAATAGAGGGAGAAGCTGGGGTCGCTCAGCTCACTGCTGTGAGAACCCTGACAGCAAGGGCATCACAGAATGAACTTGGAGCCTGGAATTGCTGGTGGAGGTGGTCAGCTCTGGTTGGTAGATTGGACGAGGAGCTGGAGTCCCAGAACCAGGAGTGAAAGGCATGTTGATGATTTCCTGGTAAAGCCCAGAAGACAATAGACAGATTGGTCTAAGAAGGCTCATAAAGCAATTTTGATGTCAAAGGGACGGGCGCAGACAGGGAAATACTCTTTTTTTCCAGAAACACGAGCAGTCTTTCTGGAAGTCTAGTGTGGGGTAAAAAGCCCTGGGCAAAATGAGTAAAGGGGCTCAACTGTGATAACAGATGGATACTATATTTTTGGTGGTAAACATGCTATAGTGGATATAGAAGTCTAAATACAGTATTGAACACATGAAATTTATATAATGTTACAAGTCAGTGTTCAGTTCAATCGCTCAGTTGTGTCTGACTCTTTGTGACCCCATGGACCACAGCATGCCAGGCCTCCCTGTCCATCACCAACTCCTGAAGTTCACGCAAACTTATCTCCACTGAGTCGGTGATGCCATCCAATCATCTTATCCTCTGTCGTCCCCTTCTCCTCCTGTCCTCAATCTTTCCCCGCATCAGGGTCTTTTCAGATGAGTCAGTTCTTTGCATCAGGTGGCCGAAGTGTTGGAGTTTCAGCTTCAACATCAGTCCCTCCAATGAACACTCAGGACTGATCTCCTTTAGGATGGACTGGTTAGATCTCCTTGCAGTCCAAGGGACTTTTCAAGAGTCTTCTCCAGCACCACCATGGTAAAATAAAAAACCCTTAGGATAAGCAGCACCCCCTACCCCTTTCCCCCTTCTACCCCCAAGGGCTAAAAACTAGGAAAGCGATTTACAGGGTGGGCTAAACAAGACAGTTTAGTCCGTGTCAATCACTTGAGTTACTAAGGTTGGCCTTACACTAAAGATTCCAACCAACAGCAATCATGTTATGTTACAGGGAAAGGGGATGAGTTAAGGGTTCAACTATGAAGGAAGAGAGTAAAACATCAGGAGCACAAGGGAGCAGGTGTTCAGGTTAAATTACCTCATCTCATTTTTTATAGAGGTGAGAGGAGAAGGACTTCTGAATAACAGCTAAAAGTAAAGCAAAGCAAATGGTAAACCATGACCAAAGGGCAAGAGTTCGAGAGAGAGAGAGGGGAAGCTATGGGACCTAGCTTTTATCACATGGGAAAAAAAAGCATTCAAGATAATCATAGGGCTTCCCTGGTAGTGGTAAAGAATCCATGTGCCAGGAAGGAGACACTGGTTTGATCTCTGGTCCAGAAGATCCCACATGCCATGGAATAACTAAGCCCATGCGCCACAGCTACTGAGCCTGTGTGCTGGAGTCTGGGAGACTAAAAGCCGCACGCCCTAGAGTGGCTCTGCCTTAAGAGAAACCACTGCAACGAGAAGTCCATGCACCACAACTAGAGTGGCCCCCTCTCACTGCAATTAGAGAAAACCTATTGCAGCAACAAAAACCTAGCACAGTCAAAAATAGCTAACTATATAAATTTTAAAAGTTAAAAAAAAAAGATAATCATAATTCTGTCTTAAGAAGGGAATATTTAATATTTAATGCTTTTTTAATAGTTGAAACATATATTCAGATTCTTAAAAATCTTATAGGCATAATCCCAATTATGCAAATATAAACAGAACATTTGGATGAAATTTGTCAAAATATCCCTAGATCATAAAATTATTATTATTTTCTACAGATAATATGCATTTTCTACATAAAAATTTTTTTAAAATTTACCAAAGACCACACTGGGTTGAATAACTAGCTAGGGCCAGCCTAGGGTAGGAGAGAAGGAAAGAAGTACATACACCTACATGCATACACGCACACACACATACGTATGTGTGTGTATGTGCAGAGAGTGTTTTACATTGTTCCCTCCCACAGTAAATTTTTCCTGTCTCACTCACAAGGTCCTTTTCATCTCATCCCGTCCCACACATTCCTTCCTAATAACTACCTCAGTCCTACCTCTGTTCACTGAGCTGGCAACTGCAGCTCCCTAATGTCACTGTGTCCCCTCCAT
The DNA here is from genome assembly GCF_023091745.1 of Budorcas taxicolor. Lineage (NCBI taxonomy): Eukaryota > Metazoa > Chordata > Mammalia > Artiodactyla > Bovidae > Budorcas > Budorcas taxicolor. The sequence goes on from NC_068918.1 coordinate 31,765,545, forward strand.
AATACTTTACCTTCAGTGTCACCAAAAAATTCACCAGTCTTCTGTTCCCCAACATTATATGCTGACAGTAAGCTAACAAGCTAATCACCAAAAAAAGTTTATCACTAATAATTTGTCTTATAACCTATAGATGAGCTTCAATTGGTAGAGAGTCTGCCTGCAAAGCAGGAGACCTGGGTTCAATCCCTGGGTTGAGAAGATTCCCTGGAGAAGGAAGTGGCAACCCACTCCAGTGTTCTTGCCTGTAAAATATCATGGATGTAGGAGCCTGGCAGGCTATAGTCCACGGGATCACAAAGAGTCTGACATGACTGAGCGACTGACACACACGTAGAATCTTTAAAAGTTTGGATGCTTCTTAATTCATACCCAAGAGCTGATATTGTGGATTTATTTTTATGGTTTGAGATGTTTTAGTTATTTTGTGATTTCAGTTCTGAGAGAGAACCAGTAAGTGGTATCTCAACAAACACAGCTGCAGAATAAGAAACATCGTGCCTAGTCTAACTGTGGCCAGCTGAGCTCTTCCAGCCCTCATATTACATGTAATCTGACCCTGAAGAACCCTATTTTTCTTTGGTAAAACTCACATTATTATATGTGTGGCTTTTTGAGATCCTTGGATAAATTGCGCCAGGTATCCCATTATCCAGTTATAAGGTATAGACTTTCTAGAAGTAGAGTAAAATTTAGGAAACATGAAATAGGATATGAAACAGAGCATTTTGGGGTTGATTTGAAGTTAAAATACTTCATTCAGTTCCTTGGAAAGCTGATTGAAGGGAGAAAATATATATTATGCATGTAAATTTATTTAATATATTCTAGCATGAGCTACGTTTTAGACATATTTTATGTGCTTCTGTGTAATTCATCAACAAGATTTATTAGACCTCTAACATCAGTATTTGATTCAGCCTTATATTTGCAGCAGGAAATGATTTGTCTTCTCAAAGAAAATGTGCAATCTCTGGGGTTCTTTCAACTATGCTCCATTTTCATACCTAAAAATAATGCTGTCAAAGTGAATTTTTTATCAACAGTACAAACTGTCTGAAGGTTATATACAGCTTTAATTTGGTGTTTGTTAGCTAAGCAAAAATGTAAAAGTACTAAATTCACTATATGTCTTTCCTGGAATCCTGCTGACCCCCACAGAGAGAGAAATTGTTTAAAACAATATGGAATAGAAAATTTTACTGCTATGGTATTGTAGAAAAAGCTACCCTAGTTAATTAAAGGCCAAAATATAGAGTAAGTGATATCTAAGTAATAATACTTCTAAGTGAAGTATTTTCAACCACCCAGTTTAAATGTTTTACCACTTTTTCAACATACCAATAAACATTAATTAACACTTATGTGACAGGCATTTCATACACAGGCAAAGCACTTCGTGTAAATATTCAACAAATATTTGTGTAGCTCCATAGTGTAAGAATAGTAACACCTCATGATGAAAAGACCCATTCATTCAGTATCTTCTAATGTTCCCAGGTCCTTGGTGGTATCAGTTTTTGCCAAGCTCTGAGGTATCACAAATCTGCCTTTCATTGAGATGATATATTCAGATAGACCTTGTATCTCCTTTAGCTGAAGAAACGAATATTGGCATGTCACCTCTTTCAACAATTACTTTGGCATGTACATGGATAGAATATATTTCTTTTTTAACTGCTTTGTCTTCGTTGTCAGGGATGCTTGCTTGAAGCCAGAAGTTAGAAGTTGTTAGCTGAGTTGAATTTAAACTGAATTTCCTGCCAGTGGACAGTAGACAGTAAAGGGTATAAAAAGGCTTTGTCTTATGCTGATGGGCAATGAGAATTTAAAAATGACTCTGAAGGGTCTCCTGACATCTCTGCCATTTAGTGTGTTTGTTAGCTAAGCTAAAATGTAAAAGTACTAAACTCACTATATGTCTTTCCTGGAATCCTGCTGACCCCCACAGAGAGAGAAATTGTTTAAAACAATATGGAATAGAAAATTTTACTGCTATGGTATTGTAGAACTTCTTATAGTCCCTTGCCATATGTGATGCCATTACTAGCCCCTGGGACATCAGAGAGAAACTTGAAATGGTTAAAGAAAGAAACTGCAGAGATACTGCTTTTTTATTTTGTCCAATTTTAACAAACTAAAATTAATTACAAAACTGAATGCTTACAAAATCTGAATATGAAATGTTACAATTCATAAAACCACTAACTGCTGACACTCATATGGAATTAGCTATCTGCAATACATTGTCTCAGTGCTGTATGTGTTTTACATCATTTCATCTTCACAATTGTTCTGTAGTGTGGGTGTTAGTATGGTCACAGCAAGTTAAATAATTGTCTTGAGGTCATCTAAGCAGTAATTGGCAAAGCTAGTAAATGCTTGAACTTGAATAGCCTGGCTCCAGAGCTCTTTGCTTTTCACCATTATTCCATTTCATTTTTATACAATGTGAGTATTTTCAACATCAGATGCCTGGAGGAGGTGAAGCAGCATCTCATTTAGCTGGACCTCGGGTAAACCCAGCTATATTGGAATTGGTGACTGTTGGTTGTATGCATTCATTACTGAGGTCCTGCTCTGGTCTGAGTGGGCTTGCTCACTAAACTGTTTCAGTTGCATTCAACTTAGCTGAGACTGTGGAGAACTCTTTAGGAATCTGTTCGGCCACAAAAAGCTTTGAAATAAGTAGTCCCAAATGGAACATAATTAACCTTGTGATTAACCAGTTCATCTGAAAAAAATTCACCCTAGGACCCATTAATTTCACTCTTATAGGTGCTCTCTTTCTTTGTCTTAAGGCTTTATTTCTTCGTGAGTCTCCTTTTTAAATGTAGCTACTTCTGAGAGAGGGCACAGCTTTGCCTTTATCAGCCTACACCTGATACTGTTCTCACTTTGGCAGGGTTATATGACAGGCAGCCGCATGGCATCAGGCAGAAGAGTGAAACAGAAAAGGTGCAGAGAAGCGTCAGAAACAAACTGTTACGTCACAGATCTTCCCATGCCTGGTCTGCCTCCATAATTCGATGAGTACAGTATTCAACCTAGGGGGGGAAAAAAAGGCTTTTGAAAACCTTTACAAAGAATGTCCTTTTTAACAGTGATCCCATCATTCTTCTGATTGCTTGAGCTTAAAATCTTCGATTCTAAGGTGTAGAGAGTTGTTTACTCCTTTCTTTCCACTCCCCAAACCTAGTCAGTTATCAAGTTGCATCACATTTCTCTTTGCATGGTCTCTTTTGTTTACCCCTTCCTTTGAATTCCAACGTTTAGCATTACAGCTCAGACCCTTGTCACTTGCCTGAATTACTAAGTGAAATGTTGCTCAGGGTGACCATGGATCATAAATTCCCCTGAGATGTGTAATTCCCAAATGAGGTTAGGCACCCCTGAATGGCCTCCTATTCACAAACATTGTTTCGTTCACTTCAACTGTAAATTCAGGGCCACTTCCTAGTGAAGGGCGCTTTCACGAAGGAAGAACAGGAAAATATGCTGAGTGGGGTCAGGGACCTAGGAGGCTAGGGGAGCAGCTGTAAGATTTAGAGAGCTCCACCCTCAGTACAGAAGAGAAAGGAAGAGAGCAGGAAGCTCGACAGCTTTTAAGGCTCTGGATCCTCTGAACCTTGTTGTTGCCCTTTTAATTCCCCCTTAAAAATACCTAGAAGAACCTGCATGCTTAATTTTGAAGATGAAAGAGAAAGGGGGCAAAAGCATGTTACTGATCAGTATTTAGAAGGTTGCCATTTAGGTAAATCCGTATGCATAATGTTTGTATATGCAAAAACCATTTCTGCAAGGAGACGCCAAGAGCTGGAAACGGCTCTGGGAGGAAAACCAAGGCTGAGAGGTAGGAAAGTAGGAAGACTCATTTTTTACTCTGTATTGAATGTTGTAACATGTTAACAAAACATACTTTCAAAATTAATAATAAAGTAGGGAGAATACAGTATAGAGGTACATGCTCCTCCTAAAGCTCTTCTGTGTGGAATGAGAGCTGCAGAATGAAAGATAAACTCCCTGGGGGACCCTGAAAAAAAAGAATGAGGTGTGTCGGAAATCTCTGATTCAAGATTAACCCCAAGCTGGGAGGTTAAGCGACAGAAGACCTGGCTCTTTACAAAAAATATCTAAAAATCTCCCTCCAGTTAATTTTGGAAATAGCAACCTGACCACAACTTTCCTGAAGCATACTATTCCTCACATCATGTTCCTGCTCAAACGCCTTCAGTGGTTTTGGAGCTTCCAAAGGTTTCAGTGGTGAGTGTGTCCCAAATACTATTGAGTTTTTTTTTCTCGTTTCCTTAGATGATTCTAATGTATAGGCAGAGCTGAGAATCATTGTCCTGATCTAAAAGTAACCTAAAAGTCGGAAGTCAGTAGGTGATGTCCAGGAGAACACCGTTTTAGGGCTTAGCATGTGGGAGGAGATGCAGGCCTTTCAAGTTCAGCCTCAGCCTTCCGCAGACCCACCTTGCAGTGGATTTGTGGGGAAAGTTCCTGTGGAGAAGCACATTGACAACTGATAGCATCCTTGTGAGACCCAGATTGGATTCTGAATACAAATTCCAAATAAAGTTAAGAAAAAGAGATATAGGTAGGTTCAGATATAGATAGATAAGAGATAGGTTCAGGCTTAAGTCTGGCACAAAAATGTACAAATGTACAAATCTAATGCATGGGTAGACGCATACCACTTTCTCGAACTGTTTTTAAAATCTCCCTGGACAGAAGATGAGTATACCAGGTTCAGAGTCCAATCAAAAGCTTGTGATGAGAGGGATGTCCATTCTCCAGAATCTACCTGATGGAACAACCATAGGAAATAGCCAAGAAGAGAGTTCGTGTCAGCTCTGCCACTGCCGGGTAATGTGGCGGTGGACGTCTCTCAGATTCCCTTGGCTCCAGTGTCCCCCTCTGTGCTGTGAGGGGAGTTCTGTGCACCTCAGCTCCCCAGGATTCTGTGAGGAGCGCTCTGCTGCCTCATTACTGGTTGTGACTGTAGGGTCTGTGCACATCACCAGGCTTTGCATTCCACCTCTGCCACTTCCCTGCTGAGTGTGTGACCTTGGCCAAGTTTATTGACCTCTCTAAGCTTCAGTTTCTTCATCTGTAAAAATGAGATATTAGTATTTATTTCATAGTGATGTTGTGAAGATTTAATGAGGAATGCACATAGAACACTTAACAGTGTCTGGTAATAAATAATGACTGTCATTATTCTAGATATAGAATCAGAAGGCACCATCGAGTAAGATAGAGACCAGCCAGGCCCATACTTCTGTTAGAGAGGAGGAAGATAGCTCAGAGAGTCCAAGTTGCTCAAGGTCATAAATTTCACCGGATGTGCTTAGGGATTGGGACATGAGGGTGAGTCCTAGCAGTACTGTTTAAGCACCAAGACTCCATCAGGGGTGCACACAGTAGTCAGTCTTTGAATGTGGCAGAATTAAGGAACATAGCAGGTACAGTCTGTACCAGGTTTAAAATAAGCAAAATCACTCAGTAGGAACAACAGGAAAAAAACTTGTTAAAGGTACTTTTTAAGTTGCCACTACTGTTGAATATCAACAGTTGCCAAAACTGTTGAATATCTTGAAGAGAAAGGATTAAAAAGGAAAATACATTTCAAATACAAAACGCATACTTTGTCACTTAAACTGAGATCAAGTTCCAGACACCTTAAATCTGACCCTCTTTTATGGGGCGTGTGAGACAATTGGCCTTAAATTAGAAGCTAGTAGTTGAGACTAGTTCCACCATGGAACTTCCTTGCTATCCACTCTGCAGAGGCAGATACATCTCACTGAAATCTTTCAAGCCAACTGGAGAGAACAGGGAACAAAGATTGGACCCTCCACCCTCCCCATTTGTCCATTGCCTGCTGTGTGGGACCTTAGCCAAGTCACCCAATTTGAACGAGGTGGGTAGTCTGCTAAGAAGAGAGCCTGCCGGTGACCAAGAGCATGGACACTGAGGTCGGAACCTCAGGTTGAATCCTGGCTCCATGTCTCACCAGCTTTGTAACCTTGGACATGTCCTTTAGCCTTGCTGTGCTATGGTTTCCTCATTTATGAAATGAGACTACTAATAACACCAAGTCACCAGCTTGCTTTGAGGAGTAAACAAGTGAATTCCAAGTGTGTGGCAAATAGCTAATACCCAGTACATTGTGGCTACTACTAAAACTTCTGTAATGACATGGAGGGAATTTTTTAGCAGCTAGAAGAGGGGTTCTTCTGGGACTGGCACCTGTATTGGGAAGATGACTTGGTGAACAAGCTCAGAGCAGGGGAGCTCACAGGACACAGGGTGAGAACTGTTGATATTTACTCTTGGAGGAGGAGAGTGTATATCTCCTTTGGGGAGAGAAGGCCTTTCTAGATCCAGAATCCTATATTCTAATTCTATCCAGGCTCTTCTGTTAACTAGATTTCTGAAATCCATTTTATATCTGAGACATGGGAGAACACTATGTTTTTGACCCCAGATATGGCTAATTTTCCAACAGAAGGACTTATTTTACCACCTGATTTGTTACAGGAGCCAAATTATTTAGCAACAAAATCAAAAGCAGTTTAAAAACTGTTGAACCAGTACATGTCACAGCCAACGTGTTACATAAAGTATGGTTATTTTCTTTATGCGTGTGTTCATTCACTCATTTACAAATATTTGCTGATCGCCCACCATGTGCTGGGCACTGTTTTGAGTCCTGGGGGGAAAGCAGTGAACAAAAAGTCCCTGTTTTTATAAATCTCACATCCTCCTGAGGAAGACAGATTTCTATGGTAATATAGGTAATGATTAGTGTGGCAAAGAAAAGGAGGATAAAGGGATAGAATGGATGTGGGGGCTAATGTTATTAAGTAGAATAGGTAGGGAAGATGTCTCTAAGGAGAGAGTGGAAACTTGGAGAGAGGGAATGAGCTATTCCAGTGATCTAGACAGTGGTGGCAGCAAGTGTGAGGTGCTGAGGTCATGCGTGAAGCAGAAAAGAAAACCAGTGTGTCAGGAGCAGAGTGAGCAAAGGGGAAGGTAGTCAAGAGGCAGTTGAAGCAGAGGGATGCACCTGATCACGTAGGCCCAAAAGCCACTGGCAGGAGCTCCAGCTTCTATTCTGTGGCCAGAAGACACTGGAGGGTCTTGAGCAAGGTAGTGATAGGATATGAACTGTGTTTTTAAAAGATTCTGGCCGCCATGTGGAGAACAGACTAGGAAAGATCAAGGGCAAAAGTAGAGAACTCAGGAGGCCACTGGTGCAGTCCAAGCAGGCATGTTGGTGGCTGGCAGGGAGCAGAGGACGGGCTGAGGAGCATTCCTTTTGGGATGTACTTTGAAGGGAGAACCAGCCATCTGCTATGAGAAGACGGTCTGGGGGATGCCATGTGTGTGGTGCCTGTTAGACCGACATCCACATGGTCACATTGAGATGGTGGTTGACTATGTCAGTCTTGAGTTGCAGATACAGTGAGAACCCTGACACTAAATAAGATCACATAAAAAATTAAGAGGAGGGGAACTTCCGAGGCTTAGATCACCTAGGGTTGGGAGAGAGAAGGAAGATCCTGCAGAGAGAAGGGAGTGGGAGCAACCAGTGAGGTGGCAGGAGAACAGGAGTGAGTTCTGCAGTCAAATGGAGGCCATGGTTCAGGACAGGCAGGGATCAACTGTGCTCAGCACTGGTGAGGAGGGTAAACCAAGCCTGAGTCCCTGTAACATTCAGCTCAACAAGCCCATTCCATGCGAGAGAGGCCTCCCTTCTACCCACTTCAGAGACCAGATTACAAAAGGTCACTGGGGCTCCCAGTGGGGAAACCTTTGGCTCACCATATCCGAGGAGCTTCTTTGGCTCCAGGCTTTTTCATAACAACTGTAATTGACGAGAAGATATGAGCTCACCCTGTGTGTTCAACTGTCTGCAGTTTACTAAAAGTTAATCCCCCCCAAAAAATTATCGCAACTACAAAAATCCGATATGTGGTGGGGTTCTGGTGTTAACTCTAATCCCTCCTCTCTGTGGAATTGTGAGGTTTTATCCAGGAGACTGACAGAAATACCCTGACCCTGCCTGGGTCCAGTTCTTGAGTGTGGACTGATCTTTTCTGTAATCATGTGCCAGTTTTCATCAGAATGGTCACAGCTGGCGGATGCATTCATGGCAGAGAATTCCCATTCTGTTTGCAAGAGTTCAAAACCCTCTCTTTATGTCCACCTTCCTCAGTTGCACTTATTCTTGTTCCTAATCTGCTGCTTCACAGACCCGTGTGGTGCCGGAACTTAAGGAGGTCTGCTTTCCTCTGCGTGCCCTTTGCGGGCTAGCCTGCCACCTCTCCTGAATGGCTGCTCTCTCCCTGCAGTGTGACAGTGGGAGGGCTGACAGGGCCCACCTGATTTCTGGCAGGGGAAGAGCAACTTCTAAAGCAAGTTGCTATAGTTACCAAGTCTTCCCCAGTGCGTGGCAGTTGCTGACTCTGTGCTCCTTTTTTTTTTTTGCATTGCTCTATCAGACCCTCTCCTTGGTACAGCAGCTTGGGGTTTTGTTAATAATCACCTCATGCCCACTTAACACGTGGGCCACGCACAGAGTGAGATGCACAGGGACTCTATTATGGGGAACACACAACTACACCCACATGCCCATACATGCATATTTCAAGTTTGACATGCCTTAAATCACAGATGTTTTCAACCAGAATTTCTTGCACTGAATCCATTTTGGAAGGCTTTCTACGATGATAGCATATTGTATATGGAATCATTTCGTACATTCCAGAGAAATGTTTGTTTCTGTGTTTCTGAACACAAATTATGTGCGTGGAAAGTTTCCCCAATTCTCTTCTCAGTAATTATCTATTTTCTATCTCTAGGAGAAAAAAAATAATAAAAGTTGATTGTAGATTAAATGATTCATTTGTGAGCATTTTTGAAAGTTAATGTTTCAAATCAGACCCATTGTTGAGCATTTTCCATTATTTGTGCATGATGGTAATTACTAGAAATGGTGACATTTGGAGCCTTAATTGAGCTCCTCTCTTATCTGGCACAAATGTTCTAAGTAGAAATTCAGAAAACTAATGTGGTGGGTGGTGAAGATTATATGACCATTATAGAGCCTTTCCCTTTACCCAATTCTCAAGGAAAACACAGACCCAGACCCTTAACTGGAAGTGGAGTGAGTGAGTCTCTCAAGACAGCCATGGTGCCAGGGCTGTGTGTGCTCCTGGATCGTCCCTCACGGGCTTCCCAGCCCCGTCCTCTCCTGTCCTTCCCAGGCTTCCTTGCCTGGCAGGGCGCATGGGCTGCTGAAAGTGCACAGGTGACCGGCCCACCCTCTGAGCTGACAGATTCTTGGCTTTGTGTTGTGCTCAGGTTGCACTGCTGAAGTGAGGCGTTGCTGGCAGCCCTGGCTCTGGCTCATCATTCATGTGTCCCCTCCTCCTGCAGCTTCCCTGATGGCTCAGCCAGTGAAGAATCCACCTGCAATGTGGGAGACCTGGGTTGGGAAGATCCCCTGGAAAAGGGAATGGCTACCCGCTCTAGTATTCTTGCCTGGAGAATTCCATGGACTGTATAGTCCATGGGGTTACAAAGAGTCAGACATGACTGAGCAACTTTCACTTTTCACTCCTCCTCTGGCAGATTGACTTAGAGCACTTTCTGTATCTGAAGGTGAAGCCTTTACCTTAGGTATGCCAGCTGGGCCACCCACAAGGAAGGTCAGCCTGGGGACTGCATAAACCACGACATGCTAAAGTGACTGGGAGGGGAAAAAAGGCAGCTGTGTCTCTCTTCCACAGGGGTGGGTATCTGCGTCTGGCAGGTGGGCTTCTGAGTCTGGCGACTGGGTTTCAGTGAGCTGTTTCTTACGGGAGGTGAAAAAACACAGGTGTGATGTTGAATTTCCAAGATAGGTTTCTCCAAAGACAAGCCTGGATAAGAGTGACCCTAGCAGGGGAGGGGAGGCGCCTGCAGTGGCTAGCACCCTGAAAGTCCAGGCTCCTCTGTCCATGGAATTCTTCAGGCAAGAATACTGGAGGGGTAGCCATTCCTTTCTCCAGGGGATCTTCCCAACCCAGAGATTGAACCTAGGTCTCCTGCATTACAGGCAAATTCTTTACTATCTGAGCCACTAGGGAAGCCTGAAGGTCTCAAGGGATGGAATAAATCCACGCAGCCTGTCACCCCTTCACCCAGCCCCTAGCCATCAGGAAGGCTGACCCTCTTTCCCTAGACTTGTACTCTGCAAACAGAATGGGGTCCCTCTGTCCCTCTCCCATCCAGGTTGCATGCCCTATTTTTACCAGCTCACTAGGCTACTTGAAGCTAGTTTCAGCCCCCAGGAAGGCCCCATGTGAGACCCAAATTTCAAAGCACTTCAGGCCCTCTGGAGGAAGAAAAGGAAAAGACTAAATCAGTCTCCTTAAACTCATTCCTGTCTCCTGCACCCAGGAAGACCATCAGTGTCTGCTCAGGGCCCCCCTCCCTGCTCTGCAGCCTGGAGCTCTCTTCAGGTGGCTGACTGCATCACGTGGTGGACTCACCTCCCTTATTTCTCTTCTCAGGGATGGCTGCCCTGTGTTGCCTGTTTTTCAGTGTCTGAAAACCATTGTTTCATATACCTTGCCTGTTTTAATAGGGCTTTAAAGCAGGGGGACAAATCAGGACCTCACTGTGGTCAGAAGCAAAATCGTCTTCATGAAACACGCTCTTTTCCATTGGATTCCGTGGCCGGACATTCTCTTGCTTTGACTCCTGCTCTCTAGGAGCTCCTCTTAAGTCTTCCCGGCAGGCTCGTGCTCCCCAGCCTGCCACTAACTGTTGGAGCTCCTCCCTCATTCACCACCCTCTTCTCTCCACTCTCTAACTGCTCCCTGGACAAGCTTGTCCAGGCCCAGGGATTTGGTAACCACTCATAGCACAAATGAGGTTCCTAGTCCAGAGCTCCTGTCACAAAAGCCCAGCTGCCTCTGACTACACAACCTGACTGCCCCCTCAAATTACATGTGTCTGAAATGTACTAATTTTTCTCAAACTTGATCCTCCTCTTATTGTATAACCAGTTATGAAGGCAAAACCCATATATCTTCCTTGACACTTGCTTCTCTCTCAGTTCAGTTCAGTTCAGTCGTTCAGTCGTGTCTGACTCTGCGCAGCATGCCAGTCCTCCCTGTCCGTCACAAACTCCCGGAGTTCACTCAAACTCACGTTCATCGAGTCAGTGATGCCATCCAGCACCTCATCCTGTCGTCCCCTTCTCCTCCTGCCCCCAATCCCTCCCAGCATCAGAGTCTTTTCCAATGAGTCAACTCTTCGCATGAGGTGTCCAAAGTACTGGAGCTTCAGCTTCAGCATCATTCCTTCCAAAGAAATCCCAGGGCTGATCTCCTTCAGAATGGACTGGTTGGATCTCCTTGCAGTCCAAGGGACTCTCAAGAGTCTTCTCCAACACCACAGTTCAAAAGCATCAATTGTTCGACGCTCAGCCTTCTTCACAGTCCAACTCTCACATCCATACATGACCACAGGAAAAACCATAGCCTTGACTAGACGGACCTTAGTCGGCAAAGTAATGTCTCTGCTTTTGAATATGCTATATAGGTTGGTCATAACTTTTCTTCCAAGGAGTAAGCATCTGTTAATTTCATGGCTGCAGTCACCATGTGCAGTGATTTTGGAGCCCCCCAAAATAAAGTCTGACATTGTTTCAAATCCACCAAGTCTTTGTTAATCCTCCTTCAGAAAGATCTCTAATACCTCTTCCCTCTTCCTCATCTGCACACTGTAGCCTAAAGTGTAACTCCTAACTGACCTTCACCATCTCTTCCTATTTTATTATCTGCTGCAGGCAATAGTGGTTTTTTTTTTAATAATGTAAATCTGTTGCAAATACTTTAAAGACTTCCATTGTTCTCCCCATCTGGCCCCTCTCTAGCTTTGGCTCACAGCGCACCTGTCAGTTTCCCCTCCCACTCTCACTGGCCTTCTTCCAGTCCTCAGAAGCCACACGCCCTCCCGCCACTGCTGTTGCCTGCCCAGAGCAGCCTTCGCTCACTTTGCCTGCTACTCCTCCAGAGTCAGGGCAGCCTGACTAGATCAGGGCCCCTGTTACATGCTCTCACGGTTCCATCTACCTCCTTTTCCTGGTACTTGGCACAACTATACTTTTATTGGTTAATTCTGTGATCAGTGTTGATCTTCTCCCTAGACTTGATAAGTTCCATGATGGTTTTTAACCGGCCCCCCACTACCGTGTTCCCAGCTCTAATGCTCAGGGTTTGGACTCCGGTGTATTCTGCAAGGCATGTGAGTGCAATGGTGAGCACCCAGGATGCAGGAAGAGCTGCCCAGCTTCCCCGCCTGGAGAGGGCCTCAGCGGGAAAGTCACAGACCAGGGGTAGAGGGACCACAGCTGTCCACCAAGAGGAAGGGTGGACAAGCACCCTGGGGAGTATCATGGTCTGGGCGCAGGTTGGAAAAGAATTTCCAGACATGAGACAGAATGAGAGGGAAATAACGTTTATTAGAATGGAAGTCGCTGTTAGCGGGCCAGCTCAATGGAGAACCAACATTGAACAGGAGTCCTTAGTCCACTTTTATAGCCAGGGTACAAAGAGTGGGATATGGGGTCTTGTGGGTCATTTGCTGTTTGGATGAGGCATGTATACTGGGCAGGGGGAAGAGTAAGGCAAATGCCTTCTCCCTGTGAGGTAGGAAGGGAGACAGGGTATACTGCTCAGGAGGACCTGAAATCCATTAATAGTTGTAACTTGGGGGAGGGAAAGACAATAAGAGTTAGGTTTTTCTGTTCCTGCATTCCAAGACTCTCCTGGGTTTTATCTGCCCTTTTGTCCTTGGATCACCACAGGGAGGCCAGGGCACCACAAAGTACTGTGCTTCAGACGGTGGTGGTATGTTTTTGCTATGTGACAGAACTCCTAAGCTTTCAAGGTGATACACTCAACTTTGTCTTCCCAATATTTTAATAAAACCTTTAGACAAAAAAGAAAAAGAGAGAAAGAAAAGGCCAGGCTCAACAGCTGGAGCCATCACCTCAAAGACTCACAGAGGAGGCTGCCACTGTGAGCTGAGGGCACGTGGCTGGCACAGAGGGCAACACTGACCAGCTGCAAGTGCCGAAAGCTGGGCCCTGGCTGCGATTCCTCCTGAGTGACAGCACCTTTCCAGCCCCACCCTCTCTCCTCTGCTCTGTCACTTGTCCTCTTGGGAGAGAAGCACCAAGCCAAGCACCCAGTCTGAACCGGCCCAGGCCTGAGACTGAGAAACCACACACAGGCCCTGGGTAACGGGGGGTCCATTGCAAGAAATGAGCCACACGGTTTGTGCAGAGCTAGGGTTTCTTTGCATTTTCTCCTTGATGCCACAACCCAGCAGGCTTTTGCTTAAGGAGAGCTGCAGGCCCTCTGAGTGAGGTAGGGTTGACCTCACTGCACAGGGTGCTTTCTAACAGCGGGCAGGCTCAGGGTGTTTCTGCCACAACAAAGAACACGACTGCCTCTTTAAAAAGGTGCTAGGCAAGGACCTTACACTTCAGAGAATATTTCAGCGCCCAGACACGTTAAATGTGGCTACAAGGGGGGAGAGAGGGGGTGTATGTTATAATGAAGGCCCCAGAGGGAGCATTATTAGCTGTGCTCTGACAGCAGATGGCATTTGTTCTTAAAGAACGCATCAATTCCTGATTCTGCCTTGGAATCTGAAAACCAGCACCACCACCGCCTCCCTCCAACCCCCCAGCTGTGAGGTTTTCAGGAATGGAGAAGACTGAGGTGGAAGTCTAGCGAGGAGAAGGAGCCCTTCTGGGGCAGCCATTCCCAGAGCCCAGTTGGCTGCCCTTCCTCCTCTGAACCTGGCAGAGGAAGCGCAGCCTCAGCCCCGAGGGGAGTGCCAGTCAGCCACAGCCCTCTTTCCCAGCCCTGGAGCCTGGCCTAATGCCAATGAAATTGCAAAGGCATTTGAAGCATACCTCCAGGGCCTGCAGCTCCTCACTTCTCTTTGGGAATTTTCGACATGGATGAGATGGTAACCCTGGGGCAGAGGTGTGTGTGTGTTTGTGTGTATGTTGTAATGTAACTATAGTTTGGGGGCATGGTGCCTGGTAGGGAGGACCTGGGAAGAACAGTTGAATGAATGTTATTACTACACATCCCTGTCCTCACTGGACAAAAAATTACAAAGGTTTGGGAATCAGACAGGTTGTGTAATCAAATATCATGTTTACTATTCGGCCAAATTACTTAAGCTCACGGAACCTGTTTCCACATCTACAAAGTGTGAATAAATGATATCTATCTCACGGAGCTTGTCTTAGGAGGTGGTCTGTGAAGCAGACATCTGTGTGCAGAAAGTTCCTGGGAGAATGCTTTCGTGGGCCAACACATGGAGGGGAAGGCAAGGAGCAAGGTGAGTAGGGTGAAAAATTAGGACCATCAGACCCAAGATCTCAGCTGATTTCACAGGGAGCACCAATGGTTAGCCTTTCAGAGCTGTACCATCTTGAGTCAAGAGGGCCAGGCCTTCATACCTCACCCAGATCCCTCATTAACCAGCCACAGGACACTACAGTAAGGAAAGTGACCCAATCTGCCTAGCCCTCGCTACCAGCTGAGGAGGACCTGAGCAGTGAACTGTAGCAACTACTAAAGGTGTAGACATAGCATCTATATAATAAGGTAAGAAACATTAATAAACAAAACCTAACAGGTTCATCTTTCCCCAGCCTCATCCTTGAAAAAAGTAGCCTTGTGTCATTAAAGTTCTGAGTTGTCCTCCTGAAATTCAAAACCCCACAGAGGAGAGAGAAAGCTTTTATGTTTCAAACTTGTTGAGTAATAAGATGACAGAGCATCTTTTGACTAATGAAGCAACTTCTGGCAAGCTCCTAGATAGCTTCTGTAGGGAACTGGTAGCCAGAAAGGAAAAAGTCTTGATTAGAAACTTGGAACTTTGAACCTTACTCCCCAACCTCCAAGAGGGAAGAGGAGCTGGAGTCAGTCATGTCCAACTCTTTTTGACAGTATGGACTGTAGCCCGCCAGGCTCCTCTGTCCATGGGATTTTCCAGGCAAGAAAACTGGAGTGGATTGCTGTGCCGTCCTCCAGGAAATCCTCCCAACCCAGAGATCAAACCCAATAATCTTTATAGTAAACTATATTAGTAAGTACAGTATTTTTCCTGAATTCTGAGTCATTCTAGCAAATTATCAAGCCTGGGATGAGAGTTGTGAAAAACTTTTGACTTCGTAGCCAAGTTGGACAGAAGCATGAGTATCCTGGGAACCCAAGTCTTGTGACTAGCATCTGAAGTGATGGCAGTTTCCAGGCCTAAATCCTTAAACCTGTGGAATTTGACCAACTCTGGGTAGTTAGTGTCAGAACTGGATTGTAGGACACCTAGAAGGTGTTAGGGAGTTGGAGAAGTAGTGTTGGAAAAGAGTCCATGTATTTGGTGTCAGAAGGAAAAAACCTCTCTCACATAAAACCCAGAACTAACATTCTATCAGCATGATGAAGGGGACAGAGTGGGATGGAGGCCAAGAGGACATGAAATTATGGTAAAGTAGGTGGGGATAGATAGACAGCGGTTAACTGGGGGAGACTTGATATATGCAGTAGAATTGAGGAACAGAGAAAAGAAAGTAGAGCAAATAGCAAATAGTCAACAACATGGATCTTGAGGGCATTATGCCAGTTAGTCAGAGAAAGACAAATACTGTCTGATCTCATTTGTATATGGAATCTAAAGAAAAATGAAGAGAGAACAGATTGGTGCTTGCCGGAGGCAGGTGAAATGAGTAAAGATGGTCAAAGGTACAAGCTTCCAGTATAAAATAAATCCTGGCGATACGGTGTATACTGTGGTGATTATAGAAAATAAATAAATAAGAGAGTGGGACTAGAACAGTAAAAAGGTTAAACTCACCAAAGGCAGAGATTAACAGATTACATTAAAAAACAAAATATGAAAAATATGTAGTCTACAAAATTTATGAAAAAAAAGTCAATAATTAAAGTAGATTAAAATATATACTGGGTAATTATCAATGAAAAGAAAACTGGAGTAGCAATATTAATATTTTACAAAATAAGGCAAAAAATACCACAGAGGACAGATGGTAGACATCATATATGCATAAAAGGAATAACAGAACACAAAAAAGATCTGTCCACTACAAGCATATATATGCCTAGTAAGAAAGTTTTAAAGAATGGCAGAAAAAAATAGATGATCCCACAAGATATTTTTTTAAAGTACAAACCTGACAGATCTTTGGCAAGACTGATCAAGAAAAAAAAAAGATGATATAAATTTTAAAATATAGGAATAAAAAGAGAAATAACTATAATGGAGAGGTTGGAAAAGCATGTGGACACATATCTACCACTAAATTTGAAGGTCTAGGTGAAAGAAATGAATTCACAGAAAAATATGAACCGTTAAAATGGGTGCAGGAAAAAATTGCTTGAACAACATCAATTCAGTTCAGTTCAGTCGCTCAGTCATGTCCGATTCTTTGCGACCCCATGAATTGCAGCACGCCAGGCCTCCCTGTCCATCGCCAACTCCCGGAGTCCATCCAAACCCATGTCCATTGAGTAGGTAATGCCATCCAACCATCTCATCCTCTGTCGTCCCCTTCTCCTCCTGCCCTCAATCTTTCCCAGCATCAGGGTCTTTTCCAATCAGTCAGCTCTTCGCATCAGGTGGCCAAAGTATTGGGGTTTCAGCTTCAACATCAATCCCTCCAATGAACACCCAGGACTGATCTCCTTTAGGATGGACTGGTTGGATCTCCTTGCAGTCCAAGGGACTCTCAAGAGTCTTCTCCAACACCACAGTTCAAAAGCATCAATTCTTTGGCACTCAGGTTTCTTCACAGTCCAACTCTCACATCCATACATGACCACTGGAAAAACTATAGCCTTAAATAGACGGACCTTTGTTGACAAAGTAATGTCTCAGGTATTAAACAAATTGAGAAGGTGGTCAATGGTCTACTTTCCTTCACCAAACTTTCAAGAAACAGATATTCCTATCTTATACAAATTGTACCAGAAAATAGGAAAAAATGAAAGCTGCCTCATTTGTTTTATGAATTTAGTCTTGATTGCAAAGACAGAAGACAAATAAAATTATAGACCCATTTCACTATGAACATAGATACATAAGCAGAGAATAAAATATTCATGGATACATCAGTTTATTTAAAAGAATTATACATCAAAATCAAGTGAGGTTTATCCTGGGAATAAAAGGATGGCTCAGCATCAGAAAACCAATCAATGTAATTCCCCACAGTCCACATATATAAAGGAAAATTATGTAATTATCTCAGTCTCTGCAGGAAAAAGCTTTGGAAAAGGATCAATACTTATTTATGATTAAAAACTCTTAATCAGACTAGAAAATGGAAGGAACATCCTTTAATTGATAAAGCTTACATAGCAAAATCTTAAAGCAAAGGCACACTTATGCATATTATGAAGAAACTCTAGACACAGTTCCTTTCAGATAGGGATCCGAACGATATCCCTTACATACTAACAAAGACAAAAATGAAGACCACTGCTACTGTTAGAACTAATACTCCTTAATACTACTTTACAGAGGACTAGCAGTCCTGGACCCACTCCAGTGTTCTTGCCTGGAGAATCCCAGGGACGGGGGAGCCTGGTGGGCTGCCGTCTATGGGGTCGCACAGAGTCGGACACGACTGAAGCGACTTAGCAGCAGCAGTCCTGGACAATACTGGGGAAAAATATGTATGTGTAAAGATTGAAAGGGAAGAGTTGAAACTTTCATTATTCTCTGTAAATATAATCATCTTTCTAGAAAAATAAATAGGAATTTACATTGTTAGCAGTACCAAAAATTTAGCAATATTAACCTGATAAAGATCAACCTGTAAAAACTAGTGGTATCTCTTACACCATATAATCAGAATTAAGATACCATTCATAATAGAAACAAAAAAGCCATAAAGTATACAGGAATTCTTTCTTGACCAAAGCTAGATGCTAACTCTATGGAGAAAATGTTGAAACTGTTAAAAACACCATAGAATTCGTCAATAAATAGAGACTACCCATACTCTTGAATAATGTGATATGGTATTATAAAGATGTCAGTTATTCTTCAAAGTAAGTTATAAATCAAATACAATTTCAATTAACATTCCAGCTGAATATTTTTTGAGGGATTTAGTTAACTTTAACATTTATATGAAGAAAAAATTCATGACTAATCAACCTTAAAAAAGAGAGTGAAGATAGGGAGGGGCTAATTCTACTAGACACCGTACTACCAAACCAAATAACTATTTTTTTAAGTTTAGATTTGGAATAAAAACAGACAAACAGATCAAAGGAACAGAATGGAGAACTCAGGGACAAATCCAGGTGCATGCGAAAACTGCAGGATAGAGGTAACAATCAGCAGGCAAAGGACAGACTGTTAAGTAAAAATGCGTTTGGAGATCTGGTTCATTTCCTAAAGAAAAATAAAACTGGATTCTACCCAATGCCATATCACTCACTGGTGGACTGGAGATAAACTAAAAATGAAAATATAAAAGATAAAATTATAAAGTGGATCCAAGTAGGAGCTATCTTCATGACCCAGGGAAGCTATCTTCATGACTTCATGAAGCAGAGAAAATCTTTTTAAGCACAACCTTAAAAGCACAGATCATGTTGCAAAAATAACAACAAATAAATGAATTGGATTAACCCAAAATTAAATGTTAATCTTCAGTGAAAAGATTAATGGAGAGGTGGTAGAAAGAGAGCAAACAGTTTAGAAGTCTAAACTAAATCTGGGATTGATCTTTAGCCCAATAGCTAAGATCTTCCCTAGTAGCTCAGCTGGTAAAGAACCTGCCTGCAATGCAAGAGACCCTGGTTTGATTCCTGGGTCAGGAAGATCCGCTGGAGAAGGGATCGACTACCCACTCCAGTATTCTTGGGCTACCCTGGTTGGCTCAGCTGGTAAAGAATCCTCCCACAATGCAGGAGACCTGGGTTTGATCCCTGGGTTGGGAAGATCTCCTGGAGAAGGGATTACTTTAACTAGCCTGGCAAAAATATGAAGTTGGATAATGCCAGATATTTGTAAAAATGCAGGAAACCTTACACACTGCTCAACAGAAGGAATGACTGGTTCATTTTTTCTGGAAAGAACAGAAAGAAGGTTTTCGGTCCTACTTAGAAAAATGCAGCATATGCATAGCCTATGACCCATCGACTCTCTCCTGGGTGGTTATCCCAAAGAAACTGTCACCAGATCCATGCGGAGATTGCTCATTACAGTATTGTTTGTGGGGCACTGGAAATGAACTTAGTGTCCCTCACAAGGACAGCAGAGGTAAAATGTGATGGGGGTACTGCCTGGGTTGCTTTGCGGCAGTTATACTCATCCAGGTTACTTCCAGAGAACAAACTGGATGGATATTCAAATCAGTGCGAACAAAGCAACAGAGAGTGTACTATGGAACACAATATCACTCACTTAAATAAAAGTCCAAGTATATGAAACAACATAAAATTTATAGAATGGAAAAACACATACATGGAAAATATTAGAATGTTTGCCTATGTGAACGTGATAGGAGGAAAAATGGGTGTGGGTTATAAGGAAAGAGGAATAAATGCTTAAAATCAAATTAGCAAATAAGGAAATAGTATGTGGAACTCATAACCACTTGGGTAGAGGTTATTTTAATAGGCATTGCTAGAGACGTTTCTGCTTATTCATGACAATTTCGATTAATCTGCTTTGTGCAAAGATAAAAGGAAAAAATCACTATCACTTCCAATTGTTCCCATGATGCCTCAAGATATCTCATATAATGAAGCTTAAAGGGTAATTCTAAAAGCAAAATTATATGTTAATCAATTTAATTGAGATATAATTCTAAAAAAAAAAATCCAGTATCTAAGAGGGAAACAAAGAAAAATCACCGAGACAAATGATGATAAGACAGCCCATCCCGGTATGATGAAACATTTAAAATAATTACTGTCATCTGTAGTTTTTCCCTTATATCCTTTATACAGTTCATGCTAAAATGTAAACTCATTTGCTCTCCTTTAGTCCTCTGCAGAAGGTGCTCAGCATTTATATGAACACCAACATGTTTGACTTCTGTTTTAATCACCTTCTGTTTTAGTCTTGCTCTCTCAAGACTCCTGTCTGGGACAAAGCCCTGGCCTCCTGGGAAGGCAGATCAGCCTCTACCCCCACCCGCCTGCACTGACTGCTGGTTTCTTGAAGGCTTTTTTTGTCTCCACAGATCCATTAATAAAATGCAAATTGCTTTTTGAAGGGAATTCTTAGTTGAAGCAGACTGGCCAATCATCTCTCATCTCATGTGTGTGCAGATTAGCTGGAAGGGAGCCAGCAGCTGGACAAACGGGGAGAGGAAGGGGGAGGATTAGGATGGAAGAAGGAAAACACATGTTTGCTTCCTTACAAGTTTTGCAGAGGCTGGTCATCTCCCACTAAGCTTCAGTGGCATTTAGCCAAGTACATTGTCCACTATGCTGACTTGACGGCTTAGCTGGGTCCAAATGAGGTTGATGCTCCTCTTCTCACAGATTCCTTGGGACCTTGCTTCACGTCTTTCTTCCCTGAAGTGGGAGCTCACTCAAGTCACACTAAAGTTTGATGGTGCTGAGGGGGACTCATGGGAACTATGGATTGGATTGGGATGTTATTCATGCATCTGGCATTCCGGCTTGCTTCTCTGCAAGGGCTCAGCCCTGAGGAGAGATTTCAATTTGAGATGGACTGCTACCCAGCCCCTTTTTTCACCTTCTCTGCACATGTATTTACTAGCATCTGGTCCTCCTTTCCAGACTCTTCTCTCACTTTCCTGATTTTGCAACAATAAAATACATGACTCCCCTTTCTCTCACTCTCTTGTTGTCTGCATCCACAAGAACTGGGGAGACCCTCCCAAGGCTTTCTCAGGGATATGTGTGTGAAAAAAACAACTTGTGCTGATGTTTTTGCAGATTATTAACGCAATGTTTTATTTCACAGAGAATATTTTTTTACTTTGTATATACACATGTCAGAGAAAGCAACAGCACCCCACTCCAGTACTCTTGCTTGGAAAATCCCATGGATGGAGAAGCCTAGTGGCTATAGTCCATGGGGTCGCAAAGAGTCGGACACGACTGAGTGGCTTCACTTTCATTTTTCACTTTCATGCACTGGAGAAGGAAATGGCAACCCATTCCAGTGCTCCTGCCTGGAGAATCCCAGGGATGGGGGAGTCTGGTGGGCTGTCGTCTATGGGGTCGCACAGAGTCAGACACGACTGAGGCGACTTAGCAGCAGCAGCAGCATACACATGTAGGAAAAATTCGACTTTCAGAATTCATCAGTTTTGAGCATGAGCTCACTTTGCAGAGATGTGCTGGGTGGGGGTGGGTGTGGGGCTGGCTCTTGCCAGTTGCACATTTCTCTCCAACTCCATGCTCAGTAACATCACAGCCACTTGAAACTGGCCACAGCAGAAGTATTTACACCTCATATATTGGCAAACACTACATATCAGGGCTTCCTAGTTTGCAGGGCTCCAAAAGTTACTTAACAGGGACTTGGAGAGACAAGATAGAAACCATGAAAAAGAGACTCTCATTTGGGGAGAATATGTCTCAAACTCTCACATTTTCACTGGGTGAGTCTTAATTGAGAAGAGAGATTTTCTGTTGGTGAGTGTGGCTGGCAGGTTATTCTAATGATTGGAGAAACTGGAGTCTGAAGCATAGACTAACCAAGCCCAATTCAAAGGACATCTGAGGATGAATTAGGTGAAATAAGTAAACACATTTAAAAACTGAAAGATGTGTTTAGCGAGCATAGAAGTTATTTTGAAAATTTTATAGGATAGGTTCTTTTATATTACAATAATTTACAATTGATTTTAGTATTTTGGCAAATGTGTAACATTTTTATTTGAAGAAGTACAAATTTTTATTTGTACAGGTGACTGTACATGAACCTCTGAACCCACTTAGTTCTTCCATTTCTGAAGCTGACTGTCCAACCTGCAAGGCCCTGTTTTACTAGGTGTGAGAAAAAGTCCCAACTGGTGCCACAAACCCTCAAAGCTCCAGGGCCATGTACCAGGGTGTTCTGGGCACTATTTCTTCCTCCTGTGGGGAAGCCCCAGTTCCTGAGCTTTTTGGAGGATCTGGGCTCCTAGTGGCAGCAGTAGCCAAGGGTAGTTTGAGCACACTCTACCTTCTGTTTGAAAGGTCGGGAAGGCACAGTTCAGACACATGTGGGGAGAATGGGTGTGCAGCCATTTCCAGTCATTCTCTGGCTTGGAGGTAACTCTTTAGCACAGACCCAGTTAATTGTTGCAAAGTGGTAATGACCCACCGGGCAATGCCTCAAAGAGAGCTCTTTCTATTCATTTTTTAAAAACCGAACTGTTCCAATATAATTTTTGATGTTATGCTTGATTCAAAAAATTCACTTATAATGTCTTGTAAGTATGTGTTATTAGGTACCCAGAACCATGTAGTATTGGAATTGCAAGTCCCCGTTTGCCCCACCCAGAAGAGTGCCTAGGAGGGGAACGCACTCGCCCAGGCCACAGCTAATCAATAGTCAGGTGACAAAAGAGCCCAGAAGCTGAAGACTCCTTTACTCCTCTCATCCTACATAACTTCCATTAATGTACAGTCATCCCTTGATATCTGCTGCTGGTTGGCCCTAGGACCCCGAGCAGACACTGCAGATGGTCCAGGCTCTCATAGTCTGTCCTCTGTGGGATGCAGAACCTGCAGATATGGAGGGCTGACTCTGTATGAAATGGGCACAATGATTTTGAGAATAGGGAACCAGTACTGAAAGGTATTTTTAACCCTATTTACTAGTTATTTGTGTAAAATGGACACATTGGGCAGAAACATTAGACACTGAATTTTCTAAGCATCTAGCACAAGTAAAAGGCTAGAGTAATATTTACAAAGCGTGTGATAAAGGAAATGCTTGCACTCAAACAGGGATTCTGGTTGATCAACAGGTGGCAGTATTTCCCTGCCTAATACTGTTCGTGCACCTCTGGGTTAAATGCTGATAAAGAGCTTTAGAAATGCCAGCATGCTGAAAGGATGAGCTAATACCTGACAGTGCCCTGGGGGTGCCCCTGCACCTACCTGGCTGCATTGTAATAGAAAGGTCACCTGGCAAAGTACCCTCTGCCAAAACAATTTGCCCTCATGTCTCTGAGGTGAAAGAATTGAGGAGAAAAGAGAACAGTGCTGACCAGGCTAGATCGTTACTTCAAGCGTAATTTATAAAATACTTTGAAATATATCTTTTCCATTTGCTTTTAACTTAAAAATGCAGTGGGGCATACTTGAGACAGGAGGTGCGGTTTGGGCAGGTGTTCCGAGTGGCAGCTGGTCTAGTGTGGGGGGCGACTATCTTGCGACCAGGATGGAGCCAGCAGAGTCATTGGCCTAGAGGGACAGGTTAAGCAGAGAAGAACGAAGGACAAACCACACTATAGCACACGTATCACTGCGTCCTGCTGTGTGCCCCAGCCAGCCAAAACGCTAAAAATAACAAGAATAATAGTAGACACCTACCGCAGCCTTTCTATGTGCCAGGCATTGTTATAAAGTTTTCACATTAGCTGTTTTATTTCTTACAATCACCTGTGAGGTAGATACTGTTATTAAATCCATTTGACAGGTGAGGAATTCAAGTTTCAGAGACAGACAGTTGACTGTGTAACTAGTAATGGGGCCAGATTGTGAATGGCAAACTCAGGAAGTCTGATTCTGAGCCCTGCCTCTGGTTGGGTTGATTCCA
The DNA here is from genome assembly GCF_023091745.1 of Budorcas taxicolor. Lineage (NCBI taxonomy): Eukaryota > Metazoa > Chordata > Mammalia > Artiodactyla > Bovidae > Budorcas > Budorcas taxicolor. The sequence goes on from NC_068918.1 coordinate 31,789,401, forward strand.
GCTCTCTGATCCAAAGAGACCTTCAGGCCTTGAGGAGCCCAGGCCAGCTCCATCGTTCAGGTCAGTCCCTGTTTCTTTAGAAAGAGTGGTGCTGTCTGTTGGAGGAGGAACTCTGTGGAGTTAGCTTCCGGTGCCCAAGCAGGGTTGCCAATCCAGGAGCGTCATCACTGGTGAGAATTACACTCTCCTTTTTGAATAACAAGCACAGATTCTTATGTTTGCACTAAATAGGAGGGGTCAATACCCAGAGTAAAAGTGTTCTGTGTTTTGTGGACAATCCCCCAGGGCTGTATGGGATCCCCACTATCAAGGAGGTACCAGAGGAGCCACTGTCTAAGCTTTGATTTAGTGTAAACAACACTGAAACCATTTCAAGCTTGAGGAGCTCTTGTGAGGGTCTGCGGACTGAGGAGGAGCAGACTGAGGACAGACACCGATGAGCAGTGATCAATCTGGGATAAAACACCTCACCTTGATATTTAGGGGTTTTTTGTGCCTTATCTACTCCACTGAATGTGGTTTAGATCTTCATTCATTCATCCTTTTGAAAGCATTTACATCTTATGCACCAAGCTCTGTGCTCAGCATGAGAATAATAATAATAATAATAAGCAGGAGCAGCAACTAACATTTATTAAATGCTTATCATATACCAGGTCCTGGACCAGGTATCTTTAAGTATTAGGAAGCTATGTCTGCTCTGCTTTCATAGTGAGTGGCTGTGGTCTCTCTGAATTCTTAGCAAACCCTATGAGGAAGGCACTATTAGTATCCTTATTTGCATATGCAGAAATTGAGGCCCAGAAAGGTTAAGCAACATGCCCAAGGTAATATGGTTAGAACATGTGGATCTAGGACTTGAGCTCAATAGTCTGAGTCCTTGGGTTCAACCACTGAGCTCTTACTATGCTGAATATGTATGGCATGTGAATGTCCCTTAGGAAGATGTACAACGTGGTTATCAAAGAAGATGAATAGCAATCATCAGAAAAAAGCTAGAGCCATCTTTGTGATGGAGCCGGGATTTGAACTCAGATCTAACTCCAGAGGTTGGCTCTACCAGTTGTGCTACACTGCCTGGTGGAATGTGTACTAGGATGTAAGTTTGGGAACTGCAACAAAAGCTGGGATGAGAGTGGACGAGACAAGCTAGCAGTTTATTTCTCTTACATCACAATCCAGGGCTGGGTGGTGGTTCTGTGGTGGTGGTGGACACCAGGGACCTTTCATCTCAGCATACTGTCGCTCTCAAAACTCAGCTTCCGTCTTATGTGTAAGTTGCTCTAATACCAATGACCAGGTCTTGGGAAAGGAGGAAGGGGAAGAGGAAAGCAGTCTCCTTCCCTTTGAGGCCACCATCTGGAAATCGTTCACATCTTTTCCTTTTATGTGATCATCTTTAGCACTTAGTCACATGGCTGTGCCAAACTGCAAGGGAGTGGGGCATACAGTGGGAATAAGAACAGCTGAGGGTCTGTCAGAAGACTAGAGCTTAGATAATTTGAGGCAGCCCATAATATATCCCTAATAGATTATTATTATGTGTTGGAGACACAACGCAGCTTTGGAGTTAGGCAATGTGCCTCTTTTTTTTTTTTTTTGCGTCTTGCAGGATTGAACCCGGACCCTTGGCAGTGAAAGCACTGAGTCCTAACCACTGGACCACCAGGGAATTCCCAATAATCTGCCATTTTCTATCCATGGGAGCTTGGTCTTTTTTAAAAAAGAAAATTTATTTATTTGGCTGCCTGAAGTCTTCGTTGCAGCATGTGAACTCTTAGTTGTGGCATGTGGGATTTAGTTCCGTGACCAGGGGTCAAACCCATGCCTGCTGCATTGGGAGTATAGAGTCTAAACCACTGGACCACCAGGAAAGTCCCAGGAACTTGATCTTAATATGCCCTCTCTGAGATCTGGTTTTCTCACTTGGTGAAGTAGGGTCTTCAATTTCGGGGTCTCAAATCCCTTCAGAAACCCCGATTCAGAAATTCCAGGGTGGACCTCAGGATTCTGCATTTATAAGAAGCCTCCAGGTGATTTTGGGGGAGGTGATCTGATGGCCTCACGCTTGCTGGCCCTGCTCAGAGAAGCCAGTGGATTTTTAAAAACATAAGTATTCATTCCATTTTATTTTATAATAATTTTAAAAAGTAGTAACTAATAGAGGACAGAGCAAGCCACTGGTCATGTTGAGCCATTCCTGTGACCCAATGAAAGTCCCAGTCTTCAACACCAACCTGGGCACCAACACCCTTCCCAACCTGCAGAAGTGTGGTCTTGTTGATTTGATTTTTTGTTGATGTTTCATGTCCCTGGGCGAAGAATATCCCCTAGAGGAGGGCATGACAACCCATTCCAGTATTCTTGCCTGGAAAAATTCCAGGGACAGAGGAGCCTGGCGGGCTACAGCCCATGAGGTTGCAGAATCGGATAGGACTGAAGCAACTTAGCACACATGCAGGCATGTTCCCAAATATAAAATAACTTGAAAAGAAAGGACGGCTTACCTCTGACTTCACACATTTCAGACCTTGATCCTCCTTCACCACCCTACTCTTCACATTGCTTCATAGCTCCTGACCTTGCACTTCTGTGTCAGGAGAGCAGGGGAGAATGCCCAGTGAGCAGTGGCAGATTTCCTGCAAGCCCTTCCTCAGGGTAGCTAGCAAGAATCTAACAAGACATGGAAGCAACTGTGGAGCACGTAAAATGTCCCATGAAACCCAATTAAATGTTTAGCCTGGGGCCCAGGACAGAGGCCCACCTCCTTTGCTAAGAGGTGGGAAACACAGCAGGGCTTCCCAGGTGGTGCTAGTGGTAAAGAACCCCCTTGCCAATGCAGGAGATGTACGAGATGCAGGTTCGATCCCTGGGTTGGGAAGATCCCCTGGAGGAGGAAATGGTAAGCCACTCCAGTGTTCTTGCCTGGAGATTCCCATGAACCAAGGAGCCTGACAGACTATGGTCTATTAGGTTGCAAACAGTCAGACATGACTGAAGGGACTCAGCAGGCATGCACAGGAAACACAGGCTCTCAAATAAAAATAGCTTGGGAAAGGGCTGCTCCTCCTTATGGCAATTTCTGCCCCCAGGAGAAGGAAGGCAAACTCTCTCATGGTCCAAAAGAAGAGTGTGTGAGAGGAGGGGCATTGGGGCCTAAGGTTTTATGTGGGCTGGTGTCATCGTGGTCCAGCCTGACGGCTCTAGTCTTGGGAATGGTTTCTCAGCAGAACTGTTTCTGTGTCAGGAAATTACTTCTTGACAAATTAGAGGTGATAATGGGAGAATACCCGGCTGTGTTTTGAGAGCACTGAGACCGGCAGTGGGACGGAAGAGAGAATTTCTTCGCTTGCCTCTGCCAAGCCAAGAATGTAGGTCAGACTGGCTTACATGGAAATTGGGGTTTAGGGAGTCACAAGGAGACATCCTGCTCAGGGGCCCAGTATTATATTTTATGTTTTGGGTCGGGGGCGGGAGGGTGGGCTGCAAATTGGCTGTTGGAGATGAAGGGTTGGGCTGGCTGGTTTGTAAGGTCCCTCCCAGTGCTAACTTTCTGTAGTGATTGTCTGTGGCTTAAAGCACAGACCCTGCAGCAGGGCAGGGACCCTTGGGAGGGTAACACACCATCCTGCCGTGTTTACTATACCATGGTGAGAATTCGTTCATCAGCTCATTCCATAGACCAGATTTCTGGAACTATGGGAAGCAGACCATAGCTGGCAAGTATGAGGGGGTATAGGATGGGAGAGTTCAGAGCTCTGTCCTTGCCCTTTCCCCTCTTCCCTCAAGGTGAGGGGCCCTAGCAGCCTGTGAGCATCAGGAATGAGGGGCACCATAAAGCAGGGTGAAGTATGTCAAAGAGAAATTTTGACAGAGATTCTCCTGGCCAGCGGTGCCTTCTATTTGTGCCAATAGAATGAAACCAGGCTTGATTCAGAAGCAAAGGAACGCTTTATCGTCCAATCAGAGAATGAATGGAGAGATTGAACCTGTACCGCAGCACCAACTCTCCTCATGGGTCGCAGGTTCTTGGAACCATCAGTGGGAAGGTGGGCGGGATAGAGTTCTCGCGCCGCTGCGAGGCATCGCGATACCAGGCGCAGGGTCTCTGCCCGCAGCCGCTGCCACCGCCATGTTGAATTGCAGTGTTGTGCCCAGCACTGGTGCACACTACCTGCCTAGCTGAGGTGCTGGGCGCAGCTGGTTCATACTAGGAACTCTGGTTGGAAGCGCGGAGTGCACTTCAAGTGAAACTACACAAGCGCAAAGGAAAAGAAAACAAGGTTAGACTTTATTTTATTACCCAGATCCTATTTTTATAATGTTTCCCAGGAATTGTTAATGTGCTTCACCCGTGACAAATTCAGTTGCTTCATGAACTGGTCTACAGCTGACCTGGAGTCCCCTCAAGTCGTGTATAGCTTCTGTGGCCAGAAGCCTTACTGAGGTGGGAGGAAAGTGATGTGGTTCCACGATCTGGTGCTAACGTGACCGTCCTCAGGACTCCCGTGGATCTGGGCCATCTCAAAGGTAGCAGCACTGGCAGTGACCGTTCAGTGCACCAAGCTTGCCTCTTTCTTCTCCCCACGCCCCATCCTTCAAGTTTCTTTCCTTCCTCAAATATCCCTCGAACACCTGTCACTCTCCAGGTGCTAGGGGAGAGACGTGAAAACACACACACCAAATCCCTGTCCTCCAGGGCTTACATTCACAGGAGATGAGATTCACAGACAGACACTTTACTAGGTATTTGTCTCGAATCCTCCTAACAACTCTGCAAACTGGGATTACTATTTCCATTATACTAAAGGAAATATAACCTAGGACAGGGTCTAAAGCCCATTCTTATTTGGCAGGATGAACTAGTGAACAAACAAATGAATGAACAGAGACAGCAAAGATGTAAATGGCTGACACAAGCCCACACAGCCCCTACCTAACATAGCCTTGGTCTGGCTCCCTGCTTGGCCTTGCAGACCAAATGGGGGTAGAGTCGCTGATTCTGGAAATGAAGGCAGGTAGACATCTCCCTGCTGAGCTCATTAATGATTTCACCCAAGTCCTTCTTTCTTTTTGTCAGTCTCTCCTTCTCCCTTCTTTCCTATTCCCTGTCCGTTTCTTCCTCTTCCTGTCTGCTTCTCAGCCAACAGCAAGGCTGTCCTTCCCAGGAATCCTCAGGCCTATAGAATCAGCTGCCTCCTAGACAGTGGTGTGAGGGGATGAGGGAGCCAAGGAGAAGGAAAGAGAATCGAGTTATTCTCCCCTTGGTCCCACTACCCAAGGAAAGGGCATCAGACAGGGCTGGTGAAAACTGATACAACAGTTGCACTGGAATATCAGTTCAGTTCAGTTCAGTCGCTCAGTCGTGTCTGACTCTTTGCAACCCCATGAATCACAGCACACCAGGCCTCCCTGTCCATCACCAACTCCCGGAGTTCACTCAGACTCACGTCCATCGAGTCAGTGATGCGTGCCACCCCACTCCAGTACTCTAGCCTAGAAAATCCCATGGATGGAGGAGCCTGGTAGGCTGTAGTCCATGGGTTCGTGAAGAGTCGGACACGACTGAGCGACTTCACTTTCATTTTTCACTTTTATGCATTGGAGAAGGAAATGGCAACCCATTCCAGTGTTCTTGCCTGGAGAATCCCAGGGACGGGGGAGGCTGGTGGGCTGCCATCTATGGGGTCACACAGAGTCGGACACGACTGAAGTGACTTAGCAGCAGCAACAGCAGCAGCCATCCAGCCATCTCATCCTCTGTTGTCCCCTTCTGCTCCTGCCCCCAATCCCTCCCAGCATCAGAGTCTTTTCCAATGAGTCAACTCTTCGCATGAGGTGGCCAAAGTACTGGAGTTTCAGCTTTAGCATCAGTCCTTCCAAAGAAATCCCAGGGCTGATCTCCTTCAGAATGGACTGGTTGGATCTCCTTGCAGTCCAAGGGACTCTCAAGAGTCTTCTCCAGCACCACAGTTCAAAAGCATCAATTCTTTGGCGCTCAGCTTTCTTCACAGTCCAACTCTCACATCCATACATGACCACAGGAAAAACCATAGCCTTGACTAGATGGACCTTTGTTGGCAAAGTAATGTCTCTGCTTTTGAATATGCTATCTAGGTTGGTCATAACTTTCCTTCCAAGGGGTAACCGTCTTTTAATTTCATGGCTGCAATCACCATCTGCAGTGATTTTGGAGCCCAGAAAAATAAAGTCTGACACTGTTTCCACTGTTTCCCCATCTATTTCCTGTGAAGTGATGGGACCAGATGCCATGATCTTCATTTTCTGAATGTTGAGCTTTAAGCCGACTTTTTCACTCTCCTCTTTCACTTTCATCAGGAGGCTTTTTAGTTCCTCTTCACTTTCTGCCGTAAAGGTGGTGTCATCTGCATATCTGAGGTGATTGCTATTTCTCCCGGCAATCTTGATTCCAGCTTGTGCTTCTTCCAGCCCAGCGTTTCTCATGACATACTCTGCATAGAAGTTAAATAAGCAGGGTGACAATATACAGCCTTGACGTACTCCTTTTCGTATTTGGAACCAGTCTGTTCCATGTCCAGTTCTAACTGTTGGTTCCTGACTTGCACATAGGTTTCTCAAGAGGCAGGTCAAGTGGTCTGGTATTCCCATCTCTTTCAGAATTGTCCACAGTTTCTTGTGATCCACACAGTCAAAGGCTTTGGCATAGTCAATAAAGCAGAAATAGATGTTTTTCTGGAACTCTCTTGCTTTTTCCATGATCCAGCGGATGTTGGCAATTTGATCTCTGGTTCCTCTGCCTTTTCTAAAACCAGCTTGAACATCTGGAAGTTCATGTTTCACGTATTGCTAAAGCCTGGCTTGGAGAATTTTGAACGTTACTTTACCAGCATGTGAGATGAGTGCAATTGTGCAGTAGTTTGAGCATTCTTTGGCATTGCCTTTCTTTGGGATTGGAATGAAAACTGACCTTTTCCAGTCCTGTGGCCACTGCTGAGTTTTCCAAATTTGCTGGCATATTGAGTGCAGCATTTCCACAGCATCATCTTTCAGGATTTGAAATAGCTCCACTGGAATTCCATCACCTCCACTAGCTTTGTTCATAGTGATGCTTTCTAAGGCCCACTTGACTTCACATTCCAGGATGTCTGGCTCTAGGTGAGTGATCACACCATCATGATTATCTTGGTTGTGAAGATCTTTTTTGTACAGTTCTTCTGTGTATTCCTGCCACCTCTTCTTAATATCTTCTGCTTCTATTAGGTCTATACCATTTCTGTCCTTTATCAAGCCCATCTTTGCATGAAATGTTCCCTTGGTATCTCTAATTTTCTTGAAGAGATCTCTAGTCTTTCCCATTGTGTTGTTTTCCTCGATTTCTTTGCATTGATTGCTGAGGAAGGCTTTCTTATCTCTTCTTGCTATTCTTTGGAACTCTGCATTCAGATGCTTATATCTTTCCTTTTCTCCTTTGCTTTTTGCTTCTCTTCTTTTCACAGCTATTTGTAAGGCCTCCTCAGACAGCCATTTTGCTTTTTTGCATTTCTTTTCCATGGGGATGGTCTTGATCCCTGTCTCCTGTACAATTTCATGAACCTCCATCCATAGTTCATCAGGCACTCTGTCTATCAGATCTAGGCCCTAAAATCTTTTTCTCACTTCTACTGTATTATCATAATGGATTTGATTTAGGTCATACCTGAATGGTCCAGTGGTTTTCCCTACTTTCTTCAATTGAAGTCTGAATTTGGCAATAAGGAGTTCATGATCTGAGCCACAGTCAGCTCCCAGTCTTGTTTTTGTTGATTGTATAGAGCTTCTCCATCTTTGGCTGCAAAGAATATAATCAGTCTGATTTCGGTGTTGACCATCTGGTGATGTCCATGTGTAGAGTCTTCTCTTGTGTTGTTGGAAGAGGGTGTTTGCTATGACCAGTGTGTTCTCTTGGCAAAACTCCATTAGCCTTTGTCCTGCTTCATTCTGTATTCCAAGGCCAAATTTGCCTGTTACTCCAGGTGTTTCTTGACTTCCTACTTTCGCATTCCAGTCCCCTATAATGAAAAGGACATCTTTTTTGGGTGTTAGTTCCAAAAGGTCTTGTAGGTCTTCATAGAACCCTTCAACTTTAGCTTCTTCAGCGTTACTGGTTGGGGCATAGGCTTGGATTACCATGATATTGAATGGTTTGCCTTGGAAACGAACAGAGATCATTCTGTCATTTTTGAGATTGCATTCAAGTACTGCATTTTGGACTCTTTTGTTGACCATGATGGCTACTCCATTTCTTCTAAGGGATTCCTGCCCGCAGTAGTAGATATAATGGTCATCTGAGTTAAATTCACCCATTCCAGTCCATTTTAGTTCACTGATTCCTAGAATGTTAACATTCACTCCTGCCATCTCCTGTTTGACCGCTTCCAATTTGCCTTGATTTATGGACCTGACATTCCAGGTTCCTATACAGTATTGCTCTTTATAGCATTGGACCTTGCTTCTATCACCAGTCACATCCACAGCTGGGTATTGTTTTTGCTTTGGCTCCATCCCTTCATTCTTTCTGGAGTTACTTCTCCACTGATCTCCAGTAGCATATTGGGCACCTACTGACCTGGGGAGTTCCTCTTTCAGTATCCTATCATTTTGCCTTTTCACACTGTTCATGGGGTTCTCAAGGCAAGAATCCTGAAGTGGTTTGCCTTTCCCTTCTCCAGTGGACCACATTCTGTCAGACCTCTCCACCATGCCTGCCCGTCTTGGGTGGCCCCACACTGCCTGTGCTATGTGCGCCATCACAGCCGCCCGTGCTGGACTGGAATATATCCCCCCAAATATACACATTGAAGTCTCAATCTCTAGTACCTGAAAATGTGAATGTGTCTGGAGATTGTGTTTAAAGAGGTGACCAAATTAAAATGAGGCTGTTAGTGTGGGCCCTAATCCAATATGGTGCCCTTATAAGAAGAGGCCCTGAGGACACACAGAGAGATGCTGGGGCATACGTGTATGTAGTGGTGACCATTCTGCACAGGCAGCAAGAAGGTAGCCCCTTGCAAGTCAAGGAGAGATGTTTTAGGAGAAACCAAATCTGCCAATACCCTGATTTTGAACTTCCAGCCTCTAGAACTGACAGAAAAAGTCTGTAAGGCAGGCAGTCTGTGGTGCCATTTTGTAATGGCAGCCCTAGCAGACTGACATAACTCTCATTCTCACATCTTCAAATAACTTAGCTCATCTGTAGAATTAAGTGTCTGAAGAAATGACCACTCACACACACTTGTTGAGGCAGACATTCAACTGAGCGGTTTCTGTAAGTTTTGTGTACCGGGAACAACTCATTTCTCATCTCAGCTTGAGATAATTGCATTAGTGCTGTTCACACTTCAGCAGGAACACTCCAGATCCCACTGGAGGGCTTGATGAGACTGAGATTCAGGGCCCAGCTTCTGATGTAGTGGGTATGGGGCACAGCCTGAGAATCTGCATTCATCGCCAGTTTCTAGGGTGCTGCAGGTGCTGGTGCTGTGGTCTGGGTACTCTACTTTGAGAAGCAAAGAATTATATTTTAATTCTACCATTCAGTTTTTAAGTGGCTTCTGCTTGTTTAAAATGTATTGGAGGACACTTAGGAAGCCTTCTTCCCCATGTCCTCTAGTGGGGGAGTGGGCACTGTAGGTCAGCATGTATAACTGGGTGGTGTGGGACCCCATTTATCAGACCCCCTGGCCCTGCCCACCAGAGAGTGTTGATAGATGGTGTGGTCATCTGAAAGGGCAGAATAGCAGGGCGTGGGGGGCCCAGGAACAGGGTAAATGGCTGTCATGCATCCATGGCTATTCTGAGGCTGAGAATTTATGTAACTGGAACACAGAGTCTTAACTCCCAGGGCCAGAGAGGGATTTGGGTCAACAGGAAGTTGAAAATGGAACTGAAGTGAGCCCGAGGAGCTCCACTCACGTGAAACAGAACTTGCTTGGCCTCCAAGTGGACAGTATGAACTGGAAAATAATTGAATGTTGTTTGGTGCTCATGCAACCTGCAGGTTGGGACATTCACTCAGGGGTGAATTCAGCTCAGCTGGGAGCAGCTGCCAGCAGCAGTCATGTCCATTTCATGAAATTTCTGACTAATTGAAATAGCAGCTTGTTCCAGTGTCAAAAACTTTCTTTCCATTTTGTTGAATATGAGAAGGAAGCTTACAGAGGTGTCATTTTTCAAAAACCAGAGGGACATTTGGTGCTTTGGTTGACTCTTTCACTGGTAAAGAATTCAGTAATACTTCCATCTTGCTCTCCTCCCCAGAGGAAGTCACTTCTGGAGTGTTTCTTTTCAGACCTTTTCTATGCATTTGGTGTAACTAGTACCTGTAGAACATTTTTTGCCAGGCTGTGAATTTCTTGAGAGCGTTAGCATGTCTTATTCATTTTACTGGCCCTAGCATGAATTAGATACTCGACAGCATGCATCGAATGAGTTGAGTAAAGAAATATATGAAATGAGCTGATTAATTTTTAGCAAAGTGGGTAGGAGTGAGACCAATAGCACTAGCTACTAAGAGGCTGGGAAGCAGATACTCTTTCCTACTGAAGTAATGTTGATGTTAATTTCCTTCAAAACAAAACCCTGAAGTTTGTAGAGCTTCACAGCGCACATTTTCTTGGTGAAGAGTCCTGCCGTTATTTCCACGTCTCACAGACCGCTTTGTCACAACTTTACTTCATATGTGGGTCTGAGAGAGAACCACAGACGTGTGTCCTAGCTTTGAGTGTGGCTCTGTCTGAAGCAGGTATGAGCTGCTCCCCTCCCTCACGCACTTGCTTTTGGGGGGTGACTCTGAAAATGGGAGCTAGATTTCCACTGCTAACACCCCACAGCAGCTCCCACTCAACCTGTGACACTTTCACCCGCTGTGGTGGAGCCAGAGCTGTCTGACCCAAGCTCTGGTGGCCTGCATGTCTAACGTGCTTTGCTTCAGACCCTGGGCACTCTTGAACGTTCCCTCTCTGTTCAATGTGTATATGTGTGCGTGTGTGGTTTATTATTTTTCTGACCAGTTTTCCTATTGTGACAGCCTGCAAAGACCTGTGGGTTCAAAACACACATAATATCGGGGTGGAACACATATCCCCCTTCTCTGTTTGTTCCAGGTTTGCTGCTCCTTTAATACAGAAAGGCTGCCTTTTGTACACTCCAGGCAAAGGGATTAGTCTTAACTCCTTGTGCTGATTTTACTTGAAGGCAAGTATTCAGTGAAGGTAGGTGAGACTGCTTTGCATTTTAAAATCATTTTAAGAACCATAAATTACAGGTGTGTGCTGGCCCAGTTTGCTTTCCTATTTTTACATCAAAGTGAGTCAAGGAGCCCATTTTATCTCACTGGTCTCCATAAGGAAGGGGGACAACTAGCAAAGGGTGCAAGGGAGTGGGGTCCTTGGTGTCTCCTCTCTGAGGTTTGAGTCTCTCTAACCCCATTGGATGGGCTTTCCAGGCGACACAGTGGTAAGGCAGCAGACACAAATGACATGGATTCAGTCCCTGGGTTGGGAAGATCCCTTGGAGTAGGAAATGGCAACCTGCTCCAGTATTCTTGCATGGAAAATTCCATGGACAGAGGAGCCTGGTGGGCTATAGTCCACGGGGTTGCAAAGAATAGGACGTGACTGAGCAATTTGAGCACAGCAGAGCTGAGCAACCCCACTGAATAAATTCCCTAAAGGCAAAAGAAGTTGTAGCATTTCCAGGCTACCCTTGGCAAGCAAACAAGGCACAGGTAATAACCAAACTCCTGGAATACCTTCTTATTTAACCTCTTAACCAGTGCTTGCTGAATTCAGTTGAGCACTGAGGAAGACAACTCACAGGTGCAGGGCAAGCACTGCCTCTTCCACGCAGCCCTCCCTGACTGCCTGTTTTCCCCATTCAGTGTTATTTCTCCTTCTCCTCTCTGCTCCCAGAATGCTCTGCCTGCCCCCCCCATTAGAGCTTTTACCATGTGTTATCCTGAGTCGTAGGTATTTGTTACATGTCCTATCCTGTCCTTGTAAATCTCTTAAGAGTGGAGACTGTGTCACAGAGGACATACATTTGCAGCATAGCAGCTGCCTGAGGTTTACTGAATTGAAATGAATTTTAAATTTTTACCATTTCAAATGCTCTTCAAAGCCAGGTCCTGGTGTTCCTGGTTAGGGAGTGGAGGGGGTGGGGGTGGGGGGGGGTGTCTGTGTGTCTGTGTGTGTGTGTGTGTGTCTGTGTCTGTGTATAGCTGGTCTAGCTTTACCAAAGGGTCTTCAGCCCCAGTCCACACTTCTCTTCTTCCTTAGGGATCTGGACTGACCCATGGGTTGCCTGCCCTGCAGATTTTTTCTCTTTCCCTGGTCTTCCTGGGAGTGAGGCTCCATCCTTGCCCTTTTCAGCTTCTGCCACGTGCTACATGAGGCTTCAGCCAGCACAGGTCTGTTTTTAGATTTCTGCCTCACGTGTGTTCAGTTAACTTAATGAGCTCTCTATAGGGGTAGCTTTCTTGAGAGACCGTTGCTAAGGGCCAGTCACATGTTTCTCACTGTGTTGTGATGGAAACGTGATGAGATGCTGATCCTAGCTTGGCAGAATCTGCTGGAGTGTCTGGTTAGAGTGGCCTCTTCTGCAGGAGCCTGTGGGATTTCACAGGCCAGCAGATGCAAACTTGTGATTTCAGTGAAGGGACAAAGGGTGGTAAAATGCCAGGAGGGGGTGGCACAGGAAGCCTTCAGAGCCAAGCACTGTGAGGGCACGTGTCCACTTCATCTGCTTTACCTGAGTGCCACCTGTGGTGAGCACCCAGAAGCCGGAGCCTGTGGCCCCTGCCCTCCCAGAGCATCGGAGCTCGATGGGGAAGTGAGAGTAGTCAGAAATAGTTAATTGGCAATCTGCAGATACGCAGTCTAAGAAAGTTGTTGGGGAGGTGGATCCCAGAGCAGAGAGAGTAGGGAGGGCTGGAGTGGTCAGGAAAGGTACCCCTTGAACTCGACGGGAAGGACCTCTCAGAAGGGCAGGATGGATCAGAATAAATAGTAACTGGAGGCGGTAGTGACTCCCTTGACAAAATGATGGTGATGGTCATCAGTCATTGACCTCCATCTCTGGGCCAGGCCCAACCGCCAGAGAAGTTTGTGCTGTTGTCCTGATTTTATAGGTAAGAAGGAGATCAGTCCTGGGTGTTCATTGGAAGGAATGATGCTAATGCTGAAACTCCAGTACTTTGGCCACCTCATGTGAAGAGTTGACTCATTGGAAAAGACTCTGATGCTGGGAGGGATTGGGGGCAGGAGGAGAAGGGGACGACAGAGGATGAGATGGCTGGATGGCATCACGGACTCGATGAACGTGAGTCTGAGTGAACTCCGGGAGATGGTGATGGACAGGGAGGCCTGGCGTGCTGCGATTCATGGGATCACAAAGAGTTGGACACGACTGAGCAACTGAACTGAACTGAGGCCCAGAGAGATTACATTCACTGTCCATGGTCACACAGCTGGTAAGCAGCCATCTGTAGTTAACCTCAGGTGTTCTGACCCCAAAGCATGTGTTGGGATGACCTGTCTGACAAGGAGACCTGTCTGAATGAGTATGAGACCTGGAAAAGCATGGAGAAACATGGAGAAGGTGACAAGTCCGTCTGTGGAGAGCCAGGATGGCTCCTGAGGGGGTTGGCCTGGATCCTGTGGTTAAGAGGTCTCCAGAGGAGGGGTGTACCTTCAAGTGAACCACAAAAAATCCTTTGCACAGAATATATTAGTGTGTAAATACAGATTATGCACACAAAATATAAAAACTGTTAAAGAGTGAGGTAAAACTCTCTCTCTCTCTCTCTCTCACACACACACACACACACAAAATGTATCCTTAAGGTGGAATTCTTAATGTAGGACATATAACAACATATATAATATGTGAAGTAAAGTGAAGTGAAAGTTTCTCAGTCGTGTCTGACTCTTTGTGACGCCATGGACTGCAGCCCGCCAGGCTCCTCTGGCCTTGGCATTCTCCAGGCAAGAAAACTAGAGTGGGTTGCCGTTCCCTTCTCCAGGGGAGCCTTCCCAACCAGGGATCAAATCTGGGTCTCCTGCATTGCAGGCGGATTCTTTACCATCTGAGCCACCAGGGAAACCCTATATATTAAACATATATTACAGAATCCTATAATTTATAATTTAACACTTTCCATATTTTTGTGCTTTATGAAGTATACAATATAATGCTATAGTACTATGACTTACATATAGTTAAATGTGCATATACTGGGGGGCACAAGTGCACAAATGTTTTATTGATGGAGTTTCTGATGAAAATGGTTGGGTGTCTGCTGCTGCTGCTGCTGTTTAAGGTGTGAAGTCAAGACTTGTCCCCATAAGTCTCAGAAATTTACACCTCACAGAACCCCAGAGGGAGGTGGAAGCTGTGGAGGTGGGCAGTGTGACTCCTTCAGGCTTGGAGTGTGGTGAGTCACTTATGTATGAGGCTGTGGGCAAGAGGCCAGGACTTGAAATAGGACTCAGGCCCTAGTCGGGGAGGCCAAGGCCAGGAGGCAAAACCTGGAATCCCACTGGATACTGTGACATGTTCACAGCCGCTGCTGTGGCTTGGAGATGTCCAGGTGCAGGGCAATGTCACACAGTAAGGTGGGCAGTGGGATTGGGGATGGATGTCAGGATAGAGCAGAATCCAGTCATGGGTGTTTGTCCAGGCTGGGAGAATCAGTAGGAGCAAAGCAGGGCTCCATGCTCGGTGTGCTGAGAAACTTGGCAGCATCAGGATTGGAACTAAGACATGGATCTGAGGATCACAACTGGTACAGCAAGTGGGTGAAGAGAGGTCATGTGGTCTAATGGTTAGAAGCATGGGCTTTAGAGTCAGAGCTGTCTGGGTTTTAAACCCAACTCTGCGTCTTGCAGCTACATGAACTTGGGAGAATTCCTCAGCCTCACTGAACTTCACTTTCCTTACATGTAAAAGGATTAATGATGCCTACTTCATAAAGTAGTTGTGAAGATTGAGTGGAATCTACTATGTGTGTGGTACCATGCAGTAGATGATAATTGCTATGATTATTTTAGAATTATTGTTATTTTAGTGAGTTTTTGGGATAAGACAGCAGCCTGGAAATCATTACTGAGGCAAAGGCCAAAGGCAGGCCTGCCACTTAGGTAACTGGACACCAGTCCCTTCAGTTCCATTGGCCTCTGGTCAGGGAAAAAAGGAGGATCACAGATACAAAGCACCAGTTCTGGTGTGACAGCAGCTCTCTAAAACCTGAGTGAGCATGAACTGTGAGGAAGTTATATATATATAAAACTCCCTGATAGCAGTTATCACAGGGCCCACCTCCCCTCTCAGGGTCTTTGCACTGGTTCCTCCCTCTGTCCAGTCTGCCCTTACCCTGGTCTTTACCAACTTGGTTCCTTTTTGTCATCTTCGCATTTTAACTGTGAAAAGTGAAAGTGAAAGAATTAGTTGTGAAAGTGAAAGAATTAGTCGCTTAGTTGTGTCTGACTCCGACACAATGGTACTGTGTGTTTCCGTGGACGGTAGCCTGCCAGGCTCCTCCGTCCATGGAAGTCTCCAGGCCAGAATACTGGAGTGGGTAGCCATTCCTTTCTCCAGAGGATCCTCCCAATCCAGGGATCAAACCCGGGTCTCCTGCATTGCAGGCAGGTTCTTTACCATCTGAGCCACCAGGAAAGCCCCAATTTTAAGTATGACTGTCCTGGAGAAGCCCTTCCTGACCACTCACTCTAAAGCTGCTACCATTTATAGAGCATTCTACCCAATTTCAGTAGAATACTCCTTTTCAAATACATGTGGATTATTCACCAAGTTTGGTTGTATGCTGGCCATTAACCAATAAATTCAAAGGAAAAGAAGGAAGGTATTGTTAGGGGCTGGGTGAGAACACTGAGTAGCACCGACCGTTAAAGTCCTGTACCCCAGCAGGAGCGGACTGCAAATTGACTTTGAGCTTCCTAGCAACTAAAGAAAAAAGGGAGCATAATCACAGTGGCTATGAGAAAAAATAAGCCTATTGCTAAAAATGGTGTGTTTATCACATCATCTCTCTGGGAAGAGTTGTCAGGCAGAAAAGAGACTTTTTGATGTTAACTTACGGAGGGTCTGTCAGGAAATCTGAATGCTTATTATTATCATCATAATTGCTTTAGACTTTGTAAAAATTCTGTCTTAGTCTGTGTGTGAGTTGGATACCATGACTACTGAATACTTAGTTTTTTTCAGCTCCTGATCAAACTGAAAATCATAAACTTGGCAAAAGGTTTTGAACCCAGATTTCACTGTCCCTTGGTCTCAGAAGTATCCTTTTCTCCCCCAGCTTTAATAAGATACAGTTGACATAGATCATTGTGAATGTTTAAGATATATAATGTAGTGATTTTATATATGTATATGTTGCAAAATGGTTGCCACAGTAAGGTTAGTTAACACATCCATGACTTCACATGATTATAGTTTTGTGTGTGTGTCTATGTGGTGAGTACTTTTAACATTTACTCTTTGCAATTTTAAAATATACAATATAGTAATACTAACTATGGTCATTGTGCTATATACATCACATCCCAGAACTTACTCATCTTATAACTGGAAATTTGTACCCCTTAACCACCTTCAAGGTGGTCCACCCTTGCCCCTGGCGATCAACAGTCTGTTCTTTGTTTCTATAATTTGGTTCTTTTTAGATTCCAAATATAAGTGAGGTCATTCAGTATTTGTCTTTGTCAGGTTAATTTCTCTTAGCATAATGTGTTCATTTCACATCACAAATGGCTGAATATGTAATATTCCATTTTGTCTGTGTATGTGTGCCACATTTCTTTATCCATTCACTTATTGGTGGACACTTAGATTACTGGGACTTCCCTTTTGGCTCAGAATTCTCCTGCAATGCAGGAGACCCAGGTTTGATCCCTGGGTCGGGAAGGAAATGGCAACCCAGTATTCTTGCCTAGAGAATTCCATGGACAGAGGAGCCTGGCGGGCTACATGGGAGTCATAAAGAGTTGCTTCCATATCTTGGCTTTTGTAAATAATGTCACAATGAACACAGGGGTGCAGATATCCCTTCAAGATTATGACTTCATTGCCTTTGGGGATGTACCCAGAAGTAGGAGTGCTAGATTGTATGATGATTCTATTTTGAGAAACCTCCATACTGTTTTACATAGAGACTATTACATAGAGACTACACTAATTTACATTCCTACCAGCAATGTACAAATGTTCTCCTTTGTCCACACCTTTGCTTGCATTTGTTATCTCTTGTATTTTTGATATAGCCATCCTAACAGTTTTGAGGTGATATCTCATTGTGGTTTTCATTTGTGTTTCCCTGATGAGTAGTGATCTTGAGTACCTTTTCAGGTACCATGGCTATTTGACCGTCTTTGGATAGCCTTTTGGAATAGAATATATTCAGGTCCTTTGCCTGTTTTTTATTTGGATTGCCTGGTGGTATTTCTTTTGTTTGTTTTTTTGCTATCGAGTTCTATGAGTTCCTTATATATTTTGGACATTAACCTCCTATCAATGTGGTTTGCAAATGTTTTCTCCCATTCTGTAGGTTTCCTGTTCATTTTGTTGATTATTTCTTTGGCTGTGCTGAAGCTTTTATGTAGTTTGATGTAGTCCCAATTATTTATTTTTGCCTTAGTTGCTTGTGCTTTGGGCGTCATATCAAAAAAATCCTTACTAAGACCAGTGTCAAGGGGAGAAGTACTTCCTTATTGAAGTGGATCCCAGAGAAGAATAGACCTCTTGGTCTCCAATGCAGCTGAGCGGAGATAGCCTCTCTGGCATCTAGCAGAGAGTGAAGGATTGTGGGAATCCAGAGCTGAGGCGCTGGATTCTTTCAGGGCATCATGAGCCACAGAAGGTATTCCAGCTGGCCTTGGTGGGAGAATTGGCATTCATCA
The DNA here is from genome assembly GCF_023091745.1 of Budorcas taxicolor. NCBI lineage: Eukaryota > Metazoa > Chordata > Mammalia > Artiodactyla > Bovidae > Budorcas > Budorcas taxicolor. Next base: position 31,807,337 of record NC_068918.1, read on the forward strand.
CTCAATTCTTCATTCTTAAAAAGATTTGCAATTTAAAAATCATATTAAAATGGACATTAATTCTAGGAAAGAGATCTTCCATTTTACATTTTAACTTAATGAAAGAATAAAAAGTAATAACTTAAATGAGTACTGCTGTTTTCATATTATATTCTTGAGAAATCTATAATCCATAATGTTAGAAGATACCTGCATTTATTGGCTATAAAATTTTAAACTTTTAATTGCATTGACAAGATATCATTATCTATAGCTACCAATATAAAATGGAAAATAATTCACCCAAAATATTTCCACCACAAAATATCAAATTGTTTTCATTATTTTGTGCTTGTCTGCTGCTTTTATAGGCTTCGCAGGTGGTGCTAGTGGTAAAGAACCTGACTGCCAAAGCAGGAGACATAAGAGGTGCAGGTTCAAGCCCTTGTTTGAGCAGATCCCCTTGGAGGAGAGCATTATATATATATTTATATATATATACACAAACTTTATATATATATAACCCACTCCAGTATTCTTGCCTGGAGAATCCCATGGACAGAGGAGCCTGGCAGGCTACAGTTCTTGAGGTCTCAAGGAGTTGGACACAAGTAAGCTACTTAGCATGTATGCATGCTGGTTTTATGCTGAATGTCCAATCATATAAACATTTAGTATTTGTACAGTGTATTGTTTTTTTAAATGATAATAGTATATTGATTACACGTAGCATAAGTTGATGAATTATTTCCATGCTGGTGTACACTTTGGCTGTTTCCAGTTTTTCACCATTATGGATATTGCTGCAGTTATCCCATTTTTTTCCTTTTGAAATAGTTCCCTCAAATGGTATTTCAGAGTGTTTTGTATTCTTTTATGAGATGATCAGTCATGTGTGGCCACAAGAGGAAAGAGGCTCAAGGTAAAAGAAAGTGTATTATACTAACAGGTCGTAGAGACAGGAAGAACAGCCTGCCTCCCCGAGACACGTAGAAAAGACCAGGAAAGTGTTGGTCAGGAAGCAAATGATGGAATGGAGGAGAATGCTTAGGCTTCAGCCTTCATTGGGGTTTCTAGGGGAAAGGCAAGGCAGGACAGGCTGAGAAATGTGGCTTTTCTTTATGGGATGGCAGGGATCTCTCAGGCAGATTACCTAGCTAGTGCTGATCAGATGATTGCTGATTGACTGCTTTAAGATTCCATTTCTGAAAAACGCTGAAACTATAATTAAGTCTTCATTTTGTGAAGTGGGGCTTAGCATAAACAATGCCATTTTGGGCCTGTTGTCTTGTTTTTTAACACTTTGATCATTTCATAGCTTTAAGTTAATCCCCCAGAGATCTGATAATCACTCAGTTTTGTTTTCTGCTAGTTTTTCTGTGTGTTATGAGAACTGTTTAACTCTTTAGCATACATATGGGAATTTATTTTCAGTGTGTGTTATGAAGGGTTAATCTAAATTATTCTTTCCGAATAGCTTATTCTATCCCAATAATACTGAAAGAATTCTTTTTTTATCATTATTTTGTGATGGTTCCTTTATAATATATTACTTCCACAATCAGAGTAAGTCTCCAATTTCTATTCTCTATTTATTTACACATCTATCTTTTTGTCAGTAACCTGTTGTTTTTATTCATTGTTTTAAGTCGTGCTTAAATACATGATATAACTAGTGTTCTTTGCTTCCCTTTAAAAATATGTTTTGTTTGGTTAAAATTGATTGATAATCATAACATATAGTGAGTACTGACCCTGCTATTGACATGAACCTTTCCATTTAATCGTTGCCACAACTTCATAAGGTAGAATGATTACTGCTGAGGCAAGAGCACAATTGGCACTTTATTCATGGTCTGGCAGCCCTCTCAGGCCCAAATTCAGCACTTATATGAGGCCTCTTCATTTGTCTGTCATAAAATCTTTTTGTTGTCTTTATATAGGTCTCACACATGGCATGCCAGACTTATCTCTCAGTACATTCTGTTTTTTGTTGCCTGTGTGAGTAGTGCCCTTTCTGCTGCGACTGCATCACAGGATTCCTCTGGCGACAGCACCCCTCACACGTTTTAATTTCCACAAATTGCAGGCCCACACCAGGGTCAGAACCCACCCATGCATGACTGGCCTTGTCATAGCCAGACACCCTTTCCTTCCATACTGATATAGATATGAACACAAATCATGTTCCTTTCTAATTATTAGGTTGGTGCAGACGTAATTGTGGTTTCAGATCGTGAATTTTTTTCTAATTGAAATTTATTTATTTTAATTGGAGGGTAATTACTTTACAATGCAGCCATGAAATTAAAAGACACTTACTTCTTGGAAGAAAAGTTATAACCAACCTAGATAGTATATTCAAAAGCAGAGACATTACTTTGTTGACTAAGGTCCGTATAGTCAAGGCTATGGTTTTTTCTGTGGTCATGTATGGATGTGAGAGTTGGACTGTGAAGAAGGCTGAGCGCTGAAGAACTGATGCTTTTGAACTGTGGTGTTGGAGAAGACTCTTGAGAGTCCCTTGGACTGCAAGGAGATCCAACCAGTCCATTCTGAAGGAGATCAGCCCTGGGATTTCTTTGGAAGGACTGATGCTAAAGCTGAAGCTCCAGTACTTTGGCCACCTCATGCGAAGAGTTGACTCATTGGAAAAGACTCTGATGCTGGGAGGGACTGGGGGCAGGAGGAGAAGGAGACGACCGAGGACGAGATGGCTGGATGGCATCACGGACTCGATGAACGTGAGTCTGAGTGAACTCCGGGAGATGGTGATGGACAGGGAGGCCTGGCATGCTGTGATTCATGGGGTCGTAAAGAGTCAGACACGACTGAGCGACTGAACTGAACTGATTGGTTTTGCCATACATCAACATGAATCTGCCACAGGTGTACACGTGTTCCCCATCCTGAACCCCCCTCCCACCTCCCTCCCGTACCATCCCTCTGGGTCATCCCAGTGCACCAGCCCCAAGCATCCTGTATCCTGCATCGACCCTGGACTGGCAATTCATTTCTTATATGATATTATACATGTTTCAATGCCATTCTCCCAAATCATCCCACCTTCTCCCTCTCCCACAGAGTCCAAAAGACTGTTCTATACATCTGTGTTTCTTTTGCTGTCTCGCATACAGGGTTATCGTTACCATCTTTCTAAATTCCATATATATGCATTAGTATACTGTATTGGTGTTTTCCTTTCTGGCTTACTTCATTCTGTATAATAGGCTCTAATTTCATCCACCTCATTAGAACTGATTCAAATGTATTCTTTTTAATGGCTGAGTAATACTCCATTGTGTATGTGTACCACAGCTTTCTTTTAAATCATTATAACTAGGCTCAAAGCACGTCTTTATTAATCATTTTTTGCCAATGAGAAATAAGTTTGTTTATTCCTATAGTGTAAATATCCATGCTTTGGGATTCAGTGGACTCTTGGAAAGCATCTTCTGCCTCCTGCTGGTTGTGGGGGTGTTTTCCTACAATAAGTTGTTGAGATGCTTGGAGGAGTGGTAGTCAGTTGGGGAGAGGTCAGGTGATGGCACCCCACTCCAGTACTCTTGCCTGGAAAATCCCATGGATGGAGGAGCCTGGTAGTCTGCAGTCCATAGGGTCCCAAAGAGTCAGACACGACTGAGCGACTTCCCTTTCCCTTTTCACTTTCATGCATTGGAGAAGGAAATGGCAGCCCACTTCAGTGTTCTTGCCTGGAGAATCCCAGGGACGGGGGAGCCTGGTGGGCTGCCGTCTATGAGGTTGCACAGAGTTGGACACGACTGACGTGACTTAGCAGCAGCAGCAGCAGCAGCAGCAGGTCAATATGGCAGATGAGGCAAAACTTTGTGGCCCAATTCATTAAACTTTTGAAGCGTTGGTTGTGCGATGCGCAGTCAAGCATTGTGGAGAAGAACTGGGTCTTTTCTCTTGACCAATGCCAGTTGCAGGTGTCGCAGTTTTTGGTGCATCTCACTGAGTTGCTGAGCATACTTCTTAGATGTAATGGTTTCTCCAGGGTTCAGAAAGCTGTAGTAGATCAAAGTGGCAGCAGACCACCAGTGACCATGACCTATTTTTCATGCAAGTTTGGTTTTAGGAAGTGCTTTGGATCTTCTTCTCAGCTCAGCCACTGAGCTGATCATCGCTGGCTGTCATATAAAATCCTCTTTTCATTGTGCATCACAGTCTAATTGAGAAATGGTTTGTTATTGTATAGAATAAGAGAAAACAACGCTTGAAAATGATGATTTTTTTTTACTTTAGTCAGCTCATGAGGCACCCACTTATCAAACTTTTCACCTTTTCAGTTTGCTTCAAAAGCTGAACAGCTGTAGACATTGAGTTCTTGGGCAACTTCTTTTGTAGTTATAAGAGGATCAGCTTCAATGATGCTCTCAATTGGTCATTGTCAACTTGTGATGGGCAGTCACTATGCTACTCATCTTCAAGGCTTTCATCTTCTTTGCAAAACTTCTTGAACTGCCACTGCACTGTACGGTCATTAGCAGTTCTTGGGCCAAATGCATTGTTAATGTTGCAAGTTGTCTCTGCTGCTTTACAGCCTATTTTGAACTCAAATAAGAAAATTGCTTCAATTTGCTTTTGTCTAACGTCATTTCCCTCAGATATGCAGATGACACCACCCTTACGAAAGTGAAGAGGAACTAAAAAGCCTCTTGATGAAAGTAAAAGAGGAGAGTGAAAAAGTTGGCTTAAAGCTCAACATTCCGAAAACTAAAATTATGGCATCTGGTCCATCACTTCATGGGAAATAGATGGGGAAACAGTGGAAAGAGTGTCAGACTTTATTTTTGGGGGCTCCAAAATCACTGCAGATGGTGATTGCAGCCATGAAATTAAAAGACGCTTACTCATTGGAAGGAAAGTTATGACCAACCTAGATAGCATATTCAAAAGCAGAGACATTACTTTGCCAACAAAGGTCCATCTAGTCAAGGCTATGGTTTTTCCTGTGGTCATGTATGGATGTGAGAGTTAGACTGTGAAGAAAGCTGAGCACCAAAGAATTGATGCTTTTGAACTGTGGTGTTGGAGAAGACTCTTGAGAGTCCCTTGGACTGCAAGGAGATCCAACCAGTCCATTCTGAAGGAGATCAGCCCTGGGATTTCTTTGGAAGGACTGATGCTAAAGCTGAAACTCCAGTACTTTGGCCGCCTCATGTGAAGAGTTGACTCATTGGAAAAGACTCTGATGCTGAGAGAGATTGGGGGCAGGAGGAGAAGGGGACTACAGAGGATTAGATGGCTGGATGGCATCACTGACTCGATGGACGTGAGTTTGAGTGAACTCCGGGAGTTGGTGATGGACAAGGAGGCCTGGCGTGCTGCGATTCATGGGGTTGCAAAGAGTCGGACACGACTGAGCGACTGAAATGAACTGAACATCATTTCCCTAGTCTAAAATAAATATAAAATAAACAGCAAGGAATAAGTCATTAGCACAAAAATATAAAGTGAGAAATGCCATTAAAATGATGTGCAACATAACATTTATTTAAGAATGAATTCTCATATCAAACGGCAAAGTTCAATAATGCAAAACCGTGATTACTTTTGTACCAACCTAATATTTCATTTTATGGGAAAAGCAGGTTTCCAGGCCAGTATTAATAGAGAACTGGGGAAGGTGTGGAGTGGAGGAGGTGGAAGAATGGTGTTTTACAACCAATGCAGAAATGACTCCAGGCACCTCCTGTTGTAACCAAGGAAAACAGAGTGGTCCATGGACCCACCCCACAAAGAAGGGAATCCTGCTTTTGTATGTGCACTGGGCTAATTCCTTGCTAGCATTCTAGATACAACCACTTATATTTGGCTGGGAGAGTCATTCAGTTAGAAACATTATTGAGCCCCTTTTCTGGTACCTTTTTGTTGTTATTTAGTTGCTAAGTCATGTGCAACTCTTTGTGACCCCCGCAGACTGCAGCTTGCCAGGCTTCCCTGTCCTTCACTATCTATCAGAGTTTGCTAAAACTCATGTCTATTGAGTCAGTGATGCCATCCAGCCATCTCATCCTCTGTCATCTTCTCCTCCTGCCTTCAATCTTTCCCAGCATAAGGGTCTTTTCCAATGAGCAGCTGTTCGCATCAGGTAGCCAAAGTATTGGAGCTGCAGCTTCTGCATCAATCCTTCCAATGAATATTCAGGGTTGATTTCCTTTGAATCAACTGGTTGGATCTCCTTGCAGTCCAAGGGACTCTCTTCAAGAGTCTTCTCCAGCACCACAGTTTGAAAGCATCAATTCTTCGATGCTCAGCCGTCTTTATGGTCCAGTTCTCACATCCGTACATGACTACTGGAAAAACCGTAGGTTTGATTATCTGGTACTTCTTAGGTACAACTTAAATGCAATGACTGTCCTCACAAAGAGAATCGGCCTGCAGTGTAGGAGACCCAAGAGACGCGAGTTCGATCCCTGGGTCAGGTAGATCTCTAGAGGAGGAAATGGCGACCCACTCCAGTATTCTTGCCTGGAAAATTCTGTGGACAGAAGAGCCTGGCAGACTATAGTCCATGCGGTCACAGAATTGGACATGACTGAGCACATGGCACATACTTTTGTTTTCTCTCTCCAGGGAGAGAATGGATCTTAATGAACAGTCTGGAGCATAAACAGCTCTTCAGACCCTTCCCAGGAAGACTCTTTATGGTAAAATAATGAATAGTTTTTAGAGCAGAAATCCTTTTATCATTTCATATTAGAAAGAGCAACAGGAAGCCATGGGTGGACAAGATGTTAATAATATGCCTTTTACCCAGGCCAGGACTACATAGGGTGAAGACCACCCACATCACACCCAGAATTCCAAAAGAATCAAAACATGAATTTGCCACACTCTTGTCAAGCATCACACACGGACCTTGTGGCGACTGTTTGACTGTGGTGTCTGTCACTAACACTGTAACTATGGCAAGTTGGTTAATTTGAATGAGTCTCTGTTTTTTTTTAGGTGTCAAGCAGTAAATTTAAGAAATTATAGCAAAAAAAAAAGTCAACTTAAGCGCCTGACTGACAGGAATTTTGAAGGCTTCTATCTACTTTAAGAGGCAGTAACATTTTAAAGCTGCACTGTCCAGTAGAGTAGCCACGAGCCATATGAAGCTATTTAATTAAAATTTAAATTTTATTTCTTCAGTCCCACTAACCACATTTCAAACACTCAACAGTCGTGGTGGCTAGGTGCTACCATATTGGATAGACATACAGTACTTTCTACCATCAAAGAAAGTTCAATTAAACATTGAACAGCATTGCATTAAAGCAGAGGTCAACAGACTTTTTCTACAAAGGGTAAATAATAATATTTTTAGCTTTATGTGTCATAGGTCTCAGCTGCAAGTATTTAGTACTGTTTTTGACTGAAAATATCCATAGACAATATTTTTTTAAATGGGCATGGCTGTGTCCCAATAAAATTTTATTTATGAAAACTGGCAGCAGGTCAACAACTCCTGCTTTAAATACCTGAAGAACTTTTGATTCAAGCCTCTTTGCACCCTCTAGTTGAGCTTTCTTACAGTGCAGATGTTTTCACAGAACCCCCATTGATGGAATGCTTGGCCTGAAGTGATAAGCCACATCTCTAAGGAGAGTCACCCTGACTATAATTCAGTTGAACTCATATATAACCATAGGATTATACAGCTACTTGGTGGCCTCATTTCTGGCCAGTGTGCTAGGGTTATTGATTGTCGAATAGTCAGTTCTCCCCTTGAGAGACATTGTGGCCAACACTGCTAGGCACACACTCAGTATCTATTCTCACTCCCTTTCTTACTGATATAGAATCGTTATACAAGGTGAAAAGAAGTCACTTCCCTCTAAATACAGCATGAACATAAAGTGGTTTTGAAATCACTCAACTTGGATTGGGACTCGAAACCGTGGGCTGGGACTTGAACACACTGTCTTTTAACTGAAATTGACCATTTGGTCTCAGGACTTAATGAAGCTCAGGTTCTTTATGTATTGCTATTGCAGAAAGAATTCAGTGACAGATAAAGTGATAGGTAAGAAGTAGATTTATTTAGAGAGAGGAACACTTTATAGATAGAATGCAGTCCATCTCAAAAGGCGAGACTGGCCCCAAAACATGAGGTGCTTGGCTTTTACGGGCTGGCTAATTTCACAGAGCTAATGAGTGGGAGGATATTCCAACTATTTGCGGGGGGAAGGGGCAGAGATTTCCAGGAATAGGGCCACTGCCCACTTTTTGGCCTTTTAAGGTCAGCCTCAGAACTGTCATGGTGCCTGTGGGTGTGTTGTTTAACATGCTAATGTATCACAATGAGTGTGTAATGAGGCTCAAGGTCTACTTGGAGTCGCATCTTCTGTCATCTTGGGCCTAATCAGTTCTAACCGGTGTTTGTCGTATCCTTAATAGCTACATCATGCTTTTAAAGTTCATGCCCTGTCTTTTTCCCTCCTGTTTCAGTTTGAATTCTGGGTTTGAATCACAAATCTAACTCCTGGACAATTTTCTCAATTATTGAGCCTTAGTTTTCTCGTCTAAAACTTATTAATACAAGTAATAGAAAAAAAAGTCAGCTTAAGTGTCTGATTGACAGGGATTTTAAAGGCCTGTATCCACTTTAAGAAACACTGACATATTATCTTCACAAGATTTTTGCAAGAATCAAAATAAGATCATGCAGATTTTAAGCATATAGAAAGTGTCACAAACAATATCTCTCTTTTAAAGGCACAAAAATTCTTTCAAAGTATTACCAAATTAAATCCAGCAACATACAAAGAAGGTCATCATAACCAAGTGGAGTTTATCCCAGGAATGCAGGTTTGGTTTAACATACAAAAATCAGTCAATATAATCTATCACATTAAACAGACTAAAAATGAAAAGCAGTATGTTCATTTTAACAGATCTAAAGCATTAAAACAATCAGATAATATTCAATACTGATTTGGTAAAGAAAAAAAAAAAGAAGCACCTCATAGTAAACAAGACATAGAAGAAAATATTCTCACCAAAATAAGGATTGTCAGCAATAGAAAAAAAGAAAAAAAAAACCTATAGCTAACATTATATCAGATGGAGAAAGACTGAGTTGCCCTGAGATTGGGAACAAAGTAAGGATGTCTACTCCTACCACTTCTAGGCAACATTGTACTGATCCTAGCCAGTCTAATAAGATTAGAAAAGAAATAAAAGACATACACATCAGAAAGGAAAAAACAAAACTGTATGTACCGATGACATTATTATCTATGTAAATAAATCCTAAGAAAACTACAAAAAAATCTGTTAGAATTAATAAATGAATTTAGCAAGTTTGTAGAATAAAAGGCCAATCATCAAATTTTTATATCTGATCGGTGAATAATTTAGAAACTGAAATTTAATAATACTATTTATAATGGCATCAAAATTATGAAATAGTTAGGAATTTAGCAAAATACATGGAAGACCTGTACAATGAGGGAAAATTAAAGAGGCCTAAGTAAATAGAGATGCATACCATGCTTATGGCAGAAAGTCTAAATGTTATTATGATGTCAGTTCTCCCCAAATTGATCTATAGATTCAAAGCATTTCCAATCAAAATCCCAGAAGGAGTTTTGTAGAAATTGGCAAGTTAATTTTGGAATCTATAGAGAAATGCAAATGATCTAGAATAACAATAATAATTTTGAATTAAAAATTGATTTTGATTAATAAGAATGTATTTGGAGTCCTTTATTTATATTGCATGATGTTATAATTTAATATAAAAGTTTTAATCATGACAGTGAAAATATAGAAAAATGTGTAGTTGTGACGACTAGTGCACCAAGCATTCAGGAGAAAGTCAAATTGTGTGGGCTGAAGCAGAGAAGTCTTCATGGGCCAGCAAGGGCAGGAGACTGGAGGTTACACACCCTATATCTAAATCTGAAGATCCAAAGTACCTAATAGAACTTCAAGGTGTAATTGTCTGGATTATCCAGAGAAACAGAACCCATAGAAGGTGTATATAGTTATGGAGGCTGAGAGTCCCAAGATCTCTGGTCAAAAAGTTGGAGACCTGGGAGAGCTGGTATTGTTGTTCAGTTGCTCAGTGGTGTCTGACTCTTTGCGACCCCATGGACGGCAGCATGCCAGACTTCCTTGTCCTTCTCTGTCTCCCAGAGTTTGCTCAAACTCACGTTCACTGAGTCAGTGATGCTATCCAACCATCTCATCCTCTGTCACTCCCTTCTCCTCCTGCCCTCAATCTTTCTCAGCATCAGGGTCTTTTCCAGTGAGTCAGTTCTTCCATTCAAGTGTCTAAAGGATTGGAGCTTCAGCTTCAGCATCAGTCCTTCCAATGAATATTCAGAACTGATTTCCTTGAGGATGGACTGGTTTGATCTCCTTGCAGTCCAAGGGACTCGCAAGAGTCTCCTCCAGCACCACAGTTCAAAAGCATCAATTTGGGCTTCTCTGGTGACTCAGTGGTAAATAATCCGCCTGCCAATGCAGGAGAGACAGGTTCCATCCCTGGCCCAGAGAGATCCCATGTGCCGCAGAGCAACTAACCCATCTGCCACAACTACTGAGTCTGTGCTCTAGAGCCTGGGAACCACAACGACTGAAGCCCATGCACCCTAGAGCCTGTGCTCCTCAACAAGAATCGCCTGCAATGAGAAGCCCACCTACCTAGAGAGTAGCCCCCAATTGCCACAATTAGAGAAAAGCCCTCACAGCAATGAAGACCCAGCATAGCCAAAAATAAAGAAATAGAAGTATTTTTTTAAAAAGCATAGATTCTTCAGTGCTCAGCCTTCTTTATGGTCCAACTCTCACATCCCTACATGACACCTGGGAAGACCATTGCTTTGACTATATGGACCTTTGTTTGCAAAGTAATGTGTCTGCTTTTTAATACACTGTCTAGATTTGTCATAGCTTTTATTTCAGGGAGCAAGAATCTTTTAATTTTATGGCTGCAGTCACCATCCACAATGATTTTGGGAGAACTGATGATATAGTTCCATTCTGAGTCTGACAACCCAAGGACCAGGAGAACTGGTCATGTAAATTCTAGTCCAAGACTGAAGGCAGGAGAACGCTGGTGTCTCAGCTCTAAGATAGTCTAGCAGAGAGAGTAAATTATCTCTTTACTCAGCTTTTTGTGTCTTATTCAAGCCAGTGAATTGAGCAAACACCACCCCCATGAGGGAGGGCAATCTGCTTTACTCAATCTACTGATCCAAATCTAGTCTGAAGAGATCTCTAGTCTTTGGACTAGAGATTTTCTCTTCAAGAAAATTAGAGACGGCAAGGGAACATTTCATGCAAAGATGGGCACAATAAAGGACAGAAACAGTATGGACCTAACAGAAGCAGAAGATATTAAGAGGTGGCAAGAATACACAGAAGAACTGTACAAAAAAAGATAATGACCTGGGTAACTGTGATGGTGTGATCACTCACCTAGAGCCAGACATCCTGGAATGTGCAGTAAAGTTGGCCTTAGGAAGCATCACTACAAACAAAGTGGAGATAATGGAATTCCAGCTGTAATATTTCAAATCCTAAAAGATTATGCATTAAAGTGGTGCAGTCAATATGCCAGCAAATTTGGAAAACTCAGCAGTGGCCACAGGACTGGAAAAGGTCAGTTTTCATTCCAATCCCAAAGAAAGGCAATGCCAAAGAATGCTCAAACTACCGCATAATTGGACTCATCTCACATGCTAGCAGGGTCATGCTTAAAATCCTTCAAGCTAGGCTTTAACAGTACTTGAACTGAGAACTTCCAGATGTTCAAGCTGGATTTAGAAAAGGGAGAGGAACCAGATATCAAATTGCCAACATCCACTGGACCAGAGGAAAAGTGAGAGAATTCCAGAAAAACATCTACTTCTCTTTCATTGACTATACCAAAGCCTTTGACTGTGTGGATCAAAACAAACTGTGGAAAATTCTTCAAGAGATGGGAATACCAGACCACCTTACCTGTCTCCTGAGAAATCTGTATGCAGATCAAGAAGCAACAGTTAGAACCAGACATGGAACGACAGACTGGTTCAAAATTGGTGAAGGAGTATGTCAAGGCTATCTATTGTCACTCTACTTATTTAACTTACATTCAGAATACACATGCAAAATGCTGGGCTGGATGAAGCATGAGGTGGAATCAAGATTGCCAGGAGAAATATTAATAACCTCAGATATGCAGATGACACCACCCTTATGGAAGAAAGCAAAGAGGAACTAAAAAGCCTCTTGATGAAAATGAAAGAGAGTGGAAAAGCTGGCTTAAAACTCAACATTCAAAAAACAAAGATCATGGTATCCAGTCCCATCGCTTCATGGCAAATAGAGGGGGAAACAATGGAAACAGTGACAGATTTTATTTTCTGGTGCTCCAAAATTACCAGGGACCATGACTGCAGCCATGAAATTAAAAGATGCTTGCTCCTTGGAAGAAAGTGAAAGTGAAGTGAAGTTGCTCAGTTGTGTCCAACTCTTTGCCACCCCATGGACTGTAGCCTACCAAGCTCCTCTGTACATGGGATTTTCTAGGCAAGAGTACTGGAATGGGTTGCCATTTCCTTCTCCAGGGGATCTTCCCAACCCGGGGATCAAACCCAGGTCTCCCACATTGCAGGTAGATGCTTTACCATCTGAGCCACCAGGCTATGACAAACCTAGACAGTGTACCAGAAAAGAGAGACATTACTTTGCCTGCAAAAGTCTATATAGTCAGAGCCATGGTTTTTCCAGGAGTCATGTATGGGTGTGAAAGTTGGACTCTTAAGAAAGCTGAATGCTGAAGAATTGATGCTTTTGAACTGTGGTGTTGGGAGAAGAGTCCCTTGGACAGAAAGGAGATGAAACCACTCAATCCTAGAGGAAATCAACCTTGAATATTCATTGGAAAGACTGATGATGAAGTTGAAGCTCCAATACTTCGGCCACTTGATGTGAAGAGTGGACTCCTTGGAAAAGACCCTGATGCTGGGAAAGATGGAAGGCAGGAGGAGAAGGGGACGACACAGGATGAAATGCTTGGATGGTATCGCTGACTCAATGGACATGAGTTTGAGCAAACTCCGGGAGATGGTGAAGGATAGGGAAACCTGCCGTGCTGCAGTGCATGCGGTCACAAAGAGTCGGACACGACTGAGCGACTGAACAGCAAGTGGTACAAATGTTAATTTCATTCAGAATCACCCTTACAGACACACTCAGATCTGGGCACTACGGGGTCATTCTTACAAAAAATGAACCACCACAGAAGGCCTTGGTTTACCTTGGAAAATCTGCTTCTGTGGGTATTGAATGAAACCAAGGAACTATATTTTTAAATAAATTCCCCCCAATGATTTTGAAATGCAGGTGTCTTTAACTTTGGTTCTCAACCAGAATGCATAAGCAATGTGAAAAGTCAGCACTTGGGAAGGGTTCCTGCACAGATAAGAGGATAGTACTCACATCTGGAAGCTAGAGAGCTTGTGCTGATTAGACTGATCTTTTGTTGGAGAGGAGGAAGGAAGAAATGAGAATTGCAGGAAGGGGGATTAGATGATTTTTAAAATTTTTTCTATTTTATAATGCTTTGACATCTTCAGTTCAGTTCAGTCACTCAGTCGTGTCCGACTCTTTGCGGCCCCATGAATCACAGCACGCCAGGCCTCCCTGTCCATCACCAAACCCAGAGTTCACCCAGACTCATGTCCATCGAATCAGTGATGCCATCCCCAGCATCAGAGTCTTTTCCAATGAGTCAACACTTCACACGAGGTGGCCAAAGTACTGGAGTTTCAGCTTTAGCATCATTCCTTCCACAGAAATTCCTGGGCTGATCTCCTTCAGAATGGACTGATTGGATCTCCTTGCAGTCCAAGGGACTCTCAAGAGTCTTCTCCAACACCACAGTTCAAAAGCATCAATTCTTCAGCACTCAGCCTTCTTCACAGTCCAACTCTCACATCCATACATGACCACAGGAAAAACCATAGCCTTGACTAGATGGACCTTAGTCAGCAAAGTAATGTCTCTGCTTTTGAATATGCTATCTAGGTTGGTCATAACTTTTCTTCCAAGGAGTAAGCGTCTGTTAATTTCATGGCTGCAGTCACCATCTGCAGTGATTTTGGAGCCCCCAAAAATAAAGTCTGACACTCTTTCCACTGTTTCTCCATCTATTTCCCATGAAGTGATGGGACCAGATGCCATGATCTTCATTTTCTGAATGTTGAGCTTTAAGCCAATGTTTTCACTCTCCTCTTTCACTTTCATCAAGAGGCTTTTGAGTTCCTCTTCACTTTTTGGGTGGTGTCATCTGCATATCTGAGGTTATTGATATTTCTCCCGGCAATCTTGATTCCAGCTTGTGTTTCTTCCAGTCCAGCGTTTCTCATAATGTACTCTGCATATAAGTTAAACAAGCAGGGTGACAATATACAGCCTTGATGCACTCCTTTTCCTATTTGGAACCAGTCTGTTGTTCCATGTCCAGTTCTAACTGTTGCTTCCTGACCTGCATATAGGTTTCTCAAGAGGCAGGTCAGGTGGTCTGGTATTCCCATCTCTTTCAGAATTCTCCACAGTTTATTGTGATCCACACAGTCAAAGGCTTTGGCATAGTCAATAAAGCAGAAATAGATGTTTTTCTGGAACTCTCTTGCTTTTTCCATGATCCAGCAGATGTTGGCAATTTGATCTCTGGTTCCTCTGCCTTTTCTAAAACCAGCTTGAACATCAGGAAGTTCACGGTTCACGTATTGCTGAAGCCTGGCTTGGAGAATTTTGAGCATCACTTTACTAGCATGTGAGATGAGTGCAGTTGTGTGGTAGTTTGAGCATTCTTTAGCTCTGCCTTTCTTTGGGATTGGAATGAAAACTGACCTTTTCCAGTCCTGTGGCCACTGCTGAGTTTTCCAGTCAGGCGCAGAAGCTGGGAGGACCCCATGCCTGAAGGGCTGCGGCCAAGAGGAGCTACCCTGAGTCCAAGGTCAGGGGCGGCTGGGAGGAGCCACCCTGTGCTCAAGGCCAGGGACGGTGGCCGAGAGGAGCAACCCCATGTCCAAGGAGTGGTGGCTGTGTGGGCGCAGAAGGGCCTAGAGGAGCCATCCCATGTTGAAGGTCGGGAAGGGTGGCAGTGAGGAGATACCCTTTGTCCAAGGTAAGACGCCGTGGCTGCGGTTTGCTGGAGCAGCCGTGAAGAGATACCCCATGCCCAAGGTAAGAGAAACTCAAGTAAGATGGTAGGTGTTGCAAGAGGGCATCAGAGGGCAGACACACTGAAACCATACTCACAGAAAACTAGTCAATCTAATCACGCTAAGACCGCAGCCTTGTCTAACTCAATGAAACTAAGCCATGCCCGCGTGGCAACCCAAGATGGGCAGGTCATGGTGGAGAGGTCTGACAGAATGTGGTCCACTGGAGAAGGGAATGGCAAACCACTTCAGGATTCTTGCCTTGAGAACCCCATGAACAGTATGAAAAGGCAAAATGATAGGATACTGAAAGAGGAACTCCCCAGGTCAGTAGGTGCCCAACATGCTACTGAAGATCAGTGGAGAAATAACTCCAGAAAGAATGAAGGGATGGAGCCAAAGCAAAAACAATACCCAGCTGTGGATGTGACTGGTGATAGAAGCAAGGTCCGGTGCTGTAAAGAGCAATATTGCATAGGAACCTGGAATGTCAGGTCCATGAATCAAGGCAAATTGGAAGTGGTCAAACAGGAGATGGCAAGAGTGAACGTTGACATTCTAGGACTCAGCAAACTAAAATGGACTGGAATGGGTGAATTTAACTCAGATGACCATTATATCTACTACTGTGGGCAGGAATCCCTCAGAAGAAATGGAGTAGCCATCATGGTCAACAAAAGAGTCTGAAATGCAGTACTTGGATGCAGTGTCAAAAACGACAGAATGATCTCTGTTCGTCTCCAAGGCAAACCATTCAATATCATGGTAATCCAAGCCTATGCCCCAACCAGTAACGCTGAAGAAGCTGAAGTTGAAGGGTTCTATGAAGACCTACAAGACCTTTTAGAACTAACACCCAATAATGATGTCCTTTTCATTATAGGGGACTGGAATGCAAAAGTAGGAAGTCAAGAAACACCTGGAGTAACAGGCAAATTTGACATTTTAGGGCCTTGCTATTCCCAGACAGTCTGTGCTTTCCAGGGCTAGCTGATTCCTAGAGAGAGGAAACCATTTGCTTATGAGCATACCTTTCATATGCAAACCAACCAATCCGAAGTCCATACCTCCAGTTACCTCCTTCATTAACCCACACAGGAAGCCAATATTCCCTCTACTGTAAGTCACCCAGGGACAGTTAGTGGACAATTTGGGATGAGCCTGTATAGCCCAGATTTTTCAAATTAGCCAATTCTAAACTGCTTACCTTGCTCATCCATTCCTTTCTATGAAAACCACAATGAAGTCTTTCGCCTATGCCTTCCCTCACTCCTGCTGCCTCCTGACCAACCCTGGTGCTTCCCTGTGTGGAAAGCTATACCTCCTGCTTGTAGGGAATTGTAAGGAAAAGCTCCTTCCTCCGTAACTGTCATTTCCATGTGTCTCTGTCTTACTATACCTGTTTAGAATAAATCTTAGGTACATTTTAAAACACTGCATGTAGACTAACAGGGAAGAGATCAAGTGTTTCTTTGCTAACACTCTGATTTGATTTTTGTCTTCACAAGCTTTATGGATAAGAGGGAACCTTACCAGCAAAGAAAGCCAGACTCAGCAGGCCAAGAACAGTTATCACCATGGGCCAAGGACATAAGTATGGAGTCCTGTTGGAGCATGCTGCTTGTGTACCCAGCGAGACCTCTTATTATCTTTGTTGATGTTATAATGCAAGTGCTAGATCTGAGAAAGTGTCAGGGGGAAGCTGTGCATAATTCTATCAGCAGTTAAGGGGCTTCTAACTCTTCTGAAAGGCAAGAGACAGAATCTTCCTTCACAAGAGCTAAAGATAGCAGGAAGACACACTTCTGATTTTTATTTGAAGCCAATTTTATTAGGTGACTAATTTAGGAGAAATAGAATGTAATCTCAGGCTTTTGTGACAATGAGTATATTAGATTTGGTGCTGCTGCCCCAGAAGTAATCATTTGCCAAAGCCTCAAAGAGGTAGGTTAGGTTTGTTCAATGTAGGAAAAAGAAATCTATGCTAGATAGTTGAATGTTAAGATCATTAAGATTTATGAGTTTTCCTCTCTCCTTCACCCTACTCCATCTTTCAAATCATTTTGAGCTGATACTGAATGAATACAGTTAAAAAAAATTTTTTTATTAGAGTACAGTTGACTTGCAATGTTGTGTTTCTCTTGTACAGTATGTGTCCACTCTTATATTCTTTTCCCACATAGGTCATCACAAAGTATTGCGTAGAGTTACCTGTGCCATACAGCGTCCTTATTAATCATCTGTTTTACATATAGTGTGTGTATGTCAATCCCAATCTCCTAATTTACCCCTCCTCTCTCTTACCCCTCTGGTAACTATAAGTTTATTTTCTACACCTGTGAAAATAAACTTATTTTCTGTTTTGTAAATAAGTTCATTTGTGCCATTTTTTTAGATTTCACACATAAGCAGTATCATATGATATTTGTTTTTCTTGTCTGACTTCCTTTAGTATTGAATACAGTTTTGATCTATCTACGTTTTTGTTTCTATAGTCTAATTATTTTTAATAACTAATTGCATTGGTTCTCTCTAATATGTTTCGTTTGCTCCAATAGAACTTCGCTATTACAAGAAGAAATTTTTCCTTAGAGATAAAAGGCTCTAAAATCCACAGTGCTTGGAAGTGAGTAATGTGTGGATTGGGGATAGTTTGCAGAGTTTAGATGGCCTCTGTAGATGGTGAGCTGAAAGTCATCTTAAGGTTAAAAGTGAGTTGTCTTTGTATGAAGTTGTCAAAGATATCCAAAGTTTTCACTGCAGTTATTCTGTAGAAGTTACCTCATGTTTTTTCCTTTCTCTGCTTCCCCAAGGTATACAGAAAAACATTATATAAAATGATCCTCTTTGAGAAGTTTGACCAGTTCTATCAATTCTTTTCTTTGTAGTTTTGGTACGAATTTGAAATTGGTAACTTGTATTTGCCTCTCTCTTTTCTGCTGTGAAATTTTGCTGTATTTGCAATGTCAACTTGAACCATTTCCAAGTTGTGCTAATTTGATGAGTAATGAGAATAAAATGAGGAATTTTTCAGTTTGAGGATGCCAAGTGAACGCTCTGATTCTCTGCAGAACTTGGTCCTCATAATTCAAACCTTTCCTGTTCTGGTCCTCTCTTCCAACCTTTAAGAAGCCCTGTTATAATGTCTCAGGCTTTACAGATGGTGCTAGTGGTAAAGAATCCACCTGCCAATGCAGGAGACATAAGAGATGTGAGTTTGATCCCTGTGTTGGGAAGATCCCTGGAGGAGGGTATGGCAGCCCACCCCAGTATTCTTGCCTGGAGAATCCCATGGGCAGAGGAAGCTGGCAGGCTGTAGTCCCTAGGGTCGCCAAGAATTGGACACTACTAAAGCGACTTCAGTTTCACTTTTCACTTTCATGCCTTGGAGAAGGAAATGGCAACCCACTCCAGTGTTCTTGCCTGGAGAATCCCAGGGACGGAGGAGCCTGGTGGGCTGCTGCCTATGGGGTCGCACAGAGTTGGACACGACTGAAGCAACTTAGCAGCAGCAGCAGCAGCAGCAAAGTGACTTCAGTTCAGTTCAGTCGCTCAGTCATGTCAGACTCTTTGCAGCCCCGTGAACTGCAGCACGCCAGGCCTCCCTGTCCATCACCAACTCCCGGAGTTTACCCAAACTCATGTCCATTGAGTAGGTGATGCCATCCAACCATCTCATCCTCTGTTGTCCCTTTTTCCTCCAGCCCTCAATCTTTCCCAACATTATGGTCTTTTCAAATGAGTCAGCTCTTTGTATCTGGTGGCCAAAGTATTGGAGTTTCAGCTTCAACATCAGTCCTTCCTATGAACACCCAGGATTGATCTCCTTTAGGATGGACTGGTTGGATCTCCTTGCAGTCCAAGAGACTCTCAAGAGTCTTCTCCAGCACCACAGTTCAAAAGCATAAATTCTTCACAGCTCAGCTTTCTTTATAGTCCACCTCTCACATCCATACATGATCACTGGAAAAACCAGAACCTTGACTAGATGGACCTTTGTGGACAAAGTAATGTCTCTGCTTTTTAATATGATGTCTAGGTTGGTCCACCTGACCTGCCTCTTGAGAAACCTATATGCAGGTCAGGAAGCAACAGTTAGAACTGGACATGGAACAACAGACTGGTTCCATATAGGAAAAGGAGGACGTCAAGGCTATATATTGTCACCCTGCTTATTTAACTTACTTGCAGAGTACATCATGAGAAACGCTGGGCTGGAAGAAGCACAAGCTGGAATCAAGATTGCCGGGAGAAATATCAGTAACCTCAGATATGCAGATGACACCACCCTTATGGCAGAAAGTGAAGAGGAACTAAAGGGCCTCTTGATGAAAGTGAAAGAGGAGAGTGAAAAAATTGGCTTAAAGCTCAACATACAGAAAACGAAGATCATGGCATCTGGTCCCATCACTTCTTGGGAAATAGATGGGGAAACAGTGGAAACAGTGTCAGACTATTTTTGGGGCTCCAAAATCACTGCAGATGGTGACTGCAGCCATGAAATTAGAAGACACTTACTCCTTGGAAGGAAAGTTATGACCAACCTAGATAGCATATTCAAAAGCAGAGATATTACTTTGCCAACAAAGGTCCGTCTAGTCAAGGCTATGGTTTTTCCAGTGGTCATGTATGGATGTGAGAGTTGGACTGTGAAGAAGGCTGAGTGCTGAAGAATTGATGCTTTTGAACTGTGGTGCTGGAGAAGTCTCTTGCAAGTCCCTTGGACTACAAGGAGATCCAACCAGTCCATCCTAAAGGAGACCAGTCCTGGGTGCTCATTGGAAGGACTGATGCTGAGGCTGAAACTCCAGTACTTTGGCCGCCTCATGTGAAGAGTTGACTCATTGGAAAAGACTCTGATGCTGGGAGGGATAGGGGGCAGGAGGAGAAGGGGATGACAGAGGATGAGATGGCTGGATGGCATCACTGACTTGATGCACATGAGTTTGGGTGAACTCTGGGAGTTGGTGATGGACAGGGAGGCCTAGCGTGCTGCGATTCATGGGGTTGCAAAGAGTCAGACATGACTGAGTGACTAAACTGAACTGAACTGTTGTTGGTCATAACTTTCTTTCCAACGAGTAAGCGTCTTTTAATTTCATGGCTGCAGTCACCATCTGCAGTGATTTTGGAGCCCAAAAAAGTCAGCCACTGTTTCCACTGTTTCCCCATCTATTTGCCATGAAGTGATGAGACTGGATGCCATGATCTTAGTTTTCTGAATGTTGAGCTTTAAGCCAATTTTTTCACTCTTCTCTTTCACTTTTATCAAGAGGCCCTTTAGTTCCTCTTCACTTTCTGCCATAAGGGTGGTGTCATCTGCATATCTGAAGTTATTGACATTTCTCCCAGCAATCTTGATTACAGCTTGTGCTTCCTCCAGCCCAGCGTTTCTCATGATATACTCTGCATATAAGTTAAATAAGCAGGGTGACGATATACAGCCTTGACGTACTCCTTTTCCTTTTTGGAACCAGTCTGTTGTTCCATGTCCAGTTCTAGCTGTTGCTTCCTGACCTGCATACAGATTTCTCAAGAGGCAGGTCAGGTGGTCCAGTATTCCCATCTCACTACTAAGGTGACTTAGCACACTCTGTTCAGTCTTCCCTCCAGCTTTGGCCCTGACCTCCTACTCAAGCCCAGGTCTGCATTTTAGTCATTTCTTACAAGTCTCCATTTTAATGTCCCTGGAGCTGGCTGTGTTTGTCTGATTGTACATCTCTAACAAGTTGGAAACTCTGTCTGACCTAGCCTTCACAAAAGAAGCCCAGAGGGAAGAGGTAGGTCTGGAGTTCTGCCCCAATAAAGGTTTGACCATTCACCAAGCTCAGAATATCACAGTTTTCTCTGTCCATGAATCAAGGAAACACCACCAGAAGCAACCTTCAGACAGGAAACCAGGAACTCAGTTCGGAGCCTGAGTGGGCTATGGACTCAAAATAGAAGTTGTCCTTCTTCGCGATTGGGAGAGGCTAATGAGAGGCAGCCAGATTCAGAGATAGGGTGGTACCACACCTAGGAAGCTGGGCTAGAGGGCAACCCAAGAATCAGACCTGTGGTCCTCTGAAGGCTAGAGGAGGTGAGCATATGTCAGAAAAATTCAGCAGAGGTAAGTACAGGATAGGGGAGAACGTAGGGTCTTGTCACTCTAATTGCATTTTATGGAACGCTCGTGTCCTGGGAGAGGTGGATACATCTGCCATGAAAAATAGTTCTTTAATCAAATACATTTGGAGGGAAGTGGGCAAATGAAGTTCAATAGGTTTCTTGATTGCAGAAATTCTCATGGCCTTTAACAAGCTAATTTGCGTGGTAAGTGTACACAGTGTTTTCCAAAGGTACCGTGGTCCTGTAACAACTTCTCCCTCTCCTTCCTTCCCTGTCTCTCTCTCCATAATAAGAGGCTGTGGAGTGCTACAATTGTGTGATACAATTCCTCCAATAATTAGTTATTATGGGAAACACTACCTTCTCCATTACTATCAAATAAAACCACGGTGCAGGACCTTCTGGTCCATAGGACTAGAACTGTGGAACGTGTAGGGACAGGTGAAGGAGATAAGATAAATTCTCCATGCAGACCAGTCAAATGGCCTGAGGCTGGGAGCAAGATCTATGAAAGCCAGGCTTGAAACAAGGCTGCGTACACAGTGGGTGCTCCCAAATATGTGCGCACAGACTCAACCAGAAACCGCCCCCCCACCCTGACTGATGAGCAGAAGTGCCTCATGGCTCAGGCTGATTATAGACCCTGGAAGGGATTAAGGACCCCTCAGAGAAAGTGTGAAGCAACCTTGCGCATCTGTTTTCACGTTGTAGACCACCGTGTCTCTATAATCTGAGTCGGTTGTATAACCTTTGAGATACTCTTTTCTAGGAAGGCATGTGGTTCAGGGGAGAGAGATCAATCTGCCTGAGAAATATAGGGGTAGAGCCCTGGCACCCCTCTCTTCTATTTCCTCATCTCTTGGAGGGAGGGCCCTCCTTCGTAAGGTTCTTATGGGGACTAAATCAAGCACACCCATTCATGAGTGGACTTCCTAGCGGAAAAGCACTATTTGAGTTTGAGACTGTTCCCAGGAATCATCACCCTATGGAAGGTTTGCAGAGGGCAGAGCAAGGAGGAAAGAGGTAAGGTGGGGAGATTTGTTTGCCTGAGACCTTGTCTCACACTTGGAGCAACACTTACAAGAGTGATTCACTGGAGGGCTGCTGGTGAGTAGGGCTCAGGTGAAGCTCGGAGGATTTCTGTCCTTGGTGCGTGTCACTTGTAGATTTCTCTTCCTGAGATGTAGTCCCTGCTGACCCTCCAACTCACCATCCCAGAGAGGTTATAGGATAAGATTTCCGGGTGCTCAATATTAGGGTCACTGCAACAGGGAGTGACTTGGCTAATGGTTCTGTGACTTCAGGGTGTCCCTTTTAAAATAGATTGCTGGGCCCCATCCCCAAATTTCTGATTCAGCAGAAATTTGTATTTCCAAAAATTTCCCAGGCTATATTGATTCTATTGGTTCTGGTTTATGGCTTGAGAACCACTGCCTTGGGCTGACCAGATTGGAGTCTAGGGGGCTCTGACTTGAGAGTTTAAAGATTCAAGCTGTCTGCTGGCCTTGGTGCGCCTCCTGTAGCCCCTTCTCTGGAAATTGCTCACTAGTGCTGACTCATCAGTGAGGTCTGGCAGTCCACTGTGCATTATGTGAGGATGGGCAAAGAGCTTGCTTGTTGGGCTACGTAACCACCCAGCCCGCTAACCCACTCGGATCATGGAGTAGATATAGGACCACATTGTATATGTTTTCTCAAGAAAACAGATGCAGGCATTCGTTTTCCAGTTTGGAATGTTGGCTGAAGTCTAACTCAGGGCACTGCTTTGGGGTTTGTTCAGTTTATGGGGTGCCAGTTCTGTGACCTGAAAATGCCCTTCAACCAGTAGGTGGGTCATGTGCCACCACGGTGGTTACAGCTGGGTGATTTAGTCATTGCTTGCTAGCCCCCATCCCCAGTCTGTCCTTGGCCCCTCCCCTTGTGTGTTGCCGAGTTACCTGCCAGTTAGCTTTCTCACTCTTCTGTCCTTGCCACTGCTGGCCTGACCGCTCCACCGGCTCTGGAGTCACTGAGCAGTCGTTGTCCGCACTCAGGTATTATTTTCACGTCACTGTCCCTCCAGATGCAGAGTTGGCTCCTGATGTTGACTCTCCTGTAACTTTTCCTCACCTCGTTTCTCTCCTTTTCCATTTATTTGGTTTGTGTCAATCCCTTTTTATTCTTTTGATGCCCAAAGGCCTGGAGTTCCATTTTCCTCCAGATTTTATCTTAAGGGAGTGGTATTAAGCCCTGTGAAACTTGCTTTACGTGAAATAATAATTCTTATTCATGTCACTAAGGTGTTTTTGGTCTAACTGCATGATTTTGTTTCCCGTAAAAAAATGTAGCAACTTATGAAAATGTATTTTTAATAAACTTTTAAAAGATAATCTTATTGAGATATTACTCACATACTGTGCAATCCACCCAATTGAAGCATACAATTCAATGATGTTTAGTATATTCACAGATCTGTATGACCATCACCACAGTCAATTTTAAAACTTTCATCACCTCAAAAAGAAAACCTTCTAGAGGACTTGCCTGCTGGCCCAGTGGTTAAGAATCTGGCTTCCAATTCGGAGGACTCAGGTTCTATCCCTGGTGGGGGAACTGAGATCCCATATGTTGTGGGGCACCTAAACCCATGCTCCACAGCTAGAGAGAAGCCCGTGCCTCACAGTGAAAGATCCTGCATGCCTCAGCAACTAACAACTGATGTAGCCTTGAATAAATAAATATTTTTTTAAAAAGCCATCTATACCCTTAGTTGGGCTTCCCTGGTGACTCAGATGTTAAAGAATCCACCTGCAACGGGAGATGTGGGTTTGGTCCCTGGGTTGGGAAGATCCCTTGGAAGAGGGCATGACAACCCACTCCAATATTCTTGCCTGGAGAATTCCCATGGACAGAGGAGCCTGGCGGGCTACAGTCCGTGAGGTTTCAAAGAGTCGGCCATGATTGTGTGACTAAACAACACACACATACCCTTAGTTATCCTCTCCTTATCTCTCCAGCTCCCTATCTCCCAGTCCTAAACAATCACAAACCTATTTTCTCTATAGACTTCCATTCCCAATATGTGGTCTTTCGGGGTGGACTCTTCTCACTTAGCATAATGTTTTTAAGGTTCAACCATGTTATAACATGAATCAGTACTTCATCCCTTTTATGGCTGAACAATATTTCATCATATGAACAGACCATATTTTGTTCATTCATCAGTTGATGGGCATTTGGATTGTTTTCACCTATTGGCTATTAAATTTTTTTAGACACTGAGGGAGTCTAAACTGGAACTGAAATGGGTCTTTGAGATTGGGAATCCCAACCCTTTACAAACGAGATGCCAAGGGCTCAGGGGGTCCCAAGTTCAAACCAGACTTTTGTCCAAGTTCACTCTGTGATTCCCTGACAGCCCCCCACCCCCATCTGACTTCCAGGTTGCTGTACATCCTCTTTCTGTTACAGAAAATAAATCTGTTAGGAAATTTGAAAAATTATTTAGTGTTTCCCAAAGCAGTTCTTGGCTTTGCAAATGATTTGACTTCTACCTCCTTCCAACAGCCATTAGGAATGGTTGAAAGAAGTTATCGTTTTTTATATGTATTCTTTCTTAACATTGTCACCTTCCATATTGAAATCAAAACTTGTGTCCAGTAACTGCTTGTTCTGTGATGAAATGGAGTAAGGATAAAAGTACTACTGGAGAGAAAATGTCTGCTTTCATGCAATGAATTGAATTTACTTTTTACTTTTACTTCTTCATTGAATTTACTTTTAAAAGGCCCCAAAAATGGTTTTATGAAGATAGAGTACATCTTGAATAGAATCAGATAGGCCTCCTTTTACTGTGGCTTCCAGATCTTTCTCTCAAGGGTATCCTTCATGGTCCCCCCGCCCCCGCACCCCAACACCACACACCAACAAGCTCATCCCCTACCCTCCACGACATCTCACAGGATCTAGGGTAGGAAGATAGCTCCTCTTCTCCCATGGAGGGTCAGGTAATCTTGATTTAATTCTAATAAAGTTTCTGCAGGGAGGTAACAATTGATTAAAGATGAGAAACAAGCTGCTTCCTGATTTTCCTTTTTCTTCTACCGGCTATGAGAAAACCAGATCAGTGAGCCATAGAAGTGACACAGTTCACACTGGGCAGCCCAGTGACTCACAAGAAAGCAAGACTGGGTTATTCTATACTAATGTGAAATCATACAGTTTAGAATGAAGAGGATGGGGCCCATTCACACAAGTACCCCAGATGATAACTTGAAATAAATCCAATGGTGTTAGTAGTTATTTTTACATGAGATGAGAGAGTAAAAATAGGATCAGACTATTTAAACCCTGGGGACATTAAAAAATACATAGGTGGAAATACTGAGGTTGAGTGGGGAATATGCATTTCTCAAACTTCCCAGGCAAGGCTGAGGTTGCCAGTCAGGGGCCACACTTTGAGAACTACTGGTCTGGAGAATTTTCCAGCCCCTGGTTTTCCCTTTGTTGTTTCTGATCTTTCCCCCTTTCCCAATAACAATATACTAGGGAAAGCAAAGAACATGCCCCCTTCTTTGAGTTGGCTTTATAAAATCATCCACAAATATTTCCCCCAATTCTTACATTTCAAAAGGGCCTTGTTGCATGCAAAAACAAATCCAAAATTGTTTGTATTACTGAAGTGTTTGTAGTAGAATCAGCACCAGTGGAACAATGTAGCCTCTACTAAAATTTGCACCTTTGGATAAAAAGGTTGTTTGGATAATGCTAGCAAAAATTTAGTAAAATAAAATCCCAGGGCCCATTGTCTTATAGTTCCTTCTTATGTTTAGTAAGGTGAGGTGAAGTCGCTCAGTCGTGTCTGACTCTTTGTGACCCCGTGGACTGTAACCTACTAGGCTTCTCCATCCATGGGATTCTCCAGGCAAGAATACTGGAGTGGGTTGCCGTTTCCTTCTCCAAAGCACCTTCCTTATTCATATGGGTGTTTCCAGAGAGTAGGGGCTGCATAGGCTGATTAATCTCTGCTCTCACTTCTTCTGGCATCTTCCTTTGAACTCAGAAGCAGTGGGAACTGAATGAGGAATTGGGTGTGTGGTTAAGAGGAGTAAGAGAGGGGACTGTTTCTTTTTACTTTCCAGTTCACTGGATGTTTCCTTTTCCCAATCTAAATACTCCTTGGGGAAGAATGAGTTTGTAGCCAGTACTGAAAGAATTTTTATTTCTCTTAAGACTCAAAACCTTCGCTTTCAGTCATTTGTTTACTCGTTCACAGAGGATAAAGAGACAGGAAAACCTGGAGAAAAGATTTGTCCCCTTTTGCCTTAGTAATGAGGTAAGGTCACAACTGAGTTCTCAATTCAGGACAGTCGTGAAGAGCATGCCTGTCATGCTCCCCAGCCTCTGGACGAGAATACACTGCATATGACCTTGACCAGAAAAATAATAGTTTTAAATTATTAAAAAAAAATTAAAACATCATGAAAAAATTCTTAAACCTCAAACAGGAATGCATTTTGGTCTGAAAAGATGGAAATTTGATGAATTCCCCTCTTCATCCACTGGTGTCTCGAAACAGTCCTTAGGTGAGCCTGGGTGGTCACACTGTCTCAAATTTGGGACTTCACTGGGTTCACGTTTCTTAAAGGGCCTGTCATGCCTCCTAAGCAGGAAGCATTCACCTCTGAACAAAAGTGAGGGCGGGGGAGGCTTTGTTGGTGATGTAGCTGTCATATCTTATTAGTGCATGGGTGGGTCTCACCGGGTACAGGAGGTATGTCATTTATAGACAGAAATTGCATAATTAGGCTTGATAGAATTTTGACGCTTTCTTGGCAGTGCAATTTGTTCATCAAGTAAAAAGCCTCTGAGAAGTTGGTCACATGGAATTTAGAACTCCTGAGTTCTACTTGGTGGAAATGGGAACTCAGGTGTTGATTTGATTTACAACAATCATAAAGGCTTCCAGAAAGACCCACTTTTGTCTTTGGCGTCTGACCCCATATACTCAGGTTTCAGAGGGAAAAGGACGAAGAAGAAGCCAGATTTCTTTCCAAAATTGTTTGAGAATGTGGACCATATGTGTTGACTTTAGCTCCTTCCTATTAATATTTTTACTGAAGTACGGTTGATTTACAGTATTGTGTTAGTTTGAAGTGTACAGCAATTCAGTTATATATAAATTTATATATGTATTCTTTTTCAGATTCTTTTCCCTTATAGGTTGTTACAAAATATTGAGTCTAGTTCCCTGCACTATGCAGTAGGTCCGTGTCGGTTATCTACTTTATGTATAGTGCCGGGGTCCAGCCCTGGTGGATCCAGGGTGATTCGAAGGTGGGGACGGAGTCGGCATCCTGGAAAAAACTTATTTAATTACAGATATAGAGGGAGATTAGAAACGGATAGTGTAGTAGGAGATAGTGTAGTGGAGAAAAGGAGGCTGAATCCAGATGTGAATTCAGCCAGAGAAACGGGAGCAAGAAAGAAACGACACGAGGGAATCAGTCTTTCCAGAAACTGATCCGATTTCTTTATTTTTCAGGTTTGTTTATATACCTTTTTGTTATACATAGGGATGAATACAGAGTCACGTGGGGGTCAGCAGACCTGACCCTTGTCACAATCAGGTGCTTCATATAAAATTATACAAAGGTCTTATGAGTTTCATCATCTTTTGGCCATGAGGTCTGCTGACATTTTATGGCCCTTTCTGATACCAGTCAGTTAACCAGAAAACTTATTTTTCCAGGGGTGATTTTTTCTTAAATCAGGTGCCACCCTCCAAATAAAGTTGCATTCCTATAGGGTGAGGGTGTAGTGAGTTACAATCAAGAAAGGAATTTATTTAACCTAAGGGTTAACATGATTCATCTTAAAGGTTAATACTTATTTTTCCTATATGCTAGTTACATTCATTATAAGGGCAGGAATATGAAGTTTTAGCAGCAAATATTGGCTCAACAAATGTAAACCCTTCACCAATGTTCCCCTTAAGATCTATTTTGTTTTAAGATAGTGATAAAGTTACATTTTTGCATAGCAAGGACACAGTGATTTATAGTAATTTATAACAAAGTACAGTGATCTATAACAAAAGAGAAGATTCATTAACTCAAAAAGTCTAGTATTGCTAACATCAAAAACTACTATATTTCCTTTTCTATATTCCAAATACATTGATTAATATATTCCCAGGTGCCTAAGGATATGGAGGCCTGATGGCAGTCATTGACTCATCAATGAAAAAAGCCCTATGCTAATACTCCAAACTCTCTGTGCTGTATGGTTGAGAGGTTGTCACACAAGCTAGTCTGTCAGCAGAGAGGTTTGACCTGAGACATCCTTGTCACACCCAGGGCAGGGAATTAGCAGTAATTATTGGCACGACAAATGAAGAAAAAACCCTTCACCAATATAATTCCTAATCTACCGACTAATACTATACTAATGATCTTTTAACTTCTCAAAAGAGTCTGTATTTGGAAAGTTTTAAAACATCCTGTGCCTCTCACAGTTGGGAGGCTGTAAACAATCACATGCGGCCGGAGGAGCCTGATCAGGCAGGCCAGAGAACCTCCAGAGTTCGTAAGTTGAAACACTCTTGTCACGCCCAGGAATTTTTGTTAACTGGAGCTGCAAGTTAACTCCTTCTCTGAGAGAAATGGTTATAGGGGAGAGCTCCCCGTAAAGTACTCTGGTTTTGGGGGTAGATGCTCAGAAACAGGGGGTTTCCTGAGGCTTGATCACGCCTTTGCGTATGCCAAGCTTCCTTCCTCATGATCTTTGCCATGGGCGGAGTTCCTCACGCTGGCTCCCAACAGTATAGTTCAGTAATTTTTTTAAAAAATTACTTTTATTGTGAAGTATAACTCACATATGGCAGAGTACATCAAGCCCAAAATATATAGCCCGGGTAATGACTGCAAAGTGACTGCAGTGTTTCTAGCATTGGTAGAGACTTTTGAGCTTCATCATATAACCAGACACAAACAACATGCAGTCATTTTGGTCCAGCTTCTTTCATGAAGCGCTGTGTCTATGAGATTCATCCATGTTGTTGCCTGTTGAAATGATTTTTCATTTTAATTTTTGAAATAGAATTCTGTTCTGTGACTAGGCCTCAATTTTTTCCCATTCTACCATTGATAGACTCTATAGTTATTTTCACTTTTTGACTATTACAAATAGTGCTGCTACGGACATTTTTGCATCTGTCTGCATATCTGAAGCATCTGATAGCATTACAACGCCTAAGCTCTGCTTCAGAAAATTCTAGTTCTGTAGCAGTGAACATGGCTGAGGTGCGGGGTATGCATTGTCCCAACTTTAGTAGATGATGCAAAAATGCTTTGTAAAGAAAGTATAACAGTCAATCACCCAGTGAAGTAGCTGCATTCAAGATCTGACATCTTTTATTACTAGTCAGGTCATTTTAGGGTCACCACCACCGGGTGAGCATTGATAACATACCTCAGGGTATATGTGAAAACTCTTGCTTGGTGAAAAGACCTAGGTCTGCCTGCTTCTAATTATAGACTTTTAGAAATGTCTCCAGAAGAACTTGTTGGAATGGCTTTGTTACAATAAGCAAGCAGGGGGAAAAGGTAAAATCTGATATTTCACCTAGGATTGAAAATACCTTTCAGTGATTTTCTAGAATTTGGCCATACACAAATTTTTATTTTTCTGTAGACTGATAAGGAGGAAATAAGTCCTGTTTTGAATTTCAACAGACTTAGAGGAGAAAAAAACACACATTTCCGGCAACATGTTATTAATGTTGTGACATTATATTTGGCCCTTTTTAAACCTTTTTATATATTTTATCCAAACAAAGAGTTTTGAGATAAGAAAGCAGTAGAGCTCTGGGAGTACCTGGTTCCTGTGAAAGTTGTCACTCATATGGGGAAAAGACCACAGAGGCCTCCATACTCTCTCCTAGCAGATCCAGATGTTGATATTGGCATAGACGGGTTTACGCAGCAGTTCTATGCAGAAAGCCAAAAAGACTCATTCTCCTCTACACACAGTCTCAACAGTATGCACAGTTCCAACTGTATGCCACCATCAAACAAAAAAGCCAACACCACTTTTGAATTTTCAGGGAGGTTGTGCTTTTTTGCCTCTGCATCTTTTAGGATGAGAAAGAGCGAGGATTTGTGCTTTGGCATCCTTGCATGCTACCAGCGATTCCTTAGCAATAGGAGCATTCGCCACTTCCACGTGAGCTTTGGGCACGTGACTGTGTATACCAGTCTTCCAGCTGGCATTTTAATTTAAGATTATATGCCAGCCAAGGTGGAAGAAATCCAAAAGGCAGCTTGTGAAAAAAGAGGAGGAGGATTTGTCAAGTGGTAGCAACACACCTCTGAAGACTTTCAACAAAGCAGCACATTGACCCTGTAGCCCCCAAGCTGGGTAAGACCATGATGGGATCTTTCCTAGTGCCAGGAAGTCGCTGAATAATCGGGTTGTTAAAAACATCCTAGTGTTTGTAAAAACCGTACCACTGTCATGGATAAATTAATTGAGCTTCCACATTCTCAAAAGAGAAAGTTAAGAGAGTTTCCTGAAATAGATTGCTGAACTAAAGAAGTGCTTTTAAATATTTAGCAAACTCCATTTGAGTTAGAGTGGTTGAGAGTACAATCAACCGATAGTGTGTATGAACAGCTCTGGAGGTAGGATGGTGCAGGGTTTCAGAGAACAGGCTCTGGAGTCAGATGCCTGGGATAGGGCCCCAGTGTTACCACTTCTAGCTTGGGTGACTTTGGTAAATTCCTTAGCTACTTTTTGCCTCAATTTCCTAAGTTATATCTTCTTTGTAGGGTTGCTGTGGGCATTAAACGGTAAAGCTAGTGCCTAACACATAAGTAGGTGCTCAATAAATGTGAGAGTACTATTAATTTATTATTAACACTCACATTTATTGAGGGCATATATATATTTTATTATATATGCTGCTGCTAAGTCACTTCAATCACGTCTGACTCTGTGCGACCCCATAGATGGCAGCCCATATTTATTAATAAAATATTAATGTTTAATGTGAGAGTAAGGATGCTGTAGGCACTAAGGAGGTCATGGTCGTGATCCAAGGAATGGCTTTTCAGGGTTAGTTATAGCCTGGACCCCTCAGAGTCAAGTTCATGTTGATTAAGTAGGACCCAGGTGACCTTGGGCTTTCCAGGTGGCACTAGTAGTTAAGAACCTGCCTTTCAATGCAGGAGACACAAGAGAAGCAGGGTTGATCCCTGGGTCAGGAAGATCACTTGGAAGAGGGCACAGCAACCCACTCCAATATTCTTGCCTGGAGAATTCCATGGACACAGGAGCCTGGCAGGCTACAGTCCACAGGGTCACATAGTTGGACACGACTAAAGCAACTTAGCACAGTACAGGTGACTGTAAATAATGTACTGTTTTCTGGCATCTTATTGAGAAACCCCCAAACACCCAGTGACTTCTTGGATGATTACCCCTGGGGGTGTCTGCCAAGAGGCCATTCTCACGAGTCTAGTGAGACTTGGCCTGTAGTCACTCAGAAAAGGGACCTCAACCACCTTCCCTCTATACCAGGAGGCTCTCTCTTCCTCCTCTGAGCTCTTATCCCTTTAATTTCAATAATTTTAAATCTCCCTTCTTTCTTTGCTTTGACTTGATAATCATTCATTTCAGTATGTACTGGGCACTAACAATGTTAAAGACAGAAGTACTGAGGATACTATAGTGGGCTTTGCATTCTTGTGAAGGAGACAAATAAAACCCCAGTTAACAGACAAATAAATAAAATAACAATAAAAGATGGGAGGTGCCATACTATGAAGGAAGCCAGAAAGTGATTGAAAGGAATTTAACAGGAGAGCAGAGGTAAGTGAAAGTGTTAGTCCCTCAAACACGTCCAACTCTTTGCGACCCCATGGACTGTAGCCTGCCAAGCTCCTCTGTCCATGGGATTTCCCAGGCAAGGATACTGGAATGGGTTGCCATTCCCTTCTCCAGGGGATCTTCCCGACCCAAGGATTGAACGTGGGTCTCCTGCACTGCAGGCAGATTCTTTACCCTCTGAGCCTCCTTGACGGGAGTTGTCATACTATGAAGGGAGCCAGAAAAGGATTGAGAGAGATTTAACAGGAGAGCAGAGGAAAGGGAATGCTGGTTTAGATGGTCAGGAAAGAGCATTTCAGAAGAGGTGACAGTGATGGGCCTCCTCCAATCAAGAGAGGTGATGTTTGCAGAAAGTGAGTGGGGTCGGGGGTGCGTTCCAGATGGAGGGGACTCCTGACGTGAGGACAAGAAAGAGAAAGGAGCCAGTGAGGTGGGGCAGTGTGAGCATGGGGCGGTGGGGTGGGCAGTAGGAGGAGTGTGCAGGGCACAAGGTGTGGGCCTTGTCGCCACAGAAGAGGGACACGCTGGTTCTTAGTGTAGTGTGGCTGCCTGCCTCTTCTGGCAGGGCATCTGCACTATTTCTTTGCATGTATCCCAGACCTCTACTCTCACCCAAAACTGGCCGTATCACCTAGCACGACACCATGGACATGGCAGGTACAATACTACTTGCCGAATGTGATGGTAACTTCTGGTAGTTTGGGTCTGCCTTATTCCAGAAACAAGGGAAATGAGAGCTGGTAGAGCTCCTAGCTGATCATTTATCTTTGCGCTTCGTTTCACATTTGGAAATTTCTCTTTCATAACTATGTGGCCTTGTCTAATGCAGGAGATAATTTCCTGAGTAAATTTTGTGTAGATTTAAATTCTGTTTTACATACAGTAGAGGCACTAGCAGATTGAAAAAAAAATTAACTTTGGGTCATTTCTGTAATTCAGATCTATGAAACATGAATAACAAATTTTCCATCATTCAGATACAAGTTTGCGTTCTTATACATGTCCAACGCATGACCTGGGCCCAGAGTCCTTGGGCTGCCCTCACTGCTCAATTGATTATTAATATCTTTCACCTGAGCACATCTCTTCTTGACCAAGGATGGGAGGAAGTTACTGCCTTTCACAGCAAAAATCTAGCAGAGATGAGAATTATTACTTATCACCATTTAGGGAAAGCACTGGGGATCTACAGGCATTGTATTAAATGCATTATATACATTATTTCATTTTCTGTTTAACAGACAAAGAAACTGGTGCTCTGGGAGATGAAGCATTACTTCATATTTAATATTTTGGCACAAGCATGGACATACAACTCATAGTACAAAATAGACTTGGCTGGAATGTTTAAGTAAGTCTATACTATGAGTTGAGGGAAAACAGAAGGGAAATAAACACAGATAGGAAGATTAGTTTTTTAGACTTACAAAATACACATCACTCATTTTTAGCTCATAGTCCCCTAACTAAGTGATTTCCACCTAGGAGACCTTTATAAAAAGACACAATTCAATCCCACCCTTAGAGGTTGGACTCTAAGACTGGCCTGCAGCCTGCAAATTTGTGTATTTAAAAAGCTCTACAAGGAATAGGATATGTGATGTGAAGGAAAAATATTGCCTGCTCTATCAGTAAGCAATGATGTAGCCATCAAGCCATCACATTACAGCTGCTGGCCCCATCAGTGAGCCCCGAGGAGGGAGCTCAGGATGAAGACAAATGGGCTGCCCACTGCCTCATCAGTGCAGCCGCCTCCCAACTGTGTACCCTGAGGGGATTCAGGATGGAGAAAAGCAGGTGATACTGGCCCCAGATAGCAGAGGTGCATATCAAAGGAATGATTTTACTGAGCCAAGACTTGCATTTTTCCATACACAGAAAAGTGCTAAGTTCCTTAACTGAGGTATCTGGTTTTCTATAATTAACAGTTATCTTCTGAGGTTCTTGGGCTTCCTTGGTGGCTCAGATGGTAAAGTGTCTGCCTGCAAATCGAGAGACCCAGGTTCCCTGGGTTGGGTAGATCCCCTGGAGAAGGAAATGCCAACCCACTCCAGTACTGTTGCCTGGAAAATCCCATGAACGGAGGAGCCTGGTAGGCTACAGTCCATGGGGTCGTAAAGAGTCAGACACGACTGAGCGACTTCACTTCACTCACTCTGATGTTCTGGATCATCTTTGTTGCAAAAACTCCGACATATTCTGGCTCCAAACCTTGCCTTTTTGGAGGAGTCTCTCATCTGAGATGCTGTGCCCCAGGCTTGAAGTCCTTAGAATATCCACCGAATACAGCGTAATTCTCAATATTTAGGTTGTGCATTTTTCTTTCAGTTGGGAGTAGGCAGGTTTAAGAATAGGAAATACCTTGCTGCTTGGTCCCAGTTCAGTTCAGTTCAGTTGCTCAGTCGTGTCCGACTCTTTGCGACCCCATGAATCGCAGCATGCCAGGCCTCCCTGTCCATCACCAACGCCCGGAGTTCACTCAAACTCATGTCCATCGAGTCGGTGATGCCATCCAGTCATCTCATCCTCTGTAGTCCCCTTCTCCACCTGCCCCCAATCCCTCTCAGCATCAGAGTCTTATCCAATGAGTCAACACTTCGCATCAGGTGGCCAAAGTATTGGAGTTTCAGCTTCAGCATCAGTCCTTCCAATGAAAACCCAGGACTGATCTCCTTTAGGATGGACTAGTTGGATCTCCTTGTAGTCCAAGGGACTCTCAAGTCCCAACACCACAGTTCAAAAGCATCAATTCTTTGGCACTCAGCTTTCTTCACAGTCCAACTCTTACATCCATACGTGACCATTGGAAAAACCATAGCCTTGACTAGAGGGACTTTTGTTGGCAAGGTAATGTCTCTGCTTTCAGTATACTATCTAGGTTGGTCATAACTTTCCTTCCAAGGAGTAAGCGTCTTTTAATTTCATGGCTGCAGTCACCATCTGCAGTGATTTTGGAGCCCCCAAAAATAAAGTCTGACACTGTTTCCACTGTTTCCCCATCGACCAGATGCCATGATCTTGTTTTCTGAATGTTGAGCTTTAAGCCAACTTTTTCACTCTCCTCTTTCACTTTCATCAAGAGGCTCTTTAGTTCCTCTTCACTTTCTGCCATAAGGGTGGTGTCATCTCCATATCTGAGGTGATTGCTATTTCTCCCGGCAGTCTTGATTCCAGCTTGTGCTTCTTCCAGCCTAGCATTTCTCATGATGTACTCTGCATAAAGTTAAATAAGCAGGATGACAATATACAGCCTTGACATACTCCTTTTCCTCTTTGGAACCAGTCTGTTCCATGTCCAGTTCTAACTGTTGCTTCCTGACTTGCATAGGTTTCTCAAGAGGCAGGTCAGGTGGTCTGGTATTCCTATCTCTTTCAGAATTTTCCATAGTGTATTGTGATCCACACAGTCAAAGGCTTTGGCCTAGTCAATAAAGCAGGAATACATGTTTTTCTGGAACTCTCTTGCCTTTTCGATGATCCAGGGATGTTGGCAATTTGATCTCTGGTTCCTCTGCCTTTTCTAAAACCAGCTTGAACTTCTGGAAGTTCACGGTTCACGTATTGCTGAAGCCTGGCTTGGAGAATTTTGAGCATTACTTTACTAGCATGTGAGATGAGTGCAATTGTACAGTAGTTTGAGCATTCTTTGGCATTGCCTTTCTTTGGGATTGGAATGAAAACTGACCTTTTGTAGTCCTGTGGCCACTGCTGAGTTTTCCAAATTTGCTGGCATATTGAGTGCAGCACTTTCACAGCATCATTTTTCAGGATTTGAAATAGCAAATCCCTTATGATTATACAGTGGAAATGAGAAATAGATTTAAGGGACTAGATCTGATAGAGTGCCTGATGAACTATGGATGAAGGTTCGTGACATTGTATAGGAGACAGGGATCAAGACCATCCCCATGGAAAAGAAATGCAAAAAAGCAAAATGGCTGTCTGAGGAGGCCTTACAAATAGCTGTGAAAAGAAGAGAAGTGAAAAGCAAAGGAGAAAAGGAACGATATAAGCATCTGAATGCGGAGTTCCAAAGAATAGCAAGGAGAGATAAGAAAGCCTTCTTCAGAGATCAGTGTAGAGAAATAGAGGAAAACAACAGAATGGGAAAGACTAGAAATCTCGTCAAGAAAATTAGAGATACCAAGGGAACATTTCATGCAAAGATGGGCTTGATAAAGTACAGAAATGGTATGGACCTAACAGAAGCAGAAGATACTAGGAAGAAGTGGCAAGAATACCCAGAAGAACTGTACAAGAAAGATCTTCACGATCCAGGTAATCACGATGGTGTGATCACTCACCTAGAGCCAGACATCCTGGAATGTGAAGTCAAGTAGGCCTTAGAAAGCATCACTACAAACAAAGCTAGTGGAGGTGATGGAATTCCAGTTGAGTTTGGTCCCAACCTGCCTCATTAGTGTATACGCAAGTTTTCTCTACAATCCATACCATTCTCAGAGAGCTTTGGACTCCTAGGGCACCTAATTAAAGAGAAAAAAGAATTTCTCCTCCCACTGGGATCCTAGTTGTTGCTCAAATCAACTACTTCCTCAAGGAAAATAGCATCCATCTATTAGGCCCTAACCAGATTTAAGTACAACACAATCAAACCAACATTCAAGCAAGAGGCATATTCCAGGGCTTGGAACCAGGCGTTGTAGTACCATCACAGACCAAAATCGGGAACATCCCAACCTCCTCCCCTTAACCAAAATTTTCCTTCCTGGGCTCCATTCACTAGGAATGCTGCTTTTTTGCTTCTGAGGCTAGCAAACTAGCCCCTGAATTCTGTTACATCATGGTCGGCATTCAAATAGCTGTTTTCCTTAGATAGGGTTTCCCTGCTGCCTCAGTGGTAAAGAATCTGCCTGCAGTGCAGGAGACATGGGTTCCATCCGTGGGTCAGAAGGACCCACACAAATAATTTAGAGAATTATCTCTTGTCTGCATGATTAAACTCACTTTCTAGGCTATTTGGGGGCTTCCCTTGTAGCTCAGCTGGTTAAGAATCCACCTGTAATGCGAGAGACCTGGGTTCTATCCCTGGGCTGGGAAGATCCCGCTCCAGTATGCTTGCCTGGAGAATCCCCTAGGACAGAGGAGCCTAGTGGGTTACAGTCTGTGGTTACAAAGAGTTGGACACGACTGAGTCATTAAGCACAGCACAGCACAGGCTATTTTAAATGGCTTTTGAGGGAACTTTATCAGTGACCACATTTACTAACTTCTCATTGCTCCCATTGGTTAATCTACTAAATGTTCCCAAGCTTCTGTAATGAGAATTACTCTAGTGATAGGACCAAGTCTCAGGAGCACAGTGAGGGCGGGGACCAAGACTTAGGCATCCTTGACTTTTCAACAATCAGTGCCTAGCACTGATAGCTCTTCGTTATTGTTGGATGAAAAATATAATGTGGTTATAATTCCTCACTCCAGGTTAATTTGGTTTGCAGTGACTTCCCATGGTTTCCCTGGTCCCTGAAGCCCTCTGGCTGGAGTTACTGTGCCTGAAGCATATCCTGCCCTGATGTTACCCAGGCAGACTAACAGAAGAATTTCAGCCAAGTAGGATTCAATTTATGCAATTATTATAATGGGTGTGATAGGGTAATACCCCTGCTTGTAATGCTCAGAAAAAACATTTTTTCCTCCAGCTTTTAAACTTTTGGATGGTCAAAGTCATCTTTGGAGATTTTGCTCCTTTTGCTTTAGCAAGAAAATTGCTTCCTTCTACTTTCTGATTCTGAGGCTTTTATTGATGATGGGTGATGAGATGACCAAGAGCAGGGGTAGACACCTCCAGCAGAGAGTGTATATGAACAACTGGACTTGTATGTGTAAATTTACAAGCTATGGGACCCTGTTTTCATGACTGAAAACAATTTGAGAAGTCATGAATTGAGAATTTGAAGTGGATGTCACTGAGGAAAAGCAAAATACTTAACAAGACAACTTTTCTGATCTTAACCACATTTCAATCAAAAGCAAATCTAAGATCTGTGTATAAATAGGACAGTTTCTCATCATGAACTTGAACAAAAGGGTCTCATGACAAGGTGCTTGCCTTTTTTATGCAAATATAAATATTCATGAAGCTTTATTTTAGGGAAAGAAATTTTAAATGGCAAAACTAAGTTTTATTTCACATGTGCACAAATATCTTAAATCCTTCTGGGAACAAGGTAGGGGTATAATTATACATTCTTAAATGTGCGAGTGTAGGTGTGCTTGTACGTATATGCCCACTTTCAGCAAGAATCAGGTATTGAATCACGTTTACTGGGTTAATTCTTATTCAGTGAGGGGCCTGAGGACTTGGAAAAATCACAGAATTACTGTTGTATAGAAATCTCATAGTGTTCAACCATGAATTCCTTGGCCCTACTAATATCTGGTTGACAGGTGGGCTGAGGGATCACCCAAAAGCTCTGGAAAGGGGACCTCAAACTCCCAGCATTCTGAGGACTGACTCACCCATGCTTGCGTGGTGAGTACAGCAGGCCTGAAGACTTGGTTCTAGACCAAGCTATACAGAACATCTGTAGATATTTGCAGTGTAGCCACTAAAGATGTTAAAAACGAAACAAGGCTAACTAGCCACAATTCAGTTTGATTTTTCCTTTTCTAATGCTAACTTAGTAATCAGTTTTGTTTTCTTTCTACTGTGTTTGATAATAAGTTCGTCTTTTTTATTATGGAAAGTGTCAAACACACTAACAGTGGACAGAAGAGTATAACAAATCTTATGTACTCAGCACCCAGCTTCAGCAGCTATCAACTCATGGCACATCTCTTTCACCCATAATAATCCACCTCCATTCTCAGATTAATTCAAAGCAAATCACAGATATATGTAGTATTATTTAGACAAGGTTTTTGGTTTTAAAATCAGTATTTCAATAACCATTTAGAAATCAAAAATACCAACCAGTTATTATCTAGTTATAATCTATTGGACTGACCAAATCCAGTTGCTAGAGAAAACAAGAAATAATTGTTTGACTGAATTTAGTTTCATTTTCCTAAATAGTTTGTGTAGTCAGACACAACCTCTGTTTATAAACTTTTCTGAACATAAAGTAGCAAGATGCTAAATCAGCTTTAAATTAGAAAATATTAAATACTAACCCTAATCGTCCAGATACATCCCCTAGGAGACGTGTTCTACATGTTTTATCTATGTGAGCCACTCTGGGACTTCGTTTACCTTATGAGACATGTGCAAACTTCCATGTCTATAATTTCAGTCTTTCATCTGTTGTTTGTGATTTACAGTGTATGAAAATTGTTTTCCCAGTGTTTATAAATTAGACTATAGGAGAAAAATTAGGATAATTACAAACATTTATGAAACTTTTGTGAAGTTTTTCTGGATGTTGAATATATTAGAGCCTGTTTCTCAATTTAAAATGGTGTTTGATCTTATCAATTTAATGAAGAAGGTTTTAATTACAATTTGTCAAAAGTGGTGATTGTGCCTTTTTAAAACATCTTTTTCATTTTACTCAAATAGCTTGAAAACTATTCAGTTATCACTGATTTGATTATAATATAATCCACGAGGGAGAAGAAAAATTTATTAATTTGGACACACCTAGATGATCAGTCTAAATTTGAAATATGTTTAAGGAAATACAATTTTTAAAAACTATTTTTATGTACATAAACCAAAGCTGAGATTGAGATATTTCCATATTATAAACAGAAGAAAATTAATATTTGAGTAGCTTCTAATTGCATAGAGCATTTCAAAGGACTTTATATTTTTTGATAAGCAAACTAAATCTCTCTCTATGTTTAATTTGCTTGGCAAACACTTTCTTCGTAAATTAGGCAAAGGCAAAATTTTAGTCAATCCAGCTGGGATTCAAAAATTCTAAGTGAATAGAATGCAAGTTAATGAAAATTTAATATACAAAAGATTATAAATATCTGAATACTAGAAAATCAGTTAGAGGAGCCAAGTTTCCTTGGCTCTTGTGTGGTTGAGATTTCATCCCTTCAAGCAAGTTAAAGGGAAGTGGGCAACTTGTCTTAATCTTTATAAAACCTACTAAAAAAGTTAACCTATACACGTCCCTGTTTTCTTAAAGATAATTAATCAACATCACTTGTCCTTTTCTGTGTGATTCAAAGCTAATGTGTGTGTTTTTGTAGCTGATTAACAATGTTGTCATAGTTTCAGGTGGAAAACAAAGGGACTCAAAGCAAATGTTTTGAATAACAGTTATTTCAGAGTTGTTCAGAGGACTCTTAAGAGCCAGGGGTATTCTTTATCCATTCAAATCAAGTCTCAGAACGATCTGCATATGAGTGTGCTTGCTCACTGAGACACCTTCATACCCCTTCCGCTCCAGGCCCACTATTGCTGCAGTCATCATACCCACCTACAGAAAATTATTCCACACCACATGCCCCAACTTCTAACTCGATACTTCTCCTGTCACCTTCTCCTATCTCCTTGGGAAATCAGATGATCACGTTTATTAGAAGGATGTCTAAAGTAAAACACTGTGGCTCTGTGTGAGGGCCTATGGGCTCTCCTGTGAATGGAGTGCAGAATACTAAATGGGAGTCTTTATAATCTCCTGTTTTGGAAGCTCAGAGGTAGGTCCTATGCACTTCCTTGTTCTTACCTGGGTCCCAGAAAGGTGAGGGCTGAGGCAGCAGTATTTTAAGCTGGTGTGATTTTTTTTTGTTTGTTTGTATTTTACTGAAGTATAATTGATTTACAATGTTGTGTTAATTTCTTCTGCACAGCAAAGTGACTCAATTGTACACATACAGTCCTTTTCATAGTCTTTTCCTTTATGGTTTGTCATAGAATATTGAATATAGTTCCTGGTGCTATGCAGTGTGACCTTGTTGTTTATCCATCCTGTATGTAATAGTTTGTTAAATTCCCATTCCATCCCTCTCCTACCCTCAAACCCCCTTGGCAACCACAATTATGTTCTCTATAACTGTGAGTCTGTTTTTGTTTCATAGATATGTTAATTTGTATCATATTTTTAGATTTCATATACAAGTGATATCATATGGTATTTGTCTTTCTCTGACTTATTTCACTTAGTGTGATAATCTCTAGGTCCATCCATGTTTCTGCAAATGGCATGATTTCATTCTTTTGATGACTGAGTAATAATCCTTTGTATATTTATACCACATCTTCTCCATCTGTGCATCTGTTGATGGACATTTAGGTTGTTTCCATGTCTTGGCTGTTGTAAATAGCACTGCTGTGAACATAGGAGTGCATGTATCTTTTCGAATTAGAGTTTTCTCTGGATGTATAGCCAGGAATGGGATTGCTGGATCATATGGCATCTCTATCTTTAGTTTTTTGAGGGACCTCTGTATTGTTCTCCTTAGTGGCTGCACCAATTTATGTTTCCACCAACAATCTAAGAGGGTTGCCTTTTCTTCACATCTTCTCCAGTATTTGTTGTTAGCAGACTTTTTAATGATGACCAGTCTGACTGTTATGAGGTGGTACCTCACTGTAGATTTGATTTGCATTTCAGAATAGTATTTTTGTATTTAGCACCTTGTTGTTCCTCTTTAAACTAACAGAAAGGATGTTGATTAGAATCTTTCATTTATCACACACATTGGAGAATGTAGTAATGGTAAAGAAATTCTGAGTCCTTGGAATAAAATAGATTCATTACTAATCAAGTCAAGAAGATCCAATTCAATAATCACTTTAATTTAGAAACATATATTGTAACACTTAAAAATTCTTGGCCTTCATAGCTATGAGACAAATGGTGGTTTTATTTAAAATTTTTATCTTTCTCAGAAAAATTAATGGAGCTATTAATAGCTATTAAATAGCTATTAAAATAGATTAAATTCATTTCAGCACGTTGGGGGGCACATTATAGTATAACTATCACACATCACAGATATTAAAATATTTTTATTAACTTAAAAAGTTTGCTGTCTATGTTTTCAAAAGTTTTGAGTTGATAGCTGGTAAAGCTGGGTGATGAGTACATAGAGATTTATTGTACTCTTCTGTCCACTTTTGGT
Source organism: Budorcas taxicolor (assembly GCF_023091745.1). Lineage (NCBI taxonomy): Eukaryota > Metazoa > Chordata > Mammalia > Artiodactyla > Bovidae > Budorcas > Budorcas taxicolor. Next base: position 31,849,507 of record NC_068918.1, read on the forward strand.
GTGTTTGATATTTTCCATAAAAAAAAAACTTTATATAGAAGACAGTTGAAAGAGAATTTTGGCATAGTGTCATAGGTTAAATAATTCCTACTCCTTCTCAAACTTGTTTATGTCCTTGTCCCTGGGGCCCATGTTTGTTACTCTACATGGCAAAAGGGACTTTGCAGATATGATGAAGTTGAAGATCCTGAGATGGGAAGATGGTTGTGGATTATCTGTGTGGATCCAGCGTAATCCCAAGGGTCCTTCTAAGAGGGAGGCAGAAGGGTCGGAGTCAGATGGAGAGGGTCATGTCATGAAGGAAGCAGAGGGAAAGGAGGTGATGAGATACAGAGCAGTGAGCCAAGGAATGAGGAAATCTTCTAGAAGCTGGGCAAAGCAACAAATGGATTTTCCCCTAGAGCCTCTGGGAGAAAACAGCTCAGTGATTGTGGACTTTTGGGCTCTAGAACTGTTAAGAGAATACATTTATGTTGCTTTAAGCCACTGAGTTTGTGATCATTTGTTACAGCTCCAATAGGAAACAAAATACACATAGGAAGTAAACATACTAAGGCACTCCTGCTTAAAAATGAGCAGATATTAATGTGCAAATAATGTAGTTAGTTCAGATTTTAGCTCCTCATTCTGTTTATTCTTAAACATAATGGTAAACACAAGCTTTCTTATCTTTTTCAATTTCCAAATTCTTAATTTAGAATTAACATAACGGAAGGAAACATTCTCCTTAAGCCTTTTAAACCTGCATGGATAAAAGCTGGCCTTGCCCTTCAGCAGGCTCCTAGGTACCGCAACTTCCACTATTTACTGGTATGACTTTGTATAAAACTCCACCAGCAAGCGTATTTTTGAGTGAGTCATTCCTAGTCCTAAAATGTGTTGCGGGGTGGCTGTACTTACAGAGAGATGATTGCTTGAGGCCCACGCCATCCCAGCTCTCGCTACGATGATTAAGAGTTGATTAAGAGTTGACCTTGCTGCTGTGTATTAAGAATCCTGGCAGGAAATTGAACTAGAAATTTGGAACAAGAGGCCAAGTGCTACATTTTTAACTTTTGTAAGAAGGTCAAAATACTATGTTGTCTTTAATACTAGACAATATAGCCTTCATTTTATAATTTCTTTACTATAAATCAATATTTCCATTATTAAATTTATGTGCTTCACAAAAATAATTTAAAATACAGAGAAAATAAAATTAAATATGCCCCTAGCTTAACAGAACCACTCAGCATTTGGTGTGTTTTTCTTTAGCTGTCTTTGAAAATCTAAAGAGCTTGGTTGCAGTATGAAAGTGAAAGTGCTAGTCGCTCAGTCATGTCCAACCCTTTGCAACCTATGGACTGTAGCCCTCTGGGCTCTTCTGTCCAAGGAATTCTCTAGGCAAGAATATTTGAGTGGGTTGCCATTACCTTCTCTAGGGCATCTTCCCGACCCAGGGATCAAACCCAGGTCTCCCTCATTGCAGGCAGGTTCTTTATCAGCTGAGGCACCAGGGAAGCTCTGGTTGCAGTGTGTCTTCATATAAATACTGTTTAATGGACACCTTGTTTCTGTGAACATCTGCCATTCATAAAGATTACAAATAAAGAACCTTCAGAAACAGGTGTGTTTCTCAGGCTTCCCAGCTGGCCTCTTGGCTTCTCTCTGCCTCTGGGACTCCAGAATTTTCCCAGGGATGTATGATTTAGCCATGATGTTTGCAGCTGCTTGAGGGTACTCTAGGATCCTGGCAAGGGAGGGGGAAACCTGCTATCCTAGGGCCTTAGACAGTTGGAAATTAACTTGATTAACGTGTCAAGAGATCGAAGTGAAAAGAATTTAATGCCCCTTTCGTTTTAAAGTTGGAAATAGTCTCTTTTCCCTTTTTAACTACTTATTTGATCAGCTGAGCCATTACCGTCTGCTGTGATGTGCTGACAGCATCTAATAACATCACTATCCCAGCCACCAGAATGGTTTGGAGCCCCATCCCCAGCCCTCCCATTGCCACCAGACATCTCTCCATCATTTAGCTTTCAACTAATTAAGCCACTTAACTAGATCATTTTCAAGGCTTCTGGCCCAGTCGCCATGGCAGACCTAAGAAAGAAGGTATTTCTCATCATGAAGAGGAAGCAAATATGTTCCTTATCCCTCTTTAACTTGTATGTTTTAAATACCTTTTAAACACAGGGCTTGTCTCAGACCTTGAGATATGGTGGTGACAAGATGGACAGGGTCCCTTGGAGCTAAGAGTCTAGAAAGGAGAGGCAATTTAGAGAAATGATTGCCAGAAAGGGTGAAGAATATCAGGGTGGGGGGTGCTCGGGGCAACTGAAGAACATCCTGTGGAGATCTAACCCTGTCCAAAGGGGAGGAATGTGTAAGCTAGAACCTGAGGTATTACTCATGAGTTGGGAAGAAGGTGGGGAGGGCAGGGGAGGAAGATTGGGGTTGAAGGTAACAGAACATACAAATCCTTGGAGATGGATGAGAACAGCATATTCAAGTACTATAAGGGATTTGGCTTGGCTGAGGAGAGGTCTGAGGGGAGAAGACACCAGGGATTAGATGATGAAGGTTTTGGCTGGTCCCATGAAGTAGTCTGACTTTAGTGGTGGTGAGGGAGCTACTGAGGGTTTAAACAGAGGAGCTGACAAGAATAGCTCACTTCTTTGTTCTTTATACGCCTTCCTCTAATGCCATTGGAACCCTGTGGTCAACTTTTAGAACATGAAATTCCATCAGTTTTCAAAGCAATTCTGCCTTAGTCAAAACCAGAAAGCACCGGACAGCCTCTGGATACAGTGAACCCTGCTCAAGTTATTTAAGCAAGGGATTCCCTGAGGAATAAACTAGACAAGCTAGTTCTCAGCCAACACAGCATTTCTCTAAGCCCTATCACAGATGGGATCTTGGCTGACCAGCTGCTCAGAACAGAGTAGCAAGGCTAAAAGAGAACTCAGAACTTATCTCAGTCCAAACCCCTCATTCTGTAGATGAACAAGCTGAGACCCAGAGGGGTGAAAGGCTTCATCTGAGGTCTCGTGGCCATGCAAAGAAAGATTCAGGGCTGAGGCCTAAGTCTGACTCCCAGAGTGCCAGCCCCTAGTGAACAGAAATTATACCCTCTTGTAGTACAAAAGCCTTCAATATATATTAGAACTACCATTTGAAGACTTTAGATGGATCTCCGTATCTAGGGCTTCTGTCCTGTCTTACATCCTTGTCACCAAAGATGGCTAGAGTGATGATTCTAAAGGATAGGATATAGTTTTGGGTGGGGTTGCTGTGTGGCAAGGCCATCTGCAAAGAGGGCTATCTGAAACTCTGGCCCAGCCCAGCCCTATGTGGAAGTGGGGAGAACGGGTCAGAGGTATGGGGAGGGGATCAAGTGAAGTCTGGATGATGATGCAGAAGAGGGTTGCCCATCTCCACCCTTGTTCTAATGACTAGTGTCTAATGTGTCTAGCAGAACTGTTGAAATCCTCTTTGTACTTTTCCATGGCTCTGTTTCCAACACTTTGCACAATGTGGAGGTGTTGGACCTGAACATTAAACTATGGTTAAAATAATCAATAAGAACCTCAAATAAGAAGACTGAAAGAGAGACATTGAGTCTAGATAGGTCCTCAGCAGAGCGCAGGATGATGGACACTGACTCGAAAGGTCCATGGTCAAAGACAAAAGTGCAAAGTGGGAAGCTGTGGGGAAAGGAGAGAGAGGAAGGAAGGAACAAAGAGGAGGGTCTAACACACATCTTAAGAGCTGACAGACCCAGGAACAGCTAACCACGGTGCTTCCATCCTGCCCTAGGAAAAGAGAGCAGGGACTATGCAGGGCAGAATGGCCCTTAAGGGGAGAGAGAGACAAAACTAGTTGCTAGAGCATCATAGCTCTCTGGGCATTTTGTTGTTGTTCAGTCGCCCAGTCATGTCTGACTCTTTTCAACCCCATAGACTCGAGCATGCCAGGCCTCCCTGTCCCTCACCATCTCCTGCAGTGTGCTCAAGTTCATGTCCACTGCTTCGGTGATGCCATTTTAGTGTGTGGCAAACAGCCCTCTACACGCCTGAGTGCAGCACCAGATCAAGGCAGATTGCAAGAGATATCTGTAATGATGCCATTAGGTTAACGACAGATTAGGCTAGGGTCAGCAAACTTCTGTGAAGTGCCAGATGCTATTTCACACTGTGTGGGCTATACACTAGCAACTCTATCTTCATAGTGCAAAAGCAACCACAGACAATATATAAATGAATAAGTTGCCTGTGTTCCAATAAAACTTCATGTACAAAAATTAATGTGTTCTATTTACTAAAGCAAGAAGATAAACTACATATTTTTCTAGGAGCTATATTACTAGAAAGGTAGCCTACTTAAGTTAGGTAGTCAGTTTTTTTTTAAAATAACTCAATAGGTCTCTAACCTTGTAGACATCCAAAATGGAGAACAAAATTCAGCCAGACCAACAAGGACCAGACACAAGGAGTCAGGAGATAAACTGCTTCTTCTGTTTCTAGTGCAGCTATGTGTCAGCTCCATTCACTGCCTCTCTCTCTCTCAGCTGATGGTCCCTGCTTAATATCAGTGCAAACATTTTGTTAAATGTGGTTAAAACACAGAAGTTCTGACTTTAAACTTTCAGTTCAAGGGTCCACCATCTTCTGAGTCCTTCAGTGTCCCTATCCCAAATTTTTGGTAGAAAGTGTCTAGTTGGCTCAGCATGGTTAAGGTTTCCATCCTTGTCTGATTAGCTGTGGCCTGTGGGGACAAGTTCATGTGGTAAAAGTAAGGAGGCCAGAACAGGAAGCAGGCGTGTGCATTTAGGGCAGATGGAGGTGGGCTGAGGACATAATGATTAGCATCGCTACTGCATCCATTTTGCTTTATGGAAAATTTCAAATTCTCACCCTTCTGTGACACTGGGCAATTACTATAGAGGCAAAACCATTATGGAGAGCAATAGATACTGCTTAGTCAAGTGTAGCAATTGTTTGACTCAGAAATCCTGGCTCAAGTGATCCAGTAATTTTACTCCTGAGTATATATAGTTCAAAGAAATTCTCAGACTGGTCAATAAGGTGTGCCATTCCTGGGAGACTGGAATGTGATGGAAGAGTACTGTGAGATTCAGCAGTGAGTAGTGAAGGCAATGGCACCCCACTCCAGTACTCTTGCCTGGCAAATCCCATGGATGGAGGAGCCTGGTAGGCTGCAGTCCATGGGGTCGCGAAGAGTCAGACACGACTGAGCGACTTCCCTTTCACTTTTCACTTTCATGCATTGGAGAAGGGAATGGCAACCCACTCCAGTGTTCTTGCCTGGAGAATCCCAGGGACGGGGGAGCCTGGTGGGCTGCCGTCTATGTGGTTGCACAGAGTCGGACACGACTGAAGTGACTTAGCAGCAGCAGCAGCAGAATAATCTGTAGAGTCTACACAAGGGTAGCTCAAAGGCATGGCACTCGGAGAATAAGGTAAGAAATACAAGGAGATCTCACACCACATAACACCACTAATGTAAGTTTAAAATACATGTACAGGAAACAGAGAAAACATACATTCTGCAGGAAAAATTTCCAAACAAAATGATACTTATTAAATATACATTAGGAACTTCTGACTATGATGGACTAGCTTGTAAGAAACCAATTCTTTCACCAAGAACAATTGCGAATGTTGAAAAAAATACATATTTGAAAGTGACTTTGTTGAGAAAAAGGATCTTTGAAGACATAAAATTAAGGATTTCAGTAGATGAGATCATCCCAGATTATCTGGGTGAGCCCTAAATCCAACAAAAAAGTCCTTGTAAGAGACAAAAGTGGAGAGGATACAGAAAAGAAGAGCTCGTACAGATGGAGATTGAGACTGGAGTTATGCAGCTGTAGGCTAAGGAATGCCTGGAGACACCAGAGCTGCAAGAGGCAAGAAAGGATTCTCCCCAGAGCCTTCAAAGGGAGTGGCCCTGCCAGAACCTTGGTTTCAGGCTTTTGGCCTCCAGAGCTGTGAGAAAGTAAGTTTCTGTTGTTTTTAAAACCACCCAGTTTGTAGTAGTTTGTTATGGCAGCCACAGGAAACTAATACAGCACTGTTACCATTTCCCAAACAATGCAAAGGCCTTTAATTTTCTCCATCAAACAGTTTTTTCCTAATTCATAGATTTCTACTAATACAATGAAATATTGTGTCCTACATTTTACTTCTACGTATATTTCAAGGTCAGCAAGACATTATGGTTATTATTTTGTTGGTATCTGATATTTTAATTTAAAAAGTACCTGACTTGCTAGATGTAACATGGCATCTTGCTATTTTATTCACACTTCTTGGGTAATATATTTAAACAGTTGATCTTCCTTTTTGAAATGTATTTCATATTTTTGTCGAATTTCCTATTAGCTTAGCTTGATTGTAAAAATTCTTCAAATGTAAGGGAGTAACCCTCCTTTGTTATATATATATATTTTTTCTTTTTTAATAATTTCTCTACTATGTTCTTTTTCTTTTAGTCTTGTTTGTGGCCAATATGGCACATACTTTTAATTTCTTATGTACTTTTGTGACTTAGTTCATTACTTTCAGCTCAAAAGTTCTCCCTTCTCCAGAGATGTCCAAGATAGGTACTCGTATTTTCTTCTAATTTTTTAATAGAATGAAATTTAAACTTTAACTCACTAATCTATATTAAACTAAATTGTAGAAGGTAGAACTCTTTTGATTCATTAGGCTAAAACTTCACCTAAAGTCTTTAGTGGGCTTCGCTGATAGCTCAGTTGGTTAAGAATCTACCTGCAATGCAGGCAACCCCGGTTCGATTCCTGGGTTGAGAAGATCCCCTGGAGAAGGGATAGGCTACCCACTCCAGTATTCTTGGGCTTCCCTTGTGGCTCAGCTGGTAAAGAATCCGCCTGCAATGCAGGAGACCTAGGTTTGATCCCTGTGTTGCGGCATGATTTAGTGGCTAAAGGTGGTATTTCACACATAAACAAAACACAGAACAAATCCTGGACTGAATTATAGGGCCCAGAGAGTTTGGCTCTGGTGTTTACAGCTGATGACAGCTTGTCTACCAGTCCACTAAACGCTTAGCCAAAGACTGTCCTCCACAACAATGGAGCTGGAAGATGCCACCAGACTGCTTCCTGGGTAGTATTATCCCGTCTTGTGAGCTCTAGTGAAAAGAAGAAAGGCAGTCCAACTCTGAGCTTTGGGAGAATAAACAGAGTCCAGGGTCAAAACTGCCTCCTTCCAGCACACTGTGGGGCCAGAGTCCTGGAGTGGGGGGACCATCCACTCTGAGACCGGGCTTTGCAATTCAGAAGAGAGAGCATCAGGCTTTGCAGAGACCTCCATCAGTACCCTCCTTGCTGAAAATCCAGCCTGAATCCCCAATCCTAACCACACTCAGAGCTCTAGTCTAACAAGAGTTGGCCTGGAGTCCTGGTCCGGCTGCCTTCCTAGGATGTAAGAAGGGGACATCTCTGAGGACGGAGGGAGGGGCAGAGAGGCTGACAGAATGCCGAACACATCCCGTGACAAGGAAGGAAAACAGGAAACCTGGGTAAATTGAGTTCAGATGTCTTCTCCATTTACAAGCTGTGCAATCTTGGGTAAATGACCCCTTTTCTCTGAACTGAATCCAAAGACAATATCACTGTCTGAAACCTGAGGGACTTGGGCAACATGGTCTCTAAGGTCCTACCAGGCCTGATTGGCACAGATGCTGCAGCCAAAACCCCCAGCAGGGCCAGTTGGCTCCCTTGACAACTGGAGAGGAAGGAAATCACAGATAGCCACAGGCTCCGGGAGTTAAGTGCAATCTGCAAAGCCCAGGCAGATTAGTTTTCATGTGCACACTGCTTGATATAGAAAGTTCTGTTAGTATGGTACCAGCCTGTCCAATGACACCTGTCCCACACCGATTAAATTTCTCAGCAACAAAAGATAATGTTATCAGCTGTCAGCTGTTTTAGTAATAAAGTGGATGTGCATTCATAATGGTGGAAATGTAACTTATCAGTAAGTTATGAAACATGACTATATAACTGTCTTTACCTTCTGCTGTCATTTTAACAAGCATCTTTGTGTTTTTACAAAACACAAATTGGCAAAACACAAATTTAACACACTTTCAGTGCAGGAAAGAATACTGTTTCATGTTTATTTACTGTGTGCTCCAATTAGTAATAATAATAAAAATATCTAGGAGCAATTATTCTTTTAATACAAGATTCACTGGAATATTACAGTAATACCCCACTACCAGGCACTGTAGTCATTCTTGAATCTGGTTGCGCTAAGACTTAACCCAGCACACACAGAAAGGCTTCCAGGACATGGCTCTCACTCGCATACTCAAATGGCCATAAACCCTTTTCCCCCAACACAACATGCCCAGACTGACAAGTAACTGTTCTCAGAGGGTTCTCTCAGTGACTGTAGGTTCTTCTCCCCACTTCCTTCCACCTATATGTATGTATGTATTCAAATGTGTTCAGCCAGTCAATATTCTGGGAATGCTGGCTCTCCTTTACACCTCTGGAGTTGATCCAAACAATGCATTTCTTATAGCTGCATTTCTCTAGAAAATAAGCCAGTTCTGCAGAGCATCCTGGATCACAAACCACTGCTGGGTGTGTAGTATATCCTTCTAGTGAATGAACCCTGCTAAATCACAGAAAATGGAGACTCCCAAGTATGTGTGTGTCTGTGTGTGTGCAGTTTGATTTTTTGTTTGGTTTTATATACAAAAAAAATTGGTTTCAGGAAAGCAGAGATGAGATAACCAGCATCAATGTTGCTCTGTTCAGGTATTTCTAAATATAATGATTCTATTTGAAAATTAAAGATCAGTATTTTTTGGCAAATACATAGATTTAAATGTTCATTGAAAAAAAGGGCATAGTACTGATTTGAATTGCTGTTTTGGAGAAAAATCTCAACTGTGTATCAAAATGTTATATAAATAACATATGTTGTATTCGAATTACTTTCAAAGCAGTAACTAAAGATATTGAAATGGCACCTTTTGAGATTTCTACATTACTGAAAACAGATAACATATGAAACTATTTTGTGGGTGCAGTAGAAGGAAACTTGAAAAACAGAATGCACTTAAAGCTGTAAAATCTAGACTAGGTGAATTCAGTATTCATGAAGTTTGCTTTCATCAACAGTAATAACAATAACAGTTAAGGCATATATGGTGCTACCATGTGCCAGGTACTATTGAACTTTGATGTGAACCCATTTAACCCTTACAACAACCTTGGAAGGTAATTACTATTGTGATTCCCCACTGAATAAATACAAATTTTCCCAAGGTCTGACAGCTGGTTAAAAAGCCAGACAACTACATCATGGAAAATGCTGTTTTCCTCTCTCTCTCTCCATCTTCTTTTCTCTCTACCCTTACTTTGCAGGAGCACTGATCCAATTGGTTCATCTAGTTAAGTGGCCAAGTGCAGACTCCCTTCTTTCTGGCTTGGGTAGAAGGGACAGTACTGCTCCTTGTCTGGAGGACTGGCCAGTTCCATCTGGATATCCTCTGAGGCAACCAGATTCAGGCTAATTGGCCACTGGGTTGGCCTCCCCACCCCCAGCCTTCTCTCTCTCTCTTTTTCTGATTCTCTTCTCATATCTGAAAGTTTGGTGTTGGTTTCGTTTTGTTTTGTAACCAGTAATGGCAAGGTCTGAGACCTGGATTTGTGTATTGAGGGCTTACATTGGGCAAAGAGATCAAGCTTTGAACTGAGGCAGTTTACACTTGGTTTAAGAGAAAAAGACAATTTATGTGGCCTAGCCCAGTTTCTAAGAATGCTCTGCATTTAAGTTGTGTGCCAGAATCACAGCTCAGTCACAGCTAACTTCTTTCATCCTTCCTTCTCTTCAACAGCTAATAATTTTGATTGGCTGTTGTTCCTCACTATTTCTCTAGGGCTTCCCTGGCGGCTCAGATGGTAAAGAATCCATCTGCAATTCAGGAGACCCGGCTACACAGTAAGTTTGTGGTAGAATTCAGATACTTCTGGATTCTCTGATCACCATCAATTAGCACTCTGTTCCTCAGTTTTTCCCACAAAAATCTCAACAACACAACCAAAACAGGGGTTTGGGATTGTTAGCCTGTTTATGGAGAAGGGTTTGTGCTAACCCTTCACAGTTGTCCGCTCCTGTGTGACCAGGGTCTGACTGAGGTTAGAAAATCAGGCTCCAGTCTGGAACTGCACTTCCTTCATGCTCACTTCGAATCTTGACTTTTTTACACTGTGTTCTACCAAATGAACTCAACAGCCCCATAACATAAAGTTTTATTAAAGGAAAATAAACTTTTGTCTAGTCTTAAATAATTGAAAATTTGGGTCTGAATCTTGTAAATCTCTTCTGTCTGCAACTTGATGTTCAGTTTGGAATGGCACGGACCATGTAGTTGCTCTTGAAATCTTGAATTTTTTGAATTCATCCATTTCTGATTTACCTTTCTTTCTGAGTATTCAGGATTACTGTCTTTCCCCATGCCATTATAGTTAGGTTGGCTAGATGATTAGCTATGCACACTGGGCGATGAGTGGAAGTGTCATTTATGGGCCAAAGCATTTCATTGCTGGTTTGAGTTCCTCCAGTCTTCCCTTGCCCTAGTGATTATAGAGATGGTCTCATGTTGTGGAGATAGAGCCAGAAGATGGATGGCTACTTTGCTGCTTATACAACAGTTGTCTCGAGAAGTTGCCCAGGCAGTGCAGTTAACCTTATGTAAGTGAGAAATCTTTGCTGTGTTTAAGTCACTGTGATTTTGGGGGACTGTTGTGACTGTAGCATAACTTTTCCTGATTCATGAATCATGCCATGTTGGAACTTTACGTTTTATTTTCATATGGTATTATTTTTAATTAGATTCTATTTTACTATGGTTCTTTCCTGACACATATTTATTACAGCTTTATTGAGGTATAATTGATGTATGGGGTTGCAAAGAGTTGGACACGACTGGGCGACTAATCCTGATATGTAATAAAATGTACATGTTTAAAGTATACAACTTCATGAGTTTTGACATATATATATATGTCAAACCCATGAAGTCATCATCACAATTAAGATGATGAACCTATCACCCGAAATGTTTCCTTGTGCCCCTTTGAGACCTCTGCCCCTCTCGCTTTCCCATCCCTACTCCCCTAATCCAACCATTGGCCTGCTTTCTGTCACTATACATTAATGAAAATGGAATCTTACAATATGTGTTCTTTTATTGCCTGGTGTCTTTCACCCAACATAATTATTTGGCAATTTATCCAAGTTGTTGTGCGTATTAATGGTTCATTCTTTTTCATTTCTAAGTAGCATTCCGTTGTATAGATGTACCACAATTTGTTTATTTTTATTCACTTACCTGTAATGGACATTTGAGTTGTCTTCAGTTTTTGGCTATTGCAAGTAAAACTGCTATAAATGTTTATGTGCAAGTCTTTATATAGACATACTTTAATTTCTCTTGGATTAATACTCAGGAGTGGAATGACTGGGTCATATAGGAGGAGTATGTTTACCTTTTTAAGAAACCACCAAACTTTTCCCCAAAGTGTTGGTACTATTTTACACTCCCACCATCAATACAAGAACATTCCAGTTGTTTTGCATCCTTGCAATACTTGATATGCTCTGACCTTTAATTTTGATTAAATGATGACACTATTCCAAGTTCACAGCTCTGTCCCCAATCCCATCAGCTTAGGTTCTGGATACTTCTTGTAGTAGTCACTTACCTGGCACTCCTCCTTCAGATAAATTGAGGGTGTCAGATAGGAACTTTGTGAACTTCCTCCCACCATCTATAAACTTAGCTCTATCGGTTCCACTCATTCCCACCTTGACTCCTGTCAGAGCAGAGGAGGCACGTCTCCACCTCCTCCTGTCTAAATCCCTCTCTCCCCCTCACAGCACATTTTGGACTTCATTCTCATTTGAAGACTTATTCTGGGAGCTTTCTCTCTCTGCTAGCTTCCGTCTTTCCAGTTACAGAGTATCAGTCTTATATTCAGTTCTTGCCCATCTTTAAAAACAAAACAAAGGTTATCTTGTGACCTTATCTTCCCTCAAGCTACCGCCCTATTTTTCACCTTCGATTTAAAGTTAAATATACTGAAAAAAATTAGAAAATTCCCATTGCCTCCACAACTTACTGCAGTCTAGCTTTTAACCCACTTTCCATTTAAGTTGCTCTCACTTAGGTTGCCAATGACCACCATGTTCCTAAATCTAGCACATTCCAAACTTTATCTTGCTAGAACTCTGGGCAGCCTTTACATAGCTGATCACTTCCTTTTTTTGTTTCTTTTTTGGTCATGCCCCTCCTCTGGCTTGCGGGATCTTAGTTCCCCAGCCAGGGATTGAACCCCGGGCACTGCACAATGCAAGCACAGAGTCCTAGCCTCTGGACTGCCAGGGAGTTCCCAGTCACTTCCTTCTTAAAACATTTTTCCTCTTGATTTTCCCAGGGTATCCCCTCAATTCTCCTCCTTGGTCTTCTTTTCTCCTTTTCTTTCCTTCACCGTTCTCACATATGTTATTGTGTCCAGACTGTAACTTTGGCCTTCTCTCAATCCCTCTCGTGGCTTTATTCTGATGTCTGACCAGCTCAGTTGGTAAAGAATCCGCCTGCAGTGCAGGAGACTCAGTTTGACTCCTGGGTCAGCAAGATCTGCTGAAGAGGGGAATGGCTACCCACTCCAGTATTCTTGGGCCTCCCTGGTGACTTAGTTGGTAAAGAATCTGCCTGCAATGCAGGAGACCTGGTTTGATCCTTGGGTTGGCCCTGAAGAAAGGAATGGCTACCCACTCCAGTATTCTGGCCTGGAGAAATCCATGGACTGTGTAGTCCATGGGGTCATGAAGTCGGACATGACTGAGTGGTTTTCACTTTCATTTTCCTGTGGCTTCACTTACACCTTAAGGTCAATGATTATCGAAATTCTGTCTCCATTTATGCCATTCTTGCCAGCTCCAAAGCCACAGGGCTACCTGCCTCCACTTGGATATTTCCACAAATCCCAACATTTAATATGTAGAAAACTTGATTCAGTGCCCTCTTTCTCAAATCTGCCTTTCCTGCTAGGTTCCCATCATAGTGTATCCACCGTTTGAGCATCCTTGACTTGAAACTGTTGCTTAATTCCTACAATCACTCACTTAATCAGAGACACTCTTCTTTGAGACCTCTTGGATCCATCCCCTTCTATGTACCTCCTTTGCCTTCTTAGCTGATGTTGACATCACCTCTCACCTGGATTGCTATAACTGGTCTCCAAAATAGTCTCTTGGCCGCCAGTCTTTCCCACCTGCAGTCCATTCCCAACACTGCTCTTTGTAATCTGGCTCCTGCCTACCTCTCCAGACTTATCTCCTATTACTTCCTCTCTAGATTCTAGATCTTAAACACTCCAGCTGTGCTGAATGGCCTGCATTGCTCTGAATGGGCCATACTTCTGTGCTTCCTGTTGTCCTCTTGGTCTGGAACATTCCCCATCAATATCCTTTGCCTTGAAAATGCTTTTTGTTCTTCTTGACTCTGCTCAATATTGCCTTTCTAGTGGATTTCCATAGCATTTCCCTGACCTTCCTATGGGATCCTTACTCTCTATATATGCCTTTATTATTGCACTTTTCATTAGTACTGTTCTCAGAGCTGTGGCTGTTACCTTACATGGCAAAAGAGACTTTGCAGATGTGATTAAATCAAGAATCGAGATGGTGAGGTTATTCTGGATTATCTGGATGAGTCCTAAATATAATCACAAATGTCTTTATAAAAGGGAGGTAGAAGGAGATTTGACTATAAAAGGAGGCAGTGTAACCACTTAAGCAAGATAATACACTGATGGCTTTGAGGATGAAAGAAAGGGCCACAGGCCAAAAAAAGCACCTCTAAAAGCTGAAAAAGTTAAGGAAACAGACTCTTCCCCTAGAAGCTCTAAAGAAAGTGTAGTCCTACTTAAATCTTGGTTTTAGACCAATGAAATACAGTGCGGACTTCTGGTCTTCATAACTGTAAGAGAATAAATATGTATTGTTTTAAGCTACCAAGGTTGTGGTTATTTGCTACAACATCAATAAGAAACTAAAATCTTGGGCCAAGTGAGGCCCTACCCTGGGCCTCATGCTGCAGAGACCTCTGCTCTATGCCCATTCCCTCTGTGGGGGTGAAGAGTCTGTGTCCTCACTTCTAGACTAGGCACCACCCCAAGACTCCCAAATTCCTTACTAAAGAAATTCCTCCTCAAGACCTATTTATTGAGCCTAAATGCCTCTTCCCAAAGTTGGTTCTTTTGAGACAGACTGTACTGCCAGTGGGCTCATGCTCTGATTTGAAGGATAGTCAAAGGAGCAGTTATTTGTGGGATGAACCACTGTATAGACAGTAGACTGAAGGGCACAAGAACTGAGGCTAGGATACCAAAGAGAAGGCTGCCACAGGAATTCAGGTAAGAGATGGTAGAGATTGGTAGAGATGGTGAGAAGTGGCTAGAGTCTAGATATATTTTAAACATAAAGGCAACAAGCATCCATATTGGATGGGAGGTATGAAAAAAAGGGAAGGCTGTGATTCCAAGGTTTCTGCTCTGAACAACTAGAAGGATGACACTGTCATTAATTTAGATGGTAAAGAAGGGAGAAACAGCACTTACTGAGGTAAAGATAAGTGGCTTTATTTAAATGTATTAAATTTAGATGCCTATTACTTATCAAAGTAGGTAAGGTGTTGGATGTTGAATCTTGCTTTTTGCAAAGACTATATGCTTCCAGCAGTTAGCTTACAGTCTTAAAATAGAGATTATTAATAGATGGGTCAAATGAACATGTGACATTCCTTCATAGAAATGTTTCAAGACATACTCACAGTTTTATGTCCTTCCATCATCAGATAGGTGAAGATCCAGCCCATTGACAGTACACAGCCTGACAAGCTGTGTAAGCCAGGGATATTAACAGCCTGGTTGTTTAGTATCTTCTTGTTCTTAGCTCTTTCAAACATTTAGGGCAGATATTGAATATTAATACCAACTGGATTGAAGTCAGATCCATGGTCTGTCTTACTATCTTAGTCTTGAACTTTCTTAATCTGCTGATTGCAAAAATTTTTCTCTGAAATTTTAACGTGTATAATAATTTGACTTTGTCCCACCTTGAAATTATGTTGTTTTCCCTACCACGTATTTGGAAAGTTTATAGCCAGGGCTTTTGTTATTTCAGTCCGCTTGAATGCATCCTGGATACTAACAGGGCCTGAGAGAGTGTCTGATGTTGCTGAATAGTCTATAAAGGTTGTTCATTAGAAAATGTTAATTTGATGAATGAGCAATAATGCTGATCTTCCTGGATCTCAATTCATAGACACTATAAAACAATAAACCTATAAATCTTAGTGTGTTTTGTAGTGTTAAAAAGGTCACAGCTCTGTTTCAAGACATTGGAGACTAGATTGTTCATACATTTTCCCTTGTGCATTCTATAATCCACACCCACTCCCCTCATTCTCCTGAAGTTTCTCTTGTCAAGTTCACCAATGATAGTCACATTACAAAATCAATAGTCATTGTTTTTAATCCTCATTTTACTTACTCTCTCAGCAGGGTTTGACCCAATTGACTACTCCCTCCTGAAACACCTTTTCTCCTTTATTTTGGATCACTGTGTTCTGCCAGTGTGATGGTTAATTTTATGTGTCAATTTGACTGGACCACAAGGTGCCCAGACATTTGGTTAAACCTTATTCTGGCTGTGTCTGTGAGGGTGTTTCTGGATAGGATTAACATTTGGCTCAGTAGACAGAGTAAAGCAGATTGCCCTCCTAACTGTAGGGGGGCCTCATCGAATCAACTGAAGACCAGAAACAAAAAAAGAACTAAGTCCTGCTGCCTGATTGGCCTGAGATGGAACATTGGTCTCTTTCTGCCTTTATGTTTCTAAATGAAACAACAGTTCTTCTTGAGTCTTGAACCTGTGGGCTCTCCTGGTTCTCAGGCCTCTATACTCAAATTGGAACTACACCATCAGCACTGCTGGGTTTCCAGCTTGTTCCTATTGACTATAGACCTTGAGACTTCTCAGCCTCCACAGTAGTATGAGACAATTCTTCATAATAAATTTCTTCATATGGATTTATTTGCTTGTAAACTATCTCCCCCACTAGAGGATAGTGCTATGAGTAGAGACCTTTCATCTGTTTAGTTTGCTTCTGTATTCCCAGCATTGGGACTGTGTCTAGCAGATAGTAGGCATTAAATAAATATTTGTGAACTATATAAAAAATTTTTTTGTGCATATTTTCCCAAGGCCTAAGGCCGGTGACTACTTGTGCTTGTGTGCATATATCTTCATAGGTGCTCAGAATTTGTCCACATATATTATTTATTCTCACATGACCTATAGGAAGGGAAGGAGGGAACAGTTTAACTGTGATTCACATGCATTGGTGGAATGGGAAAGTTTAGTTCTTAAGGCTATTAGTTTAATGTCCTGTGCTTTGCAGATAAGAGTGCCTCAAAGTGGGCTGCTGGGCTTACCTTCATGTACCTCATAAACACAGTATATCTTGAGGTCTTGTCTTTGAAGAATTTATTTATTTTATAAGGCTGTGCATTTTGCTACAAGACCTGGCCAGTAACAATATACTCAGTCAATATGAATTTTCAACATTTAAAATTCTTTCCAGACTGGAAAAAATACACTTAAATTTGTGGCTTGCAGGTTTGTAAGCACACATGTGGTAAGATGAAGGAATGGTTTCAGACATCCTTTGGAGCTTGTCTTCCAAACCCACTAACCAATTTGCACTGATATACAAATAACCCTTTAGTGGCCTGTGAATGCTATTATGTGAGTAATTATTCCCTTCCTGACTTCCCCAATAATCTGGATTAGGTGTCTCAATGATAATTTATGATCAAGTATGTATGATTTTTTACATTAAGATTTTCACAGGATGATGATACATAATAAACTTTTCAAGTAAATGCACTAATAATTCATGTCTTAAATAGTAATTCTATCACCAGTCACATGCCCAAATTACATTTTTATAATGTGTTTATTTGTGTACAAAATATGTTGTAATTTACTGATGTATATGCAGCAAAATATTCTATCACGTACAACAAAAATACACTTTTTACCCTCTTCCCCTCCCCTTGAAAATGGCAACACTGTTTTGGCAGTTCAGCAGCTAAAAATAAAGTGCTATAATTAAGCAGTATTGGAATGTCTTCACTCAACAAATGTGATGTACAATTTGAGTATACAACCACATTTTTGTTAGTTTTTTTCACAGAACAGGAAATTCCACATCCTGAACACCTCCAGAAGATACAAATATTTGTATATATATGTACACATGTATACACTGTATATGTAAAGTGCCAGCAAGCCTCTTTGTCTCTGTGAGTTTGTTGTGTTTATATTTATTCTGGCTTTCCAAAATCAGTCACACTATTGGGATCTCAGAGTTCATCAGCAGGCACCAAGAAGCTCACCAAAGGCTGGCTTGTTAGGGGTGTGGTGTTGGTTAGAGGGTGGAGGGAGCCATCAGACCTCACTGGGGGACCTGGAGCGGAAGGGCACTTTGGACTGGAAACAGCCGCAAAAGAGGAGCCACAGGGCCCGTTGGATCTCCTGATTGCGGAAGGCATAGATGATAGGATTGATCATAGAGTTATAGGTTGCGGGCAGCAGGGTGGCGTAGGTGTAGACATCTGGGTCCTCGTGGCTACCTACCAAGCAGTAGATGGCAAAGGGCAGCCAGCTGGCACCGAAAGTGCCCAGCACCACTGCCAGCGTTCCCACACCTTTTCTGGTGGCAGCAAGGTGGGGTGGCGCCAGGCAGTGCTGCTGCAGCGCGATCTGGTGTGCGTGCCGCCAGACCACCTGGCAGATGCGCACGTACAGGTGCAGCATGATGCCGAAGACCGCAAAGAAGGTGGCAGAGAGCAACGCCACATGGCTGCGCGTCAGCGGGCGCACCACGCTGCAGGCGGCGCGCTCCGCCAGGCAATTCCAGCCAAGCACCGGCAGCAGCCCGAGGCCTAAGGACACTGTCCAGGTGGCAGCAAGAAGGAGGTGCACGCCCAACAGGGTCCGTCGGGAGTAGTAGGTGAGTGCATTATAGAGGGACAGGTAGCGGTCCACCGTGATGGCCAGCAGGCTGCTGACTGAGGCAGCGAACGAGGTCACAAGGAAGCCCACAGTGAGCAGGCTCACGGTCTCTGAGGGCACGACGTATTGGAATACGAAGTGCAGAATGAGACCGCAGCCCGCCAGCAGGTCGGCGGTGGCCAGGCTGCCCACCAGCACGAACATGGGCGTGCGCAGAGCAGGGGTAGACGCGATGAGCGCCACTACCAGGGCATTTTCGCCTGCGATCACCGTCCCAGACACGCAGAGCAGTACGTCCCATGGATTCACTGCCGAGAGCAGCAGCCCCGGCGGCCCCGCTGGCAGCTGCGAAGACAACTCCAGCGACGCATTAGCTGCGCCGCCGCCCCCCAGCGCCGCCGCCGCTGCGGCTGCCGGGTGCCCCCATTCAGCGGTGTCCCGCGCTCCTGCTGCGGTGGCCACTGCCGCCGCACCCTCGGCCGCCACTGCCACCACTTGGGAGTCGTTGAGCGCAGATACGCTCGCGTTCATCGCGGCGGGACGTTACACCCTGCGTGGAGAGGGAGAACAAGCGTCAGATGTGCGGTTCACCCCGCCAGGGTACTCCCCCGGGCGCTGCTGCCCAGCTCGTACTGCCCATCCCGCCTCAGAGCAGAGCGAGGAAGCAGTGATTGAGAGCCAAAAATAAATAAATACCTGTTGAGTGAGCCAGTGAGAGTGAAACGCACAAGGGATGCCGCACTGGTATCTGAGTTTTTGCACAGATAAACACACGAAGAACATGCACTCACATTCATACGGATCACATAAGTGTGCCCATATTTGCAACCACATCTTGTGCACCAGGCTATTATTGTCGGCCCCAGCGAGTCCTGCCCGGGCTCTGACCAGCTCGGTCAGGCGCTCTCCTCGACTAAGCGGCGGAATCGCTGTCCGCGGTGCTGAAAGAGAAGTTTGTGCGCTCGGGAAGCACAGAGGACCCCTCTGGCTTCAGAGACCCCTAGGAAAGGGGTTTGGGGGGAGAGAAGCTGGAATGTCTTTTTAGGTGGAGAGTGTGGAACCAGCTTGGCTCCATTTCTCCGGGTGAAAAGGATTCATCCCCTGGCCATCCTTCACCCCTTCCCCTCTGCACACCCTCAAAGTTCCTTTAGAGAGCCCGGTTGCTCACCTGGGGAGTCAGGGCTTCAGGAAATCGCTGGTCATGAGCGCTGCGGTGGGGCGCCAGGCTGGGCTCCCCGCGCGAACAGAGCCGACTCCTGAAGGAGGTGGCCCGCCCGGCACGCAGAGGAGTGTCGGGAGCTTGTCGCTGTGCGGGTGCTGCGGAGAGTGAGATACAGTCAGTAGAAGAAAAGGCGGCTAAGAGCAGCGCACCCGCTGGAGATTGACAGGCAGGGCGCGGTGACGTCAGGTTCCTGGCTCCAGGGTGCAAGCCAGGCACTCGCTCTCCTTGCCCGCCCATCAGCTATTTTCCTCACCACATACCCTCCCCAAACGATGTTTCAGAGGATTCATAGAAGGAGAGGTCGGAGGGCCGCCGCCAGCTCGGAACCTCCAGGAATAGACGGGAGAAAGAGGCAAAGAAGAAAAGAGTGAAGACTCAGGGATAGCAAGGAGGGTGAAGTGGGAGGGGAGGGGTGGGGGATGAGCTGCACTGGCCAGGCAGCAAGACTCAAGGCCGGAGCTCACTGAGGGGGCCAGGTTGAAGAAAAACCCCGGAGAAGAGGGAGCTTGGTGCAGAGAGGTCCAATTAGAGAGGTGCTACCTTAAGAAAAAAAAAAAAAAAACAACGTAGGGGACAGGAATGAACTGGTATGGAGGGGACAGTGAGGGTTTCTTAAAAGGATGTTTGTGGTACCCTTGTCACCTGAGTAGAGTTAGAGAAGAAAAGCTGAGTTGTGGGGAAGAGAGAAAAGATGGGACATTTGGGGAAAGCAATATCTTCTTTTAAAGGTTACCTGTGCAATCAGTTATTCTCTCCCCCTCCATTTCTTCCTTTCTCTCACTACCTTTCTTGAACTCTGCACAGAGGGTTTCACCATGATCTCCCCAGCCAAATGTTCCCCGATTGCACTAGCTGATAGTGCTCTTGGAACTTGCTCTTTAATTAAAGACCAGGTCTGTGTCTTGTTAGAAAAGAAGAAAACAGCAAAATGTGATTTACTTTCCTGGCAACAGACTTTGCCCTGTTAATTAGTACCCTATAAAACAAATTACAGGATGAAAATAGTGATAACTCAGCTGCACCAGACTTCAGTAGGCAGGAGTTTTATTTCCAACTTAGATAACTCATCCTTTTGATTTAAAGGTGTTTTGTTTTGTCAGTAAAATACAAGTGTTAGGCTTCTTTTTCTTTTTTAATTAGCTAAAATCTCCAATACCTGTACTTGGGGGAAAAAGCTAGAATAGTTGACTCCACCTAAGGCTCTGGAATAAATGATTTCTTATTGACATGATGGCATTATATCAGAGCCACAGACATGATTTTCAGGGGCCACGTGCTCTAGGCAAGGTGAAAATAGACATTTGTTGCTGGTGCTTCCTCTACTTTTCCCTATGTAACTTCTTCCCTCTCCTGGCTTCATTTTGCCTCCAGGCTGGATTGGAAGGTAGATTTTTATCCTGGCCTCCTTCGTTTAAATATGCCCCCTAAGTCCAGACTCATCTTGCCCTCCTATCTCAGTTCAGCTGTACTTAGCCAGAAAAAGAAGAAAAACTAATAGGACCATTCAAATCTTTAGCTGCAGTAGCTAGTGTGGGTCCATAAAATGAATTTACACACAGTTTCTCCATTGGGAGAGTTTATAAAATTCTTGTGAACTTGCAATTTGGCTGCAACTTGGTTCTAAGTTTCTGGAAGTGCCATTTTGAGTTTCAGTAGAAGATTATCAAGAATGTTATTTCAGAGCTGTCAAGCAAACTGTCAGACCACTGTAATCACATGTTAATCACAAATGTTCCAAACAATCAGATGAAAACCCAAGGGGAGGAGGATCTTTCTTAGTATCTGAATGTGTTACAGTTTTACATGTCACAGTGCAGCGGTAAGTGTGAGGTTAAGATTAAGCAGAGATCCTGTGTTTCAGACATTTTCAGGCTGTCACCATCACCAAGAATCGATTGGCTTTTCAGTAGTTTCAGGAGGAAGATAACACATGTATATTCATGTACATTAATGCTGGTTGTGAGGGTTTGTAGACTATCTTTCCGTCATGCCAGTCTGTGGTTACCTCTCTCAGACACTAAACTGGGTCCTGACAGCAGACGGCATTCTTTCAAGCTCCACCTTGTTTCTCCCATGTTCACCTGTCTCCTGGGAGGCAGAAGGTGGGAAAGAACAAAGGTGTGTGGTTCATTGTTTATGGTCAGGAATTAGATGTACTTCACTGCCTACTTTGCCCACAGTTCCTGGCAAGGGCCTACCCTTCCAGTAGTCTCCTAGAATGTTCAACCTGTGAATTTTGTGATAATTTGCACTCCTGGCCCAGCTTATGGAAAGAGGTTGATGCCTGACCCCAGGTTAGACAAGATCAGCCATCATTGACTGGATGAAACTGGACATCATTCGGGACCATTCCTGAAAATTTAACTAAGAAACATTGTGACAGTTGTCAGTCAGTGTTGGGCTCTGGACCTGAAAGAGCATGATAAGTTAAGGCTGGATCACTCATGTTGAACCTTGTGTGAAACGACAATCAGAGGAAGACAGCTGCAATAGAAGAGTGAAGCAGATGTGTAGAGAGGAAAAGAGATAAGGGAGATCAAATGACTGAGATGTGGAGGGAATGACCTTAGTTCCTGCATGTCTGGTTGCCAGCTCGAGGAGTCTAAATCCCTGGATCCCTTGAAATTGCGATTTGTAGTCTCTGCTACAAACCTTTCAAACCTTGAGGTTTTTTGAATGGGTTTCTAGTCTGTGAATTGTTGATATTTGACTGAAGCACACGACTAAATGTATTATTCATCCACCAGGTTGTCTGATCCAGGTTATGTTTTGTGGTGTGCTGATTTTGGTTTTCAGCTTATAGGCACAGGTTAAACTCATCATTACCACCCCTGTGACAAACCCAACATATCCTCTGGTGCCTTTGTATTATAGCAATGTCCAAGCATGAACACAAGGAAATTTTCCTTCTCTGAGATTATGCTCAGTAATTACAGTCTGTCAAGCACAACTCTTTCTCTAACATCCTTGGCTATTTTTTGCTGTCTTAGTCCCTACCAGTGGTTCCCAACCCTGGCTGCATGTCCAAATTACCTAGAAAGCTTTTTAAAATGACTGACTTCTGAATCTTTTACCCAGAAATTAATTTGATCTGGAGTGAGAATTAGACATCAAGTTTCCCAAAGACTCTGATGGGAAACCAGGGTTGAGAACACTCATCTAAGTAATCATACAATCTCCTTGTGAGTTTAGCATGCAGTTAGATTTGGAATTTGGAATAGTTCCAATAAAGGAATTGTAGCAACAATCCAACTTCAAATCATTCGGTGTAATTTCAGACTCAAGACACTAACCAATCCTCAGTAGACCTTTAATTTTCCACACTCACAAGAACCACCTTTACGGCCCAAGACAAAGGCTGACATGTGGTCCCCTTTTGGCCCTGACGAACTCGATGGCTCCATCAAGGAGCTCTAAATTCTGGTTGCCCCAGAACCTCTATTTTTCTGTAGCTTTCAGGTATTTTTCCTGTTCCTTCTTGTGGGTTCACAGTCACTTCCCAGGTGTGCCTCCATGAGAAGATCTTTGCAAATCAATTATGTTTTAGAAAACCAGAGTTGTAGTCAGCCAAGCTGTCTAGACCTTATAAAACTAGGTTGGAAAGACCCATACCAGCAATTCTGGCCTCTGAGCATCTACACAAATACACATTCTTTCCACTTGGCTCTTAGAGACAAAAAATACAGTTTTCTACTGGGAAGTATAAGTCTATTTGCTGGTATACAGATACTTGTGCTGACAGCTCAGGAAGAGAGCAGGTGCTTAGTGAGATATATGAAGCTGTTACTAAGAAAGATTATTGCTGAAAGAGGCAAGAATCACAAAGGGCCACTGAATACACTGTTTGGCCAAAACGAGGGTTTTGGATGTAAGTAATCTTTTGGGGACATATGCTGAGGCAGATGAATGATATTTAAAAACACGTGTACACCCGTGGCGGATTCATGTTGATGTGTTGCAAAACCAATACAATATTGTAAAGTAAAATAATAATAATAATAATAAAATATCTCCTTTTCTCTGCTTTCACCAGTCCACACGCTTTCCTTTCCCCATAAGGCATTGATGATGGCTCATAATGTCCAAGGTATCTACTTTCTCAGCCTGTCCAAACACATCAGAGATACTCCTGCTTCACACCAGGTGAGCAGTCTTCACTTCAAAAGGGCATTACCCTGGGAGCTCAGCATCACCTGATATTCCCACCAAATTTAGAGAAGGAGCAGACTACATTACTATCATTACCTGTCCATATGATGCAGAACATTATGCAAGACAGTTGAAATGTTTTATTTAATTCACTTGGTGAGCAGCACCTCTGTTTTTTGCATGAGAGAAAATCAGGAAAAATAATAACATTTGTTTTGGTGGTCCAATGACCAAAACTCCATGCTTCCAGTACAGAAACCCTCGGTTGGATCCCTGGTAGGGAAACTAGATCCCATGTGCTGCAACCAAGAGTTTACATGTGTGCTGCAAGGAAGCTCAAAGGTCCCTCATGCAGCAATTAAGACATGGCACAACCAAATAAAGATTTTTTAAAATAAAATGCATGTTTTTAAAAAAACAATATATATTTTTTCATATATGATGAAAAGAACTATTAAGTTTCATGGGGATATGTGTAATCTTGTAACTTAGATTACCAGCTGGATATGAGAATGATAAAGTTGGGTCTATTGGTATATTTGCAAAGTAACAAGGAGATATTCTTTTAATCTGCTGTGCCCTACATTTTCAAAGTGCTTTGAAGCTCACACAGTGGGTTCAAACTCATTTTCTCATTTTATTCTTTGAAACAATTACATGGAGTTTGGGGTAATTTTCTTTGAAGACTGGACAACTGAAGTTCAGAGAGGTGAAATAAGTTATCCAAGGGCACACAGAACAAGTGTATTGTGCACAAGACATAAACAACGTCACAGGAAAGCAAACAAACATGGACTCAAGGTGTGCAAAGGCATGTAGACTTCAAAACTCAAAGATGCTTTGCCTTGGATAGATGTAGCCAAAATGAGGTAGTTATAACTTCAAAATTACTGCGAACATCATTTATAGATGACTTTTTCTGTTTTATAAGCTGCTTTTTAAAACATATTGTTAAAAAAAAAACTAAAGGGAATTTTGAAAGAAAAACGTTCACCTATATTCCCATCAGCTAAAAAGGATTGCTTCCTCCATCCCAACAAGATTATAAATTTCTTGAGGGATGGACAAGTTCTAATTGATCTTCCCACCAGTATGATCTGTCACAGAGGAGGTGTTCAAAACATGTCTTGTGAATGATTATTTCCCAGACTTTACCACATGCATATATATTTGCTGTAGATGTGTATTATTTGATGTAGATATATTGCCTAGTATGCATGTACTATATGTACAGTGCACAACTTCAGCTTTTACTTTGTAATTAAGGGTGTGTTGTCAATTTTCCTGTATGTTGTATTATAATTATTTTTCATACTTTTGCCTAGCCATTCATTCATTCAGTATACCCTTATTGAGTATTTATTATTAGCTAAGCATTGTACTAGAAAATCAAGTTGCCATAATAGGCCCCTGTTCTCAGGAACAAGTAAATGGATTCTGTGGAAAAAGCATGGTACATATTATAAAAAGAAGTGATCACAGGGGTAATGAGGGCACTTGGGAGAAGACTATCAGCCAGCCTAGAGAAATCAGGAAATGCCTCTCAGAGGTGATGATGGAGATGATGCCCAAGCTGAATCTTGAAGGATGACTCACAGACATGGAAGGTAAAGAAGACATGGAGGTGTTCTAGGCAAAGGGAGCTGCCTGTGCCAAAGCATGAGGTCAGGTGAGGCCACTGCAGGTCACTGGGACCATGGGAAGTGATTTGTGGCTGGCATGTCAGAAAAAGAGGGCAGGAGCGGAGACACATCAGACAGGTGGGCCAACTCATAAAGGCCTCCTGTATCATGGCATGAGTTGGATTTTATCCGGAAGGTAATGGCGGTGGAGGGGGCAGTGACAGATTTTCTTAATCAAGGTGGTTGATATAATAAGATTTGGTCCTTCTTACAACTTATGGAGGCTCTACCAACAACTATACAGTGAATGGAGTAGAGAAGAGCAAGAATGGGTTTAGGTGAACCTGTAAAGAGTCTATTGTGGTCATCTGTACAGGAGATTATGAAGACTTAACAGTGGGTAGTGATGGCGGTGATTGGAGAAGTTGATGAGTCCTTCACATGTTTCATACAGTATATTAAAGCATATCTAGCTGATAAGATTGATAGTTCTACAAATCTTGGAGGCATAAGACACTAGAGGATTGTCCCTTACATAAAATTCAATACAGTTTTTCTGATCAGCGGACAAGCCTTTCACATTTTCAGTCACAGACCCAGCTCCTTCTGTCTTAGCTCTGCCCTCCTCTAGGACTTCGGAGTTTTTAAGCATTCACCATTCTGGGGACTGGGAAATGAACTTGGAGTATTTTGTGGGACATACCGGGAAGTGGGGAGGTAGATAGACATAGATAAAAGGAGAAGAGGTATGAAGGATGACTTCCGGTTTTCAGGTGTCAACAGGATTGGACTAGAGAGGGGGCAGAATGGCTGCTGTGATTATGGACATATCAAGGTTAGGGTAGGCCATCCAGTGCAGGTCCCCAGTATAACATCAGAGAGATTGTGCTGAAACTTAGCAGAGAGGCTAGATTGGAAAAGCTGATTAAGGTGCCATATAATACTACTAATGAGGCTACCATTCACCAAATGTGTACCATTTGCTAAGGTACCCTATGGAGTGGACCCTATTATTATCCTCACTTTACAGGGTAGAAACAGGATTAAAGGGCAAAGTGAGTTTCCCACATGATTGGAAAGCGAAGGAATCAGGATTTGAATGTCATTTCTCTTGACTCCAGTTGAAGGGAACTAGTAAACCTAAGTGAAGAGAACCAAGGGCAGTCCCTTGGAGAGAGCAGTCTTTACAGTATGCATGGAGGGACAGGGACAGGGACCACAGAGAAGTTGAGAACAGTCAGAGAGGCAGGACATGGAAACCTAGCCTCAGTCAGAGAAAAGAGAGTGGGTATGGAGATCAAAGCAAGAGTGAGTTTCAGAAAGAGAGTCAAATTACACCCAGGGAGGTCAAATGAGGTAAGATCAGGGAAGGAAAATATTACCTGAATTTAGCCAGAAAGTTTTCCGTGACTTCAGTAAAAAGGGCAGGAAGAGCAGGCAGCCAGGTGAAGTGAACAGGTTGTAAAGAAAGGGGAGAAAGGGGAGTGCAGATGTCTCTAAGAAGTTCGGCTGCGGGGGGGGTGGGGGAGTGGTTGGCTAGAGATGTGAGTTCAAGCTTTTCCTTTAAAAATGGAAGAGATTTGAAGGGGAAAGAGATGGCTGAGAGGCCAAGGTTGATTTCACAGAGAGTTGCTATTTGAGCTTCTCCATCTTTGACTGCAAAGAATATAATCAATCTGATTTCAGTGTTGACCATCTGGTGATGTCCATGTGTAGAGTCTTCTCTTGCATTGTTGGAAGAGGGTATTTGCTATGACCAGTGCGTTCTCCTGGCAAAACTCTATTAGCCTTTGCCCTGCTTCATTCTGTATTCCAAGGCCAAGTTTGCCTGTTACTCCAGGTGTTTCTTGATTTCCCACTTTTGCATTCTGGTCCCCTATAATGAGAAGGACATCTTTTTGGGTTGTTAGTTTTAAAAGGTCTTGTAGGTCTTCATAGAACCTTTTAACTTCAGCTTCTTCAGCATAACTGATTGGGGCATAGGCTTGGATCACCATGATATTGAATGGTTTGCCTTGGAAATGAACAGAGATCATTCTGTCGTTTTTGAGATTGCATCCAAGTACTGCATTTTGGACTCTTTTGTTGACCATGGTGGCTACTCCATTTCTTCTAAGGGATTCCTGCCCACAGTAGTAGATATAATGGTCATCTGAGTTAAATTCACCCATTCCAGTCCATTTTAGTTCACTGATTCCTAGAATGTCGACGTTCACTCTTGCCATCTCCTGTTTGACCACTTCCAATTTGCCTTGATTCATGGAACTGACATTCCAGGTTCCTATGCAGTATTGCTCTTTATAGCATCGGACCTTGCTTCTATCACCAGTCACATCCATAACTGGGATTGTGGAGTTATTTCTCCATCGATCTGTAGCATATTGGGCACCTACCGAACTGAAATTGGAAAACTCAGCAGTGGCCACAGGACTGGAAAAGGTCAGTTTCCATTCCAGTATCTAAGAAAGGCAATGCCAAAGAATGCTCAAACTACCGCACAATTGCACTCATCTCACTCGCTAGTAAAGTAATGCTCAAAATTCTCCAAGCCAGGCTTCAGCAATACGTGAACCGTGAACTTCCAGATGTTCAAGCTGGTTTTAGAAAAGGCAGAGGAACCAGAGATCAAATTGCCAACATCTGTTGGATCATCAAAAAAGCAAGAGAGTTCAGAAAAACATCTATTTCTGCTTTATTGACTATGCCAAAGCCTTTGACTGTGTGGATCACAATAAACTGTGGAAAATTCTGAAAGAGATGGGAATACCAGACCACTTGACCTGCCTCTTGAGAAACCTATCTGTAGGTCAGGAAGCAACAGTTAGAACTGGACATGAAACAACAGACTGGTTCCAAAGAGGAAAAGGAGTACGTCAAGGCTGTGTATTGTCACCCTGCTTATTTAACTTCTATGCAGAGTACATCATGAGAAACGCTGGGCTGGAAGAAGCACAAGCTGGAATCAAGATTGCCGGGAGAAATATCAATAACCTCAGATATGCAGATGACACCACCCTTATGGCAGAAAGTGAAGAGGAACTGAAGAGCCTCTTGATGAAAGTGAAAGAAGAGAGTGAAAAAGTTGGCTTAAAGTTCAACATTCAGAAAACGAAGATCATGGCATCTGGTCCCATCACTTCATGGGAAATAGATGGGGAAACAGTGGAAACAGTATCAGACTTTATTTTTCTGGGCTCCAAAATCACTGCAAATGGTGACTGCAGCCATGAAATTAAAAGATGCTTACTCCTTGGAAGAAAAGTTATGACCAAACTAGATGGCATATTCAAAAGCAGAGATATTACTTTGCCAACATCTAGTCAAAGCTATGGTTTTTCCAGTGGTCATGTATGGATGTGAGAGTTGGACTGTGAAGAAAGCTGAGTGCCAAAGAATTGATGCTTTTGAACTGTGGTGTTGGAGAAGACTCTTGAGAGTCCCTTGGACTACAAGGAGATCCAACCAGTCCATCCTAAAGGAGACCAGTCCTGGGTTTTCATTGGAAGGAATGATGCTGAGGCTGAAACTCCAATACTTTGGCCACCTCATGAGAAGAGTTGACTCATTGGAAAAGACCCTGATGCTAGGAGAGATTGGGGGCAGGAGGAGAAGGGGATGACAGAGGATGAGATGGCTGGATGGAATCACCGACTCGATGCACATGAGTTTGGGTTGACTCTGGGAGTTGGTAATGGACAGGGAGGCCTGGCGTGCTGCGATTCATGGGGTTGCAAAGAGTCGGACACGACTGAGCGACTGAACTGAACTGAACTGCTATTTGAGGGAGTGAGATGGTGAAGACACAGAGAGTCTGAAGACAGTGGAGAAATCAACCTGAGAAAGGGACAAGGACAGGAAGGACCGGGAATGCAGGTGTGGTCATACATGTAAATTTTAAGTGGGGAGCCAGGAAATCAATGGATTGCCTTCTAATTCCTTGTGAAATCTGGGGAGGAGGACATCAGCTAATAGTGAGTTGACAAATGGAATGGACTCTACAGTTAACATTTTGATGGCTGCACAATATTATATACATTGAGGACATAGAACAGCATTTAACAGATGAATTCTCCTGTTAAATGACATTCAGACTGTTTATATGTTTGCATCTGTACAAACATATAATGATTACTTTCACAATATGATTATTTTTATTCATATGATTATCTTGACATGAAAATTATCAGCCAAAGGGCAGAAACATTTTCATGGCTCTTGAAATGCACTGCCAAATTGCTTTTCAAAATTACTGTAACAGTGCCAATAGCACTTTGTCAGCATACCAATTTCTCTGAGGCTTTTGTAGCACTGGGTTTTATTATTTTAAAATGCTATTGAATTCAGTGGGCATTCGTGGTACCTCATTAATGACTTAAATTATATTTGATGACCACTAAGGTGATAGGGGCTTCCATCATAGCTCAGTTGTTAAAGAATCTGCCTGCAATGCAGGAGACCTGGGTTCAATTCCTGGGTCAGGAAGATCCCCTGGAGAGGGAAATGGCAACCCACTCCAATATTCTTGCCTGGAGAATCCTGTGGACAGAGGAGCTTGGCAGGCTACCATCCGTGAGGTCACAAGAGTTGGACATGAGTTAGTGGCTAAACCACCACCAAGGTGATGGAATTCCAGTTGAGCTATTTCAAATCCTTAAAGATGATGCTGTTAAAGTGCTGCACTCAATATGCCAGCAAATTTGGAAAACTCAGCAGTGACCACAGGACTAAAAAAGGTCAGTTTACATTCCAATCCCAAAGAAAGGCAATGCCAAACAATGCTCAAACTACCACATAATTGTACTCATCTCACATGCTAGCAAAGTAATGCTCAAAATTCTCCAAGCCAGGCTTCAACAGCAGGTGAACCTTGAAATCCCCGATGTTCAAGCTGGTTGTAGAAAAGGCAGAGGAACCAGCGATCAAATTGCCAATATCCATTGAATCATCAAAAAAGCAAGAGAGTTCCAGAAAAACATTTATTTCTGCTTTATTGACTATGCCAAAGCCTTTGACTGTGTGGATCACAATAAACTGTGGAAAATTCTGAAAGAGATGGGAATACCAGACCACCTGAGCAACTGTATGCAGGTCAAGAAGCAACAGTTAGAACTGGACATGAAACAACAGATTGGTTCCAAATTGGGAAAGGAGTACGTCAAGGTTGTATATTGTCACCCTGCTTATTTAACTTATATGCGGAGTACATCATGAGAAACGCTGGGCTGGAAGAAGCACAAGCTGGAATCAAGATTGCAGGGAGAAATGTCAGTCACCTCAGATATGCAGATGACACCACCCTTCTTCGCAGAAAGTCGAAGAAGAACTAAAAAGCCTCTTGATGAAAGTGAAAGAGGAGAATGAAAAAGTTGGCTTAAAGCTCAACATTCAGAAAACGAAGATCATGGCATCTGGTCCCATCACTTCATGGCAAATAGATGGGGAAACAATGGAAACTGTGACAGACTTTGTTTTTTGGGGCTCCAAAATCACTGCAGATGGTGATTGCAGCCATGAAATTAAAAGACACTCCTTGGAAGGAAAGTTATGACCAACCTAGACAGCATATTAAAAAGCAGAGACATTACTTTTCCAACAAAGGTTCATCTAGTGAAAGCTATGGTTTTTCCAGTAATCATGTCTAGATGTGAGAGTTGGACTATAAAGAAAGCTGGACACTGAAGAATTGATGTTTTTGAACTGTGGTGTTGGAGAAGACTCTTGAGAGTCCCTTGGACTGCAATGAGATGCAACCAGTTCATCCTAGAGGAGATCAGTCCTGAATGTTGATTAGAAGGACTGATGTTGAAGCTGAAACTCCAATACTTTGGCCACCTGATGCAAAGAGATGACTCATTGGAAGACCCTGATCCTGGGAAAGATTGAAGGCAGGAGGAGAAGGGAATGACAGGATGAGATGGTTGGATGCAATCACTGACTCAATGGACATAAGTTTTGAGTAAACTCTGGGAGTTGGTGATAGACAGAGAGCCCTGGCGTGCTGCAGTCCATGGGGTCGCAAAGAGTCGGACACGACTGAGCAACAGAACTGAACTGAACCTCTATCTGTTAGGACTTAATGCTGTTTTTATATAGCTGACAAAGTCTCCGGTAGATATTAATCATTTTCATATTCAAGTTGAGGGAAATTTTCTCCATTTTTCCTTTTTAGATTTAGTTTTGATTGTTTAGAGATACTGCATTTTTATAAAGTTTTTTTTTTTACAATAATGTAGACTTTGGCTTGTAGCCTGAGAAAGACACATACATAGCTTTGCAGTAGAGTTTTCCTGTCGTTTATTAGGAAAGAGAGCGAACAGAGATTTTTCTGGGGAGACAGAAGGTTCTGGGAGGGGAATGGGCCCTGAGGCAGGCTACAGTCTCCTCTGTCAAGCCTCTGTCAGGTAAAAGCCTATATGATTTACCACAGGAGGGTGTTGGCACATGAGGACAGCAGAGCCTTGGGCAGAGATGGAAAGCCATGGCTCTCAAATTTTGGCACAGATCTCTGCATGTGTGGTCACAGGTTAGGGTTTCAGCTTCAAAGGAGGCCAATAGGCTCTGGGCAATGGAATCGCCCAGCCCAGAGACAGCGATACAGAGCAGCCCCAGTAATGACCCAGTTGGAAGACAGCCTGCTGCAAACTCTGAGAGAAAAGAAGCCCAAAACAGGTTATGGGGAAAGGAACATCACAATCACTTAGACCCTTGCCAGGGGCCAGGCCCATAAGCTAGTTTTACCCACTGTGCAACTGTGGGACCATTTTTATTATTCCCATGTAACATACCAGGAAGCAGAGGATCAAAGGGGTTAACTAACATTCACTGTTACATAGCTTATGAGAGATTCTATCTGGTTCTCAAGTCTCACATTCCTAAACAAGGCCTCAGCTCTGAGAAGGGGCCCTTAAGTGGCACTGGCGTCAGTACAGTGTGTGGCCTGGGGAGAAGAGATCAGTCCAGTCGGCGAGCATTTTCTGGAGGATGCAGCCAGTCAAGTGGAGGAGTTTGGTTTTGGTGAAAGAAGAAATGGAGACCCAGAGGAGGATTCTCAGCAGAGAGTTGGTTTAAACTGATATTTCAGGAAGACAGTAGGGAGTGAAGAGCAGAAGCACGCTGTTTTTCTGTGCCGCACTTGAGGACACCAAGTAAATATAGCGTCCTGTCCAGTGAGAGCATGTGGGAACTTCTGAGTTGCTGCTAAGTCACCACTCTGGAGGCTTATCTGAACTGTAATCCCCTCATCTTTCAAGAAGGATTCTGAAACCGAGGAGAGGTTGCTAGGGGAAATAAAGCTTAAGTATTATAAACAACAGAATCTATAAAATAGTTTTCCCAAATGAGCTCAATTCTCAAGCCAGGAGCAGTTGAGTGTTTGACAGGAGATAAGGAGGAAGCCAGCAGGGATCTGCCTTGCCCCCCTCCCTCAGACTTTCTTCCCAAGTATCACAGAAGTGAGTCCTCACCAAGAGTCTTCTTCCAACCTGCATTCTCAGGATATCTGCAGCCCCAGTGTTTCTTCAGCCAGGGACCCAACCCCTCATAGATTTGTAAACTCTCCTGGCTCTTTACTTGGTGTAGATTTACATCCCTACCCTGAACCCTGAACTGAATGAATCTTCAAGCGAGAATAATTGATTTAAATGACTTACATAATATGCTTATTTTATAAGTGGATTAGATTTTTATTTTGAGCTTTTAAAAAATTAGATATCTACATTGGGACTTGCCTGGTGGCTCAGTGGTAAAGAATCCACCTGCCAATGCAGGAGATGCAGGTTTGCTTCCTGGGTTGGGAAGCTCCCAAGGAGAAGGAAATGGTAACTGACTTCAGTATTTTTGCCTGGGAAATCCCATGGACAGAGGAACCTGGAGGGCTATAGTCCATGGGGTCACAAAAGAGTCGGAAACACTTAGTGACTAAACAACAACAACAAAGAAAACTACACAACACAAAAACACAAAAAGAGTGTATACAATGTGAACTCAGTTTTATAAAATAAATTATATATATTTACATATATATGCTATGTATCAAAGTGTTAATTAACAGTGATTACCTCAGAATGGAGACTATATTCTTTTTTTTTTTTAAATGTGTGGCAGAAACCACTAACTATTTTCCAATATCCATTCTTCCTTTATTCTATAGTAATGGAGCCTCCAATTTTAGTTGAGCACCTAGAATAAACAGCATATATTTAGCTACCATATGAATAGCCACCTAGAATAGATAGTATATTTTTAAGCCTCCCTTGCAGCTCAATGTGGTCATAGTAACTGTTCTGACCAGTGAGATATATTAACTGGATGTGTTATATATCACCTTTTAGAAGGTGTCCTTGAAAGGAACAGACATGCCTTCTTCTCGTTCCTCCTTCTTGCTGACTGGAGTGTGAGCATGATGGCTGGTGCTAGAACAGCCATCTTGGACTCTGAAGTGGAAGCCATAATGCTGAAGGTGTTGGAGCAATTAAGAGAATAGAAACTGGGTCCTTCATGGCTGTGGGCCATTGCACCAGACCTGGATACCCTATATCTACATGAGAATTATTTTTTCTCTTCATCTTATATAATTCACTACTATTTTGAATTTTCTATCACTTGACAGCTGAACCAACTCCTAGATATTTTTGAAAGCTAAGAAATACATAGGGGTATATTGAAAACTCTGGTCCAAAATCTTATACATGGAGTGATTTTCCTAGCTATGAAATCTTTCGCTGAAATCACTTGTGTGAAGTTTCACTCAGATCTACTCTCACTCCATTCAAACATATTGCATCTTGTCAACACTTAATACTGTGTCTAGTTTTCTTTTTTCTTTTTTTTTGGTGGAAAAGACACATGGTCTCATCCCTAGTCCATGAAACTGAAAGTGAAGTCGCTCAGTTGTGTCTGACTCTTCGCGACCCCATGGACTATATCCTACCAGGCTCCTCTGTCCATGGAATTTTCCAGGCAAGAATACTGGAGTGGGTTCCCATTTCCTTCTCCAGGGGATCTTCCTGATGCAGGGATTGAACCCGGGTCTCCTGTACTGCAGGCAGACGCTTTATCCTCTGAGCCACCAGGGAAGCCACCTCCCTAGTCCATAGACTCTCTTAATTTTAATTCAAAAGTTTTCACAACTCTCCTGAGAATAAGCTATTGATGTAGCTCCATTGCAACAACTTGGGGATATTTGTAGTAGCCTTTTGGGCTTCTCTGTTG
Organism: Budorcas taxicolor; assembly: GCF_023091745.1. NCBI lineage: Eukaryota > Metazoa > Chordata > Mammalia > Artiodactyla > Bovidae > Budorcas > Budorcas taxicolor. The sequence goes on from NC_068918.1 coordinate 31,883,844, forward strand.
GCTCAGTGGTAAAGAACCCCCCTGCCAATGCAGGAGATGCAGGAGACACGGGTTTGATCCCTGGGTCATGAAGATCGCCTAGAGTAGGAAATGGCAAGCCTCTCCAGTATTCTTGCCTGGGAGATTCCATGGACAGAAGAGCCTGATGGGCTGTAGTACATGGGGTTTCAAAGAGCTGGACGCGCCTGAGTGACTGAGCATGCATGCATGTAGTAGCCTTTTAGGTTATTAGAGACCTGTGAGTTGAGATAAAGCCAAAGTTGAGATGGTTTAGGCAGCCTTTTCCACGCCCAAGTGAGGTGCTTCTATCAACATATTGAGACTGTGGCCTGTGAAGACCAATAGGAAAGCCATAGTGTGTGTGTGTGTGTGTGTGTGTTGCACATGCTTTACATGGGTGTGTGGTGCTCATAGGTTGTGTGGTTTAACATTTGGGTGATGCACATGTGTTTGTGAGGTGTTTGTGTGTTCATGCATGTTTTGTGAGCTATGTATTTGTGGAGCCTATGTGCTATATAGGGGTATGTATTTGTGAGGACATATATTATGCTTCTGTGCCACATAAGGGTAAGTGTGTGTGTGTGTGTGTGTGCGTGCACACACATATATCATGTTGACATGTGTTTGCAGTGTCTGGATGTGTGAGCTTGTGCTTGCACACACACATGTGTAGTCCTGTTACATAACAGTGACAGAAAAGAAGCCTTTCATTAGTGGGTCCTAAAGAAGGTTGTAACTGATTTAGGAGACATGCCAGAACCAGTCATATGGAAGAACCTCCACCTCCATCATTCCACCTCCTCATACAGTTCTAGGTCCTAGGTGTCCCCATTCATTCTTATTAATAATGGAGTGTTTACATTACATTTGGTTACGTAAACTGCAGGCAGGCACCAGCAATTTAATTTTAAGTTGGCTTCGATTCAGCTGCTACTTTTGCTTTTGCTGCTCGAAATGACTAAAAGCCATTTTAAGTTAATTTTTTCCTAGGCATTTGCTTACACTGTGAAGGGAAAATTATTCTGAAACATAAGGAATACTTAAAATAACAAAATAAAAGGGAGATATCAGATGAAGAAAAACATGTTAATGAAATATAATGTTGACATTTTAGCTATTCTCGTACTCTTGGTGTGAACAATGTTCTTCAGCATCTTTCTCATCACCACTTTATCTCCACAAAGAATCCACCATTTCCTGCTCTCTGGTTCACTCACTACCATGACTGTCATTCCTGAGCAGGTCTGGATTCACAGGATCCCCCTAAAAGGGGGAAAACCATTCATATGGGAATATGTACAGGTTACATCTCTAGGCACCTAGAGATCCCTGATTCTATGGGATCATCTGGCCTCTTGAAGTTTTTCTCACACAGACCACAAAGATGCCCATGGCCTTGGAGGTTTCTGAGGAGAGGATGCCCAGACTCTGCATTTCCACGTTGTGCCAGGAAGGGTCAGGTGCCCCCGAGGTGGTGCTGTTGAGCACTGTCTGGGAGGGGCACTTGTCACACTTCGATGTGAGGAGGAAATGGGGCCCACAGGCAGGCATTGGAGGGGTTCTGGAGCCTGATGTTCATCCTGGCTGCTTTTGGCCACATCTGAAAATGTGCCTGGACTGCAAACATGGCATCATTAGCATGTGGCCGTTACACATACAACCGTCCGTGTGAGGGATAGACTGTTACCCTTATTTTTTTATTTTTATTTTGTATTTTTTTTGTTACCCTTATTTTAAACAGAGGTTGAAATTCCCTTGTCTAAGGTTATTCATGCAGTAAGCGTCCATAATGGGATTTGAATCCAGACAGTCTAGTTTCAGAACTTTGCTCTTAACTCTAGCCCCCTCCTGAACACTTGGAACATAACCCATGCAGAAACCAGGTGGAGATGGAGGCACAGATTTGACACCTGTTCTGAGAGGTTTTGAACCAAGACCTTCCAGATGTCCAAGCTGGGTTTAGAAAAGGAAGCGGAACTAGAGATCAAATTGCCAACATGCGCTGGATTATAGAGAAAGCAAGAGAATTTTGGAAAAACATCTATCTCTGTTTCATTGACTGCACTAAAGCTTTTGACTATGTGGATCATGATAAACTGTGGAAAGCTCTTAAAGAGAGATGAGAATACCAGGCCATCTTACCTGTCTCCTGAGAAACCTGTTTATGGGTCAAGAGGCAACAGTTAGAACTCTGTATGGAACAACTGATTGGTTCAAAATCAAGAAAGGAGTATGACAGGGCTGTCTGCTGTCACTCTGCTTGTTTAACCCTTATGCTGAGCACATCATGAGAAATGCCTTCCTGAATGAGTTACAAGCTGGAGTCAAGATGGACAGGAGAAACATCAACAACCTCAGATATGCAGATGACACCACTCATATGGCAGAAAACGAAGAGAAACTAAAGAGCCTCTTGATGAGGGTGAAGGATGAGAGTGAAAAAGCTGGCTTAAGACTAAATATTAAAAAAAACCAAGACCATGGCATCTGGTCCCATTACTGCATGGCAAATAGAAGGGGAAAAGGTGGAAGTAGTGACAGATTTCCTCTTCTTGGGCTCCAAAATCATTGTGGACAGTAACTGCAGCCATGAAATCAGACGACGATTGCTTTGGCAGGAAAGCAATGACTAACCTAGACAAGTGTATTGACAAGCAGAGACATTGCTCTGCCGACAAAGGTCCATATAGTCAAAGCTATGGTCTTCCCAGTGGCCATGTATGGTTGTGAGAGCTGGACTGAAAAGAAGGCAGAGCACTGAGGAACTGATGCCTTTGAACTGTGGTGTTAGAGAAGACTCCTGAAAGTCCCTTGGACAGCAAAGAGATCAAACCAGTCAATCTTAAGGGAGATGAATTTCACTGAAAAGACTGTTGCTGAAGCTGAAACTCCAGTATTTTGATCATCTGATGAGAAAAGATGACTCATTGGAAAAGTCCCTGATGCTGGGAAAGATCGAGGGCCAAAGGAGCGGAGGATGTCAGAGGATGAGACGGCTGGACTGCATCACCGATGCAATGAACATGAACTTGGGCAAACTCTGGGAGATGGTGAGGGACAGGAAGCCCTGGCGTGCTGTAGTTCATGGGGTCACAAGGAGTCGGACACAACTGGTGACTGAACAACAACAAGTGAGAGGTTTAGCTCATGAGTGAGCTTGGTCAACAGCCTAGCAGCCTGGTGTGATGTTGTTCATTTGTTAGGAATAATCTTGTGAAATTAAGAAAGTTCTCTCTTTCTGGAAAGTGTTTAAAATGTTGCCAGGTAGCATAGGGAGAAACATAGTTCTCTAGAGAGAATTTCTCTCAGCTCTCACAGATAATGAGGGAAATCATTGGGACATCCTTTGGACTCTACTTGCAAAAGAGAACCAGAAACTGAACACTTCTCACCTCCTCTATGGCTAATCCTTGAGCACCTTCATTCTGTTCTCAACACTGAGGACAGAAGGAAGCTCTTTTAAGGTGCAAGTTTGATTCTGCCCCTCCTCCACTGTGACTACTCTGGAATTGCAACTAGGACTCCCACCCCCTGCTTTCCCCTTTTCTGCTTTTTCCTGCTCTGTATTTCCCCCAGTCCTAATCGACTTTTATCATGCTATATAATTTCATTATTGGGTTGGCCTATAAGTTTGTTTGGGATTTTCCATATGATATTATGAAAAACCCAAACAAACTTTCTGGCTAACCTAGTATTGATTATGTTATTGTTTATTGTCCCCTCCCACTAGAATGTAAGATCTTTGAGGGCAAGGATCATTGTATTGCTTACTAATATATTCCAAGTCCCATCTGCTGCTGCTGCTAAGTCGCTTCAGTCGAGTCTGACTCTGTGCGACCCCATAGACGGCAGCCCATTAGGCGCCTCTGTCCCTGGGATTCTCCAGGCAAGAACACTGGAGTGGGTTGCCATTTCCTTCTCCAATGCATGAAAGTGAAAAGTGAAAGTGAAGACGCTCAGTCTAGGCTGAAAACAGTGGACCAGGGGACCCTTGATGTTTCTTTTGAAGAAAGAAAGTGCCAACAAAAATGAACATGGGTTATGAGAGATTTATAAATCTAGAGTTCAGGGAAGGGATCTGGGCTGGAGATATGCATATGGGACTCCCCAGCTTATAGACAGTGTTTGAGGCCACAGGTCTAGATGGGATCACCAGGGCAGCAGGAGGTTATGGATAGAGAACAGAACTGGTACAGGCCTGAGCCATAGGACCTCCTTTGTTAAAAGGCAAAGAGATGAGAAAGAAAGAACAAGGGAGGCTGAGAAGAAGGAGCCAGAGAGGTAGGAAAAAAAGTGGAAGAATGTGATGTGCTTGAAGTCAATTGATGGAAATGTTTCAAGGAGGAAATGATCAGCTACATCAAATGGGTTAAGTAAGGCAAGGACTGATTACTAGAGATAAGAGTTCATTTGAGACATTGAAACCAGTCACCAAGTACTCTTGTTCTTTCTCCAAATTTTCTCTCAAATCAACCCCTGCTGCTCACCCTGTTTCAAGTCACCATCTTCTCTTGCCTTGAAATTACTGAAGTCCCTTAACCCGCTCTGCCTTAGCCTCGACCTGCACTTTCCATTGTAGCCATTAGTCACATGTAGCTACTGAGCATTTGAAAATGAGGCCAGCATGATTTGAGATGTGCTGTAAGTATGCACTGAATTTTGAAGACTTTGGGGGGGGGGCGGGGGAAAAAGAAGAATATAAAAATATCTCGCTAGTAATTCTTTACATTCATTCTTGTCTTGTTGCAATGATAATAATTTGGGGTTTTTTTAGTAAAACAAAATATATTCTTAAGATTATTCCTGGGTTTTAAATTTTTTGCATTTTTAAATGCTGCGGCTAGAAAATTTAAAGTTACATATGTGACTTGCATTTGTGGCTCTTGTTATTTCTAATGGATAGTGCTGGAATAAATCATTTTCCACACTGCACCCATGGTAATCTTTTAAAAGGGCAAATGAATCATGTCACTGCCATGCTTCTCCCCTTCAGTAACTTCCCAAGGAAGTGTTTTTAAGATAAAACACCACATCTTTAGCATATAAGGCTCTGAGAAGGGGCCCTGCTCTGTTGCCCCATCTCCAGACACTCTCTCTCTCAGGGCACATTGACCTTCCTTCCCACCTGGGGTCTGCTCAGATGCAGCTCTCTCTGACTGAAGTCCTCTCTGCACTGCTAACACATCTCCCTAGACTGAGTTTGAATGTTTCCTTCTCAAGAATCTATCCCTAGTCCTCAATCTAGGTTAGGTACTCCACTTCTAATCTCATGCCTCCAGAGCTTTTCTCATACAGCACTGGTTTAACTTGCCCACCACTATTTGCATAATCAATTTTAATCTTTCTCCACCAGACTGAACATTCATTATTTTGTTTGCACTTAACACAATAAACAAAAGTTGATTTCCGATGTTTTACATTATATTGATCCACCTTGAGATTACTTCTGCTCTTTCTTTTTTCTCTCATTAAAAAACAAAAACAAAAACAAAAAACAAAACCACAGAACTTTGTTTTAGAGCAGTTTTAGGTTCACAGCAAAATTAAGAGGAAGGTACAGAGATTCCCATATACCCGTTGCCCTTACATGTGTGTAGCCTCCTTCATCATCAGCTTTCTCCACCAGGATGGTACACTGTTGTAACTGGTGAGCCTACCTTGACACATCATTATCACCCAATGCCCACAGTTTATATTAGGATTCACTCTCGGTGTTGTACATTCTGTGGGTTTAGACAAATGTTTAATGACATATATCCACAACAGATTTCCCAACCTGGGGATCTGGCAAAGGGACTGAGAACCCCCAGGGAATTTGACTTTGGAGGCCAGTGGGATTTGATTACAGAACTTACACAGGACTGGGGGTAGAGACTCTTGGGGGGGTACAAAGAAAACCTTGACCCACTGGAACCCAGGAGAAAGGAAAATAACCCCACAAGAGTCTGACCCAGACTTGCCTGTGAGTGTCCAGGAGACTCCTGCAGAGGCATGGGTCAACAGTGGCCTGCTGCAGGGTCAGGGGCACTGAATATAAGACATTTTGAAGGAGGTTGCCATTATCTTCATTATCCCTACCATAGTTTGGTCTTAGGTCAAAAAACAAGGAGGGAACACAGCCCCGCCCATCAACAGAAAATTGATTAAAGATTTACTGAGCATGGCCCCACCCATCAGAACAAGACCCAGTTTCCCCCACAGTCAGCCTCTCCCACCAGGAAGCTTCCATAAGTGTCTTATCCTTATCCATCAAAGGGCAGACAGAATGAAAACCACTATCACAGAAAACTAACCAAACTGATCACATGGACCACAGCCTTGTCTAACTCAACTAAACCATGAGCCATGCTGTGTAGGGCCACCCAGGACAGATGGGTCATGGTGGAGATTTCTGACAAAACGTGGTCCACTGGAGAAGGAAATGGCAAACCACTTCAGTATTCTTGCCTTGAGAACCCCATGAACAGTATAAAAAGGCAAAAAGATATGACACTGAAAGATGAACTCCCCAGAATGGTAGGTACCCAATATGCTACTGGAGAAGAGTGAAGAAATAATTCTAGAAAGAATGAAGAGACAGAGCCAAAGCAAAAACAACACACCTAGCTGTGGATGTGACTGGTGATGGAAGTCAAGTCTGATGCTGTAAGAACAGTAGTGGATAGGAACCTGGAATGTCAGGTCCGTGAATCAAGGTAAATTGGAAGTGGTCAAGCAGGAGATGGCAAGAGTGAACATCGACGTTCTAGGAGTCAACTAAAATGGACTGGAAGGGCTTCCCTGGTGGCTCAGAGGTTAAAGCATCTGCCTGCAATGCAGGAGACCATGGTTCGATCCCTGGGTTGGGAAGATCCCCTGGAGAAGGAAATGGCAACCCCCTCCAGTACTCTTGCCTGGAGAATCCCATGGACAGAGGAGCCTGGTAGGCTACAGTCCACGGGGTCGCAAAGAGTCAGACATGACTGAGCAACTTCACTTTCAAAATGGACTGGAATGGGCAAATTTAATTCAGATGACCATTATATCTACTATTGTGGGCAAGAATCCCTTAGAAGAAATGCAGTAGCCCTCATAGTCAACAAAAGAGTCTGAAATGCAGTACTTGGGTGCAGTCTCAAAAACAACAGAATGATCTCTGTTCATTTACAAGGCAAATCATTCAACATCATAGTAATCCAAGTCTATGCCCCAACCACTAATGCTGAAGAAGCTGAAGTTGAACAGTTCTATGAAGATGTACAATACCTTCTAGAACTAACACCAAAAAAAAAGATGTCCTTTTCATCATAGGGGACTGGAATACAAAAGTAGGAAGGCAAGAGATACCTGGAGTAACAGGCAAGTTTGCCCTTGGAGTACAAAATGAAGCAGGGCAAAGTCTCACTGAGTTTTGCTAAGACAATGCACTGGTCATAGCAAACACCATCTTCCAACAACACAAGAGAAGACTCTGCACATGGACATCACCAGATGGTCAATACTAAAATCTGATTGATTATATTCTTTGCAGCTGAAGATAGAGAAGCTCTATACAGTCAGCAAAAACAAGACTGCGAGCTGGCTGTGTTTCAGATCACGAACTCCTTATTGCAAAGAAGAAAGGTTAGTTGCACAGTCGTGTCCGACTCTGTGATTCCATGGACTGCAGCCTGTCCCACTCCTCTGTCCATGGAGGATGTCCTGCTCCTCTTTGTCCACTCCAGGCAAGAGTACTGTCGTGGGTTGCCATTTTCTTCTTCAAGGGATCGTCCCAACCCAGGGATCAAACCCAGGTCTCCAGCATTGCAGGCAGATTCTTTTCCCAGCTGAGGCACTAGGGAAGCATAGACATAACCTTAGGGGTTGCTTACACTGGAGATTGGAACCAGGACCTTCTGCATGTAAAGCAGATACATTAACCACTACATTATGGAACCATGAGCTATTCAGAGTTAAATTGAAGAAAGTAGGGAAAACCACTAGACCATTCAGGTATGACCTAAATCAAATCCCTTATGATTACACAGTGGAAATGACAAATAGATTCAAGGGATTAGATCTGATAGAGAGAGTGCCTCAAGAACTATGGATGGAGGTTTGTGACATTGTCCAGGAGGCAATGATCAAGACCATCCCCAAGAAATAGAAATGCAAAAAGGCAAAATGGTTGTCTGAGGAGGCCTTACAAATAGCTGAGAAAAGAAGAGAAACTAAAGGCAAAGGAGAAAAGGAAAGATATAGGCATCTGAATGCAGAGTTCCAAAGAATGGCAAGGAGAGATTAGAGAGCCTTCCTCAGTGATCAATGCAAAGAAATAGAGGAAAACAACAGAATGGGAAAGACTAGAGATCTCTTCAAGAAAATTAGAGATACTAAGGGAACATTTCATGTAAAGATGGGCATAATAAAGGACAGAAATGGTATGACCTAACAGAAGCAGAAGATATTAAGAAGAGGTGGCAAGAATACACAGAAGAACTGTACAAAAAAGATCTTCATGACCCAGATAACCACAAAGGTATGATCACTCACATAGAGCCAGACATCCTGGAATGGGAAGTCAAATAGGCCTTAGGAAGCATCACTATGAACAAAGCTGGTGGAGGTGTTAGAATTCCAGTTGAACTATTTCAAATTGTAAAAGATGATGCTGTGAAAGTGCTGCACTCAATATGCCAGCAAATTTGGAAAACTCAGCAGTGGCCACAGGACTGGAAAAGGTCAGTTTTCATTCCAATCCCAAAGAAAGGCAATGCAAAAGAATGTTCAAACTGCCACACAATTGCACTCATCTCACACACTAGCAAAGTAATGCCAGGCTGGATGAAGCATGAGCTGGAATCAAGATTGCCAGGAGAAATATCAGTAACCTCAGATAGGCAGATGAGACCACCCTTATGAGAGAAAGCAAAGAAGAACTAAAGAGCATCTTGATAAAAGTGAAAGAGGAGAGTGAAAATTTTGGCTTAAAACTCAACATTCGAAAAGCTAAGATCATGGCATCCGGTCCCATCACTTCATGTTAAATAGATGGGGAAACTGTGCAAACAGTGAGAGACTTTATTTTCTTGGGCTCCAAAATCACTGCAGTTGGTGACTCGGCCATGAAATTAAAAGATGCTTGCTCCTTGGAAGAAAAGCTATGACCAACCTAGACAGCATATTAAAAAGCAGAGACATTACTTTGCCAACAAAAGTCCATTTAGTCAAAGCTATGGTTTTTCCGGTAGTCATGTATGGATGGGAGAGTTGGACTATAAAGAAAGCTGAGCACCAAAGAATGGATGCTTTTGAACTGTGGTGTTGGAGAAAAATCTTGAGAGTGCCTTGAACAGCAAGGAGATCAAACCAGTCAATCCTAAAGGAAATCAGTCCTGAATATTCATTGGAAGGACTGATGCTGAAGCCAAAGTCCAGTAGTTTGGCCACCTGAAGTAAAGAACTGACTCATTGGAAAAGACCCTAATGCTGGGAAAGATTGAAGGCAGGAGGAGAATGGGATGACGGAGGATGGATGAGATGGTTCGACTGCATCACCAATTTGATGGACATGAGTTTGAGCAAGCTCTGGGAGTTGGTAATGGACAGGGAATCCTGGCATGCTACAGTCTACGGGATCACAAAGAGTCAGACATGACTGAGTGACTGAACTGAACTGATCCACCCTTTTAGTATCATACAGAATAGTCTCAATATCCTTCAAATTCCTTATACTACATTTAGTGACCCCTCCCTCTCTTTAAACCCCTGGAAACCATTTTTTTTAAAAAAATTAGTAACTTTTTCCACAGTTTTGCCTTTTGCAGAATGCCATATATTCAGAGTCATATAAAATGTAGCCTTTTCAGATAGGCTTCTTTCTCTTAACAGTACACCTTTAAGAGCTCTCTGTGTCTTTTTGTGGATTGATAGCTCATTTCTTTTTCAGTTCAGTTCAGTTCAGTTGCTCAGTCGTGTCTGACTGTTTGCGAACCCATGGACTGCAGCACACCAGGCCTCCCTGTCCATCACCAACTCCCAGAGTTTACTCAAACTCACGTCCACTGAGTTGTTGATGCCATCCAACCATCTCATCCTCTGTCATCCCCTTCTCCTTTCACCTTCAATCTTCCCCAGCATCAGGGTCTTTACAAATGAGTCAGCTCTTAGCATGAGATGGCCAAAGTATTGGAGTTTAAGCTTCAACATCAGTCTTTCCAATGAATATTCAGGACTGATTTCCTTTAGGATGGACTGGTTGGATCTCTTTGCAGTCCAAGGGACTCTAAGGAGTCTTCTCCAACACCACAGTTGAAAAGCATCAATTCTTCAGTGCTTAGCTTTCTTCATAGTCCAATTCTCACATCCATACATGACTATTGGAAAAACCATAGCCTTGACTAGACGGACCTTTGTTGGCAAAGTAATGTCTCTGCTTTTTAATATGCTATCAAGGTTGGTCATAACTTTTCTTCCAAGGAGTAAGCGTCTTTTAATTTCATGGCTGCAGTCACCATCTGCAGAGATTTTGGAGCCCCCAAAAATAAAGACTGTCACTGTTTCCACTGTTTCTCCATCTGTTTGCCATGAAGTGATGAAACTGGATGCCATGATCTTCATTTTCTGAATGCTGAGCTTTAAGCCAACTTTTTCACTCTTGTCTTTCACTTTCACCAAGAGCCTCTTTACTTCTTCTTCGCTTTCTGCCTTTAGGGTGGTATCATCTGCCTATCTGAGATTATTGATATTTCTCTCATCATTCTTGATTCCAGCTTGTGCTTCATCCAGCCCAGCATTTCTCATGATGTACTCTGCATATAAGATAAATAAGTGGGGTGACAATATACAGCCTTGACGTACTCCTTTTCCTATTTGGAACCAGTCTGTTGTTCCATGTCCAGTTCTAACTGTTGCTTCCTGACCTGCAGATAGGTTTCTCAAGAGGCAGGTCAGGTGGTCTCGTATTCTCATCTCTTTCAGAATTTTCCACAATTTATTGTGATCCACACAGTCAAAGACTTTGGCATAGTCAATAAAGAAGAAATAGATGATTTTCTGGAACTCTTGCTTTTTCCATGATCCAGCAGATGTTGGCAATTTGATCTCTGGTTCCTCTGCCTTTTCTAAAACCAACTTGAACATCTGGAAGTTCACAGTTCACATATTGCTGAAGTCTGGCTTGGAGAATTTTGAGCATTACTTTGGTCACGTGTGGATGAGTGCTATTGTGCGGTAGTTTGAACATTCTTTGGTATTGCCTTTCTTTGGGATTGGAATGAAAACTGACCTTTTCCAGTCCTGTGGCCACTGCTGAGTTTTCCAAATTTGCTGGCATATTGAGTGCAGTGCTTTCACAGCATCATCTTTTACAAATTGAAATAGCTCAACTGAAATTCCATCATCTCCACTAGCTTTGTTCATAGTGATGCTTCCTAAGGCCCACTTGACTTTCCATTCCAGGATTTCTGGCTATAGGTGAATAATCATACCATCATGATTATCTTTGTCATGAAGATCTTTTTTGTACAGTTCTTCTGTGTATTCTTACCACCTCTTCTTAATATCTTCTGCTTCTGTTAGATCCATACCATTTCTGTCCTTTATTGAACCCATCTTTTCAAGAAATGTTCCCTTAGTATCTCTAATTTTCTTGAAGAGATCTCTATTCTTTCCCATTCTATGGTTTTCCTCTATCTATCTATCTATTCCTCTATCTATTTCCTCTATCAATGTTTGCATTGATCCCTGAGGAAGGCTTTCTTATCTCTCCTTGCTATTCTTTGAAACTCATTTCTCTTTGCTGCTCCTGCTAAGTCGCTTCAGTCGTGTCCGACTCTGTGTGACCCCACAGACGGCAGCCCACCAGGCTCCCCCATCCCTGGGATTCTCCAGGCAAGAACACTGGAGTGGGTTACCATTTCCTTCTCCAATGCATGAAAGTGAAAAGTGAAAGTGAAGTTGCTCAGTCCTGTCCGACTCTTAGCGACCCCATGGACTGCAGCCTACCAGGCTCCTCCATCCATTGGATTTTCCAGGCAAGAGTACTGGAGTGGGTTACCATTGCCTTCTCCATTTCTCTTTAGTACTGAATAATAATCCATTGTCCAGATATACCACAGATTATTTGTCCGTTCACTTACTGAAGGACAGCTTGGTTGCTTCCAAGTGTTGCCAGTTATGAATAAGTTTCCTATATACAACCGTGTGCATGTTTTTCCACTCTCTTTTCCAGGGAATTTTCCTGACCCAGGAATGAAACCTGGGTTTCCTGCATTGCAGGCAGTTTCTTTACCATCTGAGCCACGAGGGAAGCGTTTTGGTGTGTACATAAGTTTTCAGTTTCTTTGGGTGAATTTTTAAGATATTTTTAAGTTGGAGAGACTTGCTTGCTGTATTGGTTTGGAGATTTATTTTTCTTATTCTTTTAAAACTAAAATAATATTTGCACAGAGAGAAATTCACAAATATTAAGTGATTCATTGACTTTTGACAGATTTATACATTCACATAATCAACATTCCACTCAAGACATTAAAGATTTCTGTCACCCTCACGAAAGTTCCCTTGGGGTCTTTACAGGCAGTCCCTGCCCTCTGACACAACCACTCCCTGATTTCTACTGTAGATTAGTGTTACCTCTTCATAATTTTCCTATAAATAGACTCATACAGAAATCATTGGTTTATCTGTTTGTTTTTTCACTTTGTATCACGTTTTTGAGATTCATTCATGTCATAGCTTGAAATCAGTAGTTTGTACCTTTTTACTGCAGAGTAATTGACTGGAAATATTACAACTTATTTATTATTCACCCCTTGTTAGATATTTGGATTATTTCCTGTTTGGGGCAATAATGAATAAAGCTACTATAAATAATCATGTATAAAATTTCACAGACATCATTTTCTTAGTAAATACTTAGTAATGGAATGACTGGATTATATGGTACTTATGTTTAACTTTATAAAAGGCTGTCAAAACAACATATGAAAGCTTCAGTTCTCTGTGTCCTCATCAATGCTTAGCATTTTCAGTCTTGTTAATTTTAGTCATTCTGATGAATGGGGGAAATCTGATATCCTGGGATATACCCCCTGGTCATGATGTATCTTTTTTATATATTGCTAAATTCTATATTCTAATATTTTACTGTGTGCATTTTTGCGTCTATGTTCATGAGGATTATTGATTTTTAATTTTCTTACAATGTCTTTATTGGATTTTTGTATCAGGATCATGGAGGTCTCATAAAATGAATTGGGAAGTGTTTTCTCATTATTTTTTGATGGATTTTGTTTGATGCTAGTGATATACATAGAATTTACCAGTTAAACCATCTGGGTGCGGAATTTTGTTTGATGCTAGTAATATGCATAGAATTTACCAGTTAAACCATCTGGGTGTGGAATTTTCTTAAATGTTTGTAATTGTAAATTCAGTTTCCTTAATATAGGAGATATTCCATTAAAAAATTATTTTTTCCTGTGTCAGTTTTAGAAGATATTACACAAGGAATTTATCCATTTAATCTAAACTGTCAAATTTATATAGTGATACAAAATTGTTCATGTGTGTGCTTAATTGCTCAGTCGTGTCTGACTCTTTGTGACCCTATGGACTAGCCTACCAGGCTCCTCTTCCATGGGGATTCTCCAGGCAAGAATACTGGAGTGGGTAGGCTATCCCTTCTCCAGGGGATCTTCCCAACCCAGGGACTGAACCCAGGTCTCCTGCATTGCAGGCTTTACCAGTTTACAGGGAATTCCCCTGTTATTCTTTTACCATCTGTAGTGTTGTCCCTCTTTTATTTCTGATACTAGTAATTCGTGTTCTACCCCTTGCTCATTATCTTTATCTCTTCCTCATCAGTCTTTTATTTTTTAAATTTTATTTGTTTTTGGCTGTGCTGGGTCTTTGTTGCTGCACACAGGCTTTCTCTAGCTGTGATGGGTGAGCTGGGACTACTCTCTAGTTGTACTATGCAGACTTCTCATTGCAGCGACTTCTCTTGTTGTGGAGCACAGGCTCTAGGCATGCCAGCTTCAATAGCCGTGGTGCTTGGGCTTAGTTGCCCCGTGGCATGTGGGATCTTCCCAGGCCAGGGATCGAACCTGTGTCCCCTACGTGGAAAGGTGGATTCTTAACCACTGGACCACTAAGGAAGTCCTCCTCATCGGTCTTCTGGAGGTTTACTAACTTTACTGAACTTGTCAAAGAATGATCTTTTGGCTTTGATGGCTTTTGACTATTTTTTTGGTCAGTTTTCCAGTTCGTTTTTGCTCTTACTATTGTTATTCCCACCTTCTCTTGTTTCTGGTTTAATTTGCTTTTCCTGAGTTCAAGTCGAAGCATAGGTTATTTTTAGATTACTTACTTTAAAGCTTTCTTCTTTTCTACTGCAAGTATTTAAAGCCATAGATTTCTTTCTAAGTTCTGTTTTAATTGTATACCACAAATTTTGGTATGTTGTATTTTCATTAAGTTTGAAATATTTTCTAATTTATCTTGTGATTTCTTCTTTAGCCTAGAGGGAAAAGGTAAATTATTTAGAAGTATGTAGCTTAATTTTCAAATATTTAGGGAGATTTTCTAGATAACTTATTCTTATTAATTTCTAATTTAATTTTGCTGTGGTTAAAGAAAACAGTCTATTACTGTTTAATTCCCTTGAAATTTACTGAGATTTATTTCATAATCCAGCAATTGATTTATTCTGTTGAAGATTCCATGTACACTTCACAGAATGAGTATTCTGAAGTGGTTGATTGTAATGTTTATAAATGTTAATTTTGTCAAGCTGGTTGCTAGTATTATTTAAATATTTTATATTTATACTTTTCTCTTTTTTTTTAGTATAGTTGTTCTACCAGTTAGTGAGAGAGGAGTGTTAAAATCTCTAACTGTAATTGTGAATTTGTCTGTTTCTCTCTTCAGTTTTGTCATTTGCTTCATGTATTTCTAAACTCTGTTATTAGGTACACCTCCATTTAGGGTTGTTACATTTTCCTGATGAATTGTCCCTTTGTTCATGTGAAATATTTCTCTTTACCTCTTTCTGCACACTTACCATGAAATCTATTGCATTATTTTACTAGGGCTGTCATAACAGGGTCCTACAGACGGGGTGGTTTAAACAACAAAAATATATTTCCTCAAAGTTCTGGAGGTTTAAGTCCAAGTCAAGGTGTCAGCAGAGTTGGTTCCTTCTGAGGTCTCTCTTCTTGGCTTGCAAATGGCTATTTTCTACCTGTGTCTTCACATGGCCTTCCGTCTGTGTCCTAATCTCTTTTTATGACATCAGTCAGATTGGATTAGACCCACCTTGTCGACTTCATTTAACTTAATTACCTGTTTAAAAACTTTCCAAATGCATATTCTGAGGTTCTGGGGACTAGGACTTCAGTTTAAGAAGAGTTTTTTGGGGGGAAGGGAGGTGACACAATTCAGCCCATAACATCCACTTTGTCTGATGTTATAGCCACACCACCTTTTTCATGTTTAACTGTTTGCATGGTATACCTTTTTCCATCCTTTTACTTTCAACCTGAGTCTTTGAATTCAAATGTATCTCTTGTGGATAGTATATACTGTATCTTAGTCTTTTATCCATTTCTGACAAGCTTTGACATAACTGGAATATCTTGTTTTTTAACATTTCATGTATCTGTTGGTATGATTGTGTCTGAGTCAGTCTTCTTGGTATTTGTTTTCCATTTGTCCCATTTGGTGTTTGTGCCTTTGTCCTTTTCTGCCTTCTTTTGGGTTAATTGGATATTTTTACTGTTCTATTTTATTTCTCCTATTGGGGTACAGTCTTGTTTTCTTAATAGTTGCTTGGCAGTTTTAAATATGCATCCATAACTTATCACAGACTACTTAGAATATCATTTTATTTCACTTATAATGTAAAATTTTACAACAGGATATTTGATTTATTCCGACTTCTGTCCTTTATGTTATTGTTATACTTTACTTATATTTTGAACTGTACAAAACATTGTCATTTGTCTTCTAAAGAAGTTGGGAAAATAAAAAGGGTGGTCTTTTACATTTGTCCACATATTTGGCTTTCTAGTAACTCTTTATAGATCTGAATTTTTATCTGATATCATTTTCTTTAAGTCGGAAGAACTTCCTTCAGTATTTCTTTTTTTTAATGTAGTTTTAATTGGACTATAATGGCTTTACAATGTTCTGTTCATTTCTGCTGTACAGCAAGATGAGTCAGCTATAGTGAAAAGTGAAAGTCACTCTTCTTCAGCCTGACTCTTGAAGGGAATCAGCTGTATGTATGCATGTACTCCCTCCCTCCTGAGCCTCCCTTCCATCCCCTGCCCCACCCCTCCAGTCATCACGGAGCACTGAGCTGAGCTCCCCCTGCTGTACCGCAGCTTCCTGCTCGCTGTCTGTCTCGTGGCATATATATGTCAGTGCCGGTCTCTCAATGGATTCCGCCGTCTCCTTATCCCCGTGGCCTAAGTCTGTTCTCTATGTCTGTGCCTCTATTCCTGCCCTGAAAATAAATGTGAACCATTAGTAGCGTTTTCCTAAATTTCACATATGTGTGTTCAGTTCAGTCGCTCAGTCGTGTCCGACTCTGCGACCTCAGCCTCCCTGTCCATCACCATCTCCCAGAGTTCACTCAGACTCACTTCCATCGAGTCCATGATGCCATCCAGCCATCTCATCCTTGGTCGTCCCCTTCTCCTCCTGCCCCCAATCCCTCCCAGCATCAGAGTCTTTTCCAGTGAGTCAACTGTTCGCATGAGGTGGCCAAAGTACTGGAGCTTCAGCTTTAGCATCATTCATTCCAAAGAAATCCCAGGGCTGATCTCCTTCAGAATGGACTGATTGGATCTCCTTGCAGTCCAAGGGACTTTCAAGAGTCTTCTCCAACACCACAGTTCAAAAGCATCAATTCTTCAGCGCTCAGCCTTCTTCACAGTCCAACTCTCACATCCATACATGATGGAAAAACCATAGCCTTGACTAGACGGACCTTAATCGGCAAAGTAATGTCTCTGCTTTTGAATATGCTATCTAGGTTGGTCATAACTTTTCTTCCAAGGAGTAAGCGTCTTTTAATTTCATGGCTGCAGTCACCATCTGCAGTGATTTTGGAGCCCCAAAAAGTAAAGTCTGACACTGTTTCCACTGTTTCCCCATCTATTTCCCATGAAGTGATGGGACCAGATGCCATGATCTTCGTTTTCTGAATGTTGAGCTTTAAGCCAACTTTTTCACTCTCCTCTTTCACTTTCACCAAGAGGCTTTTTAGTTCCTCTTCACTTTGCCATAAGGGTGGTGTCATCTGTATATCTGAGGTTGTTGATATTTCTCCCAGCAATCTTGATTCCAGCTTGTACTTCTTCCAGCCCAGCATTTCTCGTGATGTACTCTGCATATAAGTTAAATAAGCAGGGTGACATATATGTGTTAACATATGATATTTGTTCCTCTCTTTTTGACTTACTTTACTCCATATAGGTTCACCTTCAGTATTTCTTATAGCACAGTTCTGCTGGCACTTAATTCTCTAAGAATGTTTTTCTGAACTTTCTGAGCCTTTCTTTCCATTGTCTTTCTGGACTTCATTGTTTCTGATGAGAAGTCAATTAATAGTCTTATTATTCCTCTCTATATAATACATCTTTTATTTCTGGCTGCCTTTAGTATTTTCTCTTTATCTTTGGTTTCATTAATTTTATTAAGATGTGCTTTAAGTGTGTGTGAGGAGTTTGGTTTGTTTTATCATAATTAATTAAAATGGGGTTAAAGAATAAAGTATTACATTTATGGTGCATCTCCTTTTGACAAATGCCACATCATGTCCTGATATATATAAATGATCTTCTTTAGTCCTTTCCTTGCATTATCCACACCTCCTCATTGAGGCATTAAGGCTAGAAATTCTGTATTTAGCCACAACAGAGTGACTGACAATGGGCTTATCTTCTAGTCATGAACAACAATACAATTGGATGAGAGAAAGGAAGCAACTGTGTCCCAGCAGACAGCACAATGCCTTCTGGAGGGAAGAGAAACACCCAAAGTCAGCTCCATGCCTCCCCCCTCCCCTTTCCTCTCCTTCCTTTCTGCTTGGGCACCTTCAGACCTTGGCACAGAGAGGGGCAGGATGAGTGCAAAGCTAGTTTGCATAGGTGGGAGAGGCAGAGCTCAGAGCTGGGGGCTGCTGAGTGGGGATAGAATAGGCACACAAAGGGAGTCCCCGTGGGCGCTGGCTACCCAGTGCTGGAGGGTGTAGGGTGAGACATCACCAGGCCTAAAGAATCCTGTGCTTGGGGGCGAAGGACTGAGTGTGGACCCCAAGGCTGACAGTGCTAGGAGACACAGGGTCTGAGCCCAGTCGGGACGAAGAAAATGTCCTGAGAATGACAAGTATTCGAGTGAGACCGAAGAAAGCTTACACCTTAACAGAAAGTACCATTTTCAGGGGGAAGGACTCTGCCCTAAGGACAAAGTACAAACCTGACCCCGACATGTCCATTCCCCAAACTCAGTTGTTCTCCAAGTCTTCTCTTCCTCCTCTTCCTGTGCATCTAATCATACTAATAACAGCCAGAATTTGGGGGGTTGGGGGCTACTGTGAACTAGGCAGGCTCTTCTAAGCATTTTACTTTTGTTGATTCATTTTTCATCCCAAGAACACTGTGAAGCAAGTAATATTTTCCTCTCCATTTCATAGATGTGGAAGCTGAAATACCAAGAGATGAAGCAACTTGCCTGGTGATATGAAGTTAATAAGGAGCAACACTGGGTCTTGAACCCAAGCTAGCTTGATACAGGCTGAAAAATCTCTAGTTCACCTTTTATTCATTTCCTACCACCACAACCTTAGTCAGACTCTCCTCACCTCTTGCTTAGATTTTTATAATGATCTTCCTGTAGAGTTCCCTGTCTCTATATTTAATCACAGAGAACTTTGAAATTTGCAAAGTTGATCATACGATTTTTCTCTGCTCAAATTCCTTTAATGACATCACCTATATCAATTATGACCTGTCTATTCAGAATTTTTCCCAGCACTTTCTTCCTGCCTCTTTCTTTCTCTCCCTCATTCTTTATTTCCAGCTTTTATGATGTGTAATTGAAAAATAAAATTGTAATATATTGTAAGTGTATAATGTGATGATTTGATATGTTGTTGTTCAGTCGTTAAGTCATGTCCAACTCTTTGCGACCCCACGGACTGCCACACCCCAGATGTACTTGTCCTCCACTATCTCCCGGAGTTTGCTCAGATTCACGTCCATTGAGTTGGTGATGCCATCTAACCATCTCATCTTCTGCTGTCCTCTTCTCCTCTTGCCTTCAATCTTTCCCAGCATCAGGGTCTTCTCCTATGAGTCGACTCTCTGCATCAGGTGGCCAAAGTATTGGAGCTTCAGTTTCAGCATCAGTCCCTCCACTGAATATTTAGGGTTGATTTTTAGGCTTCACTGGTTTGATCTCTGTGCAATTCTTTGGCAGATTTGATATTCATATACACTGTGAAAGGGCTTCCTAGGTGAAGAAGCCACCTGCCAGTGCAGGAGGCTCAAGAGAAGCAGGTTTGATATCTGGGTGGGGAAGATCCCCTGGAGGAGGACATAGCAACCCACACCAGTATTCTTGCCTGGAGAATCCCATAAACAGGATATAGCCCATAATGTCACAGAGAGTCAGACACAACTGAAGCGACTTAACACACACACATACACTGTAAAAATATTCTCACAATTGAGTTGATTAGCACACTCATCACCTCACATATTTACCTCTTCATAGGGGGAGAGGTGGTGAGAACACTTAAGTTCTACTCTCTTATAGAATTCCATTTATAGTTAAATTTTAGTTATTATCAACTCTTGTCACCACATTATACATTGGATCCTCAGACTTTTTTCATCTTATAAGTGAACATTTGTATCCATTCACCAGCCTCTCCCTGTTCCTCACCCCAATCCCCGCTCCCCAGCCCCTGGCAACCACTGTTCTACTCTCGGCTTCTATGTAAGCATGATGTTTCTCTCCTTCATTCTTTCCCACTTCAGCAAGACACACCTATATGGTTAAAAAAATCATGTTATTTCATGCCTCTCACATTGTTCCCTCTGCCTCAAACACTTTCCCTCTCATCAGCCTGGGTAGCTCTCCGGCATGGATCTTTCTTCCACCCAAAGAATGAATGTACATCTCCTGTCCCACCCCAACACAGAGCATGGCAAGACTCTCGGTCATGTTTCACTTATTCCCCAGCACCTGGCACAAGATGGACACCCAGTAGGCACACAGCAAATGCTCTTTAATGTGGTACATGGCAAACTTCTACACAAGCTGCCCCCAGGCGGGCAGGAATGAGGGTGAAGGGTGTTTTGAGAAATCCAAATACACCAGGAAAGGAGAGGAGGAAGATGGCAGAAAGTTCATTTTGCTTCACAACCCTCCATGGCCCTGCTTTATTAGCAGAAGGCCAACAGCCCACTTGGCCAGCGTTCTCACAGGAACTAGAGATTTCTCTGCCTCATTTTTAAACAAAGCTGAGTTCCATTTGACAGTTTCATTGTTCTCTGCCTGCTTCTTTTGCCTAATTGTTTCTCCTAGGAATTGTCTTTGTCTTGGGAGAAGGTTTTCACAAAACACGACTCATCACAAAGAGCTGTGGAATTGTTCCTGGGGTAGAGGGGAGGGGATGCTCCTTGGCCTTGCCACGTGTGGGTGGAGGAGCAGAGATCCTGGAGCGATTGCTCTTGCCCACGGTGTGCACGTGACTAGGAAGGGAGCTTTGTTAACAGAGGTGTCACAGCTGAGCGAGCTGACTCTCCTCCCCACTCGACCCTGCCAGAAAATTGTGTCAGTAGAATAACTATTGTTTTTGATCTTTAAAAACAATTTTCATCTTTTAAAAAATTTTTACGAAGTTTATGAGAAAGCGACTGTTTGACCAACATTTAGCTTTGGGGAAATGTGAGGGGTAGTCAGCAAACCAACCTTGATGACTGGTGGAGGGACAGGAGCCTTAGCCAGGACTTGTCCAGACCAATTTCACTAAAAGTGTGCTGTCCTAGAGTGAACGGTCGTGGACTCAGGGTGCTTTCTGCCAAGGAAAGCCAGTCTATCATCTGACCCCACTAGTAAGCTCCAGGTTCCTCTGACGGCTCCACAGGGAAGCTCTCTGCCCTCAGCCCAGGTCAGGTACACCACCCATGGCCTTTTGCTTCTGTATTTTCCCTCCACAGCACTACCAGTTTGCAAGGTGCATTTGAAAGCTTCTCTTATTGACGACCTCCTCCATTGACCTTGAACTCCGTAAGGAAAGAGTGTATCTGTTGTATCTAGTCTCCAGTCCAGAGGCACATGGCATGTGTTTAATAAATGTTGTTATGCAACCTTGGCAGCTCTTGGGGTTTTACAAAATTCTTTTCTCATGATGCATTATTCCTCATTCATGAGCATAACAAGTCAGACCTCACCAGTTGAGACAAGGCCACTTCTGAGTTGCACGTCCAGAAGTGGAGGTAGTTGGCATTGACAGTCACAAGCTCAGTCTAAGCCAGTTTCCCTTCCATATTTGCTGTGGATTGTGCCAGGCATTATGGCAGGATCTTGGTCAAGGCCAAACTGTGTCCCCTCAGCATTCATATGTTGAAGCTCAAACCCCCAAAGTGACTGTATTTGAGAATAGGGCCTTTAAAAGGTAAAGTTAAATGAGGTCATATGACCTAAATCAATTATATGAGGTCCTAATCCAATAGGTCTGGAAAGGCTATGTGAGGGCAGAGAAAAGGCAACCATCTGAAAGGCCAGGAGAAAGGCTTTAGGGGAAACCGAACCTGCCAACACCTTGATCTTGAATGTCAGCATCCAGAACTGTGAGAAAATGAATTTCTGCTGTTTAAGCCACTTAATCTGTGATACTGTTATGGTAGCCCTAGCAAGCCAATACAGGGTTTTACTATAAAAATAAGTGAATGGTATGGAAATGTAAGGGAGAGAAGCATTGCTTCTATGGCATCTTGGAAGTCTTTGAGAAGGAGGTTATATTTAAGCTGGTCTTGAAGAAATGAAGGAACATTAGCTGATGACTATGGAAGGAAAGTTATGACCAACCCAGATAGCATATTCAAAAGCAGAGACATTACTTTGCCAACAAAGGTCCATCTAGTCAAGGCTATGGTTTTTCCAGTAGTCTTGTAGGATGTGAGAGTTGGACTGTGAAGAAAGCTGAGTGCCAAAGAATTGATGGTTTTGAACTGTGGTGTTGGAGAAGACTCTTGAGAGTCCCTTGGACTGCAAGGAGATCCAACCAGTCCATTCTAAAGGAGATCAGTCCTGGGTGTTCTTTGGAAGGAATGATGCTAAAGCTGAAACTCCAGTACTTTGGCCACCTCATGCGAAAAGCTGACTCATTTGAAAAGACCCTGATGCTGGGAGGGATTGAGGGCAGGAGGAGAAGGGGACAACAGAGGATGAGATGGTTGGATAGCATCACTGACTCAATGGATATGGGCTTGGGTGGACTCCGGGAGTTGGTGATGGACAGGGAGGCCTGGCGTGCTGTGGTTCATGGGGTCATAAGGAGTCGGACATGACTGAGTGACTGAACTGAACTGAACAGCAACCCACTCCAGTATTCTTGCCTGGGAAATTCCATGGATAGAGGAGCCTGGAGGGCTACAGTCCACGGAGTCACTAGAGTTGGACACAACTTAGCGACAAAACTGCCACCACCACACCATTAATAAGTCGTAGAATCAGAGTTTGACCCCAGAACTAGTTTATACCAAAGCTGCTACTCTTTCTATTACACTAGGCAGAGTGTCTATCAGATAGTAATAATAATACCTACAATAACTATAAACCTGGCATGCACACAAATAATACACATCATCCAATTTAATCATTTCCAAAAAATGAGGGAGACACTCTGATTATCTTAATTTTATAAATTACAGGGGAAAAACACAGAAAAGCTTAATAACTCATTCAAAATCATACAGTTAGTAAGGATCTAGGAATTGGACCCAAGCTGTTTAACCATTTCATTTAATTTTTTCATATGTGTACATGTATGGAGAGTTGAGGGAAGGGAGGAGTGGGACTGAATGTTGATAGTTTTATTGTTTGGGTGCTGAAGGTCTTTTAGGATGAGGATTGATTGGCAAAACTCTGTATGAGCAGTAATAATAGTAATAATCAGTAACGCTAAATAGAGCCAAATATTTGCTTTCTCTAGGGCAAATCAATTAGTGTGTCTCCCTAAATCACTTCTACTCCCTTGAGTGGGTACATCATCTCTAGTGGGTCTAGGATTGAAACATCTGGTCTCAGTTCCTAGAGGTGGGTGCTTTGGTCACTAACAACTAACAGCCTTTGAGGACACGGCAGATCTCTGGGCCCTCAGCCTCACAGCTGTGTTTGCTACCAACTCTGTATCTAATAGTCATCCCTCAGGTTGGGAGTGAGAACCAGGCTGGAACCTGGGGCTCAGGGCAGGCCAGGCCTCAGTCTTATTCCTGCAGCAGCAGGCAACCTGTAAAGCTGAAGGAGTAGGACAGCCGCATTTTGGCCATGGCAGCTGGTAACCCTTCAGTGCTCTATCACTGCAGATTGATGGTCAGTCTGTGTAGGATGGGCAGAACTTTGCTTAGCTCCGTGTGCAGAGTTCCCTCAGAAACAGGCCCAGGGTCTCCCTGGCTTTCTATTCCTGCCTCTGCCACACCTGTGGGCAGTACCTACAGGAGCCTGGAGCAGTTGCTGGATAACAAGTCATCTTGACATCCTCCTTGTAGTTTATAGATTTCTCTGCTTGGATCCCCTGTCTCTGTGTCTGTCTCCCCTGTAGCAGAATTGGCCAGACCTGAACCAGAGACTCATCAGGACTCCATGCTCCCTCCAAGAAGATCCTCCCTGAGCACCAGTCACTGCCCTTTGAGAGCCTCCACCTTCCAGCACAGCTAATGCGTTCACTTTCTCACATTAAAATATGTATTCCAGAGGCAACTCTTTATGGAAGGGTTTACTAGTTCATCCATGGGTTATCTGGAAGTTTTCCTCTTCTCACTCATGCTGTTATACCCTGGCCATTTTCTTCTAGGAGTCAGAGGTCTCTGGGTAGAGAAGAGAAATCTGTGTGCCGTGATTTTGGAGTGGCAGGGACTAGAACATGCATGACACCTCAAAATACCCCTCTTTGACTTAAGGATTATTTTGAGCTGAGGGCAATTGAGGAACAGCAAACATGGGGAAAGCTCTAAAAACAAAGCATGTTTCTCTTCTGTAAGGGAAATTTTACATTTATAAGTGCAATTTGAGTTCATAAAGGAGTCTCCCTCTCCTGAAGTAGGAAGAGAAGGACTCTTAATAACACATCAGTGGATAAGACAGGGACTAACATCTGCAGAGCAGACCTTTCCGAACAACCCTTGTTTACCTGCTTTTCCTGGTTAACTTTCCAAACCTTATCCCCAAACCTTATCCCCACTGCCCAGAAGCCCCAAACCTCTCTTTCTTGGGCTAGCCTCTTCTCCACACTGTTACTCTTTAGGGTGGTATATAAGCCCCCATGTTCTAAACTCCTCCTTGAGCCACATTTCCCATTGTGAACTTCCATTATATATACACAATTAAATCTTTTTTTCTCTTATTAATTAAAAAAAAAAATCTTTTGGCCACACGGCACGGCATTCAGGATCTTAGTTCCCAACCAGAGATTGGACCTGTGCCCCCTGCATTGGCAACACAGAGTCTTAACCACTGGACCGCCAAGAAAATTTCTCTCATTAATCTTTTATCAGTTTGACTCAAGGGTCCCAGACATTGAACCAGGAGGGATGAGGAAGAATATTCTCCTACTACAAAGCGGTAGTTGGGATACCCAACTCACTCTGGAGGCTACAGCTGGAATCTCAGGATGTCAGACAAAGTCAGCAAAAGCTGAAAACTCTCACTACATAAGCCTCCCAGATTTCTGCCTGTAGGGTTCAATCGACAGAGGGTAGCTAAGAATCTCATGTTTTCCTTTCCAAATTTAGATTATCAGAAGAAAAATGTTGGTAAGAATCATTTACATTGTGACTCATGTGAATTTTGTTTTGAATACTTATTGGTTGGGCTTCCCCGGTGGCTCAGCAATAAAGAATCCACCCGCCAATGCAGGATCTACAGACCAGGGTTCAATCCCTGAGTTGGGAAGATTCCCTGGAGGAGGGCATGGCAACTCAGTCCAGTATTCTTGCTTGGAGAATCCCATGGACAGAGGAGCCTGGCAGGCTAAAGTCCATAGGGTCACAAAGAGTCAGACGTGACTGAAGCGACTTAGCATGCAGGCACACATTGATTGGTTATTGGTCCTTTCCTGCTTAGGGACATTTACAATTTGTCTTGTTCCACATCCTGACAGCTTGGTTTGGCTTTCTACCTACCAGTGGGCACAAGTTGGTAGGCCTGTGTCTGTAGATGGCAAACTGTTAAGTTGGAGGCAATGAGAATTTGTAGATAGCCGTACAGAAATGTGGGGTGCACCCACAGTGTGACTGATGTCTTCCTGACAGTTGCCTGTTCCACAGAGTTTATGTAAATCTTTCTTTCAGTTGTCATTGGGAGAGACTCTGGGTCATGCAAGCTACATCTTTTGCACTGTCTTTGGGAACACGTCTGTGTCCCTGGATAAGTTATGAAAAGGCTTATTGGTTGTCAGAACTAGAATAGGCATACCTTGGTTTTGTTTTAAAGCCCCAAATGCCTTTTCTTTAGCCTCTTTTCCACCCTCCATTGCCCTTTGGGGTGGCATATAAACCCCCAAATCCTTTCTCTGCACATAATTTTTTAAAATGTTTTCTCTTGTTAGTCTTCTGTCACTTTAATTTCCAGGGCCCCAGATGGAGAACCCAGGAGGGCAGCGGGAAGTTCTTCCCCTCCCCTACAGGAGGGGATGTGTTATTGAGTATACTAAATATTTTTTTTTCTCAGTTTTGTCATCAGAGGTGAACAGTTTGCAGAATTACAAAGTGAAATATTAAATAAACCACACTCACCCTGCCCCAGTCGTCTTCCTCTTCATGAATAGGAGGCATGTGGCAACTCCATGCAAAGACTGCCCAGCGCTGCTTCATTCCTGGTCAGTCGTTATTTAGTTTCCTCCCATCCCCCTGGATTTCACACCTTCCTTCCACAGATCTGGTAGCACTATAAGCAATACAGGATTGAAGAAAATGTCAATTAACTAAGAAAGTGCTATTCAGCAGCCTTTAAAGAAGCCACCTGGAAGATTTCTCCCAAGGATCGCAAAACATGTTCATGGGTCTTTTCTGGCTGGATACCACCCAACACACACCTCATCTCAAAGAGCAACATCCTTGGTGTCCACTGTCCCTCTTCTCTCTCACCCTGCCCATAAGGAAGCTCTCTTCTCCCCAGATTCTTTGCCTCTGTCTAGGGAGTCTGTCCTCCTGAGGAAGGTGTGGCCTTAGGACTGGAATATCAAGGGGAAGAGAATCAGAGTGTATGGAGGATTACCACTGGCCAGGCACTGAACTCGATGCTTTCTCCACTCTTTGTGTTAAATCCGTTCAATAATCCTGCAGTGTAAATCCTGTTTTAGAAATGAGGAGTCTAAAATTCAGAGAGATTAAGGAATCTGTTCACTGCCACACAGCTGGTAAAACCCTCAGCTAACTTCCCCTGTACTCCAGTCAGTTTTTCCACTCAGGGTAGAGTCCCCAGAACAACAGGACCTTGCTAATCTTCACAGCTATTCATGACAATCTCATGGCTCAAACATGGAAACCAAAGGAAATGGAGAGTTGCAGCTGGTGTTTCAAGCCTAGGTGCTAACACTTGCCATTAGCTGGCAAACAAAACAGAACTGATCAGAGAGCCCAGAATAACGAGAGGGTTAAGGAAAGCCATCAGGAATGAGCAGGTTTCAAGCCTCTTTCGTTCCTTGGATGTCCTTGAAAGAGTTTAGAAATCGTGCTGTGAAGACCTGGCTGTGTTATCTGAACGGGCAGATCTGGAAGCTAAGTGAAGGTTAAGGTATGCTTAAGAACATGATCATTTCCTTTCCAAGGAGAGCTGTGGTCTGAAGAAGAAGAACTCACCTGCTGCATTCTGTGATCCAGCAGGAGCAGCAGACTTGAACTGCCATCTGTTCGTTGCTATGGGAACAATTTCCTACACATTTACAGAAGCACTCAGGTCTGGGTAAATGCTGCCGTTGTCAATGCATGTCCTTTAGCTGGCTCATTTGGAGAAAGAATGGCAAAGTGATCGCATACCAAAGATGGAGCCTGAAGACTTCTTTCACCACTTGAAAACTAATTGATAGCCTCATTTTTCTAATCATAGGGGTCCCTGCAGGCTCTGCCCTGCGGTACATTCGAACTTCTCCCTTGGGCTTGTTTCCTCGGTGAGCACTGGTTGGTGAGGGAGGTGCTGCTGGTTCAAGTCAAGGAATGCATACTGGTGACTCTCATCCTAGGAGCCTTGGTTCAGTACAAGTACAAAGGAGCTATGGATGAGGAGTGGTGTGTGCCCATAATCATTCACACCACACACACACACACACACACACAGCCTAGTATAATTATTTTATGCTCTACACACACACACACACACACACACACACACACACACACAGCCTAGTATAATTATTTTATGCTCTACCATGTTCCCTTCCCAGAGGTCACATCACATTTGGTCAGCAGAAATCCACCAAACATTAGTCCTCAGGAAATGATTGCTTCTTTCTGTATTGAGACCCAGAGTCTGCACACCATTTTTACTTTGCATTGCTATGCAGGATATTTACTTTTTCTTTTTGGCTGTGCCACACAGCTTGTGGAATCCTAGTTCCCAGAACTGGGATTGCACCTGGGTTCCCTAAAGTGGATGTGTGAAATACTAACCACTGGACCACCAAGAATTCCCTGGACATTTGAATTTTAAAGGAACATGAGGACATTTTGCCCAGGGTTGTTTTTCAGTTGCTAAGTTATGTCAGACTATTTGCAACCCCATGGCCTGCAGTACACCAGGCTTCCCTGTGCTTCATCATCTCCTGGAGCTTGCTCAAACTCACGTCCATTAAGTTGGTAATGCCATCCAACTATCTCATCCTCTGTCACTCCCTTCTCCTGCCCTCAATCTTTTCCAGCATCAGGGTCTTTTCCAAGGTCTGCTCTTTGCATCAGGTGGCCAAAGGATTGGAGCTTCAGCTTCAGCATCAGTCCTTCCAATGCATATTTAGGACTGATTTCCTTTAGGATGGACTGGTTTGATGTCCTTGCAGTCCAAGGAACTCTCAAGAGTCTTCTCCAACACCAAGTTCGAAAGCATCAATTCTTTCCACTCAGATTTTATGGTCCAGCTCTCACATCTGTTCTTAACTACTTGAAAAACCATAGCTTTGACTCTATGGACCTTGTTGGCAAAGTTATGTCTCTGCTTTTTATTATGCTGTCAATACTTTGGCCACCTGATGCAAAGAGCTGACTCATTTGTTTCCATTGTTTCCCCATCTATTTGCCATGAAGTGATGGGACTGGATGCTGTGACCTTAGATTTTTGAATGCTGAATTTTAAGCCAGCTTTTTCATTCTTTTCTTTCACCTTCATCAAGAGGCCCTTTAGTTCCTCTTTGCTTTTGGCCTAATGGGTGGTGTCATCTACATATCTGAGGTTATTAATGTTTCTCCCAGCATGCTTGATTCCAGCTTGAGCTTCATCCAGCCCGACATTTCACAGGATGTACTCTGCATATAATTAAATAAGCAGTGTGGCATGTACCTCTTTCCCAGTTTTGGACGAGTCCATTGTTTCATTTTCATTTCTGTTGCTTCTTTTTACATATATATATATATATATTTCTTTTATTTTTTTATTGAAGGATAATTGCTTTACAGAATTTTGTTGTTTTCTGTCAAACCTCAATATGAATCAGCCATAGGTATATATATATATATCCCCTCCCTTTGGAACCTCCCTCTCATCTCCCACCCCATCCCACCCCTCTAGATTGATACAGAGCCCCTGTTTGAGTTTCCTGAGCCATACAGCAAATACCTGTTGGCTATCTACTTTACATATGGCAGTGTAAGTTTCCATGTTACTCTCTCCATACATCTCACCCTCTCCTCCCCTCTCCCCATGTCCATAAGTCTATTCTCTATGTCTGTTTCTCCACTGCTGTCCTGTAAATAAATTCTTCAGTAGCATTTTTCTAGATTCCATATATATGCATTGGAATATGATATTTATCTTTCTCTTTCTGTCTCACTTCACTCTGTATAATAGGTTCTAGGTTCATCCACCTCATCAGAACTGACTCAAATGCATTACTTTTTATGGCTGAGTAATATTCCATTGTGTATATGTACCACAACTCCATCAATGGACATCTAGGTTGCTTCCATGTTCTAGCAATTGTAAATAGTGCTGTAGTTAACAATGGGATACATGTGTCTTTTTCAATTTTGTTTTCCATAGGATATACACCTAAGAGTGGGACTGCTGAGTCATTCCTAGTTTTTGAAGGAGTCTCCATACCATTTTCTAAAGTGGCTGTATCAATTTACATTCCCACCAATAGTGCACGAGCATTCCCTTTTCTCCACATCCTCTCCAGCAGTTATTGTTTGTAGACTTTTTGAAGATGTCCATTCTGACTGGTGTGAGGTGATATCTCATTGTAGTTTTGATTTGCATTTATCTAATAATGAGCTGGACATGGAACAATAGACTGATTCCAAATAGGAAAATGAATATGTCAAGGCTGTATATTGTCACCCTGCTTATTTAACTTCTTTGCAGAGTACATCATCAGAAACGCTGGACTGGAAGAAACACAAGCTGGAATCAAGATTGCTGGGAGAAATATCAACAACCTCAGATATGCAGATGACACCACCCTTATGGCAGAAAGTGAAGAGGAACTAAAAAGCCTCATGATGAAAGTGAAAGCGGAAAGTGAAAAAGTTGGCTTAAAGCTCAACATTCAGAAAACGAAGATCATGGCATCCGGTCCTATAACTTCATGGGAAATAGATGGGGAAACAGTGGAAACAATGTCAGACTTTATTTTTTTGGGCTCCAAAATCACTGCAGATGGTGACTGCAGCCATGAAATTAAAAGACACTTACTCCTTGGAAGAAAAGTTATGACCAACCTAGATAGCATATTCAAAAGCAGAGACATCACTTTGCCGACTAAGGTCCGTCTAGTCAAGGCTATGGTTTTTCCTGTGGTCATGTATGGATGTGAGAGTTGGACTGTGAATAAGGCTGAGTGCCGAAGAATTGATGCTTTTGAACTGTGGTGTTGGAGAAGACTCTTGAGAGTCCCTTGGACTGCAAGGAGATCCAACCAGTCCATTCTGAAGGAGATCAGCCCTGGGATTTCTTTGGAATGAATGATGCTAAAGCTGAAGCTCCAGTACTTTGGCCACCTCATGCGAAGAGTTGACTCATTGGAAAAGACTCTGATGCTGGGAGGGATTGGGGGCAGGAGGAGAAGGGGACGCCAGAGGATGAGATGGCTGGATGGCATCACAGACTCGATGAACGTGAGTCTGTTTGAACTCCGGGAGTTGGTGATGGACAGGGAGGCCTGGCGTGCTGCGATTCATGGGGTTGCAAAGAGTGGAACACAACTGAGCGACTGAACTGACCTGAACTGAATAATGAGCGATGTTGAGCATCTTTTCAAGCGTTTGTTAGCCATCTGTATGTCTTCTTTGGAGAAATGTCTAAGTCTTTTCCCCACTTTTTGATTTTTTTTTTTTTTTCCTGGCATTGAGTGGTATGAGTTGCTTGTATATTTTGGAAATTCATCCATTGTCACTTGTTTTGTTTGCTATTATTTTCTCCCATTCTGAGGGCTATCTTTTCACCTTGCTTATAGTTTTTTTTGCTGTGCAAAAGCTTTTAAATTTAATCAGGTCACACTTGTTTACTTTTATTTCCATTACTTTAGGAGGTGGGTCATAGAGGATCTTGCTTTGATTTATGTCATTGAGTGTTCTGCCTATGTTTTCCTCTAAGAGTTTCATAGTTTCTGGTCTTACATGTAGGTCTTTAATCCATTTTGAGTTTATCTTTGTGTATGGTGTTAGGAAGTGTTCTAATTTCTTTTACATGTAGCTGTCCAGTTTTCCCAGTACCATTTATTGAAGAGGCTCTCTTTGCCCCATTGTATATTCTTGCCTCCTTTGTCAAAAATAAGGTACCCATAGGTGCATGGGTTTATTTCTGGGCTTTCTATCTTGTTCCATTGGTCTATATTTCTGTTTTTGTGCCAGTACCCTACTGTCTTGATGACTGTAGCTTTGTAGTATAATCTGAAGTCAGGAAGGTTGATTCCTCCAGCTCCATTCTTCTTTCTCAAGACTGCTTTGGCTATTTCGGGTCTTCTGTGTTTCCATATGAATTGTGAAATTTTTTGTTCTAGTTCTGTGAAAAATGCTATTGGTAGTTTGATAGAGATCACATTGAATATGTAGATTGCATTTGGTAGTATCGTCATTTTCACAATATTGATTCTTCCTACCCAGGAACATGGAATATCTCTCCATCTGTTTATGTCATCTTTGATTTCTTTCATTAGTGTCTTATACTTTTCTCTGTACAGTTCTTTTGTCTCCTTAGGTAAGTTTATTCCTAGATAATTTAATTATTTTTGTTGCAATGGCGAATGGGATTGATTCCTTAATTTCTCTTCCTGATTTTTCATTGTTAGTATATAGAAATGCAAGTGATTTCTGTGTATTTATTTTGTATCCTTCAACTTTGCTAAATTCACTGATTAGCTCTAGTAATTTTCTGATAGTATCTTTAGGGTTTTCTATGTACAGTACTATGTCATCTGCAAACAGTGAGAGCTTTAGTTCTTCTTTTCCTATCTGGATTCCTTTTATTTGTTTTTCTTCTCTGATTGCTGTAGCTAGGACTTCCAGAACTGTGTTGAATAATAGTGGTGAAAGTGAACACCCTTGTCTTGTTCCTGATCTTAGGGAGAATGTTTTCAGAGTTTCACCATTGAGGATAATGTTTGCTGTAGGCTTATCATATATGGCCTTTGCTATGTTGAGGTATGTTCCTTCTATGCCCATTTTTCAAACAGTTTTAATCATAAATGGGTGCTGAATTTTGTCAAAGGCTTTTTCTGCATCTATTGAGATTATCATATGGATTTTATCTTTCTATTTGTTAATATGGTATATCACATTGATTGATTTGCATATATTGAAGAATCCTTGCATTCCTGGAATAAACCCAACTTGATCATGGTGTATAAGCTTTTTCATGTGTTGCTGAATTCTGTTTGCTAAAATTTTGTTGAGGATTTTTGCATCTATGTTCATCACTGATATTGGCCTATAGTTTTCTTTTTTGTGTGTTGTCTTTGTCTGGTTTTGAATCAGGGTGATGGTGGCCTCGTGAATGAGTTTGGAAGCATTCCTTCCTCTGAAATTGTTTGGAAGAGTTTTAGGATAGGCATTAGCTCTTCTCTAAATGTTTGATAGAATTCTCCTGTGAAGCCATATGGTCCTGGGGTTTTGTTTTTTGAGAGATTTTTTTTAAATCACAGCTTCAATTTCAGTGCATGTAATTGGATTGTTCATAATTTCTATTTCTTCCTGGTTCAGTCTTGGAAGATTGAACTTTTCTAAGAATTTGTCCGTTTCTTCCAGGTTATCCATTGTATTGCCATATAGTTGTTCATAATAGTCTCTTATAATCCTTTGTATGTCTGCATTGTCTGTTGTAACCTCTCCTTTTTCACTTCTAATTTTGTTGATTTGATTCTCTCTTTTTTTCTTGATGAGTCCGGCTAAAGGCTTGTCAATTTTGTTTATCATCTCAAAGAAACAACTTCTAGTTTTATTAATCTTTATTATTGTTTCTTTCCTTTCTTTTGCATTTATTTATGCTTGGACCTTTATGATTTCTTTCCTTCTGCTAATTTTGCAGTGTTTTTTCTTCTTATTCCAGTTGTTTTAGATGTAAAGTTAGGTTTTCTATTCAATGTTTTTCTTGTTTCTTGAGGTAGGATTGTATTTCTATAAACATCCCTCTTAGAACTGCTTTTGCAACATCCCATAGGTTTTGAGTTGTCGTGTTTTCATTGTCATTTTTTTTTCTAGAAATTTTTTGATTTCCCTTTTGATTTCTTCAGTAACCTGTTGGTTATTTAGAAACATGTTGTTTAATCTCCGTGCGTTTGTGTTTCTTACAGTTTTTTTTTTCTTGTAATTGATACCTAGTCTCATAGCGTTGTGGTCAGAGAGGATGCTTGATACAATTTCAATTTTCTTAAATTTACTGAGGTCTGATTTGTGACCGAAGATGTGGTCTATCCTGGAGAATGTTCCATGTGCACTTGAGAAGAAGGTGTATTCTTCTGCATTTGGATGGAATGTCTTCAAGATATCAATGAGATCCATTTCATCTAATGTATCATTTAAGACTTGTGCTTCCTTATTAATTTTCTGCTTTGATGATCTGTCCATTGGTGTGAGTGGGGTGTTAAAGTATCCTACTATTATTGTGTTCTTGTCAATTTCTCCTTTTATTTCTGTTAGTGTTTGTCTTACATAGTGAGGTGCTCCTATGTTGAGTGCGTGCTGCTGCTGCTGCTAAGTCACTTCAGTCGTGTTTGATTCTGTGTGACCCAATAGATGGCAGCCCACCAGGCTCCCCTGTCCCTGGGATTCTCCAGGCAAGAACATTGGAGTGGGTTGCCATTTCCTTCTCCAATACATGAAAGTGAAAAGTGAAAGGGAAGTTGCATAGATATTTATAATTGTTATGTCTTCCTCTTGGATTGATCCCTTGATCATTATGTTGTGTCCTTCCTCATCTCTTATAATCGCCTTTATTTTAAGGTCTATTTTGTCTGATATGAGGATTGGTACTCCAGCTTTCTTTTGCTTCCCATTTGCATGGAATATATTTTTCCATTCTCTCACTTTCAGTCATTATGTGTCTTGAGGTCTGAAGTGGGTTTCTTGTAGACAGCATATATATGGGTCTTGTTTTTGTATCCATTCAAGCAGTCTGAGTCTTTTGGTGGGAGAATTTAATCCTTTTACATTTTAAGTAATTATTGATATATATGTTCCTATTGCCATTTTCTTGATTGTTTGGGGTTGACTATGTAGATCTTTTTTCTTCTCTTGTATTTCTTGGCTATATAAGTCCCTTTAACACTTGTTGTAAAGCTGGTTTTGTGGTACTAAATTCTCTTAACTTTCGCTTGTCTGAAAAACTTTTGATTTCTCCATCAATTTTGAATGAGATCTTTGCCGGGTACAGTAATCTTGGTTGTAGATGTTTCCCTTTCAGTATTTTACATATATCCTGCCATTCCCTTCTAGCCAGCAGAGTTTCTCCTGAAAGATGAGCTGTTAAGTGTATGGAGTTTCACTTGTATGTTACTTGTTGCTTTTCCCTTGCTGCTTTTAATATTCTTTCTTTGTGTTTTGTCTTTGTTGGTTTGATTAGTATGTGTCTTGGCAGGTTTCTCCTTGGGTTTATCCTGTATGGAACTCTTTGTACCTCTTGGACTTGATTGACTATTTCCTTTTCCATGTTGGGGAAATTTTCAACTATAATCTCTTCAAAATTTTTCTCATACCATTTCTTTTTCTCTTCTTCTGGGACCCCTCTAATTCGAATGTTGGTGCATTTGATATTGTCCCAGAGATCTCTGAGACTATCCTCAGTTCTTTTCATTCATTTTACTTTATTCTACTCTTCAAAAGTTATTTCCAACATTTTTATCTTCCAGCTCACTGATTCGTTCTTCTGCTTCAGATATTCTGCTCTTGATTCCTTCTAGAGTATTTTTAATTTCAGTAATTGTGTTGTTTGTGTGTGTATGTTTATTCTTTAATTCTTCTAAGTGAAGTGAAGTGAAGTCACTCAGTCGTGTCCGACTCTTTGCGACCCCATGACTCCTCCATCCATGGGATTTTCCAGGCAAGAGTGCTGGAGTGGATTGCCATTTCCTTCTCCAGGGAATCTTCCCTACCCAGGAATCAAACCTGGGTTTCCCGCATTGCAGGCAGATGCTTTACCGTCTGAGCCAGTCTTTATTAATTGATTCTTGCATTTTCTCCACTTTGTTTGATCATCTTTACTATCATTATTCTGAATTCTTTTTCAGGTAGTTTGCCTATTTCCTCTTCATTTATTTGGACTTCTGTGTTCTAGTTTGTTCCTTCATTTCTGTAGTATTTCTCTACCTTTTCATTATTATTTTTTAAATTTATGGTGTTTGAGGTCTCTTTTTCCCAGGCTTCAAGGTTGAATTCATTCTTCCCTTTCGTTTCTGCCCTCCTAAGTTTGGTCCAGTGGTTTGTGTAAGCTTTGTATAGGGTGAGATTTATGCGAAGTTTTTGTTTGTTTGTTTTTCCTCTGATGGGCAAGGCTGAGTGAGGTGGAAATCCTGTCTGCTGATGATTGGGTTTGTATTTTTGTTTTGTTTCTTGTTTAGATGTGGTGTCCTGCACAGGGTGCTACTGGTGGTTGGATGATGCCAGGTACTGTTTCAAGTAGCTTCCTTCGTGTGAGTCCTCACTGTTTGACACTCCCTAGGGTTAGTTCCCTGGTTCTTTGAGTCAGTGCTCCCACTCCAAAGGCTTGATCTCTTCTGAATCCACCACACACAGGAGCCAGGAAGATAGTCCTAAAATTCCAAACCCAGCTGTGGTATTTCTTCAAGACAGTCTATAGTTCCTTCTGGTTCCTCTTTCCAAACAGAGGTCTGCAGACTCTATGTAGACAGGTGTCTTTCTTGGCTTCCTGAGCTTGGTGAGAGCTGAGTCTAGAAGCACTTTCTCAGCTTGAAGAGACCAGGAGCAGGGTACCAGGTAGGTGAGAGTCTGTTGATTCTTGACCTGCGTACTGATTTCTTAGGAGGAAGGGAAGGTGGTCTGATTTTCCCATCTCTTGAAGAATTTTCCACAGTTCATCATGATTCACACATTCAAAGGCTTTAACATAGTCAGTGAAGCAGATGTTTTTTCTGGAATTCCCTTGCTTTCTCTATGATCCATCAAACATTGGCAATTTGATCTCTGGTTCCTCTGCCTTTTCTAAACCCAGCTTGTACATCTGGAAGTTCTCGGTTCACATACTGTTGAAGTTAACTTGAAGGATTTTGAGCATTACCTTGCTAGCATGTAAAATGAGTGCAATTATGTGGTAGTTTGAACATTCTTTGGCATTGCCCTTCTTTGTGGGATTGGAATGAAAACTGACATTTTCCAGTCCTGTGGCCACTGCTGAGTTTTTCAAATTTTCTGGCATATTGAGTGTAGCACTTTCACAGCATCATCTTTTAGTGTTTGAAATAGTTTAACGGAATTCCATCACCTCCACTAGCTTTGTTTTTTCAATGTAAAATTTCCCAAGTAGTGGCAGTGTCAACATATGTAGGAAAGAAAACTGGAGTAAGACTTGAAAGCTTTGTCCGGCCACTGATCTAGCTATGGGACCTTGAGCAAGTCACATGGCCCACATGGATGACATTTTTCTCATCTGTAAAAAAGAGTGATCAAGCCTCCTTCACAGCCAGATTGATACAGGTAAACTAAATTGGTTCATCTATTGAACAATTATCTAGGGTTGGAAATATCTCAAATGCACATGAGACAAAATCTTTCCTCTCATTCTAAGGTACATACATAAATGAAAAATAATAAATAGGGTGTAAATAGTATGCTTTTGAGCTATTTCAAATCCTAAAAGATGCTGCTGCTAAAGTGCTGCACTCAATATGCTCGCAAATTTGGAAAGCTCAGCAGTGGCCACAGGACTGGAAAAGGTTAGTTTTCATTTCAATCCCAAAGAAAGGCAATACCAAAGAATGTTCAAACTCCCACACAATTGCACTCATCTCATATGCTAGCAAAGTAATGCTCAAAATTATAGAAAGCAAAGAACTAAAGAGGCTCTTGATGAGAGTGAAAAAGTTGGCTTAAAACTCAACATTCAGAAAACTAAGATCATGGCATCCGGTCCCATCACTTCATGGGAAATAGATGGGGAAACAATGGAAACGGTGACAGACTGTATTTTTTCGGCTCCAAAATCACTGCAGATGGTGACTGCAGCCGTGAAATTAAAAGACGCTTGCTTCCTGAAAGAAAAGCTATGACCAACCTAGACAGCATATTAAAAAAAGAGACACTACTTTGCTGACAAAGGCCCATTTAGTCAAAACTGTGGTTTTTCCAGTAGTCATGTATGGATGTGAGAGTTGGAGTATATAGAAAGCTGAGTGCTGAAGAATTGATGCTTTGGAACTGTGGTGTTGGAGAAGACTCTTGAGAGTTCCTTGGACTGCAAGGAGGTCAAACCAGTCAATCCTAAAGGAAATCAGTCCTGAATATTCATTGGAAAGACTGATGCTGAAGCTGAAGCTCCAATACTTTGGCCACCTGATGTGAAGAGCTGACTCATTAGAAAAGACCCTGATGCTGGGCAAGATTGAAGGCAGGAGGAGAAGGGGACGACAGAGGATGAGAATGCTGGATGGCATCACCAACTTGATGGACATGAGTCTGAGTAAGCTCCAGTAGTTGGTGATGGACAGGTAAGCCTGGTATGCTGCAGTCCATGAGGTTGCACAGAGTCGAACACAACTGAGTGACTGAAGTGAACTGAACTGATAGAGTATGCAGACGAATGAACAGGGGAGTGTGGAAGAAGTGACTGGACATTTGCTTTAGACTGGGGTGGAGGTAGTCAGAGCATATATCTCTGAAGAAGTAGCATTTAAGCTGAGTTCTGAATAACAGGAAGGGACCATCCAGGCAAAGTTGACGGGAAGGTCAATCAGTAGAAGACACATATATTTCATGAACAAAGTTGTAGTATTCCAGAAATTTTAAAAAAGCCATGGCTGGAATGTGATGAGTGAAGGGGAGAGGGAGCCAGGGCCCAGGGTCCTGCAGCCCTTTGTAAATCCAGGTAATAAACTGAGATTTTTTTCTAAGAGAGATAGGAAGCCATAGGAATGGTTTCATGAGAGAGGGGATGCCATGATTTTATTTTTGTTTTAAAAAGATTTTTATGGTCACTCTGAGGAAAGTGAAAACCAAGCAGAAAGAAGAAAACAAGTCAGGAGGCTGTTGCATGAGTCCAGGTAGATGATGATGATAAATTGGTCCAGGGTAGTAGGAGAGAGATGGAAAAGAATGGATACTACTCAGTTATGAGTCTTCCTGATGGACTGGATATGAGGGGGAAAGAAGAATAAAGGTTAGGTCAGATTTTTGGCTTGAGCAGCTGGTTGAGTGAAATGGGGAAGCCTCGGAAAGGTACAGGTTTGGAGGGATCAATGATTCTTTTCTTTTTTTAAGACACTTTCCCTTTGCAATGTCTTTTAAGTATCCAAGGAGAAATGTTAGCCAGGTAGTTGGAAATTGGGGTCCAAAATTCAGGAGGCAGGTAGGAGACGGAGCTAGAAATGAGGAATTCATTCATAGAGGAGTTGTTTAAAGCCATGGAGCTGGATGAGTTACCTAAGAGAAGATACACAGGGACTGAGCCCCAGAGCTCTTCAACATTTAGAAGAAGATGCAGCAAAAGAGACAGAAGCAGTAGTCACTGAAGTCAGAGGAAAAGCAGAAGAGTGTGGTGTCCCCAAAAGCAAGAAAAGAATGAAGTGTCTGACCAGGAGTGAGTGGTCAACTGAGAGGCCAAGAGATAAGAAAAGTGACCCTGAATCTGACAGTGTGAAAGCAGTCTCATCAAGTAGTTGCATAGGATGGAGAAGAACTTTGAAAACCATGAAGTACTGTCAGTGCTGCTTCAAATACTGTCAGTGCTGCTTCAAAGGAAGAGGTACCCAAAGAGAGCTTTCTCAAAATACACATGCCTGGACTCGGCCCCTGATCGATTGAATCCAAATCATCTGGGTGCTTTTAAAATCTCTGAGGCCTCCCTAATAATAGCCTCCATGTAAACAACTGTAAGTTATTACTATTACCTCTGTGTCCCCCTCCCAAGTATGTTCTGTGTCACTTTTACCCTTTCTACAGATGTCTTGGGGGCATCTTTATGGGAGGACAGTTTACATTCTTATCACTAGTTATACTGGCAATGTATAGCAATCATGTTCAGTGATCCTACTGAGATATTTCACATACAAGAATTCTTTGCATTGTCCAAATACCCTTGGACCTCTGGAATTAATAACTGAAGAATTCATAGTAAATATTGCAGATGGGGGTTTCTAAATTGGTTAATGAAATCTTCCCTCTCAAACATGAATTCAAGTTGATTTAGATGAGAAAATAATTGGTAATTAAAAACACCCTAACAGTCACT
Source organism: Budorcas taxicolor (assembly GCF_023091745.1). NCBI lineage: Eukaryota > Metazoa > Chordata > Mammalia > Artiodactyla > Bovidae > Budorcas > Budorcas taxicolor. Next base: position 31,923,141 of record NC_068918.1, read on the forward strand.
TTCAAGGCACAACAAACAAGGTATGTTCCAACCCATGGCAGGGAGCCATTGATGACCGGTGGCAAGAGGCTTGCTCACCATTCCTATTCTCTTCATCCAGCTCTGTACTTTTGACTTCGTTTTCATTTGCTTCTGTTTTAGGGGCTCTAGATCAATGAGAAGATGTGGAGAGGGTGAAACAGTGAAGGGAATTTTTTAAAAATCTTTTAAGTGCTTTATTGATTTTTAAAATATGGTTTTGAGAGTAATAATGGTATGACAGTTGCTTCTGAAGAGGCTGCTGATCTGAGGAAATGGTTATAAACATATTATTATGTCAGTTATCACACAAATAATCACATGGCCCTCTTTTCACATATATACAGCTGGACGTGGCTTAGGCGGGCTGTTATGGGAGTATGCTTTGCTGTGATTTCTTTATTAATGAGCACAAAGCAGAGGTAAACATTGAGCTAATTAAATCTACCGTGGATGCTCGTCTAGAAGGCACAGCTAGCCAGGGGGAAGCACATATGCCACACTCACTCACTCTGAGCCTTTGAGTACATGAAATGAGGACAGTAAAATGAGTTTTGATGATAGAGAAGGAAAATGAGGGGGAGAATATCCTAGATGCAAACTATCCGAAAGATACAAAGAAGAAGGGAATACCTATTATTATCATTATAGTTCACCCTGAGTTAGCATGGCCTTGCCCATAAACTGGATCTCCAGAGAAAACTGGAATATTAGTTGTAAAATTAGTTTTCAAGGACAGGAAAGAGGAAGCCAGGTGGTTTGAGACAAAGTTTACAGAATGAGCATTGTTGAGGTGTAATCAGTTAAGCCCTACTAGAAGCAGAGTCCAGTGGAAACAGCCACCTTAGTGGGAGAAGCCCAGACGCAGTTAAAGGAAAAGAGAATTGATGTTAACACCTCTTTCCCTCAGGATCCAATGGGTAAATGGTCAAGAGGAGTCTCATTGTACAGAGGTTGACATAAAGACTTCCCCAAAGGCTCAGCGGGTAAAGAATCCACCTGCAATGCATAAGACACAGGAGATAACAGGTTCAGTCCCTGGGTCAGGAAGATCCTCTGGAGAAGGAAATGACCACCCACTCCAGTGTTCTTGCCTGGGAAATCCCATGGACAGAGGAGTCTTGTGGGCTACAGTCCATGCAGTCTCAAAGAGTTGGACATGACTGAGTGAATAAAAACACTATGGTGATTATACCCAAGGGGAAAACGGAAGAAATGCCTTTACTTCCCTGATGATCTAAGACACTTTTCACGTTTTCTTCCATTTTCCAAAGCTCCTACTCCCTTAGCATTATACCCCTCTTCTGTTAACTCTGGGCTTAGCCTCAAGAATGAGTGGGAAGAATATATTCACAAGAATCTGAAGAATTAACCTAACCTCTTATGTGATCCTTATAAGTGCTTGCTAGGTCCAAGGAGACAACAGGCCCCTTTGACACACAGGTGGAGGGTTTAGAGAAACTGAAAACATAAGCTGTTACATGGACCACTGCATCCAACCTTATTGGTTGTGGAAAGTTTAATGGATAGGGGGCCCATGAGAAAGACCTGGGCCCTTCCAAGTAAGGACCACATTCACTCACTCAGTGTCGTTCTGTACACACTCAGTGGGCAACTGCCACAGCCAAGGTCGGTGCGAAGATCTTGGTAAGCAGGAAGAACAAATCAACAAACCATCTCAACATACAAAGTCAATAACTTGTCCTAAGAGTGTTATGGCACCGAAGAGGGTATAAACCATCCATCTTTGGGCCTGAGGACCATAAAGAAAGGCTTCATGGAGGAGACAAATTCTAGATTCCAAAACCAAGTAGGAGAGTTTCCCAGGAGATATGTTGTCAGAGAAAGAAAGGCGAGGAGAAATGAGAAAGGAAGGAGGAGAGAGGCACTCCCGAGAGGGAGAACAGCATGTGCAGAGGCACAGAGGCATTGCACGGCGGGGTTTGCTAAGGAGACCACAGCTCATGGTGGACATTACTACTGTTTAACAGTTTCTGGCTCTCTCTTTTCTTCCTGAGCACATGAAAGGTTACACGTCTCACCCCCTTTGTGGGGATGTGGTCCCACAGGGGACTTGGTGTGACTAAGAAATAAATGTCTGGTATGTTAAGCCACAGAAATTGGCGGGGATAGACTGCAGGCTGGGGATTTGGGAGCAGCTTCTTTATGTGCTAAGGAGTTTGGATACTCTGGGCCATGAGGAGATGTGAAATGTACTTTATTTTATTTTTTTTTCCCTAGGTATTTTATTTTATTTTATTTTCTTATTTTTTATTTATTTTTTTATTTATTATTTTTATTTTTTTACTTTACAATACCATATTGGTTTTGCCATACATTGACATGAATCCACCACATGTGTACATGAGTCCTGTATGCGAGACAGCAAAAGAGACACAGATGTAAAGAACAGACTTTTGAAAGGTACTTTAAAAATGAGAGCGACATGATCAGGTTTGCTGGCTGAATTAGAAAGAAGTGATAGTTAGGAGATAATTGAAGCAACTGAGTAATACCAAAGACTTGAACTAAGGCTATGGAGGTGAGTTGAGAAAAAATTAATATGGTGAAACTAAGAGGGCTTGGTGACTGCTTAGATGAATGGAGAAAAAGAAAAGGAAGAATGTAGAATGACTTTCTGGTCTTTGGCTTCGGTGAATATATGATCTCTTCATCATTAAACAGAATTCAGGATGGTGTACAGGTTTGGGTGATAGATTATTTATTGTTTTTTTTTCCCTATAAATTTCCCAGAAGAGCTTAGCGTTACATTGAGTAAAAGGTTAAGTCCACAGGTTCAAGCTTCCATGTTCTTCCTCTAAAATGTGTCCCAGCCACATCCTGGGTCCAGTACCACAAGCAGAATTATTCCTAGGAATCTTTCATGACATTGATGGAAAAAACTGTCAAAGTGTCCCTCCAGAATGTTAGGCTGTGAAATCAGGGTCTGCCCTGCCTTCACACTGCACACTGTGACTTCTGGTGAAGTCATATCACTTGGAATAGCACATAGTAATGATCCAGGTGCCGTTAGACTCCAAAACCTTGGAAGGCAGTCGCTGAGGACAGCGCAAGCAGGGACAGATGATGATCTCTGGAACTTCAATGAGAAAAATGAACCCATGGCACCAGCTCTTATCCAGCCCAACACCCTTTCTAGCGTCCCCTTCCTCAGAGTAAAAAATACATGAAAAGTAGAGGGTACAGTCCTTGGAGCTTGTCCCCCTCACAGGCTTTGGATCTCAGTACAGGAGTTAAAGACGTAGGTTGACTTCACTACTTACATAATATTTTCAAATGGGCCCATAACCTACCCTTTCTGAACCTTGTGTTTCTCATCTGCTGCTGCTGCTGCTAAGTCACTTCAGTCATGTCCGACTCTGTGCAATGCCATAGACTCTGTGCAAACCCACCAGGCTCCCCTGTCCCTGGGATTCTCCAGGCAAGAACACTGGAGTAGGTTGCCATTTCCTTCTTCAATGCATGAAAGTGAAAAGGGAAAGTGAAGTCGCTCAGTCATGTCTGACTCTTAGCGACCCCATGGACTGCAGCCCACCAGGCTCCTCCATCCATCGGATTTTCCAGACAAGAGTACTGGAGGTTTCTCATCTAGAAAGTGCAAATAACCTGCATCATAGAATTATTGTTATGAGGATTAAATAAGATAAGTAAGGTAAGGGGGAAGATTCCTACTCCCACCTACAGCTTCATGTATGGAAAAGTGATCTAAAAAATGGAAAATGGGAGCACTTACCTGAGACAATTTTTAATGATAGAAGAGGAATTTGGAAAGAAAATTCAGGAAGGAGCTGGAACTATGGAGTTGGATTGTAAGGACTGTATACCTCTAGTCTCCTCCCAGCTTCAAATCTCTAGTATAAGCTTCATCAGAGTCTGTACCCAGAAATACTGACTCACTTGGGGTTTTCTTTCATTCTTGGTTGCTGTGTATAAGTCCCACATGTGTGATAGATTTTATGCTTGGAGCCATCTGTCTACCAGGGCTTTTGTTGTTGTTTCGTTGCTCAGTCCTGTCCAACTCTTTGCGACGCCATGGATTGCAGCATGCCAGGCTTCCCTGCCCTTCACTATCTCCTAGAGTTAGCTCACACTCATGTCTGTTGAGTCAGTGATGCCATCCAACCATCTCATCTTCTGTCATCCCTTTTTCTTTTTCTGCCCTCAGTCTTTCCCAGCATCAGGGTTTTTTCCAATGAGTCAACTTTTCACATCAGGTGGCCAAATGATTGGACCTTCAGCATCAGTCCTTCCAATGAATATTCAGGGTTGATTTCCTTCAGGATTGACTGGTTTGATCTCCTTGCTGTCCAAGGGATTCTCAAGAGTCTTCTCCAGCACCACATTTCAAAATCATCAATTCTTTGACGCTCAACCTTCTTTACGGTCCAATTCTCACATCCGTACATGACTACTGGGAAAACCACAGCTTTGACTAGATGGACCTTTTTTTGGCAAAGTGATGTCTCTGCTTTTGAATACATTATCTAGGTTGGTCATAGCTTTTCTTCCAAGGAGCAAGCATCTTTTAATTTCATGAATGCAGTCACCATCTGTGATTTCAGAGCCCAAGAAAATAAAGTCTGTCACTGCTTCCATTTTTTTTCCCCCATCTATTTGCCAGGAAGTGATGGGACTAGATTCCAAGATCTTAGTTTTTTTAATGTTTTAAGCCAGTTTTTTCACTCTCCTCTTTCACCTTCATCAAGAGGCTCTTTAGTTTCTCTTTACTTTCTGCCTAATGGGTGATGTTATCTGCGTATCTGAGGTTAATAATATTCCTCCTGGCAGTCTTGATTCCAGCTTGTGCGTCATCCAGCCTGGTATTTAGCATGATGTACTCTGCATATAAGTTAAATCAGCAGGGTGACAATATACAGCCTTGATGTACTTCTTTCCCAGTTTTGAACCAATCCGTTGTTCCAAGTCTGCTTCTAACTCTTGCTTCTTGACTTGCATACAGGTTTTTCAAGAGGCATGTAAGGCCTAACATAGAGATATTATCTCTAGCTACAGATCAAAATCTCGCTTCAGGTCCTGTAGCTTCACAATATTTCTGGACTCATTCTGAGAGGAACATTTCTGCTCATACCCATGGCTCTGATGATGTGCTTATACCACCGGAGTATCATTTCAAAGAGAAGAAGGAAAGCCAGAGGCTCAGGCAAGCTGAAAACCTAGCTGATTAGCAAAGCAATCACATTTTCTAAATATCAAGTGCAGTGCAATCTCCCAGATGTTAATATTCAAACAGCTTGTCACAGTGTTAAGCATACAGCAGGCATTTAGGACACACTAGTTCTGAGTGGTTCAGAACAATATTCCTAGGAACAGGAATATGGCGATATCTATTGGTGCCTCAGCAGTAAAGAATTCAGCTTCCAATGCAGGAGATGCAGATTCAATCCTGGGTTTGATCCCTGGGTTGGGAAGATCCCCTGGAGAAGTAAATGTCACCCCACTCCAGTTCTCTTGCCTGGAAGATCCCATGGACAAATGAACCTGGCGGGCTACAGTCCATTAGGTGACAAAGAATCAGACACGACTTAGTGACTGAAGGATAAGATCAAGCACAACTATAGGTGCATTTGCCTTTTGACCCAGTCACCCCACTTCTAGAATTATACCTCAAAGATACTAGAAAAACTACTGGAAGATATATGCATAAAACTCTTCACTTAGCCCAATGTGTAATAGCCAAGACCGTAAACAAACCAAATGTCTATAAACAAAGAATTGGTTGAAAAATCTGTGGAATGTGCTTACAATAGAATACAATACAACTGTCAAAGAGAGCAATAAAGATCTCCATAAACTGCTATGGAGTGATATCTAGGACATACACAGACACACACACACAGCTGACCCTTGAACAGCACAGGTTTGAGCTTCAAAAGCTTACTTATCCATGAATTTTTTTCCATAGTAATACAGTAGTGATTCTGTGGCTCATTGAGTTAGAGGATGCAGAACCTTGGATAGAGAGGATCCATGGATATGGAGGGCCATCTGTAAATTATAGACAGACCATGCCCATGGTAGGTACTCCTAATCTCATGCTGTTCAGGGATCAACTGTAATGAAATGAATATGATAATACGTGTGTGTACATACACATATAGGGATTCCCAGGAAGCACAGTGGTAAAGAACCCACCTGTCAATGCAGGAGACATGCAAGAGACCTGGATTCAATCCCTGGGTTGGGAAGATCCCCTGGAGGAGGGCGTGGCAACCCACTCCAGTATTCTTGCCTGGAGAATCCCCTGGACAGAGGAGCCTGGCGGGCTACAATATGTAGGGTCACTAGAGTTGGACACGACTGAAGCGACTGAGCGCATGTACATATAATATGTGTCACACATACATACATATACACACAAACACAAACACTCATCTTAGAAAAAGTTTGAAGAGGAGAGAGAAACGGAGGCAAGGGAGTAGCTTGGGAACTTGGGGACATTTAGACCTCTCTGAATGCATCTTGTTTGTGGTTTGATCTTAGAACCAGTAAATGTTTTATATAATTTTTAATTAAATAAAAAGAATCCACTAAAAATGGACATCAAACTGAAAGAAAAAGTATTTGTGTATTTAGTGGGTGGCACAGCCACTTCAGTTCAGTTCAGTTCAGTCACTCAGTCGTGTCCGACTCTTTGCGACCCCATGAATCGCAGCACGCCAGGCCTCCCTGTCCATCACCAACTCCCGCAGTTCACTCAAACTCATGTCCATCGATCAGTGATGCCATCCAGATCTCATCCTCTGTCATCCCCTTCTCCTCCTGCCCCCAATCCCTCCCAGCATCAGAGTCTTTTCCAATGAGTCAACTCTTCGCATGAGGTGGCCGAAGTACTGGAGTTTCAGCTTTAGCATCCTTCCTTCCAAAGAACACCAGGGCTGATCTCCTTTAGAGTGGACTGGTTGGATCTCCTTGCAGTCCAAGGGACTCTCAAGAGTCTTCTCCAACACCACAGTTCAAAAGCATCAATTATTATGCACTCAGCTTTCTTCACAGTCCAACTCTCACATCCCTACACGACCACAGGAAAAACCATAGCCTTGACTGGACGGACCTTAGTCGGCAAAGTAATATCTCTGCTTTTGAATATGCTATCTAGGTTGGTCATAACTTTCCTTCCAAGGAGTAAGTGTCTTTTAATTTCATGGCTGCAATCACCATCTGCAGTGATTTTTGAGCCCCCCAAAATAAAGTCTGACATTGTTTCCACTGTTTCCCCATCTATTTCCCATGAAGTGATGGGACCAGATGCCTGATCTTCATTTTCTGAATGTTGAGCTTTAAGCCAACTTTTCCACTCTCCTCTTTCACTTTCATCAAGAGGCTTTTGAGTTCCTCTTCACTTTCTGCCATAAGGGTGGTGTCATCTGCATATCTGAGGTGATTGATATTTCTCCTGGCAATCTTGATTCCAGCTTGTGTTTCTTCTAGTCCAGCGTTTCTCATGACGTACTCTGCATAGAAGTTAAATAAGCAGGGTGACAATATACAGCCGTGACATACTCTTTTTCCTATTTGGAACCAGTCTGTTGTTCCATGTCCAGTTCTAACTGTTGCTTCCTGACTGGCATATAGGTTTCTCAAGAGGCAGGTCAGGTGGTCTGGTATTCCCATCTCTTTCAGAGTTTTCCACAGTTTATTGTGATCCACACAGTCAAAGTCTTTGGCATAGTCAATAAAGCAGAAATAGGTGTTTTTCTGGAACTCTCTTGCTTTTTTGATGATCCAGCGGATGTTGGCAATTTGATCTCTGGTTCCTCTGCCTTTTCTAAAACCAGCTTGAACTTCTGGAAGTTCACGGTTCACGTATTGCTGAAGGCTGGCTTGGAGAATTTTGAGCACTAGCGTGTGAGATGAGTGTAATGGTGCAGTAGTTTGAGCATTCTTTGGCATTGCCTTTCTTTGGGATTGGAATGAACACTGAACTTTTCCAGTCCTGTGGCCACTGCTGAGTATTCCAAATTTGCTGGCATATTGAGTGCAGCATTTCCACAGCATCATCTTTCAGGATGTGAAATAGTTCAACTGGAATTCCATCACCTCCACTAGCTTTGTTCTCAGTGATGCTTTCTAGGGCCCACTTGACTTCACATTCCAGGATGTCTGGCTCTAGGTGAGTGATCACACCTTCGTGATTATCTTGGTCGTGAAGATTTTTTTGTACAGTTCTTCTGTGTATTCTTGCCACCTCTTCTTAATATCTTCTGCTTCTGTTAGGTCCATACCATTTCTGTCCTTTATCGAGTCCGTCTTTGCATGAAATGTTCCCTAGAGGCTTATTTCAAATTACTTTAAGTCACAGTATTTTCACTACACACTTCCAGTGGGACCTATCACAAGGACCTAAAAGAACCACAAAGATGTCAAGAAACCTGAGTCTGCATTCAGTGACCTTCTTATCAGTGGTAATATTGATATTATTATTTTGAAACCAGAAAATAAGATGAAACAAGTATATTTGCTCAAATCTTATTAGGAAGGAGCCGAGATTTTCCATGTAAAAAGATTAAACGTACACATATAAATGAATAAAATTAGGAAGTTTAAATAAAATCTTGTAATTCTTCAAGTTGAAAATATTCGTATTAACTCACAATTTACTCTCCTTTTTAAAAAACTTTGATATTTCCTAGTGACGTCCACTGAAAAGATTTAGAAACAATGGTAACTCAATAACAACATCACCCCTTGTCCTTAGATTGTGGTCTCTAGATTCCATTTCCCGCTAAAAGGAACAAGGCCTTCTTGAGCTGGAACATCTTGTCATGCCTGAAAGCAAGGAAGCTGTCAAAGATTACTGTCTCATCAAAATGACATGATAGCTAACCTGAAGGGCCCCCCCCCCCCAACTTACTAAAGATAAAACGGTTAGAAATTCAAGGAAAAAAAAACCTACACTGGGATGGATTGAAATACATCAATATGAAAAAGTCCCTGTGTTCATAATGATACTCCATACCCCGTTATATCCACTCCATACCCCCTTCACAGGCTCCATACCCCCTACACACACACACATACCCCACTGCCACAATAGGGAAAACTCCTTGAGTTACTTTGGAGGTTACCAGAACACTGAGTCATCATTCTGAAAACTGATAATGAAAGAAAAGGAATCAAGTAATTGTCCTCAAGCCTCATAGTTTCTACCTCACAGCAACCAAATATTTGCTGTAGGGAAGTTCTTTATGTAAGAAACACAACTGGTAATGCAATAGGAATGCTAAAATTCGGATCTCACCGGTGTGGAAATCCTGACAAAATAACAGTTCAAGGTGACAGTCACGAATGGCAGCTAAAGCTGTTAGGTTAAAGGTTGATGGGGAATTCAGGGATCCTGTTGACACCATCTGAACCAAGATCAAGGCTAAATGAGCCGGGTGTTACATACCTCCCGATGTGAAACACAGTTGGAAGTGCACAAGGTCACCTACGAAGTTTTGTCCTCCATCTCACCCAAAGAACCTGAGTGTAATCAAACTCCAGATCTAATCCCCAGTTCTCAGGAAATACGGGACAAAAAGGAACACATTAAATGACACATTGAGCCATTGAATGAGAAACATGAAGTATGTGACATTTTACAGGTCAAATCATGTAGTTCAATTTAAAGATAAGTTATTCTTTTTAAAGAAAGAAAAGTTAAACAATTGTCAATAAAAAGAGATTTAAGACATATTAACTTGAAAGATATTCAAGTGTTCATTATAGTATTCTCTCCACTTCTCTGTTCAATTTTTTTTAGAAATCAAAGGGAGAAAAAGACTTATTAGCCAAATGAGATGTGTGGCTCTTGTTTGGAGGCAAATCTGAACAAATCTTAATTTTAAAAGATATATCTGAGACAACCAGGGAAAATGGAACATGTGCTTTATTGTAAATTATTGTTGATTTTGTTGAGTGTGAAAACTGTACTGTGATTATGTTTTTAAAAGTCATTATTAACTTATATAATGAAGCAGTAGTAAATGAAAACTTACTGATACAGAGCTAAGACACTAGGGTACAGGAGCAAGAGTGTGTTAGGTGTTGTTAGAGCTAGGGTTTGGGCTCAAATTCTCGTCTCTCCATCTTTTAACCAGGAGGACTTACTTGAGTTTCTCTTAACTTTGTGGTTTTTGTTTAGTCACTGTTTCCACCAAATACCACCTTCCTTGTAGGACTGTGAGAATTAAATGAAATAATGTTCACGATAGTGCCTTACACATAATTGATATTTAACAGCACTTTTTAGAAAAATGCAGTTACCCCTTACAGATGGATTTGCACATAACCAATGTCAATATCTTTATCTAGTGTCTCATGATAGATTTTCAGGGATTCACTAGAAGCTAATGACTAAGTTACTCCTTATATCACATGATGCCTGTAGTTACTCGTCCTGAAAGAATTATATTATAAAGGGGAGAAATCAAGGAGAGATTTGAAGGAATGGGCAGTCCCATACTGGCCATATCAATGAGGTGCTCATAGAGTGGTCAGATAAAATGAGTTAATGCTTATAAAATGCTTGGACAATGCCTGGCTCATAGTATATAATAAAAGCAACAGTCAGCAATAATAATAATGACCTAGCAGAATACAAGCCAACTTCCGACTTCTTCAAATTCCTCCTTTTTCTGTTTCTCTGAACTCCCTCTCAGGTACTGAGGTGACAATCTATAAATTGATATATTTTTCCTAAGCTTAGAAAGGATGACTCAATCTCTTAATTGACAGATTCTGCTCTTGTCTTGGACTTGAGCCATTTTGAGTTTCCATTTTGACTGCATTATCGCTAATGGGTTTTTGGCTGTCATAGTTAACAACTGCCTTGACCATAATGATGAGGGAATCGATGGCCCCATGGGGTCCTCCCCCAGCCTCATCCTGCTCCTCCAACGGAAGCCTGGTGCTCATTGTAGCTGGTGCTAATCGGGGATAGAGACACTAGTCCTTTGCTAATATCCCTGAGAAGTTCTCAGAGAAGAGCTTGGGCTAACTACCACCCTAGGAAGTCTGCCAATTTGTGTCCTTTTTGCTAGAGAGGAGATTTCTATGCATTTCAAACTCTCCCCCTGACCATGGACTGCACAGTCAAGTCTCCATGTAACGTACTCAGTGAGTTGCTCTATGGATGTTCACTTCGGGCTTGGAGATGATCCAAACAATGAACGTGGACTTCGAAATGTGACCTGTATAAGAACTTCGTGGCATTGGTAAAACATCCAAAGACAGTTTGCAGTGAACCTATGATCCTGGAACACATCAACCTTGGAGTAAAACATTCCATTGTGTTTATGTCAACCTGAAATTGCAGGAACCTCAGCCCCGTAGAGCTTCCCTGGTGGTTCAGTGGTAAGGAATCTGCCTGCCAACGCAGGAGGCACAAGACACATGGCTTCGATCCCTGGATCGGGAAGATCCCCTAACGAGAGAAATGGGAACCCACTCCAGTATTCTTCCAGTAATCATATGAACAGAAGAGCCATGGACTGAACCGGCTACAGTCCATGGGGTCATGAATGTGGGACACAACTTAGTGACTCAACAACAACAAACAGCCCCCTTAGAACCCACTGCATTCCCAGGCTACATCCTACTCATTCTCACAGTTCTAGCCCTCCTGGCAGAGTGGTGACCATTGCTAGCCTCTTCTCTCTCTGGGTGCTCACCACAGTTCTGCCCTGAGGCCTCTGTTACTCACTGTGGAGTGGAGGTGGAGATATCACTACAAGGCCTCCTGAAGGCCACTCTCCTGCTTCCCCTGTGCTGTGCTTAGTCGCTCAGTGATGTCTGACTCTTTACAACCTCAAGGACTGTAGCTCATTAGGCTCCTCTGTCCATGGGATTCTCCAGGCAAGAATACTGGAGTGGGTTGCCATGCCCTCCTCCAGGCGATCTTCCCAACCCAGGGATCGAACCCAGATCTCCCACATGGCAAGTGGATTCTTTACCATCTGAGTCTCTGGGGAAGCCCAAGAATACTGGAGTGGGTAGCCTATCCCTTCTCCAGGGGAGCTTCCTGACCCAGGAATTGAACCAGGGTCTCCTGCATTGCAGGTGAATTCCTTACAAGCTGAGCTACAGGAGAAGCCTACCTCTGATGCTGGCTGATCCTCTGATATCATTTTGCTGCATTTATTTTAAAAAATATTTATCTTTTTGATTGGTTGCACTGGGTCTTAGTTGTAGCACATGGGATCTTTGATCTTTGCTGTGGCATGTGGGATCTAGTTCCCTGACCCAGAAAACCTGGGCCCCCTGCATTGGGAGCATGGAGTCTTACCCACTGGACCATCAGAAAAGTCCCCTCATTTTGCTTTCAATTAACAAGGACACAGGTCAGGTGAGGGGTTGTGTTGCCAGCTGGTTACTCCATGGAGGAAAGCATGTGGGTAAGATGACTGGGTACTTGCCCAGCAGCTCAGCAGTAAAGAATCTGCCTGCAATGCAGGAGCCACAGGAGACATGAGTTCAATCCCTGGGTTGGGAAGATCCCCTGGAGAAGGAAATGGCAACCCACTCCAGTATGCTTGCCTGGAATATCCCATGGACAGAGGAGCCTAGCAGGCTCAGAGTGTCAGACACAACTGAAGTGACTTAGCATGCACGCGTGCAAGATAGATGATGAGGTTCAGAGGCACCGGGCCACACTGCCAGTGTTGACTGATGAGGCTAGATCAGGGCTTGAGTTTCAGGGAGACAGGTCAATGGGAACTGAAACAGGACTTTGAAACAGAATGAGGACTTCTTAATATGACCCAAACAGCAGCTAGCAATCCTCTACTGAGAAGTCTAGCAGAAGCCCTCTGCTGGGGCTAAAGTTACCTGACCTAGTGGGGTTTTCTGTCCAGGACCCATTTTCTAGAAATGGACAAATCTCTTACCATGTAGCAAGTCGCATCTGTCAGCACCTCACATAGCTTCTGTTTCACAGCTGCAGTCACACAGTGTTATTCACTCACTTGTGTCCAACTCTTAACAAACCCCATGGACTGTAGCTGGACAGGCTCCTATCCATGGAATTTTTCAGGCAAGAGTACTGCAGAGGGTTACCATGTCCTTCTCTGGGGGATCTTCCTGACCCAGGGATCAAACCGAGGTCTCCCACATTGCAGGCAGATTCTTCACAACCCAAATGCAAATCCCACTTCTACCACTTAACATACATGTCTTTAGACTTGTTATTTAACCTCAGTAAGCCTCATTTTCTTCATATTTGTTTTAGGATATTCCTTTCCTCAAGTGTTTTTTTGTTTTTTTTTTTTTTTGGAACATTAAAGGCTTGTAAAAACCCTTGGTGCAGAACCTGGCACATGGTAAATGTTCAATAAATGTTTTGTATCATCATCACCACCACCACCACCACTGTGATCACAACCATCAGCATTTTTATGAGTCCTAGAATTCTGTACAGTTTTGTATCTGACATTAATAAAACCACACATGACCCCTTAGCTGCATGGACTTACTTACTGTCCAACAGCCAATGTTAAATATGAAGGTATTCAAATATTTATTCACATTTTCTGAAGGTCATTAAAGCCTGTATCCCACCACAGTGCTTTCCAAACCCTGCTTCCTATCCCACCCCATTCCCTCACTGCCGCCAGCTTCTCCACAGCCTCTTCCTAGCAACCAGCTCCCTAACCCTTTCCCCTATGAGACCGGTTAGTGTTCCTGTCTCCTCCCCTCCCAACCGTCTCTCAGTCCCTGCAGCCTCTCAATACAATGCATTTGAACTCTGTTCTCTCTCATAAGGGATGTAGACGAGAGATGCTTCAGTTCAGTTCAGTGCAGTCGCTCAGTCGTGTCCGACTCTTTGCGACCCCATGAATCACAGCATGCCAGGCCTCCCTGTCCATCACCAACTCTCGGAGTTCACTCAGACTCACGTCCATCGAGTCAGTGATGCCATCCAGCCATCTCATCCTCTGTCATCCCCTTCTCCTCCTGCCCCCAGCCCCTCCTTGCAAGAGAGAATTCTCCTTGGGCAGCAGCTTGGGGGATTCCCCAAAGAATAAAAATAGTAAAAAATAACGTCACTGAACGTGTACATAGTACTTTAACATATATTATCTCTTTTTTCTTAATATATATTTTTTAATTGAAATATAGTTGACTTACAATGCTTTAGGTGCACAGCAAGGTAATTCAGTTATACATATACACATATATTATTTTTGAGATTATTTTCCATTATAGGTTATTACAACATATTGACTATAGTTCCCTGTACTATATAGTAAACCTTCGTTGCTTGTTGCATATCTATTTTTTTAAGTTAGAAATCTAGCATTCTATTCATACTAAGTCAAACAAGTGGAATCAAAATGTCATAAATTTTTTAGTTAGGCAAAAGTTCATAAGCTTTCCAATATATATATATTATACATACTATGTAAATATATGTATATAAAAGCTTTTCTACTATGCTTGATAAAGGCTTGAGAAATAACATAAAAAAGAGATGGAGAAATTAAACTAAATGAAAGCATAAAATAAATGAAATGAGGGCACTGAATATGAAATAGAAAAGATGAAGCATACTAGATAAAAATAAAAGGTCATCATATAGTTCAGCTGTTTTTAAACATGACTGCCCATTAGAAACATCTGGAACTCTGGAGGAAAAGAAAGCAATACCTGGGCATTTGTATTTTTCAAAAAATTTCAAGATAATTCTGATATGCATCTGGATTTTAAAAAGTGATTACACATTTTTCTATTAAATTGTAGTTTGGGTGATATCAGTTCAGTTCAGTCACTCAGTCGTGTCTGACTCTTTATGACCCTGTGGATTGCAACACGCCAGGCTTCCCAGAGCTTACTCAAATTCATGTCCATTGAGTTGGTGATGCCATCCAACCATCTCATCCTCTGCCATCCCCTTCTCCTGCCTTCAATCTTGCCCAGCATCAGGATCTTTTCCAGTGAGTCAGTTCTTCCCATCAGGTGGCCAAAGTATTGGAGCTTCACCTACAGACAGCGTCAGTCCTTCCAATGAATATTCAGGACTGATTTCCTTTAGGATGGACTGGTTTGATCTCCTTGCAATCCAAGGGACTCTCAGGAGTCTTCTCCAATGCCACAGTTCAAAAGCATCAATTCTTCAGAACTCAGCTTTCTTTATAGTCCAACTCTCACATCCATATATGAAAGTGAAAAGTGAAAGTGAAGTCACCCAGTCGTGTCCAACTCTTTATGACCCCATGGACTGTAGCCTACCAGGCTCCTCAGGCTATGGAAATTTCCAGGCAAGAGTACTGGAGTGGGTTGCCATTTCCTTCTCCAGGGGATCTTCCCAACCCAGGGATTGAACCCAGGTCTCCCGCACTGGAGACAGACGCTTTACCATATGAGCCACCAGGGAAGCCCGATGGCTACTGGAAAAACCATAGCTTTGACTAGACAGACATTTGTTGGCAAAGTAATGTCTCTGCTTTTTAATATGCTGTCTAGGTTGCTCATAGCTTTTCTTCCAAGGAGCAAGCATCTTTTAATTTCATGGCTGTGGTCACCATCTGCACTGATTTTGGAGCCCCCCACCCCCAAATAAAGTCTGTCACTGTTTCCATTGTTTACCTATCTATTTGCCCTGAAGTGATGGGACCAGATGCCATGATGTTAGTTTTCTGAATATTAAGTTTTAAGCCAACTTCACTCTCTTCTTTCACTTTCATCAAGAGGCTCTTTAGTTCTTCACTTTCTGCTATGAGGGTGGTGTCATCTGCATATCTGAGGTTATTGATATTTCTCCAACAGTCTTGATTCCAGCTTGTGCTTCATCCAGCCCGGCATTTCTAATGAGGTACTCTGCATATAAGTTAAATAAGCAGGCTGACAATATACAGCCTTGATGTACTCCTTTCCTGATTTGGAACCAGTCTGTTGTTCCATGTCCAGTTCTAACTGTTGCTTCTTGACCTGCATACAGATTGCTCAGGAGGCATGTAAGGTGGTCTGGTATTCCCATCTCTTTAAGAATTTTCCAGAGTTTGTTGTGATCCACACAGTCATAGTCTTTGGCGTAGTCACTAAAACAGAAGTAGATGTTTATCTGGAAAGCTCATGCTTTTTCTATGATCCAATGGATGTTGGAAGTTTGATCTCTGATTCCTCTGCCTTTTCTAAATCCAGCTTGAACATCTGGAAGTTCACGGTTCGTATACTGTTGAAGCCTGGCTTGGAGGATTGAGCATTACTTTGCTGGTGTGTGAGATGAGTGCAATTGTGCGGTAGTTTGAGCATTCTTTGGCATTGCCTTTGTTTGGGATTGGAATGAAAACTGACCTTTTCCAGTCCTGCAGCCACTGCTGAGTTTTCCAAATTTGCTGGCATATTGAGTGCAGCACTTTCACAGCATCATCTTTTAGGATTTGAAATAGCTCAACTGGAATTCCACCACCTCCACTAGCTTTGTTCTTAGTAATGCTTCCAATTCAAAATTCTATTATTTTTCTGTTGACCAATCATGATACAATGATATTGAGTAATAGTTACATAATCACAATAGGGAAGATGTTTATCAATTTTCACACTCAATTGCCAGACAAAAAATGAATGATAATTACAATTGCAAGCCATGATAGGAACATGGTTAACCTAACAATATAAACTAATTACATGCAGTTTGGGAGGTCAAGCAGAGTGATGTGGTAAGTGGAAGTGCATCTGTGCACATGTTTTCATCTGCCCAGCTAGTTTATATCTTTTGGTTAGTGCATTCGGTCCATTTACAGTTAAGGTAATTATTGGTATGTGTGATCCTGTTATCATTTTTTTATTGTTTTGGGGTTTATTTTCTGTAGGTCTTTTCCTTCTCTTGTGTTTCCTGCCAAGAGAAGTTCCTTTAGCAGTTGTTGTAAAAATGGCTTGGTCCGCTGAGTTCTCTTAACTTTTGCTTGTCTGGAAAGCTTTTGATTTCTCCATCAAGTCTGAAGGAGAGTTTTGCTTGGCTGTACATTCTTCCTTTTCATCACTTTAAATATATCATGCCATTCTCTTCTGGCTTGTAGAGTTTCTGTTGAGAAGTCAGCTAATAACATGATGGGAGTTCCCTTGTATGTTATTTGTCATTTTTCCTTTGTTGCTTTTAATATTTTATCTTTAATTTTTGTCAGTTAGATTACTATGTGTCTGAGGGTGTTCCTACTTGGGTTTATCCTGCCTGGGACTCTCTGCACTTCCTGTACTTGGTTCACTATTTCCTTTTCCATGTTAGGGAAAAATGAAAGTGTTAGTCGCTCAGTAGTGCCCAACTCTGTGGTTTAGTTGGTAAGTCATGTCCCACTCTTGCGGCCCCATGGACTGTAGCCTGCCAGGCTTATCTGTCCATGGGATTCTCCAGGCAAGAATAATGGAGTGGGTTTCCATTTCCTTCTCCAGGGCATCTTCCTTATCCAGTAATTGAACCCAGGTCTCTTGCACTGCAGGCAGATTCTTTACCAACTGAGCTACAAGGTAAGCCCTCCCTTATAAGGGAAGTTTTCAGCTATTATCTCCTCAAATATTTTCTCAGGTCCTTTCTCTCTCTCTTCTCCTTCTGGGACCCCTATAAAGCAAATGTTGGTGTGTTTAATGCTGTCCCAGAGATCCCATAGGCAGTCTTCTTTTTTTTTTGTTTCATTCTTTTTCTATATTCTGTTCTGTGGCAGTGATTTCCACCATTCTGTTCTCCAGGTCATTTATCCACTCTTCTGCCTCAGTTATTCTGTTGATTCTTTCTAGTGTATTATTCATCGCTGTTTGTTCTTTAGTTCATCTAGGTCTTTGGTAAACCTTTCTTGCATCTTCTCCACTGTTTTCCTGAGATTCTGGATCATTTTCACTATCGTAATTCTGAATTCTTTTTCTGAAAGATTGCCTATCTCTACTTCATTTACTTGTTCTTCTGGGGGGTTTTCTTTTCCCTTCATCTGGGACATAACTTTCTGCTTTTTCAGCCTGAATTACTTTCTGTAATGTGGTGTTGGAGAAGACTCTTGAGAGTCCCTTGGACTGCAAGGAGATCCAACCAGTCCATTCTGAAGGAGATCAGCCCTGGGATTTCTTTGGAAGGAATGATGCTAAAGCTGAAACTCCAGTACTTTGGCCACCTCATGCGAAGAGTTGACTCATTGGAAAAGACTCTGATGCTGGGAGGGATTGGGGGCAGGAGGATAAGGGGACGACGGAGGATGAGATGGCTGGATGGCATCACTGACTTGATGGACGTGAATCTGAGTGAACTCCAGGAGTTGGTGATGTACAGGGAGGCCTGGCGTGCTGCAATTCATGGGGTCGCAAAGAGTCGGACACGACTGAGTGACTGAACTGAACTGAACTGAATGTGGTTTTGGTTCTAGTCACTGTGGGATCATGGTCCTTCTGTCTGCCCTCTGATGGAGGAGGCTAGGAGGTTTGTGTAAGCTTCCTGATGAGAGGGACTGGCTGTACCAGTTCCTAGTTGGGTAAGCTCTGCCGGGGAGGGCCTTGCTCATTAAGATTTAATCCAGTTATCTGGTGGTGGGTGGGGTTGTGCTCCTTCCCTGGTAGTTGTTTGGCCTGAGGCAACCCAGCCCTGGGGTCTACAGGCTCTCTGGTAGGGTTACTGGTGACCTCTGAGAGGACTTGCACCAAAGGGGAACTTGCGGGACTGCTGCTGCCAGCGCCCCTGTCCCTGTGGTGAGCCCCTGCCAACCCATGCCTCCACAGGAAACCCTTCAACACTAGCACGTAGTTTTGGTTTAGCCTCCCGGACTGGTTCAGCAGTGGGGTCACTGCTCCTCTCCTCTGGGTCTTGGTGCATTCAAGATTTTATTTGCATCCTCCAAGACTGAAGTCTCTGTTTTCCCCAGTCCTGTGGAAGTCCTGTAATCAACCTTCACGACAATGGGAGAACTTCTTTGGTATTATTGTTCTCCAGTTTGTGGGTCACCCACTGGGTCAATCACGATAAAATCCAACCCCATACCCACTGGGTGGTTAGGGATTTGATTTTATCGTGATTGTGCTCTTCCCACCATCTCACTGTGGCTTCTTGTTTGTCTTTGGATGTGGGGTATCATTTTCTTGGTGAATTCCAGCATTCTTCTCTCGATGGTTGTGCAACAACTTGTTGCAATCTCTTTTTGACTTCTAATTTAATTCTCAGTAAATTAGTGATTCTGACTAAAGCAACATTCTCTTTAATGGACAGGTAGAGAAGACAGGAAAAGTCAGAAATACCAACAGGTATTTGGCTCCACGAATGTATGAGTCTTTCCTGAGGCCATCACTGATCAGTCTAAGGTGGGTATTTGACCCCAGATCTCCACCAAGGGCTTTCAAGTGACCCTGGAACTTAGGACAAGAGAGATTTTGAAATCTGAAACTGTAGATGGTAAAACTGGGAAACTTTTATTGAAATCATGCTTTTTCATCAGTTTTATTGAAGTTATGTTTGTTTTGCCATGAAGATAAGCTAATATACAGCAAGACAAAGCATGAAGCACAAGAAAGGAAGTAGGCAGAAGTAAGCAGGTGAAAGAGGGCCCCTATCTTCTGGTCCTTCCAATCTATTGAGGGTCCTAAGACCCTCAGTGACCTTCCTGTCCCTTCTTTCCATAATTTCCTCCTGGTATAAGCATGTTTGAGCTTTGCTTCTGTCCCTTATAACAGAAAAGTCATCACCCACACCGCTTGACTGAGACATGGCCTGAAACACACAAGGGTTGCAGTGTGCAGGCCTCAGCTATCGGCAGGGGATCAGTCAAGCCAAAGTGAAGGATGATAGTGTTGCAAGAGGCAGCAATGAGGCAAGAAAAGGCCTCAAGTTTTCTTTAATGTGATAATGGTGACCAGCAACTTTACCTGTGGTGCTGGAAAAAGGCCAAGTTCATCTGAAGCCTCAGCAGAGGCCAATATTGAGCTGTGCACAGGGCAGGGGCAGGCCTGGAAGGTCAGTGAGAACCACAGTGCACACTTAGAGCCGGGGTGCAGGCTGTCTCCCCTCCACCCCCAACCTCAAGCCCTGCTCCAGTCTCCACAAATCCTTGTTCTTGCCTGCCTGCCTCCGCTGCAGCAACTGGCTCCAGCAAGCATTTCCCCTGCATGGGGTTTTTTCCCCTGCCTCTTAGATCAAAACATGACTCCAGCTTTCCTTCTCTGCCCCTCCCAGGCACTGAGTGGACCCTTGGCATTTTCAAGGGTGTGTCAGGCAGAGAGCCTCTTTTGAGTCCAAGCAGAGTCACTGCACACGTACAAAGTATGCTTTCCTGTGGCCTCCTGACCTGGCCCTCCCTCAAACCCTGGGAGTCTCCTAAGGGGACCTGCATACCCACTCTTCCAGCCATCATTGTCCTGTTTGAATGTGAGATTTGAGAGCTAAGATAGGAAGCTCAATTTTCAAGTCAGTTCTAAATGTTGCTGTCTTTGGTTCAATCTGGGGCATGTCGTGAGTAATAGTCATTTATTCCTGTACGTGTTACTATTAATTATAAAGTTTCCAGTATAGGAAAAATGAATTTGACAATATGACTGTGTTTAATGATCTAGTTAAGCAGTACCAGCTTGATTCTACAATTGAGGTCACCCATCAGGAGTAATAAAAAGGAATAAGTAATGCTAACCAGGCTTATTTTAGACTGTGTGGTTCAGACTTAATCTTTTAGAGCAGTTTTAGGTTCACAGAAAAATTGAGAGGAAAGTACAGAGTTCCCATATAACCCACCCACATGGTATACCCCCTACAGTCAACAACCCCCACCAGAGTGGTACATTGGTTATAATTGATGAACCCTGCATTAACATATCCTAATCACCTAAAGTCCACAGATTACATTAGGGTTCACTCTTGGTATTGTGCATTCTGTGAGTTTGGACAAATGTATGATGACACGTATGCACCATAACAGTTTCATATAGAACAATCTTGCTGCCCTCAAATCCCCCTGTTCTCCATCTACTTACTCTTTTCTCTTTGAACCCCTGGCAACCACTGGATTTTCTACAGTCTCTGTAGTTTTGCCTTTTACAGCATGTCATGTATTTGAGATAATACAGAATGTAGCCTTTACAGACTGGCTTCTCCCACCTAGCAATGTACGTGTAAGGTTCTTCCATGTCTTTCCATGGCTTGATAGCCCAGTTCTCTCTAGTGCTGAATAATATTCTGTTGTCTGAATCTCCCAGTTAATTTATGCATTCACCTGCAGATGGGTATCTTGGTTGATTTCAAGTTTTGGCTGAAATTATGAATAAAGCTGCTATAAACATTCATGTACAGGTTTTTGTGTGGACATGTTTTCAACTCCTTTGGATAAATACCAAGGAGAACAGTTGCTGGATCATTTGGTAAGAGTATATTTAGTTCAGTAAGTGTCTAATAGACATTTCTGGTTTTATCCTCGGGGTAAAGCCCTAGTGTCACTTGGGTGAACCTCATGTTTAATGGTTTAGCAAACTGAGACTCCAAGAGGTGAAATGACTTCCCCAGATCACCAGATTTGGAACCACAAATCTGTCGGGAGGAGAACTCCTTCTCCACTGCTGAATCTCAGCCCCGGCAGCTGTTGGCCCCTGGCAGGCAGACCTCCCTGCTGGCTCCCTCTCCAATATGGTTCTTGGGCTGGGACTGGCCAGGATGCCCAGAAGGGGATGGTTCAGTGAACCCCGCTGCCCACCTTTGAGTGCTTGTCCATTGCTCACTGCTCTCTCCCCAACCCCATACACCACACTCCTGACTTTTGGGGAACAAGATATGATTTTGTTTCTCAAAGGTTTGGGAAGCTGCCAGCTCTGCAAGTATGGTTTGTCATTGGTTCAGACCAGTTTATCATGTAAATGGTAAATCCCCTTATCTTGTATCTGAGTCCCTGTAGGCTGTGTCATTCTGTGGATGCCCAGGGGCGTTCTCCTGTGAGAACCTGTGTAATGCCAGGGAAGGAGGCCAAGTAGTAAGAAGATGGTTTGTGGCCATCACGAACACACTGAATGGCAGTAGAAGGGAAGTTTGGACCTGCTTCATCCTTGAAGGACAAGCAACCCACAAAAATAGGCAGTCAGCTGTCTTGTGGGTTTCGCTCCTTTTTGGAAAAAACAAAAAACTCTTGAGCTCTATTTTTCAGCAATTATTTGTTCAAAATCACTTCTTCAGGACTGCCTCTTTGTACTCCCCTAAATGCAGTACTTTGTGTTTCCTGTACAGTGTGTCCTCTTCAGGCGACACAGGGAAGCCATACAAATAAGGACTAGGCACATTTTGTTGTTCTCTTAGCAGGTATTTCATGCCTGAGAGGACAAATCACTCAGAACCTGGGAATTTTCTATTCGGTAAGATCGATGGGAAATTGCTGGTGGCGTGATTAGGATTGTCTTTTCATAATTATGACTGAGATCAATTTATCCAGCCTGGGTAGCTATAGAAAAATAGGAGGGGCAAGCTGCCAAAGGACATAGCCCTTCATTTCTTCCTCACACCTTAACTTCTTATTTCATGCAATAAGGAGGCAGATACAAAAGAAGGCAACAAAGAGGCTTTTAAACATTAGCTAAGCATTAGGTGTACCCGACTCCAAGGGGCCAGAAGCTCTGGCACCCTCTCATGCCCTCAGACCTTGCCCTATTCCATTGGGTTCTTCCTGAGCTGTCCTTTATAATGAAACTGTGTATGTTTCATATATAATTAAGCATCAGGATATGTTGATCACTCAGATGAGGGTGGTGAATGTTTGCGATGTTCCCTTTGAGCGACCATTCCAGTGATTCAGAACTCTTAGAAAGCTGATGGGTAAAGCAGAAGGCAAGGACAGGGGCAGTGAGTGACCAGCCTTGACAGTGCTCTTCGGTCATCATGACAAAGCATCCTGCAATGAGCAGATGTGGCACTGTGACTGTGACTCGGGAGCAGTGAGCGTCAAGGTTTTGACAATATAGGTTCCTCAGGGCTGGTGACAGACGTGGGACTTCTGTGTGCCTACGCTCAGGGGAGCAGGAATGCTAACAATCAACTCCTTCATCCAGGGATTCAGGCATCTATGGACTCAGGGAGCAAAGAAAGGACTGAGTGAGAAAAGCTGGGAGACTGGGTCTAAGAGGGCTTCCTGGTGGAAGTGACCTTTCTGTAGGGTTTTAGTGCAGAGAGTTGGGACAGAGAAGAGGAGAAGGTGTCTCAGCTTGTGCTCAGGCTGGACATGCATCCAGGGATGCTTTGTGATGGGAGGAGTTTATGAAGCTATTTGGGCTGGAAGGAGAGATCCAGGCTGATGATGATCTTGTGGTGTCTGGAATGGAGTTAGATGGTGATGAGGGAAAGTGAAAGCACCGTCATTCATACCAGCTGAGCAAAATCTCCATTTCAGGCCTGGAACCTCTACCGCTTGAACATGCTTTGCAGATGGTAAAGTGAAATTGGACTCATGCTCTTGCCTTTAACCAAAGCTTTCTTTTTTTTTTTCCCCAGACAGGACAGGGGGATTTTCTGCCCTTCTTTACTTTCTTTCTCCCACTAAGAAAAATGTGATATATTCAACTGTGGCCAGAAATGGGTCTCTCTGAAGTGAGAATCCTTGCCCCTTATATCTAGGAAGTCTTAAAATGTTTTTAAAACCTTCAAAAACATAAGAATGATTCTAT
Organism: Budorcas taxicolor; assembly: GCF_023091745.1. NCBI lineage: Eukaryota > Metazoa > Chordata > Mammalia > Artiodactyla > Bovidae > Budorcas > Budorcas taxicolor. The sequence goes on from NC_068918.1 coordinate 31,946,775, forward strand.
AAGAGAGTCTTTCAGGATGCTCATCTTAGTGGATATTTATTTCAACAAATATTTATATCAGCTTATTGTGCACGAGGTGCACTGCTGGATGCTGGGAATAAGGGCACCCAGGGACTGGAGTGGGAATCAGGATGTGCACAGGACCACTCATGCTGGAGACTGTGGACGCCAGAGTGTCCTGAACATAGGGGAGCCACCTCAGCGCCGTCTCCTCTCTGGTCCTTCCTTGCTTCTATTAACTGACTCCAGGCTCTCCCTGCAGGAAAGAAAAATCCGCTCGATTCCTCACTCGAGACAGCACTGACTCTTTACCCCTCAGCATCTGAAAAATGGAGATAATAATGCCCATCTCCCAGAGTTGTGAGAGTTGAAAAATTGAATACACACAGAGTAGTCAGAACAGTGTCTGGCACATAATAAGCACCCAGTAACCATGACTATTGTTATTAATTCAGTCTTAGGAGGGAATGGGAGGCTAATGCATCTACTCAGACCATGAATCCTGAATCAGAACCTAATCAGTACCTATTGCCATTGAGATAGCACATATTATTAAAGGCTTTAAAAAGCAGATTATTAAATAGTAATTTTGTTGTGGTTCCTAATTTGGGGAAAATGTGTATTTTTACAGAAAGATATGTAGATGTTATGGGCTGGATTGCATACCCTTAAAATTCACATGTTGAAGCCCTAACCCCCGTGCTTCAGAACCATATTTGGACCGTATTTGGAGACAAGGTCTTTAAGATATGTCCTAATCCAATATGACTGGCATCTTTAGAAGACGAGGAAATTCAGACTCACACGTGCACCCACACAGAGGAAAGATCATGTGAGGACACAGAGTGAAGACTGTCACCTTCAAGAAAAGGAGAGGCTCGGGAGGAAAAACAAACCTGCCTGCATCTTGACCTTGGACTCTGAGCCTCCAAGACGGAGAAAATAAATGCCTGCAAGGAGATCAAACCAGTCACTCCTAAAGGAGATCAGCCCTGAATACTCACTGGAAGGACTGATGCTGAAGCTGAAGCTTCAATACTTGGACCAACCTGATGAAAAGAGCCGACTCACTGGAAAAGACCCTGATGCTGGAAAAGATTGAGGGCAGAAGAAGGGGATGGCAGAGGAGAGATGGTTGGATGCCATCATCTACTCTATGGACATGAGTTTTGGCTCTCTCTAGGAGAGAGCGAGGAGAAGGCAATGGCACCCCACTCCAGTACTCTTGCCTGGAAAATCCCATGGATGGAGGAGCCTGGTGGGCTGCAGTCCATGGGGTCGCGAGGAGTCAGACACGACTGAGCGACTTCACTTTCACTTTTCACTTTCCTGCATTGGAGAAGGAAATGGCAACCCATTCCAGTGTTCTTGCCTAGAGAATCCCAGGGATGGCGGAGCCTGGTGGGCTGCCGTGTATGGGGTCGCACAGAGTCGGACACGACTGAAGCGACTTAGCAGCAGTAGCAGCAGGTGAGAGCAAAGGACAGGGAAGCCTGGTGTGCTGCCATCCATGGGGTCGCAAACAGTTGGACACCACTGAGCGACTGAACAACAACAATTTAAGCTCCTGTCTGTGGTACTTTGTTATGGCACAGTCCTAGCAAACTAAAACAGTGGAGAAAAGTTTGGAAGAATCTGCTTCTAGTGGTTATTCTCAGAGTTGAGGAATTTCAGCAGATTTCAGTTTAATTTATTTTAGAACAACCTTATATTTCTCATACAAATTTTTACAAAGAATTATAAGACAAAGCAATGCCCTCAAACTGAATTCCCCTGCGTGGTTGGATTTCAAATCCCTGTTTGTTGCTACTGTGTCCAATGGCTCTGTGTGGCATGTGTGCTGTGGACCAGCTGCACCATTGACTGACCTGCAGCCAGCCTGCCATGGTCTGATGCAAACACTATCACCGAAATAAAAAGGATCCGGATCAGAGGCTTTTACTGGAAATTGAGCAGGATTTCTGAAGATGATTCCATTCAAAAGAAAAGAGGGTCTGTTTTTACTTAATGAGTATTTGAGTCTTAGTCACATGTAAAATGTTAACTTTCCTTATGAGAATTATTCAGAGCGCTACCAGAAATCCTCCAGGTCCCTGCATAGCCTAGCACCTGTCCCAAGAGTTGATCATGCTCCTTTGCCCATACTGATAACGGGTTTTCTATATCTGATCCGTGGCTGTCACTCCAAATGAAAGAATGTTCAGTTCAGTTCAGTTCAGTCGCTCAGTCGTGTCCGACTCTTCGCGACCCCATGGACTGCGGCCCACCAGACTCCTCCGTCCGTGGGATTTTCCAGGCAAGAGTCCTGGAGTGGGGTGCCATTGCCTTCTCCAAGAGAGATAACAGGAGAGGCTCAGGCCCTGTGCCCCTCATCCTACTCGGTTCTGGCCCAGGGCCCCACATGGTGCTGCAGAGGGAGAGTGGGAAGAAGCAACTACTGAGCATTACCTTGTGGCAGACACCCAGCAGGAGTTTCCTGCATCATGTCCTGTGGCCCCTGTGCTGGTGCTACTGCCCTGAACTCTCAGCCTGAACTTGTGACTTCGGCTGAGTCCTCAAGCCCTTGCAGCTTCTGTAAAATATGGAAGCTTTATTTTCCTCATCTGTAAAATACAGCTAAGAATGTATGTACCTCATGAGTCTTTCATGAAGATAAACATTCAGTTAATTAGCCATAATTAAAGAGAATAAGGCAGAGTTATACATACCAATGTGAAAACAGCTCTAAACTATCTTGTTTAAAAACAAGAAAGCAAGGAGGAGACAGCAGCAGCAGACTAGTGTAGTATACTGCTTCTTGCATGAAACGGAAGGCCATGTCTGGTTATGTGTGTGTTTGTGTGGCTGAGCTGTTATTGGAGATTTTAACTTGTTTTCTGAACCTTTATATTTTCCTCCTTTGCCTTGGGCTTGCCAGAAGGAAGAGCCGAATTGTACCTGGTAGAGGCTCCCTGCCTGGAGACACCTTCAAGGTCCTGGAGCCTGGGGTGGGGTGGGGGAGTGACGACTCTGCCTGTAGCTGGCGGCTCAGTTGGTAAAGAATCTGCCTGCAATGCAGAAGACCTGGGTTCGATCCCTGGGTTGGGAAGATCCCCTGGAGGAGCGCATCCACTCCAGTATTCTTGCCTGGAGAATCCCCATAGACAGAGGAGCCTGGCGGGCTACAATCTATGAGGTCGCGAAGTGTCGGACAATACTGACTAAGCACAGCATAGCAACCCCATCAGAACCACTGCAGCTATTTCTTAGGCCAGCATCCTAGAAACAGGACTCCACTACATCACAGCCAGGTGCTCACCCTTCACGCCCCACAACTCCTGGCTGGGCCCCCTTGACTTGGCTCCGTCTCTGACTAATTTAATATATACATGTACCCCTCATGCCCCTGCAGTGACCCAGCAATCAATCAAGGAAAGTCAGTGGGACCTGGATACCTGGGGAGGGACACTTGGATACTCCCTCTTCCAGCTGTGGAAACACATGAGGACCTCTCAACTGTGGTTCTCTGGAATGGGGCACCAGGAGCCGAGGTGGGAGTGAACTGATTATTGAAACCCCCACTTCTTAGTCCTCCCCTTTTCGACCTGCCTCCTGGGCGCCACCCTCCCCTGACTGTGTTCCTCCTTCATCCCACAGCTGCTACATCCTAGCAGATGCTTGAGGGCCTGACGGTTCTTGGGTTGAATCTCAGCTCCATCACCGTTGTGACCATGAGCAAGTCATTTAATCTGCTCTCATTAGTTTCCGCATGAAATGGTGAGAATTACAATACCCACGTTATAGGGTGATAGTGAAGATTAAATAAGCTAACATGGGTAAATGCACAGCACAGTGGCAGGTGCATAGCAAGCACTTAGTAAACATTAACTAGAATTACTGAGAAGAATCGTTAAACTAAACTACTGGGAATAGTTTAATTACAAGGGTAATAAGAGACAGTGGACCCTTCATAACATTTTCTCTCTGAAAAGCAAGCCTATCATTGTCCATCAGAGACTGGCCAAAATAAGAGCTGAGGTTATTCCCCCATGGTACTCCCAATTCTCTGCTACAATGAGAAGGAAGACTGCCTGGCACAGAGCAAGTATTTAATAGCATTTTATTGGATAGCATTGGGGAAATATAAAACAAACAAAATGTCCTCTTAACCCGGAAAACCCTGCTGTACAAGAATAGTAGAGACAAAACAAAGAAAACAAAAGTTTTGTTGTTGAATAAGCATTACACCAGAATGTGATGCGCATCGAAGAGGGTCAGAGTATGTCACCCCAAAACACGTCACTCTGACATAAGGATTATCTTGAGCTGGAGGCAATTGAGAAAAAGGAGACACAAAAAAAACGGTGCCCTCTCCTTTCTGCTGGGACTCAGATGCGGCATGTGGGATCCAGTTCCTAGACCAGGGTTTGAACCCAGGTCCACTGCATTGGGCTTCCCATGCGTCGCTAGTGAGAAAGAACCCATGAGCCAGTGCAGGAAATACAGGAGATGTGGGTTCGACCCCTGGGTTGAGAAGATCCCCTAGAGCAGAACATGGTCACCCACTCCAGTATTGTTGTCTGGAGAATCCCATGGCAGAGAAGCCTGGCGGGCTACAGTCCATAGGGTCACAAAGAGTTGGACACGACTGAAACGACTTAGCATGCATGCATGCCCCTGCATTGAGAGCTAAGAATCTTAGCCATTGGATCACTAGAGAAGTCCCTAAACCCAAGCCCTCTTGATGTGTAGATTTATAAATAGAGGGACAGATGGATGAATTGAACCTGGGAGGAAATGAAGAGTTTTTAAAACCGCAAATGAGCTTGAAAATTAATGCAGGATGCTATGGGAAGTCTGGAAGATATTACGCTTGTCAGAAGGGAGATATTGTCTCTTAAGTTCAGCAAGGTAATTCCTTCTCCATGCCCTTTTCACTCCAGTGTCTGGGTTCAGTACACATCATCTTAAAAATTCCAACATTGGTAACAGTTTTTGATTCGTTTCAATGGTGCAAAAGAAAATGATTGCCAATTTTAATTTTTGCACACAAGTCATGCCCTCAGTGATGTGTTTTCTGTGTCTTCCCCAACCATCCTGGTTTTGGAGGAAGAAGTTCAGTGTGGTTCCCAGCACACAGTCTGTTTCCAGGAGACAAGTGCTGAGATTTTACTTTTAATGCCCCTTTCCCTTTAACTTCCTTTACCCATCATTCAAAACCTTGTCAGAGGACTTTCTGGAGGGAAGAAATTTCTTCCCTTTCTTTTTCTCAGAAAGATGGCTCTGCAATTTGGAAATGTTACTTTAAAAATATTTTTATGATTAAAAAAATTTTTTTCCCAAAGAACATAAGATTTGCTCAATAGCATTCTAATATTGTGCAGCGTAGGTGGTAAAATTTTAGGATTGTGTCTGATCCTCCCCCCAGGCTGGTGTTCCCATGCTCACTTACCTGATTTACTATGAGAATTTTAGGGACACGCACGCATGTGTGTGTGTGTATAATACAGGTAACACAACCAAAATGCGTTTACTAGGGCCCCATGGACATGAAATGTTGTCATGGACTTGATACTGAAAATCAGAGTAATCTCTGCCCTGTCTACTGTCAGCCATGCAGAAGACAGACTGAGAGGGAGAAGACGAAGGGCTAGCGGAAAGGAGAATGAAAACGTAAGCCCCTTTGCCAGAGAAAATACAGCCCAATCGCATGGACATGGCTTCAGAAATCAGCACAGGCAGAGTCTATTTATTGACATGGTGGACTGTTATAGGTCGAATTGTGTCCTCCTACTGAAAAAAAAAACAAAACAAAAAACAAAACTGAACTCCTAATTCTCCAATACCTGTGAATCTGACCTTATTTGGAAATACGGTCTTTGCAGATTTAATCATGTTCCAAGGAGGTCATTAGAATAGACTTTAATCTGATATGACCTCATCCTTATAAGAAGAGGGAAATTGGACATGAAATGCAGGGAGAGCACCATGTGAAGACATAGAGACATACAGACCCAGAGGAAAGATGCCACATGAAGATGGAGACAGACTGGAGCTCTGCTGCCACAAGCCAAGGAACCTCTGGGACTACCCGAAACTGAGAGACAAGGAAGGATCTGCCCCCGGAGGCTGCAGAGCAAGCATGGTCCTGCCAGCACTGATTTTGGATGTCTGTTATAGCAGCCTGAGGAAACTCATACACGGATTCTGTAGGGTATAAGCAAGAACCAATTTTACTTTCTTTCCTCTACTGCTAGACCATTCATGCCCATCTCTGGATGAACTCTCTAGATCTCAATGCTTTTCCTGGTCATTTTGAGATATGAGTAGTCCAATTCTGTCTAAAATCAAAACTTCAGTCTTCATTCCCAATTGTAGACTTAACTCAAGGTCAGAAACCTGCAGTGGTGAAAGGCAGTGTAGCTGGCTTCTTCACTGCTTCCCCACTGACAGGCCAGCCACCTCATTTTCTCCTCACTCATTTTATTGCCTCTAGGGTTAGGGTAAGGGGACAAATAAATTGGGAACAGAAAAAGGCTTTATTTGATGCGTACACTTATTATTAGATGGTGAATTCTCTAGATATAAGTCAAATGTTCAAAGTCAGATTATAGTCATTCCAAATAATAAATCCACCCTGTAGACCCTTGTAAGGTAGAGCCTTCTTGCTTTAGGGTTCCCCACTGTGGAGGCTGTTCTCTGAAGATCATTTATATCCGATGCCAGTGATGCACCACCAACCCCTACCAACTATGGTCACCTCTCCCCTTGCAGGAAGCCACAAAAGACAATACCCTAGCCACCTGTCATAGGCAAAGATCTAACATGGGCAGTTCTTTAAATAAATGTGGTGGTGGTGGTTTAGTCACTAAGTTGTGTTTGACTGTAAAGAAATATACCACTGGCCAAAAAAGAAAATAAAAGAAGCAGCTTCTTTATCCATTCATTTGTTGGTGGGCATTTAGGCTGGTCCCATGTCTTACGTATTGTGAATAGTTCTGCTATGAACATAGAGGGTGCATGTATCTTTTTGAATTATAGTTTTTTCTATATGTATGCCCAGGAGTAAGACTGCTAGATTACATGGCAATATAATTGAAGAATGTTATACTGTTTTCTAAAGTGGCTGCACCAACTTACATTCTTACCAACATTGTAGAAGAGTTCCCTAAGAAAAAGAAATATTTATTTCTTGATTAATTCTAGAAAAAACTAGTTTGGGGTGTCTTATAGTTACTAAAAAACAAAGCAAAAACCGTATCTGTATAAATTGGGTCTGTTTTTAATGCCCTATTCTAAAACAATCATTTGCCACAGTTGCTGAAAATTCCTCTTTATAAGGAGGCAACATCTAAGCAATTCTGCCAGTTAGCTCATTCAGTTAAAATATCAATTAAACAAAAAAGAGTCAATGAGTAAAATTTCTAAACATTTCACCAAAGAAGATAGACAGATGGCAAATAAGCATATGAAAAGATGCTCACCATCATATGTCATTAGGGAACTGCAAATTAAAATTATCATGAGATATCATTACCCACCTATCAGAATGGCTAAAATACAAACCACTGACAACACCAAACGCAGACAAAGATGTGGAGCAACAGAACTCTCATTCATTGCTGGTAGAATGCAAAATGGCACAGCCCCTCTGGAAGACAGTTTGGCAGTTTCTTAGAAAGTTCAACATCCTCTTACCATACAATCCTGCAACAGAGCACCTCAGTATTTACCCAAAAGAGTTAAAGGCTATGTCCACACAAAAATCTGCACACAGATGTTTATAACAGCTCTATTGGTAACTATCAAAATTTGGAAGCAGCCAAGATGTCCTTCAATAGGTAAGTGTATAAACAAACTGATACATTCATGTAATGAAATATTACTCAAAAATAAAAAGGGATGAGTGATCAGGGCCCGAAAAGACATGGAGGAAAATTAGATGAATATTGCTAAGTGAAAAATGACTATGCAAAGTCTACAGACTATATGATTGACATTCTTTTCTTAATATTTGTTTTATTTTTTACTTATGCTGGGTCTTTGTTGCTGTACGCAGGCTTTCTCTAGTTGCAGAGAGTGGGAGTACTCTCCAGATGCCTTGTACAGGCTTCTCATTGCCGTGGCTTCTCTTGCTGTGGAGCACAGGCTCTGGGGTTCTCGGGCTTCAGTAGTTGCTGCATGTGGGCTCAGCAGTTGTGGCTCGAAGGCTTAGTTGCCCCGCAGCATGTGGGATCTTCCCAGACCAGAGACTGAAGCAGTGTCCACTGCATTACAAGGTGGATTCTTAACCACTGGGCCACCAGGGAAGCCCTGTGACTGAAAAAGCAGACTATGGAGACAGTAAAAAAAAAATCACCAGTTGCCCGGGGCTGGGGAGAGATGAACGGATAGCGCACAGGGGAAATTTAGGGCAGTGAAACTATTCTTTGTAAGGGTGGATACATGGCAGCATACATTTGTCAAACCCATAGAATGTGCAATACCAAGAGAATCAATGTGAACTGTGGACCTTAATTAGTGTAATCATGCTTGTGCTTAGTTGCTTCAGTCATGTCTGACTCTTTGTGACCCCATGGACCACAGCCCGCCAGACTCCACTGTCCACGGGATTCTCCAGGCAAGAATACTGGAGTGGGTTGCCCTGCCCTCTTCCAGGATATCTTCGTGAACCAGAGATTGAACTTGGGTCTCCTGTGTCTCCTGCATTGCAGGCAGGTTCTTTATCAGTGAGCCACTAGGGAAAGCCCAGTATAATGATTAAAATTAATAATATAAGTATGTAACTATAATAAACATAAATATATAATAATAAATAGCAAAGAAGAACTAAAGAGCCTCTTGATGAAAGTGAAAGAGGAGAGAGAAAAAGTTAGCTTAAAACTCAGCATTCAGAAAACTAAGATCATGGCATCTGGTCCCATCACTTCATGACAAATAGATGGGAAAACAATGGAAACAGTGACAGACTTAATTTTCTTGTACTCCAAAATCAGTGCAGATGGTGACTGCAGACATGAAATTAAAAGACGCTTGCTCCTTGGAAGAATAGCTATGACCAACCTAGACAGCATATTAAAAAGCAGAGACATTACTTTGCCAACAAAGATCTGTCTAGTCAAAGCTATGGTTTTCCCAGTAGTCATGTACAGACCTGAGAGATAGACTATAAAGAAAGTTGAGCACTAAAGAATTGATGCTTTTGAACTGTGGTGCTGGAGGAGACTCTTGAGAGTCCCTTGGACTGCAAGGAGATCAAACCAATCAATCCTAAAGGAAATCAGTCCTGCATATTCATTGGAAGGACTGATGCTAAAGCTGAAGCTCCAATACTTTGGCCACGTGATCTGAAGAGCTGACTCATTAGAAAAGACCCTGATGCTGGGCAAGATTGAAGGCAGGAGGAGAAGGGGACGACAGAGGATGAGATGGTTGGATGGCATCACTGACTCAATGGACATGAGTTTGAGCAAGCTCCGGGAGTTGGTGATGGACAGGGAAGGCTGGCGTGCGGCAGTCCATAGGGTCACAAAGAGTTGGACACCATTGAGCGACTGAGCTGAACTAAATGTATCACAATGACTCATCTATTGTAACAAATGGGACACACTCTTAGTCATTTGGGGGAAGCTTTGTGTAGGGAAATGGGGAATGGAAAACTTTATTTTCTGTTTAATTTTTCTGTAAACCTAAAAGTGCTATAAAAATGGTTTATTAGTTAAAAAAAAAAAAAAAGAATCAAGCCAGCTCTTTCAGTAAGTTGACTCTCAGGAAACAATATCCAGTGTTTTGACATGGTCTTGGAGTAACTATAATCTGTGGTACGTTACTATTTTTCTAGGACCTTTGACTAACATGACTCTGTATGTTAATTCTGTTGTGAAAATGTCCACAAGTTTGCAATGGTAGACTGGGATGTTTTCAAGACCTGTTATAGTGATGATAAGTGATTTCTCTTTGAATGCTTGGTGTCCATTGTCCCCAGTGCCAAGAGTCTCAGTACCTCTGTCCCCCTCCCCAGCACACCACCCCTGTACTAACAAAGCCTACTCCTAGTGGTGGAATGGCATTGGCGTCTCTGCCCCCCAAACTTGGCTTCTTTGAGCTTTTATCCTCTTTTTCATGTGCAGGAGAAAGAGTATTAGAGTACTGCTTAGTTCCTATAAAGACAATCTGCTCCCACCCCCAGAGTGCATTCATGCTGAGCAGAGAGTTGTAATTGTGCCTGCCTTGGCACTGGGCAGCCCGGGAGAGTACCCAAACTGAGGGTAAATCAGAGCTCAGAGTGAACTCTAATATTAATGGCTTCACAAGCAGCTGTAAGACTGGACCTTGAAGGAGGGTCAGGGGGGAATGTGACAGTACTATCTGTGCAGACACATTGATCCTAGGCTTCCAACCCCATACACAGGCCACATCCCACGCGTCCAATATGACTAGGTCAGCCTGCAGGAGGGTCAAAATCCCAGACAGTCTTCACTGTGAGAGCAGATGGCAGAAGACACGTGGCACATTCCTGGAGTTTTCCCGTCAAGTGTACCAAGCCTTTCCCAAGCCTTTCCCAACATCTTGTGCTGCTCTACAAAGACTCCCTGCCAACCTGGTTTTCCACCTACCCCTCCCACCTTTAGCTGTTCTATAGGTAGAACTGTTCTGTTTGTTGTTTTCATTTATCTGTCTGTGTTGGTTGCAACACTCAGGATCTCTTGTCACATCATGCAGGATCTTTCATCGCAGAGCACTAACTCCCTAGTTACAGCACTCAGGCTTAGTTGCTCTGCAGCATGTGGGATTTTAGTTGCCTGACCAGGGATCAAACCAACATCCCCTGCATTACAAGGTGGATGCTTAACCACTGGACCACAAGTGGAAGTCCCAGTAAACTGTTCTTTAGCTCCTCTGTCTTCTTTGCCCTTATGTAGCTCTTTTTTATTTTTTTAACAGTTTTCTAATTTAGAAACTAAAGTTATAATTGGGAATAGTCCATTCAAGAAAGTTCACCTTATCTGAGTGAAGCTGAGAAGTAGAGCAGAGCTCAAAAGTGGTCTGTTAGCAAGGATGCGTCCCCTCAATGTGAATCAATGGCTTCACATACAGAATCCATACTTGATGCAAAAGACAAAATAGTACATGAGAAAAATGCCCTTAAGAAGCTCATAGTCCATGGTAGAGACAGACACTAAAAAGGTGATTAGAATTCCAGCTCCAGTATCTATGTGTTAAATCGTTCCCATTTGAGGTAATTTAGACTCAGGAAGTAGAGAGGATAGAGCTTGAGGATGAGTGCAGAAAAGGGAGATACTGTGAATGGTGAAGCTAACATGGAGACATTTTTATTGCAATGTTGGGAGAGAGAGAAGAGAAACTGGGAGCCTCTCTCAGGAGAGAAAGAAGTGCAGATGTTTACCAGATTGGTGATCAGAAAGGAAGTGCATGAAGTTATCATGGACAGAGCAAAGGCTTTAGCCTTCTGCAAGAGTGGGGAAGTTGAGATACTTCTATGTAGTCAAGCTTCCCACCCTGCAAGCTATTTTGAATTAATGAGAGCTGGAAGTTAGGAGCCAACAATTTCAATATATAAAATCAGAAAACCTTTGAACATTTGGGTAGCAAAGCAAACACAGAAGAGAATCCTTTTTATTGGGCAAAATATCTATGAGAAAATAAAATTTTCACTTTTAAGGGTTTCATTGAAACAGCCAAGGAAAAGAGAGCTTAAAGATTTCTCTCTTAAGTGAAAAACAATTATTGTATATTAACACATATATATGGAATCTAAAAAAAATGGCATATATGATTTTATTTACAAAGTAGAAATAGAGACACAGAGGCAGAGAACAAACATATGGATACCAAGTGGGAACGGGTGGTGGTGGAATGAAGTGCAAGATTGGGATTGACCAGAGAAATAGAGGAAAACACCAGAATGGGAAAGACTGGAGATCTCTTCAAGAAAATTAGAGATACCAAGGGAACATTTCATGCAAAGATGGGCTCAATAAAGGACAGAAATGGTATGGACCTAACAGAAGCAGAAGATATTAAGAAGAGCTGGCAACAATACACAGAAGAACTGTACAAAAAAGATCTTCATGACCCAGATAATCACGATGGTGTGATGACTCACCTAGAGCCACACATCCTGGAATGTGAAGTCAAGTGGGCCTTAGAAAGCATGACTACAAACAAAGCTAGTGGAAGTGATGGAATTCCAGGTGAGCTATTTCAAATCCTGAAAGAGGATGCTGTGAAAGTGCTGCACTCAATATGCCAGCAAATTTGGAAAACAGCAGTGGCCACAGGACTGGAAAAGGTCAGTTTTCATTCCAATCCCAAAGAAAGGCAATGCCAAAGAATGCTCAAACTACTGCACAATTGCACTCACCTCACATGGTAGTAAAGTAATGCTCAACATTCTCCAAGCCAGGCTTCAACAATATGTGAACCGTGAACTTCCAGAGGTTCAACTGGTTTTAGAAAAAGCAGAGGAACCAGAGATCAAATTGCCAACATCCGCTAGATCATGGAAAAAGCAAGAGAGTTCCAGAAAAGCATCTGTTTCTGCTTTATTGACTAGGCCAAAGCCTTTGACTGTGTGGATCACAATAAACTGTGGAAAATTCTGAGAGATGGGAATACCAGACCACCTGACCTGCCTGTTGAGAAACCTATATGCAGGTCAGGAAGCAACAGTTAGAACTGGACATGGAACAACAGACTGGTTCCAAATAGAAAAAGGAGTATGTCAAGGCTGTATATTGTCACCCTGCTTATTTAACTTATATGCAGAGTTCATCATGAGAAATGCTTGGCTGAAGAAGCACATGCTGGAATCAAGATTGCCGGGAGAAATATCAATAACCTCAGATATGCAGATGACACCACCCTTATGGCAGAAAGTGAAGAGGAACTAAAGAGCCTCTTGATGAAAGTGAAAGAGGAGAGTGAAAAAGTTGGCTTCAAGCTCAACATTCAGAAAACGAAGATCATGGCATCTGGTCCCATCACTTCATGGGAAATAGATGGGGAAACAGTGGAAATAGTGTCAGACTTTATTTTTGGGGGCTCCAAAACCACTGCAGATGGTGACTGCAGCCATGAAATTAGAAGACGCTTACTCCTTGGAAGGAAAGTTATGACCAACCTAGATAGCATATTCAAAAGCAGAGACATTACTTTGCCAACAAAGGTCCGTCTAGTCAAGGCTATGGTTTTTCCAGTGGTCATGTATGGATGTGAGAGTTGGACTGTGAAGAAAACTGAGCACCAAAGAATTAATGCTTTTGAACTGTGGTGTTGGAGAAGACTCTTGAGAGTCCCTTGGACTGCAAGGAGATCCAACCAGTCCATTCTGAAGGAGATCAGCCCTGGGATTTCTTTGGAAGGAATGATGCTAAAGCTGAAACTCCAGTACTTTGGCCACCTCATGTGAAGAGTTGACTCATTGGAAAGACTCTGATGCTGGGAAGGATTGGGGGCAGGAGGAGAAGGGGACGACGGAGAAGGAGATGGCTGGATTGCATCACTGACTCGATGGACGTGAGTCTGAGTGAACTCCGGGAGTTGGTGATGGACAGGAAGGCCTGGTGTGCTGCGATTCATGGGGTTGCAAAGAGTCGGACATGACTGAGTGACTGACTTAACTGAACTATATATACTATTGATAATGTGGATAAAATAGATAACTAGTGAGAAAATACTGTACAACGGAGGAAACTGTACTCAATGCTGTGGCGACCTAAATGGAAAGGAAATCCAAAATAAAGGGGATATGTGTGTATGTATAGCTGATTCCCTTTGCTGTACAGGAGAAACTACTGTTTAGTTACTCAGTCATATCTGACTTTTTGCAACCCCATGTACTGCAGCATGCAAGGCTTCCCTGTCCTTCACTGTCTCCCTGGGCTTGCTCAAACTCATCCAACCAATGTTGGTGATGCCATCCAACCATCTCATCCTCTGTCGACCCGTTCTTCTGCCTTCAATCTTTCCCAGCATCAGGGTCTTTACTAATGTATTGGCTCTACGTGTCAGGTGGCCAAAGGATTGGAGCTCCAGCTTCAGCATCAGTCCTGCCAATGAATATTCAGTGTTGATTTCCTTAAGGATTGACTGATTTGATCTGCTTGCTGTCCAAGGGACTCTCAAGAGTTTTCTCCAGCACCACAATTTGAAGGCATAGATTCTTTGTTGCTCAGCTTTCTTTATGGTCCAACTCTCACATCTGTACATGACTACTGGAAAAACCATAGCTTTGACTAGACAGACCTTTATTGGCAAGTGACTTTTAATTTCATGGCTGCAGTCACCAACCACAGTGACTTTGGAGCCCCTCAAAATAAACTCTGCCACTGTTTCCACTTTTTCCCCATTTATTTGCCATGAAGTGATGGGACTGGATGCCATGATCTTTGTTTTTTGAATGTTGAGTTTTAAGTCAGCTCTTCCACTCTCCTCTTTCACCTTCATCAAGAGGCTCTTTAGTTCCTCTTCACTTTCTGCATGAGTGTTATCATCTGCGTATCTGAGGTCGCTGATATTTCTCCCAGCAATCTTGATTCCAGCTTGTGATTCATCCAGCTCAGCATTTCACATGATGTACTCTTCTATATGGGCTTCCCTGGTGCCTCAGCTGGTAAAGAATCTGCCACCATGAGGGAGACCTGGTTCAATCCCTGAGTTGGGAAGATCCCCTGGAGAAGGGAAAGGCAACCCACTCCAGTATTCTGGCTCAGAGAATCATTCTGCATATAAGTTAAATAAGCAAGATGATAATATTGATGTACTCCTTTCCCAATTTGAACCAATCCGTTTTTCCATGTCCAGTTCTAACTGCTGCTTCTTGCCTCCTGCATACAGATTTCTCAGTAGGCAGGTAAGGTGGTCAGGTATTCCCATCTCTTTCAGAATTTTCGACAGTTTTTGTGATCCACACAGTCAAAAGCTTTAGCATCGTCAATGGAGTGGAAGTAGATGTTTTTCTGGAATTCTCTTGCTTTTTCCATGATCCAGTGGATGTTTGATCTCTGGTTCCTCTGCCTTTTCTAAATCCAGTTGTTCTTCTGGGAATTCTCAGTTCATGTACACTTGAAGCCTATCTTGAAGGATTTTGAGCATCACCTCCTAGCATGTGAAATGAGCACAACTGTGCGGTAGTTTGAACATTCTTTGGCATTGCCTTTCTTTGGGATTGGAATGAAAACTGACCTTTTCCAGTCCTGTGGCCATTGCTGAGTTTTCCAAATTTGCTGGCATATCGAATACAGCACTTTAATAGCATCATCTTTTAGGATTTGAAATTCCATCATCTCCACTAGCTTTATTTGTAGTAATGCTTCCTAAGGCCCACCTGACTTCACAGTCCAGAACGTCTGGCTCTAGGAGAGTGACCACACCATAGTGCTTATCCAGGTCATTAAGACCTTTTTTTTATAGTTCTTCTGTATATTCTTGCTACTGCTTCTTAATCTTTTCTGCTTCTGTTAGGTACTTGCTGTTTCTGTCCTTTATTGTGCCCATCTTGGCATGAAATGTTCCCTTGGTATCTCTCGTTTTCTTAAAGAGATCTCTAGTCTTTCCCATTCTATTGTTTTCCTCTATTCCTTTGCCTTGTTCACTAAGAAGGCTTTCTTTTCTCTGCTTGCTAGTCTCTGGAACTCTGCATTCAGTTGGGTATATATTTCCCTCTCTACTTTGCCTTTTGCTTCTCTTCTTTCCTTAGCTATTTGTAATATTAACAGGAGAAACAAACACAACTTTGTAAAGCAACCATACTCCAATAGTTTTATAAAGATTTTTCTCTTAAATAGATATTAATCATAAAATATATATTATTATTAATGCAGAATGTTGTTAGTACTGTTTATCTAATACCCCATCTTTGTTATTCTATTTCAGCGAATGTAATAAATAATGTCAGGGTATCACTTATAACCTCCATTACTCAATCTATATTTTCAAATAAGGTGGTAATTTCCTAGCTATTGTATTCTCTAGGGGTTGTGGGTTTCTGGCACCTATGTTACAGAGCTGGAGAGAAAATTTACAGTAGATACTATTGGAGAAGAAAGAAAGGCAAGTCCATGTTGATCTTGAGAAGTCAAGGGTATCTTCGCAGCAGGTGATTTTTTTAGGCTGGGTTTTGAAGGATGAGATGACATTGCCTGGAGACAAAGAAGCAGACATCATAGCCTTTTCCACATCCTGGTCTTTTTCATGGTCTCCTCCATAAATCCATTCTGCCCTCTTTGGGTTGTGTCTCCAATATAAGAGAGCTGAGTAGGAGTGTCAGAAAGTAGTAGGATCAATATTAACAAATCACCTCCATCTACATAACCTCATTTGAGCTTCACAAAACCCTGTGCAATAAATAAAAGCTCAATTTGTAAATGAGGAAACTGATGCCCAAAGAAGCTGAAAAACTTGCCTAAAATCATGCAGATAATAAGGAATGGAGCCAGGATTTCAACCAGGTCTTCAATGCTCAAACCTATATACTTTCAATATTGGTTTACTGTTACCCTACACATGTCAGGAGGAATACATCATATCAGCATGGATATGTTCTATCATGACCAAAAAAAAAAAAAAAAAACCCAGCTAGATGACATTTGGAACTATTTTGGAATGGAAAAATCCATTATTTGAAATCTTAAAAAAAATATTTTGACGTAAAAATGACTCCAATAAATGACGATAAGCAAGGTAAGTGGGGAGAGAGACAGGGCTAATGCCAGCATTACATATTTAGAATAATGCTAGATGAACCAACTTTTACAAACATCAAGGAAAAGTAAAGAGAGCATCAGAAATCAATAACACAATTTTAGTGTCAGCTGCATTTAAGTGAGACAGCTCTGACTCATTCAACATGTGATGTCAGGCCAAGCAGGTTACAAGGGGCAAAAATATATTTTTGGGGAAAGTTGGAAATAAATTTGAATACACTACCTTGGTAACTCATCCCTGTGGATGGAGATAAAAGAAATCATGAGACTTTCTTGGAATGCTGAGGAATCTGTATCCTTTCTTAAATCTTCAGAGCAGGACAGAGCATGCATTGCCCTGTGTAGAGAGCCAATGCCATATTCAAATCACTGATGACAAAAAGAAGATGAATTCTAGAAAGCCAGAAAGGGAAACAGTCCCAGGGACCAAAACAGGAAGTGTTCTTAAAGCCCCAGTACCTTTAATTCCTACAGGGAAGGAGTGATCTACAGCAGCAGAGAAGGAATATCTTAAATGCCAAGAAGAAAGGGTCCCTGATGGTTTTTACTGGTCCAGTCTGCAGTAGGAACGATCTTCTGTTACATCAAGTTAATCCCTTGTTATATACAATTGAACCAACTTTTCTCTGTCCTTGGAGTCCCTGATTTTTCTTTTCTCATCCTTTGTCTTCTTGATCTAACATCTACGGCAGGATCCCTTTACTGCTGTTGGGAGACAGGGTTGACTTTATATCGCAAAACTGGTGTTGCTGTCCTACTGTGTTGTTGTTCAGTCGCTCAGTCATGTCAGACTCTTTGCATCTCCATGAACTGCAGCATGCCAGGCTTCCCTGTCCTTCACTATCTCCAGAGCTTGCTCAGACTCATGTCCACTGAGTCAGTGATGCCCTCCAACCATCTCACCCTCTGCGGCCCCCTTCTCCTCCTGCCCTCAGTCTTTCCCAGCATCAGGGTCTTTTCCAGTGAGTCAGCTTTTTGCATCAGGTGGTCAAAGGATTGGAGCTTCAGCTTCAGCACCTGTCCTTCCAATAAATATTCATAGTTGATTTCCTTTAGGATTGACTAGTTTGACCTCCTTGCGTTCAAAGGGACTCTCAAGAGTCTTCTCCAGCACCTCAGTTCGAAAGCATTAATTCTTTAGTGATTAGTCTTCTTTATGGTCCAACTCTCACATCCGTACATGACTACTGAAAAAATCATGGCTTTCACTATATAGACCTTTGTTGGCAAAGTAATGTCTCTCCTTTTCAATACACTGTCTAGGTTTGTCATAGCTATCCTTCCAAGGAGCAAGTGTCTTTTTTGTGTGTGTGTGGCTACAGCCACTGTCTGTATTGATTTGGGAGCCCAAGAAAATGAAATGTGCCACTGTTCCCATTTATTTGCTATGAAGTGATGGGACTGGATACCATGATCTTAGTTTTTTGAATGTTGAGTTTTAAGCTAGCTTTTTATTCTCCTCTTTCACCTTCATCAAGAGGTTCTTTAGTTCCTTTTCACTTTCTGCAATTATGTTCTATTCTAAGAGGCACAATTTGACCCAAGACTCTTGAGAGCCATGTGACAGAAGGTACAGGTTTTATTTTATTGTTTGCATTTGTTGTCATCCTTGAATAAAATGATGCTATATCCAACAACATTCATGAGTTTCTTCCCTAAGTTGTAAAAATTTCTGTTACAAAGATTAATTTTCTGACAATTATTTCTCTCTGCAGAATTTCATGAAGCTCATATACTAGAAAAGCTTGTTAAGATGGGCTATGAGATTCCAGCAGGCCAGAGAAGATGGGCTCCAAGGCAAAAGATAGGTGTGCATGGTTTGGTTTATCACTAAATTTATAGCAAATTCTGAAACTTTATAATGGGCAGTTTGCTTCCTGAGAGTGAACCAAGCTTAAGTCGTTGCTGGCTCCCAGTGTGCCTTCCAGCTATAAAGTGGCTGCAAAAGGCCATAGCAACTTAACTACATCAGTAACTGCCAGGGTTATTGAGCCAGTGAACTCAGTGTTCTTGCGATGCCTCTGCTGCCGACAGACCAGGCCAACTGGGGACTGTAACCATGGGCCACACATCTTCTTACTTTCTAAGCCATTCAGGCTTCTTATCTCCAACACCCTCTTATTAGATAACCAGGGCCTTGGGTGGTTATGAAATAACCAATTTTCTTTTGGAATTCATTCTCTCTTATTATCTCAGTTCAGTTCAGTCGCTCAGTCATGTCCGACTGTTTGTGACCCCATGAATTGCAGCACGCCAGGCCTCCCTGTCCATCAGCATCTCCCGGAGTTCATTCAGACTCACGTCCATCGAGTCTGTGATGCCATCCAGCCATCTCATCCTCTGTCGTCCCCTTCTCCTCCTGCCCCCAACCCCTCCCAGCATCAGGGTCTTTTCCAATGAGTCAACTCTTTGCATGAGGTGGCCAAAGTATTGGAGTTTCAGCTTTAGCATCATTCCTTCCAAAGAACAGCCAGGACTGATCTCCTTTAGAATGGACTGGTTGGATCTCCTTGCAGTCCAAGGGACTCTCAAGAGTCTTCTCCAACACCACAGTTCAAAAGCATCAATTCTTTGGCATTCAGCTTTCTTCACAGTCCAGCTCTCACATCCATACATGACCACTGGAAAAATCATAGCTTTGACTAGACGGACCTTTGTTGGCAAAGTAATGTCTCTGCTTTCGAATATGCTATCTAGGTTGGTCATAACTTTCCTTCCCAGGAGTAAGCATCTTTTAATTTCATGGCTGCAATCACCATCTGCAGTGATTTTGGAGCCCCAAAATATAAAGTCTGACACTGTTTCCACTGTTTCCCCATCTATTTCCCATGAAGTGATGGGACCTGATGCCATGACCTTCGTTTTCTGAATGTTGAGCTTGAAGCCAACTTTTTCACTCTCCTCTGTCACTTTCATCAAGAGGCTTTTTAGTTCCTCTTCACTTTCTGCCATAAGGGTGGTGTCATCTGCATATCTGAGGTTATTGATATTTCTCCCAGCAGTCTTGATTCCAGCTTGTGCTTCTTCCAGCCCAGTGTTTCTCATGATGTCCTCTGCATCTCTTAATATCTAGAAAGGGGCAAACCCATCCATATTTGTGGTTCAGGCTCTCAGGAGACTGGGAGTGATTCATCTCCACTGTAAAATGAAGAGTTTTGCAGGATATGAAATACTGCTGTTCAACCAGAAAAACCCTAGATTGTTTATTCTCTTTCACGTCATTGAATTTTTGTTTAATACAAAAGTTACCCATGCTTGTTTTTACAAAGCAGACAGGGAGGAAGCTGCCATTTGACAGCTGGGTCCCCACCTCCACCTGACCCATCATCACCTTGTGGTGAAGTCTGTCCCAGCCTGGAGTGCACCCTTTCATGTCTTTCTCAAAGTGCTTCCACATACATACCAGCACACAGACACCAGTGCAGTGGTGGACTATCAGTCTACCTCTTCCTGCGGGCATCTCCAAACTTCCCAGTTTGAAAGTAAGTTTTTTACATTTCCTTCATCCTATGCATGTCCAGGGTGCTCAGCGTTTCAGTTAGTATCCAATCTACTGTGGAAATAGGATGAAAAGTGGTAAAGGAGACCCCACCCAGGGATGGGCTCCTGGAGTCAGTGCTCTCTGCTCCCTGACGGGCCAGTGGCCAAATAAATCATGTTGCTGAGTCCCTATCTGGTCTGGGCTTGTTGAAGGTGTGAGGGCTGACACAATGAGATAGCTCTATTGACCCTAGCATGAAAAGCAGAATCTGGAGGCTTCTGAGCCAGCAGGAGAAGTTGGGGAGGGGATGGTTGCTCTCCTTTGAAAGCTGGTTCTGGAATATTCTGCAACAGTGAGTGGATTATTCAGGACTCTTACTTCTCCACCTGAGTCTCCAGCTGAGGCAGTGCCAGGGCTCATTAGCACTTCCACTAGAGGCGAAGCCTTGCCGCGAGAGGAGGTGAGAGCAGTCAATTTTGCCACTCATTAGCAACTCTGGACAGATGGGAGGTGGTGGGGAGGTTGAAGCTATTGGCAAAATGAGAGTCTGCTTCTCTGGGGGCACAGTGATCCATTCTAGTCCTTTTGCCATCAGCTGGTCTCCCAGAGTTAACTGTCCACTAGTCTCACAGAGCAATGAGCAAGGCAGTCCTTTCCTTAAGTGTTAGTTACTTTCTATACTAGCTCAGCGAGTCACCAATATCTTGATCCTCTAGGTAATAGTGAGACTGCAGGAGGAAAAATAGCTCATGTAAATCAGACATCATAACCATCCTAGTTGTTGTCTTATTGTTCTGGACTAAAGGGCAGATTGTATTCAGAAATAGTTTGTGGTAAAGCACACGTAACATAAAACTTTCCATTTTAACCATTTTCAAGTGTACAGTTCTGTGACATTGAGTACATTCACAAGGCTCTGCAACCATCACTATCATCCATTCCCAGAACTTTTTCATCAATCCAAACTGAAATTCTGAGCCCCTTAAACAATAACCTCTCATGCCCCCTTTCCTCAGCCCCTTGATACCACCTGTTCCACTTCCTGCTCTATGAATTCGACTCTTCTAGGTACCTTATCTAAGTGGAATCAGAAAATACATGTCCTTCTATGTCTGACTCATTTCACTTGGCATAGTGTTGTCAACTATCAGTGCCACCTTGGGGCAGTCAATTCCCTGAATGTAGGGTTCACAAATAAAATATAGGACACCCAGTCAATTTTAATTTCAGGTAAGCAACTAATGCATTTTTAGTATAAGTAAATACAAATTTTTAGTATGTTTATACAACATTCTATTAAACATACCTATACTAAGAATCTATTTGCTGTTTATCTGAAATAAAAATTTTTCTGGGTATGCTGTGTTTTTATCTGCTAATTCTGACAGCCTTACTTGAAGGATACAGGTTGTAAGTGCCAGCGCTCCTCAGAGAAAGGAGAAATCATGCTCAAACTCATGTCCATCAAGTCGGTGATGCCGTCCAACATCTCATCCTGTGTCATCCCCTTCTCCTCCTGTCCTCAATCTTTCCCAGTATCAGGATCTTTTCTAATGAGTCAGTTCTTCACATCAAGTGGCCAAAATATTGGAGTTTCAACTTCAGAATCAGTCCTTCCAATGAATATTCAGGACTGATTTCCTTTAGGATTGACTGATTTGATCTTGCAGCCCAAGACTAATGAGTGGGACACTCTCCGTCCCCCTTCTGATGTCTATGTCAAAAGCTTTCTCTGTCCTTTTTCACTGTAATAAAACTTCTGCCACACAAAAACTCTGAATGATCAAGCCTGGTCACTGGTCACTGGTCCTGAAGTTAAATCTTTGGAGATCACAAATCTGACACCGCTTACCATAAGCTATCAGGACCAGATGCCATGATCTTTGTTTTTGAATGTTGAGTTTTAAGCCAGCTTTTTCACTCTCCTCTTTCACTCTCATCAAGAGGCTCTTCAGTTCTTCTTTGTTTTCTGCTACAAGGGTGATGTCATCTGCATATATGAGGTTGTTGATATTTCTCCTAGCAATCTTGATTCCAGCTTGTGCTTCTGGCATTACTCAATTCCCATCATTGCTCATCTACAAAACTGATATTTTAAACAAGAATGTATGATTTCTAACTGTATTGCATGTGTGCTTCATTCTCTTGTGCAGAATTCTGGTAGCAAAATATTACAAAAGACTGACAGATAAAATAACAAAAGATTTGGAAACGGGCAAAAAAGATCACTGGCTGTCTTTTCAGTGATGTGCTGGGCCCTGTCTAGTGGACTTGTATCTCTCTAATGATCCAGCAATTTCACAACCCCAATAGAAGTAGAAGTTAAAGAAGACTGAGAGTAATGGTTCTTATCCACAGCAATGCCAATGAATATTGTCCTGTAGGGCTAGATTGCTTCTGCGTGTTTGTCTGGATCTGTGTTCTTCAGATTCACCTTTGAGTCTGTTTTAACATCTTCCTGGTACCCTAGTTAATTAAAATATCTAATGTGTTCATTTCAGATTTGTACAAAAGTGTGATTTTATCTTTTTGGAAGTTATACCTCAGGAAGTTCAACTCGAATTCAGCTAGCAGTTAAACCTCCCAGGCTCCACAGTGATTTCTCCCTTCTCTGAGGAGCTCTGGCACTTATAACCTGTATCCCTCAGTTGCATTCAAATAGGGCTGTCAGAATTAGCAGATAAAAATACAGCATACTCAGGCACATTTTTATTTCAGATAAACAGCAAATAGATTTTTAGTATAGGTATGTTTAATAGAATGTTGTATAAACATACTAAAAATTTGTATTTACTTATACTAAAAATGCATTAGTTGTTTATCTGAAATTAAGATTAACTGGGTGTCCTTTATTTTATCTGTGAACCCTACATTCAGGAAATCGGCTGCCCCAAGGTGACATTGATAACAATTAAAGTGAGAAAAAGCTAACATTCATAGGGTACCTTATGCATTGCTAAGCATTTTTATCCTCTTAAGGCAATGGCACCCCACTCCAGTACTCTTGCCTGGAAAATCCATGGATGGAGGAGCCTGGTGGGCTGCAGTCCATGGGGTCGCTAAGAGTTGAACACGACAGAGCGACTTCACTTTCACTTTTCACTTTCATGCATCGGAGAAGGAAATGGCAGCCCACTCCAGTATTCTTGCCTGGAGACCCCCATGGACAGAGGAGCCTGGCAGGCTACAGTGCATAAGATGGCAAAGAGTCAGACATGACTGAGCGACTAACATTATGGAGATAAACTAGGAAAAAAGGAGAATAGAGGTCCATTTCCTCCCTGATTACTGTTGCTCTAAGGTAAAATGCTCAGAACATAAGAAGATGTCAAGAAAAGTCTAATGTGAACATGGGGAGGATTTGAGAAGACCTAACAATTAAAATTCACTTTTCACTTTCATGCATTGGAAAAGGAAATGGCAACCCACTCCAGTGTTCTTGCCTGGAGAATCCCAGGGACGAGGGAGCCTGGTGGGCTGCCGTCTATGGGGTCACATAGAGTCGGACATGACTGAAGTGACTTAGGAGCAGCAGCAACAACCCTATAAGGTGGGTGCCATTATATGTATTTTACAGTAAAGTAAGCAATGTTGACAGAAAGTTAGTGATATACATAGTCAATGCATAGTCAATGGTAGGTCTCTGGTTCCAGAGTGTCTGCTCTTCACCACCATGTTAACTGCCTCACTAACCCTCTCTGGAGGTACTTAAGCAGTAGAGGGATGACTGTCCATCAAGGTGTGATTATCCATCAAGGAGTGACCAGGGACCTACAGAAAAGATGCCTAATTCCTTCAGTTTAACTATTCTGTCACATGAAGCCTTGCATTCTGTCTTCTGTATATTTTTCCCTTGTCTTTGAGGATCACAACTGTATCTTTGACCTCTTGTGTTAATAGAGTACCTCTTAGATATTGTCCAGGATCGCTGTTGAATAAAAATACTCTGACTACTAAGGAGACATAAGAGTGTGTGTGTGTGTGTGTGTGTGTGTGCGCACGCGTGTGTATTTTGCAAAAAGAAACACAGGAAAAATAAAAACTAGTGAAACTGGTTACTTACAATGAGGGATAGATAGAAAGGAGCCAAAGAGGTGTAGGAGGGAGTAACGTTTCTCTGAGTATAGCATTTTACCTAGTTTTCATTTTGAAAGTGTGCTAATGTTTATTTTTAACTAAAACAACAGGGATGGGAGTTGGGTAAAATTGAATTCAAACAGAAACAAATATCGAGGTTTCAAGTGAGTAATGTAATCACACAGAAGAGAAATAAAGAACTAATGCAGTTAATTTTTGAGGCAATATTTTATTTTATTTTATTTTAGTTTTTTTTTTAATTTTTATTTTTACTCTATTTTACTTTACAATACTGTATTGGTTTTGCCATACATTGACATGAATCCACCACAGGTGTACATGAGTTCCCAAACATGAACCCCCCTCCCACCTCACATCCTCAGTCTAAAGACAAAGAGGTGGACAAACAAATCTAAAACTCTCAGTATTTTTTTGCTGGTAGAAGTAAGGATGTAGCAATTCTGAAATTATTTTGTGTATATTGTAGAACTGAGCAAAAACATAAATATTTTGATTTGGATGAAGGATTCAGTATTATCACTAAGTGATACCATATTTTCAGTGAGTGTTTAGTGTTTACATTATTTTGATTACAAGACTGTCCTTCACTGCAACCCAAATTATGTAATAAAACTTAATTTCCTTTCTTGTACAATTTTCTTGTTTTCCCAGTATTAATTATCTTTTTCTTTTTTAACTGGGTTTTTATATCATTATCACAGCTTCTTCAAAAACTCCTCTGAATGGTATTTTCCATATAATTAAATCATTATGTACCTCATTGTTTGTTTCTGCTAACATTTTTATTGCTGATGAGTTTTATGTCATTCTCCCAATTTTCCTTTTTCTTTTCTCCTTTTGGTCCTCTGCTGCTAGATTTAGTGCTTTATGTACATTGTATAGATGAATCTTCTCTGCAGTGTAGTTATTATCCCGACTCTGTAATGATGAGGAAATGAAGGTTCAGAGAGGTGAAGCAACTAACTTAAGGTCACACAGCTAGTATAGGCCAGAGATGAGTTTACTTTTTCAAAAAAATTATAGTAAACACACGCACACACAAAGAACTCTACCCTCTTAACAGTTTTAGTGTACAGGTCCAGTACTATTAACCACATCTACGTCGTACGGCACATCTATGCAACTTTTTCATCTTGAATGACTGAAGCACTATGTTCACTGAGAGCGACTCCTCTCACTTCCCCCCACCTCCAGTTTCTGGCAACCATCATTCTCCTTTCTGTTTCTATGGAGTATGACTACTTTAAATACCTCTTAAAAAATGGAATCATGCAGTATTTGTCCTTCTGTGACTGGCTTATTTCAATTAGCATAATGTCCTCAATTTTCACTTAGGTTGTAGCATGTGACACGGTTTCCTTTTCTTTTAAGACTGAAAAATAATCCTTTCTATGTAGTTTATGCCATTTTTATTCATCCAGTTATTTGTCTATGGACATTTAGTTTGCTTCTACTTCCTGGTTTTTGTGAATCATATTCCTTTTTAATAGCAAGTTCTTTTTGGTTTAGGGGTGCATTCTCTCCAAAGCTATTAAGATTTTTTATTTTGTTTTTAATTTTCCTATCTCTTTCTGTCGAATTTGGTTTTCGCTATTTTGCTTATTTTGATTTCTATTTTTTATGTTACAAACATTTCTCCAGTGTCTTGAGTACACCGGTTTTTTATTTGTTTGTTTGTTTTTGGCCACAGGACTGGGGATCTTAGTTCCCCAACCAGGCACTGAACGCAAGTCCTCAGCAGTACCACTAGGGAATTCTCTGAGTATGCATGCATGCTCCGTCCCTTCAGTCATGTCCGACTGTTTGCAACCCTTTGGACTGTAGTCCATCAGGTTGCTCCATACATGGGATTTTCCAGGCAAGAATACTGGAGTGAGTTGCCATGTTCTCCTCTAGGGGATCTTCCTGACCCAGGGATCGAAACTGAGTCTCTTACGTCTGCTGCATCACAGGCCAATTCTTTACCCACTGAATCATCTGGGAAGCCCTCTCTGGGTATACTGTTCACTAACCCCTACAAGGTTGATGGAAGCTCTATGCATGTATGGGGGGAGGGGCTTGTCCATGTACGTGTAGACTTTAGTGGGGGATCTGTAGGACAGTAAAGTGATTCAGGGAGGACTTGGATTTCTTCTTCCATCCCCCTCCTTCCATCACTCTAAACGCCATCTGTGCCATCTGCACACCTGGTGCCAGCCTCCTGGAAGTGGGGACAGAGGAAGAGTGTGGGGAGTCCCGTGGTCTGGATGCAGACGTTCGCCGTCAGAGCAGCACTTTCCCCCACTCTCTACTGCGCTGCAGCCCCGCTCTGTCCTGCTCTCCAACAGTATGTCTCCTGCCCTCTTGGGTGGAGATGGGTGGCTCTCCTCTTAGCTGCTCCAGTTGGCAAGGGACTTGAGATCTCATTTCTCTTCAAGCAGAATTTCAGTCACACCTCTTGTTTTTCACCGCCACTGCCTAACATAGAAGGCAAGCAGTAATTCTTCATCCGGTTGAAAGAAGCTTAATTTACATAGTTGGTGCTGCCCAAAAAGCCAGGAAATAAATGGCCCCTGAAGACCTCAGTCATCATCCTCCCATTCTGTGTTAAAGAGAATCTTGAGGAAAGAAGTTTTTCAAGATTGAAGCAGAAATCGCAAACTCCCGTTCATATAGTACCTTGTTTACCATATGTACAGTCTTTTCTGACTCAAAGAAGTGGTTGTTTTACTTAGAAGTCATTGCTTTTCAAAGCCTGGCAATTCTTATTAGTTACCAGGTGAGTGACTGTTAATAAGAAACATCTCCTGACTGAACTAGGAAAAGCGATGGAAAACAATGTATAGTGGGTTTCTTTTCCCCCCACCTTGCAAACCAAATAGCTCTGGCGCCATACCTATTGAAAGAAAATTGACATGGATTATCTAAGATGTATTTTTTTCCATGCATACAAATAGAAGTGGGCATGCAGAGGAGAGACCTTTGAGATCCAGAAAAGAACTGTGCTAAGGAGAGCACTTCCCTCTTACTGAGACGTAATGGCGACATCGCTTCTCTGCCTCCAGGGAAGACCGGAAGCAGCCTGCATAGTTTCCTAGGGCTGCTATAAAAAATTATCACTAACTTGGTACTTTAAAATATCAGGCTTATTTTGTCATAGTTCGGGAGGCCAGAAATCCAAAACCGAGATGTCAGCAGGGTTGGCTTCTTCTGAAGGTTCTGAAACTCTGTTCCCTGCCTCTCTCCTAAAGCCTGGCGGTGGCTGGCTGTCCTTGGCATTCACTGGCTTATAGCTGTATAGTTCCCATTTCTGTCTCCACCCTCACATAGCCATCTTCCCACCATGTGTGTCTCTGTCTCCAGATCTCCCTCTTTTTATGAGGACACCAGTCACTGACTTTGTTGTTTAGTCAGTAAGTCATGTCTGACTCTTTTGCAACCCCATGGCTCCTCTGTCCATGGGATCTCCAGGCAAGCATACTGGAGTGGCTTGCCATTTCCTTCTCTGGTATCTTCCCAGCCCAGGAATCGAACCCTCATCTCCTGCATTGCAGGCAGATTCTTTACCACTGAGCCACCAGGGAAGCCTCGTTGCCAGTATGATTGCATCTTAATTTGATTATTTCTTCAAAAACTCCCTTTCCAAATAGAATTACGTTCTACAGTTCCAGGCTGACATAAATCTTCTGGGGACATTATTCCATCCAGCATAAAGCTTGCAATCTTTATCTTCCGGCCACCTAGTTTTAGTATAGTTTTGGGGACTATGTTTGTAATCAAATACTTTCAGACAATTTATATAGGAAAAGACACAGGAAACTCCCACAAAAGGTGTACGAATAATGAGGCAAACAGACTTGCAGGTGGGGCTCCCGCCCGTGGGCTGGGGTTCTTAACCTGGGCTGCACATTGGAATCACTGCAGGTTTTTACTCCTTTTGCCTGACATCAGTTTTTTTTTAAAGCATCCCAGGCATTTCCGATGTGCACCCAGATGCAACGTCTGCTCCAAGCACTCTTCCTCAAACACTTGTTGATGAGGCTGCCTTATCTGAGCTCCACCATCCTTTGTTGAAGCAGGTCTAGCATGTGTGTGCTTTTGCTGACTACTGGGAATTTAGTACCCATGTATGTGGCTTTCATTTCTGCTCCTTCATTAGCTTGGAAAGAGAACAGCTTCACTGGTAGTGAAAATTCAACAGTCAATAAGGAAAAAGAACATTTGTGGGGGATGTGAATAGGAGGGAGGTTAGCATTTAATTTTATTTTTCAGAAATAATGTTTTACTTATCAAAATAAGTATTAATAACATGTCCTCATAGAAATGTAAGAACTCCCAAAAACACAGTGAAGAAAATCACTTATAATTCTGTCCTTCTGGGAAGACAGTGATGTTGTGAATGTTCCTCTAATGATTTTTTTCTGTGAATCTATAGATTTAAAGTATGTACTTTACAAACATGGGATTATGTGGTTTTGGACATTAAGTTGTTCATTTAGCAAAAGCCATTAAATATATATCAATAAATGCATTCAATAAATATTCTCCATTAAGTAGTCTTCAGATTTCAAATAGCTACTAAGAGGATTCTGTGCCCAATCCCCAATTTCAATGTGTAGATGTAGCGAGGAGTGTGAGTTGCCTGTGGCCAAGTGGGTTCTGTGAAAGGAAGCCAAGCTGTACTGCTTTTCTGGATCCCTGCCCAGGGGATGACCAGCAGCAAGAACCTGTGGGCTGGACCTGGAGTGGGGCAAGGTCCAGTGGAAGGACATCTCCATGTGGGGTAACTGTTGAGAGGAGGCATCCCATAGACTCTTGAAGAACTCACCACGTGCTCAACAAGACAGCAAGCATCTGGATGCCCAATACCCAGAGGACGAAGACCACACCAAATACTAAGACTTTTGCTCCTTTTCTCTCTTTTGCACACCTCGCTACCTGCTGCCCTGGAGGACCTGGAAGCAGCAGAGTGTTGAGAGAGTTAATTCTTAGGTAGGTTGCTAAGAAGTCCAGGGTCCCCAAGGAGGAGAAAGGGGTATGGGGCTCTCCAGGGGGAGAAAAGGACAAGCATTTTTTTTTTCTACATTGCTTTGTCTTAGTCACAAACTCTGAGTTGTTAACAACAACCTTTAATACTAACATTCTTTAAGCCCAGAGCTAATGATTACACAACAAAACCACTCATCTTGCTCAAAGGTATGTTTTTTCTTAAGCTCTGTTCAGTTCAGTTCAGTTCAGTTCAGTCGCTCAGTCAGTGTCCGACCCTTTGCAACCCCATGAATCGCAGCACGCCAGGGCTCCCTGTCTATCACCATCTCCTGGAGTTCAATCAAACTCACGTCCATCGAGTCAGTGATGCCATCCAGCCATCTCATCCTCGGTCATCCACTTCTCTTCCTGCCCCCAATCCCATCCAACATCAGAGTCTTTTCCAATGAGTCAGCTCTTCGCATGAGGTGGCCAAAGTACTGGAGTTTCAGCTTTAGCATCCTTCCTTCCAAAGAACACCCAGGCCTGATCTCCTTTAGAATGGACTGGTTGGATCTCCTTGCAGTCCAAAGGACTCTCAAGAATCTTCTCCAACACCACAGTTCAAAAGCATCAATTCTTCAGCGCTCAGCTTTCTTCACAGTCCAACTCTCACATACATACATGACCACAGGAAAAACAATAGCCTTGACTAGATGGACCTTTGTTGGCAAAGTAATGTCTCTGCTTTTGAATATGCTATCTAGGTGGGTCATAACTTTCCTTCCAAGGAGTATGCGTCTTTTAATTTCATGGCTGCAGTCACCATCTGCAGTGATTTTGGAGCCCCCAAAAATAAAGTCTGACACTGTTTCCACTGTTTCGCCATCGATTTCCCATGAAGTGATGGGACCAGATGCCATGATCTTCGTTTTCCGAATGTTGAGCTTTAAGCCAACTTTTTCACTCTCCTCTTTCACTTTCATCAAGAGACTTTTTAGTTCCTCTTCACTTTCTGCCATAAGGGTGGTGTCATCTGCATATCTGAGGTTATTGCTATTTCTCCCAGCAATCTTGATTCCAGCTTGTGCTTCCTCCAGCCCAGCATTTCTCATGATATACTCTGCATATAAGTTAAATAAGCAGAGCGACAATATGCAGCCTTGACGTACTCCTTTGCCAATTTGAAACCAGTCCATTGTTCCGTGTCCAGTTCTAACTGTTGCTTCCTGACCTGCATATAAGTTTCTCAAGAGGCAGGTCAGATGGTCTGGTATTCCCATCTCTTTCAGAATTTTCCACAGTTTATTGTGATCCACACAGTCAAAGGCTTTGGCATAGTCAATAAAGCAGAAATAGATGTTTTTCTGGAACTCTCTTGCTTTTTCCATGATCCAGCGGATGTTGGCAATTTGATCTCTGGTTCCTCTGCCTTTTTAAAACCAGCTTGAACATCTGGAAGTTCACAGTTCACGTATTGCTGAAGCCTGGCTTGGAGAATTTTGAGCATTACTTTACTAGTGTGTGAGATGAGTGTAATGGTGCAGTAGTTTGAGCATTCTTTGGCATTGCCTTTCTTTGGGATTGGAATGAAAACTGACCTTTTCCACTCCTGTGGCCACTGCTGAGTTTTCCAAATTTGCTGGCATATTGAGTGCAGCACTTTCACAGCATCCTCTTTCAGGATTTGAAATAGCTCACCTGGAATTCCATCACCTCCACTAGCTTTGTTCGTAGTGATGCTTTCCAAGGCCCACTTGACTTCACATTCCAGGATGTCTGGCTCTAGGTGAGTCATCACACCATCATGATTATCTGGGTCGTGAAGATCTTTTTTGTACAGTTCTTCGGTGTATTCCTGCCACCTCTTCTTAATATCTTCTGCTTCTGTTAGGTCCCTACCATTTCTGTCCTTTATTCAGTCCATCTTTGCATGAAATGTTCCCTTGGTATCTCTAATTTTCTTGAAGAGATCTCTAGTCTTTCCCATCCTGTTGTTTACCTCTATTTCTTTGCATTGATCCCTGAGAAAGGCTTTCTTTTCTCTTCTTGCTATTCTTTGGAACTCTGCATTCAGATGCTTATATCTTTCCTTTTCTCCTTTGCTTTTCACTTCTCTTCTTTTCACAGCTATTTGTAAGGCCTCCTCAGACAGCCAGTTTGCTTTTTTGCATTTTTTTTCCATGGGGATGGTCTTGATACCTGTCTCCTATACAATGTCATGAACCTCATTCCATAGTTCATCAGGCACTCTATCTATCAGATCTAGGCCCTTAAATCTATTTCCTACTTCCAGTGTATAATCATAAGGGATTTGATTTATGTCATACCTGAATGGTCTAGTGGTTTTCTTCACTTTCTTCAATTTAAGTCTGAATTTGGCAATAAGGAGCTCATGGTCTGAGCCACAGTCAGTTCCCTGTCTTGTTTTTGCTGACTGTATAGAGCTTCTCCATCTTTGGCTGCAAAGAATATAATCAATCTGATTTCGGTGTCGACCATCTGGTGATGTCCATGTGTAGAGTCTTCTCTTGTGTTGTTGGAAGAGGGTGTTTGCTATGACCACTGTGTTCTCTTGGCAAAACTCTATTAGTCTTTGCCCTGCTTCATTCCATATTCCAAGGCCAAATTTGCCTGTTACTCCAGGTGTCTCTTGACTTCCTACTTTTGCATTCCAGTCCTCTATAATGAAAAGGACATCTTTTTGGGGTGTTAGTTCTAAAAGGTCTTGTAGGTCTTCATAGAACCGTTCAACTTCAGCTACTTCAGCGTTACTGCTTGTGATTATATAACAACATCTTATCTTGCTCAAGGACATGTTTCTCCTTCTTAACAGGAACCTTCTGACTAATCTTGATTATCTTATGTGGGAGTGGGTCTGGTAAGACCTTTCTGTAGTTCTAATCTTATTAATTTAAGATGTATGTTATGGGAGTGGGTCTGGTAAAAGTATATAGTGAAGTTGCTCAGTTGTTTCCAACTCTTTGCAACCCCATGGACTGAAACCCACCAGGCTCCTCCATCCATGGGATTCTCCAGGCAAGAGTACTGTCATGGGTTGCCATTTCCTTCTCCAGGGAATCTTCCCGACCCAGGGATTGAACCCCAATCTCCTTCATTGTAGGCAGACGCTTTACTGTCTGAGCCACCAGGGTCTGGATAAGACTATCGAGGAGGGCACTCTCCTTCCCCCTTCTGATGTCTATGTCATAAGCTGTCTGTGTCCCTTTTTATACTTTAATAAAACTGCTACACAAAAGCTCTTGAGTGATCAAGCCTGGTGCCTGGTCCCAAAGCTAACTCTTCTTCTTCAGAGATCATGAATCCAACATCGTTCACCATAAACTATCAGTGTGAGGGAGGAGAAAGCGTGAAAGAGCAGCACAAGCCCTCTCCCCAAGTGGGTCCCCAAGCCTTGGAGGAGAGAAGACATTGAATTAGATGGTCAGTACAATAGCTTGTTCATGTGAATCAATAATAGCTTTTAAAATATGCATGGTCCCTGATCCAGCAGATCCCTCTCTAGAAATTTATCTAAGAGTGTAATCAAACATGTATAGAAAGATTTATGTAGTAAGAGAAATGCCATATA
This sequence comes from Budorcas taxicolor, assembly GCF_023091745.1. Classification (NCBI taxonomy): domain Eukaryota; kingdom Metazoa; phylum Chordata; class Mammalia; order Artiodactyla; family Bovidae; genus Budorcas; species Budorcas taxicolor. The sequence continues at coordinate 31,979,599 of NC_068918.1, forward strand.
TAAAAAATATTTCCCCATATCCTTTAACATGAGTTTTTTAAATTTATTTATTTTAAATGGAGGATAATTACAATATTGTGATGGTTTTTGCCACACATCAGTATGAATCAGCCATGGGTATACATGCATCACCCCCATCCTGAACACACCCCCGCCTCCCTCCCCACCCTACCCCTCTAGGTTGTCCAGAGCACTGGCTTTGGGTGCTCTGCTTGCTTCATGCTGGAACTCACACTGGTTGTCTGTTTTACATATGGTAATATATTTGTTTCAATGTTGTTCTCTCAAATCATCCCACTCTTGCCTTCTCCCACAGAGTCCAAAAGTCTGTTCTTTACATCTGTGTCTCCTTTGCTGCCCTGCATTAACATAAGTTTTTACATTAAAAATCATCTATTTTTTAATAACAATTAACAGAATTCTGATGGTCTAATTTGTATGTACAGTTGCAATATACCACAGTGCTAATAAGAAACAGTTGCTCAGAATCAAGAATAAATGTTTTAGAAAGCTGGCCATTACAGAACTAAGGACATGGTGTTCCAGCTGGGTGCTGGGACTCTGAAGGGGAAGAAGGTACAGCACCTGCTCTTGAACAGTTCTGAACCTTGTAAAGAGAAAGGGAATAAAACACATTTCTGCAAGGACTGTGAGATATGCATCCTACTGGGACTCAAAGGAAGAGTGACTAACTGAGCTAGGAAGCAGGTGCTTGTGGAATTGTTTTTCCACTAAAGAAGAAACTACTTACTTGTTAACATTTGCCCGACTGTTCAGAAGAGTGCCATAGGGGTTTTATCATCAGCCTACTGCTCATAAAGTAACTGCTTCTCACATGACTGTAGGAGCACAAGGCATTTGCAAGTCAAGGGGTGGAAAATCTGATTGGAATGAATAGAAACACTTGACAAACAGAAGTGATCTCTCTACACAGTTTCTTCAGAATAGGCAATAAAAATGCAGAAAGGCCCTTGGCATGTGAAGACAGTTGGGTTGTGTGTTTTGCACATGGAGTACTGTGTATACATTATACTATGGACCTGCACATAGGAGCACAAAGGAAGGCCCGTACCCCCTAGGTCTAACTCTGTAGGAGTCATAAATCAAGCTCATTAACTGCCTTCCCATTTTGACAAATATTCTTCATGACGGCTTGGAAGGACCAACTTCACATTTAGGATCTCAGTGCAGTGTCTGAATGTGGTTGGACAGCAAGGCCTGCATATGGCACACCCCGTCCTGCTGTGCCACTGATGTCTCCATCTCCACACAAGCAGCACCTCAGTCAACAGCTACTCTGGGCCACCCATCAGGCCCCTGGGAGACAAGTGCCAGCAAAGCAGACAGCTGTGGGACAGTGGCCTGGGGCGGAGGCCCACTCAGGGCCCAGCAGGGGCTCGGGGACTCGGGTAGTATCTCAGTCTGCTCGGGCTGTGCTAACAGAATACCATGGACTAAATGGCTAGGTCAACAGACATTTATTTCTCATACTTCTGGAGGCTGTGAAGGCCAAAATCCAGGTGCCAGCTGATTCAGTGTCTGGTGAGGACCTTCTTCCTGGTTTGCAGAAGGCCACGTTCTTGCTGTCTCCTCACGCAGTAGAGAGAGAGTTTTTTCCCCTCGTGTCTCTTGTAAGGGCGCTAATCCCATCATGAGATCTCTCTCTCTCATGACCAATTAATTAACTCCAAAGAGCCTCACCTCCTAATACTGTCACATTGGGGATTAGGGTTTTATCATATAAATTTGGGGGAGGGCACAAATATTCAGCCTATAGCAAGGAGGGTATACTGAGTCCTGAATACCCAGTGCCTGGCACAGAAGGGGAGGGCCTACGACTGTGAGCAGGTCCCTCCCGCTGACCCATTGGATTCCTGGCCCACGGGGAGGAGCACAGTGGGGCTTGGGCCAGAGCTGGGCCCTCTAAAGCTCAGCACCCAGGATGGGGGAAGGATGTGGAACCATCTAGCCCACCATGTCTCCAGACATTCAGTGACTGATTTCAGAGCAGATCGAGAGACCAGAGATGAGGCTGTTTGACAGAGACATGGAGCAGTTTCTGGGAAAGCCACATTGTAAGTAAGAATGAGGTCAGGGTCACTAACTTCTACTTATTGTACTTAAGTATCCCTTAACACTGCTAATGTCTTAAAACATAACTGGTGTTTTTGTTGTGATTGTTGTTGTTTTTAATCTCACGTGGAGACAAGGTTGTTTCCAAAGCAATGGTTTAATTCTAACTTTTTTTTTAAGCATCTGCCTGAGAGCCTGTTAGTAGCTGTAAAGATCAAGCCTTTTTTACTTTTATCCCCACTGAATTTTCTGGGCTCAAACCAGCATCACTCACTGAGTCAGAGACTTTACAGGTTTTTGTTGTTGTTCAGTCGCTCAGTCACGTCTGACTCTTTGTGACCCTATGGACTGCATCACGCTAGCTTTTCCTGTCCTTCACTATCTCACGGAGTTTGCTCAAACTCATGTCCATTGAGCTGACGATGCCATTCCAGCCATCTCATCCTCTGTTGCCCCCTTCTCCTGCTCTCAATCTTTCCCAGCATCAAGGTCTTTTCCAGTGAGTCAGCTCTTTGCATCAGGTGGCCAGAGGATTGGAGTTTGAACTTCAGCACCAGTCCTTCCAATGAACATTCAGGACTGATTAACTTTAGGGCTGACTGGTTTGAACTCCTTACTGTCCAGGGGACTCAAGAGTCTTCTCCAGCACCACAATTCAAAAGCATTAATTCTTCAGCGCTCAGCATTCTTTATGGTCCAACTCTCACATCCATACACGACTGTTGGAAAAACCATAGCTTTGGCTATATGGACCTTTGTTGGCAAAGTGATGTATCTGCTTTTGAATACACTGTCTAGGTTTATCATAGCTTTTCTTCCAAGGAGCAAGCGTCTTTTAAATTCATGGCTGCAATCACTGTCCACAGTTATTCTGGAGCCCAAGAAAATACAATCTCTCACCGTTTCCATTTTTCCCCCCATCTAGTTGCCATCATGTGATGGGACTGGATGCCATGATCTTAGTTTTTTGAATGTTGAATTTTTTGGGAAAGATTGAGGGCAGGAGAAGGGAATGACAGAGGATGAGATGGTTGGATGGCATTACCAACTCAATGGACATGAGTTTGGCTAAACTCTGGGAGTTGGTGATCGACAAGGAGGCTTGGCATGCTGCAGTCTATGAGGTTGCAAAGAGTCTGACACGACTGAGCTATTGAACTGAACTGAAATGAGTTTTATGCCAGCTTTTTCATTCTCCTCTTTCACCTTCATCAAGAGGCTCTTTGCTTTCTGCCATTAGTGTGGTATCATCTGCATATCTGAGGTTATTGATATTTCTCCCAGCAATCTTAATTCCAGCTTGTGATTCATCCAACCCAGCATTTTGCATGATGTACTCTGCATGTACGTTAAATATATGGGTGACAATATACATCCTTGACATACTCCTTTCCCAATTTGGAACCAGTCTGTTGTTCCATATCTGGTTCTGTCTCTTGCTTCCTGACCTGCATACAGGTTTCTCAGGAGACATACAGTTTCTAAACTTTACAGATTAGAAAGTCAGTTTATCCAAACTTCTGACCTACTCAGAAGTTTTTGAGAAATTTTGATGTTACAGGCAACAAGAAGCATGCCTCATTCAGTCCTGGCTTTACCCTAGCTCCCCAGGTCCCAGCTCAGACTACCCTGAAGTATCCCCTGGGACACTCAGAAGTGCTGATGCCCAGGCCCAGCCCCTGGAGTCCCGGGGCAGAGCCAGGGCCTCAGTATTCTATCAGAGCTCCCAGGTGGTTCTCAGTCCCCTTTTTCCACTCTCCTACCCCGCCCCCCAGCTACCAGGGTCATGAGAGCAGATACTCTCTCATTTTGCCAAGGAGGACAGTGGATGTCTCACAGAACCAACTCAGGAGTAGAAGCACCCTGTTAGCAGAGGGGGCAGGGTGCCACCTGCTCTGCTTTCAGCAGGGGGGTTTGCATGAACCTGGGATTGTGCAATCAGGCTGGTGCCAGGGATTCTTCACCAGCTCTTCCTCCTCCCAGCACTGACTGCTCTTGGATAAATAAAATATTCTAAAAACAAAAATTCACAAAACTATCCTTAATGGCAGCAAGCAAACTGGTAAACGGGGGTGGGGGGCGGGGTTGGGGTGGAGGAAAAACACCTCAAGCAAATATAAATCTAGTTTCGACGAGAGAGCACAGCTAAGATCAGTTGCTGAGACAGAAATTTTTTTTTTAAGGTTATGGAGATATGCATAAAGCAACAGAACAGAGCGGAAATCAAACTACTTAACTGCAAGCCATTTTTGGAAAGGAAGCTTTTGAAGAGAGTGCTGAAATTGAAGAATAAACTCTAGCCCATAAATTAATAGCAAATCCAGCTAATCTCAGAGATTGAAGCCATCTTCTTTGATGAAAAATTTTCCTGAGACTGCAGAGTGAGTTGCTAAATCAGAATCTTATGGGATGTAAAATCTTTTCAGGGGCTGGACGACCAGCCAGAGAAAACCTGTGGATCAGCCATCAGCCACTGCTCTGTGGCCAACAGTCCACACAGGCTGAGAACAGGTGAGAGTTCAGGGCCACAGCCCATAGTCATCTGACTCTCCAACTGCACCTCTAGAACAACCACTGGCCACACACTCATCCACACACATTCCTTGAAGGCCTATTATGCAGCAGGTATGGCTTATGTGCTGAGATAGAAACAAAGAAATAAAACCAAGTCCCCCTAAAATGAAGTTCCTCTGCTGAGCTTACGATTCTTACACCTGTTCCCCACAAGACTGAGAAGTATCAAAGGAAAGGGGGGGGGGGGGTGGGTTGAAACCGTGTGGCCCTTCCAGATACAAAGGCCTTTCCATGTGCCCCATTTCTTGTTTAGGTGACAGCCTTCTAGGCCTTCCCTGAGTTTCAAAGGGCAGTTTCGAACAGTTGCTAATTATGGAAGGGAGGGAATGCAGAAACCAAGGAAGAGCAGTCACCAAACAATAGCACAGCTATGGGGCAGGGGCCCGGTTCCCCCTCAAGGAATACATAGAATAATACATCTTTGAGCTCTTCTATAGGAACTAAGACCCCCCACCCAAGTGAAAGAGATAACTTAAGGCTGAGCACAAGGACACGGACCCCAGATTATTTGAAGTCGGAAGGCTGATGGTTGAGATCCCTGGAAACTGGTATCTCACCCCCCAACCAATCAGAGGGAGGTCACAAACCCTGCAGCCCTTCCCCCACCCCACTTTGGCCCCACAGTGACTGGTTCCCATCCTCGGTGCAGCGCTGTTCTCAAAGGTGGAATCAAGTCCTTTTCCTGGAAGAGATAAAGGTTAGGAAGGGCCTGGATGGGGCATGAAGGTCTTGGGAAGAGATGCCTTTAGTAATTTGGGACTTCAAGTTGCTTGTATAGTCAAGTTGTGTGTGTGTTTTGCTCTGTTTCTGTGCTTTACGTGACAATACAGGAAACGGTTTTCTATTCACCCTGGTCTTGTGTTACTGGACCAAACTTGAGTCTGCTCTGCCACGTGCAGTAAAGTCATCTACGGACACCAGACTGTGAAGGAAAGCAGGCCACCAAGCAAAGAGTCCAGGAAACTAGACCTGAACTGCCGGTGTCCTGCCCCGGTGAATCCAGGGTAATTCGAAGGGGAGATGGAGTAGGTGAGGAAAAATTTATTTAGAAATATAAAAGAGAGATTAGGAAAGAACAGTGTAGTGGGAAATTTAGTGGAGAAAAGAGGCTGAATAACTTGGTTTACGCAGAAAGCTAATAAAGTTCCAAGACAAGGAACTTGCACCGTCTACATTAGGCCACCGGCGCCCACTTGAATAGCGGAAGGTGCCCCACCTTTGGCTCCCTCTTGCATGGGTCTTAGAAGCCAGGGCAAGTAAGTAGACTCGGAGAGCCTCCATGCCCAGATGGGAATTCAGCCTGAAAAGGAGAGGGAGGGAGAGGGAGAAAGAGAGAGATTTGACACGGGGGAAACCAGTCTTTCCAGTGACTGGCCCATCCTCCATTGTCCGGAAAGGCCTTTTATACTTTTGATTGTACATAGAGATCAATGGATAATACAAAATTATGCAGCATTAACAGCCCTGACTCTTATCGAGACCAGGCTTTCTCTCTGCATACCTAGTTGTATACACAAGTCTTAGGTATCTTCTGGCCAGAAGGCCAATTAACATTTTACAGCCCTTTTCTGATAAGGGTAATAGTGTTGTTCTTCCCAAAGTCTGGTGCCACTCTCAGAAAGCACTAAATAAAGTTACATTCTTACATAGCAAGGACACAACAATTTATAACAAGGAAAAGGAATACAGTGATTTATAACAAAGAGAAAATTCATTAACTCAAAAGTCTAGTGTTGCTAACATCAAAACTACTATTTTCCTATTTCTGTGTCCCATTTACATTGATTAATATCTTCCCAGGTGCCTAAAAGATAAAGGATATGGAGGCCTGGTGGCAAACATTAACTCAACAATGAAACCCTTCACCAAACTAACTCTTAGCTCTGAAAGACTCTATATCTTTAAGATGTTTTAAGCTTCGTGCCTCTCACGGTTGGGGGCTGTAAACAATCCACAAGTTGTAAAAGTCCGGGCAGACCGATCAGGTAAGTTAGAAAGCCATCAAAGGGTTTTAAGCTGAGACATTCGTTTCATATGCAGGAGACCAGTTGGAGCTCTAAGTTAACTTTTTCCAGAGAAAGGTGGTCAGGGAAAGCCCCCTGTAATGTCAGAAGTACATAGTATAGCAGACAGTAAACAGACAGATTTTGGTTTCGGGGTAGATGCTCAGGAAGAGGACCTCTTGAGACCTGACTCGCCTTGCCCATCAGGTCTCTCTGCGTGACCTTGTCGTGGGTGGGATCTCCCGTGCTGGCTCCCCGCACTGAACTCCAGGTGGATTTCAGCAAAGCATTTTCAAAGGCCAGGTGAGGGACTGGTGTCTTAGCGTGTGATCAGCTTGGGCACAGTTCTCTGATTGGTTGATGGTAAGAACAGGGTGGGGTCACAGGAGTTAACATCATCCATCCTCAGGCCCCAGTATGTCTGGGGACTACATGTTCATGGTCCTGTGAACACATAGTCATGTAAGTAACTTCATCCGCTTGGTCAGAGTTTTAGTGTCTGTAAAACAATTCAGAAAATGTGTATCAGATACTGTTATCTTTTAGAGAGGAGTTAAGCAGAGGATATGGGGGAGGGGTCTGTCCTGGGAAGGCCCAACTGGGCCCTGCTTGGTTACATTTGGACAGACCCTGCTTGAATGTTGGGCATAATTTCCCTGCATGCACAGTTCCTGTTCCCACCCAGGAGTGTGCGCACTGCCATGTTCAGAGCTGAAGTGCTCCGGGTGACCATCAGTGGCTCCTGGGAATATCAGCTCCAGACCACACTCTTAAAGGCCCTGCCCTTCTCACTTTTCTCTCCCTCTTTTGCCTTCTCTTCCACCACACCTGCCAGCTCTAATTTTGTATATATATTTCCCCACGCTTGCCAGCTATAATCATATATGTCCCCCCCACCACCCCACCCAATGCTGGGAGGTCAGGAGCTGGATCACCCATCTTGGAAATACCTCGCTGAATCTAGAAAATGTGGTGTTCTCTGTGGAGCGGAGCTTCACCCTCAGTAGCCATGTGGGTACAATAAACGTGTTAATATCATCTTTCTCCATGTTTGTTGGTTCACACATTGCATTATTCATGAAAAAAAAATTAAAACTCATCATCTCCCCCAGAATGAGGCTGCAGAATTTAATTACAAGAATCAGAGAAAGCAATGCCATTTTAACTATAATATTTTTTTCCTAAAGGAGTTTTACCTAATTTGATACAGCGCTTTAAAGCAACATTTGAATTTTTTTCCCAAGTGAAGCCAGAGCTGGAAAGTCACTGCATAACGTTTTGAGCACCCAGGTAGCTGTCTGATGTCAGAATCAAATATCAATTTTTTGTGTTACCCTCTACTCTGATTGTTTTGCTTTGTTGTCTCTTGTTAATGGTTTGGCCCAAATAAAACATTCCCCATTGACTTTGTCCCAAACAGAACTAGAGATGCTCACCGTGTTCATCTCAAAATGGACTCACCCACAAGTTCTCTGACCAGAGACAGCTGCAATATGATATTCAAATTAAAAATTTAGAGAATTGAGCATGAAGATTAGAGGGGAGTAAAGCTCGCCACCTCCAAAATGGCACATAGATTATTTTGATCATGAAAACAATCAACATTCAAAAGACTTGGAAAGAACCTTTTAACCTTCCTTCTAACTGCTTAAAAAATTTAAATAAAGAGCCATTTCTGGAATAGAGCTATCACCAGAGATGTCTGCAAAGAATATGGGCTAGGTGTGGTGGGGGGAATTCTGCAGGTCCCAGAGATCAGGCAGAGATCAGATGGGATCTAGAGATGAGATGCAGACAGTCTCTAGTCTGTCCAGACGCAAAGGGAGGGGACATAGACCCCACCTGTCTTTGGGAAAACTGTCACAGTCACATCGTAAGGACAGCATGTGGAATGGGGAACATTGCTATGGTGGAACATCTTTGAAAATGATAACCTGCCACTGCCCCTCTCTCCAGGACCCTCCAAAGTCTACACTTACTTCCCTGTCTTTTTTCCCGTGTGTGTGTTTGTGTGTGTGTGTGTGTGTGTGTGTGTGTGTGTGTGTGTGTGTGTGTGTAGAGAGGGAGTGAAGCCCACAGTTGGGAGGGGAAGCAAAAGAGAATTTCCCTGTTTTCGAAATCATCAGACATTTTGGCAGTTGCAAGAGTCCTCTCCTTTCTCCCCTGTCACTGGCTCAGGGAAACCAACCGAGAAATGCTCCCATCATTTCCTTCGTCATGGCTGTGGTCCCTAAATGGCCTGGCTGTGAGGGAAGAGGAGAGAAAAGAGGAGCAATCAGGGGGAAAGGTTATTCTCCCTATAGATTCTCCCACGTGGAAAATAACGAGTATGTCACAGATTTTTTGTGAGAATTAACATGAGAACATATGCAAAGCCCTGTCAATCAAACTTGCACTGAATTTGCCTGCCTGTGCTTGGCAGGGACAGACCCTAGCACAGCAGGACCCACCCTCAGAGTTGCTGTCTGTTGCTGGGCAGGGTTGACTTGAGGAGAGTGAATTAAGATAAACCTGAACTTGATGGTAGGGATACCTAAGTGGTCCTTTAAGAGCATCTGGAGAGGGAAAAGCTATTTCCTCAGGCCCTTTATGGCTCTAAACTGCCTCTCCAGCTCTCCGAATCCATTCCACTGACCCACTTCCCGGCACCCCAGAGTCCCTCCAGCGGCTCCTCACTTCAGACTAGACTGCCTATGTGGCCTGAGGGGAACCCTCCTTTGGGCACATTTGGCCAGGCCTGGTGCAGAGTGGGCGGTGCTTCTTCAAATTCAGTGTCTGAATATCCCCAAAGAGTGGAATCTTCAAGCATTCCAGCCTGTGAGGTCACTGCTAAATACCACCCTGGAGGACCAGAAACATAAGAACCCCCCGTGGTAAGGAGCGGCCTCCCCTCCTCAGGCTGCCAGCTTGCAAAGAGGCTGTGGTCCTGGGCTGTGTTTGCACAGGGCTCCAGCCCTGAAAGTTTCTGTGGATAATTTATTGCCTCTAGTACCAAAGAATGTTAATATCTCCTCTGCCCTTTCTTCAGAAAGTAGGAGTGAAGTCAAACTCTCACAATGAAAATAATTTTTCAAAAAAATGTATAGAGAAATCACTTTGTGATTCATGGCAAAAGGGAAGGTTTGATTAAGCCCTTTCATGGGTGAGCTTTACCCTCTCAGAGCAAGAGAGTGGCATGTGATGGGCTTAGACTCGGTAGTTTGTTGTTCCCGAGGCTGGAAGCAGAAAAGGCAACCCCTTAGCTCTGAGCCTTAGATGATAACGAAGCAATTTTCAGTGTGTGTGTGTGTGTGATCCCAACAGTCTTTCTAATACCAAAACCTTTGGTGATATACGTAAAGGTGTTGAAAAGATGAGAACAGTGCAAAACTGGTCAATAATCTTTGCAAAACAAACCTTCCTGTGACACAGCCCAGTGATTGTCAGACTCCTGTTGTTCCTCCACAGCGGCCTAGTGTTTGAGCAGAGCGATTGCTACCTTAGCTACCTGTCCAGTGGTCTGGGGCCAGCTTCTCCTACGGCCCATGTGCAGGAGCTCTCCCTTTTGAAGGGACTGGACTGAGTGCCTCTCATCTCTTACCTGTAACAGTGGTAACCGCTCCACATTACGTCGCCCAACCAGCTGAGCCACATTTCAGTCTGACAGCACAGTCCTGCTGTCTGAACACTTGGGGGTCATTGAATGAGTTGGACACACTGATTAAAAATCGATAGCACATTGGTGAAGGGATTCCTGCACACCGATGGGGAACCAATGGATAATGTGTCCACATGAAGCTTTGCTTTAAATCTTGTCTTTACCTACCAAGCAAAGTCCTGCTGGCCTGGGTGCCCTCCCCTGATGCCCTGTACTTCCAACCTGTACCACACTTAACCATTACAGATCCAAAGTGCCCCTGTCTTGCCTCTGTTGTTTACAGACTATAAATTCCTTGAGGAAAGAACCTATGTTTTGTTTGCCAGTATTATTTCAGTCTTCAGCAAAGAGCTTAAATGGAGCAGGTGGTCAGGTCTAATCCTATAATGGTCCTGCTTTGCATATAGCAAGCTACCTTTTCCTTTTTTGGCAACTGGCAGACACACTTGGGGAGACCTGGCCCCTAATTCCATACTACACCTAAGTCTCTGTGCTTTCCCCCAATCTAGCACATGGCACATGTACCAAAAAAAAAAATTGTTGAATGAATTAGCTGGAGATGTGCTTAAACCAAGGAATAAGTGGGTGCATACATTTTAGTTAGGCAGCCACCTTCTTAGGGCCTTCGGAGGCCTTAGTTGGAGGAGGGAGGGAGCTTTTAAGACAAGAAGAGCCATATAGAAGGTTGGTGGTTGTCTGGTTGGGGATGGCAAAGATCAATGGCTAGAAGTCTTGTAGCTCACTTCTAAGGCTAAGGAGTCATTCAGGAGCTCCAGAGTCTCTATCTGGGCTCCTTCCCTGATGGGAGGCCCTCATCAGCCTGGATGCCAGGGCTCCACATTCTGCAGGGTTCCTTCCTTCCTGTCTTTGTCCTGAAATCCCTACCCCAAGGCTGGGCAGAGTTCCCCATTCTATGTGGACCCCAGAGAGCGCTGCCTTCTAACCAAAGAAGGAAGCCTTACTGGATGGTCCTCCATAGGAAATGTTTGCCCCACTAGAGGTTTCAACAGACTATTTCTTGAACATATTTCCCTAATAAAGAAACAGCTATCATTATTGGCCCTGGGAGTTCCAATCAAAAAACTTTCTCATGTTGAAGAATGACACCTGTTTTTTCAAATATGAAGGCACTGTTTAATTTGAAACCAACCTCTGTACATTATTATATATAAAGTAACTGCTCCCAACCAGGTTTTATTAAAAACCTATAGTGTTGGCATGTATTAAATGGAAGAGTCACAAAACCAGGCAACCTCACCCTTTGGACAGTGGCAGCCACCATCTCCCTGCTCCTTCTAGTGTAGAAGCCAGCCACAAATAGTCTTTCCAGGTCTGCATCTCAGTACACCTCTAGTTCAATTAGATTCCAATTGCTAAAGGGGGAGTCTAAAAGATAGAACTTTAAAATGACCTAAGGATTTTCATAAATAGGGGTTTTCTGGGCACCAGAAGAGCTTACCTTCAACCGTAACAGAATTACTTTATTTATTTTTGGGTGCACTGGGTCTTCATTTTATTGCTGAGTGTGGGCTTTCTCTAATTGCTGTGCACAGGCTCCTCACTGCCGTGGTGTCTGTTGCTCCAGAGCACGGGCTCTAGAGGGCTGGCTCAGTAGTTGCGGTGCACAGGCTGAGTTGTTTCTCAGCATGTGAAATCTTCCTGGACCAGGGACTGAACCCATGTTCTCTGCATTGGCAGGTGGATCCTTAACCACGGGACCACTGAGGAAGTCCAACCGAATGACTTGTTAAAAGGAAAATGAGATTGTCTCTGAAGTGTTAAGTGCAGCGTGCCTGGTATGCATTCCTGCTCCCCTTCTCTAGTCTAGTGACCCTAAGCTTAGCTTTGCCACTGTCAGCAGCCTGGACTTGCTGGCCTCCTCCAGTTAGTCTGTTACTGGGTTGCCCTGGCCCCACCCCCAAAAGAGAAGTTCTTTTTCTCTTCATATGCACATGCCTCCCCAGGAGTTGGAATCCTTGTTTGCTGAGCTGAGGTTATTCTCGTTCCTCTCAGTCACCTCTTCCTAACTTCTCGGCAGTGCACGTCTTGATGGAAAGGGCCCACGGGGCAGACCGCATCCTAGAGACTGGAAAACATCTTGCCCTGTCCTATTGACATTACCTCTGTGTTACACTGTCTCAGTCAGAATGGAGACCAGGCCATTTGAAAGTCATCAGCAACCTAACAGCTGAGTCTAGGTATGTCTGACCAACAACATACCCTGAAACTATAGTCCACTGGCACTATACACGACCGCTCCATGCTGCAACGGAATTATTTCCTTATGGCTTTCTCCCCTGCTCAACCAAACCGAAAGGTCCTGAGAGCAGGGGTGTTACTAGGTGTTACTCACTGTTAAGTCCCCGCAGCTGCACAATCATGGGTATTTGATAAATGGTGCAGAATTCTGCCTCATGGTGACTGGTAGCCAAGGAGGTGCACCGTTCAGACCTCCCTTCAAGAAAGAGGGTGCCATTCAGTTGTGAGGACTATAGCTGGCTGACACCCTAGCTATATCAGGGTAGTGTTGGAGCTGAGATCTTGCTGCTGGTGGAGAGCTGCCAGCCGAAGAGAGGGCAAAGTGAGGGTGCTAAGGATTAATCATTTCCACTCAATGAAGCAATGGCATTCTTTTTATGGAGCTCTGCATCAGGCTGGGGTCTTATCAGCATGGCAATATGACGTTCATTGCCCGGTGATTTGTCTTTCACAGACTTGTCATCCAGTAAACCACTCATATTTCTAACACAGCATCTGCTTCCTAAAGAACTTGAATTGACAGTGACCAATCTGTTGCTATAAACCCTGAGAAAATGCGCCATTCAGATCACCTGCTATGTCAGGCATACTTAATTGACACCTCAGCTACTCCGCTCTGGGACCACCACGGCATTTGTCCTAAGGCCACGTTCCTGCAGGCTGCTCCCAGATGGTAGTGAGCAGGGGGAGGGGAAGTTAATTCTGAAGAGTGACTGGCGTAGGACTCCCCAGCAGCCTGGCCAAACCTTCCTCAAACTGTGCAGAGTCTGAGATTCTTCCTACCTGATCCTCCTCCCGTGTCCCCTCTCCTTCACAGGTGCCGGAGACTTCACTGGGCTCCTCTCCTTTACCTTTTACAAACGTGTTCGCAATACATCTCTGCTGCTTCCTGGAAAAACTGAACCAAACAAGTGGTATCAGGAACACAGTTGCCAGACTAGCAAATTAAAATACAGGCTTTGTTGTTTTCCATCTCTAAGTTGTGTCTGACTCTTTGTGACCGCGTGGACTGCAACACACCAGGCTTCCCTGTCCTTCACTATCTCCCAGAGTTTTCTCAAACTCATGTCCATTGAGTCAGTGATGCCATCCAACCATCTTATCCTCTGTCGCCTCCTCCTCCTGCCCTCAATCTTTCCTGGCATCAGGTCCCAATGAGTCAGCTCTTCGCATCAGGTTGGCCAAAGTACTGGAGCTTCAGCTTCAGCGTCAGTCCTTCCAGTGAATATTCAGGGTTGATTTGCTTTAGGATTGACTGGTGTGATCTCCTTGCTGTCCAAGGGACTCTCAAAGAGCCTTCTCCAATACCACAATTCTTCAGTGCTGAACCTTCTTTATGGTCCAACTCTCATATCTATACATGACTACTGGAAAAACCATAGTTTTGACTATTCAGACCTTTGTCAGCAAGGAGATGTCTCTGCTTTTTAACATGCTGTCTAGGTTTGTCATAGCTTTTCTTCCAAGGAGCGAGCATCTTTTAATTTCATGGCTGCAGTCACCATCTGACGTGATTTTGGAGCCCCCCCCAAATAAAATCTGTCACTGCTGCCACTTTTTCCCCTTCTATTTGCTATGAAGTGTAGCACTAGATGATCTTAGTTTTTTGAATGTTGAGTTTTAAGCCAGCTTTTTCACTCTCCTCCTTCATCCTCATCAAGAGGCTCTTTAGTTCCTCTTTGATTTCTGCCATTAGAGTGGTATCATCTGCATATCTGAGGTTGTTGATTTATCCCAGCAATCTTGATTCCAGCTTGAGCTTCATCCAGCCTGGCATTTCACATAATGTACTCTGCATACCTAGTCATATTTGAATTTTAGATTAGCGATGATTTTTTTAGCATAAGTATGTCCCAAACATTGCATAGAGCCTTACACTGAAAAAAAAAAATCCTCATTGTTAATCTGAATTCAAGTTTAACTGGATATTCTGCATCTTATCCAGCAACACTAGAGGAACAACCCCAGAAAATAGGCATTAGGTTGAATTCATATAACTGATGCAGATGGTGACTGCAGCCATGAAATTAAAAGACGTTTGCTCCTTGGAAGAAAAGTTATGACCAACCTAGATAGCATATTCAAAAGCAGAGACATTACTTTGCCAACAAAGGTCCGTCTAGTCAAGGCTGTGGTTTTTCCAGTGGTCATGTATGGATGTGAGAGCTGGACTGTGAAGAAAGCTGAACGCCAAAGAATTGATGCTTTTGAACTGTGGTGTTGGAGAAGACTCCTGAGAGTCCTTTGGACTGCAGGGAGATACAGCCAGTCCATTGTAAAGGAGATCAGCCCTGGGTTCTTTGGAAGGAATGATGCTAAAGCTGAAACTCCAGTACTTTGGCCACCTCATGCAAAGAGCTGACTCATTGGAAAAGACCCTGATGCTGGGAGGGATTGGGGGCAGGAGAAGAAGGGGATGACAGAGGATGAGATGGCTGGATGGCATCAGCAACTCGATGGACGTGAGTTTGAGTGAACTCCAGGAGTTGATGATGGACAGGGAGGCCTGGCGTGCTGCAATTCATGGGGTCGCAAAGAGTTGGACACGACTGAGTAACTGAACTGAACTGATATAACTGATAGGGGGCAAAGAGGACACTGCGCCCCACACTCCTGAGCAGTGCACAGTTGCTAAAGATGTCATTAGTGGTGACCTAGGAAACGTCCTGGTAGACTCAACTGTCCTTGCAGATGCCACAGTGGAGGCATTTGCAAGACATGGATAGAACAGTGTCTTCAAGGACAGTGATGTTAGTTGGTTACTGCTCAGTTGTGTTGATGCTCTGTAGAGGGACAATGAGAAGATGGAAGACCATGAACGAGCCATTAAAGTATAAATATGAGCACCAGAAGGCCTGTTGGAGGCCTCTTAGCCTTTAGCTTGAGAAGAGCTGAAAAGAGGCCCCTCTCCTCTGCTGTGGAGAGTGTGCACAGTGGAGCAGCCTGC
Source organism: Budorcas taxicolor (assembly GCF_023091745.1). Lineage (NCBI taxonomy): Eukaryota > Metazoa > Chordata > Mammalia > Artiodactyla > Bovidae > Budorcas > Budorcas taxicolor. The sequence goes on from NC_068918.1 coordinate 31,995,092, forward strand.
TGAAGACTGGAGAGTCGAGCTGAGTCACAGAGCTCCAGAAATGTCGAAATGCTGAGCCAGGGCAGGTTGGTTACGCTAAAGTCAGAACCCCAACTGAGAAAATCTAGGCTCTGAACTATGGGCTAGGGATGTCTGGATGGATGCCCCTGACGATACCAGCTCTGCAGACCCCCTGAATGCACAGAGCTTGCAGAACTTACTCTCCTTGGTAAAAGCTAGCGCTTCCCCATGCTAGAAGATGCTGCAAAGGCCTCTCCTTAACAAAGCAACTAGCAACCCCTCATGGGCTACCCCTACAGTTTCTGGCCTGCTCACCAGGCTACATACAACAAGGGTTAATCCCAGCATAACCTGGCTGGAGATGTGCTAGGCAAGCAAGGGATGAAAGGCAGTGTACACCAAAGGAGCTGTAATAATTAGCATGTGTGCATGGCTGGAGCCAGGAAAGTGCCTAGGATTGGGTCCTGATTCCTAAATCATCACATCCACAAGGGCTTTCACCCCTACTGCCTGGCTGGTCAGGAGGCTGGAATGTAAGACTGGGTAAACAAGAGTACATTGACTTGGGGACACTTTATTGAGATACAGGATTTAATACCCTGGCAAGAATCCTATACAATGAGACAAAGTTACTCAGGGTGGTTATCAGAAGCTCAGGGAAGAATAAATGATCCATGTGCTGAGCAAAGTGGAAGTACTTGAATTGCCCTGGCAGTCGTTGGAGGAAGTGATAAAGAGGCTGAGGGAAGTGAGAACACTGGCATGTATTTATTATGTGAGGGCTGAAGACATACCCTTCAGCAAGACTGTCAGGAATGCACCAGTGAGAGAGGCTCCAGCAGCATTCAGAAGTTCTGGGAAGGTCTCGTCTGCTGGCCAGTGCTTAGTGTACACAGAAGAGGTGGCTGCAGAGCTGAGCTTCTTGGTAATCACAGGGACGGAGGAGACCTACACTGTAGAGGTCAGGTCCTGCTCGAGCCAGTAGGGCTATGCTTGCATGCTAAGTCGCTTCAGTCATGTCTGACTCTGTGTGACCCCATGGACTGTAACCTGCCAGGCTCCTCTGTTCATGGCATTCTGCAGGGAAGAATACTGGAGTGGGTTGCCATTTCCTCCTCCAGAGGATCTTCCTGACTCAGGGATTGAACCCATGTCTTTGGGACTCCTGTATTGGTAGGTGGATTCTTTACCACTAAAGCCATCTGGGCTTCCCTGGTAGCTCAGATGGTAAAGAATCTGCCTCCAATGCAGGAGATCCGAGTTTGATCCCTGGGTCAGGAAGATCCCCTGGGGAAGGGAATGGCAACCCACTCCAGTATTCTTGCCTGGAGAAATCCATGGACAGAGGAGCCTGGTGGGCTACCGTCCATGGGCTCACAAAGAGTTGGACACGACTCAGCACACACACATATACGTATTTTTTTCTCTTACTAGTGCTGTGCTGTGTGCTGTGCTTAGTTGCTCAGTCATGTCTGGCTCTTTGTGACCCCAAGGACGGTAGCCCACCAGGTTCCTCTGTCCGTGAGGATTCTCCAAGCGAGAATACTGGAGTGGGTTGCCATGCCTTCCTCTAGGGGATCTTCCCAACCCACGGGTAAAACCCAGGTCTCCTGCATTGCAGGTGGATTCTTTACCATCTGAGGCACCAGGGAAGCCCTGCTAGTGCTGAAATGGGCACTAAATTGGGACAGGCCAAGGAGCTTGACCCACAAGGTGAAGATGCTTTGTAGAGAGTGGTGTTCCTTGGCAGTAAATGGGCAACCAACAAGAGTGCTGCTTAACAACCAGAGTGAGAAGGAAGAAGCAGGAGGCTGAGGACACCCCAGGAAAAAGTCGCAATCCCTTTGCTCAGTTCCCAAACCTGAGCAATTTTCACGAGCACCTACCAGCTGAAGAAAAGTGAAAAAGTGAAAGTCACTCAATTGTGTCCGACTCTTTGTGACCCCATGGACTGTACAGTCCATGGAATTCTCCAGGCCAGAATACTAGAGTGGGTAGCCTTTCTCTTCTCCAGGGGATCTTCCCAATCCAGGAATCAAACTCAGGTCTCCCGCATTGCAGATGGATTCTTTACCAGCTGAGCCACAAGGGAAGCCCAAGAATACTGGTGTGGGTAGCCTATCTCTTCTCCAGGAGATCTTCCTGACCCAGGAATCAAACCAGGGTCTCCTGCATTGCAAGTGGATTCTTTACCAACTGAGCTATGAGGGAAGTCCTACCAGCTGAAGAAGTGCACAGCTATGTATCCTGTGGTGATTCCCCATGCCTTTCCCTAAACTGACCTATGGCCATTTACATCAGTGACTAGACACTGGGGAAAGGGAACTACTCAGACATTTCAACAACCCTTACAGATCTGAGTTGACTGTGATTCCTGGAGATGTAAAGTCTAAAGTTTTCCCTGTTAGAATGAAGATTCCCAGAGGTCAGGTAACATATAGAGAGGGCCAGGCTATGGTGCAAACTGTGGACCCAGTGGGTCCCTGGTGGATGTTTTTCCAGACTTTGAGCATATAATTGGAATAGACATACTTGGTAGTTGGAGTAACCTCCACATTAGATTCTTGGACTGTGAGTTAGCATTCTCAGAGTGATGATGGCCAATAACCTCTTCTCAAGGGCCATAATTGCAAAACAAGAAATATCACACCCAGGTTATAAGGTAGAGACTAGTGCCACTATTAAAAAATAGTTTTGTACAGCCCTGGGTTGCTCCTGGTGCCCTAGAAATGATATCTCCAGAGTAAATGCAGGCATGGGACATTTCCGCTCGCAGCCAGTTCTGACCCTGGTCCAGAGGACCACCTTCATGGTGGCCTTCAATACCCTGTAAGTTGATTTTGTTAAGAACAATAATAAACTCATCCTTGTAAGTATGTCAAACAAAAGCCCTTAGAGCAGGTAATTATTTGAGTTTCCTGAATAGATACATTTTTTTAAATGCAGAAAACCCTCAAAAGGTTCACAGAGACATTTAATTATATTATCCCAATGATTTAAATCTTTGTCCCAAAAATTTCATGAGAAAAAGATAAAATAGATTTTTTTTTACACAAGCTTAATTGACCTGAAATGATGATTAGAAAGGTCATATACTTCCACTTACTAAATGTTTTCTGTGAACAAGCTGACCTGTGAATTTCTGTCTCCTTAGATAAAGACAAAATTAAATGTTTTATTGAACTGAGTGAAAGATGACTTCATAATCAGGGAAGAGATATTCATAAAGGTTTTACCACACGTGATTTGCCAACATGTGGTGTCTTTTCTCAGCTTGATTTTTCAGAGGCTTTAGACTTTATTGAGGCAAAACCAGACTTCACAAAATGGTTATCCGTATCTCGGAAAAAACCAGACCCCTGCAGCTAGTCATCTGGAAGTGGAAAGTTACATTATGATTCTCCACAGTTAAGTGGGAAAAAAGTATACTAATATAATTTCTAAATTTCTAACCCTGCTAAAAAGCCATCAAAAGTCAATAAAAAGGGATGAAATAGTACTAAAAATTTTTAAGAATTTTTAACATTATCAATACAATTTTTAGTATGTTACAATCACCAAATCCAAAAAAACTAAGGTTCTGCACTAGTTGATCACTTTGGATGTGATAAACAAAAGCAAATTCTATATTCACATAAGTCTCTTCTCCAGAAAAACAAGGCATATCGTCTGTACTTAGAACACCCATGGTTGGCAGCAGACAGTCATGAAACAGGTTGGGGTTAAAAGAAGGTACAGTCAACACTTCCTAGAACAGCTTTTATTTTATTATTTATTTAACAAGAGAAAAGGCAGAGTTTTATACATATGGGAGTTCATGAGGAAATATGATCCAAAGAGCCAGTTAGAATCAGAGGGTTACATACCATCTTAATGGGCTTCCCAGGTGGGGCTAGTGGTAAAGAACCCACCTGCCAAGGCAGGAGGCATAAGAGATGCAGGTTGGATCCCTGGGTTGAGAAGATCCCCTGGATAAGGGAATGGCAACCCACTGCAGCATTCTTACCTGAGAATCCCATGGACAAAAAGAGCCTGGCAGGCTATACCCTTAGACAGCTCTTTAAAAAGGAATGAGCTTACACTTTTCTAAATGGGCTAAGCACTCCTAGGCTAGAGGATGATTCAAGTCACCTGCTGGTTCTGAGCCTCCACAGTGTCACAGTGCAGCCAGAGTCACCCTCAAAGCAGTCAGGCAAGAATGGCTATGAAGTCCCAGCTGGGGGGCTCCGGACTTAGAGGTGCAGGTGAGTAGAGTATGGCTCTCTCACAGGATGCTGTCTTCTTGGGGGCACAGGTACCTAACACACCCTACAGAACACCATGGTAAGTACGGTAAGAAACCCAGATGCTGTGAGCGCCCCAAGGAAGGCATACCCAACCAAAGCACCCTCTTTAAGACCCTAGTGGGGCCGAACTGTCCACTACTGACCACCTGAAGCCTGTAGTCTCTCAGTGCAGTAGTTCTCGAGATGCAGGGGGAGACTTCCCAGGACCCATTCAAGGAGTTGGTCAAGTCAGACTCTGCTCATCCTGATACTAGGATGTAATCTGCCTTTCTCACTGTGTTCACACTGATGCTGATGGTGCAAAGGCAGTGGGAATAGGACTGCTAGAGCCTCCACACCAATCCAGGTGATGGGGGGGAGCATCTGTATCTTTGGGACAGTGTGCTTCACCACTGCATGCTCTCAGTAAACAACCAGCTTCACTTGAGTGTCCCCAATAAAGTAGCAAAAATGATTGATTGTAGTAAATCTCCACCCTTGAATACAGTCTTTTGAAATAGTCCATGGGATGATATGGGAAATGTACCTAAAGAACAATGGTTGTCTTGAGGAATATTCCAGTTGTTTGAGTTGTGAGCTGACCTAGCCCCTTTTTATGGAAGACCATTTTTACTTGAAAGAAGGACTGTCAAACAAACTATAATTATGAGGCTTGAGTATTTGGCAACTTCTCTCCCCGCCTCCCCATCCCTTTTTTTGAAAATGAATAAGGGGAGCCTGCCTGTTATTACATAGAAAACTGGCAGTATTTGTTGCCAATGATAACATTTGAGCTTTCAAGCAAAGATTATAATTTTGGGAAACTTATATCTACACTACGAGCTTGGCAATTTCCCAGTGCTTAAAAGCTTTTCTAGAGGATTGGTTGGCTATAAAGGAATATGTCAATATTTGGAAGCTCTGCCTAACTCAGTGAGCCAGTACTTTCCAAATAAGCAATGCACAGTGTTACAAAATCAAGCATGGGTAAAATATCCATCCTAAGTGCAAGACGGACCAATGGATTTTAATGTCACAGACTGAAACTTCAATTATACAATTTCAGATTCCACAGTGTAACTAATCCTTTAAGAAGTGAAAGTGTTAGCCCCTCAATCACGTCCCAGCTTGCTGTGACCCCAGAGACTGTAGCTCGCCAGGCTCCTCTGTCCATGGAATTCTCCAGGCAAGAATACTGGAGTGGGTAGCCATTCCCTTCTCCAGGGGATCTTTTGGACCCTCAGGTGAAAGCTGGGTCTCCTGCACTGCAGACAGATTCTTTACCATCTGATCCAACAGGGAAGCCCAATCCTTTAAGAAAGTATCACTTACTGAGTTTTGGTATAGTAAGAAAGAATATCCACAATTATCTAAAAAGATGGTTAAAATATCCCTCTTTTATCCAAATTCATATCTGTATGAAGACTGATCTTCTTCATAAGCTTTAGCCAAAACAATTTATCAAAATAGATTGAATTTGGGAAAAACACGGGAATCCAGCTGTCTTCCATTAAGCCAGATGTTAAAAAGATTCAAAAATGTAACACAGCGCCAATCTTCATTAAGTATTTTGTTCGTTTGTTCTGGAAAAGTTACTTTTCATAAACAATGCTATTTTTGCTAACATCTGATGGTTTTGTTATTAAGGTTTTTTGTTTTGGAAAAGCTATTTTTTCATAAAAATATGCTGTTTATATTATGAAGATTAGTTTATTGTTGCTATTTTAACGAATTAATACACATTTAAAAGTTATCACTTTTGATATCTAAATGAGGTACATACTGATAGACAGCTACTCATGTAAACAAAAGCTCTTGGGGTTTTCTATAATTTTTAAGATTGTGATGGGGTTCTGGCAACAAAAGTTTGAGAACCACTGCATGAGCCTATTAGGCCCTTCCCCATCTTGCTTGACCTATCTTTCCAACTTGATTTCCTGCCTTCTCCCTTCCCATCATCCTCCCCCTCCCTTCCCATTTCTCACAATGCCTGATGTCCCCCAGGCAGACAGTACCCCTTATTTCCGTGGTTCTTTTGAATGCTGTCTCTGCTACCCTTATGTGTCAAGTTCCTACTCCTTCTCTTAAAACCAAGCTCAGGAAAAATGTCCTCATTACCCTAGAAGCTAGTAGTGGGCCCCTTCTCAGGGCCCCTGCGGCTTGATGCAGACCCATGATCTTGAGAAATCATTTTGTATGAGGTTGTTTACACATCTGTCTTTCCCTTTATTCTTCAGGCTCCTTAGGGTGAGGAAGGCGTTCTCATAACTCATATACTCATAACTCTAGGAGCTAGCATGGCCCCCACACACTGGTGATGCTCACTGAGGCAAAGGAAGAAAGGAGGGGTGGAATTTCACCTCATTCCCCTGCCCTGACCTAATAACTCTGGGGCAAAAGGAGGGATAGTGGCAGTTGGTGTAGGGTGGGGCACCCCTCGGAAGGAGGGGCACCCCTCAGAAGGAGGGACACACTAGACGAAACATCAGGCGCACACTAATTGCTCAGCACACACACAGACCTCCTCCCTTCCTCCAACCACTTCTAGAAACATCTTCTGATATACACGAGAGATCTCCCACATAAATTTAAGCATGCACTCCCTCCCCATAGGACATCACCCAGAGCCCCATCCAGCTACTGTAGCCAGAGGCATGTCACTATGCCATCACCAAGATGCCCTGAATGCAAGATCTCTGGGATGTTCCTGTCTTAGATATTCTGCTTCCCTGGAACCAGGCAGTTAATTTTATCATCAGCCCAAACACATCTCAATTACAGGATTGGGGGCTGCAGAGAAGGGCAAGGGAGATAAGGACACTTGGTTTTAAATTAGAACTCCCATTTTTAAAAGACAAAAATAATCATGTTGGGGAATGCCAGAATGACTTGCCTTTCAGCAGTTATTACTTTTAAAAATGTAGACTGAGGCATCTCCTTTTTTCTGCAACCAAACTTGAGGCAACAGCATCTTTGATCCTCTTCCTGTCATCCATGCCATGTCTCGCTTGCCTTTGAGCAGCATCTTGGCTGCTGCCTAGTTTAGCAGCAGCGATTTCCCAGTCCTTTTCTCTCTTTATAAACTAACATTTAGTTTTGTAATTTTCTTTGTGACCCAAGTATTCACCAACTACCGAGGATCCATTCAGTTGATCCAATTGATCCATTCAGATGACTATATTGAGGAAATGAACCCCCAAAATATTTTGTGTGTGGGTAGCAAGAGTTAAATGATAGCTTACTGTTCTTTATTAGTAAATGGCCCTCCAGCTTCTGGATATGATAAGGAGAATCAAGAGCTGATTGAAGAAAGCTTCTCATGTGCACATAGAGACCCCTGACCTACCTGGGAGCACATGGCCACACGTGCAGCTTCCAAAATAATCCATCACCTCTTCCAAAGGGAGGGAAGCAAGTCTCAATAAGGAAGTAAAACAGATCATTATTCTTTCAGTGAAGGATTTATTCAGCAATAACAATAATCAGTTAGCTCTATTGTTTGTCAAGCAGGAGAGATTCTGACAGGCCTACTTATCTCAACATAACAAAGCAAAAATGCCACGAGGACAAACCAGTGAAAGGGAACGTATCTTTAAACTCATTTTAAAACAGCAAAACGTGATTTCAAGAACAACATGTTTGGAACACGAGGACAGCTTCGCCTCTCTGTCCACTCTAGAAATTTCATTCTGAGCAGCCAGCCCCAAAGGCATGTGTAAGGACAACTGTGACACACGTTTTTTGAAAGAGAAAACACTCCAGCTCGGTATCGGGTAGACTCTAGGAAGGAGAAAACTGAGTTGGGGAAGAAGCCTTTACTGTGAGACATGGTAAGGTACAGAATGATTTTGGACTTCCCTGGTGGCACAGTGAGTAGAAGTCTGTCTGCCAGTGCAAGGAACACAGGTTCGATACCTGGTCCAGGAAGGTTCTACATGATGCAAAGCAACTAAGCTGGTGTGCCACAACTTCTGAGCCCGCACTCTAGAGCCCATGAGCTACAGCTCTTGAAGCCTGAACTCCCTAGAGCTGCACACCACAACTACCAAGCCGGAGTGCTCCAACTACTAGGCCCATGTGCCTAGAGCCTGTCCTCCACCACAACAGAAGCCATTGCAATGAGAAGCCCGCACAGGGCAATGAAGAGTAGCCCCTCACTCGCTGCGACAACTACAAAAAGCCCTTGCGAAGCAATGAAGACCCAGTACGATAATAACAACAACAACAACAAAGGATGTTTTTCCAATTCTCCACCTGCAGGACTAAAGTTGGCATTTCATTTTCAAGTGGCAATTAATTTATTCACAGGTAAGAAAGAACAAAGTCTATTTGAATTCAGAGAGGAGTCACTTTTCTATGGAGAAATGAATTTCATGTAATTTCAATTTGTATTCACATAATCTAAAGTTAAACTCTGAGGACAGATTACAGTCTATAAATTCTGCTTCAGGATGCAAGAAGGATGTTTCATGCCAAGACAATTTACGCCACATGATAACAGCCTTGCCTACAGCAAGGCAGCGGCATGCAGGCTAGAAAGGTCCAACCAAGCCAGAGCGTCTCTAGGTTTGACAAAATGAAACATAGTTTCCTCTATGGCCTGTCTAGATTTATACAAAGTGGCTTTAAGAAATCACTTGGCCTGCCAATGTTGGAAACGTGAATTCTATCCCTGGTCTGGGAAGATCCCATATGCCATGGGACAGCTAACCCCCTTTGCGACATCTCCTGAGCCTGTGCTCTAGAGTCCTGGAGCTGCAGCTACTGAAGCCCGAACACTCCAGAGTCTGTGCTCTGCAACAAGAGAAGCCACAGTGATGAGAAGCCTGTGCACTGCAACAGGAGAGTGGTCTCCACTCACGACGACTAGAGAAAAGCCCAGGCAGCAAGGAAGACCCAGCACAACCAAACAACTTTAAGAAAGAAAGCATGTTCTCCCACCATTACATGCATACCCCTAGCTGAGTCGCTCAGTCGTGCCCGACTCTTTGCAACCCCATGGACTACAGCACGCCAGGCTTCCCTTGTCCATCACCAACTCCCAGAGTCTGCTCAAACTCATGTCCATTGAGTCAACGATGCCATCCAACAATCTCATCCTCTGTCATCCCCTTCTCCTCCTGCCTTCAATCTTTCCCAGCATCACGGTCTTTTCCAATGAGTCAGTTCTTCGCATCAGGTGGCCAAACTATTAGAGTTTCAGCTTCAGCATCAGTCTTCCAATGAATATTCAGGATTGATTGCCTTTAGAATGGACTGGTTTGATCTCCTTGAAGTCCAAGAAGACTCTTTTTAGGGGGACCCAACCCAACACATTTATTCTCGTACCACAAAGAGGAAAAATACTCTTTTTAATAAGTTGGTTCCCATACAAATAGCTATTTTAAAATGTACAAATAAGGTTCAAGAGATGAAATCTAGCTCTGGGTCTGGTGGTCGAAGGAAGAGGAGATGGGGTGTCTTGGCGAAAGTTCCCAGAGTGCTGCTCGGTAGGGGTGCTGGAGAGGACCCCCTGCGCCGAAGGAGGTGGGGCGTCGGGACCCACTCCAGGTCTCCAGCTCTAGCCCAGCTCTGGCCACAGAACTCACTCCAAGTCCGGCATAGCCCCAGGTGACCCAAGAGTCTTCTCCAACACCACAGTTCGAAAGCATCAATTCTCGGCGCTCAGCTTTCTTTATAGTCCAGCTCGCACATCCACACATGACCACTGGAAAAACCATAGCTTTGACTAGACAGACCTATGTTGGCAAAGTAGTGTCTCTGCTTTTTAATATGCTGTTTAGGTTGGTCATAGCTTTTTTTCCAAGGAGCAAGTGTCTTTTAATTTCATGGCTACAGTCACCATCTGCACTGCTTTTGGAGTCCCCCAAAATAAAGTCTGTCATTATTTCCATTGTTTCCCCATCTATTTGCCATGAAGTGATGGGACCAGATGCCATGATCTTAGTTTTTTGAATGTTGAGCTTTAAGCCAGCTTTTTCACTCTCCTCTTTCATTTTCATCAAGAGGCTCTTTAGTTCCTCTTCACTTTCTTCCATAAGGGTGGTGTCATCTGTGTATCTGAGGTTATTGATATTCCTCCTGGCAATCTTCATTCCAGCTTGTGTTTCATCCAGCCTGGCATTTCACATGATGTACTCTGCATATAAGTTAAATAAGCCGGGTGACAATATACAGCCTCCACGTATTCCTTTGCCAATTTGAAACCAGTCCATTGTTCCATGTCCAGTTCTAACTGTTGCTTCTTGACCTGCATACAGATTTCTCATGAGGCAGGTAAGGTGGCCTGGTATTCCCATCTCTATGGCTTTTCCACAGTTTGTTGTGATCCATATAGTCAAAGGCTTTGGTGTAATCAATAAAGCAGAAGTAGATGTTTTTCTGGAATTCTCTTGCTTTTTCTATGATACAGAGGATGTTGGCAATTTGATCTCTGGTTCCTCTGCCTTTTCTAAAACCAGCTTGAACATCTGGAAGTTCACGGTTCAAGTACTGTTGAAGCCTAGCTTGGAGATTTTTGAGCATTACTGTGCTAGCATGTGAGGTGAGTGCAATTGTGCAGTAGTTTGAGTATTCTTTGGCATTGCCCTTCTTTGGGACTGGAATGAAAACTGACCTTTTCCAGTCCTGTGGCCACTGCTGAGTTTTCTAAATTTGCTGGCATTTTGAGTGCAGCACTTTCACAGCATCATTTTTTAGGATTTGAAATAGCTCAACTGGAATTCCATCACCTCCACTTGCTTTGCTAGTAGTGATGCTTCCTAAGGCCCACTTGACTTTGCATTCCAGAATATCTGGCTCTAGGTGAGTGATCACACCACATGGTTATCTGGGTCATGAAGATCTTTATTGTATAGTTCTCCTTGCCACATCTTCAGCTTCTGTTAGGTCCATACCATTTCTGTCCTTTATTGTGCCCATCTTTGCATGAAACGTTCCCTTGGTACACCCTTAGGAGGGTCACAAACAGTGAAAGTGAATGTCACTCAGTCGTCAGACTCTTTGTGACACCATGGACTATACAGTCTGCTAAAATCTCCAGGCCAGAATACTGGAGTGGGTAGCCTTTCCCTTCTCCAGGGAATCTTCCCAACCCAGGGATTGAACCCAGGTCTCCTGCATTGCAGGTGGATTCTTTGCCAGCTGAGCCATAAGGGAAGCTCTTTGTGGAGGAGGGTCACACTGTATATTAATGTGAACATCTCACTTGGCTCTTAGGTGTGATAACAAAATTTTATTTCATAGGATCTTATCATTACTTGCTGATAATTTATCATCTACTATGTTTCAAGGTTCATTCAGATTGCTTGTTAAAGGATTGAAATATTCAATATTCAGCTGAAGTAGAAGGGCTTCTTTCTCAGTGACAAGGGCATGGTGGGTGGATACGTGGTCCAGGTTTGAGATGATGCTCAGGCACCAGGTTGTTAAGTGCTGGTGATTACACAATATTGGTGATCTTCTAAAGCTGAAATTTAGTGAGTGTTTACTATGTGATAGACCATGCTTTATAGGTATTAGGCTATTTCTTTCAATAGCTCCTAGATCAGATGAGAAAATTGAGGCTTAGAGACACTGAGTCATTGTTCAAAGCCCTGCAGCAGCTTGTAAGTGATGGGGGCCACAGCTCATGCTTTTAACTTTTAACCATTAGATGTTTCTCCTCTTTGGGTCTGAAAATTGGAGCAGCCTCTCTACTTTCTATTGCATGTTAGCTTTTTAGTGCTTTCATGTAGACATTCTTTCCATTTATATGCTCCTTGAGGTCATTAACTTCTTTCTAGAGGTTAAATATTGTATTTACTTTGCTATCAATTTATAGGGGCTTCCCTGGTGACTCAGCAGTAAAGAATCCACAAGCCAATGCAGGAGATGTGGGTTTGATCCCTGGGGAAGGAAATGGCAACCCTCTCCCAGTATTCCTTCCTGTGAAATCCCATGGACAGAGGAGCCTGGCAGGCTGCAGTCCAGTGGGTCACAAAACAGTCAGAGACAACTTAGCGGCCAATCAACAAAGTTAGTTTGTAAGACCTTCCGTGTACAGCTAAAGTTGAAACAATCTGAATTAATGCCAAAGTTAATGGTTCAGATACCATCTTATGTCAAAACCATGTTACCTGTGAGGACACAGACAGCTGCCTTAAGGGGAGAACACCAAACACCATGGTGTTCGCAGAAAAGCACCATCATTGCCGCCGCCACCACCACCCACCACTGTTGTATCAACAGCAACTATCCATTCACTGAGCATTTATGTGCCAGGAACCACAGCCACCTGTTTTACACACATTACCTCAAAACTTCACGTTACACTAACACTTCAGTTATACTTCACATTACACTTGAAAGTGAAGTCGCTCAGTCGTGTCTGACTCTTTGTGACCCCATGCACTGTAGCCTACCAGGCTCCTCAGTCCATGGAATTTTCCAGGCAAGTGTACTAGAGCAGAATTATTATCCTTACTTTACTGGTAAAAAAAGGTTATGAAAGAAGACTTGGGTTCCAGATCTTCATGGAGCCTCCATTCTTTTCATAAGGAGATGGACCCCGGAGAAGCCATGTTAAAAATAAATTTTAAAAATGAAGACCCATGTTTGGTCTATAACCTGACATCTCCTTGGCAACTTGGGAGTATTCTTGGATTTAGGGAGACTAGGGTGAGATCCCACACCATAGTAGATATTGCTATAGATATTGCAATAGCTATTACTTGTAGATATCTGACCAGGCCACCCAAGATGGCTGTTCTCTTGCTCTGTGAACATCTCCTGCTTGACCAGCACCTACTTCACCTACATTCTATTCACATGACTGACCTTCCTACATACAGGGTTGGCCAAAAAGTTTGTTCAGATATGTCATGGAAAAACCTGAAGAACTTTTTGACCAACCCAAATCTTAACCCTGACCCCACCTCAGCTGGTGACTGTTCTAATTGAAAAATTAGAACATCTCCACCTGATAGCTTCTCAAAGGCATGGTGAGGGGGCGTGCCCCTGTTAGTTTCCTTGGTAACCTATGAGCCCACCTGACATCAATTCCCCCTGTAATAGGTATCCTCCTCCCTCCAGCTGAAGGCAAAGCCTGCCACCATGTTCTGCCTTGTCTGCCATCTGCTGCACACAGTGGAGTGTCACTCCAGGACCTTGCTTCAGACGTGTAAGTTCCCCCATCCATGAAACCATTGATGTCTCCGCCACTGACTTCAGGCTCTTTCTTCCATCTCAAAGCTGCCGTGTGCCACCCAAGCGACAGAGAAAACTTCCATGTGCGCTGAGATGCTGGGAAATAAGGATGGGGAATGGAAAGCTGCAGGGATGTCCACCAATGTTTGGGGCCTAAAAGTTCCAGGGGAACCCTGGAGTGGCCGTCTGCTAGTATGTGGGGCCCTGGTGTGGTTGTCCTTGATGGGGGGGGTGCCAAGAGAGTACGGAGAGCTCATAGACACCCCTAAGGCTGTCGTGGAGATACTGGCTGCCGTTATATTACTGAATTAAGTCATAGGGACCCTGCTCAGGCCCTAACCTGGCCGAGGCTCTCTGCCTTGGCAAGGAGAATTTTTTTCCATTCAAGTTTGAGTAGGTGAATAACAAAACTGAAGGTGAGATGGACACAGCACAGGCTTTATTCAGTGGCCAAAGAATAGGGAAGCGGGAACTAAGTTCACCCGGAGAAGGGGATTTAATTTCAAAGACTAAAGACAGAGGAGGAGCGAGGTCAATGACGGGCCATGTATATGTGCTCAGTCACTCAGTCCTGTCCAACTCTTCGCGACCCCATGGACGGTGGCCTGGCAGGCTCCTCTGTCCATGGGATTTCCCAGGTAAGAGTACTGGAGTGGGGTGCCATTTCCTTCTCCAGAGGATCTTCCCCATCCAGGGATTAAACCTGCCTCTCCTGCTTGGCAGGCGAATTCTTAACTGCTCTACCACCTAGGAAGCCACCTGCCAAGCAGATGGGGAGGCATACACATTAGTCTACTAGAGAAGGGGCAAGGCTTTCTCGGAGGCAGTGGGGATCCACCACCTTTTTATCCTATTTTGGTCTTTAATGTCCAATCATGGCCTTCAGTAGATGTGCCATTTAATACATGAACGTAGTAAAATCAAGGTATAATGAGACTTGGAGTCTGTTAGAAGTTAGATTCATCACCGTGTTGGTCCCAGCTGGTTCTGTCAGGGTTGTTTTTTTTTTGTTGTTTGTTTGTAGCTTCCTTCTCTCTGGGCCCTTTAAGATTTATGTTCACTCCTGCTAAAGGCGGGGTGAGTGGTTGGCAGGTTTTGAGCAAAGGCCTGGAGCAGCTCTGGCAACAAAGTCTCCCTGTTGCACCTCCTCATTCTTGAGGCGTGTTAAGGGTGAAGGTCTGACTTCTGAAGCTGCTTTCTGTTGAACATCAGTGTGGTTTTTCCCTGAACAGAGAGGAGCAGAACTGTTTCCTGACTGGCCTAAAATAAGTCTGATTGTCACCCTGCTGCAGTCCTAGTTGCTGGTGCCCTTGTGTTAGTATGATCTGAAGTCTGATGGCTTCAAGCTATTTGCTAATGAAGTTGACAAGGCTGTTAAAGAGGAAAGGCCCCAGAATAAGTAGGATAATAGCAATTAGTGTGACTAGAAATGGAAGAAGCCAAGTTAAGATGGAGAGGCTCTGTTTGACTATATTGCAGATGGAGCTTGGATCTGGACCTTGTGTGCTGTATCTATGTAACCATTGAGCTTGCTTGTATATCTTATTTATTTGAGTATCACACATGCATAGTTGCTTTACATTGTGTTGGTTTCTGCTGTACACCAAAGTGAATCAGCCACATGTATACACATATCCTCTTCCTTGGATTTCCTTCACATTTAGGTCACAACATAGCATTGAGTAGAATTCCCTGTGCTATACAGTCAGTTATCATTAGTTATCTACTTTATACATAGTAGTGTACATAGGCCAATACCAATCTCTCAACCTATCCCCCTTCTTTCCTTAGTCTCCAGATATTTGTTCTTTTCAGCTATGTCTTACTGCTTTGCAAATAATTTCATTTATGCCATTTTTCTACATTCCACATATATGCATTAATATTCAATATATTTTTTTCTCTTTCTGATTTATTTCACTCTGTATAACAGTTTCTAGGTCCATCCACATCTCTGCAAATGACATAATTTTGTTCCTTTTGTGACTGAACAATATTCCTTTGTATCCTTTGTAGTTATATACCTCATCTTCTTTTTCCATTCCTCTGTTGATGGACATTTAGGTTGCTTCTGTGCCCTGGCTATTGTAAATAGTGCTTCAGTGAACATTGGAGTGCATGTATCTTTTTGAATTATGGTTTTCTCTGCGTATATGCTCAGGAGTGGGATTGCTGGGTCACATGGTAATTCTATCTTTAGTTTTCTAAGGAACCTCTATACTCTTTACCATTTTCCATTGTAACTGCACAGTTTACATTTCTACCAACAGTGTGTGAGGGTTCCCTTTTCTCCATACCCTCTCCAGCATCTGTTTGTAGAATTTTTGACGATGGCCATCCTGACCAGCGTGAAGTGATATGTCATCGTAGTTTTAATAATTTTATCTATGTATTGGTTGTACTGGGTCTTCATTGCCGCTCAGGCTTTTCTCTAGTGGTGGAGAGTGGAGGCTATTCTTCATCACAGTGTGTGGACTTCTCATTGCAATGGCTTCTTGTTGCACAGGCTCTAGGCACACAGGCTTCTGTAGTTGCAGAATGTGGGCTTAGTAATTGCAGTGTGCAGCTCTAGGGTGTGCAGGCTTCAGGAGTTGCAGCTCACAGGCTCTAGAAATGGACAAGGAAGTTGTGCATCAGCTTAGCTGCTCCACAGCATCCTCCCCAAAACAGGGGTTGAACCCAACTCTCCTGCGTTGGCTGGTGGATTCTTTATCACTGAGCCATCAGAGAAGCCCCTCATTGTAGTTTTGACTTGCATTTCTCTAATAACTAGTGATGTTGAACATCTTTTCATGTATTTGTTTGCCACCTGTATGTCTTCTTTCGAGAAATTTCTATTTAGGTCTTCTGCCCATCTTCTGATTGGGTTGTTTGGTTTTTTGATATTGAGTTTCCTGAGCTGTTTGTATATTTGGAGATTAATCCCTTGTCAGTTGCTTCATTTGCAAGTAGTTTCTCCCATTCTGAGGGTTGTCTTTCCATCTTATGATTTCCTTTTGTGGAAAAGCCTGTTTATTTATTTATTTTGAAAGCACTGGGTCTTCACTGCTGTGCATGGGATTTCTCTAGTTATGGTTATGTTAGTTGCTCAGTCATGTCTGACTTTTCGTGACCCCATGGACTGTAGCCCGCCAGGCTCCTCTATCCATGGAATTTTTCAGGCAAGAATACTGGAGTGGGTTGTCATTCCCTTCTCCAGGGGATCTTCCAACCCAGAGATTGAACCCGGGTCTCCCGCATTGCAGGTGTATTCTTTACCAACTGAGCCACCAAGGAAGCCCAGAAATTCCAGTACAAAGAAGTTCTTGGCCCTACAACAGAAGTTTGACAAATGAATGTACACTTCCACATTACGTTAAAATGAAATCTCTATTCAGTTCAGTTCAGTCACTCAGTCATGTCCGACTCTGCAACCCCATGAATCACAGCACGCCAAGCCTCCCTGTCCATCACCAACTCCCAGAGTTTACTCAAACTCACATCCATCAAGTCGGTGATGCCATCCAGCCATCTGATCCTCTGTCGTCCCCTTCTCCTCCTGCCCCCAGTCCCTCCCAGCATCAGAGTCTTTTCCAATGAGTCAACTCTTCGCATGAGGTGACCAAAGTACTGGAGTTTCAGCTTTAGCATCAGTCCTTCCAAAGAACACACAGGACTGATCTCCTTTAGAATGGACTGGTTACATCTCCTTGTAGTTCAAGGGACTTTCAAGAGTCTTCTCCAACACGAGTTGAAAAGCATCAATTATTCTGTGCTCAGCTTTCTCCATAGTCCAACTCTCACATCCATGGATGACTACTGGAAAAACCATAGCCTTGACTAGACGGACCTTAGTTGGCAAAGTAATGTCTCTGCTTTTGAATATGCTATCTAGGTTGGTCATAACTTTCCTTCGAAGGAGTAAGCATCTTTTAATTTCATGGCTGCAGTCACCATCTGCAGTGATTTTGCTGCTGCTGCTGCTAAGTCGCTTCAGTCGTGTCTGACTCTGTGCAACCCCATAGATGGCAACCCATCAGGCTCCCCCATCCCTGGGATTCTCCAGGCAAGAATACTGGAGTGGGTTGCAGTGATTTTGGAGGCCCCCAAAATAAAGTCTGGCACTGTTTCCACTGTTTCCCCATCTATTTCCCATGAAGTGATGGGACCAGATGCCATGATCTTCATTTTCTGCATGTTGAGCTTTAAGCCAACTTTTTCACTCTCCTCTTTCATTTTCATCAAGAGGCTTTTTAGTTCCTCTTCACTTTCTGCCATAAGGGTGGTGTTACATATGTATATATGTATCATTTGAGTCCCACTTCATGGGATTTTTTACCTAATTGAACAACTGTTCACCCAAACAGTGAGCGGGGTCTACTCTTCATTGTAGTGCACAGGCTTCTCGTTGCCATGGCTTCTCTTGTTGTGGAGCACAGGCTCTAGGGCGTGCAAGCTTCAGTAGCTGCAGCACACAAGGCTCAGGAGTTGTGTTGCATGGGCTTTATTTGCTCTGTAGCCTGTGGAATCTTTCCAGACCAGGGGTTGAATCCGTGTCCCCTGCATTGGCAGGCAGATTCTTATCCTCTGTACCACCAAGCACACCTGCTATACAAAAGCTTTTTAAGTTTCATTAGGCCCCACTTGTTTATTTTTGTTTTTATTTTCATTACTCTAGGAAGTGGGTCAAAAAAGATCTTTCTATGTCAGAGTGTTCTGGCTACATTTTCCTCTAAGAGCTTTATAGTGTCCGGCCTTACATTTAATCTATTCTGAGTTTATTTTTGAGTTTATTCTTATGTATGGTGTTAAGGCATTTTCTATTTTCACTAACATGTAGCTGTCTGGTTTTCCCAGCACCATTATGGAAGAGACTGTCTTTTCTCCATTGTATAGTCTTGCCTTCTTTGTCAAAGATTAGGTGACCACAGATGTGTAGGTTTATCTCTTGATTTTCTATCCTGTTCCTTCTATCTATATTTTTTTGTGCCAGCACCATTCTGTCTTGATTATTGTAGTTTTGTAGTATAGTCTGAAGTCAGGGAGACTGATTCCTCCTGCTCCATTTTTCTTTCTCAAGATTGTTTTGGCAATTCAGTATTGCTTTGAAAATTCAAGGTCTTTGTGTTTTCATACAAATTGTAAAAATTTTTTCATTCTAATCTGTGAAAAATGCCATTGGTAATTTAATAGGGATTGCATTGATTCTGTAGATTGCTTATAGTCATTTTTACAATATTGATTCTTCCTATCCAGGAACATGGAATATCTCTCCATCTGTTTATGTCATCTTTGATTTCTTTCATTAGTGCCTTATAATTTTCTCTGTACAGTTCTTTTGTCTCCTTAGGTAAGTTTATTCCTAGATATTTAATTCTTTTTGTTCCAATGGTGAATGGGATCAATTCCTTAATTTCTCTTCCTAGTTTCTCATTGTTAGTATATAGAAATGCAAGTGATTTCTGTGTATTGGTTTTGTATCCTGCAACTTTGCTAAATTTACAGATTAGCTCTAGTAATTTTCTGATAGTACCTTTAGGGTTTTCTATGTACAGTGTCACATCATCTGCAAACAGTGAGAGCTTTGCTTCTTCTTTTCCAATCTGGATTTCTTTTATTTGTTTTTCTTCTCTGACTGCTGTAGCTAGGACTTCCAGAACTATGTTGAATAATAGTGGTGAACGTGGACACCCTTGTCTTGTTTCTGATCTTAGGGGGAATGCTTTCAGTTTTTCACCGTTGAGAATAATGTTTGCTGTAGGCTTATCATATATGGCCTTTGCTATGTTGAGGTAGGTTCCTTCTATGCCCATTTTTTGAAGAGTTTTAATCATAAATGAGTGCTGAATTTTGTCAAAGGCTTTTTCTGCATCTACTGAGATGACCATATGGTTTATATCTTTCAATTTTTAACAAGATGTATCACGTTGATTAATTTGCATATTTTTAAAATTAATTTATTTTAATTGGAGGCTAATTACTTTACAATATTGTAGTGGTTTTTGCCATCCATTGACATGAATCAGCCATGGGTGTACATGTGTCCCTCATCCTGAAACCCCCTCCTACCTCCCTCCCCATCCCATCCCTCAGGGTCATCCCAGTGCACCAGCCCTTAGCACCCAGTCTTATGCATCAAACCTGGACTGGTGATCTATTTCACATATGATTTGCATATTTTGAAGAATCCTTGCATTCCTGGAATAAACCCAGGTTGATCATGGTGTATGAGCTTTTTGATGTGTTGCTGAATTCTGTTTGCTGAAATTTTGTTGAGGATTTTTGCCTGTATGTTCCTCAGTGATATTGACCTGTAGTTTTCTTTTTTGTGTTGTCTTTGTCTGGTTTTGGTATCAGGGTGTTGGTGGCCTTGTAAAATGAGTTTGGAAGTGTTCCTTCCTCTGTAATTTTTTGAAAGAGCTTTAAAAGGATAGGCATTAGCTCTTCTCTAAATGTTTGATAGCATTTTCCTGTGAAGACATCTCACCCTGGGCTTCTTGTTTTTAGGGAGATTTTTGACCACAGCTTCAATTTCAGTGCTTTTATTTGGGTTGTTCATAATTTCTATTTCTTCCTGGTTCAGTCTTGGAAGATTGAACTTTTCTAAGAATTTGTCCATTTCTTAAAGATTATCCATTTTGTTGCCATATAGTTGTTCTTGATAGTCTCTTGCAATCCTTTGTATTCTGCATTGTCTATTGTAACCGCTGCTTTTCCATTTGTAATTTTGTTGATTTGATTCTTCTTTCTCTCTCTCTCACTTTTTTATTTTTTTTGATGAGTCTGGCTAAGGGTTTGTCAATTTTGTTTATCTTCTCAAAGAACCAGCTTTTAGTTTTATTAATCTTTACTATTGTTTCTTTCATTTCTTATTTATTTCTGCTCGGATCTTTATGATTTCTTTCCTTCTACTAATTTCGGGTTTTTTTGGTTCTTCTTTTTCCAGTTGTAGGTGTAAAGTTAGGTTGTCTATTCGATGTTTTTCTTGTTTCTTGAGGTAGGATTGTATTTCTATAAACTTCCCTCTTAGAACTGCTTTTGCCACATCCCATAGACTTTGAGTTGTCATGTTTTCATTGTCATTGTTTCTAAACACTTGATTTCCCTTTTTATTTCTTCACTAATCTGTTGGTTATTTAAAATGTGTTGCTTAATCTCCATGTCTTTGTGTTTCTTATAGTTTTTTTCTTGTACTTGATATCTAGTCTCATAGTGTATGGTGGGAGAAGATGCTTGATACTATTTCAATTTTCTTAAATTTACTGAGGTTTGATATGTGACCCAAGATGTTGTCTGTCCTGGAGAATGTTCCATGTGCACTTGAGAAGAAGCTGTCTTCTTCTGCCTTTGGATGGAATGTCCTCTCAGATATCAATGAGATCCATCTTAACTAATGTATCATTAAAACTTGTCTTTCCTTATTAATTTTATGTTTTGGTGATCTGTCCGTTGGTGTGAATGGGGTGTTATTGTATTACTGTCAATTTCTCCTTTATGTCTGTTAGTGTTTGTCTTATGTATTGAGGTGCTCCTGTGTTCAGTTCAGTTCAGTTGCTCAGTCATGTCCGACTCTTTGCGACCCCATAAATCACAGCATGCCAGGACTCCCTGTCCATCACCAACTCCCAGAGTTCACCCAGACTCACGTCCATCAGGTCAGTGATGCCATCCAGCCATCTCATCCTCTGTCGTCCCCTTCTCCTCCTGCCCCCAATCCCTCCCAGCATCAGAGTCTTTTCCAATGAGTCAACTCTTCCCATGAGGTGGGCAAAGTACTGGAGCTTCAGCTTTAGCATCAATCCTTCCAAAGGAATCCCAGGGCTGATCTCCTTCAGAATGGACTGGTTGGATCTCCTTGCAGTCCAAGGGACTCTCAAGAGTCTTCTCCAACACCACAGTTCAAAAGCATCAATTCTTCGGCGCTCAGCCTTCTTCACAGTCCAACTCTCACATCCATAATGACCACAGGAAAAACCATAGCCTTGACTAGACGGACCTTAGTTGGCAAAGTAATGTCTCTGCTTTTGAATATACTGTCTAGGTTGGTCATAACTTTTCTTCCAAGGAGTAAGCATCTTTTAATTTCATGGCTGCAGTCACCATCTGCAGTGATTTTGGAGCCCCCCCAAAATAAAGTCTGACACTGTTTCCTCTGTTTCTCCATCTATTTCCCGTGAAGTGATGGGACTGGATGCCATGATCTTCACTTTCTGAATGTTGAGCTTGAAGCCAACTTTTTCACTCTCCTCTTTCACTTTCATCAAGAGGCTTTTTAGTTCCTCTTCACTTTCTGCCATTAGGGTGGTATCATCTGCATATCTGAGATTATTGATATTTCTCCCAACAATCTTGATTCCAGCTTGTGTTTCTTCCATTCCAGTGTTTCTCATGATGTACTCTGCATAGAAGTTAAATAAGCAGGGTGACAATATACAGCCTTGACGTACTCCTTTTCCTATTTGGAACCAGTCTGTTGTTCCATGTCCAGTTCTAACTGTTGCTTCTTGACCTGCATACAGATTTCTCAAGAAGCAGGTCAGGTGGTCTGGTATGTCCATCTCTTTCAGAATTTTCCACAGTTTATTGGGATCCACACAGTCAAAGGCTTTGGCATAGTCAATAAAGCAGAAATAGATGTTTTTCTGGAACTCTCTTGCTTTTTCCATGATCCAGCAGATGTTGGCAATTTGATCTCTGGTTCCTCTGCCTTTTCTAAAACCAGCTTGAACATCTGGAAGTTCACGGTTCACATATTGCTGAAGCCTGGCTTGGAGAATTTTGAGCATTACTTTACTACCATGTGAGATGAGTGCAATTGTGCAGTAGTTTGAGCATTCTTTGGCATTGCCTTTCTTTGGAATTGGAATGAAAACTGACCTTTTCCAGTCCTGTGGCCACTGCTGAGTTTTCCAAATTTGCTGGCATATTGAGTGCAGCACTTTCACAGCATCATCTTTCAGGATTTGAAACAGCTCCACTGGAATTCCATCACCTCCACTAGCTTTGTTCGTAGTGATACTTTCCAAGGCCCACTTGACTTCACATTCCAGGATGTCTGGCTCTAGATGAGTGATCACACCATCGTGATTATCTGGGTCGTGAAGATCTTTTTTGTACAGTTCTTCTGTGTATTCTTGCCACCTCTTCTTAATATCTTCTGCTTCTGTTAGGTCCATACCATTTCTGTCCTTTATTTCTGTCCTTTATCGAGCCCGTCTTTGCATGAAATGTTCCCTTGTTAGGTGCATAGATATTTACAAGTGTTATGTCTTCCTCTTGGATTGATTCCTTAATCATTATGTAGTGTCCTTCCTTATCTCTTGTAATATTCTTTATTTTAAGGTCTATTGTGTCTGATATGAGGATTGGTACTCTAGCTTTCTTTTGCTCCCCATTTGCATGAAATATATTTTTCCATTCTCTCAGTTTCAGTCTATATGTATCTTAATATGAAGTGGGTTTGTTGTAGACAGCATATATATGGGTCTTGTTTTTGTATCCATTCAGCTAGTCTGCAGAGAAGGCAATGGCAACCCACTCCAGTACTCTTGCCTGGAAAATCCCATGGACAGAGGAGCCTGGTAGGCTGCAGTCCATGGGGTCACTAGGAGTCGGACATGACTGAGTGACTTCACTTTCACTTTTCACTTTCCTGCATTGGAGAAGGAAGTAGCAACCCACTCCAGTGTCCTTGCCTTGAGAATCCCAGGGACAGCGGAGCCTGGTGGGCTGACGTCTATGGGGTCGCACAGATTCTGACACGACTGAAGCGATTTAGCAGCAGCAGCAGGTAGTCTGTGTCATTTGATTGGAGCATTTAATCCATTTACATTTAAAGTAATTGTTGATATATATGTTCCTATTGCCATTTTCTTAATTGCTTGGGGTTGATTTTGTAGATCTTTTTCTTGTCTTGTATTTCTTGACTATATAAGTCCCTTTAATATTGTAAAGCTGGTTTGGTAGTACTGAATTCTCTTAACTTTTGCTTGTCTGAAAAGCTTTTATTTCTCCATCAATTTTGAATGAGATCCTTGCTGGGTACAGTAATCTTGGTTGTAGATTTTTCCCTTTCAGTATAAAAAGCAGAGACATTACTTTGCCAACCAAGGTCTGTCTAGTCAAAACTATGGTTTTTCTAGCAGTCATGTATGGAAGTGAGTGTTGGACTATAAAGAAACCTGAGCACCAAAGAACTGATGCTTTTGAACTGCAATGTTGGAAAAGACTCTTGAGAGTCCCTTGGACTGCAAGGAGATCCAACCAGTCCAGTCCTGAATATTCATTGGAAGGACTGATGGTGAGGCTGAAACTCCAATACTTTGGCCATCTGATGAGAAAAACTGACTTATTTGAAAAGACCCTGATGCTGGGAAAGAGTGAAGGCAGGAGAAGGGAACAACAGAGGATGAGATGATTGGATGACATCACCAACTCAATGGACATGAGTTTGAGTAAACGCTGGGAGTTGGTGATGGACAGGGAGGCCTGGTGTGCTGCAGTCCATTGGGTCACAAAGAGTTGGACATGACTGAGTGACTGAACTGAAATGAATTTTAAATATATCCTGCCATTCCCTTCTGGCCAGCAGAGTTTCTGCTGAAAGATCAGCTGTTAAGCGTATGGGGTTTCACTTGTATGTTACTTGTTGCTTCTCCCTTGCTGCTTTCAATATTCTTTCTTTGTGTTTAGTCTTTGTTAGTTTGATTAGTATGTGTCTTGGCAGGTTTCTCCTTGGGTTTATCCTGTATGGGACTCCTTGTGCCTCTTGGACTTGATTGACTATTATTTCCTTTTCCATGTTGGGGAAATTTTCAACTATAGTCTCTTCAAAAATTTTCTCATACCCTTTCTTTTTCTCTTCTTCTGGGACCCCTCTAATTCAAATGTTCATGTGTTTGATATTGTCCTTGAGGTCTTTGAGCCTATCCTCAGTTATTTTCTTTCTTTTTACTTTATTCTACTCTCCAAAAGTTATTTCCACCATTTTATCTTCCAGCTCACAGATTCGTTCTTTTGCTTAAGATATTCTGCTATTGATTCCTTCTAGAGTATTTTTAATTTCAGTAATTGTGTTGTTTGTCTGTATGTTTATTCTTTAACTCTTCTGCTACTGCTAAGTCACTTCAGTCGTGGTCGACTCTGTGTGACCCCATAGACGGCAGCCCACCAGGCTCCCCCGTCCCTGGGATTCTCCAGGCAAGAACACTGGAGTGGACTGCCATTTTCTTCTCCAATGCATGAAAGTGAAAAGTGAAAGAGAAGTCGCTCAGTCGTGTCCAACTCTTCGTGACCCCATGGACTACAGCCCACCAGGCTCCTCCGTCCATTGGATTTGCCAGGCAAGAGCACTGGAGTGGGGTGCCACTTCTAGGTCTTTATTAATTGATTCTTGCATTTTCTCCATTTTGTTTTCAAAGTTTTTGATCATCTTTACTATTATTATTCTTAATTCTTTTTCAGATAGTTTGCCTATTTCCTCTTCATTTATTTGGACTTCTGTTTTTCTACTTTGTTCCTTCATTTGTGTAGTATTTTTCTGCCTTTTCATTGTTATTATTTTTTTAACTTATTGTGTTTGAGGTCTCCTTTTACCAGGCTTCAAGGTTGAATTCTTTCTTCCTTTTGGTTTCTGCCCTCCTAAATTTGGTCCAGTGGTTTGTGTAAACTTTGTATAGGGTGTGATTTGTCCTGAGTTTTTGTTTGTTTTTCCTCTGATGGGCAAGGCTGAGAGAGGTGGTAATCCTGTCTGCTGATGATTTTTTGTTTGTTTGTTTTGCTGGTTTTGTTTTGTTTTATTTTTGTTTTGTCTGTTGTTTAGATGAGGTGTCCTGCACAAGTAGGTGTGCTACTTGTGGTTGGGTGATGCTGGGTCTTTATTCAAGTGGTTTCCTTTGTGTGAGTTCTCACTATTTGATACTCCTTAGGGTTAATTCTCTGGTAGTCTACGGTTTTGGAGTCACTGCTCCAACTCTAAAGGCTCAGGGCTGAGCTCTGCTCAGGAATGAAGATTCCACAAGTGGTTTGTTATGGCATTAAGTGAGACTAAAACAAATATCCAAAAACAAGAAACCAAAAATGAACCTGAGACAAATGGCAGTTACAAAATCAAGCAAACAATAATTAAAATAATGGAATATACACATATACATATATACCCATGGGCAAAGTGAAAACAGTCCAACAAAAATAAAGTACAGTAGAATGACCCGGCGAACAAGGGAAACCAAAAATCATATCTACCAGAAAAAAACTAAAGCACAAACTGGAAAACAGAACTAGTGAAAGTATCAATTGGGGAATAAAGCAATGGAAATAAAACCAACAAATATGTTGCGAGGAAAGAAAAGAAAGAAAGAAAGAGTAGATATGCAAAGTTAAATAGAGGTAGATAAAGAAGACTTATATAAGAAGATTAACTGCAAGGGTAAAAAATGGTAGTAAAAGCAAACAATTGAATAAATGTAGAAAAAACAATAATAGGTTTAAACAATTCAAAATTAAAATTAAAAAAAGCAAAGAAAAAAGAAAAAATGGCAAACTCCACAGACCTGCAAAAGCCCAACGCAGAGGCAGAGGTTTATAACAGCAATAAAAAATGTGACTGAGGAAAAAAAAAAGCTCAAAAGCCTAATTAGATTTCATAGTGCCAATAAAATCAACAACTACAACAGAGGAGGAAAAAAGGAAAAATGAAAAAATCCAAAAGAATCGACAGAGCAAGTCAAAACATAAGAATAATAGATGTTTTTCTTGAGTCACTACTGTCAGAGTCCTTTCCTTCGCTGGGAGTCACAGTCCACCTCACCTCCCTAGGATGCCCTTCAACACTGTGCTAATCTCGGGACCTGCTGTGGGGGCAACTCAGATTCTAATCTCATCCACTCCTATGTGTTTTTGCCTCCAATGTCCACAGCTATCAGAACTAGTGTGTTTTCTTTTGTAGGAGTGCTCAATGACCATTCATATATATTCCATAGATACAGAGTCTGCCTAGTTGATTGTGTGGATTTATTCTGGATCTTGTACAGCTGGTGGGAGGTTTTGGGTCTTCCTCCTTAGCCACACTGTCCCTGGGTTTCAACTGTGGTTTTATTTCCACCTCTGCATGTGGGTCATCCATTGGGGTTTGTTCCTGAGGCTGCCCTGGAGGACTTGGGTTTGCCAGGTGTGGAGGTGGTGCAACTGCTTGGGTCGCAGGGGTTCTGGCAGCACCAGGTACTCAGGAGAGTTGGTGGCTAGGGTAGCAGGAAATATGGTGCTCTAGAAGGGTATGGCAACCAGTATTGGCCAATACACTCCAGTATTTTTGCCTGGAGAAACCCCCTCCTTGACAGAGAAGCCTGGCAGGCCACAGTCTACAGGGTCACAGAGTCAGACACTACTGAAGCGACCCTGCATGCACAGATGCAAGGCTTTTTTTGCCTGTGGCATCTCTGCCCCAGTAAGTGCTGAGCATGAAGATGGCACAGCTGCTTGGGCAGCGCGGACTCTGGTGGCACCAAGTGTGCAGGGACACAGACTGCCTCTGCCACAGGAGTTATGGCCCTATCAGAGTCTTCTCAAGCCTCTTGTAGCTGGTGATCAGAAGGCCTCTTTGGCCAGTCTTTCTCCATAGCCCCGCCCATTCAGGCACTTAGAGGGCTCCCTTGCCTGGGGTCCTTCTCTGTTGTTTGGTGCATCAGGCACATAGAGATGGCCCCCCAGGCTGGGTTCCTACTCTATAGATTGGCCCATCAGGCACTTAAAGGGGCACCCTGAGTGGGGTTCTACTCTATAGTTCAGCGCATCAGTCACTTAAAGGAGCACCTGGGTAGTTCAGCCTACCTTCTGAACTCTGCAGTTCAGTGCCCTCAGGTGTGTTTGATGGGCCAGCCTCTCTATTGTTCAGCTGTGGATGCTGGCATGTGGGGAGAGAGAGGCTATGGTGATGGCTCCACCACCTATGCATGACTTAGCAGTATCACCTTGCTTCCTTGGCTGCCCGCCTTTCCTCCAACAGGCAATTCCCATCACAGTCTCCTCCCTCACCTCCCCTTGATCCATCTCTCCAAAGTCAACAGCAGCCTTTGCCCTGGGGTTGCTCCACACTTCCTGAACTCTAGCTCCCAGCCGCTGCACCTTCCAGGGGACCCGCATCCCTGTCCTGGGTATACATGACTGCGGCAAGGACTGTCTGATTCTCATTCCGTTTAGGCTGCCACAGATCAGCTGTTTTGCTCTCAGCCTTAAATGTTTCTCCTCTGACTCAGAAAATTGCCCTGATATGGGGACTGGACCCCTGCTTCCGTCCCCCACTGAGGACAGGTCCAGTCCTACTAACACTCCTGTTTTCCCCCCTAGTTCCTTCATCCTACCAAGTCTTCTGTGGTTCCATATATTCTTTTCCTCTGGTCAGATGCTCCTGTCCACTCTCAGCTGGTGTTCTGCATGCACTTCTGTGTCTGAAGGTGTCTTCCTGATGTATCTGTGGAGAGAGTTGTACTCCACGTCCACCTACTCTTCTGCCATCTTGTTCTCAAGGTGGATTCTTTGACTGGTTTGTTCTTGCTGTCCAAGGGACTCAGGAGTCTTCTCTAGCACCACAGTTTGAAAGTATCAATTCTTTGCTGCTCAGCCTTCTGTATGGACCAACTCTCACATCTGTACTTGACTACTGGAAAAACCACAGCTTTCACTATATGGATCTTTGTTGGCAAAGAGATGTCTCTGTTTATTAATACACTGTCTAGGTTTGTCATAGCTTTTCTTCCAAGGAGCAAGCACCTTTTAATTTCATGGCTGCAGTCACAAGTCCACATTGATTTTGGAGCCCAAGAAAATAAACTCTTTCACTGTTTCCATTTTTCCCCATCTATTTGCCATGAAATGATAGGACCATATGCCATGATCTTAGATTTTTGAATGCTGAGTGTCAAGCCAGCTTTTTCACTGTCTTCTTCACCCTCATCAAGAAGCTCTTTGTTTCTCTTCACTTTCTGTCATTAGAGTGTTAACCATCTGCATATCTGAGGTTGTGATATTTCTCCTGGCAATCTTGATTCCAGTTTGTCATTTATCTAGCCCAGCATTTCACATGATGTACTCTGCATATAAGTTAAGTAAGCAGGATGACAATACACAGCCTTAATGTACTCCTTTCCCAGTTTTGAACCAGTACGTTTTTCCAAGTCTGGTTTTAACTGTTGCTTCTTGATCTGCATATAGGTTTCTCAAGAGGCAGGTAAGTTACTCCAGTATTCTTATCTCTTTAACAATTTTCTAAAGTTTGTTATGATCCACACAGTCAAAGGCTTTAGTGTAGTCAATTAAGCAGAAGTCGATTTTTTTTTTAATTCCCTTGCTTTTTCTGTAATCCAACAATGTTGGCAATTTGATTTCTGGTCCTTTGCCTTTTCTAAATCAAGGTTGTACATCTGGAAGTTCTTGGTTCACACACTGCTGAAGCCTAGCCTGAAGGATTTTTTTCCCTAGCATCTTTGGCAAACTACTTTTTTTAAAAAAAATGTAATTGAAGGATAACTGCTTCACAATATTGTGTTGGTTTCTGCCATATATCAACATGAGTCAGCCAGAGGTACACATATATCCCCTCCCTCTTGAACCTCCTTCCCACCTCCCACCCCTTCCCACTCCTTTTAGGCTCTTTAGGCTTACAGAGCCCTGGTTTGAGTTCCCATTGGCTATCATATAGCAAATTCCCATTGACTGTTTGACATACGGTGGTGTATATGTTTCTGTGCTACACCCCCCATTCCTCCCACCCTCTCCTTCCTCTCCCCAGCCTATGTCCATTAAGTCTGTTCTCTATGTCTGTGTCTCCATTGCTGCCCTGCAAATAAAGTTCATTAGTGCCATCTTTCTAGATTCCATGTGTGTATATATATATATATATATATATATATACACATTAACATGTGATATTTGTTTTTCTCTTTCTGACTTCACTCTCTAGAATAGGCTCTAGCTTCATCTATCTCATCAGAATGGACTCAAATGCATTCCTTTTATGGCTGAGTAATATTCCATTGTGTATAGGTACCATAGCTTCTTTATCCATTCATCCATCAGTGGACATCTAGGTTGCTTCCATATCCCAGCTATTGTACATAGTGCTGCAGTGAACATTGGGGTACATGTGTCTTTTTCAATTTTGGTTTCCTCAGATTATATGCCTAGTTACTGGATTACTGGGTCATATTATAGTTTTATTCCTAGTTTTTAGAGGAATCTCTATAGGGTCTTCCAAAGTGACTGTATAAATTCACATTCTCACCAACAGTACAAGAGGGTTCCCTTTTCTCCACACCCTCTCCAGCATTTATTGTTTGTTGGTTTTTTGATGATGGCCATTCTGACAGGTGAGAAGTGATATCTCATCACAGTTTTGATTCACATTTTTCTAATAATGAGCGATGTTGAGCATCTTTTAATGTGTTTATTATCTATCTATATGTTGTCTTTGGAGAAATATCTGTTTAGGTCTTTTACCCACTTTTTGATTGTTTTTTTTTTTTTTTCTGGTATTAAGTTGTATGAGCTGCTTGTATATTTGGAAGTTAATCCTTTGTCAATTGTTTCCTTTGCTATTATCTTCTCCTATTCTGAGGGATGTCTTTTCACTTTGCTTATAGTTTCCTTTGCTGTGCAAAAGCTTTCAAGTTTAATTAGGTCCTACCAGTTTATTTTTGTTTTTATTTCCATTACTCTGGGAAGTAGGTCTTCGAGGATCTTGCTATGATTTATATCACACAGTGTTCTGCCTATGTTTTCCTCTAAGAGTTTTATAGTTTCTGGTCTTACATTTAGGTCTTTAATCCATTTTGAGTTTATCTTTGCATAATATATTAGGAAGTGCTCTAATTTCATTCTTTTAATGTAGCAGTCCAGTTCTCCCAGCACCACTTATTAAAGAGACTGTCTTTTCCCCATTGTATATTCTTGCCTCTGTTGTCAAACATAAGGTGCCCATAGGTGCATGGGTTTATCTCTGGGCTTTCTCTCTTCTTCCATTGATCTATATTTCTGTTTCTGTGCCAATACCATACTCTCTTGATGACTCTAGCTTTGTAGTAGTCTGAAGTCAGGAAGGATGATTCCTCCAGCTCCATTCTTCTTTCTCAATATTACTTTGGATATTCAAGATCTTTTGTGTTTTCATATGAATTGTGAAATTTTTTATTCTAGTTCTGTGAAAAATGCCATTGTAATTTGATAGAGATTGCATTGAATCTGCAGATTGCTTTTGGAAATATAGTCATTTTCACAATATTCTTCCCACCCAGGAGCATGAACTATCTCTCCATCTGTTTATGTCACCTTTGATTTCTTTGATCAGTGTCTTAATAGTTTTCTGTATACAGCTCTTTTGTCTCCTGGACTGCTTGCCCAGTCATGTCTAACACTTTGTTAGACAGGCATTCCTGTCCCTCAGCATCTCCCAGAGTTTGCTCAACTTCATGTACATTGCATTGGTGATGCCATCCAGTCATCTCATCCTCTGCTGCCCTCTTCTCCTTAGGTAGGCTTATTCCTAGGTATTTTATTCTTTTTGTTGCAATGGTAAATGAGATTGGTTCATCAATTTCTCTTTCTCATTTTCCATTGATAGAGTATAGGAATCCTAATGATTTCTGTGTACTGATATTGTATCCTGCAACTTTACTAAATTCACTTATTAGCTCTAGTAATTTTGTGATAGTATCTTTCAAGTTTTCTATGCATAGTGTCATGTCATCTGCAAACAGTGAGAGTTTTACTTCTTATCCAATCTGTTGTTGTTCAGTCGCTCAGTTGTGTCTGACTCTTTGCAACCCCACGGACTGCAGCACACCAGGCTTTACTGTGCGCTGTCCTTCACTGTCTCCCAGAGTGTGTTCAAACTCATGTCCATTGAGTCAATGATGCCATGCAACCATCTCATCCTCTGTCGCCCCCTTCTCCTGCCTTCAATCATTCCCAGCATCAGGGTCTTTTCTAATCAGTTGGCTCTCTCACCAGGTGGCCACAGTATTGGAGTTTCAGTTTCAGCATCAGTCGTTCCAGTGAATATTCAGGGTTGATTTTCTTTAGAACTGACTGGTTTATTCTTCTTGTTCTCCAAGGGACTCTCAAGAGTCTTCTCCAGAACTATAGTTCAAAAGCATCCGTTCTTTGGTACTCAACTTCTTTATGGTTCATTTCTCACATCCATACTAATGGATGTGACTAACGGAAAAACCATAGCTTTGACTATACAGAACTTTGCTGGCAAAGTGATACCTCTTCTTTTGAAATCACAGTCCAGGTTTGTCATAACTTTTCTTCCAAGAAGTAAGTGTCTTTTAATTTCATGGCTGCAGTCACTGTCCCCAGTGATTTTGGACCTCAAGAAAACAAAGTCTGTTACTGCTTCCATTTTTTTCCCCATCTATTTGCCATAAAGTGATGGGGCTGGATGCCATGATCTTCATTTTTTGAATGCTGAGTTTTAAGCCAGCTTTTCCACTTTCCTCTTTTATCCTCATCAAGAGGCTCTTTAGTTCCTCTTTGCTTTCTGCCATCAGGGTGGTTTCATCTGCATATCTAAGATTATTAATGTTTTTCCTAGCAATCTTGATCCCAACTTGACTTCATCCAGCCCAGCATTTCACATGATGCACTCTGCATGTAAGATAAATGAGCAGGGTGACAATATACAGCCTTGACATACTGCTTACCCAATTTGGATCCAGGCCATTGTTGTCTGGTTCTAACTGTTGCTTCTTAACCAGCATACATGTTTCTTAGGAGGCAGGTAAGGTGATCTGGTGTTCCCATCTCTTTAAGAATTTTCCATAGTTTGTTGTGATCCACACAATCAAAGGCTTTAGCATAGTCAATGAAGCAGAAGTAGATTTTTTGGAATTCTCTTGCTTTTTCTATAATCCAAAAATGTTGGCAATTTGATATGTAGTTCCTCTGCCTTTTCTAAACCCAGCTTGTACATTCTTGGTTCATGTACTGTTGAAGCCTAGTTTGAAGGATTTTGAGCATTACCTTGCTAGTATGTGTAATGAGTGCAATTGTGTGATAGTTTGAGAATTCTTAGGCAATGCCCTTCTTTGGTATTGGAATGAAAACTGATCTTGCCCAGTCCTGTGGACACTGCTGAGTTTTCCAAATTTGCTGGCATATTGAGTGCAGCACTTTAACAACATCATCTTTTAGGTTTTGAAATAGCTCAGCTGGAGTTCTATCACCTGCACTAGCTTTGTTTGCAGTAATGCTTCTTAAGGCCCACTTGACTTCACATGAGGATGTCTGGCTCTAGGTGAGTGATCACATCATTGTGGTTATCCAGGTCATTAAGACCTTTTCTGTTTATTCTTGCCACCTCTTCTTAATATCTTCTGCTTCTGTTAGGTCCATACCATTTCTGTCCTTTATTGTGCCCATCTTTGCATGACTTTATTTTTTGGGCTCCAAAATCACTGCAGATGGTGATTGCAGCCATGAAATTAAAAGACGCTTACTCCTTGGAAGAAAAGTTATGACCAACCTAGACAGCATATTAAAAAGCAGAGACATTACTTTGCCAACAAAGGTCTGTCTAGTTAAGGCTATGGTTTTTCCAGTAGTCGTGTATGGATGTGAGAGCTGGACCATAAAGAAAGCTGAAAGCCGAAGAATTGATGCTTTGAACTGTGGTGTTGGAAAAGACTCTTGAGAGTCCCTTGGACTGCAAGGAGATCCATCCTAAAGGAAACTAGTCCTGAATATTCATTGGAAGGACTGATGGTGAAGCTGAAACTCCAGTACTTTGGCCACCTGATGCAAAGAACTGACTCATTTGAAAAGACCCTGATGCTGGGAAAGATTGAAGGCAGGAGGAGAAGGGGACGACAGAGGATGAGATGGTTAGATGGCATCACCAACTCAATGGACATGAGTTTCAGTAAACTCTGGGAGTTGGTGATGGACAGGGAGGCCTGGCGTGCTGCAGTCCATGGGTTTGCAAAGAGTCGGACATGACTCAGTGACTGAACTGAACTGATACAGAGAACAAACATACAAGTACATGGTGTGTCCACCCTGACTGGTCATCAAATATCAAATCATGTAATGCAACTGCTTACTGCAAATGCTATGCAGAGGAACACAGTTTTAATGTTTTATTTTGATGTAATTTTATATTTACAGAAGTTCAAAGAACTTGTGTTTTGCTCTTTTCCAGATTTACCAATTATTAATATTTTGCCACATTTGCTTTATCTTGTGTTCTTTTTTCCTGAACAACTGGAGAGCACTTTGTTGACATATTGTCACTTTATCTAGAAATATTTCAGTGTTTATTCCCTAAGAATAAGGGCTTTCAAAATAAATTTTTATCAACACATAAAGTTAACATAAAAACCATCAGAATAAATTTTAAGAAGTGCTAACTACAAAGAAAAACACTCTGCCTTCGTTTCACACAGGAGGAAAATCTGGACCTGTTTTGCTTACTGTGATATTCCCAAACCTGCCATAGGGCCTGGCATAGAGCAGGCTTTTTTTTCTTTAGAGTCATTTATTTATTTTTGGCTGCTTTGGGTCTTCACTGCTGAGTGTGGGCTTTCTCTCATTGCTGTGGTTGCGGGGGAGCTACTGTTCTTGCAGTGTGCAGGCTTCTCATTATGCCGGCTTCTCTTGTTGCGGATCATGGGCCCCAGGACATGGGCTCAGGAGTTGTGGCACACAGGCTTAGTTGCTGTGCCGCATGTGGGATCTTTTGGACCAGGGATTGAATGTGTGTCCCCTGCATTGGCAGGTAAATTCTTAACCAGTGACCACCAGGGAAGCCCCACAGCAGGTCTTCAATAAATACTGTTACTATCTAAATGTGATGGTGTGATACTACATAACCACATTTCTAAGCAAAGTATTTCTAAAATAAAGCAAAGACAATGACAGCAAGATATTCAGTCATTTCTTTATTATTAACACCAATGATTAGTAATTAACCAGTTATAAAAAGAGTAAAAGCCTTCCGATATAAAGGACTGACAGGAAATTACCTTTGTAAGATGAGACAAACAGGTTAGAATGTAAGTAAGTGGGACTTTGGTCCCCTTCTGGGCCCCCTGCAGGGACCTGCTCTCTCCTCACAGGTAGCGGTTCCTGATGTATTCTCGGTACATGGAAGTGTCTTCTTTCCCCAGGGGCTGCATGATACCTTGACTGGCCTGGATGTGGGCATGGAAGATCTCTGTAGACTTTTTGTCTACTTTTGGAGGCTGAACCTCATAGATGTTGTCTTGGGAGAAAGCGGAGATAGGTGTTCTGTAGAAGAGAAGGGAGGACAGAGCAACATTAAAGAAAATAAAGGACCACAGGGACCTGTGACCTAAAGAGAACTTGAGAGTCACTGACCTTAAATGAGTGAACTTAGTAACAAGCAGTGGTAGTGACCTCTCGGCTGGCTTCCTCCCCTGCACGGAGGACAGCAAGGACAGTGCCTACCCAGGGAGCTTTCCCCTTGTGTAGGCTGGGTGGGCCCCCCTCCTCTGTTCCTGCAGCTCTGAGCACACCCATGTCTGTGTGCCCATCTGCCTCTCTCCCAGGACTCAAGTAACTTTAAGTGGGGGCTGGACAGACATTTTTGCTCCCTTTTCCTGGTATCTGGTATGTACCCAGTAGTTTTTTTTTTTTTTTATGGAAGACTTAGGAGGAATCAGTGAAGTAGGGGATACTAATGATTTTCTACCTCACACACTGATGGCACGAGTAAATGAGTTTATATCAGTAAAGTTCTCCCTTAGCCTAGTGCCTGGCACACTATTAGTGCTCAGTAATTAATAGTAAACTACTGTTAACAATTACTGGAGCATAATTCCTTATCTGCAGTTCTGAAATCCTCAAAGCTGTAATAACCAAACATGACTCTGCCAGCAAAACCTGACCCAGTTGAAACTCATCTGGTGGTACAACATGCAACAGTCATCCCATTTCATGTGAATATTAGTGTGTTTGTTTAGTTATCAGCCTCAGATCATGCAGGGGATGTTCTTATAAGGTCGCTGCTGCTGCTACTGCTAAGTCACTTCAGTCATGTCCGACTCTATGTGACCCCATAGATGGCAGCCCACCAGGCTCCCTCGTCCCTGGGATTCTCCAGCCAAGAACACTGGAGTAGGTTGCCATTTCCTTCTCCAGTGCATGAAAGTGAAAAGTGAAAGTGAAGTCGTTCAGTCGTGTCC
The DNA here is from genome assembly GCF_023091745.1 of Budorcas taxicolor. Taxonomy (NCBI): domain Eukaryota; kingdom Metazoa; phylum Chordata; class Mammalia; order Artiodactyla; family Bovidae; genus Budorcas; species Budorcas taxicolor. The sequence continues at coordinate 32,030,721 of NC_068918.1, forward strand.
GACCCTTAGCGACCCCATGGACTGCAGCCTACCAGGCTCCTCCGTCCATGGGATTTTCCAGGCAAGAGTACTGAAGTGGGGTGCCACTGCCTTCTCCTATAAGGTCGCTAACACCCCCCAAATTCTGAATTCTGAAACACATCTGGCTTTAGGCTTTTTAGATGAAAAGTTGGAAATCTGTAATAGGCAGCTTCCTTCCTTTCGGGGGTGATTTGAAAAGCACCCAAGAACTTCTCAATTCAAAAGTATCCCTCTATTCCTGCCCCACCTAGCCTGCCACAGTGCTTGAAATTTCCATCCACCCTTGGGGAAGGCACTGTCTCCAAAAAAGACCTTGTCAAAGTGTAGCTGGGTGCCTGACACATCCTCAGTTCATCACATTACGAACCCTGCTAGTTACTACATCTTTAGCTGGGGCAGGCCCTCTAGGAATGAGTCAACCATCAAATCAGGTGTGCTGCAGAGTGAGTGCGCATGGAAGGTCAAGATGAGGCCATGGGTAGGCGAGGATGCTAGCTAGACCTTGTGAGGAACTGGGGGGTACAATGACAACACACTCCACCACTTAGCCCAGCGCTTGCCCTGCAGGGGGAAGGGATAGTTCTCCACTTCAGGGTACTAAGATAACAGAGAAAACATCTGGAGAATCTGTTCTGCTGAGTTGGGACCTCAACCATGCTCATGCACATCTTCTCCCGGGAACAGAAAAGCATCCCGGATACCTGGCTGTTTAGTTAGCTGGGACCCTTGGAGCTGGGGCAGGGAGGCGGGATTCCAGGCAGTCAGAAGCAGAAATGAACCTCAGACGCAGCTAGGTCTGTACTTGCAATGTCAGCGTTTTGTGGGACACTAGGCAGGCGCAGTGAGTGACACACAGTTGGAGACAAGAGTTGTACAGTAAAGCCCTCCATTCTCACAGGATGCATTACAGTTAAACTTGGGTCTTTCTTTCTTAAAGCTTCCTTGGTGGCTCAGATGGTAAAGAGTCTGCCTGCAGTGTGTGAGACCCAGGTTCAATACCTGGGTCAAGAAGATCGCTTGGAGAAGGAAATAGCAACCTACTCCAGTATTCTTGCCTGGAAATTCCCATGGACAGAGGAGCCTGGCGGGCTACAGTTCATGGGGTCCCAAAGAGTCGGACATAACTGAGTGACTTTATTCTCTTTCTTACTCTTCTAAAAAAGTCATGGTATCTCCCTGTACTTTGCCTTTAGAAAACTAATACATCCTGTCGTGGCTGGAGACTCTGCTTTAACAATGGCTTTGAAATAAAACATAACTCAAGGCAGAATGTGCTTTCTGGAAGTCAACCTCAACTGTTTGATCTCGGGGGTAATATAATGAAACTCAAATTTAGTAAATGGTTTATGAAATACTCCCATTTTTCCAAAGCACTATAATAATTTCACATAATCTTAGACTATATCCTTATGTAAGAAAATAAAAACCAAAGGATATAGTGATTTACTTAAAATTAAAAAAAAAAAAAGGCCAAGGTGAAAGAATCTTGAGATGTCTGAATCTCAGTTTGAATGCCAGCTTGGCAGCAGTGTTTTTCTTCAAAATATAAGTTAGTTATTCAAATATCTGTGGTTAACATGAGGAATAATTGGGATAATTAATATGTGAACTCTTCTTAATTTTCCCTCACAAAAACAGAGCAACTCCTCAGTCATTTACACAATTCAAAACAAGATGCTAAAATCTTTTAACAGTTGATAATATTCCAGGTCAAGCCATTTCAACCTGAACCCTTAAAAAGGGGCTCCATTAGTGGTTTTAGAGATTGCCATCAAAGTGCCAGCCACAGCAACACCTCCTGCACCACACCATCCACACCTGCCTAGCGTCTACATCCTCCATTTTACAGATGAGACACTTGAAGTCCATTTAAAAATGGAACTAACGGTTTCTGTGCTTTGAAGCCAGACCTTGGCCTGGAACCCTGTGTACATTAACCAAGAGCTTTCTGGCTGGCATCACACCAAAAAGGTACCAAACCTTAATGCAAGTGAGAAAGGGAGAATCCAGGTCATTGTTTTGTCCTTCAGAAGCTCAGCCGAGTAGCCAGGTGGGCAGGCTGGAGGGAGAGCAGTAGAGCCGGGCCAACCATGAATGGGGCCACGGAACAGCCGCTTCCACCCAGTGCCTAGGGTTTCTTATCAGGAGTCCTCACTCTACTTCTCAGTAAACAGTATCACTGCCGTGTGGAATAATGAAAAACGCATTACAAAGACGGGAAATATGAAATGTCCAACCTCAGCTTTTAATGGTGTCAGACTGAGTGGCAGGTGGGTTTAGGGCTCCAGCACTACCTCAGTGTGGTTTCAAAACAATGTAGGGAGTCAGAAAATGCATTAATCAGCCCTTTTATCTTTTTCATTCAGACAAGATTCAAAGTCTATATTAAACAATGGAATTGTTATGTTAGAATGTTTATTATTGGATTTGGGCCAGAAAGGAGCTTAAGACATACCCAATACTTTTGGCACGATCAGAAAGAGGAACGGGAAGAAAGGGATTTACAAAAAACTCTTTGTCTCCTCATTGTACTTGCACATCAAGAAATCTATCCCAATGAGCTCTTCCTGGTCTTAAGGCAGTGGTTCTTCAGGTATGGTCACCAGACCAGGGGCATCTGTGCCACCTGGGAATGTGCTAGAAATACAAATTCTCAGGCCTGATTCCAGGCCTGCTGAGTCAGACACTCCAGGGATGAGGCCCAGCAAAGGTGTTCAGTAATGGGCCCTCTAGGTGATTTTGCTACTCATTATATCTTGGGCTCCAAGATCACTGCAGATGGTGACTGCAGCCATGAAATTAAAAGACGCTTACTCCTTGGAAGAAAAGTTATGACCAATCTAGACAGCATATTGAAAAGCAGAGACATTACTTTGTCAACAAAGGTCCATCTAGTCAAGGCTATGGTTTTTCCAGTGGTCACATATGGATGTGAGAGTTGGGACTGTGAAGAAAACTGAGCACCGAAGAATTGATGCTTTTGAATTGTGGTGTTGAAGACTCTTGAGAGTCCCTTGGACTGCAAGGAGATCCAACCAGTCCATCCTAAGGGAAATCGGTCCTGGGTGTTCATTGGAAGGACCAATATTAAAGCTGAAACTCTAGTATTTTGGCCACCTCATGCAAAGAGCTGACTCATTTGAAAAGACCCTGATGTTGGGAAAGATCGAAGGCAGGAGGAGAAGGGGATGACAGAGGATGAGATGGTTAGATGGTATCACTGACTCAATGGACATGAGTTTGTGTAAACTCCGGGAGTTGGTGATGGACAGGGAGGCCTGACACACTGCAGTCCATGGGGTTGCAAAGAGTCGGATATGACTGAGAGACTGAACTGAACTGAAAGGTTGAGAATCTTTGGTCTGAGACCAAACTCTAATCTAAAATGCTAAATAAAATCTTATTTGCAGTCAGTCAACAGCACTGAACATTTTAAAGTAGGAATTTCTTCTTAAATGATGTCCTACCACCAGCCCTACATTGAGCAGGCATCATTTAACACTTAACTGTAAAGATATAAGTAGCAATATTCCATTTCCTAATGAGGAGACACTTGATTTCCCTGTTGGCTTATGCAAGGCAAGGAGGAAACATAAAAACATCCAAGACCCTCACAAGGGGGTGCTGGCGGGCACCTTGTCTCTGAGGGCACTGGAAAGGGATGGAGGTAATCCCAATAACACTCCCAACACTATGTGCATTAGTCTTTTTATTAGCTTAAATGGCCTTTGTTTATGAGTGAAAAGACCAGTATTTCAACACTAAGTGATGTCGAAATTATGAGACTATTTTCTTATTCATTCTAGTAGAGAGAGATGGCTTATTATTGTGCTTTCATAGCGGAAAAAAAGGTTCCACATTTCTCTCCTGTCCATTAACAGAATTATTGTTTTTGGCTTCTCCCCACAGTCTTCTTCAAATCCTAGTAGTCTTTTTGGAGATGAAATATTATTAAAAATTTGCAGGCTCATTTCTCTTATCTACAAAACCAAGGCCCATTTTCAGGGGGTCTCTGTATCTCCCCTCAAGAAATGTTGCAGTCTTAACTAGTTCATTTATGCACTGCTGAACCCACACAGTGCACCGAAGATTATGACACTTAGCCTTAACTGCTTCGCAGAGGTAAAGTATCCACCTGTCAATGCAGGAGACATGGGTTTGATACCTGGGTTGGGAAGATCCCCTGAAGTAGGAAATGGTGACACACTCCAGTATTCTTGCCTGGAAAACTCCAAGGACAGAGGAGCCTGGTAGGCTACGGTCCAGGGGTAGTAAAGAGTCAGACATAACTGGGTACACACGTGCACACACACACACACACACACACACACACGAGAAACAGTTTAGGCAGAAATTCATTAGACATACTACATGTTTTTAAAGAAGATCCTTATTGGTGCCCTTTTATGCTCTATCTTCTTTCTTTCTAAAATAAATATATTTACTTGGCTGCTCTGGGCCTTAGTTGCAACACACAGGATCTTCAATTTTCATTGTGCCATGTGGGATCTAGTTCCCTGACTAGGGATCGAACATGGGCTCCCTACATTGGGAATGTGAAGTCTTAGCCACTGGACCACCAGGGAAGTCCTTATGCCTTTTCTTAAATATGCTCTTACTTGTTTGCTTATGATGTGACCATGTACTAAAATATCTGTATCTTATACTTGGATGCGTGACTAATGTTTGAGTCCATTTAAAAGTTCCTATTGATGACTTTTCTAACTTAAACATATTGCTGCTAAGTCACTTCAGTCGTGTCCGACTATATGCGACCCCAGAGACGACAGCCCACCAGGCTCCGCCATCCCTGGGATTCTCCAGGCAAGAACACTGGAGTAGGTTGCCATTTCCTTCTCCAATGCATGAAAGTGAAAAGGGAAAGTGAAGTCACTCAGTCATGTCCGACTCTTTGCAACCCCATGGACTGCAGCCTACCAGGCTCCTCCGTCCATGGGATTTTCCAGGCAAGAGTACTGGAGTGGGGTGCCATTCCTACCAATCCTTTGGCCACCTGATGTGAAGAACTGACTCATCTGAGAAGACCCTGATGCTGGGAAAGACTGAAGGCAGGAGGAGAAGGAGAGGACAGAGGATGAGATGGTTGGATGACATCACCAACTCAATGGACATGGGTTTGGGTAGACTCCTGCAGTTGGTGATGGATAGGGAGGCCTGGTGTGCTGTGGTTCATGGGGTTGCAAAGAGTCGGACATGACTCAGTAACTGAACTGAGCTGAAGCATTTGTTGATTTGACAAGAAAATATTTAACTGGTCAGATTGAAATGTTTTCTGGATTTAGTAATGTCATGATGATTTGTGGTTGGTCATAGAATTAGACAATACTTGAATAATTTCAATAATCTTATACTTGTGATACTTTTCCAATATGCTAAAATCTTATACTTTTTCTACAATGAGCATTTTGTCACACACCAAATCCATATGGCTTTTCCAGAAACTTTAGTAACGGTTCTAAGCACAAGATATACATCCCCCCTGTTGCTATCACAAACACCAAGTTTTCCCAAGTTGCTGTTTTCACATCACCAAATGGTTCTCTGTTGTTCATGACTGAGTGACAAAATTAAAAGAATATTTCAGCTGAAGAGACCCTTATGTAAGACCTTGTCCAACAGCTTTACTTGCAGACAATGGCCATTAGGTCATTCCTCAGGGCAGGATCAAAGTTAATCAGATGCTCTGGTCTCAGTGGCGCAAAAACCTCAGCAAACGTCTTAAAAGAATAAGAAAGCATCAATCCTTTCTTATTCTAACTCTTTCTCTGCCGGCCTTGTAATTTTTATTAGGAAATAACATCGCTTTTCACCTTCCTGGCAGAGAGGGGCCTATGGCACACATTGCCATGCAGTGATTTTCTCTCTTTCAAGCTTTTAATACTGCTCAGAGCCTTTAGCCTTCAGTTTGTGGGTACCATTCTAACATCTTTTTGTGACCATCCATTGCTTCTCTTAAGCCCCCTTATTAGGCTGCTTGATCTTGTATCTTTCCAACTAAGTACTCAAACACTGAAGTCTAGTCATGAATCTATGCTACAAAGATGATACAGTGAGAATGTGTTTGGTTCTTTGAGTTAAAAAAAAAAATCAAGATACTGCTGTATATTACACCCATTCTGTGTACAAGTATAGACACCTAAGTCCAAAATATAGCTCTCAAACCATGCTTGTCCAGTATGGTAGCCATTAGCCACATGTGGCCATTTATACTTATATTAAATACAATTTAAAATTCCTCAGTAGCAATAACCACATTTCAAGTTCCTTAAAACCACATGCAGCTAGTGGCTACTGCACTGGACAGTACAGTATAGAACATTTCCATTATTATAGAAAGTTCAACTGGAATTTTCTAGAAACTCCTGCTAATTTTTTTTCCTTGGGAATTCTGAGTATCTCTTTCTAAACACATTGCCCTAATGTCTCTGCATAACACTTATCATTATCTGATCTTTTATTGTTTATATACTTACAAGAATGTGAATTCTGTCTTGTTTACCTTTATCCCCAATGCCCAGAGGAGTATCTGACATATAGTAAACATTCAATAATTATTTCCTGAATGCATGAATGATGTCTGGTTAAGGAAGATGATTTTATCTTGAATTTCTAAATTAAGAATCTGAATGCAGTATGATTTGGTTTACTCTGGATGATAGGGAGGTAGGATTCCCCAACAGAAGTCTGACAAATTTTAAGTTCCTTTCCTCAGATAACCCATAAAGACAACAGGGGCTTTATGTCCTATCTAGGACACTGTCCACTTCCCTCAGGGGAAGTTGTGGTGGTTTCTAGTGGCACAAAATTATCAACGCTCAAGAAACAAGAGTGAGGCAGGAGGGGTGTGTTCTAATCACCCATTTACGCTACTTATTGCATGCTAAGTCACTTCAGTAGTGTCCGACTCTTTGTGATCCTTTAGACTGTAGCCCGCCAGGCTCCTCTGTCCGTGGGATTCTCCAGGCAAGAATACTGTAGTGGGTTGCCATGCCCTCCTCCAGGGGATCTTCCTGAGCCAGGGATCGAACCCGCATCTCTTAAGTCTCCTGCATTGGCAGGCGGATTCTTTACCACTAATGCCACCTGGGAAACCCATAACAATTACTTAAGATTAACAAATTCACTAAATGGGCTGAAATCAAGAGGAATGCATCAATCTTCAAACCACTTGTAATAAAACAAAAGGCAAACTGCTGCTAAGTCGCTTCAGTTGTGTCCGACTCTGTGCGACCCCATAGATGGCAGCCCACCAGGCTCCCCCATCCCTGGGATTCTCCAGGCAAGAACACTGGAGTGGGTTGCCATTTCCTTCTCCAATGCATGAAAGTGAAAAGGGAAAGTGAAGTAGCTCAGTCCTGTCTGACTCTTTGCAACCCCATGGACTGCAGCCCACCAGGCTCCTCTGTCCATGGGATTTTCCAGGCAAGAGTACTGGAGTGGGCTGCCACTGCCTTCTCCAACAAAAGGCAAAAGATGTCCCTATATCCTGGGAGGCAGGCTCTGCCTATGTAATTCACTTTTAAATAGCCTGTCAAGGCAGGTTCAATGTTGGAGATATGGGTAAGCACATTTGCTGCCTTCCTCTCCACAGGCTTCCTTGGTGGCTCAGATGGTAAAGAATCTGCCTGCAATGCAGGAGACCTTGGTTCGATCCCTGGGTTGGGAAGATCCCCTGGAGAAGGGAATGGCTACCTACTCCAGTATTCTACCCTGAAGAATTCCATGGACACAGGAACCTGGCAGGTTACAATCCATGGGGTCACAAAGAGTTGACTGAGCGACTGACCCCAAGGGCACTTTCATGTATCTTTGGGTAGACATACATGAAATCACAAAGTTAAGGCCACAGGCTTGAGGGCTAAGCACTTATCTATGCATTAGGACATGAAACCATGTTATTAGCAGCTGCTAACATTCTAAACATCATCAAGGTAAAAATTACAAAGAAAAATTATTTCTTGACAGCAACTCTATCTTACACACACAAAATGCTATGAACCTAATGCATGACTTCCCCAAAGTCCAATTAAAATTTCAGTCTTGTTATGCCATTGAGAGCTGGCATGAACATGATACAGAATAGTGTACAAATCTGGTTCCTTCAAATCCAAACACATTCCAAACCCTTTTAGCAGCTGCTATTATAATGGATGACTGGACTGTCCTCCAGCAGGGACACTGGAAGGGATGTTAGAAATTTCACAAGCAGGTTAAAATGCATTAAAGCAAAGATGACAATAATGCCAGTCCCTAAACAACCCACCATTAGAAGAAGCAAGAGGTGTGATGAGAAGGAACTGAAGAATATAATCTGTGCTGATGGAACATAAAATGTACAACCTTGAAGATCGAGGGAGCAGGCAGCACTGTCTGTACATAAGGCCCTTCAAAGGCTCAGCAGTAGGAATCTCAGCTCCTTAGATAGTTTAGGTCTTTGTAGAGTTTGATAGGAGAGGAGTAGGTGCCATTGGGTATGGAGTATGAGGACAGCAAAACTTGCTGTGTTTCTCTAACACTTCTCTGCCTTCAGTGTGTCAGGAGGCATGTCAGTGACAGGCCAGCCAGAAAAGCACTGCAGTCTCACCAAAGTTAGGATTTTATGCCTAAGCCTAAAAGCCACATCAACAAGAGAGAAAAGTTATTTATAGATCCAAGTACAGTTCAGTTCAGTTGCTCAGTCGTGTCCGACTCTGCAACCCCATGAATCGCAGCACGCCAGGCCTCCCTGTCCATCACCAATGCCCAGAGTTCACCCAAACTCTTGTCCATCGAGTTGGTGATGCCATCCAGCCATCTCATCCTCTGTTGTCCCCTTCTCCTCCTGCCCTCAATCCCTCCCAGCATCAGGGTCTTTTCCAATGAGTCAACTCTTTGAATGAGGTGGGCAAAGTACTGGAGTTTCAGCTTTAGCATCATTCCTTCCAAAGAAATCCCAGGACTGATCCTTTAGAATGGACTGGTTGGATCTCCTTGCAGTCCAAGGGACTCTCAAGAGTCTTCTCCAACACCAAAAGTTCAAAAGCATCAATTCTTCGGCACTCAGCTTTCTTTATAGTCCAACTCTCACATCCATACAATGACCACAGGAAAAACCATAGCCTTGACTAGATGGACCTTTGTTGGCAAAGTAATGTCCTGCTTTTGAATATGCTATCTAGGTTGGTCATAACTTTCCTTCCAAGGAGTAAGCGTCTTCTAATTTCATGGCTGCAATCACCATCTGCAGTGATTCTGGAGCCCAAAAAAGAAAGTCTGACACTGTTTCCACTGTTTCCTCATCTGTTTCTTATGAAGTGATGGGACCAGATGCCATGATCTTAGTTTTTTGAATGTTGAGTTTTAAGCCAACTTTTCACTCTCCTCTTTCACTTTCATCAAGAGACTTTTTAGTTCCTCTTCACTTTCTGCCATAAGGGTGGTATCATCTGCATATCTGAGGTTATTCGTATTTCTCCCAGCAATCTTGATTCCAGCTTGTGCTTCTTCCAGCCCAGCGTTTCTCATGATGTACTCTGCATATAAGTTAAATAAGCAGAGTGACAATATACAGCCTTGACATACTCCTTTTCCTATTTGGAACCAGTCTGTTGTTCCATGTCCAGTTCTAACTGTTGCTTCCTGACCTGCATACAGGTTTCTCAAGAGGCAGGTCAGGTGGTCTGGTATTCCCATCTCTTTCAGAATTTTCCACAGTTTATTGTGATCCACACAGTCAAAGGCTTTGACATAGTCAATACAGCAGAAATAGATGTTTTTCTGAAACTCTCTTGCTTTTTCCATGATCCAGCGGATGTTGGCAATTTCATCTCTGGTTCGTCTGCCTTTCCTAAAACCAGCTTGAACATCTGGAAGTTCATGGTTCACGTATTGCTGAAGCCTGGCTTGGAGAATTTTCAGCATTACTTTACTAGCATGTGAGATGAGTGCAACTGTGCGGTAGTTTGAGCATTCTTTGGCATTGCCTTTCTTTGGGATTGGAATGAAAACTGACCTTTTCCAGTCCTGTGGCCACTGCTGAGTTTTCCAAATTTGCTGGCATATTGAGTGCAACACTTTCACAGCATCATCTTTCAGGATTTGAAATAGCTCCACTGGAATTCCATCACCTCCACTAGCTTTGTTTGTAGTGATGCTTTCTAAGGCCCACTTGACTTCACATTCCAGGATGTCTGGCTCTAGGTGAGTCATCACACCATCGTGATTATCTGGGTCATGAAGATCTTTTTTGTACAGTTCTTCTGTGTATTTTTGCCACCTCTTCTTAATATCTTCTCTCAGAGTTGCAGTAAAAGAATAAAGAATACTTCCCTCCTGCCCCAAACCTTTGGAGAGTAAGTTACAAACCTGCTTTTCTATCTTTCCTTAATGTTTGAATGGGTGTTGTCTATAAATAGCATTATTCTATAAAATAGTAGTACAATCTAGTAAAATCAGGAAATTAACGTTAATCCATTGCTGCCAGCTAATCCTTCAACCCCATGAAAACTTTTGCTGCTGCTGCTGCTAAGTCGCTTCAGTCGTGTCTGACTCTGTGCACCCCCATAGATGGCAGCCCACCAGGCTCCCCTGTCCCTGGGATTCTCCAGGCAAGAACACTGGAGTGGGCTGCCATTTCCTTCTCCAATGCATGAAAGTGAAAAGTGAAAGTGAAGTCGCTCAGTTGTGTCTGACTCTTTGCGACCCCATGGACTGCAGCCCACCAGGCTCCTCCATCCACGGGATTTTCCAGGCAAGAGTGTTGGAGCGGGGTGCCATTACCTTCTCTGAAAACTTTTGCTAGTGTCCTCCACTGTCCTTAATCTCAAAGGGAACTAGTCCAGCATTTCACATTGCAGTTGGTAGTCATGCCTCTTTAGTCTCCTTCCTTCTGGAACAGTTCCCCAGTCTCTTCCTTGATTTTCATGACCTTGACACTGAAGAATATAGATCAGTGACTTTGTAGAACAGCTCCATATCTGAGTTTGTCATGATTATTTTTGGCAGTTTCATAGCCAGCCTTCAAATTGGCCCCGCTTCCTATTATTCAAGGATTTTCCAGGTGGCACTAGTAGTAAGAAACCTGCCTGCCAGTGCTAGGAGACGTAAGAGACATGGGTTTGATCCCTGCTTCAGGAAGGTCCCCTGGAGGAGGGCATGGCAACCCACTCCAGTATTCGTCTGGAGAATCCCATGGACAGAGGAGCCTGGCAGGCTACAGTCCATAGAGCCACTAAAAATCGGACATGACTGAAAGATCCTAGCACACGCGTGCCTATTATTCAAACTCTCATGAGTCTCCTTTCACGTGGTACCAGAGTAGGTCTTTGTAAGCAAGAGCATAGAGCCAAAGTGGTTAGGTTACAGAAGTGGTTTCTTGGATCGCTTGATCTGGGGCAAGCAAACGTCATGTTGTGAGCCACCCTACATATAGGCCCAGATGGCAAGGAACTGAAGCGTCTAGCCAACAGCCAGGAGAAACTGAGGCCTGCCAACCATGTGAGCGAGCGTGGAAGTGGATTCTTCAGCCCTGGTTAAACCCCAAGATGTCTATCACTCGACAGCTGGACTTTAACCCTATAACAGACCTAAAACCAGAGTCACCCAATGAAGCCACTCTCAGATTCCTGACCCCAGAAACTGTGACAAAAATAAATGTTTGTTGGCTCCCAGTACATAATGCATACAGGCAGGAATATCATAGAAGTGATGGTGGGTGCTTTGGAGTGCACTCTGTTGCGTGACACACAATTTCAATTCATGCCATTACTAGTCATCTTTATTTTAGTCCCTTGATTAAAGTAGAATCTTCTGGGATTTTCCATTGTGAGGCTGCTCTTTTTTTTCTCTCTTAATTAATGAATATTTTGTGGGAGATGCTTTGAAACTATGTAAATATTCCTTCAAAGTTTCATTTATTGTTCTCAGTATGAGGTCTTGGATTTCTATCTTACGGGATGGGATACAGTGTGTCCCTGTCATTATTTGTTCTAATGTTCAAACTGTTTCAAATTCCACCTGAGTCCTTTCAGCCTGGCTCCTGTGTTCTCCGGACATGTCCTCATCATTCTTTAAGTGTGTCTTTGATTTCTGGCACAAGATGTTCTAAATTCATCATGTTCTCTGCCTGCCCCAGCCCTGAAATCAGTCATTTCTCCAAGGACCTCTGGTTCTTTTCAGTGGAAAATGGTATTATAGCCAAGGAGTGGGCACTGGGTGTACCTACTACCAATGGAATATCATTGCTCCCAAGCCCACTCAAAGGATATATATACATTTTAATATATTCATATATGTAAATATATACAACCATGCACACATACACATATGTATCTACAAATATATGCCACATATATTGTATATACTCTATAATATAAATGTATATATTTGTAAGTATAATATAAATACAGATTTATATCTTTAAATCCATATGTTCATACGCTATCTCTAATTGTAGGATACTCTGGGGCTTCCTTCATAGCTCAGTTGACAGAGAATCTGCCTGCACTGCAGGAGACCCCAGTTCGATTCCTGGGTCAGGAAGATCCCCTGGAGAAGGGATAGGCTATCCACTCCAGTATTCTTGGGCTCCCCTTGTGGCTCAGCTGGTAAAGAATCTGCCTGCAATGTGGGATACCTGGGTTCAATCCCTGGGTTGGGAAGATCCCCTGGAGAAGAGAAAGGCTACCCACTCCAGTATTCTGGCCTGGAGAATTCCATGGACTATACAAACTCACTTTCTTTCTGGGTTTATTCTGTCCTTCTCTCTTTGCGTATTAGTGACCTTCTTATTCAACAGTGAGAAACAAGGCTCCATTACCCTTATTATATTTCTTTAATTCATTCCCACATAAATAACCAGCCTCCCGTCACCACTGCATCCACCCCTTCCCCTACAAAGTATTAGTTGCTCAGTTGTGTCAGACTCTTTGCAACCCTATGGACTGTAGGCCGCCAGGCTCTTCTGTCCATGGGATTTCCCAGGCAAGAATACTGGAGTGGGTTGCCATTTCCTTCTCCAGTGGATCTTCCCGACCCAGGAATCAAATCCGGGTCTCTCGCATTGCAGGCAGACTCTTTACCATGGGAGCCACTAGGGAAGCCAAAGACGCCCTCTATTCAGGCACTGATTCCCTTCTCAGCGACACCACCCTCATGAATGCCTTGTTTATCCCCTTGGGCCCCAGGCCACCCCTCCACGTGGATACTCACACCCACTGCTCCCTGTTCAGCCTGCCCCTATCCATGGATGCCAGCCTCATGCACTCAGGCCTGAACGCCGCATACGGGATCTGTCCTCTGTAGGATGCCCCTGTCAATCCAGTTGGGCTCTGACAGGCTGTCACAGGCTGCCTCCCCTTGCTCTGCCCCAACTGATGGCTTTAGGGCTGACTTGTTCAGGGAGGGAAAGGGGTAGGGTAGGCCTCTGTGATTTTATAATGGATGTCAGCTCTGAAAGGAACATTCTCTCCCCACCCCACCCCCGGCCAGGTGAACTGTGAATCTCATCTGTAGTGGGTTCCAAATTTCTGGTTACACCAGAATACCTTGGAAGCTTGCAGAAATACAAATCTCAAGCAAACAAAAGACAGCACTAAAAATAGGGAGAAACCGAAGCATCCCTAAGTTATATAGATTATAGGGAGGCTTTCATTTTTCATTTTAGACTTATGGTTCCTCTTGACATTTTCTACATTTATACTTCTATGTGTATTCATAGGATTATGGCCCATGTTTTTTATAATTTTATATATTAAAAACATAATTAGCAGGATTATTAGTTTTTAAGCAATAAAAAATATATAGGATTCCAGACCCTATGGCTGGAGATTCTGATTCAGTACACCTGGGCTAAGGCCTGGGCATTTGTGCTTTACAAATTCTCCACTGACTGTAATAATCAGCCAGGTTGTGGAACCCCTCACTCCACCACCTCTTCCAGCTCCTGCAGCAGCTGTCTGAATATCCACCGGGCCTGCACCCAGCCCTCCATCACAGAGGGACATTGATAGAGATAAAACAACATGAGCTTTCTGAAAACTCAGGACAGTAGGATTTGGTTTGAGGGCTCTTGATCCTACTGATAACTGCTTCCAAAAATCAGTTTTCTCTGATTCTTATTTACTAAAGTGAGGGATAACTCTGAAAAGATGCAGGTTAAATGCCCTTCAAAACTGTCAAAGTCATCAGAAACAAGGACAGTCTATTGTCACTGCCAAAAGGACCCTAAGGGGACATGACACCTAATACAGTGTATCCTGGATGAAGTCTTGAAACAGAAAAAGGACTTTGGGTAAAAGTGAAGTGTGGATTTTAGGTAGTAATAAATGTCAACATCAGTTCACTATTTGCAAGTAATATACCATCCTAGGGGCTCCCCTGGTAGCTCAGCTGTAAAGAATCAACCTGCAATGCAGCAGATCCCAAGTTGATTCCTGGGTCAGGAAGATCCCCTGGAGAAGGGATAGGCTACCCACTCCAGTATTCTTGGGCTTCACTGGTGGCTCAGAGGGTAAAGAATCTACCTGCAATGCAGGAGACCTGGGTTCGATCCCTGGGTTAGGAAAACCCCCTGGGGAGGGCATGGCAACCCACTCCAATATTCTTGCCTGGAGAATCCCCATGGACAGAGGAGCCTGATGGGCTACAGTCCATAGGGTCACGAAGAGTCGGACACAACTGAGCAACTAAGCATAGGACAGCAGCACATACCATCCTGATGGAAGACATCACTAATAGGGAATACCGGGGTGCTGGGAATACTTGGGCATGTAGGAACTCTACAGAATTCTATAAATCTGAAGAGGTTCTACAATAAAAAGTGTTAGGAAAAAAAGATGCAGTTTACAGGGGATGTAATGGTGTGATGTGGCAAACTCGATGATAGCGCTCTGTAAATCCTCAGGAAAAGATGACAGTAATCAAATAGGCATGAGGGATATAAGCAGGGGTCATCACTTCCATGTGGGAGATGAGACAGGGGGCCATTATTGCAGCCCACTGGTCTGCGTTTCCAGGAGTGACAGCCCAGTGCTGCTGCTGTTCCAGGACATTTAAGGACAGAAGGGACAGACTGTTCCCCAAGGTCACCGTGGAAAGGTCTCAGAAATGACCAGTTGCCCTGCTTACAGGCAGGGAGGAAAGATGACTCTGGGAGGGGCAGGTGTATTCTTTGCCCTTTGAGAACAGCTGTTATGGGTTTGATGTGCAGCCTTTACTGGCAGAGAAGACCCAGTGCTGCACACAGTAACCAGTCCCTGTTGCCAGTGGCTCAAAGCCACGAGTGCTGTCATTAAACAACAGCCGAAAATGTTCAAGTCTACAAAGACTACAAAACCGTGCAGCCACTTATCACTGGGTGCGCAGTGTTGGTAATCAAACACTATGTGTTTGGGTATTTGTAATCATAGACACACCTGAAACAGAGGGAAAACTACATTTCTTTTTATTCTAGGACAGATAACACCTAATACAAAATGGGCGGGAAATTCTACAATTTATAAATTGTGTCCTGAATTAGAAGCATTTTACCCCCAAAATCATCGTACTTTGTTTGTCTAAAGCCAAAAGTCCTTTTAAAAAACACAAAGCAATCTTATTTGCCAAGCAGAAATAGAGACACATATGTAGAGAGCAAACATATGGGCATCAAGGGGGCAGGGCGGGGGTGGGATGAACTGGGAGATTGGGATTGACATATATACACTGTGGGGACTGACATATATACACCGTCGATACTATCTATAAAATAGATAACTAATCAGAGCCTACTGTATAGCTCAGAGGACTCTATTCAATGCTCTGTGATGACCTAAATGGGAAGAAAGAAAAAGGGGGAAAGATGTATACACACAGCTGATTCACTTTGCTGTACAGGAGAGACTAATGCAATGTTGTAAAGCAACTGTAGTCTAATAAAAATTAATTTAAAATTAAGAAACACAAACAATATTCTAATTTTACAGTCCTCAGAGAGAATGTAGAAGAGTATCATTCTCCCATACCAATAAAAATACCAACAGCTATGGCCTGAACATCAAAAGTGCCACCATCGCCACTCACGTATGTGTTTGTGGCAGGCTGTCCCTTCTGTCTCCTAGGGCAGCAAAAACACGTGCCCAACTGCAAGAATTACCCCCTTTGTTGCTAGAAGCATCCAGAAATGGGGTTACCTAGGCACCTGGGTGCTTGCTCCTGGGTAAACCAAGAGAGCCGGAGCTGCCTCTGCTTTGTGCATTGGCAGGCTATGTGGGTCAGAGTTTAGTAGCGGAAAACACAATCCACTCTAGGTAGACTAAACAAAAAGTGATTTTCATAGCATTTTCAGTGGCTTTCAGAATCCCTGGAGGGCTAAAGAGACAGGCTGTAGACCAGGCTGCCAGGACTGACTCCCCAAACCACACGGCAAATCCTCAGTGTGGCTGCTGCATCTGCCTAGATCAGGAAGGAATCCCAGCGGCTGCTGGCCGCAAACCAGCCACTTCAGCTAAAATCAGGAAGCTGCCACTGCGGTGGCCAGCTCAAGAGCATGTTGCCTTTGCCACAGTCTGCAAAATAAATACCCGACATATTGCTGCTTCTCGTATGACTCTATTCCAAATCAGACTCCTGTGAGTTTAAGTGGTGATTAGAATCTAAATCACATTTTGAACCTCAATTGCAAGGGTGTCTGAGATGTTATTTTTTTTGTTTTTCAACCTCTGCATGTAGGACAAGAAAATTCAAATGGATACTGAGCAATCTAATTTATATTATCTGTCACAGTCTGTCCCCTCTCATCATTCCTCTTGCTATAAGTAGAACCAGCTCCCTCCTCCATTCATCACTGCATCCCACTCAGAGTCCAGGATAACTGGGTTTTGTGCAGCTCTCCTTATCAAGTCCACACAAGGCTCCTTGTGACCTAGTGACCTATAAGTTAAAAGATGACCTGTCTGCTGTCAATGTACACTGGTGGCAAAGGAAAATGGAAGGATTCCAGAAAGGGAGAAAATGGAAACATACAATTGTCATTTGTATTAGTAGTCATCAAATTCCACTAGGTAAGAACGGTGAAATCACCTGCTTGCAAGATGGAGTGAGGTCTTTGGGTAGCCATCGGAAGGGCTCCCTCGTTCTGTTAAGCCCATGACCCAAATCCTAGCCATCTTGCATTAGCTGCCACAGAAATAAAGCTGACAGGCAGTCTCTCCCTTTTTTTAAAAAAATTTTCCTATCTCTACTTGTACTTTTTTTGGATGCCACCGAGGTAGTAATGCTTGATTAGCTAAATGCAGATAAACCACAAGATTATAGGCCCTACCATGTTCTCCCCATCTCCCCACCCCCCAGTCCCTGCATCACTGCGGGAGCAGCCACATCTGGGCCTTGCACTTTCAGCTGTCTCTGACAGTTTCTCTGAGAAAAGCCCTGGGTAAGGAGCAGTAGTGTGGCAATGCCTACTTCAGCAGCAAGGACAGCATGACCATGAGGCAGCAGTATGTCTCATTTAGGGACTAGCTTTGGGGATGGGTGAAAAATAGACCTTGAAGATCTGGGAAAAAGACAGCAGCAACATTGTTATTCGAATCTCTGAATCCTCATGTAAAACAGAACAACTAGGTAGCACGCAGCACTTACATCAAAACCAAGTGAGTTATCCACAGATCTCAAAGTATAAGCAGGTGGTAGATAAACCTCCAGCAGCCACAAAACCTGCAGGATATCAGTGTTGGTACGAAAGGAGTAAGTTAGGGCTGGGGAGACAACAGGGCATCTGCCAGACCTGAGACCAGGAGAACCCCAGAATAGGTAACAGGAATGCACTAGAAATGAGTGCAGGCTGATTTGAGCATAGCAGCTGAAACTGGGAGGGGTTTTACCCAATTCAGTGCCAGATGAGTGCCAGGGTTCTTGGTGGGTTCTGAAAGGAACTCAGGCAGTCTGGGCCACATTAACTCCTGAACCCTAAAACCAAAGCCCTCTTCCAGGCCAGGGTGCCATCTAAAGAGAAAATGCTGACAGTGGAGTCAAAATTGAGCACAACAGTGCCAGGAGACATGAGGGAAAGAGGAAGTCCAGATAAAAGTGGGGAAAAGGAAGAGATACAGAAAATGGCAACCCACTCCTGTATTCTCGCCTGGGAAATGCCATGGACAGAGGAGCCTGGTGGGCTACAATCCATGGGGTCGCAAAGAGCCGACATGACTAGGCAATTAATGGACAACAGGAAATATCAGAAAGCAAGAGGCCATGGTTTTAAACACTTCACGGTGATAACCAAAGAGGGAGTTCCATCAAGTTAGTGAGATTTTCTTGAACTGCACTTCCTTCTAACTATTCAGAAAAGCTAATTTTGCATAAGGAGCCACAGAAAAGTATCAACTTCCAAGCTCATAAGAAGTTACTAGGGAAATGAAAGAACATGGAACAGAATAACATCCCTCTGATGAAAGCATGCTGGAAAGACAACTTGATGGAAGAGGTCAAAACTGAAGCTGTTGGTGGGAATGTAAACTGGTACAGCCACTATGGAGAACAGTGTGGAGGGTCCTTAAGAAACTAAAAATAGAGCTACCACATGAGCCTGCAATCCCACTCCTGGGCATATATCCAGAGAAAAACATGGCCCGGAAGATACATGCACCCCAGTGTTCATTGCAGCACTGTTTACAATGGCCAAGACATGCAAACAACCTAAATGTCCATCAACAGAGAAATGGATAAAGAAGTCATGTATGTGTGTGTGCATGTGTATATAAAAACACACAATGGAATATTACTCGGCCATTAAAAAGAATGGAATAAGGCCATCTGCAGCAACATGGATAGATCAAGAGAGTGTCATACTGAGTAAAGTAAGTCAGACAGAGAAGGAGAAATATAAGACATCCCTTATATGTGGAATCTAAAAAGAAATGATACAAATGAACTTACTTTTAAAAAAAGAAAGAGACTCACAGAAAACGTGGCTGCCAGAGGGAGGGATACTTAGGGACTTTGGAAAGGTCATGTGCACACTGCTATATTTAAAATGGATAACCAACAAGGACCTACTGTATAGCACATGGAACTCTACTCAATGTCATGTGCCAGCCTGGACAGAAGGAGGGTTTGGGGGAGAATAGATACATGTATATGTATGGCTGAGTCCCTTCACTGTTCACCTGAAACTATCACAACATTGTTAATTGGCTATACCCCAATAAAAAATGTTTTCAGTGTTAAAAAATAAAAATAAAATTTTATTAAAAAAAAAAAAAGGAAACACTGAAGCACAGTATTTCAAAATGAGCTTAAAATATAAAACTCTAAAATTCAAAAAGAAATGAGAGGGGCTTCCTTGGTGGCACAGTGGATAAGAATCTGCCTACCAACGCAGGAGACACGCGTTTGATCCCTTGTCTGGGAAGATTCCACGTGCAGCTAAGCCTGTGCAGCACAGCTGTTGAGCCTGCCCCCTAGAGCCCAGGAGCCGCAATCACTGAGCCCCCGTGCCAGAGCTGTCGCAGCCCTCATGCACTGGGGCCCGTGCTCTGCAACAAGAGAAACCACCACAGCGAGAAGCCCACGCACCCAGACTGGAGAGTAGCCCCTGCTCGCCACAGCTGGAGAAAAGCCTGCAGCAGCGAATGCCCAGCACAGCCAAAAGTAAATAATGAGGAAAGACATTAAAAAGATTTAAGAGAAAATGTCACATGTAGGCAATAGACAAGGAAGATTCAGCATGGACAGGAGGAGCCTTGATGAAGAAAAACAAAGTAAGGGAACTGAAAAAAATACTAAAAGCGGTAATGCCAAGAAACGGTTTTCCTGAAATTGAAAACTGCTTACTCAAAGAGCACAACATATACCTGAGAATCCTGACCCCGAATAATCCCATGTAGTAAGTTAACTGGACTTTAAAGGAAAAGTTCCTTTAGACATCTAAAAGACAGTGCATTTTAAGGGAAAGAAAATTGGATTATGCTTAGGTTTTTAAACACAACGCTTTATATCAGAAAAAAAAAAAAATGGAGTGCAGACAGTCTCCAACTCACAATGGTCCAACTTAATTTTTTGACTTTACGATGGTGTGAAAGCGATATGCACTCAATAGAAAACTGCGCTTCAAATTTTGAACTTTGATCTTTTCTTGGGCTAGTGATATGCACTATGACACTCTAGTGATGCTGGCTCCCTGGACAAAGATGGGACCATTTGAACTTCAAAAAGAATAGTAATTGCAACAGAACGGAACTCAAATATGTTTAAATCTGTGAGTTTATGATTGGTTTTTTAAAAATATGGTCACCTTACAAGGATAATAAGGAACTATTTCACTACCTGGAAAGTGGGCAAATAAAGTGAAAGAATCAAGCATGTGACTTCCTTGGTGACCCACTGGCACTACACACTCCCAGGGCAGGGGCCTGGGTTCAATCCTTGGTCAGGAAACTAGATCCTACATGCTGCAAATAAGACTAGGCACAGCCAAATAAATAAATACATTTTTTTTTAGAGTGTGATGAGTTGATCTAGGCATAGCACATTAGTGATTGTGGAAATCATAAAAAAACCAGCTAGACACTGCGGCCCTTCTGATGACACAGCGCTCTACCTCTGGTGTGCTCGCCACAGCAACTGTAAATCTCACCAAGCCTCTGGATACAACTGCTGACATGCAAGAAATATAAAGAACAGAGGGACATTTCTGAACTGCGTCGTGAAAATGCCATCAGCAAAACCCAGAAACCCAGACTGAGAGGAATTGTACAACCTGGTTTCTTCGACAGACAGATTGTTAAGGAAAAGAAAGGAGGGAGAATCTGTAGATTAAAAGGCTACTGGTGCAAGAATAAACTATAGTCTAGGGATGCACATGTGAATGAAAAAAATCTCTTTTTAAAGTGCAAAGAAGTGAATACTGTAGAAGTCAGGTTGATGGCTCCTTATAAGGGGAGAGAGGGTGTTGTGATCAGGATGGAACACATGGAAGGGGTTTCTGGATCAGCTGCCGAAATTTCTGCTTCTTGACCCAGCTTATGTTTACCTTCTAATAATTCTATGTGTTTGTTTTGTGTGACTTTCTATTATAGGTCTTATTTACAATAAAAAGGTGAAAAACATTGATAGATTTAAACCATAGCAGTTTTTCCATGATAAATATTGGATAAACCTTGTTCTTTTTGTTTATAACATGCATGTGTGGCAGTGATGTAATGGCATTTTAACCAAAAACTTCACTCTCACAAGCTTGTAACAGCCTCTAAGGCCCTTATGTATAGCAGTGTAAAATAGAAAGTCACATTTTAAAAGCAAGATGTTCCAATTCTAAGAATAAGTGTTATACATTATCTAGGAGGCTTCCCAGGTGGCACAGTGGTAAAGAATCTGCCTGCCCATACAGGAGCCACAGTAGATGTGGGTTCGATCCCTGGGGCAGGAAGATCCTCTGGAGGAGGAAATGGCAACCCACTCAGGTGTTGTTGCTGGGATAATCCCATGGACAGAGGAGACTGGTGTGCTACAGTCCATGGGGTCGCAAAGGGTTGGACATGATGGAGTGACTGAGCATAGCACCCTAAATACTTATCAACTATACTTCTGTTCTAGTGTCTGCATAGTGGAAGGGATATTGTAAAAATGAGGTCCCATGGACTCATTTAAAGTATATATCATTTTGTGGGGAGTGCTGAAATATATATATACACATAGCCCCTTCCTCAGCATTGTGTTTAAAGAAAACATATGTATATATTAATATATATAAGCATAAATGTTATATATATTATTTATTGAATATATCTATATACTTAGCATATATGTGTCTGTGTACACCCAATATGCTTTTTTTCAGTACCTTAAAGAGTTTAGCAGCCTTAGACATTCAAATGCATGAATTTCTCTGATATATTAAGTCCCTGAAACCCAAGTAAGACAGTAGGTGTTGCGAGAGGACATCAGAGGGCAGACACACTGAAACCATAATCACAGAAAACTAGCCAATCTGACCACATGGACCACAGCCTTGTCTAACTCAGTGAAACCAAACCACACAGTGTGGGGCCACCCAAGACGGACGGGTCATGGTGGAGAGGTCTGACAGAATGTGGTCCACTGGAGAAGGGAATGGCAAACCACTTCAGTATTCTTGCCTTGAGAACGCCATGAACAGTATGAAAGGGCAAAATGATAGGATACTGAAAGAGGAACTCCCCAGGTCGGTAAGTGCCCAGTATGCTACTGGAGATCAGTGGAGAAGTAACTCCAGAAAGAATGAAGGGATGGAGCCAAAGCAAAAACAATACCCAGTTGTGAATGTGACTGGTGATAGAAGCAAGGTCCAATGCTGTAAAGAGCAATACTGCATAGGAACCTGGAATGTTAGGTCCATGAATCAAGGCAAATTGGAAGTGGTCAAACAGGAGATGGCAAGACTGAGCATAGACATTCTAGGAATCAGTGAACTAAAATGGACTGGAATGGGTGAATTTAACTCAGATGACCATTATATCTACTACTGCGGGCAGGAATCCCTTAGAAGAAATGGAGTAGCCATCATGGTCAACAAAAGAGTCCAAAATGCAGTACTTGGATGCAATCTCAAAAATGACAGAATGATCTCTGTTCATTGCCAAGACAAACCATTCAGTATCATGGTAATCCAAGCCTATGCCCCAACCAGTAACGCTAAAGAAGCAGAAGTTGAATGGTTCAATGAAGACCTACAAGACCCAAAAAAGATGTCCTTTTCATTATAGGGGACTGGAATGCAAAAGTAGGAAGTCAAGAAACACCTGGAGTAACAGGCAAATTTGGCCTTGGAGTACAGAATGAAACAGAGCAAAGGCTAATAGAGTTTTGCCAAGAGAACGCACTGGTCATAGCAAACACCCTCTTCCAATAGCACAAGAGAAGACTTTACACATGGACATCACCAGATGGTCGACACCGAAATCAGATTGATTATATTCTTTGCAGCCAAGGATGGAGAAGCTCTATACGGTCATCAAAACAAGACCAGGAGCTGACTGTGGCTCAGATCATGAACTCCTTATTGCCAAATTCAGACTTCAATTGAAGAAAGTAGGGAAAACCACTAGACCATTCAGATATGAAAGTGCAAGTGAAAGTGAAGTTGCTCAGTCGTGTCCGACTCTTTGCGACCCCGTGGACTATAGCCCACCAGGCTCCTCTGTCCATGAGATTCTTCAGGCAAGAATACTGGAGTGGGTTGTCATTTCCTTCTCCAGGGGATCTTCCTGACCCAGGGATCGAACCCAGGTCTCCCACATTGCAGGCAGACACTTTAACCTCTGAGCCACCAGGGAAGACATTCAGGTATGACCTAAATCAAATCCCTTATGATTATACACTGGAAGTGAGAAATAGATTTAAGGGACTAGATCTGATAGATAGAGTGCCTGATGAACTATGGACGGAGGTTCGTGACATTGTACAGGAGACAGGGATCAAGACCATCCCCATGGAAAAGAAATGCAAAAAAGCAAACTGGCTGTCTGGGGAGGCCTTACAAATAGCTGTGAAAAGAAGAGAAGCAAAAACCAAACAAGAAAAGGCAAGATACAAGCATCTAAATGCAGAGTTCCAAAGAATAGCAAGGAGAGATGAGAAAGCCTTCCTCAGTGATCAACGCAAAGAAATAGAGGAAACCAACAGAATGGGAAAGACTACAGATTTCTTCAAGAAAATTAGAGATACCAAGGGAACATTTCATGCAAAGATGGGCTCGATAAAGGACAAAAATGGTATGGACCTAACAAAAGCAGAAGATATTAAGAAGAGGTGGCAAGAATACACAGAAGAACTATACAAAAAAGATCTTCACGACCCAGATAATCACGATGTTGTGATCACTCACCTAGAGCCAGACATCCTAGAATGTGAAGTTAAGTGGGCCTTAGAAAGCATCACTATGAACAAAGCTAGTGGACATGATGGAATTCCAGTGGAGCTATTTCAAATCCTGAAAGATGATGCTGTGAAAGTGCTGCACTCAATATGCCAGCAAATTTGGAAAACTCAGCAGTGGCCACAGGACTGGAAAAGGTCAGTTTTCATTCCAATCCCAAAGAAAGGCAATGCCAAAGAACACTCAAACTACCGCACAATTGCACTCATCTCACATGCTAGTAAAGTAATGCTGAAAATTCTCCAAGCCAGGCTTCAGCAATACGTGAACCATGAACTTCCAGATGTTCAAGCTGGATTTAGAAAAGGCAGAGGAAACAGAGATTAAATCACCAACATCCACTGGATCATCAAAAAAGCAAGAGAGTTCCAGAAGAACATCTATTTCTGCTGTATTGACTATGTCAAAGCCTTTGACTGTGTGGATCACAATAAACTATGGAAAATTCTGAAAGAGATGGGAATACCAGACCACCTGACCTGCCTCTTGAGAAACCTGTATGCAGGTCAGGAAGCAACAGTTAAAACTGGACATGGAACAACAGACTAGTTCCAAATGGGAAAAGGAGTATGTCAAGGCTGTATATTGTCATCCTGCTTATTTAACTTATATGCAGAGTACATCATGAGAAATGCTGGGCTGGAAGAAGCACAAGCTGGAATCAAGATTGCCGGGAGAAATATCAATTACCTCAGATATGCAGATGACACCACCCTTATGGCAGAAAGTGAAGAGAAACTAAAAATCCTCCTGATGAAATTGAAAGAAGAGAGTGAAAAAGTTGGCTTAAAGCTCAACATTCAGAAAATGAAGATCTGGTCCCATCACTTCATGGGAAATAGATGGGGAAACAGTGGAAATTGCGTCAGACTTTATTTTGGGGGGCTCCAAAATCACTGCAGATGGTGATTGCAGCCATGAAACTAAAAGATGCTTACTCCTTGGAAGGAAAGTTATGACCAACCTAGATAGCATATTGAAAAGCAGAGACATTACTTTGCCAACAAAGGTCCGTCTAGTCGAGGCTGTGGTTTTTCCAGTGGTCACGTATCGATGTGAGAGCTGGACTGTGAAGAAAGCTGATCACTGAAGAATTGATGCTTTTGAACTGTGGTGTTGGAGAAGACTCTTGAGAGTCCCTTGGACTGCAAGGAGATCCAGCCAGTCTATCCTAAAGGAGATCAGTCCTGGGTGTTCACTGGAAGGACTGATGCTAAAGCTGAAACTCCAATACACTGGCCACCTCATGCAAAGAGCTGACTCAATGGAAAAGATCCTGATGCTGGGAGGAATTGGGGGCAGGAGGAGAAGGGGATGACAGAAGATGAGATGGCTGGATGGCATCACCGACTCGATGGACATGAGTTTGGGTGAACTCCGGAAATTGGTGATGGACAGGGAGGCCTGGTGTGCTGAGATTCATGGAGTTGCAAAGAGTCAGACATGACTGAGCGACAGACTGAAGTGAACTGAGACAAGTTTGAGATTGCTTCCAAATTTAAAATGTAAATACACTTTTTGCCCTCAGCTTTTAGGAACCTCATGCAGCCACCCCCTTGGGCACATGCCCAGGTGCTGTTCCTGCCCTGGGCTCCCTCCTCTGCCTTTTACTTATCAGCTGCTAAGATCTTGGAAGGCTGAATATTCCCCAGGTACTTCAATTGTTCCTTATGTGAAGTTCAGAAGCCCCACCCTTATGGTTGCCATCCTATGTGAGTGATGATCCAGTAAAATTTTTGCAAGAATGAATCAGGATTTTCATGACTAAGTATTAGAGAAGACAGCCTTTTCTTCTCAGTTTCTACATGTTGTTGCCTGAAGTTGAGATCAAACCCTGAGCCTTTGGAGTGAGAGCACTGATTCCAAGACCCTGGACTACCAGAGAACTAACTCTAGGAAACAGCAAATAGTGAGAACTCACACAGAAAAAACCACCTGAATAAAAGACGCAGTAACACCCAACCACCAGTAGCACCAGTGCAGAACGCTCATCTAAACAACAAACAAACAAAAATACAAACCCACTCATTAGCAGACAGGGTTACCACCTCAATCAGCCTTGCTCATCACAGGAAAAACTCGGCACAAATCTCACCCTATAAGCTTACCAAAACCACTGGACTAACCTTAGGAGGGAAGAAACCAAATGGAAGAATGAATTCAACCTTGATGCCTGGGAAAAGAAGACATCAAACACAGTAAAAAAAATAAATATATAAAACAGGCAGAGAAATACCACACAAAAGAACGAACAAACTAGAAACACAGGAGTCCAAATAAATGAAGAGGAAATAGGCAAACTACCTGAAAAAGAATTCAGAATAATGATGGTAAAGATGATAAAAAAAAAAAACCTTGCAAACAGAATGGAGAAAATGTAAGAATCAATTAACAAAGACCTAGAAGAATTAAAGAATAAACATACACAGACAACACAATTACTGAAGTTAAAAATACTCTATAAGTAATCAATAGCAGAATATCTGAAGCAGAAGAATGAATCAGTGAGTTGGAAGATAAAATGGTGGAAATAACTTCTGAAGAGCAGAGTAAAGTAAAAAGAATGAAAAGGACTGAGGATAGTCTCAGAGACCTCTGGGACAATATCAAATGCACCAACATTCAAATTATAGGGGTCCCACAAGAAGAAGAGAAAAAGAAAGGGTATGAGAAAAGTTTTGAAGAGTTTATAGCTGAAAATTTCCCCAACATGGAAAAGCAAATAGTCAATCAAGGTCAAGAAGTGCAAAGAGTCCCATACAGGATAAACTCAAGGAGAAACATGCCAACACACAAACTAATTAAACTAACAAAAACTAAACACAAAGAAAGAATATTAAAAGCAGAAAGGGAAAAGCAACAAGTAACATACATGGGAAACGCCAGATGTTTAACAGCTGATCTCTCAGCAGAAACCCTGCAGGCCAGAAGGGAATGGCAGGATATACGTAAACTACTGAAAGGGAAAAATCTACAACCAAGATTACTTTACCCAGCAAAAATCTCATTCAAAATCGATGGAGAAATCAAAAGCTTTTCAGACAACCGAAAGTTAAGAGAATTCAGTACCACCAAACCAACTTTACAACAAATGTTAAAAAGACTTATATAGTCAGGAAACACAAGAGAAGAAAACAGATCTAAAAAATCAGTTCAGTTCAGTTCAGTTGCTCAGTCGTGTCCGACTCTTTGTGACCCCATGAATTGCAGCACGCCAGGCCTCCCTGTCCATCACCAACTCCCGGAGTTTACTCAAACTCATGTCTGTCGAGTCAGTGATGCCATCCAGCCATCTCATCCTCTGTCGTCCCCTTTTCCTCCTGCCCCCAATCCCTCCCAGCATCAGAGTCTTTCCTTGACTACATGGACCTTTGTTGGCAAAATAACGTCTCTGCTTTTGAATATGCTATCTAGGTTGGCCATAACTTTTCTTCCAAGGAGTAAGCATCTCTTAATTTCATGGCTGCAATCACCATCTGCAGTGATTTTGGAGCCCCCCAAAATAAAGTCTGACACTGTTTCCACTGTTTCCCCATCTATTTCCCATGAAGTGATGGGACCAGATGCCATGATCTTCATTTTCTGAATGTTGAGCTTTAAGCCAACTTTTTCGCTCTCTTTCACATTCATCAAGAGGATTTTCAGCTCCTCTTCACTTTCTGCCATAAGGGTGGTGTCATCTGCATATCTGAGGTTACTGATATTTCTCCCAGCAATTTTGACTCCAGCTTGTGCTTCTTCCAGCCCAGCGTTTCTCATGATGTACTCTGCATATAAGTTAAACAAGCAGGGTGACAATATACAGCCTTGATGTACTCCTTTTCCTATTTGAAACCAGTCTGTTGTTCCATGTCCAGTTCTAACTGTTGCTTCCTGACCTGCATACAGATTTCTCAAGAGGCAGGTCAGGTGGTCTGGTATTCCCATCTCTTTCAGAATTTTCCATAGTTTATTGTGATCCACACAGTCAAAGGCTTTGACATAGTCAGTACACCAGAAATAGATGTTCTTCTGGAACTCTCTTGCTTTTCAATGATCCAGCGGATGTTGGCAATTTGATCTCTGTTTCCTCTGCCTTTTCTAAAACCAGCTTGAACATCTGGAAGTTCATGGTTCACGTATTGCTGAAGCCTGGCTTGGAGAATGTTGAGCATTACTTTACTAGCATGTGAGAAGAGTACAATTGTGCGGTAGTTTGAGCATTCTTTGGCATTGCCTTTCTTTGGGATTGGAATGAAAACTGACCTTTTCCAGTCCTGTGGCCACTGCTAAGTTTTCCAAATTTGCTGGCATATTGAGTGCAGCACTTTCATAAAATCAACCCCAAGCAATTAAGAAAATGGCAATAGGAACATATATATAAACAATTACTTTAAATGTAAACAAATTAAATGCTCCAACCAAAAGACACAGACTAGCTGAATGGATAAAAAAACAAGACCCATATATATGCTGTTTACAACAAACCCACTTCAGACTTCCAGACACATTATAGACTGAAAGTGAGAGGATGGAAAAATATATTCCATGCAAACGGGAAGCAAAAGAAAGCTGGAGTATCAATCCTCATATCAGACAAAATAGACCTTAAAGAAGATTACAAGAGATAAGGACACTACATAATGATCAAGGGATCAATCCAAGAGGAAGATATCAGTTTAGCTCAGTTGCTCAGTCGTATCCAACTCTTTGCAACCCCATGAATTGTAGCACGCCAGGCCTCCCTGTCCATCACTAACTCCAGGGGTTCACTCAAACTCACGTCCATTGAGTTGGTGATGCCATCCAGCTATCTCATCCTCTATCATCCACTTCTCCTCCTGCCCCCAATCCCTCCCAGCATCAGAGTCTTTTCCAACGAGTCAACTCTTCGCATGAGGTGGCCAAAGTACTGGAGTTTCAGCTTTAGCATCATTCCTTCCAAAGAACACCCAGGTCTGATCTCCTTTACAATAGACTGGTTGGATCTCCTTGCAGTCCAAGGGACTCTCAAGAGTCTTCTCCAACACCACAGGTCAAAAGCATCAATTATTTGCCGCTCAATTTCTTCACAGTCCAACTCTAACATCCATACATGACCATGGGAAAAACCACAGTCTTGACTAAACGGACCTTTGTTGGCAAAGTAATGTCTCTGCTTTTGAATATGCCATTTAGGTTAGTCATTACTTTCCTTCCAAGGAGTAAGCGTCTTTTAATTTCATGGCTGCAATCACCATCTGCAGTGATTTTGGAGCCCCCCAAAATAAAGTCTGACACTGTTTCCATTGTTTCCCCATCTATTTCCCATTGAGTGATGGGACCAAATGCCATGATCTTCGTTTTCGGAATGTTGAGCTTTAAGCCAACTTTTTTACTCTCCACTTTCACTTTTATCAAGAGGCTTTTTAGTTTCTCTTCACTTTCTGCCATAAGGGTGGTGTCATCTGCATATCTGAGGTTATTGATATTTCCCCCGGCAATCTTGATTCCAGTTTGTGCTTCATCCATCCTGGTATTTCACATGATGTACTCTGCATATAAGTTAAATAAGCAGGGTGACAATATACAGCCTTGACGTACTCCTTTTCCTATTTGGAACCAGTCTGTTGTTCCATGTCCAGTTCTAACTGTTGCTTCCTGACCTGCATACAGGTTTCTCAAGAGGCAGGTCAGGTGGTCTGGTATTCCCATCTTTAAGAATTTTCCACAGTTTATTGTGACTCACACAGTCAAAGGCTTTGGCATAGTCAATAAAGCAGAAATAGATGTTTTTCTGGAACTCTCTTGGTGTTTCAATGATCCAGCGGATGTTGGCAATTTGATCTCTGGTTCCTCTGCCCTTTCTAAAAGCATCCTGAACATCTGGAAGTTCACGGTTCATGTATTGCTGAAGCCTGGCTTGGAGAAATTTGAGCATTACTTTACTAGCGTGTGAGATGAGTGCAACTGTGTGGTAGTTTGAGCATTCTTTGGCATTGCCTTTCTTTGGGATTGGAATGAAAACTGACCTTTTCCAGTCCTGTGGAAAAGAATGAAATTTGAACACTTCCTAACACCATACACAAACATAAACTCAAAATGGATTAAAGACCTAAATTTAAGACCACGAACTGTAAAGCTTTTAAAGGAAACATAGGGAGAACACTTTAGGACATAAATCAAAGCAAGATCCTCTATGACCCACCTCCTTGAGTAATAGAAATAAAAAGATAAGTAAACAAGTGGCATCTGATTAAACTTACAATTTTTGCACAGCAAAGGAACTATAAGCAAGGTGAAAATACAACCCTCAGAACGGGAGAAAATACAGCAAATGAAACAACTGACAAAGGACTAATTTCCAAAATATATAAGCAACTCATACAACTCAATACCAGAAAAACAAACAACACAATCAAAAAGTGGGCAAAAGACGTAAACAGACATATCTTCAAAAAAGACATACAGATGGCTAATAAACACATGAAAAGATGCTCAATATTGCTCATTATTAGAGAAATGCAAATCAAAACTACAATGAGCTATCACCTCACACCAGTCAGAATGGCCAACTTCAAAAAGTCTACAAATAACAAATGCTGGAGAGGGTGTGGAGAAAAGGGAACAGTCCTGCACTGTTGGTGGGAATGCAAATTGATGCAGCCACTATGGAAGACGGTATGTTGATTCCTTAAAAATCTAGGAATAAAACCACCATATGACCCAGTAATCCCACTCCTAGACATATACCCTGAGGAAAATAAAATTGAAAAAGACACATGTATCCCAGTGTTCACTGCAGCACTATTTACAGTAGCTAGAACATGGAAGCAACCTAGATGTCCATCGACAGATGAATGGATAAGGAAGTTGTGGTACATATACACAATGGAATATTACTCAGCCATAAAAAGGAATGCATTTGAGTCAGTTCTAATGAGGTGGATGAACCTAGAACCTATTATACAGAGTGAACTGAGTCAGAAAGAGAAAGATAAATATTGTATTCTAATGCATTATGTGGAATCTAGAAAAATGGTACTGAAGAATTTATTTGCAGGGCAGCAATAGAGAAACAGACATAGAGAATAGACTTATGGACATGGGAAGAGGGGAGGAGAGGGTGAGATGTATGAAAAGAGTAACAGGGAAACTTACATTACCATATGTGAAGTAGCCAACAGGAATTTGCTGTATGGCTCAGGAAACTCAAACAGGGATCTGTGTCAACCTAGACGGGTGGGATGGGGAGGGAGATGGGAGGGAGGTTCAAAGGGAGAGGATATATATATACCTATGACTGATTCATGTTGAAGTTTGACAGAAAACAAAAAAATTCTTAAAGCAATTATCCTTTAATTAAATAAAATTTTAAAATATATGTAAACTTATAAAGTCCTATGAGAGAAATTGTCTAAGTTGAGGTGGAAAACCCAAATTCTTTTAGGTAGAATTATATTGCCACAGATGTTTCTGTAGGTCAAAATGTATGCATACTGGTAACTTCATATGGTTCAACTTAATGTAAGAACATTCCAAAAACTACAAACTAATCAATAAAGGTAATGCCATTTTCAACTTCAATAACAAGGCAAAACAGTTCACAGTCCCCCTTTTGAGGATCCTTCTCCTGCACTTAACTACCAGCATCCCCAGAGCCTGCCTCTCTGCTGACCCCCATCTGTCAGCACATGGAGCAGCTGCTGTAGTAGCTCCTATTTTAAAAATGAGGCCTTGACTTCATATCCTCCAAAGGCAGTCCTACCTCTCAGCACCCCTCTGCGCATTTTTGAAAGAATGGTTTCTTCTCCCTGTGTTCTCTTACTCGCTTCCAATGTTTCCTAAATTCACTGAAGAGGGCTTGCAAAGCTACCACCCATAAACAATTGCTCATCAAGGCCATCAATACCTCCCTGATAATTTTTCCCTATTCAATAATTTTTCCCTATTCAAGACTGCTGCCCACTCTTTCCTTTCTGAAATAGTTTCTTCTTTTAGCTTCTGTGAGACCACACTTCTCTTGAGTTTCCTCGTGTTCCCCTCTTTGCTTACATCCCTGGCCCCTACAATTCACCCTCCAGAAAGCACCCGTAGTCACCTTTTAGATACAGCATCAGAGCATGCCACTCACTGAAAATATCCCCTGGCCACCCCT
Organism: Budorcas taxicolor; assembly: GCF_023091745.1. NCBI lineage: Eukaryota > Metazoa > Chordata > Mammalia > Artiodactyla > Bovidae > Budorcas > Budorcas taxicolor. The sequence goes on from NC_068918.1 coordinate 32,062,748, forward strand.
ACACCCCATGCTTCTCACTGGATAAGTAACAGCTAAGCTCTGGTGAGATCTGGCCCCTATCTATGCCTTACTCCATCCCAAAACACAACCCTCTGTGCGTCTCCCTTGATTTTGTTTGCTTCTTTTTTTTATGCAATATTTTTGCTGTATTTCAATCTATATGCTTTTTAAAAACTGAAGTATAGTTGGTTTATAATGTTAGTTTCTGGTGTACAGCAAAGTGATTCAGTTTACACACACACACGCCTGTATTCTTTTTCAGATTCTTTTCCATTATAGTTTATTACAAGACATTGAATATATAGTTTCCTGTGCCATACAGTAGGACCTTATTTATTTTATATATAATAGTTGTTGTTTAGTTGCTAAGTTGTGTCCTACTCTTTTGCGACCCACCAGGTTTCTCTTGTCCATGGGATTTCCCAGGTAAGAATACTGGAGCGGGTTGCTATTTCCTTCTCCAGGGGATCTTCCTTACCCAGGGGTCGAACCCAAGTCTCCTGCACTGGCAGGCAGATTCCTTACCACTGAGCCGGTTGGGAATCCCTATATATAACCGTGTACCTGTTAATTCCAGACTCCTAATTTATCCCGCCTCCCACTTTCCCCTGTAGTAACTGTAAGTTTGTTCTCTATATTTCTATTTTGTAAATAAGTTCATTTGCATCATTTCTTTAGATTCCACATATAAGTGATCTATGATATGTCTTTCTCTGACTTATTTAACATGATAATCTCTAGATCTATCCATGTTGCTTCAAATAGCATTATTTCATTCTTTTTTTATGTCTGGGGTTGCACAGAGTCGGATGTGACTGAAGCGAGTCAGCAGCAGCAGCAGCAGTCCACGGTATGTATGTATCACATCTTTATTTATTCATCTGTTGATGGACATTTGGCTGTTTCCACATCTTGGTTACTGTAAATAGTGCTGCAGTGAACACTGGGGTGCGTGTATCTTTTCAAAGTGTGGTTTTCTCCAGATATATGCCCAGGAGTGGGGTTGCCGGATCATATGGCAACTCTCAGTGTTTTAAGGAACCTCCATATTGGCTGCACCAAATTACATTCCCACCAACAGTACAGGAGGGTTCCCTTCTCTCCACACCTTCTCCAGCATTTATAATTTGTCGACTTTTTGACGATGGCCATTCTGACTGGTGTGAGGTGATAACTCAACGTAGTTTTGATTTGCATGTCTCTAATAATTACTGATGCTGAGTATCTTTCCATGTGCCGACTGGCCACCTGTATACCAAGCTTGTTCCTGCTCTGGTCTTCCACACACATTCTCTCCGCTTTGAACAGTCTTCCCAGTCTTCTCAGGACAGATGCCTCCCCTGCATTTAGGTCTCAGTTCAAACCTCAATTCCTCAAAAAGACTTTCCCTCAAAGCCTAATCGAAAATGGCTCTTGACCCTTCCCTGCCCAACCACTCTCTCCCATCATCCTGGTTTGTATTCTGCAAGGCATGTATCCTAATATGAAATTGTTTTGTTATTAGTTCAGTACTTGTCTGTCTACCCTAGAACATTAGTGCCTTGAGAGACCTTGTCAGTCTTGTTCCTTACTGTATCTTCAGTGTCTAGAAGAGTGACATATAAGTGCTCAATAAATGTGGTGAATAAATAAATCATGTACTCTCTGCTATCAGAGTACAGCCATCAGCAGATGTCTGATGGCTGTGATAATAATTACAGAATCCTAGAGATGAACTTCCTTCCAAATCTTGTCTAAACTCGGATTATGTGAAAAAATTCTCCACTACACTGCTGGTAGAAGGTTATCCAGCCTCTATTTGAGGACTTTAAGTGACAGAACTTGTGACTTTTAATAATGGGATGTTTACATGTCATTGTTGATAGCTCTGATTGCTGGAAAGATTTTCTGTTCAGTGACCCTAAATCTTCCTCCCTATATATTCTACTTATTGATCCCAAAACAACTTGCAAAATTCCTGCTTCACCTGACACTAATTCAAATATTACTTGAGGGAATGATCACATGATTTTAAGCTCTGAGATAAATTCTCCCAGCTATCTCAACACTTCATGTAACATGAAAAATTAACCAGCCTTGCACATGAGAAAAGTCTGCAAATGTTTAGCAGCTTTAAATAAAGGCTTTAAATAAATAAAGCCTTTCTAAGCATCTTATCTGAAAAATAAAACCTAAGCGTGCCTGTGGGTATTCAGAGAACAAAGTCTCATTTCTCATGGCTGTCTTTGTGTTCTCTTCACAGCCTGTTTCTCTGCATTACACTCTTTCTGATACTGAGGGAACTGCAACAATCACAGATAGGCCCATGAGCATCTTCCCTGAGACAAAGACTTATCTCCTGCAGAAGATACTTATGAGGATATGTCCTCACTTCTGAATATTGCTTATATTTCAATAAGATGAGAGAGAACTTTCATGATGTAACTGCTGGCTAATGAGCTCTGTGCAAGTGCTATTTGCTGAAGGCAGTAAACAATTTATTCTAGGAGTGAAAACAGTTTGGATCTTACACCCCTGGGGCTAACAGTGTGTGTAGTATAGGAGGAAGAACATCTGTTGTGATTAAATGGGCAACATTCTAGTGTATATTTGCATTCTTCCCAGTGACTTCCACAATAGAGTAAGCACTCTATATATTTTAAAAACTTTACTGGAGGGACTACCCTGGTTGTTCATTGGAAGAATCCGCCTTCCAATGCAGGGGACATGGGTTCCAGCCCTGGTTAGGGAACTGAGATCCCATACGCTGAGCAGCAACTGAGCCCATGGGCTGCAACTACTGAGCCAGTGCCACAAGTACAGGGTCCATGCGCCTCCCGCCCCCACAGGAAGCACCCATGAGCTGAAACTAAGACTTGACACAGCCAAATAAATGAAATTTTTATTGGAGTATAGTTGATTTACAATGCTGTGTTACTTTCAGGGGTATAGCAAAGTGATTCAGTTGTACAAATACATATATTCATTCTTTTACAGATTTTTTTCTTACATAGGTTATCACAGAATATTGAAGGTTCCCTGTATTCTACATAGGTTCTTGCTGGTTATCTATCTTATACATAGTAGTGAGTGTATGTTAATCCCAAGCTCCTGAATTATCCCTCCCCTTTGGTAACGATAAGTTTGTTTTTGGTATCTGTTTTGTAAATAAGTTCACTTGCATCTTGTTTTAAAATGTTGGATTCCACATATGAGTGATACCATATATTTGTCCTTCTCTATCAGACTTACTGTAACATGAGTCTCTAGGTTCATCCATGTTCTGCAAACGGCATTATTTCATTCTTTTTTATGGCTGAGTATTATTCTATTGTGTACACACACACACACCCCACCTTCTTTATCTATTCCTCTCTCAATGGACATTTAGTTTGCTTCCATGTCTTGCCTACTGTGAATAGTGCTGCTATGAACACTGGGTGCATGTATCTTTTCAAATCACAGTTTTGTCCGGATATATGCCCAGGAGTGGACTGCTGGATCATATGGCAGTACTATGTTTAGTTTTTTAAGGAACCTCCATACTGGTTCTCCATAGTGATTGTACCAATTTACATTCCCACTAACAGTGTAGAAGGGTTCCCTTTTCTCCACACCTTCTCCAATACCTATTGCTTTAGACCTTATGATGATGGCCATTCTGACTGGTGTGAGGTGATACCTCACTGTAGTCTTGATTTGCATGTCTCTGATAATTCATGATGTTGAACATCTTTTCATGTGCTGTTTGGACCACTATATGTCTTCTTAGGAGAACTGTCTATTTAGATCTGCTCATTTCTGTATTGGGTTGGTTGTTGTTGCTTTTGATATAGAGCTGCATGAGCTGATGTATATTTTGGAGGATAATTCCTTGTCAGTTGCTTTGTTTGCAAATATTTTCTCCCATTCTGAGGGCTGTCCTTTTGTTTATAGTTTCCTTTGCTGTAGAGAAGATTTTAAGTTTAATTAGGTCCCACATTTCAGCCTATGTTTTCCTCTAGGGGATTTATAGTGTCCAACCTTACATCTAGGTCTTTGATCCATTTTGAGTTTATTTTTGTGTATGGTGTTAGGAAATATTCTAGTTTCATTCTTTTACATGTAGCTCTCCAGTTTTCCCAGAACCACTTATTGAAGAGACTATCTTTCCTCCATTGTATATGCTTGCCTCCTGTGTCACAGATTAATTGGCCAGAGGTGTGTGTGGGTTTATTTCTGGGCTTTCTATCCTGTTTCATTGATCTGTATTTCTGTTTTTGTGCTAGCACCATAACCAGCTTTGTAATACAGTCTGCAGTCAGGAAGCCTGATTCCTCCAGCTCCATTTTTCTTTATCAGGATTGCTTTCAACTATTTGGGGTCTTTTGTGCTTCCACACAAATTTAAAAAACTTTTTGTTCTAGTTCTGTGAAAAAAGCCACTGAATGAATAAACAAACCAGTGAGGGAGTGAATAAACAAACCAGTGAATCAGAAGGCATCAGAACCAGTGCTCTAGTTTAAGCCCTCATGTTACAGAGGGAGCAGGGTCCTGACAGGGACGGACCCATTCCTCAACAGTGCCAGCTGTGGGACCATGCCCCAGGGCTCCTGATTCTCAGGCTTAGCATCCTCTCCACTGGTTCACACTGCCTGTCTTACCAGGCACCTGTGAACATTTCCAGTTAACTGAGTAAGTACAAAAGCATTTTTTTGTTATTGTTTTTAATAACTAAGTCATTGTGGATAACTTCCTTATACCCATGTCCCCCAACTGGTTATTTTACACCAGTCAAAGTAAGCCCATGGACCCTGGCAGTGACAAGTTTAGGGACTGGCATGTGACCCAATGCTGGCCATCGAGGCCCAAAAAGTCCACTGGGCAGATTCTGACTCCCTGTTCCTGAGGAGCAGTCACGGGGAAAACGTCCCTCTCCTCCCTCATACACTACTTTGTCTGACTCGTACCTGGACCTGCTGCAGCCATCTTGCTGCCAGTCTGAAGGCGGGAGAACAGAAAAATGGAAAGAATCTGGGTGCTTCTACATCAGCAGCTCTGGAGGCTGCCCCATCTGTAGTCTTTCAGTGAAACAGAAAGATAAATTATCTTATTTAAACCAGATAAGTCAGATATTCTGTTATTCGGAGCTGAAAGTATCCTAAGAGGTTCAAACAATTTGACAGTTTCCCTTTAAAGGTTTCTATATGCTTCCTTAATTTCTTAAACAATAAAAATACTATAGAAAAATGAATATTTCTTCAAACAGTCAGGAATATCATTCAGCTGGCAAGGCTATAGTGTTGCCTTGGTGCTAATATTGACATAAATTCTATGTCTTTTTAATCTATCTTATACCTTTTTAGTCTCAGGATCCCTTTATATTCTTAAAAACATTGAGGACCTCCACTAAGCTTTAATGTATTGGGCTATATTTGTTGATTATTACTGTATGAGAAATTTTAAATTTCTATTACTTCATTTAAGAATAATAGGAAACCTAATAAATACTATTTTCCAAAATAAAACAAAATTTAAAAGGAAGCAGTGCTTTACATGTTAGGAAATCTCTTCAGTGTTTGGTATCGTTCAGTTGCTCGGTCGTGTCTGACTCTTTGTGACCCCATGGACTGCAACACACCAGGCTTCCCTGTCCCTCACCATTTCCTGGAGCTTTCTCAAACTCACATCCATTGAGTTGGTGATGCCATCCAACCATCTCATCCTCTGTTGTCCCCTTCTCTTCCTGCCTTCAATCTTTCCCAGCATTCAGGGTCTTTTCCAATGAGTCAGTTCTTCACATCAGGTGGTCAAAGTACTGGGGCTTCAGCTTCAGTCCTTCCAATGAATATTCAGGGTTGATTTCCTTTAGGATTTACTGGTTTGATCTCTCAAGAGTCTCTTCCAGCACTACAGTTCAAAGACATCAGTTCTTCAGTGCTCAGCCTTTTTTATTGTCCAGCTCTCACATCTGTACATGACTACTGGAAAAACCATAGCTTCGACTATACAGACCTTTGTAGGCAAAGTAATGTCTCTGCTTCTTAATATGTTGTCTAGGTTTGTCAATACTTTTCTTCCAAGGAGCAAGCATCTTTTAATTTAATGTTTGGTATAACAAGACAATTGAATTCTCACATGTGCTTCTAGCTGAATTGGTCATAATACATTGTTTTGGTTGAAATGTACATATGAGGAACATCTGAACTCAATGTAATTGGAAAAGAAGGGTTTTAACAGTCTTTCCAGATAACTGAGAATATTTTTCTTTGATACTACACCAAAACTTGACAAGTTTCTTAAAGGTTAGTTGCAATCTAGAATCTCAAATCGTATCAATGAACTTTTCACATACTTTGATCTTAACACATTATTGATCAGAGGATTTTTGCAGAAACTAATGCCCGTGGCCAATGATTTGTTATATAAATAATAATGAAACACCTGTGTTTGAGTAAATATTAGCAACTTCTTTTGCACTTAATGTAGTTATTTGAAACTCTACATGTCTTACTAAAGCATTCTAATATTTCTTTAGAGTGTGACAGGCAGTATAGCAGGCACTTCTGTGCAGGAGAATAGAACATCTATTACAAATATACTGTGTTGCACTGCACTTTTCCCTGGCAGATCAGACTCTAAACTTTCTGGCAGCATTTTGTTCTTTTAGTCCTATAAGTACTATTTCCTCTAGGATATGTTCATTTATTTCATCTGGTAGTTGACAAGGTAGGTCTTTGTCAGGAGTTTTATTCGAAATGCCACAAGAGGGACTAGGTGTGGGACTACAGTCACCAGAATGGTCAGTTACCCATTCTCTAGCTACTGCGAACAAAAACTGTCATTTTATTCTGTGCATTAAGGCTACAGTAAATTTTAAATGCATTGAATAAACCACAATTGCTCAAATAGAAACCCACTTTTTTATACCATTTTTGAGTTTTCCAGAGGATATTGTCATTTGCCAGGTATTGATCAGATCAGTCAACTTCTTTCACATATTTATTAGACTGTAATATACAAGTGGGCTTAGTTATGTGATGGCCAGTCCTCCTGTCTTCTGTTCTTGCAGATGCTATGGAAGTATCATGAATAGCTGTCACCATGCAGACTAGCCTCTTGTCTTTCCATATAAGAACAATCACTTCTCCCTTCTGTAAAAATGTCATTTCTCTTCTCTGTAGATTTTTAGATTTCTCCTTCAATTGGTTTGTAGAAACATGATTCTCTCTTACAGTCCCGCAGACTCTGGTTTTAGTTTTCAACAATATTTCAGATGGATACACTGTTGTAATATAATAACTGTCTTGGTAAATACAGTGCCAAGAACCGAGATAAGGTTGCAGGACCAATAATACTGTTTCCTACAGTTTCTTTCTTATACCTGTGCGAATCTCAAGGTTGTATATACATCCAGTTCTCACTTTCACCAAATTTCCTGACCAAAATTCCATGTTTTGTAACTTTTCCAGGATTATAGGTTTTTTGATCCTCCCCGCTTTATCACTGCCTCATCAAGTGATAGCTTTTATTTGGGTATATATATATTGATTGAAATTTTGGTAGAAAATAATCCAAAAGAGGTTTGACTGTTGAAATTCTGTCTCCAGGAAGTAGAGTTTCTGAATTACCATTAATGTCATTATTTGTTCAAACCTTCTCATCATAAATCTTTCAAATATCAAATAAGGAATCAGTCGACCAATATTCTTTCCAGGATGGCTTTATTTGTCCCATCAAAATCATTAATCTAAGAAACTTTTTCATGTCACCACTGGTTATATCAGTCCATTTTAAAGCCTTATACTTTTTATATGGTTTTTCATTCTGTTGGTGATACAAGTTTGTTTGAGAAGCAACCGACTTGAAAAAGTCATTACCAAAAATTAACTCTAGTATTTTCCTAACACTTTGTTGGTTATTACATCCAATAGTTACTTTACACTGACACAGCTGTAAAGTTTTCTAGAACCAAAATAGCATTCTCCATCACTGTGAGTTTCATTTTCACTTTCCATATCAGAATCAATCACTAAGGTTTTTTGTCTTTTTATTGGTTTATTATTCACACTGTCTGTATCAGAACTATATTCTGAGGAACTGTCATCTTCTAAGACACTAGTATATATGTCACTTGGACAGCCAAAGAAAGAATCTGCATAAAATTCACTGAAAAAGTCTTCACTCAAAATTTCACAATGCATAATTTTTGAAAATTTTATGGTTAAAAAACTCAATGGAACAAAATAGAAAGCCCAGAGGTAAAGCCACACACCTATGGACAGCGTATTTTTGACAAAGGAAGCAAGAATATACAATGGATTAAAGACATATCTCTTTAACAAGTGGTGCTAGGAAAACTGGTCAACCACTTGTAACAGAATGAAACTAGAACACTTTCTAACACCATACACAAAAATAAACTCAAAATGGATTAAAGATCTAAACATAAGACCAGAAACTATAAAACTCCTAGAGAAGAACATAGGCAAAACGCTCTCCGACATACATCACAGCAGGATCCTCTATGACCCACCTCCCAGAATACTGGAAATAAAAGCAAAAATAAACAAATGAGACCTAATTAAACTTGAAAGCTTCAGCACAACAAAGGAAACTATAAGCAAGGTGAAAAGACAGCCTTCAAAATGGGAGAAAATAATAACAAATAAAGCAACTGACAAACAACTAATCTTAAAAATATACAAGCAACTCCTGCAGCTCAATTCCAGAAAAATAAACGACCCAATCAAAAAATGGGCCAAAGAACTAAATACACATTTCTCCAAAGAAGACATACAGATGGCTAACAAACACATGAAAAGATGCTCAACATCACTCATTATCAGAGAAATGCAAATCAAAACCACAATGAGGTACCATTTCACGCCAGTCAGAATGGCTGCGAGCCAAAAGTTTACAAGCAATAAGTGCTGGAGAGGGTGTGGAGAAAAGGGAACCCTCTTACACTGTTGGCAGGAATGCAAACTAGTACAGCTAAACTATGGAGAACAGTGTGGAGATTCCTTAAAAAACTGGAAATAGAACTGCCTTATGACCCAGCAATCCCACTGCTGGGCATACACACCGAGGAAACCAGAATTGAAAGAGACACGTGTACCCCAAGGTTCACTGCAGCACTGTTTATAATAGCCAGGACTTGGAAACAACCTAGATGTCCATCAGCAGATGAATGGATAAGAAAGCTGTGGTACATATACACAATGGAGTATTACTCAGCCATTAAAAAGGATACATTTGAATCAGTTCTAATGAGGTGGATGAAACTGGAGCCTATTATACAGAGTGAAGTAAGCCAGAAAGAAAAACACCAATATAGTATACTAACGCATATATATGGAATTTAGAAAGATGGTAATGATAACCCTGTATGCAAGAAAGCAAAAGAGACACAGATGTATAGAACAGTGTTTTGGACTCTGTGGGAGAGGGCGAGGGTGGGATGATTTGGGAGAATGGCATTAAAACATGTATAATATCATATAAGAAACGAATCACCAGTCCAGGTTCGATGCATGATACTGGATGCTTGGGACTGGTGCACTGAGACGACCCAAAGGGATGGTACAGGGAGGGAGGAGGGAGGGGGGTTCAGGATGGGGAACACGTGTATACCTGTGGTGGATTCACGTTGATGTATGGCAAAACCAATACAATATTGTAAAGTAATTAGCATCCAATTAAAATAAATAAAATTTATATTAAAAAACCTTGCATTTATAATATAAACAATGTTGGAATAAAAACCTAATGGAGGGCATGGGTAAACCTATGGCTGATGCAGGTTGATGCTTGGTAGAAACCAACACAATACTGTAAAGTAACTATCCTTCAATTAAAAATAAATTTAAAAACCTAATGGAGCAAAAGGTGAACAATGACAATCATAAGATATATAATGAACTCTTTATTAATTTTAAGCTTTAACAACTTTGCATGGTAATACAGTCAATAATATATCAGTCTCTAAACATGGATTGATAACGCCTCTGGTCAGTAACATTTGGGTAACATAAAGATCTAAATGTAAGACCAGAAACTATAAATCTCCTAGAGGAGAACATAGGCAAAACACTCTCAGACATAAATCACAGCAGGATCTTCTATGATCCACCTCCCAGAACTCTGGAAATAAAAGCAAAAATAAACAAAGGGGATCTAATTAAAATTAAAAGCTTCTGCACAACAAAGGAAAATATAAGCAAGGTGAAAAGACAGCCTTCTGAATGGGAGAAAATAATAGCAAATGAAGCAACTGACAAACAACTAATCTCAAAAATATACAAGCAACTTATGCAGCTCAATTCCAGAAAAATAAACGACCCAATCAAAAAATGGGCCAAAGAACTAAATACACATTTCTCCAAAGAAGACATACGGATGGCTAACAAACACATGAAAAGATGCTCAACATCACTCATTATTAGAGAAATGCAAATCAAAACCACAATGAGGTACCACTTCACACCAGTCAGAATGGCTGCGATCCAAAAATCTGCAAGCAATAAATGCTGGAGAGGGTGTGGAGAAAAGGGAACCCTCCTACACTGTTGGTGGGAATGCAAACTAGTACAGCCACTGTGGAGAACAGTGTGGAGATGCCTTAAAAAATTGCAAATAGAACTCCCTTATGACCCAGCAATCCCACTGCTGGGCATACACACCGAGGAAACCAGAATTGAAAGAGACACATGTACCCCAATGTTCATCGCAGCACTGTTTATAATAGCCAGGACATAGAAACAACCTAGATGTCCATCAGCAGATGAATGGATAAGAAAGCTGTGGTACATATACACAATGGAGTATTACTCAGCCGTTAAAAAGAATTCATTTGATTCAGTTCTGATGAGATGGATGAAACTGGAGCCAATTATACAGAGTGAAGTAAGCCAGAAAGAAAAACACCAATACAGTATACTAACACATAGATATGGAATTTAGAAAGATGGCAATGACGACCCTGTATGCAAGACAGGAAAAAAGACACAGCTGTGTATAACGGACTTTTGGACTCAGAGGGAGAGGGAGAGGGTGGGATGATTTGGGAGAATGGCATTCTATCATGTATACTATCATGTAAGAATTGAATCGCCAGTCTATGTCTGACGCAGGATACAGCATGCTTGGGGCTGGTGCATGGGGATGACCCACAGAGATGTTATGGGGAGGGCGGTGGAAGGGGGGTTCATGTTTGGGAACACATGTAAGAATTAAAGATTTTAAAATTTAAAAATAATAATAATAATAATAAATAAAAAATATTAAAAAAAAAAGATGTATTAATATGTCTCCAGTCAATAATGTGTTAGACTCCATTGGTCCATCTTACACTTGGAATAAGTTTTCTTATCCATGGATGATATTTTTTTAAAAGCATGCATTGGTCATTTCAATAATATTGACTGAGTTATGAAGATCCTCCAAGTGGTAAGACATTCCATTATACAATATTTTAAAAAAATTCACATTGGTTAAGATTGTTACCAATCTCATCTCACCAGAAAAATCTTTTAAGCATTGCTCATGAGGATGGATACAGGTTTCCAAAATTCTGATTTTTGGCTTGAAATATCTAACATTATCACTGGTAACAAGTACTTTCAATTGTTTTTCTTGAAGTGACAGGCTTACTGTATTCATTTTGAAAACCTATCTGCCAAATACTCAAGTCTGAATACTCACAGTTTGTCTCTCAGTCATTATTTTAATTAGTGTTCCATGAAAAAAGCAATGGGTTCAGCTCTCATATGTGCTTTTCCTTGAGGCAATCTCCATATTTTGATGTACAACAGAATTCTTTTATGTGCATCTCCCATTTTGCCACAAAGCATATTAAAAAGACATGCATTCAAGGGTTGATACTTAAGTAATTCCTTGATGAAGCACTAAAAATTAAGTGGAACTAGCCTACCTGCCTCTCACTCTTACACACATACACCCCTTGACCCTTCCCTCATGGCCCCTCCAATCCTGAAGGCCTGGCTGGGGATAAAAGTACATTCATTTTAGGAGCCAGGCCAGAGAAGGACTTGACTCAGCGGGGGCTGGAGGACCCCCTAGGAGTCTGCAGACCACATGCGAGCCTCACTGCTTTATGCTTTTTATAACTTGCTTTGGTTTCGAGGTGCTAGTTGTCCCTATTTGTTACTGTCCATGCTGCCTGTGGGAGGCTCCTCCACTTTTAGATGCACCCAATAGAAGCATGGGTTGGAGAAATTCCAGCTGCCTGGCTCAGGATTTCACATTTTGGGACTTTGGGTTTAAGTCCTAAAGAAATGAAGTTCGAGTTCCAGATTCATCATTTAAGAATACTATAACTGAATGAACTGCAGATCCTCTGCAGGCCTTGTTTTCTTAGAAAATCAGAGGACTGAGTCCAGTGATCTCTAAACATCTTCCACTCCCCAAACGTTATGGTCCTAATATGCTAAAGGCACGTGTGCACAAATGGAACATTCTGAGTACGCTGTCTTGCACCCTTCCTCACAACTCTGACCGTATTTTTGTCTCTAGAAGTCATTACAGACAGGTTTTGGGAGGAAAGAAGTATGCAAAGAGTTCAGATGACATCAGCTGATTTTCCCATGATGAGACTATTGGGGAATATCCAAGATTGCATATGTAAAAACAGAAATGCTAAAATGAAATAATAAACTAGTAAACAATAAATTCAATTTAACTGTATCATTTACATGATATATAAAACCAGTAACTGATTTCGTTACAGCATGAGAAAATGCAATTAAGAGTTAATACCTACTGATATGTTCAATGATATGTGTTAAAACCATTCAAACCAAGTAAAAGCAAAATCTTTGGGCAAGTAAGAGTAATAATGAGTAGAAGAGATTGTAAAGGATGAAGTTATTGGTTTCAGAAGCTTCAAATATAATTTTATTTAGAGTTCCCAGAAACATACCTAAAGTTATATTTTGCTCTTTTTCTATCTACTAAATGTTTACTGATGTTTCTAAGATGATCAGAATTTTTTTCCCTAGCTCTATTACTGAAAGTAAATGTATCTGAACATACTAACTCTATTTAGTCAATTTACTTCCCTATTTTCCAACCACATGATAAAGGAACTACTAATTTAGCTATTCATCCTTTGAAATAAGTCTAAGAGTTTTATATTTAAAGAGGCATTACTTTGATGTACAATGCTTAAAAAGCACTAATTGACTTTATTTTGACATTAAGTAATGAACTTCTAACACAATTATAAATAGTAAAACAAAATGGTTAAGAAAGTCAAGATAGTCTCAAGGCCTCTTTTTTTCTGCATGGGGAACAGGATATATTTTATTCAGATATTTTGGGACTTAATTAGTGTTTTGGTGACATCACACATACAGAATAGAAACCGTGACCCTTTACCAATGGATGTAAACCATCTTATACAGTGTTTCTGCAAGCAAATGGAAAGTGGGTTTGCGAGGGAAGATTTTTTTTCAATGTAAAAAGTTTCTTTCTTTGCAACTGAGATCAAACTGCCATAATTTTTTTTGTAATTGTAAGATTCTAAGAGTAAGTTAAATATAAAAACAAGGCAAAACTTTCAGAGTTTCTCATATTTGGAAACAACAGGCAAATGGAAATCAAGAAATCATGATTTGACTCTAGGCATGTTGATCAAGGGATTCTTTAGCTTCAGCAGTCTGAACTGAAAATAAGAAAATCATGAATCAAGATGTCAAGGTAGGTTGTCCCCAAAGTCCTCCCCCTCACAAGATAGGTACTTAAACAAGTTACTATTGTGAAAATTCCAGAATCCAGGGGGTGAGGTGGGGGCACCCCCTTGGACCCACAGAGACCAAAACGGAAAGCATTACAAAGGTAAGAAGAAGGTCTACACTCCAACTGCATTGCCCATTCTCTGGATAATTACAGGGCCACATGAGATGGCCCCTGGGCCTATAGCTTTTGAGGGGCATAGGGGAAAGGGGAGAAGAAGGAACCCAAAGTAAAAATTCAGCTCCCCTAGTACTGTAGGGTGCTTCCCAGAAAGTCCACTTGGGTCTCCCCCCACAGGGATCATTGGGGAAATCTGTGGGGCTCGAACATGGAGACTCAGACATGGAGAAGGGGGGCCAGGTTTACAGTAACCATCACTCAGATATTGACAGAACACATTCCTCTTTGCAGCTACAGCTGATCATAGATTGCAGCCAGAGGCTCTTTCCATCTGCAGAGCTGTGCTGGTAGCCCTGTCTGACCAGGGAACTTGGTGGGCAGTGGAAAAAAAAGGATGCTAATTTAACATTGCAAAAACCTATGAATGTGTAAATCTCACTGGTAATAGTAAACACATGGTCAGAGTCAGATTCTCTAACATTGTATTGGTGGTGCATAATTTGCATGCAACTCTACTTTAAATGTTAAGACGTATTAAAAACAACCATAATTAGAATAATTTGTTATTGGGCACAGTAAGTCCCAGACTTTCAAAGATGTGACTGTGCGTTTGCGTGTCCAGTCATGTAAGTTAGTTCACGTGTCTGGTGTACACTGTCGTGTGCATGTATCCTCTACAAGTAGTTGTGCTTTTGTCTATGTTACTGTACAGTACTGTACAGAATACACTAAGTAGTACACTATTTCAAGCCCAGGATGTCCAGAAGCAAGTGTAAAAGCAGTGATGATGTAGCTGATACTACTATACTCTTCAAGGTACTGTACTGTATTGTAAGATTAAAAATGTTTTCTTTTTTGTGTGTGTTTATGTATTTGTGTGAAAAGTATTATAAACCTAGTATAGTACAGTACTACATACCCTGCTGTGTTACTTGGATATTCTAGGCTAACTCTGTCAGACTTATGAACAAACTGGACTTAGGAATGTGCTCTTGGAACAGAACTAATTTGAATGTAGGGGACTTACTGTATATAATAAAAAGATGTAAATGGTATCATCAGTAACCTAAAACACAATGGGTGGTGGGGTAGATATAAAAGTACAAAGTTTCTGTATGCTGCTGAAGTTATTATCACCTTTAAAACAGAATATTACAAATACATTTTATGTAAGTTTCATGGAACCATAGGAAAAAAAATCTGTAGTGGTCACAAAAAAGACTGAGTAAAGGAGTCTGAGTATATTGGTATAAAAAGTCATCAAATCACAGAGGAAGATATCAAGAGAGGAAGCAAGGAACAAAAGATCTACAAAACAGAAAATTATGAACAGAATGGCAATAGTAAGTCCTTGCCTATGAATACTTTCTTTAAATGTAAATGGATTGAATTTTCCAGTCAAAAGATACAGTGGGTGAATAAATTAAAGAAGAAGATCCAATGAAATGCTGCCTGCAAGAAGCTCACTTGAGCTTTAAGATTGTACAAAAGACCCCAAACAGCCAAAGCAATCCAGAAAGAAATAAACCATACTGGCATAAAAACTGACACAAAGGTTTATTCCTGAGCTCTCAATTCTGTTCTATTGGCCTATGCATACATGGCTGAATAACATTTGACCAGGGAGCCAAGAATACTCAATGGAGAAAAAATAATCTCCTCAATAAATAATGCTGGGAAAACTGGATATTCACATCCAAAAAAAGTGAAAATGGACCTCTTTCTTATGCCACACACAAAATAAGAACTGGATTAAAGATGTAAATGTAGACCCGAAACCATCATTTTCTTAATACAACACTTGATATTGGTATCAATATCTTGATATTGGTCTTGTCAATGATGTTATGGATAGGACACCAAAAGCACAAGCAACAAAGGCAAAAATAAATGGGGCTAAATCCAACTAAAAAGTTTCTGTAGAAAGTGATCACGAAGAGGCAACCTACGGGCTGGAAGAAAATATTTGTAAACAATGTATCTGATAAGGGGTTAACAGCCAAAATATATAGGAACTCAAACCACTGAACAGAACAAAAACAAACAATCCAACTAAAATATGGGCATAGAATGTGAATAGATGTTTTTCCAAAGAAGGCATAAATGGCCAACAGGAATGTGAAAAGGTTCATTGGTGAAATGAAAACCAAAACCATGATGAGCTCACCTCACAGTTATTAGAATATTATCAAAAAGGAGAGATGACAAGTGCTGGCAAGAACATGGAGAAAAGGGAACACTTGTTCATTACAGTGGGAACACGAACTGCTACAGCCACTATGGAAAACAATATAAAGGTTCCCCAAATAATTAAAAATAGAACTACCATGTGATCCAGCAATCATAATTCTGGCTATCTATCTGAAGAAAACAAAAAACACTAACTCAACAAGATATATGCAACCCCCTGTTCATTGCAGCATTAGCGGCAGCTGTCAGGATGGGAAAGCAACCTCAGTGTCCATCAATGCATGAATAGATAAAGATGTGTTACATATAAACACAAAGGAATATTATTCAGCTGTATATAAAAAAGGAAGTCTTGCCTTATGTTAAATGGATGGAACTTGAGGGCAATTTGCTAAGTGAAGGAAGTCAGACAAATACCACATGATCTCACTAATATGTGGAATCTTAAACAACTCTACCCTCCAAAAAACCCCAAACAGATTGGTGGCTGCCAGAGGCAGGGGCTGAGGGACAGGGGAAATGGATGAAGGTATTCAAAGGTACAAACTCCTAACTATAAAGTAACTTCTGGAGACGTAATATACAGCATGGTGACTGTTGTTAATAATACTGTTTTGTACATTTAAAAGTTGCTAAATTTTTAAACGTTCTCACCACATATACACACACATATACAACTGTTACTATGTGAAGTGATGGTTGCATTAACTAACCTTATTATGGTAATCATTTTGCAGTATATGCATACATCAAATTATTACATTGTACACCTTTAACTTACACATATTATATGTCAATTCTATCTTAATAAAGCTGAAAAAAACTTAAAAGAAAAACCATGATCCTATTTTAGCCTGTCCTACTAACATATGAATTAATAAGAACATCAATGGTTTGTCAGTTGAGACAATCATGAGACAACTGCCAAGAACTCTGTGTTGTTACACCTAAAACTGGAAATATACTATAGTGAAATGAAAGCTAACAAATATTTATCATTTGTCTTGCCATCTGCTTCAATTTGTTAACCCTGACATTTCTTTTTTTTTTTCCATCACACCTAACTATTGCATGACATTCCTTAAAGAAGTTAAACTACTGAATATTACTCATTCCTAATGTATTTAATGCTTACTGCACACTAGGTATTATGCTATGAACTGCAGACACAAAGGCAGGTAAGCCTTGCACTCAAGTAACTTAAGAGTTTTTTTTTAATTAATTTCAGATTAAAAATACCACAGCTTTTTTTTTATTCAAGGACTTTCTGTTCCCATTAAATTGGGAGGGATGACAGAAGGATGGTTACAAAATGAATGGACCTTTAATTTTGAAAACATAATGGTAGTATTTCTTAAATTTCTTCATAAACAATAAGAAAAATAATATCAAAATGCTAAACACAGAAAATAACTGATCCAACATTAAGACTATTGATGCCTATTGGTGGATTCTAAACACAAATTAGGACTTAATGGGATTTGTACTTTATTTTTAAAATCATGTGTAAAAGCCCCAAAGGGTTCTGAGTCACACATACGATGACAGATCTATATTTAAATATAAAATTGAAATGCTTTTTTCTTGTATTGGAACCAAAATTTTATCTTAGCTGGAAAGACTTCTTGCAGAAGCTCAGAGAAGACAAGGGCAATGAATACATTATACCTGGGCTCACATCATCATCGTGCAAAAGGAAAGGCGGTCAGGAAGGCACGGTGACATGGCACAAGGCTCAGTAACCATTCCATCTGCCCAAAACCATCCCACTCACCTTCTATCCACAGAATTGATGGTAATTTGGTAAACTACCAAAATAACAAAAGGTTAAACAGTTATAAAATGTGATTCTTTATGCAGAGCTAAGAAAACCAATGAGTAATACTCTTCACGTGGCCACAGATATGCAGATCTGTTCCCTCAGGATTAACCTGCTTGTTCATGTGAAAAAAATAAGTATTCTAAGGGCTAAAAATACATTTAAACCCCCTAAATTCTTCATTTCTATCAGTAATTGAAGGATCCCCCCCTTTAATAGGACCATGGATCTCCAAAACATTTAAAAAGCACATATAATAATCTATTTAACTTGGACCCCATCAAAGAAAGATACAAAATTTAACTTACTTTCTTTTAAAATTAAGAGCAGAAAAAAAACACCCACAAAATCACTGAATCTCTGTAAAACCTCTTGCTGTTGTTCAGTTGTTCAGTCGTGTCGACTCTTTTCAACCCCAAGGGCTGCAGCATGCCAATCTTCCCTGTCCCTCACCATCCCCCGGAGCTCCAATCACCTGATCCTATCATTGTCCCAAACTTGGATTTGTATTTCCAATTCTGGTGACCAGATCTAGTCAACATAGGTAGAACACTCCTGCCTCTAACACATTCCTCACACCTAATTAGTTACCAAATTGTACCATGTCCTGCAGAATCTACCCTTACAAAATAAATCCCTTTATTTCAGCAGCCAAAAGCAGGCTCCAATCACTTTCTTGCCCTGGGGTTTCTAATAGATGTGCTGTTTCTCTCTTGGCCTCCAATCCATTCTCCATGCTATTTCCACAGTAACTTTTACCACATCCCTGATTAAAACAGGCTTCTAGGACAAGAGTCACTCTCTCTCACCTAGCATCTCTTTCTGACTGTTCCTGTCAGTCTGTGTCTCTGGCCTCCTCACTGAAAATCCTCTTGCATTAGACACTGAATTCTGTATGGGTCTCCAAAAGTGGTGTGTGGTCTTGAACCTTTGCCCTCTCTGCCTTCTTCAACCAGATAACTCCATTTTCCCTTAAAATTTAGCCTGGGGGAAGCCTGCCCAGGAATCTGATTTGTGTTCTTCTTTGCACTCCCACAGCTTCCTCTTCACACCACCTCCCACCTTCACAGTACTTCCCACTACCTGGAATTTCCTGACACCAGGGAAACCCTCAGAAGCAGAGACTATCTCTATCTCTCACTCAACTGTGTATTAATGTACATACACCTAACCTGGCATACAGTGCCTATAATGCCTGACTGTATTACAGAAGTATGCCTTGGGCTTCCCAGGTGGCACAGTGGTAAAGAATATGCCTAACAATGCAGGAGATGCAGGTTTGGTCCCTGGATCAGGAGGATCCCCTGGAGGAGGAAAAGGCAACTCACTCCAGTATTCTTTCCTGGAAAATTCCATGGATAGAGGAGCCTGGCAGGCTACAGTCCACGGGGTCGCAGATAGTCAGACACAACAGAGCACACACACAAGTATATCTTACTTTATGGAATCACTAGCTAGGTTCTTGGAAAATAAGAAAAATCTATATTGGCAGGGTGGAGACTCAAGGCCTCATGTGAACCTGCAGAATTTCCATAAATGGTATGCTTTGCAGTCACCAAAATAAAATAGTCAATATACTAAATTTTTAAAATATCAAAGTTATTTTAGCTACATTAAATTAATTACACAATTACCTACAATTAAATTTCCATTTATTACTCCTGATATGCTAGAAACCTTTCAGGATAGCCTTCTCTGAAAGGTTCAAAAAATTCACCCTGTTCCATTAAATTTTCTTGTTTAACATAGTATGTAGGTGCTATAATAGATAATATTCAGAATGCAGGTACTATTATAGATAATATTCAAACAAAGAGGCGTTCACTTTTCTGTCTTTCCTTTATACATCTAATAGCTTTTCATTTTGACTTTCAGCTGGAGCTTCCTGCTACCTCCTTCCTTTCCATGGTCATCTCAGTGCTCAACTCATTGTAAGTAATGAGAGTGTATTTTCCAAAGCCTGCATTTACTTACCCACTTTGGATACACCACAGAAACCTCTTACACCTCTTTCTGATCCCTTTTCTTCCTGATCTCTCTCTTGTCTATTCCAAACAGAAATTATTCACGCATTTTCATTCAAACAACAAACATTCATTAAGTGCCTGGATAATGGGAACAGAGTTAAGATTTATAATTCATTTGGTCTCAGAAAAGGTGCATTCATATAAACTCAATCTGTGACTGTTATCCACAGTGAGAAATGCATTTTGCATGGCAGATTGGTACACAATGCTCTATTTATGTATAGAAATAAAGTTTCATGAAACAAGACTTAACCCCTGTGCCATGCACTAGGGCCTTCTACTGGACTCAGTTCAGCTTCTTTTCATTTTGTTGTGTGGAAGCCTACTAAATTAATTTCATAGCCCACTAATGAGTCTAGAATTACAATCTGAAAAGCACTATCCTAAAATACAGGAAAGGGATTTGTGTTTTGGAGAGACTACTGTATTTTAAAAACTAAGCAGAGTTAAAAATACCGGAGGGGTTGGAGATGGGATGGCAAAGGAAAAAAGAGGGAGAAAGAGGGAGGTAAAATAAACAGGGGGTTAGGGGGAAGCAGAAAGAGATAATTAGAAAAGTATATATAAAAAAGCCAGAGAGGGTTAAAGAGAGAACAATAAAGGCCAGAGTCAAAGAGAAAGAAAGACTTCTGGGGTAGCTTCTGGGGTGAGAGGAAAGGTCACAGCCTAGTTTCCTTGGGCTGAGGAGCTGCTGTCGCCATCATCTCCCTCCCATGGAGCGAACTAGCTGCTAATCATTGATCACTGCTTCCCAGCTGCTCTCATCCTTGAACCTTTAAAGACTGCACCCCTGGGTGTTTGGAAAAGATAACAGGAGTGGCCCATCAAACACTTTTTTAGCCTGCAGCGGAGATGAGAGTATTATCTGCAGAGGACTAGATGAAATCAGCGGTGGCGTGGGAACCCTGGAGTGACATGTATAGAGACACAGCATTGAAAGTGACACCATGGAAAGTCAACAAAGTTGAGCTAAGCACAGCCTAGTGTCATGCTCACTTCAGGGGTGTGAAAACATGCCCTGACTGTGTATGAGCATCCTCTGATGAGTGAGAGGATCCCCTAGCCAAAGCTGAAACCCAGGGGCATTCCCTCTAAGGTCAGCAGATGCTGTTTATTGTGAGATGTTCTTAGCAAATAAATTCAACCTATGGTCCTAATACAGTAGACAGTTATTTAGCTCATCCGCCATTGGAAGGATCCTAAATTAGACAGTTTTTTACCAAACTCTATGTATTACATTGTGAACCATTTCTTAGAGACAAATGTTTAAACAAGTGAGACATACACCTGGAATAGGTGAGCCATGGAATAGTAGGCACTAATAATACACATGTTCATGTTCTTCTTAATCTCCACCGATTGGCATATATTGCTTAGTTAAAAAGTGCTGAGAACTGGGAGTGTACAATGAGGGTAGGGTGGTCCTGAATACAGTGCCCCACCTGCCCGGGCTCAGCAAGTTCTTCCCTGCAGGCCTGTCTCACTCTGCATCTGGTCACAGGTGCAAGTGGAAGCAGGACAGAGAGGAAAAAAATGCTAAACCCTTGATGTGTTCACTCTTTTCCTCTATTAGAAGGTAGTAGGGAAACAAACAGGAGAGGGCAGAGGGTTTATGAGCAGGAAGCAGAATAGGGGAAGAACTAAAGTGATCAAGGATGGATGAGGTGGGCCGTGAGAGATGCTCACGGCGCCCCGCGCATGCTCGGATAGTAATGGAGGTGGGGGTGAGAGTCAGCACATTTCAACAGACATTTACAGAGCACTCAATTTAGCTACAATTCAAGAGGCAGCAGGGGAACTTACAACTTAGGATGGCAATAACCCTAAAGAGCAGTAACACTGTTCCCAGAACGTCTTAACCTCCATACCATGTTATGAATCAAGCAAAGTGTGCCTGCCCAGGAAGCAAGTCTACATTTGAGACAATAGGCTTGGGACCAGGAAAAGAATAAAGGCATATTCTCTTTAAATATTATATATATATATATAAAAAGTTCAAGCTCAACAGG
This sequence comes from Budorcas taxicolor, assembly GCF_023091745.1. Classification (NCBI taxonomy): domain Eukaryota; kingdom Metazoa; phylum Chordata; class Mammalia; order Artiodactyla; family Bovidae; genus Budorcas; species Budorcas taxicolor. Next base: position 32,084,629 of record NC_068918.1, read on the forward strand.
GCAGAAACACTATGTTTGCATCTGGAGCCGCCTATAACCCAGATCATGTCAGAGGATCAAAATAAAGGCTGTTCACACTAATAACCCAGTATTTTTACCGCTGTGGTTATAAAAGCAGTTGGTATCACTAGGCATTTACAGCTTAGTGATGGAAAGCCAGTTCGTCTGGGTTTGAATGTCAGTTGCTGTTTGACCTTGGGCAAGTTATATAACTTCTCTGTGGGGTTTCCCCATCTGTAAAATGAAGACGATAGTTAAGACCTACTTCCTAGAGTTATTGTGAGAATTGCGTTGATACAGGTTAAGGTACATAGAACAGTGCCCATCACACACTGCTCAGGAAGTGTGGCCTGATGTCGTTTTTCCCTAATCAGCACCCACACACTGAGGGGGTGGCATGAGTCAAAGGGAGGGTCACACTCAAAGAGGATATAACTGAGTGTTTGGGCTGACAGTGCAGACACTGACCAGTCTGGGGTTTAAGATCCGCTCCTAAGAAATGTCCCACAAGAGCACGGGCGACCATGTCCAGCTCCTCCATCCAGTTTTCCATACCTCTGCTTCAGGAGCTCCTGGCCTACTGGCTCCTTGCCAGTTATCACTGTCAATATATTTTATATTGGTTGTTACATACCTCATTTAGAAAAAGAGTACTTGTTTGCCTCATAATTTCAAGACAAACTGATAAAGATTATGAATTATCCAGAAATCAGTAGACACAAATGTACATAAACTTTAAAAAACTTGCTACATTTTAAAATATACTAGAACCTGAACCATAACAAGATGAGGATTTGGACCATCTCACATAAATCTAATTTCTCTTGGTTTTGGCACAGCTTTAAAAATCTAAAATTGAATAGCTGACATTTTGAGAACCTAGTTACAGAGTTTCAATTTAAAGCAAGTGCACACACCACATGCACACACACACACACACACACCAAAAAACAACACTCTTGAGCAGTTGCCATGACAACATAATACAAAGCCTACCAAGCTCTTTGTTATCCTGCTGAAGACGCTGTGCAAAGATACTCATGTTAGATTCTTTACTAATTAAGTGGAAAAGGTTAACAAAATTCGAGATTCACATGGTTTTTTTTTTTTAAATCTGTGCTAAGACTCAGAAAAGCAAATACTAAATACTGTAAGAAAAAGAATTTTAAAATAACTTATAAGCAAGACCAGTTACAGATCTAAGTAGACACAATGTTGAAGGAAATGGGAAGATGTTTTTCTTTTATTTTGTATGCTATATTCCCTTCAGTATCTGCTCCTCCTATTTAAATGGAAGAATCAATTCAAATAATACAGTTTGATAACAGAGTCTCTTACTTTACCAACACATTTAAACACTTTTCCCTCTTTGGCCCCCTCTAATATCAGCTCATTTGGGAGCTCATACTTCCGTATGCTAACTAGACCTAAGAAGGAAAACCTGTTTCTAAGTTAATGAGCTCTTATGTTTTTAAAAAGAGAAAAAAAAAATAGTGACAGACAAGAGAAAGAAGGGATAAATAGACCTTTTGGAGGCTGTGATAAAATAATCTTGGTTTTCCTTCCCCTTCTCTGGACTAGCCATCTCTGTGTCTCTTCTCTGGAGAAGGCAATGGCACCCCACTCCAGTACTCTTGCCTGGAAAATCCCATGGACAGGGGAGCCAGTGTTAAACCCAGACCCCCTTAAGACTCACATGTAGATCTTCTCAGTCTGTTATTCTCTTAAGTGGTGTCATCTTTGACCAATGGCTTCGGTTATCATCAGTATGCATCCACAATCCCAGAGCCTCTTTTCTGAGTTCAGATCAGTTGATTCAACTGCTTCCTAAACATGGCCACTTTGGTTCCCCCTTGAAAGGCAAATGGGGTTCTCCTACAGTGCTCTTTACCTTGATAAATGGCAGGTCCTAATAGGTATTAAGTACCTATTTGCTAAGTAAATGAATGAATGAATCAATCAATCAAACCTACGGCACAAACCAAAAAACCTAACGACCATCCTTGGTAAGGCCTTTTTTCCATATCAAACTCCTCTCTATTTTACTTCCCAGACATTTCCTAGATTCATCTCATTTCCAAAATTCTCCCAGCCACTACTCTCTAAGCCACCAGTCTTTGCCTGGATCACTACAGTAGCCTCTTAACAATCAGGAACACACAGATATAGTACAGACAGAAGTCAGGCAATCAGTATCAATGGTTTATTAAACTAACTGATAAAGTTGGACTAAGAAAAGGGAAGAGAACATTTACTAAATGTCAACTCTATGCCAGACACTGATCTAGATACATTACATATTCCACCTCACTTAATCACCACAGTGACCCATTCTCATAAAAGAAACTCAGCTGAGCACACGGCATCAGGGAGCTACTCCTGGTCACAACCTCCGCTTTGTTTGGTCCCCAAAAGCAGAGAACAATGATAAATACAAAGAAGAATGTGACGATGGTGATGATCACAACATAATGAGAACATATTTCAGACATGGATCTAAGCACTTTGTATGCATTATCTCAGTGAAAGTGTCACCACCCTCCCATGAAGCAGGAATTATTATCACATTTGCAGATAAAGAAACTGAGCCACACAGGACTTAAAATTACTTGCTCAAGGTAAAAAACCCCTAAAGTGTCACAGTGTTTATTTAATTTACTAAACAGCAAGTTAAAAGAACTGGTGAAGATACCGTGCTAGAAAAGAAAAACCACTCCTGCCCTCAGGGGTCTGGCAGTGAACTTGAGGAGCTTGTCTCCAGGGTCAGATCTGTTTTTTCCATCCTGGCCCTACCCACTGGTGGGAATCCCCCAGCGACTTCAATCCCATTTCTAAAGGGCACATTTCAAGGACAGGTCAGGCTGCCAGCCTCTTCCGCATGCCCATAGATTCCCAGTTCTCCTCCAACAGGATACCAGGAGGAGATGCTTTAGTGCTTATACTAATTTGGTCACAATATTTCTCTTACAAAGTCTTAAAGGCATGAATACAAAGATTATTTTTACAAGGTCTAATCTAGTACTTACAATTTTATAACTCCATCTGGGCACCTGGAACAGAACTGCTGGCTGCTCTTGTCTTGTTTATGTTGACTCTGCCCCAGCTGCACAAATCTACAAATTACAATGTGTAAAAAAAGTAAGCTAAAGGAACTACCTGCCACAAATTCGGCAGATGACACAAACTGTACGGGTGTTCGAATGACAGTAATATACTTCTATCAGAAAAGCACACAGAGGACCCCATGTGACACAAGACTCGGTTTATAAATGATGCCTGATGCTAGAGTGGGTTTATGAGAACAGAGGAGGGGGAAATGCTTACAGTTTAAGTCATAACCATGGCTATAAAAATGAAAGAAAACGTTTACTTTGTTGCATTCTGTTTACTCAAATGTGGTATAGAACCTGAGCCAAATGTTCCTGAGGCCAGAAAGATGATCATAAGCCCTTGCGGATCTGAGGGTGACCGCAGCAGGAAGCAGAGGGAAACAAGGCGAGAGGGATGGTGCTTGGGTGAGATAAATGACAAGGAAATGGCAGATCAGGCTAGAGACCCAGCTCCTGAAGCAAGGATGCTGCTAAGATCCCAGGACAAGGACTTGGTTCCTCAGGACCACAAGAATCCCCACGCGTACAGCAGCCACTACTAAGGGTACTTTCAACAGAGACAGGGGGCTGAGGAGACCACCTGCTGAGTTTCACTGACCCACCATGCCTCCTCAGAGAAGCCTCGACCACACTAAACCGGACTTGTAGCTAAGGGCCAGAGCAGGCCCCAGGCCTGCTCAGCAAGGTCAGAGGATGCCTATAGCAATGGGCCCCTGATATTTCTCAAGTACACCCATCCAAGGTGTGGCCTGTGCTCCATGCATCCATCTGACCCTCAGGGATGCAGCCTGTAGTTTTTATTAGGTTTTTTAAAGGTCAGGAAAAGTGCTTCAGAAACTACCAATTATTAAATCATTACAGTGCAATGAAAAACTTTTAAATTAGCTTAGTCTTGTCCAGCTTTCATCTTCAGCGAGTGAACATCATTGACATGTATACTTATGCTCTCTGCAGTAAGTAGAGTCATATTAGTCACTAACTCCAGATAATTCATTCTTCCAGACCATGCTGCTTACAGAGGTCTACTTCAACTATTTGAGTTGAGTGACAGAGTGTGACAGCTGTTATGAATGCACTGTGTGTCCAGGAGTGAGGAGGGTGTGGCTGAGTTCTGAATGACTCAGTTGACTTCCAGCAGGACAGTGATACATAGTCATACCAGTGCTTCTGCAGTTAAGAAATGCTATATATTTCTATATTTTACATATTCTTCAGCAGATCTTACTAATTTGAAGTAGAGAGCAAAAAATAATCAGTTCAGTGGATTCTGCAAAACAAATACCCTCCTTAAAAAAGACCTGAAGACTAGTAATCATTTATATTACATTTTACATAAGCCAAACTTACATAAGTGGGATCATGTTCATTTGAAATAATTATGAATTCTTAATACATATATTAATACTAGGTTGAGGGGGTGTTTAAATGGGTGTTTAATCCTTAGGTTTTTGAGGATTTGGGGGTGAGGAATTCTTTAGAGAATCTGATAACTATTAATCTTCTCTGCAAACACACACAGACACATTTTTATGTACGTGATTTTATGGATACCTTTTGGTAGATCTCCACCTTTTAGCTAGATCTTCCTAATAAAAGTCTATAACACTCTGAATTGGTACATCACTGCTTCCTTTTTCCTCCTCAGTCACCACTCCCACAGTGCTACATCCACCCCCTCCGCCCACCCCAAGCTAAATTGAATGCAAAGTCCTCAACTGTCAATATCCCAAGTTCATTTTGTAAGAAGGTACTTGATCTTGAGAATTTGTTAATGCAGGAATGCAGAAATGCATTTGAACTTCAGTCTGCAGTTTACATTTGGGCAGTGAAAATACGTGTAAGTATCATAAACTTTTATCATTCAGGGGCCCAAGAGTCTCAGGCAGTAAGTAGGGTTTTTAACTCCAAATATAAGTTGTTTCAGAATCTGACCTAAATGCTACTATTCCAAGTGGAATTCACTTCCTTCTGTATGGCTGACCACTTTCAATTTTAAAAGTTATATTAGATGTAAGTTATTGTAATAAATTTGCATTTGTCCTTAATTTCTCTTGAAAATACCTTACCTTAAATAAATGGAAAGATCTTCTTCTGAGAGGCCATCTGAGAGGTTGATTCCATACACCTCTTTCATGGGCTGGACTACATTCTGGGGTCAAAAAATGAGGGAATCAGGAAGAGTTCTTAGACATCTAGCACGTTAGTAATTTCCAAAAATGAAGAAAACGACCCTGTGAATTTTCCCATAAAAACCATCACAATGTTTCAACGTATTCATTACATTTCTAAGTTAATGATTTTTTAAAAACTGTATTTCATTTTCACTAAAATAGTTTATTTTAGATAAAAACTAGTTGGTAATTACTAATTGCTTTTGTATAATGCAAGAGTTGGCAAACATTTTCTGTGAAGGGTCAGGCAGTAAATACTTTAGGTTCTTTGGGTCACATCATCTCTGCCACAGCAGCGTAATTCTGCTGTTACAGGGTGAAAGCAACCATAGATAACATATAAACAAATTGGTAAGGCTGGTTGTAAATTAAACTTTACTTAGAAAAAATGGCAGCAAGCTGCTTTGGCCAATAGGCTGCACTTTGCCAATGCCCAGAATAACAGATTTAGTTCCCATATCATTACCTTTTATTTGCCATGTCTACCAAATGACTTCTGGCTCTTCCTAGAAATCCAGTTCCCCTAAAGCTAAATTTGATTTTTCTATTGTTCACTTGCCTTTTGTTTTCCCTCAATGTACTATCCATATCAAATTCAACAGGATGAACTTCCCCCTGGGATTAGGCCCAGGTGCAAACCCTGCATTCCGGTAATGTGCTAAGCAAGAGAACAAATGGACCTCAAGTGGATGGGTTGCTCAGAGGGACAGGATTCACTTTAAGAATTCTGAAGTGACAAGAAATTTACTATTACACGTGGATGCAAAAATAGCAATTTCAGGAACCATTTTCAGTAATATCTTTGCCAAATGTATTCGTCTCTGCAGCACCTCCCACACGGCGCGTGAGAATGGTGGAGTGAGGTGACGTGACTCTTCCTCGCTCTCAGCCTTTCAGCTGAAAGCGGGATTCTGGAGCTGCCTGTCCAGAGATTCACTGGACAGCAGCCTCTCCTGGGTCCCTCACCTCTGTCACTTTGGCACTGTCGCCCAGGTCGGTCATCTTCACTGGAGTGGAGCGCTGCGACACGGAGCCCTCCTCCTCTCGGTCGGTCCCGGAGTCGTCTTCCGAGCTGCTGGACACCGCCTCCTCGCTGGGCGGCGGCGGGGCACTGGCGGCTGTCTTCCGCTGTAACACAGCTTCTTCTCTGTTGCTCTTATTTCTTTAAAAAGATGAATATGGATGTGAAGCATCTGTAAACTGAACCCTCAGTGCTCACCGTGTATCACCCTGTCCCAAAGCCTTAGTCCTGGAGAAGTGTTAAGCAAATGACTGTGAGAAGCTAGCGTCTGGATTCAAGCTGTGCTGAAGGGAAAAGTTTAATATTTTATCATATACATGAACTGACCTTCTATGAATTTAAGTTTTGCTATGAATTCAAAAAAAAAAAGCAAGTATGTGCTTGCAGTGTGCAGAAAAGCCTTTCTACCACTTGGCTACTGTGTCTTCCCTTTTGGTAACTGAAATCAGGATTTTCAAAATTTATAGTACAATAGAAGCCTGTTATGTTTGAGATATTAGTGAAATTACCTATAACTTGTAGAAGCATTAAGAAAGGGTCGATAGCCAAATCCATGTGTATTTCTGGCCTTCCTATGAATTTTTATCAATCACAGTGGCAGCTGATTACTTGTGCCAAAGTAATGAGCAACTGATGAACATAAACTACGATTTTAAACTGTTTTAAAACAATTTAAGTAGTGAATAACTATGTTTGCTGACGATGTCTTCTAATAATAGAGAGTGGATGAGGGGAAACAGAAAAAAGTATGCATTATTTGCTTTTATTTCAGTGCCAAATTTGAGAGTAGTCAGAATACTGTTTTTTTCTTAATTAAAAAAGTGTATGGTATTATTTTTGGATTTTATGAAAAATATTTAATATATTTAATATTCTTACTTGAAAAAATTCTCTGCAAGGGACTTGAAATACAATATTCTACATTTTCTAGAAAAGAAATAAGTAATACTATCTAACCATGGGTTAGATATTAGAGAAAATAAATTCATTTCTGACTTTATGAAACTAAAAATTAAAGTTGATACATTTCAGAACTGTACACTAATTCTTTTAAATTCCTCATAGCACCTGGTCCAGGACACATATTTAAGCCACATTAAGTGGTGTATCTGGGAAATAGTAATATCAATATATATCTCATTGTATAAATCACACATGTAGTTAGAATCCAATTAAGACCCTGTACACACTCCCAAATACAATTAGGACTCAGAATCCACAGTCTGGCCAGGGCCTAGGAGAATTCTTATCACTGAGATCATCACTCAGGTCAACGGTAGTAACAGAGATGCACACACTAGGACACGTTTCATTCCAGTCTCCAAGCATAAAGATTTAAACATGGTTTGTTCTCTTCTCCGTACTACTGTATACAATAAAATAACAGTCATCGCCCACACAATGTTAAAGTAATACACAGAAAATCTATTAAGTCCTCTGTCTGAGCATTTGCTTTAATGTTTCCTCCGGGTGCCAGCAAAAATAAACACAAGTATACATTTTTACCTAAGTCTTCTATGTTGTGGGAAACAGAGGATGTGGAGTTATTAAATGACATACATAAATAACATCTGCTACCTAACCTTATGCCATCTACAAAGCATATAATTTAAGTAAAATGTACTGTGTTGCTGAAGTTCCCATCAATTCTACTTTCGGTGTCGAACATGCTTTAATAATCCCAGTGCTATAAATAAGCTATCTGTATAGATGCAGCGGGCTTCCCAGGTGGTGCTAGTGGTAAAGAACCCACCTGCCAATGCAGGAGACATAAGAGGCGCAGGTTCTATCCCTGGTTCAGAAACATTCCCTCGAGGAGGAAATGGCAACCCACTCCAGTATTCGTGCCTGGAGAATCCCATGGGTGGAGGAGCCTGGCGGGCTACAGTCCATGGGACCACAAAGAGTCAGACATGACTGAAGTGACTTAGCACGCCCACAGATGCAGTGTAGGTACTGTGCTGTAAACTATATGACTTGAAGTTATTAGTTTTGGGTGAAAATTGTATTGCAAGTGCTATATTATTTTATGTGAATCTTTAAAATTTTATTCTACATGTAAATCTTACCCCAATACTGATTTTCCGGTTTCATCTGGCTTACGTACAGTAAACGGACTTGGATCAATACCAACAGTCTTAGGCATGAAGTCACTGAAGAAAGGGGAAAAAATTCCATGTGAATCACTGTCCATCCAGATGGTTTCAGCTTCCCTCTCTATCCACATTCTTATACTGTTCCTTCTTAGCCTTCAGAGGTATATATATTTTAAGTGAAATACTCAAGGGAGTTTAGGTGATCTGGGCCATAAGACCCCATGAATTAATGGCACTCAGTAACTTCAATGTTAGCAGTCTTCACTGTGAATTTTCTCTGATTAAGAGGCCCAAAGATTTTGAATTCAAGATTTTGTTTCCTGGAGCAAAATTTAAATCTGAATTACTATTAACATTCATCTCTGGTTGTATATCATGATTCATTTTCAAGTAAAATTAAACTCATAAAACTGAGGGCAAGCCACTAAGCTGCTTGGTTTTATGGACAATGTTTTTATTACACTATAGCACCTAAGGAGGCAGACACAATTATCAAAAACCTGGTGGTACGAATTGAAGTATCAACATCTGTCTCATTAGTCTGGAGTTAATTCATTATTATAACACTGGAACACTTTAAATAGAAACTTTTAATTTACCACTTACTGTGATAAGCTGAAGCTACTTCCTCATGATACAGGGGCTACCTTACTATTACTGCTGAAGCCAGACGAAACTCCTTAATAGATGCCAAAGAAGCAATGGTTACATGATTTATGCAGATAAGACTCATAACTTCTGGCAAGGATACTGCTCCAAGCATGTGACTCAATATTACATTTTTTGAAGGAAAAGAAAGTAATATTGAATCTGACTCAAAATGCCTACTTAACAGTTTGAAAATGTTCCATTCAAATGTAAGTGGTTTAATTTTTCTTTCTTTTTGAACTACTCAGTTGATCCTCATGATTTATGGATGACATATTTGAGAATTTGCTACTCACTAAAATTTAAGTATAACCCAAAGGAAAATGACGATAACCTCACAGTTAAAACTGCTAAACTTTAGCAAGTATAACTGAAAATCAAGCAAGTAAAAATTCCAAACTTTCTATCTGAAATCAAAGCAAAATGTAGAGTGACTTCTAGGAAACAAACCATGAAATATGTTTCACCATGTACTATATTAAGTTTAGGCACACATATATCACATTTGAAGAAAATGTGAAACAAAGGGTAAATACAAGAATGCAAACTTTAGTATAAAACATAATGGTCAAAAACTGATTTTCTGAGCCTAATTTTCTTAATCTAGACCCATCATTTTCCTAAAAGGCCCCACTAAAGTCCAAAAGAGACAGAAAAATGAAGTATGTTCAAAGGTGACAGACCAGGATGGAGAGCTGTCCAACATTAGAAGGACTGCCTCCTGAGTAATGGGCTCCCAACTGCAGAAGGAATTTCAGAGGTTGGACAACCACCTGCAGCAGGCATGCAGAAGAGTAAAGGAAGGCATAGCTAAATAAACTAGGAAAACCACAGTTCCCCAGTGCTTACAGTTTCAGAGAATTCACAACATACCGTGCTGAACTCGTCATAGCCAAGCAAAAGGTGTCATCAAAGCTACTCAGCTCGTATGGTCGAAAGAACTCATTGTGGATGTCAATCTCCTCTTCATATTTGTGAAATTTCTTCACTACTAACTTCTTTAAGTTCGCAGCACAGATAACTAAGAGAGATACTGCCTGTTACTCTTAAAAGTCTTCAGATTACATCTTATAAACATTTCTGTCATGTCAACTGTGTTCACAGAGAGTACACTAAACGAGGCTCAGATCGTGCCTCTGGTGCTTACACACTTGGGACTGGAACCAGACATGTGCACAGAACATGCACGGCAAAGCTGAGCAAGACAATCGCTAAGGAGGCAGAGGCCTCTGGAAACTGGGGTGGGAGTGGGGAATTATTTAAGAAATCAAATCACTCAATCCTTTAAATTCCTTTTTTCTCTTAAATAAACACTTACTGCCTTAGAGATAAAAATTATGCAGCTATTTTATTATATTTTCCATTATATTTCAAATCCTCTTTATTACGGGCAACATTAGGTTGTTACACACCAATCTTTTTTCCCAGAACAACTGAATCTTCTTCAGTTCAGTTCAGTCGCTCAGTCGTGTCCGACTCTTTACGACCCCATGAATCGCAGCACGCCAGGCCTCCCTGTCCATCACCAACTCACAGAGTTCATTCAGACTCACGTCCATCGAGTCAGTGATGCCATCCAGCCATCTCATCCTCTGTCGTCCCCTTTTCCTCCTGCCCCCAATCCCTCCCAGCATCAGAGTCTTTTCCAATGAGTCAACTCTTCGCATCAGGAGGCCAAAGTATTGGAGTTTCAGCGTCAGCATCATTCCCTCCAAAGAAATCCCAGGGCTGATCTCCTTCAGAATGGACTGGTTGGATCTCCTTGCAGTCCAAGGGACTCTCAAGAGTCTTCCCCAACACCACAGTTCAAAAGCATCAATTCTTCGGCACTCAGCTCTCTTCACAGTCCAACTCTCACATCCGTACATGACTACTGGAAAATCATAACTTTGACTAGACGGACGTTTGTTGGCAAAGTAATGTCTCTGCTTTTCAATATACTATCTAGGTTGGTAATAACTTCCCTTCCAAGGAGTAAGCATCTTTTAATTTCATGGCTGCAGTCACCATCTGCAGTGATTTTGGAGCCCAGGAAAATAAAGTCTGACACTGTTTCCACTATTTCCCCATCTATTTCCCAAGAAGTGATGGGACCTGATGCCATGATCTTTGTTTTCTGAATGTTGAGCTTTAAGCCAACTTTTTCACTCTCCACTTTCACTTTCATCAAGAGGCTTTTTAGTTCCTCTTCACTTTCTGCCATAAGGGTGGTGTCATCTGCATATCTGAGGTTATGGATATTTCTCCCGGCAATCTTGATTCCAGCTTGTGTTTCTTCTAGTCCAGCGTTTCTCATGATGTACTCTGCATAGAAGTTAAATAAGCAGAGTGACAATATACAGCCTTGACGTACTCCTTTTCCTATTTGGAACCAGTCTGTTGTTCCATGTCCAGTTCTTACTGTTGCTTCCTGACCTGCATACAGATTTCTCAAGAGGCAGGTCAGGTGGTCTGGTATTCCCATCTCTTTCAGAATTTTCCATAGTTTATTGTGATCCACACAGTCAAAGACTTTGGCATAGTCAATAAAGCAGAAATAGATGTTTTTCTGGAACTCTCTTGCTTTTTCCATGATCCAGCAGATGTTGGCAATTTGATCTCTGGTTCCTCTGCCTTTTCTAAAACCAGCTTGAACATCTGGAAGTTCACAGTTCACGTATTGCTGAAGCCTGGCTTGGAGAATTTTGAGCATTACTTTACTACCGTGTGAGATGAGTGCAATTGTGCGGTAGTTTGAGCATTCTTTGGCATTGCCTTTCTTTGGGATTGGAATGAAAACTGACCTTTTCCAGTCCTGTGGCCACTGCTGAGTTTTCCACATTTGCTGGCGTATTCAGTGCAGCACTTTCACAGGATCATCTTTCAGGATTTGAAATAGCTCCACTGGAATTCCATCACCTCCACTAGCTTTGTTTGTAGTCATGCTTTCTAAGGCCCACTTGACTTCACATTCCAGGATGTCTGGCTCTAGATGAGTGATCACCGCCATCGTGATTATCTGGGTCATGAAGATCTTTTTTGTTCAGTTCTTCTGTGTATTCTTGCCACCTCTTCTTAATATCTTCTGCTTCTGTTAGGTCCATACCATTTCTGTCCTTTATCGAGCCCATCTTTGCATGAAATGTTCCCTTGGTGTCTCTAATTTTCTTGAAGAGATCTCTAGTCTTTCCCATTCTGTTGTTTTCCTCTGTTTCTTTGCATTGATCACTGAGGAAGGCTTTCTTATCTCTTCTTGCTATTCTTTGGAACTCTGCATTCAGATGCTTATATCTTTCCTTTTCTCCTTTGCTTTTTGCTTCTCTTCTTTTCACAGCTATTTGTAAGGCCTCCTCAGACAGCCATTTTGCTTTTTTGCATTTCTTTTCCATGGGGATGGTCTTGATCCCTGTCTCCTGGACAATGTCACGAACCTCCGTCCATAGTTCATCAGGCACTCTATCTATCAGATCTAGTCCTTTAAATCTATTTCTCACTTCCAGTGTATAATCATAAGGGATTTGATTTAGGTCATACCTGAATGGTCTAGTGGTTTTCCCTACTTTCTTCAATTTAAGTCTGAATTTGGCAATAAGGAGTTCATGATCTGAGCCACAGTCAGCTTCTGGTCTTGTTTTTGTTGACTGTATAGAGCTTCTCCATCTTTGGCTGCAAAGAATAGAATCAATCTGATTTCGATGTTGACCATCTGGTGATGTCTATGTGTAGAGTCTTCTCTTGTGTTGTTGGAAGAGGGTGTTTGCTATGACCAGTGCATTTTCCTGGAAAAACTCTATTAGTCTTTGCCCTGCTTCATTCCGCATTCCAAGGCCAAATTTGCCTGTTACTCCAGATGTTTCTTGACTTCCTACTTTTGCATTCCAGTCCCCTATAATAAAAAGGACATCTTTATTGGGTGTTAGTTCTAAAAGGTCTTGTAGGTCTTCATAGAACCATTCAACCTCAGCTTCTTCAGCATTACTGGTTAGACTTGGATTACCGTGCAGTATGATTTATGATTTTGCCCAGAATTTCAAGGTTAACAGATGCTTTTTAAAAGCTAATTAATAATTTGTGAGGAACTCATTTGCAATCTTCTTACTTTATGGCCTGCACCATACCATCCAAAAACAGGATGGTCAAATGTGATTAGATGGAATCTTCACCTGGAGTGTTCCAGATTGGCAATAGATTGTCACATCCTTTCACAACTGAGAAAACTGGCTTGTCCATAGTTGAAGAATCAATAATAGAATCAAGAATAAACTCTATTTCAAACTGATCAATTATTTAAACTTGGAAACATTGTTCTAACATGTTAAAATACATCTGAAGGTATTCTTTGAATGTAAAAACTTTCCTGCCTTTCTGACAGATTAATATATAATTTAATCTTCAGTGACTAAAATATAGTTTTATACATACATCTGTACCTTTTTTCACTGCTTAGATATAGGGAGAGTTTTTATTTCTCCTTGTGAATGGGTCCTCACTTCCTCCCCATTCCCCCGAAATACATAGGAATATACTAAGTACTAATTTTAAATGATGAAATAATGTATCCACTAAACATCTGAGTGACATACCTGATAACTGGTAAGACACAATACAAGGTATTGGCCTATTTAGACAAAAGAAGTATAATACAATCTCTACCCTTTAAAAAAAGCTAAGATGTCATAATCTCCTATCTATTGTAACAGCAACATACCACTGAACAGCCATTCATTTCTTTCTAATAAAATGTTATATGAAACAAATGCTTCAAGATCACTTAATAATAATTTCCGAATAGTCTGGCATAAAAACTACAGGAGAAACAGCATACCTACCTTCATCATAAGGCAGTGGTAAATGTTTTATTACCTCTGGTGTCCACCAGTAAGTGTAACTATTAAAAAAAAAAAAAAAAACGGATTAAAATGGGCCAAATATAAATGTTGGTTTTCTACAATTCATTAGATAAAATGTGTTATCTAGACAAACGAACTATCGTGGGGGGTGGTTAGTACTGGGATAACAGGAACGGCTCCTAAAGTTTTGCTTGAGACTGAAGTTATGCTTTAGAGCAGTGCTTCTCAAAGGCAGCATACACATGAATCACTTGAAAATCCCATTAAAAGGCAGATTCTGATTCAGTAGGTGGGGCCTGAGATTCTGCATTTAAGACAAGCTCCTGGTGATAACAAAGGGGCTGGTCCTCAGACTACTTTTTGAATAGCAAGGCTTTAAAGCATGGGGAAAAAAAACAACAGAAAAGGGATAAGTCTGCTGCTTACAAAGAATTCATTCAGTCTTTCACCATTTATTAAGCACTTACTGTGTGTCAAACACTGTTCTACACTTTAGAAATGCCATTTTGAAAATAAAGAGAAAGTAGAGCTACAGTATTGTTCCTGTCTTTACCAGCACAGCTTCATGCTGGAAAGAGAAATACACAAGATAAGAGGGAACTGTGCACAGCCCAAGAGGCGGAAGGAGACAGCACAGCATCTCTAGGAGCACTCAGGTGTCCTGGTAGAGCTGCACTCAGTACTCTTTTTAAAGAGCAGAACTGACACTGGGAATGGGCAAAAGAAGTCTTGATGTTCAAAAGCAAGAGGGTGAAAGACTCCAAAAACTATACAGCAATGAGTGTGATGTCAATGCAGGGAAAATAACAAATCAAGTATTTACTAGAGATGGGAGTAACCTAAGATGACCAGTGACTTCTATGAATCCACATCTATTCATAAAAACAAGCCACACCAGGCTATTCTCATTTCCTTTTCTAAAAAAAATCAGATTATCAGATCAAAGGAATGAAAAAGACATGGGCTAACTCATTTAAGAGGGTGTAAGACTCTGATGCTAGGAGGGATTGGGGGCAGGAGGAGAAGGGGATGACAGAGGATGAAATGGCTGGATGGCATCACGGACTCGATGCACATGAGTTTGGGTGAACTCTGGGCATTGGTGATGGGGTCACAAAGAGTCAGACATGACTGAGCGACTGAATTGAACTGAACCCGATGTGTGTTAGAGCGGAGAAGGCGATGGCACCCCACTCTAGTACTCTTGCCTTGAAAATCCCATGGATGGAGGGGCCTGGTAGGCTGCAGTCCATGGGGTCGCAAAGAGTCGGACAAGACTGAGCGACTTCACTTTCACTTTTCACTTTCATGCATTGGAGAAGGAAATGGCAACCCACTCCAGTGCTCTTGCCTGGAGAATCCCAGGGACGGGGGAGCCTGGTGGGCTGCCGTCTATGGGGTTGCACAGAGTCGGACACAACTGAAGCAACTTAGCAGCAGCAGCAGCATGTGTGTTAGAGAGAGAAAGAACTCACCCACGAGCAAGCACAGGCATAAATTCTAATGATGACAGATAGAATTGGCAGAGGAGGAAAGCAGAGAAGGTATCAGTGCACACATAAATAAATTACTAAAAAACGGTTACTTAGGAAAAAGAAGAAAACATTATAAAGAACATGTTTTAACTCAGAATGCACCATGTGTAGAAAAAGAATTAAGAGCAAATTAAGAGATCAGGCCAAAACTATTTTTAAAATATTACTAAACTGTATCCTTATGCAAAATAAAGCTTAACAATACTTTTCAAAAAAGCTAGAGTCATCAAGACAGTATTGTACTGGCACAAAAATGGAAATATAGACCAATGGAACAAGATAGAAAGCCCAGAAATAAACCCACACACCTATGGGCACCTTATCTTGGACAATAGAGGCAAACAATGGGAAAGAGACAGTCTCTTCAATAAGTGGTGCTAGGAGAACTGGACAGCTATGTTAAAAGAATGAAATTAGAACACTTCCTAATACCATACACAAAGATAAACTCAAAATGGATTAACAACCTAAATGTAAGACCAGAAATTATAAAACTCTTAGAGGAGAACATAGGCAGAACACTGTATAACATAAATAACAGCAAGATCCTCTATGACCCACTTCCCAGAGTAATGAAAATAAAAATAAACAGGTGGGACCTAATTTAATTTAAAAGCTTTTGCACAGCAAAGGAAACTATAAACAAGGTGAAAAGACAACCTTCAGAATGTAAGAAAATAATAGCAACTGAAACAACTAACAAATGATTAATTTCCAAAATATACAAACAGCTCATAAAACTCAATACCAGAAAAACAGCCCAATCAAAAAGTGGGCAACTATGGAAGATGGTATGGAGTTTCCTTAAAAAACTAGGAATAAAACCACCACATGACCCAGCAATCCTACTACTGGGCATATACCTTGAGGAAATCAAAATTGAAAAAGACACAAATATGCCAATGTTCACTGCAGCACACTCACGATAGCTAGAACGTGGAAGCAACCTACATGTCCACTGACAGATGAATGGATAAAGGAGCTGTGGTACATATACACAGTAGATTACTCAGCTATAAAAAGGAATGCGTTTGAGTCAGTTCTAATCAGGTGGGTGAACCTAGAGTCTATGATACAGAGTGAAGTAAGTCAGAAAGAGAAAGATAAATATTGTAACCCACTCCAGTACTCTTGCCTGGAGAATCCCATGGACGGAGGAGCCTGGTAGGCTGCAGTCCATGGGGTCGCGAAGAGTCGGACACGACTGAGCGACTTCACTTTCACTTTTCACTTTCACCCATTGGAGAAGGAAATGGCAACCCACTCCAGTGTTCTTGCTGGAAAATCCCAGGGACGGGGGAGCCTGGTGGGCTGCCGTCTATGGGGTCTCACAGAGTCAGACATGACTGAAGTGACTTAGCAGCAGCAGCAGCAATGCATATACATGGAATCTAGAAAGATGGTACTGATGAGTTTATTTGCAGATCAGCAGTGGAGAAACAGACATAGAAAACAAACGTAAGGACATGGCTTGGCGGGGAGGAAGAAGAGGGTGAGATGTATGGAGAGAGTAACATGGAAACTTACATTACCATATGTAAAACAGATAGTCAGTTTTGCTGTATGACTCAGGTAACTCAAATAGGGACTCAGTATCAGCCTAGAGGGGTGGGAAGGGGAGAGAATGGGAGGGAGGTTCAAAAAGGAGAGGACATAGGTATACCTATGGCTGATTCATATTGATATTTGGCAGAAAACAGCAAAATTCTATAAAGCAGTTTCCTTCAATTAAAAAATAATTTTTTTAAAAAAGTGGGCAAAAGACTTAAACAGACATTTCTCCAAAGAAGATACACAGATGACTAATGTGCTAAGTCACTTCAGTTGTGTCCAACTCTTTGTGACCCTATGGACTGTAGGCTGCCAAGCTCACAGTGATTCTCTAGGCAAGAATACTGAAGTGGGTTGCCACGCCCTTCTCCAGGGAATCTTCCTGACCCAGGGATTGAACCCGTGTCTCTTAGATGACTAATAAACACATGAAAAGATGCTCAACATTGCTCATTACTCAGTTCAGTCGCTCAGTCGTGTCCGACTCTTTGCGACCCCATGAATCGCAGCACGCCAGGCCTCCCTGTCCATCACCAACTTCCAGAGTTCACTCAGACTCACGTCCATCGAGTCAGTGATGCCATCCAGCCATCTCATCCTCTGTCGTCCCCTTCTTAATGCAAATCAAACTGCAATGAGATATCACCTCACACCAGTCAGAATGGCCATCATGAAAAATCCACAAACAATAAATACTGGAGAGGGTGTGAAGAAAAGGGAACCCTCTTGTACTGTTGGTGGGAATGCAGACTAATACAACCACTATGAAAGACAGTACAGAGATTCCTTTAAAAACGAGAAATAAAACTATTATATGACCCAGCATACTATATGATCCCCACTACTAGCCATATACCCTGAGGAACCCAAAACTGAAAAAGACACACGTACCCCAGTGTTCACTGCAGCACTATTTACAATAGCTAGGACATGGAAGCAACCTAGATGTCCATCAACAGATGAATGGATAAGGAATTTGTGGTACACAGACATAGTGGAATGTTAGCCATAAAAAGGAATGCATTTCAGGCAGTTCTAATGAAGTGGATGAAGCTAGAGCGTATTATACAGAGTGAAGTAAGTTAGAAAAAAAATATTGTGTATTAACATCTATGTATGGAATCTACGAAGACAGTACTGATGAACCTACTTGCAGAGCAGCCAAGGAGATGCAGACATAAAAGAAAAGCTTTATGGACACGGGCTGTGGGGAGGAAGGAGAGGGTGGGATGAATGGAGAGAATAGCATGGAAACATATGCACTACTACCATTTGTAAAACAGATGACCAATAGGAATTTGCTATATGATCCAGGGAGCTCAAACTGGGACTCTGTGGCAACCTAGAGGGGTGGGAAGGGGTGGGAGGTTCAAGGGTGGTTCAAGAGGGAGGAGACATATGTATACCTATGGCTGATTCATGTTGACATATGGCACAAATCAGCACAATATTGTAAAGAATTTATCCTTCAATTAAAAGTAAATAATTTTTTTAAAAGTCCAGCTCTTCTAAGTGGGTCTCAGAAGGAAAGAAGCCCAAAGAAATACCTGCTCTGGGGAAGCTGGGCTGAAATGGACTGAGCCCAGGACTGGGAGGCATCACCTCCCCAGCCAGCACAATCACCCAGGGGAAGAGCCCCTGTGCCGGGACAGAAATCTACTTCCGGACCAGGTATCAGAGGACAGGCGATGGCAGGTGGGTGCCACTTCCGCCTCTGCATAAACACCTAGTAAGTCAGCTTCTTTTCTCTTTTTCACTCTCCAGTATTAAGAGTGTTCAATTCCATTGGCTCACACAGAAAGGTCAGGAAGATTTTAAAAGGCTCTTTAACTCCACTAGTAAACTTGGGAGCTCTCTGAAATAACATATAGGGATCTGAGCAAAGCAACTGATATATGTGAACAAGACAGAGACATGTGGGCAGGATGATAGGACAGTGAAGTGTTGACAGCATGGTTAGTTACAGCTGTTGAAATGATTCCAACCAAAAATCACAGAACAGTGTCAAGGCAGAGGGAGTTGTTGGGTGGTATCCCACAGGGCTCTGCTATCTACCCCATTCTATTATAAGGACTCACCCTATTTCAACAAGGACTTACATTAGGATCAAGATAGCCAACTGATTAATTCTGAAGAAGCTACAAAGCTAGAGGAAATAGCTAATAAATAGGATATGTGTTTACATATTTTTTCTGGAAGCAGGCAAAGCATATACAGGCAAGACAAGATGGCAGAGATAAGGCATGGCAATCAGTTCAGTTCAGTTCAGTCACTCAGTCATGTCCGACTCTTTACGACCCCATGAATCACAGCACGCCAGGCCTCCCTGTCCATCACCATCTCCCAGAGTTTACTCAAACTCACATCCATCAAGTTGGTGATGCCATCCAGCCATCTCATCCTCTGTCGTCCCCTTTTCTTCCTGCTCCCAATCCCTCCCAGCATCAGAGTCTTTTCCAATGAGTCAACTCTTCACATGAGGTGGGCAAAGTACTGGAGTTTCAGCTTTAGCATCATTCCTTCCAAAGAACACCCAGGGCTGATCTCCTGTAGAATGGACTGGTTGGATCTCCTTGCAGTCCAAAGGACTCTCAAGAGTCTTCTCCAACACCACAGTTCAAAAGCATCAATTCTTCGGCACTCAGCTTTCTTCACAGTCCAACTCTCACATCCATACATGACCACAGGAAAAACCATAGCCTCGACCAGATGAACCTTTGTTGGCAAAGTAATGTCTCTGCTTTTCAATATGCTATCTAGGTTGGCCATAACTTTTCTTCCAAGGAGTAAGCATCTTTTAATTTCATGGCTGCAATCACCATCTCCAGTGATTTTGGAGCCCAGAAAAATAAAGTCTGACACTGTTTCCACTGTTTCCCCATCTATTTCCCATGAAGTGATGGCACCAGATACTATGATCTTAGTTTTCTGAATGTTGAGCTTTAAGCCAACTTTTTCACTCTCCTCTTTCACTTTCATCAAGAGGCTCTTTAGTTACTCTTCACTTTCTGCTATAAGGGTGATAGGGCATGTTAAAAAGACTTGGGAGTTCCAGTGGATAGGAAGCCCAGAGAATTAACATTACAATAGCATTGCTGCAAACAGTCACTGTAACTTTGTACTTCATGATAAAAAAACAGATTACCCAGGACAAGGGGAATGATGGTACCAATGGTCCCACAACACTTGGCACAAATTAGACCAAAGTTGGACTACTATTGGACCCAGGTTTGAATTCCACAGTTTAAAAAGAGCACTGACATAAACTGGAATACAGAAGAAAGCCTTCTGAATGCTAAACAGACTTAAAACCACAGTACAGGAGAAACAGTTAAGAAAGTGGAGGTATTTAACCTGGAGAAGAAGAGACTTTGAGAATGTGTAAACCTGTCTTCAAATATTTAAAAAGACTATCAAGTGAATGAGAAAACTGTGTTCTTAAGGTCTCAGGGGGTTAAACTAAGATTAGTAGGTAAAGTTACAGACAAACGGATCTCAGCATGGTATGAGAAAGAATGATGTAAGTGAACTGTCCAAAAACGACTACCTCTCAACCTGACAGGTGCTGGTTGACAAACCAATGCCAGTCAAGCACAGTACAGCTGAGCCCCACCTGGGAAGACACAGAGGGAACTCATATATCAGACAGAAGATAGTGCCAGGAAATCTCCCAATTCTGAGTCAAAGAGACAAATAATGTATAATGCCTAAAAATACCCTGGTGACTTTATTAACACTGATTCAAAAATGGCATCTGAGATGATATATGACATATTAACCTATTTCAGACTTCCCTGGTGGCTCAGATGGTAAAGCATCTGACTACAATGCAGGACACCCAGGTTCGATGCCTGGGGTGGGAAGATCCTCTGGAGAAGGAAATGGCAACCCACTCCAGTACTATTCAGAACAAAGCTTCAATCAGCAGTTTTGAACAGATTCATAAACATGGGATTTTGAGTCACAAAAGTAGTTATCTCGAGAGAACTGGTTTGGATGAATTCCAGGCAAAGCTAGTTTATCCCCTCTTCCCTTATCATTTTATAAAAATACTGTTTCAGAATAAATCATTGGTAAACAGTGTAAAATACAGATGGTCACAAATTTTGGAAACACAGACAAATATATAATAAAGTATTCACTAATAGTATGTTATAAAATAGATCTTAATCATCTGAATAACCATGATAGTATGGTCACTCACCTAGAGCCAGACATCACAGCATGTGAAGTCAAGTGGGCCTTAGGAAGCATTACTATGGACAAAGCTAGTAGAGGTGATAGAATTCCAGCTGAGTTATATCAAATCCTAAAAGATGATGCTGTGAAAGTGCTGCACTCAACATGCCAGCAAATATGGAAAACTAAGCAATGGTCACAAGACTGGAAAAGGTCAGTTTTCATTCTAATCCCAAAGAAGGGCAATGCCAGAGACTGTTCAAATTACTGTATTATTGCACTCATTTCACATGGTAGCAAGGTAATGTTCAAAATCCTTCAAGTGAGGCTTCAATAGTACATGAACCAAGAACTTCCAGACGTACAAGCTGGATTTAGAAAAGGCTGAGGAACCAGAGATCAAATTGCCAACATCTGTGGGATCATAGAAAACTTAAGAGAATTCCAGAAAAACACTACTTCTGCTTTGACTGTGTGAATGACAACAAACTGGAAAATTCTTAAAGAAGTGGGAAAACCAAACCACCTTACCTACCTCCTGAGAAACCTGTGTGCAGGTCAAGAGGCAACAGTTAGAATGGGATATGGAACAATGAACTGGTTCAAAATTGGGAAAGGAGTTCATCAAGGCTGTATATTGTCACACTGCTCATTTAACTTGTATACAGAATACACCATGTGAAATGCTGGACTGGATGAATCACAAGCTGCAATCAAGATTTCTGGGAGAAATATCAACAACCTCAGATATGCAGATGATACCACCTTAATGGCAGAAAGTGAAGAGGAACTCAAGAGCCTCTTGATGAAGGTGAAAGAGGAGAGTGAAAAGGCTAGCTTAAAACTCAACATTCAAAAAACTAAGATCATGGCATCTGGTCCCATCCCATCACTTCATGACAAATAGATGGGGAGAAAATGGAAATAGTGGCAGAGTTTATTTTCCTGAGCTCCAAAATCACTGCAAACAGTGACTGCAGCCATGAAATTAAAAGATGCTCGCTCCTTGGAAGAAAGCTATGACAAACCTAGTCAGCGTATTAAAAAGCAGAGACATCACTTTGCCGACTAAAGTCTGTATTGTCAAAGCTATGTTTTTCTTTTTTTCCAGTAGTCATGTACAGATGTGAGAACTGGACCATAAAAAAGGCTGAGCACCGAAGAATTGATGCTTTTGAACTGTGGTGCTGAAGAAGGTTCTTGAGAGTCCCTTGGACAGCAAAGAGATTAAACCAGCCAATCCTAAAGGCATTCAACCCTGAATACTCATTGGAAGGACTGATACTGAAGCTCCAATACCTTGGCTACCTGATGCAAAGAGCCGACTCATTGGAAAAGATCCTGATTCTGGGAAAGATCGAGGGCAGGAAGAGAAGGGACAACAGAGGATTAGATGGTTGGATGGCATCACTGACTCAATGGACATGAATTTGAGTAAACTCTGGGAGATAGTGAAGGGCAAGAAGCCTGGCGTGCTGCAGTCCATGGTATCACAAAGAGCTGCACACGATTTAGGGAATGAACAACAAAAAATAAGTGATAAAATAATATTATCTAAGTTTCCAGACTTAATGGTCATTCTATATGATTTTTAACAAATATTACAACTAAGAAATGTAGTCGTTTTAAAGAACAATAACAATACTAATATCTGTTGGACTATTATGTGCTAAGGATTTATATGATCTCATCTGATTCTCAGAAAAACCGACAGGTCAGACACTATCACTATCTCTATTTTACTGATGTGGAAACTGAGAATTGGACCAGTTATATGTCTTGCTTCCGGTCAGACAGGTATTAACTGCAGGCAGTCCCTCCAGAGCTTGGCTGCTTCCAGACTGTGTGGATCATGTGTCAGACCCAATAGGAAGTACTTCCCATTCATATTTTATTTAATCCTTAAAGTGACCTGTGAGGTGTGTGTAGTCATTTCCTTTCTATAGTTGGGAAAACAAGATTTCCAGAGATTTAGAAACACGTCTAAGGTCACACACCCGCAGAAAATCCAGCTCAGCTCTACCCTAGCATCCATGCTCCAGTCTGGTTATTGCCTCTGGCTAATTCTTCTGAGAATCAGCATACGGATTTAACCGTCACCAAAATAACTAGTATCGGGTGACTAGAAAGGCCAAAATAAAGTACTGAAATTTATTCTAGTCTTTATTAGTATCAGTTGTTGATGCCAAAAATCAATTTTTGGAATTTTCACATTCTAGAGAAAAACGAAACAAGGAGACCAAGTCAATTGTGAGAGTCACAGTACCTACTTTGATAAAAGTTTATTCTCAGTGGGAGGTGTTTAGTTCATTCACTTACTGTGCTGTCTATTCGGGTGCATAACCTCAGTCAAGACACATTTTCTCTGCAACTTAGTTTCCTTTTTTTTTAATTTTAAAAATGGGAATGTAACATCAGCTTCCTTTTATTTCCACAAACAAGCACCAACACTGCCTGCCTCAGTTATGTAACTCTAGGTTTAACTTATGCTTGTAATTTACTAGCTAATTTCAGCAACAGAAAATCGAGTTTTGCTTGTTCCCGGAGTTGTATGTTAATAGCTTCAATACTTTAAGGTAATATAAAGTTTCAGAAAATCAACCATATTTACCCATAGTTAATTGCATCAACGAAGCTAAATATAGGTATTTACACTTATCTCTCATCAAATAAACATAATTAGCTCCAGATTTTTTGTCAGCAAAAATTCATGGCAATCATTCATTAATATAGTGGAAAAATCAGCACTACTTCATTTATAGGGAAAGTAAGGTCAAGCATTAAGCTGGTTATTCCAAGAAAATGTACTTAAAGGAACAAAACTGAGAAACATATAAACTCTGACATTTTCTTAATATTTGAAATGTTCCTGAAGTAACAGAGAATTTGGTAACATCTGTAACATTAGCACTTGCTAATGCACCAGTAGTTTGTGGTCTGTCCACACAATTTGCACAGACCGGCAATGAACCCTATAGTGTTTGTGAGACACTGTTGAACAAAATGAGGGCTAGATCACACGGATGCTGTGAGAGGAGAGCCTTAGGAGCAGACTTGACATCACAGGGCTCTGAGCAGAAGGGACCAGGCTCAAGTCTCATATGTGAAAAATGTTGCCCATTATTACAACAAGACTCTTCAATTAACAATGCTAAAGAGTCCTCTCATTAAGCCCTTACAATGACTCTGTAATGTGTGTCCTGTCATTTACATCGTGCAGGGGAGGGAAATGAGACTTAGAGGGGTTAAATAACTAGTCCAAGGTCACACAGCTGCAGAGACACCAACTCAAGTCCCCTGACCCTGCGGCCTGTGCTACACAGGGAGTCTTGTCCAATCCTCAGGAAAACAGTTCATTTATTTGGGGACTGCTGCTGCTGCTAAGTTGCATCAGTCATGTCCAACTCTGTGCGACCCCATAGACGGCAGCCCACCAGGCTCCGCTGTCCCTGGGATTCTCCAGGCAAGAACACTGGACTGGGTTGCCATTTCCTTCTCCAATGCATGAAAGTGAAAAGTGAAAGTGAAGTCACTCAGTCTTGTCCGACTCTTCGCAACCCCATGGACTGCAGCCTTCCAGGCTCCTCCGTCCATGGGATTCTCCGAGCAAGAACACTGGAGTGGGGTGCCGTCGCCTTCTCCGTATTTGGGGACTACTGCTACCAATTTAACTGTCATCATAATAGCCCATACAGTGAATGACTCAAGAAGGCCCAGACTGAGCAACAGGGCTGGTGGCAGTCGCACCTGCCACGAGCACCTTGGCTCTAGATGCCTGTCCTCCCCAGTGTCACCAAGAGTTCCCTGTGCTTCCTGGAGGAAAGAATATTGGAATTCCAAAGTGAGGCTGCCTAGACACCACACTTAAAAACCAAAGAGGATTCCTTACATGTTAAGGGTTCCTTATCACCCCACATTTGTAGGAAGCCCTCAAAAGTTATGTTACTGGTTTGCTCCAGTGGAGCTTCAACTTAACAGTTCAGTGATAAAGCTCTGAAACTTTGTATCTTATGAAGACACAAAACAACTGCATTTGTTAATGACAATTTCCCAGTGTTGAAGCTGAAACTCCAATACTTTGGCAACCTGATGCGAAGAGCATTTGAAAAGACCCTGATGCTAGGAAAGATTGAGGGCAGAAGGAAAAGGGGACGATGGAGGATGAGATGGTTGGATGGCATCACCGACTCAGTGGACATGAGTTTGGGTGGACTCCGGGAATTGGTGATGGACAGGGAGGCCTGGCATGCTGCAGCTCATGGGGTCGCAAACAGTCTGACACGACTGAGCGACTGAACTGAACTATCAGGACATCAACAATACTAAATTCCTCCTGGCAAACATGTAGCAAGGCTGACTACTTTAGCCTATATAATCATTTCTCAAAAAGAAAGTTCTCTCATATTCAAAATAACATCAAAGCTGAATTTAACATAGTAGACCAGGAAGAAAAATACCTTCTTCTTGTTGGTAAAAGTCTCATGGTATTTTTATGATGCAAATAAAAATCTGTAGGGAGTTCCCAGAGATGAGGTTTCCCTTCAGTGGGATGGAAAACTCCCAGGAAGAGATTAATGGAATCTTGTCTGTCAGCATCTAAAAAGCAAAAATACATAATTCAGGAACTCTATTACTCACATAAACAACCGAGGGGAATGCTTTCTTAGGAGGATTAAGGGTACATCTGGAATGTCATAGAACACACCTCTGAAAATAATAGCATTTATACTGTAAAAGTCATACACAACATCTAAAACACCCACCAAGACTTTGAAAATTAAAATCTTATTTCAAAATGTTTCCTTTTTACTCTATACATCTCATAACATAGAGGATAGTGAACATAAACTGCTTCTTGAATTTTGAGAGATTCTTAAAAAGTCTTTAAGAACTGCCCTAGTTACCTTAGTGATTGTATTCTTAAAATAAAAACATTCTCACCATTTGTTAGTTTACCTGAAACAAAGAACATCTTCACTTTATGGCAAAGACAGAAGAGAAGTCAGACAAATAAAGCGACCCAATTTCTACCCATATTCTGTTGCACATCCTTGAACAAGTCAGTTTCCAAGTTTCTGCTTTTAATTCATGAAAAGATACTCTATTTCTTTAGGAGAGACAACATTTACAACATTTTGTTTCCCCTACAGCTGTGTTTGATAATGAAGGCAGCGTGTACACATGGAAAACAGCATCACTAACCATTCAACCTCTCCAAAATTACCTTTTCAAAACAGACTACAAACTAATCAAACTGACCACACACACACACACACACACACACACAGATACACACACACGCTGTCTCTCCTCTTTTTCTCAAATGTATTTTGGTAAAAACAATAAGCACTGAAGTGGTCTCATGAGCCATCCTTCCCGTCCTGCACACCCCCCTCCCAAGCATCTTTCATTCTTTCCATTCTGGTCTCTGAGCCCTTGTATATTCAAGTTAGGGGCAGACATCCACAATATAAATAATAATCTCTTTCTGAAATTGAGCACAGAACCAAAAAGCCAATAGAAATGACTGTTTTTCAAACGGGATAACATCATCATAAAATCAATTTTCTTCCAACAGCTATAGTGCACACAGAAAAGTCTGAAATTAGCAACACTGTTCTCCTTGGGCTATTTGGTCATTTTGGCAGAAGCAATAAATGAAATCTGGTACATTAAACATGGGTTCCAGTTATATATTTTGACAGGAAGCATTCCATTAAAACAGTGCTCACCTTTTATGCTACAAGTAATATTTGAAAGGGATGTGTTTATATGATGAGTATACTTGGAGCCTTTTTTCCATTTGTTGAGAGAAAACATCAAGTATTAAATGATGCATGCATTACCACCCCAATTTGCACCCTCTTAACACAATATGAAAGTAAACATACTGCTTTTATAGTAATTATATTCTTTATGATTCTTGAGTAGCCTTAATGGCACTTAATAATTCACACTATGCAGTACCTCAAAATACCTTAATTCTATCTAAAGAAGCTTTCCATTTTTCAGCCACGTTTTCAAGGAGTTTCTTTCATCCCTAATTAAACCTAATAGTAGTTCCTTTAATTTTTAGCAAGCATGATAAAATGTAAGATTGAGAAACCTAACCAAATAACAGATATGCCTTCAAAGGATCATAATGGAGACTTCTTGAATGTACTGCTGTTACTTTAGCTTACAATGTATCTATGGTATTTACTGTCACCTACTAAGCTTGGAATCTAAGGCCAACCCTAATGAGCCTCGGAATCTTTTCCTGGTTACTTTTGACTGCAGATGACATTTTCGCCCTCTGGAAGACAGTAGTACTTTGGACCAAGACAGAAGCTTAAAATAGGTAGGTTCTCTGCAGTTGCAGATAACAAGAGGGCAAAATAACTACCTACTTTTATATTCAATTGTGCTTTAAAGGAAAAAGGAATAGGCACCTTTCAAACTCCATCCAAATGGTTAATCGCTAATGCAGGGTATTACAATAGGTCAGGCTGGAAGATAACAGTTCTTTTTAATTAGCCAAAAATGTTTATTTGCAAACTAGAACATTTGTTGACCTAATATTAAATTAAGTCCACAATAAAGTGGCCTCTGAAATCAGTAATGGAATGGGATGCTATTCGATAAACAGTACTATTTAACCAGGGTGAGGAGCAGACAGTGACTTGGACCACTACCTCCTACCGTATGTTGAAATAAATCCCAACTAAATGTCGGAAGGACAAAGATCAACACCCTAACAGAAAAACAGGCAATTTTTAAAAATATAAATTTATTTATTTTAAAAGAAATAAATAGACGGTAAACATTATCAAAACTCAACTTTACTATTATTCAATAAACGACGCAAACTGAAAACAATGCAAACCATTTTCTGCTTATTAAGCTGGCAGTTCAATTCAGTTGCTCAGTTGTGTCCGACTCTTTGCGACCCCATGAATCACAGCACGCCAGGCCTCCCTGTCCATCATCAACTCCCGGAGTTCACTCAGACTCACGTCCATCAAGTCCGTGATGCCATCCAGCCATCTCATCCTCTGTCGTCCGCTTCTCCTCCTGCCCCCAATCCCTCCCAGCATCAGAGTCTTTTCCAATGAGTCAACTCTTCACATGAGGTGGCCAAAGTACTGGAGTTTCAGCTTTAGCATCATTCCTTCCAAAGAAATCCCAGGGCTGATCTCCTTCAGAATGGACTGGTTGGATCTCCTTGCAGTCCAAGGGACTCTCAAGAGTCTTCCCCAACACCACAGTTCAAAAGCATCAATTTTTCGGTGCTCAGCCTTCTTCACAGTCCAACTCTCACATCCATAATGACCACAGGAAAAACCATAGCCTTGACTAGATGGACCTAAGTCAGCAAAGTAATGTCTCTGCTTTTGAATATACTATCTAGGTTGGTCATAACTTTTCTTCCAAGGAGTAAGCACCTTTTAATTTCATGGCTGCAATCACCATCTGCAGTGATTTTGGAGCCCAGGAAAATAAAGTCTGACACTGTTTCCACTGTTTCCCCATCTATTTCCCATGAAGTGATGGGACCAGAAGCCATGATCTTCGTTTTCTGAATGTTAAGCTTTAAGCCAACTTTTTCACTCTCCACTTTCACTTTCATCAAAAGGCTTTTGAGTTCCTCTTCACTTTCTGCCATAAGGGTGGTGTTATCTGTGTATCTGAGGTTATTGATATTTCTCCCGGCAATCTTGATTCCAGCTTGTGTTTCTTCCAGTCCAGCATTTCTCATGATGTATTCTGCATATAAGTTAATAAGCAGTGTGATAATATACAGCCTTGACGTACTCCTTTTCCTATTTGGAACCAGTCTGTTGTTCCATGTCCAGTTCTTACTGTTGCTTCCTGACCTGCATACAGATTTCTCAAGAGGCAGGTCAGGCGATCTGGTATTCCCATCTCTTGAAGAATTTTCCACAGTTGATTGTGATCCACACAGTCAAAGGCTTTGGCATAGTCAATAAAGCAGAAATAGATGTTTTTCTGGAACTCTCTTGCTTTTTCCATGATTCAGCGGATGTTGGCAATTTGATCTCTGGTTCCTCTGCCTTTTCTAAGACCAGCTTGAACATCAGGGAGTTCACGGTTCACATATTGCTGAAGCCTGGCTTGGAGAATTTTGAGCATTACTTTACTACCGTGTGAGATGAGTGCAATTGTGCGGTAGTTTGAGCATTCTTTGGCATTGCCTTTCTTTGGGATTGGAATGAAAACTGACCTTTTCCAGTCCTGTGGCCACTGCTGAGTTTTCCACATTTGCTGGCATATTGAGTGCAGCACTTTCACAGCATCATCTTTCAGGATTTGAAACAGCTAGACTGGAATGCCATCACCTCCACTAGCTTTGTTTGTAGTCATGCTTTCTAAGGCCCACTTCACTTCACATTCCAGGATGGCTCTCGATTAGTGATCACACCATCATGATTATCTGGGTCGTGAAGATCTTTTTTGTACAGTTCTTCTGTGTATTCTTGCCACCTCTTCTTAATATCTTCTGCTTCTGTTAGGTCCAGATCATTTCTGTCCTTTATCGAGCCCATCTTTGCATGAAATGTTCCCTTGGTGTCTCTAATTTTCTTGAAGAGATCTCTAGTCTTTCCCATTCTGTTGTTTCCCTCTATTTCTTTGCATTGATCGCTGAGCAAGGCTTTCTTATCTCTTCTTGCTATTCTCTGGAACTCTGCATTCAGATGCTTATATCTTTGCTTTTCTCCTTTGCTTTTCACCTCTCTTCTTTTCACAGCTATTTGTAAGGCCTCCTCAGATAGCCATTTTGCTTTTTTGCATTTCTTTTCCATGGGGATGGTCTTGATCCCTGTGTCCTGTACAATGTCATGAACCTCATTCCGTAGTTCATCAGGCACTCTATCAGATCTAGGCCCTTAAATGTTTTTCTCACTTCCACTGTATAATCATAAGGGATTTGATTTAGGTCATACCTGAATGGTCTAGTGGTTTCCCCTACTTTCTTCCATTTGAGTCTGAATTTAGCACTAAGGAGTTTGGAAAGCTGGCAAATACTTTCCAAAATGGACCCGTCTACACTCCTCTAAGAACCAATCGCTACATCCTTTCGTTAAGGCTATCTGGCTATATATATGCATATATGTTTTTAAAGATCCTGAAAATATCTATATTCTGACCTAATAAATATGCTTCTGAAATTTTCATAAGATAAAAATAGGCAAAAAAGATGTACGTTTAAAAGAAACACAAATACACAATAAAAACAGGTAACCACACTATGGTGCTTCTAAAAGACAGACTGCCACAAGGCTACCAAAAATTAACTTGTAAAAGAATATTTAGGGTCATAATGATTACTCACATTATCTAAAAGGGCAAAAGCAGATATACATTGCCTGTACAGTAACTAGAAGGATCATGTTCTGCTAAATATGAACAAGTCGCTATCTCTGAAAGGTGAGGGTTATATGATTTATTTGTGAGTTATTTTATACTTTTTATAACTAGCATATATTACCTTTATAACTAGGAAAAAAAAAAAAACCCACCATTCATTCATCCAAGAGCCTACTATGTCCCACACTAGGGATATGGTCTATACATAACTGATTCTGGCTTTCATGGGGCTTACATTCCACAGTGGGAAGCAAAAATAATACTCAAGTAAATAAGGTACAGGGTAGTTTCAGAGGATGTTAGTTCTTTGAAAATATAAGAGTGACAGGGGAGTGATGAGAGAGAAGAGGGACACTTAGGTCAGGTGGTCAGGCAAGCAGGTGGAGGCTGCACAATGTCAGGAACAGCATGAAAGTGGAGTGGAGAGCGGGGGGCTGGAGGGCAGGGGGCAAAGAAAGAGCAGGACTGGGGACAGTGAGGCAGACCACACACAGCCTCGAAGGTCATGGCAGAGTCCGATCTTAAATGCGATGAGAAGCCCTGGGAGGGATTTCAGAGTGGGCAGTGATATGATCCAACTCTCAAAAGGATCACTGTGGCTGCCGTAAAGAGCAAGAACAGAAGAGGGGAGGCTGAGGGAGGAATCAGGAGCCATGGCAGCTGTTCAGGGCCACCAGCTGTCTCAACCAGCCCGGCAACAGTGAGCAGGAAACAGCAGAAGGATTTGGGATATACTCTGGAGGTAGAGCCAACCAGGTTTGCTGAGAGATGAGACCAGGGAGGATAAGGAGAATAAAGAAATTAAGGGTGATTCCTAGGATTCTGAACTGAACAATGGGAGCAGAGGTGAAAAAAGAAAAAAAGTAGAGAAACAAGTTTGGGGCAGAGTCAAGTCAATTCCTACTGGAAATGATTCATTTGAGATTCTTCTCAGATATCCGTGGTAGGAAGAAACTTGGCCTCATGACCTTCCCTCCATAGCTTCTCATGAATATTTCATCTTAGATAGCAAAAGCGACTTTGTAGATGTAACTGAAATGACTAATCAATGACTTCAATTTAGGAAAATTATCATGTATTACCTGGATCGGCCACTGGAATCATAAGAATCCTTTAAGGGCAGAAGAGGAAAGCAGACAGATTTGAGGCACAAGGGTTGATGCACCATTGCTGGCTTTGAAGATGGAGTGGACCACAAGCCAAGAAAGGTAAGCAGCCTCTCAAACCCGAGAATGAGCCCCAGCCAACAGCACGTGGGGACAGCAGTCTGAGAACCACCTGGGGTTCTGCCAGCAACCTGAATGAGCCCGGAGGCCTCCAGATCAGAGCCCACATTCTGACTTCATTGCTCTCATTTGAACTTCAGCCAGGTGAGAGCCTAAGCAGAGAACACAGCTGGGTAATGCTATTCCCAGACTTCTGAACCACAAACACTGGGACACAATAAACAGGTGTTTTAAGCCACTGAGTTTGTGATAATTGGTTATGGCACCTGTAGAAAACTAACACAATATTCAGGAGGAAATGCCTGCAAGGTAGGCATTTAGATAAGTCTGGAGATCAGTGGAGGAGTCAGGGAAGAGATATATATTTGAGTGTCAAACGTATGGTATTTAAAAGCTGGGTGAGATACCCCTAAGGTAAAAGTGTAGAAAGAGTTTAGAAATAGGGCAGGAGAAGTCACCAGTGAGACTGAGAGACACAGCACAGAAGTGAGTTGTGAGTTTCAAGAAAGAGGGAGTGCTCCACTGTGACACAAGCTGCCGAACAGCTGAGCAAGGTGAACACTCCCCTAGTTTGGCAGGGGGAGATTGTGGGATATTGTGGGTGATTGTGACAAGCATGGGTTTGGGGGCATGACAGGGCAAAGGCTCAGTGAAGCAGGTGGAGAGAACAGGATATGAGAGAGGAACAGGTGTGCAGATAACACTTCCAAGAGGTTTTGCTTCAGGAGAGCAGAGCTTTTGTTAGCAGTGGGTGTGGTTAAGAACAGAAGGAAAGATTAGATGGAAAACACAAGGTGTGCCTCTATGCTCGTGGAAATGAGGCCGCAGAGGGGAGAAACTGACCGCACACGGCAGTGAGCATATGAACAGGGGTTCAGTGCCTGGGTCGGGAAGACCCCCAGGAGAAGGAAATGGCAACCCACTCCAGTATTCTTGCCTGGGAAATCTCATGGACAGAGGAGCCTGGTGGGCTACAGTCCATGGGGTCACAGAGCTGGACATGACAGCAACTAAACACACACACACACACACACACACATATATGTATATATACGTGTGTATGTATATGTATATACAGCTGTTCTATTATTAACTGTGCAGGTATGTTATACTTTTTTCCTTAAAACAGGATTTCAATTCAATAAGCTTCAGAAAAAAATATTCAGGTTTACCTACAAATAAATATAAAAGAAAATCAGAGCTTGACAAGGAATTAACAATTGTAAACTTCTTTCTAACATCCAAAGAGAATACCGAGGTACTCGTTCTTTTCTTATTGATGTCCTACAACTACTTATGTAGCCAGTTATAAGAGAAACCAAAGGACGTTTCTTAGAAAGAAAAGAAACCCCAGAACATGGTAACAATTTGTGAAAACTCAAAGCAGTTTTTAAAATGAACCTGAAAGGGAGTCAGGTGGGTTACCTACATGGTATTCATCTGTCTATATGAACCAACAATAAAATTCTTAACAACCTAATTTTAAGAACCTTCCTGTCTACCTCAGAGACATAAGATGGAGAGACTGATTCACAATCTTGAGTGCCTAAAGAAAATGGTTCTATTAATATATTACCATCATATAATATCCATTGTAATTTAAAAATAAGTTGTACACCCCAATGGCACCATGCTTCTCAAAATAAATAGGGCTGTTTTAGCCATATTATTCATAAAATAATTCTTTTCATGATAGTTCCTCTTTCAGTTGTGCATGCATAACTCTGCTTTACCTTTCCATTGTGTGCACGTTACTTATTTATGACCACCTTCTGTCTTTTAATTGTTCTCCTTTCATTTTTAATCATGCACAGCTACACATTCACTCTCTGCGCTCTAATCTTACTGAAAAACACATGACTTGGTCCTTAAGTGTCAATCAGTTCAGTTCAGTCGCTCAGTCGTATCCGACTTTTTGCGACTCCATGAATCGCAGCATGCCAGGCCTCCCTGTCCATCACCAACTCCCAGGGTTTATTCAAACTCACATCCATCGAGTCGGTGATGCCATCCAGCCATCTCATCCTCTGTCGTCCCCTTCTCCTCCTGGCCCCAATCCCTCCCAGCATCAGTCTCTTCCAATGAGTCAACTCTTCGTGGCCAAAGTATTGGAGTTTCAGCTTTAGCATCAGTCCTTCCAATGAACACCCAGGACTGATCTCCTTCGGAATGGACTGGCTGGATCATAATGACTCCCAATTCAGGAACAACTCTGAACAGGAGAGGACAGAAGACTGGACGACCCTTTCCTCAGGGCAGTTTTAAACCTTGTTCAACATATAACCCAGAGGTATATGTACCTGTTGGCACACGACTTACATAGCTCTTCAAGCTGAATTGTGTTCCCCACAAAAGGGATATTAAAAGTCTTAAGCCCCAGGACCTGTGAATATGACCCTCTTTGCAAATCAACTCTTTGCAGATGTAATCCTGTTAAGATACAGCCACACTGGAATGGGGCAGGCCCTGGTGTCTTCATAAGAAGAGACACAAGCACACAGGGAGAACGCCACGGAGACACAGCACGAGAGGAGAATGGCGTGTGACACCAGAGACAGAAATGAAAGCACACAGTTTTAACTGCAAGCCAAGGATCGGCAGCAATCCATCAGAAGATAAGAAGCAAGTAAGGAACCTCCCCCGGAGCCTTCAGAGGGAGCACAACCCTGCTGACACTTGATTTCCAACTTAAAGCCTCCAAAGCTGTGAAACAGCACATTTCTGTTGTTTTAAGCCACCAAGCTTGTAGTGCTTTGTTACAGAAGTCCTAGGAAACCAGTACAATAATGAAGCATAGCCAGTGAGACTGCCTTTAGAGAGACTACCTTAAAACCATTCTAATTTACAAAACCAAGTGAAACCACATGTTATTTTTAGTGTTTTTAGCTATTTATAATAATCCTTTGCAATAATGTTGTAGCCACTTGGAATACATCAATACATATTAATATCTTTATTGGGAACGACAGCAGTAAGTGTAACAAAGGATGATGGGAATACTTCAATATTTTTGCTTTAGAAATCTAGAATAAAACTTATGCCACTGACCTGAATTTCTAAATTTGACTTTCCTAACTCTTGATTTTTGTTCAGATTAATATACTTTGATTGTAAAGTTCCTAAATCCAGCTCAAGGAGTCATGCATACAGAGTAATATCCAAACACTCCAAAGGTCTATAGTGGCTTTGTGGTTTATGTTGCGCATTGAGCTTACCAGCTGTATAACGGCCATAATTCTCAGTGAATTCAAAAGACATGATTTGAGCAGTCTAAGAGCATTACTGATAAGCTACACGTTATTAGGCTGATATACTTAGCCCTGTTGATTTCTGAATTCAGGGAAAAGGGGAAGCTGGGGAGGGCATAGGTAATGAATTAACTCATGCATTTATTAATTCAGTCCATAAACAGTTCATGTGCCATGAGCAAGGCAGCAGGGACACCACAGAGAACCAGTAGTAAATAAAATGCTCATGAGCTCTTGTCTCACGGTGGGGGATACAGGGACACACAACCCAACTAATAGCACAGTTAAGGATTTAAGTGCAACTGTGCCAGGTGCTGCAAAGGTACAGAATGCTACAAGAATAAAAACTGGAGTACCATCCTTGAGAAAGTGAAAGCAGAGTGAGCCGAAAGGCTCAGAAGACTGCAGTTTTATGTTCCAATGTTCCAAGGGGCACAGCAAGAGCCTCTGGCAGAGGAAGCCTAACCTAGTCAGGAAAGAGTGAGAAGGTCTGTGTGTCTGGAGAGCTATGATGGGGGAAGGGGATGGCATGAATGGCAGAATGGCAAGGTAGGCGGGGCCAGACCACACAGGACCTCTAGGTCTGTCCCGCACGTCCCCCCACACCCACCAGGCTGCCAACCAGCTTCCAACCCCTCTGCAGCGTGGAAATAGGGATGGTCTTACTTGATCTCGACTCCAAAGTGACCCCCATGCTCCTCACTTCCTGCTGTTCATGCTTTAGCATGATAGATATCCTGTGTTGAGTAGTGAACTGTTTCTCTCTAAAAAGATATACTGAAGCCCTAAACCCCAATATCCACTAATGTAATCTTATTTGAAATTAGGGTCTTCTCAGACATAATCAAGTTGTATGTGCTCAGTTGCATTCGATTCTTTGTGACCCCATGGACTATAGTCCACCAGGCTCCTCTGTCCGTGGGATTTTCCAAGCAAAAATACTGGAATGGGTTGCTATTTCCTTCTCCAAAGGATCTTCCTGACCCAGGATTCAAACCCAGGTCTCCTGCGTTTCCTGCATTGATAGGCGGATTCTTTACCATTATGCTACCTGGGAAGCCTGAACCAAGTTAAGATAATGCCATACTGAATTAGAGTAGACTCTAATCCAATTAGGGCTTCGCAGGTGGCTCTAGTGGTAAAGAATGGGCCTGCCAACGCAGGAGACGTAAGAGACCCAGGCTTGATCCCCGGGTCAGGGATCCCCTGGAGAAGGAAACGGCAACCCACCCCAGTATTCTTGCCTGGAAAATCCCATGGACAGAGGCTGGCGGGCTACACCCCATGTCGCAAAGAGTCGGACACAACTGAAGTGACTGAGTGTGCATGCACGCTAATCCAGCATGACTGGTGTCCTTACAGGAAGAGGGGAACTCGACACAGACGTAGACACACAGAGGAAGAAGACCATGCAACAATGGAAGCAAGACAGCTGCAGGCCAAGGATCGCCGAGGATTGCTGGCAAAACATCACAAGCTGGGGAGACGCATTCTCCTCTGGGGACTTCACAGTGAACTTGGCTCTGCTGACAACTTGACACTGAACTTCTACCTCTGAACTGTGAGATAAGTTTCTGTTGTTTTACATCACGTAGTTCTTAGTATTTTGTTGCAGCAGCCTTAGGAAACTGTCACAGATTCTGCTCATGTGTGGGTGGGTCCACAATTTGCTTCTGAGCAATGGTATATGGCAAAGTGATGGCATGTCACCCCACGATTACATTATGTTATGTAAGACTGTCTTGCCAGAAGACTTATTCTAGAGACCCTTTCCCATGCCAGTGATGAAAACGCAAGCTGCCATGATCCCTACAAGGAACAAGTCCACAAAGAACTGAATTCCCCCAACACAGCACATGAGCAGGGAAGCAGATCCTCCCCGAATCAGGCCTCCAGATGAGACCACAATCTGACTGACATCTCCACTACAGCTTGGTGAGACCCTCTGCAGAGGACCTGGCTAAACTGGGCCTGGAATTCTGACCCACAGAAATCGTGAGATAATGAATATATGTTGCTTTAAGGTCTCAATTTTTCAGTAATTTGTTAGATAGCACAGAAAATGAATATGCCTGCACAGAAGTATAGCAAACCACTTCTGCATTCTCTCTGGGCATGGAAAAGACTGAAGGCTGACTCCTTTGTGGATGGTTTTATGTACTCTCCTGAGGTTCCCACCGCTGGAGACACCTGCAGCTCCCTTGGCATGAGCACAGGCTTCTTCTCACATCAGGCATTTTCCTGCTACCCCCTCCTTGGGAAGCCAGTGATCAATCACCTCCTGGTTCCCGCTGCTATGGTCCTTCTGGCCAGGACCTAGGCCAACACCATGCCAGCACCCTCCCCCACAGGGCCTCCCTCTGGTCACCTGGTAGGCCTAATGATCCTTTGGCCTAACCAACTCTAGGAGAGGGGGCCATTCCCAACATGGCAGCCCGTCCCTCTGCTTCAGCTTCGCTACACAGCAGCCCGAAGCCAACAGCTCCACAGGGTCCCTCCAAGGAGAGAACACTACGTTAAGCCTGCCCTGAGTCCAGTTCTCTCCAGGCTGGAGGTAAAGGAGCAGGGTTGGGGGACAGTCACTGCACAGCAAAAATTCAAAGATTCTCTTTGCTGACCTCTCTTCTCTACATTTTGTAAACGTTTTTGTCTTTAATCTAGTTTAAGGGTCCAAGCCTCACAAAATCAACCTGAGCTCTTCCTTTAAAAATTCTGTGCACGGGACCTGTCTCACAATCACTTTGGTGAGTGACATCAGAATGGAGGCAGAAAAAGTGCCCTTTTAACTACCTGTTGCTGTTAGTACTCCCAAGTCATAAAATGACAAAAGGCTAAAATTTAGTGCTAATGTTAGTTCTCACTTCTAGCTGCCATTTAAAAGAATCAGTGATATTCACATTGTTAGACAACTGTTAAAATGGTGAGCTCTATTTAAAAATAATTACTCAACACTCTTAAATTGATCTATGTATTACCAGGACTTCCCTGGTGGCTCAGCTGGTAAAGAATCCGCCTGCAATGCAGGAGACCTGGGTTTGATACCTGGGTTGGGAAGATCCCCTGGAGACGGAAAAGGCTACCCACTCCAGTATTCTGGCTAGAGACTTTCATGGGCTGTATAGTCCATGGGGTCACAAAGAATCAGACACGACTGAGTGACTTTCACTTTCGCTTTCATTACAAGCAGAAACTAGGAATGAGGCAGAAGCCAAGGAATTATAGTACTGTGAAGTACACAAAAGGTCCAGTTACAGGTGGCCAAAGTGCCCTACTTAAAATACAAAGTTTATTCATTCATTTACTGCATATTTACTGAGCACCTCCTAAGTGACAGATTCTGTTTTATTTAAACTTTTAAAATATTTAACTTTAACGTTACTTTTCCAATTAGCTTTAAAAACAGGGATATGTAAAAGAGAAAAATGTGCATCAGGATAAGTCTCAGAAATGCATATAACTCCAGAATTACCTGAAAAAGCATTGCTGTAATATCGAGATAGAGTCTGCATGATGTCTTTTGAGTGTTGGGTCCATGGTGCTATCTTTCTGTAGGTTTTTACACGATGAACAAGTTGGGAACCACCATACTGAAGGGACAGGGTATCCCCATGGTCTTCATAGAGTTCCTCAAACAACCTAAGAAGCCCAAGTAAAACACACAAACACTGAAGAATTTCATCTGAAGTATTATACACCTTATTCACTTAGCTACAGATTCAAAACAAGTCTTTTCCTACATAAATTCCTCTGAGCCTTTCTTTTCAAGTAGACTCTTCAACATCTTGGAAGATAAATACATATGCAAAATGTATTACATTTTATAGTAATAGTCCAATAAGCAACGAAATCACAGAAAACTCGAAGGGGGAAAAAAAAAAAACAGGGAGACCAAAAAGCATAATCTACCCAAGCCTAGACCAAGGTGGTTCTCCTCTCTTAAAAAGACTCCTAACTTTCTGCAGGCTGCCAGCTCAATTTACCTCCCATGATAGAATTTTCTGTTCTCTCTGAATTGCCTTTGGAAGAAAGGACAAGCTCTTATCACATCAAACCATACTCTTTCCTAGAAATACATGTTTGAAACTTACATTTCTTCAAGTGCCTGTTAAGGTTTTTTAATGCAGCGATGGCTGACATCTGGCCATTTGTAAGCTGAGAGCTCTTTTGGACAGAGCCTTTATGACTGTCTCAGAGGACTGATAACAGTGATCACTGCATTTCAAGAAACTTCATGCACTGTCATGGACCCAATGGACAGTGAAATAACAGTATTTCTTACCGAAGAACCAATCTTTTATCTATCTTACCTGTTTAATTCAAAATATATGAAGGCATATTACTTTTTTTCCTGATACAGCCTGAGATTTTTTTTTTTTTAAAGAAACTCACTAGTTTGGATTTATCTAAAGTACACAGTGTTTTTTTGATAATTAACATGAATAGGAAAACAAAACCATGGCAACAACACATAAGGCTTTAATAGAAATAGATGTTACCAAATTTAAATAACATCTTTTAACAACATAATTTTTGAGAAGCCAAAAGGGGAAATAAGTTCATAAAAGTCCTTTATGATTAATCAAGTTTGCTTTCTGTCATTACCAGCACTTGAAAGGCAAAAAAATAAGGCTTACCTAACTGCATCTGTATCAAATTGTAGATTTGGCTTGTCAATTAAGCCCAAGGAGTACAGTTGATAAGCCAGAGCACATTTCCCCACCATAAACTGTGCTGTGTTGGTGCGATCCAAACAGTCCACACAGTTGGTTCGAAGAACACCAGTCTAAGAGAAACACCGGTCAATCATTATTCAGTCACCAGAACTACTTCCATCCTACTCAAGATTTCTTTAAGACAAGCTACAAGTAGGGTGTTATTCATGAACAAATAATGAAGCATTTTTTTCATTATAGAAGGTTATATTTGCTCTTCACAATATTGCTCCAATAGCATCATTATACCTTCTATCTATATTTGAATTTTTCTTTAGTTTAACAAGACTAAAGAAAAATTTAACAAGATAAAACAAATAGCTAACATTTTCCACATGTACCAATTAGTTAAATATGTGCTTTTCCTGCTGGTCTATCTCCTTTATTGTACAAACCAAAATATTTAGTGGCTGAGGTCGTTTCATTCTTAAAGCATAATTAATATATATAGTGATTATCTGGCTCATTTTCCAAAGTCCTTCTAATTTATTCTTTACACATTTCTGTTTATGTTTCTATTTCCAATAATTTGATATTATATGAAAAAAAATCTATGAAAGTGAAAGTTGCTCAGTTGTGTCTGCCTCTTTGTGACCCCATGGACAATACAGTCCATGGAATTCTCCAGGCCAGAATACTGGAGTGGGTAGCCTTTTCCTTCTCCACGGGATCTTCCCAACCCAGGGATCGAACCCAGGTCTCCCGCATTGCAGGTGGATTCTTTACTAGCTGAGCCACAAGGGAAGTCCAAGAATACTGGAGTGGGTAGCCTATCCCTTCTCCAGTGGGTCTTCTCAACTCAGGAATTGAACCAGGGTCTCCTGCACTGTGGCAGACTCTTTACCAACTGAGCTATCTGGGAAGCCCCCGCAAAAATATATGGGCCATTACTGTTTCAGCCACACATCCTTTCCAAGAGTTCAACATTAGCTGCAAGGCATTAAAACTTGTTCTCAAATGATTAATAATGTTGCATTCAATAAGAAGTATCTCTCTCCATGGTTGCTTTCAGAAAACATCACACACAGTGGATAGAGATTTTGTTCATTATTAACACAATGTCATCTATACCTGCAGGCGACCAGTGGGAATCACGTATCCTCCTAGTTCATTCCACCTGTGTTTAAAAATACATGCTTTAATTTTAAAATATTTAATAACATAATCTATATTCATATTTGGTACCAGCTCTTTATTAAGAATCAAAGTAATAGGGCTGAACCCCCCCGAATAATCCGTTGATTCAGTTTACTTTCTCGGGTAAGTGAATTTGCAAATAACAGATGGAATGCTACCCATGCTCCCCTCAAAGGGGGGCCAGGAAAGGAGCATCTTAACCTGCTCCAGCCCCGCACACTAGCATTTTGTCACCCACATTCATCCAAAGTCTCTTGCTTTAATTTAAGGCCATTTCCTGTTTGTTTCTATAGACATGAATAATAATTGCAGATCAACTTTATAATACAATCTACCAGGCCTGCTCCTTCTCCCCTCGACTTTAGGAGGTTCTACTTCCTCCAGCTTTCCTTCATGGAGCTTTGCTACAGTCCTTTCATTGTTTCTACAAACTTCTTTATTATTTTCCTTCCCACATGTTTTCTCCATGCCTTCACCAATGAAGGCATGGGGAAATATTCTAAGTACTATGTAATGACATTAATCTTTTAATTATTTAAAAGAAGGTGCAGTGCAGAAAAAGAGTTAACACAGCAGGCCTGACTGCTATCCTCAGGAAGGCCCGCTTGCAAGGCTGCCCCTTGGCTGGCGCTGGGAACTTTAATTTCCACTATTTCCAGAACAGACAAGCATGGCTTGTGGTGCCTAAGCTGTCTGTAGAAGCAACGTGGTTTGCTGAACAGCCTTTCCTTCTGGGAGCCTGAAATTTTGGTAGCTGCCAGGCGGAGCTGCCTGCGGGACCACTTCCAGTAAAAACCCTGGCACCAAGTCTTCAATCGTCTCCCCTGGTTGGCAGCACTTCACATTGGCTGTCGCAAGTTGCTGGGGGAACTGAACATGCTCCATGTGACTCTAGCAGGAGAGGACTCTGCAGTGCCTCATTTCCTCTGGACTTTGTCCCATGTGCTTTCTCCCTTAGCTAATTTTGCCTTGTTTTGCTTGTTCATAATAAATCACAGCCAAGAGGACAACAATACACTGCGACCCCTGAGTTCTCTTAGGAAATCACCGAGCCTGGGAGGAGTCCTGGGGACCCTGGTCACAGGTGCCCTGAAATTCAAACTATAACAGAAGGATTACTTGCAAAGA
Source organism: Budorcas taxicolor (assembly GCF_023091745.1). NCBI lineage: Eukaryota > Metazoa > Chordata > Mammalia > Artiodactyla > Bovidae > Budorcas > Budorcas taxicolor. The sequence continues at coordinate 32,126,589 of NC_068918.1, forward strand.
TGTACATTAATAATTGGTTAGGGTTTTTTTCTTGCTTTTTGCATGCTTTTTCTTTACCATTATAGTTAACTTTGTTAAATGAAAATAAAAAGCTGGAAATACATAATATTGGTTCTTTAAAGATAAATTAAGCACAGATGCTTGATCTGAAGAAGCTCACAAAGTAGTAATGAAAGATTTGTCAGCAAATGACTATAATACAGTGATAAATTTCATTAAAATATTAGTATAGACTGGTCTGACTCTTTGGGACCCCATGGACTGTAGCCCACCAGGCTCCTCTGTCCACGAGATTTTTCCAGGCAAGAATACTTGAGTGGATTGCCATTTCCTTCTCCAGGGGATCTTCCTGACCCAGGGATCAAACCCGGGTCTCCTGCAAGCAGATTCTTTACTGTTTCCGCCACCAAGGAAGCCCCAGTGAAGAAAGATCTGTGAGCAAGTAACTAAAACAGTCACAAATTTCATTAAAATGTTAGTTAAATACTAATCTATAGACGGGTGCATAAGAAAAAATTTTCCTGCTCCTATTTATTACTGAAACACAGAATTCATTACAGAAAGTTTTATTTTACAGAAATACCTTATATAACATTTATTCTAAGAAGCAAGAGATTCTGTGGCTTCCATCTCAAGGTATGTAGCTGCCAGGAGAATCTCCCACCCTCATGAACGTTCATCCCACAGACACATGGGCAGGGTGTTGTCTCCTCAAAGGAATAAAGTCATCTATCTTCCAAGGAGTACAAACTGCTCATGTCTAGAATATTTTTTGTCTATAAGAGCTAACGTCTAGATATCTTTTAGGTTTTAAAACACCATACGTACTTTTCATCTGGCCGCAGAATGCTACAGTAAGAATCGGGGCGGTTTACAAAGAAGCCTGTTTTCTTCACCACACTTTCTGCGATCACGTTCAGGCGATCTAGAACATTACACAGCTTGCTGAGAGCAAGGAGGAAGAGTAAGAGAAGTGAGAAGGGCCCGACTTTTAACATGCACCCATGTTTATACCCAAAGCCAAGGCTACAGTAATGATACTTGGGAATGTAATTTTTTAAATCTCTGGTCTGTACTCAATAGGGACATTATAAGAATTAATTTCTAGAATGCAAGGTGTACTCAATAACTAGCAAGATATGGCACAAGAAGGGCCTGTAACTCAACAGCAACTGTTGGCAAGCCTTAAACTTGGCACATGGCATCTCCCAGCAAGAGCTTTTTCCAAAGCCTTTCACTCCCCAAGAGTGGAGTCAGTGAAGTCATAAAATGTGAAGAGAGCACAATGCTCAGTGCGGCTGTTTGGGAAGAAAACACTGGGAAATATATTACTATGAACGGCACCAACCAGTAACCAGGCTTATACTCTGGGAAAGTGTGTGTGTGTGTGTGTGTGTGAGCGCATGCGCACGTGCATGTATCTAACTATGTAAAATGATTCAGAGAAAAGTACAATGAGTCAAGTGCAAAACAATACAGTGACATTAAGAAAAAGAGAAAGAGAGACCTTGATGTGAACCTAGTGTTTGTAGGACGCCCAGCAAATGAGTCAAAGGACAATGCAAGGTTAATGAGAGCTCCCTGGAAGAGACGAGTTTGGCTCCGAACATGACAGTGAGAGAGGTGGGAAAACACCCTGGGAGGTAGGGAGGAGGACTGGAGGGAGAGGAAACATAGGAACAAAGGGTCCAGAATTGGACTCGGCTGCTACACTGGAGACAGAGCCTGCCGGTTAGCTTTTGCAGGAGCAGAATAGCACTGGGAATAAAGAAGGAGTTATTATATTCTGGAACCAACCAGATGTTGGGGCTTTCACATTACACCAAGGGGTCTGGATTTACTATAAACGGTCAGGAGTTAGTGCTGGTTCACCCACAAGTGAGAATGTCTGCAAGTGGCATCTGAGAAAGGAATTAAACAGGGAGATAGAATGAAATAGAAAGAAAAGGTGAAACTAACACCTTTGAGGAAAAGCAGCTGAAGAGAGGTGTTCTGAAGTCACTGGGATGCTTCAAAGAGAATTTGCAAATGGCAAAAATGGTGGGCAGAGAGAGTTTGATCAATTAATTTAAGCCCTCTAATTACACACCAGCAGTTAAACAGCCCCTCAAGCAGCTCCACAAAGGAAAATAAGAGTCACTTTACGGGGGAGGTTGCTTCCTGCTATTCTACATCACAAGAAGAGGAAAACCTAACCAGACAAGACGAGCGTCTGCTCACCTTTTGGTGTACTTGGCCATGTCCCACGGAATATAAATAATTGTGTGCTCGGGAGGCAAAAACTGGTTGAGGTAGGTCACAGCAGCTACAAGCTCTTCGCTCAGAATTCTTTCATGCTTCCTTTTTTCTCTTTCCTTTTCCAAAAATTAAACATCGTCAGTGTTCCAACTGCCTTAAATTGGAGGAACAGACTTTAAACGTAACTTTGCCACTAAGGCAAAACAAAAAGATGAAGTGCTAAATATGAAAAAAGTGAAACCTACCTTATTAAAATTGAAATAAATGCTAAGAAATAAATATGCCACTGAATTACGATCAACAGATAATGAGCACTAAATACTCAAGGAGATCAGATTTCTTCCTTGTAACCTCCTGCAGTCCCAGCAAGTCCAGCTCACCCTACACAGGCCTGTCCTACACCCTCCACACCCCACTGTGGCCAAGGAGAATCCCCAAAGACCAGAAGAGAGGACCCCCAAGCCCCAGCCAGCGAAGGACCAGACAGAAATCAACCGGGCTTGGATGGATAATCCCCAAACTGGCAGAGCAGAGAACGTTTTCATAGCCTTCATATGCTCTTAAACTTGACTCTCATAAGATCCCCTGGAGGTAGCCAAGGCAGTTTTGCCTTCCCCTTTTACACTGTGGCTGAATGCACTGAAGCTGAGAGGCGTGAATGGGACTATATCTTAGCGGTCCACCTCCTCGCCTGCCTGCTGTAGCTCCGGAGAGACCACACTGTCTCCCATTCAAGGGGAAGACACATTCTCCCATTCACAGCGGGGCTGGTGTGTTATTACTCAGCTGTGAGCCTGGAGCTCATTCTCTGCCTCCTGAATTCCTCATCTGTAAGATGGGTAACAGCAGCACCTCCCTTAAAGGATTAATGTGAGGTTTAAAGGAGATGAAACATTGTAATTTCTTATCAGAGCATCTGACGCATGGTAAATATTAATACAAAACAGACCATTTGTATTATTATTCTGATCAGGACTTTACTCAGAAACAAACATGCAAATAAAAAGTAACTCAGCAATACGGACTATTACTGGCATCAGGATAGGTCTATGCTGTTTTCAACCATGCTGGTTACTTAACTGTCATGAATTTAATTAGATAATCACCAAGGAAACGAAAGAAAACGTATCTATTTTGCATAACTGTATATGTCAAATGGAGGAATTCAAGTTGATTAAGCCCAGTGATAAATCAGTTTTCAATGAACAAATATTAGCTTATTTTTACATCTGAGAAAATTAAATTACATACTTGGAATTTTTCTCAAAAGTATTTTAAACCAACTAGAGAAACAAAAGGTTTGTGAATTTCTTCTGTCAAATCTGACATTTAAGGAGATGCACAAGTAAGGTTATTTCACCAACTTGGGATCATCTCTGTGCAAAGAGCATGCTTTATGCAGTCTGCCCACAGCGGATTCACTACTGAATTGTTTAGTCAACTGCCTTTGGGTCACAGACTCATTTAACAACCAGATGAAAGCTTTACATATGCAAGTGACTTTGTACATCATTTCAAAGGGTTCAGAGATCCTCCCAATAGCCATCCAAGGCCCCCAGATTAAAGTCCTCTGATGGATAATGACATCAGGCCCTTGGCTGGCTTCCTATTAACCCTGAGCAGCAGCACTGACAGTGTAAGGATTGCTGCGAAATTTTTGTCAAGCAGTGTCTCAAACTTACACACGTGGGGAAGGGGGTGGGAAGGAGACAGTTCACACACAGGGCCAAAGAGAAAAATCAAGAAAGGTATTCCATTTTCGACACTTCATATGGAGGCAGAACAAAGAGTGACTATCCCTTGATATCTACACACACACACAGAGACACACTTTGACTAGTTAATATGGACTTCTTCCAAGTGAACTAAATAAATATCTTCTTCTATCCAATGAATAAAGTAACTGATGACAAAAACAATCAAACATTTTTTCTATTCTACAAAACAGCAATTTAATCTCCAAAGTATTTTCTTGTTATTGTCAGGATTTTTATGACAATGAAATAATAAACAACAATAATTTTAAAATCTGTTGACTGGCATTTAAATATTAAGAAGTAAATGTTCACTTGAGAAATCTGGGCAGGAACACTTTATAACCACATGTATCTGATATTATATTTTGAACCTGCATACTTAATAGAGAAATAGTTTATTTCATACATCATGAATCTCTGTTTAACCATAGCTTTTAACTACACTACAAGGACTCAGTAATATATGAAGAAAATTCACTAACTTAGATTGACATTTATATTCTAGTGATAACTTTTTAATTTAGTGCTTCAGCAATAATTTATTTCTATACAAACAATATCTTATTGCCTATACATTAGAAAATTGTTCATGAAGGTTCTTGTTAGTAGAGTTTTGCTTCTTGAATTTTTTATGTTTCTTATAGCTACTGTGTAATATCAGGCTGAGGTTATGGGTTATCCAGCTATTGTCTTACATCACTCTGAGTTGACAGCAAGAGAGATGAAATTTCTGAACTGATGTGAATAAAAGTCTAAAAAGTGATGTATTTAATACTTGATTTATTTTACAAAGTCAAGCTCTGATCATTATTATATTATATATAATAATATTACAGGAGTCTTGGGTGTTGGCAGTCATCTAACTGAAGGAGACCAACAATTTCCTAAGCCAAAGAGTGACAGAGGGAGCACTAAAGCTTCCTGCCTCACTGTCCACGGCTCCCCTCCTCATCACCTTCCTCCTCTGACACACACACACACAGACACACACACACACAAAGACACACAGACACACACACACACACAAAGACACACAGACACACACACACACAGACACACACACACACAGACACACACACACACAGACACACACACACCCACACCCACTCCTTTGAATTCATGCACTAAAGCTTCCTGCCTCACTGTCCACGGCTCCCCTCATCACCTTCCTCCTCTGACACACACACACACACACACACACACAAAGACACACAGACACACACACACACACACACCCCCGCTCCTTTGAATTCATGCACTAAAGCTTCCTGCCTCACTGTCCACGGCTCCCCTCCTCATCACCTTCCTCCTCTGACTCACACACACACACACACACACACACACACACACACGTACCCTTATGATTCTGTCCTCCCATTAAAATAACCCCTCCCTCCAGGTTTCAGATTCCTTTCCTCTCAAGTACATGAGGCCCCTGATCATCCCTTCTTTTTCCTGTATTCTCTCCTCTCTTTAAGGATCTCAAACAGATCCTTCCCAAACACTTTAAAACACATCATGATCTCTTCAAGAAACAACAACCAGATGAAGACACCAACTCTTCCACATTTCTCACTAGGTGAGGATCCAACTAGTCCATCCTAAGGGAAATCAGTCCTGTATATTCATTGGAAGGACTGATGCTAAGGCTGAAGCTCCAACACTTTGGCCACCTGATGCAAAGAACTGACTCACTGGAAAAGACCCTGACACTGGGCAAGACTGAAGGCAGACGAAGGGAACAACAGAGGATGAGATGGTTGGATGGCATCACCGACTCAATGGACATGAGCTTGAGTAAGGTCCAGGAGTTGGTGATGGATAGGGAAGCCTGGCGTGCTGCAGTCCATGGGGTCGCAAAGAGTCAGACATGACTGAGCGACTGAACTGAACTGAGGGAAGAAGTCCTCCTGCAGGTCAGTCCAGGTCACTCAGTGCCCTGGTGCTGGGAACATCAATGAGCATATTTTCCGTTTTCATCTTACCTGGCCCGCCAGCAGCCTTTGCCATGGTCAACTGCTTGCTTCCTTCACCATGAAACACGCCTTCTCTTAGCTGCCAGAGCACAGCACTCACCCGGTTTTCCTCCTACTTTCCCATCTGTCCCTCCTCTGAGCCTTTAAGGATTCAGCCTGTTCTACCTGGACATCAGGAGCTGGAGGTTCTCAAGTCGAGACCAGAGGCTCCCCACTCTTCTCTTGGTACCCTTGGATGGGCATCCTATCCACACCCATGTCTTCAAATATCGCCAGGACTCAGATGGGCCATCATATCACATCTCAGCCCAGACCTCTCTCCTGAGCTTCCATCTCACACAGCGACCACCTACTTACCATCTCCTTTGACAGGACTCCATCCATCTCAAACCTCAACACATTCAAGCCGCACTCACCGCCTTCCCTCACAGACAGTCTGTGTTCCCTGGCTCAGTGCCTGGCATCACCACCCATTCACCTAAGTGAGCCAGAAACCAGGGGGTCAAGTCTCGCCCCTCCCTCTCCCTCATCTCAGACCCAGCTCATCACTGGCTCCACTGCCTGTGTGCACTCCTCCCCACCTCCACCATGCCACCCAGCTGCGGCCAGTTACCCCTTTTCTGGATAATTATAACAGCCTATGGCATCCTCCAACATCGAATTCAGTCTGTACCAATCCATTCGTTCTCTATGTTGAGATCAGGACAATCTTCTCAAAACAGAAATCTGATCACCATCTTCTCAACTCTACAAAACCTTCGATGGTTTTGGAAAGTCAAGATAAGACCTGACTCATCAACACACCCTACAAGGCTCTACAAGTCTGCATAACTACCTCTCCAGTCTCTTCTCACAACAGGCTCTCCTGCTTGCATTCTCTGGGACCCAGTCAGAAAGGCCTCTTCTTCCTCAAACACACCTTATGCCCTCCCGTCCCAGGGCCTTTGCACCTGCTGCTCTCTTTCCTCTTGGCCTTGTAAAGGGCTCTTCGTTCAGAGGCATTGCACTGACTCATCACCTCTTCAGGAAGACTTCTCTCCCGCTATAAGCTCTCCCAGCATCGTAACCCTGTCTTGGTACCTCTGCCTCACTTTACCATCTCCTGTTAGACTGTGAGCCCAGAGAAGGCAGGGACTGTTTTTATGACTGCTTTGGCACAAGGGAAACCTTCAAAACTGTTAAATGGTGGCTTCAATGGACATAGGACTCCTTGGTTTCTAATTAAATTGAATTATGCTTATTATAATTAATGATCTCAGTTATCCAGGTCATACAGTCAGCAAAAACAAGACTGGGAGCTGACTAGGACTCAGATCGTGAGCTCCTTATTGCAACATTCAGACTTGAAGAAAGTAGGGAAAACCACTAGGCCATTCAAGGATGACCTAAATCAAATCACTTACAGTAGAAGTGACAAATAGATTCAAGGGATTAGATCTGATAGAGTGCCTAAAGAACTATGGACAGAACTATGGACATAAGATTGTATAGGAGGTGGTGACCAAAACCATCACCAAGAAAAAGAAATGCAAAAAGGCAAAATGGTTGTCTGAGGAGGACTTACAAAGAGCTGAGAAAAGAAGAGAAGCAAAAGGCAAAGGAGAAAAAGAAAGATATACCCATCTGAATGCAGAGTTTCAAAGAATAGCAAGGAGAGATATGAAAGTCTTAAGTGAACAATGCAAATAAAGGAAAATAGAATAGGAAAGACCATCTATCTCTTCAAGAAAATTAGAGATACCAAGGGAACATTTTATGCAAAGATGGGCTCGATAAAGGACAGAAACTATGAATAAAACAGAAGCAGAAGATACTAAGAAGAGATGACAAAACACACAGAAGAGCTGTACAAAAAAGTTCTTAATGACCCGGAAAGCCATGATGGTGTGATCACTCACCTAGAGCCAGACATTCTGTAATGTGAAGTCAAGTGGGCCTTAGGAAGCATTACTATGAACAAAGCTAATGGAGGTGATGGAATTCCAGCTGAGTTATTTCAAATCCTAAAAGATGATGCTGTTAAAGTGCTGCACTCAATACGCCAACAAATTTGGAAAATCCAGCAGTGCCCACAGGACTGGAAAAGGTCAGTTTTCATTCCAAACCCAAAGAAGAAAAATGCCAAAGAATGTTCAAACTACCACACAATTGTACTCATTTTACATGTTAGCAAGGTAATGCTCAAAATCCTTCAAGCTAGGTTTCAACAGTACCTGAACCTAGACCTTTCAAATGTACAAGCTAGATTTAGAAAAGGCACAGGAACCAGAGATCAAATTACCAACATCTGCTAGATCACAGGAAAAATAAGGGAATTCCAGAAAAATATCTACTTCTGCTTCATTGACTATGCCAAAGCCTTTGACTGTGTGGGTCACAACAAACTGTGGAAAATATTAAAGAGATGGGAATACCACACCACCCTGCCTGCCTCCTAAGAAACCTGTATGTAGGTTAAGAAGCAACAGTTAGAACCAATTTCAAACTAGGAAAGGAGTACGTCAAGGCTGTATATTGTCATCCTGCTTATTTAACTTCTATGCAAAATACATCATGTGAAATGCCAGGCTGAATGAAGCTCAAGCTGTAATCAAGATGGCCAGGAGAAATATCAACAACCTCAGATATACAAAAGACACCACCCTAATGGCAGAAAGTAAAGAAGAACTAAAGAGCCTCTTGATGAAGGTGAAAGACGAGAGTGAAAAAGCTGACTTAAAACTCAACAGTCTAAACACTAAGATCATGGCATCTGGTCCCACTGAGAGAGTGAGAGAGTGAAGTCGCTCAGTCATGTCCGACTCTTTGCGACCCCATAGACTGTAGCCTACCAGGCTCCTCTGTCCATGGGATTTTCCAGGCAATAGTACTGGAGTGGATTGCCATTTCCTTCTCCAGGGGATCTTCCCAACCCAGGGCTCAAACCTGGGTCTCCTGCATTGTAGACAGATGCTTTACCACTTCTTGGCAAATAAATGGGGAAAAAATGTAAACAGTGACAGACTTAATCTTTGGGGGCTTCAAAATCACTGCAGACAGTGACATCAGCCATAAAATTAAAAGATGCTTGTTCCTTGGAAGAAAAGCTATGACAAACCTAGAAAGTGTATTAAAAAGCCAGAGACATCACTTTGCTGACAAAGGTCTGTATACTCAAAGCTACGTTTTTTCCAGTAATCATGTATAGATGTGAGAATTGGACCATAAAGAAGGCTGAGCACTGAAAAGTTGATGCTTTTGAACTGTGGTATTGAAGAAGACTCTTGAGAGTCCCTAGGAGAGCAAGAAGATCAAACCAGTCAATCCTAAAGGAAATCAGTCCTGAATATTCATTGGAAGGACTGAAGCTGAAGCTCCAATACTTTGGCCACCTGGTATGAAGAGCTGATTTTGGACAAGACCCTGATGCTGGGAAAGACTGAAGACAGAGAAGGGGGTGACAGAGGATAGATGATTGGATGGTTTCACTGACTCAATGACCTGAGTTTGAGCAAACTCTGGGAGATAGTGAAAGACTGGGAAGCCTGGTGTGCATGGGGTGACAAAGAGTCAGACATGACTGAACAACAACAACAAATACTTATAACCAACTTGTTGGAATAATCTCAGATACTAGAAGGTGTTGGCCAACTGCCATAGCCATAACAAACAAAACACTCGCTTTTCACACTCAGGGTTTTCCTAGCCACAGAATGAGATTCCTCCATTTCATCTGGTTGCAACAGACACAGATACAATTTCCTACCTGGTCTCCTACCCTCCACGCCAGGCTCTGACCTGGCTGCCTGCTCATATACATAACACACGCTGACCCGACAGTGTACTCTGACATGGAAGCACAGAATTATGAGACCAGGTCACCACTCTGTCCACCGGATTCCTGAGCCACAACTGCACCCCAATTTCTGAATCTAGTCCTTAGATCCTATTACCACATGTTATCTTGCCCAGAGGATCTTCTGGATTGTCAAGGGAAGTTACTCTATCAAGGCTAGCCTGTGGGTGTTTGATCTCCATGCTTCCTTCTCCCAGATGTCCTGGAAACTGAGGCAGAATTTCACTGATACCTAGCTCACCCCAGGAAATTAGAAGACATACATGCTCATTTCTCTCTTTCCCAAAAAACCCACCACAGAGTCTCTGAACTTACCCAGGGAAGAGGCCACGTGCACTCTGAGGCCAAAGGACAGAGGTTCAAACAGTTCAGACACAGTGAGTCATCACAGCACAATCAACCCACAACCCTCTCCTCCTTTAAAGCAGGCTAGTTAAGCCCCTTCATGTTGTCCAGTGTGATCGAATTTCATAACCAAACAAAGAGCATGTCATACCTTCACTAAATTCAAGACGATGATGGGCGAGCCAAACCTCTGAAGCATCTGGTCAAAGTGAAGGGCAGCCACGTGGGCAAATGGATCTGCCTGATCCACTGGGAGGAAAAAACAAATCAGTACCAGAATGAAAATTATACAGCAAGAATAAAAGCAGCACAGAGTCTTGTTTCACTTTATAATGTTTATAGAAATGTAACTCAATTGACCTTCTGGTAGTTTCATGTCTCAAATTCCTCTTAAGTGTATCATTCTTCATATATTTATTGAATTCGAATGATTCTTACATTTCTGAATATAATTAATTATATTTACATATTTTAAAATATAAATAATTTTCTAGTGGCCAAAATTAAAAATAAATGTATATAAAGTTGTTGCATAAAAAATATCAGTAGCCCTGATTCTAAATGATCTACTTCTCAGTACTGAAACTCCATGCTTGTATGAAATTTCTGTTGGCAGCAGTTTACTCTCTAATGTGGGTAAAGGAGAGTTACTATTGAAAAGACTTCCACTCACATGTAATAGGTGGCTTAGGCATCATAGTTGAAATGTCCTGTGACCAGTATAAGGGAACTGATCCTCTAACTTGTACATAAGAAGAATAACTTCCTGCAGTAAAAGACATGACAGAAGCATCGCAGAGTATTTGCTCAGTTTCCACTTCATTTGCGACATCACCCTGGAAAGAAAGGTGCATTTACAGGTGTTTTATATTCTCAGAATTTTTTCACGGAAAAAATGTCAAGTACAGAATGAAAATATAATTCCTATTCTTAGGCCATGGCACCCCACCCCAATTCCTATTCTTAGGATATTTTAAAAGAGGTAAGTGCTGATCAATATTTGATGCACATATTAAAAAAGGAAAATCATTAAGATGCAATAAAGGAAGGCAATTAAAAATAGCAGAGAATAGACAAGGGAAAAATCAAATTAAATAGCTAATAATACAGGTAATAGAGTGCAGAGAAGGAGAGAAAAGGAAAACAATTACAAGATATTACAGGAGATTAGTAATACCGGTGAAATATAAAAATTCAATTCTGAAGACCAAGGAGGAATGAAAGGACAAAAAGTAAGATTCAAATAAAACGCCTGATGGACAAAAGAAAAAAAACCTTGACACAGCTTTACTTATAAAGTATATGAGGATATAACAAAGAATAATTTTAGAGGCATTAATAACGTGCCTGTTTAATTACCCTTGATATATCCAAAACTACATAACAGAGCTGCAAAACTCTGTTCTTGTCCAGTTGCTCAGTCATATCCGACTCTTTGTGACCCCAAGGACTGCAGATCGCCAGGCTTCCCTGTCCATCACCAGCTCCCGGAGCTTGCACAAACTCATGTCCATTGAGTTGGCAATGTCATCCAACCATCTCATCCTCTGTTGTCCCCTTCTCCTCCTGCCTTCAATCTTTCCCAGCATCAGGGTCTTTTCCAACAAGTCACTTCTTCACATCAGGTGGCCAAACTACTAGAGTTTCAGCTTCAGCATCAGTCTTTCAGTGAATATGCAGGACTGATATCCTTTGGGATTGACTGGTTTAATCTCCTTGCAGTCCAGGGGACTCTCAAGGGTCTTCTCCAACACCTCAGTTCAAAAGCATCAATTCTCTTTACAGTCCAACTATCACATCCATACATGACTACTGGAAAAACCATAGCTTTGATTGTATGGACTTTTCCTGGCAAAATAACGTCTCTGCTTTTTAGCACGCTATCTAGGTTTGTCATAGCTTTTCTTCCAAGGAGCAAGCATCTCTTAATTTCATGGGTGCAGTCACCATATGCAATGATTTTGGAACCCAAGAAAATAAAGTCTATCATTGTTTCCCCATCTATTTGCCATGAAGTGATGGGACCAGATGCCATGATCTTAGTGTTTTGACTACTGAATTTTAAGCAAGCTTTTTCACTCTCCTCTTTCACTTTCATCAAGGGGCTCTTTAATTCCTCTTTGCTTTCTGCCATAAGGATGGTGTCACCTGCATATCTGTGGTTATTGATATTTCTCCCACAATCTTGATTTCAGCTCGTGCTTCATCCAGCCCAGCATTATGCATGATGTACTCTGCATATAAGTTAGATAAGCAGGGTGACAATATACAGCTTTGATATACTCCTTTCCCAGTTTGGAACCAGTCCGTTGTTCCATATCTGGTTCTAACTGTTGCTTCTTTACCTGAATACAGGTTTCATAGGAGGCAGGTAAAGAGGTCTGATATTCCCATCTCTTTAACAATTTTCCAGTTTATCGTGATTCACACAATCAAAGGTTTCAGCATAGTCAATGAAGCCTAAGTAGATATTTTCCTGGAACTCTCTTGCTTTTTCTATGATCCAAAGGATGTCGGCAATTTGATCTCCAGTTTCACTGCCTTTTCTAAATCCAGCTTGAACATTTGGAAGTTCTTAGTTCATGTACTGTTGAAGCCTTGCTTGGAGCATTTTGAGCATTACTTTGCTATCATGTGAAATGAGTGCAGTTGTATGGCAGTTTGAACATTCTTTGCAACTGGGATGAAAACTGATGTTTTTCAGTCCTGGGGCCACCACTGAGTTTTCTTAATTTGCTGGCATATTGAGTGCAGCACTTTAACAGCATCATCTTTTAAGATTTGAAATAGCTCAGCTCGAATTCCATCACCTTCACTAATTTTGTTCATAGTAATGCTTCTTAAGGCCTACTTGATTTCACACTCTAAGATGTCTGGCTCTAGCCCAGTGATCACACCACTGTGGTTTTCCGGGTCATTAAGACCTCTTTTGTATAATTCTTCTGTGTATTCTTGCCACCTCTTCCTAATATCTTCTGCTTCTGTTAGGTCCAGACCATTTTTGTCCTTTATTGTGCCTATCTCTGCATGAAATGCTCCCTTGGTATCTCTAATTTTCTTGAAGAGATCTCTAGTTTTTCCCATTCTATTGTTTTCCTCTATTTCTTTGCATTGTTCACTTATGAAGGCTTTCTTATTTCTCCTTGCTATTCTTTGGAACTCTGCATTCAGATGGGTACATCTTTTTTTCTTAAAGTGACAGTTATAACTATGTTCATTGTTGATATGATTTTAAGAACAAATGTTGCTATATTAAGGCAGGATCAAAACCCAATGTCTCACTCAGTCTATCTACTCGATCACACATCTGTGTAAGACTCCAGTTGTCTGTTGCAGAAAGAGACAAAACACTCAAAGCACACTACATGACCAAAGGCAGAACAGTAGATGAATATGTTGGTTTTTTCCTAGGGATGAGCGGAAGGAGTCTGTCTTGAGCCAAACTAAAGCAGAGGGAAGTGGGTAAAGGGTTTCCAGGCCTTGCTTTACTCAGTTTTCTCATCAAGGATGCTTTCCAAAGAGCGCTCCCCTCCATTTATTCCTTGGGTGGAGGTGTTTTGCTGTTTTAGTCTCTCCACTAAATATGTACTGCATTTAAAAATCTACTACAGAAATGGCTCATCCTCCAAAACATTAGACATTTCATAAGTCCCTAAGGCATTGCATAATGCTAAGATAGCTGATTTTTCAGAACATCTATATGTTAGTCATATTCCTCACAAGTTTCAGAGACTCTAGAGGATTCATTATTCTCTTGATAATGTCCCAAACTAAGATAGTCCACCTTCTAAAACTCTGTTTTGCTTTATCTGTCACCAGAGCTGAAATAAAAAGTTAAATTGCCAGCAGCAATCTTACCTCACAGTTTGCACCTCTTTTGAGAAAACGAGTCCCAGCAAACTTACTGGATCTTCTAGCTATTAAAGTGACATACACAGGTCGTCCATAGATCAACAGCTCTTAGAAATCTAGTTAAAGCTGTTTAGCACTCATGACCATCACACCCAACCAAAAGAACCATTCTACGTTAAATATATTTTGTCCAGTAGGTTAAAGAACACCAAAAAGCTCCACCCAAGAAACGGAACAGCACTGGGTCTAACTGCTCTTTCGAAGTATGCAGGTATTAAGGCAAAACCGAACCTCACTAAAGAGTGGTTTCCATGAATTTCAGAGGAAACGGTAACCAGATGTAGGGTTATTGGTCAAGGGAAGACCTGTGGTCCCTCCTTGCAGCCAGGTAAGAATGTTAAAGGTACAATTAATCCTTCTTCATTCTTCAGAGACCATACACCTATCAAATGGAGCACCTCTCCATTAACAGGGTGTTTAAATTATGAAGCAATAGCTAATTCTGAGGGAATGGAGTTAGTACTAATACTGTGAGAGCACCCAAATTTGTCATCTAACTGCGAAACTGAACACTGGGACCTGTTTAACCAAAATAAAGTTTCAATTAATATTGTCACCTTAGTTAACTTTCTGAACCTCAGTTTCATCTTCTGTAAAATGGTGTAAGTGCAAAAAAAAAAAAAAAAGTAACCAATTTTATTAGGTGGTTGCGAAGACTGGGTTAGGTAATGTGTGGAATGTGTGCCTGGCTTATAGCAAACATTCAATAAATAGCAATGACTGTTACCATCATATAGATTCCAGAATTCATTAAATGCTTGTTAACTGGGAGACTGGATTCATCATTTCAACTAATGAGCTTTAAAATTATAATCTATGGTGTTATTTACTACTTTAAAGAAACAACCATTTATTGTACTTAATACATGCCAGGCCTGAGTTAGCTCTTGAAAAATAAAAGACAGTTTAGAATTACTTTTTAGAAGCTGCCCTTAGAAACTGTAGCACCTTCTCTTTAGAGTCCTTGGTGGTGGAAACCGTGTGTTTTTTCCAGGTTGATTCTACTTTTGGAAAAATATATAGTAATTCGGGGCCAAATCTCATTATTCAGTGAATGATCAAGCAGATAATACCACTCACTGGTTGAAAATGAGTATCAGGTAACGAGCCATTTTACGTGTAACACATAAATCTCACCAAATTCATTCCAAAAGTCCTCTGCATCTTCATCTAGCCTCTCCTCACCCTCATTTGCCACAAAGGAGGCAAATCAGGTCTTCTCCAAGGCCAACCTCTCCAACTCTACCCTTTGACTCCCTGACTCCACTCCTGTCGATGTTCTGGTGCAAGAAAGCACGTTATTGGTTAATCACATTCATCTACTCAGTGGTCTCAAAACAACCTCTCCTTTATAGTGTTCCCTCTAAGTTTTTAACAAACCTAAGACACAAGGAAGACTGCCAACCAGAAAGCATGCTAGGCGCACAAATGTTCTTCAGGATCTCTAAAAGGGGCAGGAAAACACTTAACACCACTTCTAAAAAGTAGACATTGCCTTCTTAAGCCTCATAAGAACACATTCAATATACCAAGAAATCAAATAAAATGACAAATGATATTTATAAGATTGATTTACCAGCTTAACACCAAGCTCAATCTATGTCTATTTAATCTATTATGATTCTTCCCAACCCAGATCTTCATTACATTATGCCTGAACCACTGCAATCTTGTCCTAATGCATGTCTCTTGGTCTAGGGTGGATCAGATGGTAAAGAATCTACCAGCAACGCAGGAGACCCAGGTTTGATCCCTGGGTTGGGAAGATACCCTGCAGGAGGAAATGGCAATCCTCGCCAGTCTTGCCTGGAGAATTCCATGGACAGAGGAGCCTGGAGGGCTACAGTCCACAGGGTCACAAATAGTGGGACATAATGGAGTGACCAACACACTTTGAAAATGGTTACCCATCCAAGCTTCCTAAGTACTAATTTGTATGTTACCCTCTTGAAAAAAACTTTCAAAGATTCTAGCACCAAACCCAAAGTCCTTCATCCGACCACCAAAGTAATCTGGTGATTGGCAGTCTGACTCCCCCCAACTCATCTCCTTCCCACCCCATTGCACCTCCCAGGCATTTTATACACAAACCACAAATACACTCCCATAAACTTTTCCATCTCTACACTCACGGTGCTTCCCCAACCCACAGTCTCACTGCCGAGGCCTGCTTCTCGATCAAGTCAAGCCAAGTTCAACTCTTCCTATGAGCCTGGCCCCATCCTCCCCTCCTGTTAGCGATTCTGCTCCTGCTCTTAGGTAAGAATGACACTTACTACCTACAGCACTTTCTGTGCCCAGAGCACTTTCTTCCTTGTTATTTACCTGTCTGGACAGGGGAGCCTGGTGGGCTGCCGTCTATGGGGTCGCACAGAGTCGGACACGACTGAAGCGACTTAGCAGCAGCAGCAGCAGCAGCCATAATAGATCTGCATTCCTCTTTGTATTTCAACCACCCAGAATGCATCATTGTAACCTATCTGCAGGGTGCACAGATAACTGTAATGATCTTATAATTCATATACAGCTTCCTACAAACTGGTATAGCATAAATAATATGCATCTTAATGTTTTAAAAAAGGATACTTGACTGCCCACAGAATCCATGAATAATGTATAGCAGCCAGTCACGATGGACAGTATTTTTAATTATATCTAGAAGTTCGCCGTTCCACACGTACTTCATGTAAGGCTCACTAGAGATCCCAAATACACCTGAAAAAATAAGAGTTGGTATCAGGAAGATAAGGAAATTGGTGGACATTCAATTCATTTTTAAGCTCTCAAACGTTTGTTTTTTAATTGCAAAATGTCTGATAAATACCACTGCTGTTTTCAGTGGATATAACTCATCTCATTGCCCAGAACACTGTGCTGATACTGTACAAAGTTAAAGAAAAAACACATTTTTATGATCTGTGAGAGTTTTTAACCTAGAGAAAAGCAAACAACTGGGAAATTCAGGACACACACGTACAAATACACGAATGAGGCTGACAGACAGCAGGAGCAGTGACTGGGAGCATGGCTTTGGTGTCACAGTGCCTGGGTCCACATCTGAGCTCTGCCTCGCCAGCAGGGTGACAGGTGTGTTCAAGCGGGTCACTTATTTCAGTGCCCCGTTTGCTCATGTGTGCCCCTTCCATGTGATTGTTGTAAAGGCAAGTTGATAATGCACATGAAATGCTCAGAACAAGTCTCGTGTCTTACTCGTAATTCCGTAAGTGGTCGTTATTATTATATCAAGCTTTTTTGATATGACAAAATTAATTTCATCAAGCATCATTTCAGGATATCCAGATAAATTTACTAAATATCAGTAAGTTTTACAAAGCTTATATAAAGTACAAAATAAGAAATAAGTATAAAAATAATGGCTTAAAAGATTATAACCGTTCTGCTTAGAGACAAGCAATACTATTTTTCTTCTCAAAACATGTATGTTAAGAGTGTTTATATACACTATGACAAATGCTCTTTGGTTTTATTTATAAAAAGTGAGCCTTCTCTGCCCCTTCAATGACATTACATTGAGCATGAATAATGGATAGCAGTCCTGTCTTCGTCACTTACCAGCTCTGTGACCTTTGGCAAGTTACATAACATCTCAGAACCTCAATTTTCCAAACTGCAAAATGATGATACCACTCACCTCAGAGATATAATTCAGATTTTTAAAAAATATAATATATGCAAAGTGACTAACATGCTGCCTGACACATTAGAGACTTTTTTTAAAATGTATTATTTTCCTTTTCTACCTACGCAGACAACTTTTGCCCTCCTCGCTTTCTCTTTCCTATCAGTTTCCCCCTGTGTAGTAGTAGCGTCCCTTCCCCACAGAAAAAATATCTACGTTCCAATCACCAGAACCCATGAGTAAGTTATGTCACGTGGCAATGAGAAATTAAAGCTGCAGATGGAATTAAGGTTGCTAATTAAGATGGGCAGACTCTTCTGAATTGTCCAAGAGGGCCCACTGTAATCACATGGGCATTGTGAGTGAAAGAGGAGAACAGGAGTGAGAGTGTCAGAGTGATGTCATGTGGGCAATCCTCCACCAGCCATTGCTGGCTTTGAAGATGGAAAGGGCAAGGAAATGGCTTTTTCCTTAGGGTCTCAAGAAAGAAATGCAGCCTTACCAACACTCTAACTCTAGTCCACCAAGATCTCTTTTGGACTGTGACTTCTGTAAGATAATAAATGTGTATAGTTTTAAGTCACTGAGTTTGTGGAAATTTCTTACGGCAGTCATAAAAACCTAATACACAGTTTATTCGTATCTATCAAGTAGAACTGCTCGACTGATAGTAAAAAGTTAGGTAGCTTTTGGAGTCTTAATTGAGATCTCAGTACAGATATTCAGATTCAAATGGGAGATGACACACAGTACATACTTACTAATGCTTTTAGCTTTTCTATTACTAAGAACAATATTTAGAAGAGATGATGTGAAAAATATTTAATTATCTTACCCTCCACCTGCCTCGAGGGGCACAGATTACAATTCAGATGAACCACAGCAAACTTCTGTGATCTAGATGTTTTGGGGCAGGGAGGGTGCACAGGGTTTTGCTTTAGCTCAAGTGATAGTCAATCTAATAAATGAACAAGAGTCAAAGGCAATTAACAGAGATGGCATTCAGTTGAAGTAAGTCTCAGTCTTCTTAGAGTGGACCAGAACTTCTGGCAAAAGGCTAACAGAGCACAGCCTCTTCCTGAGTGTCCTGCAAGGACAAACCTTCTGGAACTTACCTTCGACCTCTGCACCCACATCTTCATCACTGTCACAGAAGTGGCACTGAGGAAGGGACCCAAAGACACTACTGACTTTTTGTTCCCACAGTAAGGCCAATTCAGCTCAACTGTCTTAATTTTACATCTGAAGCAATGCCTTTACAACATTCACTCTGGCAATGTCTCTGGCCTTAGAGTGCTAGACCAATCCCTAAACCTAAGGATAAAGGTACCCATTCTGCTGTGTGGCTGGTTAGTCCCAGATCCCCAGGGTCACCCTAGACTAGTCACACACAGGTCCTGCAGTAACCCCACAACAGTCCTGACAGAAGCAGGCCGTAGGAGGGACAGGTGGGTCAAGCTGAGACCAGTCAAAGTCAGAACAGCCTCTGACCTTCTGCAAGGGTTCCTCTGGACACTGGCCTTGTGATCTTAACCTCTAGGTCGCGGCCTCCTACTTAGCCTTTATTTATGTGAAAGCAGCATTACACCTACTGAGTAGTTTTTTACGAGGATTAGAGATATGATACATAAATGTCTAGGCTGCAACAGGCAACCCAGGGTAACTTTTTTCTACAATTCAACTCATACACAATTGGTCTCTATGAAGAAAAATAGGTGCTGGTGTGTATTCTTCAATATTAAAAAAGAAAATTCTCCCGCCAAAGTTGAATGTATTCCATAAAAGGTGCATGAAATTTTGCTAGAAAACATCAGCATACAATTTTCTGGCTTGCTCACAAATGAAATCAATTTGGTGATACATGATCTCTGGACTTCCCTCGTAGCTCAGGCAGTAAACAATCTGTCTGCAATGCAGGAGACCCGGGTTCAATTCCTGGGTCGGGAAGATCCCCTGGAGAAGGAAATGACAAGCCACTCAGGTATTCTTGCCTGGAGAATCCCATGGACAGAGGAGCCTGGCAGGCTACAGTCCATGGGGTCACAAGAGTCGGATGCAACTTAGCAACTAAACCACCACCATGATCTCTATAAAAATGAATTCGTTTATATGAATTCATATATCTGAAGCAACTTCATGAGAGGACAAAGAGCAAATAGGAAAGGAGAAATGTGAAGGAAATGTGAGTGAATTTAATGAGATGCCGTTTCATAGATGTCACATTAACATATATCGGATGTGTTGAAAACCACCTACCATTTCCACCCTGTGTAATCAATCCTTCATCTTCAAAGATGTCGAAACTCTCCTGGCGAGTCTGGGTGGTTTCTGACTTTAACATCTCCAGGGGCATTCGCAAGACTGTGAGATTATATTGAAGTGAGTGGGACAAATCATAGCTGTAACTGAGAAGAGAAAGCTTAATAAGAATTAGAGAAGCAAAACATATTTCATAATCTTGGCTCCCAGAAGGAATTAAAACCTATGAACTAAATTAGTTAGCACCTAATTATGAACTGAATTAGTTAGCACCAACAACAGAAGCAATGTTGTTCAAATAAGCACCTTAAACATAGTAAATCATGAATATAATTGGAAATTTAAAAATCATTACATGACTTAGGCATTTGCATAACTAGAAAAACACAATAAAATGTTAGTAACCTACATTCACTGATTTGCATATGCACTTTGTGCTTCACACTGAAATTAATCTAACTTCATAGTCTTGTATAACAAAATCATACTTTTATATGTATCTGAATGGACAATTAAAAATGCTATAGTATCTACTCTAATCGTATTATACAAGGTCTGTACTCTACTTTACCTATGAATGAAAATAATTATATTAATTACTAATGGTGGCACCGTAACTTATTTAGTAATAAAATAAGAATAAGCAAATAACACAAGCCACTAGAGTGAAACATGTTTGAGAAGCACATCATTAAAAAAATTATAACAGTCTGTGCAAATAAAATTTGCACAAAATCAGCAACTTTTGTAAGTATCTTAAGCTATATATTTTTAGCACAGAATTTCAGACAGTATCTAGAATTTCTTAAGTTATACAAATTTGAAAGTATTATAGTCATACTTTAAAATGGTTACAACTTCAGAGATTCTCACACATTATTATTTCTTCTTTATTAATATAATGTGAAATTGATTTTTATTTAATCTGTTAAATTTAAATGTATCACATTTGCTTGATAGAGCCATTAATTTTATTAGCATCTGATCTCAGAGAGATAAAAACTATATTAAGAAGTTGGTTTCTCAATCCCATATACAAGAGCATAAAAAAACCTTAGGAATAAATTTAACCAAAGAGGTAAAAGATCTGTATACTGAAGATTATAAGACATGAATAAAATAAATGAATAAGACACAAATAAATCGAAAGATATCCAGTGTTCACAGAGTGAGTGGGAGTTGCTCAGTCGTGTCCAACTCTTTGTGACTCCATGGACTATATAGTCCATGGAATTCTCCAGGCCAGAATACTAGAGTGGGTAGCCTTCCCCTTCTCCAGGGGATCTTCCCAACCCAGGGATCAAACCGAGATCTCCCGCATTGCAGACGGATTCTTTACTATCTGAGCCACAAGAGAAACCCAGTGTTCATGAAACAGAAGAATTAATACTGTGTAAATAACCATACTACCCAAAGCCATCTACAGATTCAATACAATCTGTATCAAAATTCCAATTACCATCCGTATGTCTTCTTTGGAGAAATGTCTATTTAGTTCTTTGGCCCATTTTTTGATTGGGTCGTTTATTTTTCTGGAATTGAGCTGCATCAGTTGCTTGTATACTTTTGAGATTAGTTGTTTGTCAGTTGCTTCATTTGCTATTATTTTCTCCCATTCAGAAGGCTGTCTTTTCACCTTGCTTATATTTTCCTTTGTGCAGAAGCTTTTAATTTTAATTAGATCCCATTTGTTTATTTTTGCTTTTATTTCCAGAATTCTGGGAGGTGGATCATAGAGGATCCTGCTGTGATTTATGTC
This sequence comes from Budorcas taxicolor, assembly GCF_023091745.1. Taxonomy (NCBI): domain Eukaryota; kingdom Metazoa; phylum Chordata; class Mammalia; order Artiodactyla; family Bovidae; genus Budorcas; species Budorcas taxicolor. The sequence continues at coordinate 32,148,310 of NC_068918.1, forward strand.
GGAGAGTGTTTTGCCTATGTTCTCCTCTAGGAGTTTTATAGTTTCTGGTCTTACATTTAGATCTTTAATCCATTTTGAGTTTATTTTTGTGTGTGGTGTTAGAAAGTGATCTAGTTTCATTCTTTTACAAGTGGTTGACCAGTTTTCCCAGCACCACTTGTTAAAGAGATTGTCTTTACTCCATTGTATATTCTTGCCTCCTTTGTCAAAGATAAGGGGTCCATATATGTGTGGATTTATCTCTGGGCTTTCTATTTTGTTCCATTGATCTATATTTCTGTCTTTGTGCCAGTACCATACTGTCTTGATGACTGTGGCTTTGTAGTAGAGCCTGAAGTCAGGCAAGTTGATTCCTCCAGTTCCATTCTTTTCTCAAGACTGCTTTGGCTATTCGAGGTTTTTTGTATTTCCATACAAATCTTGAAATTATTTGTTCTAGTTCTGTGAAAAATACCACTGGTAGCTTGATAGGGATTGCATTGAATCTGTAGATTGCTTTGGGTAGTATACTCATTTTCACTATATTGATTCTTCCAACCCATGAACATGGTATATTTCTCCATCTATTAGTGTCCTCTTTGATTTCTTTCATCAGTGCTTTATAGTTTTTTATATATAGGTCTTTAGTTTTTTTAGGTAGATATATTCCTAAGTATTTTATTCTTTTCATTGCAATGGTGAATGGAATTGTTTCCTTAATTTCTTTTTCTACTTTCTCATTATTAGTGTATAGCAATGCAAGGGATTTCTGTGTGTTGATTTTATATCCTGCAACTTTACTATATTCATTGATTAGCTCTAGTAATTTTCTGGTGGAGTCTTTAGGGTTTTCTATGTAGAGGATCATGTCATCTGCAAACAGTGAGAGTTTTACTTCTTCTTTTCCAATTTGGATTCCTTTTATTTCTTTTTCTGCTCTGATTGCTGTGGCCAAAACTTCCAGAACTATGTTGAATAGTAGCAGTGAAAGTGGGCACCCTTGTCTTATTCCTGACTTTAGGGGAAATGCTTTCAATTTTTCACCATTGAGGATACTGTTTGCTGTGGGTTTGTCATATATAGCTTTTAGTATGTCAAGGTATGTTCCTTCTGTTCCTGCTTTCTGGAGAGTTTTTATCATAAATGGATGTTGAATTTTGTCAAAGGCCTTCTCTGCATCTATTGAGATAATCATATGGCTTTTATTTTTCAATTTGTTAATGTGGTGAATTACATTGATTGATTTGTGGATATTGAAGAATCCTTGCATCCCTGGGATAAAGCCCACTTGGTCATGGTGTATGATCTTTTTAATGTGTTGTTGGATTCTGATTGCTAGAATTTTGTTGAGGATTTTTGCATCTATGTTCATCAGTGATATTGGCCTGTAGTTTTCTTTTTTTGTAGCATCTTTGTCAGGTTTTGGTATTAGGGTGATGGTGGCCTCATAGAATGAATTTGGAAGTTTACCTTCCTCTGCAATTTTCTGGAAGAGTTTGAGTAGGATAGGAGAAGACATATGGATGGCTAACAAACACATGAAAAGATGCTCAACATCACTCATTATCAGAGAAATGTAAATCAAGACCACAATGAGGTACCACTTCACACCAGTCAGAATGGCTGTGAGCCAAAAGTCTACAAGCAATAAATGCTGGAGAGGGTATGGAGAAAAGGGAACCCTCTTACACTGTTGGTGGGAATGCAAACTAGTACAGCCACTATGGAGAACAGTGTGGAGATTCCTTAAAAAACTGCAAATAGAACTGCCTTATGACCCAGCAATCCCACTGCTGGGCATACACACCAAGGAAACCAAAATAGAAAGAGACACATGTACCCCAATGTTCATCGCAGCACTGTTTATAATAGCCAGGACTTGGAAACAACCTAGATGTCCATCAGCAGATGAATGAATAAGAAAGCTGTGGTACATATACACAATGGAGTATTACTCAGCCATTAAAAAGAATACATTTGAATCAGTTCTAATGAGATGGATGAAACTGGAGCCGATTATACAGAGTGAAGTAAGCCAGAAAGAAAAACACCAATACAGTATACTAACACATATATATGGAATTTAGAAAGATGGTAATGATGACCCTGTATGCGAGACAGCAAAAGAGACACAGATGTGTATAGCGGACTTTTGGACTCAGAGGGAGAGGGAGAGGGTGGGATGATTTGGGAGAATGGCATTGAAACATGTATACTATCATGTAAGAAACGAATCACCAGTCTATGTTTGATGCAGGATACAGGATGCTTGGGGCTGGTGCACGGGGATGATCCAGAGGGATGGTGTGGGGTGGGAGGTGGGACGGGGTTGATGTTTGGGAACTCATGTACACCTGTGGTGGATTCGTGTCAATGTATGGCAAAACCAATACAGTATTGTAAAATAAAATAAAGTAAAAATAAAAATTAAAAAAAAATTCCAATTACATTTTCCACGGGAATAGAAAAAAACAATCCTAAAATCTGTATGGAACCACAGAAGACTCCTAATAGTCAAAGCACCCTTAAGAAGGAAGAACAAAGCTGGAGGCATCAAACTTCCTGATTTCAAACTTCATTACAAAGTTACAGCATCAAAACAGCATGTTACCGAGATTTAAAAAAAAGACACCTAAACCAATGGAACAGAATTGAGAGCCCTGAAGTAAAACCACTCAGATACAGTCAACTAATATTTGACCAGGGAGCCAAAACGATGAATGGAGGAAGGACGGGCTTCCTGGTGGCTCAGACAGTGAAGAATCTACCTGTAATACAATGCAGGAGACCCGGGTTTGATCCCTGGGTTGGAAAGATCCCCTGGAGAAGGGAATGGCCACCTGTTCCAGTATTCTTGCCAGGAGAATTCCGTGAACAGTGTAGCCTGGCGGGCTACAGTCCATGGGGTCTCAAAGCGTTGGACACGGCTGAGTGACTGACAAGCCATTTTCCAAAAGACAAATGGAGAAAGGATAGTCTCTTCAATAAATGTGTTAGGAAAACTGGACAACCACCTGCAGAAGAATGAAACTGGACCCCTGTCTTACACTACTCACAAAAATTCACTCAAAATGGATTAAAGACTTAAATGTAAGACCTGAAACTATAAACTAATAAAAGAAAACACAGGGAAAAGCTCCTTGACATTGGTATTCACAAATATTATTTTTGGACATGACACCAAAAGTACAAGCAACAAAAGCAGAAACAAACAAATGAAACATCAAAATAAAAGGCTTTGCACAGAGAAAGAGCGAGCAAAATAAAAAGGCAACTTTTTGAATGGGAGAAAATACCTGCAAACCATCTAACTGTTAATGGGCTGACCACCAAAATACATAAGGAACTCATACAACTCAATGACAAACAAATAATCCAATTTTTAAATGGGCAAACGACTTGAATAGACATTTCCCCAAAGAAGACATACAAATGGCCAATAAATGCATGAAAAGATGCTCACCATCACATTGGGAAATGCAAATCAAGACAACAATGAGATGTCACTTCATACCTATTAGAATGGCTATTATTAAAACAAGAAACGGCATGGTTGGCAAGGATGTAGAGAAAAGAGAACACTTTGGACTGCTGGTGGGAACATAAACTGGTGTAGCCATTATGGAAAATAAAATAGCAGTTCCTTCAAAATTAAAAACAGAACTACCATTTGATCCAGAAATCCCATTTCTGGTTATATATCCAAAAGAAAAAAGATCACCATCTCAAAGAGCTATCTGCACCCCCATGCTCACTGCAGAATTAATCAAAATACCCAGATGCGGCAACAACCACAAATGAACAGATTAATAAATTAACAAAGGAACAGATAAATAACATGTAGGGCATATTAAAAAATGGTAGTTGCCAGTGGCTGGGGGAAATGGAGAACTATCGGTCAAAGAGTACAAACTCTTAGCCATAAGATAAATAAGATCTGGTTATCTAATGTACAGCACGGTAACTGTAATTAACAACACTGAATTACGTGCTTGAAATGTGTTAAGGGAGTAAATCAAGTGTTATCAGTACACACACACAAAATCACAACTATGTTTTGGGATGAAGTTGTTATCCAACACTGTGGTAATCATTCTGCGCTACATCCATGTATCTAACCATGACATTGTACGACTTAAACTTACAGATGTCATTAATATCTCAATAAAGCTGGGGGCGGGGTGAGAAACTGGGCTTTTACTTTTAACAATCAACTTTTCCTATTTAAGACAACTGATTTATCCTAGCTGAACCTTAAGAATGTAATATAACATTTTTTTAAGTCTTTAACCTCATATTTTTCACTTGTGGAATAACTTGAGAAGAACTCAGTATGAGAATGCAGATGAACTTGAAAACCCTGAAGGAGAAATCACTCCTAACAGCTCAGCTCCACTGAGCTTCAGCAGTACCTCAGAGAGACTATAAACAATTCAGCAATAATGGCTGAAAAGCAAATGATGGAGACAACTACAATGGAAATACACTTTCAATAAACATTCGTGGAAGTGAAAATTATTTCTTTAGAAGCCCTTCACTGTACTATTGCTAAATTAATTAACTTTCATCAGTTTCACATCATGAAGACATAATCCACTCTACATAGTACATGTTTTTATTTCATAAATAAATAAATGGTTAACTATATTAAGAGTTTAAAAATAAACTTAAAATAATGCAAAGCACCCTAACAGTACATAATGCCAACAGCTACAACACTCTGGGTCCTCTTCTTAGTCCTATGACCCAAGTCCATTGATACATGCCATTTTGCGTTCTACATTTTACTTTGGACACTGTAAGTGACAGAATCTTCCATGCAGCACAATAACTTGCTATATACCAGCCTGCATAGTGGTCACTTCAGTGATAGCGTAACACTCTCTCGGGATGCTCTGCTATAATTTACTTGCTTATTTTTCAATTCACCATATTTGGGTTGTCTCTGCATTGGTTGGTTTGCTTGTTTGGGCCATGATAGAGAAGCTATCTGAAAAGCTAGTGCCTTTACAAACAGGGAATAATATTTTCCCTCCTGATTTATTTTCTTCAGATATATTTTCATATGTACTTGATGCTTCATTCCTCTCCAGGAAAACTATTAATTTACAATGCCAACAACAATATGTTGGTACTGCAAAAGTTCTCCCTATTTTGAGTTTATTTTTACCTAATTTTTACTAGACTGTTAACTGAAAACTGTGAAACGGTTACAACTCTATATATAAACTTTTTAAATTTTTATTTATTTTAATTGGAGGATAATTACTTTACAATATTGCGATACTTCTTACCATACATTGACATGAACCAACCACAGGTATATAGGTGTCCCCCCCAACCCTGAATCCCCCTCCCACCTCCCTGTATATAGACAATGCAGATTTAATTTTTGTAATTCAAAATTACAAAGTAAGCCATTACAGTGTATTGAGTAGAGATCCCTGTGCTATACAGTAAGTCCTTATTAGTTGTCTATTTTACATATAATAGTGTGTGTATGTCAATTCCAATCTCCCAATTTATTCCTCTCCTCACTTAACCTTAGCAACATAAGTTTGTTTTCTATATCTGTGACCAGTTCTCTGTAATGGCCTATATGGGAAAAGAACCTTAAAAAAACAGAGTAGATACCTATACCCCCTCCCTCCATATAGCTGACTCACGTTGCTGTACAGCAGAAACACGTACAATATCATAGATCAACTATACTCCAATAAAAATTTTTAAAAATTTGCAGAAATGGACAGGATTTTCAATATTTGTTTTGTTAATGTTTTAGAGTTTGGCCCTTAATTCAACAACTGTGTGTTTATGTGCTAATCTCTAGATTTAGTACCTTGTGACATTTTCTATTTGGTGTGCTAGATGAAAATGTGTATTTGAGAACTGGCAATAATTACTTTTAATAGAGTGCTTCTTGCCAGTCCTACAGGAGTAAGTAATTTAATTTCTTCAATCTTTAATTTGCTCTTCTGTAAAAAATAAAAGATCAGTGTATAATTTTAAATTATTATTGCCACTCTCATTTGAATAAAGGATGCAGGAATTTTAAAATTTCCTGTTTCAGATATGATGATAATATTGAAAAATTCAGAAGTATAAATATCTTCAAACTCAAAAAAAATTACAAAATAAAAGCATTTCTTTAAAATCATAATGAAAAGATTATTTTTCATAGTAAGAATAATTACCATTTAATTTATCCATTTAAAATTTCAAAAATTAGATTTTTAAAAGGAGGAATACTTGTATTTATATTGTTTCAGATGAAAAGATTTGGCTATTTTTTAAAAAAAGAATAATCAAAGTACTACTGTGTTCTCTGATTCTCTTTTTACCTTGTAGGAAATAATATAAACATTTAAGAGACTGACAGAGTAAAAATAAGCTCAAACTTACCTAAAGTAAAAATTGCTGGATAGGTCCACGTTTTGGAATATTCGTAGATACCTTAAAAAAATGATTACTATAGTTAACAATATGATGACTACAGTTACTGCTGCTATAATATATATGAAAGTTAAGAGAGTAGATCCTAAAAATTCTCATCACAGGAAAAAAAAGTTCTTTTTATTGTGTCTTTATGAGATGATGGATGCTAACTACATTGTGGTCATCATTTCATAATATACAAAAGTCAAATCATTATGCTGAACACCTTAAACTTACACAGTGGTATATGTCAATTTTATCTCAATAAAACTGGGGGAAAATGACAGTAAACTACATAAGATAATTTTTTTCAGTTAATATAAGACAAAATTCAACTTTATCTGGTAAACTCTAACTCTTGTCCAAAACAAAACTGTTTTTTTACCCCACTTTCAAACATCAAGGAGAGTGTCACAAAGTTCCAGAAAACCACTATCTAACAAGGTTTTAAGCAAGAAAACCACATCACCTTTAAATTCTGGTTCATGTTCTAAAACAGCACTATAAAGGTACGAAGTGTAATTAAAACCTAGGCCGCTATTTTTTAAAAACTCATAAACATGCCTAACTTTGTTCCATTTTGAGCCTTTATAATATCAAACCAATTCTAGCATTTTCTCTATCAATTTATTATTTATTAACAGTCTTTCCCCATATGCCCCAGGTTCCAATAATTTCCCCAAACAACTTTTTGAAGCTTTCAAATGCATAGAAAAATTGGGGTGGGGGGATAGTATAATGAATAGCAGTATGTCCTTCACCTGAATTCACTGTTAAATATTTCTCCTTATACATACATGCATCCTCTCTCTTTAAATACACAAGTACATTTTATTTTTTTAAACCATTTACAGTAAGAACCAGACATGATGACAGTCCTAAATATTATTTATCTTAATATTATGTATCTATTATGAACAAGGACAATCTCCTAAATAACCACAATGTCACTATACACCCAAAATTTAACACTGACCCAATACCCCCTAGTGTATAGTTCATATAAAACCACTCCAGTAAAGTCCTTTACAGCTCTGTGCCTGTGTGTGTACACACTGTGCACATATTTTAATCCAGGATCCAACAGAAACTCAAGTGCTGCACTTGTCATGGTTATTCTAAAATCTAACCCTCTGGCTCTTCCTGTATTTCACAACACTGACATTCCTGAAGGGTCTGGGCCAGCTGTCTTACAGAAAGTCCCACATATGGATTTGTCTGATTATTTTCCTCATGCTTAGATCCAATTTAAAGATTTTTATCATGCCTAGATTCAATTTAAATAATTTTAGTAAGAAAACTACGCAGGCTATTGGTGTCCTTCCCACTGCTTCATATTAAGAGGCAAATAATGTCAGTTTTGTCTCATTACTGGTGATGCCAAGTTTGACCATTTGGTTAAGTATGCTGTCATTTTTTTCTCTTTGTAAATAATAAAAAATATTCACAAAGCACAGCATGTTGAGATATTCATGAAGTACAGTAGGTCAACAATAACCTCTCACTTAATGGTTTTAGCAGCCATTATTGATTCTTGCCCAAATCAATTATCATGGGTCTTCAATAGCACGTGAACAAAAGCTGTAGCATTCTGAGCCAGTATTTACATTTTAAGATTTATAATCTATTGACTATATTTTGCTTCTCAATTGGTCTATAGATACAAAAACAGCAGTTACCACTAGTACATACCTAGCTTCATCAGGATGACTAATCCGTACAGAATCATTGGGTATATAGATCATATTTGTATCTTCAATCTTATATATTGCATGACCTCCAATATCTGCCATCTTCCTCCTTTTGGTTATTAACACAATATAATAGCCTTCTAAAAACCTGACAAAACCTACACAACAACAAAAAAGAAAGATAAATACACCTCCTACACTTAGCAATGCTTTCAGATACATATTTAAAAGGCAAAAGACTCTGACGTATTTCCTGCTTTATTATTTCTCTGATTTACAACCATATAAATTTTCAGCTATTTTAGAATTATTTTCTAGAAATATTTATCTCACTTAAAATACCACTCTGAACAATTTGATTATAGGAAGACCATATGTGTTAAGGTTCAGTAACACTAAATTCCCAACCACACACTAGTTACCATGCAGTCTTGGGTTAAAAATGTGCTGGCTCCCAGAACTTTTGCTTTGGGGTTAAAACTAATTCTCTTGGTGGCTGGGGGAGGGAGAGGGGCACACTTCTGAACCAGCTATGTAAGAAACTCAGCAGACCCTCTCCCCAGTGACTGGTGAAAATTATAAAAACAAAACACTGACAGTTTCTGGAAATTCTCCTAATGGCATACAGCAAATGGAGAAACATTTATTCAAAAAACTCTGCTAGATCTTGGAAAGACCAGTCAGTCTGTGGCATCTGAACCACAGCTTGCTTCTCTCCTACGCCCTTCTCCCAATTCTGCGTGACGGGTGTCTACTCCCAGCAGGCGTCCCTCTCCCCTCCCCAGCTCTCAGTCTAGGGCTCCGGCTTCTGCTCAGGAGGTGCAGGCCACCAGCGTTTCTCACCCCCTCCAGCTCTGTGCTGCAAATTCTTTATTCCAGGCAAGTACACCTGAAACCCGGGGGCTCCTTTCTTCTACCCACCTCCTACTTGTAGAGTGAGGCTCTATCCCAGCACAGATACCGGATCCTGTCACCCCAGCTCACTCACCGTGGGAGTCAGATACAGTCACACACAGTTGACTTCCTACCAGAAACAACAGAGGCCAGAAGGCTGTGGGGTAACTTATTCAAAGCGAAGAGAAACTCAACCAAGGACCTTACATATACAGCCTAATGTTTTTTCAAAACTAACTTTCTTGTGTGCACGTGTGGGTGTCCCACTTGCACTTGCCCTCTTTCTCTCTCTCCGAGTGTTGCACTCTATAAAGTCTGAGCTAGAATCTTGGGGCTATAAATTTTTGCTCTAGAATTGGCAAATACCCATAGTCTGTGCCATGTTATTCTTAGTTGAGATTAGTAATTGAACATACTAATGTAAATGAGCCAAAATACTTAAGAGAAAGATACCATAAGGATTTTAATGAACCACGTTACTGCTACTAAAGTATTTTGGAGAGCCACAAAGCACATTTTTAAAAAAACGTTCATTTGTGCTCCTCCCCACTAGAGGGAAATGGCAATACTCCCCAGTATTATGGAGAATTCCACAGACATAGGAGCCTGGTAGGCTATAGTCCATAGGGTCCAAAGAGTCAAACATGACTGAGTGATGCATCTGGCTACTTTCACTTGTAGACTAGCCCAAAATTCCCTGACTAAAGCTAAAGGACATAAAACAGGAAATAAAGCTCAATGTCAATGTCATTAAAAGCAAGTTAGGAGAAGGCAATAGCACCCCACTCCAGTACTCTTGCCTGGAGACTCCCATGGATGGAGGAGCCTGGTGGGCTGCAGTCCATGGGGTCGCTAAGAGTCAGACACAACTGAGCGACTTCTCTTTCACTTTTCACTTTCATGCATTGGAGAAGGAAATGGCAACCCACTGCAGTGTTCTTGCCTGGAGAATCCCAGGGACGGGGGAGCCTGGCGGGCTGCCGTCTATGGGGTCGCACAGAGTCAGACATGACTGAAGCGACTTAGCAGCAGCAGCAGCAGCAGTAGGAAGCAGTTATCCTTTAAGAAGGCCAAAACCTACAAAATCAAGGGTCCTGGAAGCAGCATAAGTACCCAAAAAGGGAATCTAATTGAGTTTAAGTAATAAATATTTCCAAGACAAATCAGTTTTCCTTTTGTTCTTGTTATGTATTTTTTACATAAGGAAAAAAACCTCTCTGTAATAATTTCCCCCAACCTGCATTCCAATTGAATTTTATGTTTTCAATTCTAGACTATTTCATCCTACATATTCCTTTATATTTTTAATGAAGTAAATATACTGTACAAAAGAACACTCTCTACCAGCATAAGCGCTTTTTGCATATTATAAGATTATTTTCTTTTTACTACCAATTGGAAATGTCACTTGTGGTTTTTTTTTTTTCAAAGGTTCCCATCAAATACAGCCAACAGTTAAAAGGCTTCAGTCTGCCACAGACCTCTGTGAAAAGTCAGCCTCATCATCATTTTAACACATGAAAAACCAGGACAAGTTTTTTCATCTTCATTCTATGCACTTCTGATCCCAGACCAATTTCCCCAAGTTCTTTCCAGAAGCCTAGACGACGGTCATTATGCAAAAGTGACTTCTTTTCCTCCAAGTAGAAAAGGCTGTGTCGTTTGTGATGGACACCAAACAAAGTAAATAAAAAGGAGCAGTGTGAGAGGATGGAGTGGTGTGGAGTTCTGGGGGCTGGAGAGGACCCCACAAGCTCACCAACAGGGAAGAGGGCAGTATCCTCCTCGGTCACCTTGTCAGCTGGTCACTATCTTCAGAGCCTCTCTGCACTCTGACAGAGACGTATCAAAAACCACAAGGGACCAAAGTGACACCCTAACACCAAACCTATCATCCCTTCACGAGTCGAGGCCCACGTGCCATTGCCGTCTTCCCTTTCTCTTGACTCTGCGATGTGTTTCTAAGGGTGCTGCTTTAAAGAGCAACCAAGCCCATCACTTGGTCTACTATGAAGACACTTACTCTACCACTCCCCTTCAGCCTACTAGCAGCTTACAAGCGTATCCTCTCATGGTGACACAGGCAGAAAAAGGACATATACCCAAAGGAGCTGGATGGTCAGAGCACCAAGAGAAGTAAGGACTCCAGGCCTCCACCCAAACGTCCCAAGACCACATTAAAACTGGGTGAGAGCAACTAACGCTTTTCACTTTCACACAGTCTTGTAACCACTGCTGAGGTCAACATAATGTTCCCATCACTCCAAAAACACCCCCTCAGGCTCCTCTGATGTCCATCCACTCTTCCCACCCCCAGCACCTGGCACCCACTGATGGATTTTCTGACCCTGCAGATTTGCCCTTCAGTAGTGTGTCACAGACAGGAGCTTAAAAACAAAAGAAAAACTGGGTGAGCGATGCTCATGACCTATCTGGTGGTCTCCCAAACCTCCTGGCTGTCAAACCACAAAGGAGCAAATCATAAATGGGCACCACAGCTACAGGGCAGGCTCAATCCATGTCTAGGGACCAGAGATGGTCTGTGAGCTTTCAGCAGCAGTCCATGAAAAGAAATGCAAACAAACTGAAAGGAAGGGTCAGGAACATCAGAGTTCATCATCAACGAGCCTGCCTTGAACAGACAAGACTAGTTTGGATATTATGAACGTATGTGGTGAGTCACATGTGGTCCAAGCTGATGACAAGATACGCCCAGTAGGCTCTTGTGTTGGTCTTGACACATTGCTGGAAAAAAGACTGGTCCTTTACTGTAGACAACTGAGAAGCATAGCTTTAGATTCTTATAGACTGTGAATTAAATTAACCATGGTAACAGTTCAAAACAGTCCAGCAAAAATACTATTCACAAATTGGGCATGCTGAAAAAATTGAGACAGAAAATACTTCAGCCGCAGAACAGAAGACAACCATTCAAGTCCTTTCACACATGTCTTATTCTGACAATCAGACTACTTATATTTCCAAGGTAAGTATTTTGCATTTTGCTATTTCAGTTGCCCTTATTTTGCATTTTGCTATTTCAGTAGCCCTCATTAGTCTATCCAATACTAGATAAATCATAGCCTTTTATTAAGTCCTTATTTACTCTTCAAACATTCTAAGCATGGTTGAATTAGAATAAATAAAGTGCATGTCCACAAAAGTAATAAATGTTTACTTAGTACATTACCGTGTCACTTTACCGGCAAGTCAACCTTATAGTCACTTCACCATCCAAGGAGAGTCTCAAAGAGGCCTCAAATTGTGATAGAAATGTACCACAATACCTAAGAAGTCCACCTAAGAGAAACATGGCAATATCTTCAGTCCTCATCCAAAGTTTATTAATAGTTGTGTATAAAATGAATATTTATTTGGCTATAAACTTGGTTGCTGCTGCTAAATCGCTTCAGTCGTGTCCGACTCTGTGCGACCCCATAGACGGCAGCCCACCAGGCTCCGCCGTCACTGGGACTCTCCAGGCAAGAACACTGGAGTGGGTTGCCATTTCCTTCTCCAATGCATGAAAGTGAAAAGTGAAAGTGAAGTCGCTCAGTCATGTCCGACTCTTAGCAACCCCATGGGCTGCAGCCTACCAGGCTCCTCCGTCCACGGGGTTTTCCAGGCAAGAGTACTGAAGTGGGCTGCCATGGATAAAGCTATGGATTTACAAGCTTAGTTATCAATAAATTTAAAATGAGGCAAGGAATATTGCTAAAAGCAAAGATGCCCAGAACAGTGAAGAATGATTAAAGTACCATCAGAGCAACACGGTACACCATCTGCATGCATGCATGCACACTAAGTCACTTCAGTCGTGCCCAACTCTGCGACGTATGGGCTGCAGCCCATCAGGCTCCTTGGTCCATGGGATTCTCCAGACACGAATACTGGAGTGGGTTGCCATGCCCTCCTCCAGGGGATCTTCCTGACCCAGGGATCGAACCCACGTCTCCTACATCCCCTACACTGGCAGGCGGGTTCTTTACCACTAGTACCACCTGCGAAGCCCAGGAGAGCATCTAGAGGCCACTTAATGTAAAAAGCAAACTGCCCAATACAACTCCAAAACACCAAAACAATAGGGCAGCTATTTTAAAATATAGTTCAACAGGCCTCCCAGGTGGCGCTAGTGGTAAAGAACCCACCTGCCAATGCAGGAGACAGAAGAGACCCGGCTTCAATCCCTGGGTGAGGAAGATCCCCTGGTGGAGGGCGTGGCAACCCACTCCAGTATTCTTGCCTGGAGAATCCCATGGACAGAGGAGCCTGGGTGGCTACAGCACACAGGGTCGCAAAGAGTCAGACATGACTGAAGTAATTTAGCACACATACCCACCACTGATCTTCAACTCATTATACTTAATTAGCAAGGAAGGTTCAATTTTGAATATTTAACTCTGACTAATTAGGCATTCAATATTACATATACCTTAGGAAATTTACATTTTTCAAAAGTTATAATAAAGTATTAGCATTTAAAGAAATGAGTTTTTATCTGATTAAGCCTAATGTATTTAAGACACTTTTTCTATTTCTAGATTTTTTTTTCTTTGACTAAGAGTTAAGTAACACTTAAAGAGGAATTTAACATGTATGGAATATATGGAATTGAAACACATGAACTCGCCTGACATACACTAACATGCACATGTTATCCACTAAACATGAAACCTCAAGGGAATTGTCAAGACTAAGCAGAAGGTACACAGAAGGCGCCAGTCCTATGCAGAAGAAACTAACCATACCGACCACTCTCACCCTTCCCTGGCAGCCGCCTAAGACACAAAACGGACCTAAAGGGATTCTACGTGAAGGGCTACGAGAGCACATCGAGAAAAACAAACTTCAAACACAGCAGAATAGGCATAATCCAAGTCTCAGCAAGCACACATGCACCGAATAGAGAGTGCGAATCAGAAAAATGGACCTGGGACTCTGAAACTATGCAGCACAGGTGAGTCCATATTCATTTCGTTAACATCTACAGACACCACCTACAGACAGTTCAGCGGGTTTAAGAAGCAGAGAGACAATTTTGCGTTGGGGGGGAAAGACTTGAAGTACGGCTATGCCAACAGGGCAGCTGAAACACACTGCCCTCTGCCTGGCTTCCAAGGCCCCAGTGATCTGGCCTCACCAACCGCTTGCCAGCATTCCAGGACCCGTGGGCATCTTCATGCCGGTGCTTCTGCCGTCACCCCTCCTGGAGCTCTCCCCTCCATTCCCCACATCCATCCAAAGCTTGCTTCTCCTCCAGGGTCCAGCCTGAGTCTTATCTTCTCCAGGAACTCTTTCCTGGCCACTCCAGGTCCAAGAAGTCTACCTCTTATGAAATCTCCAGCATTTACTATTGACTACACAACTGGGATCCAAATGCCAGTCCTGGAGTTGTTTCCTGGGCCCTGGGTTTTGTCCCCCCACCCCTCCACCCCACCCCCGTCCAATCCAATCATCCTAAGACTCCCTGGGACAAATCCAGGAGCAAAGATAGGTTTTCTGACCCACTGTCACGAGGGACAACGCACCAGAGGAACTGCGGGGCATCTCCCAAACGCCCACAAGCTGGACCATGGACTCCTTTAAAGGCCAAGGCCATTTCTATGCTTGTTCATGAATAAGTAAAGGCGCCATTATAGGATCTGGGAAAGAGATTAGGTAAAATTTAAGTGAAGAGGCTCAAACCAGAGCAAGACTGAATGTAAAGAGATAAATATCAGGTCTGGAATGTGAAGCAGACTCGGGGTCTCATTTCCTAGAAAGCAATAAAGTGAATAGAGCTGCAGTCGGCTGCGTCCAGAAAGCCCTTATCTGAAGCTCCGCGCTCGCCTTGTCAACCGAGGCTGCCTCTCTGCGCCAAAATGACTTAGATCATCCAGGCGACAGGGGGGTGTTTTCTCTCACTGACACAATTTCAAAGAGCAAAGTTTCCGACTGTGATTTTAGAGAACAAAGTTTCTCTGAGAGTACGAAACCAGTTGTCACTCAGAGAAGGGGCTTGTGACACTTTACACTGCAGCGTGTCCTTGAGAGAAACTCCTCTAATTTAAAAGCTGGTTTTACCTGTCTCTGTTTTTCCAGCTGATGTTTACAAGTCCAAGCCAATTTTCACTTTTTCATTTCTTGACAAGCCAGACTCCTTAGAGGTCCAAACCATCACTACATTTGTTCATATCCTATATGAATCTGAGCACAGTCCTGGGCATATAGCAGATATTATATAAAGGCTGTTTTATACCTGGTTGATAGATGATTCATTTTTAAATAACCAAAGACCCAGAAGGTGGGTCACATTTACAAACCTATATAAATATGAGCTTTGCAAACTATCTTCCAGTAGTCTATATATGGGGAGAAAAAAAGGGGTTGAAAGAGGGAGGCATCTTTCTTACCTACAACACCAAAAGCTGAAACAGCTCGAAATAACCCAGAGGAGCCTTTCTGTCCCATCTTTGTCCTGTTTCCTAGATCCAAGCGCCCAAGAAGTTCTCGCACTTCTTGTTGAGTATATACATGCTAGAAATAAGCAAATTAATCTGTAAGGTTGTGTTTGATTTTTAGATTCATTATTTATTTACCTCTGAAAATTAAAAGTTTCCTACAGCTTTACGCCGTTAGCTGTTTCACAGAGAAGTATATAAAAGTGCAGGACTAAGCTACAAATCTAAAAAGCCAACAAAGTTTTTAACATTAGCAGTTAATTAAGGGTGGTTACTGGATCACACATTGCTGTACTTAAAAAAGGTATACCAAAACCTTATCTTCTGGATCAGAGATTCAGAGGTATGAGGAATCCACAGACAAGTTTCAAGAAATCTATAAACTCCTTAAAACTGTATGCAATGTGTATTTTTGTGAGAAGGCCCATAGCTTTTCTTAGATTCTCAAAGAGATCCCCAATCAGCCACTCGTACCCCCAAGTAAAGCCAAGTATCATTACATCATATTAATAAATACTGCCAGATGGTATGTGTGTGGGTGAAGGAGGACCATGATACCCAAGAGTAAGAGAAGTCACAAAATACAACACATCCAAAATTATTATAACATACAAATTAGTTTTCCAAAGAGCTTAGTGAAAATGAGTTCCATACTACAGCTATTGATACCTTTGAAAAACCAGGAATCCACACAGATCCACAAATATTCAGACAGGAACTTCAACACAAAGTGTTAGCTGCTCTCACCTGAGAGTTAAAATTAATGGTTCAATTCCACCTTAGTATATTTCTCTTTTGACTAAAAGCCTCATATCTTTGGGCCACCTGAATTAAGTCCCAACTCTGAATAATATGACATGTGGATAACAGCAGCTTAACATTTTTCTAGCAAGTCATCAGAAGTGACCCTACCAATCACTTTTAGCAGTATAATAACAAGTCTGCAGTAGAGAAGTCCTTTTTGACTTCAAGGAGCTTCATATCAAAGAAGAAAAAGAAGAAATAATCTCTTCGGTGGCTGCAATATAGAGAGTTATATCAGATCCTTAAAATGGTACCCCTTTAAGAAAATATATTCATTATCTTATCCAAAGTGTTTGCTTAGTAAAAAATCAGAATGAAGGGCAAAGTGTAATTCTGGAAAACTTTCCGACTTCCATAATTTTAGAAACCAGATTAGAGATTAAAAATTCTAGCCAACCATGAAAAACTGTCATTTTTAGATGTATGATAAAAAAAAAAGTATACATCGCTAGAAGCTGTAAGGATATTTCATATCCACTAAACGAGGAGTACAAAGGTTTCTGTCTGTATTCAGGTTGTCAAGATACTTACCCTGTCATCAATGATAACCAAATCTTTTGGTTCTGTTCTATCAATTTTCAAAACACGGTATTTTGTTTCTGCATGATTGCTCCCAACTAGGAAGTATCTCTATAAAGAAAAAGAAATGTCATTAGTTTTTTTTAAAACAGCTTGCCTTATACACATTTTGTAATAACTTTGGTTTTTTTCTCATTAAATACATGAACAAAGTCAGGTTACTTTTTAAAAGAAATATTTCTGTTAAGTACAACTGGCAGATTAAAGAAAGGCTGATTCTAAAAGGTCAACTTTAAAATTGAAATATTCATCGTGGTGTCATGATTAGCAGTCTGATATTTAAAATGTACCCAGTAACCAGGTCAGATGAATTTAATTATATTATACAGAGATTAACCTAACTGATTGGAGACTGATGTTTAAACTTTGCCAGGAAACTGCAGCTCTAGTAAAAAGCTCAAAGCTCAACACATAATTAGGAATGCTTAGACAATTATAGCTATTAAAATATTGATATTTTATCAAATAAATCTTTATACATTTTCTGTAGAAGACTAAAAATGACTTTAATACAGCAACTGTAAAAATCAACCGCAAAGTCCCAATAAAAAATTAAAATGAATGTACTTTCCAAAATGGCTTTTTATAGATAAGCTACAGGAAATAATTAATATTCTTTCTTTTCTGAAACACTTCCTTGGAGCATTATACCTGAACACATTAGTCTTCTTAAATGAATACTGAGAATAAAATGAATACTAAATATACAGAAAAATAATCATCCTATAGTCAAAGAAAATGGTTTTCAGAAAACCTAAACCAGATGAATAATTTTTATACTGTGTTTAAGAAAATACATAAAACTCCATTAGGAAAAATATATTTAAAATATTTTGCTTCAAAAAAGTCCTTTAAAGTGACTTTTTCAACACTGCAAAAATTAAGAACACATTGCCACCATCAACTGGCATCTAACCATCTCATCAGTCACATAAGACACAGACAGACAAAGCAATTAAATAACAAATAAGATTCTTTGGATTAATGGCCAAACCGAAGTATAAGTACTGAGAGCAAGAAAGATTAATGTTAGGTACTAAAGGTGCAGAAAACCTCAGAGGACTTAGGACTTAAATTGAGCCTTGAAGGTTGGAAATAGAAGATAGGTATAACAGAAGAGACACATGTGCTCAGGCGTGTCCGACTCTTTGTGACCCCATGGACTGCAGCCCACTAGGCTCCTCTGTCCATGGGGATTCTCCAGGCAAGAATACTAGAGTGGGCTGGCATTTCCTACTCCAGGGAATCTTCTCAAACCAGGGATTGAACTCGCATCTCTTGACTCTTTACGACTGTGCTACCTGGGAAGCCCCATAACAGAATATGAGAACTTGGTTATATCGTTTTAATACTAGAGCTGTAAAAATGGATGAGTTTTTAAATTAAGTATATATCTGTTTACAAAGGTATGATCTAGACTTTCAGATTATAAAGAACAAAACTGCATGTTAAAACATGATAGATTAGGGACTTCCTTGGCTATCCAGTGGTTAAGACTGTGATTCCACTGCAAGGGGCATAGGTTCGATTCCTAGTCAGGGAACTAAGATCCTGCATGCCACACAGAGCGGCCAAAATAAATAAATAAATACAATTATGTTAATTTAAAAAGAAAAACAGATGATGGGTTAGCCCATGCTTAAGGGGAAAACTAACCAAAATACTGAATCCCTCGTCTTCTAGGGAGAAATAGAATCTAGATGAAAGTATCAGTTATCATGAGGAAGAAACAGAGCAATTATAATAAGTTAGTAAACTAAAAGAAGACACCCAGTGACCAGGATGCACTGGACGAGCAGCTGGAAGGGCAGGGACCCAGCGAGAGGGAGGAGGTCCAAGTACTCAGGCTGGGCTCAGTGAGTTCCTCCCCAAGACCCCACCCACCACTGGGAGGAAAGTGGGGTCACCAGCCTAGTAAACTCAGCCACAGAAGAACGGCCTATAAACTACACGTTTGTTAGGAGAAAAGGAAACCGCCTTCTTGAGCACTTGAGGAAAAAGAGGTTCCCGGGAAAGGAAACAGTGAGTGCAAAGACTTGAACAGCAAGAAGCGCGCCGAGTTTGTTAGAGGAACGAGATAAACGGAGAAGATGCTTATGAAACACCCAACACAGTGAAGGGTCCAACACAAAAAAGGAACTCAGTGACGGTTACTTTTCTTTGCTTTACTTTTTAAGATATTAGCAAGTCGGTCATTGTATTTGAGAAAAAGACTTCAAAAAAGAGGAAAAAAGACAGCGCCCAGAGGCAAAAAAGGTATGCACGGGACCAGAATGGAACCAGAGTGGGGAAAATACACCAACCTATGAGTAATCAGCCTCTGTCCTCAGGAGAGGAGAGCATGCAAAGTACCAACCACGAATAGCGCATATTACAGAGGTCTGAACTGGACAGATGACAACACGTGAAGGGCACTTCGCTCACTTGGGGAAGGTCAGAGCAAGCTGAACAGACAGGCTGGTGGTGTCCTGATGCTGAGTTTGGCCTTGGAGGATCTCTAGACAGTACTCAATATTTTGAACCAAGACAGAGCAAATAACATCCCTCCCTCCTGCCCCTGCTGCTGCTAAGTTGCTTCAGTTGTGTCCGACTCTGTGTGACCCCACAGACGGCAGCCCACCAGGCTCCCCCGTCCCTGGGATTCTCCAGGCAAGAACACTGGAGTGGGTTACCATTTCCTTCTCCAATGCGTGAAAGTGAAAAGTGAAAGTGAAGTCGCTCAGTCGTGTCCGACTCTTAGCGACCCCACGGACTGCCTACCAGGCTCCTCCGTCCATGGGATTTTCCAAAGCAAGAGTACTGGAGTGGGGTGCCATTGCCTTCTCCTGCCCCTACCAGAGCACTTTTGCTTATATCTGAAGTCAGCACTTCTTCTGAGCGCCCTGCTACATTTGTCTGGGGCTACTCTATCCCGTTTGCCTATTATAATCAGCTTTGGAGTCTGACTCTTGCGGTGTTTAATTCTAGTCCAGTAGTGCAATCTGGTTCTGCAGGCATTGAGTATATGTTAAACGAAAGAACAATCACTCACCACAGGCTAACCATTTAATCTGCTGGGTAACTTTCTACATTTACACTAAGCCATCTTTCTTGGTTAACTGCACAGAAAGACAGCCCTTCTAAGTCAACCACCTCATGGGATTCTCTGGGCAAGAATGCTGGAGTGGGTTACAATTCCCTTCTCCAGGGGATCTTTCTGACTCAGGGATCAAACCTGCGTCTCTTGTACTGCAAGTGGATTCTTTACCGTCTGAGCTATATATACCTGAATCACTCAGTAGAGGCAAAACTGCTGAGTGGGATTCCTAGAATTTCAACACATCCTAGGAAATCTAAAGATGAACTGCAGTAGGACCATGACTTGGCAGTTTGTAATAAAAAGACTGAATTCCCGGGGTAGGAGTAGACAAATGCACTCTTGGCCTTTGCAGCACACACAGGAGAGCGGATCTGCACCCCTCTTATCCAGACCCTTCCGTGAAGTCGCTCCACGAAGCGGAGGAGCCAAGGCAAAAATCCACAGAACTCAGAAGCAGATCGGAGTGGGAAGAAAGAAACGGGAAGCAGTGCAACTATCCGCATTCTCTATTAAAGTGGTCTAAGAATCCTGAAAATGTTTTGTGCAGAGAAGAGCGACCTCTTGTGGAAACAGTCATGTGGGGGAACCCACGGCACTCAGCAGTGCACAGAATGACGCTCCTGCACTGCCCCCTGGTGGGCGAGTCACAGGCTTTCAGGCCAAATTTTTAAGAGGTAACTTTTCCAGAAAGGCCTTAATTCTATTTGGTTTGATTAACTATACACACACACACACATATATACATATATATCCTTAGGGTTTATTATATTTAACATCATGCTTCAAAATTAACTTCAGCATTTTGGGGCTTAAAAATAGCCCTGAAATATCTTTTCCTTAAATTCTTCTCCACAAATTCGAAATAAATTTTTTATTTCGAAAATTTTTCAAACCTACAGTAAAATAGAATGGTAAAATGAAAACCCACATTCCACTCAGCTAGATTCACGCATGGTTAACTTCGTGCTACATTTTTTTTCTCCCTTTTTCCTTGTAGAGATAAGCCTTTTTTTTCTTTTGAACCATGTGAAAAACAAGTTGCAGGTATCATAATACATCATCCCGAAAGCCCTCAACTTGTATTTTCTAAATACAAGGACATCCTCCCATATAATCATAACAACCATCGATACAACATTACCTATAATCCATCGTTTCCCCAAATGTCCCAATAGTATCCTTTGCGTGCTAAGTCCATTCAGTTGTGTCCAGTTCTTTACGACCCCATGGACTGTAGCCCACCAGGCTCCTCTGTCCATGGGATTCTCCAGGCAAGAATACTGGAGTGGGTTGCCATGCTCTCCTCCAGGGGATCGTCCCGACCCAGGGATTGAACCCACATCTCTTAAGTCTCCTGCACTGGCAGGGTGTTCTTTACGACTAGCGCCATGTGAGAAGCCTGGTATCATTTCTAGCTAGCTTTTAAGTTTAAAAAAAAAAAAAAAATGGAATCCAATCAAGGATTCTATATAGCACTTGTAACCAGGCCTTTATAAAATACCTTTTAATCTAGAAGAGTTGCCCTGCCTTTACTTTCAAAGACTGTCTTTCAGAACATGTTAAGAGAGTCCACAATTTTAACAATTTTCCTGGCTTCCTATTGACATCACTCATCTGCCCATGTACCAGTGAATGCCTCCTGTGTGCCAGGCACTGGACTAGATACCTAAGGGCAACGATACATTGAAGCTATATTTCAGGCACATGCCTTGCTAGTGGATTAGACTGGGGGAAAAGAAGTAATCGATCCGAGTACTTTTGCTTGATGAGTAAATGCTGCGGACAGGGCCCACGAAGGTGGGGTTTGAGGACAAGAGCTTGTGAGTGGTCTTTCTGGGGGCAAGGGGTTGTCTCCACGATGGAGTGGAGGCAAAAATCCATGGCAGAGCTGGGTGACGAGCAAATGGGTAGCCTTCCAGGCAAAGAGAGAGGAGTGGAGGGCTCTGCTTCCCTCCCCACCCCACCCCATCCCCCCAACCAAACCTCACTAAAATCACAGTAAAGTTTTTTATGGTCATTTTCTTAGAAGCCTCAAGGGCAAGAGAAAGAGAAGCAGGCTGCAGAAAAAAGAAAAAAAAAATCATTTGAAACTGAAAAGTATGCCCAAGAAAGCAAGCAGTAGCAAGTCAAGAAGCAATCCAATTTGCGCTATAGAACCCCCAAAGGCATGAAAATTTGTTGCAGCTCTTATCTCTGGAGGGAGAAGTGTAAAACTTCAGAAAACTGAAGATTAAAAAGGAGCTGGCACACGCTTCCACGGAGGAGACAAAGGCTTCAAGCTAAAAATCAAGAATAGCACAACACTAGAAATTCTCGACAGCAAAACTGAAGGTGGAAGACGGGGGCACAATGCCTTCAAATTTTTAAGGGAAAGTTAATTTCAAGCTTTAACTCCACATTAGGCCTATCAATCAAACCTGAGGGCCTAATAAGGGCATTTCCAGATATCGTTGCTGCCGTTCAGCCACTAAGTTGTGTCTGACTCTGCGACCCCACGGACTGTAGCAGGCCAGGCTCCTCTCTCCTCCACTACCTCCTGGGGTTTGCTCAGATTCATGTCCATTGAGTTGGTGATGCTATCTAACCATCTCATCCTCTGCCTCTCTCTTCTCCTTTTGCCTTCAGTCTTTCCCAGCATCAGGGTCTTTTCCAATGAGCTGGCTCATCGCATCAGGTGGCCAAAGTATTGAAGTTTCAACTCCAGCATCAGTCCTTCCAAGGCATATTCAGGTTTCCTTTTTGGATTGATTTCCTTTTTGGTTGATTAGACTGCAATCCTAGGGACTCTCAAGAGTCTTCTCTAGCACCACAATTTGAAAGCATCAATTCTTCAGTGCTCAGTTTTTTTTATGGTCCAACTCTCACATCCTTACGTGACTACTGGAAAAACCATAGCTTTGACTACACATACCTTTATCAGCAAAGTGATATCTCCGCTTCTCAATACACTAAGTTTGCCATAGCTTTCCTTCCAAGGAGCAAGCGTCTTTTATTTTCATGGCTGCAGTCATCGTCAGCAGTGATTTTGGAGCCCAAGAAAATAAAATCCATCACTGCTTCCACTTTTTCCCTTTCTATTTGCCATCAAGGGATGGGACTGGATGCCATATTCTCAGCTGTTTAAATGTTGAGTTTCAAGCCAGGTTTTTCACTCTCCTCTTTCATCTTCATCAAAAGGCTCTTTAGCTCCTCTTCAATTTCGGTGATTAGAGTGGTATCATCTGCATATCTGAGGTTGTTGTGGCAATCTTGATTCCAGCTTGTGATTCATCCAGCCCAGCATTTTACATGATGTACTCTGGATACAGGGTGACAATATATAGCCTTGCCATACTCTTTCCCCTATTTTGAGCCAATCAGTATGTCCGGTTCTAACTGCTGCTTCTTGCCCTGCATGCTGATTTCTCAGGAGGCAGGTAAGGTGGTCTGGTTTTCCCATCTCTTTAAAAATTTTCCACAGCTTGTTGCAGTCCACACAGTCAAAGGCTTTACTATATAGCCTGTGAAGCAGAAGTAGGTGTTTTTCTGGAATTCTCTTGCTTTCTTCACGATCCAGCAAATGATGGCAATTTGATCTCTGGTTCCTCTGCCTCTTTGAAAGCCAGCTTGTACATCTGTTTTCAGTTCATGTACTGCTGAAAATGAGCTTGAAGGAATCTGGGCATAACCTTGCTAGTACGTGAAATGAGCACAACTGTACAGGAATTCTTCGGCATTGCCCTTTCTTGGGATTGGAATGAAAACTGACCTTTCCAGTCCTGTGGCCACTGCTGCATTTTCCAAATTTGCGAGCATATGGAGTGAAGCACCTTAATAGCATCATCTTTTAGGATTTCAGATATGAACAGCTCGGCTGGAATTCCATCACCTCGACTAGGTTTTCTCACAGTAATGCTTCCTGAGGCCCACTTGACATCCTACTCCACGATGTCCAGCCCTAGGTGAGTGACCACACCATCACAGTTTTCCAGGTCATTAACACCTTTCTATGTGTGTGCAGTTCTTCTGTATATTCTTGCCACCTCTTTTTAATCTCTTCTGCTTCTGTTAGGTCCGTACTGTTCCACACATCCACGGATTCAAAGATTCCTGCCGAGGAACCCTTCCTCATGAAACAATTGAAAGAGATGCTCCACCAAGATGAGGGCATAACTCAAGAGAGAAAAAAAAAACATCCAGGATCTGGGAAAGTAAGGAAATCATCACAGGAGAGGTGACGGGATGATGGTTAAGGGAGATCCCAGGATGGCGCCTGAGCTGGAGGCCGTGGGAGCAACCAGTCCAGATCTGAGCCACTGCTTCAAGAAGAAACCAGGAAGAACACCTACGGTGTGAATGTGCTGAGAGGGGACTTACATATCTGGAAAGTTGAGCTGAAACCATTATAAATTAGGAATAATGGGATTTTAGGAAGAGGAAAGGTCATCTCAGGTACCTGCAGTCTGAAGTTCAAATGGTGAAGGTGAAAGAGCAGGCAACCAAAATGCCCAAAAGCAACCAGGAGGAAAAGGGAACGGTGACTGGAGCGTTCGGGACTTTCATAATCGGGCACACGTCAGCCAGACTGCCTGAACGCAGGCACACACGTGGGCGAGAGGAACCGGCTCTGCTGGGGACACGCCTGTGTGTCAGTAGACTCACTGAGGGGCAGAGGGGTTGGCAAGAACTGGGGTGGAGAATCAAGACTCCAAAAGAAGCTGCGTTAAGATGTCCATTAAGACAGAAAGGCTCTGAGCTGACTTTTCCAAATTAAGTATCAAGAAAAAGCTTAAAATCTCACCATGCAGCTTTAACAGCAGTGACTTGGTTTAAAGATGAATGTATTTCTAAAGTACATACATGAACTCCACATGGAATACAGAAGGTAATCCACTTAACAGGAAATGCAGTTATCTACTAACATTATCATCTTCTTTGATAATGACAGGCTAATTAATCACTCAGTTTTCAGCTGAGGGAAGAAAATCAGTGCTCTTGAAAGAGGAGACATTTTAGGTTGTCCTGACAGCTTCGATTAATGTTAAACTGCACTTGAACTTTCAGAATAAAGGTATTATTTTTAAAGATCATCACAAAGGCACTTCTCACAATCTTTAGCAGTCTTGCAGGCCCGCCACCTCACTGATCCCAACAATCCTACAACCAGTAACCCAGCCCAGGAGGAGACAGAGATTCTGACAGTCAGAGGGACGCTGCTGAGTTCTTTCTTCACGGCGTCAGGGCTCTGCTGAAGGGGAAGCATTAAATCCCCTCGAAGCAAGTGGGAACTTTGTCACCTCCATCATCACCATGATTCTCCTTCCAACTTTCCATCAGCTGGTTCCCAGTTCTAATCCCTTTGTGACCCACATCCTGTGATGTCCTCTCCTGTCCTCTAATTTCCAAATCAAGGCTCATTAAATGAGCTGCATTCCTCACAAAGTGGTTCATACATGCTAATTCTCTTTCATGTGATGGGATGGAAAGAAGGGAGAAGCTACCTTAAACCTTTTAGAACAAGGCAGGACTTGAAATAAACCCAAACATGCATACATATACAATAATAATTTTGAGCTAGCAAGAGTAAAAATTATCTTAACAACCGTATACACACAAAACACATATGCAGAGACCAAAATCTACCACAGTTCTGTTCAGCTATCAGTTTTAAAGTTAAACACTACAATGTCCCTTCCTTTGTTATAAAATGGTCCCTTATTGCAATGGTAAGTAAGACCCCAACGGTATTATGGACGAAGCAAGGACCAGACACTGGAAATCACCTAAGGTGAGCTAGTTTCTTCCTGGAAAATAACAGGTTGGTAAGTCTCCAATGGGAAACTCCAAGTTACACTGGGGTATATGAGCATCAGGGTGAGATATAGCCCAAATTCATCTGTAGGCCTGGGTTACAATGAGCTAAAGGAAAAATGAAGGTGCTTAGTGACAAAAAGAACAGGTAAAATTCTGGAGGGAATAGAACCAGACCTAAACCATGTAACCTATAAACCTATTTCCCTTGCTACCCAAACAGTCCTCAAAATCCATCGTTAAACACAAGTAACAACACCAACATAAACGTAACCTCAGGAACAATTCTACCCAGTTGCCATTCTAAAGGAAGGCTCAGGACAGGACCCTATCTTGCCCAGTGTGTCTCTTCAATTAATGCATCTCATAATGCCTTCCTCACGAAAGAATACACTCCCACCACCCAAAACAAGAATTCCCATTACATTCAGACACTTGCAAACAACAGTTTTGGTCAATCACTGCATCAGTCCATATCTAACAAATGAAAGGTAATAAAAAAAAATTTAAAAATTCTACATATGGCCCACTTTCAAGGAGCCAATAACAAGCAGATTTTCTTACAACCATTAAAACAAAACAAAACAAAAAAAACCCGTGTGATAGTGCACAAAATGCCCAAATCACACGGTATAGAAATCCAAACGACCAGGACTCAACTCACCCCAGTCTGACAGGCCATCATCAGTGAGCCTCAGAGAGCACTTGGTGGAGAGGGCCTGGGGAAAGACAGCCTCCTGCGGTGCTGGTGGGATGGAACCGCTAAGTCTCTACACAGAAGAGCATGCAGGGTCTGGAAGCGAAAACGAGAGCTACCTACGACCCTGCATCAAACGCTTAAGAGAATATCAGGGGAGAACCAAAATTCAAAAAGAAACATGCTCTAAAGCTGCTGAGGGCCACAGGTGCAATAGCAAAAACCTGGAAACGAAACAAAGCGTCCATCGAGAATGAGTTCACAAAGAGGAACTGCTGCACGTCCACCATGGGACACATCTCAGCCGCGAAATGGAATGAAATAACACCAGTGGCGGCAACCTGCATGGAACTAGTTCTAAGCAAGATGAGAGAGGTAACTCAGAACAAATGTACAGATATCATATGCTATCACTTATGTGAAACTGTTAGTTGCTCAGTTGTGTCCAATTCTTTGCAGCCCCAGGCAAGAACCCTGGAGTGAGTAGCCATTCCCTTCTCCAGAGGATCCCTTCTAGGGATCCGAGCCAGGGATCGAATCCACTCTATAGGTAGAATATAAAAATTAATATCAAGAAACCAGTTGACTCAAAAGTAACAGACTCACAAGATTAAAAAATAAAATTATATCTAACAAAGGGGAAAGATGCAGGAAAGAGACAAATTAGGAGGCTGAGATTAACAAACAGAAACTATTACTTATGAATACATAATCAATAAGGAAATAGGTATATGACAGGAGCTCTACTAGACTTTGTGGAATAACAGCTATGGGAAAATAATGAGGCTCTCTCTATATACGTATATGTGTAAATGTACAAGTTCTGTACACATACAACACATTTATCATTTGATGTCGCTGTGACTCCAAGCAAAACGACACATTACCAAGAAGTGATGAGACCCAAGCATCAGGGTGTTGCATCTGGCACATTACAGGCTAATTTATACTCTGCACCACAACTTCCACTGAAGCTCTGTTTGCAGAGGAAGTCAAGCTGGGCTGTGCAGAAATGCTGCTGCCTTGTGGCCATCGTCTGCAACAGCAACTTAAAAGAAATGCAACAAGGCAAAACGGTTGTTTGAGGAGGCCTTATAAATAGCTGGAAAAAAAAGAGAAGCAAAAGGGAAAGGAGAAAAGGAAAGATATACTCATCTGAATGCAGAGTGCCAAAGAATAGCAAGATCCAACAAGAAAGCCTTCTTAACTGAACAATGCAATGAAACTGCAGAAAAAATAGAATGGGGAAAACTATAGAGATCTCTTCAAGAAAATTAGAGATATCAAGGGAACATTTCATGCAAAGCTGAGCACAATAAAGGACAGAAACTTTATGGACCTAACAGAAGCAATAGATACTAAGAAGAAGTGGCAGGAATACACAGAAGAACTGTTCAAAAAAAAAAGGGGGTCTTCATGACCTGGATAACCACAATGCTGTGCTCACTCACCTAGAGACAGACATTCTGGAGCATGAGGTCAGTTGTCCCTAGGAATCATACTACAAACAAATCGTGGAGTTGACGGAATTCCAGTTGAGCTATTTCAAAACTAAAAGATGATACTGTTAAAGTGCTGCACTCAATGTGCAAGCAAATCTGGGAAACTCAGCAGTGGTCAAAGGACTGGAAAAGTTCAGTTTTCATTCCAATCCCAAAGAAAGGGAATGCCAAAGAATGTTCAAACTACCACACAATTACACACATTTCACATGCTAGCAAGATAATACTCAAAATCCTTCCATCCAGGATTCAACAACATGTGAACCAAAGACTTCCAGATGTACAAGCTGGATTTAGAAAACTCAGAGGAACAGATTTCAAATTGCCAACATCTCCTGGATCATAGAAAAAGCAGGGGTGCCAGGAAAACATCTACTTCTGCTTCACTGACTAAGCTAAAACCTTTGACTGTGTGGATCACAACAAACTGTGGAAAATTCTTAAAGAGATGGGAATGCCAGACCACGTTACCTAACTCCTAAGAAACCTGTATGCAGGTGAAGAAGCAAGAGTTAGGACGGGAAATGGAACAACAGACTAGTTTCAAATTGAGACAGGAGTAGGTCAAGGCTGTATACTGTCACTCTGCTTATTGAACTTCTACGCACAGTACATCATCTGAAATGTCAGGCTAGATAAAGCACAAGCTGAAATCAAGATTGTCGGGACAAATATCAATAACCTCAGATATGCAGATGACACCACCCTTATGGCAGAAAGCAAAGGGTCACTAAAGATCCTCTTGATGAAGGTGAAAGAGTAGAGTGAAAAAGCTGGCTTAAAACTCAACATTCAGAAAACTAAGATCATGGCATCTGGTCCCATCACTTCATGGCAAGTAGATGGGGCAAAATGGAAACAGTGACAGACTTTATTTTCTTAGGCTCCCAAATTACTGCAGATGGTGACCTGCCATGAAATTTAAAAATTCCTGGTCCTTGGAAGAAAGGCTACAATAAACCTAGACAGCATATCAAAAAGCAGAGATGTCACTTTGCCGACAAAGGTTCTTACAGTCAAAGCTATGGATTTTTTAATCCAGTAATCATGTACAGATGTGAGAGTTGGACTATAAAGAAGGCTGAGCACCAAAGAATTGATGCTTTCCAACTCTGGTGCTGGAAAAGACTCTTGAGAGTCTCTTGGAAAGCAAGGAGATCACACCAGTCAATTCTAAAAAAGAAATCAACCCTGAATAATCTTAGAAGGATTGAATCTGAAGCTCCAATACATGGCCACCTGATGTAAAGAGGCAACTCACTGAAAAAGACTCTGATGCTGGGAACGATTGACAGCATGAGGAAATGGGGCAACAGAGGATGAGGTGGGTTAAACAGCACTATCGACGCAATGGACACGAGTTTGAGAAAATTTTGGGAAACAGTGAAGGACAGTGAAGCCTAATGTGCTCAATCCTTGGGTGCAAAGAGTCGAACATGACTGAGCAACTGAGCTCAGTTCAGTTCAGTCACTCAGTCATGTCTGACACTTTGCGACCCCATTGCCTGCAGCACACCGGGCTTCCCTGTCCATCACCAACTCCCGGAGCTTACTCAAACTCCTGTCCATCCAGTTGGTGATGCCATCCAACCATCTCATCCTCCGGCATCTCCTTCTCCTCCCACCTTCAATCTTTCCCAGCATCAAGGTCTTTTCAATGAGTCAGTTCTTTGCATCAGGTGGCCAAAGTACTAGAATTTCAGCTTCAGCATTAATCCTTTCAAGGAATATTCAGGACTGATTTCCTTTAGGATGGACTTGTTTGATCTCCTTGCTGTCCAAGAGACTCTCAAGAGTCTTCTCCAACACCACAGTTCAAAAGCATCAATTCTTCAGCGCTCAGCTTTCTTTATAGTCCAACTCTCACATCCATACATGACTACTAAAAAAGCCATAGCTTTGACTAGATGGACCTTTGTTGGCAAAGTAATGTCTCTGCTTTCTAATATGCTATCTATGTTGGTCATAACTTTTCTTCCAAGGAGCAACCGTGTTTGAATTTCATGGCTGCAATCACCATCTGCAGTGATTTTTGAGCCCCCTAAAATAAAGTCTGTCACTGTTTCCATTGTTTTCCCATCTATCTGCCATGAAGTGATGGGACTGGATGCCATGATCTTAGTTTTCTGAATGTTGAGTATTAAGCCAACTTCTTCACTCTCCTCTTTCACTTCCATCAAGAGGCTCTTTAGTTCCTCTTCACTTTCTGCCATAAGGGTGGTATCATCTGCATATCTGAGGTTGTTGATATTTCTCCCAGCAATGTTGATTCCAGCTTGCGCTTCATCCAGCCTGGCATTTTGCATGATGTACTCTGCATAGAAGTTAAATAAGCAGGGTGACAATATACATCCTTGACACACTCCTTTCCCAATTTGGAAGCAGTCTGTTGTTCTATGTACAGTTCTAACTGTTGCTTCTTGAGCTGCATACAGATTTCTCATGAGGCAGGTCAGGTGGTCTGGTATTCTCATCTCTTCAAGAATTTTCCACAGTTTGTTCTAATCCACACAGTCAAAGGCTTTGGCATAGTCAATAAAGCAGAAGTAGATGTTTTTCTGGAACTCTCCTGCTTTTTTGATAATCCAACGGATGTTGGCAATTTTATCTCTGGTTTCTTTGCCTTTTAAAACCTGTGGTTAAGGGGACTAATAGTCACAAGGAGAGTTTGGCTGTAAGATACCTATTATAAAAACTTTCTGCAAGTAAGTTTTCTTAAAAAAAAAAAAAAAAAACACTTTACAAATGGCAGAATTTCATCAAGACAATAGCAAAAGGTACATGGACCTTGTTGTAATCATACCGAGTGAAGTAGGTCAGGAAAAAAAAAGAAAAGACAAACACCATTATTGCTAAAATCATAAAACTGATGTCCATGAACCAAGTGAACAAACAGAAAAGACTCACAAAATTAGAAAACAAATTTAGGGTTACCCAAAAGGGGGGAAATGGGGAAAAGTAACAATTAGGGGGTTGATATTAGGAAATCCACAATAATACATATAAAACAGGTGATACACAAGGACCCACTGCAGAGGAAGGGAGGTCTGCACAACACTCTGTAATACCCCGTGTACAAAACCAATACGTGATGAACAGACACATGAAGAACTGGCAAAGATTCTCTACATCTATATTAGACACAATATTTTAAAATAATTTATTCCATCAACAAATAAAAACTATATTATAAAAAAATAAACAAGACAAAAGCTTATGGGTGTCGTACTGGCACACTGCACAAAAATTTACAACCCAGGAACTTCCATTAAGACTCTGCTTTCTGTAGTAACTGCCACTGGCATGCAGAAACACTGCCGCCATGTGGCCATTTTCAGAAACAGCAACTTTAAAACCAGTGCTCATGGGCACACAATATTCACAAGAGCAGCCAGGCTATGACATCTGCTATCACTAAATGGCCCAAAGAAGGTAATCAAAACAAATTCAACACATGGCCCACTTTCAAAGAGCCAGTTTCAACAGTCACTTTTATTACCACCATTAAAAAAAAATCAAAAGAGCACATGAAATTGTGCACAAAAATGACTAGTTCTTAGAGACATGCAAAGTAAAACTACAACTGAGGGGTCACCTCACCAAAGTCTGAACGGCCATCATCAGTTCAGTTCAGTTGCTCAGTCACGTCCGACTCTTTGCGACCCCATGAATCGCAGCACGCCAGGCCTCCCTGTCCATCACCAACGCCCAGAGTTCACTCAGACTCACATCCATCGACTCGGTGATGCCATCCAGCCATCTCATCCTCTGTCGTCCCCTTCTCCTCCTGCCCCCAATCCCTCCCAGCATCACAGTCTTTTCCAATGAGTCAACTCTTCATATGAGGTGGCCAAAGTACTGCAGTTTCAGCTTTAGCATCATTCCTTCCAAAGAAATCCCAGGGCTGATCTCCTTCAGAATGGACTGGTTGGATCTCCTTGCAGTCCAAGGGACTCTCAAGAGTCTTCTCCAACACCACAGTTCAAAAGCATCAATCAAGGAGTCCTCAAAGAATCCACAGTGGAGAGGGCCTGGAGAAAATGACACCCTCCTAGGGTGCAGGTGGGATGAAACTGTTAACAGCACCTAGACAGAACAGTACCCAGCTGTCTTTCAGAAAAAAACTAAAGCTACCAATGATCCAATATTCCCTGGCTTAAGAGAATAACCCAAAAGAACCAAAATTCGAAAAGAAACATGCACCCAAAGCTGCAGTGGGGCACAGGTACAATAGCAAAGACTGGAAACAAAGTGTCCATCGAGGAGAAATGCATAAAGAGGAACTGCCACAGGTCCGGAACTGCTACAGGTCCTCCGTGGAACATACCTCAGAGTGAAACAACACCAAAGGCAGCAACCTCCATGGACCTATTGATACTTCTAACTATGCTGAGAAAGGTAACTCAGCATAAAAAGACACATATCATATGATAAGACCTATAGGTGGAATCTAAAAACTAATACCAAGAAACCGACCAAACAGACTCAACAGGAGTCGATAATAAAATTATTGTTAACAAATAGGAAAGATGCATACTCCTCTGTCCATGGGATTTTCCAGGGAAGAGTACTGGAGTGGGTTGCCATTTCCTTCTTTAGAGGATCTCCCCACCCCAGGGATCGAACCCAGGTCTCCCGCATTGTAAGCGGGACACTTTTCCGTCTGAGCCACCAGGGAAGTCCTACACTCTGGCACAGTCTACTCTAATGTAAAACACCTAACCAGGACTTCCCCTGAAGCTCTGTCTGCCAGAGTAAGCAAAGCCTGGCGGTGAAGAAGTGCTGCCACCTTGTGTCTGCTTTCTGCATCAGCAACTTGAAAACTACGGCTTCCGGGACTTGTATTCACCAGAACGGCTGGCCTATAAAGATACTTATCCTGAAAAATTTCCAGAGGTAAGTATTCCAAAAGAAATCTTTAAAAAAAAGGATAAGTTTTTCATCAAGCAATAAGAAAAGGCAGATACTACTGACACTATTTTTTAAAAAGCACATGAAGTGATGCACAAAATCACTAATTATTAGAGACATGCAAACCAAGATTCCAAAGCAGGATCACCTTGCAGCAGTCAGAACGGCCATCATCAAAATGTCTACAAACAAGAAATGCTAGAATGCGGGTGGAGAAAGGGGGACCATTTTATATGCCAGTGGTATTTAAATGGTTACAGTCACAACAGACAACAGTATGAAAGTGTCCTTAAAAGGTAAAAACAGAGCTACCATACATTTCAGAAGTCACACTCCTAAGAGCATATTCAAAGGCCATCAGAATTCTAAAAGAATCTTGCACCCAAAGTGCACCTTAGCACCATTTTCAATAGACAAGATTTTGGAAACAAGCAAAATGTCCAAGGATAGATGAGTGCATACAGAAGAAGTGGTACATGCCCCAGATGGCATATTACTCAGTGATGAAAAGATGAGAAAATGCCAACTGCAGACACATACACAGACCTAGACATACAAAAAGACAAAGTATACTCTTCAGTGGCAGCTGAAAATTGATGGAAAAGCCCATGAACCAACTGACGAAGGAGAAACAGACTCACAAAATTAGAAAACCAAATCAGGATTACCAAAAGGGAAAGTGGGGGTAGGAATCAGTTAAGAGCTTGTGTAACATTCCACAATAATATGTATAAAATAGGCAATCAACAGGGACCTACAGTAGCGCAAGGGAGGTCTACACAACACTCTGAGATAACCTGTGTGAGAAAAGAAGCCAAAATGAATAGACATACATACAGAACTGAAAAAAATTCTCTACACACACAAAAAACAAAACCTTTTCAAAACAACTTACTAAATCAAAACTAAATTAATAAGAACAGAAGGTAATGAGACGCAGCTTACGGGTGTTTGTCCTGGCACATGCCACACGTATTTACCACTCAGGAATACCACTTTCACTAAGGCTCTGCTTTCTGTAGAAAACAGAGTTGGGCATGAAGAAATCTTGCTCCCTTGTGGCCATTTTCCAAAACAGCAACTTTAAAACCAATTCTTACATGCATGCATGCTGCACGCTAAGTTGATTAGGTCGTGTCCAACTCTGTGACTATGGATCAGAGCCCACCAGGCTTCTCTGTCCATGGGGCTCTCCGGGCAAGAATACTGCAGTGGACTGCCATGCCCTCCTCCAGAGGATCTTCCCAACCCAGGGTCAAACCCATGTCTTACACTCCTGCACTGACAGGAGGGTTCTTTATCACCAGCACCATCAGGGAAGCCAAACCCAATGCTTAGACGCCGGCAAGACCCACAAGGAGAGCAGAGGTATAAATGACATCTGCTGTCACTAAATGTCCTGAAGACATAATCGAAAAATTCAACACATGGCCCACTTTCAAGGAGCCAATTTCAGCAAGTCAATTACCACTTAAAAAAAGCCACATGAAATGGTGCACAAACTCCAGGTTCTTAGAGACATGCCAATCAAAACTACAAAGAGGGCTCACCTCGCCCCAGTCTGAATGGCCATTATCAATGAGTCTTCAAAGAATACATGATAGAAAGGCCCTGAAGGAAAGGAAAGCCTACAAAGGAACCCATGGGATGAAACTGTTAACAACCCCTACACAGAACAATACGCGGGTTCCTGAAAGGAAAACTAAGCTCCCTATGAACCAGCAGTCGATGCCTAAGAGAATATTCAGGCAAAACCAGAATTCAAAAAGAAATATGCACCCAAATCTGCAGTGGGCCACCAGTTACAACAGCTAAGATCTGGAAACAAAGCATGTGGCCAGATGAATGCATGAAGAGGGACTGCTACATGTCCACCAGGAGCATGGCTCAGTCGTGAAACAGAATGAAATAACAGCAGCAGTAACTCACTTGGAGCTAGTTCTAACCACGCTAAGAAGGGCAACTAAGAAGAAGAAGACAGATAGCACTTATAGGGGTAATCTAAAAATTAATACCAAGAAGCCAAAGGACCAAAGAGAAACAGACTCACAAAACCACATGATAATATTATCCTTATACAAGGTGAAAGATACAGGGAAGGGATAAATAAGGAAGTTGGGATTAACAAATAGAAACAATTTTTACAAAATACATAATTAACAAGGACACAGGTATACCAAGGGAGGTCTAGTCAACATTCTGTAATAACCTCCATGAGAAAAAAATTTGCAGATCTATATATATATATATATGTGCAAACGTAAAAGATTGTGTACACATACAACATATACAACACCATACATCAGTGTTACTCCAGGCAAAACTAAACATCAAACTGACACACACAAAAGAAGAAGAAACGAGACCCAAGCTTTTGGGGTGTTGCTTCTGGTACACTGCAGTCTAATGTACAATCCCAACCAGGACTTCCACTGAGGCTGTTTGGCATCAAAGAAATGCTGGCACCTTGTGGCCACTTTCTGCAACAGCACCTCGAAAACTGTCCTTAAATTAGGGACTTAATAGTCACAAGGAGGATCAGGCTGTAAGATTACCTGTCCTCAAAAATTTCCCGGGAGTAACTATTAGAAAAGAAATCTTTACGAAGACAGAATTTCATCAGTACATATGAAATGGTAGCCACAACTCACAACATTTGAGAAAGAAAATGAACATGAAATGATGCACATAGTCAGGAATTATTAGAGACATGCAAATAGAGATTACATGAGGAAGCACCTCACAGCACTCAGAATGACCACCATCGAAATCCCTGCAAACTAAAGGTCACGGTGGGGTCAGGGAAAAGGGGACCCTCTTGAATTGCCTACGGTATGCCAATGGTAAGAGCCACAACAGAGCACAGTGTGAAACTGTCTTTAAAAGTTAAAAAGCGACCTACCATGCATTGCAGCTGCCCCAGTAGTAGGAGCATATTTGAACATCACTAGAATTCTAAAAGAATCTGGCACCCAAATCTGCATACAGCACCACTTCCAATAGCCAAGACCTGGAAGCACCCAAGACATCCAAACTGACTGAACGCAGAAAGAAAAAGTGGTTCACGTCCACAATGGCATAGTGCTCAGGCATGAAACGACACGCCGCCAACTGCAGTAACAGGTAAGGAGCTCTCGTAATTAGACTGAATGAAGTCAGTAGGGGGATAAAAAAGCCTATTGGTGGAGGCTTAAATTCATGCCCATAAACCAACTGACAAAAGAAAAACAGACTCACAAAATTAGAGTTACAGAAGGGAATCAATTAGAAGGTGTGGATTAACAGATCCACAATAATACAGATAAAATAGGTAATCAACAAGGACCTGCTGTAGAGCAAGTGGGGCCTATGCAACACTGTGATGACCTACATGAGAAAAGAATCCAAAGATGAAGATATATATACAGAACCGAAAAAGATTCCCTACACTAACAGAAAATGCAGGATTTTACAATAACTTTTTACATTAAGAAATTAAATTAATAAAAAATTGCACATTCCACACTAATGCATAACTCAGAACACCATTTCCACTATGGCTTGGTTTCTGAGGTAATGCAAAGAAACAGAGGAAAACAATAGAATGAGAAAGACTAGAGATCTCTTTAAGAAAATCAGAGATACCAAGGGACATTTCACGCAAAAATGGGCACAATAAAGGACAGAAACGGTATGGACCCAAGAGAAGCAGAAGATAATAAGAATAGGTGGCAAGAATACACAGACAAACTATACAGAAAAGATCTTCATGACCCAGATAATCATGATGATGTGATCACTTACCTAGAGCCAGACATCCCAGAATGCAAAGTCAAGTGGGCCTTAGGAGGCATCACTACAAAAACCTAGTAGAAGTGATGGAATTTCAGCCGAGCTATTTCAAACCCTAAAAGATGATGTGCTGCACTCAATGTGTGTCAGGAAATTTGGAAAACTCAGCAGTGGCCACAGGACTGGACAAGGTCATTCTTCATCCCAATCCCAAAGAAAGGCAGTGCCAAAGAATGCTCCAACCACTGCACAACTGCACACATCTCACACAGCAGCAAAGTGATGCTCAAAATTCTCCAAGCCAGGCTTCAACAGTACGTGAATCATGAACTTCCAGATGCTCAAGCTGGATTTAAAAAAGGCAGAGGAACCAGAGATCAAACTGCCAACATCTGTTGGATCATCGAAAAAGCAAGAGAGTTTCAGAAAAATATCCTCTTCTGCTTCACTGACTACGCTAAAACCTTTGACTGTGAGGATAACAACAAACTGTGGAAAATTCTTCAAGAGACAGAAATATCAGCCCCCCTTACCTGCCTCCTGAGAAACCCGTGTGCAGGTCAAGAAGCAACAGAACTGGACATGGAACAACAGACTGGTTCCAAATTGGGAAACGAGTACGTCAAGGCTGTATATTGTCACCCTGCTTATTTGACTTATATGCAGAGTACATCATGCAAAATGCTGGGCTGGATGAAGCACAAACTGGATTCAAGATTGCCAGGAGAAATTATCAATACCCTCAGGCAAACAGATGACACCACCCTTATGGCAGAAAGCTAACAGGAACTAAAGAACCTCTTGATGAAGGTAAAAGAGGAGAGTCAAAAAGCTGGCTTAAAACTCAACATGCAAAAAACTAATAAGATCATGGTATCCAGTCCCATCACTTCATGGCAAATAGACAGGGAAATAATGCAAACAGTGGCTGACTTAATTTTCTTGAGCTACAAAAATCACTGTGGACGGTGACTGCCACCATGAAATTAAACGATGCTTCCTCCTTGGAAGAAATGCTATGACAAACTTTGACAGCGTATTAAAAAGCAGAGACATCACTCTACCAACAAAGCTGCATATAGGCAAAGCTACAGTTTTTCCTGTAAGTCATGTATGGATGTGAGAGTTGGACCATAAAGAAAACTGACTGCTGAAGAATTGATGCTTTCCAACTATGGTGCTGTAGAGGCTCTTGAGTCCCTTGGACAGCAAGGAAATCAAACCAGTCAATCCCAAAGGGAATCAACCCTGAATATTCATTGGAAAGACTGATGCTGAACCTGAAACTCCATTACTCTGGCCACGTGATATAAAGAGCTGACTCACTGGAAGAGTCCCTGATGCTGGGAAAGACTGAGGGTAGGAGAAGAAGGGGTCAACAGAGGATGAGATGGTTGGATGGCATCACCAACTTGATGGACATGAGTTTGAGCAAACTCTGGGAAATAGCGAAGGACAGGGAAGCCTGGGGTGCTGCAGTCCATGGGGTCACAAAGACCTGCACACAACTGAGCAACTGAACTGACAAGCTGGCAAAATTTCAAGGACAGTAGAGCTATAAATGACACCTGCTGTCACTGACTATCCTGAAGCAGGTGATCAAAATGAAAACTCAACATGTCCCACTTTCAAGGAGCCAATTTCAACAAGTCAATTTTATTACCAACCCTCAAAAAAAAAAAAAGAAAGAAAGAAAGAGCTCATGAAATGGGTGAACAAATTCACCCGTTGAAAGAGACAAGCAAATCAAAACTACAACAATGGCATATCTCGCCACAGTATGAATGAGCATCATCAATGAGTTTTCCTTCAAGCAATACACGGTGGAGAGGGCCTGGAGAAAAGGAAAGCCTCCAAGGTGCTGGTGCGATGAAACTGGAAACAGCCCCTAAACAGAACAGTGTGCAGGTGCCTGAAAGAAAAACGAAGCTCCCTATGAACCAGCAGTCAATGCCTAAAAGAATATCCAGGCAAAATCAGAATTCAAAAAGAAATATGCACCCAAATATGCAGAGCACTACCAGTTACAACAGCTAAGATCTGGAAACAAACCGTCCGTCCACATGAACGCATAAAGAGGAACGGCTACATGTCCGCCAGGAACATGATTCGGTCATGAAACAGAATGAAATAGTGCCAACTACAGCGACCCACGTGGGCCTAGTTCTAGCCATGCTAGAGGGTCAGTAACTAAGAAGAAAAACACTGACAGCACTTATACGTGGAATCTAAAAATTAATACCAAGAAACCAATGGACCAAAGAGAAACAGATTCACAAGGCTAGAAAATAAAGTTATCGTTGTAATAGGGGAAAGACATGGGGAAGGGATAAACAAGAAAGTTGAGATTAACAAATAGAAACAATTTCATATAAAACATATAATCAACAAGGACAAACAACAAGGGAGGTATAAGCAGCATTCTGTTATAATCTCTATGAGAAAATAATTTGAAAATCAATAGATATATATATATTTGCAAACGTAAAAGCCTGTGTACACACACTTGCCTGGAGAATCCCCATGGACAGAGAAGCCTAGTGGGCTGCAGTCCGTGGGGTTGCAAAGAGTTGCACACGACTGAGCAACTAAGCACAGCACAGCACAATTATACAACGCTGTATGTCGTGTTTCTGCAAGCAAAACTATAAATTAAACTGACAAAAAAAAGAAGTGACAAGACACAAGCTTTGGGGTGTTGCTTCTGACACATTCCAGTTTAATTTCCAACCCCAAACCAGGATGTCCACTGAGGCTCTGGTTGCCAGAGTACCTTGCATCGGTACTGGGTGAATGCTGCCACCTTGTGGACGTTTCCCGCAACAGCAACGTTAAAACAGTTAAGAAGAGAATGGCTAACCACTCCAGTATTTCTGGAGAATTCCATGGATAGAGGCGCCTGGCAGGCCCCAGTCTATGAGTCAGAAAGAGTCCAACAGGGCTTAGCAACTACGACGCACACACAGAGGAAACTGGGCTTCCCTGGTGGGTCAGATGGTAAAGAACTGGCCTGTAGTGCAAGATACCCTGTTTCCATACTTGGGTCAGGAAGACTCCCTGGAGAAGGGAATGGCTACCCACTCCAATAGCCTTGCCTGAAGAATTCCATCATCAGAGGAGTCTGGCGGGCTATATTACACGGGGTCTCACAGGATGGAACACAGCTAACAGACTAACACTTTCACTTTAAGAGGACTAACATATTCACAAACATGGCTGGGCTGCAAGACACCAGTCTTCAAGAACTGTCCGGGGTTAAATATTCTAAAAACAATTTCTTTTTTTTTTTTTACAAAGGGCTGAATTTCATCAAGAAAATATGAAGAGGTAGATACCTCTCGCAATACTTTTTTTTTTAATTTTTTTTTTTTTTACTTTACAATACTGTATTGGTTTTGCCATACATTGACATGAATCCACCACGGGTGTACATGAGTTCCCAATCTGAACCCCCCTCCCACCTCCCTCCCCATATCATCTCTCTGGGTCATCCCAGTGCACCAGCCCCAAGCATCCTGTATCCTGTATCAAACCTAGCTGGCACTACTTTTTTTAGAAGCACATGAAATGATGCACAAAATCACAAATTATTAGAGATGTGCAAATCAAAATTACAATGAGGGATCACTCTGCAGGACTAAAAATGGCCTTCATCAGAATGTCCACACACAATAAATGCTGGAGTTGGGATGGAGAAGAGAGACTTCCTCAGACGCCCACGGCATTCAAACGGCTATAGCCAGAAAAGATAACAGGGAGCCGTCTGTAAAAGGTGAAAACAGAGCTACCATCGATTTCAGAGTCCCACCCTAACAGGATTTTCAAAGACAACCAGAATTCTAAAAGAAACTGGCACCCAAAGGTGCACTACAGCAGCGCTTATGGTAGCCAAGAGCCAGAAGGAGATAAAATGTCCAAGGACAGTTGAATGCTAAAGAAGCGGTGCATGTCCACGACGGCATATTACTCAGTAATGAGAAAGAATGAGACAATACCAACTTGTGGGCAGCAACACACACGGGCCTAGTTGCAATCATACTGTGTGACGATAGTCAAAAAAGAAAAAAAAAAGACAAATGTCACTAATCTGTGGAATCTGAAAACTGACGCCCTTGAACCACCTGAAAAAGAGAAACGGACTCACAAAACTAGAAAACAAAATCATTGTTCCCAAAAGGGAAACGCAGGGGGACAAATCAGCAGGTGGGGTTAACAAATCCACACCACCACATACAGAACAGGGAGCAACCAGGGCCTGCTGAAGAGGGAGAGAGGCGTACACAAGATTCCATAGTGACCCATGTTAAAAAGAGAAAAACCTGAAGATAAATAGATACAGATAAAACTGAAAAATATTCTCGACACATCCAAAACAATACATTTTAAAACATTCTATATTAGAAAATAAAAATTAGATTAATAAAATTAACACACTAAGTCATGAGACACAAGCTTAGGGGTGTCTGTGCTGGCACCTTCCACGCTAATTCACAGGCCAGGAACACCACTTCCATCAAGGCTCCGCTTTCTTAACCAGAGTTAAGCATGAAGAAATCCTGCCACCTTGGTGGCCGTTTTCCAAAATAGCAACTTCATAACTCAATGCTTATGGACATGCAATATTCACAAGGACTACAGGGCTGTAAATGATACCTTCTGTCAATAAATGTTCTGAAGTAGGCAATCCAAAAAAAAAAAATCAACACCTCGTTGACTTTCAAGGAGCCAATTACAACAAGAAGTCCATTTTATTATCATTGTTTAGGGGAAGAAAAGAGCACATAAAATGCTGCACAAACTCACCAGTTCTTAGAGACATGCAAACTCAAAACTACAAGGGCTCACATCACCGAAGTCTGAATGGCCATCATCAATAAGTCTTCAAAGAACCCATGGTGGAGAGAACCTGGAGAAAAGGAAACCCTCCTAAGGTGCAGGTGGGATGACATGGGTCACTCTCTGCAGAGACCAGGATGCAGGTGCCTTTAGAGGAAAACTAGAGCTACCTACGATCCCCAGTCCCACGCCTATGAGAATATCCCAGAAGAACCAGAATTCAAAGAGAAACATGCCCCCAAAGCCGCACTTCAGCGCCAGTTACAAGAGCAAAGACCTGGAAGCCAACGCAGTTTCCATCGAGAGAGGAACGCGTTAAAGAGGAAGAGGTACACGCCCACAATGGAAGGAGACTCGATCATGAAACAGAAGGAAATGATACCAACTGCGGGAACCCACAGGGCCTAGTTCGAAGCATACTAAGAGATGTTACTCAGGAAAAAAGGCAGATATCATATGCTATCACTTCTAAAAATTAATAATGAGAACCGAACTGACCAAAGACCCCCAACAGTCGAAAATAAAATTATCATTAATCAAGGGGAAAGACGTGGGGAAGGGATAAATACGGCAATTGAGAATACAATAGAAACTACTACATATAAAACACATAATCAACAAGAACTTAAATACACCAGGGAAAGTCTACACATTCTGTAAGAGTCTCTATGAGAGAAAAATTTGAAGCTCAATAGATATACGTATATGTGCAAATGTAAGAGATTCTGTACACACAGAACACCATAAATCACTGTAAATCAAAGCAAAACTAGACAGTAAACTAAAAAACAAAGAACTAGTGACGAGACCCTAGCTTGGAGGTACTGCTTCTGGCACATTCCAATTCAGTATAACAACCCTAAACCACGACTTCCACTGAGGCTCTCTTTGCAAGAGTTTGCACAGTTGGTCTTCGAAGAAATGCCCACCTTGTGGCCATTTTTCCACAACAATTTGAAAACTGTTGCTTAGGGGACTAATATTCAAACAGATGGCTGGACTGCCAGCTATCTGTCCTCAAAATAATTTTAGGAGCTAAGTAATCTAAAAGAAATATTTACCAAGGGCAGATCTCATCAAGACAATATGAACAGGCAGATACTACTGACATTAGCTTTGAAAAGCACATGAAAAGATGCACAAAATCACCAATTACTGGAGACATGCAAATCAAGATTACAATGAGGGATCACCTCCAGGTGGTCTGAGTGGCCATCAGCAAATTATTTCACAAACGATAAGTGCTAGTGTTGGTGGAGAAAAGGGGACCCTCATAGGTTGCTGCTGCTAAGTCGCTTCAGTCGTGTCCGACTCTGTGCGACCCCATAGACGGCAG
This sequence comes from Budorcas taxicolor, assembly GCF_023091745.1. NCBI lineage: Eukaryota > Metazoa > Chordata > Mammalia > Artiodactyla > Bovidae > Budorcas > Budorcas taxicolor. The sequence goes on from NC_068918.1 coordinate 32,191,054, forward strand.
CCCACCAGGCTCCCCCATCCCTGGGATTCTCCAGGCAAGAGTACTGGAGTGGGTTGCCATTGCCTTCTCCGTCTTATGTTGCTCAGTTCAGTTCACTCGCTCAGTCGTATCCGACTCTTTGCGACCCCGTGAATCGCCGCACGCCAGGCCTCCCTGTCCATCACCAACTCCCGGAGTTCACTCAGATTCACGTCCATCAAGTCAGTGATGCCATCCAGCCATCTCATCTTCTGTCGTCCCCTTCTCCTCCTGCCCCCAATCCCTCCCAGTATCAGAGTCTTTTCCAATGAGTCAACTCTTCGCATGAGGTGGCCAAAGTACTAGAGTTTCAGCTTCAGCACCATTCCTTCCAAAGAAATCCCAGGACTGGTCTCCTTTAGGATGGACTGGTTGGATCTCCTTGCAGTCCAAGGGACTCTCAGGAGTCTTCTCCAACACCACAGTTCAAAAGCATCAATTCCTCGGTGCTCAGCCTTCTCCACAGTCCAACTCTCACATCCATACATGACCACTGGAAAAACCACAGTCTTGACTAGACGGACCTTAGCCGGCAAAGTAATGTCTCTGCTTTTGAATATGCTATCTAGGTTGGTCATAACTTTTCTTCCAAGGAGTGTCTTTTAATTTCATGGCTGCAATCACCATCTGCAGTGATTTTGGAGCCCCCAAAAATAAAGTCTGACACCGTTTCCACTGTTTCCCCATCTATTTCCCATGAAGTGGTGGGACCAGATGCCATGATCTTCGTTTTCTGAATGTTGAGCTTTAAGCCAACTTTTTCACTCTCCTCTTTCACTTTCATCAAGAGGCTCTTTAGTTCCTCTTCACTTTCTGCCATAAGGGTGGTGTCATCTGCATATCTGAGGTTATTGATATTTCTCCCAGCAATCTTGATTCCAGCTTGTGCTTCTTCCAGTCCAGCCTTTCTCATGATGTACTCTGCATATAAGTTAAATAAGCAGGGTGACAATATACAGCCTTGACGTACTCCTTTTCCTATTTGGAACCAGTCTGTTGTTCCATGTCCAGTTCTAACTTGCTTCCTGACCTGCATACAGATTTCTCAAGAGGCAGGTCAGGTGGTCTGGTATTCCCATCTCTTGAGGAATTTTCCACAGTTTATTGTGATCCACACAGTCAAAGGCTTTGGCATAGTCAATAAAGCAGAAATAGATGTTTTTCTGGAACTCTCTTGCTTTTTCCATGATTCAGCGGATGTTGGCAATTCGCTCTCTGGTTCCTCTGCCTTTCTAAAACCAGCTTGAACATCTGGACATTCATGATTCATGTATTGCTGAAGCCTGGCTTGGAGAATTTTGAGCATTACTTTACTAGCATGTGAGATGAGTGCAACTGTGCGGTAGTTTGAGCATTCTTTGGCATTGCCTTTCTTTGGGATTGGAATGAAAACTGACCTTTTCCAGTTCTGTGGCCACTGCTGAGTTTTCCAAATTTGCTGGCATATTGAGTGCAGCACTTTCACAGCATCATCTTTCGGGATTTGAAATAGCTCAACTGGAATTCCATCACCTCCACTGGCTTTGTTCATAGTGATGCTTTCTAAGGCCCACTTGACTTCACAATCCAGGATGTCTGGCTCTAGATGAGTGATCACACGATCATGATTATCTGGGTCGTGAAGATCTTTTTTGTACAGTTCTTTCGTGTATTCTTGCCACCTCTTCTTAATATCTTCCGCTTCTGTTAGGTCCATGCCATTTTTGTCCTTTATCGAGCCCATCTTTGCATGAAATGTTCCCTTGGTATCTCGTCTTACGTTGCTAGTGGTATGTAAATGGTAACAGCCACGATACAGAACGATGAAACTGTAAAAGCAGAGCAACCATGCATTTCACCAGTCTCACTCCTAACAAGATATCTGAAGACAACCAGAACTAAAAGGATCCGGCACCCCAATGGGCACTACAGCATCACAGCAAACAGCCACGACCTGGAACAACTAAACACCTGGAAACAGGCCACTGAGTAAAGAAGTGGCGGCACACGTCCACAGCGGCAGGTGTCTCATCAAGAAAAGAATGACTCGATGCCGCTGCAGCAGAATGCCTGAGCTTGCTGTAATCATAGTGAGCGACCTCAGCGGGGAAGAAGAAAGACACATGTCACTTCTTGGTGGAATCTGAAAATCCACGCCCATAAGCCAACTGACAACAGAACAAAATTAGAGTTACCAGAGGAAGAGGTGGGGGAAGGTACCAATTAGCGGGCTGGGATTAGCAAATCCACAATAATACATATAAACTAGAATAAAATACTACATAAAATATTACATATAAAAAATCCAAAACTACCTGCTGTATGGCAAGAGAGGTCTGTTCTACACTCTGTAATAATCTAAATGAGAAAATAACGCAAAGATGAATAGGTACCTATAGAACTGAAAAGGATTCTCTACACCTACCAAAAATACTTTTTGAAACAACTCTCTAAATTAAAAAATTTCATTAATTAAAAAAAGCCAATAAGAATTGAAACACAATTTATGGGTGTTTCTGCTGGCACATTCTACACTAGTTTACATCCAAGAACACCACTTTCACCAGGCTGTGCTTTCTGTTGTAACTAGAGTTGGGCATGAAGAAATCATGCTTTGTGTCCATTTCCCCACAGGGCAACTTTAAAAATCAATGCTTCTGTGGGCATACAGCATTCACAAGGACTGCGTGGCTGTAAAATGACACCCACTGTCACTAAATGTCCTGAAGAAGGTAATCAAAACAGAAAACTCAATACACGGCCCACTTTAAAGGAGCCAATTGCAACAAGCCAATTTTATTATCACTGTTTAAATTAAAACAAGAGCACATGAAATGGTGCACAAATTTGCCAGTTTTCAAGAACCATGCAAATCCAAACTGCAATGAGGGCTCAGCTCATTCCAATCTGAATGGGCATCATCAATAAGTCTTCAAAAACTACCGGTGGGAAGGGCCTGGACAAAAGCAGAGCCTATAAGGCGACGGTGAGATGGCACCGTTAACAGTCCTGACACAGAACAGTATGCAGGTGCCTTTAAAGGAAAATATGAGAAACCTGTGATCCAGAAGTCCCACGCCTAAGGGAATATCCGAAGAATATTCGAAAAAGGACCATGCATCCTAAGCTGCACTGCATCACCAGTTATGACAGCAAAGGCCTGGAGGCAAACAAAGTGTCCACTGAGAATGAATGCATAGAGACGATTGTACAGGTCCTCCACGGCACATGACTCACCCATTAAACACAATGGAAGAACAACAACAATTACAGCAACCTACGCGGAATTAGTTCTATCCATACTCAGATGGGTAATCAAAAAAAAAAAAAAAAAAAGCCATATTACATGCTATCAGTTACAGGTGGATTCTGAAAAGTAACCAAGAAAACACCTGACCAAAGAGAAACAGTCACAAAATAGAAAATAAAATTACCATTAAGAAAGGGGAAAGATGTGGGCAAGGGGTAAATTAGGAAGCTGTAGGAACAAATAGAAATCATTACATATAAAATACATAAGGAAGTTTGGATTAACAAATAGAAAATATTACATATAAAATATATAATCAACAAGGACCTAGGTATACCAAGGTAGGTCAACTCAACATTCTGTAATAACCTCTATGGAAAATAGTTTGAAGATCAATAGGTATAAGTATACAGGTAAATATAAAATTTTCTGCACACATCCAACATTGTGCATCATTGTTGTGTATGTCCCAAAAAACAAACATTGAATTTAAAAAGGAAGTCACAAGACACGAGTTTTGGGGTGCTGGCTTCTGGCACACCTCATCCTATTTTCTAACTTCAAACCACCACGTCCACTGAGGCTCTGGTTGCGAGAGTACCCAAAGTGGGCTCGGAAAAATGCTGCCGCCGTGTGGTCATATCCTGCAACAGCAACTTGAAAATTCTTAAACTTTAAGGGAATGGCTACACACACCAGTCGAAAAAGCAAGAGAGTTCCAGAAAAACATCTATTTCTGCTTTATGGACTATGCCAAAGCCTTTGACTGTATGGATCACAATAAACTGTGGAAAATTCTGATAGAGATGGGAATACCAGACCACCTGACCTGCCTCTTGAGAAACCTGTATGCAGGTCAGGAAGCAACAGTTAGAACTGGACATGGAACAACAGACTGGTTCCAAATAGGAAAAGGAGTACGTCAAGGCTGTATATTGTCACCCTGCTTATTTAACTTATATGCAGAGTACATCACGAGAAACACTGGACTGGAAGAAGTACAAGCTGGAATCCAGATTGCCGGGAGAAATATCAATAACCTCAGATATGCAGATGACACCACCCTTATGGCAGAAAGTGAAGAGGAACTAAAGAGCCTCTTGATGAAAATGAAAGAGGAGAGTGAAAAAGTTGGCTTAAAGCTCAACATTCAGGAAACGAAGATCATGGCATCTGGTCCCATCACTTCATGGGAAATAGATGGGGAAACAGTGGAAACAGTGTCAGACTTTATTTTGGGGGGCTCCAAAATCACTGCAGATGGTGACTGCAGCCATGAAATTAAAAGACGCTTACTCCTGGAAAGGAAAGTTATGACCAACCTAGATAGCATATTGAAAAGCAGAGACATTACTTTGCCAACAAAGGTCCATCTAGTCAAGGCTATGGTTTTTCCAGTGGTCATGTATGGATGTGAGAGTTGGACTGTGAAGAAAGCTGAGCGCCGAAGAATTGATGCTTTTGAACTGTGGTGTTGGGGAAGACTCTTGAGAGTCCCTTGGACTGCAAGGAGATCCAACCAGTCCATTCTAAAGGAGATCAGCCCTGGGTGTTCTTTGGAAGGACTGATGCTAAAGCTGAAACTCTAGTACTTTGGCCACCTCATGGGAAGAGTTGACTCATTGGAAAAGACTCTGATGCTGGGAGGGATTGGGGGCAGGAAGAAAAGGGGACGACAGAGGATGAGATGGCTGGATGGCATCACCAACTCGATGGACATGAGTTTGGGTGAACTCTGGGCATTGGTGATGGACAGCGAGGCATGGCGTGCTGCAATTCATGGGGTCGCAAAGAGTCGGACACGACTGAGTGACTGAACTGAACACACACCAGTATTCTTCCCTGGAGAATTTCACTCACAGAGAAGCCTGGCGGGCTACAGTCCATGTGTTGCAAAGAGTTGGACACGACAGAAACTAACACATACACACAGGAAACAGGGCTTCCCTGTTGGCTCACACAGTCAAGAATCTGACTGCAATGTGGGAGACTCGGGTTCCACACCTGGCTCAGGAAGATCCCATGGAGAAGGGAATGGTTACCCACTCCAATATTCTTGCCTGGAGAATGCCATGGACAGAGGAGCCTGGCGGGCCACAGTCCACGGGATGGCAAAGAGTCAGACACAGCTGAGCAACTAACACCTTTACTTTAGGTGGAGAAAAAAGGACACTCGCAAATGCCTGTGTGATATATAAACAGCCACAGGTATAACAATAGGGAACTGACTTTAAAAGGTAAAAACAGAGCTACCATTGACTTCGGAGTCCAATCCTAATAGAAGATTTGAAAACAACCAGATTTTGAAACATGCACCCAGGTGTGCACTTACAATAGTCACCTGCTTGGAGCACCTAAAACACCCAAGGACAGAAGAATGCTAAAGAAGAAGGGGGCACGTCCACGATGGCACACTACTCCACCACGAAGAACAGACGCATGTATATGTATGGCTGAGCCCCTTTGCTGTGCACTTGAAACTGTCACAAACTGTTAATCGGCTATACCCCAACAAATGATTTTGGGGTTAAAAATACAAATTAAAATGTTAATAAAATAAAGAAAATAAGAAATGAAATTAGATGCTCAGTTTGAATGCTTGAAAAAAGATAAAGAACGAGACAGTGTCTACTATAGCAGCATACATGGACTTAAGTGTAATCCTACTGAGTGATGTCAGTCAAAAAACAACAACAACAAATATCACTTATCTGTGGAATCTGAAAACTGATGCCCATGAACCGCCTGACAATAGAAAAACAGATTCACAAAACTAGAAAACAAAGTCATTGTCACTGGAAGGGAAATGTGAGACTAGGAATTAGCAGGTGGGATTAACCAATCCACAGTAATGCATATAAAATAGGTGGTCAACAAGGACCTGCAGCTGAGCAAGGGAGGTCTACACAACACTCCGTAGGAACCTATATGAAAAAGGAACCCAAACATATATATACATATAACAGAAAAACATTCTCTACACACAACCAACTCAACATTTTAAAACAAATTTCTCCTTTAAAAAATAAAAATTAAACTAATTAAAAAACAGTAATTAATGAGACATGAGCCTAGGGGTGTTTGTGCTGGCACCCTCCACACTAATTTATGTGCCAGGAACACCACTACCGCTAAAGGTCTGCTTTCTATAGTAACTAGAGTTGGCCAAAGAATTGATGCTTTTAAACTGTGGTGTTGAAGAAGACTCTTGAGAGTCCCTTGGACAGCAAGGAGATCAAACTGTCAATCCTAAATGAAATCAGTCCTGAATATTCATTGAAAGAACTGATGCTGTAGCTCCAATACTTTGGCAACCTGATGCAAAGAAATGACTCTTTGGAAAAGACTCTGATTCTGGGAAAGATTGAAGGCAGGAAGAGAAGGGGATGACAGTGGATGGCATCACTGACTCGATGGACATGAATTTGAGCGAGCCCTGGGAGCTGGCGATGGACAGGGAAGCCTGGCGTGCTGCAGTCCATGGGGTCTCAAAGAGTCCAACACGACTGAGTAAATGAACTGAACGGAACTGAATAGTTGGGCATGAAGAAATCCTGCCCCCTTGTGGCCATTTTCCAAAACAACAACTTCAAAATCAATAACCTATGGGCATCCAATATTCACAAGAACTACAGGGCTGTAAATGATACCTTCTGTCACTAAATGTCCTGAAGTAGGTAATCGAAAGAAAAAAAAATTTAACTTCTGATTGACTGCCAAGGAATCAACTTCAATAAGTCAGTTTATTTCCACTGATAAGAAATAGAAAAGAGCATATGAAATGGTACACAAATTCACCAGTCCTTAGAGACATGCAAGTCAAAGCTACATACAACAAGGGCTCCATCACCAAAGTCTGAATGGCCATCATCAATAAGTCTTCAAAGGATCCCTGGTAAAGAGGACCTGGAAAAAAGGAAACCTTCCTAAGGTGCAGGTGGGATGAAATGGGTGCACTCTCTTTAGACAACAGGATGCAGGTGCCTTTAAAGGGAAACTAGAGTTGCGTATGATCCAGCCGTCCCACGCCTATAAGAATATCCAGGGAAAACCAGAGTTCAAAGAGAAACATGCCTCCAAAGCTGCACTTTATCACCAGTTACAAGAGCAAAGACCTGGAAGCCAATAAAGTTTCCATCAAGAGACAAATGCATTAAAGAAGCAATACACGTCCACAATGGAATGAGGCTCGGCCATGAAACAGAAGGATAATACTGAAGAAGCAACCCACACGGACCTAGTTCTAAGCCTACAGAGATGTATTACTCAGAAAAAATGGACAAATATCATATGATATCACTTATAGGTGAAATCTAAAAATTAATACCAAGAAGCCAACTGACCAAAGGCAGACTCACAACAGTCAAAAATAAAATTATCATTAACCAAGGGGAAAGACGTGGGTAGGAATAAATGAGGAAATTGGGATTAACAATGGAAACTATTACATACAAAACACATAATCAACAAGGACTTCAGTATACCAAGAGAAGTCTCATAAACATCCTGTAATAATCTCTATAAGATAAGAATTTAAACATCGATAGGGCTTCCCTGGTAGCTCAGCTGGTAAAGAATCTGCCTGCAGTGCAAGGGACCTGGGTTCGATCCCTGGCTTGGGAAGATCCCCTGGAGAAGTGGAAGGCTGCCCACTCCAGTATTCTGGCCTGGAGAATTCCATGGACTGTACAGTCCATGGGGTCACAAAGAGTTGGACACAACTGAGTGACTTTCACTTTCAGACATATGTATATGTGCAAATGGAAAAGATTCTGCACACATACAACACACAGAACACTGTAAATCACTGTTTATTAAAGCAGAATTACACAGTAAACTAAAAAAAAAAAAAGTAGTGACAACACTCAAGCTTTAGGGTGTTGCTTCTGGCAACACCAATGTGCAACCCCAAAACACAACTTTCACTGAACCTCTGTGTCCAAGGGTAGGCAGAGTTGGCTTTGAAGCCAACTTTCCTGTGCTGTTTCCACAAAAACAACTTGAAAACTGTTGCTTAGGGGACTTAATATTCAAAAGGGCAGCTGGGCTACAAGATACCTGTCCTCAAAAGTTTTCAGTGAGTAATTATTCTAAAAGAAATCTTTACAAAGGGCAGAGTGTCATCAAGACAATATGAAAAGGCAGAGACAACTGACATTATTTAAAAAAAAAAAAGCACATGAAATGATGCACAAAATCACCAATTATTGGAGACATGCAAATCAAGATCATAATGAGGGATCACCTCCAGGCGGTGAGAATGACCACCGTCAAGATGTCTGCAAACAACACATGCTAGGCTGGGGATGGAGAAAAGGAACCTTCTTATGCTGCTGCTGCTGCGAAGTCGCTTCCGCCGTGTCTGACTCTGTGCGACCCCAGAGACGGCAGCCCACCAGGCTCCCCCGTCCCTGGGATTCTCCAGGCAAGAACACTGGAGTGGGTTGCCATTTCCTTCTCCAATGCATGAAAGTGAAAAGTGAAAGTGAAGTCGCTCAGTCATGTCCGACCCTGAGCGACCCCATGGACTGCAGCCTACCAGGCTCCTCCGTCCGTGGGATTTTCCAGGCAAGAGTGCTGGAGTGGGGTGCATCGCCTTCTCCGCTTATGTTGCTAGTGGTATGTAAATGGTAACAGCCACGATACAGAACAATGAAACTGTAAAAGCAGAGCTACCATATATTCCAGCAGTCCCACTGCTAACAGGATAATCAAAGACAACCAGAATTCCTAAAAGAATCTTGCGCCCACAACTGAACTACAGCATCACGGCCAACAGCCAAGGCCTGGAAGCAACTAAAACGCCCAAAGACAGATGAACGCATAGAGAAGAAGTGGTGCATCTCCACAATGGCACAGTATGCAATCCAGAAGAAAACGAGACAAAGCCAACTATAGCAAAATACAGGGAGCTCGTTGTAATTATACTGAATGACATTGGTCAGGAAAGAAAGAGACAAATATCATTTCACAGTAGAGTCTGAAAATTCATGCCCATAAACTAACTGAAAAAAAGAGACCAGATTCACAAAATTAGAAAACAAAATTAGAGTTACCAGAGGGAATGGTGGGTGAAGATATTCATTAGGAGGTTGGGGTTAACAAACCCACAATAATATATATAAAATAGGTAATCAACAAGGACCTGCTGCTGAGCAAGGGAGGTCAACACAACACTCTGTAATAACCTATAGAAGAAAAGAACTCAAAGATGAGTAGATACATACAGAACTGAAAAGAATTCGGTGAGAAATGCTGGGCTGGAAGAAGCACAAGCTGGAATCAAGATTGCTGGGAGAAATATCCATAACCTCAGATATGCAGATGACACCACCCTTATAGGAGAAAGTGAAGAGGAACTAAAGAGCCTCTTGATGAAAGTGAAAGTGGAGAGTGAAAAAGTTGGCTTAAAGCTCAACATTCAGAAAACGAAGATCATGGCATCTGGCCCCATCACTTCATGGGAAATAGATGGGGAAACAGTGTCAGACTTTATCTTTTGGGGCTCCAAAATCACTGCAGATGGTGACTGCAGCCATGAAATTAAAAGACACTTACTCCTTGGAAGAAAAGTTATGACCAACCTAGATAGCATATTAAAAAGCAGAGACATTACTTTGCCGACAAAGGTCCGTCTAGTCAAGGCTATGGTTTTTCCAGTGGTCATGTATGGATGTGAGAGTTGGACTGTGAAGAAAGCTGAGCATCGAAGAATTGATGCGTTTGAACTGTGGTGTTGGAGAAGACTCTTGAGAGTCCCTTGGACTGCAAGGAGATCCAACCAGTCCATTCTAAAGGAGATCAGCCCTGGGATCTCTTTGGAAGGAATGATGCTAAAGCTGAAACTCCAGTACTTTGGCCACCTCATGGGAAGAGTTGACTCATTGGAAAAGACTCTGATGCTGGGAGGGATTGGGGGCAGGAGGAGAAGGGGACGACAGAGGATGAGATGGCTGGATGGCATCACTGACCCGATGGAGGTGAGTCTGAGTGAACTCCGGGAGTTCGTGGTGGACAGGGAGGCCTGGCGTGCTGTAATTCATGGGGTCACAAAGAGTCAGACACGACTGAGCGACTGAACACCTACAAAAAAACACTTTACAAAACAACTTACTAAATTTCAAACTAAAAGTTAAATATATTGAAAAAACAAATATTGAGACACAAGCTTATGGTTGTTTCTGCTGGCACATTCCCTACAAATTAACACCCAGGAACACCACTGCCTCTAGGTTCTGCTTTCTCTAGTTACTAGAGTTGGGCATGAAGAAATCCTGCTTCCTTGAGGCCATTTTCCCAAACAGCAAATTTAAATCAATGCTCTGGGCACACAACATTCACAAGGATTGCACAGCTATAAATGACACATGCTGTCACTAAACGTCCTAAAGAAGGTAATCGAAAAAAAAAAAAATCCAATACATGGCCCACTTTCAAAGAGCCAATTTTACAAGACAATTTCATTACCAATGTTTAAAAAAAAGAACATATGAAATGATGCACAAAATTACCAGTTCTTATAGCTATGCAAATCTACAACAAGGGTTGATCTCACCAGTCTAAATGGCCATCATCAATAAATATTTGAAGAAGGCTGGTAGGAAGGGCTTGGAGAAAAGCACAGCCTCCTAAGGTAATGGTGGGACCAAACTGGTAAGAACAATTATGCAGGTGCCTTTAAAGGAAAATAAGAGCAACCTATAATCCAGCAGTCCCACGCTTAAGGGAATATCTGAAGAAAACCAGAATTTGAAAAAGGAACATTGATCTAAAGCTGCACTGCATCACCAGTTACAGCAGCAAAGACCTGCAGGTAAAGTGTCCATTGAGAATGAATGCACCAGGAGACAGCTGTCCAGGTCCACAATGGTATATGACTCACCCATTAAATAGGATTAAAAAACAAAAAACCAGGTGCAGCTTCCTACATGGGTACAGTTAACTAAAAAAAAACAAAAACAAAAACAAAAAAAAAAGGTCACATGATATCTCTTACACATGGGATCTAAAATACAACCAAGAAAACCACTGACCAAGAGAAACAGTTACCAAGTAGAAAATAAAATTATCACTAAGAAAGGAGAACAATGTGGGGAAGGAGTAAATTAGAGAAACACATAGAAATCACTATATATAAAATACATGAGGAAGTTTGTATTAACATAGAAACTATTTCATTTAAAATATGTAATCAACCTGGTATACGAAGGGAGGTCAACTCAACATTCTGTAATAACCTCTATGGAAAATAACTTGATCAATAGTTATAGATATGTAAATATAAAAGTTTCTGTACACATCTGACATTATACAACATTGTCACGCCCCAAAACACTAAACACTGAATTAAAAAAAAAAAAAAGATGCGACAAGACACAAGTTTTGGGGTGTTGCTTTTGGTATGAGTCTAATTTCCAACCCCAAACCAAGATGTCTACTGAGGCTCTTGTTGCCAGAGTACACAGTTGGGCTTGGGGAAATGCTGCCACCTTGTGGACGTCGCCCACAACACCAACTACAACCTTCAGGAGAAGGGAACGCCTACTCACTCACTCCAGCATTCTTGCCTGGGGAATTTCATGCACAGAGGAGCTGGAGAAATTCAGTCCATGGGTCGCAAAGAGTCGGACACATCTGAGCAACTAACACACACCACAGGAAATTGGGTGTCCCTGGTGACTGGGACAGTAAAGAATCTGCCTGAAATGCAGGAGGCCTGAGTTCCACACCTGGGTCAAGGTAGATCCCCTAGAGATGGGGATGGCTATCCACTCCAATATTCCTGCCTGGAGAATTCCTTGGACAGAGGATCCTTGTGGGCTACATTCCACGGGGTGACCAGGAGTCACACAACTGAGCGACTAACACTTTCGCTTTAAGGGACTAACATTCCCAGCGGTGGCTGGGCTGTAAGGTGAAAGTGGAAGTGAAGTTGCCCAGTCATGTCCGACTCTTTGCGACCCCATGGACTGTAGCCTACCGGGCTTCTCCATCCGTGGGATTTTCCAGGCAAGAGTATTGGAGTGGGTTGCCAAGGTATCAGTCCTCAAAAACCCCCCTAGGTAAGTATTCTAAAAAATTTTCCTTATAAAGGGCTGAATTTCATCAAGGCAATATCAAGAGGTAGAAACTACTCACACTATTTTTTTTTTTAAAGCACATGAAATGATGCACAAAACCCACAAATTATTAGAGACATGGAAATAAAAATTACAATAAGGGATCACATTGCAGTGTCAAAATGGCCATCATCAAAATGTCCACAAACAATAAATGCAAGAGAGGGGGTGAAGAAAAGGGCCTGTGGTATATAAACTTAACAGGCACCAGAGATAACAATAGGAAACTGTCTTTAAAAAGTAAAAACAGAGCTACCATCGATTTCACAGCCCCATCCTAACAGCATATTTGAAAACAACCAGATTTCTATAAGAAACGTGCACCCAAACGTGCACTGCAGCAGCACCTGCAGTCGCCACCAGCTGGAAGCAACTAAAATGCCCAAGGACAGATGAATGCTAAAGAAGAAGGGGTATGTGTCCACAATGGCATAATATCCAGTCACGAAAAATAATATGTATGACTGAGTTCCTTCACTGTACACCTGAAACTGTCACAAATTGTTAATCAGTTATATCCCAATACAAAATGCTTTGGGGGTTAAAAAGCTAGATAAATAAGTTTGATTTAAATAAAGAAAATAAAAATAAAATTAGATGTTCTGTTCGAATGCTTAAAAAAAAAAGAGAATGAGAATGAGACAATGTCTACTGCAGAAACAGACGTGAACCTAGGTCTAATATGCTCAGTGACATCGGTGAGATCATCAAAAGGACCTACTATAGAGCAAGGGAGGTCTGCACTACACTCTGCAACAACCCATGTGGGAAAAGAAGCCAAAGAGGGACAGATACACACAGAGCTGGAGAAGATTCTCTACACAACTAAACACATTTTTTAAATAATAAATTAAAAAACAAAAATTAATAAAAAAACAAATATTGAGACACAGCTTATGAGTGTTTGTGCTAGTACATTCCACAAGAATTCACACTCAAGAACACCACTCCCACTAGCCTCTTTCTGTAGTAGAGCTGGGCATAAAGAAATCCTGCCTCCTTGTGGGCTTTTTCCCAAACAGCAACTTTAAAATCAACGCTCATGGGCACACAACATTCAGACAGCATGCGCAAATGACACATACTGTCACTAAATGTCCCGAAGAAAGTAATCAAAAAAATTCAACACATGGCCCACTTTCAAGGAGCCAATTTCAACAAGTCATTTTATTAACACTTTGCTTTTTTCAAAAAAAATTTTTTTCTTTAATTTGCCAGTTTTTAGGGCCATGCAAATCCATACTACGATGAGGGCTCACCTCATCCCAATCTGAATGGGCATCATCAATAAGTCTTCGAAGAATACTGGTGGAGAGGGCCTGGACAAAAGCAGAGCCTAAAAGGTGACGGTGAGATGACACTGGAAAAGTCCTGACACAGAACAGTATGCAGGTGCCTTTAAAGGAAAATATGAGAAACCTGTGATCCAGCAGTCCCACACCAAGGGAGTCTCCGGAAAAAACCAGAATTCAAAAAAGGAACATGTATCCAAAGCTGCACTGCATCACCAGTTACAGCTGCAAAGGCCTGCAGGCAGTGCCCGTCGAGAATGAACGCACAGGCAGTGGTACAGGCCCACAGTGGTGCCTGACTCACCCATTAAACAGAATGAAAAATACCAACTGCAGCAACCGACGTGTTGAGACTCCAATAATTTGGCCACCTGACGTGAAGAACTGACTCAGTGGAAAAGACCCTGGTGCTGGGAAAGACTGAGGGCAAGAGGAGAAGGGGACGACCGAGGATGAGATGGCTGGATGGCATCACGGACTCGATGGACGTGAGTCTGGGTGAACCCCGGGAGTTGGTGATGGACAGGGAGGCCTGGCGCGCTGCGATTCATGGGGTCGCAGAGAGTCGGACACAACTGAGCGGCTGAACTGAGTATGGTTAGAACTACTTCTGTGTTCAGAGAGCTAACTCAAAAAAAAAAAAAGACATATCACATGATATCACTCAAAGGTGGATTCTGAAAATTAACCAAGAAAAGCAACTTATCAAAGAGAAACAGAGTCACAAAATAAAATCATCATTAAGAAAGTGGAAACATGGGGAAGGGGTAAACTAGGAAGTTGGTTTAACAAATAAAAACCATTACATGTAAAATACATAAGGATGTTTAGATTAACAAATAAAAATTATTACATATAAAATATACAATCAAACAAGGACCTAGGTATACCAAGGGAGATCAACCCAGCATTCTGTGATAACCTGTATGGAAAATAATTTGAAGATCAATAGATATATGTATATGTGTAAATATAACAGTTTTGTACACATCCAGCTTTGCACATCACTGTTACACCCAATAAAACCTAAACATTGAATTAGAAAATAAAGAAGTGACAAGACACACATTTTGGGGTGTTGCTTCTGGCACATTTTGGTCTAATTGCCAACCCCAAATCATGATGTCCACTGAGGCTCTGTTTGCCCCAGAACCGAGTTGCGGTTTGGAAAATGCTGCCACCTTGTGGCTATATTCCGCAACAGTTCAGTTCAGTTCAGTGGCTCAGTCGTGTCTGACTCTTTTGAGACCCCATGAATCGCAGCACACCAGGCCTCCCTGTCCATCACCATCTCCCAGAGTTCACCCAGACTCACGTCCATCGAGTCCGTGATGCCATCCAGCCATCTCATCCTCGGTCGTCCCCTTCTCCTCCTGCCCCCAATCCCTCCCAACATCAGAGTCTTTTCCAATGAGTCAACTCTTCTCATGAGGTGGCCAAAGTACTGGAGTTTCAGCTTTAGCATCAGTCCTTCCAAAGAAATCCCAGGGCTGATCTCCTTCAGAATGGACTGGTTGGATCTCCTTGCAGTCCAAGGGAGCATCAATTCTTCGGTGCTCAGCTTTCTTCACAGTCCAACTCTCACATCCATACATGACCACTGGAAAAACCATAGCCTTGACTAGACGGACCTTAGTTGGCAAAGTAATGTCTCTGCTTTTGAATATGCTATCTAGGTTGGTCATAACTTTTCTTCCAAGGAGTAAAGTGTCTTTTAATTTCATGGCTGCAATCACCATCTGCAGTGATTTTGGAGCCCCAAAAAATAAAGTCTGACACTGTTTCCACTATTTCCCCATCTATTTCCCATGAAGTGATGGGACCAGATGCCATGATCTTCGTTTTCTGAATGTTGAGCTTTAAAGCCAACTTTTTCGCTCTCCTCTTTCACTTTCATCAAGAGGCTCTTTAGTTCCTCTTCACTTTCTGCCATAAGGGTGGTGTCATCTGCATATCTGAGGTTATTGATATTTCTCCCAGCAATCTTGATTCCAGCTTGTGTTTCTTCCAGTCCAGCGTTTCTCATGATGTACTCTGCATAGAAGTTAAATAAGCAGGGTGACAACACACAGCCTTGACAGCAACTTGAAAATTGTTACGGAGAAGGGAATGGCTACACAATCCAATGTTCTTACCCGGAGAATTCCGTGGAGAGTGAAGCCTGGCGGGTTTGAGTCAAAGGGTCACAAAAAGTCGGACACAACTGAGCAACTAACACACCCACACAGGAAACTGGGTTTCCCTGGTGTCTCAAACTGTAAAGGAATGGGCCTGCAAAGCGGGACAGCCTGTTTCCATACCTGGGTTAGGAAGATCCCGTGGAGAAGGGGAAGTGTTACACACTCCAATATTCTAGCCTGGAGAATTCCATGGACAGAGGAGCCTGGAGGGCTACATCACATGGGATTACAAGAATCGAACACAACTAAGCGACTAACACTTGCATTTTACGAGGACTAACATTCACAAGGATGACTGGACTTAAGATATGAGCCCTCAAAAACTGTCTAGGGTAAGTATTCTAAAAATATATATATATATTTTTTTAACAAAGGGCTGTATTTCATAAGACAATATCACAAGGTAGATACTACTCACATGATTTTTTTTTAAAGCACATGAAATGATGCACAAAGTCACAAATTATTAAAGACATGGAAATCAAAACTACAATGAGGAATCACAGTCAAAACTACCATCATCAAAATGTCCACAAATAATAAATGCTAGAGTAGGGGTGGAGAAAATGCCAGTGGCATGTAAATGGTAACAGCCACGAGACAGAACAGTAGGGAACTGTCTTTAAAAGGTTGATGTATGGCAAAAACCATCACAGTATTGTAAAGTAATTATCCTCCCATTAAAATAAATTAATTTTTTTAAAAAGGTAAAAACAGAGCTACCATAGATTTGAGAGTCTGATCCTAACAGGATATTCAAACAGAACCAGACTTCTAAAAGAAACTGGCACCCAAATGTCCACTACAGCAGCACTTACAGTAGCCAAAATAATAGTTATTAATAATAACTAAATTAATTTAAAAACAGTAAGTGATGAGACCCAAGATCAGGGGTGTTTGTGCTGGCACGTTCCACACTATCTACACCCAGAAACACCATGACCACTATGGCTCTGCTTTCCGTGGTAACTAGTTGGGTATGAAGAAATCCTGCCGCATTGTGGCTGTTTTCCAAGATAGCAAGTTTAAAATCAGTGCTTATTGGGCATGCAATAGTCACAAGAGTTGCAGAGTTGTAAATGATAACCTTCTGTCAATAAATGTCCTGAAGTAGGCCATCCAAAAAAATTCAACACCTGGTTGACTTTCAGGGAGCCAACTACAAGTCAATTTTATCATCACCATTTAGTTAAAGAAAAGAACACATGAAATGGTGCACAAATTCCCCTCTTCTTAGAGACAAGGAAATCAGAACTACAGTGAGGCCTCACAATGCCAAAGCCTTAATGGCCATCATCAATAAGTCTTCAAAGAATCCTCAGTGGAGAGGGCCTGGAGAAAAGGAAAACCTCCTAAGATGCAAGTGGGCTGAAACTGGCTACACTCCCTGCATGTAGGTGCTTTTAAAGGAAAACTGGAGCTACCTACATGATCCACAGTTCCAGGCCTATGAGAAAATCCAGGGGAAACCAGAATTCAAAAAGGAACATGATCCAAAGCTGTACTGCACCACCAGTTACAAGGCCAAAGACCTAGAAGCCAACAAAGATTACATGGAGAGATGAATGAATTAGGAAGAAGTGGTGTATGTCCACAATGGAACGAGACTCAGCCACAAAACAGAAGGAAATAATACCAGTTGCAGGAACCCACATGGACCTAGTTCTAAGCATACTGAGAGATGTTACTCAGAAAAAACAGATATATTTCACTTAAAGGTAAAATGTAAAAATTAATACCAAGAAACCAACTGACCAAAGACAGACAGACTCACAGCAGTCAAAAATATCATTACACAATATCATTACACAATATCAAAAATTATCATTACACAAGAGGAAAGATGCTGGGAAGGAATAAATGAGGAAATTGGGATTAACGAATAAAAACTATCATATACAAAATACATATAATCAACAAGGACTTGAGTATACCAAGCGATGTCTACTCAACATTCTGTAATAATCTCTATAAGAATTTGAAGATCAAGCGATCTATGTATACGTGCAAATGTAAAAGATTCTATACACACAAAACACTGTATATCACTGTTACTCAAGAAAAAACTATACATAAAACTAGAAAAAAAAAAAAGGAGACAACAAGATCCAAGCTTTGGGGTGTTGCTTCTGGCACAATCCAGTCCAATATACAACCCCAAACCACGACTTCCACTGAGGCTCTGTTTGCTAAAGGAGGCCGAGTTGGGCTTCGAAGAAATGCTGCCGCCTTGTGGCTGTTCGACGCAAGAACAACTTAAAAACTGTTGCTTAGGGGACAATATTCAAAACAACCGCTAGACTGCAAGATAGCTGTCCTCAAAATTTTCAGTAAGTAGTCTAAAAGAAATCTTTACAAAGGGCAAAGTGTCATTAAGACAATATGAAAAGGCAAGTACTACTGACACCAATTTTTTTTAAAATACATGAAATGATGTACAAAGTCACAAATTATTAGAGACATGGAAATCAGAAGGGATCACCATCTGGTGTTCAGAATGGCCATCATCAATATGTCTACAAACAATAAACGCTGGAGTAGGCATGGAGAAAAGGGGATACTCTTACACTGCTAAGTAAGTAAGTGTTAGTCACTCAGTTGTGCCTGACTCTTTGTGACCCTATGGACTGTAGCCTGCCAGGCTCCTCTGTCCATGGGATTCTCCAGGAGTATGTGAATGATAATGGTACAATACAGAACTATGAAACTGTAAAAACAGAGCTACCATATACTTCATCAGTCCCACTCCTAACAGGATATTCATAGACAAACAGAATTCTTAAAAAAAAAAAAAAAAAAAAAACTTGCACCCAAATGTACCCTACAGTACTACTTCTAATTGCCCAAGACCTTGAAGCAAGAGAAATGTCCAAGGACAGATGAATGCATTAAGAAAGAGTGGTACATGTCCACAATGGCGTATTACTCCGTCACGAAAAAGAAAGAATGAGCCAATTCCTATCGCAGCAACATGCATGAAAGTAGCTGTCATCATACCGAGTGATGTAAGTCAGAAAAAAAAAGACATATCACATATTGGTGGAATCTGAACACTGACGCCCATGAACCAACTGACAAAAGAAAAATAGAGTCTCCAAATTAGAATACAAAATTATGGTTACCAGAAGGGAAAGGTGAGGGAAGGTATCAATTGGGAGACTGGGATTAACAAATCAACAATAATACACATAAAACAGGTAATCAACAAGGACCTGTTGTATAGCAAGGGAGTTCTACTCAACACCTTGTTGCTACCTATTTGAGTAAAGAAATCTATATGTTGAACTAAAAAAGATTCTGTACACCTATGATAAACACAACATATTAAATCAACTTTACTGCAGTAAAACATAAAAATCAGAGTGAATTTTAAAGAAGTAGTAGTGAGATCCACTGTACCTGAGTGTGATGAGAAAAACACTGTTTTGAGTGGTCCCTAGGCATTTTTCAGTATTCGTCCCTGCTCACACCAACAGTGTGGACATTTAGATACCCAGTGAGCTGAGGAGTCCCACCATAAATTCCTGGTTTGCTTTTCCCAGACACCTTTTAAAACAGCCATTGAGAGGCAAGCCCTTAATAAGTTAGTGACGTCCACTCCAACCACCGTAAAGGTGCTAGTGTATCCGCTATCTGCTTTCTCTCTCCTGTCTGCACGTGGCCTGAGGCGGAGGACAGCCCCTCCCCTGGCTCAGATTCTTCCCTGGCCTACACTTCTGAGACAGGTCAGTAAGAGACAACAGGCTAAACGTGGTAGCATCCTAAGTCAATATTGTTTAGGGATAAACAAAGCTGTGGAACATGTATCCAATGGATGAGTACTCAAGAAAAAGCAGCAGCTAACTACTGTCACACAACATGGATGAACATCAAAGACATGATGCAAAAGACACTAGACTCAAGACAGTATGCACAATTCTATTCACACAGAATTCTTTAGCGGGCGTATCTAATCTAACATGTAAAAAACAGATTACCTGCCAGGAGGGAAGGGACAGGTGACCAGATATGGACGCAAGGGAATTTTCTGTGACAACACAGGGGTGTGGTTACACATGTATGCTGCTGCTGCTAAGTCGCTTCAGTCGTGTCCGACTCTGTGAGACCCCAGAGACAGCAGCCCACCAGGCTCCCCCGTCCCTGGGATTCTCCAGGCAAGAACACTGGAGTGGGTTGCCATTTCCTTCCCCAATGCGTGAAAGTGAAAAGTGAAAGTGAAGTCGCTTAGTCGTATGCTTCTGTCCAAATTCTGTAGCTTAGATTTGTGCATTCAATTTATGTAAATTTTAAAGAAAAAGAACCATATAAAATATATGTGGTGGGTGGGAAGTGGAACAAGTTATAGGTAATAGAGGATGACAGAATGTTGGTAATTTTGGAGCTGGGTGATGGCTAGATGGGAGTTTATTATTCTACTTTGTATTTTCTTGAAATTTCCATATTAAAGCTGAAAACAAAAAACCAAAGACATAATCCACAAGCCCTATGTTTATCTGATTCATCTAAAATACAATTACTCTGTCAAATTGCTGTAAAAATTTCTAGTCATTTACTCTCAATTTATATACGCAATTTGTTGCCATCCAGTTACACACTATCTGCACCTGGCACCAGTTATCAGCCCACACCATCCAATGTCCTAACCTTTCTTTGCCTCATTTTTTCCTTCACCAAATAATAATAGTAATAGCAACAATATTTGCCTCAGAAGTTTTATGAGGATTAAATAATGAACTATGTAGAGTGTTTTGACCAGTGCCTGGACTATATAACTCCTCCAAGAGTTTTAGCTACTATTCTCATTAATACAGCCTGCTACCATTTTTTTAAATTCCTTGGATCTATTTAGTTGCCAGTAATTAAATGGCAACTTAAGAGATGCAGAGTTTCCTCTCCTCAGAATGGGAGCCACTGAAGTTTCTGAGCAGAAAAGCCCTATAATATGAATTTTGCTTTAGAAAGAACATTCACATATCAGCCAGTCCTCTGGCATGCGCGGCTTAACGGGCTGAAATTGATGTGTTTTAAACATAGTATGTATGTTTCTAACTAGGGACATTGATTAGCATTTGTACAGAAAGCAGAAGCTTTTGTTTCAAAATGATACTTCTGCACGGCTCTCCTCGGGGGGAAGGTATCTGCATACACAGTATATTAGGTAAGTTCATCTTCTGGTCTGGATCTAATCAGATGAAGCCGTCACCAAAATTAACTTAGGGCCAACACTGTTTCTACATTAATGATGACCTCAGGCAGACAAGCTTTTACAACCCTGTTATAACCAAGAAAGTATTAGGATAAGTACCTTCTTATACTCTCCTATCTAATAGAGACAGCCCACGTTCGACTGATGGTGCCTCAATTTTAGGGAACTAGCGGTATTGGAGAAGACTCTTGAGAGTCCCTTGGACTGCAAGGAGATCCAACCAGTCCATTCTGAAGGAGATCAGCCCTGGGATTTCTTTGGAAGAAATGATGTTAAAGCTGAAACTCCAGTACTTTGGCTACCTCATGTGAAGAGTTGACTCATTGGAAAAGACTGTGATGCTGGGAGGGATAGGGGGCAGGAGGAGAAGGGGACGAAAGAGGATGAGGTGGCTGGATGGCATCACCGACTCGATGGACGTGAGTCTGAGTGAACTCCGGGAGATGGTGATGGACACAGAGGCCTGGCGTGCTGCGATTCATGGGGTCGCAAAGAGTCGGACGCGACTGAGCGACTGAACTGAGTAACCTAAAAACGAGTCTGCTTATTCTACGAGTAACTATTTTCATGGCGATTTGACGAAATAAAATAAAATGTGTTGGAAAAGTCAAGTGAAAAGTAAAACAATGTTACCCAAACAAATCGACTGTCTTTAAAGAAAATACGTTTTTCCTCCCTTTCAAATCAAGAGAAATACGTCAGCAATTACAGCGCACGTAATTAACATCAATCTCAGCAATGCTATGCCATGATCAAAAATACTCTCCATACCCCTGCCTGTACTGCAACCAGTGAACTGCAGAACTCTTAAGCCTTTCTGAAAGTTGAAAAGAATTCAGTAACTCGTATAAAGCCCCATTAACAGTTCCTGAGATACCACAAACACCTGTTGCCCGTGTGCTCCCACCGTGGCTTTTTAAGTCGAAATGTTTGCATACAAAAACAGCAGTGCCCAGGGTGCGATTACAAGGCGAAGACCGCCCCTACCCCCACCCCCAGCCCCGGACACATTCCCCTCTGCGGGGATAAGGGAACTGAGAAAACGGGGGCAGCCAAGGGGGAGAATGCTGTCTCTGCCCCACACCTACGCGGCCGCCATCCTCCCGCCGGCGCCCCACGGCGCGGGGTACTCACAGCTCTAGTCTCGTACAGGACCAGCTTCTGAACCGAGCTGATGATGGGGGCAGCAGCCGCGGGCATGGCTCGAGCTAATATGGGGACCCCCAAGGCAGGGCACCAGGCCGCGGCCCAAACTGCGGCAGGCTCTGGGCTGCCCCCAAAAGATTCGACGAGGAGACGCCTTAGAAGTTGGACTCCAGGTTCAGCCGGGAAAAACGCCGCTGGACGCTAAATTTATAAGGGAATAGCTAATACGGTTCAGGTGTTTCCGGATCCCTACGCCCCACCTCCAGGCAAGCCCCGCCCCAGACGCGCGGGGGCAGGGCTGGAGGATTTACCAAGGAGAGGTGGTGTAGCTTTCCAGGACCTGCGTGCTGCCGGGGAAGGAAGCCAAAAGCGCCATATTTGATGCTGGCAGCAGGAAAAGTGGGAGGGGAAGAGCATTGCGGGTTTAGATGAATTTCTCGCTTCTGTGGTCCTTCTCTTTGGAAAAGTGGATAATTTGGGACTGGATTGCTTCTTTTGAAGCGGTTCTCCGAGTTGCGGACAGATTCATTCCCAAGTTGGTCTGTTTTCCCTGCCTACTTCCACTTCTGCCCTTATATTCCTGGAAAGCTACTGTGTTCTTTCACTGAGTGTCTGTTTTTCCCTCCCGTCTCTTTGTTGTCTATTTTTACCCTTAGGAGAATCAACAGAATTCATATTATCCAGAGGGTGTGTGGTTCAGGTAATTTCTTTTAATCACCTAAAGTTGGAAATTTCCAACTTTGCCACATATTTTTTTGTGCATAAGTTTAACCATTTCTAAATTCTAAAAGTGAATTGCGGAGTGTAACGGTGTAGCAATGGCTTTGGAGTTCTGCGTTAAAAGATTTCTTTCTTCTGATGTACGTGAACATAGACAATGCATGTATCCTCCTTGATCGTCACTTTCCATATTTGTGAAAAGGAGGATATTATAATTATGAATACAAAATTGGGTACAAAAGTGAATATTTAATAAAAAGAGAAAACGTCAGTAAATCATAGACCCCCATCCATAGGTCCCGCCCCCCAAGAGGCTTTGCGCTCTTCTCGGCCTTGGGTTCCCTCGGCAACCGCTCAACAGATCCCTTGGCAACCGCTCAACAGACGGTCCAGGGAGCCGGCTTCGGCCAAACGGTGGAGTCTGCCGGGGTCTGCTGAGCCCAGGTAAGTAGGGGTCGGAATTCACCTCTAAGATGCATGTTGGTGTTGCATGAATGGAATCCCACCTCCTGCGGGGACGCCAAACCAGTGCCTTTCCTTGCAAAACTAAACTGGGATCTCCATAAACCCCGCTTTTTAAACCCACTTCCCTTTTCAGGGGATAATGTCTTCATTCCGCAGATATTTACTGAGCACCTACTGTGAGGTGTTAGATGTACTGGAATGGCAGCTAACCTAGCCTAGGTAGAAGTGCTAGGTTTCCCAGGAGATGGGCCCCCTGTTAATCGCAGAACTCACTGCTAGAGGATTTTCCAACTGCTAAGTGTGTTCCCTTCAGTTGCTCAGTTGTGTCCGACTCTTTGCAACCCACCCCATGGACTGCAACACACCGGACTTCCCTGTCCATCACCAACTCCCAGAGCTTGCTCAAACTCATGTCCATCCAGTCGGTGATGCCATCCAACCATCTCATCCTCTGTCATCCCCTTCTCCTCCTGCCTTCAATTTTTCCCAGCATCAGGGTCTTTTCCAATGAGTCAGTTCTTTGCATCAGGTGGCCAAAGTATTGGAGCTTCCATTTCAGCATCAGTCCTTCCAATGAATATTCAGGACTGATTTCCTTTAGGATTGACAGGTATGATCTCCTTGCAGTCCAAGGGACGCAAGAGTCTTCTCCAACCACCACAGTTCAAAAGCATCAATTCTTCAGCGCTCAGCTTTCTTTATAGTCCAACTCTCACATCCATACATGACTACTGGAAAAACCCCTGTCTAGCTCTAACTAGACAGACCTTTGTTGGCAAAGTAATGTCTACTTTTAATATGCTGTTTAGGTTTGTCATAGCTTTTCTTCCAAGGAGCAAGTATCTTTTAATTTCATGGCTGCAGTCACCACCCACAGTGATTTTGGAGCCCAAAACAATAATCTGTCACTGTTTCCATTGTTTCCCCATCTATTTCCCATGAAGTGATGGGACTGGATGCCATGATCTTACTTTTTTGAATGTTGAGTTTTAAGTCAGCTTTTTTTTTTTTTCATTCTTTTTCACCTTCATCAAGAGGCTCTTTAGTTCCTCTTCATTTCTGCATTAGAGTGGTGTCATCTGCATACCTGAGGTTGCTGATAATCTTGATTCCAGCTTGTGAGTCATTCAGCCAGGCATTTCCATAATGTGCTCTGCATATAAGTTAAATAAGCAGGGTAACAATATACAGCCTTGACATACCCCTTTCCCAATTTTGAACCAGTCTCTTGTTTCATGTCCTGTTTTAACTGTTGCTTCTTGACCCACATTCGGGTTTCTCAGGAGTGAGGTAAGGTGGTCTGGTATTCCCATCTCTTTAAGAATTTTCAACAGTTTGTTGTGATCCTCACAGCCAAAGGCTTTAACATAGTCAATGAAGCAGAAGTAGGTGTTTTTCTGGAATTCCCTTGCTTTCTCTATGATCAAACGAATGTTGGCAATTGGCTGTTGGCCCCACTGAAAACTGATAGCTTTCCAAGGAGGGATTCCACGCTTCAGTCATGTCCAACTCTTTGCGACCCTACGGACTGCAGCCCACCAGTCTCCTCTGTCCATGGGATTCTCCAGGTGAGAATATTGTAGTGGGTTGCCATGCCCTCCTCCAGGGGATCTTCCCAACCCAGGGATCAAACCCAAGCCTCTTACATCTCCTGCATTGGCAGGCAGGTTCTTTACCACTAGCAACACCTGGGAAGCCCAAGGTGACAGCTTTCCAAGTCACCCCTTAAATGAATCAGAACAGTATTCCCAAATGTTTTATATGCTGCCTCCAAAAACTAAAGACACTTACAAAATATTGCACTTCCCTTTTAGAAGTAGAAGGTGTAAGGTATAGTAATTTGTACTTTACATTGGAGAGAATGTCTCAGAATGCGCCAGACGACTGGCCACTGGCCTTTGAAAACTTCACCAGTATATTATAACAGGTTCTTGAGTCTTTAAAGGTTTATTTCCCACTTTTTGCTGCTCATATATCTTATGAGGGCATCTAGAACACTGGCTATTTCCTGCTCACCAGGCCTGGTATTGTCAAAACTGTGGATCAACAAGACCCCTTTGTACTATATTTGTTACAAAGAGCAGGAGAATCCTGGGGTAAGACTAAATGTCCACTGCTGACTGTTCTATGTAAATACAAACTGCTTCTGACCCTCCTCCTTGGTGTGTATTGAAAAAAATACATTTTCCAGTTGACTAGCTACATATCAAGTATGAGAAACTGTGTCCCTCTAGAAAAAGGGCTCTGCACAGCAGTTGAAATTAGGGCTGCCCCTTGGTTAAGTTTACAGTGGCCCAATATTATCTGTCATGATCTGTCTGGTTTTTGCAGAAATTCAGACTATAGAATTAAACAGGACTGTGCATCTTTTAAGGGCTTCTCTGGAGGCTCAGTGGTAAAGAATTCACTTGCCAATGCAGGAGACACAACTTCGATCCCTGGGTTGGGAAGATCCACTGGAAATGGCAACCCACTCCAGTATTCTTGCATGGGAAATCCCATGAACAGAGGAGCCTGGTGGGCTACAGTCCATGGGGTCACAAAAGAGTCAGACACAACTGAGCAACTATACAACAACATGCTGCGCTAAGTCGCCTTGGTTGTGTCTGACTCTTCACGACCCCATGGACGGCAGCCTACCAGGCTCCTCCGTCCATGGAATTTTCCAGGCAAGAGTACTGGAGTGGGGTGCCATTGCCTTCTCCGATACAACAATATGCTGCATCTTTTAAACAGTTTGGGGGTAGCACTCTTCCATTTCATTCAGAATGATTTACTATTGTTTATCTTGGCCAGAAGCTAAGGAATGGGTATGCAGTTTCAGGGGTTTCCACTTGCCCTTTTCTACACAGTGGCCCTTACTCTACAGTTAGCATACCCCAGTGAAGGTTTTGCCAGCTGCAATCTCTGTTATACACTCAAGAACCATGAAAATAACCACTGAGTGATCCTGTAAACACTTTGGATGCACTGTAAGA
Source organism: Budorcas taxicolor (assembly GCF_023091745.1). NCBI lineage: Eukaryota > Metazoa > Chordata > Mammalia > Artiodactyla > Bovidae > Budorcas > Budorcas taxicolor. The sequence goes on from NC_068918.1 coordinate 32,217,407, forward strand.
CAGATAGACTTGAGCCAAGGCCCCATTTGTCACTGGTTCTCCATTTGCCCTCATTCTAACAGGAGGCTATGATGGCACTTTGGATCTGCTGGTGTTGATGTCAGCTCAGACCCTGTGTCCATAGCTTGTGAAATAGGAGAATATTCCTATATCCAGAGTGTCTGTTTCTCTGGTTAATGGTTGTATGTTCTCTTGGAGAAGGGCTGGGGAATCCCTTTTATCAGTACTTGTTATGGAGTTTGTAGGCTCCATCCTAGAGGGCTCCTTGCCTTCCCTTCGGTAAATTGGCTCTGGAATCATGAACAAGGAATCATGATTTCCACTGTGGCTACTGACATCAGCCTTTGGTTCATTTGCCCTGTGTCATTTTAGAAATGTAAGGTAATCAACATTTTCATTGACTGTTTATCTGTCTCATCCCTAGAAAGTCCATGTTTATCAACACTGCCATAGATCTCTGTGAGTCCTATTTGTTCCCATTTTGGGTTTGCTGCCCAGTGTAGTAATTATGCCTACTTTGTTTCTGACAGTCAATTGCTACCACCTGGCCTCTGCTCTTCCAGACCCTGTCAGCCCCTTTGACACACGAGAAACCAGTATCATAGCAGCCTCTCCCTTACCTTAAATCCTGGCCCCCCAAAAGGACAGCCACCTCTGAGCTTCTTAATGATGACAGTGCCCCCTTACTAGCTCATTGTTTAACATCATAATGAGTAGAGTATACTCTGGCCATCCCAAAGAATAGATTTGGCTCATGGTTCTCTGGCCTAACATAAGAAATCTGTTTAACATGTCACCTCCATGAGTATTTAACACCTTTCTCTATGTCCTCTAAGGCAGTCTGGCATTTTCACCTCATTTACTATAGTCTATTGGTTTCTCCCAAGAATCAAGTAACCTTATCAGCAGTGAAAATTAGGACTTGCTCTAGGTGTCCTAGCTAGGATGTTAAACCTAACCCTATGTGGGTTATCAACCAACTCCTATCCAGTCTACATTCCCCCCACCTGGCACCCTCAAGATCTTTCCTAGGCATTTTCTCCTGGTTCCAGTTGGTACATCACAGTCAGGCCCTGAGCTCTTTAGTTGCATAACTTTCTTCCCGTCCAGTGCCTCCGGTTGGGCTGGGCTGACACTTAACCCCAGTTACTGCTCTAGAAGTTATGAGAGAAAATACAGGTAGACCTTGTAAAGGTCAAGCTTGTTTTCTGAGGCACCTGCCTCAGGTAAGGCAAGGAGAAGCTGCCCTTTTCCAGATATGAGAAAACTACTTCTGTTAATGCAGAGCATTTGAGGTTCAAGACTCAAGGTACTTAGACATCCACCTACATATCTCCATCCCAGGCTTTAGGGCCTTGACTTTACTGTATTTTATGGAGACACCTTAATAAATGCATGATCTCTTGAAAACGTTTAGATGCATTTTCCCCTTTACAACTACATTTTATGCTAATTTTCATGGTATTTTTTTTTTCTAATCTTGAAATTTCAGGCCTTTAGTTCATGAAGTTTTCATCTCAATTTCTTAATATATTAGTAATATTTCTTACTACATCTTGTTTCATATTGTCATCTTAAAATAATATTGGTATTTTAAGCCCATTCAAATATTCTTAACTTCCACAGAAAATGTAACCATATCACATTTACCTGGAAGGATATAGCCCCCTCTCGCTTCCCCAGCAGCTCAATGGTAAAGACTCTACCTGGAGTGCAGGAGACGCAGGAGATGCGGGTTCAGTCCCTGGGTCGGGAAGATCCCCTGGAGAGGGAAATGACAACCCACTCCAGTGTTCTTGCCTGGATAATTCCATGGACAGAGGAACCTGGCGGGCTACTGTCCATGGGGCCACAAAGAGTCGAACACAACTGCAGTGAACTGAGCGCACACACACACATTTATTCCCCTCTAATACATTCTTCATGGTTCCATGAGCAATTTCCCAGACCACGAGGACGAAGTTTTGGTCCATCTTTCATGGAAAGTCTGCTCATTAAAATATTTTCATAAGGTTTTATAACTTTTCCATAAAGGGCTTGTATATCTTTTGTTCTGTTTAATCCTAATTAAATTATTAGTTTATGTTTTTGCTGCTAAGTCATATTTGTCTTTGGTTACACTTTCTAGCTATTTTTGATTTATAGAAATACAACTGAATTTTGTATAATGACTTTGAATTCAGCAAACTGGACTATTTTATTAATTCTTAAAATTTATCTGTGGTATATTTGAGTTTTCTATGTAAACAATCATATCATCTGGAAATAATTACAGTTTTGTCTTAAAAAAGAATATTTTAAGTATTTAATCATTAGATATAATGGTTATCTTTTTGTCATACACCGTAACAATAAAAGAACTTCTATTCTTAGTAGGTAAGAGGTTTATCTTTTAGTGCTCATTAAAGGGTGCTGAATTATTTCAGACTTCTATTAAGATGATCATATAGTTTTTCTCCTTAAATTTATTTTAATATGAAAATTAATTTTCCCATATTAAACTGTCCTTGAATTCCTGAGGAAACCCAACTTAGTGTAATCTTATCTTCTTCATATATTGCTAAATTCAACCTGCTAATACTTTGATTAGGATTTTTAAGAATCTTGTTCATGAATGAAATTGGCATATAATTTTGCTTTTTTGCACTATTCTCTGGTTTAGGTATGGAGGTTATATGAGATCCATAAACTGATGTAAGAAGTCTCCACTTTATCATTTTTCTGAAAGACTGTCTGTATAATTATAAGACTTGGAGCACTTCAATAAAACCATCTGGTTTCCTTGTGTGAAGACTTATAGTTACTGATTCCATTTCTTTAATGGTTATAGAAACACTCACGTTTTTCTCTTTTTCTTAAGAAGCTGATTTTTCTAGTAATGTCAGTTTTGCTTAAGTTTTCAAATTTATTTGGGATAACTTTATGATAGCATCTTATTATCTATCTGTAGCATTATTTTCTCTGTTTTGCTTCCCTCTATGTCTAATATTGTTTGATCAAGTAGACAGTAAATCATTAAGCATTATGGAAGACTTAACCAATGAAATTCACAAACTTGATGTCAACATTTAAAGAATACTACATCAAACAAATATAAATTGTTTCTTCTTCTCAAAGATTTAGGGAATTTTTTAAAAAATTTATCTTGTGCTAACCCATAAGACAAGACTCGACAAATTTCAAAGAATTATTATAACATGGAGAACATTCTCTGACTATAATGAAAGAAATAAAAAACAAAAACATAGGAAAATCTTAGTTTTGAGATGTGAGAAAACACACCTCTAAAAAACTAATGTCGAATATTGTCTGTGCTTTCTATCTTCTGTTCTTGATCAATCTTGATAGAGTTTTCTATTTGTAAATCTTTTCAAAATACCACTATTTAGCTTTGTTGACCTTCTTTTTATAATGTTTTCTAATTAATTAATTTCTTAAATTTTTTCCTATTTTTCTTTTTCTAACTTCTTAAATCGTAAGCTTATATATTTTGTTATATATTAGTTTCATTGTTTTTCAGTTCTACATATTTTCTCATTTCCATTAGGATTTCCTTCAGAGCCACCAGTAGGCCCTACATACATACCCATAGACAAATTTTTGTGTGTGTATACATATAGCATTTAATTTGATATTTTTAAGTGTCTGCTATTGAGCTTTCTGAGGGTGATTGTGTGTACACTAATTTGACCTTCAATAGAATACACACATCAAAACATTTATGTGTATATGACATGTGTGTATTTTTTCCTTAATTTAGTCTTTCAAAGAGACTATTTTAGCTGTCTTTTATGTAACATATATTGGCTTTTGCTTTCTGTCTCAAACTATGAACCAAGTATTGTTTTAATAGATCAGTTTAACTTATTTGCCATTACTGGCAAAACCCATCTCTCATTGAAGTGGAATGGCTTCTGAGCTCAGTAAATTCACAGAATATTCTAGTTCTCCCCAACCTGCCTGCCTATTTCTCCTAAATTAGGCACTTTAACCATCTTACTCTTTCTTACTATAGTGTTTTGTATTATGACTTCTCAAGAGAAGACAGAAAAGCATCCTTTTGTGGATATATTTAACGAAGATGAAGCTGACATAAACTTTATGTTGTCTAAACCTGTTTGCTTTGTTGTATTTGGGAAACCAGTAAGTTATCTCTTCTAACTTATTATTCAATGTAATTTAAAAATTTTAAAGTCATAATCTAATGTTACCATATAAGAATGAAAACCACATAGTTTGCTAATTTTTTATTGTTTTTTAGACTTTCATTGTATGACTTGAACTCTGATATAGTGCTGGTTGTAAATTATAACTTTCTCTCCTCTTGTACACTATTCCTGAAAAGGAACCTAAGTTATATTTATCTTTGCTTTTATATTACAAAAAAATTAACTCATCAAAGCACTGCTCTATGACAATTAGTAATAGTATGTGATCCAAAGTTATTTCACACTCAATTTTCACATAAAACTTCTATGAAGTTTGTTGTGAGGCTCTCTGGTTATGTGAAGGCAGGACTCTAAAGAGACAAATGGAAGATTCTCCCATCAGTGTCTAGAGCTGCTGAGAGGGAATGTGCTTCATCTTCACCCACAGTTTGTTACTGGACCTATGTATCAGTTTTCCACAAAACAGAAAGAAACCAAGAATGGCTGTTGTAAGATAGCTTTCCTTCCTAGGCAGTTCTAGTAAGGACCTCTAGATGAGAACTGTTTTCAGCCACTGAGCTAGTTGGTAGCTACCATTAAAGGGCCTGAGGTGGTTAATATAAAAGCCTCTCTGGAATAGCAGAGTCTTAGGACTGAACCCAATTCCCGACTTGCTTTACTACAGACTCTGGGACAGAGTCAAGAAATGTTTCCAATAACTTTTATTATGTTTCTAAAAACATAATGGAGTTTTAAAAGTCAACAGTGGAAGCAATCAGATGTAAACATTACTTCATTAAAGTGAGCTTTTATCTTTAAACTATGATACTTTTCAAAGATGTCTATTAAGAAGCAAGTTTTTGGTCTTGAAAGTTACTGTATGGAAGTCTTTACATACAGTCATTCACAATCATAAACTTTCAGTTCAGTTCAGTTCAGTCGCTCAGTCGTGTCCGACCCTTTGCGACCCCATGAATCGCAGCACACCAGGCCTCCCTGTCCATCACCAACTTCCGGAGTTCACTCAAACTCACGTCCATCGGTGATGCCATCCAGCCATCCTCTGTCGTCCCCTCTTCCTCCTGCCCCCAATCCCTCCCAGCATCAGAGTCTTTTCCAATGAGTCAACTCTTCGCATGAGGTGGCCAAAGTACTGGAGTACTTTAGCATCATTCCTTCCAAAGAACACCCAGGGCTGATCTCCTTTAGAATAGACTGGTTGGATCTCCTTGCAGTCCAAGGGACTCTCAAGAGTCTTCTCCAACACCACAGTTCAAAAGCATCAATTCTTTGGCGCTCAGCCTTCTTCACAGTCCAACTCTCACATCCATACATGACCACTGGAAAAACCATAAGGAAATAAAATAATGAATCGCAATATTATCACAATGATTTGTATTCAGAATTATAAAATTTAACAATTCAAGAGGGCAATGGCTAGAATACCATTACAGTATACCTTCCTGATTTCAGGACTATTTTCTTAATTTAAAAAAAAAATCACTTCACAAAATGTGACAAGTGGGACAGTTAACAGAGAAAAATGAAGCTATAAATATTTCATACCTAGGATCTATTCTTTATTTATTGTATGGAAAAAATTTTACTTGATAATATTTATGTAATTGTAGTACCTATTAATATAATCTTTAAAAATTGTGTTTTGTTGGAAAATAGCTATTCTCTTAGGTTTTACATAATTTCTTTCTTTTTAAGGGGGTTGGGAAGACAACATTAGCCCAACAGATAACACAGGCATGGAAATGTATTCGTGTAGAAGGTAAATTTTATCTTTCCCCCCCTAATATTTTATTATGAAAACTTTCAAATATGCGTTAAAATGTAAAGCATTATCCAATGAACACCCATACGCCCATCTACTTACTATCTAGAGTCTATGGTTATTTGCTGTATTTGCTTTATCAGACATCACTACCAACCCTGTTTAATGTTATCTTTAAAATAGCATCAAACATGTTTTGCCCTTTTGTTAGTCTTAATTTTGGTCATAGAATTTAAGATGTTTATGAAACATCTTTGACTCCATTCTACTGCCTCCAGTCCTCTAATTGCATAATTTAGAATGAATGGGGATATGTGTGTTGTGGGTATCTCCCTATGAAAGATGAGAAGAGATGGAACTCTCACAGCTGCTCATGGGAAGATTTCCCAGGACTGAATTATCTTCAATGATTAATTTTATTTTTTATCATTTGTAATTCGCTTTTCATTCTTTGCAATATATAAGACAGGGATTTGTATCTTTGTACATACATATTCTTTTAATCAATAAAACTATTTATGCCTTAATAGAAAAATAAGCAAAAGAATGCATCTATAATTCATAAAAGTAGAAATAAAAATGGACAAATATACGAAAAAGAGTTTAACTTTGTTATTATTCAAAGAAATGCTAAGGTAAATAATCTGATCCATATTTGCTGAATAGATTGGCAGTGAATCCTTACAGTTTCTACTATCATTGTTGGTAAGAATGTTATCAAATGAGCATTTCACATGCTGTTAGTGAAATGGTGATCTGGTACAACTTGGAGGGAGAACAATTTGTTAACACGTAACACAAACACACCCAAAACTTTAAAAATGTCCCCTTTTTCTTTATCAAAATAAAATCCACTTGTAGGAAATCTTAAAAAGCACCAAACTTATCATAGATTAACAGCACATAGGGACATCATAGGTTCCTGGGTCCTCCCCTAGGTTATGCGCCTGTCATTTCTCTCCTAGAATATCTTTCATCATGGGATTAAATATCGCCTCTTAAAAAGGAACCAAGTCATTAGAGATTAATTTCAGAGTTTTATCTATTTTTAACATTTCTGGATGTATAACTTCCTTTTATACAATCAGTGTGCAAAATTAATGGGCCGTAGATATAACTATGCATGGTTATAAAAGTATCTGGACTAGTAATGTTAATGCTAGTGTATACTTTGTATAATACTAATTTCCAAATCACTGTCATATACAACCTCATTTCATCCGTATTCCCTGGTATACTACACAGAGCACAAGCATGCAAGGTGCAAAGGTGTTTGGGAAGTTAGCTTCCCCAGGATCTTTTAGCTGGGTGAATGTCCGAGAGAAGTTGTTTATGGAATACGTTCCGCTACCTTGTACTTTAGATAGGCTTAGATGATATAATGAGTGTAAATGTGCTTTGTAAACTCTAAAGTGACACAAAGATCAACGTGTGTTACTAGTTAAAAACACACAAATATGTTTCTTACTTGAAATTCTCAGAACAATTTGTGCTAATATTCTGAATTCATATTTTAGCTTTACCAATTTTGGAAGAACAGATTGCCAGTGACACTATAACGGGAGCTATGGTAAATCTAAGTTTCAAAACTGTTATGATTTCTTCAAAAGCTGTGTATCACATGGACATTATACAGTCATATACGATATCTATGCTTGTTCTTAGTTGCAGTCAGTGCTGATCAGTGGCCAAAGCATTCCAGATGAACTTGTCACAAAGTTAATGTTGGAGAAGCTGAACTCCTCAGAAGTCTCTCACTTTGGTATGTTCATTTTCATACATCAGTGGCTCTCAGAGCAACCTTAAGACTCATGGTTTATCTGAGGCACAAATAATTCCTGGAGTTGCAGTTTTTATTTTTTCCCCTGTCGCAGGAATCCCGGAGTCTGAATTCAGTTGAGTAACTCTGATAGTTTTATTTGCTTGTTTACTTGTTTTTGTTCTTCAGAATCTACATTTGTTCTCAAATTTTAAGTTTATGTGATTCAGCCTTCTTTTAGCAACGTGTTACCCAGCAAAAGCACCAATAACCTGCTGTGGCCCTTCCTGCACTGCTGACAGCCTCTGCTGACTGCTTTCCTATTTGCCCTGAGTTTTATTACTAAGCCCTGTCCATGGTTAGATTTCTCTGCATTAATCCACACTCATAAGACAGAAATGGGAACTAGAATGGCACCAACTTATCCTCTGGCTCCAGATACTTGCAGGCTTCAGCCTCTATCCAGTCTACCCTCTGACTCTGGACCCAAGAAATCTCTCTGTGCTCAAACAGATGCTGAACTGCGACTTTGGACCTAATTTCCCAAGACAGACTACTGAAGTTCAGAATGACTAAAAGGAAAAGGGCAAACTCTATGGCATTTGCCAAAGAAGAAAGAAGAATCGAGATATGTTTGGGAGAAAATCATCCACCTGAAGGAGATTTACTGAATGAGAGGAAAAAAATATAGAGATCTGCTTTATAGTCTCAGTACATTAAGAGAGGGCGCTGTGACTATTAAGAATACAGGGGCACAAATAAAGTGCAGTACAGGGGAAATCAATAGTGGAAATAGCAACAGCAGACTTCTCACTGAAGACTATATATATGTGCGTGTGTATACATACATAGTTAGTTGCAGTCGATGTTGATGTTGATCAGTGGCCAGAAATGTAGATGATATATATACATATAATCTATTTCTATATGAAGAAAGATCTGGATATACAGAATGAACTATTAATACATAAGTATATTAATGTGTTCACATATCATCTCTTTTATTTCATATAAATGCACTTTATGTATCCATCCATTTAACTACATACTGATCAGCAATAAAGAGAACGTGTTTTAGTCTCCTAGTCGTGTAGGACTCTTTGTGACCCCATGGACTGTAGCCCGCCAGGCTTCTCTGTCCGAGGGGCTTCTCCAGGCAAGAATACTGGAGTGGGCTGCCATTCCCTCCTCCAACGAAGAGAATGAACTTAGGAAAAGCACTCAGAATGAGGAAAGTAAAATGAATAAAAAGGTAAAAAAGACAATCACAGAATTCCAGCATAGGTCCTTAAATTACCTCAAAAAGTATAATGATTGAAACTGAAGACCATATATAAAGGTATATAGGCAAATTTCTTTTTGTTTTTTCTTTACTTCACCTTGCTGCTGCTGCTGCTGCTGCTAAGTCGCTTCAGTCGTGTCCGACTCTGTGCGACCCCATAGACGGCAGCCCACCGGGCTCCCTGGTCCCTGGGAGTCTCCAGGCAAGAACACTGGAGTGGGTTGCCATTTCCTTCTCCAATGCATGAAAGTGAAAAGTGAAAGTGAAGTCGCTCAGTCGTGTCCGACTCTTGGCGACCCCGTGGACTGCAGCCTACCAGGCTCCTCCATCCATGGGATTTTCCAGGCAAGAGTACTGGAGTGAGGTGCCATTGCCTTCTCTGTTACTTCACCTTACCTCTTAAGAAAATTTAGAGTGACTTACTCAGTCACAAAAAGATGGCATAAATTGTAAGTACTGGCAAAAAGAGAAAGAAAAAAAAGAAACATTAGAAAAATAAATCTACTCAGCTTGCCACTCACAATATTCATAAACTTTCTGACTTATTATGGAAAATGTTAAATGAAAGTCGAGAGACTGGTATAAAATCCCCCATGTGTCTATCACCCAGCTTCAACAATGACAACTCTTGTCCAGTCTTATTTATTCACACTTCTGACTATACCCCTCCCCCAACCAACTTTACTTTGAAGCTAATCCATATCATATCATCTGTAAATGTGTTAGTTTGTATCTCAAAAAGATAAGGATTCCTTTAAATTTTATTATATTACCATTATCATACCTAAAAATTAATAATAATTCATCTACTAACCCATCTGTGGTCAAATTTCACCCTGTACGTCATATACTTTTTTTCTAGTTGGCTTTAGTTTGTTGTCTGTTTGTTTGTTTGAAGCAGGATCCAACCAACCAGGTTTCACATATTGCTGTTGCTTCATGTGTCACAATTCCCTTTTAATCTATAAATTGCCCATACCTCTGTCTAGCATCTTGTGTTTTTTTATGCTAAAGAAACTGGTTATTTGTCTTTGAGTTTCCTAAGCTTCTGAATTTTGCCAGTTACACCTCCTGGTATCATTCAATGTATTCCTCTTTCCCCTAGACTTCTGGTACACTGGTACTGGTCCTGGGAGCTGGCAGAGGAAAAGTCAGTCGTATAATAATTCTTGAGCCCGAGGGCCATAATATCAGCATGCAAGTGCATGGCCTCAGTCTAGGCATGCACAACCGGGCTCATTGAAAGGCTACAGTGAAGGCAGGATGTCGAGTCCCTTCTACCCAGCCTCCCCTCACCCATCCTACAGCAGCCCCAGAGAAATTTCTTTGGAACCTAGCACTTTGCTAAACACAGTTTGAAACTCTCTGCTAAGCACAGATTCTTTCTGATGTTTGGTCTTATCCAGCAGCCTGGTAGATGGTAGAAGCAATATTGAAAGTGAAACGCTTTCAAAATAGACATATTAACTTGGGTCAGGGCCTGGGTGAGGCTGGGTGATTGATGATTCCAAAATCCCAAAGATGGATATGTGCTGCCAGGAACCCTGCACAGTAAAGTATTGCCAGATCCAATCAATGTTTTTCTGTACCAGATCCCTTTTATACTTGGAGCGTCTATCACTATTAAAAAAAAAAAAAAACTTTACATTATCTATTAGTTATAAACCTTTTATCACAGCCTGTCATGCTGTGTTGTCCTTGAGCCAAAATCAGATTCCATGAGCTGCATCCTCACCCAAGATAAAAAGGAAGAGTCAATTCCTGGGTACCCTAAGAAGCCCCTCTCTGCTTTCTCTTTCTATATTCCAGAAAAAATCATTTTCCCAAGTGACTGATGAACAGCCTTGGTCTGGGCAGCCCCTGCCCCAGTGTGTCATATTGTAGATGGTACTATAAGTCACTGATCACCAGTGTGTCCATTCATGTCAGGCTGGCATGAGGTGAGATAACTATCAGGGCTGGCTGGGTGCTAAGCTACCTGAAGTCCATGAATCTCTCAACACTTCAGCCTAAGAGCAGTGGCATGCCATCTTCGGTTTTGTGGGAATACCTTCTTCTTCCCACTGTGCCAGAAAGCGGTGGCAAAGTGATGGTATGGGCCAGTTGGCTTCCCCTCGGCAGTGGTGTGAACAGTCTGAGTTGTCCCTTGGTGGGGGTGATGCAGGCTGGGCATTAGCCTGCTGAGTGCCTATCTTGCCTATGATGGAATATGCAGAGCTTCCCAGCAAGAAGGGGTGTAGGGTCTACCATTCCTCCATCTTCAAAGCATGGAGTGTAAGGGCTTAGTAATGGTGTCAAGGAAAGGTGGGATGGGATGGTGGAATCCTCACCCATGCTTCCATCTTTACAACACATCTCTGGGATTAGAGAGGTTGATGGTGGGTTCAGCCACTCTAAGAAGTATCCCCTTGAGATCTTCCCAGAATTGGATCTAGAGAACTAAGTTATTCCTCTAAATCTTCAATGGTGAGTCAAGCAACATAACTATCTGTGCCACAATTCTTCCATAAATATATTTCTGGGGTCTGGATATGATGATAACTGGCCACCTCTCAATGGGTAAAGCCCCCAAATCCATTGCTCAGAACACTGAGGCAGAACACTAAGAGCCAGACCCCATGGAAACAACCTGCTATTTCTGCTGGTTCTACCTTCCTGCTGGTCCCACCAGGAAACAGACCAAGTAGGAAAGTCATTCGAATATACATGTCTACCCAAGGTTTGGCATGCCTGCAAACAGTCACACTTGGAATGCCCGAGAAGCTCTCTGAGCAGTGGCAGTGGTTGTGGTAATGGGCAGGGTGCTAGAGAGCACTGCAAACAGAGTGCCAAGCATCTTTCTGTCATCCAGTTGAGATACACAGAGCTGAGCAGTGCTGGCAGCAGAGGGGATGGGAGGGAGGTCTTGTGTAGCGCCTTGTTGCTTAGAGGGGGAGGGCATGATCTCTGGGGACTGACTGGTCTCTGGACTTATCTGATCAAGATGGGTCAGCTGGGCAAGGGTTGAATTCAGTCTGGGGCTGAGTCATGCAGTCACCTTCACGGCAGCACCCAGCACTGCAGTGTGTCAGTCCAGGGGGTTAATGCCAACCATCATGTCCCAGAGGCGGCACTTGACAACCTCACTCCACTAACTTTTTATAAAATGTGTGCCAAAAATCAAAGCTTAATAACCATAATTTGTCAGTTCCTCCAAGGAAAAAATATTCTATAAAACAGCAGAAAAAATTTGTTGAAGGCCTTTAATTTCCAGTGACAGAGTCAAGACTTTATTCTGTTGAATTAAGAGAAAGGTTTCTCTGCTGTATGGCTCAGGAAACTCAAACAGGGGCTCTATATCAACTTAAAGGAGTGGGATGGGGAGGGAGATAAGAGGGAGGTTCAAAAGGGGGGGAGTATACGTACACCTACGGGTGATTCATGTTGAGGTTTGACAGAAAACAACAAAATTCTGTAAAGCAATTATCCTTCAATTAAAAAATAAATAAATTTTAAAAAAGAGAAAGGCTTCTCAAACAATAGAGTGACATATTAAATAAATATATTAAGGAAACTAATATGATAATGGTATCAAGGGTGAATTTCAATGAGCAGATATAGGTTTTTGGGTAGGGATGCAAGCCAATAAACATACTAAGCCAAAATCATATTAATAATGTTGTTTCTTAACTATATGAGGGCTACATGGGTATTTTTTTCACTCTCTGTAACTTATATAAACACTGTATGTGTACTGTACATATACTATACATATACTGTATATGTATATCTATTATGAAATATTAATTCAAGAAAGAAAAATAATATACCATGCAACCCCTATGATTTACCTTTACCACTCATCATATGAGTTTTCCAAGATGAGTTAAAGAATTACTGGCATGGAATTTCCTTCTCTAGGCACCTCTTGTGCCTAAAATAAATTGATTTGGAATTTTTAAAGGTGTTTCCTCTAGCCCAATAGTTTTATTGCCAGAAAAACATTATTCATAGTTATACATCATGTGGCAATAACCTTAATTATTAATTTTAAATGTCAACAGATATTTTAAGATCAGTGTTAGTATTCATCAATAGAGAAATGATGTTTTTATAAATAATAATAAATCTGCTCTCAGATATTGATAATATTATAAAACTTTAAAAATTATATTTCACTCTACAGGCTATATTATCACTGAAATACCATCACTTTCACAGGATGCCATGACTACTCTGCAGCAAATAGAATTAATTAGAAATTTAAAATTGAAACCTGATATTATAATCAATATTAAGGTAAGAATATGTCTTTCTAGTATAGAGTATATAAACATTATCTTTGATAGTTAAATTCAAGGAATGTTATTAATTTTTTAAGGAGTTAAAGAAAAATAACTATGAATCAATTTTAGGGACTGAATTGTATTTTCTCATACCTCCATTCTTTTGCTCCTGTAGCTCTGTCCACAGGAAATACCTTCTTGTCCCTTCACCAGGCTTAACCACAGTCATTCTTGGAAAGTCAGTTCAGGCATCATCTCTACAGAATGTTCCCTGATGACCACCCCCTCCACAGTAACACAAACAACAACTGACTCTCATTCTTACGCTCTCTCTCTCTCTCCTTATACCCCACCCTCTACTCACCACAGAAAAGTTAAATATTGTCTGACAACCGTTCACATTGCTCTTTTCTATCATATTATTAATACCGCATTATAATTGTCCATTTTCTTCTAGACTCATGCCTTGCTTGGAGGCGGGAACCATGTCTTACTCCTGTAAACATCAAATAGCACAATAAATGGTACCTAATAAGTCGGCCAGTTAAATAAAATGAAAGGATGAACAAATGATTCAGATGTATGAATGTTAATAACATTGCTAGGTTGGTCCCAGTTCTTTCCTTTACCAACTGTAGAACTTGGTAAATCACATTTAGGAGCCTCAGTTTCCTCTAAACAAAGATGATACAAAGATAGCTGCCTCATAGGGTTATGGTAAGAATGCTGTGAGGTGAGGATCCCTAGTTTATAAAATGAATGATAGCTATTTATAATAATACCCTGCCTGGTTCCCCAAAGGGTTTGACAACTCAAATACATCAGATGGTTCTCAGCTCAGGTGTGGGGACTCAGTGGTGTGTTTGGGCCAGCTGTGAGAGACAGGTGGCATACAGTGCTGGGGTGGTGGTATCTGCAGCCCCAGCCACAGATCATGGTCAAGGGCCAATCAACATCCCTTTGTGACTTTTGGAATGTCACCCATGTGAACATGTGTATAATGGAGAAAAGAAAAAACAAATCTCAGAGATTTAACTGAAACCAAATATAAAGTCTAGGCCATGGAAAATAGAGAGTGTATAGGAAATTAAGACTTAGTAGAATAAGAACACACAGATGTACAGGCAGCAAGGCCCCAAATGCTCACTAAATTTGGGTCATGAATTTGGTTCTAAATTTGATGAGCCAAAGTAGAAGGGGAAATGTGACCAGCATTGTCCTTGAGAAGATGAGGAATTCCTCAGGAAAAACTTAATGAGAGATATGTCTTAAAATGGGTTCAATATAAAGATTGTACTGTGTGTAGAAAATGAAGTCCTTAACCCACTAATATTAGAAGTGTGACGGTAGGTGTCCATGGCAGTTCCTAGCTGGAGTGTAATCAGAGGACCTCGTGTGAAACAGAACTTCAGTACAGCACACACTTCTCTGATGGTCTGACCTTATTTGGGAATGGAGTCTGGGAGTTCTAGACCAGAAGTTCTAAGCCTGGAGTCCAAGAACACTTAAGCACCCATGAACCATCTGAAATTATATGCAAATTTTATGTATATGGGCATTTTCCTGATGCAAAATCTTATGGCATCACCATATTCGAAAGTGGTCTGTACTTTAAAAAAAAGAAAAAAGCATTAAAGGCCAGTGATCTACTACAGTAATGGTCCTCGGAGTTTGTTCCTAGAGCCAACTGCATTAGCAGCACTCAAGAAGCTCGTCAGAAATGCAGATTCTCAGGGAGCAACCCAGAACTACAGAAACTGTGGGGGGTGGCATCCAGCTGTCTGTGTTGAAAAAGTTCTCCAGGTGACACTGATGCTGCTGAAGTTTGAGGACTGCTCTGAGGCACAGCCGCACCCTAAGACTGATAAATCATTTCCCATATGTGAAAAGGTCCATCTGTGGTTTTTCCAGTAGTCACGTATGGATGTGAGAGTTGGACTATAAAGAAAGCTGAGCACCAAAAAATTGATGCTTTTGAACTGTGGTGTTGGAGAAGACTCTTGAAAACCTCTTGGACTGCAAGCAGATCAAATCCTAAAGGAAATCAGTCCTGAATATTCACTGGGAGGACTGATGCTGATGCTGAAGCTCCGATACTCTGGCCACCTGATGTGAAGAACTGACTCATTGGAAAAGACCCTGATGCTGGGAAAGATTGAAGGCAGGAGGAGAAGGAGACGACAGAGGATAAGATGGTTGGATGGCATCACCGACTCGATGGACATGAGTTTGAGCAAGTTCCAGGAGCTGATGATGGACAGGGAAGCCTGGCTTGCTGCAGTCCATGGGGTCGCAGAGTCAGACACGACTGAGCGACTGAAATGAACTGAACTGAACTGATACATGAGAACAGGAGACAGCTAGAGGCAATAGTCTTTGCCAAGGACCCACAATGTGGGCATTCTAGATTGCTGAATAAGGGCAAATATGCATATATATTTTAAATTACCAGTATGGGTTGAAATCTTTTGTGTGTGAAAAATTAGCCTAAATAAAAGTCTTGCCTCAATAAATTCCCATCCCATTTCCATACAGAAGTGGTCAGAGGAAATCAGAACATTAGCATGAAAAGTTCTGAAGTTTCTTGCCCGCTTTCTCAAATGTGTGGTGCATATACTGTTGGCCTCAGAATCACTGAGGATGTTCGTTAAAATGTCTGAGCCTTACTCTAGACTTAATAAATCACAAGGGAAGCAGAAACTTTCATTTATAATCCTCTGTATAGAGTTACACTCTAATGTTTTAAAACCGCTACTAGAGAATGTCATCCAGAGGTTTTTATCCTGAAAAATACTCAGAGCGGGCTTTACAGCCCCAAACCTTAGCTTATCATTAATAATGAGTTACAGAGAGTGGGCTATGGAGCAGAAGGCCTGGGCTCAGGCTGTAGTTGCCCCTCACGACTGTGGCCTGATGCTGCCAGAGCAGTCCCTCTCTGATCTGAAATGGTTTGGGTCCTAATATTCTATTACTTCTCTGACAGGGTTAGTTTAAGAACTGAGTGAAATATTATACACATGGAAGCACTTGAAATGAGGAAATCACTCACAGACTTTGGTTTTGGCCTTTTTTACTATCCAGATTCAGTTTTCTCATCTGCAAATGATAAGGTTAGACTAAACCAGGTGACCTTTCAGATCCCATGCGTTGATGCTGTTTTATGAAATACTTCATCCATAGAGCTGTATATCATAGTAAATACTATAAATACATGATACATTTTTTGTTGGAAAAAAAATGTGGCTATCCCATCATTTTCATCCATTCTCAGCCTTTTCAAACTAATCTGACAAAATCCTCCTGTAATACCTCTGCTAACTAAACAGATTTTCTATTCTACTTCTCGAGCTCTTTCTACTGTTTTATTCTCTCTCTTTTTTTTATTCTACAGCTTCTGAAACTTTCTCATATGTATTACTTTTGGGTAAAGAAAGTGTTGCCATAACATAAAAGTTGTATCTTGTGCCTCTCTTGGCATGTGATGAAATCTGATTCAAAATACCATTTATAGCACTGTATTTGCTCAGGGTTTTGAGGAATTTGGGGGTTGATATATTGCATAATATATGAACAGGAAGCAAAGGCATACTCAAAATGTTTTGAGTAATGATTAATGTTGTTCCTTAGTGCCCTGACTATGATTTATGCCAAAGAATTTCGGGGCAAAGGCAGCACAGTAGTACAGGAAACATATACACAAGAGATCAGTGGGATCCTGAAGTCATTGAGAATCGTAGGAAAAAGAAGAAAGAAGCCCAAAAGGAAGGAAAAGGAGAAGAGGAGGGGGAAGAGGAAGAAGAGCAAGAAGAAGAAGAGGTAATATCTGTGTACAAGATGCTATATTTCTAAAATTTGCTATAGGGACTATCCCTGATGGTTCAGTGGTTAAGACTCCCCACTCCCAATGCAGGGCGGGGGGTGGGGGGGGGGGGGTGGGCTGGGTTCAATTCCTGATCAGGGAACTAGATCCCACATGCTACAGTTAAGACCTGGCGCAGCCAAATAAATTAAAATTTGAAAAAAGAAATAAAAAACACCTTGCTTGCACTGTATCGGTTTCATTTTTAATAATTGCTGTAATTAAATGACAGAATATGAATATTCTATACAGAAAATTATATTTTCCTTCAGGTTTGATTTAGTTCGAGGAAACAAAAAATATTTCATGTTTTCAAGAACTATTAGATCATAATGTAAAGATCATCAAGTTTAAGGTCATCCTTCTTGTCAGGATGGAAGTCCCTCCATATCCTGACAGCTAATCTGCTTCATTTCATAGCAACAGAGAGTCACTGGTCACCTGCCATGTGTCAAGCACTATGCAAGCTAGTGTGAAGAGTCAGAACAACAGAAAACATATGGAATTTGAGGAAGAAGGTAGCCCAGATAGAATCCAGTTTATGAAGTTAACATAACCCCGATTCCAAACTCTGACAAAGAGAGCACATGAAAAGAAATCTATACCCCAATTTCACATATAATAACAATCCTAAAGTCAATACTAGTAAGCATAACGCATCGGGACCTCAAAAGAATCTTATACCAGACTTAATGAGGAAAATTGGATGCTAAGAGTCAGGAAGATCCACTGGAGAAGGAATAGGCTACCCATTCCAGTATTCTTGGGCATCCCTCCTGTTCAGCTGGTAAAGAATCCACCTGCAATGCGGGAGACCTGGATTGGGAAGATTCCCCTGGAGAAGGGAAAGGCTACCCACTCCAGTATTCTGGCCTAGAGAATTCCATGGACTGTATAGTCATAGGGTCACAAAGAGTCTGACATGACTGAGTGACTTTCACTCATCCACTCAGGAAATTTGTTAATAGCTAATGGGCTGGATTTAGCCCACTGGGGTGAGTGAGACAGGTCACAGCTTGCCAGTCCTTGCTCTATTGGAATATACCTGTGATTTCTATTATAGATTTACTTATTTATAATGTTTAATAATTTTAAGTAGTTTCTATAACTTCTATATTATCATGAATAAATACTATTTCTGTTAGGGCCTAGACTCAGTTAAGTCTGATGTTAATATAGAAAATGATACATTGCAAATCATTTGTCTAGTAGAAAAGATAAACCCCAAAGGCAACAGTTTTGTTGCCCTGAAGGATGTTAAGCAGGACATCAAACTTTGCACTCTGATTTCAGTGATTATACATACTTCAGTTTTGTTATCCTGCTGTTTTCCTCACTAATGGGTTAAATGAATTTTTGACATTTGTTCTTTCATTTAAGAGCAGATCTTAAATGAAAAGATCTTTCATTTAAGAGTAGAACTTTTAAGGGGTTATGTTAACTTCATAGTTAACCACTGTAACTATGTATGATGATGGGCTTCCCTGGTGGCTCAGACAATAAAGAATCTGCCTGTAATGCGGAAGACCTGGGTTCAATCCCTGGGTCAGGAAGATCCCCTGGAGAAGGCAATGGCAACCCACTCCAGGATTCTTGCCTGGAATCCCACGGACAGAGGACCCTGGGAGGCTACAGTCCATAGGGTTGCAAAGAGTCAGACACAACAGAAGCGACTTAGCATGCACGCATGCATGTATGATGATGGATGTTAATTAGATTTATTATGATCATTGCACAATAAGTACAAATACAGTTGACCCTTGAACATCTCCAGAGTTGGGGCACCGACCCTTTGTGCAGCTGAAAATCCAAGTTAACTTTACAGTCAGCCTTCTATATCCACGGTTCTGCATCCTACCAACCACAGATCATGTAGCACTATGTATTTACTATTGAAAAATATCCTATCAGTGGACCCACACAGGTCAGACTCACATTGCCCAAAGATCAACTGTACTGAATCATTCTATTGTACACCTGAAACTAATGTAGTGTTATATGTCAATTATATCTCAATTTTAAAAACCTATTAATGTAAGAATGCCCATTTAAAAATACAAAATAATCTTCCCTGTGCAAATAAGGCATTGGATAAATAACCACCAACTATTCTAGCTAAATATTTCAAGTAAACCTCATAGCAAATAGGAATAAAAGTGTGTGATTTTAACATGAATAAAGCATACCATCATAATAAATATAATAAATATGTGTGTGCATGCCAAGTTGCTTCAGTCATGTCCGACTCTTTGCAACCCTATGGACTGTAGCCCACCAGGCTCCTCTGTCCATGGGATTCTCCAGGAAAGAATACTGGAGTGGATTGCCATTTCCTCCTCCAGGGGATCTTCCTAACCCAGGGATTGAACCTGCATCTCAGTCTCCTGCATTGTCAAGTGGGCTCTTTACCACTAGCACCACGTGGGAAGCCCAAATATGATGATAATAATGGGGAAATAAATATGATACAAATGTCATTTTTTTCTGTGAACCCTTTCATAACCACCTTCCCCCATCACTCTCCATCCCTTCTCCCCTGCCATCATCTTTCTTCTTAGCTCTTACCACCACAGCCTAACCTGTGATGTATCTATTTGTCTACTTGTTTATGCTCTGTCCTCCTCAATTGGGATGTGTGCTGTCTAAGCCCCAAGCCCTTAGTTTTGTTCTCTGTTATATTTCAAGCTCCTAGAACAGTGTCTGGCATGGGGTAGGCACTTAAGCTTTACTATTAATACATGAATGAATCAATAAGTGAATGAGCTACAAGCTCAGGTACTTAGAGAAAATCCAACTTCTTTATTTTGTCTCTAAAAATCGGATGTTACTCCCATACTCTTCCCTACTCATTGAGGGGCGAAAGAAATGAGTAAGTATCCAAGTCAATTTAAAACTTTAATCCATCTGATAAAAGACCTTCAGGGTGTTCAATCTCTCTAAAATAAAAATCCTATTTCCAATCTCCCCTTTTCCCTGCTTCTTACCCCAAAATGGCATGCAGGTATAGGAAGAGAGGGATATGACTTGGAAATGAACTAATCATTAACATAAAGATATTCAACATGACTTCTTTTCCATTTAGGCATTTATTGCTGAAATGCAGATGGTGGCTGAAGTTCTTCAACACCTCGTTCAGAGACCTGAGGATTATTTGGAAAATATCGAACACATTGTTAACCTTTATAAGGAAATAATTCTTCATCCTTTAGAGGTAAGAAAAAGATATATTGCTAAAAAAGGAATTTGATACTTGTGTTTTGCCTGCCTGTGTACTAAGTTGCTTTGGTTTACGTCCAACTCTTTGAGACCCCATGGACTGTAGCCCACCAGGCTCCTCTGTCCATGGGATTCTCCAGGCAAGAACAGTGGAATGGGTTGCCATTTCCTCCGCCAGGGCATCTTCCCAGCCCAAGGATCAAACCTGCATCTCCCACATTGCAGGCAGATTCTTTACTGCTCAGCTGCCAGTGAAGCCCTATTTGTGCTTTATCCCTGGTTAAATAGCTTTCACATTTCTTCACCTCGTGTATTATCTGCTTCATTCTCCTCCTCTTGAGCTTGGTAAAATGCTATCGGGGTAAGATTGCTTTCCAAAGGCTGTTTCACAGAGCAACATTATTTTATTCTTACAAAGCAACAGTGCTGCTGAAAAGTGATAAATGAATTGCATGTTTCAAAAGTCATTAGGGGAATTTATTTATGGTTGGGGATTGGAAAGTCCATATTAAGGCATTGTTTTGTAAAAGCATTTTGAATCCAAAATGTATGGGTTTACAAAAACAAATGTACACCTAAGGTGCATCTTTTATTCTGAAAGGAACTGTTAATTTAGTTAAATTACAATCTAAAGAAAGCCATCCAAGACTGGTTTCTCTGTGTATCCTATTCAAAGCTGGTTATTTGTAAATATGATAAGGCTATTATATATTGTAATAAGAAAGTTATAATTAAAAGAATTAGCATTTTAAAAGGATGATTACTGAAATTATGATTATTGAAAAGCATGTTTTTATGTTTAAAAATCCAGAGCAGACTCCAAATTTATATTGGAGATTTATCCAACAAACATTTATTATATGGTATTTGGCCAGATACCCTGCTAAGCAATAAACTACAAAGACAAATGAAAAACAGTCCTCAAATTGCCTCTTTCCATCTGATGGAGAAATTAAAAGAATTTGTTTCATGGTGTTTTATTATGTTTATATATTTTTAGAGACAAGTGGATCATTTTCATTCCCATTGTCCACCTCAGTGAGATCCAAATTGTTCTATTTTTTAAATTTATTTATAGTATTGTGTTAGTTTCAGATATGCAGCACAGTGATTCAGTATTTTTGTTTTCTTATGTATGACTGATTCCTCCTTTCTTCCTCTTCTATCCCTGGCCTCTAAACATAGCTTCTTAAGGGTAATCTGGATGTCTGTCTATAACATTCTTTCTCCTTCAACAAAAATATTCTACATATTCCTTGAGCTGCTGGAATTGGGTGTGAATAAAGCATAATTAAAACAAGATTCAGAAGATTATAAAATTATATTCATGGGCAGGGAGTTGGGAATGGGAAGCAGAGGTAGTCTCTTCAAGGATAGGGACTCCCAGCATCATCAATGTCCAGTGCAGTGCCCAAAGTCTGGCGAGTGCTAAATGCTTGACAGATGTTCAGTTGAACAAATGATGAGGTCACAAAGGAAAAATAACAGCTTCCATTTCATGACATGTAAATTTCTGGACATAATTTAAAAAACCCTTACTTAAAAGAAAAATATCCACATCGACTCTGATAAAATATTTAAAGGTTTAATATACTGAAAGGTCATAGACTCACAGACATAAAGAACAGACATGACTGACAAGGGGATGGTGGGTAGAGGAGGGATGGATTGGAAGTTTGGGGTTAGCAGATGCAGATTAGTATTAATATATATAGAATGGATAAATAACAATAATATATTAGCACAGGGAACTATATTCAATATCCTGTGACAAACCACAATGGAAAAGAATTTAAAAAAAGAATGTGTATGTCTATATATACATATACATATATAACAATCACTTTGCTATACAGCAGAAATTAATACAACATTGTAAATCAACTAGCCTTCAATTTTTAAAAATGTAGGAAAAAAAGATCATAGATATGATTTTTCTAAAACCTGTAAGGTCTTACCCTCCAGATAATAAATGAGTAACAAATATGAGCAGACAATTCACAAAAATTAATGACAAAAGAGTAACAAGTCTATAGGAAAATATTCAGCTTTACTGATAATAATAAAATGCTAAAGAAATATTTCCCCAGTTAAATTTTAAAAGATGGACAAGGAATAAGAATTCCTAATTCTAGCAACTACATATGGTAAAGCAAACACTCCCATACAGGGAGTGTTTGGGAGCAAACACTCCCAAACAGGGTCCCATACCCTGCTGAAAGGACTATAAATTAGTATGGTGGTTTTTAGATAGCTTGCCTGAGAAAAGCACAGAAGTGGAAAATTTCTAGGCCTTGCAGCAAAGCATAGATAAGAACTGACTGCTCAGACAAAAGTTTCTAGGCCAAGAACCTAGACTTCAGATCTAGTGTATAGCTTGCCTTGTATGGTAATTTGAGGGTGCTGATATGTGTGGAAGGAGGTTGGGAAGAGCCTTGAAAGGCTGCTGCTGCTGCTAAGTCGCTTCAGTCATGCAACCCCCTTGAAAGGCAGAAGCCTACAATTCTAGTCTCCTCTGATCTGGCTGAGATGTGGATTCACTTGAGAGGCCAAGACCACCAAAATTCAGTGTTCCTCTAAAAGGCATGAGGAAAGCAAGTAGGAGCAAAGTAACTGCATCAGTGTCTGGTTTCTATCCTGCTTCAGGACTAATCCAAGGCCAAGTCTTCATTCTTGCCTGTCTTCACATCGCAGCTTGACTGCTGGTCTGACCTGGTGTTTGTGTCTTTAGCCTTAAGAGTCTTCATACCTTTAGACTTAGTATACTAAGTTCATTCTGAAGAACCTAGCTTAGGACTTCCCTGGTGGTCTAATGGTTAAGACTTTGAGATTCCACTGCAGAGGTTGTGGGTTTGATCCCTGGTCAGGGTACTAAGATACCACATGCTGTGTGGTAAAGCAAAAAAAATATTTTTAATTTAAGGTAAAAAGGCTATGAAATAAAAAGAATCTAGTTTAAGGAAAGTATCTGAAACGCAGAAAAGCATAATGTACATCCTTGTTTAGAACATCGTAATTTATGGTTGGATTCTTGGATTCTACTAGAAGAATTGATGCTTTTGAACTGTGGTATTGGAGAAGACTCTTGAGAGTCCCTTGGACTACAAGATCAAACCAGTCCATCCTAGAGGAGATCAGTTCTGGGTGTTCATTGGAAGGACTGATGTTGAAGCTGAAACTCCAATACTTTGGCCACCTGATGCGAAGAACTGACTCATTTGAAAAGACCCTGATGCTGGGAAAGATTGAAGGCAGGAGGAGAAGGGGATGACAGGAGATGAGATGTTTGGATGGCATCACTGACTCAGTGGAAATGTGTTTGAGTAAACTCCGGGAGTTGGTGATGGACAGGGAGGCCTGGCGTGCTGCAGTCCGTGGGGTTGCAGAGTCGGACATGACTGAGTGACTGAACTGAATTTATGGTTAAACAATGCAGGCATAATGGTTCTTCTGTCTAGAAGTAGAGAAACACTTAGAACCTAATAACCTTACACAGTATTATGAAAGACAAAATGTACTGGACATTTAAGTAGGTGATTTTGTTCCAGACTATGGCAACAGGGAAAACATTCACTAATGAAGACTTTCTCAAAGAGAGGGGCTAGGGTTTTATGGAGGCAGGTAAATAAGGGTCTTATGAAAACCATGAAAAAAGATGGAGATGGATCTTATCTGAGTCTTTGAAGAAGGGTAGAGGTGGATCTTATATTTCCACCACCCCTACTTTCTTGGAATGGAAGAAAATTTACAAGAATATTAATATAATCTTGAGATACAGAAAAATCTAATTTAAAGAAGAAAGGAAATCCAGAAACAACGATAACAGATTTCATCATAAATATATTTTATAATACAAAAGATACCATAAACAAAGTCAAATGATAAATCATAGCCAGGTAAAACATTTGCAAACCATACGGCAGATAAAGGTTAAAGACTTTCTATGAATGTTAAGGAAAAGAAAGGTCTAACAAAATGCACAGAGGTTATGGTTCAGTAGTTTACAGAGATGGATTTCTAGATACTGAACATCACCCACAGCCAGGGGAATAAAAAGTGAAACAAACCAAGCCCATTCTTCACCTAGCAGTTTGGCAGAAATTATTCTATGAATATATGCAGAGAGGTGGATGTCTCACTGTAGAGAAAAACAGAAGAAATAGAAAGAACAGAATTCATGGTACGACTAGTTTAGGCTTTTGTAAAAGTTCTCCTGAGCACTGAAAATAACATCCAGTATGTCATGTATATAGCAAATAACTTAGCATTAAAGATTTCTTCATGGTATATGAAGACTGAACTTTTGCCAATGATCCTGAATGATAAGGCTTCTTTTTGATTATCTGCAGGAAGTAATGGCTGAACACGATTCCCAGTATCTTATTGAGCTAGATGGAAATAAGCCCCCAGAGGAGCTGTTCATGGTAAGTGCAATGCTCAGTAAGAATATGTCACAGTTTGGAAAATCAAAAAAGTATTGACTGAATGATACTTATTTTTGTATCAAAAATAGATTTACATTTTGAATACCATTTATTTTTGAAAAATTCATTTTGACACTTAAAATTTAATATGATATTTATTCATCTGTCCATATTTAAATCAAAACTACATTTGAATTTAAAACCTCTGTGTGACAAAAAGTACCTTGAAAAAAAGTAAAAGCAGGTAAGAGCTATAAACGCATGATACAACGCTTAACATGAGTAATAGGGAAATGCAAACCAAAGCTATAAGGAGATATCACTTCAAATCCACTAAGATGGCTAAAATTAAAAAGAAAAAACAAAAAAACAGATAATGAATAACAAATGTTGGTGAGGATGTAGAAAAATCAGAATATTCATACACTGCTGTGGTAGTGTCATTAAATCATGTCCAACTCTTACAACTCCATGGATTGTAGCCTGCCAGGCTCCTCTGTCCATGGGATTTCCTGGACAAGAATACTGGAGTGGGTTGCCATTTCCTTCTCCAGGGGATCTTCCTAACCTTGGGATCGAACTGGAGTCTCTTGCATTGTAGTCTCCTGCACTGCTGAGCCACCAGCAAAGCCCAACATACAATGTTGGTAGGACTGCAAATGGTGTGGCCACTTTGGAAACCAGTTTGACAGTTCCTCAAAAGGTTAAATATGGAGTTACTATATGAATCAGCAATTTAACTCCTAGGTATTTGCCCAAAATAACTGAATACAGGTGTTTAAATGAAAATTTGTATGTGAATATTCGTAGCAGCACTATTTACAGTAGCCAGAAGGTAGAAACAACCCCTATGTCTAACGATTGATGAATGGATAAATAAAATGTATATTCATACAATGGATGTGTTGGTCCCTCAGTTGTGTTGGGATGGGAATGGATGGGAATGGGTGAATTTAACTCAGATGACCATTATATCTACTGCTGTGGGCAAGAATCCCTTAGAAGAAATGGAATAGCCCTCATAGTCAACAAAAGAGTCGGAAATGCAGTACTTGGACACAATCTCAAAAATGACAGAATGATCTCAGTTTGTTTCCAAGGCAAACCATTCAGTATCACAGTAATCCAAGTCTATGCTCCAACCACTAATGCTGAAGAAGCTGAAGTTAAACAGTTCTATGAAGACATTTAAGATCTTCTAAGACTAAGACCAAAAACGATGTCCTTTTCATCACTGGGGACCGGAATGCAAAAGTAGGAAGTCAAGAGATACCTGGAGTAGCAGCTAAGTTTGACTTTGGAGTACAAAATGAAGCAGGACAAAAGCTAACAGAGTTTTGCCAAGAGAACGCACTGGTCATAGCAAACACCTTCTCCTCTACACATGGACATCACCGGATGGTCAATACCAAAATCAGGTTGACTATATTCTTTGCAGCTGAAAATGGAGAAGCTCTATACAGTCAGCAAAAATAAGACTAGGAGCTGACTGTGGCTCAGATCATGAACTCCTTATTGCAAAAAGTCAGACTTATATTGAAGACAGTAGGGAAAAACACTAGGCCATTCAGGTATGATTTAAATCAAATCCCTTATGATTATATAGTGGAAGTGGCAAATAGATTCAAGGGATTAGATCTGATAGAGTGCCTGAAGAACTGTGGATGGAAGTTCATAACATTGTATAGGAGGCAGTGATCCAAAACTTCCCAAGAAAAAGAAATGCAAAAAGACAACATGATTGTCTGAGGAGGCCTTACAAATATCTAACAAGAGAAGCAAAAGGCAAAGGAGAAAAGGAGAGAGATACCCATCTGAATGCAGAGTTCCAAAGAATAGCAAAGAGATAAAGCCTTCCTAACTGAACAAAGAAAGAGAGGAAAACAATAGGATGGGAAAGACTAGATATCTCTTCAAGAAAATTGAAGATACCAAAGGAATATTTTATGCAAAGATGTGTACAGTACAGGACAGAAAAGGTATGGACTTAACAGAAGCAGAAGATACTAAGAAGAGGTGGCAAGAATACACAGAAGAACTGTACAAAAAAGATTGTAGTGACCTGGATAACCACAATGGTGTGATCACTTACCTGGAGCCAGACATCCTGGAGCGCAAAGTCAAGTGGACCTTAGGAAGCATCACTACAAACAAAGCTAGTAGAGGTGATGGAATTCCAGTTGAACTATTTCAAATCCCAAAAGATAATGCTGTTAAAGTGCTGCACCCAACATGCCAGCAAATTTGGAAAACTCAGTAGTGGCCAAAGGACTGGAAAAGGTCAATTTTCATTCCAATCCCAAAGAAGGGCAATGCCAAAGAATGTTCAAACTACCACACAGTTGCACTCATTTCACATGCTAACAATGTCATGCTCAAAATCCTCCAAGCTAGACTTCAACAGTATGTGAACTGATTAATTCCATATGTACAAGCTAGATTTAGAAAAGGCAGAGGAACCAGAGATCAAATTGCAACCATCCGCTGGATCATAGAAAAAGCAAGAGAATTCCAGAAGAACATGTAATTCTGATTCGTTGACTACACTGAAGCCTTTGACTGTGTAGATCACAACAAACTGTGGAAAATTCTGAAAGATGGGAATACCAGACCACTTTACCTGCCTCCTGAGAAATCTGTATGCAGGTCAAGAAGCAACAGTTAGAACCGGACATGAAATTATGGACTGGTTCCAAATTGGGAAAAGAGTACGTCAAGGCTGTATATTGTCACCCTGCTTATTTAACTTGTATGCAGAGTACATCATGCAAAATACTGGGCTGGATGTAGCACAAGCTGGAATCAAGATTGCCGGGAGAAATATCAATAACCTGAGATGCAGATGACACCACCCTTATGGCAGAAAGCAAAGAGGAACTAAAGAGCCTCTTGATGAAGGTAAAAAAGGAGAGTGAAAAAGCTGGCTTAAAGCTCAACATTCAGAAAATGAAGATCATGGCATCCGGTCCCATCACTTCATGGCAAACAGATGGGAAAACAGTGGAAACAGCAACAGACTATTTTCTTGGGTTTCAATATCACTGTAGATGGTAACTGCAGCCATGAAATTAAAATGCCCTTTCTCTTTGGAAGAAAAGCTATGACCAACCTAGACAGCATATTAAAAAGCAGAGATGTTATTTTACCGACAAAGGTCCATATAATCAAAGCTATGGTTTTTCCAATAGTCACATACAGATGTGAGAGTTGGACCATAAAGAAAGCCAAGCACCACAGAATTGATGCTTTCAAACTGTTGTGTTGGGAAAGACTCTTGAGCGTCTTTTGGACTGCAAGGAGATCAAACCAGTCAATCATAAAGGAAATCAACCCTGGATATTCACTGGAAGGACTGATGCTGAAGCTCCAATATTTTGACCACCTGAAATGAAGAGCTGACTCAGTGAAAAAGACCCTGATGCTGGGAAAGATAGAAGGCAGGAGGAGAAGGGGACAACAGAGGACGAGATGGTTGGATGGCATCACCAACTCAGTGGACATGAGTTTGAGCCTGCTCCGGGAGACAGTGAAGGACAGGGAAGCCTGGGATGCTGCAGTGCATGTGGTCACAAAGAGTTGGACACAACTGAGTGACTGAACAGCAACAGCTGTGTCCAGTTCATTGCAACCCCATGGACTGTAGCCCAACAGGCTCCTCTATCCATGGGATTTCTTGGATACTGGAATGCTGGAGTGGGTTGCCATTTCCTTCTCCAGGGAATCTTCCCAACCCAGGGACCAAACCTGAGTCTCCCACATTGTAGACAGATTCTTTACCATGTAAGCCACCAGGAAAGCCCCACAATGGATATTATATAGCAATTTTTTAAAAACTGAATTATTGGCACATGCTTCAACATGGATGAATCTTGAACACAGGCTAAGTAAAAGTTACCAGAGATCATACATCATATGATTTCACTTATTGAAATGCCCAAAATAGACAAATCTGGTAAAGACAAAAAATGGATGAGTGGGAGGGGGTCATGGTGGGGGGAATGGGTACCACTATGGGAGCTCCCAGGATAAATGTGGAGTGACTACTAATGGGTAAAGGGTATCTTTTGGGGGGGTGACAAAAATGTTCCAGGATTAATTGTAGTGATGGTTGCACTGATTATACTAAAAACTATTTACTTATACACTTTAAGTAGCTTATAAATTGCATCTCAATAAAGCTGTTTTTAAAAGTATATATATGCATATTTGAAAATACAATATTATTTTCAGTATTAAAAAAGCCAAATGACAATGAGGGGAAATAATTCCCATACTTATTATAAACAAATGTTGAATATCTTTTATTATTTAAATATTTTAAAAATTCTGATATTTCAATAGGAAAAAAGCAAATACAATACAGGAAATAGGCCAAGGGCATGAGTAGGTAATTTACAAAAAAAATGTTTAATAATTATTTTTTAAACTACTGTAATCCAGTTGTGGGGCTTCCCAGTGGGACTAGTGGTAAAGAACCCGCCTGCCAATGGAGGAGACATAAGAGGCGTGGGTTCAATCCCTGGGTTGGGAAGATCCCCTGGAGAGGGCATGGCAACCCATTCCAGGCAGTATTCTTGTCTGGAGAATCCCATGGACACAGGAGCCTGGTGGGCTACAGTCCATAGGTTTGCAAAGAGTCAGACACGACTGAAGCAATTCATCAATCAAATTATTATTCAAAGAAATGCAATCAGCATAAAAAATAAAGCAGCATTTTCTTAGCAATTGTAACAAATTTATCCAATATCCAGGATTGTTGGAAGCATTTGCAACATGCTTTCTTGCTCTTTCAGTAGAAGCACGCAGGGTACAATTTTCCTGGAAAATTATAGGGCATATATATATCCAAAAGGTTTTTTTAATGTCTATTGTTTGTCCAAAGACCCCCAACTTCTAGTAATTTATTCTAAGGAGAAATACGGAGAGATTTTTCTGTTCAAGATGTTTCTAATCCGAAAAAAGAAGAAAAAAAAGTTCTGGGAAGAAGTTTTTTAAATATACGAATTTGAAAAATTAATGCATGATTTTGGCTAAAATATAATAGTAATTCTTCTGTTTATGGTATCAATACCATATGCATCATTTAATACCAAATGCATCATTTAAATACATTTCATGTGATAACTTCCCACTTGGAGGTAAGGAAGAGAAGGTGTTTTCCCCGCAAATGAAAGTATCTTCATTCTTTTTTTAAATTGAGGTATGCTGTGCTGTGCTTAGTCACAGTCATGTCCGATTCTGTGACCCCATGGACTGTAGCCCGCCAGGCTCCTCTGTCCATGGGGATTCTCCAGGCAAGAATACTGGAGTAGGTTGCCATGCCCTCCTCCAGTGGATCTTCCCAACCCAGGGACTGAACCCAGGTGTCCCACATTGCAGGCAGATTCTTTACCATCTGAGCCACCAGGGAAGCCCAAATTGAGATATAAATGATATACAATATTAGTTTCAGATATACAACATAAAACTAAAATCAGGAAAGAATGAGGAGACAATACTACAGAGAGTACAGAAATGTAAAGGCCTATAAGGGAATTCTATGAATAATTGTAGGCCAGTTATGGTAGGCAGAATAATGGTTCCTTTCTCCCCAAATTAGTCTTTGGGCTTCCCATGTGGCTCAGCTGGTGAAGAATCCACTTGCAATGTGGGATGGGTTTGATCCCTGGGCTGGAAGATCCCTTGGAGAAGGGAAAGGCTACGCACTCCAGCATTCTGGCCTGGAGAATTCCATGGACTGTATAGTCCATGGGGCCACAAAGATTCAGACACGACTGAGCAACTTTCACTATCACTATCACTATACAGCACAATGATTCGATATTTGTATATATTGTGAAATGATCAGCACAATAAGTCTAGTTAACATTTGTCACCATACAGAAAGTGTTACAGAATTTTTTCTCTTGTAATGAAAAATTTTAAGATCTGAAACGAATCACCAGTCCAGGTTCGATGCATGATACTGGATGTTTGGGGCTGATGCACTGGGACGACCCAGAGGGATGGTACGGGGAGGGAGAGGGGAAGAGGGTTCAGGATGGGGAACATGTGTATACCTGTGGTGGATTCATGTTAATGTATGGCAAAACCAATACAATATTGTAAAGTAATTAACCTCCAATTAAAATAAATAAGTTTATATTAAAAAAAGAAAAAAAAAGATGTGTTCTCTTAGCAATTTTCAAATAGGTAATGTAGTACTATCAACTATCACCACCATGCTGTACACTACATCTCCATGACCTATTTATTTTATAATTGAAAGTATATACCTTTTGATATCCTTCAACCATTTTGCTCACCTCCCATCCTCCACCCCCCGACCTCTGGCAGCCACCAATTTACAATGTGTATCTATAAATTTGTGTATTTTTTAAAAAATCTTCATTCTGATTCTTAAAGTCATATGCACTCATTGTTTTAAAATAACCAGAAAGTACAAATACAAAAATGATACAAAATAATTTGCATTATAAAAATTATAAAATGCACAAATGTACAGTACAATACAACATAATACAAAAGTCATAACCTATTTCTTAGATGGGCAGCATTATGATAAACTCTAAGGATACACATGGGAAGGGGTCAGATGAATCCCTTCCTTCATGCTATATCTAATATATTGGGGGGAAATAAATATTTAAAGGACAGTTTGTGTTTTGATCTGGGAGGTACAAAGTATTGACTTGGCCAAAAATTTCATTCGTCCATTTTTTTCTGTAAGATGTTACAGAAAAAGCTGAATGAACTTTTTGGCAAAATCTCAATACTAGAAGAAGAACTCATGGCAGAAGGGCAGGACCTAACCTAGTGAGGAAGGCCATGTGTCTGTAATTATTTCTAAACTGAAACTATAATATTGAGTAAGAATCAGACCCTCAGCGCTGGAAGAGAGACAGGAGCTGGGACAGTGTTATAGGATGAGGAAATAGTCTGTGTTAAGCCCCAGAGGAAAGAAAGAGCATAGTGAGTTCTAGGTACTGAATGCAGGATTAGAAGATGGAGGAGTTTGTAGGGAGATGGAGTAGGAGGGGTAGAATAGTGCCAGAACTTTAGGGATAAGCAGAGGTTGAATCAAGAAAGATCTTATCAGCCACACTAAAGAGCTTATACCACATCATGAAGGAGTGGGCAGCCAGTGAAAGGTTTTAAGCCCAAGAGTAAAAATGCTACTACTTCCCTTTAAGAAAGATCATTCAGACTGAAGTGCAGAGGAAAAACTGAGAAGCAGATTGTAGTAGAGCAGGCAAGAGATGGTGGCCTAACCCAGGGTAGTGACTGTGGGAATGGACAGAAGTGAGTGAATTAATCTAGGAGGACAGGGAGAGAGAAGTCAGAAGCAATGCCCACATCTTTAGTTTGATATGGTTGGTGGCCACATAAATAATAAGGCTGGTCGTGTAATCAGATTAGGGAGAAGCTCCTCACTTAGAATATGCTGCTGCCAAGATCATCCATGATCTCCTGACCAAAGCCAGTGGTGACTATTACATCTTCATTGAATTAACCTAGAAGCAATATTTCTCATCATTTCTTTCTTCTTGCTCCTTTCTTCCTTTGTCTTCTGGGCCTTCACACTATTAAAGCTCATTCTGCTTCTACACTCCACATTTCTAATCACTAGAGTTGGAGGATCCCAGAGCTCACTCCTTGAGTACTCTTCTCTATCTGCCCTCATTTCTTGAGAGACTTCTCCAACCCAGTGGCTCTAAATACTTTCTAAATGCTGGCAATTCTTAAATTCATATTACTATTCCAGACCTTTTCCCTGAATTTCACACTTGTATAATCAACTGCTACTAAATATATCCAATTGGATGTCTGATAGCCAGTTCAGATTTAAAACTTCTGACCCGGGACTTCCCTGGTGGCTAAGACTCCACACTTCCAGTGTAGGGGGCCTGAATTTGATCCCTGGTCAGGGAACTAGAGTTTTGCCAAGAGAACGCATTGGTCATAGCAAACACCCTCTTCCAACAACACAAGAGAAGACTCCACACGTGGACATCACCAGATGACCAACACCAAAATCAAATTGATTATATTCTTTGCAGCTGAATATGGAGAAGCTCTATACAGTCAGCAAAAATAAGACCGGGAGCAGACTGTGGCTCAGATCATGAACTCCTTATTGCCAAATTCAGACTTAAATTGAAGAAAGTGGGGAAAACCACTAAACCATTCAGGTATGACCTAAATCAAATCCCTTATGATTATACAGTGGAAGTGAGAAATAGATTTAAGGGACTAGATCTGATAGAGTGCCTGATGAACTATAGACGGAGGTTCATGACATCGTGCAGGAGACAGGGATCAAGACCATCCCCATGGAAAAGAAATGCAAAAACACAAAATGGCTGTCTGAGGAGGGCTTACAAATAGCTGTGAAAAGAAGAGAAGTGAAAAGCAAAGGAGAAAAGAAAAGATATACCCATTTGAATGCAGAGTTCCAAAGAATAGCAAGGAGACTTAAGAAAGCCTTCCTCAGTGATCAATGCAAAGAAATAGAGGAAAACAATAGAATGAGAAAGACTAGAGATCTCTTCAAGAAAATTAGAGATACCAAGGGAACATTTCATGCAAAGATGGGCTCAGTAAAGGACAGAAATGGTATGGACCTGACAGAAGCAGAAGATATTAAGAAGAGGTGGCAAGAATACACAGAAGAACTATACAAAAAAGATCTTCATGACCAAAATAATCACGATGGTGTGATCACTCACCTTGAGCCAGATATCCTGGAATGTGAAGTCAAGTGGGCCTTAGGAAGCATCACTACGAACAAAGCTAGTGGAGGTGATGGAATCCCAGTCGAGTTATTTCAATTCCTGGAAGATGATGCTGTGAAATTACTGCACTCAATATGTCAGCAAATTTGGAAAACTCAGTAGTGGCCACAGGAGTGGAAAAGGTCAGTTTTCATTCCAATCCCAAAGAAAGGCAATGCCAAAGAATGCTCAAAGTACCGCACAATTGCACTCATCTCACATGCTAACCAAGTAATGCTCAAAATTCTCCAAGCCAGGCTTCAATAGTACATGAACCCTGAACTTCCAGATGTTCAAGCTGGATTGAGAAAAGGCAGAGAAACCAGAGATCAAATTGCCAACATCTGCTGGATCATTGAAAAAGCAAGAGAGTTCCAGAAAAACATCTACTTCTGCTTTATTGACTATGCCAAAGCCTTTGACTCTGAGGATATCAACAAACTCTGGAAAAATTTTAAGAGATGGGAATACCAGACCACCTGATCTGCCTTCTGAGAAATCTGTATGCAGGTCAGGAATCAACAGTTAGAACTGGACATGGAACAACAGACTGGTTCCATATAGGAAAAGGAGTACGTCAAGGCTGTACATTGTCACCCTGCTTATTTAACTTATATGCAGAGTACATCATGAGAAACGCTGGGCTGGAAGAAGCACAAGCTGGAATCAAGATTGCCAGGAGAAATATCCATAACCTCAAATATGCAGATGACACCACCCTTATGGCAGAAAGTGAAGAGGAACTAAAAAGCCTCTTGATGAAAGTGAAAGAGGAGAGTGAAAAAGTTGGCTTAAAGCTCAACATTCAGAAAATGAATATCATGGCATCTGGTCCCATCACTTCATGGGAAATAGATGGGGAAACAGTGGAACAGTGGCTGACTTATTTTGGGGGGCTCCAAAATCATTGCATGGTGATTGCAGTCATGAAATTAAAAGACCCTTACTCCTTGAAAGGAAATTGTGACCAACCTAGACAGCATATTTAAAAGCAGAAACATTACTTTGTCAACAAAGGTAGGTCTAGTCAAGGCTATGGTTTTTCCAGTGGTCATGTATGGATGTGAGAGCTGGACTATAAAGAAAGCTGAGCGCCAAAGAATTGATGCTTTTAAACTGTGATGTTGGAGAAGACTCTTGAGAGTCCCTTGGACTGCAAGGAGATCCAACCAGTCCATTCTAAAGGAGATCAGTCCTGGGTGTTCATTGGAAGGACTGATGTTGAAGCTGAAACTCCAATACTTTGGCCATGTAATTCAAAGAGCTGACTCATTGGAGAAGACCCTGATGCTGGGAAATATTGAGGGCAGGAGGAGAAGGGGATGACAGATGATGAAATGGTTGGATGGCATCACTGACTCAATGCACATGAGTTTGGGTGAACTCTGGGAGTTGGTGATGGACAGGGAGGCCTGGTGTGCTGCAGTTCCTTGGGTCACAAAGAGTCAGACATGACTGAGTGACTGAACTGAACTGACCAGGGAACTAGATCCTACATGCCACAACTAAGAGTTAGAATGCAGGATCCCACATGCTGCAAGGAAGACTGAAGATCCCACGTGCCACAACTAAGACCCAGCACAGCCAAATAAATAAACAAAAGTATTTTCAAAAAATTCTGGTCCACCATCACCACCACCTTGCCCCAAATACACTCCTCCCACAGATTTCCCCTCTCAGTAAATGCCACATCTGTCCTTCCAACTGCCCTTTTTCTCACATCCAACAACCAACCTGTCAGCATACACAGCAGGCTTTTTCTTCTTCAAAATA
This sequence comes from Budorcas taxicolor, assembly GCF_023091745.1. Classification (NCBI taxonomy): domain Eukaryota; kingdom Metazoa; phylum Chordata; class Mammalia; order Artiodactyla; family Bovidae; genus Budorcas; species Budorcas taxicolor. The sequence continues at coordinate 32,252,690 of NC_068918.1, forward strand.
CACTCAGAATTTGACTACTTTTTACAACCTGGGATGTACCTTTTTCCTCAAGGGAAAGGGCAGAAGTTCCAACAGGCCTGGTTGAAATTCACCAAGATTGTTAAGGCCCCAGCTGGCATTGGCACCCTGGTACTTCTGCCTACAGTTCATTGGCTAGAACAAGTTACATGGAGAAGCTCAATACCAATGAACTAAGTATTCTCACATAAACTAGGGCATTAACAAGGGCAAGGAGGAAAGGATGAATTGTGAACAAATAATACAGTCTACCATAGATTACGATATACCATCAAGACCTTGTCTATCTTACCATCTCTCATCTCAGACTGTGTTTCATAGTCTTCTACATAGTATATTAGTTTCTTAGTCCTTCCACAACAAAGTACTGCAAACTAGGTATTTTACAATCACAGATATTTATTACAGTTCTAGAGGCTAGAAGTCTAATATCGAGGTGTTGGCAGAGCTTCACTCCATTCAAAGCCTCTAAGTGGGGATCCATCGTTGCCTCTTCCAGCTTCTGGTAACACCAGGCACCACTTGGCTTGTGGTAGCTAATGCTAACATCTGCTTCCATTTTTACATGGCTGCCTTCTTCCCTCTGCCTGAAGACATCCCACAGTGTTAGACCTCAAAGGCCATGACTATCTGACGACCAAAGGGCAGATTCTAGTGGGTTGAATTGTTTCCCCCAAAAAATATAATATTGAGGAGCTAAACTTCAATACCTATAAGTGTGACCTTATTTGGAAATAGGATCTTTTCAGATGTAATTGAGTTAAGATGAGGCCACAGTGAATTAGGATGGGCCCTAATCCAACATGGCTGGCATCCTTTTAAGAGATTTATGAACGCAGGAAGAAGATGGCTCACAATGGAGGCAGAGATGGGAGTGATGCGACTACAAGCCAAGCAACACTGAAAATTGCCCGCTTCTACCAGAAGCCGGGAAGAACAAGGGAATACTCTGCTCATGAGCACGTGACTTTTTCAAAATATTTGAAATGTTCAAATGCCAATGTATTAAAAAGACTCATTCTTTAAATTTAGACGGTTGTGGATCGACTTAAATATCTGAACCTAAAAAGAGCAGCTGTTATAACCAAACTTCAGAGTACAGAGGAAGATATTAACGACACAATGGAAAATGTAAGATACTTTTAACTGTCTACCCTTTCCCTCTATGTTGTGCCCTTAATTTGTATCCTTTCAAGGTTTAAAAGCATCTCAGAATACCTTTTATAAAAATAGATTTGATTTTTCAGAAGCTATAATATTGGCACAATATCCTTGTAAACACTAAACAAAAGTTTTGAAACAAAGAAAGAGGAGGAGAGGAGGGCGCTAGCGAAGGAGAGGGCTAGTGGAGGGTAGCTTCACAAGGAGAAGCCAAATGGGCTTAATCTTTCTCCTCTTTTGGTTCAGCCACCCAAAGGTAAGCATCCAGTCTTTTGGCTGAGGTCTTCTGAAGAAGCAGCAGCTAAGTGAAGTGGGGTGCAGCCCTGGCCACTAGAACCTCCTCTTAAAGATTCTCAGCCAATCCTGTCTTCTGCTCTCCATTCCTGCTCTTCAGAGGTGCCTGCTGTCAGGTCCTGAGCCTTTCTGGAACTGTGCAGTGACTTGACTTGCTTCTTCTTGTCCTCAACCCATCCTCCATCACCCTCCCTGCCACCACAGACACTGAGCTTTCACTTTCCTCTGACCTCAGTTACCACTAGTCCACCTGCTTATTAGTTTACAGAAGTATGTAGCAGCAACTGCCCAGCTGTCAGCTCTTCTGGTCTATTCTCCCCTGTTTCTCTGTGCATTTCTCATGAAATGAACTCTGCTGTGATTTCCGCAAGGTTTTAGGAAATCAGCAAACCCAAATGCGTGTGTTCGGTCTGTTGTTTAACCAGAAGCAGTCCTGATCGTTTTTCAGGCTGTGATATCAAATTCATTTGGAAGCTCATCTTCTCATTGCCCCAACAGATACATGGCCCAGAGACTTGAGACGGGAGCATGGTCGGCTATCCAAACACTTTCCCCAAGTTTGGACAGGAAATAGGGATGGTGAGGAAAAAGCAGCTGCTTGCTGACTTAACTGTGTACCAAGGGAAAGGCTACCCACTCCAGTAATCTGGTCTGGAGAATTCCAAGGACTGTATAATCTGGGGGGTTGCAAAGAGTCAGACACAACAGAGTGACTTTCACTTTCAGTCCCTAGCTCATTGTCTGTTGATTCATGGAGAAGGGTACCCAGTGTACCCACTGACAAAGTTCTCAGTCTCCTGCAGCTCGTGTAAGCATTGACAGTTTCCTTCAAGTTTAGCTTCTTGCAGCCTACAACTGGGGACATCCATGCAGGATCCCCACAACCAGCATTCCTCTTTGCTGTCTGATGCTGCAACAGTAGTTCTTAACTTCTTTGGAGGTGATGAATGGAAGATTACTGAGGGAGACTTTATATTTAAGAAAAATGAAAGAGCTAAGTCAGTACAAATGTGCCTATGGCATCTTACTATTTTAAAACTTAGGTAAATTAACTAAAGTAACTATTTTAAAACCTTTTCAATAAGAATTTTTCAGACTTTCCTGAAATAGATAGTAGAAAACCCTTTATCCACCTTATGCTCATTTTACCCTACAAGAGAAAATACTTGGTAAAATTTAAACAAGGTCTTAAAACAGAAATGAAAACTGTTTATCTAAGTAAATGTTGGATAGTGCTGCTGCTGCTGCTAAGTCGCTTCAGTTGTGCCCAACTCTGTGCGACCCCATAGACAGCAGCCCACCAGGCTCCCCCATCCCTGGGATTCTCCAGGCAAGAACACTGGAGTGGGTCGCCATTTCCCTTCTCCAAAGCATGAAAGTGCAGATGGCTGCAATTAAGAAAAAAAAAAATCCTGCCTTAATTATTTCTTAAATAGTAGAGCATGGTCAAATAGCAAATGAAATAATAATGTAAATTTCAGCAAAACTTATGCCCACATGTTTAATGTTTGTTATTAACAGGATGAGCTGTTCCGTACTCTTGCATCTTATAAACTTATTGCACCAAGATATAGATGGCAGAGAAGCAGATGGGGACGTACATGTCCTGTGACTTTAAAAGAAGGTAACATTTTTCAAGGATTGCCAGATTTTTCTGTGAGGTAGGTAAGATTTTCAGAATTTAATTTTAAAACTTGCCCATACTTCTTTTCAGTTGTTTATGATAATGACATATTTTTAGTTTTCTAGGTAAAATGTACTGTCTTTCATCAGAAGAAGCATTAAAAACATTTCTATTGAACCCACGTCCCTATCTTCTTCCACCTATGCCAGCACCACCATTTAAAGTATTCATATTTGGACCTCAGTCTTCAGGGAAAACAACACTTAGCAATTTGCTTGCAAAACATTACAAAGGAAAGGTAACTACTTAGCTGATTTAATTTGCATTTCCCTATGACTAATGAGGTCCAACATTTTTTATATGTTATTCATGTATTCTCTTTTAGAAGTATTTGTTCAAGCTTCTTGCTCATTCTTAAATTTTTTGCCTCATTATTGGCAGGAGTTCCTTATGTTGTATATATACAAATTTTTTGTTATAGACATTATAAACATCTACTATTCTGCTTTGCCTTTTCACTTCTTAAATGAAAAATATACCATAATATATTCATTTAAAGTAAGTCATTAAGTCCTGCCTAACTAAAGAAGATGGGAATTAGGCTTCACCTTCTGAAAAAAAGAGTATTAAAGGATTTGTGGATATGTTTTAAAATCATCACAGTATGTGTCAGACAAAAGAATTATAATTTTAAAATGTAAAGCATTTTTACAAATCAGTATTTAAAAGCCTCAGTAGAAAAAGATAGCAAACAGGCAATTCATGAAATAATTGATTCAAATAGCCATTACACATGAGAAAAGGATTATAATCAGGGAGAGGCCAAAACACCCAGAAATATATTATGTCAACCTCACTGTTGAAAAATCACCCAATACTGATGTGTGGCTAAGATTAGGAAAGTACATTCTCATACATTGCTGGTTAGAGTGTAACCATTCTGGATAGCTATTGGACATATCTATAAAAGTCTAAAATCTATGCATAGCCTTTGAACTATAGATTTTTCTTGAAGAAACTGTCAAAGATATATACATAGCCATAGCGTAGTTTATAATAGCAAAATCATGTATATCTGAATATGTATTATTGGTACTTTAAGTTGTAATATTTTTATCTAATATAATACTTACATCCATTAAAAATGATAGGGCATACATTCATGCATATTTAATGAATCTAGAAGAATGGTACTGATGAACCTATTTGCAGGGCAGGAATAGAGATGCAGACATAAAGACAAGACTCTGGACACAGCAGGGAAAGCAGAGGGTGGGACAAATTGAGAGAGCAGCCGTGAAACATGTACATTACCGTATGGAAACTAGTAGCTAATGGGAAGTTCTGTATAACACAGGGAGCTCAGTGTCGTTCTCTGTGACAATCTAGAGGGGCAGGATGGGGTGGGGGTGGTAAGGAGGTTCAAGAGGGAGGGGACATATGTATACTCAATGGCTGATTCACATAGTTGTGTGGTGAAAGTCAATACAATATTGTATTAATAAAGCAATTATTCCCCAGTTAAAAATAAAATTTTAAAAAAATCAGTGGATTAATTTAACTGTGTGAATTGGATGGTATATCTCAATAAAGCTGTATTTTTAAGTTAAAAAACGATGGTATGAAAAAAGTGATGGTGTGTATGTATTTTTATTGGCATAAAATAAAACAATACAAGCATATTGAAGGAAAAACAAAATGGAATCTAGAAGTATGAAAATATTATTTAAACTTAAAAGGCATATATAGAAATCTAACATCCCAATATTCAGTATTAAATACAGTATCTACCGAAGGACTTATATTCAAAAATATGTAGAATTCTAACCTAGTTTTTTAAAAGTTGAACATATGCTTAAAAACATATGGGTAAATGAACTACCAATACACTCAAAAAATTGTTAGTGATTAAGCATAGTTAACGGAGAAGACAATGGCACCCCACTCCAGTACTCTTGCCTGGAAAATCCCATGGACGAAGGAGCCTGGAAGGCTGCAGTTCATGGGGTCGCTAAGAGTCAGACACAACTGAGTGAATTTACTTTCACTTTTCACTTTCATGCATTGGAGAAGGAAATGGCAACCCACTCCAGCGTTCTTGCCTGGAGGATCCCAGGGACGGGGAAGCCTGGTGGGCTGCTGTCTATGGGGTCGCACAGAGTCAGATACGATTGAAGCGACTTAGCAGCAGAGCAGCAGCAGAGATAGTTAAATTCACAATACAATGAGATTTCTCACCAACTAGGGTGGCTAAAGTGTAAAAGATTCACAAAATCAAGTGCTAATGATGAGGTAGAATAACTGCAATTTTAATACTTTGCTGCTAGGAATATAAACTAGTTTCAACCACTCTGGAAACAGTTCAGTGGTTTAGTATAAAGTCAAACATACACTTATCATATGACCCAGTAATTCTACTCCTCACTGTTTATCCAACAGAAATGAAAACATAGGTCCACAAAAAGACTTTCTCGCAAGTGTTTATTGCTTCTTTATTTATAACAGCCCAAACTAGAAACAACCCAAACGTCCATGATGAATGAATTAAAAAACTATATATTCATACAATGATACTGCTCAAAAATACAAAGGAATAGATTACTGAGATATATAGTTATATTGTTGAATCTCAAAAACATTATGCTAAGGGAGAAAAGCTTGGGGAAGATTATATACTGTTTGATTCCATTTATATGAAATTCTAGAAAAGGCAAAACTTATCTGTATTTGATGGAAAACAAAGTGGTTGCTAAGGGCCAGGCACTGACTATAAAGAACAATGAGGAGACTTTAGGGGTGATAAAAATGTTCTATATTTTTATTGTCGTGGTTTTTATGTACATATTTGTAAAAACTCATCAAACTCTGCACTTAAAATGAGTGCCTTTTATTGTATGTAGACTGTAAATAAAATGTTGATGTTTAAAATATATATGTAATTTGAATACATATTACATGATCATACATATATAATATATATACTAGCTTTTAAAAATCAGTGAACTCTGAAAATAACATACCTCAAGCAGCATTAAGATTTTTGAGATACATAGGTATAGCTGTAGAAATAGATGTTGATGAACAATGTGCTTAGTTTTCAGAGTAACTTGTGCTTATATTGGTTTTCTCAAATATTCTTTGCAGGTAGTTGACTATGATAAAGTGATTCAACCACGTTTTGATAAAGCCCTTGAAATGTTAACCAGAAACACTATAGCTGAGGCCACTGAAGCAGCCATTAAAGTTGTCAAAGAGCGGCTTCTCTTAGAACTACAAGCTAAAAATGGTGAACTATTTTTTAAATGTGTGTTTTAACAGTAGTTAAGCCTGGCTACCTGAGGGCACAGTCTTGGTTGGTTTGTCTTAATATCCCTGGCATCTTGCACACTGCAGCCTCAGATAAGTGGTTGAAGAAATGAATATACATAAACCCAAATCATACACTGAGAAAACGATTCCAACTCTGGATTTCTAAGGAAAGGAATCATAAAGAGTTTTCAAACTTAGATTTCTTTTCTTTTATGGATCTGCTTCCTGGGCAGAATTTACGCCTTTATTTACACCAGGGGCAATGACAACAACACTTTGTCTGACTCATGGAGTTTGTGTTATTGCTGCTGCTGCTGTTGTTCTAGGCCTCTGAGTCCGCCTTGATTGTAAGTCAGTGTTTTTATTTGGGGGAATATTATTTTCAAATTCAAAATGTTACAAATGAAGAAGTCATCGATGAGGAGACAGAAGCACAAGAGGTTAAATGGCTTCCTGAAATTCATCCAGATGGTGGCATAGCTAAGACATGAACATCCTCTATTTGTCAGAATCTGCTATCAGGATTTCACTAACATTTTACATACACTGGAAAGCTTCCCATCATTTCCTATGCTTGAAACTATTTAAAGATCAAGGAAATTACTTCTTCTTACATGGCAATATAGAGCTTTTGCTAGGAAAGAACACAGGTTTTGCCTAATAAATCTGCCTCTCTTCTTTCTCATTAACCTATAATCAAGTAAGAAAGTACAACCTGGTGCCAGAGAGATTACAAAAAACAACCGCAAAAAGACCAGCATTGAAATAATATGCCATCCAAATGAGCATGGATCAGTGGTAAAGAATCCGCCTGGAATGCAGGAAATACAGGCGACACAGGTTCAGTCCCTGCGTTTGGAAGATGCCCTGGGATAGGAAACGGCAACAAACTCCAGTATTCTTGCCTGGGTAATCCCATGGACAGAGGAAACTGGTGGGCTACAGTCCATAGGGTCACAAAGAGTCAGACACAACTGAGCGACTGAGCACAGATAATAAAGAATGAATTTATGTGTTTACCATACTATCTTCAGAACTAAGACCGAAATTAAAAAATACTCTTGGACAATTAATAAATATGTGAGATATCTGGATATGTTGACCCAAACTTCTAAGATGGCTTGTCATTCAATTTCAAATAACAAAAATGAATAATTGATTCAAAAATGAATTTTTGAATTCAAAATTGAATATTTTGAAATGAACTCAAAATTCATTAAAAATGAATAATTTTTAAATTAAAAATGAATTCATGCAAAAATGAATAATTCTTTCAACAAACACTTGAGCACCTTCTTGTGTTAGATATTGTTCTAAACATTGAGCTACAGAGGTGAACAACACTTAAAGCTCCTGTCCTTGAGGTGAAAGTGAAGTGAAAGTGAAGTGAAAGTCGCCCAGTCGTGTCCGACTCTTTGCGACCCCATGGACAATCCATGGAATTCTCCAGGCCAGAACACTGGACTGGATAGCCTTTCCCTTGTTGTCTGTCCAGGGGATCTTCCCAATCCAGGGATCGAACCCAGGTCTCCCTCATTGCAGGCAAATTCTTTACCAGCTGAGCCACCAGGGAAGCGGTTGTGTGTGCCCAGTCCTGTCTGACTCTTTGCAACCCCATGGATTGTAGCCTGACAGGCTCCCCTGTCCATGGGATTTTCCAGGCAAGAATACTGGAGTGGGTTGCCATTCCCTTCTCCAGGAGACCTTCCCAACCCAGAGATCAAACCCAGGTTTCCTGCATTGCAGGAAGATTCTTTACCATCTGAGCCACCAGGGAAGCTTCCAGACAATAAGATTAACCCTTCTTAAAATTTTAAAAATTGGATTTATTTTTGGCCAGGGATTTTACTCCAACATATTTTTTAAGAAATTTTGTCAGTGGAGAGTATTGAGGCTTTTTAACATAGAAAGTGATATAATATAATAATACAAAAGATGGCAGCTAACATGGACCAGGCTTCCAGTGTGCCAAGACTTTTCTATGTTTCTTGTTGACACCCATTATCTTATTTGATGTTGCAACTATGTTTTTAGTTTAACGATCCTCATTTTGCCCAGTAATAATTGAGACAGGAAGATCAAATGATTCAAACTGAGACAGGGAAAGCAAATGATTCACAAAAGGCACATTGGCTCAGTTAGAACTCACATGCCCAAGGTGGTCTACCTGCCCCCCAGCTACCTTTTGCTGCTGCTGCTGCTGCTAAGTCTCTTCAGTCGTGTCCGACTCTGGGCAGCCCCATAGACGGCAGCCCACCAGGCTCCCCCGTCCCTGGGATTTTCCAGGCAAGAACCCTGGAGTGGGTTGCCAATTTCCTTCTCCACTGCATGAAAGTGAACGGTGAAAGTGAAGTCCCTCAGTCGTGTCTGACTCTGTGAAACCCCATGGGTTGCAGCCCACCAGGCTTCTCCGTCCATGGGACTTTCCAGGCAAGAGTACCAGAGTGGGGTGCCATTTCCTTCTCTAACACAGTCAATTACTATCTTACAGCTCAGTCAACTTCAAAAGACCTTCAAGGAGAATCTGAAAGGAGGGAAAGTGAAGTCCCAACTGATACATATAAAAGTGCAGAAGAATTGCAGTCGTCACTTGATGAAGATGGTAAAGAAAATGTTGCTGATGTTATTGGCCAAATCTTTCCTAGTATAAACAGATTAGCTGATAGAGTGTATTATTCTTTCACTGCAGTGTTCACTTTTGAATCCCAAAGAGAAAGCTCTTTAGAAGACAATGACGAAGCCAAAATGAAGTCAGATGATAAAGATGGTAACAAAATGAGCTGCTAATGCCATGCGTGTGGATCTTATTTCCATTTATTTCATATGTTATCATGTTTTATTGAAGCTTAAACTTGTCCTCCCCTCACCCTCAAATTAGGAGTAAAAGAGTTAAGTTTTCCTCTTACAGATTTAAACTAACCAGCTGTAGAACAGAAATAGATCTACTAGAATGAAGAAGAAAACAGAACACAAGTCTAATACTATTGGAATGCTCTCCAAAGTTTTTTGCATCTTTCCAAACATGATACAATCATTATTGTACAATAATAAATTCTTTCTTAAAAGCTCTCTGCTTCCTTTAACAGATTGGAATCAGAGCATCATAAACCCAGAGTTGTAGCTGTGAAATGTTTATCATTTAGTGCTATTTACCACTCCAGTATTCTTGACTAGAGAATTTCATGGACAGAGGAGCCTCACAGGCTAATTGTCCATGGGGTCACAAAGAGTCAGACATGACTTATCAACTAACACTTTCACTTTACACTTCTAAAACTTTTCCATTTATATTTTAACATAATCAAGAGCATACAAAGTAAACTACTTTTATTTTTTATTTGTGTTACATTTAATTATATAATTTCATTAGAAAATAATTTAACCATCATTTTAAATTACTGCATGATTTCTTTATTTAGAAGTATTACTTTTAACTAGTTCATTACATTGAAAACTTATATTTTTGCTACTAAAAAACTCAATGAATTTTTTTCCATTGAATTTTTTACATAAAGTTTTGCCTGTATGCTGACACAAATGAAGTTTAATGAGTAAGAAGTAATAGAGAGTCAAATTGCTTTGCATAAAGTTTCAATTTATGTTCCCATCAGGAATATGCAAACTATATGTTCTAGTTTCCTCAGTATTTTCTTTTTAAATATTATTTTAATTTTTATTTGACTATTTCTGAAGTTTAGTGTTATAATGCTGTGTTAGCCATTTATATTTCTTCTTTTCTGAGGTGACCATTTTTGTCTTTTGCCCATTTTTCTAAATTGTTGTATCAATTATATGGTTTTAATATAAATTTTCTGTATTAGTCACTTATTTTTCTTATTTTTTTCCAAATTGAGTGATTTGTCTTTTAAGTCACCTTGCTAACTTTGAGGTAGCAGAATTTTTAACATTTTCATAGTCAAATAATTACTTTCCATTTGTTAATTTCTTCCATTTACTTTCCGGCTTAAAAGTCTTCCTCTCAACCAGAGGTTTCACATATACTTTTTTAAGTTGGCGCTGCCTTTTTGTATTTAGCTTTCAATTCCATCTACAGTTTATTGTGTCGTATAATGTAGGGCTGATCTTTTTTATTTGGTTCCTCCTCCTGATTCAGATTTGGAGAAGGAAATGGCAACCCACTCCAGTGTTCTTGCCTGGAGAATCCCAAGGACAGGGGAGCCTGGTGGGCTGCCGCCTCTGGGGTCGCACAGAGTCAGACACGACTGAAGCAACTTAGCAGCAGCAGCAGCCTGATTCAGACAAATGTGTCTTTGCCTTGTGTTTATTTCAAGCTGAGTAGGAATTGAACTGCGCACTGGCAGAATCATATATGGCATTCCTCCTTTCCCAGCCTGCATACGCACGCACACGCACACGCACACACACTTCACAGAAGGACCTGGACATTAAAATTTTTGCCAAGTGGCATCTGGGAACCCCATCTCTGCTCCTGCAGAGTTCCCAGCACCAATATGTACACAGAGAGGCCCTCCCCCATACTATCTGTTCCCTCTTTAGGGGAAGCCTTACAGTGTAGCAACATCATCAGTACCTCTACTCACTGCCAGAGGATCACCAGCACTGCCAGTGTGCCCTGGTAAAAGACAGCCTCTCTCCCCCATGTGTCTGAGATAAGCACAGCTGTTACCTCTGGGAGCCAAAGAGTCTGTTGTGACACCAGGAAGGGAAAATTTTATTTTTTCCCAATTTACATCCATTGGCATCATATGAAACTGAAATTACTCCTAGTTTTGTTATCTGTATTTTCTACTGCTGATAAATATGTCTACCTATTTGATTATTACGGGTGTTATTTTAATTTTTTAAGAAATTAGGAGCATTGAGTCCTAGGTCCTTGGGCCCATACCACAATCTTCCTTAGGAATCACCTACAGTTTAAGTACTGTTCTTTATGTGTTTAATAGAGTTTTATTTTCAGGTGAAAAAGAAATAAGTGAAATGGTTACACTTCAAAGAAGTCAGCAAGACTCTAGTCGAGATCTAAAGAAGGATTCCAAAAAAGGTAAATTATTACTAGGGTGATTTGGTTTTCTTCAGTTCAGTTCAGTTCAGTCGCTCAGTCGTATCCCAACTGTTTGCAATGCCATGAATCGCAGCACACCAGGCCTCTCCATCTATCACCACCTCCTGGAGTTTACCCAAACTCATGTCCATCTAGTCGGTGATGCCATCCAGCCATCTCATCCTCTGTCATCCCCTTATCCTCCTGCTCCCAATCCCTCCCAGCACCAGGGTCTTCTCCAATGAGTCAACTCTTCGCATCAGGTGGCCAAACTATTGGAGTTTCAGCTTCAAAATCAGTCCTTCCAATGTACACCGAGGACTGATCTCCTTTAGGATGGACTGGTTGGATCTCCTTGCAGTCCAAAGGACTCTCAAGAGTCTTCTCCAACACCACAATTCAAAAGCATCAATTCTTCGGCACTCAGCTTTCTTTTCAGTCCAACTCTCACATCCATACATGACCACTGGAAAAATCATAGCCTTGATTAGATGGACCTTTGTTGGCAAAGTAATGTCTCTACTTTTTAATATGCTATCTAGGTTGGTCATAACTTTCCTTCCAAGGAGTAAGCATCTTTTAATTGGTTCTCTTAGACTGTGGTAAAAATCACAAATAGTTCCTTCAGAATTTTGAAGGATAACCATGTACTTTTTACTTAAAAATCTTATTAATATCCACTTACTCTATCTTAAGTGAAAGTCGCTCAGTCATGTCCAACTCTTTGTGCCCCCCTCCCCCCCGCCATGGACTATAGAGTCCGTGGAATTCTCTAGGCCAGAATACTGGAGTGGGTAGCCCTTCCCTTCTCCAGGGGATCTTCCCAACCCAGGGATCAAACCCAGGTCTCCCACATTGCAGGCAGATTCTTTACCAGCTGAGCCACAAGGGAAGCCCAAGAATACTGGAGTGGGTAGCCTATCCTTTCTCCAGGGGATCTTCCCAACTGGGAATCAAACCAGGGTCTTCTGCTTGCAGGCGGATTCTTTACCAACTGAGCTATCAGGGAAACCTTTACTCTGTCTTAAAGACTACTATAATCTGAACAGTTGGACATGCAGGAACACAGACAGAAGAACATGTGATATACTGTTTTCATGAACAAGAAAATTGGAAAGATAGGATATCTGTCTTTCTGTTCTGTCATTCCTGGCATGTGGCTACCTTATAATATTTCACAAGACAGCTGCTAGTGTGCCAGTTATTACATCAGTGGGCAAGAAGAGACAAAAAAATAGCACTCCATCCAGCTGAGTTCAGTCAGTTCAGTTCAGTTCAGTCACTCAGTCATGTCCGACTTTTTGCAACCCAATGAACTGCAGCACGCCATGCCTCCCTGTCCATCACCAACTCCCAGAGTCCACCCAAACCCATGTCCATTGAGTTGGTGGTGCCATCCAACCATCTCATCCTCTGTCATCCCCTTATCCTCCTGCCCTCAATCTTTCCCAGCATCAGGGTCTTTTCCAATGAGTTTGCTCTTCACATCAGGTGGCCAAAGTATTGGACTTTCAGCTTCAACATCAGTCCTACCAATGAACACCCAGGACTGATCTCCTTTAGGATGGACTGGTTGGATCTCCTTGCAGTCCAAGGGACTCTCAAGAGTCTGCTCCAACACCACAGTTCAAAAGCATCAATTCTTCAGTGCTCAGTTTTCTTCACAGTCCAACTCTCACATCCATACATGACCACTGGAAAAACCATAGCCTTGACTAGACGGACCTTTGTTGGCAAAGTAATATCTCTGCTTTTGAATATGCTATCTAGGTTGGTCATAACTTTCTTTCCAAGGAGTAAGTGTCTTTTAATTTCATGGCTGCAGTCACCATCTGCAATGATTTTGGAGCCCAAAAAAATGAAGTCTGACACTGTTTCCATTGTTTCCCCATCTATTTCCCATGAAGTGATGGGACCAGATGCCATGATCTTCGTTTTCTGAATGCTGAGCTTTAACCCAACTTTTTCACTCTCCTCTTTCATTTTCATCAAGAGGCTTTTGAGTTCCTCTTCACTTTCTGCCATAAGGGTGGTGTCATCTGCATATCTGAGGTTATTGATATTTCTCCTGGCAATCTTGATTCCAGCTTGTGCTTCTTCCAGCCCAGCGTTTCTCATGATGTACTCTGCATAGAAGTTAAATAAGCAGGGTGACAATATACAGCCTTGATGCACCCCTTTTCCTATTTGGAACCAGTCTATTGTTCCATGTCCAGTTCTAACTGTTGCTTCCTGACCTGCATACAGATTTCTCAAGAGGCAGGTCAGGTGGTCTGGTATTCCCATCTCTTTCAGAATTTTCCACAGTTTATTATGATCCACACAGTCAAAGCCTTTGGCATAGTCAATAAAGCAGAAATAGATGTTTTTCTGGAACTCTCTTGCTTTTTCAATGATCCAGCAGATGTTGGCAATTTGATCTCTGGTTCCTCTGCCTTTTCTAAAACCAGCTTGGACATCTAGAAGTTCACGTTTCACGTACTGCGGAAGCCTGGCTTGGAGAATTTTGAGCATTACTTTACTAGCATGTGAGATGAGTGCAATTGTGCGGTAGTTTGGGCATTCTTTGTCATTGCCTTTCTTTGGGATTGGAATGAAAACTGACCTTTTCCAGTCCTGTGGCCACTGCTGAGTTATTCCTTTTTAAAGAGAAAACAAGACTCATCTTCCAAAAATTCTTCTTGCATTTTATCTACCAGTGAAGCTATCGATATAAGGGAAGTTAGGAGATGTAGTGTTTTTAAACAGCTAGGCACATTGCTGACCTTAACAAAATCAGCATTCTATTACTAAGGGAAAGGAGAACAGGATATTGTGTAGGCAAGTAGTATCTTCTGGCACATTTAGTATTTTTGGCTGGCTATTTCTGCTTCCTCATGTCCCCTTTCCCAGGCTATGGGAAGATCTTGTGTTCTTACCTCTGACTATCCAGGAATTGCTGGTTTTCTGTTTCTCTGAGAACAGACTTCTCACTTCCTGACGGGGAGGGCAGCAAGCAGCTGCTCCTCAAAAGTCCTTTGGGATTTTTTCTGGGAGAGGACCAATTAGGCTCTGGCAGGAGACCCTGATGGATGGAGCTCAGAAAGCACTACTGGAAAGCCCGAGGTAGACTAATCTGGTGGAGCTGCCAATCTCATGTCCTGTTAGACACGTGGATGAATGTTTATATCATGGTGCAGCCTATAAGCCAGCTCAGCTATGTAAGAAAACATTCAGCACACAGTGAGGCAGGAATCAAGGCTAACACCTGAAAAACCAGCCTGTGCCACCTTTTTCTCCCATCGTCTTGCCCACCTCTTCTCCTTTTATTGTCCCATGTAGTCTCATGGGACAATAATTTATAATTTAGGGCTTCCCTGGTGGCTCAGTGGTAAAGAACCCTTCTCCAAGTGCAGGAGACATGGGTTCAATCTCTGGTCTGGGAAGATCCCACATGCCACAGAGCCTGTGCACCACAACTATTGAACCTGCGCTCTAGAGCCCGGGAGGTGCAATTAATGAGCTCACGTGCTGCAGCTACTGAAGCCCACATGCCTAGAACCCATGCTCCACAACAAGAGAAGTCTTCAAAACCAGAGAAAAGCCCCCACCAGCACTCTTCCCCAACTAAAGAAAATCCCACACAGCAACGAAGATCCAGCACAGCCAACAATGAGTAATAGAAACAATTATTAATTGAAAGTATTTATTTTGTTTTCTGACTCATTTTTTAGTTGCCTGTCTTTTAGCTTGACTCCTGGAAGCCTTTGGTTCCTACCTCTTCTCCCTGGTTTTCTGAGTTTTTACTCCTGCCTGGCATGAGTTTTTTTTCTTGCCTCATATGCTTTCATTCTGATGCACTGGCTTTAAGCCACTATTCTACTATTTTGCGATTCCAGACTTATTTCCTCCCTAGTCTATCTCTCCCTTTCTCTGGCATGTTCAGCACTAACACAAAGAGTGCCTCCTTGGGTTAGGTATTTACGATCATGTTCTGTTGCAAATAACAATTGTCTACTAAAATTATTGATGGCATTAATTTATTGATTTATTTTACTTTAGATGTAACAGACTATGAGATAGAAGAGGTAACTGCTGATCATCCAGAAGTTCTTTCCATAATAAATGAGACAGTAAAAATGGCAAAGGATATGAACTTTGAACAGCCACATGAAAAAATTGCTGAGATCTTAGGTGAAGTTCTCCAAGAGGTAAGAAATCCAGAATCTTTATTTTTATCTCTGATTTCACAGTATCTGAGAAAATGTTAACCTGGTATATGTACAATTATTTTTGAATCCCATATGATAGTGTTGAAATCTACAGACATCTAATTCATGTGCATTTTACAGTAAAACTGTTAATATGTAATGTACCCTGCTGCTGCTGCTGCTAAGTCGCTGCAGTTGCGTCCGACTCTGTGCAACCCCATAGATGGCAGTCCACCAGGCTCCCCCGTCCCTGGGATTCTCCAGGCAAGAACACTGGAATGGGTTGCCATTTCCTTCTCCAATGCATGAAAGTGAAAAGTGAAAGTGAAGTCGCTCAGTCGTGTCCGACTCTGTGCGACCCCATGGACTGCAGCCCACTGGGCTCCTCTGTCCATGGGAGTTGCCAGGCAAGAGTACTGGAGTAGGTTGCCATTGACTTCTCTGGTAATGATCCCTAGTTGCTTATGAATTTTCCATCAATGCATCTGCATGCTTAGTCATATCCGACTCTTTTCGACCCTTTGAACTATAGCCCACCAGGCTCCTCTGTCCGTGGGGTTTTCCATGCAAGAATACTGGAGTGGGTTGCCATTTCCTTCTCCAGGGGACCTTCCTGACCCAGGGATTGAACCCGTGTCTCCTGTGTCTCCTGCATTACAGGTGGATTCTTTACCCACTGAGCCATCAGGGAAGCCCTTATCAACAGTTGTACAATATAATTTCATAGCTGTGATGTTTATTCTTCATTAACTTTTATTATGTTTAATTCAGCTTAGTTGGTTAAAAGATAATGCATATTAAGCAAATACCAAAGGTAGACTTTTCATCTATGAGCTAATAATTTGTAAACCAACACAAATTTTGTTCTATAGATAACTAATTTCATCCAACCATATTGAACATGTGTTCATGGAAGAGATAGATAGACACACCACTGATTTTCCAATCTAAGGGGAAAATAAAGCCTCAGTTCCTATGTCCTACCCATAGTAAATCAGAAGACTTATGAAGACTGTATGGATCCATTTTGTACAGAGACCTTGTGTAAGCATTCAGAGCAAAAGTCAAAGAGAACAAATCACTTTGGGTCTTTCAGTAAACTTCTTCTGTAAATCTCTGTAATTTGAAAATGATGTAATTTGAAATTATGACAGTGGGTAAAACCCTCGACCCCTAGGCTATATCCAAGGCAAGTTGTTATTCCCCTCTGAGCTTCCCACAGAGATCTTTCAACCTCTGTATTTCTTTCAGTTGTTCTGTCATCAATTTATTCCTTTAGAAACATTCTGAACACCTGATGTGCTAGAGTCAGGGGATATGAAGATGAATTAAACAAAGCTCTCCCTGTTAAGGAGCTATAAGTCAGGTAGGGGAGGTGACATAGAATCCAATAATTACCTATCATGTGCTCAGTGGTAACCAGATATGTGTGTATGTGTGGTGAGAACTTTCAAGATCTACTCTCTTAGCAACTTTCAAATATACAATGTTGCTAAGTCGTTTCAGTCCTGTCCAACTCTGTGCGACTCCACAGACAGCAGCCCACCAGGCTCCCCCGTCCCTGGGATTTTCCAGGCAAGAACACTGGAATGGGTTGTCATTTCCTTCTCCAATGCATGAAAGTGAAAAGTGAAAGTGAAGTTGCACAGTCATGTCCGACTCCTAGCGACCCCATGGATTGCAGCCTACCAGGCTCCTCCATCCATGGGATTTTCCAGGCAAGAGTACTGGAGTGGGTTGCCATTGCCTTCTCCACATGCTAGCAAAGTAATGCTCAAAATTCTCCAAGCCAGACTTCAAAGGTACGTGAACTGTGAACTTCCACATGTTCAAGCTGGATTTAGAAAAGGCAGAGGAGCCAGAGGTCAAATTGCCAACATCTGCTGGATCATCAAGAAAGCTAGAGAGTTCCAGGAAAGCATCTATTTCTGCTTTATTGACTATGCCAAAGCCTTTGCGTGGATCACAATAAACTGTGGAAAATTCTGAAAGAAATGGGAATACCAGACCACTTGACCTGCCTCTTGAGAAATCTGTATGCAGGTCAGGAAGCAACAGTTAGAACTGGACATGGAACAACAGACTGGTTCCAAATAGGAAAAGGTGTACGTCAAGGCTGTATATTGTCACCCTGCTTATTGAACTTCTATGCAGAGTACATCATGAGAAACTCTGGGCTGGATGAAACACAAGCTGGAATCAAGATTGCTGGGAAAAATATCAATAACCTCAGATATGCAGATGACACCACCCTTATGGCAGAAAGTGAAGAAGAACTAAAGAGCCTCTTGATGAAAATGAAAGAGGAGAGTGAAAAAGTTGGCTTTAAAACTCAACATTCAGAAAACGAAGATCATGGCATCCAGTCCCATCACTTCATGGCAAAGAGATGGGGAAACAGTGAGACTTTTATTTTGGGGGGCTCCAAAATCACTGCAGCCATGAAATTAAAAGACGCTTACTCCTTGGAAGGAAAGTTATGACCAACCTGGACAGCATATTAAAAAGCAGAGACATTGCTTTGCCAACAGAAGTCCGTCTAGTCAAGGCTATGGTTTTTCCAGTGGTCATGTATGGATGTGAAAGTTGGACTGTAAAGAAAGCTGAGTGCAGAAGAACTGATGCTCTTGAACTGTGGTGTTGGAGAAGACTCTTGAGAGTCCCTTGGACTGCAAGGAGATCCAACCAGTCCACCCTAAAGGAAATCAGTCCTGGGTGTTCACTGGAAGGACTGATGTTGAAGCTTAAACTCCAAAACGTTGGCCACCTGATGAGAAGAACTGACTCATTGGAAAAGACCCTGATGCTGAGAAAGATTGAATGCAGGAGGAGAAAGGGACGACAGAGGATGAGATGGTTGTATGGCATCACTGACTCAATGGACATGAGTTTGGGTATGCTCTGGGAGTTGGTGATGGATAGAGAGGCCTGGTGTGCTGCGGTTCATGGGGTCGCAAAGAGTCAAACACGACTGAGGGACTGAACTGAACTGACAGCATTATAACTTTGTTTATGTGTCCATCAATGCCTATTAAATGTAGCACCTCAAGGCAAGAATATCGGATCAGTTATCTTTTGCATTCCCTCCGCGTTTCTCAATGCAACTGAACAGAAGTGCTCAATAAATGAGCTTTTATAGTGATCCTTCCTCCCATTTTCCAAACCACAGCACAAGAAGTTTAAACAAAGATTATTTAAAATTAAGATGGAATTTCTACCTCAAACTATCGATTTCTCTCAATTCCAACTTCCTATTCCTTGAAAGTGTTAATATGGCAACTATGTTTCTACATTTCTAAGTATGATGTGAAAATCTCTCGGTCCTGTCAGGACTCTTTGTGACCCCATGGACTCCAGGCCAGAATACTGGAGCAGGTAGCCTTTCCCTTCTCCAGGAGAATCTTCCTAACCCTGGGATCAAACCCCAGGTCTCCCAGATCGCAGGTGGCACTGCAGGCACAGTGCAGGCTTATCTAAGTATGAGAGTAAGTTTATTAATAAAAAGGACTTCTTTACATGAAAAAAGACTGATAAAAGTGCTCTGGTTACTCAGTTCTAATGAGATGGATGAAACTGGAGCCGATTATACAGAGTGAAGTAAGCCAGAAAGAAAAACACCCAATACAGTATACTGACACATATATACGGAATTTAGAAAGATGGTAATGATGACCCTGTATGCAAGACAGCAAAAGAGACACAGATGTATAGAACGGACTTTTGGACTCTGAGGGAGAGGGAGAGGGTGGGATGATTTGGGAGAATGGCATTGAAACATGTATACTATCATGTAAGAAACGAAGTGCCAGTCTATGTTCAATATAGGATACAGGATGCTTGGGGCTGGTGCATGGGGATGATCCAGAGAGATGATATGGGGTAGGAGGTGGGAGGGGGATTCAGGATTGGGAGCTTGTATACACCCATGGTGGATTCATGTCAATATATGGCAAAACCAATACAGTATTGCAAAGTAAAATAAAGTGAAAATTAAAAAAAAAAAAAGTGTTCTGGTTACAAGTGGCTTTTTTAAACTTTTTATTTTGATATACAGTTGTATAGGGCAATGGAAAAATAGAACAGAAAGATTGCTGTGCATCTAAAACTGCTCTAAAGGGAATTCCCTGGCTGTCCTGTGGTTAGGATTCAGCGTTTTCACTGCCAGAGTCCAGGTTCAATCCCTGGTGGGGGAACTAAGATTTCACAAGCTTCACGGCATGGCCAAGAAATGAAATTAACTTAAAAAATAAAATAAAAAAATAAAACGGTTCTAAAAGTAAAGTTTATTTTTAAAAAACAAAACCACTACGTGAACTAGCAAACCCACTTCCAGCTATATATTCAAAAGAGGTGAAAGCAGGGTTTTGAAGAGATATCTCACGCCCACGTGCATGGCTTGTTAACTGTAGTCACCATGCTGTGCATTACACTCTCAGTGCTTATTTATCTTGGAACTGAAGTTTGTACCTTTCGACCATGCATGTGTGTGTGCTAAGTCGCTTCAGTCATGTCCAACTCTTTGTGACCCTATGGACTGTAGTCTGCCAGGCTCCTCTGTCCTTGGAATTCTCTAGGCAAGAATGCTGGAGTGGGTTGCCATGCCCTCCTCCAGGGGATCTTCCTGACCCAGGGATCAAACCCGCATCTCTTGCGGCTCCTGCATTGCCAATGAATTCTTTATTGCTGAGCCACCTGGGAAGCCCTACCTTTTGACCCTTTCACCCATTCCCTCCTACCTCTTCCTCTGTCTCTGGCAGCCACCAATCTCTTCTCTATGAATTTGGTTTTCCTAGATTCCACAATAAATGAGGTCATATAGTATTTGTCTTTCTCTAACTTATTTCACTTATACTACTTCATTATAGCTTTTCCCTCCTAATTCTCTTATGTGAAACTTTTCTAAGTGTTTAAAATTCTTTTTTTCCCCCCAAATGCTCTTCATTCAGATGGAAATTTCAAAAAGCAGGTAAATCTGCATAAGCCAAAGGGTTACACTGGTCCCCTCAAGATTTCTTTCCCTTGGCTTCTAATATTCTGTGACTTCCTGATTACATACAGATTTGTTTAAAACCTTCAGAATTGGTGCATTCACAGACCCACATCACTAATCTCCACATTTGTACTGAAGCTGTTATAATTGGGTGGCAGGTGGGAGATAGTTTAGCAGAACTCACAAAGCACCTGCAAGATTTGTTTTGAACCAGTTTCTTTCTACAGCTGTTAGTAAACATCTCAGGACCTCTCACCTCTCACATTAAAGGCTAAAAATCTAAAGGGAAGTAAAGAGCATTGTCACTTAAAAAGGCAGCCTGAGCCTGGACCTGGTGACTCAAAGAGAAGACCAGGAACTGTTGTCACCTGAGTCCATGTTAGAAATAGAGACTCATGGGCCCTACCCTTGACCTTCTGAATCAGGATCCAGATTCTGTAATACTGAATAAGATATAGCAAGCATGTTTTGTTATATTTATTTAACAGAGACTTCTGCTTCTTGTTCTTAATGTACAGCTTTAGTGCTTTCAAACTGTTCCTCTTTTTAAATTAAAATTTCTCTTTTTTTTTTCTTCTGAAAGTCAGAAGAACTCAAAAGATATTTGGTTAAGGTCCAGAAAAGTGATATATCAGGGTAACATCCTTGACTTGGGTACCTATGATGGTAATTTCAGTGTGTCATTTTTCACAGGTAGTTGAAGAAAACAAGAACAGGTTTTATGGTGCCCCCAAATATGGAGGATGGATACTGGACAACTGCCCTCTTGTGAAAGAACTCTGGATGGTCTTAGTCGACAAAGGAGTTCTACCCGATTTAGTCATCTGTTTATCAAACACAGAAAACAATGGTTGGTAAATACTTATCATGTCAATTCAGAGTGAAGCTTTTACTGCTGATAATATTTTTAGTTTATGTTTTTATGAACTATGAAATGGAAAACTCTCTACCTTCCCTGGGTACAACAAATACCACCCCAGCAGTCCCTTCATGACCTAAAGGTACACAAAAGGAAACATCCAGCCACTGAGTAGGTGGCCACGGATGGTATGCTAGGTCACTGGATGCTCCAGTAGTCTCTTATTATGATTCTTCGGAGCTGAGCATTTAACAACCCTCAGCCCAGTCAGCATTATAACTTCTGAATGAAAAATATATAAGGCTGAGGGCAAAACTATCTGTTAATCCTTGTTCCCCTCAAATGGGAAATACTAAGTAGATAAAGATAGCAGAACTAAATTTTAATTTCTGTCACTGTGTGTAAAGCTATAGTAATGAAAAAATTATGGCACTGCCAGAAAAAAATGACATAGACCAATCAAACAGAATAAAGAGCCCAGAGATAAACTCACACATATATAGTCAACTAATCTTTGATAAGGGAGCCAAAAATATTCTGTTATTTTGCATCTTAAGGAAATATATTTGAAAAGAAAATTTCCAGGGGCAGACTGTATTATACTACTTTTTATGTTTTAGTTCCTTATAGTATGTCAATATATACCTTTTAAAAAGGATTTAAGATGGTCTCAAAAAATCTGGGCTGTATTTAGATAAATACTTAAAGGAAAATATATTTGGATATAGACAGAAATAATTTTTCATTTCTAATTTCCAGAATATATCTCACTATATTTTATAGAGCCTCAAAATTAATATTACTCTTTATCTGTATTTCAGGAAAATATTTATATAATAGACTGTATTTAAAGAATAAGCAAGAAATTGACTCTAAGATTTTAGAAAGATTATTAGATGAACTACTAAAGGAAAGAAAAGAGGAAGAAGCAGCAAGGTAATCTGCCTGGCACGATAAATGAGATTAATTAACCTTTTACAACTGTTAAAAATCTACTAATAATTTATATTTATAAAATGTCTTTAACATCAAAACAGGCCTACTAATAAGATCCAATTCTAATTCTAAGAAAAATAGTAATTTCACAAATATTACCAGAATCTCTAAAGTATATAGCTGTGGATATTTCCACAGTCCCAAATCAGACATTCTAAACCAAATGTTTACTTTCAAAATACATTGTAAAAAAAAAAAAAAAAAAGTCCTGGTAGTCCAGAGGCTAAAACTTTGAGCTCCCAGTGTAGGGGGCCTGGGTTCGATCCTTGGTTGGGGAACTAGATCCCATATACCTCAACTAAGAGTTTGAATGTTGCAACTAAGACCCAGTGCAGTCAAATAAATAAACATATTTTTTAAAATGAACATAGAAAAAGTATATATTTTCTACTCTATTTATCTGTGACTTACTTTTACTAACTAGAATCCACAGATCAAAGAAATAATATAAAAAGTGAAAATACACTTGTGTCATATGACTGAAATTCAAAGCTTGACTAAGTTCTACATAAGGTAAAGAACAAGACTGCTGCTAAGTCGTGTCAGTTGTGTCCGACTCTGTGTGACCCCATAGATAGCAGCCCACCAGGTTCCCCTGTCCCTGGGTTTCTCCAGGCAAGAATACTGCAGTGGGTTGCCATTGCCTTCTCCCAAGAAAGAGACTAGTTATTTATAACTGTTAGGTTCAACATCAGTTGGGACTTCCTGGTGGTTCAGTGGCTAAGACTCCGAGCTCCCGATATGGAGGATGTCAACTCAATCCCTGGTGGGATAACTAGATCCCACATGCCACATTAAGACTTGGTGCAGCCAAATAAATAAATTAATTAAATACTTTAAAAAAATTGGTCAGAGATGCAGTGCAACTTGGTTGGAAAAGAGAGAAAATTTGTAGGATTTAGAATTACATTTTTGGCCAAATATCTACAGACATGCTGTTCTACCTGTTTTCCAGCATCAGTTTCCAAATGTGCTGGTCAAATGCAAGATAATTTCTTTTATCACCATTTGTCCTTGATCTACCCAAGTAGTATATGGAAGTAGCTAGAAACTGGCAGCAAAATTCTTCTTCCTCCTTGTCAGATCTAGATTCTTAGCAGCAGCAACATGTAGTATCCAGGTTTTGGATGAGTAAAGCATCACAAAAGAGCCCTACCTAACTAGATAAGTAGAAGAATTGCCAGTTCACACACTACCAAGTAGGGAAGCCATGCAGAAACAATGCTCAGTGGTCTCAAAGGTCTGGGTCATGAACAAGAGAACTCAAATTACATTAAGGCTTCAGTCTGGATCACAGGGTCACAGGGTTTAGAATATAGTGAGACAACACTTCCTATTAACAAGAAACAGGATTTGTGGTCCGGTGATTATGAATCTGCCTGCCAGTTCAGGGGACACTGGGTCAATCCCTGGTCTGGGAAGATTCCACATGTCTCAAGGCAACCAAGCCCATGTACCACAGCTATAGAACCCACAGTCTAGAGTCTGTGAGCTGCAACTGCTGAAGCCCACACACCCTAAAGCCCATGCTCTGCAACAAGAGAAGCCACCTCAATGTGGATCTCAAGCACCACAGCTAGAGTGTAGCCCCTGCTTGCTGCAACTAGAGAAGGGCCCGGGTGCAGCAACAAAGACCCAGCACAGCCAAAAATAAATAAAACAAGGCACACACTGTTGGGAGGAGAGGTATAGTGATATATTTGAAGAGAATATGTATAAAGATTTTCAAAGGAAGGGGAAAAGGACACCAAAAGAGCACTGAGTATGAGAGAATGACCCACCTACAGAACAGTCTGAAGAAGCCTGTCCAGAGGGGCCTACTCATATTAATGGGCTCTGCTCCACTTAACTGGTCCCCTGTTGGTGACTGCTCGATACAGTTTTTTGATACTGTTTTTAAAGTTGCAGTCAACATTCTTATACATGTTTCTTTGTGTAACAGTATGCCAATACCTGAGGGCTAAATTCCTAGTTCTTCAACCCTAATGAAAACCAGATTCCTTATCCCAAACCTCTTTAAATGTCATCATTACTTTGTTGAAAAGAAAATAAATTTTCTGAATACAAAGAAAATTTGCAAATTTTCAACTTCTACAGAAAAAAATTTAAAGAGCAAAAAATGTGAAATAAAATTTTAAAACTGTCAGAACGCCACCATCCATAGATAATTACTATTAACAGTTTGATTCATTTTATTCTAGTCTTTTAATCTTCATTTATATACATTTTAAATAAAAAATTTGTATTATACATAGTTTTATATTATACCTTTTTTCACTTAACTCTATGTTGTGAACATTTCTCATTTAATCAGAGGGAAAATGATACAAATTCTCCCAGCTTAGAGTTAGACAATTCTTTATCAGTTTTTCCAGGTTTCCTAATTAATAGCCAGAGTTTTTAAAATACAACATTTTAACTTTTCTTACCAAAAAAAAAATCCCCAAAACACACAAAAAATTCTGAAAATTAACTAGCCTCAATATGAGTAAATTAAATGTTTATGTGGTAAAGTAAAAAGTATAGTGAATATTATAAATGATTTATTCTTTATTTTTACCATTATAAGCCTTAAATTCTATGATATTGTAAGATATTTGAATTTCCAAAGATAACTACATTTTGGACCTTTTCATTTCAGAAAAGTCAGCGAAGAGACATTAAGAATAGAAGAAGAAAATCGAAAGCTATTGGAAGCTATGACTGCAAAAGCAAAAGGCAAACAAAAGATTATATAATTAACAATGTGTCATTTGATTTTGTATTGTGACTGCAAAGTCGCAGTATTTACAGAGAATTATAAACAGAGCGGCCGTGTTTCCCAGTTTGCCCATTAGAGTCCAGGTTTACACCCAGGTTCCTGAAATATTTGTTTGACTCCCTCTCCTCCTCACTGTGTTCCAATTTGGATAATGCACTGTGTGATCACAGCAGTAATGAATTCATAGAAAATGGGTTCCTGACACAGACATCTACTCATCCACCTTGTAAGAGGGATACACAGCAGGACCAGTATGTGCAAAATGTCTTTTCTTTTCTAATAAGCACATAAAAAATAAAAAGAAACAAATGAAATGAATTATAATCATTCCTCAATATCCATCAGGAATTGGTCCCAGGACTCCTGCAGATACCAAAAGTTCTGGAATTCTTAAGTCCCTTATATATAATGTCATAGTATGTGTGTATAACCTAAACACATCGGCATATACTTTAAATCATCTCTAGATAACTTATAATGCCTAATAAAATGTAAATGCTATGTAAATAGTTGCTAGCAAATTCAAGTTTTGCTTTTTGGAACTTTCTGAAATTTTTTTTCAAATATTTTCAACTTGTGGTTGGTTGAATCCATGGATACAGAACCTGAAGATTCAGAAAACCAACTGTATATTTTATTTAATATACTATATTCAAATTATTATTTTAACATCATGCAAATTATGTTAAATTTAATTAATATTGATTAATGCATGTAATCAATGCAAAAATTATTAATATGTTTTTATATTCCGTTTTTCACACAAAGTCTCTGAAGCCCATTGTGTATTTTACACTCACCGCACATCTCAGTTTGGACTAGCCACATTTCAAGTGCTCAGTAGCCACATGTGGCTTGTGGCTATGTATCAGATAGTGCAGGAATAGCCATTCCCTATTAAATGGACATTAGGGCTGTTTCCTGTCTTTTACTGTTATAATATTTGGGACTGCTGTATGCTATGGCATATATTTGGGAATATATTTTATATTCTATTTTAATAGGTATAATACATAGAGACTGTATCTATCTTTTTCATTAAGCATCATGCTCCAGGGGTTGTTCCCAATTAAATATCTGCTGACTTAAACTAAATAATTTATTTCTTCTCATTTTTTTCTATAAGCAGAAGAAACTGAAGCCGAGGCTTTTGAGGATATCGAAGGTGAAGAGTCTGAACTTCACGAATGGTCTGAGATGCCTGAGGTTGCTGAGGAGACCAGGGGGGTCTTACCCGAGGAGTCTGACATTTTTGAGGTCCCAGAAACAGAACATGAATCAGGTTAGACTTTTATTAAAGTGTGTGTCCTTAATTCCCCTGCTGCCTATTGGTGTGTTTGTGTGCATGTGTGTGTATGTCTGTTGATGTGGTATAAAGTGGAAGCAGGTTGAGATTGCAGAGATGTGGCCCCAGAGAGCAGCAGGTGGCTGAAAGCATGGTAAGAAAGCTGAGTGCTCTGCCCGGGTGCTGGCACTCTTGTCAGGGTCTGCTATATAATTTGGGGGGCACAATGTTCAAATATCAGGAAAAAAGACTCATTAAAAGTACAAGAACATAAAGCTCTTTCTTTCCTTCCATAGTCTCTCTTCACTTGTCATAGTACTTTATGTTTCCTGTTTAAAGTCATTCTAAAAAAAATTAAAATTTTAAGTTCTTAAGCATGAATTTTACCATTCATCTTTATGTTGCCCAATGCCACTTTTAAATGCAAACCTAAGAAAGGATGTGATGAGGTTCCATAGTCATTCATGTCTCTTTAAATGCCATTACCTTCATTCTGCCTCTGGAGCAAGTTCTAATTTGAAGGGGAAACATGGTCAGACCTGTCAGCATCTTCCCATCCCCAAATCACTAAGTTACACTTATTCCCACACATCGTGGGCCCTCTTAGAATTCTGTACTCATGATGGGGGATCAGGAACGCTCATAGGAATGAGATGGCAAAGAATGGCAGACAGATCTCTGCTCACAGGCGTGCCCTATTGTCCCGCTGGAGTCCCTTTGGATTTTGCTTACAAAACTCGGTTCAAAGATCAAAATGACAACCAAAGTGGATTAAACAAAGTATGGGGCCATTCTGGGCAAGAGATACAGGACACCCACACAGCTTATATACCCATGAAGCCAGCCCTCCTCAAATGTCCAGTTCGGTGGGTTGGGACAGGGCGAGAAGGAGTCTATAAGGCAATGAAAGTCACTCTCAGGACTGGAGAGTGGACTTAAGCAGCAAGATCAGGCACTTCACCGTGGTGGAAGCGGGGCTTATAAATGCCTCGCAGCACAATTAGTGTTGAATTACTCCCTCTTCTCTTGAGTATTAAACATTAGAGATTCTATTGAAAGAGGACCCAACTATTGCTTTAGCTAACTTGCCGGACAGTCTCCACAAGATTACAGAATGGCTATATATAGATTTTTAAAATATATATGTGTGTGTGTGAGACACACAAAACTTGTGTCTCAGAACTAGGAAAGACTAAGGGGTGAGAAGAAAGATAATTAGTCCTTCCTTCTCTGTCTACACTACATCTGTACATGAATCATGTCTTTTATTATCCAGGAAAGCAGTTGTTGATCTGTATCTTCAAAAGTGCTGTTAGTTGAGATTCTCCTCAGTTTCACCACACCTACACCCACAACTGAGACTTTGGCCACTTTATGGTCTTTTTTTTTTTTTTTTTTAATTTTTTTTTCTTTTTCTTTTCTTTTTTTTTTGTTTTTGTTTTTTTTTTTTTTTTTACTTTTTACTTTATCTTACTTTACAATACTGTGTTGGTTTCGACATACATTGACCTGAATCCACCACGGGTGTACATGCGATCCCAACATGAACCCCCCTCCCACCTCCCTCCCCACAGCATCCCTCTGGGTCATCCCCATGCACCAGCCCCAAGCATGCTGTATCCTGCATCAGACATAGACTGGTGATTCGATTCTTACATGATAATATACATGTTTCAATGCCATTCTCCCAAATCATCCCACCCTCTCCCTCTCCCTCTGAGTCCCAAAGTCGACTATACACATCTGTGTCTTTTTTGCTGTCTTGCATACAGGGTCATCATTGCCATCTTTCTAAATTCCATATATACGTGTTAGTATACTGTATTGATGTTTTTCTTTCTGGCTTACTTCACTCTGTATAATCAGCTCCAGTTTCATCCATCTCAACAGAACTGATTCAAATGAATTCTTTTTAACAGCTGAGTAATACTCCATTGTGTATATGTACCACAGCTTTCTTATCCATTCATCTGCTGATGGACATCTAGGTTGTTTCCATGTCCTGGCTATTATAAACAGTGCTGTGATGAACATTGGGGTACATGTGTCTCTTTCAATTCTGGTTTCCTCGGTGTGTATGCCCAGCAGTGGGATTGCTGGGTCATATGGCAGTTCTATTTGCAATTTTTTAAGGAATCTCCACACTGTTTTCCATAGTGGTTGCACTAGTTTGCATTCCCACCAACAGTGTAGGAGGGTCCCCTTTTCTCCACACCCTCTCCAGCATTTATTGCTTGCAGATTTTTGGATCGCAGACATTCTGACTGGTGTGAAGTGGTACCTCATTCTTGCCTCCTTTGTCAAAGATAAGGTGTCCATAGGTGTGTGGATTTATCTCTGGGCTTTCTATTTTGTTCCATTGATCTATATTTCTGTCTTTGTGCCATTACCATACTGTCTTGATGACTGTGGCTTTGTAGTAGAGCCTGAAGTCAGGCAAGTTGATTCCTCCAGTTCCATTCTTCTTTCTCAAGATTGCTTTGGCTATTCGAGGTTTTTTGTATTTCCATACAAGTCTTGAAATGATTTGTTCTAGTTCTGTGAAAAATATCACTGGTAGCTTGATAGGGATTGCATTGAATTTGTAAATTGCTTTGGGTAGTATGCTCATTTTCACTATATTGATTCTTCCAATCCACAAACATGGTATATTTCTCCATCTATTAGTGTCCTCTTTGATTTCTTTCATCAGTGTTTTATAGTTTTCTATATATAGGTCTTTAGTTTCTTTAGGTAGATATATTCCTAAGTATTTTATTCTTTTCGTTGCAATGGTGAATGGAAAAACTATTAAAAATTCCAACATATGGAGGTTGAACAACACACTTCTGAATAACCAAGAAATCACAGAAGAAATCAAAAAAGAAATCAAAATATGCATAGAAACTAATGAAAATGAAAACACAACAACCCAAAACCTGTGGGACACTATAAAAGCTGTGCTAAGAGGAAAGTTCATAGCACTACAAGCATACCTCAAGAAACAAGAAAAAAGTCAAATAAATAACCTAACTCTACACCTAAAGCAACTAGAAAAGGAAGAATTGGAGAACCCCAGAGTTAGTAGAAGGAAAGAAAACTTTATGGTCTTTTGGAATATCTTTATGGGTATCTCAAGAAATTAAAAGAATGCTCAGGGATTTTTGATGCCATGTGAATAAAAGTTTGAATGATATTTAACAACAGTTATCAGAACTGTATGTATCAATTATTATTATGGTCAACGTCCTTTTGTGTATTTAAGAAAATTCTTCATTTTCTACCTTATTTTATTGTGTATTTTTATGGCTCCCTGGAACCAAGCAGTGGGTTCATGTGTTTGCAGTGTAGAAAACTAAACTCTGACCGCAGATATCTGCAGCAAAGTAAGGGCTTAGTAGTAGGATGCCAAGCGAGGGAGTGGGAGACAAGCCTGAGATCCACTCCAACTTGGTCTTTGAGTTGGGGGCATTTAAGGAGGAGAGGGCTTCCCAGGTGGCACTAGTAGTAAAGAACTCACCTGCCAATGCAGGGGATGTAAGAGACATGGGTTTGATCCCTGGGTCAGGAAGATCCCCTGGAGGAGGGCGTGGCAGCCCACTTCACTATTCTTCCCTGGAGAATCCCGTGGACAGAGGAGCCTCGAGGGCTGCAGTCCATAGGGCTGCAAAGAGTCGGACATGAATGAAGCAACTTAGCTCATGAACAAAGGGGAAGAACAAAGAATCTTCAGTTAATCATCATCCTGTGACATTTCTTAATCCTTGTTTTGGGGGTCAAGATGCCTACTGTTTATGAATCTTTTTATGAGTTTCTGGTGATTCATGATCCAGGGATCTGTTAGCTCATCTTGCCCTGGAGAAACAACTTGAGTATGTACATTAACGATGTTATCTGATTCTGGTTGATTAGTGTTCACTTAGCACAGAATGGGCTGCCGTTTATGGGGTCGCACAGAGTGGGACACAACTGAAGTGACTTAGCAGCAGCAGCAGCAGCACAGAAATGAGGTCAGAGGGAACAAGAAAGGGAATAACGTTTTGAATAAAGAGATTAATCATAAACTCAGCAGGGGAACTCGGTTTTAGGGGAAATCATTAGGCAATGGCACCCCACTCCAGTACTCTTGCCTGGAAAATCACATGGACAGAGGAGCCTGGTAGGCTGCAGTCCATGGGGTCACTGAGAGCTGGACACGACTGAGCGACTTCACTTTCACTTTTCATTTTCATGCATTGGAGAAGGAAATGGCAACCCACTCTAGTGTTCTTGCTTGGAGAATCCCAGGGACGGCAAAGCCTGATGGGCTGCCATCTATGGGGTCGCACAGAATCGGACACGACTGAGTGACTTAGCAGCAGCAGTACTTTACCTAATTGTAGGAGGCACTGGCAACCCACTCCAATACTCTTGCCTGGAAAATCCCATGGACGGAGGAGCCTGGTGGGCTGCAGTCCATGGGGTCGCTAAGAGTTGGACATGACTGAGCGACTTCACTTTCACTTTTCACTTTCATGCATTGGAGAAGGAAATGGCAACCCACTCCAGTGTTCTTGCCTGGAGAATCCCAGGGACGGAGGAGGCTGGTGGGCTGCTGTCTATGGGGTCACACAGAGTCGGACACGACTGAGTGACTCAGCAGCTACTTTACCTAATGAGAACTGTATTATCAATTTGACATAGTATATACAATTTAAACTTTTGAAATTTTCTTTGTGCCAAAATTTTCATAAAGGAATAATGTTTTTAAAACTCAAACACTAACTATTAGATTTTTTTTAAAGTATCTGAGCCTCCTGAGGATGCTACAGTTGGAGCAGAATTTCCAAAAGGATCCAGAGAGGGCCTGGAAACTAAAGAATTACCTGAAACAGGTTAGATTATAAAATAAAAGTAGTGTATAGAAATGCTTTTCATATTCTCTTACAATTTTAGGCATAAAACCAATTTCCTACTTATGTCTTTCTATGCCAGTTATATGCTGGTTGATGTGTGTTATATTTGTCTAACTTATTATATTAAAAGTGTATCTAGCCAACTTATAACAGTTTTTCAACAAATTTTATGTTCTACTTTTATTAACAAAGTTGCCATATGAAATTCACATTAATTATCTAAATAATTTAGATTTTATTTATAAGTAACAATTCATCCACAGCCAAAACAATGAACAAAGCATAGTTGAAATATGAATTTATAAATGCATATTATTGCTTAGAACTCTAAGTTCACTTCTTTCAAATGTTTAAAAAGTATTATGAATTATTTTGGCAATATAGCTAAAGATATAATGTTTGAAGGCTCTTTTTTCTTTCTTTTAACCTTTACTCAAAAGTTCTACTACCTGAATTTCCAGAAGATGGTTATCCTGATGTTCCTGAAATGGATTCAATTAAAGAGAATGTCAGCTCTTTCTACGCTGCCTGGAGACAGATGGAAACAGCTATCAGTGACTCCTCTATTCAAATTTTAAACCTGGAGATTGCTGGCAAAACTCCAGAGGAACTACTTCAAAAAGTCGTTGAAATTATGGAAAGTAAGGGCTGCTGTAATCATAACATTTATTGTCGTGAACAAGCCATGTTATTAAAAGTACTGTGAAAGTTTAAAGCCTATGGTTTATGAAGTAAAACATTCAATATATCCAGGGATGATATTTAAAATATTTAACAACTGTCCTAGAGCACCCATCAGAATAGCCACTGGACACACAGCACTGGCCAAATTGGCCACTCGTCACCTAAAGAGTTTGTAAAGGCCTGTTTGCCTGCACATGTAAGCTAAGAGACCAGCCCTATAGTTAATTTTCTTCATCTTGCTACTGTAATATGTTCGTAAGCTTTTATCCTAAAAATGTCTTCCCAACTGTTTGTTTGTTTTTGAAAGAACCCTTTCACCATGCTGGTTGGGAGTTAACTGTAGAAGATTATGATGAAGAAACAGAAGACTATCAGGCTGAAGCCGATGTCGATGAGGAGCTAGAAGAGGAAGAAGAGGAAGAGGAAGAGGTGGGAGGCTTTTCTCCTGCTCACTGCCCATGCTCACGTCACTGGAAGCGCACGTATCCAGAGTGGTAACTGGCACTTCTAGACTTCAAGAAAACAAGCAGGGATCTTCAGATTTGCAAACATTTTCAACACATTTTGCCTCCATTCAGCTTCATTTGACCTCTGAAATGCCAGACCTTCTTAGTACGTTAACACCCATGAAAAAGGGAAAGAGAAAACTTCATTTTATTTTATTTTTTTTTAAAAGAAAACTTTAAATTTTTTTTCCATGGAAAAATCTATGCATATTAGAGACAGAAATATTTTATAAATTTAACAGAAGTGGGTTTTTATGTAAAATACAACAGTGGCATCTTTGAGGGGCTGATGGCATGAAAATGAGTGGTTTTCTCAAAGAGGAACAATTCATTTTTGGCACCAATCTACTCCCTGAGCATCACAATTTTGATAACTATTTTCAAGGGATAGCCTCCTAGTTAAGGCATCTATCAAGAATAAAATAGGAAGTGATTCTTTTAATTCTGGTCTTTATCAATAAAGTGAAATAATAGGCTAGAAAAACACTCATTTGTAATTAACTTGTTGCTTGACTTAAATCCAAATATGTATGTGTCAAACAAAAAATGTTATGCAGTGTGATTCTGCTAATAGCTTCCAATACTCTATCCTAAGAAACTGCTGAGACTCTCAGTCAGGGTGGTTAAAGGGTGTGGGTTTTGTCCCAATAATGTTCAGACTATCTCTTTTCTTCTGTGACCTGCTCTGGTCTGCAAGAGCATGGTGTCTTTCTTGTACCTGCAAACAGTTCTCAAGCTGTCTGGAATTTTCAAAACTTAAATTTTTAAGTATGGTCTTCATTGATAATATAGTATCTTTTCCTCACTTTTACTCTTCCTAATTTATCATCCCTTCTTCCAGTGTGTGTTAGGCTTCCTGAGAGGGGTGGTTGTTTTCTTTCTTTCTTTTCTTTTCTTTTTTGGCTCAGTGGAGTTCAGAAGTCTTGCTGGAGTGCTTTAGGTGACAACATCCTCAAAATTTATGAAGGGCAAGCTGATTTTTCTCCCCAGCATTCAGGAATGTAGTGACAGATAGGCCACCTGTTCGTTGCTGAGGCCTGAGACAAGCCCAGTTACCTGAATTCCTCATACTTGCCCAGATGCAGGGTCAGCGAGGACTGCTCCCACCTATACAGCTCTTTCTTGGTCTCTTACAGGCCACAGAGACCACAAAGGGTGTTAGTTGCTGATGTTAACATTCCCCAGGAAATCCACAGATTTCTACAGGGAAAATTCCTCCGAAGACTTGCCATCTCAATGCTCTGGTCCCTCTGATGCTTGTCTCCAGATACTCATCCAGTCCATAGTGGTAAAGAGTGTTGTACAGTTGTCTGCCCTCAGACGTCCACAGAGGCCAACCACCACCTGCTCTAGCAGTTAAACACTGGGGAGGTGGTAGAGAAATGAGGAGAGTTTTTAGAGCACCATCTTCTCAGAATCCCTTGCTCCAAGACCCCCCAATCCTTATCATTATTACACACATACCTCACATTTTTTTTAACTGAAATTCAGATGTAACTGGTGAGCCTTCATTTTTTATTTGCTAAAAGTCTGGCAACCTTACTTTAAGTGCATTTATTGAAAAACAAGAAAGACTAGAGAAATTAATTAGGCATTCAAGTCAAGAACCTAGAGAAAAAAAGCATAACAAAATAGACCAAATAAAGTAAAAAGAAGGAAATTAAAGGCAAAAATTAATGAAATAGGAAAAAAGACCAAATAAAAGCAGTAGGCCTACCTTCAAAAAAAAATGAAAAATTGGTTTACTGATAAGAGCAATAAAATAGACAAACCTCCAGCAAGTAAAATGAGGTAAAAAGGAGGAGGAGTAAATAACATTTTAAACAGAAATCAGATTTTGAAAGAGGTTCATTTTAAATTATAATTTTATACTAACAAATTTTAAAGTAAAGATGAAAAGCATTTTCAAAATGCAAATTACTAAAATATGCTTAAGATGAAAGATAAAAGCTGGACAAACAAAAATAACTGTAGGGAGTTGTAGGGCTTTTCTTCTTGGTTAGATAAGTCTTATGTTATAAATCTTCCATAGCATAGAAAAATTTCAATACTTTCCAGCTCATTTTGAAGCTTTCATAACCCTGACACAAAAATTGAACGAGTGACACAAGAAAAGTAAAGATTAGTTTTGCACATTTATAGAAAGTTGTTTTTTACATCTTGTTTGGGGGGAGAAAAAAAGACGTGTTGTAGAATAGTCATGCAAAGTATTATTTCATTGTTATCTTAAAAAATAATGTATTTGTGCCTAAATTTGTGTCTTTGTATGCAAATGTGTAAGCTATACTGAGAAAAATGAGTCTGAAGAAATACACATAAAACGATTAAGTGTTAAGATAGTACTGGAAGGGAAAGGTGAGAAGAAATGTTCTCTCTTGATGCATTGTGGTTATGTTTTGAATATTTTTACAGCAAGCATGCATTGTACAACACAGAAAATTATTTTTTTTTTAATTTTTATTTTTACTTTATTTTACTTTACAATACTGTATTGGTTTTGCCATACATTGACATGAATCCACCACGGGTGTACATGAGTTCCCAAACATGAACCCCCCTCCCACCTCCCACCCCATATCATCTCTCTGGATCATCCCCGTGCACCAGCCCCAAGCATCCTGTATCCTGCATCAAACATAGATTGGCGATTCGTTTCTTACATGATAGTATACATGTTTCAATGCCATTCTCCCAAATTATCCCACCCTCTCCCTCTCCCTCAGAGTCCAAAAGTCTGCTCTACACTCTCTGACATAAATCACAGCAGGATCCTCTATGATCCACCTCCCAGAATACTGGAAATTAAAAAAAAAAAAAAAAAAGAAAATTATTTTTAAAATGTACTTTACTTTAAATATAGGGCTTCCCTCACAGCTCAGTTGGGAGAGAACCTGCCTACAATGCAGGAGACTCCGGTTTGATTCCTGGGTTGGGAAGATCCCCTGGAGAAGGGATAGGCTTCCCACTCCAGTATTCCTGGGCTTCTCTTATGGCTCAGCTGGTAAAGAATCTGCCTGCAATACAGGAGACCTGGGTTTGATCTGGGTTTGATCTCTGGGTTGGTAAGATCCCCTAGGAAAGGGAAAGGCTACCCACTCCAGTATTCTGGCCTGGAAAACTCCATGGACCATCCATGGGGTTGCAAAGAGTCGGACACAACTGAACAACTTTCACTTTCACTTACTTTAAATACTTTGCAAGAGTCGCTAAGGGATTTTACACATGGT
This sequence comes from Budorcas taxicolor, assembly GCF_023091745.1. Lineage (NCBI taxonomy): Eukaryota > Metazoa > Chordata > Mammalia > Artiodactyla > Bovidae > Budorcas > Budorcas taxicolor. The sequence continues at coordinate 32,288,491 of NC_068918.1, forward strand.
TTCTTCATCTATTGCATTTCCAACTGAATAAAATAAAAATTTTCCAAAGTATTTGATTATATATCCACTGAGTAAGAAACAAAGCAAATCCTGAGACATCTCCCATTTTCATTTTCAGTGAATAAGAAGTTGTGACCCTGACTCAGCTTTTACTTCTTGGAAATAATTTTATTTTAGAAACTGACTTCACAGTGACCCTGCATCTACACATTACAGGGGTTTTAGACACATTTGTAGACACATTTGTCTACAGAGGGCTTGGGATACCTTCAGTGCTGCTTCATTTTTTTAATAAAATAAAGACACTTGGGATTTGAACTCAGAGGCATATAAGAAACTGATTTTTTGATGAATTCAAATAGTATAAGAACTGGTCTTTTGTGGATTGTTTTAAAGGGATATTGTTATGGATTAAATACTATGCAAAGATGCATTTTTATAATTCCCTCTTTAGTATTATAAGAACAGTACATTAATAGTGTTCTCCAAACTTTGAATGATATTTCTAGAATGAAGATACAATGAAGGAGAAGAGAAGGCATTTGGGAGATACAAAGCACTTTTGTCCAGTGGCTCTCAAAGAAAACTTCGTCCTACAACCAGGCACCCCAGAAGAAGCAGCTAAATATCGAGAAAAGATCTATTACTTTTCAAGTCCTGAGGCTAAAGAAAAGTTTTTGGAGCAACCTGAGGAGTATGTGGCTCATGATGAACCGTTAAAGGTGAAAACAATATTCCTGTCCTGATAACTGCTCCTGCGTCCTTATTTAGAGACTTGTTACCAGTCTCCACCATTTTACTCAATAGTGAACTCACCAATATAATAAAACAATATGGTGGCAATATCTAGGTTTTAAGAACAACTTTTTGGAATATAACATAATCTAATTATCTATTTGATTTCTTTAGTAATGCCTTACATCAAACCAACACATATTTTTTTAGCTGAAGTATTTAATAGGAAGTCACAGTTGAATTTATTGCTTGTAATTTTATTGGATTTATTTTATTGCCTAATCATTCTGATGTACCATTTTAACATCTAATTTCTTGTTAGACTTTTTTCCCCCACAATATTGTGATTTTGCCATTGTGGATATGAAATAGTACTTAGGAAATCTTCGGGCATATCATTCTTTCTTTCTCTTAATTATTTTATTAGTATAATTCCCTAGAATGGGATTACAAGATCAAAATTATAAATCACAGTATATTGTCATGGGGCTTCCCTGGTGTCTCAGCAGTAAAGAATCTGCCTGCCAGTACAGGAGAAGTGGGTTTGATCCCTTGGTATGGAAGATGCCCTGGAGAATGAAATGGCCACCCACTCCAGTATTCTTGAAAATTCCATGGACAGAGGAGCCTGACAGGCTACAGACCATGGGGTTGCAAAGAGGTGGGCACGACTCAGCCACTAAACAACATCTTGTCAGGACTTTCAGTAATACTCATGCCTTGTTAAACAGAACATGTAAAACACAATTTAAACTCTTCCGGATAATTTGGGCGATTTTCACGGCTATTGCATATACCTTTAAACTCTGCTCTGAGCATTTCCTTCACAAGGACAAAAGGTGATGAGGCTGTGCTTGCTTCCCTCTGCTGCTCAAAATCCATTACTGCCAGCCCCTTTGAGGCTCATTCCATTCAAATATATCACCATCTCCCACTCCTGCTCTCACCTGTAAATATCAGAGTCATTGCCCCACATTTACAAAAGATTTATCTGCTCCTTCATCCCAAACTTCATCATTGTTTTTGGCCAGCTTGAGCATCAGTGGGCAGTCCACACACCTGGATCTCTGCGGATTCTCTGGTTTGGGGGCTTCCCTATCTCCCATGGACAGAGGAGCCTGGCGGACTACAGTCCACACAGGTTGCAAAGAGTCAGACATGACTGAGCGACTAACACTTTCCCTATTTTCACTTTGTCTCCAATACAGAGATTACAGATTTAATGAAGGCACCTCTAAAATTCCTGTATCAGTGGGCTTTTTGTTTGGTAGAAAGCTTTTGGTGGTGGTGGTGGTGGTGTTTTTATTGTACTAAGAAAATGTCTTTGCATTCTTCCATAATTAAAACTTTTAAAAATAAACAAAATCAACTTTATTTTATTAAATGCCTTTTGGCACTTGATATCAAGATGCTCTGTATTTGTTGATGCTCCCTGAGGATCATGGTTGATGCCGTGAATCATGTTAACTGGTATACCAATGTCAAAACATCCTTGAGTTTGTGAAGTGATAATTCAGTCTTAGGGAGAGCAGTTAATATTAGGTTTTCTAAATTCTTAAAGCTTCTTCTTCTTCACTGTCCCTCTCCTCTACCCCCATCCTTGACTTATCCCCTATTTCAGGCTCCGCCTTTAAGAATATGCCTTCTCGGCCCCCATGGCTCTGGCAAAACTGTCTGTGGAAGACAGCTGGCAGAAAAATTGGGCATTTTTCATATTCAGTTTGAGGAATTTCTTCAAGAAAAACTAATGCTGAAAACTGAAAAGAAAGTGGGACCTGAATTTGAGGATGATTCTGAGGATGAACAATTTGTAAAACAAGAATTTGAAGAGCTTGCAATTCAGGCCCATGTTACAATTGAGGAAGAAAATACAAAGAAGCTGGTAGGAATATTAATACTTTCTTTGCAGATAATTGTGCTTACTGGTGTTACTTTGAGGGAGTAGAATATAAGTAGTATAAAACTCTCTATATAAAATTTTGAAGAAGTAAAAAAAAAAATCCCATAAAAGTAATTTAAGAGTCATCTTGTCAATATGTTAAATACAGACCTTGCTACTCACCTAGAATATAGAGTACTGAGTTTTGCATGACTCCACTGAAAAACAGAAAAGCTTTCCCTGACAAGAGTGTTGTATAGCATTTATTTGGGGCTATTATTTGATGGACTACCCAGATGGTTCAGTGATAAAGCATCTGCCAATGCATGAGATGCAGGTTCAATCCCTGCATCAGGAAGATTCTCCTGGAGCAGAAAATGATAACCAACCCCAATATTCTTGCCTAGGAAATCCCATGCACAGAGGAACCTAGTGGACTGTAGTCCATGGAGTTGCAGAGTCCAACACGACTTAGTGGCTAAACAACGATGTTATTTGAGATGTCTGATCTAGATGATAAGATTTCTGTTATTGTGTTCTGTGTTTTCTATTTATTAATAATACTATAAAAATCTGCCCCTGCACCAGTAGAGATCTCAAAATATTAATTTCTAATGATTCCTCATAAGAAAGTTTGTATGTATCTTTTTGTTGTTCTTCAGTCAGTCGTGTCTGACTCTTTGCGACCTCATGGACTGCAGCGTGCCAGGCTTCCCTGTCCTTCACATCTCTCGGAGTTTGCTCAAACTCATGTCCATTGAGTCGATGATGCCATCCCACCATTTCATCATCTGTCACTTCTTCTCCTCCTGCCCTCAATGTATCTCTTAGGTGGTTTCTATCTGGGCATATAGAGAAAGTTCATTATTTTAACTTGCCTTTTAACCATTTCTGATATATCTGAACCCTTTTTTTCCAAATGATCTTCTAATGGACACAGGTACAGTTTATATTAGATGACTGCCTGCCTGGCCCATCCTTTAATCAGAATCTAGATTGAGTAGTTATAAGATAGGTGACAAAAATCAGTTAACCTTTATAGGTGTGTGATATAGATTGATCTTGGTTTTAGTAAAAATGATGAGACAATCAAAATTAGTCATGCTACTTGCTAGTAGCTCCTCTTAGCAAAAGTAAGTATAATTTCATATCCATCCTAAAGGAGATCAGTCCTGAATATTCACTGAAAGGACTGATGCTGAAGCTGAAACTCCAATACTTGGGCCACTTGATCCAAAGAACTGACTCACTGGAAAAGACCCAGATGATGGGAAAGATTGAAGGTGGAAAGAGAAGGGGATGACAGAGGATGAGACGGTTGGATAGCATCACTGACTCAATAGACATGAGTTTGAGTAAACTCCAGGAGTTGCTGATGGACAGGGAGGCCTGACGTGCTGCATGGAGTCGCAAAGTCGGACACGACTGAGTGAATGAATTGAACTGAACTGATATTAAATGTTGGTTTAAAGAAAAGAACTCAGATTTTTAAATGCTTACAAACAACAGTAAAAAATGACCTGAGAAAAACAGGTCTTATATTAACTATGTAACATATTACTATTTATTAATATAAAATTTTAAGTTTTGTTTGTTTTATAATTTTTGTTTGTAGCCTCAGGAAGTGCAACTTACAGAAGAAGAAGAAGCAATCAGATTAAACCTAACAGAAAATGAGCCATTGCCTCCTGAAATCCTTGAAGCAGTTCTTTCTCAGTGGTGGTTTAAGGAACCGATATGGTATCTTAATTTATATAGACTTTTATATACTTACTGACTTTCATTTGCTTTATTCTTAAAAGTTAAAAATGTAGTCCAACATAAAGTTAAGAATTTTCTCCTTTACTCCAATGTAAACTAGTGATTCCACACATTAAAAACATCTAGGAGATTATTTTTAAAATATTGATGCCAGAGGCTCCAAACAACTGAATTAAAATTTGAGGTGCAAGGTTGGGGCCGAGGCATTGGAGCCTCCCAGGGGATTATAATGTGTAGTCATGACTGTGTGTGTGTGCTTAGTCGCTCGGTCATGTCTGACTCTTTGCAACCCTATGGACTGTAGCCCATCAGGCTCCTCTGTCCATGGGATCCTCCAGGCAAGAATACTGGAGTGGGTAGTCATTTCCTTCTTCAGGGGATCTTCCCAAGACCCCTGGCCAGGGATCGATCCCAAGACCAGGGATGGAACCCAGGTCTCCTGTATTGCAGGCAGATTCTTTGCCATCTGAGCCACCAGGGAAGTTCAGTCATGATTAGGAAATACATGTAGTTAAGCATACATCTTGATAAAAAGATTACTGCTAATCATGAAGAACAAATACCCCAAGTTAATGATTTTAGTGCTTTTCTATGTACGGGAAAATGCAAGAATCTGGGATCATTGAAATCCTTCCTGAGATATGCAGTCTACTGTCTAGGGGCCCATTTATCCAATAGACAGAATGCCTCACCCTATTTTTTCATTCTGAATTCTTTTCAGGGTGCATTGTCAGTAGGTGACTGCAGTGGGTTGTGATTTAACCCACATATTACTGGTTGGTGAACAACACTCTTTGTTTATGTTGTGGTTGTTGTTCACATCACTTAATAGCTGTCCATAGTCTTATACCTTTACGAAAAGCCAGGAACAACTTGATCCCAGTCAGAACAAATTTAAGAGTTACAGGTCACCAGAATGTAAAACTTTGCCTCAGTTTCCTAACCACAATCTCTTACCTTGATATCCACCAGAAGAAAGTGAAGATATTTACAGTACTGCTAATAGCAAACACATATATGGAACTTACTGTGTGTAAGATACTGTTCTTCTATATTGTATTCATACTAATTTCCTTGATCCTTAGAACTACCTTATGGGACAGGAACTTTTATCTTCTCATTTTGGAGATAAGGAAACTGTATCAATGAGAATTTTAAAAACTAGCAGGTCCCAGTGCGTCTCTGGTCATTCTCTTTTACTTAGCCCCTGACCTAACTGAGTAAGTGAGATTATTAGTCACTTTAATTTTAATTTCATATTCCCTAAATTCGATCAATAGTTGAGGTAAACTTAGGCATATTGCTTGCAACAATATAGTCATGGGATGTTCTTCATTAACTTAGCTCCTAATCTTACATCACACACACACACACACACAAATATGAATTGAAGAAAAGTAAAAAGTGAAATTCTAAAAGCCTAAATAAAATAGCTGAACATTAACACTACCATCAAAACTTATTATAATGAAAAGTTTGTAATAGCATGAGAAATTTTAGTATATAATGTTAAACTAAAAAAAGAGGATACACAGTTATTTATGATAGAAAGTTCAACAAATGAAGAACAAACTAGAAAGAAGCAAAACAAAATGTCGATAACCTCTTGGATATGAGATTATAGATAATTTTGTCCTTTCTTTGTGCTTTTCTTTATTTCTTATTTTCTCCCACTCCAGTACTCTTGCCTGGAAAATCCCATGGATGGAGGAGCCTGGTAGGCTGCATTCCATAGGGTCGCTAAGAGCTGGACACGACTGAAGCGACTTAGCAGCAGCAGCAGCAGCATAGTAAAATATATTGCTTATATAATTAGGAAAAATCGGCACATTTTAAAAAGGCCTCAATCCTAGAGAGAGCTTATTAGTTACTGAGGTATAGCTAATTGCATTACATTACTGAGATATAATGGTAGAAATGAAAATGTTGATTCAGAAGAGGGTTTGCCAAGACTTAGCTACTGTATGTGAGAAGCAGGAGGGAGTTGAAGGGTCTCTGAAGTTTGGCTCCTGGACCCTAGTGAGTCAGAGGAAGAGCCATGTAGAAGGGTAACAGTGAGCATGATTTTTGATAGTATGATGCATATATAACTCAGATAGAGAAACTAGGCAGTTGGTTGAAAATTCTAAATAAAAATTCAAAAAAGAGCTTGGATGTAGAGGTAAAGATTTAGATGTCATTGACAAAGAAGTGACAAATAGAACAGAAGAGATTTTGCTGAAGGCATCTCTGAAGAAAAGGAATCATATCTTAAGGCAATGTATATACATTTAATATATACCGTTTAATTAGAAAGGATACAACATTTCTAAATGCCAGTTAAGAGCTAAAACTATCAAATGTTCTTGAAAAGCCTATTCATATGAAGAAGAAAATGTATATTTAAGTATAAAAAGTTAAACCAAATTTTAGAGAAACAGAATAAGTTCATTCAAAAAGGGACCAAACTAAACCAAGCCAAGCTCTCCAAGCCTGTGCGTGTGTTCAGTCACTCATTTGTGTCCGACTCTTTGTGACCGCATGGACTGTAGCCTGCCAAGCTCCTCTGTCCGTGGGATTATCCAGGCAAGAACACTGGAGTGGACTGCTATTTCCTCCTCTAGGAGATATCCCTGGCCCAAGGATTGAACCCATGTTTCCTGCATCTCCGGCATTAGCAAGCAGATTCTTTCCCACTGTGCCACCTGGAAAGACCTCTCCAAGCCTGGTGTATTATAAATATTCCCTAGTGAAAATGTGTTAACATTCCAAGTTATTTTCATGATTCTTAAAGTTTTATCGTACTTGGGCAAGTTTGATGATCCTATTTGAATATAATCATCCTACACATATGAGCCAAGAAAACATTAATAATTGTCACTGGTTACAAAAAAAGTGAGGGAAGAGGGTATGAATTGTCTCGTGAAAAGGAACATCATTAGGAGAAAAATGACTAAAAGGATTCTCAATAAAGAGGGGTAGGGGTAGGGAGGCAGCCAAACTAACTCTTTACATAAAGGGTAACACCGTCATTAGGCTGGGCACTCATCCCAAGCAGAGAACTTACCTTCTCCTTTCCTGTGATCTTCTCACAACTTTTAGTAAGCTTGTATTTAACAGTAATTGTCTATAAACTGATTGACTACAATTTTATACTATAAATATCAAATATTATAACTTTAATTTAATTTGATACATTTGGGAGAAGAAGCAGCGTGTTTATACAAGTAGAAATATTAAAAGAAATAAAAGATACTACAATAAACTATTTAAACTTTTTGAAAGTTTCATTGGACATCTAACATAAAGTTGAGATTTAGCAGTACTTTTTTTTCATTTTTAAATCAATATTTGTAATAGAATAGTCTAAGCAAATAAAGTAAGTTATGAAATTTCCACATAGTTCTACAGGTTTTGTATTAGACGGTTTCCCGCGGTATCCAGATGAGGTCCAGTTCCTGGGGGAACATGGGCTTTTCCCAGATGCTGCTGTGTTTATACAAGTTGACGATCAAGATATTTCTGATCGCCTCCTTCCTGTCCAAATTGGAAAGTGGAAAGTGAAACAAAAGAAGAAATTAGAAAGAAAAAAACTCATCAAAGAAATGAAGGCAAAAATCAAGGTATGTATCCATTTGAAAAAGCATGAGGGTAAATGTGTTCAGCAACTATCCAATTTCTAAAATGACCTTTACAAAAATGTAGTTTTCTGATTTTAATACCACATTCAGTATGCAAACTATTTTCATCAAATTTTAACAATTTATCGTGAAAGAGTTAAGAATTATTTGAGGCCTTTATGATTATCTACATGTTAATGGTTCTCTCTTCAAGGCAAATAAAATTAAAGATAGTGGCTGCACCAAAGTATCCTTGTACTAGACATGAGCACAGTGGACGAGGCAGCAAGTAGAGCAAACCTTGAAACACAAAGACAAAGTTTTCATTGACTTTCACTAGCTCTGACACCAACCATCAAGGTCATTTTAGCCCACAGTAAAATAAACACAAGTATTAGCTTAGAATTTCTTTTCCTAAACTGTATTCTGGTAAGTTTCCATAAAATGTTCAAAAGTGTCATAGGGAACCTATGCAATTGCACTCCTAGTAATCTGTCTAACAAAAATGAAAACAGACCATGTAAAAATGTGTTTGTGAAAGTTCACACAGCATTGTTCATGATAGCCAATAAGTGGAAACAACTCAATGTCCCTCAACTGATTGAATGGATAAACAAAATGTGACAAATATCCAGATAGGTTCCCTTGGGTTACAGCTCAAGGTGGCAACATAGGGGTCTTCTGAACCCAGTCTACTCTGGAAGAAATCCAGAAACTAGCTGGAGAAACTAGTCCAGGAGAAGCTAGATTCCAGCACATTGGGTAAATGAGAAAATACCCACATCACCTATTAATACATCAAAATAGCTGCTACCTGAAGATCTTAGCTTCCTATCAGTTTATAATGACTGTGATCCTTCCGTTTGGGACACCGATAGGTCATGGCACACCCTTAACTATGGGAGCCACTGAAAACCAAGAAGATGGCTTACACAAGCACAAAGGCTTGAGAGATGGCCAGGACCTCAGGCCAACCTGAGCTGTATTCATCTTCTACACAAGACCACCAGTCAAGACTGGGAGAGGTGACTGCTTTATCTAATGTGCAGAAACCAACACATAGAGTCAAAGAAGATGAAGAAACAGAGGAATATATTTTGAACAGAGGAACAAGATAAAACTCTAGAAACAAACCTTACTGAAACAAAGATAAGTGATTTATCTGATAAATAGTTAGAAATAAGGGTCATAAGTATGCTCACCAACGTCAGAAGAACAATGCATAAACAAAGTGAAAACTTCAACAAACAGAAAATAAAAGTACCAAACAGAAGTCATAGAGCTGAAGAATATAGTAACCAAACTGAAAAATTCAGCAGAGGGCTTCAATAGCAGGCTCTAGACACATAATTTAGTGAAACAGAGTAGAAAGCACAGAAATAATCCCGCGCATATGTTGTCAGTTAATTCATGACAAACTAGCCAAGAATGTACAATGGATAACAGATGGTCTCTTCAATAAACAGCATTGGGAAAACTGTACAGCCACATGCAGAAGAATAAAACTGGACACCTATCTTATACCATACACAAAAATCTACTCAAAGTAGATCAAAGACTTGAAACACAAGGCCTGAAACCCTAAAACTCCTGTAACAAAAAGGTGTAAGCTCCTTCGCAACAATCTTGGCAATAACTTATTTTATTTGACACCCAAAGCAAAAATAAGTAAGTGGGACTACATCAAACTAAAAAAATATTCTTCCAAGCAAAAGAAGCCATCAACAAAATAAAAGACAGTCTAGGGAATAGGAGAAAGTATTTGCAAATCATATACCTGATAAGGGGTTAAAGTCCAAAATACATAAAGAGCTCACACCACTCAGTATCAAAAAACCAAACAATTACTTGGAACTCTGCTCAGTGTTATGTGGAAGCCTGGATAAGAGGTGAGTTTGGGGGAGGATGGGTACATGTATATGTTCAGCTGCATCCCTTTGCTGAAACTGTCACAGCATTGTTAATTGGCTATACACTAGTACAAAAATAAAAAGTTTAAACAGAAAAAAACTGTGTGAAGGATTTATATGATATTCAATGCATAGTAAGTACTCAATATATGTTCATTCATTCATTCACTGAACACATACTATGGAACACTTTTTATGTGTCAGGCTGGAGATAAATAACAGTAGACAAAGCAGACAAAAATTCTGTGTCTGTGGCAATACCATTTCAATGAGAGACAAATGAGTAATAAATAAATTGAAGTATTATATTCAATTGTAGTAAGGGAAATAGAGAACAGTAAATTGTGGGAAGGGAATAGGGAAGAGGGAGTTGAGAGAGGAAAAAACACAAGCAATCTAATTTTTTAAGTGGGCAGATGAACTGAATAAACATTTTTCCAAAGAAGGCATGACCAACAGATACATCAACATCAGTAATCATAAGATAAATGCAGATCAAAATCACAATGAGATATCACCTCTCACACCTGTTAGGGTGTCTAAATTAAAAAAGAGAACAGAGATAAATGCTGATGAGGATGTGGAGAAAAAGGAACCCTTGTACACTGTTGATGGGAATGTCAACTAGTACAGCTACTATGGAAATAAGTATGGAGGTTCCTCAAGTAATTAAAAAATAGAATTACCACATGATTCAGGAATCCCACTTCTGGGTATATGTATCCAACGGAAACAAAGTCATTATCTCAAAGAGATATCTCTTCTCCCATATTCATAGCAGCATTATTCACAATAGTCAAGGTATAGAAGCAACCTGTGTCTGTTAACAGATGAATGGACAAAGAAGATGTGGTGTAGATACATATATACAATGGGATATCGTTCAGCCATGGGAAGGAAGGAGATCCTGCCATTTGCAACAACACAGATGGAGCTTGAGGGCATTATACCAAGTTAAACAAGCCATACAGAGAAAGACAAATACTGCAAACTATCACTTGTATGTGAAATCTGGTAAAAAAAAAAAATCAAACTCATAAAAACAGAAAGTATAAAAGTGGTTGCCATGGGCTGAGAGGTGTGGGAAATGGGGAGAGGTTGGTAAGATGATATTAAAAAGTTTAGTTATAATATGAATAAGGCCTGAGGATCTAATGTATAACATGATGACTATAGTTGATAATATTGTACTGTATAATTGAAATTTGGCAAGAGAGTACAACTTAAATGTTGTCATACACACAGGATAAGTATGTGAGGTGATGGATGTGTTACTTAACCAAATGGGAGAAGAGTCCTTTCACAATGTATACATATATCAAATCTTTATGACATACACATTAAATATCTCCCATTTTTACAAAGCAGGAAAAATAATAAATAAATAAATATATATATAGTATATTCATATAGGAGAAGGCAATGGCAGCCCACTCCAGTACTCTTGCCTGGAAAATCCCATGGATGGAGGAGCCTGGTAGGCTGCAGTCCATGGGGTCGCTAAGAGTCGGACATGACTGAGCGACTTCACTTTCACTTTTCACTTTCATGCATTGGAGAAGGAAATGGCAACCCACTCCAGTGTTCTTGCCTGGAGAATCCCAGGGACGGGGAGCCTGATGGGCTGCCATCTATGGGGTCACACAGAGTTGGACACGACTGAAGCGACTTAGCAGCAGCAGCATATTCATATAATGGAGTAGTACTCAGTATTTCAAAGGAATGAACTATTGATACTCCCTACAATTATGCTAAGTGAAAGAAACCAGGCAAAGAAAATAGTATTATATGTATTCTATGATTCATTTCATTTATATGACATGTCTTGAAAGGACTCATTTATAGATCTGGATTGAGTAGAATGAATGGAGCTTTCCACTCTGGAACTAGGAAGAGCAAGATGAGACATGAGAGCAGTGGTAAATTATGTGATAGTCTTTTATGCTGAAGAGAAATTGTTGTATTCCATGTTCAGTTCAGTTCAGTCGCTCAGTCGTGTCTGACTCTTTGCAACCCCATGAATCACAGCACGCCAGGCCTCCCTGTCCATCACCAACGCCCGGAGTTCACTCAGACTCACGTCCATCGAGTCAGTCATGCCATCCAGCCATCTCATGCTCTGTTGTCCCCTTCTCCTCCTGCCCCCAATCCCTCCCAGCATCAGAGTCTTTTCCAATGAGTCAACTGTTCGCATGAGGTGGCCATAAGTACTGGAGTTTCAGTTTTAGCATCATTCCTTCCAAAGAAATCCCAGGGCTGATCTCTTTTAGAATGAACTGGTTGAATCTCCTTGAAGTCCAAGGGACTCTCAAGAGTCTGCTCCAATGCCACAGTTCAAAAGCATCAATTCTTCAGCACTCAGCCTTCTTCATAGTCCAACTCTCACATCCATACATGACCACTGGAAAAACCATAGCCTTGACTAGACAGACCTTAGTCGGCAAAGTAATGTCTCTGCTTTTGAATATGCTGTCTAGGTTGGTCATAACTTTTCTTCCAAGGAGTAAGTGTCTTTTAATTTCATGGCTGCAGTCACCATCTGCAGTGATTTTGGAGCCCCCAAAAATAAAGTCTGACACTGTTTCCACTGTTTCCCCATCTATTTCCCATGAAGTGATGGGACCAGATGCCATGATCTTTGTTTTCTGAATGTTGAGCTTTAAGCCAACTTTTTCACTCTCCACTTTCACTTTCATCAAGAGGCTTTTTAGCTCCTCTTCACTTTCTGCCATAAGGGTGGTATCATCTGCATATCTGAGATTATTGATATTTCTCCCAACAATCTTGATTTCAGCTTGTGTTTCTTCCAGCCCAGCGTTTCTCATGATGTACTCTGCATATAAGTTAAATAAGCAGGGTGACAGTATACATCCTTGATGTACTCCTTTTCCTATTTGAAACCAGTCTGTTGTTCCATGTGGCCATAGGCAAAAGAAATACCATTGGTAGGAGAAAGGTACAGGAAGATGTATTTCATTACTTATAAAACTTTCTGAAAAGAACAAAGACCGAAGGCAGTGAGCTACTTATCAAAGGCAGATCAGCAAAGGCTAAGTAGACATTTGGTAGGGAGAATATGGAAGAAAGCTCTAGTGTCAAGAGAGCTAATCAGTTAATTCCAATTCTGAGATACAATGACTTAAATTATTGGATACATTATCACAACTCCATACTCATTAATGTATTATGTGTTAAAACCATGAAGATCCTCTTTCACTGCTCAAACACAGTTGTCAGATGCTTTTCATCTTGGACTTAGTTGGAGGAAATCCCTCTAAAGGCATTTCCACTCATCCCTTTGCACCACCACACTAAGATTGCATGCCCTGGGTCATGGGCCTGGAGATCAAGTGGCTAAGACTCCATGATCCCAGTGCAGGGGCCCAGGTTGGATCTCTGATCAGGGAACTGGAACCCACATGCTACAACTAAGAGTTCACGTGTCACAACAAAGATGGAAGATCCTGTGTAGAGCAACTAAGATCCTGTGAAGCCAAAAAGAAAAAAACTATTGCCTGTCACAGGTCATCTGTGGCCAGCACAAAATCGAAGCAAGCCCAGCTCTCAGTCTTCCAAGAACTATGAAAGTAAGGAGGGAGATGTGGAGAGACACCAAGCTTCACACTCTGCTGTGTGACATCCTTCGCTTTTCTGCTGCTGATCTCTGAAGAAAATGGGCCCAACTATCTGCTAGGCAAGAGGCTCTGTAAGCATGAGAATGGAAAGGAAAGCAGAGGGCATACCAAAGTTTGCCCAAATTCATGTGCATTGAGTTAATGATGCTATCTAACCATCTCATCCTCTGCCACACCCTTGTCCTTTTGCCTTAAATCCTTTTCAGATGGCTAGTAGCTGCCATATTGGACAGAGCAGCTGTAAAGCAGTCAAGCCCCATCCTAGCCATCACATGCCCTAAAATTTGTAGAGCATGTGGAACAGGAAAGAGCAGATTTCTGGAGCTAGTTCATAATCTTATGCATTTGCTCCTTTCTTTCCACCCACAACTCAGGCAAAAGAGACTACTTTTATAGCTTTACAGTTAAAGTACCTCCAGTAAAACTTTGGTTTGAAAAAAGAAAATTAGAGTTTTTATAATCCTCACCTTCTGAAAAGCTATAGAATCTCTCTGGGATTCATATATGAAATTAATTTGATTTCATTTGATTTTATAATTCTTTCTTGAATGTCAAGCAAACATACATTATCTGGGATGTATACTCAGTAACTGCCAGATAAAAGGAGCAGGGTGCTACTGGCCTACACCAGAGCCCCAGGGCATGTCTTTAAGGCACTTCTCTGATCTCTGAGTATTTAAAGGGACTGCAATTTCAAGAGTCGTGAACCAATGAGCCCCCAAACCCAAGGGTAGCTGATTAGCTTTCATGCAAACCTTAAGGTCACATGAGAGGATCCGTTCATTGCATTAGACTTAGAGGCCCCGAAAAAACTAGATAACTACCCATATACCATATGTGTGAAAGTATCCAAAGTACAGATGCTTTCCTCATGTGCATATGTGGTTTTAGGGTTCTTTAGACAATTACATCTTAATAATATGATGAAAAATTATCAGACATTTTCAACAAATAGCCTCCCTGTTTCTCCATGTGCAAAATCCGCCTCTCCACCAAAGCAAACAAATAAGTAATACACTTTGAAAAAGGATTCTAAAGTTTGATGAAAAGCTGACTTATCCCAAGTGCCACTTATACCTCTGGAGGGAAACAGCTGATCAACAGGACCAGAGGTCCAAAGATACACGTGACATAATTATCATCATCACAATCTTTTCTGGAAAGTATCCTCTGACCAAATATTATTCCCGTTTGGGAAAAAAATTAATACATAGAAAGTAATTTTATTATTATCTGTTGACATTTTTAATGCTTCTTTCTTTAACAGGATGATATGATTGCTAAAAGAAGAGCCGAACTTATAACTGAGAGAGAAAAAAGAAGGAAAGGAGGGGTGGTAAGTAAATAAAATTGCTTTTTTCAAAAAATAAAATGGACATATACACACACAAACACCCACACATATATAAAATACATATTTTACATATATATATAATCTCAAGCATGTAAAATGAAAAGATCCACAGTAGTCTTTTTAAATTTTTATTTTATATTGGAGTACAGTTGATTTACAGTGTTATGTTAGCATCAGGTGTACAGCAAAGTGATTCAGATATACATAGACATATACCTATTCCTTTTCAG
Source organism: Budorcas taxicolor (assembly GCF_023091745.1). Lineage (NCBI taxonomy): Eukaryota > Metazoa > Chordata > Mammalia > Artiodactyla > Bovidae > Budorcas > Budorcas taxicolor. Next base: position 32,303,594 of record NC_068918.1, read on the forward strand.
ATTCTTTTCCCGTATAGTTTATTACAGAGTATTGAGTAGAGTTTCCTGTGCTATACAGTAGGGCCTTGTTGATTATCTATCTTATACATAATGGTATGTATCTGTTCATCCCAACCTCCTAATTTATCCCTCCTCTGCACCTTTCTCCTTTGCTAACCATAAGTTTGTTTCCTAAATCTGTGAGTCTTTTCTGTTTTGTGAAGAAGTTCAGTTGTATCACTTTTTAGATTCCACATATAAATGATATGATAGTTATCTTTCTCTGATTTACTTCACTTAGTGTGATAATCTCCAGGTCCATCTGCTGCTGCTGCTGCTAAGTCACTTCAGTCGTGTCCGACTCTGTGCGACCCCATAGATGGCAGCCCACCAGGCTCTGCCGTCCCTGGGATTCTCCAGGCAAGAACACTGGAGTGGGTTGCCATTTCCTTCTCCAGTGCATCTACGTTGCTGCAAATGGCATTATTTCATTCTTTTTTATGGCTGAGTGATATTCCACTGTGTTTATGTACCACATTTTCTTTATCTATTCATCTGTCAGTGGACGATTAGGTTGCTTCCATGCCTTGGCTATTGTAAATTGCACTGCAGTGAACACTAGGGTGTATGTAGATTTTTGAATTTTGTTTTCTCCAGCTATATGCCAAGGAGTGGGGTTGCTGGGTCATATGGTAGTTTTATTTTCAGCTTTTTAAGGCACCTCCATTTTGTTCTCCATAGTAGTTGTACCAATTAACATTCCCACCAACAGTGTAGGAGGGTACCCTTTTCTCCACACCCTGTCTAGCATTTGTTTGTAGACTTTTTGATGATGGCCATTCTAACTGGGGCTTCCCTGGTAGCTCAGCTGGTAAAGAATCTGCCTGTAGTGCAAGAGACCCCAGTTCAATTCCTGGATCAGGAAGATCCCTTTTAGAAGAGATAGGCTACCCACTCCAGTATTCTGGGGCTTCCCTGGTGGCTCAGATGGTAAAGAATCTACCTGCAATGCAGGAGACCTGGGTTCAATCCCTGGGTTGGGAAGATCCCCTGGAAGAGGGCATGGCAACCCACTCCAGTATTCTTGCATGGGGAATCCCCATGGATTCATGGACTGTAGGGGGCTACAATCCATGGGGTTGCAAAGTCAGATGCGACTAAGCACAGCACAGCACATTCTGACTGATGTGAGGTGATACTTCATTGTAGTTTTGATTTGCATTTCTCTAATAATTAGTGATATTGAGCATCAAAATGATGCATAGAAGTCTTGAAGCAAATATCAAGTTTATGTACTAGTACTTAGATTATATGTCACTTTTTATTTTTTTTATACGTCTGGTATTCTATAACTGCTTACAACGAACTTTTATTATTTTTATAATAATAAAAATGAACACTTTTAAAGGAAAAGAAATCACTAAAGATGTTTAAACAATCTAATACAAAATATAATAGGACTACATTAAACTATGTCTCTCGTGGATTTTCTTTTGTGCTTTTCACACTTCAGTCCAAGTCACAGGGAGACAGGCTGGGAGCATGGGAATAAGGTCTAGACTGAGAGTTTATGAAGTTGTGGTCTTCTTTGGTGGCTCAGATGGTAAAGAATCCACCTGCAGTGCAGGAGACCCAGGTTTGATCCCTGGGCTGGGAAAATGCCCTGGAGAAGGGCATGGCTTACATTCCAGTATTCTTGCCTGGAGAATCCCATGGACAGAGGAGCCTGGCGAGCTACAGTCGGTGGGGTTACAAACAGTCAGACATGACTGAGTGACTCACACACACACACACATACACACACACACACACTGTAAAGTGTGGAGCTAAAATGCTGATTACACTGAGGTAAAGAATGGAATGAGGCAGAGCCTGTGGACAGAGTCACATACTCTGCAGGATGTTCAATACGGTTCCTCTTTTCCATCCGCTGGGTTGGTTTTTTTTTTAAAAAAAAAGAGAAACCGTGAAGATCATGGATTTTGTTTTATTTAGAGGGGAGCTAGTCCCAAGTTGACCTACCTGACCCAAATGCTATAGCCAAGCAACTCAAAGGTGCCAAAGTTAAAGAGGAGGCAGAGTAGACAAGCTTGTTCTGTAAAGGACTTAAAGCTCTTGTTTATATAATCAGCTTACCAGTGCCCTTGTAACTAAGACAGAAGATAAGACAGCCCCTGCCTCCTTCTATTTCCTTCTGGCTTCAGCACCCTTATAATATCTTCTCAGGGCTGACCCTCCTGTAATCTGATTTCCATCTGTACAAAAATGCTCCAGAAAGGGAAGGAGAAAAGAGAAATAACAGAAAATATGACTTGCTACATGTGCAACCATGTATTCCCGCCCCCCACCCCCGCCAATATGCTTATGTTGGACTTAGGTACAGAAGACTGTTGATACAGTAAAACTGTAACTATAAATCAAAACTATGCAGAAGAAGGATTAAAACAGTCATTTCTTTGTCTAAAATATTTACAACCAAGAGTAAATCTAAAACCATTAGACTGAGAAAGTCATGGCACCATCCAAGGAAAAAGAATCATCCACTTTATTATTTGCCTTGCTCTGCATCCATCCATTCAGTTGCATGCCTGACTCTATATTAGACACTAAAGGATCAGCCTTGAATGAAATTGGCAGACGTCTCTGGCCTCATTCTCATGCTCATTCTCCAGACAAACATGTTCTAAAGTCTGGTCTGTTCAAGGTGTCATGCTACTGTTTAGGATTAAAGTGACATCCTAATCTGTCATCAAACACAGTTTTAACCACCTTTAGCCCTTGGAAGTCCCTAATTATCAATTGTGTGTGTGTGTGTGTTTTTAGTTACACCTCTATGTATTATTTTGTAGTGGTTGCTCTCAAGGTACACATACACCCTTAGCTTTTCACACTCTACTTAGAATCAACATTGTTCAATGTGATATTGTAAAAAACTGTGACTCCACAAGTCCATTTATACCCACCCCACACTGCACCAACATCCTTTATGCTCCAGCTGTCATGTGTTTTACAACCAAACACATTATAAACTCCTTAAGAAAAAGTTATAGTTTTTGTTTGAAACACACAAATATTTGAAATAAACTAAGAGGAAAAATTTGAAATAAATTAAGAGGAAAATAAATCCTTTCTTTCTGCTGCTGCTACTGCATCACGTCAGTCATGTCCGACTCTGTGCGACCCCATAGATGGCAGCCCACCAGGCTCCCCTGTCCCTGGGATTCTCCAGGCAAGAACACTGGAGTGGGTTGCCATTTCCTTCTCCAATGCATGAAAGTGAAAAGTGAAAGTGAAGTCGCTCAGTCGTTTCTGACTCTTAGTGACCCCGTGGTCTGCAGCCTACCAGGCTCCTCCATCCATGGGATTTTCCAGGCAAGAGTACTGGGGTGGGGTGCCATTGTCTTCTCCGTTAACTATCCTACTTAACCATTTCTGGGTTTCTTCGTTCCTTTGTCTAGTCTAGTAGAAACCAGAGGGATGGGAAGAAAGTGATCATCTGAGTTGCATTCCTGTGTGTTTTTCTCTGACTGCTTTTAACAGTTTCTCTGTATTTTTGCTTTTCAGTGGTTTGATTATGATATGCCTATGTGTCATTTTCTTCATATATAGTTTGGAGTGTTCACCAAGCTTCTTTAATCTGTAAATTTATGACCCTCACTAAATTTGGGAAGACTTTAGACATTATTTCTTCAAATATTTTTTCTGCCCCATTTGCTCTCTATCTTCTTCTGAAAGCCAATTACACAGAGGTTAGATCCTTCACTGTTGTTCCATGTAACTTTGTCAGTCTCTTTTTCTCTCTATTCTTTCTGTTGGATACTTTCTATGGATCTATCTTCAGATTCACTGATTCTTCCCTCTGTCTTCTCCATTCTACAATTAAGCCTGCCCAATGTTTATAAAAACTTCAAAATTTGTCGTTTTTATTTCTAAACTTTCAATTTGGTTTGTTTTTATATTTTTTTTATTTCCATCATGAAATTTCCTGTATTTTCACTTCTTTTTCCTTTTCCTCATTGATCCCAGTGATAATAACTGTGGTAAAGTTCTCAACTGGTAACTCTAACACCTGAACTGAGTATTTAATGATTATCTTTCTTGTGAGAATGGGTCATATCTGATGAGCCTTTATAGATTCAGTAATTTTGGATTATATCCTAGAATTGTGAATGTTATATTGTGGGGATTCTGGATTCTGTTGTATGCCTTCAAAGAGGGATGGTGTTATTATTTTAGCAGACGATTAACTTGGTGAGACTAAAATGCAAACTCTGTCATGCCTATGAATGGGCAGCAATTCAGTTTATACCGTTCTGAACAGCCGATATGTGTGGGGTTTGCAGAGATTAGCCAGAGACTTGGATAATCTTTGTGAACTGATTTGTATATCCTTTGCTGGCTCTCTCAACTCTAGAGTTTTCTCTCACTCTCCAGTCCCCTGGTGTGGCTTTCTCCCCTGCTTGCTCCAACTGAAAGTGCTGATGTAAAAAGATTTGCATAACATGAGAATTATGAGTTAAGTTTTATTTAGGGCAAAATGAGGAGAATAGCCTCAGATACTCTGAGAAACTGCCCAAACAGGTAGGGGGCAAGGTCAGTATATATGTGATTTTGGTGAAGGGAGTACATGCAATCAAGCAAATATTTTTACAGCAGGTTTTGCTAGTCTCATGGTTCAGTTCAGTTCAGTCACTCAGTCGTGTCTGACTCTCTGCGACCCCATGAATTGCAGCACGCCAGGCCTCCCTGTCCATCACCAACTCCCGGAGTTCACTCAGACTCATGTCCATCGAGTCAGTCATGCCATCCAGCCATCTCATGCTCTGTTGTCCCCTTCTCCTCCTGCCCTCAATCCCTCCCAGCATCAGAGTCTTTTCCCATGAGTCAACTCTTCACATGAGGTGGCCAAAGTACTGGAGCTTCAGTTTTAGCATCATTCCTTCCAAAGAAATCCCAGGGCTGACCTCCTTTAGAATGGACTGGTTGGATCTCCTTGCAGTCCAAGGGACTCTCAAGAGTCTGCTCCAACACCACAGTTCAAACGCATCAATTCCTCAGTGGTCAGCTTTCTTCACAGTCCAACTCTCACATCCATACATGACCACTGGAAAAACCATAGCCTTGACTAGACGGACCTCTGTTGGCAAAGTAATATCTCTGCTTTTGAATGTGCTATCTAGGTTGGTCATAACTTTCTTTCCAAGGAGTAAGCGTCTTTTAATTTCATGGCTGCAGTCACCATCTGCAGTGATTTTGGAGCCCCCAAAAATAAAGTCTGACACTGTTTCCACTGTTTCCCCATCTATTTCCCATGAAGTGATGGGACCAGATGCCATGATCTTCATTTTCTGAATGTTGAGCTTTAAGCCAACTTTTTCATTCTCTTCTTTCATTTTCATCAAGAGGCTTTTGAGTTCCTCTTCACTTTCTGCCATAAGGGTGGTGTCATCTGCGTATCTGAGGTTATTGATATTTCTCCTGGCAATCTTGATTCCAGCTTGTGCTTCTTCCAGCCCAGCGTTTCTCATGATGTACTCTGCATAGAAGTTAAATAAGCAGGGTGACAATATACAGCCTTGATGTACTCCTTTTCCTATTTGGAACCAGTCTGTTGTTCCATGTCCAGTTCTAACCATTGCTTCCTACCTGCAGATAGGTTTCTCAAGAGGCAGGTCAGGTGGTCTGGTATTCCCATCTCTTTCAGAATTTCCCACAGTTTATTGTGATCCACACAGTCAAAGGCTTTGGCATAGTCAATAAAGCAGAAATAGATGTTTTTCTGGAACTCTCTTGCTTTTTCCATGATCCAGCAGATGTTGGCAATTTGATCTCTGATTCCTCCGCCTTTTCTAAAGCCAGCTTGAACATCTAGAAGTTCACGGTTCACATACTGCTGAAGCCTGGCTTGGAGAATTTTGAGCATTACTTTACTAGCATGTGAGATGAGTGCAATTGTGTGGTAGTTTGAGCATTCTTTGGCATTGCCTTTTCTTTGGGATTGGAATGAAAACTTACCTTTTCCAGTCCTGTGGCCACTGCTGAGTTTTCCATATTTGCTGGCATATTGAGTGCAGCACTTTCACAGCATCATCTTTCATGATTTGAAATAGCTCAACTGGAATTCCATCATCTCCACTAGCTTTGTTCGTAGTGATGCTTTCTCAGGCCCACTTGACTTCACATTCCAGGATGCCTGGCTCTAGGTGAGTGATCATACCATCATGGTTATCTGAGTCGTGAAGATCTTTTTGTACAGTTCTTCTGTGTATTCTTGCCACCTCTTCTTAATATCTTCTGCTTCTGTTAGGTCCATACGATTTCTGTCTTTTATCAAGCCCATCTTTGCATGAAATATTCCCTTGGTATCTAATTTTCTTGAAGAGATCTCTAGTCTTTCCCTTCTGGTGTTTTCCTCTATTTCTTTGCATTGATTGCTGAGGAAGGCTTTCTTAAGTCTCCTTGCTATTCTTTGGAACTCTGCATTCGGTTGCTTATATCTTTCCTTTTCTCCTTTGCTTTTCACTTTTCTTTTCACAGCTATTTGTAAGGCCTCCTCAGACAGCCATTTTGCTTTTTTGCATTTCTTCTCCAAGAGGATGGTCTTGATCCCCGTCTCCTGTACAATGTCACGAACCTCCATCCATAGTTCATCAGGCACTCTATCTATCAGATCTAGTCCCATAAATCTATTTCTCACTTCCACTGTAAATCATAAGGGATTTGATTTAGGTCATGTAGTGGTTTTCCCCCTTTCTTCAATTTGAGTCTGAATTTGCAATAAGGAGTTCATGATCTGAGCCACAGTCAGCTCCTGGTCTTGTTTTTGTTGACTGTATAGAGCTTCTCCATCTTTGGCTGCAAAGAATATAGTCAATCTGATTTCAGTGTTGACCATCTGGTGATGTCCATGTGTAGAGTCTTCTCTTGTGTTGTTGGAAGAGGGTGTTTGCTATGACCAGTGCATTCTCTTGGCAAAACTCTATCAGTTTGCCCTGCTTCATTCCATATTCCAAGGCCAAATTTGCCTTTTATTCCAGGTGTTTCTTGACTTACTACTTTTGCATTCCAGTCCCCTATAATGAAAAGGACATCTTTTTTGGGTGTTAGTTCTAAAAGGTCTTGTAGGTCTTCATAGAACTGTTCAACTTCAGCTTTTTCAGCATTACTGGTTGGGGCATAGGCTTGGATAACTGTGATATTGAATGGTTTGCCTGGAAATGAGCAGAGATCATTCTGTCGTTTTTGAGATTGCATCCAAGTACTGCATTTCGGATTCTTTTGTTGACCATGATGGCTACTCCATTTCTTCTAAGGGATTCCTGCCCGCAGTAGTAGATAGAATGGTCATCTGAGTTAAATTCACCCATTCCAGTCCATTTTAGTTCGCTGATTCCTAGAATGTTGATGTTCACTCTTGCCATCTCCTGTTTGACCACTTCCAACTTGCCTTGATTCATGGACCTAACATTCCAGGTTCCTATGCAATATTGCTCTTTACAGCATCGGATCTTGCTTCTATCACCAGTCACATCCACAACTGGGTATTGTTTTTGCTTTGGTTCTATCCCTTCATTCTTTCTGGAGTTATTTCTCCACTGATCTCCAGTAGCATGTTGGGCACCTACTGAGCTGGGGAGTTCCTCTTTTGGTATCCTATCATTTTGCCTTTTCATACTGTTCGTGGGGTTCTCAAGGCAAGAATACTGAAGTGGCTTGCCATTCCCTTCTCCAAGGGACCACATTCTGTCAGACCTCTCCACCATGACCCGCCTGTCTTGGGTGGCCCCACAGGGCATGGTTTAGTTTCACTGAGTTAGACAAGGCTGTGGTCCTAGTGTGATTAGATTGACTAGTTTTCCATGATTTTGATTTCAGTGTGTCTGCCCTCTGATGCCCTCTTGCAATACCTATCGTCTTACTTGGGTTTCTCTTACCTTGGGCATGGGGTATCTCTTCACAGCTGCTCCAGCAAAGCACAGCCACTGCTCCTTACCTTGGACGAGGGGTATCTCCTCACTGCCGCCCCCCTGATCTTGAACATGGAGTAGCTCCTCTAGGCCCTTCTGTGTCCGCACAGCCACCTCTCCTTTGACGTGGGGTTGCTCCTCCTGGGCCGCCACCTCTGACCTCTGACATGGGGTAGCTCCTCCCGGGCCGCCACCTCTGACCTCTGACATGGGGTAGCTCCTCCTGGCTGTTCCTGTGCCGTTGCAGCCGGGCACTCTCAGCTGCTGCCCCTGACCTCGGACGTGGGGTAGGTCCTCTTGGCCGCCGCCTCTCAGGCATGGGGTCCTCCTGGCTTCTGCCCCTGACTTTGGACGTTGAGTAGCTCCTCTCAGCCATGCTTGTGTGCCGTTGCAGCCTCCCACGCTTGTGGACAGGACTTAACAAACCAACTCCTTCACATGATTACTACTAGTCAAAAGGAGCAGACATCACCATGAAGGATTTTAGTTTTTTTCTAATTATAATGAGATGCAATAATTGGGCTCATAAAATCATCTCCTGAATATATCTAACTATCTGAAGACCTGTTCTGATAGTTTTGTCCAAAGCACAGAGTGCCTCATTTCTGGTATTGGAGATCAGCAGCTGTAGCACCTCATAATTTAATCCTCTTAGAAGTAGATGGTAAGTGCCAAGTCACCTTTTGTAGGTGACAAAAGACAGAGCTTTCTATCACAAACAAGTTGGAAGAGCTATTAGGTAGAGCTGGCGAGGTGAGCACAGGTCATCAGAAGCTAAGATGTCCCAGCTTGCAGTGTGGACTCACCCCACCATACTTCCAATATTCCTTAGCAAATCAAATTTCAGCATTAAAAAATTGTCAAAATACAAGAAAAAGGAAAAAGTAGTCAGAGAACCAAATGACTTCAAAATTCAAACAAAAAAGAACAAGAACTGAGACGCATAGTCCCAACACCAAATTCCTCCTGGGGAAAGAAGAGCCTGGGCACAGAGCAGGGAAGGGCCCTTATCCTTTCATCTTCCTCTCAGCCCTTACAAGTCCAAATCCCAGCTTCAGACTCTTTTCAAAGAAGCAGGGTCTCATCAGTTAGAAAGATTCAGTTCAGTTCAGTTCAGTTCAGTTTAGTTCAGTTGCTCAGTCGTGTCTGACTCTTTGAGACTCCATGGACTGCAGCACGCCAGGCTTCCCTGTCCATCATCAACTCCCAGAACTTGCTCAAACTCATGTCTATTGAGCCGGTGATGCCATCCAACCATCTCATCCTCTGTTGTCCCTTTCTCCTTCTGCCTTCAATCTTTCCCAGGATTGGGGTCTTTTCCAATGAGTCACTTCTTCCCATGAGGTGGCCAAAGTATTGGAGTTTCAGCCTCAGGATCAGTCCTTCCAATGAATATTCAGGACTGATTTCCTTTAGGATGGACTGGCTTGATCTCCTCGAAGTCCAAGGGACTCTCAAGGGTCTTCTCCAACACTGCAGTTCAAAAGCATCAGTTCTTCAGCATTCAGCTTTCTTTATGGTCCAACTCTCATATCCATACATGACTTCTAGAAAAACCATAGCTTTGACTAGATGGACCTTTTTTGGCAAAGTAATGTCTGCTTTTTAATATGCTATCTAGGTTGGTCATAGCTTTTCTTCCAAGGAGCAAGCGTCTTTTAATTTCATTTCTGCAGTCACCATCTGTGGTGATTTTGGAGTCCAAGAAAATAAAGGCTCTCACTGTTTCCATTGTTTCCCCTCTATTTGCCATGAAGTGATGGGACCAGATGCCATGATCTTAGTTTTCTGAATGCTGAGCTTTAAGCCAACTTTTTCACTTTCATCAAGAGGCTTTTTAGTTAGAATGATTAGGAAACATCAAATTAATCAGAAGATTTCAGGCAAGAGATAATGAGAGGGCAAACAGTAGAGCAGGACTAGAAAGGAGGAGAGAGTCTTAAGTATTCTGTCCTTGGAAATGCGATGTGCAATAATGGGGAGTGAGGAGTTGAGGTAACCCCCAGGTTTCTGACTGGAAGGCAGTTTTGCAGTTGGGTGGGACAAGGACTACTTCAGGGCAACATGCCAGGAGACAGTGCAGGAGAATCAATAAGATAGGATTCAGTTTTATGCAAATTGAACCACAGCACTTGAAACCTATACAATGCCACTTAGTATCAATATCCTGTCACAGTCTTTAATAATCATTTATCTGTTATTCTTGTGTCCTCAGATAAGCTGCAGCCTCCTCAGGGGCATGTACTATTCTATTAGAACAGTGCTTTATACAAAATGACAATAATATAATAGTTATAATAACATAATAATAGGAATAATAGCTATCATTCACATGCTTACCAGACAGTTTTCCAAGAGCTTTGCATGTATGAACTTATTTAACTCTGGCAACAATCATGTGAGGGAGGACCTTTCATTATTCCTGTTTTATAGATGAGGAAACTGATCTTGTCCAAGGTAGCATAGCTTGGAGTGTTTTATACTCTCTGAGTTGCATGAAACTTTGTTGCAGAAGACCATGAGAAGCATGTAATGTTGTGCTGACCATAGCATTAAGTGTTAGAAGCTAGTATCTTGTCTATGTATTTATCTAGGAATCACTGTGGTGTTAGTCTTGAATACATTACATTTCTGGGTACCAGATATTTGAAATTTTACTGTATCAGTTGATGAATGTTGCATACCACACTGACCAATATCCACTTATTCCAGAATATCCCAGATGATTATTTAGCCGTGACATTTTTCCATATTTCAGTTTTATAACAAAGGGGAATATTTTCTTCCTTAGACTGTTAGAGAAGACGAAGACATGAGTGAGGAAGAACCTGATAACAATGAAGATGATATTGATAACATTCTCGAAGATGAATTTCCAAAAGATGAGGAAGTGATGAGTGAGGAAGAGGAAGAGCAGGAAATTGATGCTCTCGAACGCCTGAGGGGTGAACTCGGAGAAAAATTTGAAGCAGATATGAATAATTTACAAATAATACAGGTTATTACTGTTTGATAATTCAAAAATTAACATGTGAGAAGGAAACAAAAGCAATTTGGTTTATTCCTTGGTTTCTTTTTAACATTTCAAAAGAAATGTATATTTTTAGGGGTTAAGTCCCTCAGTACCACTTACAATTATAAAAACTAGTTAATAAATCAAGGGCAATACGGAAACCATATAGAGTCAAAAGTTTTAGCTACCACCACACAGAGTCACCTGGAAGTTTAAAAGTATTTGTTTTCTAGACTGAAGCAGTCTATGCACTGTGACTGAATACTACCAGCCTCCTTCCCACTAAAAATATTTGGTTTTATGATTTTTCTGATCAGGAAGAATTTGAGAAGTTTTTGATACCAGTAATTCTCATTAATGGATCTCGGAAAATCCACATTGTCCAATACACATTGAATACAAAACTGAAACCACTGGTAGAGAATCGTGCAAGCATTTTTGAGAAATGTTATCCAATATCATCACGCCTTGCCCAGAAAATGCTCAGCTTTACCTACAAGTACATAAGCTCATTCGGCTACTGGGACCCTGTAAAGGTAATATCAGCAAATGCATCTGAAAGTCACGTTTCTTCTTTTATTTCTTTTTGATGTATATCTAAGAAGAAGACAGTGGATAATTTTTTTTAAACTGTAAGCATTATACAGTATTCTTAAATAGCTATAAAAATATGCATTGTTGTTTTGCCTTTCTGAAGTAGGAGAAGTACTTGAAGGGTTTAAACTTCTTTCATCTATTTCTTAGAGATAATTCAGTTCCAACTTGGTTCTAACTCTGCAGCAGAGGAAGTTCGTAGCAGAAATATTTTCAAACTAGACATCTAGTGGGCTGAGCTTCAACACTAATTTGCTATCTAATTTTAGGCAAGCCATTTAAATTCTTTGATTCTGTTTCCTCACCTGTAAAGTGGGAGAATGCCATCAGGCCAATGGGATCAAATGCAAGAATATGAAGTCCTCTGGAAAGTGTGAGATACCAAACAAAACGTGCCTTTAATGTTCATCACAAACTTAACTGCCAAGTAGAATATTTTTATGTAGTGTGGACAAACATATTTGATGTAATTGGAATTCAGTGACTTCAAATGTGGGATGATTTTCAACAAATTTTAAATAAGAACCTTCTAGCTGCTGTTCCAGTCCCTGGGAGCAGAGCAGTGAACAAAACAGGCAAGGCTCCTTTTGTCATGGGCTTTATATGATAGCTGGATTGGAGTGGATGAACAGGCAATACATAAGTAAACAAATAAGTTCTAGTCAGGTTGTATTAAGTGCTATAAAGACAGTAAAGAAATGCCTTGTAGAGATGCCGGGGTCCAGCCCCGGGGGATCCAGGGTAATTCAAAGCGGGACGGCGTGGCGAGAGAGATATATAGATTTAGAGAGAGATAAGGAAAGAGTTTGCAGTTAAGAGAATAGAGCAGAGAAAGAGGCTCTATCCCTTGGTTTACATAGAAGCCTCAGACAAGAGACTTATACCGTCTACATAAGGCCACAGGTGCCCACTTGAATAGTGGAGGGTGCCCCACCTTGGGCTCCCTCTTGCGTGGGTCTTAGAAGCCCAGGCAAATAAGTAGACACGATGAGCCTCTATGCTCCAGATGGGAATCAGCCAGAAAACAGAGTAAGAAAAGAAGACACAGGGGTAGCCAGATTTCCAAGAAACTGGCTCATCCTTTGTTTTCCAGGAAAGCTTTTATACTTTTTTTGTACATAGAGATCAATGGATAATACAAAGCCATGCAGGGTCAGCAGCCCTGACCCTTATCGACACCAGGCTTTCTCTCTGCATACCTAGCTGTATACACAGGTCTTAGGTGATTTACATCATCTTCTGGCCAGGAGGCCTATTAGCATTTTATGGCCCTTTTCTGATAAGGGTCCGTCAACCAGAAAACTTATTTGCCTTAAAAGTGTTGTTCTTACTAAAGTCTGGTGCCACTCTCAGAAAGCACTAATTAAGGTTACATTTTTACATAGCAAGGGTACAACAATTTATAACAAGGAAAGAGGAATACAGTGATTTGTAACAAAGAGAAAATTCATTAACTCAAAAGCCTAGTATTGCTAACATCAAAACTACTATATTCTTTTTTCTACATCCCAATTACATTGATTAATATCCTTCAGGTACCTAAAAGATAAGGGATATGGAGGCCTGGCAGCAGTCATTAACTCAACAATGAAAACCCTCCACCAATATAATTCTTAGCTCCTTAAAAAGGGCTCTATATCTTTAAGATGTTTTAAGTTTCATGCCTCTTGCGGCTGGGGGGCTATAAACAATCACATGTGTAGTTGTAAAAGTCCCAGTAAACCTGTCAGGCAAGTTAGAGAGCCATCAGAGGGGTTTAAGCTGAGACACTCCTTTTATATGCAGGAGACTGTTAACTGGAGCTCTAAGTTAACTTTTTCCAGAGAAAGGTGGTTGGGGATAGCCCCTGTCAATGTCAGAAACATTGGTGAAAGTCATAAAATAATAAGACAGACAAATTCTGGTTTTGGGGTAGATGCTCGGGAAGGCCCAGGGGGGTTTCCTCGAGGTCTAATCTCGGCTTTGCCTATCAGGCCTCTTCCTCAAGACCTTTGCCACAGGCGGAATTCCGCATGCTGGCTCCTGGCATAAAGATACACTGGCCCTCTCAACGAGTGCACCTTCTTACTTCCGTCAGTGAAGTAGCACAGTAGTACAGTGGAGAAAATACGGCTTCCGGAGTCAGACTGCCTGAGTTTAAAACCACTGCTTCCTAGCTGAGTGACCTTGGACAGAACCTCTCTAAGCCATTCCCATTTGCACAGTGGGAATAAGAATAGTTCCTACCTCACAATATCATTACAATTATTAAATCAGTTAGTTATTGGAAAGTGCTTGCAACCATGCGTGGTTTCTTGTAAGTGCTCAATTAACATAAGCTGTTGTTATTAATGGGCTTCCCTTGTGGCTCAGCTGGTAAAGAATCCGCCTGCAATGCTGTTATTAATATATGTTCATTACATATTGGTGTTTGAGTTGCTAAGTTGTGTCTGACTCTTGAGAACCCATGGGCTATAGCCTGCTAGGTTTCTTTGTCCATGGGATTCTCCAGGCAAGAATACCGGAGTGGATTGCCATTTCCTTCTCCAAGGGATCTTCCTGACCCAGGAATCGAACCCAGGTCTCCTGTATTGCAGGAGATATGTATATAATATGTATATAAAATACATATTTATGTGTATAAGTAATATATATATATAAAATATGTATAAGTAGCTCAGTTGGTAAAGAATCCACCTGCAATGCAGGAGGCCTCAGTTCTATTTCTGAGTTGGGAAGATCGCCTGGAGAAGGGATAGGCTATCCACTCCAGTATTCTTGGGCTTCTCTTGTGGCTCAGCTGGTAAAGAATCCGCGTGCAATGCAGGAGATCTGCATTTGATCCCTGGGTTGGAAAGATCCCCTGGAGAAAGGAAAAGTTAACCACTCTAGTATTCTGGCCTAGAGAATTCTGTGGACTGTATAGTTCATGGGGTTGCAAAGAGTTGGACACAACTGAGCAACTTTCACTTTTACTTCATAATATGCATGTAAAATATGTATATAAAATCACATATATGTATAAATACACACATTATAATAGTATAAATACATTATAACCATATAAATGCAACATTACAATAACAATATATAATGTATACATAATATAAATATTATATATTATATATGTTTATATATAATAACAAAATACACAACAATAGTATAAATTATAACATTATAACACTATACATACATTATAATAACAATGTTGTTATAAATATGTATTACTCTTATTGGTCACTGATAAAAAACATTTTGGGGGAAGGGATCCAAAATAGAGCAATATGCATATTACTTGAAACCTTCTTGGTTGATACTGATACAGTCATTTTCAGTTCTACTTAATTGTGATATTAATATCTTCTTTACCTTAACCATAAGGGTGTCAAGAGAAATCTTTTTAAATATCATGATAAAATACAGAAACATTATGACAAGTCCCTCCATAAATAATCAGATAAAGTTAAGCATATATTAGGATCATTTAGAAAGCTTTTGAAAAATAGTCACACCCTAACTGTCTCTTTGAGATGGGCAAGAGAGGGGAAGAAGCAGGCTAAGTCCAAACCCTATTCAAGGCCCCATGTCTGAACATAATTAGAACTGCACAAAAGTGTCTTGTGAATAAATGAGTGCATGGTCACAGGAAGGCTTTAAGCATATAAAGAATCATTTTTCAGGGCTGTTGGGAATCTTTCCAGGTCCCGACAATTTGATGTTTCAGATTTGATGACACCTTGGGTATTCTGACCTATAGAGGAGAAAGATACATGGTAGATATTTTGGGAAATAGCAGAAACCATTGCAAGAATTCATAGTTAATTTGGGGATTTGAAATGGAATCATTAAACTTTTGGCTTTTCTTTTACTGCCAAATATAAGAAACAGAACAGACATTCCCACCCCGTCCCTAAGCTTCTTCTTATCCCTAGCATTTACACTCAGCCATGAACATCACTCCAGCCCAAAAATGGTGATGCTGATAACTCCGTTTACCTGTGACAACTGACCTGGTGTAACTCTAGGTGTGTGTGTCAGTCACTCAGTCATATCTGACTCTTTGCACCCCATGGACTGTAGCCCACCAGGCTCTTCTGTCCATGGAATACTCTAACTCTAGGGGAGAAGCAATATTACCATACCATTGCCCACCTACTCTGTCAAGTCCAGGGATGACTGATGCTGGGCCATCTGATGATGTAAAAAAGATATACATTAATTACCCATTTATCATCATTACCAGTGCAAAGATGTGGGACCAGTCCTTCCTCTCCATTCCATACCAACACGTTAGGCTGCTGTTTTGGTGTATTTTTCCCTTTTGTGGCCGCTATTCATATTTATGTGAATGGGATTTTGTCTGTATAAAAATGTAAAAGAGAAGTCAGTAAGATTCGTCCCACCAGTATACTCCCAAAGATATCCCAGAACTCCACCTGCCCTATTGTAATACCACATGCTTTAGTCTATCCATGCTGTCTTACTGGAATGACATCTTTGGACAGCATAGTAGAATTCTGTATTAGTCTGCATATGTTACCATATTGGAATACCACAGACTTTGTGACTTAAATGACAGAAATGTATTTTCTTACTGCTGTGCAGGCTGGAGTCTAAGATCCTGGTACCAGCAGGGATGGTTTTTCTGGTGAGGTCTTGCTTCCTGGTTTGTAGATGGCCATTTCTCATGGTGTCTCCAGTGCTTTCCCTTTGTGCTCATGCACTGCTGGTGTCTCTCTTCTAAGGACGCCAGTTCTCTTAGATTACAGCCCCATTCTTATAACCTCATTTAACCTTCGTCATCTCCTTAAAGGTCCTGTCTCCAAATATAGTCACTTTGAGGGTTAGGGCTTCAAACCGTGATTTTAAGGACAGCACATTTCCATGGTGGCTCAGACAGTAAAGCATCTATCTACAATGCAGGAGACCCAGGTTCAATCCCTGGGTTGGGAAGATCCCCTGGAGAAGGAAATGGCAATCCACTCCAGCACTATTGCCTGGAAAATCCCATGGACAGAGGAGCCTGGTAGGCTACAGTCCATGGGGTCGCAAAGAGTTGGACACGACTGAGCGACTTCACTTCACTTCACATTTCCATACGTTACACCACCTTAGGAATGGACCTGTTTGTGAAGATAAATTGGCCCATGAATATATCCGAACACATTTACACTCCTTGGCAGAAACATTCAGTATACACTAAACGCATTATAAAGGAAGTAGAACTATAACTGTCAGAAACTGAAACCCATTAAAGAAAAACATTTATTGCATGTGAGTATAAAATAACTTGTTCTTTTTACACAGTTTTTTAATATCAATATTCAATTATAATTAGTTTTCTTGTGATATAAGAAAGATTTTACAAATTTGTTTTTAGAAATATATTTGGGGGAAATGCTGTTTAAAATAAGGCTAATTTGTTAATTCAATTGTGTATATATTGCAGCTAAATGAAGGCGAGACCATCAAACCAGTTGAAAATTCAGAGAATCCACTTCATCCTGTAATCCATCGTCAGTATATTTATTTTTTATCTAGTAAGGAAACTAAAGAAAAATTTATGAAGAACCCAATCAAATATATCTGCCAACCCAAACCTAAGCCTACTATCCCCATTAGGATTGCAATTCTGGGGCCTCCAAAATCTGGAAAAACTACAGGTAAGGGTGTGTCTACCTTTCCTATCCTTAAGCATACAAGAATCTCCTGAAAAAGAGGACTACTTTTTTTAGGAAACTGTCAAAACTGACTCAGTAAGAGGCAGAGCAACTAAATAGGCCAATAACCACTGAAGAGAAGGCATTCAAAAATATAGCCCCACTCCAAAACAGGCCATGATCAAATGGTTTTAGAGGGAAATTATGTCAACCTTTCAAAAATTAAAAATTCAAGAGATACTTCCTGTGATTTTATAAGCTTTTCAGAGCAAGGGAAAAGAAAGTAAGCTGTCCAATTTATTTTCAGTTTTTTAAAATTAAGAATATAGTCCATACAATTAAAAAGGTATAAATACAAATTCATTTTAAAGTCAGCATGACCCTGATATGAAAACTAAACAAATATAAGAAAAGAAATTACAAACTAATATTATTTATAAATATAGTCAAATAACAGTATATTAAGATTTTATTTGCATAAAATTATATTTAAAATTTATAAATACAATCTACTGTATTAATAATTTAAAAAGTGAAAATTCATTATCTTAATCATTGCTGATAAAGGCATTTAGTAAACTATAATGTTTGAATTTTCTATATATTTTTTAAAGTAAGTAGTCCAGCAATAGGTGAGTGTGGTATTTCAAAATGACATGATAATCACATGACTAGTGGTTGGTCACAATGAGAATAAAATGGGAAAGGATAGATACCAGAAATATTTAAAAGGAAAACAACAGGACTTAATGACTGATGGCATAGAAAATGAAAGGGAGGGATTAGGTCAAATATTGATTTGTCACCAGAAATAATAAAAGAGGGTTTCATGTTTTAGCTCTTCAGATGAAAAGTGTATTTTAATGTACACTGACATTCAAAGTAAGATCCTCCAACACAGCAAAAAGTAACATGTATACAGTACGATCAGATTTCTTAGTCTTTGTCAAAATAGAGGCTAACTTTTTAACAGAATCCCAAATTGTAAAAGTTTGTTTTTATAGCTTAAAAATAATGGGTCTGACCCTAGTGTTTGTGGCAAAGTTGAGATGAAGGCTTCTGCAGCCCTCACAGGGGCATCCCTTCAGTGGCCCTAACCGTGGCCAGTTTACCTGTATTCCCCAGGGGACCAGGTGAGTCTCAATGTCCTCTACACATGCTGTCTCCAGTATCCTCTATACACCCTGTCTCCAGACCATGATGAGGCAAGGTTTGTAGACTCCATCAGAGCATACCTGCATTTAACAGTAACTGGAAACCACTGGGCTTCCCAGGCGGCGCTAGTGGTAAAGAATCTGCCTGCCAATGCAGGAAACATCAGAGACGGATTCAATCCAGGGTTGGGAAGATCCCCTGGATGAGGGCATGGCAACCCATTCCAGTATTCTTGCCTGGAGAATCCTGAACAGAGGAGCCTGGAGGGCTACAGTCCATAGGATTGCAAAGAGTTAGACATGACTGAAGCAACTGAGCACACGCACACAGAGAGAAGCCTAATCTATGGCCTCACATAGCAGAAGCAGAGGGTGTGGCCAAGTCCTCTCTCAGCCAGTGGCAATATCTGTGTGCCCTTGGGCAAGCCATTCCATTTCAGTGGGCTGCAGTTCTTTTACCTGTAAAACTGGAATTTCAATACCCACTCTCCACACTTGATGGAATAGTTGAAAATATCAAATAAAGTCACAGATTTATAAACTGTAAATTATTAATAAAGTGTCAGATACCCCACTATAATTTTTAGAAAATTAAAAAAATTATGTCCTAGAGGCTTAAGTGCACTTAACTGTATAAGGTAAGTTATCCTGATTGCAGCCTGAAAGGGAAATGGGTTAACCCAATGACACAAGAACATTGAATTGTTATTTTGGACATAAAAAGACCAAATATTAATAGTACACATAGGATGCCTTATAAAGCTCTCAAATTTTTTGCTACCTTGTACAGAAGGAAAAAACACTTAAATGGTTTGGTTATGGAAAAACCTAACATAGTTGGCTCATTAACCAGATCTGTCAGCCACATACCTGAAGTGCTAATAATGACTGACCTTTGAATAGTATTAATTCAATGAAGTGAAAGTGTTAGTTGCTCAGCCATGTCTGACTCCTTGCAACTCCATGGACTGTAGCCCACCAGGCTCTTCTGTTCATGGTATTCTCTACTCAAGAATACTGGAGTGGGTAACCATTCCCTTCTCCAGGGGATCTTCGCAACCTGGGGATTGAACTCTGGTCTCCAACATTGCAGGCAGATTCTCTACTGTCTGAGCCACCACCAGAGAATCCCATTAATTCAATAAAATGTAGCTATTTTAATTTTTGAAATTTCTTTGAGGAATGTGAAGATTAACTTGCTGTTGTTGTCAATTAACTAGAATCTGAAACTAAGGTTAACAGATGGGTTTGTGAAACAGAATAAGTTTAAAATTTTAATGTTTTTCAGTTGCCAAAAATATTTCAAGTGAATATGGCTTAAAGCGTTTGTCGATAGGAGATGCTTTGCGTTATGTATTAAACAACCAACCAGACACAGAGCTGGCACTTATGCTAAATTGGCATCTTCATAAAGGAATGACAGCACCTGATGAACTGGCTATTCAGGCATTAGAATTATCTCTGATGGGAAGTGTATGTAATACCGCAGGGTAAGTGAGGGCCATAGGGGTGGGAGAGAGTGGGAGGGAGTTAAATCTTAAAGAAATTACTCATTGGAATTAATTAAAATACCTTAAACAGAGTTTAAAGCTCTTGTAAAGGGTGTGTGATCTGCTTCTCAAAGTCTGGGCACCGATATGGTTGCATATTAATAATTTAATTTTCGGTCAGGCTAAAATTCAGTTTAAACACTCACAGGCCAACTTCACTCCCTGCAGCAACCCCTGAGTAGTCCCAAAGTCTTCAGGTTTACACAGTCTATAGGAGACCCGTGTGACTTCTACAGCCCAGTAGAACTTCTCACTGCCCGATGGAGTGATGAAAGTGTGGCCTTCCCCTGCCCCCAGATGGTACTGGTCCAGTGGAGACAGTCTCTCACCAGTCCAGTTTCTGCACAGGTAGCATCGCCCCTCCCTTAATGCTGCGTTTGGACAGGAGAGCCCTGTGCTTGATCTGGTCTTCAGTTTACACTCCTCTAAATCCAACCATGACTTTCCCCAGCATAGCCACTGGTCACATCCAGTAGAAAGTAAGTGTGTTAGTCTCTTAGTCGTGTCTGACTTTTTGCGACCGCATGGGCTGTAACCCGCCAGACTCCTCTGTCCATGGGATTTCCCAGGCAAGAATACTGGAGTGGATTGCCATTCCCTTCTCCAGGGAATCTTCCTGACCCAGGGATTTAACCCCGGTCTCCTGCATTGCAGGTAGATTCTGAGCCACCAGGGAAGCCCTCAGGGAAACCACCCAGTAGTAAAAGCCCATAAAACCTAAGGCCCTGCCCTTGAGCCCAGATCGTAGACTTAAAATCTTGCTGAGTCATGCAAAGTTGTTTTCTATCAGGAACCTCCTTGCCCTTCCCTACCACTGGTCCTTAATCAAGTCCATAACAGTTCTCCTAATTCCTGTTATGGTGGGGAGCAGATTCTGGAGTGTCGAGTATCCACCCCCAACCCACAACCCTATCCCACCAAACCCCCCCATCCCCCCTGCAGAGAAAGTCCTGGGACTTTCTAGCAAATTGAGTTACCTCCTTCCTGAAATTCAACTTTGCATATAAGAGATCTTACTGAGGGCTACACAAAACTTCTGTGAACTCACAAAAGTTTTATTTCACTTTAATACCAGGACAGTGACTGCCCAGTCACCTTGAATTTCCCTAATCCCAAGGGCCTCTCAAGTGATCCTTCACAGGACAAAGAAGTTGAGCCATTAAAAAACCAACAATGGCAGCTGCATACATTCTCTAGTTGGCTTTTGGGCTCTGTTAATTTATAGTCCTCTCTGCCATGGAATGTAGAACTAGTTAGTGCCAAAGTCTGGAGAGCACCAAGGTAAGATGAACCAGCCCTTCCTGGTGACCGGCAGCCAGCATGCCCAACTTGGCCACCTCGGAGTCGGTTTCCTGACTTAGAAATTTACAGATAGCCTTCATTCATCCTGTCAGTTTGCTGATGACACGCTTTAGCTTAGACTATTGGACTAACAAATTCTTTATCATTTCTGCCTAGAGGCCTGATGGGTCCAGATGGAATGGTTCTCTCCAGAGACCACAGGGCTCTCTCACCAGCTCCTCATCTCCCCTTCCACACCCAGCCTCCTTATAGAATTTTATTACAAAATCAAGTTTAGAACACAATGTTTCCCATATTTGCTTAGTCTCTTGCTAAAATACTATTAATTATGCAGGGCTTTTTTAAAATTTTAAAACATTTTAATGTACTTAAAATCTTGATTTACAAGACATCTTATCTTACACTGACCTTTCTGTACAAAAAATTACACAATTTGCTATAAAACTACAATATTAAGATCAGAGTTGGGTAATTCTTCCCATGCCAGGCATTCTATTATAAAGAATGTGAATTAGTCTGCTAATTGCTTTACACACTTGATCTACAATCTTTAAGATAAATCTAAGGGTTAAATAGGGCTTCCCTGTTGGCTTAACTGGTAAAGAATTTGCCTGCCAATGCAAGAGACACAAGAGACGCAGGTTCAATCTTGATCCTGGGGTCGGGACGATCCCCTGGAGAAATAAATGGGAACTCGCTCCAGTATTCTTGCCTGGAAAATCCCACGGACAGTGTAACCTGGCGGGCTACAGTCAATGGGGTCGCAAAGAGTTGGACGTGACCAAACATGTGCATACACACACAAGGGTTAAATATCATTATTTTACTATTATATTTAGTATTTACTACTTTACTGAAAACTGAGGCTCAGAGAGGTCAGACCCGGTTTCAAATTTAAGTCTGTGTGCCTCTGAAACCTATACTCTTTCCACTGTCTCATGCTTAGACTAATGTGCTCTGTGCTGTGACTTAGTTGCTCAGTTGTGTCTGACTCTTTGTGACCGCATGGACTATAGCCCACCAGGCTCCACTGTCCATGGGGATTCTCCAGGCAAGAATACCGGAGTGGGTTGCCATGCCCTCCTCCAGGGGATCTTCCCAACCCAGGGATCAAACCCAGGTCTCCTGTATTGCTGACAGATTATTTACTGTCTGAGCCACCAGGGAAGCCCAAGAATACTGGAGTGCGTAGCCTATCCCTTCTCCAGGGGATCTTCCCAACCCAGGAATCGAACTGGGGCCTCTTGTATTGCAGGTGGATTCTTTACCAGCTGAGCTACCAGTGAAGCCCCTCTTCCCACTGTTTCATGCTTAGAATAATAGCACCAATTAAATAACACAAGGTTCAGGGTATTATGTGTAATATCTCTCAAAGTCCATCAAAATCTAGCTCTATGATGCTAAGTATATGAGTCAGAGCTGTGTCTGTATGTACGCAGCCCTCTTCTAGCTCTTGGGCTGACTGGGGTTAAAAATAGAGATAAAGGGAGTTCTCTGGTGACCTAGTGGTTAGGATTCCAAGCTTTCACTGCCAGGGCCCAGGTTCAGTCCCTGGTTGAGGAACTGAGATCCCGCAAGCTGCAAGGTACAGCCCCCTAAAAATATATATGTTTATATAAAAGAGGGTAAGGTGACAAGGTAAATCAAGTTACGTAAGGAATGGTATGGGGCTAATCCTAAAGACAGACTTTTTCTGGAAGACAGAAAGGAAGGTCTGAGAGTAAAGAAATCCGGAATGTTAATTTTCATGTTTCTCCTTACTAGTGTTGTCATTGATGGATACCCTGTAACTAAGTATCAAGTGAGTCTCTTAGAAGCTAGGTCAATCATCCCCATGATTATCTTTGAGCTGGATGTGCCTTCCAAAGAGATTTTCAGAAGATTGCTCCTGGAAAAAAAAAAGGAGTCAAGGTAATATATGTGATGAAAACAATGATAAAAGAGTGATTAATCATCCAGGAGAAGAAGCAGGTTTTTGACAGCTTTTTCCACTCCTTCTCTGTTCCTCTCTTAGTTTGCCTTATCCATTGCACAACAGCTCACAGATTATAGCTGTTAAGAACTCAAGGTACCGCAAAAATATTGGTGAGATTAGGCAATATTATGAAGTACAACATCAGAACTGGTATGTGATTGATGGCTTTCACAGCAAATGGTGGATATGGAATGAAGTCATTAAGAAGGTTAAAATGGTGAATAAATACATGCAGATATATATGGAAAGAATAAAAGCAGGTAAGAAGACCTATAACTCTGAAAACAAAAAAATGTGAATTTGAAGTGTATGCATGCCTGACTCATGTTGCCATAATTCATTCAATTTGAACATTTGTTCCCTTAGTCAGTATTTAATGAGCCTTAATCAGTATTTTGGAGTCGCAAAGGTGGCTCAGAGGTTAAAGCGTCTGCCTCCAACGCGGGAGACCCAGGTTTGATCCCTGGGTCGGGAAGATCCCCTGGAGAAGGAAATGGTAACCCACTCCAGTATTCTTGCCTGGAGAATCCCATGGACGGAGAAGCCTGGTAGGCTACAGTCCATGGGGTCACAAAGAGTCAGACATGACTGAGCGACTTCACTTCACTTCACTTAATCAGTATTTTAAATACATATTATTTCCAAGTTATTGTGGGCATGTACATTTGTTCTAATAAATGACTGCCTCTACTCAAGCTGTCATATACTGAATGTCCATGTGAACCTATTACATAGAACAGTACATGGTCTCTCACTAGAAGAGTTTATAGTGTTTCGAATGCCACATAAGAAGCTAGTTTCAAGAATGGTAGTTATACGAGGGAAGGGGTCGGTGGTGTGACACTTGGCAAAGTTTTGTTTAGGAATCTAGAATTAGTTACTTTGAACTATTTACATAATAAAATTATATCATTATATAAATGTTGATTCTCTTAAACAATCTTGAACATAGAATTTTTTTTAATCTATATTTGGAATCCATGAAAGAAAATTATTGTATCCTCCTAGAAGTTTCTTGATTTTTATCCAAATATACACAAAACAGAATGGAAAGTTCTCAAAAATACAAAAGGAAAGTTATCTACAACTCATGTCTCTGAAAAGAACGATGATGCCAAAGACTGTCTGGAGGGGTTTCACAGACATCTGATGACTTTGACTTTGGAAAATAGGGAGAAGAGATTCAGAGGTATGAGAGATCAATGTGACAAAGAGAGTATTGCACAAGGGAAAACGCAGTGAGGATTCTGATAATAATGGCATCATTGAATCTTGATTTGCTTCATTATTTGGGCATCCCCAGTATCTCTGGTTCTGTTTGCCTGCAGATTATAAGGCATGAAGATACGCATGCAAGTGAACAGAGAAATGAGTTTTAGAAACCCACTCCCAATAAGTTCTGGATAGCATCACACTAGTAAAACATTCCACAGCTGACTTGGAAAGAAAAACTTGAGCCTCATTCATCTTGTTCTTACCCTGCTTCACCCTTCTTGCCTCAGACTTCGTTGCCTGAGAAGAGACTCAGGATGAAAAGTTGTGTGCAGAATCTTTATCAGGAAGTACTCTCAAAAGTGGGCTTCCCAGCTGGCACAGTGGCAAAGAATCTGCCTGCCAGTGTAAGAGTCACAGGAGATGTGGGTTCAGTCCCTGGGCTGGGAAGATGCCCTGGAGGAGGAAATGGTGACCCACTCCAGTATTCTTGTCTAGATAATGCCCATGGGCAGAGGAGCCTGCTGGGCTACAGTCCACAGACTCGCAAAGAGACGTGACTGAGCGTGCGTGCACACTCAGGAGCAGAGTTGGCAGATTCAGCAAATAAAAGTATAGGACTCCTGGTTAAATGTAAGCTTCTGATAAATGACAAATAATTTTTTAGTCTAAGTATATCCCAAATGTGGTATGAGACATTTTTATACTAGAAACTGTTCATTGTTTATCAGAAATTCAAGCTTAACGGGGCATCCTGTGCTTCATCTGTCAACTCTAACCGGGAGATGCGCCGAGGCTAGCAGACTCGGCAGAGGGAGACACTAGCCTGCAGTATGGAGGAAACAGGCCTTGGTAGGCCCTACAGGGAAGCACTGGAGCTGGGATGGACCTTGAGAATGTCCCAAACTGAGGGGAGAGGCCAGGCTTTATATCGTCCCATTGACTTGTCTAAAGGTCACTCTGGGAGGGAGTATATACTGTAACAGGGGCAATTCCCAGTGCAGCTACAAGCCATCAGCACAGATATTTTCAGCAGCTCGGGGGGATCTGCATGGGGCACCACGGTATCCACCATGTTATTCCAGATACACATGCCTCTGCCTGGAAGAGTTTTAATTAAAACTGCCCTCTTACTTTTCTGCTTCGCCATCTACCTGGTAATCTGTAGCTGACTGTTTGAATTTAGTGTTGATTTAGTGACCAATTTATTCTCACTAATGAGATAGAGTGAGGTCAGGGCCAGAAAACCAAAGAGATTCCTCCTCATTCTGTCCCATTCCAGAAAAAGATAGATAGACATTGTCAAATGTCATCAAGAATACCCCAAGAATCAGAAAAAGATATTTGAATATCTTTTAAGACTTGAAATGATTTGATTCTAAATGACCCTGTCACACACAAAACCTATGAGTTGTGGTCAGCACATCTGAGCTAAAGAGCAATCAATTCAGTTCGGTTGCTCAGTCGCGTCTGACTTTTTGCGACCCCATGAATCGCAGCACACCAGGCCTCCCTGTCCATCACCAACTCTCGGAGTTCACTCAAACTCATGTCCA
This sequence comes from Budorcas taxicolor, assembly GCF_023091745.1. Lineage (NCBI taxonomy): Eukaryota > Metazoa > Chordata > Mammalia > Artiodactyla > Bovidae > Budorcas > Budorcas taxicolor. The sequence goes on from NC_068918.1 coordinate 32,329,535, forward strand.
TCGAGTCGGTGATGCCATCCAGCCATCTCATCCTCTGTCGTCCCCTTCTCCTCCTGCCCCCAATCCCTCCCAGCATCAGGGTCTTTTCCAATGAGTCAGCTCTTTGCATGAGGTGGCCGAAGTATTGAGCAATACACAATTAAATTTACACAAAGTAAACAGCAATACACAATTGTAAAACTATAGTGCCATATAGTATGATATTATAGCACTATACAATGGTGTATTCTTTACCAACACTATTATTATACCATAATACTGTGCATTATAGTACTTTAGAATAACAATATTACACCATTGTAGCATTATAGTAGTATAATATTCTTTGTAGGAGAGAACCATCTTAGCCTTTTCATCTGTATCATATACAATGGATGGAATCGTGGGTTAGTTTGTTTATTGCTTCATAATAAATTATTCCAAAATTTAACAGTTTAAAACAACACATACACACTCCCTCACAATTTCTGTGGGTCAAGAATCCAGGCATAGTTTAACTGAGTCTTCTGCTTCAGGGTCTCTCACAAGGCTGCAATCAAGGTGTTGGCCAGGATTAAGGTCTCATCTGAGGGCCCTACTGGGAAAGAATATACTGTCATACTCATTCATGTATCGCTGACAAGAGTTTGCTGCTTGAGGGTTGTTGGACTGAGGGCCTTAGTTTCTTGCCAGCTGTTGGCCAGGGGCCACCTTGAGTTCCTTGCCAAATGGACCTTTCCAGCATGGCAGCTTGCTTTACCAAGTGAACAAGACAGAGCAAGAAAGAATGCCAAAAGAACAGAAATCATAGTCTGTTGTAACTGTTCTAGTTACCCAAGGCTGCCATAGCAAATTACCGTACACTGGATAACTTAGACAACAGTAATGTATTCTCCCACAGTTCTGGAGGCTAGAGGTCCAAAATTAAGGCATTGGCAGGGCTGTACTCGCTCTGAAGTTTCTAGGAGAGACTCTCTTCCACGCCTTTCTCATGTCCAGCATTGCCACCAGGCCTCTGCATTCTTTGGATATAGACACATCACTGCAATCCTAAGGATCAATTTTATGCTTACACTGTCACATAACAAACAAAACTATGATTTATGCTTCATAATTTGAGTTAGTGTTAGACGTTCTTTGGCATAATTTTTTTAAAAAAAGAAAATTTTCACTGGTGAAAAGAACCATTAGGAAAATATATCAGGATCAAAATTTACTCATTATAACTAAGATGTATAAAGAAGTAATTTTATTTTCTGTAAAATCTAACATTGCTTTGGAGTCTCCATTCTGGTGGAGTCCTGGTAAGACAACTCAAACTTATCCATTGAATGAACTTGGGCCTTTTTTAAAAAATAGACTCTTTAGGGTAAACCTAGTCACTTTTGGATTAAATGTTTCTTTCTCTTTCTTGGATGCCATCAGGGAACAGGTAGAGGTTTATGTCACTAACATTGTGTCAACAAACTATATGTACTTCCTGAAATCTATCTCACAGAAAAATTTTAAATATGTAGCAAATTCATGTGTATGTGTGTAAGTAGATATGTATATATATGTGTGTGTGTATGTGTATATAGTATATAACATAAATAGTTTATAATAGCTAAGAATTAAAAACAACTAAAATATTTATCAACATATAATTGATTGAATAATCTACATGTACATTTATACAATGGAATACTGTGCATAAACTAAAAGGAATTAGGTAAATCATATAAACTGAAATGGAAAGATGTCAAAGGCTATAACTAACTGATAAAAGCAAGTATGTAGAATAATATTTACAGTATAGTGGCATAAGCATCCTATCTGCAAAAAATATATATGTGTGTGTATGCAAATGTATAAAAAAATCTGAAAAAGATACAAACTCAACAGTGATTACCTCTCAGGAGGGCTGTTGGATTGAGAGGATGGAGGTGTGAAAAGAAACTTTTGCTTTTTTCTCTGTTTGGAATTTTACAACATGTACTCATTGGTATAGTGCTAGCATAATTGAATTTATTTTCATTTTGAAAATGATTGTGTTTTCTGTGAAAATATATATTTATAACAACAGTTAATTTGTTAATAATAGGAAAAGCTGCCTGCATTGACAAGTTATGTATCTCCCCTGAAGAACTGATTTCTCGCCTGGGCGAATTTGGACAGTTCTGCCCTGTCAGCCTGGCAGAATCATATGAATTAGTTGATTGCTCTTCAAATGATTCCCTGGAATTTGCAGCAGAGTTCAGAGGGCACTATTATAAAATGAGTTCTCTAGAGAAATTGAATGTAAGTTGTTCTTAATTCCAGATATTTACCAGGGAAAGAAAATACCTGTCTTAGAATTCATCAGACAGGAAGGAGTGGGCACAGCTGGGAACACCAGGAGCTGGGGACCAGGGACCCCATTTTTGGAAACTGTGATCCTTCGGTTCAATAAGGCAACTCAGAGCCCAGTCCTAAGACTGCATCCCAAGACATATTCTGGCACAAAGCAGAAGTTCAGGGTCGGTGATGGCCCCTCCACCTGGGTCAGCTTAAAAAGTGGGGAGACCCAAGGGCAAGCCCAACCATGGAGGGGATGCTGAGTACCTGAGCTCAGCCCCGGAGTGGGCATCCAGGACATTCCATTCAAAGGTGCAGAAGGGAAGTCAGAGTCAGTAGAAATGACTCCCCTGTGCTTTCAACTTTCTTCTATCACTTTAATCTCCTGGGTACCTTATACTTCTATTTAATGGAACAGAATATAAATTTGTTCCGGTATTCCACCAACCATAATATGGTGACATAAGAAGATTGTAGTTGAAAACTAATCAGGTGTCTCTGAACATTTTATTTTCCTCTGAAGAATCTGAATTTTTTTTTATTACTTTATAAAGAAGACATTACTTTCTTTCTGCTTATTTAAGTGATAATCACAGAATTTTAAAACTGGAAATGACATTAGAGACCATGTACCTGGTCTGCCCCTTCCATTTTACAGTGTGATAACTGAAGCTGGAGAAGCTAACTCACCTGCCAAGATGCACCCCCTAGTTAGTTATACTGCAGGACAGGTGGAGAGCAGGGCAGGGGACTGCACGCCAGTGTCTGGCACATAGTAAGAGCTCAACAAACATTTTTCAGTATAGGTAGATGAGTGCGTGAGTGAAAGCATTAAAAGGAGAGAGACTGTAAGTGACATCACTTGCAGATATTACCGTAAGGAACTTCCAGACAGGGAAAGAGTTACTGTAGTGCAGAAAGCTCCTCTCAGATGGTTTGCGGGACTGAACATTGCTTCCAAAAATGGGAAGAGCAGCAGGAGAGCCTCAGTGGGGTTTTGTTGGCAAAGTATTCCTGTTTCAAACGGTCATGTTGCTGTCATCTTTTTTTATAGAAATTTTTGGACAATCCAGAATTCTACGTACCTCCATTAGCACCTCATCCACTTCCACCTACCGACATGATCCCCAAGAGGCTGACACTGTCAGAGCTGAAGAGCCGGTTCCCTAGGTGTGCGGAGCTCCAGGGTTACTGTCCAGTGACTTATCAGGATGGCAGACAAAGGCAAGTCCTCGCCCTTGTGTGAGTACAGGCTGATAGCTCTACTTGGAATAAGTGGTCTATACGACAATTGTAGCATTTTGATCAGAAGGTCACTATTGTTTAACTGGAAAGTGTTCTTTTTCTTCCTTGAGCTGTGATGATAGAAAAATAAAATATTTATGACATTTTATTTACATAGTTGTCATTGCTGTTGTTCAGTTGCTAGGTCATGTCTGACTCTTTGCGACCCCATGGACTGCAGCACACCAGGCTTCCCTGTCCTTCACCATCTCCTGGAATTTGCTCAAACTCATGTCCACTGAGCCAGTCATACCATCCAACCATCTCATCCTCTGTCATCCTCTTCTCCTCTTGTCCTCAGTCTTTCCCATCTGCGTATTAATGATACAATACATAGTTGTTTTTGTTTGTTCCTTTGTCTTTCAGATATGAAGCCCTAGTACCTGGTAACATTCACTATGCTTTAGAATATCGTGATCGTATATATATTTGTGAGAGCGGAGAAAAACTTCAGAAATTTTTGAGGTGAGACCATTCACTAAGTCACAAATATTCATTGAATATCTATGTTAAATGCACTATCCTGGGACAGAAAGATATGTGAGTTTACACACACTCATAAACACATACATATATGTACACATATACATACACATAGCTAAAAGGGGCAGCCTTTACCTACTGCCACACATTTTTATTTTTCACAAGAAGTTGGAAACCAAATCTCTTCTTATGTTATCTGATTTTTAAACTTTTGTGACTGATTTAGTTTTTTTGATGGGGGGACTTCCCCATGGCTCAGATGGTAAAGCATCAGCCTGCAATGTGGGAGACTCGGGTTCAATCCCTGGGTCAGGAAGATCCGCTGGAGAAGGAAATGGCAACCCACTCCAGTATTCTTGCCTGGAAAATTCCATGGATGGAGAAGCCTGGTAGGTTACAGTCCATGGGTTTGCAAAGAGTCAGACACCACTGAGCAACTTCACTTGCACTTCAGTTTTTTAAAAAATGAAAATGTGGATCAAATCATAAAGGAAAAGAGGAAAGTGAAGTCGTTCAGTCATGTCCAACTCTTTGCAACCCCATGGACTGTAACCTACCAGGCTCCTCCATCCATCAGGTTTTCCAGGCAACAATACTGGAGTTGGTTGCCATTTCCTTCTCCAGGAGATCTTCCCAACCCAGGGATTGAACCCAGGTCTCCTGCATTGTAGGCAGATGCTTTACCATCTGAGCCACAGGGAAGTCCATCAAATCATAGCTAGAATTTGTGCAGTGGTTTGTGACCTCTCATGAAACTGAGGAAATTTAATACTAAAAAGAGAAGAGACATTAGTTGCTGAAAGAAATATAGGATTGAAGGAATAAGGTGGTTTTTCTTTTTTTATCTTCTTTTTTCCAATGGGAAAGGTATGAACATGTTTAAATGCAGGTACATGGGAAGGATCTAATAAAGGAAATGCCACGAAAGTGGAAGAGAGTTATCTCTCTATTGGTATTTAAGATTTCTGGAGACAGGGTGGAGTAGGCATCCAAAGAATGTGTGGAGATTGATCTTAGGTGGGAGGTAAGCTCTGCCATGGAGAAAGCAACCTGTGTGTGATTCTGCTTGTGGTGAGCAGCCGAGGACTTTCTATTCTGAAGACTTCTCTTTTTATAGCCTGGCACCTTGTGTTGGGGGAGGCGTCCCTGAGAGGGTTACCAGTGTGAGGAGAATTGTAGTACACGATAAAAGCAAGGCCAACATAGGAGTTGCTTCCCTTGTGGCTCAGCTGGTAAAGAATCCGCCTGCAATGCGCGAGACTGGGGTTCGATCCCTGAGTTGGGAAGATCCCCTGGACAAGGGAAAGGTTACCCATTCCAGTGTTCTGGCCTGGAGAATTCCATGGACTGTATAGTCCATGGGGTTGCAAAGAGTCAGACATGACTGAGCAACTTTCACTTTCACTTTTCACGCAGGAGTTACCTGCGGAATTGAAGTATCTTGTCAGTTCAAAATAAAAGTGTGAGGATAAAAGTATATAAAGAAAGTTTCATATAGGTGCTGTGAAAAGCAAGAACATTGAGAAGCGGTGAGCAGGGCTAGGGCCCCAGGTGAAGTTGGTGGTCATGAATTTCTAGGAGCCTAGGTCTTCCTGCTTCTGTATCACTTTCTCCACTCAAGAAAAATGAGTAATGAACATTATCTTTTAGTTGCCTCTTGCGTATCTATCTTACTGTGTAAACACAATGAACACATTTGTGATCATCATTTAACAGGTTTGGTATTCGTAGGTCACCACAGAAATACTGGAATCAGAAGCTTCCTTACAAACTTCCCCCATTGAAGGAACCAATGTATCTCACCAGCCTGCCTTTGCCTGGATATCTGGAACAGGTTCGCGCACATGGGTTTCTCTGTTTAGATATTAGAAGACTACAGCTATCTCTTCTTCAAAAATCATTTTTATTTTGGTAACAATGAAATTAAAGGCAGAGTGTCCTGATTTTAAGCTGCAAATCCACTCTTAACCTATCTTGGTTTTGAGTAGTTGTGAAAATAAAATGTAAGGAAAGACCCCATTTTTGTAGCTAATTCCCAAATGACTTCACTAAAGTGAAGAAAGAGTAGGATTTTAGAAAATTATTTACATTTGACTTGTAGTTTGTTTCTTATTTTGAAATTTCAGTGTCTGTAAAACTTTTCTGTAATGTGAAATATGCAAATTCAGTCTCTGAGAGGTTTTTCTCCCCCCCTGCTTGAAAGAGTTAAGATGTCACCACAACTGAACCACCAAATACATATTTTGCCCAAAATCTGGATGAAGCTATCTACTCAAATCACTCTTATTTCTCTAACATTTTCTAAATATAGTCAGATGTATCAGTTACCAACCATTATTTAAAAGTCCTTTTTAAAAAATTCTATAAAACAGATGCCCAGGGCACAATTTCATATGTTTCTTACAAATTCTTAACCATTTTTTTTCATCTCCCCTAGATGGTTAGCTTTTGATCAAGTTTAATATCAGAAGGTAGGAGGACACTCACCCAGAGAAGAGTGTCCTCCTCTTTGCCTGCTCGGGGCCCCAGAATCTTGACTGCAGTGGTAACTGTGGTCTCTGGAGTTCCTGGGTAGGTGGCCCAGGGTACTGGGAGTAGAATTTGGCTAATTCTGAGCAACGGAAGCAGAGATGGACCAAGACAAGTCCGTGTTTCCTTCTTTCAACCTTTTTTTAAAACAGAAAATGTCAAGCGTATATAAATAGAATTGCATAATGAAACCGATGTATCTATCACCTACCTGGCACTAAGCCAATCAGTAGTTTAAAATTTTTCCTAATCAAATGTATTTTGTGTTTCTTTTCTGTAGAGCTAAGTGCCCACTCTAGTACTCTTGCCTGGAAAATCCCATGGACAGGGGAGCCCGGTAGGCTGCAGTCCATGGGGTCGCTAAGAGTCGGACTCGACTGAGCGACTTCCCTTTCACTTTTCACTTTCACGCATTGGAGAAGGAAATGGCAACCCACTCCAGTGTTCTTGCCTGGAGAATCCCAGGGATGGGGGAGGCTAGTGGGCTGCCGTCTATGGGGTCACACAGAGACGGACATGACTGAAGTGACTTAGCAGCAGCAAGTGCTCATTTAACTATCTTTTTAAGCTCCATCGTCAATCCTGAGGAGGCTATTTGAAGCAAAGAATAGCCTCTATCTATTTGCCACAAGAAAAGAAAACAGACTCAAATTACACATAGTTCGTTCCCTACCTGCAGGGTATTGCAACTGCTCTAATTAAAGCCATGAATGCAGCGGGATGCTTAAAGCCCAAATTCCCCTTCTTAAGTGTACAGAGATCTGCGCTGCTTTACATAGCACTTCATCTGAAAGGTATGTCTCTTTTGCTAGAAATGATATGCTACTCAGAACTAATTTAGCACTAATTGTGATAAATAAGATTGTCTAATTGGGCTGGTCACTTGCATGCGGTGTGCATGTGTGTGCGCGCGCACGTGTGTCTGCTCTGGTAGCAAATATTTTAGCAAAACTGAGTTTCTAGTTTTTAAAGCAGGTACCATGAGTAACATAACTAGCTCTCAATAATCCACACCGTACAAGAAGGTGAATAGTGACAATTATGATCTAAAATAGAATAATCCCCAAATTTTATTTGGGATTTAGATATCTTCTTGGTCAAACTGTGCAGCTCAATCACACACATAGTTCTCCTTCTCTTTAATGATGCACTAACCTAACAAAACATTCACAGTCTTGTAAAATTTTCTACAGCCTTTAATCCCAATAGTTCTGAATATACAAGAAAAAAATACAAGAAGAAGATGGAGCAGTTTGTGGAGAGATGTGAACTCATTACATACCTAAGTGCCAAGATGACCAAGAAATACAAGGAACCTCAGTTTAGAGCCATTGACTTTGATCATAAATTACAGACCTTTCTCTCTCTTAGAAATATAGACCCAGTCAATGGTTAGAATGTTTCCGTAAATGCACCTAGAATCTTAAGAGTTACCTGAAAGGGATAAAAGGAAATAGATTGAAAATCTGGGCCTCCCTGATATACTTTTCCCTCCTGAGTGATACGCTTTGGCTTCTAGACTTCCAGTGAATTCAGAGCTCTGCCAGCCAGGAAGGGGTACTCTTCTGTAAGCCTAAGTTCTCATATACTTGTAAAGCTTATTGCTCTTTGCCTGAACTCTGATGCTTCAACAAAAATTATTCCATTTAGATTATTTAGGTAACGTATTTGACTTAATGAATCCTTTGTTCATTTTTCTTTTTAATATTTTTATTAGAGAAGTCTGTCTCTGTTAAAGAAACTTATGCAGTAAATGTTAGAGAGCTTCAAGAAAAGAATTAACATTGCTATAAATAAAATAAAAATATTGGTTACACGTTTAACTTAAGGAGTTGTTTGTAAACTTTGTGAACCTAAGAATACTTTATCACTTTCCCAACAAAATAAAAGGATTTAGAGACAACTAAATGGCTGCTGCTTTTCTTTTTCTGAAGTGTTCAAGGAAACACATTTCATACGTTATTTTGTAGTTAGAAATCACCGGATACTTGAGGATGAATGCTAGAGTCTTTTTATATGACATTATCAAGACATATATGCTAGAGGAAAATTATTGAATTTGGATGAGATTTTTAAAATAAATTATCAATTTTTCAGCAGGCATATAACAAATCTGGAATGTGAAATAGCAAGATTGGCTCTTTTAAAAAATAGAAAATACAACCATTATCTTATTTAACCCTGGTGGCTCAGAGGGTAAAGCGTCTGCCTGCAGTGCGGGAGACCCAGGTTCAATCCCTGCATCGAAGATCCGCTGGAGAAGGAAATGGCAACCCACTCCAGTACCCTTGCCTGGAAAATTCCATGGACAGAGGAGTCTGGTAGGATATAGTCCCTGCGGTCGCGAAGAGTCAGACAGGACTGAGCGACTTCACTTTCACTTTCACTTTAGGTAAATCTGAGTTTCTATGAGTTTTTGTTTCTTAATCTCTAAAGTGAATGATTTAGCTCTTTTTTTCAGCTTTCAGTTCAGTGAAGTCGCTCAGTCGTGTCCGACTCTTTGCAACCCCATGAATCGCAGCATGCCAAGCCTCCCTGTCCATCACCAACTTCCGGAGTTCATTCAGACTCGCGTTCATCGAGTCAGTGATGCCATCCAGCCATCTCATCCTCGGTCGTCCCCTTCTTCTCCTGCCCCCAATCCCTCCCAGCATCAAAGTCTTTTCCAATGAGTCAACTCTTCGCATGAGGTAGCCAAAGTACTGGAGCTTCAGCTTTAGCATCATTCCTTCCAAAGAAATCTTAGGGTTGATCTCTTTCCGAATGGATTGGTTGGATCTCCTTGCAGTCCAAGGGACTCTCAAGAGTCTTCTCCAACACCACAGTTCAAAAGTATCAATTCTTTGGCGCTCAGCCTTCTTCACAGTCCAACTCTCACATCCATACATGACTACTGGAAATTACTAAGGTGAATTGACAAATGAAATTCTATATGTTTAAACTGTACCACATGATTTTGATATAGTTATACATTGTGAAATATTTACCACAATCAAGTTAATTATTAATAACACATCCACCACCTCACATCATTAGTTCAGTGTGTTTCTGTGATTGTGTGTGTGTGTGTGTGTGTGTGTGTGTGTGTAATAAGAATACTTAAGAATCTTTCTGTTAGGAAATTTCAAGTATTATTATTACAGTATTGTTAGAAACCATACTCACAGAAAACTAGTCAATCTAATCATACTAGGACCACAGCCTTGTCTAACTCAATGAAACCAAGCCATGCCTGCAGGGCAACCCAAGACAGGCAGGTCATGTTGGACAGGTCTGACAGAATGTGGTGCCCTGGAGAAGGGAATGGCAAGCCACTTCAGTATTCTTGCCTTGAAAACCCCATGAATAGTATGAAAAGGCAAAATGCTAGGATACCAAAAGAGGAACTCCCCAGGTCATTAGGCGCCCAATATGCTACTGGAGATCAGTGGAGAAATAACTCCAGAAAGAATGAAGGGATGAAGCCAAAGCAAAAACAATACCCAGTTGTGGATGTGACTGGTGATAGAAGCAAGATCCAATGCTGTAAAGAGCAATATTGCATAGGAACCTGGAATGTCAGGTCCATGAATCAAGGCAAACTGGAAGTGGTCAAACGAGATGGCAAGGGTGAATGTCGACATTCTAGGAATCAGCGAACGAAAATGGACTGGAATGGGTGAATTTAACTCAGATGACCATTATATCTACTACTGTGGGCAGGAACCCCTCAGAAGAAATGGAGTAGCCATCATGGTCAACAAGAGTCTGAAATGCAGTACTTGGATGCAATCTCAAAAACGACAGAATGATCTCTGTTCATCTCCAAGGCAAACCATTCAATATCACAGTTATCCAAGTCTATGCCCAACCAGTAACGCTGAAGAAACTGAAGTTGAATGGTTTTATGAAGACCTACAAGATCTTTTAGAACTAACACCCCCAAAAAGATGTCCTTTTCATTATAGAGGACTGGAATGCAAAAGTAGGAAGTCAAGAAACACCTGGAGTAACAGGCAAATTTGGCCTTGGAATGCAGAATGAAGCAGGGCAACGACTAATAGAGTTTCGCCAAGAAAATGCACTGGTCATAACAAACACCCTCTTCCAACAACACAAGTGAAGACTCTACACATGGACATCAACAGATGGTCAACACTGAAATCAGATTGATTATATTCTTTGCAGCCAAAGATGGAGAAGCTCTATACAGTCAACAAAAACAAGACCAGGAGCTGACTGTGGCTCAGATCATGAACTCCTTATTACCAAATTCAGACTGAAATTGAAGAAAGTAGGGAAAACCGCTAGACCATTCAGGTATGACCTAAATCAAATCCCTTATGATTATACAGTGGAAGTGAGAAATAGATTTAAGGGCCTAGATCTGATAGACAGAAGGCCTGATGAACTATGGAATGAAGTTTGTGACATTGTACAGGAGACAGTGATCAAGACCATCCCCATGGAAACGAATTGCAAAAGAGCAAAATGGCTGTCTGGGGAGGCCTTACAAATAGCTGTGAAAAGAAGAGAGGCGAAAAGCAAAGGAGAAAAGGAAAGATATAAGCATCTGAATGCAGAGTTCCAAAGAATAGCAAGAAGAGATAAGAAAGCCTTCTTCAGTGATCACTGCAAAGAAATAGAGGAAAAGAACAGAATGGGAAAGATTAGACATCTCTTCAAGAAAATTAGAGATACCAAGGGAACATTTCATGCAAAGATGGGCTCGATAAAGGACAGAAATGGTCTGGACCTAACAGAAGCAGAAGATATTAAGGAGAGGTGGCAGGAATACACAGAAGAACTGTACAAAAAAGATCTTCACGACCCAGATAATCATGATGATGTGATCACTAATCTAGAGCCAGACATCTTGGAATGTGAAGTCAAGTGGGCCTTAGAAAGCATCACTATGAACAAAGCTAGCGAGGTGATGGAATTCCAGTTGAGCTATTTCAAATCATGAAAGATGATGCTGTGAAAGTGCTGCACTCAATATGCCAGCAAATTTGGAAAACTCAGCACTGGCCACAGGACTGGAAAAGGTCAGTTTTCATTCCAATTCCAAAGAAAGGCAATGCCAAAGAATGCCCAGACTAGTGCACAATTGCACTCATCTCACACGCTAGTAAAGTAATGCTCAAAATTCTCTAAGCCAGGCTTCAGCAATACGTGAATCATGAACTCCCTGATGTTCAAGCTGGTTTTAGAAAAAGCAGAGGAACCAGAGATCAAATTGCTAACATCTGCTGGATCATGGAAAAAGCAAGAGAGGTCCAGAAAAACATCTATTTCTGCTTTATTGACTATGCCAAAGCCTTTGACTGCGTGGATCACAATAAACTGTGGAAAATTCTGAAAGAGATGGGAATACCAGACCACCTGACCTGCCTCTTGAGAAATCTGTATGCAGGTCAGGAAGCAACAGTTAGAACCGGACATGGAACAACAGACTGGTTCCAAATAGGAAAAGGAGTACGTCAAGGCTGTATATTGTCACCCTGCTTATTTAACTTCTATGCAGAGTACATCATGTGAAACGCTGCACTGGAAGAAACACAAGCTGGAATCAAGATTGTTGGGAGAAATATCAATAACCTCAGATATGCAGATGATACCACCCTTATGGCAGAAAGTGAAGAGGAACTCAAAAGCCTCTTGATGAAAGTGAAAGAGGAGAGTGAAAAAGTTGGCTTAAAGCTCAACATTCAGAAAATGAAGATCATGGCATCTGGTCCCATCATTTCATGGGAAATAGATGGGGAAACAGTGGAAATAGTGTCAGACTTTATTTTTTCGGGCTCCAAAATCACTGCAGATGGTGACTGCAGCCATGAAATTAAAAGACACTTACTCCTTGGAAGAAAAGTTATGACCAACCTAGACAGCATATTCAAAAGCAGAGACATTACTTTGCCGACTAAGGTCCGTCTAGTCAAGGCTATGGTTTTCCTGCGGTCATGTATGGACATGAGAGTTGGACTATGAAGAAGGCTGAGCGCCGAAGAATTGATGCTTTTGAACTGTGGTGTTGGAGCAGACTCTTGAGAGTCCCTTGGACTGCAAGGAGATTCAACCAGTCCATTCTAAAGGAGATCAACCCTGGGATTTCTTTGGAAGGACTGATGCTAAAGCTGAAGCTCCAGTACTTTGGCCACCTCATGTGAAGAGTTGACTCATTGGAAGAGACTCTGATGCTGGGAGGGATTGGTGGCAGGCGGAGAAGGGGACAACCGAGGATGAGATGGCTGGATGGCATCACGGACTTGATGGACGTGAGTCTGAGTGAACTCCAGGAGATGGGGATGGAAAGGGAGGCCTGGCGTGCTACGATTCATGGGGTTGCAAAGAGTCGGACACGACTGAGTGACTGAACTGAACTGTTAGCTATATTTACCACATTGAACATTAGATTCTCAGAATTTATTCATCTTATAACTGAAAGTTTGCACCCTTTGATCAATAGCTCCATATGTGCCCCTTCCCTAGACTCCTTGAAACCACCATTCTACTCTCTGCTTCTATGAGTTTTTTTTTTTTTTTTTAAGATTCCACATGTAAGTTATACCATACAGTATTTGTCTTTGTCTGGGTTTTTTCATTTAGCATAATACCCTTCAGATTCACTCATCTTCTTTGATATCTATAATTTCAACATTAATTAAAAACTAGAAGCCTGTTTTAGATTTTTTTATATGATATATTTCATAATAAAACAATTTTTAAACAAAAGCTAAATGCTTATTGTCAAACTTAGGATAAATCCCAAAAGCCTTTGAACAGTTACTGATACAAACCCATAGATGAGGACTGCAAGTAGATCAAACCAGTCAATCCTAAAGGAAATCAGTCCTGAATATTCATTGGAAGGACTGATGCTGAAGATGAAGCTCCAATACTTTGGCCACCTGATGCGAAGAACTGACCCACTGGAAAAAACCCTGATGCTGGGAGGGATTGGGGGTAGGAGGAGACGGGGACAACAGAGGATGAGATGGCTGGATGGCATCTCCGACTCAATGGACATGAGTTTGGGTGAACTCCGGGAGTTGATGATGGACAGGGAGGCCTGGCGTGCTGCGATTCATGGGGTCGCCAAGAGTTGGACACGACTGAGAGTTGAACTGAACTGATTGCTGGACCATGTACTGTTTTACTGTATTTTTTAAAGCTGTGATGAACTTTTTTTCACCATATTTAGGATTATTCGCCTAAAAAGTTTCTAAGAAACAAAAGTATAGGGTGAAAGGACATGAATTAAAAAAACTAAAAATATAATGCTAAATGACAGTAAAGAATTAATAAAAGTGACGCTCTTGGAAACACTCCTGGAAACATTGTGAATTGTTATTTGGAAGGCAGCTTAGTAACAGAAATTGTGACCCGTACTAATAAATGGAAAGAAAACAAAACCTTGTTACTTTAACTTGAATTAACAGTGATATTGAACATCATTATATATGTTGATCACCAGTTGTACTTCTGTGAATTTTTTTTCATGCCTTTTGCACTTTAACTCTTGGTTGTTTTTCAATTCTTTTGTAAAAATTCTTTATGTAAAATACACACCAATCCTTGTATCTGCAGTAAATAAGTCCGATTTTTAAGGTATGAATGTAAGTGCTGTTCATCTCTATCTTATGATATTGAATCCTTTTCTAAGCTCTGGAAGTTATTCCATCTTCAGAGATTAAATATTCTATTATGTTTTCTTCTACTGTTGGTGTATGTGTTTATATTTAGTTCTCTAAGCTGCCTACCTAGAATTCATTTCTGGATATGTTGTGAGCTGTTGTGTTAAATTCTCCAAAACTCATAGTAGTAAATACGAGTTTTTAAAAAATATTTTAAGTTTTTTATGTTTCATTTTATTCTCAGTGCATTTATGGAAAGTTTTCATCAATTCATTGCTTAAGGAGCCGTTCAAGAACAGGGAAAGAATAAGATATATTTTATATATGTATGCCTCAGTCTCATTGTGGGTGATTTTTTGTTTTATCTTTTTGGTTTGTTTTGCTTTTACAAATGAAAGTCTGAGTAAAGGTTTATCTACAAAGCCTGAGGGCTCTTAACTATGGATGGTTCTGGAATAATTATTAGAAGGGTAACATCTGAATTAAATGGAGATTAAAAGAAAAATTGAGATTCTAACCAAGAGTCAGGGACTTCCCTCTGTGGTTCAGTGGCTAAAAATCTGCCTGCCAATGCAGGGGACACAGGTTCCGTCCCTGGTGTGGGAAGATTCTGGAGCAAAGTCCTGGAGCAAAGCCTGTGTGCCACAACTACTGAGCCTGTGCTCTAGAGCCCATGCTCTGCAACAAGATAAGCCACCAGAACAAAGAGAGAAGAGTAGCCCCCACTCACTGCAACTAGAGAAAGCCCGAGTACAGCAATGAAGACCCAGCACAGCCAAATAAATAAATAAATTTTAAAAAGAAGCTAATCTGAAAAGGCTACATACCATGTGATTCCAGCTATATGTTCTGAAAAAGGCAAAACTCTGGAGATAGTAAAAAGATTCCTGGTTGGACTCCACAAACCCTGGGGTTTAGAGGCAATTCAGGACAAAGGGAAACTTCAAAGAAGGAGCTAATTTTAATAAAAACTAGTAAAAAAAAAAAAAATGTTTAAAGAGCCAGGAGGTAATTATACCTGCTTTCTCAAAATCTGACTAGAGATGGCATGCTGGGATCTGGGAGGGTGTGTTGGGTGTCCTAAATTAAAAAGTTAGGTGTTAGTGAAGCATAAATTGAGAGAAAACGCTGAAATAGTTGAGTAGGAGGGGATTGAATTTGAGTGATACTTGTAAACCATATCCAGAAGCCCGGCCTTTCTCCTAAGGGTACACGGGAGCCACAGCGGATTCCATGCAAGCCACTGACTCCAGTCTCTGGATGTGATTTGCATTTGGGAAGATCTGTGTATTAGCAGGAATAACACTGTAACTAAGGCTAGTTAGAAACTTTTAATAGTCTACTGAAAAAAGATGTTGAAAGTCTGAATAACAATCTAAATGACAGCAGATAGGAATTAAAACAATAGGCCCGTCACATATTTAATCTCGTTTACCCCACAGCCACCCAGTGTTGGCACTGGTGTCAGCTTCTCCATTTTACAAGTAAGGTAAAGAAGGTTGAGGGGATAAGTACAAATAACTTGATCAAGTTCACTCAGCACCCAGATCTGTTTGACTGCAGCGTTCTCTCCATTCCCTTGGTCTAAGGTATTGGATGTTGATGCTGATCACGGTGATAACGGTGAATGTAAAGGCGTTTTCATTCATTCCTCATACATTCGAGACCTGAAAGCCAGCTTCAGCATTCAAAAAGCGGAAAAGACAAAACTGATGAAGGTGTCAGTGAGCAGCTAACAGAATATAAAAAACTTCCCTAATTGCAGAGTGACGACACCATTACCGCCCGTTGATCCGCACTCAAACCAGACACACGCCCTGCCGGGACTGTCCCTGCAGCGCCTCCAGGGATAGCAAGCCCCGCCCCGCCCCGCCCCCTGGCAGCTCCTTGGATCACGTGGTCCGGCATGCGCGCAGCAGAGTCCCGCGCCGGAGCTTCCGGGTTGGCTGCGACTACGGCGGCGGCGCAGGGACGCCAGCTGCTGGCCGGGCGGAGCTGGGAACCTGGGCCGGCCCGGCGCTGGCGTGCCCGCCAGGCAGCCAGGGGAGCGGGCGGCGATCCGGACCCTGCCGGGCGTCCAGATAGGTAGGTCCGCCACCAACCCTCTGTCGGTGGGCGCTGCACCCGTGCGCGTATCGACTCCTCTCCAGCCGCCGCTCCCCGGTCGGTCCCCAGGGGTCCAGGCTTGGAGGTGGGGGGCCTCCCTCGCGGCCGGCTCCCCTCTGGGTGGGCTCTGGGGAATCGCCAGCCAGGCGCCTTGCGCCGCGCGCGGTCGTCCGCCAGGCTGGGCAGTCTGTGCCGCCTTTCCAAAGTGAGGGCCAATGCGCCTTACGTTATTGTCCATTGCAGCCACCTCCAAATTTACATCGTACCTGTACGTTTTCTTCTCCCTTTCCATTTTTGTTTCACAGACAAAATGGCTCCTAATATGTGAAATCGAGGCACCGTAGTTTTCATTCTGGTGTTTGTGCAACTGTGGAAAGTTAGCGCAGTGAAGGACTTTAGAGATAGTAGATCCCAATTCCTTCATTTTACAGACCAGAAAACAGACCCCGAGAGGTCACGTGGACGTCGGAAGTTCACCCCAGCTGGATAATGGTACAATAGGAATAAGAACCCCAAAGTTTTTACATAATCTTTTTAAAGTGGTAAAAAAAATAGCTAACAAAAGTGAATAGTTCCTTTGGGCTGGGATTAATCTTGCTAGAGAATGTCTCCCTTTTAAACATTTCTTTCTTATTTCAGGCTTAATCCTTGAGCTTCTAAAGAAAATGGCAGAAACATCATCAGAGCCTTCTGGGCAGCTGGTTGTACACTCAGACACACACAGTGACACTGTCCTGGCCAGTTTTGAGGATCAGAGAAAGAAAGGCTTTCTCTGTGACATTACTTTAATCGTGGAGAATGTGCATTTCCGGGCCCACAAAGCCTTGCTTGCTGCCAGTAGTGAATACTTCTCAATGATGTTTGCTGAAGAGGGGGAGATTGGCCAGTCCATTTATATGCTAGAAGGCATGGTTGCGGACACATTTGGTATCCTACTAGAATTTATCTACACTGGCTGTCTCCAGGCCAGTGAGAAAAGTACAGAACAGATCCTGGCTACGGCCCAGTTCTTAAAAGTCTATGACCTGGTAAAGGCTTACACGGACTTTCAAAATAATCATAGTTCCCCAAAGCCACCGACTTTGAACACAGCTGGTGCTCCAGTGGTGGTTATTTCTAATAAGAAAAGTGATCATCCAAAGCGAAAACGGGGAAGACCAAGGAAAGTCAACAGTTTACAGGAAGGAAAGTCAGAACTGGCTGCAGAGGAAGAAATACAACTGAGAGTGAACAATTCTGTTCAAAACAGACAGAACTTTGTGGTTAAAGAGGGAGACAGTGGTGTACTGAATGAACAGATTCCAGCAAAAGAACTGGAAGAATCTGAGCCGACTTGTGAGCCAGCTAGAGGGGAGGAGATGCCAGTTGAGAAAGATGAGAACTGTGATCCCAAGACCCAGGACTCTGGGCAGGACAGCCAGAGTCGGTGCAGCAAGCGGAGGATTCGGAGGTCTGTCAAACTGAAAGATTACAAACTTGTAGGGGATGAAGATGACCAGGGTTCAGCCAAGAGGGTCTGTGGACGGAGAAAGCGCCCTGGTGGGCCTGAGGCCCGTTGTAAAGACTGCGGCAAAGTTTTTAAGTACAATCACTTTTTAGCAATCCACCAGAGAAGCCACACAGGTAATTATGCTTTTGCAGCTTATTGGAATGTGTTTTGGAGAAGTAACAGTAATAACAGCTTTCATTTATTGTGCAACATCTATATGATGGGCATTGTAACAAAGTATGTATTACTGCATTGAATTCTCCAAACTGTCTGGTGAAATACGAAAGGTTATCCCAATTGTACAGTTGAAGAGACTAGGTTGTAGAAAGCTTAAAGTACTTGCCCAGGGCATCCATGTAGTGACAGAGGTGGGATGTGAACACAAGGAACCTGATTTCAGAACCTCTCTTCTTACCTGAAGTTGTTGCTTCAAGGCTTGAATGTTCAAGAATCAAGCGCTAGCCATAATTAATCTGCTTTATGATTCTTGAAGCTTCCTCATGTTGACCACAGTTGTGTTTTTGCTCAGATATGTCTGGACAGTTCTCTCACTCAGCCATCTGTCTGTAAATGTTGTTTGCTTTTTGATCCCTCTAGCCCAAGGCTGCCCAATAGACCCTTTTGTGAGGATGGAAATGTTCTGAATCTGTGCTGTTGTTTTTGGTGACCTCTCATTTTCATGCATTGGAGAAGGAAATGGCAACCCACTCCAGTGTTCTTGCCTGGAGAATCCCAGGGATGGGGGAGCCTGGTGGGCTGCCATCTATGGGGTCGCACAGAGTCGGACACGACTGAAGTGACTTAGCAGTAGCAGTAGCCCCAGGTGTATTTTGAGTGCTTGACATGTGGGGACTGTGACTAAGGATCTGAATATTTTAATTAAATGGCCACCATGTTGGACAGTGCAGCCCTAGGCAGAAATCCCTTCCTCCTTTGAGCTGTCTCTTATGTACCTACCTCAGTCTGCTTTTGATCAGGCAGTAGTTATATACCCTTCAGCCTAGTTGTAAGCATTAAGTATAGGGTCTGGTACTTGAGACTTCTTGTCATCAAGCAACCTGCTGCCTTAAGACCCAGCAGCATCCAGCACTGTGGTTCTCAACCTGGCCCCACTGATGCCCCAAGGCGGGGGACAGGAGACCGAAGGTCGGGGCTAGAGGCCACACCCAACCCCTGCCTTCCTCACCCTCCCCGACGGGCAGGGGGGAAGACAGGCGAGGGTCCCCACGGACAGAACAGAACGACAGTCTCCCAGGGAGCTTCTAACACCACTAGGGCCTGGGTCCCAGCCCCAGAGCTTCTGGTTTTATTTGAGCGGTGGTGTTTTTAAAAGCGCCCTGAAGATTTTAAGCACAAAAAGCCTGAGAACCCTGAAGTTGGTTCTTTGAGCAAAATAGACACTTAAGAAATATTTGCTTGTCTGTGACAGAGGCTAAAGAGTTAAATAGTTCTATAAGATTTTAAGGAAAACAACGTGTAGGCTCTTCCCTTTCCCTCAAGGTGTCCTGCAGTTATACATTGAATCACTTTAGTGTGGGGCTCTTCTTTCATTTGAGTGGATACCAGTAGATCCATACAGTATGGAAACTCATCTTTTTGTTCCAGAAAAATTTCCTGAATGTAATCCTTGCTCTCTCTGGAACTCCTCCTATTTGGATGTTGAATCTCCTGGACTCATCGTCTAACTTTTATCTTTTCTCTCCTATTTTCCATTACTTTTTGCTCTGCTTTCTGGGACATTTCTACTTTATCTTTCAACTTTTATTTTTCTACTTTTTTTTTGTACTTCTAGGAACTCTTCGAAATTCTTTTTTTGTTTTAAAGTAGAATCCTCTTTTTGTTTCACAGCATAACGTCTTGCTTCTATGAGCCTCTTAATAACTTTTACTTATTTGTTATTTTTAAATGTTTTCTTTACTCTGGGAAGTGTCCGTTTTCTGCAGGTTGCTTTTTCTCTTCTCTGTTTTGTTATCTATTTCTACTGTGTCTGGTGGTTTGTTTGTTTTTTTTTAACATTTAATTATATGCAAGAATGGTCTGCTCATAGCTACTTGCAGCTCTGCAGGTGTGGAGAGGGCCTGTAGACATCCTGGCTGATACCTGGCATCAGGTCCTCAGTTCTTCTACTGCGGGCCCTTTGTATTCCAGGAAAAGAAGCTCCAGCGCCCACCTGGAGCCATAGGCCTGGCTGCCAGTGTCCAGTGCAGGAGGAGGCAGAAGTTTTGGGGGTAGTCTCATCATCCCAGGTGTAAACTCTGACTTCTTGTCCCCATGGTAGTCCTATTCCACTGCTCTGGGTGACCTCTAACCCAGAGACCTCTAGTCTGGAGATCCTTTGTCTGATTTACCCTCTTCAAGAACAGTCTCCATCTTCCACTGGGGAGAAGGCCAGTCTCCTGGTTGCATGGAGACTGGATCTATGTGGGGGGTGGGGGTGGGGGTTGGGGGACCTAACTCCCTTTGAAACAGACTGTCATTTATTTCTTCCTCACCCCCATTTTCAGAGATAACAGATGCCACCAGCTCCTGACCTCGCGAAGGCTGTCTTCAGTTAGGTTGTGTATCCGTGCTCCTCGCCGCTGGCGTCACACTTGTCTGCTCCCACTTGCAAAATGTTATTGCTAATGTTGTCTCTCCTGCTAATTGTGATTTTCATTTGGGAGGGAACAAAGAGATGTGCAGATTCTTGCTCACACCATGTTTCTGGGGCTCTTCTTCCAGGGGAGCGACCTTTCAAATGTAATGAGTGTGGAAAAGGCTTTGCCCAGAAGCACTCCCTGCAGGTCCACACCCGGATGCACACAGGCGAGCGGCCATACACCTGCACGGTGTGCAGCAAGGCTCTCACCACCAAGCACTCGCTGCTGGAGCACATGAGCCTGCACTCAGGTACGGGCCTGCACTCAGGTACGGGCCTGCGCTCAGGAGCCTGGTGCCACTGGGTGCTTGCTCCCGGGGTGGGCATTATCATGCTCTAAATGGCCTTTTCTCAGTCTCGGGCCATTCCCCATGTGGGTTCATTTAAAGACAGAATTGTGTATCTCTCAGAGTGGTGGCTCAGAGGTTAAAGCATCTGCCTGCAATGCGGGAGACCTGGGTTCGATCCCTGGGTCGGGAAGATCCCCTAGAGAAGGAAATGGCAACCCACTCCAGTATTCTTGCCTGGAGAATCCCGTGGACAGAGGAGCCTGGTGGGCTACAGTCCACGGGGTAGCAAAGAGTTGGACACAACTGAGCAACTTAACTTTCACTTTCAGAGTGTAGTTTAGAGTTCTGCCCAGCCTTTAGCCTTAAACTAACATTTATAAACTGGCTGCTGAAAGTTGAGTGTATAACCAAGATGTGTTAAAACACCAGACTTCAGAATTATTTTACTTTGGACAGTGTTGGGGGGAACTTGAATTCTTTAGCGCTGCCCTAGTCTCTACCACTCCCTATTGCCTTACGTGCCTTCGCACATTGATGACTCTGAAGACATTTGGGTTTGTAGACAAGTCACTTGTGTTATTTGTAGAAAATGGGGACCTGGGCCCACTGTGATACTTAATTACTTTATTAGTGAGCATTCTAGTTCTTATAGTTTTTTGCGTGTTTTGTTTTTTATTTGGCAGGACAGAAGTCTTTTACCTGTGATCAGTGTGGAAAATATTTCAGCCAGAAAAGACAACTAAAGAGCCATTACCGAGTTCATACAGGTACAATAAAGTGAGAGAAAATTTGGGTTGGTGGGGGAGAAATGCAAATACAAATTGTTTCTGAATCAATAGGTTCATGTTGTAAAAGATAAGTGAGTTTTTAGGGAAGCAGTCTAAATTAGGTGTCCTTGGGTTACTCTTACCACCTTGCAATTTATATTGAATTTTTATATTACAGTTTCTGTGCCACACACAGAAACCCTACAGAATTGGTACCATTCACGGCGCCACTTGGCTAAGAGGGCGCCAGTTGATTGGTTGTTAGTTGTGTCTGGACAGAGGTGTCACCACCCCATAGCTGTCAGTCCAGGCTTTCTCCAGCCTGGCCCTACCCATTGTCCTTTTTTTTCTTTCCTGCCAACTGATGAAAAATGAAGAGGAGACTGGGAGCATCATTTGAGATCAGTTGGCCACAGTCGCACCAGTGCTTTGAGGGAAAAAGGGGATTTACGCTTGGGGAGATGGGAAGGGTCCCACCTTTGTTTGGGAAGCAGTGAGTTGAGATGCATAGGAAAATATTAACTGTTACCAAAATTAATTTTAAAATTGTTGTTGTATTAAAGTACCATATTGAAAGTGATTATTTTTCAGGGAAGTGCTTTAACACAAATCACTGAAGAAATGCAGGGCCAGCATATATGCACTGACACTTTTTTTATTGTTGCGACAAGGCCACTCATTACCGGAATGCAACGACTGCCACCGCAAATTCATGGATGTGTCTCAGCTAAAGAAACATCTGCGAACACACACGGGTAAAAGTCCATCTCACCGTTTCTTTCTAGTGTATTTCGTGTTTGCAGGAGAGCAAGAACTGAAATATTCAGAATCCCTTCCTCAGGCTGTGCGTATTGTGGATTGTGTGGGAACTTTATAAGTAGACTACTTTGAAAGCCCACTATCCTATGTCGCACTGTCCTGTGGGGAAATCACATCTGTGTAGGTTAGCAAGATGAAACATACTTACTGAGCACTATTCATAAGTGAAACCTCACTTCATACTACAGAAAATTGAGTTGGCCAAAAAAGTCCATTTGGGTTTTTCTGTAAGTTACCCAATGGTGGACTATACAGGAGCAAATGTTTGCTCCACAGAATTGCTCACCTCCTTGCTTCAGTGTTTACATGTTTGAGGGAAAGAACCATACCTTACTCTTTCTCTGTGTCCTCGACACTTAGGACACAGTGCTCAGGTACACAGTAGGTGCTTGCTAAGTGCTGCATTTAGTCACTCACGCTTATTGAGGGTTCAAGTGGTACTGCCTTTGTTCTTTTTTATATTGTGAAACTGTAGGGGTGGTTTTCGCTTTTTGTTTTATCTAGGATAAAACAAACGTTTTCCCGTTTTTTTAGGTGAGAAGCCATTTACGTGTGAAATCTGTGGCAAATCTTTCACGGCAAAGAGTTCTCTTCAGACCCACATCAGAATCCATCGGTAAAGTTTCCCTCATCCTTTTCTCCCATGGAGTTCTCACCCAGCCCTGGCATTCAGCAGGGTGACATCCATTACCGAAAGAGTGTGTGTGTTAGTCACTCGGTCATGTCTGACTCTTTGTGACCTCGCAAGGCCTATAGACCACCCGGCTCCTCCGTCCGTGGGATTCTCCAGGCAAGAATACTGGAGTGGGTCGCCATTTCCTTCTCTAGGGGATCTTCCTGACCCAAGGATCGAACCTGGGTCTCCTGCATTGCAGGCCGGTTCTTTACCATCTGAACTATAGAGAAGTCCCAGCCTGTGCAGTGCTTTCCCCAAAATTATTACTCTAGGAGAAATTCCTGGGCAGCTTATTATTTTGCTTTAAGAAATTCCTCATGCAGGCAAAATTAGGAAAACTGATTCTGACCAGCAAAAGTTTGAGTTATTGATGTCATTTGTTGAATTTTGATTTTGGCCTTGGGGGATGATCTAAAACGTAAATCTTCAATCAAAACTAAATTTTAAAATATTTATTTATTTATTTATTTATTTTTGGCTGTGTTGCATCTTTGTTGCTGTGTGAGGGCTTTTCTCTAGTTTGGGCAAGCAGGAGCTACTCTCTAGCAGCAGGGGTTTGGTTGCTCTGAGGCTTGCGGGATCTTCACGGACCAGGGATTGAACCCATGTCCCCTGCATTGCAAGGCGAATTGTTAACCACTGGACCACCAAGGAAGCCCCTAAAACTAAATTAAATTTAACTTAATATTTTCTGAATAAATTTTTTTGTTCACATAACTTGTTTCCAGAATTGATTTAGTAGTTCCTCTAACACAAATATATAGGGGCTGCTCATATTTTTAATTGGAGAGGGCAATGGCACCCCACTCCAGTACTCTTGCCTGGAAAATCCCATGGACAGAGGAGCCTGGTAGGCTGTAGTCCATGGGGTCGCACAGAGTCGGGCATAACTGAGCAACTTCACTTTCACTTTTCACTTTCATGCATTGGAGAAGGCAATGGTAACCCACTCCAGTGTTCTTGCCTGAATCCCAGTGACGGGGAGCCTGGTGGGCTGCCGTCTATGGGGTCGCACAGAGTCAGACATGACTGAAGCGACTTAGCAGCAGCATATTTTTAATGTTGAAATCAATCATATATATACTTGCTTGGCATCTAGAAGCTAAAAATTGGCTGTGAGAACTAAAAACAAAAAAAGAACTTTTGTGACATGTATTAATATTTACCTTCTTATCTGAAGTACACACTGTGACCATAAAATTTTATCACATCTGACTCAGCCCCACAGCCCCATCCTTAGACATCCTTCCCCTCCCCCATTTTTTTTTCTTAAGACTAGAAACTGAAGCCCTTGGCAGGTGTGATACTTGCTCCAAGTCTTTAAGTTAGTAAGAGAACCAGTGACTTAAGTCTCCAAGTCAGGTTAATTTTCCTCTCCTCTGGACTGCTTCTCCCTAAATAGTCAGGAAGTAGTGAAGTCTGTTTTAAAAATAAAATGCACATTTTCTTGCAGAGGAGAAAAGCCATATTCCTGTGCCGTGTGTGGCAAATCCTTCTCTGACTCGAGTGCCAAGAGGAGACACTGCATTCTACACACCGGCAAAAAGCCTTTCACCTGCCCTGAGTGTAACTTACAGTTTGCTCGGTTAGACAACTTAAAGGCTCACTTGAAAATCCACAGCAAAGAGAAACATGCGTCTGATGCCAGCAGTATTTCTGGCAATAATAATGCTGAAGAGGTCAGGAATATTCTTCAGCTACAGCCCTATCAACTCTCTGCCTCTGGAGAGCAGGAAATTCAGCTTCTTGTAACCGATTCCGTACATAACATCAATTTCATGCCAGGTCCTAGCCAAGGAATCAGCATCGTCACTGCAGAGAGTTCCCCGAACATGACGGCAGACCAGACTGCAAACCTCACCCTGCTCACACAGCAGCCAGAGCAACTGCAGAACTTAATTCTTTCAGCTCAACAGGAGCAAACAGAACACATCCAGAGCCTCAATATGATTGAAAGCCAGATGGAGCCCTCACAGACCGAGCCAGTGCATGTCATCACACTCTCCAAGGAGACTTTGGAACATCTGCATGCCCATCAGGAGCAAACAGGGGAGCTGCATTTAGCGAGCGCTTCAGATCCAGCTCAGCACCTGCAGCTGACGCAGGAGCCGGCTCCACCGCCAGCCACCCACCATGTGCCCCAGCCCACGTCGCTGAGCCAGGAGCAGAGCTGACCTGTTCACAGGCTCAGCTGCTCTGTTGGTCTCTTCTCCGTCAGCCCACTGTGACCAGCCTGTGTGCTTGAAGTTAGGCTTTCTGCAGTGCTCACTTATGGATTCTTACAGAGAAGCAGTAGCTTGCTGAGCTAGCCGATAGCTTAATGCTTTCCATCCGAGGAGCAGGATGTGTGTATCATGTTTTATATCTAATGTTGATTTGGACTTAACATTTCAGTATTGACGAGTGGTTTTCATTTACTACATCTCTTAAAGACTTGGGTAACTTTTCTTTGAGGGCATTGTGTTAGACTTTTTCTAAGTGAGTATTAAATATTCACAGCCATAGATAACGGTCTTGCTGATCTTTCTAGTTATATTTGATTTTTTAGGACAAATGAAATCATATGTTGAATTGGGTAAAATGGTTGGTTCCCCTTCCTTATTTGTCTTAGGCAACACAGTTGCTACTACAAGTTGGGGCTGAATGTAACAGATTATGACTTTGGGGACTCTGTCCTTTTAATAACTTCCAATCCCCTAAGATAGAGTAACTTCTCAAAATTTAATCTTTGCATGTACAGTGGGCTCATCATATCATGTTTAAGATAGATTCAAAGACATAGAAACTAAGTGTCTATTTTAACTTGAAATTTACAAAGGAGGAAAGCCAAAAGGATAGGATCGTTTTTTAAATTCTGAATTCAGCTTTTCTGAAAAGCATAGATTGACATGGTTTTTAAAAGCAGGTTGTTGGAAATTTAAAAGTGTAATTAAGGTGTGAAATTGGACAAGATGTTCACCCCAAATTCTGAACTTTTTGTCAGCATTGATATTAATCTCCATGATGAAGATAAATTCTTTCTTAATTATCCTGGAGTGTAAAATTCAGTGTAATTTCTGTTAAATATACTGGATTCTAATTGATCTCTAAAAATGTTGATCTGTGTATTGTGTCTGGTAAGTTTTTTGATAGGAACTTATTATAACCTATTTTTATCACAAAGTAGGTTAAATCTCACAAAATAGACACATAATTTTTTTAAAGTAAATTCTCCTAATTTTAAAAATACTTTTGAGCCTCAGCGTCTTAGTAAGCCAGCATTGTCTATAATAGTGTGATTTCAAATAATCGTCAGAAGGTTAAATTATGTTTTTGTCAAGTTTTCCAGCCCAGCCTATTTTATTGAGTACTTTGACCACTTTCTCTCAAGTAAACTGATAGCAGGTTATTGAGAAAAGAAGGTGGGCACGGAGGAGCCTGGTGGGCTGCCGTCTATGGGGTCGCACAGAGTCAGACAGGACTGAAGCGACTTAGCAGCAGCAGCAGCAGTAGTGTATGTAAATTAACAATGTTGATTGAGAGTAGCAGTAATCGCCACTAAAATTAACAGGATCTTCACATCAGTCACTTCTTTGGTTTAGAGATCTTTGATTTCCACCCGAGTCAAATAAGTTTTTGGAAAAAATTTAGAATTGTTCAGGTTGAGAGAAGATGAAAGTATTTTTCTAACATGTCTACCAAACTATAGTTGTTTTATTGTATGTAATTCAAAAAATTCTTCAATGATTTATCTTATATGTATCAGCCAAATTATGCTAAATCAGGTCTGACTGGAGACAATTTTTATAAATACAGTTATGTCCTAAATATCATTTCAGATTCTTGACTTAGTCATTTAAACTATTTACCTTAACCTTATTGTTAAAATGCATTGTCTTTACCAGCTTTTCAAAGCCTACTGGCTCACATCTTTTTCTCCTGGAGATATGTGATATTAAAGCAGATAAATGCTTAACTACTCATTCTGGGTAGCTGGATAATTATTAATTATTCAGGAAGTATGATCGTGATCATATGACTATTTCAAAGTGAAGTTTAGCTTTATGACAGTCTGCCTGTACTCTAAGAGAAACGTAGTGTGAGCCATATGTATAATTTAAAATTTTCTAGTAGCCACATTAAAAACATGAAAGATGAGATTAATTTTAATAAAATCGCTATTTAATCTTAACATGTGCCAAGCTTTGCAGCATGTAAATATGAAATATTAAAATGTAATCATACTTAGCAAATTCTTTTTTTCATACTATGTCTTCAAAATCGGGTGTGTATTTTATATGGGGACTGCACACTCAGTTTGGATGCTAATGTTCATGACACACTTGATCTGTTTTTAGGGTTCATACAGTTTACAGTTGAAAACCTAGGTTCACATATCTAGGTTACAGATACAGGTTTTTCCCCAATAACTGAAACAAGTGTGTTTTAAAATTTGTATTAGAATTAATTAAAAATAAAACCTAGTTCCTCAGTCACAGTAGCTGCATTGTGAGCGCTTGGTAGCCACATGTTAGCTCGTGGCTCCTGGAGCACATGTTACCCGTCTCTAGCATGAGAGCCGGGCTCAGCAATAAAAATCTCTTTTGGAAGATTCTGGGTTATTTGACCAGCTGTCAAAGGGAAGTGAGAAAAGGAAAGCTTTATAAATCAAGTCTCTCTTCTATGTCTTAAATACACATTCTGTCCCTTTGAATTAAATCCTTAATTTTAAGGTTTCATTGTTTGCTTTATTTTGTCAGCCCAGGTGTGGGCACACAGGATCTTAGTTCCCCAATCAGGGATTGAACTCTTCCCCCCTTGAAACTCTCTCCCCTTGCAGTGGGAATATGGAGTCTAAGCCACTGGACCAGCAGGAAAGTCCCTGAAATCCTGATTTTAAAATTCAGTGACTGCACCCAAAGGAAATGACACGGACAGAAAAATGTTTCTATTGCCTTTGAGAAGTTGTTGGCTCATTGTTTCACAACTTAGTTTGTATTAAGCTTGTGCAGTTGAAACAATTGTTTTAACAAGTACAAAAATACAAATTGCAGTTCTTAGGGACTAGTTGAGAAGTAGTACTAGTAGAAGCCGAGTAAGTCTTCACTGGTGGCTCAGACAGTTAAGAATCTGCCTGCAATACAGAAGACCCGGGTTCGATCCCTGGGTCGGGAAGATCCCCTGGAAGAGGGCATGGCAGGCCAGTCTTCTTGCCTAGAGAATTCCACAGACAGAGGAGCCTGGTGGGCTACAGTCAGTGGGATCACAAAGAGTTGGACATGACTGAGTAACTAACACTATAGAACTATAGCAGAAAATTATGCTTCCAGACTGCTGAAACGACCTTACCACTTTTGCAGATGAAATCTTTGGTTTTCTCTCAGTAGAAGGCTAGCCTTGGGAAGACTTGAGCTCTTGCCATCAAAATGAGCTGTCCTTGAGCTTGGCCTGTGTGTTTCTTGAAACTCCTCTTTGTGTCTCTCATCTGTGTATTTTTCTGCATCTGGTTCTTGTGCTGTGAATGTGAGCAACTGGTCACATGATGCTGAGGGATATGAGAGTCTCATTATAGATGCTTACACCTAGGTTTTCATAAGCTGGAGTAATAACAATATCTGCCTTGTTGAATCTTTACTGTAGGCCTTGAGCAAAGCCAGGTGTTTCAGGTCTATATCTTAGGACCTCTGAAACCTTTTCTATATCAGGGTGCACAGAAGGTCTCATATGGTACCCTTCAGTTAGAGGACTCCAGGCATCTCTGGCCATGATGGGCATATTAGTTTGCTAGGTAGGGCTGCTATAACAAATACCACAAACTGAGTGGCCTAAATGACAAATTTATTTTCTCACAGTTCCAGAGGCTGCAAGTCTAGTATGAAGGTGTTGGACTGGTGAGGACTGGTGTCTTCTGAGGCCTCCTTGCCATCTTTTCCTCCTTGTGTCTTCACATGCTTTTCCTCTCCGTGTTTTTATCCTAATCTCCTTATAAGGACACTACTCATATTGGATTAGGGCTTACCCTGGTTACTTCATTAAAGGCAGTATCTCCAAATAGTCACATTTTGATGTATGGGCGTTAGTAACACCTGGCATCTGGAGTGAGAAGGGAAGTAGTGTCGGACACACCCATAACCCATTTGAAGCACAATCTTATTTTACTTAATTGTCATGACGTTTCTATATTATTACGCCTATTTTACAGATGAGAAAACTGAGGCACCGACAGATGATGCCCATTGCCCAAGGTCACACAGTAAGTGGCAGAACTGGAACTGGGGCACAGGGCTGGCTATTCCTACCAGATGGGTTTAATACCATCAGCCTTTTGAAACATTAAGCTGGGTTTCTCTTTACATATGATCTGCTTCATGTAATAGAACTTTATTGACTAGAGGATCTGTTTATGAAATTTTAGCATACAATCATAAGCTTTTTCATAAAACAATAATAGTCTTTCTCCTACAGAATGCAGTAACTACCATATTAATAATACTCATGTTAGTATTTTACTACTATTAAGCTTCAAATCTTAATTGCAGTTTGCCAATTGAATAGAAGTTTCTACTAAAGTGAAAATTAACTAATATGAACTTCTGTAAGTGGGCCCTTTTTTCAAATTTCTGACAGGCTATTTTGTATTTAAGGCAGATTTGCTTTATTTTTGCTAACCTTATAAGTATTAAGGTAAATGTTCATCCTTAGTTTCCAAACTAAAATAAGCTTAAGTTCTCAGGAATTTAAAGAAAATACTTTGTCCTGCTTTTGTAAAGAGTAGATCTGGAGGACTTACCCGCCCCTCCCCCACCACCAAAAAAAATTCCCTTTGCCTTTTGTAAACAGCAGGTATAACGGAATGACCTCTAAAAGAAGCTGGAATGTCACTGCGATAGTTTATCTTGCTTTCAAATTCTTTACACTTAGTTAAACAACAAACACATGAGTTGACTAGAATATGTATACATATCATCATTCTCACTGGAAATGTACCACACTAGGAGAGCTTCGGAGAAGGCAGTGGCACCCCACTCCAGTACTCTTGCCTGGAAAATCCCATGGATGGAGGAGCCTGGTAGGCTGCAGTCCATGGGGTGGCTAAGAGTTGGACACAACTGAGTGACTTCACTTTCACTTTTCACTTTCATGCACTGGAGAAGGAAATGGCAACCCACTCCAGTGTTCTTGCCTGGAGAATCCCAGGGACGGGAGAGCTTGGAGGGCTGCCGTCTATGGAGTCGCACAGAGTCGGACACGACTGAAGCGACTTAGCAGCAGGAGAGCTTTTGGGCTTCCCTGGTGGCTCAGACAGTAAAGAATCTGCCTGCAATGCAGGAGACCTGGGTTCAATCCCTGGATGGGAAGATCTCCTGGACAAGGGAATGGGTACCTACTCTAGTATTCTTGCCTGGAGAATTCCATGGACAGAGAAGCCTGTCCAAGAGTTGGACATGACTGAGTGACTAACACTTTCACTACTTTAAGAAGAGCTTTTCAAGCACAGCACCTTGCTAAATGCATGAATAAAACTCAGCAGTGGCCACAGGACTGGGAAAGGTCAGTTTTCATTCCAATCCCAAAGAAAGAATGCCAAAGAATGCCCAAACTACCGCAAAATTGCACTCATCTCACATACTAGTAATGTAATGCTCAAAATTCTCCAAGCCAGGCTTCAGCAATATGTGAACCGTGAACTTCCTGATGTTCAAGCTGGTTTTAGGAAAGGCAGAGGAACCAGAGATCAAATTGCCAACATCTGCTGGATCATGGAAAAAGCAAGAGAGTTCCAGAAAAACATCTACTTCTGCTTTATTGACTATGCCAAAGCCTTTGACTGTGTGGATCACAATAAACTGTGGGAAATTCTGAAAGAGATGGGAATACCAGACCACCTGACCTGCCTCTTGAGAAATCTGTATGCAGGTCAGGAAGCAGCATTTAGAACTGGACATGGAACAACAGACTGGTTCCAAATAGGAAAAGGAGTGCGTCAAGACTGTATATTGTCACCCTGCTTATTTAACTTCTTTGGAGAGTACATCATGAGAAACGCTGGACTGGAAGAAACACAAGCTAGAATCAAGATTGCCGGGAGAAATATCAATAACCTCAGATATGCAGATGACATCACCCTTATGGCAGAAAGTGAAGAGGAACTAAAAAGCCTCATGATGAAAGTGAAAGAGGAGAGTGAAAAAGTTGGCTTAAAGCTCAACTTCAGAAAACGAAGATCATGGCATCTGGTCCCATCACTTCATGGGAAATAGACGGGGAAACAGTGGAAACAGTATCAGACTTTATTTTTTCGGGCTCCAAAATCACTGCAGATGGTGACTGCAGCCACGAAATTAAAAGACACTTACTCCTTGGAAGAAAAGTTATGACCAACCTAGATAGCATATTCAAAAGCAGAGACATTACTTTGCCGACTAAGGTCCATCTAGTCAAGGCTATGGTTTTTCCTGTGGTCATGTATGGATGTGAGAGTTGGACTGTGAAGAAGGCTGAGCGCCGAAGAATTGATGCTTTTGAACTATGGTGTTGGAGAAAACTCTTGAGAGTCCCTTGAACTACAAGGAGATCTAACCAGTACATTCTGAAGGAGATCAGCCCTGGGATTTCTTTGGAAGGAATGATGCTAAAGCTGAAACTCCAGTACTTTGGCCACGTCATGTGAAGAGTTGACTCATTGGAAAAGACTCTGATGCTGGGAGGGATTGGGGGCAGGAAGAGAAGGGGATGAGATGGCTGGATGGCATCACTGACTCGATGGACATGAGTCTGAGTGAACTCCGGGAGATGGTGATGGACAGGGAGGCCTGGCGTGCTGTGATTCATGGGGTCTTAAAGAGTCGGACACGACTGAGCGACTGAACTGAACTGAACTGAACTGAATGCAAATATGATTATTACCTCTGCTCTGCTTATAATCGTCTGCAGTTTCCCACTGCGCTCAGAATAAAATCCCCAGCCCATCTTCCTCTTGGGTCCCTTCCGCATTCTCACTTCCAGCTACACTGTCTTCCTTGCTGTTCCCGAAACACAGCCAGCAACTTCCTGCCTCAGGCTTTGAGGCAGGCAGTTTCTCAGGCTTGAAAGGTTTCTGCCCCTCCTCTCCGTCTCAGTGTCTGCACATCTGTCAGAGTTCAGTGCAAGTGTCACTTCCTCACCCTCTAATTCTCTCCTACCCTTTAATCTCAGGCAAGCCACCTTTCATATCTGTCCACAGCATGCTACACTTTGGACTCAGCTGGTAATTATTTTACATTAGGAGCTGTGTCTGCTTGGTTAGACGGCAGTTGTGGCTCCTGACCCAGGACTGTGGCGTTTGAACACACTGACCTCCGGCTGTAAAGTCATGGATAGGATGGTATAGAACCATCACCTGCAGTATTAGGGATCCAGTTTCTGACTCCAGGTTGAGGAGATGAAAGGATGGGAGCTGAGGTAAAGATGGCATTGCAGAAAGACAACGTGGTGTAAATTAGAGGAAAGGAACCCTGTTTTAATGGCTCAGCTTTCTAACCTAGGCCACTACTCACCTGATTTATTTGCAAAATCATTCGAATGGGATTCTTTTATTATTTTTTAAAATGTGTATTTATTTTTGGTTGCGCTGGGTCTTTGTTACTACACAGGGACTACTCTGTAGTTGCGGTGGGGGGGTTCTCAGTGTGGTGACTTCTCCTGTTGGCAGAGGAGAGGCTCTAGGCGTGCAGGCTTCAGGAGTTGCCACTTGTAGGCTCTAGAGCGCAGGGTCAGTCACAGTGGCCCACAGACTTAGCTGCCCCAATGCATGTGGGATCTTCCCAGATCAGGGATGGAACTATGTCCTCTGAATTGGCAGTCAGATCATTATTCTGTGATCTTTTTTAAAGACATTTTACCATCTGCCAGTTGGAGAGTCAGACTCTTAACCACTGAACCACCAGCGAAGTCCTGAGATTCTTTTAAAGTGACTTTTCGTGGAATTCCCTGGCAGTCTAGTGGTCAGGACTCAGCATATCCACTGCTTGGGTTTGATCCCTGGTCAGAGAATTAAGATCCCACAGGCCATGTGCCACATGGCCAATAACCAACAAAAAACCCAACTGACTTTTCACGTATCAGCCACTTATTTGACCCAGCATAAATTAGCTAGTGTGTTTGTGCCAGTATTTTTAGTTTTGTATACACATGTAATATGGATCGTGACTCAATAATGTGGCTCATGACTGTCTTTGAAGAAAGTCTAAAATAGAATTTGTTTTGGGCCTTCTAGACTGTACATTTCTTAGAATCACCAACATTGAGTAACAGGATTTTAGAATCAAAATGGATTGAAGAGGTTCAGTAATTAAAGTGCCTCCATTTAGAGCTGAGACTGAAACGTAGTGGTTGGTGACTTTTCAAGGTCACTTAAATTCATGTGAAGTAAAGCTGCCATCTGGCCAGATCTTCTAGATTAAAAACCATTTCCCATTGCTCTCTGCTCTACCGTGTATCTTTAATTAACATAGAGTGAAACTCCAAGTCAGCAGTTATTTTTAAGCATTGATGAAGTCATTATTCTGTGATCTTTTTTTAAAGACAAATTTTACCTTCTGTCATTTGGAGAGCCGCAAACCCCTATTTGGTTGAGATGCAAGTCATTGAGTCAACGGCCAGACCATGCTGGGCCTCTGCTAACCTCAAAGTCAGAGCGGCTGGTTATTTACCATCTACTAATGAAAGGGAAATGGAATGATTCTAAAACAGGTAACCCATTCAGAGTGGACTTAGAATCCTTCTGACACAATGTATTTAAATATGGGTGTGTCTCATATTTGGCAAATTGATTTCAAGCCAAATGACTAGTCATATACAAGAGCTAGGATGGGCCCAGCTGGGAGACTGCCCTGGTTTCCTGAGCTGGACCTGGCTCAATTCCCTGCCTCTGCTGGCAGAAAGCAGGCATTTCCCCTTCCCTGCTTCTCATCTCAAGCTGGGAGCAGTGTGTATATAGGTTTTACTTGGTCTCAGAGGGTTTCCAGGGAATGCAAAATGAAAATAAAGAGGGGAGAGCCATAGGGTCCGAGCTCTTTCCAGTGCCATTCATTCCTCTGTTTTGTGTTTCCAGTGTAATGGTGTCACTTCCTCTAAACAAGAAACAGTCTCTCAGGATGCCAGCCTTTCACTTGTCACATTAGATCAACACTGGTGTGGTGTTAGATAGACCTGGGTCCCATACCAGCTCTGCCACTTGCTATGCAACTTTGCCATGGGTGACCCTCGGTTTCCTTTTCAGTAAAACGGGACATTTGTGATCATTGAGATTAATATTCATAGTAGACGTTTAATAAAGGAAAACTGATGTTTTATTAATATTAACTAGTTGAATGACCTTGGAAGAGTGCCTTCACATTCAGTTGTTTCCTCATTGGGAATATGAGGAAGTTGGTACCAAACAGTTCTGTGGGTCCTTTCTCCCAGGCATTCTTGAATATTGGGGAACTAGCCTCTCATTTACACCCTTCTTATTTCCGCCTGTCTTAGAAGTGGTCCCCCAGCCCCACCTCAAGACCTTCTTGCCTTCTCACTTCTGCCGCTGTGGACGCTGCAGATTGCCGAGTTTCCAGGACTTTGCGTCCGTGCTGGATGCCCTCAGCTCGGGTCTAGGTGCAGACTGGTTGCAGGGTAGGTGGACACCGAGCTTGGATCCATCGTGGAGTACCCGGGCCGTGAATCTCCTCGTAGGAGAGGTGTAAAGGACGCAGATACTTCGGCGCTACTCAACAGCTCTGCAAACTTCCTGCTCAGTGCGAGCTCCTCCGGGCCAGGGCTCGGAGGCGGCAGCTCAGTAGGTACTGCGCTAAGGCCGGGTTGCCTCGCCCGCCTGGGAAGGACAAGCTTTTAGGCGCAGGCTCCGGAATGGAGCCGGAGGCCGCTAGTGTGCTGCGGGGCTCCCAGAGCCTCCGCCGCTGGTGTGCTGTCGGGATCCCGGAACCTCCGCCGCTGGTGTGCTGCCGGGCTCCCGGAGCCTCCGACCCTTGGCTTAAGCGACCGGGCTAGGCTGGGCCGGGGTCTCCCGCCCCTAGCCGGAACACTGCGTCTGCGGCGCCACGCCCTCGGGCACCACCCTGCAGCCGTGGGCGGGCCCCTGGCTCCCCCCAGCCGGGGATCGCCTGCTAATGAGATGTTAATGAGGCTCCAATAAAGTCTCTGCCGGCTGAGCGTGCTTGGCCGAAGCCCACGCCCAGCTAGACTCGCCGGTCGGGCGCACCGGCCCGCAGCCCTCAACCCCAGATTTTGGTCCGCGCCTCCTCTGCCTCTTCCACCCCCCGCCTTCCTCCTCCTCCTCCACCCTCCTTCCTCTGTCCCCGCCTCCCAACCCGCCCGGACTGGCACGCCCGCCTGGCAGGAAGAGACCCCTGCGGGCTCCCAAGCCCCCCGGTAAGTTGTCCAGCTGCGCCAAATGTGCGCCCCCCGACCCGCGGGGTCCCGGGGTGGGGGTAGGGATGCGCCTCCTGGGAAATGTGGCTCGAGGCCCTCGTGAATCCCGCCTGGCCCGTCAGGCGCAGTCTCTCTGCGCCTCCGTCCTGCCCAGCCCCTCCCAAACTTTACGGTCCAGAGTGTGAGTACTCCCAACCGCCCGCTGCCAGTGGTCCAGCTCCCTCCATCCTTCTGGACCGCCCTACCGCTCGCACATTCTTTGTCTTGGTGTTTCCAGATTGGGTCGCCCCTCTCCCCACTTCGTTGAGGTCTTCCTCCTTTCCACCTTGCAAGAGAGACCTTTGCTCTTACTGACATTCAGTCCGCCTCATCCAGGTGACCTGTGGCGGTGATTTTAATCTCCTGCCTGGGCCTGGCCTGCGGGGCTCCGGGCTGGGACCGGGGAGGCGACTGATGGGGTCAGGGGGATCAGCTCAAGGGTCTTCTCTGGGGTAGGCCACCACCGTCCTTAACTCCCCCGTGGGCAACCACATCCCCTTACCCTCTGATTCCTCCTGGTCCCAACGTGAGAAAGCTCTGCCACCCCTCAAGTTGCGTGGGTGGGTGCCCCAGCGAGGGAGAAGGGGACAAAGAGAAGCCTTGTCTGGAGAGATTCCTGGGAGAGCGAGCAGGGATGGGGCGGGGTGTCTGTGGGAGTGAGAGAAGCTGGGCGGAGCGAATCCTGCTGCCCTGACGCCCCCCGCAACTCCCCGAACGGTCTTGTGGCCACTGGAGCAGTAGCAAGTCACAGGGGAAGTATTCTGACCACAGTGAGTCAGAAATAGGCCTAGTTGTTTGTCACCAGACAGATGCAACATCCTGGGGCTGTCTGTTAAGGTAGTTTGGTGGTGGGAAGTGGATCCTACGTGGTTAGAGAAGGGGCTTCCCTCCGGGCTCAGTTGGTAAAGAATCTGACTGCAATGCAGGAGACCTGGGTTCAATCCCTGGGTCAGGAAGATCCCCTGGAGAAGGAAATGGCAAGCCACTCCAGAGTTCTTGCCTGGAGAATCCCATGGACAGAGGAGCCTAGTGGGCTACAGTCCATGGAGTCCCAAGAGTTGGACACGACTTAGCAACTAAACCACCACCACCACCTCCTCCTCCCCTTTAAGAGGCAATGGCAAGTGCTAAGGAGGAAAACTTTGCCCCTGGCATAAGACACACCACACCCAACGGCACACTGAGTCCGTTGAGGGCTGCAGGGCCCAGGGAGGCATGGGGTGAGATGGGACAGTGTGTGTGCCTGGCAGCTGGGGTTGCAGATATTAGATCTGTCCCTGTCTGTACTGCAAGGAAAGCCCATTTCTCTGACACCCTGCCCTCTTCATGTCTGAGAAATTCTCCCGGCCTGCTTGCAGGGCCTCGCTGAAGGCGGGGTAAGAACTGCTGTCCCCCAGGGATGGAGTAGAGCCTGGAGATTCCTGGCTGAGAAGGCTGAGTGGGAGGCTCCCTAGCTTTCTGCAGGCCCCCTGGGCTCAGGACTGCTGATTTTTCATTTCCAAACTTGGCAGATTTCACTTGAAGTGGAACGGATTGCGGCTGTCTGTGGAGCAGCTGACAGGGAGGAGAGGAGCCCATCTGGGTAGGACCCGGAGCTCCCTGGGGATACCACACTGCCTTCTCCTCTTCCTTTTCCCTTCCTCCTTTCTCCAGCCTCTTGCAATCTCTTCCTTTCTTCTTTCCAGCAACCACGTGCCTCTGCCCCTCCCCAGGAACCCCTCCCTGGGGTCTCCATGGCCTCACCCACCTCCACCAACCCAGCGCATGCCCACTTTGAGAGCTTCTTGCAGGCCCAGCTGTGCCAGGATGTGTTGAGCAGCTTCCAAGGGCTATGCGGAGCCCTGGGGCTGGAGCCTGGTGGGGGGCTCTCCCAGTACCACAAGATCAAGGCCCAGCTCAACTACTGGAGTGCTAAGTCGCTGTGGGCCAAGCTGGACAAGAGAGCGAGCCAGCAGGTCTACCAGCAGGGCCGGGCCTGCGCCGGCACTAAGGTGTGTCTCAGTGCCTGGGGCGGGGCTTGGAGAGTGGGCGGAGTCAGAGGAGGGGGCCCGCCATGCCTGTGCTGCCTTGTGTGTTCGCAGTGCCTGGTGGTGGGGGCGGGACCTTGCGGTCTGCGGGCTGCTGTGGAGCTGGCGATGCTGGGGGCCCGAGTGGTGCTGGTGGAAAAGCGCACCAAGTTTTCTCGCCACAACGTGCTCCACCTCTGGCCCTTCACCATCCACGACCTTCGGGCACTCGGCGCCAAGAAGTTCTATGGGCGCTTCTGCACAGGCTCCCTGGACCACATCAGTGAGCACCGTGTGGTGGCCTGGAGGGGCGGATGAGCCTGGGCCTAGAGACAGGCCAGTAGGTGGGGGTCAGCCCAGGGCAGGGTGGTCAAGATTCACTGCAGTCAGATGGCTTTCAGGACTCAGGTCCCTCACCTGTAAAACGGGCACTTGGACTGAGTGAGCTCTAAGACCTTCTCCAGCCCAAACCAGGTACACACTGGTGTTTGGGGAGGCTGTAGGATCCTGGGGTCCCTGTCGCTAATGTCTTCTCCCTTCCAGGCATCCGGCAACTGCAGCTCCTCTTGTTGAAAGTGGCATTACTGCTGGGGGTGGAAATTCACTGGGGCATCACTTTCACTGGCCTGCAGCCTCCTCCCAAAAAGGGTAAGTACTTCTCTGCTCTTGAGAACCCCCATGTACCAAGGATACCCTGGCCTTGCAAAAGAAAAAGGGTAAGGTTGGGAGTCAGCTGAGTCTCCCTTTCTCACAGCCTGGCCTTTTTCAAACCCCTCTGAGTCTCATTTTGGGCTTTTGTAAAATGTGAAGTATTTCTTTCCTCACCTCCTTTCCATGGCTGTTGTGAAGGTATCATTTGATCGACAGTGTGTCACTGCTTTGTAAACCACAAAACCTTTTAAATGTTTATTTATTTCATTGGATTGTCCTGGGAATATAGAGACCCCTTCAGTTTTCTATGTCTTTGTACCACTCACATCCTCTGCCCCAGGGAGTGGTTGGCGTGCTCAGCTCCAGCCCAACCCCCCAGCCCAACTGGCCAAGTATGAATTTGATGTCCTCATCTCTGCGGCTGGAGGTAAATTTGTCCCTGAAGGTGAGTGATCCCTTCCCTTGAAGAAGCCAGCATCTTGAGCTCCTCCTGGGCCTTTCTAGGCTGTTACACCCCTCATCCTCCGGCCACTTCCCACCTGTCCTCACCTCTAGGCTTCACAGTGCGAGAAATGCGCGGCAAACTGGCAATTGGCATCACAGCTAACTTTGTGAACGGGCGCACCGTGGAAGAGACACAGGTGCCCGAGATCAGTGGTGTGGCCAGGATCTACAACCAGAGCTTCTTCCAGAGCCTGCTCAAAGCTACAGGTCAGGGCCCTTCCGCACAGGGTTTCCCTTCCGAGTGCCTGACTATGGCCTAGCTCCCGATTCTCTTAGACCTGTCCACAGTCCAAAGAATCCCACACTTGTCCATCTTTGTGGTCCTGGCAGCAAAGAACCTGAGCCCCCAGGGAATCAGCAGGCACAACCGCACTTGGTCACCCAGCATGACAAGTCTTAGAAATCTCTTGCCAAATGCATGGGCTTTTGCTTTGTGCTTCTGTACATAGGCTTCAATATAAAAGTGACATAAATTCAAAGTGTAAGTGGTACTTCCAGAGGTGTTCTAGGTTTTCTTTGGCTTCACACTACCACGCATCTCATTTGGAGAAACCAGGCTGTCCTCTGCAAGCCTGTGACCGTGTGGTACACGTCTCTCCGCTGCCACTCCACCCAAGTTTCTCTCTTTGCTCCTCCATCTGCTGGGCCTGAGATAGATGGCCCATGGTGCCACCAGAACTCATGGGTCCCTGTGTAGGGAGGACCCACTGCAGGCTAAGCTGTGATCCCAGCTCAGAGGTCAGGCCTGTCTGGAGTATTTGGAGAAGTGACACATAATGAGAGGAGACCCATCCCCTGCACCCTGCCCTGACCCCACAGGCATTGATCTGGAGAATATTGTGTACTACAAGGATGACACCCACTACTTCGTGATGACAGCCAAGAAGCAGTGCCTCCTACGGCTGGGAGTGCTGCGCCAGGTGGGGCCCAGGCAGGGAGGGACTGAATGGTGGACCCTGGGAGGTGGGGCCCAGGCCTGGACATGGTCTCCCCCTGGGGGTGGAGGGAGTCCATCCTGTCTGCAGTGGCACTTTCTCTACCTCAGTAAGCTCTTCTCCTCTGAGACTTCCATGGCCACTTGAATCCTATTCTGGGGTCAACACCATATAGCAGTCCCAGCAGTGCATTCCATGAGGACTAAGCTCCACGAGGGGTTTTGTCTGTCTCTTCCTTGCTGACGATTCCCAGAGCTTAGAATGGTGCCTTCTATGTAGTAAGCACCCTGGCGGTATCTGCTGAATGAACTAGTTGAACACATGTAATGATGCTGGGCCTGGAAGGCAGGATTTTCACGTCTAGTCCCAGCTCAGCCACCAACTGCTGTGTAATCTGGGGGAGCCCGTTCCTGGGGCCTCAGGATGTGTACCTACTATACCTGAGGGGACAGGACACTGATGGTTCTGATCTGTTGGCCATGCAGGACTGGCCCGATACTGAACGGCTGCTGGGCAGCGCCAACGTGGTGCCCGAGGCTTTGCAGCGCTTTGCTCGGGCAGCTGCCGACTTCGCCACCCACAGCAAGCTTGGGAAGCTGGACTTTGCCCAGGA
This sequence comes from Budorcas taxicolor, assembly GCF_023091745.1. Taxonomy (NCBI): domain Eukaryota; kingdom Metazoa; phylum Chordata; class Mammalia; order Artiodactyla; family Bovidae; genus Budorcas; species Budorcas taxicolor. Next base: position 32,369,659 of record NC_068918.1, read on the forward strand.
TGCCCACGGGCGGCCGGACGTCTCTGCCTTTGACTTCACAAGCATGATGCGGGCAGAGAGCTCTGCTCGGGTGCAGGAGAGGCACGGCACCCGCCTGCTGCTGGGGCTGGTCGGGGACTGTCTGGTGGAGGTGAGGGCTCAGTGTTCCCTGATTGGGGGGTGGCTCTCTGGATTCCGCGTAAGGAGGCACGGGGATTCCCTGGTTAGGTAGGGCAGGAAGTGGCCTCATGGAAGGGGAGGGTAATAAAAGGTTTACTGTTGTAAAGAGGAGCTGAGGGTGGCCTGGTGGTGTCATGGGGGCCCCTGCTCTGGCCTCGGGGGCACGTGGGCTCCGGCAACCCTGTTGGGTTGGGCCCTCTGCTGGGCTCTCACTGAACTGTTTCTTGTCCTTCTGGCCCTGCAGCCCTTCTGGCCCCTGGGCACAGGAGTGGCCCGGGGCTTCCTGGCAGCCTTTGATGCCGCCTGGATGGTGAAGCGGTGGGCAGAGGGCACTGGGCCCCTAGAGGTGTTAGCAGAGAGGTGAGGCCTGAGTTGGGGGGTGGGGCAGGGCAGGGCTGGATGTGGGACAAGACTCAGGAATAGGTTCGGAGATGCTGGGTGAGTAGATGGGGGAGTGGATAAAGGAGAACAAGGCAAAGGCCCAGTGGTGGTTGAGGGGTGAGCGCTAATGGTGCCCTCCTGCTTGTGCCTGTCCCTCACCCTCATCCCCCAGAGAGAGCTTGTACCAGCTCCTGTCACAGACGTCCCCGGAGAACATGCACCGCAACGTGGCGCAGTATGGGCTGGACCCCGCCACCCGCTACCCCAACCTGAACCTGCGGGCTGTGACCCCCAGTCAGGTCAGCACTCCACCCCAGGGCAGGCCTTGCCTCCTGGTCCCTGCAGCCACTGTCCCTCTGGGTGAGCCCCACCCAGGCAGCCCTTCCCCATGGGCTGAGTGGGTATGTGGTGAGCCCGCCTGGAGACCTGAAAGGGGCTGCCGTAGGTACGAGACCTGTACGACGTGGAGGCCAAGGAGCCTGTGCAGAAGATGGGTGACAAGACAGACTCCGGAAAGCCAGCCACTGGTGAGCAGGCCTCCTCCAGGGGCACGTCTAAAACATTGACCAAACAGTGATGCGTAAGCACCGATAGCAGTTGCAGCCGCTGGCAGCAGGGAGCAGAGTGCTGGAGCCCCACTGGGTTGGGGGGTGGAGATTGGGGGCATCCTGGAGAGCAAAGGGCAGCGGGCGCTTCACAGCAGCCATTTGGCAGCCTTTGCGGAGTATCTCAGCACTTAAACCACCGCTGAAACACTGGATGGCAGCCGTGCCACGTTCTCGGCTGTCCTGCCCCTTCCCACCTGGCAGACCCCCAAACCTTCCTCTCCTTTCAGCCACTGGGCTTCCTTTGCCCCTCAGTTCATAGCTTGCTGGCCTCTCTGTGGCTAGCAGTGATTTCACTTTATTCCCCCCAAAGATTTTTTTTCAAATGAGAAAATGGGGATGAAGGAGGTGCTGCTCACATTCTTAGGCTGGTGCTCAGTCGGGGTGGGTCCCTGCTTCTGGCTCCCATACAGACCCCACAGCCAGCAGCTGGGCTCTGTCTGTGGGCTGGGGTGCCCTGGGTACAAGCGCAGCCTCCTCTTCCTAGGGGCAGTGGGCTCCCAGGAGGAGCTGCTGCGCTGGTGCCAGGAACAGACAGCTGGGTACCCCGGTGTCCATGTCACTGACCTGTCTTCCTCCTGGGCTGATGGGCTGGCTCTGTGCGCCCTGGTGCACCGGCTGCGGCCCGCCCTTCTGTAAGTCAGGGATTGGGCTTGGGGGTCCCTGATAGACCCTCCCTCTCTTCCATGCCTCTGCGCTGCCCCCCTCCAGGCAGTGTGGAATGGCAGGGGATCACCATGTAGGAGGGGCACAGCCACTGCATCCCAGCACCATCACTTGCTAATAATTCTGCTCTAGTCACTTCACCTCCCTAGAGATAGTACTCCTGCCCCTCTGCCCATGAGCATCCATTCAATAGGGAGAGCTCTGTGAGTGGTGGAGGCCCCCCAAGGCCAGAAGCCGTTGTAATTGGCTGGGTGGTGGTGGGTGTGTGGCGGAGAATAAAAACCCTTCCTCCCCTTGCCTCCCTTTCCCGCTATCCCTCCCCTGCTGCTGTCTCCCCTTTCCGTGGGCTCAAGTTTTGGTCTCCCACTGACCTTTCTCCCTGCTGCCCCATAGAGAACCTTCCGAGATCCAGGGAATGGGGGCTCTGGAAGCTACTTCTTGGGCGCTGAAGATGGCAGAGCATGAGCTGGGCATCACACCAGTGTTGTCCGCACAGGCGATGGTGGCAGGGAGTGACCCACTGGGCCTCATTGCCTACCTCAGCCACTTCCATAGTGCCTTCAAGAGCACACCACACAACCCAGGTGAGCTGGAAGATGAGGGTGGGACGACAATGGTGTGTGTGTGTGAGAGAGGGACAGACAGACAGAGCGAGGGAGAGAGCGCCCTATAGGGGACATCCTGGGAGAGGTATCCTTTAGCCTTCTGGGCTGGCTCATAGCTCACTTCTGGGGATATAGTATTTCCCCTGATCTCTACGACTCTCCTCACAGGCTCGGTCAGCCAAGGCTCCCCAGGCGCTGCCACTGCTGTACTATTCCTTGGCAAACTGCAGAGGACCCTGCAACGGACCCGGACTCAGGTGGAGAGTTTGGGTGGGGTTGGGCTGGGCAGTGGGGTTCCCTGAGGTGAAGAGGACGACATCCAGGATGGGGGAAAGGAGAAGAGTGGGGCTCAGAGCCCATGCTTAGAATGTAGGACTTGTTGCAGGAAAATGGGGAGGATGCTGGTGGCAAGAAGCCTCGCCTGGAGGTAAATGCATGCAAAGGCTGGACAGTCCCTTCCCTGAGGTGCTCACCCACGTCCTGTCCCCCAGGTCTTGCTTGCTACCCAAGCTCCTGTACCCAACCCCCCATCCAGTCTCACTGCCTTTCCCTTCCAGTTCTTTCATCTGCACACATGACTCCCTAACTGACCCTGTCCCTCTACCTCTCGGCCTTTTCAGATAGAGGCTGAGACCCCAAGTACTGAGGAGCCACCTGTCCAAGAGCCTGATGAACCAATGACACCGCCATCCCAGCAGCAGGACGTGAGCACAGGGGCCCTGTCTGCAGGCAAAGGCCTGGGAAGGGAAGGGAGGTGTTTCAGGGGAAGGGCCGACCCTGGCTTTGACTCCAGCTGACCTGGGACCTGGGGGTCACTGCAGGCCAGTGCTGAGGATCTGTGTGCACTTTGTGGGCAACACCTCTATATCCTGGAACGCCTCTGTGCTGATGGCTGTTTCTTCCACCGGAGCTGCTTCCGCTGTCATATCTGTGAGGCCACATTATGGCCAGGTGGCTATGGGCGGCACCCAGGAGATGGTGAGTAGGCCTGGGAGGCATTCAGAGGGACTTTGCGTTTGGCCCTACCAGGCGGGGTCAGGAGCTTGAAAGTGGAGAGGAACTGGGGTGCTGCGCATGAGGTAGACAAACAAGCTGAAGATGACGCTTTCTTCTCCCAAGCTCAGTCTTCTCTGTCCCCTCCAAAGCCCCAAATGTGGGGTTCTGAGAAACCAGGAGGCTGGCAGAAATTCACCAGCAAATGCAGTCTTGTCACCCCCACCTTCCCTGATAGACTGACTATCTGATCCTTGGTCTGCCTACGTCTGATGCCTCCTTCCCTCTCCCACCTTCTCAGGATATTTCTACTGCCTCCAGCACCTGCCTCAGACAGGCCACAAAGAAGATAGCAGCGACAGAGGTCCTGAGAGTCAGGTAAAAGCTGTGGAAGTGTGTGGTGGCGGGGTGAGGAGGAGGAAAGGGCTCCCCGGCCCAGCAGAGTGAGTGGGGGGAAACTGAATGTCCTCCACGGGAGTGTAAACTCTATGATGGCAGAGATCTTTGTCCTGTTTTACTTACTGATGTATTTCAAGTATCCAGAACACTGCCTGACATTGTTCAGTAAATGGCAACAAATGGATGAATGCCAGGGCCCACATCTCTCTCAAGGGGCAGCCTCAGCCCATGCTGGGCAGGTCACTGACCAGAACATTTGGTGGCTTTTCTAGGACCTTCCCATGCCGAGTGAGAATAACATGCCATCAAGCCCCATGACTCCCACAGCCCTCCACCAAGGGACCAGTCCTGTCCCAAACCCCAGCCAGCCCACCCGTCGACTGATCCGCCTCTCGAGCCCAGAACGCCAGCGTTTATCCTCCCTTCATCTCACCCCTGACCCGGAAATGGAGCCTCCACCCAAGCCCCCCCGAAGCTGCTCTGCCTTGGCCCACCAAGCCCTGGAAGCAAGCTTCAAGGGCTGGGGAATGCCAGTCCAGAGCCCTCAGGGTAGCTGCTGGCTCAGGGTGGGGATGGGTGGGTGGTTTTTGGATTCTTGGACAGGGATGTGGGGCATGGGGAGGGAGGTCGTGAGGATTCCAGCCCATGTCCACATCCTGCTCAGTTCTTGAGGCCATGGAAAAAGGGGAAGAAGAGAGTTCCTCCTCCAGTGAAGAGGAAACAGAGGAAGAGGAAGATGTGCCTTTGGACTCAGACATGGAACAGGTGAGTGGGAAGAACCTGGCCACCTATTCTGCCCAAGCCAGCACACATCCACTCAACACACACTTCCCCTCACCCAGGAGAAACCCACAGCACCCGGCCTCTTCTGAGCCCAAATATCTCCAAATGCGTTCTCGCCTGGTTTGACTATTTCATGTCTCTAAGCCTCTACCTTTTCTATCAGAACTTACCCCACTTCCAGCCTAGGGTCTTTCTGGTCCTTCTTAAATGGGAGCTTCCCCAACCCCTATCTACCTGACTGTCACAGTTTCTGAGGAACTTGGCTAAGAACTCAGGCACCATGAACAATTATCCAACGTGGCGTCGGACTCTGCTGCGCCGGGCCAGGGAGGAGGAGATGAAGCGGTTCTGCAAGGCTCAGGTGCGGCCTCAGGGTTCCCAGAGGTTCTGATGGGGTCAGAATCCTGAGACTGGGGATCAGAGCTCCTCTGGGACTCTGTTCTTGAGCAATCACCAGACTCCTGGGCCCTGTTTTGTACTCCTCAGGCCATCCAGCGGCGACTAAATGAGATTGAGGCTGCTCTGAGGGAGCTGGAGGCCAGGGGCACAGAGCTGGAGCTGGCTTTGAGGAGCCAGAGCAGTGAGTAAAGACAGGGGAGGGATAAACTACGAGACCTCTGCCTCCTGGCACTGTGTTCTGACCCCAGCAACCCGCAAACTGCTAGGTCTGACTCACAGCAGGCTCTATTCCTCATGCCTCGACTCCTATGATCCTGGCTGGAGGCCTGACTGGCCCCCCCTCTTCCTTATCAGGTTCCCCCGAAAAGCAAAAGGCATTATGGGTAGAACAGCTGTTACAGCTTGTTCAGAAGAAAAACAGCCTGGTGGCCGAGGAGGCTGAGCTCATGATCACGTAAGGGGTGTAAGGGTTGGGGAGTGGGGGACAGTGGCATTGCATCAGGCAGGCCCCAGCCAGGGCTTTGCTCACCCTAGGCATCTGTGCCTTTTCTATTCCTGCCCTCCACAGAGTGCAGGAGCTGAACTTAGAGGAGAAACAGTGGCAGCTGGACCAAGAGCTGCGAACCTACATGAACCGGGAAGGTAGGCAGGATGTGGGGAGAGGCTGGTATTTGCACAAGCCTCGTGACTGCAGATACTGCCCAGCAACAGTCCTCTAGTCTGCCCAGGTCCTCCAGTCTGAGTACCTCTGAGGCTGAAATGCCTCCGGAATTGCCTCTTGAACTGAAGGACGCCAGAGGATGGGGCCCCAAGCCCCTACTCTGAACCTTCAGTCAGAGCTGCACAACTGAGCTTTTACACCAGATTTCCTTTAAGAATGATGTTGCAGCTAAACAATGCTAGAAAACCATTAGTGTTGACAAGCCAGTCTGACAGGGTGGGAAACAGCAGGGGTTGTAGAAGTCACACAGGCCAGGATTAGGCTGTGCCTCTTGTGCCTCTCTGCCGCATCCTCTGTCCTCTAAGCTTCATCTCCTCCCTTCAGAAACCCTAAAGACAGCTGCTGATCGGCAGGCTGAGGACCAGGTCCTGCGGAAGCTGCTGGATGTGGTGAACCAGCGAGATGCTCTCATCCGCTTCCAGGAGGAGCGCAGGCTCAGTGAGCTGGCCTCAGAGCCCGGGGTCCAGGGCTAGAAGAGGGCAGGCTGCCTGACTTATCTGCCAGGAAGACTGCCTTACCACAGGACAGCGCTATCCTGTGTTCATCTGGGCTGCCTGGGAGAGGGCCTCAGTGTTTACAATAAAAAGTTTCTGACATAAACAGGACTTCTGGCTAGCTGCAGGTGTGAGGTGGGGACTGAGCAGGGAGGGCAGACGGGTGGGAGCCCAAAGGTCTACACTGTGACAGTCACACTGACCCCTGACCCCAGTCACTGCCTCTATAAGGGAAAAGGCCGAGCCACAAAAGTGTCAAGCTTTATTGTTCCTCAGCTCTGTCTCTCTCCTGCTGCCCTAGGAGCAGGGCTGGCTGGGACTCTGGGCCCAGGTCCTGGGCCTCTCTTGCCCTTCCCAGCACATGCTGAAGCTCGGCCCGGGTCTTACACAAGCCCTTGGCCTCCTGCACGTGGAAGAGGTAGAAGGCACCTGCCCCCAGCACCAGTCCTACGTTGGGGGTCCAGAGCAGTAGAGCAGCTTCCCTCATCCATCCTCCGGCCACCAGGGCACACAGCAACGCCAGGAAAAGAAGCCCTAGACCAACTGCATAGCCGGCCATGGTGGCCCACCAGTGAGCCTGGGCCATGCCTTGGTCCACTTCTGCCCAGGCCTCCCTTAGCACACTGGTCAATGGCGAGCTCTCTGCTGGTCCTACAACAAGGCAGGAGAGTGGGAAGGCAGAATAACGGTCAGAGTGGAGCGGGTACCTGTGGTGCAGAAGGGCCAAAGGAAGGGATGCAGATGACTCACCATGGGTAGGGCTGGGGTTGTGCTGGGGGGGGCTGTGTCTCACACACAGAGTAGCCATCAGGGCCTCATGATCAGAGAAGGGGGGGCCGCTGTAAGGGTCATGGCCTGTAGTAGTTTTGAAAGTCTTACAGGAGATGTATAGCCCAGACACTGCCTAGGAAAAGGGCCAAAGAGAAACTTCTATTTGGAAGTATGTTTCCAGAGAACCAGTTCCTGGCTGTCCATTCTCCAGATGCCAGTGACATTAAGAGTAGACCAGCTGGACAAAGGATCAGCACAGGCTAGTGACAGATGAAGAGACACGGTGGGTGTGGCGGGGAGAGGCCTGACCTTATAAAGTATATAGTCGATGCGGATGCCCAAGGGAAATGGCCCCAGCTCCTGGTGCTTGACATAGCAGTTCTTGGGTACCATTGTACAGCCTTCTTCAGAACCCTAGGTGAAGAGTGGGCTTGAGTGAGGATGCAGGGGAAGGAGGAGGGAAAGAGGCTGAGGGTGTAGGTGGGGAAATAATTAGACAGGTCCTAACCTTGAAGTCCCGGGTCTCCAGATAGGCATCATGCAGCCCTGTCCACTCTTTCAGCAGGCGGCAGCCCAGGTCCTTTGGGTGCAAGTTGAGGTCCCCACACAAGAGAACCACATCAGCCTTCTTGGATGTGTGGCTGGAGGAATCAAGATGGTGAGGCAGGAATTCTTCCCTCATCAGTTCTGCCCTAAAAGTAGGACCTTACAGCCACCACTCAGTCCCTCGATCCCACCCTATTTCCCCTGTTAAGCCCAGGCTCACACACTGGATGAACTGGGCCAGTTCCCAAGCTTGGGCCACGCGATGTGCTAGGTAGATGTCCTTCTGTCGATTGTACTCCGCATGGAGCTGCACAAGATAGAGGAGACAGTAACAGGTGAGACTCAAGGTCCCAAGGGCAAGTGTAAATCAAGTTTGTCACTTGCCATGGTGCTTGGTAAAATATGTGTGAACTTTCCCTACTGACTTTAGGAATCCTGCCCCTACAACTTACCCCAAGGCGACTCCACCAAAGGCGTCCCCTCTCTCCCTCCCAGGACCAGGCTGCCTCTCCCAGCCCTAAGCACTGTGGGCTTCACTCACGTGGGTCACGTAGGCGTTGAGCACCAAGCCACTTAGATGGAGTACCAGCAGCCCCACAGCCTTCCCACAGAACCAGTCACAATGATGGATCTGCAGGCAGGAGTGGGACAGAACTCAGAGCACTGCCATCCTCTCTCTGCCCATCTCTTGCAGTCCTGGGAAGGTTACCTCCTTTACCATGTGTTAGAGGAGGTGGGGGAGGGCAGTGGACCAGTTGGAGATCAGGCTCACCATGTAGGGGTAGCCATTGAGGGTGAAGACATGCTGGGTGAATTCCTGGATTGGGTGTTTGGAGAAGACACAGAGACCACTGCCAATGATGCCGCTGAAAGCCAAATCCTGGTTAGCAGTCACAAAAGCAGGGAGAAAAATACCCAGCCCTTTCCCCCTCCCTTGTCTCCCAGCTCTTATCAGCTACTTTTTTTTTTCTCTCTCTGCAGCTGATGGAAGTTCTCAAAGTGTTAGTTGTTTGTGTGGGGTGATAGGACAGCCTGAGAGTAAGTCTGATGAGCTGTAGAGCTAGATTTTCCTCATTCTACCTTCTGCTTCCACACCCAGAGGAGAGGATGCTGGGGGAGAGGAAGTAGGGTGCAGGCAGCATAGGGAGGAGGGGCTGGCAGGGCCAAGCACCTCAAGGTCTGAAACTAGGCTTCCAGGCCAGTCGGCTGCTCACCTCCTGAAGTAGTGTGCAGCTGGGTAGGTGGGCAACAGCTTCTGTCTCAAGTACTGGAAGTCCTGTTCACTCCACACCTGGGGGAAGGGGTTAAAGATACCTTCCCGGTCCTTCCCCCTAGGAGAGCGCCCCCACCCCCGCTGCCCCCTCTGCAGCCCGGTTCCGCACCCCACCTCCTCCAGTAGAGCTAGGTCGAAGCTCTCCATGTTTAGAAAGTCTCCCAGGCGCTTCACGCGGTCGGCGCGATGCTTGCTCAGGAAGGGAATGCCCCTGAGGACGAGAAGCGCAGAGGGGAGGTGACGGCTGCGGGCGCTCGGCGCTCCGGGGCGGTACCGGAGTTGGGGCCAGGGGCCGGCAGTGGAGGTGCTGGCACCCCGAAGCTGTAGGGCAGGGGAGCGCCGTGGCCCGGATGTGAGGAAGGTCTCCTTCCTCTGGGAGTGCGGATACCGGGGGGACGCGGCCTCAGACCCGCGCTGCGGGGCGCACTCACCAGCAGTTGAGGTTAAAGACCCTCAGTCGCAGGGTGAAGTTGGGCTTCATGGCGCGGACGCTCGGCGGCGCGGGACGGTTCGGCCTCCAGGGCGACGGCCGCGGCGGGGACACGGGCGGGGCGGTCTCCTATCGGGGCACTGCGTACAGGTGGCCGCCCGGCTCCCGCGCTCCCCGGAAGGCCGCGGCGCCCAAGTGCACGCGCCTGGGGGCGGATTCCCGCGTTACCCAGGCAACCGGCCGGCGGGGCCCCAATCTGGCGGCGCGCCAACCCGGAAAGGCGCTCTGCGGTGAAGTCTGGCGCTGACCGGAGGCAACGGCCGCGCTGGAGGACCCTGGGCGGGGGCAGAGGGATCCCAGAGGTGGGGGCGGGTGGGGGCTCCCAGGCGAGGTTCTGGGAAGCGGCGAACCGGACTGAGGCACGCGGGACGTGGGCTCAGTGTTCCTTTTCTGCGAAGCTCGTCCCTGGTAGCCGCCGCTTATGGGCTCTCTCCCGCCTCTCCGCCGGCTCAACAGCAACAGGCGCAAAGTTGAGGAAAGGCCCGGCCTTCGCCGACCGCCCCTCCCCTCGCCCCGCCCCCCTCATCCCCGCGAGCGGCGGGGGCGGGCTGAGCGGTGGTTGCCCTGGCGACGCGCAGTGTTTGTGACCCCAGGAGTCCCCGCGCGCAGGCATGGCGAGCCAGCAGCAGTCGGTTCCATGCATCTCGCGGTCGCCACCCGAACAGCCGCTTCAGGTGAAGGTGGTGGGGCTTTTCAAGAGCTCCAGCTTTCAGATCGCTAAGAGCGCCGCTGAGGTAACTGCGAAGAAACTGCAAGTGCGACCCGCTTCCCGGTCTTGCACTACCTGGTGGCGGGGGTCGAGGTTCAGGGAGGGGTTGTCCCGGCTGGGGTTGATCGGAGCGTGCAGGTGACAAGTGCCGGTCTGGGCAGGAGTTCCACTTCGAGAAGGGCTGCCTTTAACGGGAGATTCGAGTGAAGGAATCGTTCAGAACCTTGCTGGAAATGGAAGGTGATTCCTATCTATACATTAACACATACTTTATTCCACATTAATTTTTCATTGAAATTATAGCTTTTGAAGCTCCGTGGAAAAAATATTACCATATAACTTCATAAAATACTTAACAAGCAACATTATCATTAATTGAATGTCATTGAAAACACAGTTAATTAGATTTCTAGATATTTATACTAAATTAAAAATATTCTAACAAAATATTACCATATAACTAGCTGATTTTTTACAAACTCCTTCCCCAACTGATTTTTGAAAGCCATTCATTCGGGGGGAGTTGTTTTCTGTTTTTTCCTTTAAATTTTCTATAGCAGTCACTACATCCCAGTCGAATTGTTGCTTAAGGGATTTCTTAACAAATGACCCCCAAGTGCTCTGGAGAATCCAGACATTTCTTTGTAAATAAGCAGAACATTGTAAAATGAAAAACACTTTAAGTAACTGAAAGAATTTGGCCAGGTCTGCAGTGCTGCAGCACTCCTATAACCTGAACACAGGAGAAATGTAGAAGTATGTGAAATGTTAAAATGTAAAATTCAGCATGTCTTTGGGGTTTGCTCCAGATATGCTGTTATAAGATTAGGCCAAGCTTCTCTCCTTCAAAACTATACTATACTACAGGACAAAGCCTTATTAAAGTTTGTATCTCCCAAAGTACCCAGCTGGATTACTTGACACAAAATGTTCCCAAATAGAAGAAATCTTAAGAAATTCCTAACTTCTTGCCTGCTCCAAGGCAACAGAGTTACAGTTCTGAGTTTATATCAAATCAGGAAATAGTGACTAATTTGTGAAATAGGTGAAGTCTCAAGATGAAGAGAACAAGTGATAAGAAGTCTGTGAAAATAGTCCGTGTTAGCTGGGCTGATGGGATCAGCAAAGTTATACGGCCCACAACTGTATTTAATGAGTTGGAGGGATTTTTTTCTTTTGCTTTTTCTTAGTTCCTTATCTGAAGGAGCATGTTTTCTTTATACTGTAGAGAAGATGTTGGCAGATCTTTTTCTGAAAAAGTCCATACATAAAATTGTTAGGCCTTTGGAGCCACAGGCTCTCAGTCGTAACTACAAAACTCTGTCCTTGTGCAAAAAGCAGCCACAGAAGGTTTGTAAATGAATGGTGGTTTTCCAATAAAATTTTTATTCTGGACAGTGAAATTAAACGTATATAATTTCACATGACATGAAATGATTCTTCTTGTGATTCTTTTTTAACTGCTTAAAAATCTAAAAATTATTCTTAGTTCTCAAGTCTTAGAAAAACAGGCAGTGGTCCAGATTTGGCCTGCTGATCAGCTTGTCAACCCCTGTCAGAGAGGACACTAAGTCAAGAAAACAGCGTCTTTATTTTATTAATAATGTTGTTTTTCACTTTCTAAAGCTTTTGCCTACTGTAGCTCTATTTGAGTATGAAAATATATCAATGTAAATTCAGTTAGTTCTGTGTTAATAAAGGATCCTTGAATATATTTCCAACATGATCACTTGTAGGCAATCTCCGATACCTAATTAACTGGAAGACTTAGATTTATAAAGAGTAGTATTACATAATATAGTCCATTCTGGAACAAATTATGAAGAAAGTATGATTAAGTATGCTTAATTTGAGAACTCTTGGGCTTATTAGTTATACCAGGTGGTCCCTCAGTGAGAAACAGCAGTCATCTTGCATGACTGCCTCAGACAAAGCACAGACACTAGAATTGAGAAAAAAGGACCAATCAGCTGTTGGTTGGGTACAGTGGTCTAGGAAGGCAGTGGCCACATTGCTGTTGCCCTCTTTTGCTACCCCTGGTCCCAAGGCAGGGTACACTCATGTCCTGGCTTTCTCCCCCTTGCACTATCCACCCTTGAGGAAGTGTGCTAAGCCAGTGTCCCCTTAGACCATGACAGAAGCAGCCAGCTGACACTTTTCCCTGTTGGTTCATTTACTCCTCAGACCTGCTCAGAAAAGTGCTGCCTTCTCTTGCTTTAGAAGAAGACAAACTATAACATTAAAAGGAGCATTAACATTTAAAAAAACTTTTTTTTTTAAACAGGTATTGTTAACCAGAAAGAATTTTCTCTGATTCATACAGACAAAACAAAATATATTGTCAATACATGCTCAATATCTAGACCAAAACATATTTAATATTTACTTCTCTTTTCCCCAGGGGCTATAACCACAACCATGTCTTTTGGTTATTCTCCATGTTAGTAAATTAAAAGTAATAAAATTTTTTTTTTTTTTTAGTTAAAAGTACTCATGGCTCCACTGAGATGTAGTAAGAGTTAATTTAGGGAAAAACTGGTCCTAAAAGAACATGGCAGATCACAAAACTGTTGGCATAAACTCATTTGTTCACTTGTTTATGCAGTTGCTATGTGTGGATGGTCTACTGTGTACCAAATATTGAGGCCAGTGGGAAACTAAGACATAGTCTTTGCCCTCAAGGAGCTTATTCTCTTCAGATGAGAGACAAATAAGTGTGGCCTGGGGAGGGACTTAATAGAGGTAAGCACAGGGCCCTCTGGGAGCTGGCAAGGGGCATCTAAGCCAGACTTTGTGAGTTGGCTGTACACTGTGTGAAACTTCCTGAAGACTCCATAAAAATCAGGGGGAATGATTTCTACTTTAAAAGAGAATGTACTCTAAAATAATATTCTATTTTGAAACCTAGAGTCTGAAGAGTAATTATCCATCCAAATTTGAAGATCCTATAATAATTCCTGTTCAAGAATTTGCATGGCATCAATATCTACAAGAGAAAAAAAGGGTAAAGGATATTTGGGGTATGGGAAATGAGCAAAGTTTTGTCTGAATTATTTACCTATACATTGCTTTGGAAAAACAAAAGCAGTAATTTTCATACAAATAGATTTTATTTCTCTAAATTAACTTTTCCTAAATTATTTCAGTCATTTTACCAAGCTGATATTAAGAAAAAGTAAAACACTTCCAGGATTTTCTTTTGGAAGGCAAGCAATAAAGGTAAGTTTGACACTGTCAATGCTGATATTTACTTTTGCTGATGACTATCCCTCTTTCCCTGCATATCACTTGTCCTACTTCCTGTGACACCCTGGCACTCAGGTTACTATGGCTTGGTACTCTTTTAGGCCCGAATTCTGGAAGGTTTCAGTGGTATCCAGCACAGAAACAGCAGGAGAGCATGTGGGGTCCCAGGGGAGCTCTGAGGGCAGGCATCAGCTTCCCACAGGATAACCATGTCCAAATGGGAGCTTCTTTCTCTGCACTCTCCCTAATAACAGTACCCCTTGAGGACCCCAGGCCCTAAGGCTGGCAGAGATTATCCAGAGATGGCAGATTGGTTTCCTCTTGAGTGCCAACCCTAATTAACTGGTAGTGCTGCCTGGAACACGCGATATGAAGGATTCTAAGGTGGCATCCTGGCTCTGTTACAGCTCGTGTTGGGGGCAGACTAGAATGGATACATCTCCTGGCCCAGTCCTGTAAAGAGTCCCAGTCCTGGTTTCCCTGCCCCACCCCATCTCTCAGTGGTTGATGAGATCGCATTTCTCCTGATCAGAGCAGTTTTGATTGTCCTGTGTTTGACTGCATGAGGATGTCCTGTGATTATTATGCAGACTGTGCTGCTTTACAAGATCACTGTCTCCCCAGTCACATGAATAGTGCAAGATAAAGTTAAGAATACCATTTAAGTCTTATACCATTTTCACAGCCACAGTACATTTTCATTGTAATTCGAATAGAAATATAACAGACACTTAGCCTATGGTGCTTATTATATGCCAGGCTCTATTCTAATGACTTCTATAAATATTAACTCTAATCATTACAACAGCTATGGTGACCAATGGTCCTGGTTTGCCTGGATTGGAGGGGTTTCCTGGGATGCACAAATTTCATTGCTAAAGCTGGGATTGTTGTTGTTATTCAGTTGTTAAGGCATGTCTGACTCTCTGAACCCCATGGACTGTAGCCTGCCAGGCTTCCCTGTCCTTCACTATCTGCTGGAGTTTGTTTGGTCCGTTGAGTTGGTGATGCCATCCAACCATCTCATCCTGTGTTGTCTCCTTCTCCTTCTGCCCTCAATCTTTCCCAGAATCAGGGTCTTTTTCAATGAGTTGGCTCTTTGGATCAGGTGGTCAAAGTATTGGGGCTTCAGCTTTAGTATCCGTCCTTCCAATGAATATACAGGGTTGATTTAAGCTAGGATGGTCTGAGGCAAACCCAGACAGTTGGGCACTCTAACGTAAAACAATGTTTTTCTTAATATTTATCATCAAACTTCCTAAACTGCCGATCATACCATGTTCTCCACCTACAAGAGAGCCATGATTTCATACTTCGAGGTTTGTACCCATTCTTTTCCATATTCCCACCATACTGGGAAGACTGGCATGGGTTCTATTCTGCAGTTTCTGACCTGTCAGTCTGGGTTGCTGACGTTGAGATGTTTTGTGTTCTCTCCTGCTTTTCTCACGGGGGCTCAATGAGGCTTCCTAGATCATTACTGCTGCTTCTTCCCACATACCCTTTAACTCCTGTCTTTCTTTTCTCCACCTCCACCCGACCCTCATCTCCTGGATACTTGCCACCTTAACCTCTTCTTCCTCTTCAGTCTTTTGTTCTCCTACAAAAGCACTGTCATCGGACTTCCCTGGAGGTCCAGTGGCTAAGACTTCGAACTACCAGTGCAGGGGCGTGGGTTTGATTCCTGATCAGGGAACTAGATCCCCACATGCTGCAACTAAGAGTTTGCATGCCACGACTAAAGATGCTGCATACCACAACTAAAAGGTCCCGTGTGCTACAACTGCGATGCAGCACAGCCAAATACATAAATATTTTTTTAAAAAAAGAGCACTGTCTTATGTTATACGTAGTGCTTCTTAGCACATATGAGGTTAGTCTGAGGTGGCCTTATGCTTCAGCAGAATGTAACGCCAACTCTGAGGGATGGCTTCTGAACCTTCGGGAAGGCCTTTCCCCCACCTCCAAAAAGGGGAGCATCATACATCTTAGTGCTGGGAAGCCCTAGAAACCATCGGGTCCAGCCCGCTATCTTGAGGCAGGGATGAGGGCTCCTTATATATAGAAGACACCCAGAGAAGGCATGTAATAGCCTTCAGCTTCCCAATAAAGTCTGTTTGTTCCTGCGTTTCTCCTGCCAGGCTAACTAAAATATCCACAGGTAAACTTTTCCTCTCCTTTTTCAAGTTTTGTGTCCTGTAAAATGGGAGACCCCTGATAAATGTCAACATTCCAGGGAGTACTGACCCAGGGGCTATCTCAGTGATGGACAGTTCAGCATGAACAAGTGAGGAACTGGAAGTGAGCTCCTCCTGGGACAGGAGCCGGGAATGGAGCATGTTGGCAGCTAAAGGCAGGCCATTCCCCAAACTGGCATTTCTTCAAGTGCAGTCTCCAGACCAGCAGCAGCAGCATCTCATGTTCAGTTCAGTTCCGTCGCTCAGTCGTGTCCGACTCTTTGTGAGCCTATGAACCACAGCACGCCAGGCCTCCCTGTCCATCACCAACTCCTGGAATCTACTCAAACTCATGCCCATCGAGTCGGTGATGACATCCAACCATCTCATCCTGTGTCATCCCCTTCTCCTCCTGCCCCTAATCCCTCCCAGCATCAGGGTATTTTCAAATGAGTCAGCTCTTTGCATCAGGTGGCCAAAGTATTGGAGTTTCAGCTTCAGCATCAGTCCTTCCAATGAACACCCAGGACTGATCTCCTTTAGGATGGACTGGTTGGATCTCCTTGCAGTCCAAGGGATGCTCAAGAATCTTCTCCAACACCACAATTCAAAAGCATCAATTCTTCAGCTCTGAGCTTTCTTTATAGTCCAACTCTCACATCCATACATGGCCACTGGAAAAACCATAGCCTGACAGAATGTGGTCCACTGGAGAAGGGCAAACCATTTCAGTATTCTTGCCTTGAGAACCCCATGAACAGTATGAAAAGGCAAAAAGATAGGACACTGAAAGATGAACTCCCCAAGTCGGTAGGTGCCCAATATGCTACTGGTGATCAGTGGAGAAATAATTCCAGAAAGAATGAAGGGATGAAGCCAAAGCAAAAGCAACACCCAGTTGTGGATGGGACTGGTGATAGAAGCAAGGTTCGATGCTGTAAAGAGCAATATTGCATAGGAACCTGGAATGTTAGGTCCATGAATCAAGGCAAATTGGAAGCATCTCATGGGATGCTGGTAAAAAAAAAAAAAAAACACTCTCAGGCCCCATCCCAGAATCGGAAACTTGTGGTGGGGCTCAGGTATGATTCTGACTCCCCACTAAAACTGGAGAACAGCTGTCCCAGATGATGCATAGTTTTGCCAGGACTGGCACTGGGTAATAATAAACCAGATCTCCTCCGAGGTGACGTTACTCAGTGGCCACACACTGAGGTTTAACACACTGGCCGTCACTGTTGTGTGGATGAAAACACTTACACACTTAATTTTGAAGGGCTTAGGACTTAAAAGTGTTAAAGAAGGTGAGTTACCTTCCTCATTGCCCCTCATGTGTCCCAGAAACCCTGCTGGCCCTCAGGAGACATTTCCTCACCTGGTCTGACTTCCCTCCATCAAAAAGCACTCTTTTCCATCCTTGGCATTGAAAACCGTGTCTTATTTAGGACCCCTAACCAAGTATGTGTACAGTAAAATGTGCTCCGGAAATGAAGCTAGAGGACTGCATTTTGTTTTTATATTCATATATAACAAGTATGCTATGCACACTGACTTTTATTACCAGATTACCATCTATTTTCTGAGATTGTACCATTCTAAAGATTACTTTTAGGTTATTGATTTCAGCACCTTCAGAGTTTTGAAATGTTCTTAAATTCCCTTTGAGAGCAAAATTCTGAAAGATGGCAAAAAATACATTTTTTTTAAAGGTTCAGTCCTGGGATTGATTGAAGCTCTGGCTTGTGGGTTTAGCAAGGTTCACTCCCCATCCCCATCCCCCATTAATTTTTTTTTTTTTGGCCCTTTTCCTTTACAGGAACTTAAGAATGAAGTCTGGGAATATTCTTCCTATGTGATGTGTTATATTAATGATAAGCTCCTGGGTGATGCACTTGATCTACAGAAATGGGCCCACAAAGTATGGGATATAGTTGATTTTAAGCCTCCTGCACTTTACGAAGCACTTACTGTGGATTATTCTGCCAAATTCTTAAGAGACACCAAGGCAAGTTATGCTAATTTTTTAAAAAAGGAAAATAGTGGAATCTTTGAGCATTTATATTGATTAAGCACTAATTACTGATAAACCTAGTAAAGGGAATATAAAAGGACTAGGTTAAGTTCTCAATGAACTTGTGATCTTTAGTTGCAAAGAACTGGTGGGGTTTGGCTTGGTGGTATGTAAAGCCAGCCTATCTCACAGCAGGTAGATGGCACAGGCAGAAGAAGCATCCCTGTTCAAACATTTCAACTCTCCACGAGAAGCTTATGTGCGTTAATTGGCATCTATTTAAAAATATTAAGACCTCCTCCCTCAGACAAAGTCAAACCTATCCTTTACTCACTTTGAGCATGAAATATCTTGATTAGTATGTTGTAACACCTAAGTGAGAGCTCCTGCACGGAGAGACTGGCAAGTCTGAGAAGAAAGGTGACACCCAGGTGGCAGGAGGAGCAGCGAGCGATGGCCCTGCGGGTTTCCAATGGTAGAGGACGGTCATGAAGCTTGAGGTCCAGAGAGCAAGAGACAGACATCAGGGTGGGATGGGCCACCTCCATGAGGCTGGTAAACGGATGCAGTTTTGCTCATGAACCTTGTTGCAGCAACAGCTGCCACATGCTGAAAATCATGTCATGCCCATGGTGGCCTGTGCCTACATAAAGACCCAGAGCTATGATCTGAGCCATGCAATGGCCAAGACCTTGTCTCATTCACCCTTATTCAACCACTGCCTTGAACAGAACCTGAAACATAGGAGGTGCTCAGTGAATATTTTGTTGAATAAACAGTACACTTGCAAAATGCTCTAAACTCTAAGGCGTGGAGAGGAATTTAACATTCATAGCAGTTCATTCCCAAAGGGCCAAGAGTCTCAAACTACATGGTGTGCTCTGGGGACGGCAGAGGACAGTAAGGCGGCCCGAATGAGTGGGACGGAGGCTGGGGAAATGAGAGCATCAGTCGGGATTCTTGGTGCCAACGGTACCAAGCTGTTCTGATTAACTTAAGGAGAAAAAGTATGTACTGAGGGATGTTGGTAAATCCACAACTGACAGGAATTTGGAGAGCCAGCTTTGGAAAGCAGGCAGGGACCAAGGGAGACCTGGCAGCGGGAAAACATGGCCAGAGTCACGCCCCAGGCAAGTGCAGCCAGGGTGCTGCCATGTGTGCCTGCTGGCCCTTGGGTCTCCCTGCCGCCTTCGCAGAGCATAACTTCTCTGTTCTTCTTGGGTCTGTGCCGCTCCCCAGAGGTCGAAGGCCCCAGGCAGAAGCACCTGACCAGTCAAGCCCAGGTTATGTGCCCACACCCTGGCTCTCACATGGTGGGGAAAGACAGAATGTTCTGCAGAGGCTGGTGCAACTCGGAGGAGTTTCCCAAATAGGAAAGCTGCTTTCCTTTCCTATTTTTTTGTTTTACAAAAACAAAAAACAGAAAACCTCCAAAACCAGATCCACTAAGAAAAGGTTGAACTTACTGTCCACTCTTAACCAGGGAGTTTGATTTTATCTAGAAGAAAGCAGGCGAACAGAACTTTTCATCAGAAGTATGACATAACCTTCTTTAGTGTTTTAGAAAAAAGTTCAGGGCTGAGGCCAAACAGGGTGGCGCAGGGAAAGCTTAATGGCAGGGTGGCCATTTGGAAAGCTGCTGGAGTAGTGTGGGCTAGAAATAATGGCAGCCTGAATTAATTAGTGGGTGAGGAAAGAGGACCCAGATTCTAGAGAAAATCCTTGGGTTTTTTGCCCAGAGGCTAGATTTTTCATGCTGAGTTCAACCCAGGGAGACTTGTTTACTTCTGGTTTGGAATGATAGAGTAAATAATTAGGTTTGGCTGATAGGTGACATTACCTTGTGTTAAAAGTCACTTTTTCTGTTTTCATTAGGATTTCTAAAATTATCTACACTTGACAACCACATAAAGATAATATATTGATGTCCAGGGAAGTTTAATAATCCCTGAATGGACTCACGCATTTTAGAAGTCAGTCATAACTTTTTCCTCCTAAACCTGTGAAGCTTACCATATTAAGCCTCTTAAAGTTATAATATTCTTTTATAATTAAGAACTTGTAATACAGAAGGAGAGAGGCACACATATAATCATAATTATTAATAGTATGGATAGAAATACTTCATTCCTGGATACCAGGTATTATAATACTATCTTAGTCTTTAATTTAAAAAAGAGCCGCTGCTGCTGCTGCTAAGTCGCTTCAGGCGTGTCCAACTCTGTGCGACCCCAAGACGGCAGCCCACCAGGCTCCCGCACCCCTGGGATTCTCCAGGCAAGAACACTGGAGTGGGTTGCCATTTCCTTCTCCAATGCATGACAGTGAAAAGTGAAAGGGAAGTCGCTCAGTCGTGTCTGACTCTTAGCGACCCCATGGACTGCAGCCCACCAGGCTCCTCAGTCCATGGGATTTTCCAGGCAAGAGTACTGCAGTGGGGTGCCATTGCCTTCTCCGAAAAAAAGAGCTTAGAGTGACATAAAATAATGATAGTGATACATTTAGAAGTGATTTCGTTTATGCCTCCTAGATTCTTAAGAAATAAGGCAGGGCAAATTATGTACTTGTTCAATCAGCCAGCATTTTTACGTAGGAGAATGGTGCCTAAGAGTTGCAGTGTATTCTATTAGATGTGGTTTGCTACCAAAATGAATGCCAATGTGATGGAGAACAGTGTTTTCATTTTGGGTGCCTCTTTGTAGGGCTAGACAAGGGCTCACAAATGTTAGCTGCCTCTACCAGAAAGGACGTCAATTGAAAATAAGAGCTTGGGGCATCTGGGAGTATGAGGTCATGAAAGAAAGAACTAAAAAGTTACAGCATCCTCTCTTCCCTACCCCTGGCATAGTACCTATGCATACAGTGGCCTTATTTTTCTACTCAGAAAGACCGTAGTGTGGCTCTGCTTAGCTAATCTGTGCAGTTTTTGAAAATCCAGAACACACAGTAACCAAACCTATGGGCTCATGTGGATCTTTTTCCAGAATTACTCAGGAAAGAAAAGGCTTCCCAGTCTGCTCTTTCTCCCAAAGGGACTGATCCCTTTCCACACCCAGTTGTGATGTGGTTGCTATTTAGGCCGTGTGTTCTCAGCCTTGTGTGATAGGTTAATGCAATTTACTACTGAAAGGTTTTAAAAAGCATGTTACTTAGGTTATAAAATTGTAGTATAATAAAATGGAGCAGACTTTAAAGTCATTCGTTTGGTTTTGCTCTTACATCATCTATGTTAATGCTGTCCGTCATCTTAACACTGAAAACATTATTATGTTGTATTTCTGGTCACTTCTAAAACTTTCTTCCGAAACACTGACCTGCATTACCTTCTTCTCTTTAATTTTAATAGCATAATTTTGTGTTCTTGGACATTTCTATTGATCTTTATCCAATTGGAAGATTGATTTTTGAGGTAAGAGGATTTTGGTGGTTGTTTTTTAATAAGTTGGGGAGAGTGAGAATCTCTATCAAAATGTTTAATCTTTGAAAACTTTTATCTTTATTTTTAGCTATATTCTGATACATGTCCCAAAACATGTAAAAATTTTCAGATCTTGTGCACAGGAAAAGCAGGGTTTTCCCAAAGTGGCATCAAGCTACATTACACAGGTTCCATTTTCCATCGAGTGGTAAGGAATGGCTGGGTACAAGGAGGAGGTGAGTTTTTTTAAACTATTTAAATTGAAACCTTAAATACAACATAGTTGCAACATCAAATCCAAATATCCAAACTCTGTTTATATGCCTCTTTGAAATTCATATAGAATTAGAATATATTTAACATTATATGTTATATAGATATATTTAAATGATGGTCAAATGATAAGATATTCATACTCTTTTTAAAAATTCCATCATTATTAAATATAAAGTGTGTTACTAGGAATATTCCAGATTAAAAAGTGATATAAAAAAGTAGGATGGGTAACATTTTTTTAACCAAAAGATAATTTTAAATGCTCACCTAAAAATAAAGTATATGGAAAATACAGTGCTTTTAAGAAACATACTAAAGGCAGGAATTTGAAAACAGAATAAATGAAAAACAGCTTATTTCTCACCAAAGATGTTACACTGTTACCACTGAAATAAGATCAAAAGCATTTTGATCTCCATCTTTGCTTTCTTTCCAGGTCAGTCCTCTGGCTTTACACAAAGGAGGTACCTTGATTAGCAACACAAAATTCAATTTTTGAGGCCTTTTAGGAGATATCCCATAGGGAGCAATCAGGCAGCAATTTGAAAATAATTGGTTTAGTGTGGAAGGAGATTTTCTTGAACTTGATGAAATATGCAAAGGCTTAAATTAATAATGTTTCATTATTTTTCTACAATCTGGAACATTCTCAGGCTGATGAGGAGAAAAATATAGATTTAATCCAAGTATCTTGTATGTAAATCCGCTCTTGAATGTAAATCAGCTTCTCCAAAATGAGATATCACCAGTACTGTTTCTAATCCAGTGTTTTTCTACTTAATATTTATGGTATGTGCTAAATCACTTCAATCGTGTCTGCCTTTTTGCGACCCTATGGACTGTAGCCTGCCAGGCTTCTCTGTCCATGGGGTTCTCCAGGCAAGAATACTGGAATGGGCTGCCATGCCCTGCTCCCGGGGATATTTCCAACCCAGGGATCGAACCCATGTTTCTTACATCTCCTACATCGGCAGGCGGGTTCTTTACCACTAGCGCCACCTGGAAAGCCTGGTCATGTCAGGGTGTGTGTGTGTGTGCTCAGTGTGTGCGTGTGCGCTCAGTGTGTGTGCGTGTGCGCTCAGGGTGTGTGCGTGTGCGCTCAGGGTGTGTGTGTGTGTGCTCAGTGTGTGTGTGTGCGCTCAGTGTGTGTGTGTGTGTGCTCAGGGTGTGTGTGTGTGTGCTCAGTGTGTGTGCGTGTGCGCTCAGGGTGTGTGTGTGTGTGCTCAGGGTGTGTGTGTGTGCTCAGTGTGTGTGTGCGCTCAGGGTGTGTGCGTGTGCGCTCAGGGTGTGTGTGTGTGCGCTCAGGGTGTGTGTGTGTGCGCTCAGGGTGTGTGCGTGTGCGCTCAGGGTGTGTGTGTGTGCTCAGGGTGTGTGCGTGTGCGCTCAGTGTGTGTGCGTGTGCGCTCAGGGTGTGTGTGTGCGCTCAGTTGCTCAGTCATGTCTGGCTCTGTGCAGCCCTTTGGACTGCAGCCTGCCAGGCTCCTCTGTCCATGGGATTTTTCAGGCAAGAGTCCTGGAGTGGGTCACCACTTCCTCCTCTTAGGTGCCTTCCCAACCCGGGGGTCAAACACAAGCCTGCTGCATTACCCCTGAGGCACTGGGAAAGCCCACGTCAGTACACATGAATACAGCAAATTTTTATGGTCCCTCTTGAGGATTGTCTTATATTAGCAAAAAATGAAAGACAGTCTAAATGTTCACCAATGGGGAATTAATTAAGTCAGCATAGCAATATAATGAAGAATTCTGCTATGCTGTGCTTAGTCGCTCAGTCGTGTCTGTCTCTGCAACCCCATGGACTGTAGCCTGCCCAGTGCCTCTGTCCAGGGGATTTTCCAGGCAGGAATACTGGAGTGGGTTGCTATGCCCCCCCCCAGGGGATCTTTCCAACCCAGGGATCGAACCTAGGTCTCCCACATCTGAGCCACCAAGGAAGCCCCTAAAATTTTATGTGGTTATGTATATTGACATGTAAAATGTTGAGGATCAGCCTAGTTTTTCATCATATTGCTATGCCAATTGAAGTAGTTTCCCATTGGTGAACATTTAGACTGTTTTTGATTTTTTGTTAGTGTAAGATAATCCTCAAGAGGGCCCATATCCATGTCTCCTGACACTTAGTTCAGGTTGTCACTGCTCTTCCAGATGCGGTGTTCTGTTTTGTTTTTAGCTAGACCTCCTCTCACCCCTGTGAGCCAGAGCAGGATTTGGGGAAAGTAGACCATGGGATTTATTTATCTGAAGCAAAATTTCCAGAAAGTGCATAGGTCTCAGTTCATGTTTTCAGATAACAAAGCAATGATGTTTAAGGAGTTTGGAAAAAAATTCTGGTTAACAGATTCAGATCCAGACTGACACGTATAAGTTGCACCATGTTGGACAAGGAACTTGTGACCTCTGAGTCAGTTTCCTAATCACAAAATGGGGATAATTATAATATTACAGGATATGTTGAGGATTCAAGGACATGGTATATTGAACTGCTAAGCTCCATAAGCAACCTCCTCCTTCAGATGTCAGATTCTCAAAGGGCTTTGGGTAGAATTTTGGAGTACAGGAACTGACTGTGGTTTGGTGTCATGCCTTAGGATGCTTCCAAGCACTGCTGCTTGCTCTCTGGGACCAAGAGGCCCTACAAAGTCTTCTTCCTCCCTCAACCCCATCTCATCATCTGACCTCTCCGTCTTGCTAATTCTGCTCCACACAGAGGGCTCCTTGCTGTTCCTTAAGTATATCAAGCATATATATGCCCTGAGATCTTTCATTGTTTCTTTCGGGGAGATATTCCTCTGCATATCCCCCTGCATCACCCCCTGACCTGTTTCTGGTTTTTGCTAAGAGCTTATCTCAGGAAGGAATTACCTGACCACCCTATTCAAAACCGGCCACCTTCCTCTCCATATACTGCTCCTCTCCCCTTTCTGGGCTGCTCTCCTGTCCCCTTACCTAGCTTTATTTTTCTTTCTAGCACTTTTCACCACAGGACATACTATTAATACTTCTTTGTTAACTGACTGACTGTTTCTTTTCAATAGAATGTAAGTTCCATGAGTGCACAGATTTTTATCTATTTCATTCACTGTTACATCCTCAAGTTAGAGAACAGTGCCTAGCATACGGTTTTAGTAGATGCTTTTTAAAAGTCTGTTCAAGGAATGAATGAATGAAGACAAACGGGAAACATACATTCTGTTCATTTCTGAAGCTGAAGTTAATGAAGATACCAAGTTGTTAAGCCACGTTGGCAGGATCCTCTTTGTGGCTCCCACAAGGCCAACTACCTTGAGAAGGATCTCTTGAGATTTACTTTAATATATTTTATCATCATCATGGTCATCAGAATGATAGTGAAAATGATAATGAGAAGATGCATTCCATAAGTGTGTGATGATGCACAATAATAACGGCCACTAATGAAGGAGCACGATACTCTGTCAGTCACCATACATGTGCTTTCCCACAGTTTGGTTCAGCTGCTCAGTCGTGTCCGACTCTTTGCGACCCCATGAATCACAGCACGCTAGGCCTCCCTGTCCATCACCAACTCCCAGAGTTTACCCAAACTCATGTCCATTGAGTCGGTGATGCCATCCAGCCATCTCATCCTCTGTAGTCCCCTTCTCCTCCTGCCCCTAATCCCTCCCAGCATCAGAGTCTTTTCCAATGAGTCAACTCTTCGCATGAGGTGGCCAAAGTATTGGAGTTTCGGCCTCAGCATCAGTCCTTCCAATGGACACCCAGGATTGATCTCCTTTAGAATGGACTGGTTGGATCTCCTTGTAGTCCAAGGGACTCTCAAGAGTCTTCTCCAACACCACAGTTCAAAAGCATCAATTCTTTGGCACTCAGTTTTTTTCACAGTCCAATTCTCACATCCATACATGACCGCAGGAAAAACCATAGCCTTGACTAGGCGGACCTTTGTTGGCAAAGTAATGTCTCTGCTTTTTAATATGCTATCTAGGTTGGTCATAACATTCCTTCCAAGGAGTAAGCGTCTTTTAATTTCATGGCTGCAGTCACCATCTGCAGTGATTTTGGAGCCCCAAAAATAAAGTATGACACTGTTTCCCCATCTATTTCCCATGAAGTGATGGGACCAGATGCCATGATCTTCGTTTTCTGAATGTTGAGCTTTAAGCCAACTTTTTCACTCCTCTTTCACTTTCATCAAGAGGCTTTTGAGTTCCTCTTCGCTTTCTGCTATAAGGGTGGTGTCATCTGCATATCTGAGGTTATTGATATTTCTCCCAGCCATCTTGATTCCAGCTTGTGCTTCTTCCAGTCCAGCATTTCTCACAATGTACTCTGCATAGAAGTTAAATAAGCAAGGTGACAATATACATCCTTGACGCACTCCTTTTCCTATTTGGAACCAGTCTGTTGTTCCATGTCCAGTTCTAACTGTTGCTTCCTGACCTGCATATAGGTTTCTCAAGAGGCTGGTCAGGTGGTCTGGTATTCCAATCTCTTTCAGAATTTTCCACAGTTTATTGTGATCCACACAGTCAAAGGCTTTGGTATAGTCAATAAAGCAGAAATAGATGTTTTTCTGGAACTCTCTTGCTTTTTCGATGATCCAGTGGATGTTGGCAATTTGATCTCTGGTTCCTCTGCCTTTTCTAAAACCAGCTTGAACATCTGGAAGTTCACAGTTCATGTATTGCTGAAGCCTGGTTTGGAGAATTTTGAGCATTACTTTACTAGCATGTGAGATGAGTGCAATTGTGGGGTCGTTTGAGCATTCTTTGGCATTGCCTTTCTTTGGGATTGGAATGAAAACTGACCTTTTCAAGTCCTGTGGCCACTGCTGAGTTTTCTAAATTTGCTGGCATATTGAGTGCAGCACTTTCACAGCATCATCTTTCAGGATTTGAAACAGCTCAACTGGAATTCCATCACCTCCACTAGCTTTGTTCATAGTGATGCTTTCTAAGGCCCACTTGACTTCACATTCCAGGATGTCTGGCTCTAGGTGAGTGATCACACCATCGTAATTATCTGGGTCATGAAGATCGTTTTTGTACAGTTCTTCTGTGTATTCTTGCTACCTCTTCTTAATATCTTCTGCTTCTGTTAGGGCCATACCATTTCTGTCCTTTATCCAGCCCATCTTTGCATGAAATGTTCCCGTGGTATCTCTAATTTTCTTGAAGAGATCTCTAGTCTTTCCATTCTGTTGTTTTCCTCTGTTTCTTTGCATTGATCGCTGAGGAAGGCTTTCTTATCTCTTGGTATTCTTTGGAACTCTGCATTCAGATGCTTATATCTTTCCTTTTCTCCTTTGCTTTTCACTTCTCTTCCTTTCACCGCTATTTGTAAAGCCTCCTCAGACAGCCATTTTGCTTTTTTTGCATTTCTTTTCCATGGGGATGGTCTTGATCCCTGTCTCCTGTACAATGTCATGAACCTCCATCCATAGTTCATCAGGCACTCTGTCAGATCTAGTCCTTTAAATCTATTTCTCACTTCCATTGTAAAATCATAAGGGATTTGATTTAGGTCACCTGAATGGCCTAGTGGTTTTCCCTACTTTTTAAAATTTCAATCTGAATTTGCCAATAAGGAGTTCATGATCTGAGCCACAGTCAGCTCCCGGTCTTGTTTTTGCTGACTGTATAGAGCTTCTCCATCTTCGGCTGCAAAAAATATAATCAGTCTGATTTTGGTGTTGGCCGTCTGGTGATGTCCATGTGTAGTGCTCTCCCTACATGACTGCATTTCACACTCAGAACTACCGGGGAGGCATTTTCCATCATCGTTGTCTATAGCAGATGAGGAAACAGTGTTGGGAAAGGTAACCAACATCAAGATCAAAATCAAAATCATCTGACTTTGGAGTTTACTTTTAACCACTGTTCTGCATTGCTGAATCTGCTGTCAGAAGTACAGAAGATATCCAGAGCTGAATTCAAAGGGGTGGGTTATGGTCACAAAAAATATTAAATACTGAATGACATGGTGTCAATATAAAATATTCACCTGGGAGATCAGAAGCAAAGGGCAAGTGTAGTGACAAGTGTTGGAGGGAGTGTCACTGGTATTTACATAAGTCAGCAGACAGGGGAATCACCTGGGGAGGTTCACCAAGCAAAGCAAACTCTGGGACAGGAAGGAATTGGTGCTAGAGGACATTCAAACCCGGATTTAGCCTGTGGCTACTGCAGCAGGCTTCTGAGAACAGCCTTGGGCTGTGGTGAATGGGGTGGGAGTGGCAGGAAGGAAGTATATATCTGGCAGAGTCTGTTGAAGACTTAAGGTTTATCAGTTAAGTTTTGAACCAGCTTTATGAGTAGTATAATTTAAACGCTGTATGTCCCTTTCCTGCATAAATTCTCTTCACCTGCTTGCTGTTGCATCAGATTTTTTAAAATTGCACAGACACTGTTATTGTAAAGCACTCAATACTGAGTTTAAATGGGCCAGTTCTTCAACAATTATTTATTGCACATTATTCAAGGAGGCTGTCTGAAGAGCTGAAGGAAGGAAAAGGGCTGATGGGGAGAGCACAGACCTCGGAGACCTCTAGTTTCACTAGAGTTAGCTTTGCTTCTGTTGTAGCTGTGCATAGAGGAGTTTTATAGTAGGATCATTGCCTAAGCCAAAATATGCATATAATGCATATAATGTGAAACAGGTTCTATAAATACCATTAAAAAAATCTTTATATTGCAAAGGAACTTCAGTTGTAAAACACCAGATAAATGAGTTATCAGTACAGAGTTCTAAAGAATAAAAATGTGAACATTAATTCTTTTTACAGCATCTATTTTCATTCTTGTGTTAAAAAGACCTCACTGTTCCTGTTTCATCCTTGGCTAAATCTTTCCATTTTTTTTCTGAAAAGTAAGATCAACCATGGAATAACTTGTGAAATAAGTCAAACCTATATGAACACACTTAATTTAAATTCTAGCCACAATTATAATTTAATACTTCATCATTTCAAAGGTTTTACATTAAATTTAGCCTACTTGGGAGTTATGAGGGGAAAAAATGGGATCAGGAATGTTAAAGTACTTACAAAATAGAAGTGAAATCATTATAGAAGTATTTTCATGGTATAGATACTGAACAACTAGGTCACTTACTCTGGTTATTGTTATAAATGGAATCATAATTTAAAGCATTTTCACCTGCCATTATCTCTCTGTTTAATTTCAGAATTTTAATGTTTATTTACTGCTATTTCTCAGATATAGTTGCTGGAAAAGGAGATAATGGAGAGTCAATTTATGGACCAACATTTGAAGGTATGTGTCTTTAAATTTTGACAGTCATATTTTAATTGATAATTCAAATTTAACAGGACTGGACAGTTTCACGATCTCAAATAAGATAGCGTTTGGAGTAACATACTACAAGGACACATGCTAGAAGTGGGAGTTAAAAATGGGATAGGCGGGAAGGCACCCCAATTCAGTTCAGAACAGCTTTGTACTTTCTTTCACTTGCCTCGTTGTATTATTTCTTTAGAATAAGTTTCTAAAATTAGGATTGTAAGGGTAGAAGGGAATTTATATTTTTAAGGCTTGTACTTTGCTATGCTCATACTTAGAATTGGTACCTGATAACCATCCTACTAAGATTGCCATTGGGGATCCTGGGAAGATGATAGTGGTAGTGGCATAGTTTTTTAATTTTTTGAAATCCCAACCTAAAAATAGACAAAAAACTAGATGGGAAAACTGAAGACCCATGGATAACACAACAAAACTACGTGCAAGGTATCTACACGAATTTAAAATATAAACAGGTGAGGTCAAACTACCAACAGTCACACAATCCGCATAGTATCAGCATGGATGTGAGCGAAAGCAGGATATTTTTGTCAGAGCTGAGGATATAAAACCCCACAATAGGCAAGAGCAGGGTAGTGCATGGGACCCCTCATAAGGCTTGAGGCCAGAGTAGTCAAACCTTTGTGAATTCTCAAAACTGATCTGAAAGCCCTCTGTTCCAGGACAGGCCCACACTGAGAAGAAGTGTTGGGAGTGGAATCAAAATTATGCAGGTATTGGGATAACAGTGATGAAGAGGGAAAGGGACAGAGCCAGGAATCCCAGGAACCACGCTGCCACGCAGATGATCAACACAGAACAGCACTAGAGGGAGTTTGTGAAGTTGGGAAACTACCTTGCTTCTAACGCCACACCTCCTTCTAAACACCGAGGGAGACAGAAAGCAGCAGAAATTTTCTTGAATGAAAAAAAAAGTGCATAGTCATATAACTACAGATAATGAAAGTATCATAGAAAGAAAGCTCACAGGTCAAAATGATTTCAAAATAAGCTAAAAGACATAAAGTAAATTATATGACAGGAAAGAACTCGTAAATCAGAATTAGAAAACCTCAGATATGAGGTTGTTTACAGAACTGAATAAAAGAATTAACAATAAAAGAAAATTCCAGAAATGAACAAATTATAAGGAACACAAGACCAAATAAAAACAACTGATATGTGTATTAAAAGAAGCAAAAGGCAGAAGGAGAAGAACATTTTTTAAATCAAAACGAGATGAATAAAGATGAAAAGGATTTACAACAAAGTGATACAGAAAGAAGATCCAGCATACAGATGATAAGTATCCTTAAGGAATTAAACCAGTAGAAGGGAATGGAACAGATACTAAGAATCATAATTTTAAAAAGCTTTCCTGAAAGAAAAAAGGATCTGATACTGTGTATTTTGTTTGGGTGGTGGTTACACCACTATATCCAACTGTCAAAATGCATCAAACCAAACATCTAAAGTATATGCATTTTACTGCATGTTCATACCTCAAGTAAAAATATCTTTTTAAAAACTTGAAACTACTTACTGAAAGAACAGACAGCTATCTGACAGTACTGAACCAGAACAACCAAACACCAAACATATTTTACTAATATTATTAGATATTAAAGAAAAAGAAAAAAGAATCTTTGGGCAGTTAGACAAAAACAGTAAGTGATTTATAAGGGAAAGAAAAGTACATTATCATCATATTCTTAGGCCAGAAGAAAACAGAGTAATATATTTATGATGCTCAATTAAAATGAAATGGAACCTGGGGGCTTTATATACAGTCAAACTGAATGTGAATTTTAAGGGGCACACAGAGTTATCAATATGTAAAACTTCAGGGAATAGTGTTGTCATGAGTCATTCCTGAGGAATCAATGACTGCAGAATGAGTTTCATTCAGCCAGATTACAAGAGGCATCCTGACAGAAGAATTGGTGGTGAGCATTAATCATATAATTACTTATAAAACTAAAATTCAATGAGGAATAAAAGGTTGAGAGTATGATATATAATGACTATATGCTTAGTCTAACAATTTTTTTTTAAATGAAAGAAATGGGGAGAATATATGCAAAATTTTAAACTACTTTCAGTTAAATTTTACTGGTCATAGTTGTATTATACTGAGATTGCTGTATATACAATGTAGGAAAAAACAAGTAATTATGAGATATTCTAATTTTATAATTTCCTGTCCTTCAGAGTTAGAATCTTCATTGTGGAAGAAAGGAAATACAGATGAAATATAATAGAGGTTAACAAGTAAAATATTCCATAGTCCTGAACATGAATTGGAAATATCCTATTAAACTCAAGAAGTATCGTATCTATATCTTAGTTAGGCCATGGAATTTGTCTACAGTGACCAGCCCAGTAGTGATACATTCTCCTAGAATTTAGATTGTTGTTTTGAAATATCATTTCTTGCTTAAGAAACCAGGGTCTCTGGAAAACATGGCAGATTCGAGTTTTGAGACAGGAAATTTCAAAATGAGCGTGGAAGCTCATGTTCAGTCATGCTATCATGACCTAGCCAAAAGCACTATTAAAAATTTACTGGGGTCATGGCAAAGGGCTCAGGAGTCAATTTGAAGAGTCTCTCACTGGTCAGAGATGGAGTCATTTGAGTGGTAATTGCAGCTAACTGAAACCCAACAAAGATTTTAAATCCATGAGTTCATAATCATATTGTAAGAGAAATCCTACTTGTTTACCTTCAGGGAAATGATAGGAAACAAATTCATTATCTTGAAAACTGATAAATATAGGTAAAAATCCAGCATTTCTCTTGCCTCTCCTATAGGAACTATACTAAATCATAGATAAGGGGAAACATCTTGTTATAAAAGAATTCCAGTCAACAGTGAAAAGGAAATCAGAATGTCACCACTTTGCTGCCCCCAGTGAAATAATGGATGTGGGCATTTGCTGCGTCATTATCGACTGCCTCCACAAGAACAGGGACAGTCAGACAGTGTGGGCCTTCTGCTGAGAGAACACACTACCAAAGGGATAGAACATGAGCCCGATGAAGCTTTTGGACCCAGCATCCAGTTTGCGAGAAATGCAACCAGTTCTGCTAGTAATATGTTCTTAAAAGATCTCTGTGCTTTGTCAAACCACACAGTAAAAACCACAGGGCTGACTGATGGCATAACTGAGGTAAAAACAAAAATTCCTCGGTGACATATTAAAAAATAAGTTTGCAATAAAAATAGTAACATAGTTTTGTATGTTTTATGTGGTCAAGAAACACATCAGTGTGATAATAAATAAGGCACCTTACCCTGAAAAGGCCCTGCTGTCTGTGGAGGCGGTGTGTGGGAAGAGCAGCATCTTGTGAGTGATCTGGAGGTGGCGGCAGGAGCGTTCTCTGCAGTCGGAGGGAGGCTGTCACTCCAGATGTGGGCGGACGTGGCTCACATGCGGTGACCAAGCTGGTTGGTCACATCTGAGGTGTCTGTGCTCCTGGGCAGCTGGCTCAGTTCAGTGAAGGCCATTTCCTACAGTTACCTGGTGGTTCTCCCAGAGGGAACGGCACATTAAAGGAGGGGTGAGCTTCATCATGCTCAAGTCACTTCCTCCCTCACATATCAATCAAAGTGAAGCAACATGCCCCTTCAACACAAGCATTCACACAGAACCGACAGGACAGGGAACAAGCGAAACCTGCTGAACGGCACCGTGTGTGTGCAGCCGGCAGACTCCAGCCTGCGAGAAATCCTAAAGGTGAACTAGCTCAGGAACAGACACAGTGCAAGGAAAAGAAGGAGACAGAGAGAAAACCTGTGGATTAAGAGAGATTTAAAAGGCATCACAAGTTCAGTAAAATGAGAGAGATTCAACTGTAGTGCCTAGGGAGGCATACTTGGATGGTAAGACTACGTGAGTTACATAAAACATTACGGACGTGCTTTGGAGGGGGAGAGGGACTCTGGGGAAGGCTGGCGAAGTTCTTTTTCTTGGCCAGGATGGTGTTTAAAAGGGTATTTGCCTTATAATAACTTTAACAATACTATACATTAGTTTTACAAGGCTTTTTGTGTCTACATTTTAATAGAATGAAAAGGTTTTTTTTTTTTTAAATAATCATATTGAATCAATGGCCAAAGAGAACAGGAAAAGAGCTAGTTTTCCTTCTAAATTCATGCAGATACAGCTTTATCAAATGAAATCATGCAAGTGACACCACTCATTTATTTATTTGTTCATATAACTTTAAATTCTTAGGTGCCAATATGGTGCTAGGACCTTAGGAAACATAGATGTTATGACCAAGTTTCCACCCTTAAGGATTTCAGTGTTTTTGCCCAGACAGATGTTTAAACACATAAAAGAACTGGCGCGGTGCCCAGCGCCTTTACAGAGGAAGCAGCCAGTGCGGCAGGAAAGAACAACTGCCTGGGAGAGCGGAGGGCGCTGACCAGAGCAGCTCTGAGCTAGGGCTTAAAATAAGACATTGCAGACAGGGAAAGGGCACAGGGGCAGCTTTCCTGAAATCCTTCATCTCCGATCAGGGTCCACAAACTTTTCCACCCCACAACCATTAACAGATCACCCAAACTCTTTCTGCTTGGAAGTGCAGTCCCAGGCAGGGCCTGGGTCTTCTGTCCAGGAGATCGATCTCTTCGCTCATCTCACTTGTCCCTGTGGACATCCCCATGCCTCCGTCCATTCCCCTTTCGCTCCTGTTAGATACTGTGGGGATTTCCTCTCCAGCTGGAGGCCTGGCTCCTCTGGTGCCCAGGGAGCCTGGTGGGCTTAAGGAAGCTTTCATTCCTCAGTTTGTCTGGCAGTGCAGAATCAGGAATTCAGTACACTGTCAAATGAAAAGAGATGCTCCCAAAGGAAAGATAAATGGCTGAAAGAGAGAATGTGGGGCCAGTATTCAAAACAGCTACAGCGCGGGGTTCCCTCTTCAAGTAGACTCACCCTCCCCCGGCCCCATGGAATGTCAGTTAATACATCGACAGCCAGGCCTCCTTCTACATTCTCTCACTGGACCGTATTTCCATGAGATGCACAGTTAAAACCCAGGGCTTCTTAAAAAGTTATAACCACAAAAATCACTTTTATTAAGCTTAACAGTGAATTTAAAAGAATGAAATAAATTTTACCTAATTGTTGTTTTATAAATTGGTTAGTCTTTAACTTGAGGAGAGTCTTGCTTTGTTTTGCGTAACTTTCTATTTAGTTTTGGCTGTGCTGGGTCCTCTTTGCTGCGCGGGTTTTTCTCTAGTTGCGGCGTGAAGGCTTCTCCTTGTGGCGGCCTCTCTGGTTGCGCAGCACAGGCTCTAGAGCATGTGGGCTTCAGTAGGTTGGGGGGCTTAGGCTCAGCGGTCGTGGTTCCTGGGCCCCAGAGCACAGGCTCAGTAGTGGTGGCACGTGAGCTTAGTTGTTCCACAGCAAGTGGGATCTTCCCGGACCAGGGATTGAAGCCGCGTCTCCTGCATTGGCAGGCAGGTTCTTAACCACTGAACCAGCAGGGAAGCCTTGTTTTGCTTTATTTTGAATCACAGCTATTTTTGTCTTCCCAGATCCTGTTGTGAAGGTTAGAAGCTACTTATCAACTCTTCCCCTGCTTTGTATTCCTTGTATAATATCCCTAATCCTTCCCACTCTCAAGGGATTGGTGACTCCATGGCCTGGGCTGACTAGAGAAAAGGCTATTTATGTGAACAGCCGAAGAAAAGAAAGGATATATGTATTTTTAAATAATTTTATTCATTCTGGCAGTGCTGGGCCCTTGATGCTTTGCGAGGGCTTTCTCTAGCTGTGGTGGACAGGGGCTACTCTTCACTGCGGTGAGCAGGCTTCTCTTGTTGCAGAGCATGGGCTCTAGGCATGCAGGCTTCAGCAGTTGCTGCATGCAGGCTCGGTAGTTGTAGTTCACGGGCTCCAGAGCACAGGCTCAGCAGTTGTGGTGCACGGGCCTAGCTTCTCCGTAGCATGTGGCATCTTCCAGGATCAGGGATTGAATCCGTGAGCCCTGCATTGGCCGGTGGACTCTTAACCACTGCGCCACTAGGGAAGTCAGTAACGTATTTAAATACTTGATTATCCTTATTACTTTAAGTAGACCAGTTTCTTGATATTAGCATGTGCTCTAATTAACAAACAGATACAGCACTTAAATAAAATCCATTTGTCTAATTCCTAGATCTCCTTTAAATGAAAGTAGACATTAACAAAAAGCAGAGAGCCTGATGCACTGTTAATATTCAATAATGCAACTAAAAGCTGTACAAAAGTATTTTTTGGTAGAATTAAGAACAAGATAATATGGCTGGGTAGCCACTTAAGGGCTACTGTTTTTTAAATTCTGAGATTTATAATATATGTATAAATTTGATATGTACAGTTTAAAACTAATCATAAAGCAACCCCCTATATTACCATCCTTGTCAAGAAAGAACCACCAGCATGCCAGAAGCACCCCATCTGCCTATCCTCAGTAATAACTCCATCTCCCTCTTAGAGGTGACCTTGCTTTTCTTGTCAGTTTTACCACTCATGCGTGTGTGTGTGCTGTCGCTTCGGTCGTGTCCAACTCTTTGCAACCCCATGGACTGTAGCCTGCCAGGCTCCTTGGTCCATGGGATTCTCCAATCACTCATCCATAAATCCCTAAATAAAAAAATTAAGTTTTTCCTATTTTTGGACTTTATATGAAGTGGACTTGGGCTTCCCTTGTGGCTCAGACAGCAAAGAATTGGGCTGCAATGCAGGAGACCCAGGTTTAACCCCTGGGGTACAGGGGGGTGGGGGTAAGATCCCCTAGAGAAGGGAATGGCTACCCACTCCAGGATTCTTGCCTGGAGAATTCCATGGACAGAGGAGCCCAAGGGCTACAGTCCATGGGGTCACAAAGAGTTAGACATGCCTGAGAAACTAACACTTCACTTCAACCCTGAATATTCACTGGAGGACTGATGCTGAAGATAAAGCTCTAATACTTTGGCCACCTGATGAGAAGAGCTGACTCACTGGAAAGGACTCTGATGCTGGGAAAAACTGAGGGCAGGAGGAGAAGGGGGCGACAGAGGAAGAGATGGTTGGATGGCATCACTGACTGAATGGATATGAGTTTGGGCAAACTCCAGGAAACAGGGAAGCACAGGGAAGCCTGGCTTGCTGCAGTCCATGGGGTTGCAGAGTCTGACATGACTTAGCAACTGAGTAACAATAATGAATGGACTCATGGCAGGTGCTCTCTGTGTCCTTTCTTTTGTTCATCACTGCCTGTGAAATTTATCCATGTTGTCTATAGCTGGAATTCTCTCATTTTCCTGGTTTAATATTATGAATATTCTTAAAGAATTTATCCATTCATATATTGATGAACACTTGGCTTTTTATACCTAATGTCATGCACAGAGTCAACATGTTTTAAAATAAATATTTCAGTCCCAAAGAATGTTCTGCCCATGTTCTCTTCTAGGAGTTTTATGGTTTTAGATCTTACATTGGAGTCTTTAACCCATTTTGAGTTTATTTTTATATATAGTTTGAGGGAGTAAGGGTATATTCTAATCTCCTTGTTTTACATGTAGCTGTCCAATTTTCCCAGCACCACTTATTGAAGAGATTTTCTTCTCTCCATGGAATATTCTTGCCTTCTTTGTCATAGATTCATTGACCATGGGTTTATTGCTGGGCTCTTTATTCTGTTCCATTGATCTATCTGTTTGTTTTTGCACTTGTACCCTGGCTGTTTTCATTACTGTAGTTTTATAGTATAGTTTGAAGTTTGAGGGGGCGATACCTCCAGCTTTATTCCTTTTTTCCCAAGGTTGCTTTGGCAATTTGGGATATTTTGTGGTTCCGTAAAGTTTTTTGTCGTTCCACAGAATTTTTTCTAGTTCTGTGAAAAATGTCATAGGTATTTTGATAGGGAATGCATTAAATCTGTAGGTTGCTTTGCATCTTTCTGTCTGTTTCCTAAGGCAAAAGGAATAAAAAAGTGAAAATAAATAGCCTAATTAAACTTAAGTTTTTTTGCACAGCAGTGAAAACCATCTACAAAAATAAAGAGACAACCTACTGAATAGAACAAAATATTTGCGAATGATATGACTGACAAGGGGTTAATATCCAGAACAAGTAAACAGTTCATACAATTCAATTTCAAAACACCCCAAACAACCCTATCAAATGGGTAGAAGATCTTCATAGACATTTTTCCAAAGAAGATATGCAGATAGCCAACAGGCACAGGAACAGATGCTCTATATCACTAACCACTGCGCCTTCCCTGGTGGCTCAGAAGGCAAAGAATTTGCCCGCAGTGAAGGGAGTGGGTTCAATCCCTGGGTCAGGAAGATCCTCTGGAGAAGGGAATGGCTACCCACTCCTGTGTTCTTGCCTAGAGGATTCCATGGACAGAGGAGCCTGGCGGGCTACAGTCCATGGGGTAGAGAAATATAAATCAAAATGATTGATTCATTGAGATACCACTTCACATCAGTTCAAATGGCCATCATCAAAAAGTCTACAAATAACAAATGTTAGAGAGGGTATGGAGAAAAAAGAACACTTGCATATTGGTGGTGGGAATGCAGTTGGTATAGCCACTATGGAGAACAGTATGGAGGTTCCTTAAAAAACTAAAAATAGAACTACAACATGATCCAGCAATTTCACTCCTTGGTATATATCCAGAAAAAAAACAAAAACACTAATTCAGAAAGATACATGTACCCCAGTGTTCAAAGCAGCACTATTTATAATAGCCAAGATATGGAAGCAACCTAAGTGTCCATCAACAGATAAATGGATAAAGATGTAGTATATGCGTGTGTATATATATATATGTATGTATGTATGTATGTATGTATATACACACACAGAGATGTAGTGTATATATATGTGTATGTGTTTTTGTAGTGTATATGTGTAATATTCCATTTTGAATATTGTAACCATAAAAGTAACCACCATGGATATGGCTTGTTTTGTTGACTTAGCTTTGAAACTTGAGAATAACAGCAACTGCAGTTTAGAAAATCTTGACAGTTGATATTCATCTCTCAGCACACACTCAGTCATAAAGAAGAATGAAATGCTGTCATTTGCAGCAATGTGGATGGACCTGGAGAGTATTATGCTTAGTGAAGTCAGTCAGAGAATGACAAATACTGTATGTTACCATTTATACATGAATCTGAAAAATAATACGAACAAGTGTATATAGCAAGACAGAGAGAGACTCATGGGTATAGAAAACAAACCAGTGGCTACCAGAGCTGAGAGGGAAGCAGGGAGGGACAAGGTAGGGTATAGCATTAAGAGATACATACCACTATGTATAAAAGAAACAACAAGATATATAGCACAGGGAATTATAGCCATTTTCTTGTAATAACTTCTAGTGGAATATAATCTGTAAGAATACTGAATCACTGTGCTGCACACCTGAAACTAATATACTTTAAAATCAACTGTAATTTATTTAAAAATATAAAAAATAATTCATTTAAGCAGCAGTTTAAAAATGGTAGGTAGCACACCTGCTCGGAGAAGGCGATGGCACCTCACTCCAGTGCTCTTGCCTGGAAAATCCCATGGACAGAGGAGCCTGGTGGGCTGCAGTCCATGGGGTCGCTACGAGTCGGACATGACAGAGCGACTTCACTTTCACTTTTCACTTTCATGCACTGGAGAAGGAAATGGCAACCCACTCCAGTGTTCTTGCCTGGAGA
Source organism: Budorcas taxicolor (assembly GCF_023091745.1). Classification (NCBI taxonomy): domain Eukaryota; kingdom Metazoa; phylum Chordata; class Mammalia; order Artiodactyla; family Bovidae; genus Budorcas; species Budorcas taxicolor. The sequence continues at coordinate 32,407,771 of NC_068918.1, forward strand.
ATCCCAGGGACGGGGGAGCCTGGTGGGCTGCCGTCTGTGGGGTCGCACAGAGTCGGACACGACTGAAGTGACTTAGCAGCAGCAGCAGCAGCAGCAGCACACCTACTTTTTTGCCTTTTTTTTTTTTACTTTATTTTACAATACTGTATTGGTTTTGCCATACATTGACATGAATCCACCACACCTACATTTATATAACAATATATAATTAGTGAACATCTATTATTATTTAAAGATGCTGGTAAAATTAGAGCAGTAGGTTTAAAAAACTGATGTTGCAGGACTCAAGTCCAGTTTCCACTTGACATTACTGTCTTCAGAAAATTATATGGAAATGCCCCTAAACTGTTTGATTATTCTCTTACCAGAGAGAATGCAAGGCAATTTGCCTAAACCTGGTAAAGTAGTAGTTGCTTTCATTTTAAACATCAGAATGAGTTTTATATTAAATTCAGAAACTGATTTTCATCAGCAGTTGAATTCTGATTTCTAGTTCAAACAAAGTTACACCTTTAATGCTTTAAAAGTTCTCCCATAATCACAGAATTTTTGGTAAAAATGTTACAACTCTATAAATTTTCTTCCAACTAATTCCAGATTTTAAGAAAAATGGATCATAATATCTAAAAGCAATGACAAAAATAATTTTGTCATTGAATGAATCTTTGCTTGGGCAGATTTCTTATGCCATGCCATTTTCTGTGAAATTAATGGGTTACTCTCTATTTCATCAAAATGAATATGGAGTATCAATGTAATTATAAAGATACAATAATATTTTATTTGCATTTCATAAGATTTCAGGTCTTTATTCAGTGTGCAGTTTAACAAGCTAAAAGTAACCACCATGGGTATGGCTTAATTGTTTCGTTGACTTAGCTTTGAAACTTAGAATAGTCAGCAACTGTAGTTTAGGAAAATCTTGACAGTTAATATTCATCTCTCAATTATCCCCAGAATTTGGTATAGTTCCTGAATGAAAACTTTTACTGAATTTCTCTTCTATTACTTCCTTCTGTGTTTTTGAGTTTGGAGGCAAATCTTATTTCATGCTGGAAATGGTTCTTCCTGCAAATAGTGGTCTGATAATCACTGTATAATTTTCTTTACTTGTTAAATCTTCTGCTTAAAAAAAAATCACTTTCCACAAAATCTTGGTCAATCCATGTAAGGTCTGAGATTAAAATTTACTTAAAGACTACTAACAATGGCATAAATTATTTTCATCAATATTTAAGGCCACACATGTGCCAAGTAATGTGCTAGGTGGCCCTGGGGATAAAAGGCATGATGAGATAAAGTCCCTGCCTTCCCAAACAGGACACAACCTGTGAACAATTACAGAGTATTTTAAAGACTACAATAGAGGCCTGTGGAAGATGCTGTGAAGGGAAGGGTCTGTCCATGAAAGGTATCTCCAAGGAGGCATTTTTAATAATCACATTGGTAGTTTGAATAAAATATTACTGTCAAAACAATACAAGAATGTTTACTGACTTTAATTCCTAAAAAAGGTATGCACTTCCTTTTACATTTTTTATTTCAAGTTTTTCCTTTTACGTTATCAATTTTCTTACCACACTTGTTTTTTAAGGATGTTAATGATAAACTAAAGGTAAATGTTTAAATAGTTCTAATAAGACTTTCCAGCTTATCTTTTTTTAACAGCCCAGCTGAGTGAAAGTTATAAGAAACAAATAGAATATTTACAATTTGGAATACACTGATAAATATGATTGCGAATCCTTGTAACCAAGCATTCTGTTTGTGCTCTATATGTTACAATCAGCCAAGAAAATAAATATTTTAATGACCTACTATGTATTGTCTTTTCTAGATGAAAACTTCTCAGTTCCTCATAATAAAAGGGGAGTTCTTGGAATGGTCAACAAAGGCCGTCACAGCAATGGGTCACAATTCTATATCACACTACAGGCTGCTCCGTATCTAGATAAAAAATATGTGGCTTTTGGGTATGTGCATTTTAAGTTTGTTTATGTAATATTTATATATGTTAAAATGTGGTTCAAAAATATTTGGGTGAGCATTGTACATAGCCTACAAGTAAACTAAAAACAATTAAAAAACAAAAGTAATACAAATACTATAGACAAATATATTTAGAAATAAGTATTTCATAAGAAGCTTGCTTGGAGAAGGAAATAGCAACCCACTCCAGTATTCTTGCCTGGAAAATTCTGTGGACAGAGGAGCTTAGCAGGCTACAGTCCATGGGGTCATAAAGAGACAGACACGACTGAGCGACTGAACACACAAGAAGCTTGCTATCTATTAAAAACACAGAAACTATTTAGCCATTACAATGTTCTGTGCATCCATTCATCCATCATCCATCCTTCTGTGGATCTTTAGCCTCAAGGATATTGTCAATGAAAGTGAATAATACCATAGCTGTTAATGATGTGTATATATTTAGATGCAGAAGTGAGGCAAAGCCATTTAAGTAACTGTCCGTGAACACTGTGAAGAGAAAGATGACAGTCATCCAAGTTACAAGTAACTTTTTGTTACTGAGCAATTTAAACTGTGGAACGTGCATGCATGCTTAGTCGCTCAGTCATGTCCATCCAACTCTGAGACCCCACAAACTGTAGCCGGCCAGTGTCCTCCATTCATTGGATTCTCCAGGCAAGAACAGTGGAGTGGGTAGCCATTCACTTCTCCAGGGGATTTTCCTGACCCAGGGATTGAACCTGGGTCTCCTGCATTGCAGGTGACCCATCTGAACTTTACCATCTGAACTATAAGGGAAGCCCTTAAAATACAGAAATGTCTCAGGTAATAATTATTAGAATATTATTCAGTTCAGTTTAGTCTCTCAGTCATGTCCGACCCTTTGCGACCCCATGAATCACAGCACGCCAGGCCTCCCTGTCCATCACCAGCTCCCGGAGTTCACTCAAACTCGCGTCCATTGAGTCAGTGATGCCATCCAGCCATCTCATCCTCTGTCGTCCCCTTCTCCTGCCCCCAATCCCTCCCAGCATCAGAGTCTTTTCCAATGAGTCAACTCTTCACATGAGGTGGCCAAAGTATTGGGAGTTTCAGCTTCAGCATCAGTCCTTCCAGTGAACACCCAGGACTGATCTCCTTTAGGATGGACTGGTTGGATCTCCTTGCAGTCCAAGGGACTCTCAAGAGTCTTCTCCAACACCACAGTTCAAAAGCATCAATTCTTTGGCGCTCAGCTTTCTTCACAGTCCAACTCTCACATCCATACATGACCACAGGAAAAACCATAGCCTTGACTAGATGGACCTTTGTTGGCAAAGTAGTATCTCTGCTTTTCAACATGCTATCTAGGTTGGTCATAACTTTTCTTCCAAGGAGTAAGCGTCTCTTAATTTCATGGCTGCAGTCACCATCTGCAGTGATTTTGGAGCCCCAAAACATAAATTCTGACACTGTTTCCACTGTTTCCCCATTTATTTCCCATGAAGTGATGGGACCGGATGCCATGATCTTCGTTTTCTGAATGTTGAGCCTTAAGCCAACTTTTTCACTCTCTTCTTTCACTTTCATCAAGAGGCTTTTTAGTTCCTCCTCACTTTCTGCCATAAGGGTGGTGTTATCTGCATATCTGAGGTTATTGATATTTCTCCCGGCAATCTTGATTCCAGCTTGTGCTTCTTCCATCCCAGCGTTTCTCATGATGTACTCTGCAAAGAAGTTAAATAAGCATGGTGACAATATACAGCCTTGATGTACTCCTTTTCCTATTTGGAACCAGTCTGTTGTTCCAGGTCCAGTTCTAACTTGCTTCCTGACCTGCATATAGGTTTCTCAAGAGGCAGGTCAGGCGGTCTGGTACTCCCATCTCTGTCAGAATTTTCCAGTTTATTGTTAGCAATAAGCATATAGGCATGTGGACCTAAAATGAATGGTGATGACACTCTTCACCACTCCTGTGTTCCATATCTCTGTTTCATTACTGAAATGAATATAAGTTGAAGCTAATACTTAGTCTTTCCTGAAATGATATATAAAGTGTCAGAACGTTTCTGAATATTTAGATTATTCCAGCTACTCCATAGGGATAATTACTGACCCTTCATTACAAGGAAAACTTCCAGGACAATTTTAAGCACAATTATTCCTTCAGGGTAATGTGGATGATATTTCCAGGTTGAAAAAGCATAAAGTATATTTTCAGCCAAAGGAGATTTCTTTAAAGAGGTAATTTTAACAGCTACATAAGCTAAAATAATGCATTTTCCTCCATCTTCCCTGGCTTAATAAACTGTATTCTGATTTTGAAAATGCATTTTTCAATATGTTTTAAGTCCAAATAATTCTCACAATTTCTTAGATCTTTTAAATATCTTCCTGTCACCTTCTGGTAGTGTCACTGCCCTCAACCATATACTTAGATTCTTTATATCCTTCTGAAAAGAACCTTTCTCAAACACACACTGACCGTTTTGCAACATTTAATGCCTCTTTCACCATCTCCGCCCCTGGATGCATACCGCCTGGAGTTCAGAGTGGCATTTTAGGTCCTGCACCCTCTGGCCCCCATCTTTTTTCAGCCTTCACTGCGGCTGGCCTTCTGGCCTTTTATTCACCTAGCATTTTATTAGGCTCCCACCAAATGCTGGTCCCTGTGCTCAGTCCTGAGGAAGGAGTGGTGAGACACAATTTCTGCCTCCAGGGAGCCTATAACATGTTGGAGAACCCAACAACTGTGAGACAGTGAGCCATGAGACAGCAAGCCCTGTAAAAAGTGCACTGGGAATACAGGGGGGAGGGCAAGGCAGTAAATACCCTCCAGCTCCTTAGTAAAAGCCAGCGCAGATCCTTACAGGACGGTAGTGGAGGAGACGAGTGCTTGGTCTCCTTTTGATGGCTGCTTTTCCCATGCGATTCATCTTGGGGGAATCTCTCCCACTGAATCATTATCACCAACACACTGGCCTCAGAGAGGCAGTTGCATCGTTGTATTGCTCTAGCCTAAAGATAATCTCCTTTTTTCCCCCTGAAGCCTCCAAATAACAGCTGAGTCTGGGCTGAACTATTTAAACAAGACCTTGCAGAAGGTTAAGGGAGAAGCAGAAAAGTAATGCCATAGTAGGCAACTCGATAATCCGACAAAATAGAACCAACTCCTTCGGAGATATCCTCCTTCCCTGCTGTGGGGCTGCCTCTAGTGGGAGATGCTTTTTCTTCCCTGTCATCACGGAGCACCCCCAGCTTCATCTGAGCTTCCAGAAGCTCAGACAAGGCTGGCAAAGTCCAGAGAGATGTAGAAATTTCCTCTCCTATTTGAGACAGACCCTCCATCCAAGCCCTCGTTTCTGGAGCATTACCTTGCCTTGTCTTGAGAAGGATAACACTGGGAATGCCCTTTGGGGAGGCGGTGTCAACCCACAGCCGGTCTGGTTGATGCCCTTGCCCAGTGGTTTCATGGGGAAAGAATATAAAAATACAAGTCCATTCACACAAATGTAGAAGGGATATGTTGGGAATAGTGCTAGGGAGGAATTAATCGCCCTATAAGGGACCCCTAAAGTAGGGGGGAGTCACAGAAAGTTTCATGAGAAGGTGAAATGAGGACTGAAAGTCATAGAGACGTTAGGCAGATAGAGCACAGTGGAAATCAAAATGAGTAGAATCTGTTTTGGAAGGAGTGAAGAGCCTTTGCAGAGGGACCTGAGGAGTAAGGGGAGTATCCTATCTACCAGTCACTTCGTTGGGCTAGAGCTTAGTGCCCAGGGGAAACGGAGAGCACAGTGGCTGGAGAAGATGAGACGGCCAGGGCCCAGCTCTCAAAGGGCTGAGGGTGCCATGCTGCTGAGCATGGGCCCCCACCTGAAGGCCCTGGGAAGCCATGCAAAAATTTTAAATTAGGAGCAACATGACGAGGTTTTCGTTCTGAAAAAGGTATCTTTTTAGCAGAAGTGAGGGATTAATTAGCAAAGGATGAAAATGAAGGGAGAAAGGCCAGGTAACAAGTGATGGTAACAGCAGGCCATGAAGTTTTCTTCTAAGGCACTGGCAGTACATATGAGCAGGGGATAAATGAATACAAATTCAAGAGATATTTGGAACTTAGATTCAACAAGACTTTATGACTGTTTAGATGTTGGTGGTGAAGTTATGGGAAAATTCTAAAGCAATGATACCTAATAGAACTTTCCACAGAGATGGAAATATACTAGGATCAGTGCTGCCCAATATGATAGCCCCTGCCATATAGAGCCACTGAGCAGCTGCAATGTGGCCAGTGCAACTGAGGAACTAAATTTAATTAAATGTAATCACCACCTGTGACTAGTGGCTACCATCCTGGGCAGTGAAGAGCTGGAGGAACTCCGAGGACTCTGGAACTGGTTGGATGGTTGGTGTCATTCACTTCAGCAGAGAATACAAAAAGGAAGATATGGGAGAGAAGACCATGAATTCAAGATGGACAAGTTATGTTTCAAGTGAAGACAGCTCTATGACAGGCAGGTGGCGACTCCTCAACACCAGAAGTAAGGGATTCAAGCTGCTCCAGGGCTGGAGACGTACATTTGGAAGCTTTCAACATGGCGGCTGAGCTGCAGCCAGACCCGGAGTACCGTCCCTCCCAGAACACCCTCTGGGCCTCTGCTTGTCTTGTCACTTTCTGCCTTCCTTCAGTCTGCCAGAATCCCATTCAGGGCTTAGGTCAGAAATCCCCACCAACTACCAAAATCAAACTGCTTCCTTGTCCTCTTTGGCACAGTGTGAACAACTGGAAATAGGGACAGGGCCTCATTTATCTTGTGCCCTAACACCTGGAGAGGTGCATACAGTAGGTGCTCATTCAGTGTCTATGAAACCAATTTGGAGAATAGGCTTCGCATCCTCTTTGGACAAAGGTGAGTCTGTCCATTTCTTTCCTGCTCTCTATCCTGAGAATATACTTTTTGTCCTGCTCTGTCATGTTTTCTAACTGGGATGGAAAAAACACATCCCTCACATCAAAAGAAAAAACAGAGAGATGACTAGCATATGGTCAGCGTCAGCACTGACTGCGTCCCCTAAAGGATCGTGAAATGGAAATCATACCTCGTCAACCACTACTTCAACCCAAACCCTCGCAGGGGGCATAGTCCTATGTTTAGGGCTGGCTCTCTGGCCCCTGCTGCCTTTTGTTTTGAGTTGTGAGAACCATCCAAAGCCTAGTTCCACTCAGGGAGTTCTGGCTTGTGGCCACTGAATGAGAAGAGACTCAGACTAGCGCGGCTTTGGGCTGCCTTTAATTCACGTGTTCAGTGGATGCCGACGAGGCACCTACGCTGTGCCAGGCACTGAGTAGCACTAAGCGACAGCATGATCTCTGCCCTCAGGGAAGAATCAGAAATTAACTCAGGAAGCATAGAAATAGGTGTCAAATTTATCCCTGATCACTCCTATAAAGAAGGGGAACTTGATAGAAGTCGGGTGGGGAAGCAGGATCGTGTCTAGGAAACATTCCCCAAGGAAGTGATGACTGAGCGAGATCCGAAGGAAGCCCAGGAGGTGACCAGGCAGAGGGAGTGGGAGGCAAGAGCAAAGCAGACAGCTGTGGCAGGAAGGGCACATGGGTTGGCTGAGGTGCTGCGAGCTGGTCCAGCTGGAGTCAAGAGCAAGGGAGCATGCTGCAGGGCACCCTCAAGGGGAGAGGGGAGGTGGGTGACGGTAGAGACCTTCAGTCTTCATCCTAAGGATAATGGGAGATTATTGAAGTGGGGAGGTGAGACTACATTAGCATTCTTAAAAGATCACTCTGGCGGCAGTGAGGATAACAGACTGGAAGAGACCCGGAGCAGGTGTGGAGGAGTGTGATAGAGTACACGTATCTAGAGCAGTTTAAGATATTTATGACTGAGGTTAATTTAATTTGTAGCCTTAGCTAAGCTAGACAGGACTCAATTTAAGAACGTAAGGTATACGTGAAACTTGACAATTTTTTTCCCCATTTTTTTCTCCAATATAGGCAACTGATTGAAGGAACAGACGTTCTTCATCATCTAGAATCAGTTCCAACAGAGAATGAAAGACCAATACAAAATTGTGTAATTACTGACAGTGGAGAGCTTTATGCCTAACTTTCATATCAGTATTTTCTGACAGTTTTATTATTATATATCTGATCAGCTGTTTCTAGATTTAATTAAATGGTGCTTGATAAAATTTAATTTGAAAGCTGTTTCAGACGCTGTAGAGTAGCTCTCCAACATCCAACCCCTCCCCATTTTCCTTTCTTATCTAAAGCAAAACACAATTTTTCAGCTTCCTTTGCGTCAGGAGTAGCCATGGGATACTGTATCCACCAGTCAGACAGGAGCAGAATGCCAGTGGTCCTGCCCCTTCCCTTCTATCCAGTCTTGAATGCAGAGAGACTGGAGCCATGAAGGAAAGGCCAAGAGAACAACAAAGGTATCAGCTCCAGTTCTCCAGCTGTAAGGAACTACCTACATCTCGACTTCTTACTATAGAGACAAATAGACTACTATTGGTTGATTGGTTGATTTTGTTACTTGTAGCCAAAACCATTCTTCACTTAGCAGCAGTACTTAATGGCCTTGAATCCTAAAACATTTGTAACTTTAATGCTGCTGTTTATAATTCTATTTCTTCCATAAGAAGCTTGGTAAATCAAATATGAGAGGCACTAGAAAAAAATTCATTGTAATATTTGTTTATACATAGCATTCAGAAAAGGGTATACACTTTGGATGTTTTTATGAGTGGAAAGCTTGTCTTTGAGTCATACCAACCATGTGAAAACCAAGGGCTTGAGTTATAGTCCTTACGGTGGTGGATTCCTGAGATGCTACTGGGGTCCAGTTTTATCAGCTGCTCCTTAAGCTAAGAGGTATCAACTAGGGAACTTTTTCAACACAGGTGGCTGGAACATATCCTTGAGCATGGGACACAGATTCTTGGCATTCACCCAGCTTTCTCCCCAGAGGTTCTTACTTAGTCACCTGAGCACTGGTCACTTGGGAATCACTGCAAGATACAAGCAACAAGTTTCAGCCCCCTTCTGTAGTCAGGGCACGCTTGTCTGCGTTGGTGGTGGCCACTCTCAGTTTCCACCACTGCTGCCACACTGCTGCTCTGCCCAGAGCCACCACACTTTTCTTGCACTTAAGTGAAAGTCTTCCAAGAGCAATCTCTCGATCTTCAGGAGACAGCCCTCTAGTTGACCTGGGTTTTGTCAAAGGGAGGCAAAGGATTTAAAATTTTTTTTAGTTTGAAATGGTTATAGATTCACAGGAAATTGCAAAAATAGAGTGGTCCTGTGTACTGATCACCATTTCCCCAGAGGTCCTATCTCTATGAGTGAAAAATGCTCAGTTGTGTCCGAGTCTTTGCGACCTCATGGACTGTAGCCCACCAGGCTCCTCTGTCCATGGGATTCTCCTGGCAAGAATACTGGAGTGGATGCCATTTCCTTCTCCAGGGGATCTTCCTGACCCAGGGATTGAACCTGGGTCTCACGCATTGCAGGCAGTTTCTGTACCATCTGAGCCACGAGGGAAGCCTATTTTATACTAAAGTACAATATTAAAACCAGGCAATTGACCGTCGCAGAGTTGTCATTTTATCCTGTGCAGATCTGCATGACTGGCATCACAATCAAAACACAGAACTTTTTCGGCACCACAAAGACCTCCCTTGCCTAGCCCTACATAGTTACACTTACTCCCCTGCTTCCTGCCATCCCTAGTAATTCCTGCCAACCAGTGTCTATGTATCTGTCCATCTACGATCTCCCTCCCTCCCTCTCTTCCTTCCTAATAACAGCTTCATTGCTGCAGTGACATGGCTCCATCCTCAGGTCTGAGGCGGATGAGGAGGAAGCGTACTGCCTGTGTCATCACACCATCAGTGACCTGGGGGCTGCAGAGTATTACGAACGTGTGCTCTGGAACCAGACAGCCAAAGTCAGAGCCCTGGCTCTGCCCTTCCCTCGCTGCATGAACGTAGGCAAGAACTTCGCTGTCTTTTTTGCCTCGTCTCAAAACAGTAGTACCTACCACACAGGGCTGCTCTAAGGGTTCAGGGAATTAATACTTTGTAGACAGGATCTAGAATACGAACTGTTATGCTGTAAGTGCTCAATATATGTATGATTAATAAATTCCTGGTATATGACCTTCAGAGTGTTGTCAAGGAACTTGCATTTAAAAAAACTTCCGCAGTGACTGATTAACAGCCAGATTTGGAAAACACTGAAGAGGAGCTATCTCCTTTTCCTCTACTCTGAGGGCCTGCACCCTACCTGAGAATCCCAGCTCTTTGTATTGGGAGGGGTTCCTCCGGTCACACTGATGACACAGCAAACAAAGGGGTGCTGACCTTGCCACAGAGAGTCTCAGCAACTCCTGAAACATGTGATAAATCAAACTGACGCTTTGCAAAAATCCTGGTTAAAACACATTACAAGCATTAGTCATGTAATAAGCAGCAGCAGAACAACTCTTACTGACAGAATTAAGCATTTATCTAATATTGTTAAAGAACTGGGATATCGGCATGGACACAAGAAACTGTATTTTTAGTACAGCTGCATTGAAAAGGTAGAACTCCACTGACCATCTAAAGGGGCAAGGTCACGGTCCCTTTGTCTGCTCTCACTTCCCACTTTCAGGGTGTGTAGAAACTTTAATCACACGTCTGTATATGCAGTGGTTCTTCTTCAGTTCAGTTCAGTTCAGTTCAGTCGCTCAGTCGTGTCCGACTCTTTGTGACCCCATGAATCGCAGCACGCCAGGCCTCCCTGTCCATCACCAACTCCCAGAGTTCACTCAGACTCACGTCCGTCAAATCAGTGATGCCATCCAGCCATCTCATCCTCGGTCGTCCCCTTCTCCTCCTGCCCCCAATCCCTCCCAGCATCAGAGTCTTTTCCAATGAGTCAACTCTTCGCATGAGGTGGCCAGAGTACTGGAGTTTCAGCTTTAGCATCATTCCTTCCAAAGAAATCCCAGGGCTGATCTCCTTCAGAATGGACTGGTTGGATCTCCTTGCAGTCCACATGACTCTCAAGAGTCTCCTCCAACACCACAGTTCAAAAGCATCAATTCTTCGGCGCTCAGCCTTCTTCACAGTCCAACTCTCACATCCATACATGACCACAGGAAAAATTTAAAGGTACAAGCACTGATACTTCTGTATTAGAATATATTCTATCTTAGAATGATTTATATGTTTAACCGTAACATTTGGAGAAGCCGTTACAAAGGACACAAGCTTATCCAACTAACTCCAAATATAAGACTTTGATTTAACCAAACTGAAAGATTTTGATTTGATTAAATAGAAGGAATTCTAAATTTTTCCAAGTCCACAAATACAAGAGTAAGGGCATTCTGATGATTTATACAAAATGCTAGTTACACAACCTTGTCCTAATACCTGATATGGCAAAGGCAAGCACATACGCTGTATCTTACAGCAAGCCATGTTGATAAGCCGAGTGTGGTATCTGTTCATTTTGGAGGGGGAGATTTGAGATAAATGTTTAAAATTCTACCCAAAGAACAGGTTTTCCCCAACTCCAAACAAAGCCAGCTATTTGTTAATGAATGAATAGGCTGGCAACCTCAGGATTCCATACTCAAGAGTATTTATATTTTATACATATTTAAAATCAGGTGTGTTTGTTTTAGTCCTAGCTAGTTAGCAAAATGGTGGCCAAATCACTTAACTTTGCATTTTCTTCATTTGTTAAAAGAAGTAAAGAAGCTTGTCAGCTCCCCGCTGGCTCTAATACTGTGGTGGTTCCCTGACTAAATTTATATGATCAATAACAACACTATAATTTACTTTGGGGCTTCAATTTCATTAGTAAAATTGGGGCACATCTCATAACGGCTTGAAGATTGAACTAATTTGTGAAGACACCTCTAATGATGCTTGACATAAAGGATAAATTCAGCGAAAGTTGGTTTCCCTTCTGGAATGTCAACCCACAAAAACCAGAGAAACTGCCACTAACAGAACATTATTATCATTTCAAGAACAACAAATCCCTGTTATGCTCAGTGTTAGCTACTCTCACTAATATACTAATTTCCAATTGACTGAATTAATTCAAAGGTAAATCCTCAAAATAAAAATTAATCTCTATCAACCTGTGATGCTCTCTCCCTCATGGAAACTCACTTTTTAAACTACTATATTGCTTATAGCATCCACTACCCTTCCCAAAATGGAATCATGACTTAAACTAGCAAATCTAGTCAGTCCACATCGCCAGTAAGTTTCACACATCATACAAAATATTTGTAACAAACTCAGTAGTAACACAACATAAAGTCTGACACTTGAAAGCAGGCTTTGAAAATGTGATGAATCATAGGTTCTTCAGTGTGCCTCAAAATGCTTGAGCCTATTAAACCACAGGTTCTTGGACCTCACACCAGTTTCTGGTTCGGTGGATTTGGAGTGAGTTGGAGAATTTGCATTAACATGTTCCAGGTGATGCCGATCTGGAGACCACACCTTAAGAACCACTGGGGACTTCCCTGGTGGTACAGTGGATAAGACTCTGCCTGCCAAAGCAAGGGACACGGGTTCAATCCCTGGTCCAGGAAGATTCCGCATGGCACAGAGCAACTAAGCCCGTGCACCACGACTACTGAGCCAGCACACTTACAGCCCGTGCTCTGCATCAAGAGAAACCACTGAAATGAGAAGCCTGCACACCACAGTGTGCAGAACAACTCTTACTGACAGAATTAAGCATTTATCTAATATTGTTAAAGAACTGGGATATCGGCATGGACACAAGAAACTGTATTTTTAGTACAGCTGCATTGAAAAGGTAGAACTCCACTGACCATCTAAAGGAGCAAGGTCACGGTCCCTTTGTCTGCTCTCACTTGCCCCCTACTTGCCGCAACTAGAGAAGGCCCGCTGGTAGCAACAAAGGCCTGGGGCAACCAAAAATAAACATTAATTTAAAGAAAGAACCACTGGAATGTACTGAAGTCATAGACACACGGGAGACTTGGGGCATACAAGTATGCAGAACAAAGATAAACGTTACTAAAACACCAGAGTGTGACAACAGAGAAGAATGAGGAGAATTCCCTGCTAGTCCAGAGGTCAGGACTCCGGGCTTCTACTGCAGAGGGCCAGGGTTTGATCCCTGGCCAGGGAACTAGGATCCTGCAAGTGGCGTGGCCCCAAAACACCAAAACAACACACACACACACAAGAATGAAAAATAAGAAACTGATTTCATCAAAGCAGAAGGGAGGTATGCAAACACTGGCCAATCACAAGGGACAGCAACTAGAGGCCTGATGCAGGGTCCCAGAGCTCTTGGCTGGGTTGGAAGTGAGCCCTCTGCTCCTGGAGAGGCAACGGGGCCAAGTCTGGGGTTTCAGAGGAGGAGGGAGGGACCCTTGGGCTGCTCAGGGTGGTGCCCTTCACCATTCAGAACAGAATCACTGGGATATTTTTAAGAAGCAGAATATTCAGGGTGTGTTGCGGCTGAAAAGCAGCACTCCAAAAGAGGGTTACTTCAGTTCAGTTGCTGAACTGTGTCTGACTCTGCGACCCCACGGACTGTACCACGCCAGGCTTCCCTGTCCATCACCATCTCCCGGAGCTTGCTCAAACTCATGTCCATCGAGTTGGTGATGGCATCCAACCATCTCATCCTCTGTCGTCCCCTTCTCCTCCTGCCTTCAATCATCCCCAGCATCAGGGTCTTTTCCAATGAGTCAGTTCTTCAAAACAGGTGGCCAAAGTATTGGAGCTTCATCTTCAGCATCAGTCCTTCCAATGAATATTCAGGACTGATTTCCTTTACCACTGATTGGTTTGATTAGGAGGAGCACAAAGATGCCTGGGCACAGGAGAAGGCAGCAAGTAATGCTGAGTATCAGAAAGCTGCCTGGGTATAGTTCAGCTTGAACTTTGGGGTTGTTCCTAAGGAATGAGTTATTAACAAGACTTTCTCTGTTTCCTAAAGAAATATAATGCGGAAAGTTCTAGCCTGCCCAGGATTTAAAGCAGTATAGAAATAAAAATAAATGCATCTCAAGTGCCAGTCTACAGGGAACCTAGGCTGGGCTCCAAGATTCCTGCACATCCAGGAGCTTTGTATTGTTTGTACCCCAACCTTACATACATTTGTAAAACAAGTAAAAACCCAAACAAAGAAACAAAAACTTCACATGTCCTGCTTGATGTAATTTTGTAGAGGATTCACCGCTAAGTATTGCAGCCACTCGGGAGGGTAGATTCCTCCTAAGTAACTCCATGGGTTAAAGTGTAAAGCAGTCTTCCTAGACTTTAATAGGTATATATTTTGATCTGCATATGGAACAAAATGCAGACTGTGATTCAGGAGGTTTGAGGTGAGGCCTGACATTCTGCACTTATAACAAGTCTTCAAGGGCTATGAATGGTATAGGTTCATGAGCCACACTTTGAGTAGCAAGAGTAAAGCAGTGGTTTGCTTTACTAAGATGCAGAATAAAAACATCTGCAGAGCTTTTAAAACTCCTGATACCCAAACTTCATTGTGGACGAATTAAATCAGTACCCAGGCATCACTGCTTTTCAAAACTTGCTGGTGGTTCTTATGTGCAGCCAAGGTTGAGAACAACTGCTATAAAATGTAATGCTTCCCTATGAAACCCTGGAACAATTATCAAAGCAATATTCACAAAGTGGAGAGCATCTCTAGTATTTTATCACCAACCCTAATCACAGGGTTAACATTAAGAATCTGAATATACAGTTTTAGCTCACTATTAATCTTTGACTTATTACAATCCTTCTCTTTGTTGAAAGTTAGTTAAGCTTTAAAACATGTTAAAACTGTATTATATGCATGTAAATCAATGAAGTTGGAACACTCCCTCACACCATACACAAAAATAAACTTAAAATGACTTAATGACAAGACACCATAAGACTCCTAGTAGAGAACATAGGCAAAACATTTTCTGACATAAACCGGAGCAGTGTTTTCTTAGGTCAGTCTCCCAAGGCAACAGAAATAAAAGCAAAAATAAACAAATGGGACCTAATCAAACATATAAGCTTTCGCACAGCAAAGAGAGTCATAAACAAAACAAGAAGACAACCTATGAACTGGGAGAAAATATTTGCAAATGAAGCAACTAACAAGGGCTTAATTTCCAAAATATACGAACAGCTCACATAACTCAATAACAAAAAAAATAAACAACTGCATCAAAAAATGGTTAGAAAACCGAAATAGACATTTCCCCAAAGAAGACATACAGATGGACAACAGGCACCTGAAGAGATATTCAACAATGCTAACTATTAGAGAAACATAAATCAAAACTACAATGAGGTACCACCTCATACCGGTCAGGATGGCCATTATTAAAGTCTACAAATAACAAATGCTAGAAAGGGAAAAAAGAGAACTCTCCTACACTGTTGGTGGGACAGTAAACTGATACAGCCTCTATGGAAATGGTATGGAGGCTCCTTAAAAAACTAAAAATTATAACCGTAAGATTCAGCAATCTGCTGCTGCTGCTAAGTCGCTTTAGTCGTGTCGGACTCTGTGCGACCACACAGACGGCAGCCCACCGGGCTCCGCCGTCCCTGGGATTCTCCAGGCAAGAACACTGTGTATATAACTGCAGAGAACTGTAACTAGAAAGGATACATGCACCCCATTGTTCAGAGCAGTACAACTTACAATAGCCAGAACATGGAAGTAACCTAAATGTCCCCTGACAGAGGAGCGGATAAAGATGTGGTACACAGATGTATTAACACAATGGAATATTACTCAGCCATGAAAAGAATGAAGTAATGCCATTTGCAGCAACATGGATGGACCCAGAAATTATCATACTAAATGCAGTCAGGCAAAGACAAATATCATGTGAGATCACTTACATGTGGAGTTTAAAAAAATTGTACAAATGAAGTTATTTACAAAATGAACTCACAGACAGAAAAGAAACTTATGGTTACCAAAGAGGAAGGGGTTTGGGCGGATAAACTGGGAGTATGGGATTAACATATGCACACTACTAAAGAGATAAACAAGAACCTACTGTATAGAACAGGGAACTATAAAAAATATCTTGTAACAAACTATAATGGAAAATAAAAAACAGATATATTATATATGTATAACTG
The DNA here is from genome assembly GCF_023091745.1 of Budorcas taxicolor. NCBI lineage: Eukaryota > Metazoa > Chordata > Mammalia > Artiodactyla > Bovidae > Budorcas > Budorcas taxicolor. The sequence continues at coordinate 32,423,899 of NC_068918.1, forward strand.
AATCACTTTGTTCAGTGAAAAAGCACAACACAGTAAATCAACTAGATTTCAATTTTTAAAAATCCTGTATTTTAAATGCCAGTCCTTGATCTGAAACGGTGAAAAAAACTTTTGAAGTTCTTGATCTAGCTCAACAGATGCCATGTAAAAAAAAATTACAAAGAAAAAAAAACTGGTGATGCTTTTCTAGTCTTAAATCAAGAAAGTGAAATATCCCCCTAAAAACACTAACAAAAATTTGAGGACAGGAGGTAAACACCGAGATGGCAACTTGTAAAACAATGGCCTCCACAGTGAGGTGTGTTTATTTTAGCTTGTAAATAAGACACTCCATCGAGCTATTCAAAGAAAAGAGAATTTATATTTTTAACCTTAAAAATAATAACGGTTGACTACTGGCCTTCATTTGCTCTAGAGTCAGGTTATGCGCTAAATAAATACCGTGTGAGGGATATCCTGAGAGAGGAGATATCTTTTTTTGTTTGAGGATGGATGCTGCTGCTGCTGCCAAGTCGCGTGAGTCGTGTCCGACTCTGTGCGACCCCATAGACGGCAGCCCAACAGGCTCCTCCGTCCCTGGGATTCTCCAGGCAAGAACACTGGAGTGGGCTGCCATTGCCTTCTCCCGAAGACGGATGAGACCTCACTTACTTGGCTGTATTCTGACGCTTCTTGCCATTGGTTGGATCCGTCAAAAAACGAGCTTTTTGTTTAAATCCAAGCAAATCTCCAACTAGCGTAGTTGATGGAACAAATGTTCATAGTCAGGAGGGTACTGATTGGATTTTAGGGTTGGGTTAGGAAAGACTTCAAGTTTAGATTTTTTTAAAAAAGTGCATATGCAGTCTTTTTCGGGGTTTGCATAGCAAAGCAGATCTCAAAAAAGCAACTGACGTCCTATTATTTTAAAGGGTTAATGTTTGTAATTAAAATTATATGATAAATACAAATAGTTGAAAATAAGAGTTAAATACAGCTTTTATGACCGAACTTTAACCACTTGATGTAAGCACGGCTGCACTTGTAAATATTTTTGTGAGACTGGACATCAGATGGCGCTCATCTCACTAAAAGGCTGAGCCGTGATAGGGATTTTGAAATACAGCCCTGAGGCTAAGCAACTGCGCCTTTCGGGCAAGTCTCTTGAGTCTCGGTGTTTTCACCTGTAAAGTGGGATTGGGAACAGACCGGATGAATCTCCAACCCATACTGTCTTTGGTTCTTCGACTACAAAGGGGGCACTGACTAGCTGTTTCTACCGCTGGCTGAAATCCCCAAGGGAAGTCAGGGTGGGAAAGCGCGACAGAAGTAGACGGTGTGCGGCACCGGCAGACTGCTTTCGGTGTTTCAGCCGCTCTCACTACGTGGGCGGCGGAGCACAAACTCCTTAAACGCGTGGGGTCTCCATCTCCCTGGGGTGTCCAAACACAAGGTTACTTTCAGCGAAATCGGCTTTCCAGGGGTAATGCGCGGGTCCTTCGAAGGATACCTATGCAAGCATGCTGGGAACGCCGGACGACAGTAAAAACTTAACTCTTGCCGGGGGTTCTAAGCGAAATGCTCGAAAACAACTTCCGCCGAGCGCGAATCCGTCCGGGAAGGCGCCGCCCCAGAGGTCACATGGGGCCTAGCAAGTCTTTCTCGAGGACGTCGTCGCCACGTCATGTAGGTTGTTCCATCTGAGTCGAGGCGGGATCCTTCTCTATTGCAGGAACGAGAAAAGCCCGGCCGCGCCCTGTGTGGCAACCTGAGGGCAAAGAAAAGAGTTTCCTGCATCTGGCCAGTTGCTTCGATTGGCCAATCCAGTCGCCTGAGAGAAAACCTTTCCTCGGTTTCCTCTCGGTTCCTCCATCCCCCTCCCCCCAGAGGATTCCACTTGGTATCGCCGGCGCCCCGCCTTCGCACGCCGCCCTCCTGTGACGCCGGCGCGATCCCGCTGGGGGAGCGGAGTCTCGGAGGCGGCGCTGCAGCGGACGGGGCGACGGACGCAGCGCAGGGTGTCCCAGCTTTCGCTCTAGCGCCAGCGCGGAGGCCGCGATGTCTGGGCCCTCTCGCCCGCTGCTTTTGGCCGTCGGCTGCCTGGCCGCGCTCTGCGTGATCACAGCGGCCAGGAACACCACCGTGGCCCCGAACGTGACTACACCCTCGACTCCACCGCCCACCACCGCGACAGTCCCGGTGTCCCCGACGACTCTCACGCCGCCGCCGGTCACCACTCCAGCACCAGGTGGGCGCCGGCCCAACGGGCTTTCTGCGCTCGCCCGCCCGCCAGTCGGGCCGAGCCGCCCTCCCTGCGTGTGGTGCGCGGGGCCGGGGCGGGCCGCGGTCCGGCAACATGGCGGCCCGTCCGAGTCCGGCTGGGGCCGGGCCGAGGTGGCCGCGGTTGCGGAGTGCCCTGGTTGGAAGGGTTGGTGGGGCCTCGGGGGCGTAGGGTTGTTTGCGGACCCCACAGTGTTCCGCTCCGAGGTGTTGTTTAAAAGCGCCTCGTAATCCCCAGCCTCGCTTCAGACTCTGAAGAGGGGACGTGGCTTCCTTCTGCGGTGGCGGCAGTGAGGTTGATTGTGGGGCGAGGCGACCTCCTCCCAAGTTGGCGATGAGACCCAACTCCCTCTCCCCGAGGTTAGTCGTTTGTGTCCACCCGGGCAATCCAGGTCGTCTTTTCGAAGGGAGGTTTTTCCCGAAGTTGGCGAAAGAAGGAAAGAGACGCTGGGAGACAGAAATACTCGCTGGTGTCTCAGTGCTGGGTCTGAAAAAACTAGTCGCTTGGGACTTAATTACATAGATTTTGCAGGATATATCTGAAGTTTGAGCATTTAATTAATTAAAACTATACTCGGTGATGTGTGCAAAGGAGAAAAAGTACCTATTTGTGTACCCGGTGTTTCGCATATATCTCTTAGTATTCTAGGCTAAACTGGAAGGTAAGTGGTGAAACCTAGGAGTTGGATGGAGATAAAATAATTCCACTAGAACCCTGTGTTTAGAGATTGTGAAGCTGACATTGGAACCCAGGTCTATCGATTTTTCAGAACCCGGTCGGGACCTTTTGTTAAGCTCTGACTCCATTTGGGGACTGGTTGAAACGTAGGCGGAAAAGGCAATGTCATGACAACACGCTCAACAGAGGGGGAGATAAATTTGAGTTAATAAGGTGACGACCCTCCCTAGATATTTAAAACTTAAGAGTCCAGTTTGATTGGTTATTCATGTTAATACTGGGTAAGGAGTAACATATTGACCTAAGAATTGCTGCAGTGTAAGAATTTTTCCAGGCCGATCTGTTTGAAAATATCTTCTCTAGTTTTTGTGTTTTATAGGGGTTTAAATAAAATATATAATGAGAGATTGTAAACATCTTTTAATGAGGAAAGTAAATTGCAGTACAATACTGGAGATTCTAACCTCACTATTTCCAAGATGATAGAGCAGAATTTGTTTTGTGCTCTTTTGGTGGTTTCCTCCTAGAATTTTTTGTTTGGTAGGGTGTGTGTGTTTGAAGAGAGGTTTGGAGATACGTTAATTGCATTTGTGTATTTTGAAATGAGTTTAAAGGAGATGATTAGTCTCATCTGTTAAGTGGTGGTTGGATAAACTGTAGTCTGAAAGGCAGCAGTTTAGTTCATTTTAAGTAACACTGTGCTAACCAACCATTCATGACAAGCACAAAAGATTTTAAACAACTAGCGTTTTTCAGGTGTATACAAACCTCTGAACTTATTTCTACTTTGTGACTCTCCTCCTACCCCCAAAAAAGTACTGTATTTGTTCCAATTTCTGATAAATATTGAAATGCAGTTCCTCTTTGCAGAACTCTTTTTTAGGCAGGGGGAAAGCAAATGAGAATGTTTTTGGAGGCACCTAGCTTCTAGGAAAATGTGTAGAGCCCAGACACTGAATTGTATGTAGCCGCCTTCAGTATTCTGTCTTAGAGCTGTTTGGCTTAAATTATTGACAAAGACCATGCTAACTTGTTAAATTTTGTGAATGTAGTCCCCTCCAGGTGAGTTGTCTGTTATCCTCTCATGGAAAACCCCGGAAAGCGTGGATCATTTGTGAGTTTTATGATCTCAGGTTTTTCAGAATAGACATCATCGGAGCTTGGGTTCAACCTATGATAAATCTTTATTACTATTAATTCCATTTCACATCTGATGTTTGGGGGCAGTGATTTCCCGGTGTGTAGTGTTGGCCTTCTAACAGCCTTTTTTCCAATATTTTTCTTTTTAAAAAATGCCTCAAGAAACTGAGCATCTGAAATGTTTGCTGTGCACAAAGGGGTTGTTTAGATAGGTACCATGAAGTGTTGAGTGTTAACGCTAGCTTGTGCTTTGTTCCCCCTTTCTCTTGAGTTGCCTTTTGGTTTCATAAGTCTTTTATAATGATTGGAAAGAGTGTTTTAGTAAACTATAGTTTGGTTTTTTATGTGTCTGGTTTAAAAACACATAAGATCTACCCTCTTAATAGGTTTTTTAAAGAATATATTTTTATTCTTTATTTTTGATTATGCTGGGTTGTCTTCGCTGCTAGGTGCCAGCTTTTTCTAGTTTCCTCCAGCGGGGGTGACCTCTCTTGGTGGGGTGCCTTCTCTTGTTTCAGAGACTCTAGGTGTGCCATTCTGATGCAGGAGCTTAGTTGCCCTGAGGCATGTGGGATCTTCCCTGATCAGGGATGGAACCAGTAACCCCAGCATTGCAAAGTGGATTCCAAACCACTGGACCAACAGGGACGCCCTCTTAATAGATTTTTAAGTGTACTGTACCATAATAAACTATAAGCACAGATCTCCAGAAGTTTTCATCTTGTTTGAAACTTTGCACTCATTGAACAGCAAACATATTCCCCTCTCCCAGCCCCTGACAACCACCATTTTACTTTCTGCTTCAGACTTTGACTGTTTTAGATCATTTATGTAAGTAGAGTCATGCAGTGTTTGTCCTTCTGTGACCAGATAATTTTGTTCTTCATAATGTCCTCAAGGTTCATCCATGTTTTAGTGTGTAACAGGATTTCTTTCTTTTTATAATGGCTGAATAATGTTCTATTGTGTAGCACATTTTTATCCATTCATCTGTGAATGAGTTACAAAGGTTTGCCATTTCTCTGAATAAGTAAGTCTGATAGGTATGCAGTGCTTGCTGTTGTTTAACAAAGATAAGTAGGACCGACTCAAAATGAGACACCAATTGATCGATTTTATGTATTTTAACTCCCACCCCTAGATATCTGTGGAAGCCGAAACAGTTGCGTTTCCTGTGTTGATGGTAATGCTACCTGCTTTTGGATAGAATGTAAAGGTAAGAATCTTTGGGTTTGCTTTAAATTTGAGAATGCTGTATTATTTTGTTCTAACATTTTAAAAAATTGCTGCAAGGTATTCTTGAACACTTGGAAATGTAAAACATTTAGGATGGTGGGCACGATTTGTTTTGCAAATCAAATAGTTTTCCTTTAAAATATCAGTTGCTTAATACTCCCCCTAAAATCTTTTATTGTCTCCCATGCTCCCCCCTTTAATTTCTTAGACTTGATAATCAAGGCTCAATAGCTTTAAAAGGAAGAGAAATTTTAGACCTTGTGGTTAGGTTAAATGTACACTGAAATTAGCCATGAAAGGAAATTATGGGATTTTCCCCTGAAAACTGTTGGCCCTGAAAAATGTTTGAACCATATTTATCTTCTGCAAATGTAAGATGGTTGAATTTTTTTCTTATTGGTAAAATAATCTCTCAGGTTTCCTTTTTATGTAAAGAAAAATCCAAAGCTACATGGTATTAAACTTTGTTATTCTTCACTGAAAAATTTAAGAGTTCTGGAAATTATATCAGTATGTAAGAAAGTTTAAAAACCTCTTTTAAAAATAAGGAATTAGCCTCAGTTTGAGTTGAATCAACTTTTTTGTTATATAGGGTCACTTTTCTTTAGGTCATAAAATGGAATTTAAGAATGCGCCCCTCCCCTCTGAACATGTTGGGGAAAACTTTCTCTTACTCTTGCTACACATCTTCCCATCCAGGAAAGCAGTTTTAGAAAGTGTAGAAGACTAAAGCAGAGGTCTGGAACAGAGCTGCTGCTCTGGGGCACCTCCCATGTTTACTAAGCCTGTATTAGTTTCTAAGCACTTCTCCCTACTGACTCAGCCCTCTTGTGAATTCTAGCAACCTTCGTTGTACCACAGTTCTGAGGTCTGTGTGTTTTGGACTTACCTGTTCAGTATATTCATGTGGATTTTAGAAAGTGTTTGGAGAGATCCTGTGTAGTACTTAAAACAATGGGGAAAAGATAATAATGGAGTATTTGTGGACTTCTAGAGAGTTTGTACTTGAGTTCTATTTTGGGGAGGAACTCTGGAGCATAGTAACAAAGTCAGAGGTAACATAAGTGAGTAATCGATAATTCTTTTTTTTCCTCCATCCCACACCTCCCTCACTCCCCATAACAGGTAAAAGCTACTGTTCAGATAATTCAACAGTTAGTGATTGCAAGGTGGTGAATACCACAGGATTCTGTTCTGGTAAGTGTTCACTTTGGTATCTGAGGAGATGAGGAAGATCATTGCCTCAGGAAACCTTATTTCAATATTTGGTTTGAAGCATTTCCATAATTCTGTTTTGTAAGAAATTTGGATCTGAATAGCATAGTCATACTCATTGCACTGACGCTCGATTTAGTCGTTTGGTGGTACATAATGTGGAATGCTGTAAGTACAGATACTTCTTCCTCTATTTTTCTTTAACCTCCTCCATATACTCACTGAATTTTAGGCCCTCTCTATTTGCTGCATTTTACAGGCTTGAACAACATTGTTCTGTCACTTTCTTTATTATGGTACTGGTGATTAGCACAGTCAGCTTAGTTTGTGCTGTGATTAAATGAATCCCTGCTTTATTCATCTGTTTTCTGTATTTTAGTTTGAGAAACTTGATGGTTTAACCTTTCATCTTTGCCCAGGAAATAGTTAAAATTCCTGCATGAAAGCTGGTTTTTCTGAAAAGATTATAAATTAATGGGAAAGTCAAATTCCTAATTTGGTATATTAATAGTTAAATACAATAAAAGATTTTTCTAGAGTAAATAACCGTTCAAGTCTACCTATAACTAGTTTCAGTAGTCATTTCCCCTTCCCTTCCCTCACCCCAACTTGAACTTTCTAACTGAAACTTTCCTTAGTATGAGATCAGTGATACCCTACATAGAGTCCATAATATGGTTTAGGTGGTAAATGAATGAACAGTTTTAGTATTTGATGTAATTTTATGATAATATTGCTTAGAAATAAGAGTATAAAATTTTAAAATATGTTAAGGAAAAATTGAATAAGTAATTCTGTTCATTTGGCCATCAAGGACACAAAACTCCAAATTAAAGTGGTTTAATTGAAAAGATTAATTTGGCTCTCATGTAAAGGAAGTCTGGGCTTGAGTGCAGCTAGCGGGCTGGAGTAGCATCTGCAGGCCATTAGAGACCCAGGCTCTTTCTATGCTTTTACTGTGTCATTCCTCGGAAGTGGCTTTGCCCTTATTGTCCAAGGTGAATGGTCATGTTCCAGCCATCAGAATAGTTTTTCTGCCAATAGGAAGAGGAAGGGAAGGTGAGAGACCTGTATCTACCTTACAGATGCTTTCTAGCAGTTATACATGGCTACCTAGCTGCAGGGGAGACTAAGAAATGTTTTTGCAGGGGAGAGTGTCACTAAAAATTGGTGCTGTTTCTAAAGAATGGAGGACCGGTATTGGGACAGAGCAACTGTCTGTCTCCTCCATAGGTGGTACTAAAATGAAAAAATTGTAAAAGTACTCAAATGACTGCAGGTTGGGAAAGTGTTATAGATTATTATATTTTAGCAGCTTTGATTATGATATTTTAGACAGCTTTGACTTACATGTTTGTTTTTTAAATAGTGCCCACTACCACACCAACGCCAACCAATTCTACAGGTAATACAAGATAATTGACTCTTTTCCTCCTCCTTTGGGGGTTTTTTAAACTTTCGTTGATGAGTAACTTTAGTAATTAATACCTAAAAATCATTAGTTTAATTTTAAAGATGAGTAGACATATCCAGTCTTAGACTGCAATAATTACATTAATATGTACTGTTTGTGACAGAGACACATAACTATAGTGTTTCACGTTCATTGAATCTGAACAGATTGGTTGTAGTTTTGTACATTGAGTCTGAAAACTGTGTTTTGTGGATTTTGTGGAACTAAGGAAATACAGAAGCCTAAAGGAAATTAGTTCTTGTCATCCATAGGTACACCAAAATGTCTTCAGTTCTCTCAGAACTAACTAAATATATTTATATATATAGATTCCTAATAAATACACTTACTAGGAAATTGGTTGATATGCCCGTGCACATTTGAATTGCTTTCTTCCTGCACACGTAGTTGTGTGCACTTTACCCATCTACTCTTAGTTGGATAGGTCATCTTTCATTTTCTGTGCAGTGAATATCTTACAGGAAAATACTTGCTGTCATCTCTGGTAGGATTGATTCAAACAGCATTCTGGGTCAAAGGATATGATAATCTTAAGGCTCTTAATACTGATTGCTTTCCAGAAACCGAAAAGTTTTTAAACCACACCTTCAACAGCATTCCCTGGTGGCTCAGCTGGTAAAGAATCTGCCTGCAATGCGGGAGACCTGGGTTCAAGCCCTGGGTTGAGAAGATCCCTGGAGAAGGGAATGGCTACCCACTCCAGTATTCTGGCCGGAGAATTCCATGGACTGTACAGTCCATGGGGTTGCAAAGGAGTTGAATGCAACTGAGTGACTCATTTCACTTCAACAGCATTAAATATTATCTCCTTGTATAAATTTTTACCAGTTTAATAGCGTGAATAAAAACGTCTACTCCAGGACAAGTACTAGGTTAGAAGATAGGGATATAGGAACAGAAGTAAGATAGATAGTATTTTGTCTCTTGTAGGAACTATGAAAGGTCAGGAAGCACAGTGCGTTGTAGGATTTGTACGAAGGTGTGTGTGTTAAGTAATATGTGGTAACAACTTCCTGGAGATGTTGAGTAGACTTCAGGTAACTGAGTCGTGAAGTTACCTGGTAAAATAAGAGGGGAACTTTCCAAGTGGAGCAGGGCAGACAGCACATGTGAAGGAGAGGTGAAAGAGTGTAATAAAGTCAGGCAATTGCATTTGGAGTATCCAGTAACAAGATGAGAACAAGTTAAGCACGACAATCAGCAGGTCAAGAGCCAGACTGAGAAGTGCCGTTGTGTGCCTTGCTGGTATGTTTGAAGCGTGTAGATCATGATGAGATTTGCATTATAATATGGAAAGAGGCAAGATTGAACACAGATGGGGTATTCTGTTGTGGTAATTCTAGAGAACTATTTTTAAAAATGAGTGCAACTTCTACAAGTATCTAAAAATTAAACCTCATAGCTCTGTCTTCATTATGTAGTAGGCTTCTAGTGCTTCAGAGATTGAAACCGGTGCAAATTAAAAAATAATTTTTTTGCCATGTTCAGAGAGTGAATAGACACAAATGGCAAATTTGGGAATTTTTTCTCCCAGTGTTGTCAGACAAAATTAGTAATAGTATTTTAGTATTGTAAAGGATTTGATACATGTTTAATTTATAAAGTATATTTTTTTGTGGTTTCACAGAAGGTACAAGCAAGGAAAACTTTGAACGGATTATGAGTCTTAAAATAACCATACCCTCTAATCTAGGAAATCTGTATAAGAATCCGTCCTATCAGAGAGGAGATCACATATTTCCCTGTGAGATGTTGATAGCTTGGAGAAATGAAAGATGACCTAAGTATCCAACCAAGAGTGGGACCACAGTGCTTACAATGACAGAGAAAGGAGTACAAATAAGTGTGTGAACATATCATAGTGTTTACTAATGTTTATTGGTAGTATTGATACTGTCTGAAGTCTCTTTTAACATAGTGCTGTAGTTCCTAAAATGTATTTACATTCAAACTTATTCTTCCCATGAGTGTGCATTTCTTTAGAGACACCAGCAGATAATTATTTGAACTCATGTGCTACAGTAGAGGAGAGCTTACCCTTGGGCTCTTAACATCATTTAGACGAGGGAAATTAGGGCCTTAGGGCCCCTGTGGCTATAAATAAAGTTTTCTGGAACACAGCCATGTGGATTCATCTGCTTGTTGTCTTGGCTGCTTGTGTATTACACGGTGCACAAAGCCTAAAATGTTTACTGTCTGCCTGGTTAGGTTTGCCAAACCCCTGAAATGGAGAAGCCAAATCTTGATAGCTACTTTAAGAAATACTGAATTGTATTTGTTTCTTACCATGACTTACTAAGTTAATGGGTTTTGTCTTAGAAGCAAGATTATTGAGAAAGAACCAAGAGTTCCCTCACCTAAATTCTTGCCCACCTGTGTGTCTCTTTGCAAACTGTATCCAGGTGTATATATAAATTTTTATATTTAACTGTGTACATAGATGCTAACATAGATACAACTTTATGATTGCTTAATGTTTTAGAATACACTTCAAAACTAATGTTCTGAATGTGCAGATATGTTAGTAAACCATTAACTGAGATTTGGCCTTTATTCTGTTAAAAAAAAAACAACTGGAAGCATGTTGAAGTGGTAGTTACGTTTTTTAAAAGATAGATGCTAGATAATTGAGAAATTCAAGTTTTTAATACATGTTCATTTGCATTCCAGCTAAAACCACAACTCTGCCTTCCACTACTACAACTTCCACCACAGCTACTACGTCAGGTAATTGTGGTTTTTACTACGTCAGGTAATCGTGGTTTTTAACAGTGAGATAGGACGTGTGTGCAGTGTTAGCTTTTACTATTTGTTATCACTTTCCAATTTTATTCTTAGTTAGGAACTGAAATCATCTCTTGGAAGACCAAGGTAGTAGGCTGTTAAAGCAATAAGGATAGGTTTGCTGAGAGTCCTCTAATACATTTTAAAATTGTAATCACATTTGGCGTGACATGTTAGAATTAAATAGTAATGGTTTTCCAAAACCCTTTTAGTACAATCTGTAGGTAAAATCTAATTTCTTATAACTTAAACATTAAATACTGGTTACTGTTGGAGATTGGTTGTATGCTGTATTAGACTATGTCAATTTGAAGATAATATAGCCATCCTTTTTACTTCTAGGTAATACTGAAAATTTTGATTCTGTGAATTTTTTTGGCTTTATTAAGATTATTTTTGTAATTTGAAAACCTGTAATCAAATTTTCATTTACCTTTTATAAATTTAGAAAAATGCAAAGTATGAATTTTAAACACAAATACTAATATTTACTCTAGCAATTACCTAAGATATGTAGTCTGAAGAAACTGCAAATTTTAAAAGTGCTTAATATGTTCACAGGGCATAATGTGCCAAGAGAATAAATTTTCCTTTTCATATTTGAAATTATATTAGCACCATTGACCACTTGACGTTGTTAGATAGAATGAAGAGTGGGATTGATAAATGGTTGTCTGCTTCAATTAGGAAGCTGTTGACATAAGAGGAAATACTTTATAGAAACACCTGACAGAAAGGCTCAGATGAGTCTTGAAATTATAGAGGATCATGAGACTTACTGAGTATCTTACTAAGTATTGTTATTTCTTTTATCTCATTTAACCAGGTACAACTAATACCACTGTAACTCCAACTATACAACCTATGCGGAAGTCTACGTTTGATGCAGCCAGTTTCATCGGAGGAATTGTCCTTGTCTTGGGTGTGCAGGCTGTAATTTTCTTTCTCTATAAATTCTGCAAATCTAAAGAACGAAACTACCACACTCTGTAAAGAGACCCACTAAATTAACAAGGACTGGCGTGTAACTCACTGAAACCAAAATATTATCTTTCAAGATGTCCCACATGGAAGATGCTATTCTAGGATCTTTAATTTTTCAAAGGATGCATATAGGAGCACCACCCTTGAAGAAGAATCAGTTCAGTCACTTTGCTCAACGGGGCTATTTAAAGTACGCTGCATGCGTCCTTGTGGCTTTCATTTTACATGGCTGCTGCTGTGGGATTGTGTTCTCTCTGCTTGACATGCCAAATGTAACTGTAAGTGATGGAAAACATTGTCCTGCGCAGACAACCTCATGACTCTTTTGGCAATTTAAATGTAGTTGTTTTAAGCCTGAAAGCTGCATTATTTTCATCCTAACTCAGGATGTAGTTTAGTGACCAGAATTGAGAAGAATGTGCCAAATGAGCATCAATCAGGTGGATTTTTGGCTATCGTTTCAAAAGTGGAATAAATTTATAAATTTAGTACCCTTAGAGTAAAATTTTGTGCTTGATACCAGTTGTTTTTTTCTACATTAGAAAAAAGATGCCACACAGGGAATTACATTCCAGATTTAAAGAAATGAGAGGATACAAAACATGAAAAGTATAGCAGGTTATTGTTCATACTTGTAAAGCACCTTATATCATTGAGAAAATAAAGAACAGTGCCTTAAAAGACAGACTGAAAGGTAGACTGTAACTTAAAAAAATGTTGGTGATTTGTTCTTTTACGTTAATGAAGGGAAAAGTTGGTCTGAGGATGTAACTGTTGATGTGAGCAGTAGTAAACCTGCTTTTAGATACCATACTGTTAGTATTTAATTGAAAACTTACGTACTTTATTTCAAGCCTGAATAACTTAAATGATGTTCTGCAGAGTCAAAAGCCTTCATCTATTGGACCTACCACCATTTTTCTTACGGCTGTTAAAAAGTATAAAGTTGATTTAATTATGTTTTCCTTTGTACTTCAAAAAAGTATCCTAACACTGTTGTACCTTAAAAAGATTTCCACCGAGCTTTTTTGAAAAGTAACTTCTATAAGGCAAGGAAGAAATAAATTATTTTAGAATCAGTTACTAACTCTTTAAATGAGACAGTCATTTTAAGTTTTGAAATAGCAAATGTGAGCAGTATAATTTCAGAAAAAATTTAGTTGATCAGATGACTAAATTTTTATTGATAATTTCCCTGGATAAACAGATTGAACTTTTTGTTTCTCCTCTCCCAGCCTTTCTTCTTAGTTTCGATTCCTGTTGTAGGAAAAGCATGCGTACTTTCATTTTTTAGTTTCCTCATGAAGCACTAGTTTTTTTCAGGTTGAGGGATATTTCTTCCCTGCCTTTGACACATTGGATTAGTTTCAGGGGCTTAAATCAGTTTAAAATGAACTTTTGCTTTTCTAGGTCATTAAGATGTTTTGTTTTAGTTTCTTTAGCCAATAGGGACCGATTTTAGTACTGGTTTTCAATATTTTATAGTACAAGACAAGTTGCTTTGGTTCATTTCATAAGCCAGAATTCCTTATATTTAGATAATTAAAGGTTCTTAAAATGAAGATTTACTGTTTCTTTGTTACTTGCTGGTACAGCTAAAGTTTGTTTTACTTGCACATTTGTACATATACCTAATGTTTTCAAGTGCCTTAATTGTTTAAAGTCTCTGGCTTCAAACGTTTTTGGGAGAAGGTAGGCTTACCTCACATTTTTGTGTTTCCCTCAGTAGTAATATTCTAGGTACCTCACAAAAATTTTTATTATGGTGCCATGGCTGTTAGCTTTTAGTGATTGCTTTAAGGTATAAAATTCAGTTGAAAATACACAGAATTTCCATTCTCCCAAAGAGGTAAAAATTAGCTACAGTGGTGTAATTGTCATTTACTTAGATATGAATACCTTGCCACACATTAATGTTAACGCTATAGCTATCTCTGTGAACATGTAGCTGATGAAGCCTCTCATCCTCTGTAGGTTTGAATACTGCTCTAACAGAGTCATAATGTGGAATCAGATTTTACAAGAAGAGCTCTTACAGCGAACTCACAGCCTTTTCCCCTCTTGAGCAGTTTAGTATCTTGAGCCATTAATGATTTTTTTTTTTTTAATCCAGAAGGTACATAGAAACATTTTCAGATTTTTCACGTGATTTGTTCATGCAGATTGTAGTTCTATTAAAATCCCGTATCTTACCTTAACAGATAATTGTTGCACAGGCAGACACTGCTGTATTTAGAAATTTGTTTCAGTTCATTAAAAACTGCAAAACCAATCTGTATCATGTACCAAACCAATCTAAAATAAATCTACATGTTTATTGGGTTAATCTGCTCTGTTTTTTTAATTAACTGGAGTGTGTGTTTATATTTTGACTATGAAATTTAAAGCTAGTGAATTTACCTTAGTCTTGTTGAGAATGGCTTGTCTACTCAGTGTTTCATTGCTCCCCAAGATCAGCAGATAGTAGCTAAGGGATGTCTTTATCAGTGGTGAACAGAGCCTTAGAAAGGATAGTTGGAGGGAGGACTTGGTTTGCCTTGCTATTGACAGAAGAAGTTGATCTTCCTCAAATAGAAATCATCTACTTATGTGCTAGTTTACCAAGTATTTATGAGAATACCATCTGCTGTTAGATATCTGAAAGCTTGTTTATGACTTCCTGCCTTATTCAGATTGCATGTAAAGTAAAATTGGGTTTCTGTTCAGAGTCTTTGGTATAAATATTTAGTACCAAGCCACATGCTGGTATGTGAAATCTGATTCTGTAGGCCTGTGTTTTGGGCAAAATTACGTTCTATATGAAATTGCAGAACTTGGACTAAAGAAGAGGGAATAAATACTCTTCTACCAGCCTTAAAGCCCAAAAGAGTGGATTGAAGACTCCTAGAACATTGCTAAAGACAAACTGTTATTTTGATGGGCATGGTGTTCACAGTAGGTGGGGTGTTTTGTTTTTTGTTAATGTTTTAATGATTAAAGTCCTGTGTATTTACCCATGTAGTTACTATGCCTGTGCTCTTAATTTGTGTAGGTAACATGTTGCTGCTGGTATTCACCTTCTGCCTAAAGGATGTCTTTTAACCTTCAACATTTCTACTTTTGTTGGTACAGATACTGGTTATGACTTCTTAGAGTTTTTGTGTGCTTTCATTTTTGAATGATTTCATTGGATAGAGTTCTAGGTTGACATTTTTACTTTTAGCCCTTTAATGATGTTGATCCAGCATCTCAAATGCATTGTGTCCTATGAGAAATCTCATCTTTATCTTTTGTTCCTCAGTACATGTCTTTTTTCCTTCCTGCTTTTATAAGATTTTTCTCCTTATCACTTGTTTTGAGCATTTTGATTGTAATGTGCTATGCTGTAGTCTGTCTGGTCAAAGCTATGGTTTTTCTAGTAGTCATGTATGGATGTGAGAGTTGGACCATAAAGCTGAGGGCTGAAGAATTGATACTTTGGAACTGTGGTGTTGGAGAAGACTCTTGAGAATCCTTTGGACTGCAAGATCAAACCAGTCCATCCTGAAGGAAATCAGTCCTGAATATTCATTGGGAGGACTGATGCTGAAGCTAAAACTCCAGTACTCTGGCCACCTGATGGGAAGAACTGACTCATTGGAAAAGACCCTGATGCTGGGAAAGGTTGAAATCAGGAGGAGAAGGGGCTGACAGAAGATGAGATGGTTGGATGACATCACCTACCCCATGGATGAGTTTGAGCAAGCTCCAGGAGTTGGTGATGAACAGGGAAGCCTGGCGTGCTGCAGTCCATGGGCTGCAATGAGTCGGACAGGACTGAGCTGAGCTGAACTGATGCTGTTTTGTTTCTTGTGGTTGAGGTTTGTTGAGCGTCTTGGATTTGTGGTTTTTCACCAGATTCGGAAAACTTTCAGCTATTATTTTTATATCTTTTTCTGTCCTCCCCATTGTCTGTGTTGGGGACTTTAGTTCCACAGAGAGAGGCTGCTAGAAGGTGACCTAAAATTTACCCGTGCACTGTTTTAGTTTTTAAAAAAATCTTTTTCTACTTCGTGTCAGATTATTACTATCTTTAAATTCACTAATACTTTCTTCTACTATGTTTAATCTTGTTAATCTTACCTGGAGTCTTTTCACTCAGATGTCCTCATTTTTAAAGTTCAGTTTGGGTGTTTTCATATTTCCACATATTCCAGCTTTACATTTTGAACATGTAACAGTTTTTAACATCTGGGTCAGTTTCTGTTGATTTTTTTCTCACTATAAGTCGTAACTTGCCTGTTTCTTTGTATGCTTGGTACTTTCTTATTGCATACCAGATGTAAATTTTAACTTGTTGGGTGCTGGTTATTTTTGTTCTGGGACATAGTTAAATTCCATGATAGCAGTTGGCTCCTTTCAGATCTTGCTTTTTAAGCTTTGTTAAGAGAGCAGAACATTTGTTCTAGGATTAATTGTTCCCCAGTTCTGCACGGGCTAATTATCTACCCAATGCTCCCTGTGGATTAAGAGGCTTTCTGGTCTGGGTTAGTGGAAACAGCCTCTATTCCTAGCCTTGTGTGCATTCCAAGTACTGTTTCCTCTAAACCTTTCCTCAGC
Organism: Budorcas taxicolor; assembly: GCF_023091745.1. Classification (NCBI taxonomy): domain Eukaryota; kingdom Metazoa; phylum Chordata; class Mammalia; order Artiodactyla; family Bovidae; genus Budorcas; species Budorcas taxicolor. The sequence goes on from NC_068918.1 coordinate 32,440,248, forward strand.
CTTGGATGGTTTCCTCGTGTACGTGTCCTGCCCAATACATTGTTGAATACCTGAGGGTTACCTTCTGCAGGTCCCTGGAGGTCTCCTTTGTGTAGTTCTCCCCTCCCTGGTCCTCTGCCCTGGGAACTCTATCTGGTTTCATCTCCCTTAAATCTCAGCTGCATCTCCTCAACTCAGGGAAGCCCACCGACTTCTGCCTAGGTGTTGCCTTCCTGCATCATGACTTAGAAATTCAAGGCAGTAAGCTGGGTTGGTGGTTTCCTTTTTTTTCAAGGATCACTGTTCTCTGGCTGAAGTCCAGTGTGTTGAAAACCACTGTTTAATGTATTTTGCCTAGTTTTTCATTTGTTTCAGGGTATATCCAGTCTCTTATTTCATCTTGGCCAGAAGTAAAAGTTCAAGATAGGACTTTTAAAGTCTTCATTTTTAATTATTTAAGTAACAAATACATATTTTTTTTTCTTCTTAAACAGGTAAAGTGCTTTGATAATCCCAGCCCCTTCCCCGTCTTTGTCTTTCTCCACTTTCCAGAGATAATTACTAGAACTGGTTTGGTGGTAAACTCTCCCCCTCAGCATTTATATACACACAACTAAATATACCCTTAATACATGATATGGATTTTTATTATTATCCTGCAACTTTTTTTCACTTATTAGCTATGCCAAATTCTTAAATTCTCTGTTGGTATATGTAGTTATGACTACAGTAAGTATCTACCTACTGAAGAACAATTAGGCTGTAGATTTTTTTGTTTTCTAAAAGAATATCTTGGTACCTGCCACTTTGCTTATATGTGTGAATGTTTCTCTAGAGCAAACAGAAGTGCACACCTGCGCCCAGGGTTCCACTTTGAAAATTTTAACACTCTGAGATTGCCTTCCATTTCCTACCAGCAGATATCAGAGTGTTTTCTTTGTCCTTCCACTTACTATTACCACTTGTTATTTCATCACTACCCTTGTACATCACTCCCCTCCTGAGCTTATATCCACACTTCATTGGAGAAGGTGTGGCCAAGGCTGAATGGCAGAGGAGTTCACTGAAGCTGTGAAGGGTGGGGTAGTGGGGCAGGGGGCCAGGGTGAGCCCCTTCACAGGAGGTGCTATGCCAACGGCACTCCACCAGGAAACTGCATGCACCACTGGAGGTCAGCACTGCAAAAGCGGCAGGTGCCTGCCTAGGTGAGGAGCCCAGAACCCAAGAGAAACCCTTCTTCCTCCAGCACCCTCTACTGACAGAGCTTAACATCCTGCCTGGTGGTAAAGAAGACATGTTTGCAGGGTCCAGATTCATTACTTGATAGAAGACAATGAAGAGTGAATTTGGACCTGAGAAACTTCAGGGGTATCTTACCTGGTCATGGCTGATGTTTTAGTTTTGATCTCAGTCATCAACCTTCCTTGTGTTTTTTGTTTCAGAAATAAATTTGCGTGTGCATTTAGATAGTTAATATGTTTCTCTGGTCTCTTCTGTTCCATTTATCTATTTATTGATGTTTATTCCTTTACCCGAGATAAATTTTCCTGTCTCAACAAAAAGACTAGGATTAGGACTTTATAAAAATCTGGAGAGGGTTTTGCTGTTTGTAGGAAGAATAAAAAGACTTGAGAGAATGGTGCTCTTAAGTGAAACAAATAGAAATAAGTGCTTTGAAATTTACTTAGATTTGTCTCTGACCTGGTTTTTCACTTGTTAATAAATATGTCTGGCCAGCAATGCCCTCTCTTGGTCCTCCCACCTAATCAGTAACTAGAACCCATATTAAGAGGCTGCTTGGTTGATCTAGGCAAGGCTTAGGATGTAGAAATGCAAATCAACTGTTAAAATTTAGGGTCAAATCCTGCTTCACTTGGGACATTCAACATATAATCATCTCAGTCCTTCCATACCATCTTCACATACGCTAAAATTTAGATAAAAGGCTTAATGGAATTTAGAATCATTTTTATTCATTCAAATGCTCATAGAAATAAAACTTGGGAAAAGGCTATATGATTACCAATCAGGTCTAAATGGGGCTCTGGATGGAGCTGTTTGAACTTGAAAAGCTGGAAGTTGAACAGTATCTGCCACATTGGGTAGGAAGATATGGTCCGTTCTTTTGTGTTTAATAGGTACCTGCAAAATAAATTATTAAGTAGGTATTAGAGCCTTTTTAAAAGGTGATGAATAATTATTATAGCATCATTACAAGTCACTGTTACTAATGAGACCAAGATCATTGGTTCAGTCTGGGTTAGACCATTTAGTGTGCCTTGTCATACATATTTTACCTCTTGTTTATAAAGGGAACTAGTCAGGGATGAATCCATTAATGGAAAGCCATGTCCAGCTAAGGAAGGAAAGAGATCTCATATTTGGAGAAATCAATAAATGCCTTAATGTTTTATCATTTATGTTAGTGCAGTGCTACTTTTGAAAGAAAATCAGTGGTGGTCTTATATTTCAGCCCTCTATAAATTCCTCCCAGTCTGTGTTTATCTGACTTGTCTCATAGACCTTGTTTAAGAAGTCAGACCTTAGATTTGAAGAGGTGCCAGATGACTCCGTGACTTTTCTGGACCTCAGGCTTTTTGCCTGTGGTCTCCACTCTACACAAGCCAATGGGCCCATAAGACACTTCCTTATTTATTACAGTTTATTTATTTGATAATGTAGCCAACAATTGGTCTTAGACCACAACCCTTCTAAATCTGAAACCTAGTGCATCTCCGCTAATGTACTTAGCTCCTTAGCAGCTTTCTCAGCCATAAGTGTTGTGATCAGCAACCTGCCCCATGAGGAACGTTTGCTTTGGGGAGTGAAGTGGGGATAGAGTAAAGCTTAAAAGCCGTTGTGGTCCCATACAGGTCAACATAACATCGCTTCCTTTTGGAAAGGGCTTTTGCAGAAGCAAATAGACATAGTAGAATGTCACGTTTTGGTGAAAGATGATTGCACAGAGATTGGTGGGTCAAGCAAAAGGTAGGCATTGATAATGTAGCCCTACTTGGTCAAGGTTCTCAGTTGAGTATGTTCCTGACCTGCTTCTTCCCTCTGTTTGTGTCTCCCTTTAACTGCAACAAACTTTTGGTCCAATAACTAGACCATTGGCTTCAAGAGAGGCCTTAGGATGGCATATTTTCTGACAGAATGATTGTATTTTTTCCTCTTAACTTTTCTCAAGGTAAGAGGAGAGGCATTCTTAAGTGTTGATTAGATATATATACCTCTCTGGAGGGGATTCTGAAAAACAGTGGAGCAAAGAGTGTAATACTTATTAAAATAGCATAGAGAAGGTGGTGAAAGGGGATTCAAATGGTGTCTTAGAATAAACTACGATAAACTAAGAGGTAAAACAGTTAAATTCTTCAAATATGTGCTATACTTCAACCTAATCTGTATTTCAAGCATTTCTCACATGTTTTAAGGCTGACTTCTGAAATTATTTCTGCTCTGCCAGGGAACACAAAGGCTGTGGCACTGCTAGTTAATTACTGTAGATGATTGAAAAAACAAATTGAGAGAACATGTCCAGGTGTTGTACTGACTTACACCCATTTACTGAACTGTAATTGAGTAAGTGCTTTGGGGCTTGTTTCAACATTAGAATTTTATTATTGAGGAGTGATGCCATCAAGATGGCAGAATAGGAAACCCTAGACCCTCCTTCCTGCAGGAACATGTTGATTCAGCAATAATTCATGGACAAATTCCCTTAGTGAGAAACCCAGAATATTATTTTCTAAGATCCAACCATTGAGATAAGATCTTGATACACAATTTTTTAATGTAAGTTTGAAGTGACCCTGAATCCATGATTTCATATTTACATTTTTGTTTCATATAATCAAATTTATCATTACTTACAGTCTTTGGCCTTTGAATCCCTGTTATTTTGCTGCCCATGAGTTGGGTCTTTAAAAGGTGTTGCTGGGTGTATCTGGATGATGTGGAAGCAGAACTTAGGGGGTAGTGAGCTTGGGATACAAGGCCTGTAATGTGAAAAATGTTAAATTATATCTCTGGTTGCAATGTTCAGGTCTAGGTTTAATTCATAAAATTTAAGAGCTTAAAATGGGTATCTGATTCAGCTTCATCAGTTTTGAGTGAAGATGTCAAAACATGGATAGTGTCTTTTGCCTGAGTGTCTATGACCAAGTGAAAGAGATGATGGGTTACTTGGACCTGTGGATAGAAGTAGACAGACTGAGATATTCACATTAATAGGACTTGGTAATTAGTTGGGTATGCAGGGTAAGGAAGAATAGCTTTCAGATTTCTGGCTCAAACAACTGATCAGATTTTATGGTGGATTTTATGCTGATGGCACATACATGCTCAACAAGTCATTGTTCATTGCAAGATCAGGATAGATGGGGGCGAAATATGAATGTATAGACAGGAAGTAGACAAAGATTAGCTCAAGGGCCCTGAGACAGAAGCCCATGGGACACTGATCACAGTGATTGTCCCAGGGAGGAAAAGGAACACCTTTTCCATTTTAACAGGAAGGAAGGAGAAGCAGCTGAGTTTAGGTTTAGGTAGGCTGAGGACAAGAAGTAGAGGGTGTTCCCATCTGATAGGGCAGGAGGACAGTGTCTGCAGAGACCATGAAGATTTAAAATAGTTGCTGTATTATAACAACTTTTTAAAAAGTATAATCTATAAAAATACTGAATCATTATGTTGTATATCTGAAGCTAATATGATACTGTAAATCAATAATACTTCAATTAAGAATAAATAAGATAAACTAGTTGCTGTGAAGAAGAGAGAGTGAGCTGACCTTCCCCTCAGCTCCATGTGAGCTGGGCCTAAGCCCACCAGGCATCTCAGTCTCTGGCTTCAGTGATTTGTTCAAAATTGGTCACATGACCTGAGTCAGCCCAGTCCCCTCTCCATTCCCCACTCCTGCCATGTAAGCTTGGACAGAGGATGGAAGCTACAGAGATGACAGACATCTTGCTTCCCAAGGGGCTCTACTTCCTGTCTGCTGCCAGCATGCTCAGGGCTCAGAGATGCAGAGAGAAATCAGTCCTCAAGAAACAAACCTTGATCAAGCCTGCATGAATCAGTGGAACAGAATAGAGAGCCCAGAAATAGACTCACGCATCCATGATCAGTTAATCTTTGACAAAGGAGGCAAGAATATATATACTTTGGAGAAAAGAGAGTCTTTTCAGCAAGTGGTGGTGGGAGAGCTGGACAACTACATGTAAATCAACGAAGTTGTTAGAACATTCCCTCACACCATAGACAAAAATAAAATCGCTTAAAGACTTAAACATAAGGCATGACACCATAAAATTCCCAGAAGAGAACATAGTCAAACATTCTCTGAAATTGTAGCAATGTTTTCTTAGGTGTCTTCCCAGGCAATAGAAATAAAAATAAACGAATAGAACCTAATCAAACTTTAAGTTTTTGCATAGCAAAATAAACCATAAAACAGACAACCTACAAACTGAGAGAAAATATTTGCAGATGATATGATTGACAAGGAAGGGCTTAATTTCCAAAATATATAAACAGCTCATACACTCAATGACAAAAAACCAAACCAATAAAAAAATGGGCAGAAGACCTAAATAGACATTTCTCCAAAGAAGACACACAGATGACCAACAAATACATGAAAAGATACTCAACACTGCTAATTATTAGAGAAACATAAATCAAAATTACACTGAGGTATTATACTAGTCAGAATGGCCACCATCAAAAAGTCTACAAATAATAAATGCTAGAGAGGGTATGGAGAAAAGGGAACCCTCCTACACTATTGATGGGAATGTAAATTGGTATAGACACTATGGGAAACAGTATGGAGGATCCTTGAAAAGCTAAAAATAGTTGCCATATGATCCAGCAATTCCACTCCTGGGCATATACACAGAGAAAACTATAATTTGAAAAGATAGCATAGCAGCAGTATTTACAACAGCCAAGACATGAAGGCAATCTAAGTGCTCATCAACAGATGAGTGGATAACGTGGCATATATGTGTATACATACAATGAAAGACCACTCAGTTATGCATAAGATTCTTGCATCTTCCTGCACATAGAGAAACACTAAAGTCATTAACTTGTTTTTTTGTGATTAGCAATAATCTTATGATGTTCAACTACATGATTTTTTTTCAGCAAAAACTCTAGTAAGCTCTTCAAATAAAACTTAATCACAACTTTTAGGTTGTGCATTTCTTATTCAACAGACATGTAGAAATTCCTGAGCAAACCCCCTCCCATGCAAACCCCCTCCCATCACTGCAGAAGGGGGCAGATGGCGGCTGAGACCTGGGAGTAACTTCTACCTTTGCTTCCTGAAAGAGAGGCTTCTCTTTCATTCCTGCAGCACTCCTATCCTGGTAATTAGGGTTCTCCCCATGTGCCTCCTGCCTGACTCTTGCCCTCCTTTGTAAATGCGCAGGTCTTAGAGGACACAGATGGCAGTTTGATTGGACATGTTAACTCAGAGAAGGATTTAAAAGATGTTTGGCTAGGCTGGAGGCAGAGGGGAAAGGGAGAAACAGAAAACCCCAGGGAGTCTGTAGAGGATAGTGCGAGGTACAGAATCACTCAGGGTGATTGGTCAAAATAGGGCCCTTGGGTGCTCTTGACACTCTTTCCATCTGGGCTTGGGTGGGGGACGCCAGTCCCACTGTTAGGGCCCAGGCCACAAGAATGGGCAGGGAGGAGGTGAGTGAAGTTGCTCAGTCGTGTCCAACTCTTTGTGACCCCATGGACTGTAGCCTACCAGGCTCCTCCGTCAATGGGATTTTCCAGGCAAGAGTACTGGAGTGGGTTGCCATTTCCTTCTCCAGAAGATCTTCCCGACCCAGGGATTGAACCCAGGCCTCCCTCATTGTAGGCAGATGCTTTACCGTCTGAGCCACCACAGAAGTCACAAGTCGAGCCTTTTTCCTAGAAAACCTAAACTATCTTGACCTTTAAAAATGATCTTTCTGTTTCTGACTGTGTTTCCTCACATCATTCACACCACTGTTAAGTGGCCAAAAGAAAACACAGCTAAAGGAGGACACACATGTATGAAAGTATAATAACAAACATTTGCACAATGACCTAGTGTTACTACACTCTGTGGCAGACACACACTGTGTCATAGAGTCATCAGGATTCATCTTTGAGGTAGGTATTTTACAGAGAGGTGAATTAACCTGTCCAGGGTCACACAGCTAGCAGTGACAGAGATAGGATTTGAACTTAGGCTGTCTTATTTCAAAGTCCATACTGTCAACCACCAGCCTGTGCTATGGAACAGAAAGGAAAGGCCTAGCTGACCTTAACAATAGGCTGATTGTGGCTATTGATATCTTTGATAGACCTAAAAGAGAACTTGGAATTTACTTAGTCCTCATCTTACATGAGAGGAAGCTAGTTTAGAGACATCCCAGGTTCTGGCCTCCGTTCCATTGCTGCTCACTGACTATGTTGTCCAGAGTGCTGTTTTGATTGTCATTTCCATAGGACTCCTCAAGCCCCTAGGACCCAAGAATCATAATGTGCTTTATGAATAACATCTGAGAAACGTGGTCACTAGTATCCTGTCAGGAAGGAAGAAATTTTTCTTTACCCTTCTAGGTTCTTCTTTTGGCTGGTCTAAGAATTCAATTGATATGAGATTAACAAGAGAAAATCACACAACAGCTTAATTTGCCAACATTTGTTGGATTATGGAGAAAGCAAGGAAGTTCCAGAAAACATCTATTTCTGCTTTGCTGACTACACTAAAGACTTTGACTGTGTGGATTACAACAAACAGTGGAAAAATTCTTAGAGACCTTGCCTGTCTCCTGAGAAACCTCCATGCAGGTCAAGAAGCAACAGTTAGGACTGGTCATGGAACAGCAGACTGGTTCAAAATTGGGAAGGAGTACTACACGGTTGTCAGAGAAGGCGATGGCAACCCACTCCAGTGTTCTTGCCTGGAGGATCCCAGGGACAGGGGAGCCGGGTGGGCTGCCATCTATAGGGTCACACACAGTCGGACACGACTGAAGTGACTTAGCAACAACTACAAGGCTGTATGTTGTCACCCTGCTTAATTAACTTATATGCAGAGTACATCATGAGAAATGCTGGGCTGGAAGAAGCACAAGCTGGAATCAAGATTGCTGGGAGAAATATCAACCTCAGATATGCAGGTGATACCACTCTAATGGCAGAAAGTGAAGAGGATCTGAAGAGCTTCTTGATGAGGGTTAAAGAGGAGAGTGGAAAAGTTGGCTTAAAACTCAACATTCAGAAAACTAAAATCATGGCAACCAGACCCATCACTTCATGGCAAATAGAAGGGGAAAAAGTGGAAGCAGTGACAGATTTTATTTTCTTGGACTGCAAAATCACTGCAGATGGTTGACTGCGGCCATGAAATTAAACGACATTTTCTCCTTGGAAGAAAAGTTATGACAAACCTAGACAGCATATTAAAAAGGAGAGACATCACTTTGCCAACAAAGGTCTTGTCTAGTGAAAGCTATGGTTTTTCCAGTAGTCATATATGGATTTGAGAGTTGGACCATAAAGGAGGCTGAGGCTGAAGAACTGATGCTTTCCATTTGTGGTGCTGGACGACTCTTGAGAGTCCCTTAGACTGCAGGAGAGCTAACCAGTCGGTCCTAAAGGAAATGAACCCTGAATATTCACTGAATGGACTATTGCTGAAGCAGAAGCTTCAATATATTGGCCATCTGATGTGAAGAGCTGACTCACTGGAAAAGACTCTGAAAGATTGAAGGCAAAATGAGAAGGGGGCAGCAGAGGATAAGATGGTTAGATAGCATCACCAACTCAATGGACATGAATTTGAGCAAACTCCAGGAGACAGTGGAGGACAGAGGAGCCCGCCAGGCTACCGTCCACGGGATAGCAGAGAGTCAGACATGACTTAGTGACTGAACAGCAACACACACATGGGCGAGACCTAGGAAAACTGAGTGACTGGCAGCATTCCTGAAGCGCTCAACTTAAATGCCATCCTCAGCTAAAGACAGAAGAAGATGTTAAGGATGGGGGAAAGTCAGTTATGAGAGGTTACCAGGAAAAGCACAGTAAATGACGGTAACACTGTTACACAGATTTGTCTTTTCCACAGATAAATTTCTAGAGATTTGGTCATCCATCTCTTCCTTGTACTGAAGAAAGAGATGCTCTTAAAACTGTAAACATTTCTTACAAATGGGTAACTCCCTTCCCATGTCTGCTTTTTCTTAAAAATAATCAGCTTAAAACTTTAGCCAAAGAGACACATTAGGATGGCAAATTCTACTCCTCTATTCTCCTAAGGTGTTAGCTTGCTTCAGAATCTAGTGATGTACTCAGTCTTCTTTTGGTGACATATTTCAACTTGAACTAGTTTTTATGATTGAAAGCTTTTAATATATCAATACTCCAAGGTGAACTAAAATAGAAAGTTCTAACTGCAAATGAGAATAAAGGTTCATTCATTCATTCAACAAATATGAAGCACTTCCTTCATAGCCACTGGAATGTTATCATTAGTCCCCAGTACCCTCCTTCAATCCCCACCCAAGACCCTGGGAGCTTATTCTACCCAGAGAGAGGGTATCCTTACCGCCAGGTGAGTTTCTTTGGGTGGAGGATTGCTCAGCATCATTAAGCTGACTTTGTAGCTCTTCTACCCACTGGAAAGCATCCAGCTTCACACTACGCTCACGGGCAAGCCGGCTTCTCACCTGAGTGGAAAAGTGCGTGGGAAGCAGAAATGCTCTTGGGAAGCAGAACTGTTCCATCAGTTCACTGATGAAGGGTGGGGTAGGGGGATTGCCAGGGAGAGTGTGGGTCCAAAGCTATCCCAGGAATATAAGTTTTCAAAAAATTCCTGGTCAGGCTGAACTGAGCCTTGTGAAAATCAGGAGCACCAGGAAGGTCAAGAACTTCATCAGCGAGGAACAGAGGCAGCCCTTGGAACACTTTATCCTCTTATAATGCAAGTTCACTCACAAAAGTTATGTTTTGTCAGAGGCGAAGCGGGGAGGGGAGAGGAACCAGTTCACAGAGGACTTTGTAGGCCAAGCCCCAGTGCCTGTGGGACCCCTGATGGCTTCAAGCAAAGACCTGATCTCTCCCCCAGACCTCTAAGTTCAACTAATCATCTGCAGGGAATGCACCGAGCACCATCTCCAGGCCTAACACAAGGCCCACATCCAGAAGACAACTTCATGTTTGCTCTCCCCTTGCAACCCTGACCCAGAGTCCCCTGGCCAGAGAGTCTCTATGTCTAAAGTGACTCGTCTACATAGATCACAGGCATTTTTTTCTTTTTAAATTTATTTTTTATCATCTCCTAATTGTTTTTAATTATGAAAAAGTAATAGTGTAACAGGTTGAATAGTGTCTCTCAAAGTCATGGACACCTGGAACCTCAAAATGCTACCTTATTTGAAAATAGTTTTTGTAGACGTGATTAAGTTAAGATGAAGTCATACTGGATTAAAGGGAGGGCCGTAGATTGAATGCTGATGACCTTATAAACAGTGGAGCAAGCACAGACGCACACACAGAGAGATTCAGGGAAGAAGGCCGGACGGAAAGCTGCAGCTGCGTGCGGAGGGACACCGGGGACTGCCGTCAGCGCCAGCAGCCGGGGCGCCAGGGGGCAGGTTCTGCCCAAGCCACCTGGAGGGACCCACACCTTGCTTTCAGACTTTGGCCTCCTGAACTGTGAGAGGATACAGGTTTTGGTCATTTATTTTGTAAAATTCCCCTGACTTCCTTGAGCACTTAAAACAGTCAAACATTTAACCTTTTGATTTCTGTTTGCTAATATATCTGGGGAATTAATTGACTTATTTATTCAATGAATATGTGTGAAACACCTGCCCCAGAAAGTGCTGTTTTGGTTTTTTAATTTTTCCTTTTGTGTTGAATTTCATTCTGTGGTCTCCTTTGTTGGAACTTACATTAGCCCACATGTACATTATTTCCTTTTTTTTTGCTGTGGGGTATATCGAAGAAGAACATACTGGGTCTGGAAACCACTTCAGCCTTTCCTTTTTATTTCTACAATTCCAGAAACACCATGAATAAAATTCCCTTACAATAATACTTGCTGTTTTTCCAGATTACTTGTCAGGATTTTCTAAAAGATCCCTCCTAGCTCAAAGATTAGAGCCATGTGGAAATATGCTTTCCAAGTGGATGACAAAGATGCCAAGATTCTGGGCCTCATGGCACTCAAGTCATCATCTTTGCTCACAAGCAGCCTGAACAATCACCCAGGTATAGACATTTCCATTTCCCTGCTGTTCCTGGGAGTGACCAAGGTAAGGAAAACCGCTGTGGAGGCCAGAGAGGTGTGGAGAGCGTGACAAGAAGGAAACCACTCTGGCTGGTGCGCCCTGACTTGCTACCTCTCACTGGGGTTACCTGTCGGAGTTCTCTCTGAATTTTCTTCTGCTGCAGCTGGCCCAGTTTAGAAGCCCTCTTGGCATCTTCAGCAAGGAGCTGCAGGTGCTGTTCCTTTTGCTCCACATCCTTTAAGAGCTTCTCCATGCTGGAGGCTTTCATTAGACCCAGCTGCTGCCTGTGGAGAGCTTCCTGGGTCACTCGGTGTTCTAGCTCTTGGAGCAATTGTGCCTGCGGAGGAAACAGCCAAAGGAAATGAGAAAGGCACACGGTCTTTCTCAGCAGAGGGAATGAAACATTGGCCAACACAACTGTCCCCTCAATTAAAACCCAGGGGCAGAATTGTGTGAAGTGTTCCTGGGTTCAGGTACCACCTCCCAGCCATTCTGTTCTGTCTTGTGCCAACCAGCAGCAAGACCCAGCAGTCATTCCTACTACAGACTGCATCTGCATGTCACTACACCTTTATCACGTGGTAGCAATGGAAGGGCTGGACCTGGGGAGAACGTGGTGATGCAATACGTACAGAGAGTGGGCAAGGGAGGCACTAATCTTGCCTCTGTTTTGACTTCTAAAAAAACCTGGGAAAAGCCAGGTTGCAGATGGTTTAAAAAGAGCAGTAATAATTTGGTTCTGTTCTGAAATTTTTCTAATCAACAGTAACCAGAAGGTCGATCCTTACTTACAATATTATATTAATAATGAAGATTAATATTTGTAGGGTGACCTCACATAATTATATATCATAACACACTGGCACACCATAATGAAGGAACTAGGGTCCCAAAGGAACAGATTATATTTTATGTCTTAAAATATGCCCAGGCTGTTTCCTAGGCTGTTATTTAAACTCAGCTCTTGTCTCTCTAAACCTAAGGTCTCTGTTTCATTTATGCTCAGAGGGTTGGCACAGTTATTAAGAGCATAGATTTTTAAAAGCCTTTATTTTGGTGCCAGTTCTTTAGAGCAACAGTAACTTCTGAAATTAAGATTTAGTGTGGGTCACCAGGAAAGGAACCAAGACTCTCTGCTTGGGGCATAATGCTGATGGCTGGACCACACTCATAGAAAACATGCTTGGAGCATGAAAGGAAGGTGTTAGAGGCAGAGACTCAGACCCCTAGATGCTCTCTGGGTAAAAAAAAATACTCAGAGAAACAGAGAGAGAGAGATCAATCTTAGATATGAGCAGTATTTCACCATTTTTAGCCAAATATGAATAACAACAAAAGCCTTTTGGCCACTGCCCCTGGTCTCTGGGCTGCAAAGGAGGGAGAAGGGAAGCTGGGGTCCAGGCCGTCTTTCTCCAGCAGTCCCGTCTGCTCAGCTTCACACTGCGGCACTCTGGTGACTGCCACAAGCAGCTCAGTGCCGTGTCTCCTGGCCAGAACGTGTTCACAGAGAGGGAGGAGGAGGGCTTCTGAGCTCAGATACCTGATTCTCCTGCTGCCTGCACATCTTCACATTGTCCGCCTGAGCCCTAGCCAGGGCCTGCCTTAGAGCCAATAGCTGTTGATGAAATAAAACCACTTCTCGTTCTGCCATTAGCTTGATGTTCAAACACTCTTTTTTCGTTTGCACAGCTTCCTGTGAATATCCCAAACACGGTAAGGTAGGATATGAGTTTCTTTTCCACATTTTCAGTTTCATAAGCAGTCTCTGAACCATCATCCATCATTCTTTGAAATTTCTGGAAGCATAGAGCTCCCGCTGGCCACTGCCTCCTTAATTTCAGTTAAGAACAGTGTGACAGATCAGCATAAATAAAATCTTTCGGAAACAGTCAAAGTTTCCAAACCACTATTGATATGTGCTTTGATTTCAATTTTCCTTAAAACAGACTTTCAACTTACTGTTAGCGCATTTCCCACCGATAATCATGTTTGAAACCCAAAGATTTGCAGTGCTTTGACGAAGTCTGCCAACTCCATCTTTTCCCTTTCCTTGTGCTAAACTCTCTGATCCGTCCTCTCATTTGCTTCTTTGCCATTTGCTTCTGGCTCTTTCCTATTCCTCCGCAGGCTCTGATATTACCAGTTCCCAGGAAATCTGCAACTGTCAGATTCTTTAAGATGGTCCATCCATCTTGCTACCTGACACCAGTGCGGCAGCTGCATACAGGGAGGCCAGTGCCACCCTTCCCCCTGGCTGCGTGGGGCCTCTCTCCCCCAGTGCTCACCTTCTCAGCCCTGCTCAGCTGGCCCCGGAAGTGCGCCTGCTGCACCACCAGCCTCCAATGGCCCAGGCTCCTCAGTTTGCGCACCAGCGCGGCCAGGCTGCAGTTGTCCTGCTCCAAGGCCTGCAGCTGCTCCTGCTTAGAAGGCTCACTTTCAGAAAAGGTTGCCCCCAGCACTTTTCTCCGGAAGGACATAAATCCTAATGCCAGAAACATGCCTTCCAGAAGATGAGACAATTGTGCAGTGAGCCCCAGTGCCCTTTTAAAATGCCTGACACAGGCTTTCTCTGGGAAACAGAACAGGAATGCAACCCAAGCAAGCGGCAGGGTCAGACGCTAGGATGAAGTGCTGATACCCCACTCTAAATGAAATCACATACTTTGGCTGGATTTTCTTTCATTTCTTCATCAGGCCTGGCGGAGCCCCACTTCTTCTTTAGGCTTTTCATGTTGTCAGTCCCTTCTGTTCTTACTTCGCCGATGAGCTCACACACTTTCTGGATCAAATTAAGCTGATTCTCATCCAACTTCTCCTGCCAAGTGCAGACTCAGGTTTAGGAAGGACAGCTGAGGAAGAGTCACTTTGCCTTCTAAAACCCAACTTTCAGGAATGATTTCACACTAAAACATCATCAACCAAACAATTACTCTATCGGGTATTGTCTGAAAGTGTCACCTGTGGCCCCTTTAGCCCTTTAGTGTTGTCCTTAATCTGCAGGGCTTCATTCTGCACATCTTAGAGCCTGTGGTTGTCAGACACCAAGGAGGCAGAAGAATGGGATGTCACAGGTGGAAAAGCAAACCACTGTCCCATTCCCCCTCAACCCCCTCAGCACCAGAAACACACACAAAGGGTTACTTGGGAATTTGAACCTAGGGATTTTTGCTATGAGATTTACTCAGCAGAATCTGAGCAGATAAGACACTATCCATGAGCCACTAACAAAGAACTCCGTTAAAATAGACACATTAGAGGAAGGAATCAGGCTGGCTGCCTTCCTTTCTAGGCTCCAGCGGAAATATCATTATCAAACAGCCCATTCATTCTGAGTGGCTGTGGCTAACAGCTTATGGTGAAACAGCTTGCTCACTGCTTAGTACAACTTGAAGACCCAGCATCTTGTGTAAGGTGTGACTGTGGGGTGTCCTGTCACCTCTGAACCACTTCCCTGGAGAGGAAACAGGAGGTTAGTGCCGAGGAGACACAGCAGAAAGCTTGGTTAGTGACCACACAGCATAAGCTTCACCACCTTCTTGGGACCCTGGGATAAAACAGGGGTTCCCTACCTCCAGGGGCTTGTGCAACTAGTTGAGCCTGAGAGAAATAGAGAATTTCTTGTCTTGGAATCTGACAGAAGCTAAAAGGAACCTAAGAAAATTTTAAACAATTTCACACCTGAAAGATGGCTTAGTAAATTCTAGGCTTCAGTGTCTGCTTGCACTTTGCTGCAGTGCCACGCCCAGTGCAAGTTGGTTTGGATCCCTTAGTATTTGTAAGCACTTGTACTTTATGGACACTTCACAGTAAGAAGCAATGTTCAATCCTCTCTGCAATAACCAGATAAAGGCAGAGAGGCTCAGTGGAAACTCTTCTCAATGGAACAAGTCCAGGAACCACCCTGGAATCCCCTGGGAGGAGGGAGTGATAGAAGGACCCACATGGGGCTGGCTCTGGGGAGCATCTGCTATCAGGGAAAGGGGCAGATTTGGGGGACTTGGAGGAGGTATGGCTGTACTGAAAATCTCACTTGTGGGGCAGCTGGACCAGGCTCCCTGATGGCCTGTTTTAGGCATGGGTCTCCATCTTACAGCTGCTCAGAAGTCATAAGACAGTGACAGGCTTCCACAGTGCTGTGGGTACATGTGCACCCATCACTCCTCTTCTGAGTGGACCTTGACTGAGGTGGGCTGCAGTCTGTGGGGTCACTAAGAGTCGGACACGACTGAGCGACTTCACTTTCACTTTTCACTTTCATGCATTGGAGAAAGAAATGGCAACCCACTCCAGTGTTCTTGACTGGAGAATCCCAGGGACGGGGGAGCCTGGTGGGCTGATGTCGATGGGGTTGCACAGAGTCAGACATGACTGAAGTGACTTAGCAGCAGCAGCAGCAGCAGCAGTTCCCTGACACTGTATATGCCCAGCTAGTGGGAGTTTTGAGGGTTGTAAAGTTTTCAAAAGCTGTTTCTAATTCTGAATCTGCCCAGTGAGCTTCTAGGAGGTAGCTGTTGCTACCTACACTGGGGCTTGGCTTGGCCCAGGGTACTGCCCTCTCCTGTTTTGGATGGTCATTCAGTAGACAAAAGAGTAACATAAAACCGTTGGGGTTTGGAGGAAGAAGAACTCCCCCTTGCCTCAGCAGCAATCAGACAGTAACCATGCAGTAGAGTGAGGAAAATAGCATATGCCTAAATTATTTAAAATTCAGTGTCTCTTTTGGTAGAATAATGACCACCCATCGCTGACTCACTCTCTTCAGAGAAAGCCTAGAGCTGGAGCATGATTGGACCCAACAATCTCTTGTCACAAAGCCCACTCTGTTATCGATCCCTCTGTACAGCCACCGTGGGAGTCAGGTACACCCGGGTCTCCACGGGACTGTCCAGACATCCCACACAGGTCACTTACTTTGATGTGCAAACATGTCACAAACAAAGCTCGGACTAATGCTTCATATTCTTCTTGGACTTCTTTTCTAATTTGCTTTTTGAGATTTAGATTCTCCTCCTCCAAATCCGTGAGTCGGGCTCTCAGGGCAGTGATTTCCATGATCATATTGTGACTGAGTTCTGCAACCTAGTGGCAGAAATATTTTTTTCTTAATGGGAACTAATTCAGGAATTCCAAATAGCCACTGCAGAAAGAGTTCTTTATATATCAATGTTGAATTGGCATTCTGCTTTGGGTCCAATGAAGAAGGTGAATGTCTTGTGCAAGTACAGGCAGAAGAAGCTAAGGAAGGTTTAAGGGTCCCAGAACAGTTCCAGACACATAGTAGGTGCTCAATAAATGGTTGACAAATGAATGGACCCAGAAGAAATGCTACTTAAGCACTTTTCATATGGAGAAAATACTTCAACTGTCTTGGCTTCCATTTCCAAACTGGCCTTCCCTTGACACTTTAGCCTAATTACCTTTTCCTCAGATGGCATCCTGACCTGAGAAGAAAACAAACCCCTCCCCCCAGCACCCCCCCCCGCCCTGCCGCTACCACCACCACAACCAATAACAACAACAAAAAAAAACAAAGAAATAAAAAATAACAAGAGTCACCAAAAAAACTAAGGGAAAAAAGTCTCATTGCTTAAAAAGTACAAACACACTCTTGGGATGTCTCTGCAGGGGACCAGTCATTGACGGGATTTCTACAGGACGAGGCACAAGAAGATGATAGCAGCATGTCCCATGTCTCGCCACTGCAGAGACTGTAGATTAGAAAAATGGAGAAGAAAGCTTTTAGAGTAACAACTGGCCTACCTGACCAGCCTTGTCTTCAGGTGGACTTTGACCTCTTTGTATAATGTCCAGTTCCTGAAGAGGAAAAAACAGGGCACCATCGAACTCAAACATTTATTCAGTACAACATGCTCCAGACTTCTCTTATTTGTGTTACTGGTGCTTCATTTTGAGATCCTCAAGCTCCAGCTGGAGCCAGGACTGTAGGTGTTGCCCTACTGCACTTGGGGATAAGATCTCATTTTAAGACGGTCTCATCAGTGAGACCCACGATGTGCATCCTGAAGACAGCTTATTCAGGGATCCTGGCTTCTTGCTGGACCAGGAACAGCACAAAGTTCCCTGTATTTGCTGAGTGGGAAGGTCAGCTGAGAATCTACTCCAAAGGGCCAGCTGCCTTGTTGTTCACCTCTTATATTCCCCACTAGAAGCCTCCAAAGCATACAACCAGTGTTGCTGGGGCCATCACCATCCCAGCTGAGAAGACCAGAGCCCAAGAAAATAAGCCAACAAGAAAAGAAATTCAGAGAGTACCATTTACCCTCAATTCTTACATTAAGAACACCTCTCGCATTGTGGAGTCACTCCTGGGCCTCCCTACCCACACCTTCCCCAATGTATTTCTCATCTGTCTGGGAACATACTTTCTCCTTCTGGCAGAGCTTCTGTCTAACGTGCTCCAATATATGCTCGTAACACATGGAGTAGCTCTCGAAGTTGCTGCGTTCTCTGGCCATCACATCACAACCCAGGGAAAGGAGGCAGGCCTCGAGGTGGTCTTTCCTGAAAGTGACCTGAAAGGAAAGGGGCATCACTCACAACAGCTCCTCCAGGGCAGCGCCACCACACGATTGCTCACGGCACATGTTGCTTTGGCTCACAGACCCACTTCCATTCATCCTCCATAGAAAAACATTGGCGTCAGCCTTGCAAGCTTCTCTTTCAGGTCTGGTCCTAACATCCGCAGGGTCAAGGATAAGAGTAAAAATGAGACATAAATAACAGACTTATGGACACAGCTGGGTGGGGGGAGGGAAGGAGAGGGTGGGATGTATGGAGAGTAACACATGTATGCTTCCGTGTTACACCAAGTGCAAACACCAATGGGAATTTGCTGTATGACTCAGGAAACACAAACCAGGGCTCAGTAACACCCTAGAGGGTTGGGATGGGGAGGGGTGTGGGAGGGATGTTCAAGTGGGAGGGGACATAGGTAAACCTATGGCTGATTTCTGTTGATGTTTGGTAGAAACCAACACAGTACTGCAAAGCAATTATTCTTCAATTTTTAAAAAAAGTACAAATGGAGACTCACATTCTGGATGTCTAAGTGTCTTAAATATTTAATGGTTATAAATCAAACTAACTATTAAACTGAAAATGTTTAATTCTTTCACTTTGAAAAACAGACCTTCAAATGACTTGGGAGACCAGGTTTGATTTTTATCATTCTTGGACAACCCTGAGTTCAGTGCTGAGATATGGTTACTTGGGGGAGAAATAGGCCCCAATGCATAGTTTACAGTTTGACCCTCGTCGCTCCCTACCTTTGCCCTCACATCACACCGTGGGACTGGTTGGTGGGAGGGTTGTATATGTGTAAGCAGACACCCCAGCTGTCCCTGCCCTTGCACAGCTGTCCTCGTCTACGCCACAGGCCAGACTGTGCATACAGGTGGTGAGGTCCACTCTCTCTCTGGGAAGGATGATCTGGGGACCAGGCCCTGGATTCAGGGCATCCCAGGGCCCCAGGTGTCTGGAGCATGGTCCAAAAGGGAAGCCAGGGATCTGAGTGGGTGCATCCCCTCGGCTGTGAGGATTTCCTGTGGGGAACAGTGGGGCTGGAGCAGAGCCAGAGGGGCCTCTGAAGTGGGGCATCTGACAGGACCTCCTCTTGCCTTGGTCAGAGGGCCATAGTGCTCACTCTCTCGGCTGTCCCGTTTCCTCCCTTTCAACACCTTTTTGAAGAAATGGCCATTAAGGAACAGAGGAAAAGTCTACCCCTCCCAGGCAGACTGTCTTAGGTTCCAAGAGAAATGGGAGCCAGTATGTGGGCAATAGGGCAGATCCACCTTACCAGCACCTGCATGTCCACAGGAGTGCTTGTGTCTCTGCACGTCTGTATCAACCAGTGTGTCTGTGTCCGTTTGTGTGTGTGTGTCTGTATTCACAA
Organism: Budorcas taxicolor; assembly: GCF_023091745.1. NCBI lineage: Eukaryota > Metazoa > Chordata > Mammalia > Artiodactyla > Bovidae > Budorcas > Budorcas taxicolor. The sequence continues at coordinate 32,459,430 of NC_068918.1, forward strand.
GTGCATGTCTGTGTGTGTCTGTACCTCTCTGTGTGTGTTTCCACCTGTGAGTATCCACATAGGTCTCTATGTGTCTGTATGTGTCCCTCTACACATATTAGTAAGTGTGTTTGTGTGTGTGGGGCCCACTCCAAGATTCAGCCTGCTCACTTTATGCAACGACTACCCATGACACCTCCAGTATCAGGCCAGCTCTAGGCTCCCTGGCAGTCTGCTGTAGAAACTAGGTTCCCTTCCAGCCCGGGGTGGTTCCCCTGGCTCTGATTTGATTATCCTGGTGACACCGTCCCATCAGTGCAACCTCCATGCCATTGACCTCCAGAGAGAGCAGAGACAGGCTTTGCCAGCTGAGTTGTTGAGGCAAATTAACAGAGGTGGCACATAGTGATAAAACCCAGTATTGATGGAATGAGGAAAATGGTTTCCTCATCACTGCTGATGGGAGGGGAAATCAGCAAGGTATTCTGGAGGGTGGACTAGCAGTGTCTATGAAAAGATTTTAAAATATTCATGCTCTTTGACTTATCAATGCCTCTTCTAGGAATTTATCTTTAGAGAATGATAAAAGTTATATACAAAAATATATGTTAACAGATGTTCTGTATAGTAGTCCTTCCAACAGAAAAGAAAATTGGAAACAACCTAAAGTGCTTAATAATGGAAAACAGGTTGAATGTGCTCATTCATCTATACAGGGAAATACTAAACAGCCACCAATAACTGTGCTGTGGATGTATGTTTATTGACAAGGAAACATATTTATAACATATAGTCAAGTACATCATAACAGAAAGGCATATAGAATAATCTTATTTCGTTTACTGCTAAGTCGCTTCAGTCGTGTCCGACTCTGTGTGACCCCATAGACGGCACCCCACCAGGCTCCCCCATCCCTGGGATTTTCCAGGCAAGAACACTGGAGTGGGTTGCCATTTACTTCTCCAATGCATGAAAGTGAAAAGTGAAAGTGAAGTCACTCAGTCGTGTCCGACTCTTCGCGACCCCATGGACTGCAGCCTACCAGGTTCCTCCGCCCATGAGATTTTCCAGGCAAGAGTACTGGAGTGGGGTGCCATTGCCTTAAAAAGTTACAAATAAAGCTTGGAAGGAAAGGCACCAAAATAACAATAGTGGTTATCAATGAGGGTAAGCTAATGAGTGTATTTTCTAATACATATTTCTATTTTCTAATATACTCACAAAATGTATATATAATTAAAATAATTAGATATAAAATATATGTATTAATAAAACATATACTAATTAAAAAATAGCAAAGCTTTGGTAAAAGTTATCAACTGCAGCAACTTGGCAGGAATGCACTCAAGACACACAGAATGGAATGTCTTGGAGGATTTTATGAGCTGGAGCCAGGCAGTCAGGGGTGGTGCTCAGCCTCCCTCCCTCACTCTCCAGGGCCTCCTCAAGGGGGTCCCTCAGCTGAAGGGGGTGAGGGCAATTCATTCTGCCCCTGGCAAGTGAACAGTAGGACAGCCAGAGTCAGCTGCTGCCTCCAAGGCAAAGGACACCAAGATTCCATCCCCTGGACCTTGTCTTCTTTATGGTGATAGGGCCAAGGCTACGTGGATTAGCATCCACAAAGGAAACACTTCTCGGACTGAGTACAATGAAAGCCTGAAGCTTTGAGAAGTCATGAGACTGCACTGGAGGCCAGCAGGGTGTGGCCAGTGACCTCAGCCAGGTGGGTGGGGCCCAGTGCTTGGAGTTAGCCGCAACTGACTCACACCTCTCTGCCCTGGGTGGCAGTGCCAGTGTGCCAACAGGCCCTCCACAGCTCTTCAGCAGGGCACACTTCTCAAACTCTCCATAACCACTGCAGATAAAGGTTCCCAAACAAACAGAAATGCAGGCTCAAACCACCATGGCCCTCTGCCATCCTCTCTTAGCCAGCATGCTATTTGAACCAGCCCAGGTTAAGAAAGCCTTGGGTGAGTCTGTGTTATACAAAAAAAGTGAGAATAGCCAGGACTCCCCGGAGCATCTCCAGAGGCCAGAAAAATTGTGTTGCTTCCTTCCCTGCAATGGCTCAACTGAGGCCTTAGGAGCCTGGGCTGAAAGATTAGCTCAAAGGGATGGCACACAGAGGGTGAGTGTGCAGGCAGGCAGAGAGGTAAGGGCCCAGCCAGGGCATCTTCAGTGGGCACTTGGAATGTGGACCATGTCTGAGCGGGGCAGACAGGCAGCCATGACTGACAGGTGACAGAGAGGTGCAGGGACACCCCCAGTTCCCAGCAGTCCCTCTCTGCACATGATCTTTGCTTCTGCAGATGGTGCCCGGCCTCCCAGAGCATCAGTGGAGCCACCAGAGAAACATCTATTATGGGGCTGGAGCCTACGTGCTTCTCTTGGCACAGTCCTTCTATGAGGTCTCAGAGCAATTTGCTTCTCAAAAGTTGTTCTGCAACTCATCCTGCCTTCCTTGGTCACTAAGAGCTCAGTGTCAAAGTGCAGCACCAAGGGCCTTCATCTGCCAACTTCCCCTCCAAGGCAGGCCCCTGGGTTCCATAAGAACCAGAGTGATGACCGTTGGCCTGGTGCCCTCCAGGTGTCACCAACACTTAAACCTGAACTGTGTCAGATGGCATCGGCTGGAAAAGCATCACAGTGTCCCATGGATTCTTCTGGAGACCCAGCCTGGGTGAAGGATGGCAGGTGCCAGGCCTTGTTATGGCCAAAGTCCCTACTGGAACAAACTGCTTCTGTAACTGTGCTTCTCATAGCAATCCATCTAACATCAGGCACACACACAGTGTTTTGATGATATTTCTAAAACCTACCTCTGCTGACAAAATGCTTCAATGACTTCCCACTGACTGTGGGATGAAATCCAAACTCATAAGGCTTACACACAAGGCCATTCAGCATCTGGCCCTGCTTACTTTTACAACGTCCTCCTCTGAACTCTGCTAGAACCCCCTTCCTAGACTGTTGCCTTCCCTCCCCTGCCCTTTTTCATCTGGCCAATCCTGATTTATGCCTTATAACTTGGCTCAAACAATATCTCCTCCAGGAATTCCTCTCGGACTACTTCCCATCCCTCCTCCCGCTAGCTAGGTTGTGTTTCCCTTTCTCTAAGCTAACACAGCACCCTATTTGTGCCTTTATCAAAGTGCCTAATGTGAAGTACCTTTTCCGGATATCACTGGTTCACCTAACTTTTTCTATGAGTTCTTTCAGGGCAAGGACTGTGCTCTTTACATTTGTATCTATAATAAACTGCTTGAGAAAAAAGGAGATCCATAAACACTTGCTGAATGAGGGAATGACTTTCAGTATATGAATGAAAATGGTTCTGAAATCCACAAAACAGACTATTTCAGTTCTGATTTCCAAAAAAAAGGTCAGTCTCTAACTTCAGGCCAGTGTGTTTGGCATAAAATTTGGCCAATATATTAGAACTGATTGTGAAAGTCTGGTGTTCTAGAATTTGGAGAAGGAAGCAAAAATCACGAGATACTAACATGGGTTCAAGAAGAGTCAGATCAGATTAATCTTTTCCCTGAGGAAATACAGCAGATGCAATGTATCTGGGTTTCGGCAGGACATCTGAGCAGGTTTCTCATGATGTCCTTTTGGACAAATGGAGAACATGAACTGAGTGACAGGACAATCAAATGAGCTTCTGGTCAGTGCAAGACTGTGCCCAAAGCAACTGTTCAGTGTGGAGGGGACCCAGAGTGGGCCCATTGCCTTGGGACCCATCTGTCATACCTTGTTATTAGAAACTTCAGTGAGGATACTGAGGGTAAGCTGCTGTGAACCCGGGAGGGTGACAGAGTATGCTAGATGATAAATCCAGATTTTTAAAGATTTCAAGAGGTTCAAAGAGTGAACCAGGCTGAAAAAGAACAAGACTAGTAATGTGGCAGCATCAGGATGCCTGAAGGCCTTGTGTGGGCTTCAGGTGGCTATTAGCCTAATGAGTCACCTATGACAAAATCCAGCACACTCATGGGCGCTAATCAAAGCACAGCACCCAGGACAAGGACACTCTAGGCTGGTCAGACAGCCATGAAATTAGAGGAGCCTGACCAGGAATTGTAGGAAAGGAGGCTGGTGTAGTCTGAAGGAAGGAAGGAAGGTGGGCCTTGGATTTTCCTTGCACACTAGTGTGGTCTGCTCTGCACAGGGGCACCCAGGCCAGGTGACCATGATGCCTCCTTCATTTCCATGTCTGTGTCCCTGATATAGGCTGCACTGCCCAGAGGAAGGGGTAACAATTTGTTACCTGCCACCCAGAGAAACACCTGTTTGGGTGTGTCCTCCTGGAGCCCATCCCACTTGTAATTTTACAGAAGATTCACATGTGCTAGCAACGGCACCAACTGAGCTTCTCTGACTGACTTGCCCTCAGATATTTAAAGGCTTGTTGTGATGGGTTAGAACCATGATTTGTGGTGTCCCAAGGACAAGAACTAGGATCCATGGTGGAGATGGTGGGGAGGCCAAATTCAGCTCAGTAAGAGCTGCCAGAAACAGGAGCTGCCAGGAATGGGTGGTGGGGGGTGACACTGAAAGAGAGTGGACTCCCTGACACTACAGATGATCCAGAAGAGTCTCGAGGCCCACCAGGCACAGATTTTGGAGAGACCTAACATCCTGGACAACCGTCAGCTGGTACCAGCCTCATCAGTGCAGCCTGGGTTTCAGCTGTGCCTAATGTGGGCTTGCCCTGTTTATTAACACCCATATTTCTTCCTAGAAGATCCTGTCTTCAATGTTGGGGTGAAGTATATAGACAAAGGACAAGCAGATCTTAAGCCACAAACTTTTTTTTTTGCTTTCGTCATGGTAAAATATACATGAGATTTGCCGTTTTAGCCATTTTTTTAGTGTACAGTTCAGTGGCATTAAATACATTCACACCGTTGTGTGATCAATCTCTAGAACTCTTTTAATGTTGCAAAACTGAAACCCTATACATTGACAAATACCATTCTACTTTCTGTCTCTTTGAATCTGACTACATTAGATATCTTGCATAAATGGAATCACACAGCATTTACATTTCTGTGATTGACTTATTTCACTTAATAGAATGTTTTCCATGATGAAGAATGTGTAAGAATTTCCTTTCCTTTAAGGAAAGTCATAAAATTTTTTGATTCAAACATTTTTCTGCACATACCCCACTTTAATCACCTCTGTATCTCTCATTGAGAACCACTGACCTGCAGAGAACCAGAAGGAAACACTTTACCCCCTCATCAGAATACATAGTATTACACTGGGCATAATGGAAAGCTTAAAACAAATACATTTAAATCACATGTGAATTCTGAGGAAGCATGTGCCTCTAACCAACCTTGTGAATTCTCTACCTTACAAGTAAGAACTAAAATGCTTATTATAAAATTATGGAGAATATTTGAAGAGCTTCAGTTCAGTTCAGTTGCTCAGTTGTCTCCAACTCTTCGCGATCCCATGAATTGCAGCACGCCAGGCCTCCCTGTTCATCACCAACTCCCAGAGTTTGCCCAAACTCATGTCCATCGAGTCGGTGATGCCATCCAGCCATCTCATCCTCCGTCGTCCCCTTCCCCTCCTGCCCCCAATCCCTCCCAGCATCAGGGTCTTTTCCCATGAGTCAACTCTTCGCATGAGGTGGCCAAAGTATCGAAGTTTCAGCTTCAGGATCAGTCCTTCCAATGAACACCCAGGACTGATCTCCTTTAGAATGGACTGGTTGGATCTCCTTGCAGTCCAAGGGACTCTCAAGAGTCTTCTCCAACACCACAGTTCAAAAGCATCAATTCTTCAGTGCTCAGCTTTCTTCACAGTCCAACTCTCACATCCATACACGACCACAGGAAAAACCATAGCCTTGACTAGACGGACCTTTGTTGGCAAAGTAATATCTCTGCTTTTCAACATGCTATCTAGGTTGGTCATAACTTTCCTTCCAAGGAGTAAGCGTCTTTTAATTTCATGGCTGCAGTCACCATCTGCAGTGATTTTGGAGCCCAAAAAAATAAAGTCTGACACTGTATCCACTGTTTCCCCATCTAATTCCCATGAAGTGATGGGACCAGATGCCATGATCTTCATTTTCTGAATGTTGAGCTTTAAGCCAACTTTTCACTCTCCTCTTTCACTTTCATCAAGAGGCTCTTTAGCTCCTCTTCACTTTCTGCCATAAGGGTGGTGTCATCTGCATATCTGAGGTTATTGATATTTCTCCCGGCAATCTTGATTCCAGTTTGTGTTTCTTCCAGCCCAGTGTTTCTCCCAGCCCAGTGTTTCTCATGATGTACTCTGCATAGAAGTTAAATAAGCAGGGTGACAACATACAGCCTTCACATACTCCTTTTCCTATTTGGAACCAGTCTGTTGTTCCAGGTCCAGTTCTAACTGTTGCTTCCTGACCTGCATACAGGTTTCTCAAGAGGCAGGTCAGGTGGTCTGGTATTCCCATCTCTTTCAGAATTTTCCACAATTTATTGTGATTCACACACTCAAAGGCTTTGGCATAGTCAATAAAAGCAGAAATAGATGTTTTTCTGGAAATCTCCTGCTTTTTCAATGATCCAGCGGACGTTGGCAATTTGATCTCTGGTTCCTCTGCCTTTCCTAAAATCAGCTTGAACATCTGGAAGTTCACGGTTCACGTATTGCTGAAGCCTGGCTTAGAGAATTTTGAGCATTACTTTTCTAGCGTGTGAGATGAGTGCAATTGTGTGGTAGTTTGAGCATTCTTTGGCATTGCCTTTCTTTGGGATTGGAATGAAAACTGACCTTTCCAAGTCCTGTGGCCACTGCTGAGTTTTCTAAACTTGCTGGCATATTGAGTGCAGCACTTTCACAGCATCCTCTTTCAGGATTTGAAATAGCTCAACTGGAATTCCATCACCTCCACTAGCTTTATTTGTAGTGATGCTTCCTAAGGCCCACTTGACTTCGTATTCCAGGATGTCTGGCTCTAGGTGAGTGATCACACCATCATGATTATCTGGGTCATGAAGATCGTTTTTGTACAGTTCTTCTGTGTATTCTTGCCACCTCTTCTTAATATCTTCTGCTTCTGTTAGGTCCAGACCATTTCTGTCCTTTATCGAGCCCATCTTTGCATGAAATGTTCCCTTGGTATCTCTAATTTTCTTGAAGAGATCTCTAGTCTTTCCCATTCTGGTGTTTTCCTCTATTTCTTTGCACTGATTGCTGAGGAAGGCTTTCTTATCTCTCCTTGCTATTCTTTGGAACTCTGCATTCAAATGGGAATATCTTTCCTTTTCTCCTTTGTTTTTAACTTCTCTTCTTTTCACAGCTATTTGTAAGACCTCCTCAGACAGCCATTTTGCTTTTTGCATTTCTTTTCCATGGGGATGGTCTTGATCCCTGTCTCCTGTACAATGTCATGAACCTCCATCCATAGTTCATCAGCCACTCTGTCTATCAGATCTAGTCCCTTAAATCTATTACTCACTTCCACTGTATAATCATAAGGGATTTGATTTAGGTCATACCTGAATGGTCTAGTGGTTTTCCCTACTTTCTTCAGTTGAAGTCTGAATTTGGGCAATAAGGAGTTCATGATGTGAGCCACAGTCAGCTCCCGGTCTTGTTTTTGCTGACCGTATAGAGCTTCTCCATCTTTGGCTGCAAAGAATATGATCAATCTGATTTCGGTGTTGACCTTCTGGTGATGTCCATGTGTAGAGTCTTCTCTTGTGTTGTTGGAAGAGGGTGTTTGCTATGACCAGTGCGTTCTCTTGGCAAAACTCTATTAGCCTTTGCCCTGCTTTATTCTGTACTCCAAGGTCAAATTTGCCTGTTACTCCAGGTGTTTCCTGACTTCCTACTTTTGCATTCCAGTCCCCTATAATGAAAAGGACATCTTTTTTGGGTGTTAGTTCTAAAAGGTCTTGTAGGTCTTCATAGAACCGTTCAACTTCAGCTTCTTTAGCATTACTGGTTGGGGCATAGGCTTGGATTACCGTGATATTGAATGGTTTGCCTTGGAAACGAACAGAGATCATTCTGACATTTTTGAGATTGCATCCAAGTACTGCATTTCGGACTCTGTTGTTTACCATAATGGCTACTCCATTTCTTCTGAGGGATTCCTGCCCGCAGTAGTAGATATAATGGTCATAAATGTGGAGAAAATGTTTCAAAAAACTAAGCACATTTTGCTAAGGCAGGGTTTAAAAATGATTGAATTTCAAAGGAAACTAGATTCATAGCTACTTACTGCACTTTGGTGTAATTTGTTAAAGATCCTAAAAACTCTGTTATGGCCAAATATCTACATATATACTCCCATCCTGCCCTTTCAGTAGATTCTTTTGATTTAGATTAGAAAGGTACTTTCTGTCAATAGTAAACAGTTCAAAACTCCAAGGACTATATGTATGACTGTTCTATGTATTAACTGTATATTATTGTTATATATATATATATTATATAGAGTTGTTATGAATTCAAATACCAATAAATACATACAAATTATTGATACTGGCTTCCTTTGGGAGAGGAAACTGGAGATGATGGAGTGGAGGACGCATGAAAATGTTACCTTTTGGAGCTGTTGTTTTTTTCATACTGTTCATTTAAACATGTTTTCTAGGTAGTGTTTTCATAGGCTATTTTGTTTTTTTCTTAAATTTTTTATACTAAAAAAATCAACAACAGGAAATGTTGCTAAAAATAACTCATCCATAAATAAGCTCCAAGGTTATGTTAAAAATTGGCCAAATCTGAAATTAGCCAACATGCATATTATAATTACTCTCCCATCTTAGTTAAAAATCAGTCTTTTTCCAAAATTAAAATGGTAACATGTGATTTCTACTTTGAGTTCAGGCTCAGTTCTCATATCTTCACTTTATGGGAGTAAGAGAAGCATTAGGAGATATATTGAAAAGAAAGTCTTTCTCATTTGGGTTTGTTTAAAAAAAAAAAGCAAATGACACTCTATAATGACTAATTTTCACCTCATACCTCTAATCCACCATCCTGGTAATTCTCCAATAATCTCTGTACAAAATTTTCAACTATTTGCGGTCTGATAATTGAAAAGTTTTCTTCCATGACTTGGTGTTTCCAAAGGTCTAGGGAAAGAAACACCAATAATAGTATCAGGAAACATTGAGCAACTATTAATAGTTACAAGTTGGAGACTGTCCAAGACACAACACAAGGTGTCATTTCCAAATACACAAAAACTAACAGGTGAGGGAGGGGAGGTGGTGGTTGACGATTCAGGATCCTCCAGAACATGGGAATAAGGATGATCTCTAACAAGATTCCTAAGAAAAGATTTGGAAAACACCTCTGAAGCCCAGTGGACAATATTTTGTTACCATAATTGTTGACCTTATATGACATCTGTTTTCATAAATTCCCTACATGTAACTGAACAATTATTTTGATCTAATACAACTATCAGAAATAAATGAAGAGCTATTATATTTATCTATTTAAGTGTTACAAATTCAAGCAAGTTGAATACAGAGTTAATTTTAAAAGGTCAGGAAATTCAAAAGAAAGAAGAAAGAGTCACAGATTAGAAATGTAGAGAGCTGCAGAATATGAACTTTAGCTCCTGTACTGAAGCAGCAGCAAGGCTGACACACATGTGATAAGTGAAAAAGTGAAAGTCGCTCAGTTGTGTCTGACTCTTTGCAACCCGATGGACTATACAGTCCATGAAATTCTCCAGGCCAGAATACTGGAGTGGGTAGCCTTTCCCTTCTCCAGGGGAATCTTTCCAACCCAGGAATCAAACCCAGGTCTTCTGCATTGCAGGTGGATTCTTTACCAGCTGAGCCATGAAGGAAGGATGTGATAAGGCATATACACAATTATTGAGTAGCATTGTTTAGGACATCAAAAACTTAGAAACTACACACAAACCATGGTATGTCCTTCCAATGGGATAGTATGCAACTGTAAAAACAGAGAAGAATTTCTCCATGTACTAATGTGAAAAGAATATTCATAGATTTTTAAGTGGAAAATGCAAGGTGTAGAACAGTGGATATAAAATCGTATCTTTTATAAGAAAGATACAGTAAATACAATTAAGGGAGAGGCCATCCCCTCAAGCCTATTCAAGGTCATTGCTCCAAAAATTTGGCTTTCTCTGATATCATTTCTCCTGTTTCCCTGGATCCTTCACAACAGCACACATTATTTCTTCAACCTTATAAAAATCTTCCACTTGACCCCATTTCCCATATCAGCCTTTGCTTCATTCCTTTGCTCCTTTTTCAGCAAAACTCTCAAAAAGAGATGTCTACACTTATTGTCTGTGACTTCTTTCAAAATCCTTCTTAGACCCGCTCACCCAGCTGTTACCTTCACCATTCCACTGAAAGTGATTCTGTCATAAATACCAGTGACCTCAACATGGCTAAAACCAGTGTTTTTACTTGACTTCCAGTAACATTTCACACAATTTTCTACTTCCTCTTGCTTGAGAAACTTCCGCCACCAAACGCTGGGGGACCACTCTGTCCTAGTTTTCCTCTACCTCACTGTTTCTTGTAGGCTCCTTTTTCTGGTTCTCCTTCTACCCGCCAGCCCCACCCAGCTCTTCACATTAGTGTCTTAGGACTCGGCCCTTGGTTTGCCTTTATTTTTTTTCTATCTATACTCATCCCCTTGACTATTTCATCTAGTATCATGGCTATCTATATGCTAACAACTCTCAAATTTAGATCAAATGCCCACTTGGCATCTCTTCTTGCATGGCTGAAAGACATTTCAAACTTCACTTGTGCATAATTAAGCTTCTGATCTTCCCTCCCTAATTTGCCATCTCAGCAGATGGCAATTCAGTTTTCCCAAATGCTCAGGTCAAAAATCTTGGAGTCATCATGGACTCTTCCCTTTTCTCCAAGCCCTATACCCAATCCATCAATGACTTCAAAAATATGCCCAGAATCTTACCACTTAATACTTCCACTGCTCCTAACTTTGTTTGATTCACCATCTTCTCTTGCTTGGTTTCATAATGCAATAGCCTCAAAACCAACCTCTCCCTTCTTCAGCCTTTTCTTTCCAACACAGCAGCCAGAGAAATTCTATTCAAAAATAAGTCAGATCATGCCACTCAAATTCTGGGACAGGCTCCCCATCACATTCAGAGTAAACACTGAAGTCCTCACGAGAGCCTACATGATATTGCCCTTTCATCTTTCCTCTCTGACATCCCCTACTGCTCTCCTTCACTCTCTCCACTGCAGCTACACTTGGGTCTTTGCTGTTCCATAAACATGACAGGTATGCTCTGCTTCAGGGCTTTGTATGGGTTGTCTTTCTGTCTGCAATGCTCTTCCTCCAGATACCTGCACAGCTAACTCCTTCACCTTCTTCAATTTGGCTCAAAATGTCACTTTCTCAGTAAAGTCTATCCTGACCTCCCTATTTAAAATGACAATGTGTCCCTTCAAACCACCACACCACCATCCTCCTCACTCCACTATTTTCTTATTTCTTATGTGCCTTGATTATTGTCTGTCTATCCCCTACAAGATGATAAATTCCATGAGAATAAGGATTTTTGCTCCATGAACTTTATTTAGTTAGGATGTACAACAGTCCTCCCTTATTCATGGTTTTGCTTTCTGCAGTTTTAGTTGCCTGTGGTCAACTGCAGTCTGCAAATACTAGATGGAAAACTGCAGAAATAAACAACTCATACATTTTAAATTGAGCACTGTTTTGAGTATCACAGTGAAATCTTGTGCCATTCAGCTATGTTCTGCCCCACCTGGGATCCCCAACCACTAACATAGTCTTCTCCTGGCATCAAAGCATGGACATCACAACGGCTGTATGATCCAGGATCACCCAAAGCAGATGATCCCCCTTCTGACCTATCATCGAAGCTCAATGGAAGCCTGAAGAGTGCTAAATCACAGTGCCGATGTCACTTTCTCTCGTCACATAGGCATTTCATCATTTCATATCATTACACAAAGAAGGGTGAGAACGGTACACTATTTTGGGAATGACTACATTCATATAACTTTTATTACAGTATATTGTAATTTTTCAATTTTATTATTATGACTTCCCTGGTGGCTCAGATGGCAAAGTGTCTGCCTACAATGCAGGAGACCTTAATTTCTTATTGTGCTAAACTTACAAATTAAACTTTATCACAGGTATGTATGTATAGAAAAAACATAGCATACTATATATATATATATACATATATATAGTAAAGACCCTATATTTACTGTAGTACAAATATGTATATATATTGGAGCAGGCAATGGCAACCATGGGCTCAGATGGTAAAGAATCCGCCTGCAATGTGGGAGACCTGGGTTCAATCCCTGGGTTGGGAAGATCCCCTGGAGGAGGGAATGGCAACCCACTCCAGTATTCTGGCCTGGAGAATTTCATGGATAGAGGAACCTGGCAGGCTACAGTCCATGCGGTTGCAAAGAGCTGGATATGACTAACTTTCACTTCACTTTATTGTTAATTTCTTACTGTGTTTAACTTATAAATTGAACTTTATCATAGGTATGTATGTATATAAAAAATATACACTATGTTTACTATAGTATACTATGTTTACTATAGTATACAATGTATTGGAGCAGGCAATGGCAACCCACTCCTGTATTCTTGCCTGGAGAATGCTATGGACAGAGGAGCCTGGTGGGCTACAGTCCATGAGGTCACAGAGAGACGGGCATGACTGAAGCAACTGAGTATACATACGTGTGTGTATGTCTAGGGTTTGGTACCATCCCCAGTTTCAGGCATCCTCTAGAGGTGTCTGAACATGTTCTCCACAGAAAAGGGGGGACTACTATATGCCCAAAACAGTGCTTAAAATATATAGCCTAGAAAATAGCAGGTGCTTAGGAAATAGGTTGGAGAAGGAAATGGCAACCCACTCCAGTGTTCTTGCCTGGAGAATCCCAGGGACAAGGGAGCCTGGTGGGCTGCCATCTATGGGGTCGCACAGAGTCAGACACGGCTGAAGTGACTTAGCAGTAGCAGGAAATCGATATTGAATAAAAGGATGAATTAGTATATGTATAAAAAGCACTGAAAGGATACATTAAAAACTGAAAAAGATGATTATGAACCTTCTAAATATATGTTTTGTGTCATTTTGAGTTTTGAACCAAGTGAATGCATTATCTGTTAAAAAAAATAAAGTCAAGTTAAATATATGACAGTGCTGCAACAGTGAAGTATGTCAACACTCTAACTTCCATGTGGGAGAGCAAAGGTACCTATGCACAGTAATTATGCTGGATGGGGCCTATTTCCTTGTGCATGGTGCCAGGAGAGTCATTTTTTTAAAAAAATTAAGGTATAATTAACCTACAACATTGTGTTAGTTCCAGGTTCAAATAGGGATTCAATATTTCTATAGATCATAAAATGATCACCACCATAAGTCTAGTTACTGTCTGTCACCATACACACTTATTACAATATTATGAACTATATTCCCTATGCTGTATATTTCATCCCTGTGACTCATTTATTTTTGCAACTGGAAGCTTGTACCTCTTAACTTCCCTCACCTATTCTCTCCTCTTCTCACTCCAGGGGAGTCTTGAAACTAAGAGAGACCTATGGCGTCAGAGGTAGGAGCCAAGCCCCGTTCCTCCGCTCCCTTTTCTGTTGGGGGTGGGACTGGCCCTCAGCAAGTGCACCCACAGGGCCTCTCCCTGCCTCCAGCTATTTCTAATTTTAGATGGGATTTCCTACTCATACTTCCATTTTTCTGACAGGAGACTCAGTACACACAAGAGAAAGCATCCAGCAAAATCCTCCCAGAAATGCGATATGACAGAGCAGGAGCCTCTGGACCTTACAGTTACTGTTATTTATTGGGGGTCCTGGTTTTCAAAATGGGATTCCACATTTCTTCTACAATTGGCTACTTTCCATCATAAACAAATAAATCTGATTTTGTTTTCTTTAGGATAATGAAAGTAAATAGACATATTGCCACTCTCCTAATATAGTTGAAGTAGGAAATCCAAAAGAATTAATGTTGTGACTAGAAGTTCATGCTTCTAAGCAGTTTAAGACTTTCACAAATCTAAACTTTGATAGGGCAGAGGTCATGTATGCTTCAGAAATTCTCAGATAAGGAAGCGTGTATAGGGTTTTTCTTCCAGGGTACTCTCCTGGCAGGTCACTGGCTCACAGATAAGCCTGGTGAGTGGCTACACACTTCTAGTTTGGAGACCTTCCCCTGCCAAATTCCTACAAAGCTGGTTTGGGGTTTAGCTATGGGCTTAGCTGAGGGAGCAACCCCATGTCCAAGGACTGGCAGCTGTGCAGGCGTAGGAGGGCTGAGAGGAGCTACTGCACGTTCAAGGTCAGGAGGGGCGACTTGTCCAAGATAAGGAGCAGTGGCTGCACTTTGCTGGAATAGCTGTGAAGAGATAACCCACGTCCAAGGTAAGAGAAACCCAAGTAAGATGGAAGGTGTTGTGAGAGATCATCAGAGGGCAGACACACTGAAACCATAATCACAGTAAACTAGCGAATCTGATCACACAGACCACAGCCTTGTCTAACTCAATGAAACTAAGGCATGCCCTGTGGGGCCACCCAAAACGGATGCGTCATGGTGGAGAGGTCTGACAGAATGTGGTCCACTGGAGAAGGGAATGGCAAACCACTTCAGTATTCTTGCCTTGAGAACCCCATGAACAGTATGAAAAGGCAAAATGATAGGATATTGAAAAAGGAACTCCCCAGGTCGGTAAGTGCCCAATATGCTACTGGAGATAAGTGGAGAAATAACACCAGAAAGAATGAAGGGATGGAGCCTAAGCAAAAACAATACCCAGTTGTGGATGTGACTGGTGATGGAAGCAAGATCTGATGCTGTAAAGAGCAATATTGCATCAGTTCAGTTCAGTTCAGTTCAGTTGCTCAGTCGTGTCCAACTCTTTGCGACCCCATGAATTGCAGCACGCCAGGCCTCCCTGTTTATCACCAGCTCCCAGAGTTCACTCAGACTCACGTCAATGAGTCCGTGATGCCATCCAGCCATCTCATCCTCGGTCATCCCCTTCTCCTCCTGCCCCTAATCCCTCCCAGCATCAGAGTCTTTTCCAATGAGTCAACTCTTCGCATGAGGTAGCCAAAGTACTGGAGTTTCAGCTTTACCATCATTCCTTCCAAAGAAATCCCAGGGTTGATCTCCTTCAGAATGGACTGGTTGGATCTCCTTGCAGTCCAAGGGACTCTCAAGAGTCTTCTCCAACACCACAGTTCAAAAGCATCAATTCTTTGGTGCTCAGCCTTCTTCACAGTCCAACTCTCACATCCATACATGACCAGTGGAAAAACCATAGCCTTGACTAGATGGACCTTAGTCAGCAAAGTAATGTCTCTGCTTTTGAATATACTATCTAGGTTGGTCATAACTTTTCTTCCAAGGAGTAAGCATCTTTTAATCTCATGGCTGCAATCACCATTTACAGTGATTTTGGAGCCCCCAAAAATAAAGTCTGACACTGTTTCCACTGTTTCCCCATCTGTTTCCCATGAAGCGATGGGACTGGATGTCATGATCTTCGTTTTCTGAATGTTGAACTTTAAGCCAACTTTTTTGCTCTCCTCTTTCACTTTCATCAAGAGGCTCTTTAGCTCCTCTTCACTTTCTGCCATAAGGGTGGTGTCATCTGCATATCTGAGGTTATTGATATTTCTCTCAGCAATCTTGATTCCAGCTTGTGTTTCTTCCAGCCCAGGGTTTCTCATGATGTACTCTGCATAGAAGTTAAATAAGCAGGGTGACAATATACAGCCTTGACATACTCCTTTTCCTATTTGGAACCAGTCTGTTGTTCCATGTCCAGTACTAACTGTTGCTTCCTGACCTGCATACAGATTTCTCAGGAGGCAGGTTAGGTGGTCTGGTATTCCCATCTCTTTTAGAATTTTCCACAGTATATTGTGATCCACACAGTCAAAGGCTTTAGGAACCTGGAATGTTAGGTCCATGAATCAAGGCAAATTGGAAGTGGTCAAACAGGATACGGCAAGAGTGAATGTCAACATTCTAGGAATCAGTGAACTAAAATGGACTGGAATGGGTGAATTTAACTCAGATGACCATTATATCTACTACTGTGGGCAGGAATCCCTCAGAAGAAATGGAGTAGCCATCATGGTAAACAAAAGAGTCCAAAATGCAGTACTTGGATGCAATCTCAAAAATGTCAGAATGATCTCTGTTTGTTTCCAAGGCAAACCATTCAATATCACAGTAATCCAAGCCTATGCCCCAACCAGTAACGCTAAAGAAGCTGAAGTTGAATGGTTCTATGAAGACCTACAAGACCTTTTAGAACTAACACCCAAAAAAGATGTCCTTTTCATTATAGGGGACTGGAATGCAAAAGTAGGAAGTCAGGAAACACCTGGAGTAATGGGCAAATTTGGCCTAGGAGTACAAAATGAAGCAGGACAAAAGCTAATAGAGTTTTGCCAAGAGAACGCACTGGTCATAGCAAACACCCTCTTCCAACAACACAAGAGAAGACTCTACACATGGACATCACCAGAAGGTCAACACCGAAATCAGATTGATCACATTCTTCGCAGCTGAAGATGGAGAAGCTCTATACGGTCAGCAAAAACAAGACCGGGAGCTGACTGTGGCTCAGATTATGAACTCCTTATTGCCAAATTCAGACTTAAATTGAAGAAAGTAGGGAAAACCACTAGACCATTCAGGTATGACCTAAATCAAATCCCTTATGATTATACAGTGGAAGTGAGTAATAGATTTAAGGGACTAGATCTGATAGACAGAGTGGCTGATGAACTATGGATGGAGGTTCATGACATTGTACAGGAGACAGGGATCAAGACCATCCCCATGGAAAAGAAATGCAAAAAGCAAAATGGCTGTCTGAGGAGGTCTTACAAATAGCTGTGAAAAGAGAAGTTAAAAACAAAGGAGAAAAGGAAAGATATTCCCATTTAAATGCACAGTTCCAAAGAACAGCAAGGAGAGATAAGAAAGCCTTCCTCAGCAATCAGTGCAAAGAAATAGAGGAAAACACCAGAATGGGAAAGACTAGAGATCTCTTCAAGAAAATTAGAGATACCAAGGGAACATTTCATGCAAAGATGGGCTCGATAAAGGACAGAAATGGTCTGGACCTAACAGAAGCAGAAGATATTAAGAAGAGGTGGCAAGAATACACAGAAGAACTGTACAAAAACGATCTTCATGACCCAGATAATCATGATGGTGTGATCACTCACCTAGAGCCAGACATCCTGGAATACGAAGTCAAGTGGGCCCTAGGAAGCATCACTATGAACAAAGCTAGTGGAGGTGATGGAATTCCAGTTGAGCTATTTCAATCCCGAAAGAGGATGCTGTGAAAGTGCTGCACTCAATATGCCAGCAAATTTGGAAAACTCAGCAGTGGCCACAGGACTGGAAAAGGTCAGTTTTCATTCCAATCCCAAAGAAAGGCAATGCCAAAGAATGCTCAAACTACCACACAATTGCACTCATCTCACACGCTAGAAAAGTAATGCTCAAAATTCTCTAAGCCAGGCTTCAGCAATACGTGAACCGTGAACTTCCAGATGTTCAAGCTGGTTTTAGGAAAGGCAGAGGAACCAGAGATCAAATTGCCAACATCCACTGGATCATTGAAAAAGCAGGAGATTTCCACTAAAAGATCTATTTCTGTTCTACTGACTATGCCAAAGCCTTTGAGTGTGTGGATCACAATAAACTGTGGAAAATTCTGAAAGAGATGGGAATACCAGACCACCTGACCAGCCTCTTGAGAAACCTATATGCAGGTCAGGAAGCAACAGTTAGAACTGGACCTGGAACAACAGACTGGTTCCAAATAGGAAAAGGAGTATGTGAAGGCTGTATGTTGTCACCCTGCTTATTTAACTTCTATGCAGAGTACATCATGAGAAACACTGGACTGGAAGAAACACAAGCTGGAATCAAGATTGCTGAGAGAAATATCAATAACCTCAGATATGCAGATGACACCATCCTTATGGCAGAAAGTGAGGAAGAACTAAAAAGCCTCTTCATGGAAGTGAAAGAGGAGTGAAAAAGTTGGGTTAAAGCTCAACATTCAGAAAACTAAGATCATGGCCTCTGGTCCCATCGCTTCATGGGAAATAGATGGGGAAACAGCGGAAACAGTGTCAGACTGTATTTTGGGGGGCTCCAAAATCACTGCAGATGGTGATTGCAGCCATGTAATTAAAAGACGCTTACTCCTTGGAAGGAAAGTATGACCAACCTAGATAGTATATTCAAAAGCAGAGACATTACTTTGCCGACTAAGGTCCGTCTAGTCAAGGCTATGGTTTTTCCTGCGGTCATGTATGGATGTGAGAGTTGGACTGTGAAGAAAGCTGAGCGCTGAAGAATTGATGCTTTTGAACTGTGGTGTTGGAGAGGACTCTTGAGAGTCCCTTGGACTGCAAGGAGATCCAACCAGTGCATTCTAAAGGAGATCAGTCCTGGGTGTTCATTGGAAGGACTGATCCTGAAGCTGAAACTCCAGTACTTTGGCCACCTCATGCGAAGGGTTGACTCATTGGAAAAGACTCTGATGCTGGGAGGGATTGGGGGCAGGAGAAGGGGACTACAGAGGATGAGATGGCTGGATGGCATCACTGCCTCAATGGACATGAGTTTGGGCAAACTCTGGGAGTTTTTGATGAACAGGGAGGCCTGGTGTGCTGCGATTCATGGGGTCGCAAAGAGTTGGACATGACTGAGCAACTAAACTGAACTGTATAGCTGAGGGGGAAACATTCTATTTATTAAAGGTTTGAGAAATCTTTCCAGCACGCTTCTTCCTGCTGAGTTCAGGTTCCGGCATGCATCTGCATCTGTGTGCAGGAGTCAGGGGAAGTCAGGGTGAGTAGAATTTATCCAAGAGAAGCACTTCCTGGCCAGGTGGTGTCTGTGGTCTCCAAATGTGTTTTATTTTTGGTGTGTGTGTGGTATGGCTTCTCTAAGAAAAAAGGTGGACGTGGGAGGGAGACAGCATACTGGGGGTTCAGTTAGGGCTTTTTCTTCCCTTTCACTCTGTTCTCAGGTCATCTGACTGAAGGAAACTTTGATTTCCTGGTGGCAAAACCACTTCCCCTCTCTTCTCTGAGCACCCCACCTGCCCCACCCCCATACAGCCCCCTTCCTCTAGGAAGGGCACCTTGATTTGGCAGCACTTCACTTCTCTAATCCCTGGAGAAGGAAATGGCAACCCACTCCAGTATTCTTGCCTGGAGAATCCCTTGCACAGAGAAGCCTGATGGGCTACAGTCCAAGGGGTCGCAAAGAGTCAGGCATTACTAAGCACACAGTAGAGCACTTCTCTAACACCACCACAGACTCACTGTGCCTGAGCAACCCCGGGCTCCTAAGCCAATGCAGAACTGAAGGCACACAAGTGCCAACAATGACGGTTGTTTTCTTGACCAGCACGGTGGTGGTGGTGGGGAACGGGTAGGTTGAAAGCCATATTGCTTCAAGCATATGTGTGAATTCTGTACTCCTTTGCATCTCAAAATGCTGCCCAGAACACTAGTTCTTTGAGTTGACGAAAGATATTCCCAAGGTTCTGTGGTCATATAAATTCAAAGAATACTTCATGCTCTCTCTGAAGATTCACAATACACAGTAGGACAGTAAAGGCTCTGAGAAGGTCTGGAGTAAGGGAACCTTTCTAACATTATCTACTCTCAGTTTCCCAAACACTTTTAAAAAGCTAATAAAACCCTTACCTTCTTCCCTAACCCCTGCAAGTAGAAATCCTCCTGTCCAAGTCAATCAAGAGTAAGAGTTGGCCAATCATAAAAAGTCTGTTAAACTAGAGAATGCTTTAAAAATGACATGCACTATCTAAAAAATTTTAAATTAAAAATTCACAAATACACAAACATTTGTCAGTCTTCTAACACAGACTCTAGGCTTTTTCTTTGTATGCACCCACTCACTGGAATTCTGTATCATAAATCATAATACAAGTGTGTGGTCTACAATTGTGTGTGTGTGTGTTTTGCTTTCTTTTTATGGAGATAAATTTTAAAGACCATGAAACAACCCAAATGCCTGATGCTTTGTTTTTTTAAAGAAGTTTTAGGTTCACAGAATAACTGGACAGTTCAGAGTTCCCACAAATCCCCTGCATCCTCACACAAAACACACAGCCTCCCTAACTATCAACATCCCATACCAATGGGTACACTTGCTACAACTGATGAATCTACATGGATACATCATTGTCATCCAAAGTCCACAGTGTACATTATGGTTCACTCTTGTGAAACTATGGATTTGACAGATGTATAATAGCAGGTACCCACTATTGTAGTGTCATACAGAATAGTTTCATGGCCCTAAGAATCCTCTGTGCTCTGTTTATTCCTTCTTCTCTCCTCTCTCAACTGCTATCGACCACTGACTTTGTACTGGCTCCATAATTTTGTCTCTTCTTGAATGTCACATGGTTGGAATCACACAATATGTAGTCTTTTCAAGTTGACTTCTTTCACTTAATAATAATATGCATTTAAGTTTTCTTCATGTCTTCTCATGATTTGATAACTCATGTCTTTTTACTGTTTAGTAATATTCCATTGATTAGACGTACCACAATTTATTTCAATTGAGTTTTTATAGAAAAGATCTTTCTTTTTGTACTATTTCATTACTTTACATAATAATTAAATTACTCAAACACAATGACAAGTAAAACTGGCACAAACAGGTTTGGAGCAAACAATGATCAGTGATGCTAGGTAAACGTATGCAACCCAAAAGCTGTAACTAGTGAGCACCTTGCTGGCTTGTATTACCAAGAAAGATTCACGTAATCCCTGAGTCTGTGGTTGGGAGAACTACTGCATTAACCTGTTGAGGAGTTAGTACTCTAGGGCACACTGTTGGGGAAATGCTAACTCGACCCATGTTCTCCCAGATGTTTTGATTGTGCTTCTTTCAAGAAAAACATTTTTGTTGACTCACCTTTAACATATGTCTGTTTATGTATTCATAACTATATCCAGTACTATCACTGGCTAATATTGCAAAACATGCTGTACATAGGGTGAGATTCACCAACAGTGAGAGTGAATCTCAGTCCACACTCCCAATAGTTTCTTTGACTTAAAAAAAATTTTGTCTGACTTCTTCGATGTGATTAGTTTATCGTTTAAAACCTCATAATGTAATTGAAGATAAGCATGTACTAGGATTAAAACTGTCAACTCTATTATTTCTTATTATTCTCTTGTGGACTGCCTCCCCATGGTCACGTTAGGACACCTTACTATAGAGTGTAACATGGATTTCTTATGTACAGACTTAATCTATTTAGAAATTCTAGTATTTTCTTTCCCCATCCCTGGGCTATATGTCTCTACTCTGGAGACTGCTGGTCTTATAACTGCTCCGAGAAATTGAGAAAGTCAATTTAAAGTTACTTCAATGCCAAAACGTCAACGATGGGGGATGCAGAGCCTCTTTGAATCAGTGGAGCCTATCTCTCTGTTAAGCAAGCCCTGAGGCTGAGCGAGGATGCCTGGGGCTGCTTTTGATTGCTCTCAGGGGGAACACAGACTACCAAGAACTAGGTATGGCTGTGACATTTTCAGATGCTCTCAGACAAACTGGAAGCTCATTCAGAAGCTTATAAAAAGATTAAGTTCCACGACAAGGTGTGGAGGAGGGAAGTAAACAGGAGAAATATTCAAGCCTGTGATGTCCCCTGTTCTCAATACTCTCCATTTCCAGCTCCCTCTTGAGAAACCCCTAGCCCCAAGCTAACCTTGACCAGTAAGCGTGATCACTGCATGAAGAAGCAGGCCCTGTTGGAAGCCCCAACTCACTATGGCTGCTTCCTACTGCTGAGATGAGCAATAGGTGAGTGAGATTTCCAAGGTTTTACCATCCTCCTCTTCTGTGAGACCCAGCCCACAGAGGTCTCAGGAAGACGAAGTCGAAGAATATAAAAGCACCCTTGGTACACAGTGGGGACTCCCTCACTTGTACTGGGGGACACTCAGCAGAGGAGGAGACCCAGGCCTTCACACCAAAGCAAGCTGAACAAACCCCAAGCCAGCAATAACAAAACACTCTCACTACTGCTGTTTATTTTTAAAATCTTATGAGTACAGAATCTGAACAAAACTTTAGAATTGGCCAGTATATTCTAGCCAGAGTTTGGTAATATCAACCTTACCACCATTAAAGATAACTCTACCCCTCCCCTTTGCCTGACTCCCACCAGCTCCTTACTGAAGGCCCTTTCGAAGCACAGCTGATGAGCGCCCTGCACAAGGCAACACACAGCACAGCCGCAAAGCAAAGACACTTCCTCCCCCGGGCCCCCACCTGGCCACCTCATAAGAACCACGGCCCTAAATCATGCAGATGGCTGCACCTGCTGTATGCTTGTGGATTTTCTCCAAGAACTCAGAAGGAAGCTGCCTAGATGCAGCAAACACAGCATAAACAGCAGAGGCTTTGTGTCTTGTTAAACGCTCTGTAACTGGAGCTCAATCACACTGGGCTCTCTGGCTCTCAGAGATACTCAGTTAGTGGGGCTTCCCCTCTTGCTGCACAGTTCCTCAAAGTCCTGCTTGCAGAATCCAGTTACTTGAAGCACTGATGAAACCACAGTGTCTTAGTGAGGACAGAGGTTATTAATTAACATTACAATGTCTGTGGACCTTGTCTCAAAAGGAAACCGTAATTAGTTTTGTCAGTCAGACAGTTCTCCTTAGCTCAAAGACCAGGGATTTTCCTACAGAATTAGTAGGAGTTAGGAACAGGCACTGTAGTTCAGAGAGGACCAGTCACACAATCTATGGTGCCCCATGAAAAATAAAAATTCAGGCTTGTTCCAAACACAGGAAAAAGGTGTTTAGCACCACTAAGGTACTAAAATATAAAGTATTTTTCTTTCTTCTGCGGTCTCTCTCTTGACCTGTCATGGTGTTTTTGTTTTAATGTTGAACTCTCGGGCTTGGGGATGCTGGCAGGGCAAGCGCAACCTTCATAGCCATCAGGGGCCCTGCCCCGTGATCGGGGCATGAATACACATGGTCTACCAGCTACTGGACCGAGGCTTCATGCCCTAGCCAGGGGCAAAGAAGTTAAGCCAGGTATCTCTTCTTCCCACCGGCCCATTGCTCCTATCCACCATGGATGGGCAACCCCAAGGGTACTGCATCCTCTGCCCTGGGATATTCTAGGTACACAGGGATGGGCAGGCAAGCTCATTTTCACTAAGTCGCTCATCAAACACACCACAGTGCTGTCAGTATGGAGTCCCTGAGATGCTGCCAGGCACACATGCCCCACACATGCCCTCACATGCTCAGGCCCCCACTGGTGTGGGGAGTGGCAGCAACTGCTGGATGGGGATGGTGAGGGGGAGGTTAGTGATGCCTGGGGTGGCAGAGAGCAGAGGATTGGCCAGAGAACTCCTCCTGGCAAGGTGGGGAGGCAGCAGGAGGTGGGACTGTGAGCCCAGCCACCAAGCCTTTGGTGCCTATTCCATTGGTTCACTGGACACCACTGACAGAATACAAATTCTAGGTTGAAATAAAGCACGTCAAGATGGCACCAATAGAGCGTTAAACCCCATGTGCCCCTGTGGGAGTCCTATGAGAGTACACGGGTCACTTGCCCAAGAAGTCCTCCTGACTTTGGACCTCAGATGAAAGGAAACAATTTTGATTGCCTTCCCACCCCAAGTATGTGTATTTCTAAGACAGATATATATATAAGAAAAAGCTTCATGTATTTCCTCCATTTCAACTTTATTCTTTATTTCAGTTAGGAGTTGATCAGAAGAGACTGAAGTTTACAGATGTTCTCTATTTAAAAGCCTGCTAAGTGATATTCTTTAAAACATGAAAAGTACTCCTTTCTGAGCACAGGTAACTATATTCAATATTTAGTAACAAACTACAGTGGAAAACAATCTGATAAAGAATATACGTAACTGAATCACCAGATACAGACACAACATTGTAAATCAACTATACCTCAATAAAAATTTTTTAAAAGTACTTATTTGAACTCCCCTGGTGGCCCAGGGGTGAAGAATCTGCCTGCCAATGCAGGAGACAAGGGTTTGATGCCTCATCCAAGAAGATCCCACACACTGTGGAGCCACTGAGCCTGTGAGCCACAACCACTGAGCTCTCACTCTGGAGCCTACAAGCCGAGACCACTAGAACTCCTGCAGCAATGAAAACCCAGGGAAGCCAAAAATAATGTAAATAAATAACTTTTAGATACTATTTTCTGGGCATTGCAGTGTTTTTGTTTTTCCATGAATATGGATAGATACATGGATTGCTTTTATAATTAGGAAAAATAATTAAAATGTTATTTTCTAAAGTAATAAACATACTTTACCTGTAGGGAGAGTATGCTGCTCCTTGGACTTTTCTGATACAACCAGTGTTATATCTCTGTTAACTTTCCTTAATACCTCCTGGATCATATGAATTTCAAGACTTTCCAGAAGTTTCTGAAGCTAGAATAAGCAGTTTGAGAGTCACTCTTCACTATTAGTTTATACTTCAGGCTCCTAAATTCTTATATAAGGGCTTTGGGCTGGGTCCTGTCCTTTAGCTACTCTCTACTGAGGAAGAAGAAAGGTTTCTTTTTTTGAGGTTCCCAAGTGGGGTAGAGGCATCTTTTTGGAGACAAATGTCTCTTCTTCCTGGCTCATATCTCAATTGATAAAATACAACTCTTTTTTACCAGGTTCTGCTAAATTGCAAAGTGCTCAGTGTCTGAAGTGACTTCTTATGTTTTGGAGTCTCTAAATATGGCCAGGAATTTCATGACCTGTTTTATAAAAAGCGTGAAGGTCTGAAACTCAATTTAGATACCAAGGAGGATTTCACAAGAAGATATTAATCCATACACGACCAAGAGAAAACTCTGTTCCAATACCCATGAGCCCTTACTCTACCCTTTATGCTTGCAAAGCCCATGTTTCTCCCTGTCAGAGAACCCCTGGTGCTAGAGAGGAAACAGAGTTCAAAAGGGTAAGCAATGGTCATGAGACTGGGGTGTGTGTGGAGAAGGGACAGTGCTGAGTTCTCCTGGATGCTTAATGGACATGTATCTCTGTACTTACACCCACGCAGCTAGAGTCTTTGTTCCCTGTTACAAGCACAGCCAGGGACAGCCTGTGTCCCAGGACCAAAGGGAACAAACACTTGGAAAAACAACCCCTCCACACACCATCAACACACACCAAACAGACTAGTACATAAATTGTGTTGTCTTATTCTCAGAAAAACAATCGCAGAAGCTATTTTAAATATTCTATTTCTGTGAGCGTGTGTTGGGGTGAGACGATACTTGTGTGCTGAATTTTATGTTTAAGATGCTAGTGGTTATGTTTTCTGTTGTCTTTTTTGTGGTGGTGCACTTTAATTTGAGGAAAATAAGAATATGAAAACCTAGAATTACAGAACTGAGACACTAAGGTTAGCTATTTGCTTAATCAAAGCCCCACATACCTTTAAACACTTAAGCTTCCTTAGAGTCTGTTCAACAATTTACAAACCCTCAATTTACACTTAACTTCTAGAAGAAAAACACCACTTGGGTATAGCCGTAGGTTTACATGCTAATGCCATAAAGCAGATTTTCAAGCCAAGTTCAAAATAGCTTCTACATACCTGTTGAGTTTTTATTTCGATTTCTGAAGCTCCTTTTGGGGGAAGAATAGACTGACTAGTTATTAAAATTTCTTCAAATTCATCTTCCTTCCCCATCCGCCTAGCTATAGCTTTCATGCTGGGGTAGAGAATATCAGTTCTATTAAAGAAGAGCAACAGAAATTAGCAAACAAAAATTTTTTTTTCTCTTTTAGATTTTCTGACAATTCTTTTCACTCATGTTCTGTTTCCTGTCATCATGCATAAGCCTCCCAACTTGTCATAGATACTCACATCAACATCTAAATTCACCATAGTTGCCACTCCCTTAGTCAATATTAAATCCCAAGGCCTTTTCTCATTGGCACATTTAATTTCTTTGTTCTTTAAAATATTGACATGTCTTCTCATTCTCTATTTACCAGGAAAGCTATCATAGCCCATAAGATAGACAATTTGGATTAGGCCACCAAAGTGGGGGTTAGGGTCCTCAGTGCGGTCCAGCGTGCCGGGTGGGTGCTTAGTGAATGCTTGTTTGGTAACAGACACATGGCAGAGGCCATCTGCCTTTCCTGCCAGCTAAGGCATCTCAGCCAGCTCTTGAAGCTGAAAAAACAACATGGGCCACAGACCGAACTGCACCATACTGAACCCCGGCTGTGACGCTGAAGCTCTCAGAGACTCATTAGACATAAGTCCAACGTGGCAGAGAGTGGGGAGGAGGTCACAGCAGCGGCACTACCTACTCAATACTCTCTGGGATTCTACGAGCTAAAACGCTTAGAGTCAGTATTGAAGGGACACTTCAGAAGCATGTTTCCAGGGCCAGAACTCTGGGTAAATGATGTAAAGTGTTACTCAGTGGAATCCAGTGCTATGCCTGCAGTCTACAGAACTCAGCCTTTCCTGGAAAGCACTGCTGATGGACAGACACACTGCCCAGTTTCCTTGGCAATCAGTGGGCTAGGTATACCAGATTCAAGGACCAAATGTCACCCTCAGAGCAAGGGCAGTAATCTGCCAGACCCCAGGTTCCACTCCTCCACATGAATTTCCCCCTGAGCAACACTCACCCATAGAGCTCCAAGAACTGTTTGTGGAGAGAGGGAGAGTTGATGTCCTGGACTTGGAGCTTGAGTCGGCCCCAGTGCTCCTTTAGCACTTCCAGTTGCTTCCACAGCACCAGAAACGATCTTAGCAAAGCAAGGGACATCACTGCATCACATGGGCCCCCTAGCAGCTTGGAGGCCTTTGGGCTGCTTTGGAACTGACTTCTCAGTCCTGGCACTCTGGACAAATCTGGCTGAAAGCATTACAGAGATTCTTCCTCATTCATCATAGACTGCTACAAGATAACCTTCTACATGCAGCTCATGCACAGTGAAGTCTTGGAAGAATGACTCTTCACCCCAGGAGGAATGGCTTACAGGCCAATAGCGCATGTAGAACTTAGGGAGGATAAGCATCCTTCCTGAACACAGGTAGTGTTCAGAAAGGAGAGACATGCCTCCATTTTAAATTTCTGCTTGAGTCATGAACCACTGACTTTTAAAACTCTTTTACTTGGGTGCTAACATTTTTATCTGCCTTTGAAAAATTGAGCCTTTCATGTTTCAGTTCAGTTCAGTCACTCAGTCGTGTCCGACTCTTTGCGACCCCATGAATCGCAGCACGCCAGGCCTCCCTGTCCATCACCATCTCCTGGAGCTCACTCAGACTCACGTCCATCGAGTCCATGATGCCATCCAGCCATCTCATCTTCGGTCATCCCCTTCTCCTCCTGCCCCCAATCCCTCCCAGCATCAGAGTCTATTCCAATGAGTCAACTTTCATGTTTAGCCTCTGTGTTTTGAAAAGCACTCTTCAACACACTCAAGATTTAACAGCCTGTCATGGTAGAGCTATATTATAACCTTAAATTGAAGATTTTATCCATTTTATGGGTAAGGAAATGGAAACTTGGGTTTATCTTATCTCCTATTTCTCCTTCCGTCCTCTAAAATTTAGGCAGAAAATATGTCACTTGATTTGAATTTATCTTTCAATAGGCAATTTTACTTTAAAATCATGATTTGTTCATTCATTTATTGGCATTTCCTTAAACGAGTGTTGCTTGAGGGGCTGCTGTAAGCCTTGGAGGATGTGGAGGGAACAAAGTTTTCAGGCCTCTGATCTCCTTTACATCAGCGATACGAAGGCCAGGGCTACCCAGAGAATGACAGACAGAATAGGGACCTGTATCTCACCCATGGCCTGAAGACAATATCTCAGTTATAGGGAAAGGAGCTTTCCTTTGCAGACTCAGATCAGAGGACATTCAGGTAACAGCACCTTGGAGACTCAAGCTTCCTGGCCATGAACAGGAAGAACCACCACCCTAGATCAGTGCTATTAACATATGGGGTGGGGTGGTGGTGAGGCTGCCAGAAAGAGTTGGTCAGAAGAAGAACTAACAGGCATGTCCCAGAGGAGAGTGAACTCCTGCCAATATCTGGCAAGCCCTCCACCTAGTAGTCTACCTCCTCAACAATCAGCTAATGCATGCACTTCTGGATTTATTTCATCCTCAGAATCTTATGCAAATGAAATCTCACTCAGTGACCCAAGATATCCAACAGACCAAGCCCAAGCACTGTGACAAGGAGGGGGCAGCCTACAGGCCACATAGTTGGACCCCTCCACTCAAAAAGCCCCAAGCTCCTGCCACTATTTTAAAAGCCCTGAGCTGGAACTTCCTGGTGGTCCAGGGTTAAGAAACTGGCTTGCAGTACAGGGAATGCTGGTTCTATCCCTGGTCAGGGAACTAAGATACCATGTGCTGTGGAGCAGCAAAGCCTGCATGCCACAACTAGAGTCTGTGCGCTGCAATGAAAGATCCCACACGACACAGCAAAGATCACATGGACCAACACAGCCAAATAAGTAAATATTCAAAAAAAATAAAATAAAGGCCCTGAGCTAATCCATCCCCTTCACTTGGGACTCTTAGAGATGGAAGTCTAAAAGGTCACAGAACTGGTGACACAACTGGGACAGGAAACCTAGAGTCCTAGGTCATAGGCAGCATAAATTTCAGTGCTGCCCATTGTCTATGAATATGGAAATGCTATTAAATAGAACCAATCATAAAATAAAACTAATTAAAATAAACAATAATTTTAAAGCAAACGTACCTATTAAGAAAAGTCACCTCTTTCTAAACTTTGCAGAATGGGTGAAGGGACAGGAGACAGGATAAAGAACAAGGCAGAGGCGGCTAGGAGGTCAGGGAAAGATGATAACCCATCAGAAACAGGGCCAAAAGAGGGAAAATAGAAGGACCAAAGAGCCTAGCACGCTTCTTGGCCTTGGTATTACTTGGTCTATATCCAGCTTTGTAAATGTTCCTTCTAGGAGAAGCACTGACTCCTGTTATGGATTCAGATGGCACATCTAAACACACTTCCTTTTCCACTAATTGGCCTGATATGTACTTGTGACTCAGTTTTAGCCAGTGAGAGACAAGAAAATTCTATTGGAAGTTGTCTGGAAAAGATTTCCCTCCTTGACAAAAAGGCAAAGCCCCTTAAGGGGAAAGCTTTTTCACTCCTATCTTCACCTGAGGATGAGGGAGACATTCTGCTGACACCCAGGATGGCCCAGGTGCCTCCACCAGTGTGAACTGGCTCCTTCTAGACTTGACAGTGGAAACAAAATCAAATCCAAAATCACTGCAGATGGTGACTGCAGCCATGAAATTAAAAGACGCTTACTCCTTGGAAGGAAAGTTATGACCAACCTAGATAGCATATTCAAAAGCGAGACATTACTTTGCCAACAAAGGTCTGTCTAGTCCAAGCTATGGTTTTTCCAGTGGTCATGTATAGATGTGAGAGTTGGGACTGCAAAGAAAGCCGAGCACCAAATTGATGCTTTTGAACTGTGGTGTTGGAGAAGACTCTTGAGAGTCCCTTGGACTGCAAGGAGATCCAACCAGTCCATCCTAAAGGAGATCAGTCCTGGGTGTTCACTGGAAGGACTGATGCTGAGGCTGAAACTCCAATACTTTGGCCACCTCATGCGAAGAGCTGACTCACTGGAAAAGACCCTGATGCTGGGAGGGACTGGGGGCAGGAGGAGAAGGGGAAGACAGAGGATGAGATGGCTGGATGGCATCACCGACTCGATGCACATGAGTTTGGGTGAACTCCGGGAGTTGGTGATGGACAGGGAAGCCTGGTGTGCTGCGATTCATGGGGTCGCAAAGAGTCGGACACGACTGAGTGACTGAACTGAACTGAACTGAAAATCAGAAAAAAGAATGCTTAGGTTGAATAAAATGCTGCAATTTATGATATTAATACATTTTTCTTTATATTAACACAATTATAAGCTATAACTCTTCACATTTTTTAATGGAGAAATGAGCCCTCAAAGGCAAAAGTGGTAGAGTCATGGAAATCAAAATGCAGCCCTGGCAGTGGTAGAAGTGAGCCAGAACCCAATAAATAACATTTTCAGGATTAGCAGAGGTAGGGGAGTTGACAAAGAAGTCTGAGAAGGCCTGGCCCATGACATCAGAGGAAGACTGGAGAGGGCTGTGCTTTAGAAGCTAAGGGCAGACAGGCTTCAAGAAGGACACAGTGTTTCAAACGCTGCTAAGGCGTCAGGTTCGAAGCGGACTGAAACATATCTGTGGGATTCAGCGGCAAGGTCCCTGGTGCTCTTGATGAGAGCAGTCTCAGTGATGAGACGAGAAAGAAGGCAGAGGGCAGTTTTTAAGGAGTGAATGGAAGGTAAGGACATGGAAATGGCTGGTGCAGAGTTTGGCTCTGAAAAGGGGGCTCTTTAAATGGGGCAGTCGCTAGTTTACCCTGTGTCCACATAAGTTATCTGTCTGGTTCCAGATATATGCAGAATTGTTTCAAGCTATAATACTAGGGGGACTATAGGCTCCTGGTACCTTATAGCTTCAGAGGGACAAGTTTGGAGAAGGGAGTGCTTGCCTAGGAGTCCATGAGCTAGCTGAGTGATGAAAACAGGAGCCAGGCTGGAGCTGTTCACCTGGAGCCTCTATCATACCCTTCCAACTCCAGTCCTAAATGTGTGACTCACAAGGAAAAACAGCCAGTTGGAGTATTTGTTCAAACTGGTTTCAACGGACCACCCCCGACCTCAATGTCTGTTGTACTTCTAAAATTAAAAGAAACTGATATACCATTGATCATAGGATTTACTGTGAAAGAAAGCACTTTGGAGAGGGTCTGACTGGCTACTGCTGCCTCACTGCTGCTCCCGTGTGGCACTAGCACAGTCCTGGGACACTGGGAGAGGCTATGGGACAGATGAAGCACTCTAGTCCATCTCCCAAATAGAAAGGTCCTTCAGTACAACACACCACTGGTCAAGTATGTAGACTGTTCACCAAGAATACCTGTGTATTTTTGTCTGGTGTGGCCTGCTGTTCTGGGAGACCGTCCGTGATCATAGGATAGTTACTCAGAAGAACATCTTCCATTAGCAGTTGCATGCCTGCCAGCTCTCCATGAGCCACCTTGAGGTCAGGGCCACTCAGCCCACAGAGGCATAGCTAAAAACAAAAAGGAACAAAACCAAACCAAAACACCCAATTTGAACACTTCTATGTATCCTTTACATGTGGTCCTGGGGGAAGAAAACTAGGAGTAGTTGTGTTTACAAGCCCCATGCTCTCAATTATTTAAAAAAATCCATAAAAATCAGAGTAACATTTTTAGTTCAAAATCTGCCTTGAACATATTAGACATTTGGCTCTGTATGGAAGTCCAAGTTCCCCAAATGTTATGGTGGTGTCTGTATATGGTTGTATGAATATTGTGATACACGTATGAACAGGGAAAACACAGGAAAAAAACCAATATGATCTGTAACCATACACCAAAGTGGGGGACTCTGATTAATATTTTTAAACTATTTTTACTATTTTACTTAAAAAAAAAACTTTACTTTTGGAAAATTCTGAGCATATGCAAAGGAACAGTTTGCATATGTAAATATATGTAAACAGAACAGTTCTCATCACTCAGTCCCCAAAACCACCAACCTCTGCCCAGTTCTACCCCATCCTCATCACTCCCCACCTCCTCATTATTTTGAAGCAAATGTATCATTGATTTTCATGTTGTTGATAATACTTTTAAAAGTATTTTCTATTTTAATACAATAAGACTTGCTTGAACAATCAGAGGGAAACATACATTTGAAAGAAATTCTCCTTCTGAGTTCTGCTTAAGGAGTTCTCTTCCTACCACCGTAGGTGGGTCACGAGTCACACATCTCTGAACTGCCAGTCTGGGAGTTACTCTAAGAGGCCCAGAGAGTGACCAGAAATGGATGACTACTCCCCGAGATCATTATTAGCCGGAGAATTTCAGCTGATTCAAGTGTGATTCTAGCTGCAAACATGATTGTCTTCTGTCGTAAGAACACATGATTCACCCTGCAGCACTGGATTTATAGCTTCATAATCAAACACCTTGCTTATCTCATATTAATAAATTATTCACCACTGGCTAGAGTATGAAGGATTGGACCTACGGATGCAGTGACATCTGCTTTGCAGTCTGTATTCAGTTCTCTCTGAGACAAGCAGGAAGAACTATCTTACCTGCATGTGATATTCTAGGGTATCTGGGCTGCTACTTGTAACTGGAAATAGTCCTCCATCTTCCAGAAATGCTCTCCAAGGGAACAGCACAAATGCCTAAAAGAATCAAATAATAAATATAATAATGGTACATAATAATGTCCACAAGTAATAGGCATTTGTATATGAACAAGATGTCTTCATCTGTACACTAAAACATTATGGGATTACTTCTCTATTATATAGAAATAGTTCTTGATGAATAGTCTCTGATGATGCAGAGGAGAGAGTAATCATTTTGTTTTTTAAACTGATTTTTCAGAAAGTAACTAAACATATAAGGGTACTTAAAGTTTCAGTGTAAATAGTCAGCACTAGTGTTTGGAAGTCCCAGAATAGTATAAAACCAATGATACATATTTACAATCAACAAAAGTAAACTTACTCAACTTTTTTCAGTATTACAAACCTTAAATATTTGTCCTTTATCACCACTGTGCTCCAATCCTAGGCAACAACTCAAAACGAATGCTATGACATTACACATGGGTCTCTATCTTTTCCACATCACTGTCCAACAGCCAAGGCATTCCTACTCCATGGGGCATGACCTGCAGCCCAGGATAGAGTGGGCCTGTCCATCTGATTCCATTCTACAGTTTCAGACCTGGTACTGGCTTCAGACAATTCTCAAAGTTGGAGTTGATGCAGGTGGCAGGCAGCCAGGACACCTGCAACTACTTAATACCAAGCAATGCCCAAAGGCAGCAGGAGCAGGCCCAGCAGTCACAATCCAACCCTGTCTTCAGGTCTTCATGAGGGTCAAGGCTTGGGCCAAGGGTCATTGTCTTATAGCCAGGGAAAGTAAAAGTGTGAGACTTATATGGGGTTGATGCTGGCATTACCTGCCTTAGCTTTGTAACATAAAAACATTAAGTTGGAGGTTTTGGAGTCAAAAGATACGGGCTTGTGAGGTGATTTTAAAGATATGTCCACAGGGATTTCCCTGGAGGTCCAGTGGTTAAGACTCTGAGTTTCTACTGTAGGGGGCATGGGTTTGATCCCTGGTTAGAGGACTAAGATCCTGAATGCCATGTAACATGGCAAAAAAACAGAAGTGTCCACAAATTTTTTGATTCTGTTTCCACTAAGAGTTGGAGCACCTTGACCTTGACCACAGCCTCATGAGAGATTGTGAGCTGGAACTGCCCAGCTAAACTGTACCCAGACTCATGAACCTCAGAAACTGTATGAGATAATGAATGTCTATTGTGTTAATATGCTGTATTTGGGGTTAATTTGCTCTGAAGCCATAAAAAGCTAATACAGTTTGTGACCTAGTGTTGCCAGGACTGCATAGCAGTCTGATCTCTGGCCTTCCTGACCTCAAACTCTTTAGTTGTAGCAGGTGAGTAATAGAGTTGGTGCCTAGGAGCAATAATAGTTGCCAGGATTACATTTGATAACACATATTGTTATTGGGCTGTTCAAAACTCAGCTGCTGACCTAATTTATGTATCATAATTGCTATCATTATTATTTATTACATGAAAGAGATCAGGTGTTGGTTTTGCTACCAGCTGTG
Organism: Budorcas taxicolor; assembly: GCF_023091745.1. Lineage (NCBI taxonomy): Eukaryota > Metazoa > Chordata > Mammalia > Artiodactyla > Bovidae > Budorcas > Budorcas taxicolor. The sequence continues at coordinate 32,493,281 of NC_068918.1, forward strand.
AGCAGATAAGCTGTTATCCCAATTAGCCCGTTAAGCGGTTTGGAGACAGAGCTCCTGACTAGAAATAACAGCAAGCCACAGGGGCCCTCTCTACTGTATGAGTGAAGGGGAGCTTACCAAGGCCAATGGGTATTTCGGCATGAAGAGCCTCCTATGCACAATGCACATTTTATCACAAAATGTGCTCTTAACACATCTCAGAACAAAAATAGCTCTCAACACACCTGGAGGCTCTGTGGATCCAGCGGTTGTGGTAGGCTGAGCTGGGAAGCAAAAATGCTCTTCATTGGAGAGTTGCTCAGTGATGGCAACCCATGGTACATGCCGTCTGTGACAGACTGGTAGGCAGAAGCATTTCCAGCTGCCAAAAATGTTCGTCTACCAAAACAGGAAAGCAATCTCATTAAAAGCAGTTACTCAAGTTTCTAAAGCTCAAAACTCTCTTCAAGGCTATTTGTAGCAAGATAATATTTTGAGATGTCAACAGGTTTCTTCTTCTTCGGCAACATCATCCCTCATTTATTTTTCTCTACCACTGCCCTTCACTCTCACAATTCATAGCTCTCAAGGGAAAGACAGTTATCCTCTAGACCAGTGCTGTCTAACAGGGTAAGTTGAGGGGATCCAAAAGGTCCCCAGGACAAAAGGGATCTTTTGCCTAAATCTTCCATAGACTTGGATCAAGTCATGCATAAAAAAGAGATTAGCAATGATTGAGGGAGATGTTATCCCTGATGGGAGTGAGGCAGTCTCTCAGAGATTAGCAGATAATCAAGGGTTGAGGAAAGACCTGCGGAGTGCCTAAGACCCCACAAGGCAGTGTCCAAGTGGGGTGCTGAGCAGCAGGCCAACCAGAAGAGATCTGGGGTTGAATAGAGATGGGTGAGGTACCACTCCTCTTCAACTGCTAGGATGACCTATAAGCACCCCAGAACTTAGATCACCTCTGAGAAGCATAAAGGAGGAGAAGGTGTGGTATAAGGCCTAAGTTAAGATCCATTATTAGTGCTGCCTTGACATCTGGTAAAACTGGGAGGGCCTTGAATGACCTAACTACAAGTTTCCCTCCCTATGGAGGGAAGGTCCCCTAGTCAAACATAAGGACCTATGTTTATTTACTTTCCTTATCATAGGGACCGAGTATAATTCCTGCTTATCCATCCACAAGCAGTGGTTTCCAGTTCCCTGCCAGACCACAAAATTATTCCGATGAACCAAGCACATCCTCCTATGTGCCTTCAATAGGCACCACATCCTCTTGACACTCAAAGCCTGCCTCTCAAGCCCCTAGCTGTTCACTCTGTTCACAAGTACAAATCTTCTGTGGCCTTATGTGGCATGCAATGTTCTGTTCCCCTTGGCCATGAGTATATGTAACTAGTAAACTGCTGTTGATCTCATTTGACCAGTATTTAAAGTTATATGTTTGGTCATCCCAATAACCTTGGAACAGAATCCTTCCCTCACCAACAAGGTGAAAAGGAGGCATTTAAAACAAAGGTAAAGGGGGATGATCTTGAAGTAATTGATTTTATATCTCAAATTCACCACTTTAAATTCTAAATATGGCTGAATGACATAGAATTGAAAAAAGTAGGGGCTTATGAACTTAAGTTCAAAGACAGATAAAGGGAGCTCTCTATTTGCATATCAAACCATTGTACTAGTGCAAAAATCATATTACCCTTTTCACATCCTTGTTAGAATTAACAAAAGATAGTTGCATACAGTTATATTCTGAGACACTGAATAAAAACACTGATTTATCCTGATAGTTCAAGGATGGAACCTGGAGTTGCTCATGCTCAGTGGATATGACCATTTTCTCCTGTTTCTCATATTGTTCACATGCTTTCTCATGATTCTCAATGGGCCCTGCCAAGGGACCTGTGATTCACTCAACACACTGATGTTTCAAGCATCTACTATGTACAGGATACTGTGTCAGGAACTGAGATACAAAGATGCTGCTGCTGCTGCCACATTCGTGTCCGACTCTGTGCGACCCCATAGACGGCAGCCCACCAGGCTCCCCCATCCCTGGGATTCTCCAGGCAAGAACACTGGAGTCGGTTGCCATTTCCTTCTCCAATGCAGGAAAGTGAAAGTGAAGTCGCTCAGTTGTGTCCAACTCTTAGCGACCCCATGGACTGCAGCCTACCAGGCTCCTCTGTCCATGGGATTCTCCAGGCAAGAGTACTCGAGTGGGTTGCCATTTCCTTAGCGCAGACAAAAAATGTTGCCTGCTGTACCAGTTAACAAAGAATGCTGCCTGCCACCAAGCCATCAGCAAATGCAGCTGCCTTCCAATGGTGCACTCTGAAGGGAATTCAGGATAGAAAAAAACAGGATACTGGGTCTAGATAAGATGCATAGCTAAGAAATAATTTTAATGAGTCCAGATTCTTACCTCTTCCCACACATAGAAAAGCACTAAAATCATTAACTTGTGATGTCTGTCTTTTGTGATTAGCAGTAATTCTTTGCTGTTTGATCACATGAGTTTTTGTTACTGCTATTGGTCAGCCCAAACTCCTCCATATCCCAGCTCCTCCCTTACTTCTTCAGATTAGATACTTAGCTATCTGACAAATTGTCTCCCAGGCTATAGTCTTCAGTAAGGTTCCAGAATAAAATATTTGTGAATTCTAAGTTGTGCCTTTTTCTTTAGTCAGTGGCACTAAAAAGCAGGGTATTCTAATGGAAACATTTCTTTTTGGTCCAAAATCAGAGCACAGAAGCCCAATATCCCAATAAATCTCTCCTTGGTTGACTCCTTCAATGTCACTCCTGTACTTCTCTCCTACCAATCCACACAATTCTCTCTCTCTCAGCCTCTGGGCCCAGCTTTGTTCACATCTTATTGTTTAATCCTTGACTGTATTGCTCATATTTTAAAATTCCATTCTTGTTTATTATGATGTTTTAACATCTTTAAAAACAATAACAAAAACCCTGCTGGCTGGGGAGAGACTGTTCCTTCCTCTGTAGCCAATTCTTGAAGACAACTGAAGGCCTAGCATGCTTTTGATACCCAAACAAACCAGTCTGAGCCATACCTCCTCTGATCTCTGCAACCCAGGAGGCAATATTCCTCTCATTTAATCATCCTAGGGCTAATTAACAGGCAACTAGAGACCAACATGGGCTTCCCTGGTGGCTCAGACAGTAAATAAATTGCTGCAATGTGGGAGACCTGGGTTTGATCCCTGGGTTAGGGAGATTCCCCTGGAGGAGGGCATGGCAACCCACTCCAGTATTCTTGCCTGGAGAATTCCAAGGACAGAGGAGCCTGGTAGGCTATAGTCCATGGGGTTGCAAAGAGTTGGACATGACTGAGTGATTAAGAATAGAACAGAGACCAACCCTACAGCCCAAAGCCTGCTGGAATTATTCAAACTAGCAGACCTTAAAATGTTCCCCTGCTCTGCCTTGCCTTTCTAGGCCATGGCCTAAGCACTCTCTTTGCTCCTGACCCATGGCCCTGTGCAGCGTGGCATGATGGATGTGTCTAGGAACTGAATATAATTTTATTTCCCTGAGTCTCTCCTGTATCTCCTCCTGTGATTGCACTAGATTGATTATCACATAAAAGAACACAGAACAATGACTTGTTCTTTTATCTTGCTAAATTTGTGCAGTTTTTAACTAAGGGCCACAAACAACCACTATTATTGGGAGAGTTTTAGAGCCCTGAACACATACTAGGTCTATTAATTTATACATACTTGGCGACTATTAAAAAATAACACAATTCAGATATAAATATGACTGCTACTCTAAGTGACAGAATCATAGCATATGATATACTGTCTGGAGAGACCAGAGTCAGTTAGATTCTAGGCATCACCACTGATCAAATCACTGGTTATCCTAGTCCCACTTTCTTAATTCTTCAGTTAAGATCACTGTCCTTGGGAGGTCCCACATCCCCTTTATCAATAGAACTGTTTATTAAGAAGCTGAACAAAATAATGCCATGTAAAGAAATGAGTTTCAAGATGGTATCTAACATTTTTAGCACTATATCCTCTTTTTTTTCCTTCCTCTCCATGGATCCCATATTTTGAAAGCTTTTTTTTTTTTTAACCAAATTAAGCATTCTCCTGCTTTCAACTCAAAGCCACATAAGCACCTAGCCTAAGCTCTGAGCTGCAGGAAGAGATAAAGAAATATGATATAAAGGAAAGAACAGGGCTTTGGAGTCTGACAAACTGTGTTAATGTAAGGTCTGTTACAACAAGCATGTGACCCTGGGGCAGTCATGCAACTTCTCTCTATCCCCTCATCTGTAAAGATGGTAATGTAACTGCTTTCTCACGGAGTTGGCACATGGTAGGAGTTCAATCAAAGCAAGTTTCCTCTCCTCCTTATCTTACTCATTCTTATGATTCCAGTTTAAAAAAGAAAGAAATGTGACATTTTCTTTACTGCAAAACTTTTGGACAAATATGTCTTTTTCATCATACCTTTAGAAATACTGAAAACAGCTTATTGTGATAGCTCTCTCAGACCCTCAGTTGGTAAACCCTGGCCTGCACCTTCTGCTGGGCTAGCTCTAATCAGTGCAGCTTGCCAGCAGCACTCAAGTTAGAGGGAAACCCATAGGAATGAAAAGTCAATTTGTTGCTTGTGCCAGTGGTACACCTGCCAACCGCCAGCTCCTAATAAAGTCAGGTCTTCCCAGCAGCCCACTAAAATACAACTATAGATGCCTCACATCCTCCGAACGGTTTTGCCACACTCCAGCTGCCTTACTGTCAACAAGAGTCAAGGGTTTCCTAGAATGCCAGTCATCTTGTGTGTGAGTTACCCATAGTGTGATCCCAGGTAAACTGGCTCCAGCCACAGGGAGCAGGGAATTCATGGAGCATGTGCTAGGTTTTTTCCTGGATGCAAGGATATATATAAGAAAACAAAACCCAAAAAACAGCTGCAAAGTAGTCCTGAGGAGGCCAGGAAAAAGTCATGGCTCTTCACTTCTCAGATGCTGGAGACCAGGATGTCATGAGGGCTTCTCTGTATTTCCCAGAAATCCCCAGATAACTCTGAAGCACACTTTAATATCTGTGTGTTCAGAGACACTTAAACTAGATGAGCATAAAAATAAATTGAAAAATGAAAAGAAAATCAACACAAATTCAAGGACTAAAAAAACTGGTGTTGCTTCTTCAGAGATCCCTTGATGTACTCCTAAATAAGGCTTATGGCAGGAAGTTAAGGCACCTTTGATTTATTTCCTCAAACTCCTCCTTTTTACAGTAATCACTCTGAACATCAACAACACATTCAGATTAGTGGCACTTTTCAAGGCATATGTTTTATTCCTATAGAGTTCCTCTGAGGAACTTTCTTTTTTTTCTTCTTTCTCTCCATTCTTGAATTTCAAAGGAATTCAATCCTTTAAATCAGGGAGTGGCAAACTCTTTCTTAAAGGGTTGGATAGTAAATATTTTCAGCTTCATGGAAGCATATGATCTCCACTGCAACTATTCAACTCTGTGGTTATAATGTGAGAGCAGCCAGAGGTTATCCATAAATGAATAGGCAGGGCTGTGTTCCCAAAAAAAACCCTCCATTTCTGGACACTGAAACTTGAATTCCTCAGAATTTTTATGTGTCACAAAATACTACTCTTAAATTCCCCCCGCCTCAACCACTTAAACACCAGCCTTAGCCCGCAGGCCTTACAAAATCAAGCAGGGGCCTATGATTTCTAACTTAAACAGATGAATTTGATTAAATCACTGTACCACACAAGCATTTATCTTTGGCACAAATGATTAATTCACTGGAAATTAAACATAAACTCAATTCTCAGGCATTTCTTGCATTGGCTAATAAATAACTTTTATAGGTGGTGGACATGCCCAGAGGTGAATGGCAGGCCTTAGGCAATGTGATTCTGACACCATTGGAGGACACACCGATTTGCATCAGGTTCTTGCCTGAGTTTGGCAACAGAGGCAGAGAGAAACTTCTGTGCTTAGAAACATGCATCTTTCTGGCACCCTAAGCTGGTTTGTGCCACAGTGAAGCAGGTGCCAGGTAATGAGGACTCCATGGGGCCACTGTCCTGAGCTATATCCTGCCTCTCCTCCCCTGGTCTATGGAAGTATGCTGCTTTCATTTCAGACGAGAGTTTCTTCTTTTCAAACTCTGAAGAAAGCTTTGGTTTACGAAAGAAAAAGGTTTCCTGGAATAAAAGTCCTATTTACCCAGAGTTGGCGAGCTCTGGGAAGGGCCAGGGAACTTCCTCAAGCTTTCTGTCTCTTTTGGTTATCTGAGGACTTATTGCTCGCAGGTTCAGCACAAAGTGTTAATAAAATCCTCAAGTAGAATGACACTGATCTTTCACTTCTCTTTTTCTCCTGCCTCCTGTCTTCTCTTCAGAGTTTCCCTTTCCATCCATCTTGCTGCTGTCTGGCATCCATCCTAGGTCTCAGGCTTTGGAGTCAAATGCACCTAGGTTCTAATCCTGGTCTGCTGCTTACTAGCTGTGTGACTCCAAACTCACACACAACCTAAAGGGCTCTGAAGAAATAAAGGGCTGGAGGAAATGCTGTAAATGAAGGACTCTTGGTTCCTTCTGAGGTCCTCTGAAAAATATACTGACTATAGAATACTGAAACCAGACATAGGACACGTGACCCTCCATTCCTGCAGACTGAGTATGCCAGGGCAGAGAAAGCCCCCAAAAGCAATTCCTAGGGGAAGCAGAGGAGAAGGCAATGGCACCCCACTCCAGTACTCTTGCCTGGAGAATCCCATGGATGGAGGAGCCTGGTAGGCTGTGGTCCATGGGGTCATGAAGAGTCTGACACGACTGAGTGACTTTGCTTTCACTTTTCACTTTCATGCACTGGAGAAGGAAATGGCAACCACTCCAGTGTTCTTGCCTGGAGAATCCCTGGAACGGCGGAGCCTGGTGGGCTGCCGTCTATGGGGTTGCACAGAGTCGGACATGATTGAAGCGACTTAGCAGCAGCAGCAGCAGCAGTAGCAGCAGCAGGGGAAGCAGAGCGGTTTCCCTGGGAGAACAGGAGCAAGATGAACTCCATGGAGCTGGAATTCCAAAAGAATTTCTGGGGTATAGTCCTATTTCTTCAGTCTGTGTAAATTCCCTGCAAATTCTGACTTGAGATTTTCAGAGCCCACAGGGCTAATGAATGGCCACCCTGACAATTAGTCAGATCGTTTATATCCTCCCTACTTGACAAAGCTATAGCTCCCAAAGCAACCTGTCAATAAAAAAACCAACCAAACAAAAAAACAAATAGCCTGATTATTTTTGTCCTGCTGAATTTGCATTCTAAATCCAGAGTCCTCTGATGCTCAGAGTAAAGAAAAAGCAGAGAGAGAAAACATTAGGTTAAGTATAAACTCCAAATTTCTATTCTCTGTGGACACTCATGCCAAACGGTTGGAAATGATTATAATCCACAGATAAGAGTACTGCCCTCCAAGGTCCCCCTCAGTTCCCCTAAATACCCACACTGGGAATTTATTAAATGAAGTTAATTTTGACAATTTAAGAATAAGCAGGGACTCTCAGGTCTAACCTCTTCCCTTCCCATGTACAATTTATTATTTATACAGGAAACATTGTGATTCTTAATTCAAACTAGTTTTTTGATCAATCATGACTCATTAACCAAACAAACATTCTTTTTTGATGCAGAGTATTTAATACCTACAAGGCTAGAGGTAAATTAAGTGATTTATAAATTTAACTCAGGTAGTCAATTTTGTTGGTTTCAGATGTGCAGTGAAATTCTGTTCTTCTGAAAGGTAATTAAGGGCTGAAAAAAGTAAAACTTGGTAGGAAGAATAATCTTCAGCAGTATAAAAAAATATAATTCCCCATAAAACAGTCTGTTATGCAAATTAACTACATTGGAATCACATTTAACAAAATCAAGAATATTATTATCTAACAAGAACACAGTCCACCTGGACAGCCTTTGTAGCAGAACACATTTGGTAGCCGCAGTGCTTGGGATCAGGTTGTGCCCTTGACTATTTTAAGCTCATTATCTAATCATGCCAAGAGTGGCCTCCCTCTGTGAGCACTTAGAAACACCTGCCCCACAGAATTTACTAGACAGGAATAGCCCTCCAGCCCTTACCGGATGAGGTACCTCACTGCAGCGTCAAACTGCAGAAACATAACCTCCCTTTGGAGGAGAAGGACTTGGGACACCAGAGTTGGGTCTTGAGGGCTCTGGAGGCTGTCAATCATTTTCTGCAGCTCTTGAAGTTCAGATCCTAGAAGACAGATGACATTTTAAGTCAAACAAATTGAAATACAGGCTACCCAGCTACCCTGTGAACCATCATTTCACCTCCAAAGCTAACTTTTTACCTAAATCGACTTCTGTTTGTTTGTTTGTGAGTATACTAATTAAATATTTTACAAGATCAACGAAGTCTTATGTTCCAGAACCCAAGGCCTGATTTATCTTTTCTTCCTTCCTTCCTTCCTTCCTTCTTTCCTCCCTCAGGAATATAGTAACTTCCATTGCTTTTCAGCAGAATAAGAACATACTGCTGAAAGTAAGTTTCAAAGTATGCAAGGCTATAGACTCTAAATAGATTGAAAAAAGAAATTACAAGGAATGGGAAAGGTATAGGTCTCAGTAAATCTATTCAGTTCAGTTCAGTCGCTCAGTCGCATCCAACTCTTTGCGACCCCATGAATTGCAGCACGCCAGGCCTCCCTGTCCATCACCATCGCCCGGAATTCACTCAGACTCACATCCATCGAGTCCGTGACGCCATCCAGCCATCTCATCCTTGGTCGTCCCCTTCTCCTCCTGCCCCCAATCCCTCCCAGCATCAGAGTCTTTTCCAATGAGTCAACTCTTTGCATGAGGTGGCCAAAGTACTGGAGCTTCAGCTTTAGCATCATTCCTTCCAAAGAAATCCCAGGGTTGACCTTCAGAACGGACTGGTTGGTTGGATCTCCTTGCAGTCCAAGGGACTCTCAAGAGTCTTCTCCAACATCACAGTTCAAAAGCATCCATTCTTCGGCACTCAGCCTTCTTCACAGTCCAACTCTCATATCCATACATGACCACTGGAAAAACCATAGCCTTGACTAGATAGACCTTAGTCGGCAAAGTAATGTCTCTGCTTTTGAATATACTATCTAGGTTGGTCATAACTTTTCTTCCAAGGAGTAAGTGTCTTTTAATCTCATGGCTGCAATCACCATCTGCAGTGATTTTGGAGCCCCCAAAAATAAAGTCTGACACTGTTTCCACTGTTTCCCCATCTATTTCCCATGAAGCGATGGGACCAGATGCCATGATCTTCGTTTTCTGAATGTTGAGCTTTAAGCCAACTTTTTCGCTCTCCTCTTTCACTTTCATCAAGAGGCTCTTTAGCTCCTCTTCACTTTCTGCCATAAGGGTGGTGTCATCTGCATATCTGAGGTTATTGATATTTCTCCTGGCAGTCTTGATTCCAGCTTGTGTTTCTTCCAGTCCAGAGTTTCTCATGATGTACTCTGCATAGAAGTTAAACAAGCAGAGTGAGAATATACAGCCTTGAAGTACTCCTTTTCCTATTTGGAACCAGTCTGTTGTTCCATGTCCAGTTCTGTTGCTTCCTGACCTGCATACAGATTTCTCAAGAGGCAGGTTAGGTGTTCTGGTATTCCCATCTCTTTTAGAATTTTCCACAGTTTATTGTGATCCACACACTCAAAGGCTTTGGCATAGTCAATAAAGCAGAAATAGATGTTTTTCTGGAACTCTCTTGCTTTTTCCATGATCCAGCAGATGTTGGCAATTTGATCTCTGGTTCCTCTGCCTTTTCTAAAACCAGCTTGAACTTCAGGGAGTTCACAGTTCACATATTGCTGAAGCCTGGCTTGGAGAATTTTGGGGCCTGAAATTATTATAAACCAGTGGCCATTTCTTACAGCCCTACCATTCAAATCAACACTGGCATAGACTCATCCTGTCAATGGCTCATGGATTAAACAAGACTCAAGACCATCCAAGGAGCCAAAAATACGTATACATATATGTATACACAAACATACAGCCTTCTAGGAGATTCACATCATTTCAGGAGTAGATGTGAGAGATCCTAAATAGGCTTATTTCTTGGACCCTTATCCTAAAGGATTTATATGTGTTTTGGATGGAAATTTAAGCTAGGGGCCTTTTACGGTACTCAATACTGGTTTGAGGAACCTGGCCTGGGTCTAGATGGCTGTACTAGCATCTCTATTATTGGCTCAGGAAATGAGGCACTCAGAATGGGGAAGCACAGAAAAAAAAAATCATGGTCCTTAGGGAGCACTGGTGGGGTGGGCGGGTGGGCCCTGTTTCCAGGTCTACAGAATGTCAGCTGATGTGAAATGCTCATCAGCTCCCTGTGGAGACAGTAATAGTTTTCTACTTGAGAGGACATCCCTGCTATGCAAAGAGAAGCAATGTGGAAACTGATCACCATCCCTGATTGTAGCCCAAGGCAGAAGTGAGATGGGAGACCTATGAAGCATTTCCAAAGTTAGGCTGTATAAACAGCTCACCCAGACTTGAGCAGCCTTGTACCCTAACTGGCCTGGTACTGGAACTCTGTCTATGTTTCTGGGATGGAAGGCAGGGGACTGAGAACAGGGAGGCTGTCCACAAGAGCCTGATCAGGGAAGAACCAGGTCTGAGAATGGTTGCCAACATGTGCTTGCAATATGGGATCTTGGCTTTAGAAAAGGATGTGAAGTAGCTCAGTTGTGTCCGACTCTTTGCAACCCGGTGGACTGTAGCCTACCAGGCTCCTCCCTCCATGGGATTCTCCAGGCAAGAATACTGGAGTGGGTTGCCATTTCCTTCTCCAGGGGATTTTCCCACCCAGGGATCGAATCCAGGTCTCCTGCATTGCAGGCAGACGCTTTAACCTCTGAGCCACCAGGGAAGCTCATCCTTAGAAAAGGATGAGCAGTCCAGATTTCATACCCATTGGACATTTTACACATAACAGAAGAATATTTGGGGCATATTTTTCCAACCACAAAAGAATTGGGGTCAATCATTAGACTTTTTATGAATCCTTTATAAATCTGATGGTTATATCAGGCTGAAAAGAAACTTCCACAGCAAATGGTACAAGAACTCAAAGAATTCTGTGGTGGATGGAAGGAGGGGTAGTCAGTGAGCCTTATTTGTTCAAGGTCTAGTGTGCTTGGTCTACAAGCAATACACTCTGTCAGGCTATGCAGTAACCAGGAGAAAAAGTTTGTAATCCCCTGCAATGACAATAAAAAAAAAAGAATATAAAGTTGCACATACCCTGTGATTAAAGCTCTGTAAAATGTATTTGAGCAAGGGTTAGAAGGAAGTAAAGTAAAATTATTTCACTTGTTAGAATAGTTGGATTATGCGTGATTTTTCTCATTATTTCCATTATTGTTTATAAAATTCTGTGTGTGCACTTTTACACAGTCACTTCCCAGCAAAACTATGTGCTGGCAGATGGCATTATCATTAAAATATAGGTACAGAGGAGGGCCTACCTTTTCTTAGTTACACACTGATAATACTGCTCATTTGGGACTTTTTCTGTGGGGTCGCACTGCTCAGAGGGAGCAGGGATGGTGGGCATGGGCAGGGAAGGCAGCCTGTCTGTGAGGATGGGGCAGGTGGTTGCATGTGGTCATGGAGGGGGGCGATGGTGGGGGAAGGAGGAGACTCTCCACTAGGAAACAAATGAGCCTTTTCTTGTGCCTTTCCACAGGAGGGTTCTGTGTGGGAAATCAGAAAGAGAAGAATCACAGTGGCCCAGCCTCCATGTGAAAACTCAAAGCCAGTACCTTTTGTTCCTGAAACCCTAAGTTCAGTGTGTAGTGTCTGGGTTTCTTTGGTCTCCTAATCCTTTACAAGGAAATCACAATGTAAACTCCCACATTCTGATTACATCTTCTGCTTCACACTGACTCCAAAGGGAGTTGCTGGCCTTCAGGGAAGGAGAGAATTTGGCAGGGTCCACAGAACTAGTCCACAGTGTCTAAGAGCTGCTTCCTCTGTCAAGTGGGAGGACCACAGCTGAAATTTGAAGTGTTTCTTAAAAAAAATTTTTTTTTAAGTACATAAGTCTACGTATGTCCTTTTATCTAATCCAAATAATTCTGAAACGGCTAAAGGGAGTTGGGTGGGTATATGAACAGATCCATCTCATCTTTTCACCTTAGTTCTCCTTGCCTCCTCTGGGAAGCAGGCCAGGAACTAAGCAGCCTAGCCTTTAAAAAAGATGATTATCTTACAGTGGAATTTTTTTTAGTTCAGTTTGCTCTTTATCTATTTTCAGCAAAGCAAAGTATGTAAAACTTTGTACATTCTCCCTGGAGCACAAATATTTTTACTGGCAACATGACAACATGTAGGTCTCTAATTGCACACCTCAGAAAGCCTGGACCCCCAGATATTTCAATGGTTTCCAGTTCATAAGCATACAAATAGTAAGAAACCAACTGCCTTCCTGCTCAGTTCTAGGTCCTCAACAATTGGGCCTTATTTTCTACTATCCCTCAGTGTCGCACTGGTGGGTTCATCCTTCTGGACTGGCCACGTGTAGCCTGTTTCCTTTGCCAGCATCCTCTTTTCATCCTCCTGCAGGACAAGCCCTTCTATTTTTCTCCACTGATTCAAGTGGGGGTAGGTCCCCCCCAGATCATCTTCTGGGTGGGCTTCTCCTCTCCCAGCTGCTATAGAACTTCCTACGCAGGGACTTCTGGAAACACAGCTCTGGCTCTTCCTCATCTCCATATAACACCTGTCTGCCCTTCTTGAGGTGGGGGCGGCACTTTTCCTGGCCTATTCTCCTTTCTTCTTTTCCTCAACTAACGTCCAGCTCCATACCCCCCAACATCCAGCTCTACTGAGAGCATTTTAGTTTATTTTCTGAGTAAACCCCTTTTACAACAGTCCCAAGATTAGCAAAAGGAAAGGAGCTAAGAGTGCTTTGGAACTTCTGTAATTTCTTGATGCTTGTTGAAGACTTGCTAGTAGGCCTGCAGTAATTCTGAGCTTTCTCTGCTGGGGCAGCACCAACCTCATTCCTTCATGCTGGCTATCCTCAGATATAGGCATCAATCTCCCTCCTGGAACAAGTCAGAATCTCCCACAAACACTTCTTTGATGCACTGGCCAGAGAGGAATAGATTCAAATTATATCACATTTGTTTTAAGATCACTTAGGTTTAAATAGGCATGTTACCTCATTGTTTTGGCTCTTCTCACACTTTAAAATCCTTGGCTACTATGTTATAATATATTGATATCAATTAATTAATATTTACATGACCAATGACATAATTTGGATGGGAGTCAAATTATTAAAATAGTAAGATTAGTTTCACTGCTTTTGATAAACCCAGTTTACTAAGCATCTCAGTGTCTTTATCTCATGTATTTATCCGAGAAGTTGTGCTGAGTTGGATTAGCAATGGGCAGATAAAACTAAAGCCTCAACTGTTCTTACTGACAGGACTACCAAGTGGGTCTTGTTAGCTACCTAAGGGCTGTCCGCAAGGCTTTGACCTTTCAGGAAGGCCAGGAGGGGAAAGGGAATGAAAGCAAACTAGTATTTAAAGGGTATTTGTACATCCTTCTAAACTTTTTACAGATTCTAATCCACAGAATAACCTTCTAAGATAGTTATCATCACCCTTATTCTACAGATGACAACAGAGACCCAGAGAGTAAAGAGCCCAGCTTCCAGTAATCCAAGTGACAGAGGCAGGGCAAAACCCCAGGCCCCCCAGTTCTCACTTGGCATACTTCGTGGTTTAGCCAACAAATGTGGAATCAATCAGTTTGGAGACAGTATATGACGGGACTTTCCCTTTGCCATTTTGTCATTTATGAGGAAATATTTCAGTCCTGTCTTTCTGAGCATTCCAGGTGGCTCAGATGGTAATGTGTCTACCTGCAATGGGGGAGACCTGGGTTCAATCCCTGGGTCAGGAAGATCCCCTGGAGAAGGAAATGGCAACACACTCCAGTACTCTTGCCTGGAAAATCCCATGGATGGAGGAGCCTAGTAGGCTACAGTCCATGGCATCACAAAGAGTGGGATGCGACTGAGTGACTTCTCTCTCTCTGAGCATTAAGGGCTTCACAGTAATTAATTAGGTGGGGGAAATCCTTCCACAGTGTATACTGTATATGTATATCAAATATTACATTGTTCACTCAAATTTTATTCTTCAACTATGCCTCAATAAAGCTTAAAAAAAAAAAGCATGTCATGGAACTTCAAGTGAATATTGAAGGCAATGTTAATCACCTTTAGTCACTTACCAATACCCTCAGTTCCTCCCCAGTCACCTCTCAGAGGGTTAGGACTCAGAGGAAATTCAAACCATGCTGGACAATTTCCAAGTTTAGCAAAACTGAAAAGGTAGGCCACGATGTCATGGAGAGGGGCTATCAGCTGCAGAGTTAGCTTTAAGGCTCCAAAAGCTACCTGTGAGTAAAATCAATACAAAGAAATAAGTTTCAAGAAATTTCTAAGGGGACACAAAAATATATGAGCATTGATTAGGGCAATATATTTAAGAATTTTTAAATAAACATTTTCACATAATAATACATGATAATAGCTACAAGACAGTATCTGAAAAAATGAACAACAAGCTTTTCATGAACTCAGGTTATACAAGTCTTTTGACAAGGTAACTCCTGCTGGGGAATTAAAACAATGTGTTTCTCTTTCTTTAAAGCCATTGGTGGCCAAAAAGACATCAAAATATGATTGTATTACCAATGATCAACAAATTACAAAGTTCACAAATAAATTCCTAGCAGGGACTCGTATTCAGACAACATTGCCCTGAGGGCTGTTATTTCTTCCTACCTATAAGGAAAACATAACTACTTATCAACATAGTTTAAACACAAGACTAAAAAACAAACAATGGATCTTAAATATCAACATTCAGCAAAGGAAAAGAGAAAAATTATGACTTAACTGCAGAAAGTAGCAGTTTTATATTTTTTAAAAGCCCTAAAAAATGCTCATGGTGAATAAATGAAGTAAAGGGTAGTTCTATTTCTAATTTCTTGAGGAATCTCCACACTGTTTTCCATCATGGATGCACCAATCGTCATTTCTACTAACAGTGCACAAATGTCTCTTTTTCACCACAACTTCACCGACAGTTGTTCTTTTGTCTTTTTTAATAACAGCCATCCCAACAGGTGTAAGGGATACCTCATCACAGTTTTGATTTGCATTTCCCTGATGGTTAGTGATGTTGAATACCTTTTCATTTATGTGTTGGTCATTGGTATGTCTCCTTTGGAAAAATGTCTACTCAGGTCCTTTGACCATTTTAAAATCAGATTATAGGTTTAAAAAATTTTTGTTTTGTTTTGTTCTTGCTTTTGCTATTGAGTTATATGAGTTCCTTACATATTTAAGGTATATATAGTTTGCAAATATTTTCTCTCATTATGTAGGTTGTCTTCTCCTTCCATTGATTTGTTCCTTTGCCAGCAGAGGTTTTTTAGTTTGATATTATCTCACTTGTTTATATTTGCTCTTGTTACCTATGCTTTTGTTGTTGTATCAAAAAAAATCATTGCCAAGACTGGTGTCAAAGAGTTTTTTTTCCCGGTTTTCCTCTAAGATTTTATAGTTTCCAGTCTTAACAGTTGTCTTTAATCCACCTGAAGTTAATTTTTGTGACTGGTGTAAGACAGGGATCCAGTTTCTTTCTGTTGCATGTAAGATTATCATATATGATCCAGCAAACCCACTTCTGGGGATATATCAAAAGAAATAAATCAATATATTAAGGAGATTATCTGCACTTCCATGTAGAATTACTCACAATAGTCAAGATATGGAAACAACCTAAGTGTCCAGTGTATGGATAAATGGATAAAGAAAATGTCACACACACAAGCATACACATACACAGGAATATTATTCAGACATAAGAAAGAACTGCCATTTACAACAACATGGGTAAACTTGAATGACATTAGGCTAAGTGAAATAAACCACAGAGAAAGACACACTGTATGATCTCACTCATATGTGGCATCTAAAAATGAAGGTCAAACTTACAGAAAAGTGGAAATGGTGGGGGAAATGGTGCGATGTGGTCAAGAGGTACAAACTTTATTTATAAGATAAGTTCTAAGGATCTAATATACAGCATGGTGACTATAGTTAACAACATTGTATTGTATACTTGAAATTTTGTTAGAGTTGGATAAGCGTTCTCACCTCCAAAAAAACAAAAAAAAGTAACTATGAAGTGATGAATGTATTAACTGTGGTAATCATTTTATAATGATTAATCATCATGCTGTACAATTTAAATATATACAATTTTATTTGTTAATTACACCTCAATAAGTATTAGTTGGGAGAAGGAAATGGCAACCCACTCGAGTATTCTTGCCTAGAGAATCCTGTGGACAGAGGAGCCTGATGGGCTGCTGTACAATTAAATCATCATGCTGTACAATTTAAGTATATACAATTTTATTTGTTAATTACACCTCAATAAGTATTAGTTGGGAGAAGGAAATGGCAACCCACTCGAGTGTTCTTGCCTAGAGAATCCTGTGGACAGAGGAGCCTGATGGGCTGCTGTACAATTAAATCATCATGCTGTACAATTTAAATATATACAATTTTATTTGTTAATTACACCTCAATAAGTATTAGTTGGGAGGACGAAATGGCAACCCACTCGAGTGTTCTTGCCCAGAGAATCCCGTGGACAGAGGAGCCTGATGGGCTGCTGTCCATAGGGTCGCACAGAGTCGGACACGACTGAAGCAACTTAGCAGCAGCAGCAGCAAGTTATTGTTGCTCAGTCATGTCTGACTCTGCAACCCCATGGACTGTTTGTAGCCCGCCAGGCTCCTCTGTCCATGGAATTCTCCAGGCAAGAATACTAGAGTGGCTTGCCATTCCCTTCTCTAGAGGATCTTCCCGACCCAGGAACTGAACCAGGATCTCCTGCATTTCAGGCAGATTCTTTACCATCTGAGCCACCAGGGAAGCCCCACACGTCAAAAAAGTTGAGCGGGGCGGGGGTGGGGTGGGTGGGGGGTGGGAGGGGGTGGAAAGGGTGAGAAACCTAGATTGCTAAACAGGTTTTCACTTCCAAAGAAAAATCAGAATGTTCCCAAATTGCCGTTTTCAACACTGCATTTTATTTAGTTAACAGTTGAATGATTTATGCATTTCTGTATCTATTCTTTTTAATGGTTAACCTTTATCAGTAAATGAGGTACTTAGAGGAACTCTTCAAAACACAGAAACCAGCTAATTACTGTGATTAAGTGTGATCTCAACCTCTCTTCAGCTTCAGCACATCAGGGTGGAGTTTTCTTGGAGCTGGGGAGGAAATTAAGGATTAATAAGGAGTCTCAGAAGCTCCATTAGTGTTCAGTAATGACCATGGAGAAGCAGAACTATGAAATAATGAGGCACAAGGGAAATTATAATAAAGCAAGCAAAATATGAGAAGCTGAGAGATTTCAGTTATTAAATGTTTCTGGGGAAAAAACCCAACAAGAGATACTCTCTGAAACTGACATGTTTAACTGTGGGACATAAAAACAGCCAGTTTCCATTCTGGCACACATAAAAAAATACAAACCTTTTCTGGCAGAGTTTTGAACATAACCAGCACTTCAGAAGGATGGGGTATGAACCATAAGTTGAGGAAGACTTTCCCATCAGCAGACAGCAAACGCCGTGGCCGGGGCTGAAAACTCCTGCGGTATGAGAAGAGAGATCCGGTAGTACAGCGTTTGTCTCTCTAAAAGGGGCTCCTGGTGTGAACTATTTCTACCTCCGCCCTCCAGCCGCAGCACCAGAGACCGCATTGCTGTACACACATCGAGTGTCTAAGCCCGAGGGCAGCAGGACTCCTTTTCAGGCAGCTCGCAAGGGGACACAGTTATAAATAACTCACCAGGAGAAGAGCAGTTGGGCTGGTTTTAGCCACAGCTGTGTTGGGAGGAAAGCGTGGGCGCAGATGCAGGGAAAGGTGTGATAAGAAAGGAAGCAGAGAGGGCATGAATTAGGTGCTGATGAAGGAGGAAACAGACAGAACAGGCCCGTCTTGAAAGCAGGACTCCATCTTGGGCTGGACTCTGGACTTTGATCTATATGCCCAGTATCTATGGAAACGACATACCAGCTGGAAAACCAGACCCCTGAAGGGAAGACCCCCAGGGCTCATACCTAGACTCTCTGTCACCTAAAAGAATACGCTAATTATCTGTGTAACCGAATAGAATCATAAATTCTATTATGCTTATTGGGGTATGAGCACAGGCCTATTGATAATTGTCCACTGTTTACTACCTAGGCCTAAGGCATATGAATCACTGGTTATCTTTGACTGTATCTTTCTTTTCCTTCATTCAGACTAGTTTCAGGGAATTTAGGGAGGTGGGTTTGGGCACGTAAACCTAGGGTATATAACGTTTTCACAAAAACTGGTCAGGGTCCTTGGCTAAGAGGAGACTCTGCCTTGGTCCCACCGGTGTAATAAACTGCACTCCACTATCTGCATTGTCCTTCTGAGTAAATTTGTTTCCCAGAACATGTGGCTACAACACTGACACCATACTGGGGGTGACAATTTTCTCACTTAATTCTTATGACAACCTTGGGACGTTCCTATGCTGTTCGTGGTTCACAGAGGAGAAAACAGAGGCCCTACCAGATGGCTGGATGGCATCACTGACTCAATGGACATGAGTTTGAGTAAACTCCTGGAGTTGGTGATGGACAGGGAGGCCTGGCATGCTGTAGTCCATGGGGTCGCAAAAAGTTGGACACGACTGAGCGACTGTACTGACTGACTGACCAGGTTACAAAGATCTTGCCTAATCAACTTGTAAGAGAAGAAGTTGAGATTTAAGCACAGATTTGTCCAGTTCCAGAATTCAGGCTCCGGGGACCAGCTTCTGTTTTCCTTCCTTCCCCACCAGATTCCTGTCAAGTTCTCCAGACTCTGGCCCTCTTTTCCCTCCTCCTTCCTATATTGCACTAAGTCACTTCAGTTGTGTCAGACTCTTTGAGACCCCATGGACTGTAGCCTGCCAGGCTCCAGTGTCCATGGGATTTTCCAGGCAAGAATGCTGGAGTGGGTTGCCATGCCCTCTTCCAGGCAATCTTCCCGACCCAGGGATCAAACCCACATCTCTTGTCTCCTGCATTGGTAAGAGGGTTCTTTACCACTAGCTGCCACCTGGGAAGCCCCTCTTCAAATATTGGGTTGGCCAAAAAGTTGGTTCAGGTTTCCCCATAAGATGTTACAAAAACTTAAATGAAGTTTTTGGCCAACTCAATACTTTATCATTTCTTAGGCACCAGTATAACAGGTTTTTTGTTATAAACATAATTCATTTATGTCTGGTTTAAGGATTCACACAGCTCAGTTACCTACTACCTGGCCTGGGGTATAGAACACGGCCAGTTCCTTGGAAGCCCCTTCACAGTTCCTTAGTCCCAACTTGCTCCACCTTGGCTGGCAGTGCCTCAGACCACCTCAGTCAAAACAGGCAAGAACCGACCTCCTCACCCCCACCCCCACCCCGATCCTGGGCTTCGTCCTGTGTTAAGAGAACCATAACCTCCAAGTCCTCAAAACCAGAACCCAGGGTTTTTAGATGCCTCCTTCTTTACCCCTCAGGTCCTACTGACCCCACAGCTCTCTTGTGTGCAGTCTCCACTCACACTCCATTGGTCTATAGCAAGGACTCTCAATGGGAGGGTTTCACCTTCTCGAGAGCATTTTGGAAATCACCGGGGCAGTTTTTGATTGTCATTATTTCTGGGTCCTTAGGAGAGATTCAGATGACCCATTTCATTTCCTAAAATAAAATGTAATTCATTTTAACTGAGGTCTAATGTTTTCCATATCAAACATTCTGAATATGAAACTTAAAATTTTTAAAACTCTACTTGGGTTAGTCTCAAGCCTCAGGATTTTAATCAGGTAATTTGAAGTTCAGAAACAAAGCATGGTCGTGTTAGCTTGGAGAACTTCTCTTATTTCAGCCACCAAAAAGTCAGACTATCCATTCCTGGAGCAGATCAAAACCAGCTTAATCTCGTCCTATCTCTGTTATTTGTTCAAAGGTGCTCCAAAGAAACACTACAATCAACAATGAGCACAGCCGATCATGTGAACTACACTCCCACCAGCACCTTCAATTCTTTACTTCTTCGTACTTACAGCCCATCTATCTAGCAAAACCCCAACTCTGGATCCCTCTAGCTAGCCTGCTTTCTGCTTCTAGTCGCATGTTGCTGAGCACAGCTGGAGGAAATCACACTGCTAATTTTATTGATGCAACAAATAAATGGTTTCCAGTCTGAGCTGTGTCACGCCAGGAAAAACTGGTTTTCTTTCCTTTGATCAGCTTTCATGTCCATTTCCGTTTTTCAGTAACTCCAAATCTTCCTTAAGCCTCATACCAGATTCCTAGCAGCAGATGATGACATGGTCTATTATTTCATAATTGAATCAAAGGGGCTGGACCTGCCTCCACTACCTGAGGGCTCATTTCCCCCTCCCCATCCTCTCTTTCAAACCAAGGGCCAAGGCAGAAGTACACACCCAGGGTATGAAGTGAAGATAGGCTCTGCCCTCAAGGATCTTACATTCCAGAGGCAGCTAGACTTGAAGCATGATGCTGTGATGGATGTGGAGGAATGGAAGTATGTGAAAGTGGAGAACATCTAGAATAAGAAGAGTCTGAGACTCGTTGGGAGACCAAGGGAAGAAATTCATAGCTGGTACCTTTGAGCTGTGATTCATTATCTCCCCCTCCACATTCCTCCTCTTAATGGCATGACCATTCTTCCCGCCCCCCCATTAAAAAATGTGATAAAACATTCATTAAATTTACTATTTTAACTGTTTTTAAGTGCACATTTCAGTGGCATTAAGTACATTTACACTGTTGGGCAACCTGCCACCATTTATCTACAGAAAAAAAATCTTTTCCATCTTCCAAAACTGAAATTCTGTACCCATTAAACAACAGCAAGACTACCATTTTTTCATTCACAAGCCAGAGACTCTGGGTAACATCCTAGATTCCTCTTCCTTCTCCTCACTCAGTTCTGCATTAAATCCAGCACCTAGCTGATTTAACTTTCCTAAACATCCCCTGTCTGCGCAGTTTCAGTACGTTCCTAAATGGTCACCAGCAATCATCTTGCCCCCCTTCTCCCTGTTTGAAAGTGAAAGTGTTAGTTACTCAGTCATGTTCGATTCTTTGGGAGCCCATGGGTGTAGCCCACCAGGCTCCACTGTCCACAGAATTCTCCAAGCAAGAATACTGCAGTGGGCTGCCATTTCCATCTCCAGGGGATCTTCCTGACCCAGGGATTGAACCTAGGTCTCCTGCATTGCAGGCAGATGCTTTACTGTCTGAGCTACCAAGGAAGCCTGTTTGTTGAAGGACAAAGAGCAGACTTCTGGATCTTGCCCATTGCACTTTCCATTCTGCTTCCCCAACTCATTCTCACATACCCTGGAACAGGAGCCACTGGGAGGTCCACATGGCTGTCTCATATCATGAGATATGCTGTCTCATATCTATGTGGGTCTCCGAGCTTGAACTGAAATTCTTTCCTTGTCCACCTGAAACACTAGTCTTTTCAAGACCCAGGTTTAGTGCACCCCCTTCCCTGAAGCCCACCTAGTTCTTCATCCCCACCTCCCTGATCCTTGAGATAATACTGAATATTGCCTGGTGGGTTCTTTCATTATACTTCAATTTTATTCTTTATCACAACGTTTGGTCATTGTCTATTTCCCCTTGCCTGAAGGGCCAGAACCATGTTTAATTCATTGCTATACAGTTCTTGGCACCAAGGCTACCATGTACCATTGTTCAGTTTGTGTCCTGAGGCAACCAGCAGTAGCTAAAATCCAGCCTATACTTGACTTGCCAAACTGTGCACCCTGGCATGGGACTACCCCTGCCCAAAGGAAACAGCACTTTCTTATTCATGAAGCAGCCGTGTGCGAGAGTGGTGGATCTGCCTGTCACACAGTAAGGGCTTGAGTATTAGTGTCCTCTCTCTTTGTCCCTTCTTCAATCATCCACCAGCCAACACCACTACGCCTTGCTCCTGGGAGTATGGCCATGCGTCAGCCTAGTCGAGACTCCAGTCTCCTCTAGAGCCATGAAGGGCACAGAGCCCTCAAGGGGCATCCTTCTTTGCAGGAGAGCTTCCCCTGGCCCCTCTTCCATTTAGGTTCTGGTTCAGGGGCAGGGTGTTTCTGCTAAAACTAAACAGTATGTTTCAGCCCTTTAAGGATTAAGTAGCATCTTAGAATTTTAAACCTATGGAATATATGGGACTCTTCTAGTCAAGGAGATGGCAAACACAAGCAGGGAGGCCTTTCCTTGACCATGGTCATTGGCAATCAATCACAACAATCTCATAAGCTTGGGGTGTCTTAGAATCCTTAGCAGGACACTAATACATTGTTGGAATCTTCATTTAAAATAAAATATTTCTTATTCTTAATATAACCCAACTCCTTATTTTAGGAATAAGGCAAGGACCTCTATCCATGACCCTCATTCCTCAACTCTGTCCCTTCATCTTTAGCTAATCTTGATCAGAGTCAATGACATATTTACCTTTGCAACTCCAGTATACATAGCAAAGGGCTTGATACTAAGTAAGCACTGAACAAACAATGGTTGAATAATCCATGAATGATAAGGGAGCAAAAGAGTTGTCTGATACAAGTGGTCTTTCAATTCCCTTCTATCTTTCTGTTCTGTGGTCATATTTATTAAGTATTACCCTTCAGTTCAGTTCAGTTCAGTTCAGTCGCTCAGTCGTGTCCAACTCTTTGTGACCCCATGAATCACAGCACGCCAGGCTTCCCTGTTCATCACCATCTCCCGGAGTTCACTCAGACTCACATCCATCGAGTCAGTGATGCCATCCAGCCATCTCATCCTCTGTTGTCCCCTTTTCCTCCTGCCCCTAATCCCTCCCAGCATCAGTCTTTTCCAATGAGTCAACTCTTCGCATGAGGTGGCCAAAGTAGTGGAGCTTCAGCTTTAGCATCATTCCTTCCAAAGAAATTCCAGGGCTGATCTCCTTTAGAATGGACTGGTTGGATCTCCTTGCAGTCCAGGGGACTCTCAAGAGTCTTCTCCAACATCACAGTTCAAAAGCATCCATTCTTTGGCGCTCAGCCTTCTTCACAGCCCAACTCTCACATCCATACATGACCAGTGGAAAAACCATAGCCTTGACTAGACAGACCTTTGTTGGCAAAGTAATACCTCTGCTTTTGAATATGCTATCTAGGTTGGTCATAACTTTCCTTCTAAGGAGTAAGCGTCTTTTAATTTCATGGCTGCAGTCACCATCTGCAGTGATTTTGGAGCCCCCCAAAATAAAGTCTGACACTGTTTCCACTGTTTCCCCATCTATTTCCCATGAAGTGATGGGACCAGATGCCATGATCTTCATTTTCTGAATGTTGAGCTTTAAGCCAACTTTTTCACTCTCCTCTTTCACTTTCATCAAGAGGCTTTATAGTTCCTCTTCACTTTCTGCCATAAGGGTGGTGTCATCTGAGGTGATTGATATTTCTCCCTTACTCAGCACTAAATTCTGTGCCATGCCATAAGGGAAAGAGTAAGGAGGGAGGCAACTTACCCTATAGGGTGTTTCTGCTCGCTCTTAGAGGCTATGCAACTATGTAATACCCTCTTCTTTTCCTTAAAGGAAATGTGGTCACTTACAACAAATGTATGCCAACTCCTCCACCCAAGTGAGTGAACTCTAGACAGGCTGAGTTAAGAACATTTGGAAAACTGGATAAGGCATGCTAAGGAAGTATAGAAGCAGCTCCACTCTTCTCACTTAATAGCATTCTATACATATATAAATATATATATAGTTTCTCTATCAGAGAAGTACAGAAGGACACTGATTTACCCAAAGCACTGAAGTATAGTTTTTTTCCTGAATATTTCTTCTACTCCACTGAATAAAATATTAAAGCCACAACAGTTCTATATTATGTCTACTTATTTGTTCACTTATTTTAGATTATGGCTTATATAAAAGGGTGTGACTGATGAAAATTTCTGGGTACTCCAGGGCAAAACAAAACTTCATAGATTGAAAAAGCAATCATACAGCCCATAAACAAAGAACTCCTTCTGTATTCAAATACAAAGATACTCTTATTCTTAGAGTATAAACTCTTTCTTTTGCCCTTCTGGACAGAAGATCAAGGTTAAATACCAAACTTAATAAATCTCTCCCCTGGGAGGAGTGGGGAGGGGATGGGGGAATAACCAGCTCGAAAGAAAATTCCACACCTGGGGTCATTCTTGAGGCCATCATTGGAGTTCCTCAACCCCTTCTTTTCTTGCCGTTGTCCCACCATGAAAAAAGTATCTCTGATGGTAGGGAAATCATCCAGTAGGGCTCTCAGGCTGTTACAGTATGCTATGATCTGCCCCCGGAGAGCATAGTGAGACATATGGCGGTTGAACCTGAAAAGTCAGAAGAAGACATAATGTGCAGAGGTGAATTCAAGTTGTTCAATCTCTCACAGAAGTTCGAGGATCTAAGTCCCTGGAGACTTTTCAAAGAGAATAGAGGACTTCTGTCAAGAAAAACTTCTGACTTGGTCAGATTGCTATTGCCTGAACACAAAGGCATGAACCTCTTCCAAGTGCCTCTTATCTGTCATTTCTGATGCTGCTTCCTCTGTGTGTCAGAGGACAGTTCAATTTGCTTTCATCCCAGAAACATTACTATGAAAAAGATAGTGGAGGTGATAGAATTCCAGCTGAGCTATTTCAAATTCTAAAAGATGATGCTGTTAAAATGCTGCACTCAATATGACAGCAAATTTGGAAAACTCAGCAGTGGCCACAGGACTGGAAAAGGTCAGTTTTCATTCCCATCCCAAAGAAGGGCAATGCCAAAGAATGTTCAGACTACCGTACAATTACACTCATTTCACATGCTAGCAAAATAATGCTCAAAATCCTTCAAGCTAGGCTTCAACAGTATGTGAACCAAGAACTTCCAGATGTACAAGCTGAATTTAGAAAATACAGAGGAACCAGAGATCAACATGTCAGCATTCACTGGATCATAGAAAAAGCAAGGGGATTCCAGAAAGACAGCTACTTCAGCTTCATTGACTATGCCAAAGCCTTTGACTGTGTGGATCACAACAAACTGTGGAAAATTCTTAAAGAGATGGGAATACCAAACTACCTTACCTGCCTCCTGAGAAACTTGTATGCAGGTCAAGAAGCAACAGTTAGAACTAGAAATGGAACAACAAACTGTCTCAAAACTGGGAAAGGAGTATTTCAAGGCTGTACATTGTCACCCTGCTTATTTAACTCATGTGCAGAGTACATCATGCAAAATGCCAGGGTGAATGAAGCTCAAGCTGTAATCAAGATTGCTGGGAGAAATATCAATAACCTCAGATATGTAGATGATACCACCTTAATGGCAGAAAGCAAAGAGGAACTAAAATGCCTCTTGATGAAAGTGAAAGAGGAGAGTGAAAAAGCTGGCTTAAAGCTCAATATTCAAAAAACTAAGATCATGGCATCTGGTCCCATCACTTCATGGAAAATAGATGGGGAAACAGTGGAAACAGTGACAGACTATTTTGTTGGGCTCCAAAATCACTGCAGACGGTGACTGCAGCCATGAAATTAAAAGACGCTTGCTCCTTGAAAGAAAAGCTATGACCAACCTAGACAGCGTATTAAAAAGCAGAGACATCACTTTGCTGACAAAGGTCCATCTAGTCAAAACTGTGGTTTTTCCAGTAGTCATATATGGATGTAAGAGTTGGACATAAAGGGGGATGAGCACTGAAGAATCAATGCTTTTGAACTGTGATGTTGGAGAAGACTCTTGAGAGTTCCTTGGACAGTATAGAGATCAAACCAGTCAATCCTAAAGGAAATTAACTCTGAATATTCACTGGAAGGACTGATGCTGAAGCTGAAACTCCAATACTTTGGCCACCTGATGCAAAGAACTGACTCATTTGAAAAGACCCTGACACTGGGAAAGATTGCAGGCAGGAGGAGAAAGGGACGACAGAGGATGAGATGGTTGGATGGCATCACTGACTCAATGGACATGAGTTTAAGTAAACTCTGGGAAATGGTGAAGGACAGGGAAACTTGGTGAAGGACTGTGCTGCATAGGGTTGCAAAGAGTTGGACATGACTTAGCGTCTGAACAACAATAGGACTGTTAAATAGGCTTATTTAAACACAAACCAGCTAACTAATTGTCCAGATTTCTACATAATACTGCTGTTTATTGACTTCGGAGTCAGAAATCAGAATGTATAGTTTACATATATTATACTCACTTCTGGCAATATTCAACTATAACATCTCTCTTGACTTTCCCAATTTCATCCTGTGATAAAAGAGAATGATAGTTTTCCTATTAGACAATTGGGTATAGGAATTCCCCAAGCTAATATATGTGCACAAACTTATAGCCAACTTAAAGTGGGAGTAGGTCACACCATTGAGATGTTCTTTCTGAAGGTCAACCTATTGGGAGGTACTCTCCCTGTGGGTCTTTTCTACTCCTGCACATCTTGTGAGTACACTAAGAATTCAATGCCCTGACGACTTTTTACCTGAACCATTTCTCAGGGTTATGTTCGCAGAGAGCAGTCTGGAGGGATGAGGTAATGTCTCCCTCCATGAAATAGAGCAAGTTTGCTATAATAGAGGTAGATTCCTAAACTCAAGATTCTTCAACTGTGACACAAAACTGTGTACAACCTCGGCTCCTCCATGTTGCCCCTGTGGGACCTGGGAGGCAAAGCGAGATGACACAAACGTGAGGCTCATGATGCTGGCTCTACTGTGAGTAACAAAGTTCTTTTTCTCTGACCTAAGAGTCTAGTGTTCTCTGTCAGCATCTTCAGAGCAGTAACAGGCTACCTTCTTAGCTTATAAGTAGGCTAAAATCCCAGACCTTGACAAAACCGACAAGTATCTTGCCTGAATCCTTTCTAATCTGATAGGCATTGGATATTCCTGAAGGGCAGTTAATGAGCTAATATATTTACACTTGATCAGTATTTTTTTAATATTATAAAGAGTAATTTATGTATCAAAGTAATTTACTTAAGTACTTATCAGAAGGAGTCGTTTGCCCACATCATTGCTGAGCAGTAATCTAGAAGCCCTAGTTTCCATCATATCCAATTTGTAGAACTGAATTAGGTAAATTGAAGTCCTTCCTTTTCAGTCATTAAAGAACAAAGCCTAGAGATTATAAACCTCGTCATTTCATTTCCAAATAACTATATATTAGCCTAAGGAATTCCTCATCAAAAAAGTAATGAGTAATGAAATAATATTCATAAAATTAAGCAACACTTTTAATGGACTAAAGGTTTAAATTTTATGGAGAAGGAAACGGCACCCCAAAGGTTGCTGCTGCTGCTGCTAAGTCGCTTCAGTCGTGTCTGACTCTGTGCGACCCCATAGATGGCAGCCCACCAGGCTCCCCTGTCCCTGGGATTCTCCAGGCAAGAACACTGGAGTGGGTTGCCATTTCCTTCACCAATGCATGAAAGTGAAAAATGAAAGTGAAGTCACTCAGTCATGTCCAACTCTTAGCGACCCCATGGACTACAGCCTACCAGGCTCCTCCGTCCATGGATTTTCCAAAGGTTAGGTTAGTATAAAACCCTTAAATGCAAACATGGTGGCAGTGTCTGAAAAACATAGTGGTGATGTCATCAACCTAACAGGTGAATTATAGATGGCAAATGCCCTTGCTCACCTTGTCTAAACCTCCTAAGCACCTGTGGGTCACTCAGGAACCATGAAATGTTCCCAAGTAGGTACTGAAACTCTTTCTGTTTAGAAAGTGACAAAGCGTAATGTGCCCTTGCGAAAATGTACATATTTTAAAAAGTAGACTGCAATTTGCTTGACTTCCTTCCTTTCTATTTCTTATTGAACTCTCTTTTTCAGTTCTTTATATTTTCAATGGTTTTACCCAAATAGGCTGAAAGCAACAGGTTCCAAGTTAAGGATTCTTACTTGCTCAAATGTAAAAGATGATGAGATCTTTAGGGAGCCCTTCTTACTATACTCACAAGGTTTTTCATTCTGTCAGCCATGGCTTGTTTCCTGAGGAGGAAGGTGTTCAGCATCATGTCCCGCAGCCCCACCTTTTCTAGTTGAATAGACACGAAAGCTTCCGGAGCCCTGACAAGTGAACAGAGGCATGTGAGCCCAAGGCAGGAGATGAGTGCCCATACAACCAGAGGACTTGAGAACTCTCTGACTGACAGGAGCACCTGGGGCTGCAAACTGGGCACTGCAGCAGGAGAACAGGTAACTCTGCTTCTGTGGTCCTCACCTGCTTCAAGTGTTTCTCTTATATTCACTGGGCATGCTGCTGTGTCACCATCCTTGTTGGGGACCACGGCGTGCCTAGAGCATGCACCAGCAGTCCCCCCCACTCCCAAACTCCATAGCCTGGCCCAGTGTTTGTACTCCCAGTGTCCCTTTGTACCTTCCTGTTCTGAACTGTAGGGGTCCCTGGACTGATGTGGCCTTAAGGGTCCTCCTGACTAGACACATTGGTCTTAAATCTCCCATCCACACACTGGAAGTGTGGATTTAGGACACTTGAACTCTGGCCATGTGTCAGATTAATGGCATATTGAGGAGTAGAGAAGCTTTGCTTGTCATTTTCTTTTTCATTCTAAATTTGCCAAGATTAGACTAGAGTGTCATTGGTATGCCTCAGTTATTCAGAGTATTCGTAATTATTACAGAATACAAATCTCTCTCTTTGTCACAGTGAGATGAGATCAGGATATAACAGGATGTCCCTAGTTTATAGATACATATCTGTAGAGGCCCTGCCTCTCTGACAGTTACCGTTCTATTATTCTCAGCAATGGAAACACCCGTGGTAGGATAACGAGGGTAGTTCTGTCCTTTTCGGTTTAAAATAGAAGTGGAAAACTTGGACATGCTCATACTTTCCTTCCTTATGTTCTACCTTCTTTGGAGTTTGAAAAATAGAGAGGGAAGGAGGGGATGACAGGAAGAGAAAGATAAAGGAAAAGAGAGAGAAGAGAAAGAGGTTGAAATTGGGAACTGTTGACTCTCTTTCATAGACTGGAGCATATTAGAAGAAGCTAAGCCTTCTTGTTCATACAATGTTTTCAGACAAGGTCTTAAAAATTTTAACACATGGTGGTCACTCTGGGAGTTTAGGCATCCTTCAATCCCATAATACTTGTATTAAATTACTTAAAAGATGATACTTTTGTTATTATAAACAACCCCCCACTGCTACCCCCATGCAGTACCTTTTGGTAGCCTGGAATCTTTCTGAAGGATGAGTAAGGGCATCTGAGACTTTTGGAATTGGGGCTAACAGCATGCCTTCTATGCCATTCACAATTCTGGAATTTCTTCTGGTTGGACCCACTCCACTATGATTTCTCAGACCAGAACTTATTTCCTACAATATTTCAAACCAAAGTGAATTAAATTTGCTGAATTTGTAGGTCTTGTGGTGCTGACAGTAAAATTATCTAACAGCTGTAACTGATGCCAAATATATGTAAATGGCTGGGTACCCTAGGGGTGAGAGAGAGAGGAAGGGAGAGAAGAGAAGAGAAAAAGTAAGGGAGCGCATGGAAGAGATACCACTTTGTACAATGAAAGGGTGAGGCACGAAGTGTGACTATTTCCAGAAGAGAGTTGTCTAAAGTGCTCTCAGAAAAAATTTCTCCATCTTACAAGGTGGCTAGTTGGAGTGCTTTGTATAGGGGCCTCTCAAGAAATACAGCTGATGAGCTTCAGGGTACAAGATCGAAAAATCATCTCAGGGTGCCATTCTGGTACAACCTAAGCAGATGGAGGTGGGCTGTATATGCTGTCCTGTACAATGTAATAATGAAGGAGGGAGAGGTGGCAGGATGGTGGGGAAGAAAGGGAAGAAAAGGGGAATCTGCATCTTCCAATATTCCTATTATTTAGGGAGGATAAATACAAGGAAAGAGAGATAGGATTCTTTTACATTTTTCTAAAATACTAACTAAAAGAAAAACATTAAGCCTTCAAAGGAAAGCCCATTCTTTTTCAAAGAAAGAAGGTTTTCCACAGCTGAATTACTGAAGGAAAGGAAAATGAGGCAAAAGAAAAAAATCTTGAGTTAAAAAGTCCTAAGTTTCCATCTTGATTTTTTCTGAAGACTCTTGGGCTAGCCCAGTCTCCTAAAAATAGTAGAATATACTAGTTCAGAAGACACAAGGGGCCTTAGAAAGGATATGAGTGAACTCAGAGGAAAGAAAACAAGCTCTGTAATCAGAGCCCAGTGCTGACGCTCAGCAGGTAGTCTTGGCTCTGTCCCTTAACCTATCAGCCTCCATCTCCGAAGGTTATTCAGAGCATTCCATGAGTCCAGGCTCATCCATCACTTAGCTTACCACCGTGCCCGGACAATAGAAACTGCTAAATTGAACCCTTAATTTCTTGACTCCCTCAAGTGCATCGAAAATCCCAACTATGATGATGGCATTTAGAAATGGGGCCTTTGGGAGGCAATTAGGGTTAGATGATGTCAAAGGGCAGGACCCTAATCTGATAGGGCTGGTAAAGCTGGTATAAGAAGAAAAAGAGACACCAGGACTTTCTTTCTGACTTGAGGACAGTGAGAATGTGGCCATCTGCAAAGAGAACTATTACTAGAAACTGACATGCTGGCTACTTGATCTTGGACTTCTAGCCTCCAGAACTGTGAAAAAACAAATTTCTGTTGTTTAAGCTACCAGTCAGTACTACCTTGGTATGGCTTCCCTAGCAGACTAATGCAGAAGCTGTAAATATTCTCTGCTTCTACACTTCTATCATTCTCTTACTTCCCTACTCTGGTAGTCTGGCTTTCACTCCATCCCCATTAGAATAGCTCTCTCAGAGTCAGCAATGAACTTCTGAGAATGTAAAATAGCCTAATTTCAATTCCTGCTCTTCTTGTTTTCCCTCTACATTTAATTCAACTTCTTCCTTCTCCTCCTAAAATATAATAGCTTTATTTAGGTATAATTGACATTCAGTAAACAACACACAAAGTACACAGTAAATTAAAGTATAAAGTAAATTAGATAAGTTTGGACATAAAAGTATACAACTGTGAAACCATTACTGCAATAAAAATAAAGACCATAGCCATCCCTCCTACCCAGCCCACTTCCTCAAGCAACTACTGCTCTGCTTTCTCCAACTATAGATTAGAACGCACTTCCTAGAATCTTATATAAATGGAATCATGCAGTTATATATTCTTTTTTTGGTTTGACTTCATTGATATTGTTGTATATGTCAACAACTTATTCCTTTGTATTGCTGAGCAATATTCCACTGTAAAATATACCACAATTTATTTATCTATTCACCTGGTGGTGGACATTTAGATTTTTTCCAGCTCTTAGCTGTTTTAAATAAAGCTGCTATAAACATTTACATATGTCTTTGGACCGACATGTGCTTTCATTTCTCTTAAGTAAATACCTAGGAGTGAAATTGCTGAATCATATGGTAAGTATATGTTTAATTTTCTAAGAAACTGCCAAGCTGTTTTGCAAGGTAACCATTTTGCATTCCCATCAGCAGTGTATGAGCTTCAGATCCTCCATGTCATGCCAAGACTCAGAATAGTTAGTTTAAATTTTAGCCATTCTAGTGTGTATGCAGGGGTTGCTCACTGGAGTTTAAATTGCATTTCTCTACTAATTAATGTTGTTAAACATTATTTATGTGTTTATCTGTCACCTGCTCATCTTCCTTGGTGACTCATTTCTTCTTGAAACACTCTCCACCTTTGGCTTGGACACAGTAACAATTTTATTATTGTATCAATTTTATTACAATTTTATTTTATTACACAGTAACAATCTTAGTAACAATTTTATTCTCTGTTTCTTTCCTTCCTTCCTCCCTCCTTTCCCTTCCTTTTGCTTGTTCCCTCTCAAAGTCTCCATCATTTATTCTTCCTTACTATATCAGACTTCCTGTCCCACATCTGTAGAAGAGTATATAAATACACACACACACACACACACACACATATATCTAAAACTCACATGTATTACTATATATATTCATGTATTCATATACTGAAGCGACTTAGCAGCAGCAGCAGCAGTGCCTCTCTACCCCTCCTTGTGCTATGTCTTTTCAGGCTATTACTCTAAATGCCTTCCCACCCCTGTTCTATTTTCCTATTTGGTGACTTTCACCACTTACTTCCTGGAGGAATCTCAGGAAGTGACTTAAAAGCCTCTCAACCTGGAAAACCCCATTTATATCTGTTTTACATATTGGTATTCTTCATAAGATTAATTGAAGAAAAGATTCCATATGTCAACTATGCATGAAGACCACAGGTGGGGCCAAGCTGGGCATCCATTTTTTCCTAGTACTCATTTGTCTTTTCATACTATGCTTGAGCATCAGAAGGTCTTCTCTCTACTCAAAATGATCACATAGTCATCTCTGCCAGTCAAAACACTCATCCTTCAAGTTTTTCCAAATGTCCCCACTCTGTGCTGCCCTTTCTGGTTCCCCAGATGTGAGCTCTCTTTTTAAAAAATTCCTTGTATAGCTTGTTGAACCTCTATTATTCCTTGTATTTAAACCACTTATGAGCCTGTCCCCATTTTAAACACTGGATATAATTTCTCTAGTATTCTTGCCTGGAGAATTCCATGGACAGAGAAGCCTGGCAGGCTACAGTCCATGGGGTCACAAAGAGGTGGACACGACTAAGTGACAAACACTTTCATTTTCACTTCATGAATCAGACTTCAGCATTATCTGATGAGCCTAACTTAAAGTATGCACTGAATTAAGACTTGAGGGGTTGAATTTTTAGAAATCAATATAACTTACTCTATCCCTATTTTCTACTTCAGTATTTGATTTCTCTGGGAATTAGTATTTGGCAGTAGAAGTGAAGATTGAATATTCTTGCCATACTTATGAATGTATACTCTTTTATTAATGTAAAGAGTGAAAATACAGAAATGTGCTAAGGGGTAAAATGTGGTAAGCTGTATAGAATTCATATATCAAGAATATAGATGCTGGGAAAGACTGAGGGCAGGAGGAGAAGCAGGAGAGAAGATGAAATGGTTGGATGGCATCACTGACTCTATGGACATGTGTTTGAGCAAACTCTGGGAGATAGTGAAGAACAGGGAAGCCTCAAGTGCTGCAGTCCATGGGGTCGCAAAGAGTCGGATATGACTAAGAGACTGAACAACAACAATTTACAATTCATAAGGCTTAGAGAATGTTTAAGACCATCTGGAAAGTTGACTTCCTAAAGTTATATTTAATTTTGCACCTAAATTACATTCAAAAGTATATAGACATAAGAGAGAACTATATAAAGTTGTTTTTGGAAATGGGGGGAAATCTCTGTGAATTAATTCAGAGTGATTTCTAGGATATACTGGTAAGTGGGAAAAAATGCCTTAGAGTATTATATACAGATAAAATCAAAAACCCCTTCATGATAAAATCATCAAAAAGCTATGAATAAAAGGGAGTGTCCTCAACTTGGTAAAAAATATTATCTAAGAAAAACTCATAGCTAACATCATATGTAATGGTTAAAGATTGAAAGCTTTCCTCCTAAGATAAGGAATAAGACAATAATATCCACTCTCACTGTTTCTATTCAACCTTGTACTACAGGGTCTAGCTAGGGCAATTGGACAAGAAAAAGTAATAAAAGGCATCCAGAATGAAAAGAGAATGTTAAATTTATCTCTATTTGCAGAAGACATAATCTTTTACATAGAAGATCCTAAGGAATTTACAAGCTCAGCAAGGTTGCAAGATAAAAGATCAATTGTCTTTCTATAAATTAATAATGAACACTGAAAATGAAACTAACAATTCCATTTACAATAATATAAAAATAATAAAATATTTTGGAATTAATTTAACAAGAGAAGTATAGAACCTGTACACTGAAAACTATAAAATATTGTTGAAAGAAATTAAAGAGTACATAAATGAAAAGACTTCCCATGTTTATGGATCAGAAGATTTAATATTGTTAAGATGGTAATAGTATTCAAACTGATTTACAGGTTCAATGCAATCCCTGTCAAAGTCCCAAATGGCTTTATTTTTTCAGAAATTGACAAGCTGATCCTAAAATTCATGTGAAAATGCAAAGGACCTGAAACAGCTAAAGCAATCTTGAAAAAGAACAAAGTTGGAAGACTTATACTTAATTTCAAAACTTATCACAACTCTACAGTTATCAAAACACAGTGGTACTGGCATGAAAACAAACATATAGACCAGTGGAATAGAATTAAGAGTCCAGAAACACACTGTTACATTTATGGTCTATTGATTTCTGTTAAGGGTGCCAGGACAATTCAATGGGGAAAGATGAGTCTTTTCAACAAATGGTACTGGAACAGCTGGATAACTACACTCAAAAGAACGAAACTGGATGCCCTATCTCATACTACATATAAAAATTAACTATAAATGAATCATAGACCTGAAAGTAAGAGCTATAACTACAGAACTTTTAGAAGAAAACATAGGAGTAAATTTTTGTGACTTTGATTAAACAATGGTTTCTTAAATATTAATATAACACCAAAAGAACAAGTGAAAAAATAAAAATAGGTAAATTGGACACATCAAAACGAAAAACTTCTGTTTCAAAGAACATCATCAAGAAAGTAAGAAGATGATCTTCATAATAAAAGAAACTATCATATACTTGAAAAGGAACTTATATTCAGAATATGCAAATAACTCTTACAACTCAGTAACAAAAAATTCAACTTTATAAAAGGGCAAAGGATTTGAATAGACATTTCTTTAATATATATTTACAAACAGCCAATAAGCACATGGAAATATGTTCAATGTCATGTCATAAATAATTAGAAAAATACAAATCAAAGCCACAAAGAGATATCTTTTTACCCTATTAGGGTGGCCAAAATTAAAAAGATAATAATAAGTGTTAGCAAACTCAAAACACACATATGTCCTTAGAAAAACTTATGCTTAAATGCTCATGGCAGTATTATTTATAATAGTCAAAAAGTAAAAACAACCCAAAGTCTGTCAGTTGATAAATGGATACATAAAATGTGGTATATACATATACTAGAATACTATTCATCAGTAAAAAACAAAACAAAAAGAAAATGAAGTACTGGTACTTGCTACGACATGGATGAAACTTGAAAACACTGTGCCTAAGTGAAAAAATTCTGACATAAAAGGCCATATGTTGTATGATTCAATTTATATGAAATGTCTAGAATAGGGAAGTCTACAGAGACAGAAAGTGGATTACTGGTGGCTAGGAGATGAGGAAAGTGGAGGATGGGGATTGACTGCTAGTGGATACAAGATTTCTTTTTGAGAATGAGGCAATATTCTGGAATTAGATGGTAGTGATGATGATATGATCCTGAAAATTATATGTTAAATGGTAATTTTATGTTATGTGAATTATATCTCAATAACAACTAAAAAGTTCAGGAGAATATCTTTTGTGTTACCGTTTGTGACAAAAAGAAGGGCAAATGTATGCTTACTTTTGCAAAAAGAAATACAGGAATGATAAAACAGAAAACAATGGAATCATCTGTCTACAAAGGGTAGGAGTGGAGGAATAGGCTATTTTCTGCTGGCTGATTCTAGCTGGTCAATATTACAGCATTACACACAATGGAAAAATTAAAATTATTAGCAAACTTCTGTAAATTAAGAGACCCAGTAAGAATCTGATCATGTGTTACTATGTATTAGGAAAGGAGAAAGGGAGGGGAAGAGGGAAGCAAAGAAAATAAAAATATAGGGGGAAATGGTCAAAAAGGGAGAAAGGGAAGAAGGGAAATGGAAGGATGGGGAAAAAGCAAGTAGGGAGGAGTGTCAAATTGAGGGAGGGGAAGGGGGATGGAGGGAGAATGGGGCAGCCTGACAGTAGCAGTAGCATGCCTCAGGCTTCTCTTACAGCTGACCTTGACATCAGCAGGACAGCTCCCACGGGGAGTGTGATAGAAGGATGCCTGCTGGACTGCCACCATTAAAGCATTCTTCTGAGTAGCCTGGCATGCTAGGGTCACTTGCATATTTTCCACTCCTGAATGGCACAAGAGCTAAAGGAAGAAAATGTAAAAGTAATTAGGAATTTCTCTTATACAGAAAGAGATTAAGTTGAGGGTGGGGATCACCACTCACTCAACAGGTAAATATATGGATCAAGCTGTTGGATTTGCCGAGACCCTTGCTCCTCAGCGACAAGCCTAAAGCTGGTTTCTCCCTAAGCAGTATTTCATCCTGTGAAGGCAGGCTCTAGGCCGAATTGCTCTGTATCTGGACACCATCAGGTTTCCCCAGTTGTCAGATGCAGGATGCATAGGCTCTGATGAACTAGCAAACATACGCTCACAGGCAGGCTCTTGTAAAACTGCCAACATTAGATTAATGTTTAAAACATACACACACACATACAAACCTGCACATACACATACAGAAACAAAGAAGTCCATCTGAGTGGCAAGGAAAGATAACACCAGGTTTGAAAATATCGCTGGACTGCCAGGGAAGTCCCAACATGGGTTTCTTTTTAATACCAAGCAGAGGTTATCTCAAGAGGTATTACATGTCAGACAAGGAAAGCCATCATCATTATTTATGAAGGTGGAACCTTTTCTTGTATATGGGATCAAACTAATATGAATTAAACATTATACTTTTTAAGGAATATGCAAACAAGTTGCTTAATTTTACTTTAGTTTCCTTTTTATAAAAAAAAATAATTTACCTCAAGAATGGCTTCCTTTGTATAAAAACTAAATTTGCCAATTTGGTTATCATCCACTTCAGAGATAGCTAAGACAAGAGTAGCAGGAGAATATCTGCAAGAAGAAACATGAGGTTATTTTGATGCGCCATACAGTTAGCCAGGAGATGCCTGTTCTGGAGGGACAGAGTGACGAGATCAGCTCTGAAATACCAGTAGTAACAGCAAGGACAGATTTTACACAAGAGTTAGCATTTCCATCCAAAAGCTGAAGGGCTCCAGTGTCTTTGCAGTCCTTACTGGCCTCAATCTTCTTGCAGTTTGGTTGTGGTAACCATCTATCTCAGACTTTCTGAAATTCTTTTCTCATGATCACTATTCCTTTGCTCTCTTCCATATTTCTTCTTACCTCCTTGACCTCATTTGCACAGGCCCCTCACTGACTTGGCCCCATTTATTCACTTCCTCACTCTCTCCCATGGTTCCAACAATTGTCTAAATGGTCTTTGCAGCCATGTTTCTGCCTTGGGACATGGTCCTTCATTCATGACTATAAGACTCTGTCAAGTAATTGAATATCTAGGAATCTTGGTTTCTTCATCTGTAAATGGAAATACCACCTATCTTAATGGAGATAATATGCATGAATGTGCTTCTCAAAATGTAAGTCACTATGCTCATGGTTGGATGGCATCACTGACTCAATGGACATGAGTTTAAACAAGCTCTGAGAGACAGTGAAGGACAGGGAAGCCTGGCGTGCTGCAGTCCATGAGGTCACAAAGAGTTGGATCTGATTTAGCGACTGAACAACAACAATAATGCTCATGTTTGGTATATGTTGTTGTAATGGCACTCCAAAGTGATAACTTGAAGGAATTAACACATAAAACACATGCAAATTCAAGATACAAGTTCCTTGGATGTAAAAACCTTCCCCTGGTAATTCAGAAAGTGCTTCAGATCTTGAAGGATCTCTGGGTCATCATTGGGAGGACCAGTCACCACTTGGCCAGGCCACAGAACATTCAGACAGTTTGTGTTGATGGGTTGATTCTGGCTGAACAAAAATATGGCCTATTTTCATAGCAGTGTAAAATAACCGCTCTGGCAGGAGGCCCTTGATGATCCAGAGAACAGCTTGGCTCCAGGTTGGGGACCTAGCCTCGTTTGAGGCCCAATCACACTTCCTGCCTTCAGCTTCTGTGAGATATCTTTGTATCTTTACAATAAATCACCTTTTTGGTTTAGGTTATATGACAGGATATAGCATGGGGGATTTTGCTTTCAGGGGACAAGTGGCAATGGCTGGAGACATTTTTGATCATCACAAATGAGGGAAAGCATACTGCTCACATCTGGTAAGTAGAGATTGGGGATGTTATTAAACTACCTCTGATGTAAAGAACAGCCCTCTCCAAGAAAGAGTTTTCCAACCTCAAATTTCAAATTTCTGAGGCTGAGAAATTCACTCTGTGGTCCTAACCCCTTCATTCCAGCCTATGCTCTCTCCTTTAGCATACTGCTAAACTTTGAGCAGTGATACACAATAGCAAAGCAAAGGTGACCTTCCCTCTTTTAGAGTCAGCTCTGCCTTCCTTGGGGTGGGACTCATACCAGGAATCTCCAGGACAAAGCTAAGACCCCTCATGGGAAGACAGACAAGGAAAGAAGAGGGAGATGAGTTTAACCCTGACTTTGTATGGGGGGAAAAGATTCCCTTCCCCCACTGAGTAGATTCTGGTCTGTTACTAGTAAGAGTGTTTTCTTTTAGGCAATGGGCTAAACCTATGGGGCATGAAAAAGAGGTTTCACTGGTTTGAGTTGGCATCTTACACTGGCAAACAAAAGAGCCTGACATATTGCCATGTATGTTAGATACACATTGCATTAGAGTTTTGAGCAAACAGTTGCTAAAAACCTTGACTGACTTTTTCCTGGTCCCAGGGAAAGTAAGAGCAGGGACCTGGGCAGGGATCCATGATTCTTGCCCCATCAAACCAACCCTCACACCCCGTTCTATCTGGAAGCAACATGGTTGCCCTGGGCAGTTGCTGAGCCTAAGATTCCATCCATTTGAGCTCTCTAATCTGATTCTTCCATTTTTCAGTTATTCGATGTTTTTAATCAAATTATCCCCCTTGATTGAGATCTTATTTTTTCCCATCCTATTAAAAGGAAAACAAAATATTGACATCAAGGCAGATAGATTATAAGGGAGAGAGTTTAGAATGCAATTGCATTTGTGATGCTGATAGAAATTATTTTTCATTGCCATTCTACTGTTTCATTATTTTTACTTTGACTCTCTCAAGGCTCACCTGTCTATGCAACCACTGTCCTCCAGCAGAGAGGTTATAAAGACAGGAGGTGGATGGACCACCTTGTCCTTGTGTGATGCAGATTCAAAGTGAACAGGCCTCAGATACAAATGGAACTCCTCAAAACCCATCTCACACGCCAAATCCTTATAGAGACTAAACGAGAAAAAAAAAAAAAAAGCCAAGAACATTTGCTATTAATTTCCCTAAAAGGAAAGCAAGTGGTAAGAAAACCAAGCCATCTGAATAAGCATAAAAGCAAAAGTCAAAACAAAAGTAAGCCAAGTCTGATGTGAAATAAATGAGTCACAAAGGTTTTGAGTTTGCCCTCAGCTATGATGGTTAAAGATAGTAGTTAAGGTAGGAGGAGATATGCTTGGGCACTTCCCCAACTCTCATTTCCTGCAAGCTGGCTTCTGTCTTCCGAGCGCTCCTGAGGTCACCAGTATTGCTCTCAGTAGAAAGTTGACCATTTTTTCTCAGAGATCCTCGGGGCTGGCTGTCTGCTCCTTGAACCATTTTGTTCTCCTGAATCCAGGATCTCCATGCTTCTGCCTCATAACCACTCTGTCTTCACTGGCTTCTCCTTTTTTTCCTCCTTTTTTTTTTTTGAAGCAGCCTTCCTCCACCACCCAATGGCAACCCACTCCAGTATTCTTGCCTGGAGAATCCCATGGACAGAGGAGCCTGGTGGGCTACAGTCCACAGGGTCGCAAAGGTCGGACATGACTGAGTGACTTCACTTTCTTTCCCCCACCACCCATGCCATGCCATTGGCCTTGTTGGAGACCCTTCAGGACCCCATGCAGGTTATCCAGATTGCTTGGGAGGGGACCCCACCAGCCGCTCCCTCAGGCTGTTGATGACACAGTTGCTCATTGCTCTGATGGACCTCAAAGAGCTGCACCCATGCCATGCCAGGGCCCTGGCTGTGGGGGGGGTGGGGGCCAAGCACCACTGCCCACATCCTGCCACTGCTGCTGCCACTGTTTTCTGGCTTCTCCTCTTCATTTTCAAATTCCTGGTGTTTCCTGGGGTTCCAAACCCAGTCCTCTTCTCACCTTCCCCCTGTCCTCCTTGGGAAGTCTGTCATTCAACTCTGGGCCATTATCATCTCCCTTTTGGGTAAGAATCTGTGACCCTGTCTCTGTCCTCCTTCAACTCTGAGCTCTATTCCCCCATGACTTGCAGCCAGGCTTCACTCAGATGTCACTGTGGCATTTCAGCCTTTTGTGTTTAGAATTCCTTCCTTTCTTCTCTTATCCCCATTTAAACACATTTCTTCATCTTGAGAAGTTGGTACATTAAGGCTGAGTTCAAATGACACCTACGTTAGTTTGCTAGGCTGCTGTGGAACAGTACCAAGAACTGGGGGTGGTGGTGCTTAAACAACAGAAATCTGTCTCAGTTCTGGAGGACAGAAGTCCAAGATCAAAGTGTTGCAGGGCTGGTTCCTTCTGAGGGTTCTGAGTGTAGGATCTGTTCTAGGTTCTCTCCTCGTCTTACAGATGTGCACCACATTCTTATGGCTTCACACTGTTTTCCTTCTGGATACATCTGTGTCCAAACCAGCTCTTCTTAGAAGGACACCAGATATACTACAGGGCTCTCTATCTTAGAGCCCACCCTAATAACTTCATTTTCTCTGTAAAAGACTCTATCTCCAAATAAGGTCACATTCTGAGGTACCAGGGCTTAGGGCTTGAACACTTGAATTGTGGAGGTACACAATCATCCCTAGGCCTTCTTCTGTGGAGCTCTCTCTGATTCCCTTAGAAAGAATGAAACACTCCACTCCCTGTGCTCCCACAGTATTTTGTTCATATGACTAGAATATCATATTAAACTTTATCAGGGGTAACTTTTACATTGTGAACTCCCTGAGAACAAGGATCAGAAATTATGAGGCGGTAGTATCATAGTGGTTAATATTATCTTGGCCCATAGTTTGATTTCTGCTTCTACTACTTTCTGGTTATGTGATCTTAGGAAAATTACTTTTCTGAGCCTCTACTTTCTTGGTGGTAAAATGTTTGCAAGCTATCATATCATAATATCATATCATAAGGACATCATTAATCTATTATAACATAAGAATATTTTGAGAATTAAATGAACTAATACATGGAAAGTTCCCAGTACAGACCCTGGACACAGTAGGCCCTAGATCATGGTTTATGGTGGATAATTGGACTCTCTGTGTCTTCAGGGACTCTCATGGGACAGAACACGAAACTCATATATGTTTGCAACAAATCCTCAAGTTCCATATTTTTCCCATTTAGGGAACATGTTCACTTAAATGTCTTGCCATCCTCTCATGCTCAAAGCCAAAACAGAACTCACCAAGCGTTCTCTCCCCCTACCTGTTGAACATTTCATACTTCCACCAGACCTGGATGCTATTACTGACTCATTCTTTCCTTTCTGAAGGCCCTCCACTGGTTCTTCTCTGCTATTGAACTTCATTATATTTGAGCACTCAGTATCATTAGGTGCTTGATGAGGGTCAGTCTTTATACCCAATAGGATACTATGGAAAACAACATGGACAGAGCTTTTACATTTAGGGAGCTTACATTAGCAGGAAAACTAATAAACCAACATTAAGCACCTAATTAAAAGGCAATGGCTGAATGGAGAAAAAGCCCAGGTGCTTAGAGGAGAACCCAGACTAGCTGAGTAGTCAAGAGAGGCCTGTGGGAGACCTGAGAAGAGAAACAGGGAGGGAGGGAAGGTGGAAAGGAGGTCATCATTTCAGTCATTTAGAAAGCTCACTCTGGTTACTCTGGGGGCACAGATGGGGCAAGGCTTGCGGTAGGAAGACCCACAGTCTATTACCCTCCATGTGGATCGGGAGTCCCCCTACTGACCGTGCCAAGTGTACACTCTCCAGACTCATCTCTATCAGCCTATGCCGGAGGGTCAAGAGTTCCAAAAGTCTGGAAAACATCTCCAGGAGCAGCATTTGGGAATCTTGGCCTTGGTTCTGTCCTTGGTCTGCTGCAGATTTGAGTGCAAGCAGGCCTGTCTCCCCCACAAGAAAGGGATCACCCATCACTTTAGCTGAAAATAGCTGAAAGAAAACAGAATACTTTTAAAAATACAAAATAAAGAAAGAAATTTGAACATATTAAGAAAAATATGTCAGCAGTACAGACTCTGGATCCAGAGTTCCTAGGCTTGAGTTCTAGCTCTGGCACTTACAAGCTGTGAGATTTAGGGCAATTCACTCAACTTAACTGTCTCTCAGTTGCATCATCTGTAAAGTGGCAGTAAGGATAATAACAGCACCTCAGTTCAGTTCAGTTGCTCAGTCATGTCCGACTTTTTGCAACCCCATGAATCGCAGCACACCAGGCCTCCCTGTCCATCACCAACACCCAGAGTTTACTCAAACTCATGTCCATCAAGTCAGTGATGCCATCCAGCCATCTCATCCTC
Organism: Budorcas taxicolor; assembly: GCF_023091745.1. Lineage (NCBI taxonomy): Eukaryota > Metazoa > Chordata > Mammalia > Artiodactyla > Bovidae > Budorcas > Budorcas taxicolor. Next base: position 32,535,940 of record NC_068918.1, read on the forward strand.
TGTAGTCCTCTTCTCTTTCTGCCCCTAATCTCTCCCAGGATCAGGGTCTTTTCCAATGAGTCAACTCTTCCCATGAGGTGGCCAAAGTATTGGAGTTTCAGCTTTAGCATCAGTCCTTCCAATGAACACTCAGGACTGATCTCCTTTAGGATGGACTGGTTGGACCACCTTGCAGTCCAAGGGACTCTCAAGAATCTTCTCCAACACCACAGTTCAAAAACATCAATTCTTCAGCGCTCAGCTTTCTTCACAGTCCAACTGTCACATCCATAAATGACTACTGGAAAAACCATAGCCTTAACAGGAACTAATAAATCATAACTGTATCATAGGGTTGTTGAGAGGGTTGAGTTAAATATATGCAAAAGTACTTGGTACATAGCATTTGCTATTATCATTATTATAAATGTTTTAAGCCAAAATAAAGAGAGAAATGACAAAGATGACCTAAATAGAAGTCTCTGATACATTTCAAGTATTTTAGTGACCAATGATAATAATGATAATTTCTTATAAACTCTAATTGAAGTTTCAAAATTTTCAAGTATTTTCATGTATATTAACTCATTTTTATTTTCACAAGATCCCTGTGATTTAAATCACAGATTCTATTATGTCCATTTTATCAGTTAGGGATCTGAAGCAACACTGACATTTTCTAAGGTCAGACAACAGCACCAAGAATGAATTTAGGTTTCCTAGCTCCAAGCCACAGTTCTAGAGTACACCAAGCTGCCCCTTCAGTGCTCCTCTGCTCAAGTCATCCAAGCCTTGGGTGATTCGTGAAGTTACTACATTGTTCTTTAACATCCTCCTGCCTTGGTCACCTCCTCTGCTCTGACATTTTTGCTAGCCTCTAATATACCACTTCCAGCAAGGACCAAGTCTGGGGACCACCTCTAGTCTGTCTTTCCTGGTTTGGCATCCCAAGAGTAGATAGACTTATCTACCAAAGGCCTTGCCTACTCAAGGATGCAATTTCTAGACAATTGAAGTCTTCCAAAGTGATCAAGAGATTTATTAATTTCCTGCTTGTCTTTTGAGCACAATACCTGCCCCATTTTCTGTCCCAGTACAAAAGATTAATCTGGAACATTTATCATTTCTAGGTCTCAATTTGAACATATTTTGAAAAATAATAATTTAAACTGTATGGGAAATTCTCTGGTGGTCCAGTGGTGAGGACTCGGTACTTTCACTACTGAGGGCCTGGGTTCAATCCCTGGTTGGGGAACTAAGATTCTGAAAGCCATGCAGAGTGACAATCCATCAATCAATAAAAAATAAAACTGTGTGGCATCAGCCTAGATATTCACTACAATTTTTAAGAGAACTAAAAATACATTTTAAAAATCTGGTATCATAATTGCTGCTGTTTTAGTTATTAAATCGTGTCTGACTCTTTGCAATCCCATGGACTATAGTGCCCAAGGCTCCCCTCTCCATGGGATTTCCCAGGCAAGAATACCAAAATGGGTCAACATTTCCTTCTCAGGGGATCTTCCTGATCCAGGGATCAAACCTGGGTCTCCTGAATTGGCAGGCACATTCTTTACTATTGAGCCACCAGGGAAACCCTGGTACCATAATACAGTGTGAAAATAATCCTCAATAAATGGTAGTAGGCTACACAGGTAATAATGTGGGGAAAAATTCTGTTTTGAGTCATATCTTATACCACATACTCACTCATATGCACATACACACACACTCCAGGTGGAATACTAAAAGGAGTTAAATATTTTTGAAATAAAATAAAAACCGTTAGAAGTTAGAATAAAGGAAGACAAATATGAAACATCTGGAGGAAGTCTGGCTTTCTGGATTTAGGATAGAAGAAATCACAAAGGAAACGATAAACAGATTTGACTATATGAAAATAAGTTTCTGTTAAAAATTTAAAAGACAAATTGGGGAAAATAGTTGCAGAAAACATTATGGACAAATGGTTAAAGTTTTTTTTTTAAGAAGCGCTTGTGTAAGTGGATAGGAATGATACTAGGATTCCAAGAGAACAATAATCTAAGGGGAAGAACAGAAAATTCATAAAAAATACAGCCAGTATTATGACATTTGGAAGAATATTTAATCTCAACAAATAGCAAGGAAAGAAAATTAACAGTGTAATGCCACCTTTATATATTATATGCATATATTAGTACAGACATTATATGCTTACACCTAACACTGTAGAATATTGCAGAACTGGTACCCTGAGACACTATTGGTGGTATTACAGTTTGGCATGACTTTTCTGGAAAGTGATCTGCCAACATGTATCCAAAGACTTAAATTTTCTTTCAGTAAATCCAATTCTAAGAATCTATCCAAAGGAATTGATTCAAAATATGGTAAAATCTGTGAGCATAGAGATGTATCTTACGGAATTTTTAATAATAATAAAACATTGGAAATTACTTGAATGTCTATCGATAGGGAAATGGTTGGATAAATTATCATTCACCACTTAAAGGAATTTTGTGGTCATAAAGGTTAAGTATAAAGACTATTAGCAACAGGGAAGAATATATAATATGATGCAACTCAGAAAAACAGGAGCTAGTATATGAAGGATATGATTAGAAAGAACTATGTAAAATATGTATATAAAGAATACTTGAATTCAGAAAAATAATGACTGCAAATGCATTTGAGTGGTTATATTTAGGGTAATTTTCTGTTTTCCTCTTTTGCTAAAACTCTGAATTCTATTTTTTGATCAATTTAAAATTAATTTAAAATTAATTTAAAAGAAAACAAACTTTTGTTTGAACTGGAGAAGATAGGAGGCTGAGATAGACCTGTGGAACAGATATTTTTGGCAGCTGAAGCCTGGATATTTCCTTTATCTTATAGCAAGTACCTACAGATGGTAAGATCAAATTAGAAACCCAGGTCTCCTGCATTGCAGGTGGATTCTTTACCAACTGAGCTATCAGGGAAACCCAAGTTAATGGCAGGGCTGAACTTAGTCCCGATCACTGACTCCTCCCTCACTCAGTGCTATCTCTCCTCTACCAGATTTTAGCTCAGGACAAAACAGTACATTTTAGGAAGAGTCTTAGAAAGAAAAAAATTTAATTAAAAAATATATATTGTTAAACTATAACAAACCAGAAAATACTTTCCCCCTACCTGTGTACATTTCCCTTTAAATGATAACTGTAGCAGCACCCCAATAAACTGGAAACATTGACCAAAATGAACAAAAAAACCCATAAAAACGTTGGCAAGCCCTAGGACTATGATCGATCTCTGGCCAAACAGGAGGGGAATAGAGCCAAACAAAAACAAAGCTAAGTAGTAACATCTGGGAGGAAACATCCTCTTTGCCAAGGACCCACCTAACCCCTTCAGAGAACCTACATCTTTCTGGAGCTGTGCACTGTACCAGGACTCGGGCTTGGCTGGGGTGAGCCACACATCCAGGGCCAGCTGCAGCACACGTCTCTCCAGCAAGGTGAGGGCACTGGCTGATGTGGGCCTGCAAGTGTGGCGGGCCTCCCTGAGGAGGTGCTCGAGGGCGCTGGGGATACAGGAAGCCAGGCCAAGGGAAGGATGGAACTCCAGCAGATAAATGTTTTTCAAAGCCGAGCTTAATGAGAAGAAACAATTAATGACAAATTTTACACGATGAAGAACTTATTCTGTTTCCAGATCTTATATTTTTCAAGACCAATAAAACACTCTTACAATCCAGGGCATTATAAAAAACTGGCAGCTCAACAGGGCCTTAGAGGCTGTCCAGGGAGCCCATCAGGTTACACAACATGCTTTTTGCTTTAATGTGAACTTTTTTTAAGACATAGTTTACTCTAAAAGCCAGTAAGAATAAGATTCATTCATTGTATGTCGCATCATTATGCTGTACACTTAAATTTATATATGCTAAGCTGCTAAGCTGCTTCAGTTGTGTCCGACTCTTAGTGACCCTATGGACTGTAGCCCACCATGGGATTCTCCAGGCAAGAATACTGGACTGAGTTGCCATGCCTTTCTCCAGGGGATCTTCCCGACTCAGGGACTGAACATGCATCTCTTATGTCTCCTGCGTTGGCAAGTAGGTTCTTTACCGCGAGTGCCACCTGGCAAGCTCAAATTTATACAGTGCTGTATGTCAATTGTATCTCAAGAAAATAGAAAAAAAAATCTAAAATTGTATGGAAAACCTGTCAACATTTCATTAGCCAAATATTTGAGAACGAGATAACTGCAAAGTGTCTAAATATTAAACAAATACCTTCCATGACTATTTCTATTTTTCACCTGATTCTTTATCCCTTTTTCTTCCCAAAATGATAATGAAGATGGTTTTTAAGTTCTGTATGCTGCTACTGCTAAGTCGCTTCAGTCATGTCCGACTCTATGCGATCCCATAGAACGCAGCCTACCAGGCTCCCCGGTCCCTGGGATTCTCCAGGCAAGAACACTGGAGTGGGTTGCCATTTCCTTCTCCAATGCATGAAAGTGAAAAGTGAAAGTCAAGTTGCTCAGTCGTATCCGACTCTTAGCGACCCCATGGACTGCAGCCTACCAGGCTCCTCCGCCCATGGGATTTTCCAGGCAAGAGTACTGGAGTGGGGTGCCATTGCCTTCTCTGTAAGTTCTGTATACAACTATTGGAATCATTCATGTTTGCCATAAAAATGTTATATTTTATAAATGAATGAGGCCGGAAACAATAAAACACTTGTCTGTGGGTTATCCTTTTGGAAATAAAGGATATAGTATCAGTCAAGTCAAGGGCCTTTCTATGCCTGCTAAGTTGCTTCAGTCATGTCCGATTCTGTGCGACCCCATAGACGGCAAGCCCACCAGGCTCCTCCATCCCTGGGATTCTCCAGGTAAGAACACTGGAGTGGGTTGCCATTTCCTTCTCCAATGCATGAAAGTGAAAAGTGAAAGTGAAGTCGCTCAGTCGTGTCTGACTCCTAGGGACCCCATGGACTACAGCCTACCAGGCTCCTCTGTCCATGGGATTTGCCAGGCAAGAGTACTGGAGTGGATTGCCATTGCCTTCTCCCTTTCTATACCTACATAGAACTAAAGCTCCAGCCCAGCTTGGAGCTTGTCACCAGCTTCTTGGTTCCTCTGTACCCTCAAAGCCTGGAAAGGTGTGGTGAGGGTGAGTCACACTACATATCAAGGAGGTGACCTTATGAACTCTCTCCAGGTAATCTCAGGAAATTCAATCTACAACAAAAGGGGTGGGGTGGGGGTCACAAGATGAGTCTGCAGAAACCTTTCTGCTGACACTTGCTAGAAAAGAGAAATTCCTTTTTGAAAAATTTTAAGCACATCCATGTTTCATATATGTTGACTTATATGGCACCTCTAATAAATCTTTTGACAGCATTCTAATAGCAACTGGGTTTTTTAGGACTTCTCATGGGAATGAAGATTCTGCACCCAGGGGCTGCTGCTGCTGCTGCTGCTAAGTCGCTTCAGTCGTGTCCGATTGTGTGCGACCCCATAGACGGCAGCCCATGAGGCTCCCACATCCCTGGGATTCTCCAGGCAAGAACACTGGAGTGGGCTGCCATTTCCTTCTCCAAGGCATGAAAGTGAAAAGTGCCTAAGTGTAAATTCTGGCCTCTTATTCCTGATTTGCAAAGTGAATCAATATCGAGTTCACAAAGGAATCCCTCTTCTATGCCTTTTATATTTACTTCTCTCATCACCAAATCGGAGAAGGCAATGGTACCCCACTCCAGTACTCTTGCCTGGAAAATCCCATGGATGGAGGAGCCTGGAAGGCTGCAGTCCATGGGGTCGCTGAGGGTCGGACACAACTGAGCGACTTCACTTTCACTTTCCACTTTCAAGCATTGGAAAAGGAAATGGCAACCCATTCTTGCTTGGAGAATCCCAGGGACGGCGGAGCCTGGTAGGCTGCCGTCTATGGGGTCACACAGAGTTGGACATGACTGAAGTGACTTAGCAGCAGCAGCAGCAGCATCACCAAATACTTGAGTGGTGTTTTGTAGAACAGTAGTATACTTAACAGCATACCCTTAAATTATCCAGAAATTAAATGTAAAATGTCTAAAGACAACACCAACTTACCAGCTATTGTTGATGGAAATGAGTTGTTTGCAAATTATGTTAAGGGGAAGTCCAAATGTATTGCTAGCATCTGGATGGCCTTTTTGCCAAAGCCTCTGGACATACTCACGCTGACACTCTATCTAGAAATGTCACATAAAAGTTAAAATTAGAAAAGTTAAACTTTCCCATGGATGTGAGTTATGAGCCTTGGCATGAGAAGAACAGAACATCAGCCCTTTGTGTATCTTCATTATTTGAATAATTTTCACACAGACATGAGTTTTAGGGATTCCCTCACACAGAGACATGGTTGTTTTTTAGTCTGAGGCAAGGATCAGTCAGAAAAAGCAAAGGCAACCAGCTTTAGGCAATCTTAAGAGGCACAAGAAAACTTCTTTCTGTAAAATAATTGACTACAAGGAAAAAATTCTAAGCAGGCCTAAGGAACTGTATTAGCTTTTCCCTGGAAGTCATAGACTGTGACCATTTCCTGTAGTGTTCTAGAAATAGTTGCAACATTAAAAAATATATATAATTTTACACATTTAATGTCTTACAAAGGGGTAGGCTTAGTCCTTTCACTATAGATAAACTATGATTGAATGAAAATAGGTTGTCAATTCTTTGTGGATTATTAAATGTAATCAGGATTGGAAACCTCCCTTTAAGACTGTAGTTATGCTTAGAATTCAACAATGCAAATAAGCTTACAAATAAACATTATGTATATGCTGTCCTAGGAAACCCAGATTCTGAACTGGTACTGAAAGGAAAACAGAGTTTTCAGTTTTGACCTGTGTTTTCCATCCCCTTCTCACATGGAATCTTCAGTTCAGTTCAGTCACTCAGTTGTGTCCGACTCTTTGCGACCCCATGAATCGCAGCACGCCAGGCCCCCCTGTCCATCACCAACTCCCGGAGTTCACTCAGATTCACGTCCATCGAGTCAGTGATGCCATCCAGCCATCTCATCCTCTGTCGACCCCTTCTCCTCCTGCCCCCAATCCCTCCCAGCATCAGGATCTTTTCCAATGAGTCAACTCTTCGCATGAGGTGGCCGAAGTACTGGAGTTTCAGCTTTAGCATCATTCCTTCCAAAGAAATCCCAGGGCTGATCTCCTTCAGAATGGACTGGTTGGACTGCAAGGGACTCTCAAGAGTCTTCTCCAACACCAAAATTCAAAAGCATCAATTCTTCGGCGCTCAGCCTTCTTCACAGTCCAACTCTCACATCCATACATGACTACTGGAAAAACCATAGCCTTGACTAGACGGACCTTAGTCAGCAAGTAACGTCTCTGCTTTCGAATATGTGATCTAGGTTGGTCATAACTTTTCTTCCAAGGAGTAAGCATCTTTTAATTTCATGGCTAAAAAAACCCAAACATACTCACCTGCTGGTTGAGGATGCCCCTCACCAGCTGCAGGTGAAGCCTCAGACAGGTGCATTCCTCTTGGTAGGCCTTAATGAAGTAAGGATGACTGAAGTCAAACCTCGGGCACCTGTGCATAATGTCTGTGATCACTTGTGCTAAGGCAAATCTCTCCTCTGGGTCCAGTGCATGCTGGTAGGCTTCAAAGTAACTGTCCAGAAGCTGAAAATAAGGTTTATAGTCAGGGGACAGGGCCCAGCAAAGGAAGAGAAGTGAACTCCCAACCATTTCCATGCTTTGGGAAGCCTCCCACCATCAATAGGAGAGAGACAGCTCTGGGTATTGGCCCTGGGTGGGCAGCCGCAGCATCAGAGCAGCAAAGACCAAGTTAGGGAGGGCGAGGGAAAAAGCACTCATTGCACCTCTGTCCCCTCTTCCTCTGTTCTCTACACATAAAAGGGGAGTAATATCATGAATAATACAACATCTAACAATTATAAGTTCCAATGAGACAGTGAATTTGGTATCACTTCATCAAATTCTTTTATCTTCAACACCTTTTCCCACAGACCCACTCTCCTCCCCCTGTTTTATTCTATTACCAAAGGCAGGCAAGTAGCCTCCACCCCTCTTCTACATCATCAGCCCCATTTATGACACCTTCTCTTTAATAGCTTGCCTATTTAAGTGTCGCATATGTAGAAATGGTGGGGGAGAGGGGTTAGAATGGCAAGTGGAGGATGCAAGTCCCCTCTAAATATAAAGGTATTTATTCCAGATCAGACTCCACTCGGAAGGGCCTATGTACAAAACTCTCAAGAGCATCCGGGAAGCTTCTGTTTTACTGAAGTTCACAAGTCTTTTCTAAAAACTGAAAAAGGCTTCCCCACACTAAGTGTTGAAGAAACTCAGAAAGATATGCTCTTTATTTTGTTTTTACATTTGTTTATGAACTTCGGGAATTTCTGTTCTGCGTGTAAATTTTATTTGTGTTTAATTAGTCATGGTGCTAATCAGAAAAAGCTCTTCAGAGTTCACTGGACTGGAATCCCAAACAGATACCTAAGAGCTGATATGCAAGTAGTTCTGAACAATGTAGTTACTCTTTTTGGGTTGTTTTAAAACTTTCATAGGCCTTAGACACACTTAGTTTTGGAGACCCTGTCCCATACTATATCAAATATATTAAAACTCATATCCTAATCAATTCTTTTGGTAAAAATGTTAAATGATATTTATACTTTTGCTTTTCAAATTGTTTGGCTATGAGCAATACATTTCATTAATGATGACTGATTTCTGGGTAGTACGTATTTCAGGATTTTTATGAAGTGAGAAAATCTGATCTATAAATTATTTTCACATGTAATGAGATGTTTCCAAGTACTCAAAGTTTTCACATTTTATGGACATGTCATTTAAGCATTTATTGGTTATCTATTTTGTATTTTCTTTTCATATTTCCATGTAATGCATGTTTTCTCTCAGATAGCACATATATCCACTGGTCCCTGAAAAGCCTTTAGATTCTAAACACTGAGTCCGTATCACCTGATGGACAAAATCAACTCTGGCTGAAAGCTTCTGAACTTCTGCTCCCACCAGCCTCACAATGCAATGGATTCCTTTCCTCTGCCTATATAATCCAGCATCATCCCTAGAATTTCAGCTCAACATGCCCCTCCTCAGTCTTCTCTTACCCACGCCTCTAATGCAGGCTTCATGCTTCTGAAAGGCCTCAGCTCCTAGGGTAGCTGTAGCATCAAAGATACAGGTGTGCCCAGTGAGTTCATTTAGTTGACAGCAAGGAGTGGATTGTTGAGTCTGCAATTTTTGCCAACCTGATAGCCAAGCACACTTTGAGATGCATTAGAGCATTTTTTGTTTCCTTGGGTAGTGATCTTCCTGATGGTTTGAGGCCTGGGAGCCAGCCCACTTCTTAACAAACTAAGGAATTTCCTAAAAGGAGATAAAGAGCACCTTTCATTGTGTAGAGTCCATAGCTAGGAATGAAAGACCAGAAAGAACTGAGAGGGTGTCAGCACTGCTTGAATATAGGTGGCAACAGCTCAGGAGGAAGTAAAGGAACCTGAGTGGCAAGAAAAACCAGGAGTGTCTCCATCTTGCAATAATAACTCCTGAGGCTCCCAAGAAGGCAAACACTTGAGAATCAATAGAAGCCTAGGAATCAAATATTGCCTTAGCAATAGATGTCCAGTGTCTGAAGGCTATTCAATGCTAAGGCTCAAGGAGGGAGAGCCTGGGGCACTTTATTTAAAGTGAAAGTGAAGTCGCTCAGTTGTGTCTGACTCTTTGTGACCCGTGGACTGTGGCCCACCAAGCTCCTCCATCCATGGGATTCTCCAGGCAAGAATACTGGAGTGGGTTGCCATTTCCTTCATCCAAGTACTAACATCAAAGATTTCAAGGGAGGAAAGGAAGCCAGGTTGGAAGAAGAAGGGGGAGGAGGCGGGAGAAGGGGGGGCGAAAGAGGTGGCCTTACAGACATCTCCTGCCACCTACAGATACCCAGGCGTTATGGGACTTTTCCCTGGGCCTCCAGAGAAGGGAGGACTGGAACTCAGTCCTACCAGAAATCAGACCAGACCAGAACCAGAATTCGAGTTCTCTGCCAAGGGGAGGTGATCAGTCTCCAATCCTCAGCTCAGGCTGAGGGCCCTTCGACCAGATTCCTGCATCTAGGACTGGGGGACTGGAAAAACAGGGAAGGAGAGAAAGGGTTAAGGAGAGGCAAGAGAGAGGGAAGGGGAGAGAGATCAATAAAGTCTCTTGTTCCTTACTGGTCAGGGCACTCTGGCCAGTTGTCTGCATCAGGAGGAGGACAGGGACAAAAGGGTGCCAGTTGCGGCCGCTGGGTCTGGTCCATTGGCAGGCAAGCTGGCCCCTGAGTACCCCGAGTGGTCAGGATGTCAGTCTCAGTGAAGAAGAGTCCCCGCCAGAGTCGCTATTTGTTGCAGGAAGAGGGACCCCTTCCAGGGCCCGAAACTGGGCTCTTGTCTAACACTCGGAAATGAATTGTCCAAGGAGACACATGTGCTGACAAAGCAAGAGATTTTATTGGGAAAGGGCACCCGGGTGGAGAGCAGTAGGGTAAGGGAACCCAGGAGAACTGCACTTTATTTAGCATCCAGTTTTGCAGGATGCACTTTGGGAAACACTGGTCCATGGGAACTTGGGTCAACCTTAGTATACAAAGGATAACACCAGAAGAAGCTAAAAGCTTAGTGAAGGAGACTTTTGGGCCTAGAAAAGAAAACAACAGCTTCAAAGGCCCTTGCTGAATCATCTAGAAATCATCATCGGAGAAAACAAAACAGAACTTTAGGTCCTGCCCTGATGCTCCAGGCCGGTTGCATCTATCTGGGACTTCTCGCCCCCTGTTCAGAAACCTTCCACCCCCTACACCTGCCCAGAAGACTCATCACCCCCTGCCCAACTACAAATGCCATCTCAACTAAAGAATACCCAAAACATCCCGCCTGATTAATGTTTCCCTTATCGCTTCCACAAACCACCCTATAAATATGGAGCCTCTCTCCACGCTCAGCCTGGTCGTTAGGCCGACTGTTGCCCCTCCTTGCCTGAATAAAGGTAACCTACTTCTGTTGAGGTCGTCTTTCCTCTTTCTGCCTTGGCCCGAACTATACCTTACACTTAGGACAGAGAGTGTGCTCCACAAGTTAAAAACTCACACACCTTAGAGTGTGAGATGAAGAAAGGTGCAGATACCTTGTCTTTAAGAGAGCCTCAGGGAAAATGAAGCCATCAGGGTGATCTAAATGACATTAATCCATCCACAGAGCTCTCTACTCTAGAGTAGCATTCAGTTATTAAATAGCAGAAGACAAAGCAGGAACAAAGGAGTGATGGGGTAAGAAGGCTGTCACTCAATAGCCTAGGGGAAGATTAAGAAAGAAACAGTAACTTCCCTAAATCATTCTCAATGAATTTAAACCTTTTTGGCAGGACCAGGGCAATCCCAGGAGCTGGTTTATAGAATTTGTATTGCTGTGACCTGCTTTTGTACAATGAGCCCTACTGTTTGGTTATTTGGCAGGGGAAGATTGTGGGGAGGGTTCTTGCTAGTGATTCCAATCTGGTGATACCAGGTTGCAGAGGCAGGTGCTAAATTGCCATCATCACTTTGTTGTTGGTAGAATTACCAGGCTTAACAAATAAACATACAGGTCATCTAATTAAATTTGAATTGCTGATAAACAACCAATACTTTTTTAGTATGTCGCAAATATTGTCATATTTTACCTGGTACCCCCAGTTGTTGAGAAGGAAAAGGTGGCTCTTTTTAAATTGACAACACTTTTTTCAAGCTTTGTCCTCCACCTTGAAAAGCTCTCAGATGGCCCTTTGCATAATTTTATTATGAATTCTTTCATCAGGGGTAGGGCTGTGATCTTTACACCTCATAGGTTCTATTTATTATCTGTTTGCTAACTGGCTCATTTCCATTTGAACTCTGGACTGACATTTGTCTAAGAAGTCTTCCTAGCCTGTCAAATGTCACCTGTGTATGTCAAGGGCCAACTTGCAGGCAAAATAATGTGCGGTGCACACTGATGGTAGGCATCAAATATTGGAGAAAATAGAAAAGAGCCAGAATGAATAATCTCAAACCATACTGTATTTATAGACATTTTTTTTAACCTAAGCCTCTTTTTATTTCTTGGATTTAAAAAAACTTTTAAAAACAGTTCTTTAGGTCAAATGAAAGTGTAAAAGAGAAAATCAGTGTCAGACACATCTTGTCACAGAATTTTCTGCGCTCCCCCCGCCTCCCTTTTCTTAGTGCTCTAAACACTAATTCAAATTATCCTGAAAATGTGTCCTCTGGTGGCTATGGAGAGAATTAGCAGTTGGTATAAACGTCACTTAGGAACTGGCAGAGCTGATGCCTGGCTTCTGAGTCTCTTAATCCACCTAAACTCATACCAGCTCTATTTTTATGAGCAGTTTATATAATATGGTTACTTGAAGGATTTAAGGCAACCTAATGTGTTTGAGCAATTTTTAACTTTAGTGATTCCAATATATTGAACAATCAAAAACAGCTGAAGACACTTAGCAGTAGAATCAGTACTGGGGGAAATCAATTGTATTCCAGATAAAAGTCTGGTTTATCAATTAAAAATAGGCTCTTTTGACAATTTCTGGAATTCCAGAAATTGATTTGGAAGGCTACATTTTCCGGGTTTTTGCAAAGATAAGTCAGTTTCTATAGGGAACTTATTCTCAGGGTAGAAAGGAGGGAGATTATTTTCAATGACTGTTTTAAGTTAAAATATTTTCATGTACCATAGAAGAAACTAGTAGACAGCCCTGGTAACTTAGCACAGAATGAACACTAGGCCAAAGGAGGAGAAATTGGTTTATTTATTTATTACTCTTTGCCTTTCTGTTCTTCTCTACTATCAAGTCCTCCATAAGAAGCCTAGAAGCACTGAAAACAGAGGTGGGGAGAGCAAAGAAAAGGGGTACTGCCTACAACTCACGTCTGGATAAATAAACATGTCGCGTTTGAGGATTTTGTATTACTTGCACTTACTGCAGCCTCTCCAGTGTCTATACTATGAGGCTAAATCTCCCATTTACTCAGTTGATCACAGTGAGCTTCTAATTGACAGGTCAAGTGTCCAGATGCACACTCTAGAGATCAGCTGTCTTTGGAAAGAGGAACAATTTTCAGAGCTATGGCTTGCATCCTGGGAGTCTAGCCAGTGGTTTTCCAAAGTTGGATGGTCTACATCTCCATGAGTAACAGACCAGAGGGTAGATGAGATGGTAGAACCCTCTACTAGAAAAACAGTTCAAAGAAAACATTTCCCCGTCCACATCCCCTTACCACATCACAACTCCCTGTAACCTGGTTTCCACCTCTGCTGCTTTTTGAGAGAGCCCTACAAAGCTAACGATGACTGCCTGATGGCTAACCCCGTCTGGTTGTTAGGACTCACGTTTCTTTATGTTTCAACTGTTCTCCACACAGGTAATCATCCTCTCCCAATTAAGACTGTTTTCTTTCTGTGGGCTTTCCTAATGTTATCCTTTTCTTTTTGCTGCAGTCTCTTTGGCTACTCCTTGTTCCTCTCATGGATTCTTGTCCCATGACCTTCCCCTTAAATGTAAGTGTTCCCAGGGACCCATTTCAGACATCTCTTTTACTACTCATTTTGATACATTACTATGGTATGACTTCCACCTTTACACCTCAGCTCATAACTGCTCCTGAACTTCAAACCTACAGCTCCTATAAAACATTCATGCATACGTGCTAAGCTGCCTTAATTGTATCCCTATGGGCTGTAGCCTGCCAGGCTCCTCTGTTCATGAGATTCTCTAGGCAAGAATACTGGAGTGGGTTGCCATGCCCTCTCCTCCAGGGGATCTTCCTGATCCAGGGATCGAACTCGTGTATCTTAGGTCTCCTGCATTAGCAGGCAGATTCTTTACCACTAGCGCCACCTGGGAAGACATTCACACCTGGGTTTTAGCAAACTCTCCTCCATGCCTTGTGTCCTAGACTCAAAAAAATGTTCCCCTCTAAACAGGCCCCTCTTCTTTCTTTCTGTTTCAGTCGACAGCCTCCTCCCTGAGCTTGAGGAAGTCATTTTAATTCCACTCTCATTCTCTCATGCCAACATCTAGTCTTCAAATCCTGTCATTTCCATTTCTGGAAATCCTTTCCCAACTGCTCTCACCCACCCACATGTGGCCTACCCTTCTAAAGACCATAATAAGGTCTGTCAGTTTGTCTGCATTTAGCAAAGTGAGGCCTGTCCCTGACAGCACAATGAACATGAATGGAATCATCACACACATTCTCACTAAAAGCATACATGTCATAAAAGGGCCTAAATTATACAGCCCTCTAACAAATTTCCCCTAAGCTGAAGCCATATCCTTCACATTTTGTTTTTTGTAATAAAGAACCACAGTAAAGAACATAAAATTGATTATATACTTACAACTAGCTAAGATTTTTAAAATACTTATTCACTTCATTGGGAGTTGCCCTAAAAGACCCATGGTGTTTAAAAAAAATATATTGGGTTTTATAAGAATGTTTTTAATAGGTGTTTTGTTTTCTAGGCAAAAATACCTGGCGCTTGCTTTCTAGAAGAGTTGCTTCCCAAGTCCACATGTCATAGAGCACAGCAAATCTGTCCACACCTGCATGGGTCCATCCCCAGTCCTGGTCAATATGTGACTTGCTGCCCTGTTTGTGACCTGGGAGAGAAAAGGATGAAAATGATTAGAGACAGGCCTCACTATAGAGGTATTGCTAGTAGAAATGGACCCGTCAGATTGTCAGCTCCCTCTCAGGAATGAAAACACAGAATGGGTAGCTGGGATTCCCAAGAATTGGCTAAAGAGACATGGGCAAGACTAGGTAGGCCTTAAGTTCATACTTGCTGACTCCTAGATCAACAAAGGTTTTTGTTTTTACTTTTCATTTTAAAAGACTAATTTTAGAAATATAAACCAAAATTCAGTTAACATGAAAGATTTACTAAAATCTCCTCAAACCTGTAATTTAAAAGCAAAACATACATTTCTCCTCTGTAAAAACAGGTTCCTGGTGATTTAACAACAAACCTAGTTTAAACTGCTGTTATCAATTGATGCCAACCAAGTCAAAAATTTTCAGGGAAATTTCTAACATATTTCTTAGTTGTGCTAATTACTAACTTAAATCAGTAAGGGTAACCATTGCCATTATTCAGCTAAAATATTTTCCCACTATAGTACTGTAAGTTTTCATTGTCAGCATTATTTTGCTTAAAATTTTAAGTAGTCTGTTTCAGAATAAAATATTAAAAAGTAAGGGATTTTCAGGTTTAGTGATTATCAAGAATATGATGGGTACTGAACAACAGAAAGCCATTGGTCAGGAATTTCTCCAGCAGCAGTTGGGAAATCATTTCACAATGAATGACCATATACTCACTAGCTCAGTGAGATATGCTCATGCGACTAAGTATTTCAGTCGGAGTAAGTTCTTAGTAGCTAAACACAGTCACATTCTATTATAAATTAACATCAGCAAAAATGATGCATTGGTATGTAGGATCACCAGTAAAGATAAAAGCTAAAAGTTGAAATTAGGTGCTCTGGAATGTTGGACGCCATCACTGCATCCCATGATTCAGATCCCAAATGGTCTTTGGCAAAAGGAGAACAAAGAATTTAAACTAATACTAAATTAATTCTTTCTGGGATCTGAAAGGTTAACTGTCAAACATTCTTAGAGCAGCATTTTATAAAAATATGAACATGAATTATCTTTAATTAAAGTCTACATATATTACAAAATAGCACAATCTCTTGGTAAATTTCCCTCTAGGTGTTACAATTCATCTAGAAATTCTAATTTCTTTCCAAATGGAATACTAATGCCATCATATTATTCCAACAGGAATATTCTTACCTCATCAATTTCTAAAACTGGATAAATTTGAGTGATGCCAAAAGAAAGAGAGAATACAGATTATAGGTTATTTGATTACCCTGACTAATGATTTCTCCCTCTGGGGCTTGTCTGACATTTTCCTAGCCAGGTCTTCTTGCATCCTGGTGGTTTTTTGTAAGGAACTCAGAAATATCTCTGCTTCTAACTGCAGTTTCCCCAAGGTCAATTATTTCTTTTTTTGTCACTTAGGGAAAAAAGTCATTAATTTCACTTGCTTACTTTGCTTCCCTCAGGGCCCTGCACCTAGTACGTAACGCAGAAATGCTACTGGGCAACAAGTAGAGTCTAAACAACAGTGTCAGACTTTATTTTGGGGGGCTCCAAAATCACTGCAGATGGTGATTGCAGCCATGAAATTAAAAGACGCTTACTCCTTGGAAGAAAAGTTATGACCAATCTAGATAGCATATTCAAAAGTAGAGACATTACTTTGCCGACTAAGGTCCGTCTAGTCAAGGCTATGGTTTTTCCTGTGGTCGTGTATGGATGTGAGAGTTGGACTGTGAAGAAGGCTGAGCGCCGAAGAATTGATGCTTTTGAACTGTGGTGTTGGAGAAGACTCTTGAGAGTCCCTTGGACTGCAAGGAGATCCAACCAGTCCATTCTGAAGGAGATCAGCCCTGGGATTTCTTTGGAAGGAATGATGCTAAAGCTGAAACTCCACTACTTTGGCCACCTCATGCGAAGAGTTGACTCATTGGAAAAGACTCTGATGCTGGGAGGGATTGGGGGCAGGAGGAGAAGGGGACGACAGAGGATGAGATGGCTGGATGGCATGACTGACTCGATGGACATGAGTCTGAGTGAACTCTGGGAGTTGGTGATGGACAGGGAAGCCTGGCATGCTGTGATTCACGGGGTCGTAAAGAGTCGGACACGACTGAGCGACTGAACTGAACTGAACTGAACTGATAACCAAGCTACAGTTTCCAACAAATGGGGGACTTGAGCTGGAAACAAAACTTTATCTTTTCTAGAGTGGTGTGTGTTACTATTATATATGTGTTTATATTTTGAGGCGGGAGGTGTTAAATAGAGCCCTTAGCGTTTTTTGTCCATTTGGATAGGTTGATTTTTGTCTGGTTGATTTTTAAAAATCTGACTTCTGACCTTTTTCTCTCTCAATGTAATGGCTGGCCACAAGCAGCAGTTTTGTCTCTAGGTCCTTCAGATCACTCAAGGCTTCATCATACATGACATACACCCCTTGCTGGTCCTGGGTGTGGATGTAACCAGCATCCATACTGTAGTAGTCATCCTGGTTCTCCACTTCTGAGAACTCCATGAATTGGATGCTCTGGACCTAGGAAAGAAAGCCAAGCCTGGAAGTTACCAGAACAGGGAGAGCAATATTTTGCCAGCTCAAATGGACAAAATGGCAGGCTTCTGTTCCCACACAGTGGGCTATCAGTATGGAGCTGTAGACATGAGGAATGTACAAAGAGCTAGCTATGTGTAGGGAAAAAGATGACAACAAAGAATGTCAGGGAAGAGTAGTTCCTAAGATGGAGAGATTAACCAGTTGATTAAATTTTATAATTAATTCAGGATTATCTGGGAAAAGACAGACAATAGAGCCAAGGGATAAATGTGGTCTCTGAAGCCAGAGTGCCTGTGTTTAGGTCCTGGGGCTTCCCAGGTGGTTCTAGTGGTAAAAGAACCCGCCTGCCATTGCAGGAGGTGTAAGAGACGTGGGTTCGATTCCTGGGTTGGGAAGATCCCCTGGAGGAGGGCATGGCAATCCACTCCAGTATTCCCCCCACCACCCCGTCCCTGCAGATTTCAAACTATATTAGAAAGCTATAGTAATCAAAACAGTTATGACATTGTCATAAAAAATTGGATAAATGAAACAGAATACAGAGCCAAGAAATAAACCAACACATATATGGCCAATTAATTTACCACAAAAGAGGCATTAATATACAATGAGATAAGGACAATCTCTTTAGTTCTTTTTTCCTTATTGGGAAAAATGAACAGCCACAGGTAAAAGTATTAAACTAGACCATTATTTTACATTATATATAAAAATTTACTCAAAATAGATTAAAGACCTGAATGTAAGACTAGAAAGCATAAAATTCTAATAAAAAAACATATATGGTAAACTCCTTATTATCATAGTTAGCAATATTTTTTACATCTGACTCTAATAGTAATGGCAACACAATAAATACATGATTTAAAAAAAATTTTAATGAAGAATGTGAATTCATTGAAAGTAACTTTTTTTGACAAGAAACACAATTTATTATTTGCTTACTTCTCTGAGGGTTCACCACGTGGCATAAGGTACCACATGATACCCAGATTAAAAGCACAGCTTTGGTGGTTGGGGCTTTAAGTAAGAATAGAAAATTCACCTTCATCATCATGTATACATGCATGCTCAGTCATGTGCAACTCTTAGCAACCCCGTGGACTGTAGCCCACTAGGCTCCTCTGTCCATGGGAGGATTCTCCAGGCAAGAATACTTGAATGGGCAGCCATTCCCATCCATGGCCAGTCCAGTATTCTTGTTTGGAGAATCCCATGGACAGAGGAGCCTGGAGGGCTACAGCATTTAGGGTCACAAAAATTCTGACACGACTGAAGCAACTGAGCATGCATGCACTCTGCCAGGACCTCACTTTAAGCAAGTCACTTAGACTTTAGACTCCATTTCTTCATCTGTCACATGGGGACAGTGGAGACACTACAAGGTTTGTTGCCTATGATACCGTGTGTGTATGTATGGCCTCACACGTATGTGAGGCCCTTGAGATCTATAATCAGCTATTTCTCTTAATCTTACAAACACTTCTAAAATGCATTAACACAGTCTCATGACTTGGTGTCCTCCCAAAATTCATGTCCACTTGAAACTTGTGAATGTGGCCTTATTTGGAAATAGTCTTTGCAGATGTACACAAGTTAAGATGGGGTCATACTGGATTAAGGTGAGCCTCAACCCAACGACTGGTGTTCTTAGAAAAGGAGGAAATTTGGAAACAGACACGGAGGAGGGAAGGCCAGGTGGAGACAGATCCATCTACAAGCCAGGGAGCACCAAGGATTGTTGACGACTACCAGAAGCTGGAGAGGCAACGAGGGTCCCCCGGGGCCTTCAGAGGCAGCATGGCCCTGTGGACACCTTGATTTTGGACTGTTTCCAGAACCATAAGAGAGTAAATTTCCCTCCCAGCTGTTGTGAGCCACTCACTTTGTGGTACTTTGTTATGGCAACCCTAGGAAACTAACACAAGTTTCGAGTAGTCCAATCATAATTTTATTTTTAGATGACCAAGGGCCTATTGCTTCCTGGGAATCATTATTCTCATAATAACTCTCAAAATTTCAAACTCCTCTACCCTGTTCCCCACTCCCAATGTCCAGCCTCCCTCAGTCTCAGCTGATGCCCCTCCTCTTCTCCATTCACACACAAACCCACCACGCTTGCCCCACCTCTACGGCTCCCTCTGCACTGTAGGGGCCTATTATACTCCCCTTCACTAAGGTCATTCCCTCCCGCTCTGAAGCATCTCTTCTCCTTGCACATCTAATTCTTCTCAACCAGAGATTTCCCAGCTGACACTGATACATGCTCCTGGCCCTCTTATTTTAAAATATCCTCATACCATTCCCCAGGTTCCACCTTATGTCCCTCCTTCTCACAGTCCAATCCCTCCTAAAACATCATCTGTCTCCTTCACCTCACCCTTTCCCATCTAGGTCCTGTTTCCATCAACCCACCCGAACCACTTTTACAAAGACCAACAATGACCAACCAGCAGACTTTATATAGTCATCTTTATGTAATCTCTCATGAAGATTTGACATGGTTTAGCATTCCCTGCTTATTGACCCACTTTCTGAGGTGGCTTTCTAGGACTCCACATTTTCCTTGCTATCACCGATTTTTTAGCCATTTCCTCTTTATCAGGTCATCAAATAGTGGCCCACACTCAAGCTCCTAGGACTTCCATCTTTTCTTCCAATAGTCCTTCCCTTGGAGACTGTACACTTTCACAGCTGAGATAACCATCTTTAGACCATTTGCTCCCCCATTTGTATCTCCAATCCAGACCTCCTAGAATTCCACACCCACATATCCAATTATCTATTTAGCATCTGTTTCTGGGCATCTCAAAAGCCCCTTAAATTTAACATGATCAAATCATGTGCTCTCCCCCATGAACCTAGGCCACCTCCAGCTTCCCCACGTAGTAAATTGCACCACCACCCATCTACTTCCTCTAGCACGAATCATTCCAGATGTCCCTTTCTATCTCACCTGACATGTCCAATCTATCACTAAGTCCTGTTGATTTTACTTCCTATGTTTCAAATCCATCCAACTGCATCTCCACCACCCACTACCCTAGTCCAAGCTGTCACTATTGGGCACTAGAACTAGTCTAGCAGCTTCTAAACTGGTTTAGCCTGTTAAATGGTCTTTCCACTTTCCTTCTGGCATGGGCTTATTCTCCCCTCCATTTTATTCACTACTAGCAGAGGATCTTTTAGAAACGGAGCTTAGATTATGTTATCCATTCTCCCCTTTAACATCTAAAGCCTCTAAAGGCTTCCCATTGCTCATAATACAAAAAAAAACTCCATAAAAAGACCTACATGGTCTGCTCCCTGCCTATCTCTTTCCAGTAGTTTTGAACCAAATGTGATTTTAGCCTCAGAGGACATTTGGCCATGTCTAGAGACTTTTTTGGTTATTATAACTTGGGGGAGGTGCTACTGGCATCTAGTGGGTAGAGGCCAGGGATGCTTCCAAATATTCCACAGTGCACAAGACAGTCTCTCACAATAAAGAATTATCAGGCCCAAAATGTCAATAGTGCCAATGTTGAGAAACCTGGGGTTACTTTTGTTTTGTACCACTTTCCACCTGGATTACTCTGTCCCAGCCATTCATGTATTCTTTTGATTTCCTCTGGGTACCATGTTTCTCTGGCCACAGGTACTTTGCACAGACTACGTATCCTTTCTTTGTGGAATTGGCAGACATCTGGTGTTCAGTTGCTCAGTTCAGTTCAGTTCAGTCGCTCAGTCATGTCTGACTCTTTGCGACCCCATGAATCGCAGCACGCCAGGCCTCCCTGTCCATCACCAACTCCCGGTGTTCACTCAGACTCATGTCCATCGAGTCCGTGATGCTATCCAGCCATCTCATCCTCTGTCGTCCCCTTCTCCTCCTGCCCCCAATCCCTCCCAGCATCAGGGTCTTTTCCAATGAGTCAACTCTTCACATGAGGTGGCCAAAGTACTGGAGTTTCAGCTTTAGTCGTGTTCAACTCTTTGCGACCTTATGGACTGCAGCAAACCAGGCTTCCCTGTCCTTCCTATCATCTCCCAGAGTTTGCTGAAACTCATGTCCATTGAGTTGGTGATGCCATCCAACCATCTTATCCTCTGTCATCCCCTTCTCCTCCTGCCTTTAGTCTTTCTCAGCATCAGGGTCTTTTCCAGTGAGTCAGTTCTTCGCATCAGGTAGCCAAAGTATGGGACTTCAGCTTCAGCATCAGTCCTTCCAATGAATATTCAGGACTGATTTCCTTTAGGATGGACTATCTTGATCTCCTTGCTATCCAAGGGACTCTCAAGAGTCTTCTCCAGCACCACAATTTGAAGACGTTGATTATTCCACACTCAGGCTTTTCTATTGTCCAGTTCTCACATCCATACATGGCTACTGGAAAACCATAGCTTTGACTATATGGACTTTTGTAGGCAAAGTAATGTCTCTGCTTTTTAATATACTGTCTAGCCTTGTCATAACTTTTCTTCTAAGAAGCAAGTGTCTTCTAATTTTGTGGCAGCAGTCACCTTCCACAGTGATTTTGAAACCCAGGAAAATAAAGTCTGTCACTGTTTTCATTGTTTCCCCATCTATTTGCCATGAAGTGATGGAACTGGAGGCTATGATCTTAGTTTCTGGAATGTTGAATTTTAAGCCAGCTTTTTCAGTCTCCTCTTTCACCTTCATCAAGAGGCTCTTTAGTTCCTCTTTGCTTTCTGCCACAAGCATGGTATCATCTGCATATCTGAGGTTATTGATATTTCTCCCAGCAATCTTGATTCCAGCTTGTGATTTATCCAGCCCAGTATTTCACATGATGTGCTCTACATGTAAGTTAAATAAGCAGGGTGACAATATACAGCCTTGATGTACTCCTTTCCCAATGTGGAACCAGTCTGCTATTCCATGTCTGGTTCTGTTGCTTCTTGACCTGCATACAGGCTTCTCAGGAGGCAGATAAGGTGGTCTGGTATTCCCATCTCTTTCAGAATTTTCCACAGTTTGTTGTAATCCACACAGGCAAAGGTTTTAGCGTAGTCAGTGAAGCAGATGTGTGTGTGTGTGTTTTTTATTCCCTTGCTTTTTCTATGATTCAAGATATTGGCAATTTGATCTCTGGTTCCTCTGCCTTTTCTAAATCCAGCTTGTACATCTGGAAGTTCTATGTTCATACACTGTTGAAGCCTAGCTTGATGGTATTTGAACATTACTTTGCTACGATGTGAAATGAGTGAAAGTGTATGGTAGTTTGAACATTCTTTGGCATTGCCCTTCTTTGGGATTAGAATGAAAACTGACCTTTTCCAGTCCTGTGGCCACTGCTGAGTTTTCCAAATTTGCTGGCATAGTGAGTGCTGCACTTTCACAGCATCTGCTTTTAAGATTTCAAATAGTTCAGCTGGAATTCCACTTCTGAGGAAGTGATGCTTCCTAAGGCCCACTTGACTTTACACTCCAGGATGTCTGGCTCTAGGTGAGTGATCACAGCATTGTGGTTCATTAAGACCTTTTCTGTGTATTCTTGCCACCTCTTCTTAAGATCTCCTGCTTCTATTAGGTCCATACTGTTTCTGTCCTTTATAGCACCTATCTTGGATGAAATATTCCCTTGTTATCTCTAATTTTCTTGAAGAGATCTCTAGTCCTTCCCATTCCATTGTTTCCCTCTATTTCTTTGCATTGTTATCTTAAAAAGACTTTCTTATATCTCCTTCTATTCTCTGGAACTCAGCACTCAGATGGGTATGTCTTTCCTTTCCTCCTTTGTCTTTCACTTCTCTTTTCTCAGCTATTTGTAAGGCCTCCTCAAACAATCATTTTGCCTTTTTGCATTTCTTTTTCTTGGGGATGGTTTCAATCACTGCCTCCTGTACAATGTTATGAACCTCTGTCCATAATTCTTCAGGCACTCTGTTTACCAGACCTAATCCCTTGAATCTATTTATCACTTCCACTGTATAATCATAAGGGATTTGCTTTAGGTCATATCTGAATGGCCTAGTAGTTTTCACTGCTGCTACTACTGCTAAGTCGCCTCAGTCGTGTCCGACTCTGTGTGACCCCACAGACGGCAGCCCACCAGGCTCCCCTGTCCCTGGGATTCTCCAGGCAAGAACACTGGAGTGGGTTGCCATTTCCTTCTTCAATGCATGAAAGAAAAAAGTGAAAGTGAAGTCTCTCAGTCGTGCCCGACCCTCAGTGACCCCATGGACTGCAGCCTTCCAGGCTCCTCCATCCATGGGATTTTCCAGGCAAGAGGACTGGAGTGGGCTGCCATTGCCTTCATTCTTCAATTTAAGTCTGAATTTTGCAATAAGGAGTTCATGATTTGAGCCACAGGCAGCTCCCAGTCTTGTTTTTGCTGACTGTATAGAGCTTCTCTATCTTAGGCTGCTGCTGCTAAGTCGCTTCAGTCGTGTCCGACTGTGTGTGACCCCATAGATGGCAGCCCACCAGGCTCCCCCGCTACAAAATATATAATCAGTGTGATTTCGGTATTGACCATCTGGTGATGTCCATGTGTAGAGTCGTCTCTTGTGGTTTTGGAAGAGGGTGTTTGCTATGACCAGCACCTTCTCTGGGTAAAACTCTGTTAGTCTTTGTCCTGCTTCAATTTGTACTCCAAGGCCAAATTTACTCGTCATTCCAGGTATCTCTTGACTTCCTACTTTTGCATTCTAGTCCCCTGTGATGAAAAGAACATCTCTTTTTTGGTGTTAGTTCTAGGAGGTCTTGTAGATCTTCATAGAACCATTCAACTTCAACTTCTTCGGCATTATTAGTTGGTGCATAGACTTGGATTACTGTGATATTGAATGGTTTGCCTTTGAAACAAACCAAGATCATTTTGTTGTTTCTGAGAATGCATCCAAGTACTGCATTTTGAACTCTTTTGTTGACTATGAGGGCTATTCCATTTCTCCTAAGGGATTATTCCCACAGTAGTAGACATAATAGTCATTTGAATTAAATTCACCTGTTCTGGTCCGTTTACGTTCACTGATTCCTAAAATGTGAATGTTTACTCTTGCCATCTCCTGTTTGATCACTTCCAATTTACCTTGATTCATGGACCTAACATTCCAGGTTCCTATGCAATACAGTTCTTTATAGCATCAGACTTACTTTCACCACCAGACACATCCACAACTGGGCACTGTTTCCACTTTGGCTCAGCCTCTTCATTCCTTCTGGAGCTATTTCTCTGCTCTTCTCCAGTAGCATATTGGACAACTACTGACCTGGGGGTTCATCTTTCAGTGTCATATCTTTTTGCCTTTTCATACTGTTCATGGGGTTCTCAAGCCAAGAATGCTGGAGTGGTTTGCCATTCCCTTCTCCAGTGGACATTCTGTCAGAACTCTCCACATATCCTGTCCATCTTGGGTGACCCTACACAGCATGGCTCATAGTTTCATTGAGTTAGGCAAGGTTGTGGTCCATGTGATCAGCTTGGTTAGTTTTCTGTGATTGTGGTTTTCATTCTGTCTTCCCTGTAATGGATGAGGATGAGAGGCTTGTGCAAGCTTCATGACTGGGGAGGACTGACTGGGGGAAAACTGGGTCTTGTGCTGGTGAGCAAGGCCATGCTCAGTAACTCTTTAATCCAATTTTCTGCAGATGGGAGGAGCTGTGTTCCCTCCCTGTAGTTTGGCCTGAGGCCAGACTATGGTAGGGACAATGGCAATGGCAACCTCCTTCAAAAAGACTTATTCCAGCATGCTGGGACTCCCAGGACTGTTGCACTCAGTGTCCTTGACCCCACATTCCAGGCTACTGTTGAACAATATCTCTGCCAGAAACTCCCAAGCATACACAGGCAAATCTGGCTCAGTCTCTTGTGGGGTCACTGCTCCTTTCTCCTGGGTCATGTATGCACAAGATTTTGTTTGTGCCCTCCAAGAGTTTCTGTTTCTCCAGTCCTTGGAAGTTCTGTAATCAAATCCTGCTGACCTTCAGAGTCAGATTCTCTGGGGATACTCAGTCCCTTTTCCAAATCCCCACGTTGGGAAGTCTGTTGTATGGCTTAGAACTTTTGCAGCAGCAAGAGAACTTCTTTAGTATAATTGTTCTCCAGTTTGTGAGTTGTCCCTCACCCCCAGCCCTGGCGCCTCCCTGGTGGCTTTACAGTGGCACTGACAGTGATCTCCTTTAAGAGGACTTATGCCACATGACATGCCTCCCAGGACTGCTGTTGCTAGAGCCTCTGTCTCCGTGGCAGACCACTGCTGACTCGTGCCTCCACAGGAGACCCTCAAACACTCAAAGGCAGGTGTGGCTCCATCTCTTGTGGGGGTCACTGCTCCCTTTCCTTGATTGTGGTGTACACGAAGTTTTGTTTGTGCCTTCCAAGCATTTCTGGCTGGTATGTGATTGCACCCCTTCTACCATCTTGTTGCAGCTTCCCTTTGCCCTTGGTCATAGGATAGCTGGTCATATGATATAATTGCTAGACATAAGATAGTTCTATTTTTAATTTTTTGAGGAACCACCATACTGTTTTACACAAGCAGTTGTACCACTTTCAGTTCAGTTCAATTCAGTCACTCAGTCGTGTCTAACTCTTTGCAACCCCATGAATTGCAGCACGCCAGGCCTCCCTGTCCATCACCAACTCCCGGGGTTCACTCAGACTCATGTCCATCGAGTCAGTCATGCCATCCAGCCATCTCATCCTCGGTTGTCCCCTTCTCCTCCTGCCCCCAATCCCTCCCAGCATCAGAGTCTTTTCCAATGAGTCAACTCTTCACATGAGGTGGCCAAAGTACTGGAGTTTTAGCTTTAGCATCATTCCCTCCAAAGAAATCCCAGGGCTGATCTCCTTCAGAATGGACTGGTTGCATCTCCTTGCAGTCCAAGGGGCTCTCAAGTCTTCTCCAACACCACAGTTCAAAAGCACCAATTCTTTGGTGCTCAGCTTTTTTCACAGTCCAACTCTCACATCCATACCTGACCACAGAAAAAACCATAGCCATGACTAGACGGACCTTAGTCGGCAAAGTAATGTCTCTGCTTTTGAATATGCTATCTTGGTTGGTCATAACTTTTCTTCCAAGGAGCAAGCGTCTTTTAATTTCATGGCTGTAGTCACCATCTGCTGTGATTTTGGAGCCCAAAAAAATAAAGTCTGACACTGTTTCCACTGTTTTCCCATCTATTTCCCATGAAGTGATGGGACCAGATGCCATGATCTTCGTTTTCTGAATGTTGAGCTTTAAGCCAACTTTTTCGCTCTCCCCTTTCACTTTCATCAAGAGGCTTTTTAGCTCCTCTTCACTTTCTGCCATAAGGGTGGTGTCATCTGCATATCTGAGGTTATTGATATTTCTCCCGGCAATCTTGATTCCAGCTTGTGTTTCTTCCAGTCCAGCGTTTCTCATGATGTTCTCTGCACGTAAGTTAAATAAGCAGGGTGACAATATACAGCCTTGACGTACTTCTTTCCCTTACCACTTTACATTACCACTAACCCTGGTGGCTCAGAGGGTAAAGCATCTGCCTATAATGCGGGAGACCGAGGTTCAATCCCTGGGTCAGGAAGATCCTTGGAGAAGGCAATGGCACCCCACTCTAGTACTCTTGCCTGGAAAATCCTATGGACTGAGAAGCCTGGTAGGCTACAGTCCATGGGGTCACAAAGAGTCAGACACAACTGAGTGACTTCACTTTCACTTTCAACAATACACAAGAGTTACAATTCCTCAACATCCTTACCAATATTTGCTATTTTATATATATATGTATTTTTTTCTTAGTTGTTATATTCATGAGTCATTTAAACTATGGAACCAACAGGTCCCAATCTTTTATTCCCTATCTATTCATTCTTATAAAAACTCTGTTCAGTAATCAGTTGTTGGATAGAATCCATTTATCTATGAATTTTAAGCAGTCATTACATGATGGCTCTCAGAAGATGTATCATTTACTTCTTGTAAACAGGCCAGATGATTACTTGTGTTGATGGATAATTGTCAGTATCAGAAAGGTGGATGGAGTGTACTCTGTGAGCCCTTTCAATACTCTGGGTCTGTATCAGTTTTTATGTCCTGTGCTTCCCTGGTGGGTCAGAGGTTAAAGCGCCTGCCTCCAATGCGGGAGACCCAGGTTCAATCCCTGGGTCGGGAAGATCCCCTGGAGAAGGAAATGGTAACCCACTCCAGTATTCTTGCCTGGAAAATCCCATGGACAGAGAAGCCTGGTAGGCTACAGTCCATGGGGTTGCAAAGAGTCAGACACGACTGAGCGACTTCACTTTCACTTAAGTACACCAGGTAATTAAATATTTAAAGTCCCTGAAAAGACTGCTCTTTAATGAGTTGTTCATTCAATTATAGATTTTTAAATATTCAAGCTGAAACTCAGAAATATTCTAATAAGTAAAACTAGGACCATTTCTAAATAATAGCTATGGTTCATGACATTCCACCAAGAAGATATTTTATTGTTAAAAATTTTTCTGGTAGGTGGTTGCTTTTGGTATACTTTCTTACTATTCTTTTAGGCAAAAACTTTTTGATAATTAGGAGCTTCCTTTGTCTAGGAGTGCCAAAAGTGAACATGTTGTTTTTTGTGAAATGATAGGTACCAGTGGAAAACAGAAATGCTGCTGAGAAAATTACATGCAACATATAAAAATTAAACAGTTCACTTATATTTACATGTTGACTTCTATTGGCATTTAGCTCCTAAAGCCTGTTATGCAAAATGAATTATTCTCTGAGGAAAAAAAGGGACAACTTAATATGGTATGCTTCACCCACTTCATTGGAAAAGACCTTTCTTTCTCAGTGTCCTTGTACAGCACAATTTTCTGAGCTGTTAAAGAAATGGCAACTGGATTAAGTTCTAAAGCTGATGGAAAGCAATAACAGAGTCAAGACACTGACTCTAATGCTACCAGCTATTTAAATGGTCTTTTTCCCCCCCACTTTCCCCATACCCAATTCACTGTTTGAGCCCTTTAGATAGACATACATATTTTTCCCTTTCCCTCCCTCTGTCTGAAATGTATGCCTGTGTCCACAGAAGATGAACCTGAAGACCAGATGGCCAAATTACCCTATGTAGAATTATGGTTCAGTCATTATAATATTTCCTTTTTATTTTAGTTGCTTCCATGGCTATGTAGAAGACCTTCCTTCTAATGTTTTTTGTGTTGTAGAAAGTTGATCCTTCAATATTATTCTTGGAGGATAATAATTTCTTTCCGGCAAGAAAAGGAAGGCAATAATTACCCGTTTGGCTAAGGTATAATCTGACCTTTGGGATAATTCATATGCTTTTAAGTCTGCAAATTTACTGATGCCAAGGTAACTATTTGAGTATAGTAGTTATAGGAAAATTGGTGGGCCATCATTAACTCTTTTCACTCTACTGGTTTCTGCTATCACTTGTGAACAAGAAGTTTAGGCCTTTTGGAAATGTAGACAACACTTCTCTGACTAACTTGCCTTTTTCTAAATCACCTTTTCATTAATTTCAAATAATAAACAGTACTACTACTAATAGTAATATTAATACAGTCTAAGAACTCATCAAACTTTGTTGGGTGAATGACTCAATCTTTAGGCTCAATATTTTAAATCTTTTAAAAGGAAAACAAAAAATATCTCCTAGTCTCTGCCTCACTTGTAGAGTATAATACTTTATCAAAACTATTTTTTTTCTGAATTTGAACAGTATGATAGACTCTGCAAAGCACTTTCATTTACACAGACTTTTTGTGACCTCACAACTATTCTGTTATGAACAGTCTTTCCTTTGTTCAACAAACATTTATTAGATACCTACTAGCTGAAAGATATATATGCAGCTCTCTATTTGCTTTTTGCCACCTGAACTTCTATTAAGAATGGCAAAGTTTCAATGCCCTTAACCAAGAGCCTGATCTTCCCAACAAACTTGCGCTAACCACATCATAGGTGATGGCAACTCCAAACGTACAGATATTCAGGCCAAAACTTTGGAATCAACAATGACTTCTCTCGTATTCTACATCCCAACAGCCTGGAAATCATACAGAACCTAACCATTTCTTATCCTGTGTCTTCTCAGATGGTGTCTCTAGTTTGATCAATGTAGTAGCTAGTCTCTGTTCAGGCCTTCAGTCTATTCTCAATACAGCAGCAAAGATGTTAAAAAAAAAAAAAAAGTCAAATCACATCACTCTCAAAACTCTCGAAGGGCTCTTCTTCTCACTCAAAGTCCTCAGAATGATCCACAAGGTCCTGTATAACGTGTTCCAATGTCTCTAACCTCATTTGCTGCACTAAGCTCCTTGCTGTTCCTATAACACTGCTGGACACAGTTCTGCCTCAGGGCCTTCCCATTTGCTCTCGCCTCTGCCTGGCACTCTTCTCCCAGTCAGTCACATGGTCTGCTTCCGGATTTCCTACAGGTCTTTACTCAGATTGTACCTTCTCAGTAAGGCCTTCCCTGATCACCTCCCTTCCACCTGCAATATCCTATCACCAACTCTCTATCCCCTTATCCTACTTAATTTCTCACCACAGCTTCTATCACCATCTTTACCAGTCCACAAAGGCTAGATTATTCTGTGACAAACAACCTTAGAGCTCAGTAGTCAACACTTCAAATTAATTTCTAACTCAGGCAGAGCCCACTGCAGGACTAGTCGCTTTCTGGGCTTCTCTCTTCTAGCAGTGACCCAAGGGTCTAGGATGTTTCTATTTTGTGGCTTGACACATGCCTTCCACTGGCTGCAGCAGGGGACGAGAGCTGGAGGGTCATGGGTCAGCCCTTACATGCTCTGGACTGAAGTGCCACATGTCACTTCTGCTCACAGTCCACTGGTGCCTCCCAACTGCAAGGGCCTAGAATGTCTGGAGAAATTTTGGTGTCAAACCTTTAGCCATTCTACAGTGTCACTTATTTATTTAATATCTGTCTCTTTCTATTAAACAGTCCCATAATGGCAAGAATTTGTGACAGTTTTGTTTACTGCTGTATGCCTAGTGCCTAGTATATTTATTGGTCAGAACATTTGTGGGGTATATGAATGGGAGAATGAATGAATGATGGGCTCATGGCCTGTGGGAGTAGATAAGCCAACAGTCTGGAATGAGTCACGTGCTGTAATGTAGGTAGATAAATCAGAGGAAGAAGCACTAAGCTCTGTATAGAGATATAAGAAAGACTTCTCAGAGAGGTAATGTTTGAATGGACTTGAATAGAGTAAGCCTTTATCAAGGAGAGGAGGTAAGGGACAAAAGGGTAGCTATATTTAAGATTCAGAGGCATGAACAGCTCTGCCCCTTCAGAGGAAGGGCAGGCCCAGGTCTGTAAGAATGAAGGTATAAAGACAGGAGGAGGGAAATGATGTCTCAGAGGTTGGCAGGGGCCAGCTTGCACCCAGCCTTGTAAACTTCACCAAAGGGCTTGGACTTTATCACTTTATCTTGTGAGAATAGAAAAATTCATGAACAGTTCAAGCAAGGGAATAAACATGATTATGTTTGGGCAAAGATCTTGAGAAATTTTATAAAGCAATGAGGAGTGCCATTTTCTTATTTAAAATTCTCTCTTCCTCACCAATCTTGAAATTAGTTCCATATCCTGAACAGAGCCTAGCCTTTCATGGTCTCCTTTCTTCTGCAGCTTCATCTCCTTCTACTTGCTTACAACAGTCTGATACCGGCATGCCAAATCCAGGCAGATCCTGAACATGCCATAATGTGTCAGGCCTACATGCCTGAAGAAATATGCTCAAGGTCAAACAGCCAGGAAAAGCCTGCTGCCTCTCATTCTGGGGCCTTTTCTACTCTGCCACGTGCCTATTAAATAGTCCCATAATGGCAAGAATTTGTGCCTAAAGTAGGCACGTGGCAAAGTGCCCATGACAGGTTGTAGGGGCTTTCCTTTTTTGGTATTATCACTGAGCAAATATGTGTTAATACTGGCCTAAGATTTCCTTTGTGGGATCAAACACGCTGGGCCCAGGGAAGAGGGTTTCCATCTCAGTGACTTCTTCTTTATCTCTGCTGGCTCCTAAGCCCAAAAATCTTGCTCCTGGTAGCCTTAGCTCTGGCCTAGTAAGATCAACCCAACAAATTAGCATCTGTTCTTTCCATCCTCTACATGAGAAAGAATCACATAGTTAGTCTGGACATTCTAGATTAAATGCTGACATAGCCACATACAAGGAGTGCAGCTAAATCACATGGTCCTATTAAAGACCTCAAAGAAAGGCTACCTCCTTGAGTTTCTCACACTAAAGTAGCAGCTGCTGGCAGTTTCTTAAGGGTGATGTTATTCCTACCATTTATGAGACCATAGGAAAGAAATACTGTGTTACCCTTGAGAAACTCCTCCTACAATCAATGGGACAAGATAGGATTCGTCTCCTCTCTCCGCCTTCCTTTCTACCCTACCCCATCCTAGAACAAACAAACTGGGAGAGGGGCGCAGCAGTAGGATCTTTTTTTTAATCTATTAGCAAATAACACACCCAGATGTGGTATAAGACAGGCTGGATATTAGCAAGACAAAAGATGTGTTTGTTTTATGGGTGTGTTTGTTTCAAAAGTGTCTTAACCCTCCTTTCCAGCTCCACTCAGGGACATACTAACTGAACTTGGCTCACCATAAATTAGGATCAAGGGAAGAAGGAAGAAAGGTAAAAAGGAAAATCTGTATACAGTGAGGAGAGGGGAGGGGGAAATTGATAGGGAAGAAGACCAAAAAGAAGAATCTCCCAGATATTGAGTAAGTTGGACTTGAAATGACTAGGCAGGAAAAATAAGAAAATGTTTTCTAATATCCAGAGCTGAATTATTCAATACAGTAGGTTCTAATCACATGTGGCTATGGAGCACATGAAATGTGGCTTGAGATGTAACTCATCTCACCTGAGTTGAGATGTACTATACCTGTACATATGAGCTGCATATTAACAACAGGTTTTGAAGACTTAGTATGAAAA
Organism: Budorcas taxicolor; assembly: GCF_023091745.1. Classification (NCBI taxonomy): domain Eukaryota; kingdom Metazoa; phylum Chordata; class Mammalia; order Artiodactyla; family Bovidae; genus Budorcas; species Budorcas taxicolor. The sequence continues at coordinate 32,568,109 of NC_068918.1, forward strand.
AATATATAATATCTCATCAATGATTTCTTTATATTGATTACATGTTAGAAGGATGATATTTTAGATACACTGGGTTTAAATAGATTACATTATTAAAATTAATGTCATGTTTATGTTTTTTTAAATGTGGCTATTAGAAAATTGTATATGACATCTGTGGTTTGTGTTATATTTCTACTGGACAGCACTACTCCAGACTGCATATGAGCAACAGTTGATAATAAGATTTCATACCCTTAATAAAACATGACAATCATAAGTCAGGGGTCATACAAGTTTAAAATATGACCTATTTAGTAGCTAAATAGATATTATTTTTCACATTTGTCAAGCTAGTATCTTTCAAGAAGATAAAAAATTCATATTAAACCCTACCATCAATAAAATTTCTGGAGATTAAGATGAACATATTGCAAGAATGTCTACAATATTTCAAGAAAATATATTTTTTAACTTTACTCCCAAAGAAAGGGATTTAATATGAGATTTAATATGAATTTTTTTAGATTATATAAAAATATATCCAAGAGATATTAAAAGCACCACCAGCAGGTTTGAGGAGGGATAGAATAATTCAATATTTGAATCTTTCAAGTTTTTTTTCCTACATTTATTTTTTAATCTATTTTTTTAAAATTGGGGCTTAGAAAACAGAAAAGAGGCAAAGGAAAAAAAAAAGTACTTCTTGCAATGTCAAGGAGGGTCTTATAAGCATTCCTCTGTAAGGACATGTGATTCTCTGAAAGAACTCCTCTTGGTCTGTTCTCTATTAAGTGGATAAATCAGCAGCTAAATGCCTGCCTTCCTTCCTATTGTGGTTTCCAGGGCTTTGTGTTCTCTGCCTGTGTCCTGCTCTCAAGTGGACACTGTATTTATTGTGGTTAAAAAGCCATTTCCCTTTTCACTGCAATTTTTCAAAAAAGTTATTTTCCTAGAAACTCCCACCTGTTACTTCATTATTTTAACTGATTCCAGGTGCTAAGAAGTAGTAGCTTGGAAGACAAGATAATCATGGGGAAAAAAACTGTAACACAATCCTCACCCTGTGCTCGGCAGATGTCCCGTGGGCATAGTGGTGAGCACCTAGGCCTTGCGAGGCGCCCATGCCTCCTTTTGCTTTATTTACCCAGGAACTGTCTTCTGAGGTAGGGACCAGGCTCCCTGAAACCAAGGTAAGGCCTGAAGTGTTGATCGTCAGCGTTCGCTCAACAGATCTAAAATAGTTCAGAATTCCTAAGCAGATGCGCTGAAACAAAGAAAGAACAGGGGTCATAACCCTGCCTTTGCTGGCCCACCCTACAGAGTGAAACTTACTGGGGTCCCAGAAGTTGGCAGGTCAACCCTACTGCTGGGAGAGGAACATACCACCCTCCAAAAGGCTTGATTTCTTGGAATAATCAGAACAAAGTGTAAAAATGCACATTACTGGAGCAGCAGGCAAGCCCCCTTTACAGACAACCAAACAATTCAGATGCATGCAAGACCATCCACATACCTGCAGTTCCCGGATCCTCAGGTGACGCAGATACAGAAAGGACAAGTAGGTCCCCCTCATCAGGACAGGATCCCCGTCACTGGGCCCAGTCCTGTCATCAAAGCCCAGCAGCTGTAGGGCCACTGCATAGCTGTACCTTTAGCAGGCAGGAAAAACAGAACAAATGCCTTTCACCTCAAAGTGGTTCAGAAAATTCACATACAGCATACTGAAGTCATTTTATTTAATTTCACAATAGCTACTCTTAAAATTCACTGGAAGGAAAATAATGGCTCTATATGTACAAATTTAAAAGAAATTTCTCTTAGCAATCACTCTCATTAAAAATTCAGTCCTAGGGTGAAAATTAGTTATCTGGTTGGCTGTAACACTACTTTTATTTCAGCCTTAAACATTTTTTAGTTAACTTGTAACTGACATATTAAGCAATGATTCCGTTTTCTCCACAGTGTTTAATCCATTTTCTTGAGTCACCATTAAGTGATTTCATTTTACCCTGTTTCTTTCTTCTGCTTCACAGGCTTATTAGCACACTGGCTAAGATTTATTGGTGCTGGGTCATTTTCATCTTGTTGCACTGAAAGGTCATCTTCCTTAGTGTTTTCATTCTAGGAAAAAATTAGCATTAGTTGAATTACATAAACATTTGCAATCTTATTAACAAAATCAAAGTTGGGTTATCACAAAAGTAAATCTCCTGATCCAAGGCATATTTACATGAACAAGTAGAAGAGCATTATGATCCATTTCAACCTAACATGAAAATCTGAGTTTCTAAAATAAATTAGAGATCACTATTTTTACTATGATTCATTTTATGAAAAGATGACCCATGCATTTGTAGATGTTTGGAACCCTGAACCTCTCTAATCTAGTCTTGTCCCAGACTGACAGAGATCAGTGGATTAAACTCTTCTATTTTTAAGCTATATGACTTTATCATTTAAAGTCTTGATCCTTTTTTCACATTTGTAAAATAGCACAAATTTGGAAAGTAAGTTGCTGGTACCTCATAGGTGCTCAGAACATGCCAGTTCTCTCCTGGCCAGGGATGGCATTAGTCAGTCAGCCCTGTAGGACTGATCACAGAACCTGTGGTTTACACTTATTTCCACAGTCACCTTTCCTAATTTCGAGAAAGGTGAGGCCATGAACCCAGGGCCCTAAGGAAAACTGTGAAGAAGGTGATATTGATGTGTGGTCCCACTCCTGCCCTCTGGTCAGGCCCTCTCTTCCTGTCCCTGAGCATTTACCCCATTCTCATAATATGTGCTCTTTTATAGTAGAACTGATCCTCATGAAAACACTGAGTGTCAATGGCTTGCTTGGGTTACTTGTCTTCTAACAGTGGTTCTCAGAATTCCAAGTCCTTATGGTAGAAACAAGTCCTTATGGTTGCTCCCCAGTATCCATCTTCTTTTCCCATAGTACTTGAACATTTATTTTGGCACATGGCCACCCAGATAAAGATGACATTTCCAAGCTCCAGGGGGTAGGCTAGGAGCCATAGCTTTTCTCTGATAGGTTTGTGACTCTTTCAGGCTTCTAAAATTACCCAGAATTACACAGGAAGGAATAGAAAGTGATGTCAAGTTACAGTGAATGACTTTGAAGGAATGACTGAACAAACTACAAAAATACTGTTGGACTGGCAGGTTGCTGGGAAGAAAGGAAGGGGGGCACAGCAGGCTAGGGTGAGTAAAGACAGAGAGCCCAGCATCCTCCAGGAACAATCAGCTAACCATAGCCCACAGAGACAAACTGCTCAGGAAATGCTGAAAGTCCACAAGTGTATTTCCCTAAGAGAACTGGACACAAAGCAGGTTAGCAGAGGGCTGATGAGGAAGCAGAACGTCACCACCAACTGTGTTCTTTCTCTCTTCCTGGGTAGGTTACCTTCTTTGACATTTACTCTACCTTGTGTCTGATCTTTGCCAAAATGGCTGAGTTCATGTATTTTGACAGTTCTGAGATTTCCACTGATTGCAAATCTCATTTTCTCCTGGAAAACTGGCAGGGGCAGTGGAGTGGGAGGTAGAGTGGAGGGAATAATTAGGGGGAAAGTAAGCCTAGTAAGTATTTCCCACCTGCCCAAATGTCTCTACAGTTTACTTGTGTATACCCACAGAATAAAAAGACTGGAAGGATGATATAGACCAAGTGCTAGCAATACTGTTATATTTGGGTGATAAAATAATGGGTGATCCGTACATTCTTCCTTGAACTTTTCTATATTTTCCAAATTTTCTGTGATAAATACATGTCACTATTGTCATAAGAAAATGTTTCTTTTTAAAATGTTCTATTGAATTTAATGAGGGAAGCCAGGAAAAAGGTGTTTTGTGTTTCCGTGAACTTCCTATAGAAGTTCAGGGAACATACAACACCACTTTTGTGAGCATACACCACATACTCATGGTAACACATAATCTCTGGAGATGGAGGGGAACCAGAACATAGAGAGGGGAAAATGGCTGTCCTCTTCTTCCCTCTTTGGTATGGCCAGTGAGAAGAAGCAAAAGAAGAAGCAAAGGATACAGTGTTTTTTGCCACTTTACCATAAAGTTAAAGAACAGTGACCAATTTACACCATATCTTTAGAAATATGATGATCAATAGCAGTATTTAATGTCCATACAAAGCCATTTTCATAAACAGGTGTTTGGGGGGAGAATGGCATTGGACACAATGACTTAATTACAGGTCTGGGAGGATCCATGCAGGGCTAGCTGATTCTTCTTCTGATCAGGACTGCAGTTAAATTTTCTTCAAAAGAATGTCTAAAAATGCAGTCCATTTGGGTCAAAATTATCTCTTTCTAGTTAATATACTTTTGTCAGTTATGAAATTTTGATATTGTTTCTTTACCTCCCAAACCTAGATCTTTACATGAATGTCAAATTAGAGTTGTGTTTATAAAGAAGAGTGGCCAGTCTTCCATGCTAATATTAAATAAAAGGCCAATTTACACTGTAATAGAAACATGACAAACATTATCAATATTTAGACAAGCATATTCAATGTTAAAATGGATGTGGGAAAACAGGTTTTCTTATAACTTGCTAATTAGGGAAAATGGTATTACCACTTTGGCAGGATTTATGAAAAATTTCAAATGTGCACATTCTGTAACTTAGAAAATCAGCTTCTAAATATCTATGCCAAAGAGACACATCTATGCCCAGGAGGCATAAACAATAAAGTTCAGTAACCATGGTTTCTATTCATAACTGGGGGGGAAACTGCAATAAGCATCCATAGAAGGGTGGCTGTGAGGTCTATAGTATATAAGAAAATACAATGCAGCCATTAAAAAGAACAGCAGAGACAGGCCTCTAAGATGTACTGTTTGGTGAAAAAAGTACATTGCCGAAAAATATCCATAGGGTATGACAGATGGTTCATATAGAAAACTAAAATAGAAAATTATACTGTATATATACATATATGTATTCTTTAAATAGGGACATATGTAAATAGGGATGAAAATGCATTGAAAAGGCCTGAAGCAATACCAGTATAAACCTGAGGTAGTAAAATAGGGGGCACAAGTACTAGAGTCCCCATTAGTTCATTTAGTTTTTACTTGTGTAGTTTAAGTTGATTTTTTAGAAACTCCTTACAGAGAAAAATGGTAACTTTACAATGAAGAAAACTGGCAAACATTAATAGCTTCACCATGTGGTCAAAATGAACATCCCGATGATGTCATGTTGATGGCGTTTGTCCCTGATATGATGCAATGAGAAGGGCACTTCACCTCTGGGGTGTTCTTACCCAAAACCTATAGTCCCAGTGTAACCACTAAAGAAAGTCTGACAAACTCAAATTAGGAAACATTCTACAGGCTGCCTGGCCAGTACTGCTAAAGACTGTCAAGGTCATGATAAATAAAGACAGACTAAGGGACAGGCACAGACCTGAGGAGACTGGGGAGATGTGACAATCCAACGCACTGCAGTGCCCTGAGAACTCTCTGTACTTGGAAACTCTTTGTACTGTCTTTGCAACCTTTCTGTAAATCTAAAACTACTCAAAAATTAAAAAAAAAAAAAAAAAAACATTAAAAAACTCTCTAAAGAGAGGTTACTGGCCAAGAGTCTTCACTAAGAATTTTTCAAAAACTGTTCTGAAGTTGCTGTACAGTTAGTGCCTGTATTTTCTCAGAACTGTAAAAATGAACAGTACTGTGAGGTTTGCTTTCCTTCATGCAGAAGGGCCTTAGGAAAGTTACTTTTCATAGGATATTAGTGTTCAGAATCAGGATTCTGCTCAGCATATACACACTAAAATTCATACTTGACTGCTACGTGCTTGCAAAATAGTAACAGAGCTTTAAAATTCTACCCATATTCCCAGTTGCCACATTTTACTTAATCCAAATTTCATCTCACTAGTATTCAACATTTAGAATGGCAACAGCATTACCACTGATGCTCTGATACTGTATAAAGTGCTTGACCAAAGCAGAAATACTAGAGCAGTTCACAAAGTAGCACCCGTAGGGAAACGTGAAGGAAGGTGGCTGCTGCCTATTGGTTGCTGCCTCAGGATTTACTTTTTAAACCCTGTTCTATTTTCTGGTCCCTACTTGGATACCTCTTTTCCAGCTTGTGTGCATGGCTGATTCCTTGTTCATCAAATTTCAGCTCAGATGCACCCTTTTTTTTAAGATCTTGGCTGAACTCCCTACCAGAGGGTGCTCCTCTCTACCCCACGGCCCTCTGCTTCTTGGTTTTCTGCATGGCACCCACACATTAGACATGCAGATTTACTTCTTTGTTCACTTGTTAATTGCATGTTTCATTCCCTAAGCCAGCACAATTCCTGGCACTAAAGCAGTAGCCATGCAATTATTACTGAACAAATGAATAGGCAACTGAAAAACTTATATGACACTAATATGGGTAGTGTGTGTGTGTGTGTGTGTGTGTGTGTGTGTGTTATGTTTCCTCCCATGTCCCACTTCTAGACTGTTACAGATATTCTAAGTCTCTTTGGGTCTATATACCATAAATCAGCTTAAAAATACAGCACTCACATTTCTCTTCCTTTGGTCAATTTCAAGAACAATTTTACAAGTCAGTAACTAGCCAGAAAAGACCTTTTCATTTGAAAAGACCCTGATGCTGGGAAAGACTGAGGGCAGGAGGAGAAGGGGATGACAGAGAATGAGATGGTGGGATGGCATCACCGACTCAATGGACATGAGTTTGGGTAAACTTCGGGAGTTGGTGATGGACAGGGAGGCATGGCATGCTGCGGTTCATGGGGTCACAAAGAGTTGGACACGACTGAGCAACTGAACTGAACTGAACTAGCCAGAAAGTGATATTCTTTCTCTTCTTTCCACCCTCCTTTCATCCTATTAGCCCCCAGGAATTTAGTTTCCTCTGCTCTCATAGCCAAGGAGGAAAATAGATTTGTGGTGATGGCCCTCAGATGTTAATACCAGAACTTCCTGGGTAATTTCATCAGCACCTTTGACTATCAGGATCCTAGGAACAGAGGTCCTGTTCAGAGATGCTTGAGCTGACTCTGCCTTCACCCCACTCCCTTTTTCCATACTCCTTGTTTCCTTCCCCTCAAGTCTGGTTCAAGAAGCAGAAGAGCCAGATGTTTTTAAAATGTCCCCTTGTTAGTAGGAGGTCTCTTTGAATGCTGACATATACCTCAGTGTGAAATGGCAATGGAATATGAACCATGTGGCAAATTTTTCAAATCTGGCAGGATATTAGCTGAGGAGGGGCTATCACTGGTAGCTGCACATCCTGTTGGGCAATTCAGGGGCCAGGGAGGGCCATGATATGGTAGGCTGCATCTCTTCCTGGTCTGTGTGGCCAACTCATTATTCATTAGATTCTCTAGAGCTTCTAGATTGAAAAGTTATAGAAGGTGTGTGTGTGGACATGGGCATGCTTCCGGCCTGTGTTTGCTTACAGACAACCTGCAACTCATTTGATGTATTTCGGGCTTCACTTTTCCCCCATGCCCACTCCCAGATAGTGGACCATGATAGTGCTTCTTTCCTCTAGCATTTTACTAAACTTCTGTATACCTGTGACTTTATGTGTAATTTTTAGTCACTCTATAATTATCTTTAGGGGTGAAAGTAGTAATTATGCAGAATGGGCTCACTATAAATTTATGCCCCCTTACTTCGACTGGGCTCTGTGAACTACACTATTTTCCTTCTATTTTTATCTCACTGGTGGTTCTGTGGCCTCCCCATAGTGATACGCCTCCTCATGTGTCACTCATACCTTCTACCTTACTAATGCAGATCTCTTCCTCCTCTCTCTGAGTGAGCCAGGGCCATTCACAAGCTCCTGTATCTTATCTTTCTGCACCTGAAAATTCTATGTACCTTTCTGCACCTGAAAATTCTTTCACTGCAAGGGAAGTGACGCCATTCTCCCTTTTTCAAAATTACTCATCCGCCTGGTTTCTTCATCTCATTCCCCCAGGGTCATCTGTTTCTCAAATTTACTCTTTCATGTCTTTATCTCTTCTCCACTCCTCCTTCCACTCAGACTATAAACACACTGGTATTGCTATCTTAAATAGCAAATGAAACAAAACTCTTTTTTAGAGCAACAAACAAATAATAGCTGATTACAGCTTCAAATATACAGCTTTGACATACTTCTTTTCCTATATGGAACGAGTCTGTTGTTCCATGTCCAGTTCTAAATGTTGCTTCCTGACCTGCATATAGGTTTCTCAAGAGGCAGGTCAGGTGGTCTGGTATTCCCAACTCTTTCAGAATTTTCCACAGTTTATTGTGATCCACACAGTCAAAGGCTTTGGCGTAGTCAAGAAAGCAGAAATAGATGTTTTTCTGGAACTCTCTTGCTTTTTCCATGATCCAGCGGACGTTGGCAATTTGATCTCTGGTTCCTCTGCCTTTTCTAAAACCAGCTTGAACATCAGGAAGTTCACGGTTCACGTATTGCTGAAGCCTGGCTTGGAGAATTTTGAGTATTACTTTACTAGCAAGTGAGATGTGTGCAATTGTGTGGTAGTTTGAGCATTCTTTGGCATTGCCTTTCTTTGGGATTGGAATGAAAATTGACCTTTTCCAGTCCTCTGGCCACTGCTGAGTTTTCCAAATTTGTTGGCATATTGAGTGCAGCACTTCCACAGCATCATCTTTCAGGATTTGAAACAGCTCAACTGGAATTCCATCACCTCCACTAGCTTTGTTTATAGTGATGCTTTCTAAGGCCCACTTGACTTCACATTCCAGGATGTCTGGCTCTAGGTGAGTGATCACACTATCGTGATTATCTGGGTCGTGAAGATCTTTTTTGTACAGTTCTTCTGTGTATTCTTGCCACCTCTTCTTAATATCTTCTGCTTCTGTTAGGTCCATACCATTTATGGCCTTTATCGAGCCCATCTTTGCATGAAATGTTACCTTGGTATCTCTCATTTTCTTGAAGAGATCTCTAGTCTTTCCCATTCTGGTGTTTTCCTCTATTTCTTTGCATGGATCGTTGAGGAAGGCTTTCTTATCTCTTCTTGGTATTCTTTGGAACTCTGCATTCAGATGCTTATACCTTTCCTTTCTCCTTTGCTTTTCACTTCTCTTCTTTTCACAGCTATTTGTAAGGCCTCCCCAGACAGCCATTTTGCTTTTTTGCATTTCTGTTCCATGGGGATGGTCTTGATCTCTGTCTCCTGTACAATGTCACGAACCTCCGTCCATAGTTCATCAGGCACTCTGTCTATCATCAGTTCAGTTCAGTTCAGTTCAGTCACTCAGTCGTGTCTGACTCTTTGCAATCCCATGAATCGCAGTACGCCAGGCCTCCCTGTCCATCACCAACTCCCGGAGTTCACTCAGATTCACGTCCATCGAGTCAGTGATGCCATCCAGCCATCTCATCTTCAGTTGTCCCCTTCTCCTCCTTCCCCCAATCCCTCCCAGCATCAGAGTCTTTTCCAATGAGTCAACACTTTGCATGAGGTGGCCAAAGTACTGGAATTTCAGCTTTAGCATCATTCCTTCCAAAGAAATCCCAGGGCCGATCTCCTTAAGAATGGACTGGTTGGATCTCCTTGCAGTCCAAGGGACTCTCAAGAGTCTTCTCCAACACCACAGTTCAAAAGCATCGATTCTTCGGCGCTCAGCCTTGCTTAAATCTATTTCTCACTTCCACTGTATAATCATAAGGGATTTGATTTAGGTCATATCTGAATGGTCTAGTGGTTTTCCCTACTTTCTTCATTTAAGTCTGAATTTGGCAATAAGGAGTTCATGATCTGAGTCACAGTCAGCTCCTGGTCTTGTTTTTGCTGACTGTATAGAGCTTCTCCATCTTTGGCTGCAAAGAATATAATCAATCTGATGTAGGTGTTGACCATCTGGTGATGTGTAGAGTCTTCTCTTGTGTTGTTGGAAGAGGGTGTTTGCTATGACCAGTGCGTTCTCTTGGCAAAACTCTATTAGCCTTTGCCCTGCTTCATTCCATACTCCAAGGCCAAATTTGCCTGTTACTCCAGGTGTTTCTTGACTTCCTACTTTTGCATTCCAGTCAGGGAACAACAGACTGGTTCCAAAAAGGAAAAGGAGTATGTCAAGGCTGTATATTGTCACCCTGCTTATTTAACTTATATGCAGAGTACATCATGAGAAATGCTGGGCTGGAAGAAGTACAAGCTGGAATCAAGATTGCCAGGAGAAATATCAATAACCTCAGATATGCAGATGACACCACCCTTATGGCAGAAAGTGAAGAGGACCTAAAAAGCTCTTGATGAAAGTGAGAGAGTAGAATGAAAAAGTTGGCTTAAAGATCAACATTCAGAAAACTAAGACCATGGCATCTGGTCCCATCACTTCATGGGAAATAGATGGGGAAACAGTGGAAACAGTGTCAGACTTTTTTTGTGGCGGGCGGGGGGGGGCTCCAAAATCACTGCAGATGGTGATTGCAGCCATGAAATTAAAAGACACTTACTCCTTGGAAGGAAAGTTATGACCAACCTAGACAGCATATTCAAAAGCAGAGATATTACTTTGCTGACAAAGGTCCGTCTATCAAGGCTATGGTTTTTCCAGTAGTCATGTATGGATATGAGAGTTGGACTGTGAAGAAAGCTGAGCACCAAAGAATTGATGCTTTTGAACTGTGGTGTTGGAGAAGACTCTTGAGAGTCTTCTGCAAGGAGATCCAACCAGTCCATTCTAAAGGAGATCAGTCCTGGGTGTTCTTTGGAAGGAATGATGCTAAAGCTGAAGCTCCAGCACTTTGGCCACCTCATGCGAAGTGTTGACTCATTGGAAAAGACTCTGATGCTGGGAGGGATTGGAGACAGGAGGAGAAGGGGATGACAGAGGATGAGATGGCTGGATGGCATAGCCAACTCGATGGACGTGAACTCCGGGAGTTGGTGATGGACAGGGAGGCCTGGTGTGATGCAATTCATGGGGTCGCAAAGATTCAGACACGACTGAGTGACTGAACTGAACTGAACAGCTTCAAAAAATCTTACAGCTCTCAGGCACTTTGCTCATGGTCCAATGGTTAAGAATCTGCCTTGCAATGCAGGGGACATGGGTTCGATCCCTGGTTCGTGAACTTAGATCTCACATAGCTCGGGGCAACTGAGCCCCAGTGCCATAGCTACAGAGCCTGTGCTCTCTGGAGCCTGAATGCTGCAACTAAGACCTGACACAGCCAAATAAATAAATTAATTAAAAAAACTTATAGTTCCATTGCAAAGATAAGTAGCCACTAGCTTTGTATAGAAACGTTCCTTCATTTGTAATCTCATGCCTATCCTATATAGTAGCTATCTATCTGACTTCCTCCAATCTTTCCCTCTTTCAATCCAACTGATATCCAGCTGCCACATTAATCCATATATATATATATATATATATATGATTAAGCACAAATTCCTTAGTCTGGATTTCTAGGCATTCACAAAGTACCTCTCCTCCCTGCTAAAAAAACTCTTCACTCTATTTCCACATGAATCTTCCACTCAACCCCACTGAGCTTGAACACTCCACAATCACCATCTCCTCTGCATTGTTGTTCAAGTTTCTCTTCTAGAATAGGCTGCCTACTTCCCTCTCCACCACCACTTTCCTAAGCGTCATGCTTCCTTCAGAAAGTGAAAGTGAAGTCACTCTGTTGTGTCTGACTCTTTGTCACCCCATGGACTGTAGCCTACCAGGTTCCTCCATCCATGGGATTTTCCAGGCAAGTGGGTTGCCATTTCCTTCTCCAGAAGATCTTCCCGACCCAGGGACTGAACCTGGATCTCCTGCATCGTAGGCAGACGCTTTACCGTCTGAGCCACCAGGGAAGTCCCTAGTGGCTCAAAGTAAATTCTAAGGTCTACAAACAGGTGGTGAGTTGAACAGAAAGGCATATTGGTTATTTCTTCCTGTTGTACCTAGTAGAGGTTGATGTTGCGATATATTTATGACCAAATCTCCCAGATCTGGTCATAGTTGCCCTGGGAAGCCACATGTATTGGATGAGACTAAGGCAGCAAGATTGCTTCCTTTAAGCCCACCTCAATTTCCTCCTCCTTCAAGAGATTTTCTCCAATAGAACCAACCCTGTGAAGACCACACTCCCTCTAAACACTCACAATATTTAAAGAAAGTGAAAGTGAAGTTGCTCAGTCATGTCCGACTCTTTGCGACCCCATGGACTGTAGGAAAAGATTTCTCCTACCAGGCTCCTCTGTCCATGGGATTTTCCAGGCAAGAATACAGGAGTGGGTTGCCATTTCCTTCTCCAGGGGATCTTCCTAACCCAGGGATCGAACCCTGGGTCTCCCGCATTGTGGGCAGATGCTTTACCATCTGAGCTATGTCCAACTCACTAGTATTCAGCACTAGAGTGCGCAACTCTGCATTGGTACTTATCCGCTGAGTATAAACCCTGGTAGCAAGAAAATATTGTATTACACCTCTTTATATTCCTCTTTTGAGGGAGAACCTCTAAAAACCCACCAAAGTAAAATTCTAAGGTCTACAAACAGGTGGTGAGTTGAACAGAAAGGCATATTGGTTATTTCTTCCTGTTGTACCTGGTAGAGGTTGATGTTGCTATAAATAGTCTCCCAGATTTGGTCATAGTTGCCTTGGGAAGCCACATATGTTGGATGAGATGAAGCCAGCAAGACCGTCTTTGCAGCATGATCCTGGAGAACTTGCATTACTCGCTCAGGATTGGAAATCTTGAGTAGAACACAGAGGAGAAGAGACAGTTGGGAGAAGGGTTATTCCGTTCTTGTCAGCAAGAATTTGGTCACATACACATCAATGATAAGAAGTCCCAGGTGGGACTTTATTCATTTAAAACATAAAAGTAAACTCAAACATCGTAGTTCCCTTAGGCATGTTCCTCCAAAGAACACTAAGTATTCAAATATACATAAGCAACTAATTAAAAAGTTCTGTGACAACCCCTGAAACACAGTAGCAAGTAGCACCCCGACACATGTTGTGGCACCAATGAAAAGATAAACTCATCACTTTTGGGTTTGTCTGCTCTTAGGAAGTTGCCAGGAGATGGAGGAGGAGGCAGCTGGGTAGTGTGAGAAAAGCACAGGCTCTGTAAGGACACAGCTCTGGGCTCATATTCCTGCTGAAATCCTGGCTTTTCATGTAGAGCAAGATAAGTACACTAATGAGGTCTCTCCCAGAATTGCTGCAATGCTTGGCATGTAGTAGATGCTGAATAAATGTTCCTCTAGATGTAAAAACTCACAGTCCCAGAGCTGAACTTCTACTTCAGTGATACACATATTACTATATTTCAATTATTTTAATATTACAAGGAACCTTCAAAGATTATTTAATCCTATCTCTACCAAAATTCCAACTTTTTTTTTTTTTTTTGGCTAAAGGAGAAAAATTCATCCCAAAATGCATATGGGATCTCATGTTCAGTCATGTCTGACTCTTTGTGACCCCGTGGACTGTAGCTTGCCAGGTTCCTCTGTCCATGGGATTGTCCTGGCAAGAATACTGGAGTGGATTGCCATTTCCTCCTCCAGGGGATCTTCCTAACACAGGGACTGAACCTGCATCTCCTGTGGCTCCTGCACTAGCAGGTGGATTCTTTACCACTGAGCCACCTGGGAAACCCCAAATAGCCAAAAAACATTTGAAAAAGAAAAACAAAGTTGGAAGACTCAAAATCCCTGATTTCAAAACATATTACAAAGCTACCTTAGTCAAAATGGCATGGTACTGGTGTACATTGGACATACAGACCAGTGGAATAAAATGGCAAGCTTAGAAATAAATTTCTGAGTGCATAATCAAATGATCTTAGTAAAGGTGCCAGCACCATGCAAAAGAGAAGGAACAAGGGACATATGTATAACTATGACTGATCCATGTTGATGTATGGCAGAAACCAACACAATACTGTAATTATCCTTCAACTAAAAAAAAATAAATTAAGAAAAAAAAGAAAAGGGACAGTCTCTTCAACAAATGGTGCTGGGGAAAAAAATGGATATTCACATACAATATAATGAAGTTGGATCCTTATACCATATATAAAAGTTAACTCAAAATGGATTAAAAATCTAACCATAAGACCTAAAACTGTAAAAGTCTTAACAGAAAATGGGGAAATTTTCATGATATTGAACTTGGCAATGATTTCTTGGATATGACACAAAATGAACAGACCAAAAAAAAAAAAAAATAGACAAATGTGACTCAATCAAACTTAAACAATTCTGTGTATCAAAGGACAAAATTAACAGAGTGAAAAGGCAACCTAAATAATGAGAGAATAATTTGCAAATAATGTATCTGATAAGGGGGTAATGTCCAGAATATATAAGGAAAATTCCTACAACTCAACCATAAAAAAATCAAATAACTCAATCAAAAATAGGCAAAGAACTTCAAGGAAAAAGAAAGAACTTCAAAGGAATTTCTCCAAATATGATATACAAATGGCTGAAAATCATATGAAAAAGTGCTCAAAATTACTAATCATTAGAGAAATTCAAAAAGGAAAAAAAATCACACTGAAACATCACTTCATATCTACTAAGATGACTAATATTAAAAAAAAAGAAAGAAAATAACAAATGTTAATGAGGATGTAGAGAAACTGAACCCTTTTGCACTATTGGTGAGGTTGTAAAATGCTGCAACTACTAAAAATGGCGCTTCCTCAAAAAGAGTTAAAAATGGAATTATATTATGGTCCAGAAATTTTACTTATGGGTATATATACAAAAGAACTGAAAGCAGGATTTCAAAGAGTTATTTTCATATCCATGTTAACAGTAGTCTTATTCACAATAGCCATGAGGTAAAAGCAACCAAAATGTTCAACAACAAATGAATAGACAAAATGTAGTGGATACATACAAAGAAATATTCAACCTCAAAAAAGGAAGGAAATTCTAACAAATTTTATGAATGAACCTTCAGGATATAATGGAGGGTAAAATAAGCAGTCACAAAAAGACAAATCCTGTATAATTCCATAATATGTGGTGCCTGGAGTAGTCAAACTCACAGAAACAGAAAGCAGAATGGTGGTTACTAGAATTTAGAGGAATGAGGAGTTATTATTTAATGGGTAAAGAGTTTCAGTCTGCCAGATGAAAAGAGTTCTGGAGATGGATGTTGGTGATGGCTGTACAACTTTATGAACTTACTTAATACCACTGAACTGTACACTGAAAAATGGTTAAAATGGCACATTTAAGGTTATGTATAATTTTACCACAATTTGAGGGGAGAGAAGGAAAAAATAATATAAAAGGATGCCATGTAACCCTCACTTCATTTTCGCCGATGTAATTTCTTGCAAAATTATAGTACAATATCACAACCTAGATACTGGCATTGAGACAGTCAATATACAGTACAGATTCATCATAAGGATCCTTCATATTACCCATCTATAATTATACTTCGTCTCCTTCCTCACCATTCTCTTATTAAACCCTAGAATCCATGAATCTGTTCTCCATTTCTATAATTCTGTCATTTTGAGAGTTTGCAGGGCTTCCCTATAGCTCAGTTAATAAAGATTAACTGCAATGCAGGAGACCCCAGTTCGATTCCTAACAGAAGCAGCAGATATTAAGAAAAGGTGGCAAGAATACACAGGAGGACTATACAAAAAAGATCTTGATGACCCAGATAACCGTGATGGTATGATCACTCACCTAGAGCCAGACATCCTGGAATGCTAAGTCAAGTGGGCCTTAGGAAGCATCACTACAAACAAAGCTAGTAGCGGTGATGGAATTCCAGTTGAGCTATTTCAAATCCTGAAAGATGATGCTGTAAAGTGCTGCACCCAATATGCCAGCAAATTTGGAAAACTCAGCAGTGGCCACAGGACTGGAAAACGTCAATTTCCATTCCAATCCCAAAGAAAGGCAATGTAAAGAATGTTCAAACTACGGCACAATTGCACTCATCTCACATGCTAGGAAAGTAACACTCAAACTTCTCCAAGCCAGGCTTCAACAGTACATGAACCGTGAACCTCCAGATGTTCAAGCTGGATTTAGAAAAAGTAGAGGACGCAGAGATCAAATTGCCAACATCCACTGGCTCATCAAAAAAACAAGAGAGTTCCAGAAAAATATCTACTTCTGCTTTACTGACTATGCCAAAGCTTTGACTGTGTGGATCACAGCAAACTGTGGAAAATGCTTAAAGAGATGGGAATACTAGACCACCTGACCTGTCTCCTGAGAAATCTGTATTCAGGTCAAGAAGCAACAGTTGGAACTGGACATGGAACAACAGACTGGTTCCAAATTGGGAAAGGAGTATGTCAAGACTGCATATTGTCACCCTGCTTTTTTAACTTATATGCAGAGTACATCATAAAAAATGCTGGAAAGCTGGAAAGCACAAGCTGGAATCAAGATTGCCAGGAGAAATATCAATAACCTCAGATATGCAGATGACACCACACTTATGGCAGAAGGTGAAGAGGAACTAAAGAGCCTCTTGATGAAAGTGAAAGAGGAAAGTGAAAAAATTGGCTTAAAACTCAACATTCAGAAAACTAAGATCATGGCATATGGTCCAGTACTTCATGGCAAATAGATGGGGATACAATGGAAACAGTGACATACTTCATTTTCTTGGGCTCCAAAATCACTGAAGATGGTGACTGCAGCCATGAAATTCAAAGATGCTTGTCCCTTAGAAGAAAGGCTATGACCAACCTACACAGCATATTAAAAAGTAGAGACATTATTTTGCTGACAAATGTCCGTCTAGTCAAAGCTATAGTCTTTCCAGTAGTCATGTATGAATGTTAGAGTTCGATGATAAAGAAAGCTGAGTGTCGAGAATTGACGCTTTTGAATTGTAGTGTTGGAGAAGATTCTTGAGAGTCCCTTGGACTTCAAGGAAATCAGACCAGTCCATCCTAAAGGAAATCAGTCCTGAATATTCACTGAAGAACTGATGCTGAAGCTGAAGCTCCAATACTTTGGGCACTTGATGCAAAAAAAAAACTGACTCATTGGGAAAAACCTGATGCTGGGAAAGATTGAAGGTAGGAGGAGAAGGGGACTGCAGAGGATGAGATTGGTTGGATAGCATCACTGACTCTAAGGACATGAGTTTGAGCAAGCTCCGGGAGTTGGTAATGGACAGGGAAACCTGGTGTGCTGCAGTCCGTGGGATTGCAAAGAGTTGGAAATGACTGAGCAACTGAACTGAACTGAACTGAAGAGTGTTGTATAAATGGAATCATGCAGTCTTTATGGGTTGAGTTTTTTATTCACACAGTTCTCTGATGATTCATCCAGGTTTTTGGGTAAATCAACAGTTTTGTTCCTTTTTCTAGCTGATTGATGTTTCATGATATGAATGTACTTCAGTTTATTTACTCACAGTTTCAGAAAAACATCTATTTCTGCTTTATTGACTATGCCAAAGCCTTTGACTGTGCAGATCACAATAAACTGTGGAAAATTCTGAAAGAGATGGGAATACCAGACCACCTGACAGACCTCTTGAGAAACCTATATGCAGGTCAGGAAGCAACAGTTAGAACTGGACATGGAACAACAGACTGGTTCCAAATAGAAAAAGGAGTAAGCCAAGACTGTATATTGTCACCTTGCTTGTTTAACTTATATGCAGAGTACATTATGAGAAATGCTGGGTTAGATGAAGCTCAAGCTGGAATCAAGAACGCTGGGAGAAATATCAATAACCTCAGATATGTAGATGACACCACCCTTATGGCAGAAAAGTGAAGAGGAACTAAAAAGCCTCTTGGTGAAAGTGAAAGAAGAGAGTGAAAAAGTTGGCTTAAAGCTCAACATTCAGAAAACGAAGATCATGGCATCTGGTCCCATCACTTCATGAGAAATAGATGGGGAAATAGTGGATACAGTGTCAGACTTTATTTTTTTGGGCTCCAAAATCACTGCAGATGGTGATTGCAGCCATGAAATTAAAAGATGCTTAGTCCTTGGAAGGAAAGTTATGACCACAGCATATTCAAAAGCAGAGACATTACTTTGCCAACAAAGGTCCATCTAGTCAAGGCTATGGTTTTTCCAGTGGTCATGTATGGATGTGAGAGTTGGACTGTGAAGAAAGCTGAGAGCTGAAGAATTGATGCTATTGAACTGTGATGTTGGAGAAGACTTTTAAGAGTCCCTTGGACTGCAAGGAGATCCAACCAGTCCATTCTAAAGGAGATCATTCCTGGGTGTTCTTTGGAAGGAATGATGCTAAAGCTGAAACTCCAGTACTTTGGCCACATCATGCAAAGAGTTGACTCACTGGAAAAGACTCTGATGCTGGGAGGGATTGGGGGCAGGAGGAGAAGGGGATGACAGAGCATAAGATGGCTGGATGGCATCACCAACTCGATGGACGTGAGTTTGAGTGAACTCCGGGAGCTCGTGATGGACAGGGAGGCCTGGTGTGCTGCAATTCATGGGGTCGCAAAGAGTCGGACACAACTGAGCGACTGAACTGAACTGAACTGAAAGGACATCCAGGTTGTTTGTAGTTTTTGGTTATTGTGAATAAAGCCAATATAAATGTTCATGAAAAACAAGAAGGAAGGAAATCTGGTCACATGCTACAACATGGATGAACCTGAGGACATTCTAGTAAGTGAAACAAAGCCAGCACAAAAGGACAAATATTGTATATCCTATTTATATGAAGTATCTAAGAATAGTCTAATTCAGAAACAGAAAGTAGAATGGTGGTTGCTTAGGGCTGTGAGGAAGAGGAAATAGGGAGTTTTTCAGTAGGCAGAGTTTCGTTTTTGCAAGATGAGAAAGTTTTGGAGGTCTACTTCACAACACTGTGAATATACTGAACACTGATGAATCATACACTTAAAAATGGGTAAGATGATACATTTTATGCTTGTGTATATATATTGTTTACCATAATAAAAGTAAGATGGTTCAATGTTTAGTCCACTAGTCTGGTTTCACAAACAAGGAAACAAAAACCTAAAGAGGTTATGTGACTAGAGCAATATCACACAGAGACTTAGTGTTAAAGCCAACTCTTTTGACAACTGTCACTAATGAAAGCTAACAGGATAAATTCAACGCAATCCCTATTAAGCTACCAGCCATATTTTTCACAGAACTAGAACAAATAATTTCAAGATTTGTATGGAAATACAAAAAGCCTCGAATAGCCAAAGCAGTCTTGAGAAAGAAGAATGGAACTGGAGGAATCAACTTGCCTGACTTCAGGCTCTACTACAAAGCCATAGTCATCAAGACAGTATGGTACTGGCACAAAGACAGAAATATAGATCAATGGAACAAAATAGAAAGCCCAGAGATAAATCCACACACATATGGACACCTTATCTTTGACAAAGGAGGCAAGAATATACAATGGAGTAAAGACAATCTCTTTAACAAGTGGTGCTGGGAAAACTGGTCAACCACTTGTAAAAGAATGAAACTAGGTCACTTTCTAACACCATACACAAAAATAAACTCAAAATGGATTAAAGATCTAAATGTAAGACCAGAAACTATAAAACTCCTAGAGGAGAATATAGGCAAAACACTCTCCGACATAAATCACAGCAGGATCCTCTATGATCCACCTCCCAGAATACTGGAAATAAAAGCAAAAATAAACAAATGGGATCTAATTAAAATTAAAAGCTTCTGCACAACAAAGGAAAATATAAGCAATGTGAAAAGACAGCCTTCTGAATGGGAGAAAATAATAGCAAATGAAGCAACTGACAAACAACTAATCTCAAAAATATACAAGCAACTGATGCAGCTCAATTCCAGAAAAATAAACGACCCAATCAAAAAATGGGCCAAAGAACTAAATAGACATTTCTCCAAAGAAGACATACGGATGGCTAACAAACACATGAAAAGATGCTCAACATCACTCATTATTAGAGAAATGCAAATCAAAACCACAATGAGGTACCACTTCACACCAGTCAGAATGGCTGCGATCCAAAAATCTGCAAGCAATAAATGCTGGAGAGGGTGTGGAGAAAAGGGAACCCTCCTACACTGTTGGTGGGAATGCAAACTAGTACAGCCACTTTGGAGAACAGTGTGGAGATTCCTTAAAAAATTGCAAATAGAACTATCTTATGACCCAGCAATCCCACTGCTGGGCATACACACCGAGGAAACCAGAACTGAAAGAGACACATGTACCCCAATGTTCATCGCAGCACTGTTTATAATAGCCAGGACATGGAAACAACCTAGATATCCATCAGCAGAGGAATGGATAAGAAAGCTGTGGTACATATACACAATGGAGTATTACTCAGCTGTTAAAAAGAATACATTTGAATCAGTTCTGATGAGATGGATGAAACTGGAGCCGATTATACAGAGTGAAGTAAGCCAGAAAGAAAAACACCAATACAGTATACTAAGACATATATATGGAATTTAGAAAGATGGCAATGACGACCCTGTATGCAAGACAGCAAAAAAGACACAGATGTGTATAACGGACTTTTGGACTCAGAGGGAGAGGGAGAGGGTGGGATGATGTGGGAGAATGGCATTGTAATATGTATACTATCATGTAAGAATCGAATCGCCAGTCTATGTCCGACGCAGGATACAGCATGCTTGGGGCTGGTGCACGGTGATGACCCAGAGAGATGTTATGGGGAGGGAGGTGGGAGGGGGGTTCATGTTTGGGAACGCATGTACACCCGTGGTGGATTCATGTCAATGTATGGCAAAACCAATACAGTATTGTAAAGTAAAATAAAGTAAAAAAAACAAAGAAAGCTAACAGGATATAAAATCTGGCAATTAGATTAGACAATTCCAAATAAAGCCTTCATAGTGAATCCATGGCTAACATTTTTTAAAAGTGGAAAGAATTCAATTTTCTGAGAACAGAATTTTATCTACAAGGAAACATGGTTACTTTTTTACCTTCAAAAACTTTGCTTGGAGTTGCATTAATACATCGATTCTTCTCCGTTCTTTTAGTTTGGTCAAAAGCTTCTTTTGCCAAGGATCACATTTTGGCTTAATCTAGTGGACAAACACACACAAACTTAAATATAACAGAATGATTCTCAATAAAAGTTGCAAATAAAGAGAACCAAGGACTTTCTGAAATGGGATCTGGCCTCAGTGGTAGTTTTCTGGCACATGTGAAGTCTTGGCAAGGGTCTGTGTGGATTCTCAGATCTGTGGAGGGAGGGGGCAACAGCAATTCCTGCTGGTACCTAGCCTGAGATGCAGTAGCTCCATCTATAGAATGACACGGCATCATTTGCTGGCAGAAGGGACCCTAAATCCATCAATGTTGGGCACTGCACTAACTTTATGGGGCAAGAGAAGTTTGCCCACAAAATCTCCTTGTGGCTCCACATGTAAAACTTCACCTTTCATATTAACAAGTTGTATTTCAAAAATTAGTTCTATGGCTGTAAACACTTCAATGTACTCATAACTTTCAAATTTAGGTCTAGCTCTAAGCTCCAGCCTGTTATATCCAACTATCTCCTTGATATTTATACTTGAATGGCAAGTATAATAATCTAAAACAGAAAGTCTGGCTTTCCCTACACCAACCACCTATTTGCCCAAGCCCCAGATTTAGGAATAATCTGTGATTTCTCTGCTTTCCTTCCATCCATCTTTATCACATAAGATGCCTGGGTCCAGCCCCGGTGGATCCAGGGAATTCGAAGCGGGAACGGCGTTGGAGAGGAAAACTTATTTATTTATTAATATAGACATATAAGATTAGATTACGGAGAAATAGTGTAGTAGGAAAATTAAGTGGAGAAAGAAGGCTGAATAACTTGGTTTACGTGGGAAGCCAATAAAATTCCAGACAAGGAGCTTGCACCATCTACGTTAGGCCACTGGCGTCCTCTTGAATATCGGGGGGTGCCTCGCCTTGGGCTCCCCCTCACGTGGATCTTAAAAGCCGGGGCAAGTAAGTAGACATGATGAGCCTCCACGCCCCAGATGGGAATTCAGCCAGAAATTAGAGAGGAGACACGGGGGAAACCAGTCCAGTGACTGGCCCCGTCCTCTATTGTTCAGAAGGCCTTTAATACTTTTGATTATACATAGAGATCAATGGGTAACACAAAGTTATGCAGCGTTTAGCAGTCCAGACTCTTATCAAAACTAGGCTTTTCTCTCTGCATATCTAATTGTATACATAAGTCTTAGGTGATTTACATCATCTTCCGGCCAAAAAGGGCCAATTAACATTTTACAGCCTTTTTTCTGATAAGGGTTTGTTAACTAGAAGACTTATTTGTGTTGATCTTCCCAAAGTCTGGTGCCACTCTCAGAAAGCACTAAATAAAGTTACATTCTTACATAGCAAGGACACAAGAGGAGTGCAGTGATATATAACAAAGAGAAAAGTAATTAACTCAAAAGTCTAGTGTTGCTAATATCAAAACTATTATATATCTTTTTCTACATCCCGATTACATTGATTAACATCCTCCCAGGTGCCTAAAAGATAAAGAATATGGAGGCCTGGCAACAATCATTGAGTCAACAGTGAAAACCCGTCACCAATATGATCTTTAACTCTCTAGAAAAGGCTCTGTATCTTTAAGATGCTTTTAAGCTTTGTGCCTCTCACGGTTGGGGGGCTGTAAGCAATTCACAAGCTGTAAGAGGTCCGGGGGAACCTGTTAGGTAAGCTAGAGAGCTATCAGAGGGGTTTAACTGAAACATCCCTTTCAAATGTAGAAGGCGAAAGCCCTGATTTGACTTTTTCCAGAGAATATTAGAAGAGTGAAAAAGCAGGCAGATTCTTATTTTTGGGGGAGTGGATGCTCAGGAAATTCCAGGGGGAATCCCTGAAGTCTGATCACGTCCTTGGGTTTTGTCAGGCTTCCTTCCTCATGACCTTGTCATGGGCGGGATTCCTCAAGCTGGCTCCCGGCAATAAGATGTTTCCTTCAAGACACAGTTGATCCTCATTATTCATGGATTTTGTATTTTTGGATTTGCCTACTCACTGAAACTTATTTGTCATCCCCAAATCAATACAGAGATTTCCTGGACATTCATGGACATGTACAGGATGGTTGAAAAGTTCAAGTCACTCAACCCCACATTCCCAGCTGAGGACAAACAAGGGTGACATTCACCTATTTACTACTTATTTGAGTGTGTACTATAAACAAATGTTCTTTTTATGGCCTAATTAGTGCCAGGTTTTTATACTTTTTGTGCTTTTCATTAGTAATTTCACTATTTAAAATTGCCTCCAACAGGGGGCTGAAGAGCTGTCTAGTGTTCCTAAGTATAGGAAGGCTGTGATGTGTCTTGTAGAAGGACAAGTGTTCAAAAAGCTTCGTTCAGGTATGAGTTATAGTGCTGTTGGCCATGAGTTTGATGTTAATGAATTAACAACATATATTGGATAAAGTCTGTTCAAATAGAAACACATATAAAACTAGTTATGTATTGATCAACTGATGAACTTAACACAGGGAGGCCTGATGTGCTGCGATTCATGGGGTCACAAAGAGTTGGGCACGACTGAGCAACTGAACTGAACTGAACTGAACTGACTGAACCTTTTACTTCCCCTATGAGCAGTGGTTTAGGATTTGTTAATTCAATGTTTGTGGCAACTTTACAGAACATAACTACCCCCAAACAATGAGAATCAACTGTATTTACTACTATCTCAAATCAACTCATTTAATCTACTCACTTTTGAATAATTGTGAATTGTGTATCTCCAGCACCAAGGGCCATGTAAGACACACAGAATGCAGTCAGTAAACAGTTCTTGACTAAAAAACTGGATTTATACAACTCAAGTATAACTTTGAATGTTCTTTATTCTTGCCCAGTAGCCCAGGTCACTAACAACAGAAAGGAGTTCTGACTCAACAGAGATGGGCAAAGAAATATGTGAGAACTTCCAGAAAAGACAGATCAGCCTGGCTAACTTCAACAGACTCAAGGCAGGAAGGAGCTGGGGGATGGTGGTACACGAGGCCAGGTTTTCTAAGCCGCCTCTCCGAAGTCAGGCAGGCACCTACCCTTGCTCCGAGGGCACAGTTTGCTGAGCGCACTGAGGAGAGGGGATAATAGGCATCTGACAGACCGGATGCTGCCAGGTTGTCTGGCCTCCTTGGAGGACACTCTGTGACATGGCTGACATCATTCCCAAGTGACCGTCACCACAGGGCTCCTTACCTTTATAAAGGAAGTCCAGTTGGCTCTCTTTTTCAAGGCCCTACCAGGTCCTGCCAAATCCAAATTTTCCACTTTAGCTATCCCAGCATTATAGTCTGGAAACGTTTGCATTCTCTGTTGCTCCAAGAAGATGCTTTGAAATTTTTGGGAAACCTAAACAGGATGGAGAAAAGAGAAGCCCAGGGGGGAGAAATAGTCTCAGGCTGCAGGCAATTTCAAGAACAGGTACTAACTGCCTCTGAAAGAGTCTTGGAGTCAAACTATTTTATACAACATGATTCTGGGACAGTAATAGGACGTAAATGTAAATACCTGAGGGGCACATGCATTCAGTCAGCCTATTACTATAATCATGTGTGTGTGTTACTTGTTCTGAATATCTGCTCCAAAGATTGGAAATGATGTAATATATTTATTTATATATATATATTTTAAATGGACCCTCAACGAGCAGTAGACTGTCTTTCTTTGGGAATATATTCCCTTTTCCTGACCACCTGGTAAATGAGAAAATTTAAGGGTTAGATAAATCCTGCTCCCAGAAGCCTGACCAGGATATTGCTAGAGAGAAGAGTCCAGATGCTGGGACCTGTTAAAACTCCTTATGGTACATCAGTCACAGCCCTCACATCTCAGTTCCAGACTGAGGCTTTCTATGATATAACTGCCTACTGCTAAGAGGCAGACACTGCGTGCTCCCTTCTCGGGCAGACCCAGGCCCCCCGAGCCTGTGCAGGTGCCTTCATCAGTGCACCGGCCACCTGCGACACGACTTCCTCAGTGCAAGGAGAGCTTGTGGAGGGAATCTCAAGAATCTACCCCATGGTGATGGTGGCAGAACAGTGTCAGTGCTCTTACTACCACTTAGCTGTACACTTAGAAATGGTTAAAATGCTAAATCTTATGTATATTTAATTACAGAGAAAGAGTGAGAACCTGACACACCCTAGGGCCTGGAAAAAAGTTTCTGGAATGAGTAAGTTCAGTGAGATACAGAGCTAAAGACTCTTCCAGTTAATGCTATGCTATCCATGCTGTGCTATCCAGTACTATTGCTCTTAGCCATATGTGGCTGTTTAACATTTAAATGCAAATTTATAAAAATTAGATAAAATTTAAAATTTAGTTCCTCATTTACACTACCCAATGTTTCACAGTCACATGTGACTAGTGGTTACCACATCAGACAGACACAGATCATACCCATCAGTGCACAAAGTTCAATGAAATGGTGCCAGTCTAAGCTAGAGTGGCAAACTTTTTCTTAAAGGGCCAGATGGTAAATATTTCAGACTTTGCAAACCACATGGTCTCTGTTACAACTACTCAATGCTGCAGCTACAGTGTGAAAGCAGCCACAGCCTGTGTACATAATGAAAGGGCATGGCTGTATTCCAATAACACTTAACTTTAACAAACACTAGGAGGTGGACTGCAGGCTGTAGTTTGCTGACCCTGCTCTAGGGCTTTGAAAAACCAAAATAAACACTCTTCCTATTTATAGAAATTCATCCTACACAAAAAAATGTGTTGTAATGTGATTATCTTGGGAGTACAATTACCACTGCACATAATACTGTTACAAGAAAATCAAAAGTGGAAACTCTATGTGAAGACAAGCTGTTCTTTGGGGAGAAGGCTCCTCTGTGCGAGTGTTCTGCAGCCTCAAATTCTTTTGTTGTCACTGATGACAGTCTACTGTGCCATAACCTATCTTTATTTATTTGGACTCTTTTTAACACTGTCTTGCTCTGATTCTGGTTTGGGTCTATCATAATACTTGGTGATAATGAGGGTGAGGATACTCCCATAGAAGCACTCTCTATTGAAGACAGTGCTGCTACTGATATGAAAAGAAAGACAAAAGCTAAACATCATCACCTTCAAAGAAACCAGAGGACATGTGATACCACTGGTTCCAGTGAGCTTAAAGAGTCCGTGTTACATAATAAAAGAAATAATCCCAGTAAAATAATGCTGGAACAAATACACATGGATGTGAAACTTCAAGGTAAAAGTAAATGGTGATATAGTAAGTAAGTAAGTAAGTGGTTCCTTCTTACACAAAGGGTGTTCAAAAACATACAGATTTGATCTTTGCCTTTTTGGATTAATCAACTTATTATTTTTAGCTAGCAAATACATATATTTAAAAATATTATACACCCAGATCTAGAAAAATATCTTTTTGTTGAAACTCTGGCTAAAAAGTTTATTATTGTAATTTTGAGGTTCTCTATGTATAATCCTATTTTTTTCCCTTTGAAACAAGTTCTAATATGGCTTTTGATAATATGATTTTTTTATTCAAGGAGGTGCAACACTATGAGATAGCAGACTATGACTGCTTAACTTTAAAAATCACTACACAATATACACTGTACTGAAAATAAAGCATTTTGCCAACTGAAGAGCTATTGGTACACTTTCTGAGAATCAAAGGGCTTTAGACACTAGACAACTCCATATTTAAAAAGTGCCAAATCTTGGCTATGTTTACATCATCTATTATGAACTACAACCTACCATTTTCTCTAAATTCTGCAGAAAAATAATCCTACAATCCCTCTGGGTTGGATATTCAAGGGTTTCAAACTTCTAACAGAGAGAAAGTTCAACTGCTCTAAATCTCACCTATTACTATTATATTTTATCACTCTAGAAACAATTGCGGCAGTGTGAATATCCAACTTTGTGGCAGATACTAGTATTTTCTTTCATGAACACCTACATTTGCATTAAGAAAGAATCCATAAAGTACCAAGGCAAAAAGTTCTGTCTCCTTAGAAGCATCCTTCAGCTCTTCCACGTCATATGAGATACTGAAATGGGAGAGCAGAAGCCTCAGCTGAGGTTTCAGTTCTTCTGTTTCTGTTGTGTGTTGGGGCAGAACGAAAGCAGTTTCTGTTCTCATTGGCTCTGAAAATATCCAAAATCAAGAGCATTAATGCCAATGAATACCAGTCTCAGAGGAAAAAAGGAGAGTCCTTTGAAAAAACTGAAGTCAGGGCCTTTTCCATGGATGGTGAGGGCCATTCTGCTCCATGCCCAGCCTTCTCTGCCTTCTCTGCAGTCTAGCACACACTCAGCCAGGCCTATCTGACAAACTTCTGGTGCTGGTTTTCTGCGGGAGGTAGTTAGGACTCTCCTTCTTATAGCCCGCAGGAGAAAGCCAACAGACCCTTTGGGGAATGACTTAGTGAGAACAGAACTACTTGTAGTCCCTTGGAGTAGACAAAGAATATGACTTACAAGTTAACAAACAAGTCAGGAGAAGCTGAGAACCTTCACCTCCTTTTGCCCAGCTCATTCTTACACATCTCTAAGTACCCAGATTGGACTTTCCATTTGAGATACCTTCTCTGATTCCCCACAACAGGGTTGGCTGCCTCTCCAGGTGCAACTGGTAAATTCATCACTCAGAGTAAAAACCTGATTAGATTTCTAAGTCATCTGTAACATAAGGTAAGGGTAAGAAGACTATTAAATTGATTCAGATAAGGGAAGTCTTTAAAGATCATGTAAAATTAAAAATGAAGGGACTCTGCTCAATGTTATGTGACAGCCTGGATGGGAGGGAGATTGGGGGGAGAATGGATACATGTATAAGTATGGCTAAGTCTCTTCACTGTTCACCTGAAACTATTACAACATTGTTAATTGGCTATACCCCAATACAAAGTGTTTTGGGTATATAAAAAAAATAGAAATGAAAAGTTTTCAACCCTGGGGAAAAAAAATGAAGGTGACCTTAGTGATCACTTAATCTAAAAGGTTTATTTTCGAGATGAATAAATTGAGGCCCAAGGAGATGAAATGACTTAAACATGTAGGCTCACAGAGAGGCCACAACAGAAAAGCCCTAGAGCCCAGTACTTCCAACTTCAAGTTTATTGCTTTTTCCCCCTCTCTTAATTGTCTAGCTATAAAGATGGAGATAATAATTTCTAAGAGAAGTGTTTGTTATTTTTTTTCCACCAGAAAATATTAGATTAACACTTGTTAATTAAGAAGATAAAACTTTTGGGAATTCCCTGGCAGTGCAGTGGTTAGGATTTGGTGCTTCCACCACCGGGGCCCAGGTTTGATCCCTGGTCAGGGAACTAAGATCCTATAGACTGCATGGCATGGCCAATTTTTTTTTTAAGATATAATTTTTTTGGTACATAGAAAAATTTCAAGCAAGATCAGGTGCACACTGCAAAACCACAATCTTTTCTCCACATTTCCTAAGGGGAAAGAAGACTTCTTACCTGAAACTCTGGTATTCGTAGAGTCTGGAGATACAGAACCCTGGATGTCAGAGTCAGTGCCATCAACAGGAACCTTTTCATTTTCCTGACCAACCTCAGGGACTTCGTGAACAGCTACACTCAGAGCTTTGGAGATGGGTAAATACTGGAGGGCCTACAGAAGGGGACAACCAAGGGGCCACGTGTCAATTCAGTTTTCAAAGAAGCTTCCAGACTTTGTTTCAGGAGCAGCCCTTTGATTTGATAGAGGAGGAAGGAGGAGGAGGTGGGCCTCAGTAATCTGCTCAGTCATGAGGGTCTAAATCTGGAGCTAGGGACCTTGTGTTGTCACCAACTCTAAGTGACCTTAACATCCAGGCATGCCTACCTTGATCAATGACCCATAATGAGCAGGGCATCGTGTGGGGTGCTAGAGATATGAAAATAAGTAAGACATGGACCAAATTCAAAGAGTTCAGAGTTTAGTGGGGGACCAGGACTTAGGAGCAGATCATTACTATGCCACATGACAGGGGAGAGATGCTTCAGAGGTAGAACCCACACCGACTGATTGGGGAAGGAATGATGTCAGGATGATGGCCAGGAGTTACGGTTGGTGGTATCACTAAGATGAGGTGTAGTGGAGTAAGAAAAAATTAGGTGGCAAAACAGCAATCTTTCTAAAACAGAATGTGGTCACATCATTCCGTTCTGATGCCTGTATCTTGCAGTAGGGCCTCTCCTCTGTGACTCTCTTTACTCTGTGATTATACTCAACACATTGTATTTAAGTTGACTATTTACTTGCCCTTTTCCCTATCATCCTGTGACTCACATTCTGTTGCTGCTGTTCAGTCACCAAGTCATGTCCCACTCTTTGTGAACCCATGGGTCACAGCACGCCAGGCCTCCCTGTCCCTCACCATCAGCAAAGATTATATACTCCCATTGGCCCAGGATATGTCCCTGGCATAAATCAGACACTCACTAGAGGTTGCTGAATAAAAAAAAAAGTGGATCTAAATTAGAGAGCATAAATCCAGAACAAGAGGCTGAAAACAAGAAATCATAGAGTGAATACAAAGTAGTGTAACAGAGACATCTTTGGGAAAGCTAAATGGAGTGATTTCATTACAGCAAGGTTCCAAAAGAAAAATAGTTTCAAAGGTCTCAAAGAAAAAAGCTAGTGACCCATTATTTTCCTGTCGTTTGTAAGGCAGATAGAATACAGAAACTGACAACCCCAAATTAGGTGACAGGTGTGAAGAAAACAATGTCCTGACCATCCTGGGAAGGCAATGCATCACCATATAACTGTTTCACCTACCTGCACATAGTGGTGAATAATCTTGACTGAGTGTAGGTGACACACTAACCAATTTGTGTAAATAGTCAGGTCTTCCTGTGTCACTAAGTTAGGAGGATTCTTTCTTCCCATAAGGAAGTTTTCTCGTGCAACAGACAATCGATCAGCTCTCTGAAGAGCATCATTGTATTCCTGCATAATGTAGACAACTTGTTTCTGTTTAAGAGAGATGCCAAGACAGAAGTTGATGATTTGCAAGCCTTATTCTTTGCGTCATTTGCTTCCAAGTATAGTGTATTACTGTTTGGGAGCCAAATAAGAAGCTCTTGTAATATTAAAACTCTTTCATATTTTGAATTTGACTGATAAGGACAGCAATCAGTCATATTCTCACAACTTTGAAGGAAACTGACCCTAGCAAAGAGTCAGTGCATAAGGAAATTTAGTAACTGGAGTTGGCTTCTTAGATTTTTTAGCTATAGCCTATGAAGAAAAATAAATTTTCTATAATATAAAGCCACCCTCAAATCTCATTCTTAAAAAATAGTACCATTATCTTCTGCCACAGGGAGAAATGGCAAGTAAGGGCATCCATTAGTTCCTTTCCCATCTTTAACCACCACTTAAAACATTGACAAGATATATTGTTTGTGGAGATGTAAACTGGTGCATCTAACGATAATATGAAAACAATATAGAAATTTCTCAAAAAATTAAAAATAGAACTACCATACTCATAACAGCCACTATGGAGAAAAGTATGGAGATTCCTTTAAAAACTAGGAATAAAACTACCATATGACCCAGCAATTCTACTACTCAGCATATATCCTGAGAAGACCATAATTTAAAGAGACACATATATCCCAATGTTCACTGCAGCACTATTTAAAATAGCCAAGACATGGAAGCAACCTAGATGTTCATCGACAGATGAATGGACAAAGAAGTTGCGGTACATATATGCAATGGAATATTACTTAGCCAGTTAAAAAAGGAACAAATTTGAGACAGTTTAACTGAGGAGGACAAACTTAAAATCTGTTATACAGTGTGAACTAAATCAGAAAGAGAAAACAAATATCATATATTAATGCATAATATAAATGCATATATTTATATACGGAATCTATAAAAATGGTACTGATGAAACTATTTGCAGGGCAGGAATAAAGACAAAAACATAGAGAATGGATTTGCGGACATAGTAGGGGAAGGAGAAGGTGGAATGAATTGAGAGATTAGCACTGAAACATACATTGCCATGTTCAAAACAGATAGCTAGTAGGAAGTTCGGAGAAGGCAATGGCAACCCACTCCAGTACTCTTGCCTGGAAAATCCCATGGACGGAGGAGCCTGGTAGGCTGCAGTCCATGGGGTCACTAAGAGTCGGACACGACTGAGCGACTTCACTTTCACTTTTCACTTTCATGCACTGGAGAAGGAAATGGCAACCCACTCCAGTGTTCTTGCCTGGAGAATCCCAGGGACGGGGGAGCCTGGTGGGCTGCCATCTATGGGGTTGCACAGAGTCGGACACGACTGAAGCGACTTAGCAACAGCAGCAGCAGCAGTAGGAAGTTGCTGTATAACACAGGGAACTCAGTCTGGTGCTCTGGGATGACCTAGAGGAGTGAGATGAGGGGCTGGGAGGGAGACTCCAGAGGAAGGGGATATATGTATACTTATATCTGATTATTGTTGTATGGCAGAAACCAACACAATATTGTAAAGCAATTATCCTCCAATTAAACATAAAAATTAAAAAAAATAGGACTACCGTATCATCCAGCAATCCCATTTTGGGGTATATATATCAAAGAAAACAAAATCAGTATTTTAAAGTGATATCTGTATTTCAATATTCCATTGCAGCATTATTCATAATAGTCAAGATATGAAAACCTAAGGGTCTATTGATGGATGAATGGATAAAGAAAATGTGGTAAATTACAGATAATGGAATATTATTCAGCCACAAAGAGGAGGGGAATCCTAATAACATGAATAAATCTGGAGAACATTATGCTAAATGGAATAAGCCAGACAGAGAAAAAGACAAATACTGTGTGGTATCCCTTTTATGTGGAGTCTTAAAAAAAAAAAATATTGAACTCAGAGAAGCAGAGAATAGAACAGTGGTAACCAGGGGCTGGGGCTTAGGGGAAAAGGGGAGATGTTGGCCAAAGGGTATACATTTACAGTTTATGTAGCATGAATAAGTCTAGAGTTATAAAGTACAGGCATGATGACTAAATATAACATTGACAAGCTTAATGGCCATATTGTTTCATTATAGAAAATAGCCCATAGATTCTGTTCATGGGCTTCCTACCTTGTAAAAAGGATAAAGTTGCTCCATGATCTTACTGTGATGGCAAAATCTCTTCCACCTAAGCATGTGTAAATATTTACTCTGGGCCAGCTGGGTAATTCTCTCTGTATAATGCTTTAACAACAACAACAACAAAAATTAACTAGAATACAATTATAATAGGAAGGAAGGAAGGAAGGGTGTTCTCAGTCATGACTGACTCTTTGCGACCCAATGGACTGTAGCCCGCCTGGCTCCTCTGTCCATGGGATTCTCCAGGCAAGAATACTGGAGTGGGTTGCCATTTCCTCCTCCAGGGGATCTTCCCACCCCAGGGATTGAACCCATGTCTTCTGCATTGGCAGGCGGGTTCTTTACCAACTGCCCTATGGGAAGACTGGATTAAACCTTAAGAACAAAAATAATAGGAAAATAAGTTTGGCTGTTTTGGAAGGATCTATCAATACTTTCTACATGAAGATCATAAAATTAAGAAACCTGGCTCAATATACCATTCAAATTTAAATAGGCATTTTGTCAGTCCAACAGATTATAATTTCATCTATCAGTTGTTGAAGTTTTAACAGTGACATAAAAGCCTATAAAGCTAAGCTTAAAAATTTTTTTAAAACTGAAGTTTATGAACCTAAAGTACAAAGCACATTATAAAAAAGATTATAGCTTTCAACCTTAGATCAAGAATTTTACTTGTACTTAAGTGTAGTCAAATAAGCCAATTCTTAAAAAATTTTATTTCTGATAACAATAATACTGCTATGATGGAATAAGTAGGATCAGATGCACCCTTCTATCATAAACAATTAGAAAATAGGGCAAATTACACAAGGCAACTGTTTACTGACATGCAACAACAGGCAATGCAGAACTCTTGTCCTTGAGAGAAAGGAAACAAATGAAATGAGCTCTGGTCTTCTGTCTGAAGAAGGCAGTTTTTGAACTAGAATAGGAAATCAGAGCATGCTGGTCTCTCCGAGTTAAGGATAGAGAAATCAAGTTTGGGAAGTTGAGTCAGCTGGAGTTGACAGGGCAGAGTAATGGAGAGGAGAAAGTTATGCAGAAAAAGGGCTCCAGAAACCTACATAGAGATTTCCGAGTTCTTTGCTGACTATTAAGCACTGCATGCAGAGGGTGGAACTCCCTGAGGCTGGGCAAAGAATAGCAAACTCGGAAACTGTAAACTGAACATTTCTCAGAGTTCAAACAGAACTAGGAGATGTTCAAATTTCAATCTGACAGAGTAAAGAATCCTCACTAAATACCTGGGGCACTCAGCAGAGACACAAAAGGGGTGACAATTTAGTAAGAAGAATAAACTATGTCTGGAGTAAAAGTTACTCTAAACCTGCTCTAGCAAAGCTTCAAGACCAAGCCTTGTAAGTGTGAAACTGATCTATAACTTAATTGCCTGCTAGAATGAAGTATAACATCCTTTAAGGAATGAAAAAAAAAATCAGCATTCAGCAATGTAAAACTGCAATGCCTAGCCTCTAAGGAAAAATTACTAGACATGCAAAGAAGCAGAAAAATATGACCCATAAAATGGAGAAAAATTAATGAAGAGAAACAGGCCCAGAAATGGCACCGGTGATGAAATTAGCAAACAAGGACTTTAAAAGAGTTTTTATTACTATGCTCAGTATGTTCAAGAATTGAAAGGAAAATGTGAACATAATAGAGAAATAAAAAATATTTTAAAAAGTTAAATAGAACTTTTAGAAATGAAGACTACAATATATGAAATAAAAAATTCATTGGATAGGATTAACAGCAGATTAGAACTGGACATAGAACAATGGACTGATTCAAAATTGGGAAAGAAATATATCAAGGTTGTATATTATCACCCTGCTTACTTAACTTCTATGAAGAAGTTAAATGCCAGGTGGGATGAATCACAAGCTGGAATCAAGATTGCCAGGAGAAATATCAACAACCTCAGATATGCAGATGATACCACTCTAATGGCAGAAAGTGAAGAGGAATTAAACAGCCTCTTAATCAGGGTAAAAGAGGAGAGTGAAAACTTGGTCTAAAGCTCAACATTCAGAAAACTAAGATCATGGCATCTGGTCCCATCACTTCATGGCAAACAGATGGGGAAATAATGGAAACAGTGACAGATTTTATTTTTTTCTGAGCTCCAAAATCACTGCGGATGGTGACTGCCCCCACAAAATTAAAAGATGCTTGCTCCTTGGAAAGAAAGCTATGACAAACCTAGACAGCACATTAAAAAGCTGAGATATCACTTTGCTATATACAGATAGTCAGTGACATGGTTTTTCCAGTAGTCATGTATGTATGTGAGAATTGGACCATAAAGAAGGCTGAGTGCAGAAGAACTGATGCTTTCAAATTGTGGTGCTGGAGACGACTCTTGAGAGTCCCTTGGATAGCAAGGCGATCAATCCAGCCAATCCTAAAGGAAATCAGTCCTGAATATTCACTGGAAGGACTGATGCTGAAGGTAAAACTCCAATACTTTGTACACCTGATGGGAAGAGCTGACTCACTGGAAAAGACCATGATGCTGGGAAAGATTTAGGATAGGAGGGCAAGGGAGCAACAGAGGATGAGATGGTTGGATGGCATCACAGACAAAGGACATGAGTCTGAGCAAACTCAGGAGATGGTGAAGGACAGGGAAGCCTGGCATGCTACAGACCAAGGGGTCACAAAGAGTCGGACAAGACTTAGCAACTGAACAACAACAGGAGCAGCAGCGGATTAGACAGTGCAGAAGAAATGGTTAGTAAACTTGAAGACATAGCAATAGAAACTATACAAAATGAAGCACTGGGGGAAAAAAGACAGAAAAATTTAACAGAGCCTCAGGG
This sequence comes from Budorcas taxicolor, assembly GCF_023091745.1. Classification (NCBI taxonomy): domain Eukaryota; kingdom Metazoa; phylum Chordata; class Mammalia; order Artiodactyla; family Bovidae; genus Budorcas; species Budorcas taxicolor. Next base: position 32,602,992 of record NC_068918.1, read on the forward strand.
ACTTATGGAAGATATGAAGTGATTTAACATATATGTCTAGGCTTCTCAAGTGATGCTAGTGGTAAAGAACCCACCTGCCAATGCAGGTAGATGTAAGAGACACAGGTTTGATCCCTGGGTTGGGAGGATCCCCTGGAGGAGGGCATGGCAACCCACTCCAGTATTCTTGCCTGGAGAATCCCATGGACGGAGGAGCTTGGCAGGCTGCAGTCAATAGAGTGCAGAATAGACACGACTGAAGCATGCATGAATGAAACGTATATGTCACTGCAGTCCCAAAAGGACAAGTAGGGATATAAAATACATTTGGAGAAATAACAGTTGAAAAAAATTTTAATTGATGAAAATGATAAAATCACAATCTGAGAAGTTCAACCAACTCCAAGCAAGAGAAACACAAAGAAAACCTCAAGGAACATCATAATCAAATAGCTTAAAACCACTAAGAAAAAATCTTAAAAGCAACCAGAGAACAAAAGAATAAAAGGTATTAGGAAATGGAAACAATGCAAGCCAGAAGACAGTAGAGCAACACATTTAAAAAGATAAAAAGGAAAAAATATCAGCCTAGAATACCATATTGAACAAATATACCTTTCTAAAACGAAGGCAAACAAAGACCTTTTTTTTTTCTTTCAAACAAATACCGAGAGAATTTGTCTTTGGCACATCTGTTCTACAAGAAATGTTAAATTAAGTTCTTTCGGCAGAAGATAAATGATAACATATGGAAACTTGGATTCTACCAAGCTTTTTCAAAGCTTTTGCCCATCTAGTCAAAGTTATGGTTTTTCCAGTGGTCATGTATGGATGTGAGAGTTGGACTATAAAGAAAGCTGAGTGCCGAAGAATTGATGCTTTTGAACTATAGTGTTGGAGAAGACTCTTGAGAGTCCCTTGGACAGTAAGGAGATCAAACCAGTCAATCCTAAAGGAAATCAGTCCTGAATATTCATTGGAAGGACTGATGCTGAAGCTGAAACTTCAATATTTTGGCCACCTGATGCGAAAAAGTGACTCACTGGAAAAGACCCTGATGTTGGGAAAGATTGAAGGCAGGAGGAGTAGCGGACGGCAGAGGATGAGACTGGTTGGATAGCGTCACTGACTCTATGGACATGAGTTTGAGAAGCTCCGGGAGTTGGTAATGGACAGGGAGGCCTGGTGTGCTGCAGTCCACAGGGTCGCAAAGAGTTGGACACGACTGAGTGACTGAACTGAACTGAAGCTTTTTCAGCCTCTGCACTATTGATGTTTGGGACTGAATAATTCTTTGCAGTGAAGGGGTGGTTCTGTGTGTTTCAGGATGTTTAGCAGCATCCCTGGCCTCTACTCACTAGAAGCCAGTAGCAACCCACTCCCCTCCCCAAATTGTGACAGCCAAAACTGTCTTGCCAAGCATCTCCAACCTTCACCCTCCCCTCCTCATCTCTCCTACGAGAAACACTGACACACACACAGGAATGAAGAGTGCCAGAAATATTAGGGAAAGAGAATCCTGGATGAAAATAATGACATTAGTTTGACTTGCAAACAAAATCTGAATATTTTTGTTTCTTTATGATTTACTTATTAGTTAATTGCTAACTTATTACTTATTAGTTAGTTGCTAATAATATACTTTGTATGCATAGTGAGGTTGTAACTCAAAACACAAGAGTAAAGAACAATGAATTTTTAAAATCTAAACAGTTCATGCTTATTATAAATTTTTTTAAATTTTAGAAAAATTATAAAATTAAAAAAAAATTTCTTTTATAAAAAATTTAGAACATGCATAAAAGCAAAAAAAGGAAATTCATTGTTTGCCATTCAAAGACAGTAATTACTAACATTTTGGCCTATGTCTGCTCTTCAAGTGATTTTTCTGTACACTACATGACCATTATTGTAATATATATACATACATATGTTTTTGTTACCTAATATTACATAACATAATAATCCCTTATGCAGAAAATCTTTAAAGGCAGAACAATAATCTATTAAATACCATACTGTTTTTCTTAACTCTCCTATGATTAGACATTTAGGCAACTCTAATTTTTTCACTTTTATTATAATGCTGAAATAATGATCTTCATTGGAATATCTTCCCCCCACTCCCCATGCTGTGAGTTATTTTCTTAAGAGAGATTTCCAGAAACATCTTCCTTAGGTCAGCCAATAGTTTTTGAGGTCTGCGACTATCTTAGTCAATGTTGTATTGCTTCCTAATACCAGCACAGGGAGCAACTAGCAGAAACTTTGCCAATTGTTTAGTGGCTGTAACTAAGCTGAACTTAAATGGCATGTTGTAGCTGTTGTTCAGTTGCTAAATCGTGTCTGACTCTTTGTGACTCCATGGACTGCAGCACATCAGGCTTCCCTGTCTTTCATTATTTCCCGGAGTTTGGCATGGGTCTCTAGCAAAGAAGAGCATTTATATTAACCAAATTCTGCAAGCCATACATATAGAGAATATTGTACCCTGGCCAGAGGACATACCAGAAAGCCAGTTTTGTTCATACATTTCTACTAAATTTCAAATCTGCTTTTCAAATTGCTCAATGACTCTTACCTGCAACAGTAGCAAAGGTAAATTTTCAGGAGTGTACTCTCTCCTTAGGCAGCTCTCTAGCTCCCTCTGCATGACATCTGGCTGAATAACAAGGGACTTTGACTGAGCCACCTGAACCCCGGAGAACAGAGCAAGCAAAGAAAGGGAAAGAAGGAAACAAAACAATCAGTGTCTATGATAGAAAATGACATACAATTTCTGATAGCTTTCATATGTTATGCTGTTATACCTAAGATTTCAAGTTAATATTTTTAACATCATAAATCAAGGAACTGTAAAGTTAAACACTCTACAAAAATCAGATATCTCCGAAGGATTGGCCTTCTCTGGTCCAGCAGTGTGCTGAACGTTTTTTCTTTGTAAACACCATCAGTAAGATCAGCTGCTTGTTTACAAAAAGTTTTCCTTGTCAAGAGTTTCCAACAACTTAGCAAATCCTAACTCACTGTTATAATGAAATAGCCCATTGTTTTACTCACCTTTGAAGTTTTCTTTAGGGCCAGTTCCCTTTCTCTTCTAAAGTAAGAGATGTCCTTTGGCATTCGAACAGAGCTGCAGAAAATTTTATGCAATAGAAGTTGTAATTATAGAAGCTATTATAAATCAGATTAAAGACTGTTGCTATTGTTTAGTTGCTAAGTCAAATCTTACTCTTTGCAACCCCATAGACTGCAGAGCGCCATGCTTCCCTGTCCTTCACTATCTCCTGGAGTTTGCTCAAACTCATGTTCACTGCGTCCGTGATGCTATCCAAACATCTCATCCTCTGTCACCCACTTCTCCTCCTGCCCTGATTAGTCTTCAACTCCACAACTGCTCATTTCTAAATAAATATATTATACTGGATTATTGGTCGCATGTAAAGGCCACAGTCTTCTGTCTTCAGTCAGAATCTCTCTTGTGTACACCTCACTCCTGTTAAACCTTAACTTGGGCCAGATGTCCTCTCCTGCTCACAAATACATAGTCTTTCCTTTTACCCCAACTTAAACCCACTCCAGTGTTCTTGCCTGGAGAATCCCAGGGACGGGGGAGCATGGTGGGCTGCCGTCTATGGGGTCGCACAGAGTCGGACACGACTGAAGCGACTTAGCAGCAGCATCTCTCTAGAAACAGAGACAGTGGTGAGGCCATTTCTTACCCCTATCCATAGTTCCTTCAATAATCTCATTTCTAACAATTACTGTGCTTATCAGACCTCTATCTCATCGATTTTATTTGACACATAAAATAACACATATTATTCAAACAAAATGTTTTTATTTTTGTGTTCTAGCTCAGTTATCTGAAGGGTGAAAATGATCCTTAAATATCAAACATGAACTACTTTGGAAATTATCTTAGCCAAATTTTCTGCTTCAAAAAATTTATTCATCTCTAGGAAAAACACTGCAGAAGTGCTTGCTTAAGCACCCTCATTGACTGTTGTCCAAGCCTAACCATGAGGAAGGTGTAAGGAAGTACAAGCAGCATTGCCCTGGGGCCTGATAAAGGTGGGACCCTGGGTCAAAAAGAGGGATCCTCTCCACATTGGGTGTGAGATACATCCCAGGGCTTGGCAGCTTTGGGAACATTAAAACCATGGTGCAAATGTTACTGTATTAAGATGGGACTCTGCAAACACTGGCAAGGGGACCACAGGAGATGGTTCTGGAATACATGTGAGAAACGAGATTTGAAGGGGATTGTAGTCAGTAAAGTTCAGATTAATATTGTTCATGTGACCATTTATCAGTCCTCCTTGGATAAGTTTTAAGGGAAGATGAAAATAGATTGTTAGTTTATACACTTGTCAGCAGTTCACCCCCACTGGAATCATGGTCCTGTTTCTCAAAGGAACACCAGGCTGACAGTCAGAAGGCCTCTCAATCATGTGGGACTAAGAAACCCATGAGCCAGCTACGTTGAATTCCCAACTGCAGTTGGAATAATACCTCCTCTTATCTCCTCATGTCTTGGTTTTGATGGAAAAAGATACAAGTTTTGAAAGGGCGTTGAGGGTAAAAGCATGAATAAATCAAAGGTATAATTTCTGTGATTACTGGGTACCTGTATCCTGGCTACAGCCTCACAGAGATGGAAAACCAGTAACCACCTAGAAAGGGGACCAGCTACTAAACAGGCAGTCAGGGAAACAGAAGAAACCCATTCTTTCCCTGCCCTCTTGTCTTCTAATTCTTTGCCATGCTGGGAGTTTGGGTGGGATTCAGGGTTCAGTTCTCTGACCTTCTCTTGCTCAGATCATGCCTTTCCTCTCAGTTAACCTCAAAGTGTCTGTAAATGACCTAAAGAGTTCAATTGCTATCATTGGCAGGATTTACCTATAGAATAGTTCCTAATAGAACATCATTTTTCAGAATTCACTATCAAATACCTCATATTATTTTCGTTTTGAAATTTCTCATCAAAATCAAGGTCAAATACAGTTAAAATATCATTGGAGAAAATAAGGTTTCATTGACTATGGTTTGTATAATAGCTTCTGAAATCTTAAGACAATGATATGTGTAATGCCTTGATGATTCTAGAATATAGGAGAGCCTTAAGGGCAGCAGTCAAGCCTGAGCTTGAGATGATGCCAAATGTCCAAGTAAAAAGCAGAGGGGCGCTCTGATGGAGATTATGGGAAGTGAGTAGCACTGCCACTATTTACCTGTAAGTTTGATGAGCTGACCCCTGGAGAGTCCATTGTTCTTCTATCTCAGACTTCAGTTCAGTCAACTGCGTAGCCAGTTCTTTTTCCAACACCTGGATCCTTTCTGTGGAAGCGATCTTATAAATTTCATCCATGGTTTGCAATTACTAATTTTCTGATCCCTGAAAAAAAGAGCACAAAACTCGTGGCTGAGTCCCTTGGTGATCATTACCCAGTGTGTGAGACTTTGTCTATCATTGTCCAAGAAATCATGTCAACTTTGTGGAAATGTATGCTTTTACAATTTGGAGAAACAGCTGGATTAGACTATCATTTATGAGTTAATGACTGTTTGGTAAACAGTAGAGAAAATACAGGTTATGTCTCCATTGATCATCTTTGTTCAGCCCAGTTCACCTTTAGAAATATCTCTATTTCAGCTTTGATTGTGCTGCTGCCGCTACGTCGCTTCAGTCGTTTCCGACTCTGTGCGACCCCAGAGATGGCAGCCCACCAGGCTCCCCCGTCCCTGGGATTCTGCAGGCAAGAACACTGGAGTGGGGTGCCATTTCCTTCTCCAATGCATGAAAGTGAAAAGTGAAAGTGAAGTTGGTCAGTCATGTCCGACTCCTAGCGAGTCTGATTTATTAAATGAGATTGACTCTCCCCTGCCTGACCTCCATTGTCTTCATAAAGACTTGTGGGGCTTACACACTAAATGTTTGAGTGGTGGTCACTTCTGCTTTCTATCACTTCTGCTGGAACAAATAATAGGTATGTACAGGATCCCTCTACATGCCTAAAGCATATCTCCGTAACTTTTTTGAAGGCATGAGCTTCTGACCAGAGGGAATAGACTATGGGTGGACAGCTGTGTAACATGATCATCATCCACGTAACTTTTGGACTCAGAAGAAAATCATGCTTATGTATATGAAAGTATTTTCTTAATTTTAAATGCTTATATTTGTCCTATACCTTTCATAAATAAAATAGTTGATGACCGCCACCCCTCCTACTCCCCACCACCAGTTCACAGCCTGTCAGATTCAATACAACAGTATGCTAAGTACTTAGTGTCAATATTTTTATTAGCAACACAGATTAACTTCATGACCCAGAATGAGACACATCGATTGCAAGAGATTCAGTACATGACATGTTTCCTCTGCTACTGCTGCACTCATCTGTCCTGGACAAAGGGGTAAAGTCAATCTTGGGCCACCTTAAGGAAGTTTAAAAACTTTAAATCTTCCTTTTAAAGGTTTTTCATTTTCAGAGGTATTTCCTCAAGTTATCTGCTGGATTTTCAAAAAGTATGTAAGATCTAGATTTCTTTTGTGTGTGTGTGTAGAGGCTACCGTTGAAAGCCTATTTATTCTTTTTACAAATATTATAAATGGAAATGAGCATCGTGTTCAGTCAAGGTTGTGAACCTGCAGAGTTATAAATCTGTCATGTTTGGCACACTGCTGGAGCTCAATAAAATGCACTGTTGTTGTTCTCAGCAAAAGCAAAATGTTATGAAAACTATTTGCCACTTGGCAGTGAGTGTCCTTTCAAGTTGGGTAAACAGTTAAACAGCTGCCTTAACAGCTGCATTCCAACTAGCAGCCAAGAGTGGCAGCAACACAGACTGACATTTTTCTCCCAAAGGGTGGACATTCTGCTTTTATTTTCTGATCCATTTTCAACACTTCACAGCTCAGAAATGAGAACATTTATTCCTGCATCATTTAGCTTGCTACACAGTCAAATATTAACATAAGGAGAGGTTGGTCATTGCCAACTGTCCATGAATGCATCCAACCCAGAGGAATCCACGCCTGTTGAGCACTCATAACTAGTGTTAAAGAGACAAACAACTGTTTATTCTGGGAGGGGGAAAGGTGGGTTCCTTTTATTGAGCACCTACTCTGTGTGAGGCAGGCATTGGGCTCTCATTTAGTCTCAGAAAAGATTCTCAAGAATTGTTTCAGTAGTTTTAAAAAAATAATAAATACATTTAATTATCAATTGTAAACTAACCAAAATCCCCTTTATTAACTATGTTTAAAAAGTGATAGAATCTAAGTTGTAAGAAAAAGATGGTAAGATTAGCTTGAGCAGGGTGTGAGGGTGTTCAGTGCGTAAAGTGGGCTTCAAAGGGTTCAGGGATGTTTAGAAGAGAAATACTTAGTAACTTCAGAGTAATATAGGAAAATGTATAATTAGTGTCAAAAACTTCAAAGTGACTACAAAAAGAATGGAAATGCAACACAGATCTTCCCAAGCTAGTGGGGCAGTTGGGGGCAGTGAGGGACAGGGAATGGGTCTTTTAAATCCAATAGAGGGTAGGAAAAGAGGCTATGGTTTTTCCAGTGGTCATATATGGATGTGAGAGTTGGACTGTGAAGAAAGCTGAGTGCCGAAGAATTGATGCTTTTGAACTGTGGTGTTGGAGAAGACTCTTGAGAGTCCCTTGGACTGCAAGGAGATCCAACCAGTCCATTCTAAAGGAGATCAGCCCTGGGATTTCTTTGGAAGGAATGATGCTAAAGCTGAAACTCCAGTACTTTGGCCACCTCATGCGAAGAGTTGACTCATTGGAAAAGACTCTGATGCTGGGAGGGATGGGGGGTAGGAGGAGAAGGGGACGACCGAGGATGAGATGGCTGGATGGCATCACTGACTCGATGGACGTGAGTCTGAGTGAACTCCAGGAGTTGGTGAGGGACAGGGAGACCTGGTGTGCTGTGATTCATGGGGTCGCAGAGTCAGACATGACTGAGCAACTGAACTGACCTGAACTGAATGTAATGTGTTTGGAAAATGTGTGTAATGTGTCTGCTCCTCTTGGATAATGACCCTGGTTCCTTCCAAGTCAGTGCCATCATCCCCTAGGCATTGTTCAAACATATCCGTTTCTTCTCTTTGGTGTGGCTATAGAACATGACCTTTAGTTGGATGAAGGGATGCAGACAGATATATTTGATGTTCTGAATTGGTTAACCTGCTTCTACCTCTAGTTGTTATTGTTCAGTTGCTCAGTCATGTCCAATTCTGACACCCCATGGACTGCAGCATGCCAGGATTCCCTGTCCTTTGCTATCCCCCCGAGTTTGCTCAAACTCCTGTCCATTGAATTGATGATGTCATCCAACCACCTCAATCTGTCACCTGTTTCTCTTCCTGCCCTCAATCTTTCCCAGCATCAGGATTTTTTTCCAGTGAGTTTACCAAGAGCTTAGTTTTCTTGAATGGGTACTGAATTGTGTTAATTGTTTCTTTGGCATCTATTGAGCTGTGCTGCGCTTAGTCACTCAGTTTTTGCAGTCCCATGGACTGTAGCCTGCCAGGCTTCTCTGTCCATGGGGAGTCTCCAGGCAAGACTACTAGAGTGGGTTGCCATGCCCTTCTCCCAACCCAGGGATTGAACCCAGATCTCCTGCATTGCAGGCAGATTCTTTTCCAGGTGAGCCACCAGGGAAGCCCAAGAATACTGGAGTGGGTAGCCTATACCTTCTCCAGGGGATCTTCCTGATCCAAGAATCAAACCGAGGTCTCCTGCATTGCAGGCAGATTCTTTAACAGCTGAGCTACCTATTGAGATTAGCATGTGATTTTATTTTTTAATATGGTGAATTTCACAGATTTTCTATTGTTAAAGGCAAAATTGCTTTTTTGGAATAAATCCCACTTGGTAATGATCTTTTTTTTTTTTTTTAAAGAAAAATGAACTCACTTTGCTACCACGGTGTTTAGGATGTTTGCATTTATGTTAAAGCAAGCTTAAAATTAAAAAACCTAAGATCATGGCACCCAGTCCCATCATTTCAAGGAAAATAGATGGGGAAAAAGTGAAAACGATGACAAATTTTATTTCCATGGGCTGCAAAAATCACTGTGGATGGTGACTGTAGCCATGAAATTAAAAGATGCTTACTCTTTGGAAGGAAAGCAATGACAAACCTAGACAGTGTATTAAAGAGCAGAGACATCACTTTGTTGATGAAAGTCTGTATAGTCAAAGCTATGGTTTTTCTTGTAGTCACACATGGATGTGAGAGTTGAACCATAAAGAAGGTTGAGCACCAAAGAATGATGCTTTCGAACTGTGGTGCTAAAGAAGACTCTTGAGAGTCCCTTGGCCTGCAAGATCAAACCAGTCAATCCTAAAGGAAAACAACCCTGAATATTCATTGGAAGGACTGATGCTGAAACTGAAGCTCCAATACTTTGGCTACACAATGCAAAGAACTGATTCATTGGAAAAGACCCTGATGATGGGAAAGATTGAGGGCAGGAGAAGAAAGGGGCAATAGAGGATGAAATGGTTGGATGCCATCAATGACTCACTGGACATGAGTTTGAGCAAACTCAGGGAGATAGTGAAGTAAAGGAAAGCTTGTCGTGCCACAGTCCATAAGGTTGCAAAGAACTGGACATGACTGAGCAACTGAACAACAACAACCTCTATATTCCCATATAATTCCTTATTACAGCCTACCTTAACCTTAAAATTTTGTTTTCATGCTGTATTCCACTCTAAAGCTAGCATTTTTTTTTTGCAGTCTACCTTTTACTATCCAAATGAAAACCTTATAATGATTTAAGCCATACACCTCCTTCCTATAATTCATGCAAATGTGTACTTTAAATACTTCTACATAAAACTCCACAATGTATTTTCTTCTTGCTACTTTATTTTTACCCATATATTTGTCTTTCCTGTTGCTCTTCTTTCTGGAAGGTCTGTGCTACTATTTGAGTTCATTTTCCTTTACCCTGAAGAACTTCCTTTAATATTTTTCATAGTGTGGGTCTGCTGTTGATGGTTTCTCTCCAGTTTTATTTGTCTGAATAAGTCTTTATTTTTACTATGATCTCTAAAGGTATTTTATCTGGATACAAATTTGACAGACTTTTTTCTTTAAGCACTTTAAATGTCTTTTGGCTTCCATAATTTCAGTACAATAGCCATCTGCTTTATTGTTCCTTTGTGATAAAGTAATGTGCCTTGTTTTCTCTTGTTGCTTTTAAGACTTTATCTTTGTCAGCAGTTCAGCTACAATACACTTATTTACTTAATCCTTTGCATATATCCTTTCTGTGGATTAAGGTTCACTGAACTTCTTTAATGTGTGAAATGATATCTATCACCAGTTTTGGAAATTTCTTGACTATTATCTCTTCATATATTGCTTCTACCCCTTTTTCTAATACTTATCCTTCTATGACTCTAACTAATATATGTTTAATTGCTCCCCCATATTCCACATATCTCTTATACTAGTTTTATTCTTTCCATTCTTTTTGTCTCTGTGCTTCAGTTTTGTGTTGTCAACCTTTCTGTCCTCAAGTTCACTCTTTGCTCAGTCCAAGCTATTGTTAAAACTATAAATGAATTCTAAATTTTAGCTATTGTATTTTAAAAATCTATAATGCATGTTAAATCATTTTTATAGATTCCAATTCTCTCAAAATTATCCATTGTTTTATCCATTTTGTCCCATCTTTTCCTTTTCTTCCCTGCACATAAATAATTATTTTAAAAACCCTGCCTGCTAATTCCAGTATCTGGATCATCTATGGATCTGCTTTTATTATTTGCATTTTCTCTTATCACTCACATTTTCTTGCCTCTTCTCAAGTCTTGTAATTTATTATATGCCATATTTTGGGTTTAAAATGAACAAATGGGACTTGTAATGATGTAATTTTCCCTCATAAAGGTTCTCCGTTTCCTCTGTTAGATGCATAATTTGAAGGGCTGATCACCTTAATACAACAAGGAACTGAACTAAGTTGGTGCTGGATTCCAGTTTTAGACTCAGTCTACCTCTTGCTTTTTTTCTTAAGGTGTGGCTCATTTGCACTTCTGATCGGTAGCTTGGGAGGTCTATTTCCTTTCAACACTTAAACGCTATGGGAGATTCAGTCTGCCCTTTGGAAGTTTTGTTTAGCTCATTAGCCTCCCACCTCATGTAGCTTGAAAATCTGGCAAAGTCTTGAGAGGAAAATTTATCAAGTGTTCCATGTTGATTTCTGTCATTAGTATAAATTTGTCTTCAAAGCACCGTGGGTAGATTTCACCATGACTTTGCAGTCCATCTTATTTCTTGGATATGGCCTTTTAAGGCTTCTGACTCATAGTTGTCATTCTCTTCCTTCTCATGCCTGAAATTCCCTCCTTCAAAAATTTTGAGCTTAGCCTTCCATTCCATCAAGTTCAATATCTGGCAAAAACTTAAAGGAGAGACCTGTCATATTTTTGATGCAGTCCCTTTTTCTTGTTGTTCAGTCTGTCAGTCGTGTCCAATTCTTTGCAACCCCTTGGACTCCAGCATGCCAGGCATCCCTGTCCTTCACTATCTCTTGAGTTTTCTCAAACTCATGTCCATTGTGTGGGTGATGACGCTCATCCATCTAACTCCTTTGTTGCCCCATTCCTCCTGCTCTCAATCTTTCCCAGCATCAGAGTCTTTTCCAATGAGTTGGCTCTTTGCATCAGGTGGTCAAAGTTTTGGAGCTTCAGCTTTAGCATCAGTCCTACCAATGAATATTCAGGGTTGACATCCTTTAGGATTGACTGGTTTGATCTCCTTGTAGTCCAAGGGATTCTTAAGAGTCTTCCCCAAAACCACAGTTCAAAAGCATCAATTATTTGGTACTCAGCCTTATTTATGGTCTAACATATGTACATGACCAATGGAAAAACAATAGCTTTGACTAAATGGACCTTTGTCAGCAAAGTGATGTCTCTGCTTTTTAATACTCTGTCTAGGATTGCCACAGCTTTTCTTCCAAGGAGCAATCATCTTTTAATTTCATGGCTGCAGTCAACATCCCGTGATTTTGGAGTCCAAGAAAATAAAGTTTGTTACTCTTTCCATTGTTTCCCCATCTATTTGCCATGAAGTGATGGGACTGGATACTATGATCTTAGTTTTTTGAATGTTGAGTTTTAAGCCAGCTTTTTCACTCTCCTCATTCACTTTCATGAAGAGGTTCTTTAGTTCCTCTTGACTTTCTACCATTAGGGTGGTATCATCTACATATCTGAGGTTACTGATATTTCTCCCGGCAATCTTGATTCCAGCTTGTGACTCATCCAGCCTGGCATTTCACACGATGTACTCTGCATATAAGTTAAATAAGCAGGGTGACAATATACAGCCTTGATATATTCCTTTCCCAATTTGGAACCAGTCTATTGTTTCAGGTCCAGTTCTAACTGTTGCTTCTTGACCCACTTACAGATTTTACAGGAGGCAGTAAGGTGGTCTGGTATTCCTATCTCTTTAATAATTTACCACAGTTTGTTGTGATCCACACAGTCAAAAGCTTCAGTATAGTATATGAAACAGAACTAGGTATTTTTCTGGAATTTCCTGGTTTTTCTATGATCCAACGGATGTTAGCAATTTGATCTCTGGTTCCTCACCCTTTTCTAAATCCAGCTTGTACATTTGGAAGTTCTCGGTTCACATATTGTTGAAGCCTAGCTTGAAGGATACTGAACACTGCCTTGCTAGCATGTGAAATAAGCACAACTGCATGGTAGCTTGAACATTCTTTGGCATTGCCCTCCTTTGGGATTGGAATGAAAACTGACCTTTTCCAGTCCTGTGGCCACTGCTGAGTTTTCCAAATTTTCTGGCATATTGAGTGCAGCACTTTACAGCATTCTCTTTTGGAATTTAAATAGCTCACTTGGAATTCCATCACCTGTACTAGCTTTGTTCGTAGCGATGCTTCCTAAGGTCCACTTGATTGCACACTCCAGGATGTCTGGCTCTAGGTGAGTGACCATACCATCATAGTTATCCAGGTCATTAAGACATTTTTGTATAGATCTTTTGTGTATTCTTACAACCTCTGCTTAATATTTTCTGCTTCTGTTAGGTCTATACTCTTTTTGTTCTTTATAGTGCCCATCTTTGCATCAAATGTTCCCTTGGTATTTCTAATTTTCTTGAAGAGATCTCTAGTCTTTCCCATTCTATTGTATCCCTCTATTTCTTTGCATTGTTCACTTAAGAAGGCTTTCTTAACTCTCTCTGCTATTCTCTGCAACTCTGCATTCAGATGGGTATATCTTTCTTCTCCTCCTTTGCCTTTTGCTTCTCTTTTCTCAGCTATTTGTAAGGCCTCCTCAAACAACTATTTTGCCTTTTGCATTTCTTTTTCTGGGGGATGGTTTTGGTCACTACCTCCTGTACAATGTTATGAACCTCTGTCCATAGTTCTTCAGGCACTCTGTCTATCAGATCTAATCCCCTGAATCTATTTGTCACTTCCACTGTATAATCATAAGGGATTTGATTTAGGTCATAACTGAATGACCTAGTGCTTTTCCCTATTTTTTTTCAATTTATGTCTGAATTTTATAATAATGAGCTCATGATCTGAGCAACAGTTAGCTCCAGGTCTTGTTTTTGCTGACTGAATAGAATTTCTCCATCTTTGGCTGCAAAGAATAAATCAGTCTGATTTCAATATTGGCCATCTGATGATGTCCATGTGTAGAGTTGATTCTTACATTGTTGGAAGAGGGTGTTTGCTATGACCAGTGTGTTCTCTTGGCGAAACTCTGTTAGCCTCTGCCCTGCTTCATTTTGTACTCCAAGGCCAAACTTGCCTGTTACTCTAGGTATCTCTTAACTTCCTACTTTTGCATTCCAGTCCCCTGTGATGAAAAGGACATCTTTTTTTGGTGTTAGTTCCAGAAGGTCTTGTAGGTCTTCATAGTACTTGTCAACTTCAGTGTCTTCAGCATTAGTGGTTGGGGCATAGACTTGGATTATTGTGATGTTGAATGGCTGTCCACGAAGATGGTGGAGAAGGACATGTGCTCATCTTCTCCTGCGAGAACACCAAAATTGCAGCTAGCTGCTAAGCACAACTGACAGGAGAATGCTGGAACCCACCAAAAAAGATATCCCATGTCCAAGGACAAAGAAGAAGCCACAAACAGAAGGTAGGAGGGACACAATCGTGTTTAAAATCAAAATCCCTGTCAGAGACTCTTAGAGGGCACAAACAAAATCTTGTGTGCACTAGGACCCAGGGAAAGGAGCAGTGACCCCCCCTAACTACAGTCTGAGCCAGTCCTGCCTGTGAGCGTTTCAGGGTCTCCTGCAGAGGCATGGTCAGCAGTAGCCTGATGCAGGGACAAGGCCACTGGCAGCAGTGGTCCTGGGAGTTGCAGCCTGTGACAAAGTCCTTTGAGGGAAGTCTCCATTAGTCCCATCATAGAGATGCCAGGCTGGTGATCCACAAACTGGAGAACAATTATACCAAAGCAGTTCTCTCACTATTGTAAAGGTTCTAGGCCCCACAACAGACTTCCCAACCCGGGGAGCCAGCAAAGGGACTGGGAATCCCCACAGAATCTGACTTTGAAGGTCAGCAGGATTTGGTTACAGAATTTCCACAGGACTGGGCAAAAAGAGACTTTTGAAAGAACAAAACCTTGTGTGCACTACAACCCAGGAGAAAGGAGCAGTGACACCATTAAAAGTTAGGCTTGCCTATGAGTGGAAGTCTCCAGCAGAGGCACAGGTCCATTGTGCATGGCTCAGGGTCAGGTTGACTGGCAGGAGCATTCCTGGGAGACATGGTGTGTTGGCATAAGTCCTGGAGGAGGTTGCCATTAGGTTTAGCACAGAGACTATAGCCCTTCCATAGAGATTACGTACTGCAGAACTGGGCTGCCTCAGGACAAACTGCATGAAGGGAGCACAAACCCACTCATCAGCAGAAGATTGGATTAAAGATTTGCTAAGGATGGCCTTTCCCACCAGAGCAAGACCCAGTTTTCCCCACAGCCAGTCCCTCTCATTAGGAAGCTTGTACAGCCTCTTATCCACAACCATTACAGGGCAGATGGAATGAAAAACACAATCACAGAAAACTAACCAAAACGATCACATGGACCACAGCCTTGTGTAATTCGATGAAACTATGGGCCATGTAGAGTAGGGCCACCCACAGTGGAGACTTCTGACAAAATGTGGTCCACTGGAGAAGGGAATGGCAAACCACTTCAGCATTCTTGCCTTGAGAACTCCATGAATAGTATGAAAAGGCAAAAACATATGACACTGAAAGATGAACCCCCCATGTCAGGTGTTCAATATGCTACTGGAGAAGACTGGAGAAATAGCTCCAGAAAGAATGAAGAGGCTGAGCCAAAGCAGGAACGACACCCAGTTGTGGATGTGTCTGCTGCTCAA
This sequence comes from Budorcas taxicolor, assembly GCF_023091745.1. NCBI lineage: Eukaryota > Metazoa > Chordata > Mammalia > Artiodactyla > Bovidae > Budorcas > Budorcas taxicolor. The sequence goes on from NC_068918.1 coordinate 32,618,407, forward strand.
AGTAAAGTCCAGTGCTGCAAAGAACAATATTGTCTAGGAACCTGGAATGTTAGGTCCATGAATCAAGGTAAATTCAGTTCAGTTCAGTTGCTCAGTCACGTCTGATTCTTTGCGACCCCATGGACTGCAGCCCGCCAGGCTTCTCTGTCCATCACCAACTCCCGAAGCTTGCTCAAACTCATGTCCACTGGGTTGGTGATGCCATCCAACCATCTTATCCTCTGTTGTCTCCTTCTCCTCCTGCCTACAATTTTTCCCAGCATCAGGGTCTTTTCCAATGAGTCAGTTCTTTGCATCAGGTGGGCAAAGTATTGGAGCTTCAGCTTCAGCATCAGTCCTTCCAGTGAAGATTCAGGACTGATTTCCTTTAGGATGGACTGGTTGGATCTCCTTGAGGTCCAAGGAACTCTCAAGAGTCTTCTCCAACACCACAGTTTAAAAGCATAAATTCTTCAGTGCTCAGCTTTCTTTATAGTCCAACTCTCACATCCATACCTGACTAATGGAAAAATGAGAACTTTGGCTAGACAAACCTTTATTGGCAAAGTAATGTCTCTTCTTTTTAATATGCTATCTGTAGGTTGGTCATGGCTTTTCTTCCAAGGAGCAAGCATCTTTTAATTTCACAGCTGCAGTCACCATCTGCAGTGATTTTGGAGCCCCCCAAAATAAAGTCTGTCACTGTTTCCATTGTTTCCCCATATACTGTCATGAAGTGATGGGACTGGATACTACGATCTTAGTTTTCTGAGTGCTGAGTTTTAAGCCAACTTTTTCACTTCCTCTTTCACTTTCATCAAGAGGCTCTTTAGTTCTTCTTCGTCTTTTGTCATAAGGGTGGTGTCATTTGTGTATCTGAGGTTATTGATATTTCTCCCAGCAATCTTGATTCCAGCTTGTGCTTTATCCAGCCCGGCCTTTTGCATAATATACCCTGCATATAAGTTAAGTAAGCAGGGTGACAATATACAACCTGACATACACCCTTCCCTATTTGGAACCAAGGTAAATTGGAAGTGGTCAAACAGGAGATTACAAGAGTGAACACTGACATTTTAGGAATCAGTGAAGTAAAATGGATTACTATCATGTTGAATGGTTTGCCTTGGAAACAAACTGAGATCATTCTGTTGTTTTTGAGATTACACCCAAGTACTCCATTTTGGACCCTCCTGTTGACTATTGAGGGCTACTCCATTTCTTCTAAGGATTTTTGTCCATAGTAATAGATATAATGGTATAATAGATAGAACGGTATAATGGTATAATAGAACTAAAATAGATGGGAATGGGGGAATTTAATTAAGATGACCATTATATCTACTACTATGGACAAGAATCCCTTAGAAGAAATGCAGTGGCCCTCATGGAGAGTCTGAAATGCAGTACTTGGGTGCAATCTCAAAAATGACAGAATGATCTCGGTTCATTTCCATGGCAAACCATTCAGCATCACAGTAATCCAAGTTCATGCCCTTTCTCCAGCAGGAATTTATCTCTTCACCATGAGACTGCAGATCTTATTCTGCCTTTCTTGGACAGTTTCTTTTATACTCTAGCATTCAGCAAATACCAGTCATACTTTTCAGAACTTAAACCAAATCTGTCATGTCTGTATCCACGACCTTCAAAAACTCCCCTGGCTTTTCTTTGTTCAAGGAGAGTACCCATGCTAAAAGCAGGGTCACTGTGACCAGAACTGGTAAATGCTCTAAGAAATAAAACAGGGATTGAGTGACCCAGGAAGGCACTTCCCTTTCTGGAATTTTCATTCTTCTAGTTTTCATTGTGTCTATAATTTTTAAATGACTTTAAACATATGACTTTATAATTTATCTGTTTTAGTGGGAGTGTGGCCTTTCTAAATCGTACCTGGAGTAGAAGTCTCAATACTTACTTGAGAGCAAATACATTCTGATATTTTCTATCCTATGTCATTAAATCAAACTTTTAGTCACAACCCACTAGTAATCAATATTAGGAGCCACTAATGTCTCATAATCTGTATTTTGAAAAAAACTGCTCTAATAGATCTCTGGGAAAAACCAAGATGTCTGGCTGTTTGGAAGAGTTCATCTAATAGATATGGATTAAATGGACTTCAATCCTCTTAATATTACATAAATTTTTGAAGTGTAGAATTCTGCATGTATTTTTCTTTGAAGTATGAAAAGGTCAGCTTTTGCATAGAATTACCTTCTCACTGAAATATTCTGGAAACGTAATTTTGTTCTACTGCTTCTCCAGTCTTTTTTTGCCAAGCAAAATCAAATTCTTATGATCTTAGTCATTAGTATTTTAACCCCCTACATTCTAAGTTTCCATTATTTTGTCCACAAGATGACAATTTCTTTCAAGAAAAACGATCCCTCATATCTAAAGCACCTTCCCTCAAACTTTGGCTTTCCTCTCTGTATTACTGTCTTTCACCTTAAGTAATAATAAACCACCTCAGTACTTGTTCATGAAAGGATTTGTAAGTACAAGGACCAGGCAGAAAGGAAGCATGTGTGGAAGCAAGACTGACAAAATGCTTTACTGCCATTATCAATAAATTTGTATCTCATAATCAGAATATAAAACAACTTGTACCCTGAGAGAACTAAAATAAGCAAACACAAACAGGGTGACTGTGCCTAGTTCAGTTTCTCAAAACAAAGGAATCCTTAGGTTTTGTTTATAAGAACTGACTTCCTAATAATAGTAACTTTGGGGACTTTCCTGGCAATCCAGTGGTTAAGACTTTGCTTTACAATGCAGGGGGTGCAGGTGCAATCCCTGGTTGGGGAGCTAAGATCCCACATGCCTCGGGACCAAAAAACCAAAACATTAAATATAGAAGCAATAGTGTAACAAATTCTATAAAGCCTTTGAAAATGGTCCACATCAAAAATCTTAAAAAAAAAAAAAAAGTAACTTTCTCACCAACTTTCTGTAATATTGATAGTTGAAGATCTATGATAATCTTTGTTCCTTTAACAACTGTATGAGAAAATTTCTGTCTTTTCTACCATGGACCAACTAATTGCAAACTTGGTAATGTTGGTAATTTTGTGGAGTTTTAACCCTCTTTTTTGTATATTTTAATTTGACGAGCCAGTTTTTCTAAAACTTAAGAGTTTGGGACTTCCCTGATGGTCCAGTGGTTAAGAATTCACATGCCAATGCACCAGATACAATCCCTGGTCCAGGAAGATTCCACATGCCGTGGGGCAACTAATCCTGTGCGCCACAACTACTGAGCCCATGCTCCAGAGCTTACACATTGCAGCTACTAAAATCTATGTGCCCTAAAGCCTGTGCTCCACAAGAGATGTCAACGCAATGAGAAGTCTGCACACCACAACTAGAGAACGCCTGTGTGCAGCAACAAAGACCCAGTACAGACAAAAAAAGAAAAGAAAAATCCTTGGAGTTTCTTGCAAACTTTTTTTGGAAGCAGACTTTCCTAAATGCTTGTATATGACTATTCCTTTGACAATTCTAGAGGTTCCGTCAAGATTTTATGTATTTATCTACCAGAGGTGTATTCATCTACCAGAGGTGTATTCATCAGCCAGAGCCAAGTAAACTGCATTGTCCATGAAGAGCAACTCAAGGGTTCTTTGAGGTATATTTTTTTCTAGTTTCAGGGTGAATCTCCTGTGGCAATATATATATTTTTAAATTGAAGAATCAAATTACTATACTGAGTTAGTTTCAGGTGTACAGCTCAGTGATTCAGTTATACATATGTACATATATTTTCAATTCTTTTCCATTATATGTTATTACAGGACATAGAATATAGTTCCCTTTGCTATAGTAAATCCTTGTTGCTTATCTATTTTAAATATGGTAGTATGTATCTGTTGGGGGCTTCCCAGGTAGCTAGGTAGTAAAGAACCCGCCTGCTAATACAGAAGGTGCTAGTTCAATCCCTGGGTTGGGAAGACCCCCTGAAGGAGGAATAGGCAACCGACTAGAATTCTTGCCTGGGGAATTCCATGGACAGAGGAGCCTGGTGGGCTACAGTCCAGGGGCTGCAAAGAGTTGGACACAACTGAGCAACTAACACATAGAAGCACCTCAATGTATAAGGCCAATACAGACATAAAAGGGGAAATTGATAGTAACACAACAATAGTAGAAAACTGGACAGCTATGTGTAAAAGAAAGGGATTAGAATACTTCCTAATACCATACACAAAGATGAACTCAAAACGGATTAAAGACCTACATGTAAGACCAGAAACTATAAAACTTTACAGGAAAACATAGGCAGAACACTCTTTGACATAAATCACAGCAAGATTCTCTATGACCCACCTCCTAGAGTAATGGAAATAAAAGCAAAAATAAACAAGTGAGACCTAATTAAACTTAAAGCTTTAGCACAGCAAAGGAAACCACAAACAAGGTGAAAAGACAACCTTCAGAGTGGGAGAAAATAATAACAAATGAAACAAGTGACAAAGGATTAATTTCCAAAATATACAAGCAGCTCATGCAGCTCAATAAAAGAAAACAAATAATTCAATCAAAAAGTAGGCAGAAGACCTAAATAGACATTTCTTCAAAGAAGATATTACAGATGGCTAATAAATACATGAAAAGATGTTCAACATCACTCAGTATTAGAGAGAAATGCTACTTAAAACTACAATGAGCTATTGCTCAAAATGTCCATCATCAAAAAATATACAAACAATAAATGCCAGAGAGAGTGTGGAGAAAAGGGAACCCCCCTGTACTGTTGGTGAGAATGTAAATTGATGGAGCCACTATGGAGAACAGTATGGAGATTCCTTAAAAAACTAGGAATAAAACTACCATACAACCCAGCAATCCCACTACTGGAGAAAAACCACAATTGAAAAAGACACATGTACCCCAATGTTCACTGTAGCACTATTCACAATAACTAGGATATGGAAGGAACATAGATGTCCATTGACAGATAAATGGATAAAGAAGATGTGGTACATACACACAATGAATATTACTCAGCTATAAAAAATAATGCATTGGAGTCAGTCCTAATGAGGTGGATGAGCCTAGAGCCTATTATACAGAGTGAAGTACGTCAGAGAGTAAAGCAAATATTGTATCTTAACATACATATATGGAATCTAGAAAAATGGTACTGATTAACTTATTTGCAGGGCAACACTAGAGATGCAGACATAGAGAATAGACTTGTGGACACAGTGGGGGATGGAGAGGGTGGGATGAATTGAGAGAGCAGCATTAAAACATATACATTACTATATGTAAAACAGACAGCCAGTGGGAACTTCCGTATGACAGGGAGCTCAAACCTGGTGCTCTGTGACAAACTAGAGGGGTAGGATGGGATGGGAGGTGGCAGGGAGGTTCAAAAGGGAGGATACATGTATATACTTACGGCTGATTCACATTGCTGTATGGTAGAAACCAACACAAGAATGTAAAACTATTAGTCTCCAATTAAAACAATCAGAAAACTAAGATCATGGCATCTGGTTCCATCTTCATGGCAAATAGATGGGGAAACAATGGAAACAGACTTATTTTTTGGCTCCAAAATCACTGCAGATGGTGACTGCAGCTATGAAATTAAAAGAGACAAGCTCCTTGAAAGAAAAGCTATGACCAACCTAGACAGCATATTAAAAAGCAGAGACATTACTTTGCCAACAAAGGTCCATCTAGTCAAAGCTATCGTTTTTCCAGTAGTCATGTATGGATGTGAGTTGGAGTGTGAAGATAGCTGAGTGCTGAAGAATTGATGCTTTTGAACTGTGGTGTTGGAGAAGACTCTTGAGAGTCCTCTGGACTGCAAGGAGATCCAACCAGTCCATCCTAAAGGAGATCAGTCCTGAATAATCATTGGAAGGACTGATGCTGAAGCTGAAACTCCAATACTTTGGCCACCTGATGCGAAAAATGACTCACTTGAAAAGATCCTGATGTTGGGAAAGATTGAAGGCAGGAGGAGAAGGGGAAAATAGAGGATGAGATGGTTGGATGGCATCACTAACTCAATGGACATGAGTTTGAGTAAACTCTGGGAGTTGGTGATGGACAGGGAGGCATGGCGTGCTGCAGTCCGTGGGGTCTCAAAGAGTCAGATACAACTGAGTGACTAAACTGAACTGAAATTAAAAAAAAAAAAATCTGGAGACTACTTATTGCCTACTGTGTCCAGAATATACATTTTCTCTCAAGGTGATAGTTAAGTAAATCTTCATAACATGATTATGGGTTATTTCAAGAAAAAAGGGATATTTTTCATTAACTGATCATTGTTGGCTACTACCAATTAACATGAGTCACTGAGTGTTCTCCAGGCTTCCCCTGTGGCTCAGCTGGTAAAGAATCTACCTGCAATGTGGGTAACCTGGGTTCGATTCCTCGGTTGGCAAGATTCCCTGGAGAAGGAAAAGGCAACCCATTCCAGTATTCTGGCTTACAGAATTCCACGGACTGTATAGTCCATGGGGTCACAAAGAGTCGGACACAACTGAGCGAATTTCACTTTCACTGAGTCTTCTCCATAGATAGTTTCTGCTTTTTCCTTACATTTGCCTAGTCTGAAGTCCCTATTATGAGCTACAAAGACCAGAAATTGGGTGTTCTGGCAGAAACATGAAAACAGTGAAAGTCTCAGTAAAGACTTTTATCATACTCATAACTATTAACTCTACAGGGAGTAGACTATGCCAACAGACTTTTCAGTTTAAGGTGATATCAGGATGACAGACAGATACCTGTCAGACTACCAAAAGATTCAGCTCAGTTCACTTCAGTCACTCAGTCGTGTCCGACTTTTTGCGACCCCATGAATCGCAGCATGCCAGGCCTCCCTGTCCATCACCAACTCCCGGAGTTCACTCAAACTCATGTCCATCGAGTCGGTGATGCCATCCAGTCATCTCATCCTCGGTCGTCCCCTTCTCCTCCTGCCCCCAATCCCTCCCAGCATCAGAGTCTTTCCCAATGAGTCAACTCTTCGCATGAGGTGGCCAAAGTACTGGAGTTTCAGCTTTAGCATCATTCCTTCCAAAGAAATCCCAGGGCTGATCTCCTTCAGAATGGACTGATTGGATCACCTTGCAGTCCAAGGGACTCTCAAGAGTCTTCTCCAACACCACAGTTCAAAAGCATCAATTCTTCGGTGCTCAGCCTTCTTCACAGTCCAACTCTCACATCCATACATGACTACTGGAAAAACCATAGCCTTGACTAGACGGACCTTTGTTGGCAAAGTAATGTCTCTGGTTTTGAATATACTATCTAGGTTGGTCATGACTTTTCTTCCCAGGAGCAAGCGTCTCTTAATTTCATGGCTGCAATCACCATCTGCAGAGACTTTGGACCCCCAGAAAATAAAGTCTGACACTGTTTCCACTGTTTCCCCATCTATTTCCCATGAAGTGATGGGACCAGATGCCATGATCTTTGTTTTCTGAATGTTGAGCTTTAAGCCAGCTTTTTCACTCTCCACTTTCACTTTCATCAAGAGGCTCTTTAGTTCCTCTTCACTTTCTGCCATAAGGGTGGTGTCATCTGCATATCTGAGGTTATTGATATTTCTCCCGGCAATCTTGATTCCAGCTTGTACTTCTTCCAGTCCAGCGTTTCTCATGATGTACTCTGCATATAAGTTAAATAAGCAGGGTGACAATATACAGCCTTGACGTACTCTTTTCCTATTTGAAACCAGTCTGTTGTTCCATGTCTAGTTCTAACTGTTGCTTCCTGAGTCAGGATTTCTAGGATTCTTTAAATGCAGAAGCAGATGACTTTGTGAAATTGATTGCTTCACCCAAAATCAGAAAAGCAAGAATTTTTTACCCAAGACTAAATTAATTATGACTAATGTCCTATATGTAATGGACATATAAGAAGAATTCCATTCTTCTTTATTTCAAACTCTTATTTGGCCACACTTGTATAAACTGGAATAAAACCCTCTTTAAATGGCATTGTTCTAACAGAGGTTTTCGAATTCAGAAAAAAAATTCTGTGGAAATCTTAATGTAGCTTATCAATAACACATTGTTCAGTTCAGTTCAGTACAGTCACTCAGTGCTGTCCGACTCTCTGCGATCCCATGGACTGTTAGCACACCAGGCTTCCCTTTCCATCACCAACTGCCAGAGCTTGCTTAAACTCATGTCCATAGAGTTGGTGATGCCATCCAACCATTTCATCCTCTATCGTCCCCTTCTCCTGCCTTCAATCTTTCCCAGCATCAGGGTCTTTGCAAATGAGTCAGTTCTTTGCATCAGGTGGCCAAAGTATTGGAGCTTCAGCTTCAGCATCAGTCCTTCCAATGATTATTCAGGATTGATTTTCTTTAGGATGGACTGGTTAGATTTCCTTGAAGTCCAAGGGACTCTCAAGAGTCTTCTCCAACACCACAGTTCAAAAGCATCAATTCTTCAGTGCTCAGCTTTTTTTACAGTCCAACTCTCACATCCATACATGACCACTGGAAAAACCATATGCTTGACTAGATGGACTTTTGTTGGCAAAGTAATGTCTCTACTTTTTAATATGCTGTCTATAGGTTGGTCATCACTTTTCTTCCAAAGAGTAAGTGTCTTTTAATTTCATGGCTGCAATCACCATCTGCAGTGACTTTTGGAGCCCCCCAAAATAAAGTCTGTCACTGTTTCCATTGTTTCCCCATCTATTTGCCATGAAGTGATGGAACCAGATGCCAAGATCTTCATTTTCTGAATGCTGAGTTTTAAGCCAGCTTTTTCACTCTCCTCTTTCACTTTCATCAAGAGGCTCTTTAGTTCTTCTTCGCTTTCTGCCATAAGGGTGGTGTCATCTGCATATCTGAGGTTATTGATATTTCTCCCAGCATTCTTGATTCCAGCTTGAGCTTCATCTAGCCCAGCATTTCTCATGATGTACTCTGCATGTAAGTTAAATAAGCAGAGTGACAATATACTGCCTTGACGTACTCCTTTTCCTAATTGGAACCAGTCTGCTATTCCCTGTCTCGTTCTAAGTGTTGCTTCTTGACCTGCATACAGATTTCTGAGGAAGCAGGTGAGGTAGTCTGGTATTCCCATCTCTTTAAGAATTTTCCACAGTTTGTTGTGATCCACACAGTCAAAGACTTTGGCATAGTCAATAAAGCAGAAGTAGGTGCTTTTCTGGAACTTTCTTGCTCTTTCAATGATCCAATGGATGTTGGCAATTTGATCTCTGGTTCCTCTGCCTTTTCTAAATCCAGCTTGAACATCTGGAAGTTCACTGGTCATGTACTGTTGAAACCTGGCTTGGAGAATTTTGAGCATTACTTTGCTAGTGTGTGAGATGAGTGTAATTGTGTGGTAGCTTGAACATTGTTAGAGAAACATAAAAGTTATGATTCTGGAGAAGACATATAAAAATACCCCAAAATACTTAAAATGGTTAAAATTACACAAAATATCTTTACCTAGCTCCTTTACTTTTCATGGCCATGTAGCTGTTTTACATTGTTGCTGCTGTTCAGATGCTAAGTTGTGTCCAACTCTTTGCCATTCCATGGACTATAGTGCACATGTTTCCTTGCTATTTTACATAGGTTCAATAAAAATATTCTCCTTTCTGCAATGCAGTTATTTAATAATTGCTTTTGTAACCATGGTCATGCCTCAAATCTCATTAAATTACATACAGAAAGCCCATTATTAAACAACAAGGTCCAAGCTTGAGGTGAACTGGATGGTTGTTGGTTTCTTGTCTTCATATATGAGCTGGTAAGAGCAATATTTAACTTGTAAAAATAATGAAAACCTTATGAACTTTACAAAGTTTCCAGATAAAGATAACTCCTAAATTTTAGTGTCATGTGACTTTAATTTTACTAACCAAATTATAAGAAGGTTTTTTGTATATATGTGTATACTTTCATCACATTTACATAATAAAAACAAAATATCCAAGTAATGATACTGCATTAGAAAATCACGAAACAGATTTATGCAGTCAAAGTCATGCCTTAGGAGGAAATTTGAAGGCAAAATTGACACTGTAACTACAGTAAGAAATGCACGTCACACTCCAAAGTCAGAAAATGAAATACAACAACCCTGTGTTGTAAAGGATTAACCTTTCACATTCCAAAGAAAGGTTTTACCCTTGCTCAACTCCTGGGAGATAACCTCTAAGACCACAGAATAGCCTGCCTGATAAAAACACTTATAGTTGGTGGCTCAGACAGTAAAGCGTCTGTCTACAATGCGGGAGACCTGCGTTCGATCCCTGGGTTGGGAAGGTTCCCTGGAGAAGAAAAACGGCAACCCACTCCAGTACTCTTGCCTAGAAAATCCCATGGACGGAGGAGCTTGGTGCAGGCTACTGTCTTTGGGGTCACAAAGAGTTGGGCACAACTGAGCGACTTCACTGCATGCTCTGCAAGATAGTCTACGCTAACAATGTGATTTATGATGGGGCTTTCAGCCATTTGGTACCAGCTTGGTGGCTCAGACAGAAAAGAATCTGCCTGCAATGCAGCAGTCCTGGGTTCAGTCCTTGGATTGGGAAGATCCCCTGGAGAAGGGAATGGCTACCCATTCCAGTATTCTTGCCTGGAGAATTCCATGGACAGAGGAGTCTGGCAGGCTACAGTCCATGGAATGCAAAGAATTGGACATCACTAAGCAACTATCATTTTCACTTTTTCATAACCTCCAGAGGGACCGGAGACTGAAGGTCAGTCACATGGGCAGTCAGCCATGCCATGTGAACAGCCCACAATAAAAAAATTGGACACCAAAGCTCAGAGGAGATTCCTTGGCTGGCAATACTCCAAGCATATCATACATCATTGCTAGAATTAAGTGCTATCTGCATGACTTCACTGGAAGACAAGTACTAGTTCATGCCTGGTGTTTCCTGGACTTTGCTGTGCTGTGCTTTGTTGCTCAGTTGTGTCTCTTTGTGACCCCATGAACTGTACCCCACCAGGCTCCTCTGTTCAGGCTCCTCTTGTTCTCCAGGCAAGAATACTAGAGTGGGTTTGCCATGCCTTCCTCCAGGGGAATCTTCCCAACCCAGGGATCAAACCCAGGTCTCCTGCATTGCAGGCAGATTCTTTACTGTCTGAGCCACCAGAGAAGCCCAAGAATACTGGAGTGGGTAGCCCATCCCTTCTCCAGGGGATCTTCCTGACCCAGGAATTGAACTGGGATCTCCTGATTTGCAGGCAGATTCTTTACCAGCTGAGCTACCAGGGAAGCCCTAGACTTCCTGAACTTTACCTAACTCCTTTTTTGAGTTGCTGATTTAAATTTGTATGTTTTTGTTGTAATGAACCATAACCATGAGTATAATAGCTCTTCTGAGTTCTATGTATTCTTTTAGTGAATCACTGAGCCCAAAGGTGACCTTGGAAATTTGCAACCGAGATAAAGTAATATCAGCAAAAACAGTCAGTTTGTCTGATTCTTGTTCCCTCAGTAAATGAAACCTTGAGTCTTTCCTATAAGATATTCCCCGATAGAAACAAATATATCCTCGATTTTGGCAATGCCAATGTCTGAAGATATGTGATGATCTTTTTGGATATATCATATGCAAAAGCTGTTTTCTACCCTGAAGAGATTAACTGTAAACTTGATGACCTTGGTATATTTGTAACTTTTTTTTTCTTTCAAATACTAGTCATATCTTTAATTTGTGAGAGCTATCCTTCTATATCTTGGACTCCCTCACAAATCTTGTTGGCATATAAACCCTTTTCTTTTCTAAATGCTTTAATCTCTGAGTGGTTTATGTTTTACTTCAGCCAGTGGTAGTTTGTATCAACAGTATTTTACTAGACTGGTTAAGAGAATTACACTCCACTATTTGTGGCATATCTATAGAAATGCTCAGAAGTGGATCTGAGAATTAGAAATCACAGGAAAATATTCTATCCAAATACCAAAGGCAAAGCTCTCACTCTGCTTAAGAGCTATACTATAAAAGAACAAAGAGAAAATGACCCTCTCTGAAAATTTACTTAGGCTTGGGTGTCCAATATTTAAATCACACCACAAGAGAGAAGCAGCAATATATAATACTGATATAAATTATTTCAAGTTTATCAAATCAAAGAGTTATATACATAAAATCACTGAATAAGCTTTTAAAAGACAAGTTCATTTTGAAATTAAAGTAACAGTAGAACTTCTTAACCCAGAAATATTTCTTTTAATTCTGATACTGAATTTCCCAGTTTTAAATTTGTGGCTTAGCTTATTTTGAGGAAAATGAAGGTAATAATTTTGTGCTGTGTTCAAGCATTCAATATTTTAAGATATTAATAGTGCTATTCTTTCACATGTATTATTACAAAGTCTGGGATTAGCTATCTCTGAAAATACATTTTTAAGGTATTAAAGATACTTTTTGCTAGAAATTATAAAACCAAAAATGTTCCATGGAATTCTCAAGAGTGTTTTAAAATTTAATTTTAAATGGGTTTCCTGTGTACCAATAGGATTTATGTTTTAAATAACACACTTGTGAAGTTAAAAGAACCTACAGCGATGAAAAGTTAAATAGTTTCCAATTTAACGAGAAGATTCTGGACAACTGCCTTGTAAACAACAATCTTATATTTCAGGCAAGAAATGATTCACATTCTGTACTAGTTCAGTAATAGATTTTTCTAAGAAATATCCCACAAGTCAATGTACATTTAACTTAAAAAAAGATTAACCAAAGAAAACCTTCCAAGGTTTTTCAAAACTTATCCTAAAATTTACTTGATCAGATTAAGCAAAATTAGGTCAAAAGAATATTTTAGCTATGACTAGAAGGTCTGGCTCACTTTATAATCTTCTTTTCATAAAGACTAAAATCTATTTAACAATTTAAGCACTTTTAATACTTTGTAGTGGTGAACAAACTTTTACAAGTGAGTAGAATCCTATTATAATGAACATCACTCTGATTCGCTTACTTATGGCACTTCTTCCTATGTTCTAACCACAGCCAAAAGCTGACACGGCCTGAAGAAACATGTTGAACAGGATATCAAAAGTCACAGAACCACAGCCTCTCAGTTGGCAGTTATTTCATTTAATGAAGCTGTTTTTCAGGTAAGATATTTATATACTCCATTCACTCTTTTCAAAATATTTTATCAGTTCAGTAAACTGACCTGTTTTAAAGAGTGTCCTGTTGGTAGTACATCAGGTTTCAAACTTTTTTTAGTGTTGTTGACTGCTGATGCTCAAACAAACAGGGTTTCTCACAGGATAAATTTTTGCTCATTTCAGATTCAAGACATCCACACAGTTTTTCCTCTCACAAATCTCACTTCTTTATGCATTTTAAAACTGTCTCAAGCACCTACAGAAAAGATTTTTTTCCTAATCATAAGACCCCTGCTTGGTTAGATTCCACACAGAGGCAGTGACGAGACAGAAACAATGGCTGAGGAATAATTGAGGCCTTTTGTTAAGGAATTCATGGTGAATATATTTATTTGTATCCACATTAGAAAAACAACACTTTTCTAAAGTAGGTTGGCTAGTGTTTAAAAAGAGTATTCTATAGACCAGCAAATGTAATGGTATTGACTAAACTGAGGCTTTTACCTGTAAAACATACAAAACAAATTTGAAATGATACTTCTGGGATCAACAGCAGACTGCCACAAATCATAGTAGGGAACTTGAGAGTATTCCTATTTTATACTGGCTATCTCACTGTCCTCCACAACATTTTTCAAATTCATTCCCTTTGAACATTTATTAAAAGCTGGCTTTTTCTTTTCCAAATAACATTTAGAAATTATAATTTTACATTTTAAATTATAATTTTGCATTTTAAATTATAATTTAGTACTCAAAAATTTCATAAAACAGCACTACCTTCTCTATGTGTGAAGCACTCTGACAGTTTCAATGCTATTCTATTATTTTTAAAAATGTTGACAGTGACCCACTAAATTGATTTCACAGTCCATTAATAGGATATGATCTACAGTTTGAAAAATACTGACTTGGCCTAAGTGATAAAGAAGATGAAGTATGAGGAAATTGGGAGGGTTAAATTCATAAGGAAAGTGACTAGAAATTATTTGCATAATTCTGTGAAAATCAGTAACTGGTCTTTAGTATATAACTTGCCACTATATTATTTTTCTGTTGCAGTCTAAATCCTTATTGTTTGACTTTTGCCCCAATTACTCTCCACTCTCTTCCCATATATTTCAGTGTTTCATACCCATTCTTTTGACTCATGTCTTTGAATTTGGTGCTGGTTATGTGACAATACGTGTTTGAGACTATGGGTGGACTGATTTCCTCAATCAATAAGTTATGTTAAATTAAGAATCTGAGACCAATTCTGCCATGAGGAAATAAAGCAGAGGAGAACCATATATATCAAGATAGCGAATGAAGAAATACAAACAGGCTGACTTCATCTATGAATGGATGAAAACAAAGGTTTGGTAGACAAATATTTGAGCATCTGCTCTGTGCTGATCATTATACCTCTGTGCCACCTACTGTTTTCTTTCTTATATGTTTACGTATAAGTCTTATCTCTACTATCAGACTATAAGCAACTTAAAGACATAATCCATGTATAATTTCTTCTATAGCAACTAACACAGTATCCTAGGATCAACAAATTCTTGATTATTAGATTCTTGATTATTAGAGATCAATACTTGCTGAATGAACATGTGAAACACACCAATATACAAGAAACTCCATTAGGAGTTTCACTATTTACACTATACCAACAATATACCTTGATTCTCAAACCTCTTCCTCTTAGCATCATAATATCAAAGAAAGCAACATTCTGAGTGCCTGTTGTCTCTTCTCCCAAAAAAACAAATAATAAAATACTTAAGTATTCTCATCTAGTGGTTATGTAAAATATGGTCACATATTCTTAGAAGATGAAACAGCAGAATAGCTGAACTGGTGCCTGAAACAGCAGTACTTGATCCAATATGCTCATTCCAAATGAGTTCACCAAATAAGGTTAATGTATTTCCATGCAGTGTAATTATTAAATACTTATTGAGAGGCTACTTATGGGCCAGGTACTATGCTAGGTTCTTGGCTACAGGGGTGAGCAAGAAATGATCTTGCCTTCAGGGAGCTTTCAATCTATGGGAAGACAAACAAACAAATGATAACAAGAAAATGTGCAAAGTGCAAAGACAGAAGAAGTATCTAGAAAAGGCAGCTAAGCCAGATTTGGGAGCAGGTAGGTATGTGAAGAAGACACTTAAAGAGGGTTTCTTAGAGGCAGCAGTAAATTGAGATCTGAAGAATTAAGGGAAGCTAGATAAGCAAAATCTAGGCAGAAAGTATGGTGGATAACATCATACTTATTTTAAAAGATTATTCTAGAAAGCGGATTATACCATTCAAAGAACTTTTTCTTTCTTTGATAGAAAATTCATAATGCCCAGCATTCTGCCTACAGCCTGGATCCAGTCTCTCAACATTACAAACGGATGAACTGGCATTTATAAGTCTTACATGGTTGAAAAACAGAAACAAAAAATACCTCAGAGGGTAAAGTAACAAGAGATCAATTTACTTCTTTTCTGTTAAAACTGTTAAACAGATATAATACAAGGAATACAACAGATCATGCATATATAATAAAAAATATATTTCTTCAGTGGGGGTGTCATAGTTTATAATTTTAATAATTGTCTATGGCATCTAATAAGCTTTTGAGAATGCAATGACACTATACTGGTATGGAGAACACTCTCAAAAACCCATCAGGAGGGTTTCCCTGGTGTTTCAGCAGTAAAGAATCTGCCTGGCAATGCAGGAGTCACAGGTTTGATCCCTGATCTGGGAAGATTCCACATGCTGTGGAGGAACTAAGCCCAGGCACCCCACAACAATTGAGCCTGTGCTCTAGACCCCGGGAGCTACAACTACTGATCCACATGCCACAATTACTGAAGTCCATGTGCTCTAGAGCCCACGCTCTGCAATTCGAGAAGCCCATGCTCTGCAACTAGAGAGCAGCCCCCACTTGCTACAACTAAAGAAAAGCCCTCTCAGCAATGAAGACCCAGCATAGCAAAAAGAAAAAAAAAACCATCAGGAGGAAAAAATCGACCTGATTCTTTATGTAAACACTTCATAGCTATAATCAAAATAAACTCTGGTCTAGACAATATTTTAAAACTTAAAACTTTACCATTTTGCTATATCTAATTCTCCCTATATAACAAAACACCAAAAAAAAAAAAAAAAGGAGGAAAGTTAAATAAGTACACAGGTTATGAAGAATAAGGCTGAGGTACTGGCAAGGTCTGTTTACCAAGAAGTGAATTTATTTTCACACCGGTGACAGTCAATTATTATTTTTATTTATTCTCATTTTACTTTAATTAAAAGGTGCCATGGCACCCATACAGAGTTTTTTTTTTTTAATCTCAAGATGATATACATCTGGGAGTCAGCTTATACTTATCTAAACTTCACATACAACGAAATTAAATGTTCTCTGTAGGTACAGCTTTAGTTACAGATGAATAGAGTTCCAGGAAAACTCCATTAGGAGTTTCACTATTTACACTATACCAACAATGGCAGCTGGTGCATTTTTGGCCACACTGAGCACTCCTTTCATTGCTCATGACCAACCCACCCTTTCCCCCTAGTTTGATATCTCACAAGTCAAGCTTTGATTTACATTTTGATGTCTTATCATGGATTAAGAATACTACTCTACAGTTTAAATTTTATTTTTAAAGGAAGAAAGCTTTACACATAACTAAAAAATAATTTTCAAGCATACCATCCCAGCCAGTTAGCACACTGTATTAAATATTTCCTTTAACCTTGTAGTGTTGAAAATAGGGCATTTCCCTCCAATCTTCCTATCTTTAGCTACAACTTAATAAAAATGGTCATGTTACCAATGACCCACACAAATACAGTTAATTCAAGATTCCAACTCCTATTTCCAGGATTAGAATAGTCACAATACCTACTGCTTTAAACACTCAAACTTTCTAGTTTCATAGTTGCATCAAAGTTGAGACTTGTCTTGGAAAAAAGTTCTAATTTCATTTTTTTCAATTTCTGATTAAATAAAAAACAAGCAAACCTGTTTTTCACTTAAGTGAACAAAAATTTATGATATCCTACCGAGTTTCTGCTAGGCAGAGCACAGCTGCGGGGTTGCTACAGCAACTCTTGTACACTGACCATAGACAGCCCCATCCAGGAAGGAAATCGTTTGCTCCACCCACTGAGGAGTCAAAGGCAAGCAGCAGTCTGTGAGCAGAGACACATTTTCAGTTCAGTAATTGTGATGGAGCAACAGGAGACCATTCTTTATCATCTTTCCTAATACATGTCACCCCAACAACCCAAACAAACTTCAAATCAAGTTGCTATATGAGTACATATTTCCACATCATGGTAGGATTGTATTCTTTAACCAACCCCCACTAGAAACCTGAGCCAGGGAACAAATCAAAACAATTTCATCCTAGGCATGTAGAAAAAGAAAAAAAAAAAAGTAAATTTAGAATATTCTCACTTTTATGAAGAGTACCTTTTGGTTCTTGCTTTCAGGCTTTAACCCCTGCAACTCAGGATCTATGACAATTTTTTCTCTTTTTGGTTGCTCATATACAACATTTACTGAGTTTTTATTCAGTGCCAACCCTTCTGCTGGTTCTTTGACATGTTATTTCATTTAATCTCACAACAACCCTATGAGGTAGGTAGTAATACAATCCCACTTTTACAAATGAGAAACAGAGGTTCCAGAAAGTCATTTGATTGTCTAAACTACTAAGTGGCAGAATCAACACAAACCCAAGTCTCCTATTTCTGAGATCTATGTTTTTTCTACTACATTGCACTGATTTTGCATGAAAATTCACAACTCTTAGTTAAAATATTCAAGTGTTCCTTAAGTGATTTTAATTTTTTATGGTAATTTGTTTTAGTAAAACATTTCCACAAGTAATGACTTTACTACTGGTAAATTAAAAATATTCAGCCACCATCTTAAGTGCATAGAAAACAAAGGCATATCCTGGTGAGTTTTTTGCCAAGTATAAACTATGACACTCACATTCTTGAGAAAAGATAAAGAAGAAAAATAGGTAAGGTGATGAAACTGAGTTTAGATGAAGCAGTCTGTGGAACATCTCTTGGGTTGAAGGAGCTGTAAGGGGAGAGGGAGTGAAAGTGGGTGAAGGACAACATTTAAACCAGAGGGAGAGAAACGTTTATTTCAGTCATTAGTTACTTTCAAGGACAATTCCAAGTATAAGTCTGCCCGTTTTCAGTCATATCTCCTCTTCAGGTATGGAAAGGTCTTTGAGAAGCACCTCTTTTTCTCTTCATAGGAATGAATTATAGTTTTTCTCCTTCCCCCACAGAGCCCACAATTACTCTCTTTCTCCTACATACATTCTTTGGGATTTCCTAAGAGAATATAAAGACTATCTTTTAAAAAATTGCTTTTCCTAGCTCCCCAAGATCTTGATCTTTTTATTCTTTCATACCTATAGCTTAAATATCCCCCAGCTATAGATAAAGATGTACCTCCAAAACTGTCCCTTTGGAATCACCATTTTTTAAATTGCTATCCTATCTTCTAAGCTCCTCCCTTCTGTTATGCCTTTTGTGTCAGTCTTCTAGCTCTACTTCAGGTGATGACTCCAATTCCCTAGTTGTCCCAAAGGATTCTGGTGAGAAACAAAGTAAGTTCAGTAGAGTTGTACTAGTTTCCACACGTTTCTGGAAAGACATGTCAACAAACATAAATTCACTATAAAGCATATATGAACAAAGAAATATCTTATGGCATCACTAATCAAAGCATAAAAATATAGTTATAAAGGAGTCAGATTTAAAAAAAACGAGCTAGATTTATAAAAGAGAATGGGAATAGCAGAGAAAGGCTTTCACAGTTGGATTACTGTCATCTAAAAGTTAGTTAACTATGAGTTCCTATTTGTAACTGTCACATTAAAAACAGACTAAAGGCCTCTTCACAAAGCTTTTCCCTTTCCACAAAAGAAAAACATTCCCCAGCTCTAAAATAAGACAGGGAAGAAGCACAAGAAAAGTTAAAAGGCCTGTCTATACTCTGTTAATTTTATATTTGTTCTTTATAAGCTTCTTAAGGTTACACGCCTATTAAATGAAAAAGTGGAACAGCACTTATATCTCAAATTCAACTCAATTTTAAATATCATCAGTCTAGTATAATGTTTTAAACTTAGCTTAACGTATCTGCAAAGTGAACAATGTTTCTTTTTTTAAAATTTGTTATTATTTTTTAGTTCTACCAGTTTATTGCTACCAACCCATCACCCTCCACCCTCATGCACACATGCTCAGTCATGTAACAACATGGACTGCAGCCCGCCAGGCTCCTCTGTCCATGGACTTTTCCAGGCAAGAATACTGGAGTGGGTTGCCATTTTCTTCTCCAAACAATGTTTCTAAAACATGGTATGCTGAGGTATTTTAGTCAATAAAAAAGAACAGGAAAGCAATCATTTATTATTTGGGTTTCTTAGGAGGTCATTAGGCATTCATTTTAAAATACTACAATTTGATACTTTATAGAGGCTAGAAACATAATTCAAAATTTCATAAAGGTATATTAAATTAAAACCACTTTAGTCAGTTCAAGATCTCATTGACAAAGTTCATTCAAGATGATAGTTTTGCTTTGCGTTACTGTTCCCACATAATATCATCTCGTCTCAATTTCATCTGAAGATTATGGACTCGTATTGGACGACAGTTGCTGTTCTTTTGAAGAGAGTTAGTTAGCAAACATTTTCTGGAGCTATTTTTTATATTCTTTGTTCCTTTACAGTTGCTGTCTTCTTGCTGAATAGCTGAAGTTTCACTCATCTTTGAATTCTGAACTTTTTGTTGTAGTTTGCGGACCTGGAAAGAAAAAAATCTAATATTTCAGTCAAAAATATACTTAAAATATACCTTATAATAGAGGATTGGATTGATGGTTTAAAGATTACATGAAATTAAAAAGTTTGGTAAGTCTTTATTTATTGAATACTTATTGCATGCCTAACACTGTGCTATTTATACAGAAACAGAATGAATAAAACAACCATTGCTTTCAAGGAGCTTATTGCTCTTATTATTAGAGAAAAAAGAGCATATATGTGACAACTAGAGAATAATTCAAGCCAGAATAACTTTGACTAGGACAAAAAGTGTATGTCTAAGAAGGATAAAGAAGGACAAGATTGATGTGGGCTGGAGAAGCTGAGAGAAAGAAATGTTTGTTTTTGTAAGATAAGAAATGGGAAAAATCAGAACATGGAGGAGAGAGAAGGACCTTTCTGGTGACATTAACAACAAAGCAAAGATTTGGTGCTAGGAGTGAACATCAAGTTTATAGAGTCTATATTTTTTCTTTAAAGTATTCCTGAATTTAAAGTACTACTGAATGCCAGTTTTGTCTTGTTTTTAAAGGCAAAGGAATAAATAACCTTATCTCATTGAGGAGTTTCTAGCAATGATTGGGTTGACGGAATTAAACAAAACAAAATCTATAAACTAGTTAAACCCTTTTCTTCCAAGTCTAGTCCATTACTGAACCTTTAAAAAAATATTTTGGCCACATTACATGGCTTGTGGGATCTCAATTCCCCAATCATGGACGGAACCCATGTACCCTACTGAGGAAGTGTGGAATCCTAACGAATGGACTGCCAGGGAATTCTCCACATTACTTCATCTATTTCACTTAAACATAGCCTGATTTGTAGAGCTGGTCCAGACATTGGCTAAGTATCTGGTGTTCTGTTTACCTAAAAATTATTAAAAATTTTTTACTTCTATAGCTATTATATATATATAATATATAAATTATATACATATATAATATTTTTCAAAATATAATTTATGTACACACTGCCTAAATTTAAAAAATACGACTACTCTTCTACTCCTTTCAGGTTTCTCCTATCTGATTCTAAGAAAGTATACAAGTTACATAATTTTCACCCTAACACAATCATACAGAAAGTTTACTTACTATAGCTTTAAAAGCCAGTTAAGTGACAATGTTTGCTTCAAATTTTCATTTCCTTCTATCTTTCTTTATTGGCCACAGAAGAATAAAGGCAGTAAAATTTTGCATTCTTTATTACTTTCCTATAAAAGTGGGGAAGGCTTAATTGTGAGGTTAATATATTACCAACTTATATGAATGCTGATTATTCCATTAGCAGATAGCTACATGATATGACGTGAAGGTTCCTGGAAAGATTCCCTCTGCTTTCTGTTCCAGGAACATAATAGTCCTAAGAGTGAATTCATTGTCTTGGGATAAAATGTAATATTCCATGATTTTTTTTGTCAAAATATTAAGACTGTTATGCCATTCATAGTTATTATGAATTTATACACAAGGATAGAGTCCTCCTCATCACCTCCACTAGAGTGAGCTAAGCATAGGTCCCCAAGGAATGGAACACAGCATGGCTTGTTCTGAGAAACTGGAAATGGTGGTTTTAGAGATGGGGTTGCTTTAGACACCTGATGACATAAGGGGCTTCAGTAAGGCATTAGGAAAGAGAGGGATAAGAGGAAAGAATGCTAAATGGATAGCTGGGAGAGCTGTAAAGCAAATTTAGTGCTAAGTCACTTCAGTTGTGTCCGACTCTGTGTGACCCCATAGACAGCAGCCCACCAGGCTCCCCCGTCCCTGGGATTCTCCAGGCAGGAGTACTGGAGTGGGGTGACATTTCCTTCTCCAATGCATGAAAGTGAAAAGTGAAAGTGAAGTTGCTCAGTCGTGTCCAACCCTCAGCGACCCCATGGACCACAGCCTACCAGGCTCCTCCGTCCCTGGGATTTTCCAGGCAGGGGTAACTGGAGTGGGGTGCCATTGCCTTCTCCGATATATACGTATATATATATATATATGTAATTTACTTAAAAAAAACATCAGATCCCTGAAAATTTAGGTCCTCCTAATTTTTAGCTATGGTCAACAAAGCAGCTGTATTTTGCAGACACTGACTGAGCGACCTGGGTCTGCGGGGCACTGTAGGGTGCTGCCAAGTGGTGCTAGTGGTAAAGAACCTGCCTGCCCATGCAGGAGATGTAAGAGACTGCAGGTTCAATCCCTTTGCCAGGAAGATCCCCTGGAGAAGGGCATGGCAACCCACTCCAGTATTTAGCCTACCTCTTAATTTTCCCAAAGTTACTTCTGAATACATAACTAAACTTTCTCTTTTTTTTTCTCCCTTTGGCTGTGCCGTGTGGCTTGTAGGATCTTAGTTCCCCAGCCAAGGACTGAACCTGGGCCCCAGCAATGAAAGCATAGAGCTCTAACCATTGGACAGCGAGAGAATTCCCTATAACTAAATTTCTTTGTTCCCTTTTCTTTATATTATATTGAGAATTATGTAGCAGACTATGTTATTTCAATGTACAGATGACTCTATTTTATGATAAGTCTAAGTGATTCCTATCTATCATCTTTTCACTAAGCCACACATACAGGCCTCAAATTTGGAAGGTCTAGAGAAACGTAACATTGAATCCAGATATATTATCTTTTTATTAAAATCTTTTACTAAAACTTTCTTACGCTATCTTGATGCTGCATTAGTTTGGAAATTTGTTCTCCTTTAATTTCCATTTTCTTGACTAAACGCTCTAGTTCACATTCTATATCTTCACAGACTGATTGGCTTTCAGTTTCTTTCATTTGATTCAGCAGGTCCTGGTACTCCCTATGAAAGAAAGGCAAGTATCAAGCACTATTACAGTTTATAGTATACAAACTATATATATATATATATATATAATATATAAACTATATATTAATCTTTGTCACAATTAAACAATACTCTGCTCAAGCATAAATTTTAACCAGAGTTAAATATTAACCTTCAAAGACAGCTTCTTTTTGTAGAGGTATCAAATTAAATCTATGGTAATTATAAACAGGCTCTTATGATTTGAGATTAGATATATTTAGAAATATCTCAGACTTAGGCTCTCAAAGAATCTTAAAAAAGGTCTGAATTCTTAGTGTTCATAGTTAAATGTAGTAAAATATTCTGATGTCCTTAGCTAGAGGCATTAAGGGACTCTTTTTCATTCCAAGTTTGGAATTCTTAATGTAGAATCTTTGGAAGAATTCCAGCTATAGAAGTATTTGCCTGAGAAATTCCTAGATTTGGTGAATGCCTGCTCAAAAAAACTACTGCTAATAGAACTAGTTATATCTTCTACAGAGGTCATAGTTCAACTAGATGGCCACCCAAGTCACATATTTTCAGGAATATTTTTTGAAAAGATATTTAAACTTGAAACTTAAAATATGTATCCCATACAGAATCTTTGAAGCATATGGATGCTTCAAACATGCAATGCAGACCGGCCAGAATGGAAAATAACAAATTGCATTCTTATTTGTCTAATGAAAAAATTCACTTAGCTGAAAAGATTATAAAAAGCAGAAGGAGAATCTATCTTGGAAAAGCATTTGTGAATTATAATTTAAGGTCACCAGACCCCATTTGTTAGAATGACAGAAATATTTGTCTATCAGTTCAGATCTTGGGAATACAGAAACACTTTAAATAGAAAAAAGTAGTAATCTTCAGATCAAAATAAGTTCAAAAGGCTAAGTAAGGCTTTCAGGAATTTGTAAGTGACATTGTTTGAAAGATTGAGAAGAAAAAAAGATACCTAAATTAGTCTTGCTACTTCTTGTGATAAATACTTACATAGTCATTTGGTCCAGCTCATCTTGCATTGCCATCAAAAGTTCAGACAAATTGTTGCAAATAGAAATGGACTTTTCTGAGTCAGAAGGTACAGCTTTACATTGAGAAGTTGTTCTAGAAGGCTTGTAGAGACATCTAAGCTCAGTAACTTCAGCTGGTTTCTGAAGGATACGTGGTCCAGAATGTTGCACTGTTTGGAGGTTTTGTGTACTTGCATTCGCAGAATGGCTTGCACTGGCAGACTTTGGGGGAAAAGAAATAGCTGAGAACGATTTGAAATAACTGATGGCATTTAAATAGCACTTATACCAAAGGATGAATTCATCTGAACAAGTATCTTCATTTTTCCCTTCTCACCTTCTCAGCCATAATAGGCAGTGTTCCAAATTTTGAACAAATTTGCTGAGGTGGTCCTCTCTTTAAACATTTAGTTTTCTAAATATTGACAAGGGAAAAAGTAAACAAAAATATTTTAAAAGACATTTATCAAATTAACACTATTACACATTAGGAAATGTAAGTTACAATGAAATATCACTACACACCTGTTAGAATGGTTAAACAAAAAATGTGACAACACCAAATGCTAACAAGGAAGTGGAGAAGCCAGACTGCTCATACACAAAAAATAATGCAGCCAGTTTGGCAGACAGTTTGGAAGTTTCTTGTAAAATTAAAGATTTATTGATTGCTATCATATGATTCAGAGATTTCACTTTTAGATATTTACCCAAGGAAAATGAAAAATACGTTCATACAAAGACCTGTACACAAAGTTTATAACTGCTTTATCTGTGATAGCCTAAAACTGAGACAGCGTCCTTTGTAGCTCTGTCAATAAAGAAGCTGCCTGCAATGCAGGAGATCCAGGTTCAATTCCTGGGTGGGGAAGATCCCCTGGAGAAGGAAATGGCAACCCACTCCAGAATTCTTGCCTGGAGAATCCTACAGAGGAACCTGGAGGGCTATAGTCCATGGGATCATAAGAGTTGGACACGACTTAGCAACTAAACTACTACTACTAAAACTGGAATCCCATGGACAGAGGAAGCTGGTGGGCTATATAGCCCATGGGGTCGCAAAAGAGTGGGACACAACTTAGCAACTAAACAACAAGAACAACAAAACTGAAAACAACCCAAATCTCCTTCATCAGGTAAATGGTTCAACTGTGGTACATCCCTAACATGGAATACTACACAGAAACTTTTAAAAATCCGTCAATACTTGGATTGACTGAGTAAAACAAGCTTCTCAAAAGGTTATGTACTATATGATTACATTTATATAACATTCCTGAAATAAAACTATAGAGATGGTAACAGATTATAAATTGCTAAGGGTTAGGGAGGAGAAGGCAATGGCACCCCACTCCAGTACTCTTGCCTGGAAAATCCCATGGATGGAGGAGCCTGGTAGGCTGCAGTCCATGGGGTCGCCAAGAGTCGGACACGACTGAGCGACTTCTCTTTCACTTTTCACTTTCATACATTGGAGAAGGAAATGGCAGCCCACTCCAGTGTTCTTGCTTGGAGAATCCCAGGGACGGGGGAGCCTGGTGGGCTGCCGTCTATGGGGTCGCACAGAGCGGACACAACTGAAGTGACTTAGCAGCAGTAAGGGTTAGGGAGGATGATGTGTAACTATAAAGGGATAACATGAAGGAACTTTATAGTAGTGGAATAGTTCTGTATCTTCATAGTGGTGATGGTTACAAGAATCTACACATGTGATAAAACTGTATATGATCACACAACTGTTGAAATCTCCCTAAGCTCTGTGTATTATACCAATTTCAATTTCCTGGACTTTATTATATTTATGAAAGATGTTACCACTGGGGGAAGCTTATTAAAGATATATGCTGCTGCTGCTGCTGCTGCTAAGTCTCTTCAGTCATGTCTGACTCTGTGAGATCCCATGGATAGCAGCCCACCAGGCTCTGCCGCCCCTGGGATTCTCTAGGCAAGAACACAAGAGTGGGTTGCCACTTTCTTCTCTGATGCATAAAAGTGAAAGTGAAGTCGCTCAGTTGTGTCCGCCTCGTAGCGACCCCATGGACTGCAGCCCACCAGGCTCCTCCGTCCATGGGATTTTCCAGGCAAGAGTACTGGAGTGGGTTGCCATTGCCTTCTCCGAAAGATACACTGTACCTCCCTTTATATTTTTTTTATCACCTCTACTCTACAATTTTTCAAAATAAAAAGTGAAAAACAAAAAACAAACAAAAAAAGACACATGGTTAGGATATGGAACAACGGTAACTGCTGATTGGAACATAAACTGGTCCGGTCACTTTGAACAATATCTTATAAAGCTAAGGTGCATGACACTTATGGCCCAGTATCTCAGAGAAACCCCTGAACACTTACACCATGAGGCATGTACAAGAATGTTCATAACAGTGTTGTTTATAATAACAAAAAGTGAGAAACAAACCAAATGATCACTGAAAGGAGAAGGGAAAAAGAAATTTTTAGTAATAAAAAGCAGTGAACCATTCATATATGCATCAATTGGAAGAATCTCATAAACTTAATGTTGAGTGGAAAAAGACAGCTGCTGAAGAACACAAATACAGTAAGCCCATTTATATAAAGTTCAAGTGTAAACCTAACAAATATATTTCTTATAAATACTTATTTGGCAAAGTAATTTTTTTAAAAAACCAGGATAATGATAAAAACAAAATCAGAATTGTGGTTACTCCTTGGATGGAGGGAATACAATTTAAGAAAGGTACACACTGGGCCTTAACAGTGCTGGTAATGTTCTATTTCTTAAGCTGTGTGGTGAGTACCAGTGTTAATGTCATTATTACGCTTTGAACAGATATTTTTTATTATATTAGGTTGGCCAAGAAGTTTCTTCAGGTTTTTCAGTAACATTTTATGGAAAAACCCAAACGAACTCTTTGGCCGATTCAATATGTACTCCTTAGTGAATCATTTTTAAAAAGACACTGCTAAGGTCGCAAAGAGTCGGACACGACTGAGCGACTGAACTGAACTGAACTGAACTGAAGCTACATTCTTAAAAGTAAATGATTTCACTATTTTTGTTGGATGGATTGAACTAGGGTGACCAATTGTCTCAATCTGCCCATGATACAGGATCTTCAGTACTAAAACCAGTACAGTCATAGGCAAACTGGAGTGACCTGGTCACTCTATTTAACACTTTAGCAAGAGAATAATCAATAAGCTGAGCATATTCCATAATAAAAAGAAAACAAAATATTCCCAATTCTAAAGGAAAATTTAGGTATCTTAACTATCATAAACATTAATTTTTTTTTACTTAAAAAAATTAAATGGCTTAGAGGTAGAGATATCACACGTTTGTGAGTCAGTTCTTATTCACTCAGATTTTCTTGGTGATCCTGGGGAATGATAATTTCAAGTAATAGAAAATGATGGTCTGATCAAAGTCTATTTTAAGCAGTTAAATTAGAACAAAAGAAATGTAATTTTTTTTAGTTGTTATACTGAATGAGATTTCTGACTGATAATTACAATCTATCCTTTCAAAAGAATAATGAA
This sequence comes from Budorcas taxicolor, assembly GCF_023091745.1. Classification (NCBI taxonomy): domain Eukaryota; kingdom Metazoa; phylum Chordata; class Mammalia; order Artiodactyla; family Bovidae; genus Budorcas; species Budorcas taxicolor. Next base: position 32,645,662 of record NC_068918.1, read on the forward strand.
AACCTCACAGGACAGGCTTCCATTATCTTGCTTACAATATTCAAACAGTCTGATTCTTTACTTCCAAGCTCACCTTATGCTGTTGTTGGTAACTGTCTAGAAGTATAGCTCTAATCATGTCTCTATAAGCCTTCAATGGTTTGCAATGATTTATAGAACAAAAGTTCAAATTCTTAACATGGCACTGAAGATCAGTCATAATCTCACTTCAAGCTATATTTTCAGGTCTCATATGGTACTAGTACTGGACAATTATTTACAGCTTCATGCAAAAATCAACTATACTCTCAGACTATAACACACCTCGCCTCATCTCTATCAATACTTACTCATTTTCCAAGTCTGCCTTAACTACTTCTTGTGTGATCTTTTCACATATTTTTTATGTGTACAGCACCAGAATACTTTGTTTATACTTTTATTAAGTTTTTAGTACACTCTGTCTTATATTTGTATTTTTGTCTGCTTCTCTGTAAATTCCTGTGTTATCTTTTTAATACCTAAAGGTACTAATCTATGTAAATCAAGACATATGAGTTGAATGAACTATGTCCAGGATACGGAGTAAGTGTCAGTGAGACAAGCAGGAATCTCACAGAGGTCTCTTAAAAAAACTCAGATACTATCTTCGGCAACAGTGCTCCTGTTACCTTTAAAAGGAGGCATTATTACTTACAGATCTATGAACTTGGAACTTAAGCTAACTGCTTTTATAAACTGGTTTTGCTGTCAATTATTTTTTCTTTTCTTCCAGGAGCTACCTTTTCTTTCCTTCATTTCTTTTACCTTGTTTTTCCCTGTACCTTATTAAAAAATCTTTTCCACCAGATCTTCAAAGGATGTCATAAAACATAACTACAAAAATAAGTCAGTATTTTTCCACTTGTATAAATTACTTATAGTGATTCTCTATTTGGCTTTGCAGCTTCTAATCTTACTGTGGAGATAAGACACAAAACATACTTAAGGAAGGAAATAAACTAAAAAAATCAATATAAACGGCATTGGGAAAATAGTCTTCATTACTGTAGTTTGCAAATTCTTTGAAAGAAACTAATCTGCGAAAAATGCAGCCAAACTACTGAATTCTCTTTTTTTCCCCCGAATTCTTATTTATGGAATAAACAACTAGCTAAAGTTAAGTATAATGTTTCCTCCATTATTGTATCCACAGGGTGAACCTATGGCAGTGGCCAGAACTCACAAATAGCATGCTTGGTTTGTACAGCAAATAGCACACAGAAACACTACATGCATATTGAATAAATAGTAATAATGGTCATCAAAACTATAATTTCAGAATCATAAGATTAAAAGGGACTAACATTTTCTTTACCATTATAAATAAAAAAGTTTAATATAATAAATTCAAAACATCAATTTATCAAGAAAATTATTATTGGTAAAGCTATAAAGCACTCATTCCCCAATCTTTAGGCAAGTCCTAAGGATATTAGCATAAAAAAGTAAATAATTTCTCTAGAGAAATGACTATAATTATAATTTAATATTATAATTTATAATACAATATAATTTAATAGTATATCTTGTCTTTTTATTGTGCATGTATTATATAAAACTGCTTCCAGAATCTATTGTGTTGTATCTATTGTATTGTTTAGTGCTTCTTTTAAAAAGTATCCAAAATACATTTCTTTAACAGTTTAGTACTAGCAATATGTTTACCTTTCTAGAAAAATTAGAATGCTTATTGTTATTTCACAAATTTAGATGTATTGCCCATTATATGTCTCTTTTTGCTTTGGGTGTCAAGCAAACTCAGAGCTAGGTTTTGTGCTCAAATGCTGCTACTTTCTTCAACCTAGGTTTTATGGAATTTTCTGTCCTCACACCCCAAACCATCATTACTTGACTTATGTTTTTAGGTCTATTTCATAGAATTATTTCATGTCTTATATTATAAATATCTTCAAATTCTTTTTAAAAAATGCACAGGTATAATTACTAGAAGGATGAAGAAATAAGCACTAGCAAATAAGAATAAAGTATTTGCATACCTTTGAAGATTTCTTCTTTTCCTTGAAGTGCCTTGGATTTGTTACTGAAGACATTAAAATTCTACTGATTTCAAGTCCAGTTTGAAGCTATAATAGTGAAAAAAAACCTTTACTATTACTTGACTTTTAACAAATTTCTTTTTCTTCAAAAACATTATAATGAGGGATCATATATCAGTTGATATATGATTGATATAAAAATGTTTTTTGAAGAAGAAAATCCCAAATATTATTTTTTTTGTGTTAAAGTCACCAAGTCTACTGGTAATTACAATCATTTTCTGTTTATAACAGAATGAGTTATTTTATATATCTCAAACTGAAAACAATTGATAGCATGAGTTCTTTCAACTGAGAATATATGTATGTTTCTCAGAATTTCGAAAGATCAAAAGATCTTCGGCAATACATCCAAGTCTATGAATATACTTGCTGACTTACTGAAATTTCATTATTATAGCAAAAAAAGACAAAACTGATAAGTTAGGAAGCAGAAATTAGAGTCCAGGGTAAGGCTTCAGTTAATAAAGTATAATAAAACATATGTGATTTTAAAGTGCCAGATAATACAGTTTTCTGTTTACCTGAGAAGCTTTATCTTGAAAGAGTTTACGCTGATGTTCTTCTTCCTTTAGTTTTTCCTCTAAATGTTTAATCTTGTCCTACAAAAGAATTGAAAAACTGGGATTATTTTACAAAAACTAGAGCTAAATATCTTTTATTCCTTTTCCAAATAGAGCCCTCAGCGTCTTGATTCTTAATAGTTTGGTAAATTAAAGCAGAAAGTAAGAAAAAGGAATGGCAAAAGATGCTAAGTTTTCCTTAGCTTTCTTTGTATGATTCTTTACCTACTTCATGTAAGAAGGACAAAGGAGAAGCAAAGAATTTACATGCATAGGCTCTATTAATTTTAATTAACAAAATCATAATACTGAAAATTTGGGAGGTTTTAAAGGTCTAGAAGGTCAAACAATATAGTCTTGGGTCTCAATGTTTCATTTAAAATATAGACAACTTACAATATAAGACTATGCTGTACTTAGGGAAAAGTGAAAGTGAAATTGCTCAGTCATGTCTGACTCTTTGCAACCTCATGGACTGTAGCCTGCCACGCTCCCCTGTCCATGGGATTTTCCAGGTAAGAATACCGGAGTGGGTTGTCATTTCCTTCTCCAGGGGATCTTCCTGACTCGGATTGTACTGCAGGCAGACTCTTTACCATCTAAGCCACAGGGGAAACAAGACTAATATACATGAAACAATACGATTTGACCCTAGGTCATGAATATATATGTATAACGTTATACACAAATGTATTTCATCTTATATCCATGGTATAGTTTGGAATAGGAAGACAGTACTATCTCAAAGGGAGAACTTCCTGAATGTTCAAAATCTCAAGGAAGGCTTCATAGAGGAAGCAGGAATGGGAGAATCCTACAAAATGGACGGGATTCACTTGGAAAAGGAGAGGGCATTTCAGGATAGGATCTAGAATAGGCTTAACTTACTTGCAAATGGTGAAAGGCTACCTTTTCAATATCCTTTAGGTAAATCACCTAACAAATGAAAATATGCTACCACTGCAGAAGAAGGTAAAACTACAATTTCACATCAAAAAGCAAACTCATTTATGCTGTGATCTATAGGCAATAACTCATATCTGGATTACTAAAAGCTATTAATGAAGTTTTACAAATCTAATTTTATTGTATATTCATATACAGGGTAATTACACATAACACTGAAGATTTATTCCTGGTATCACCACTTCAAAGAAATAAGTTGAAGCTTACCTCAGCAGTTTTCTGAGTTGCTGTAAGTTTAAAACATTCTTTTTCTAAGACATCAAGCTTTTCAAGTTTTGCATGAAGCTTCATATGATCCTGTTCTTTTTCCCTTTGAAGCTGGGCCTGGAAAGGAAAAAAACAAAACCTAAATTTGGCGAGTGAAGCCGACTGCTCAAGAATAATACAATTTCTGAGAATTCAAAGCACAACATAAATTGTCGTAAGAAACACATAAAAAACATGCACATACTTTAGGTGCTTTAAAAGCAAAAAAAACAAGAGAAAATACTTTTCGAAAACAAAGAAACTGGGCAAAAAAAGATATTAGATCAATGGAACAAAATCTTCTATGTATCTTTATATAACTTTTCTACTATGGAAAAAATCATCAGTGAAACATATTAAATAAACAAGGTGTTACTACAAGGTGATCAAACCTACTTATTGACTTACCCTCTAACTATAACATAGAAAAGCAGCTATCAAAGGACTAAAGCATACAGAGAACTTGGAGAAAATTAGGGAATAGGGAACTTAAAAAATATTTTTAGTTGAAAGAATGAAAATATAAAGTGGCAAAACCTGTGGGATGCAGGTAAAGCACAGTTTAGAGGGAAATTGATAGTTTTTAATCACAATAGAGCACATTTAAAAAGAAATAATAAAGTTCTAAAATCAATAATCTAAGTTTCCAACATCCAAAGATAGGGAAAAAATAGCAAATTAAATCCTACATTAGTAGAAGGAAGGAAATAATAAAGATGAAGTGGAAAGTCAATGAAATAGAAAATATAAGTTTTTATAAAGATTTATTTTTTTAATTTTTATTTATTTATTTATTTTTGGGGGGTCAGCAGGTTTAATTTCCAAATATTTTTTTAATCTATAAAATTTATAAAGTGATATATAGGTTGATAGTTTTAAAAAGAGCACAAATACAATTTACTAGTATCAGGAATGCAAGAGGGGACATCTCTAAAGACACAAGAAAAACAGATAATCTGAGTAGCTGAATCTCTGTTATAAATAAACTGAACTTATAATTAAACACTATATATTTAAAGAAAACTTCAGTCCCAGATAGCATCTATCAAATTTGAACTCTATCAAACATTAAGGAGGAAATAAAACTATTCTTACACAAGGTCTTTCAGAAAACAGAAGGAATCCTCCCAACTAATTTTATGAGGTCAAACAAAACCATAATACCAAAATGAGACATTGTGAGAAAATTACAAACCAAGATCGCTTAAGAACGAAGTCACAAAAATTGTTAAGTGAAACCTTTGCAAGCTGAATCAAGCAATATAGAAAAATGATACTACATCAAGACTGACGGGGGCCTATATCAGGAATGCAATGTTGGTTAACATTTGAAAATCAAACAATGTAACTTACCATGTTAACAGAAGAAATGAGAAAAATCATATGACCCTTTCACTAGATGTATAAAAAGCAAATCGCAAAATCATTCACAGTAAAAGTTTTCAGCAAACTAAGAACAGAAAGTAATTTCCACATTTGATAAGGGATAACTATGAAAAACCTAGAGATAATAGTCTAGTGAAAGAGTAGCATCTTTCTCCCAATGATCAGAAACACAACAAGGATGTCAGTCTTTACTACTTCTAATTAACACTGTACTAGCTGCAATAACCAGTGCAAGAAAGTGCAAATAATAAAAGCCATAAAAATTGGGAAGGGAAAAATAAAACTTTATTTATTCACAGATGACATGATTATGTATATAGAAAATCCCTAGAAAATACTGAGTTCCAGAAAGAGACTTGATCTATCTTTGTCAGTTGTTTGTTGACCAAGGTGCCCTATCAATTCAATGAGAGAAAAGAAATCTTTCAACAAATGGTGCTGGGACAACTGGGCATCCACATGGAAAAAAATTAACCTTGAATAATTTTCTCTCACTATACAAAAGTTAATCCCAGATGGATCACAGAACAAAATGAAAATTAAGAGCTTTTAGAAGAAAATATTTTGGAAAATACTTTGATAGTTTCTTATAAAAATACACCTACCCCGTGGTTCAGTAATTCTACTATTAGATACTTATCCAAGAGAAATTAAAACATATGGTCACAAAAAAGTTTGTACAAGAATGTTTGAAGTATCTTTACTTACAACACCTCCAAACTGGAAAAAGGTCAAATATTCATCAAATGAAAAATGGATAACCAAATTGTGGCATATCTATATAATGAAATTCAACACAGCAATAAAAGGAAAGAACTACTGATACATGTAACAACATGGATTAATCTAAAAAACCTTATGTTAAACCAAAGAACCAGACACAAAAAGAGCATTTTCTATCATTCAATTTATATGAAGTTCTAGGACAGGTACAATTAATCTGAAGTAAAATAAATCAGAATAGTAGTTGCACTGTTGGGAGGTGGGGAGAGAGCAGGGAATAACTTGGCAGAGACATAAGAAAATTTCTGGGGTGATAAAAATGTTCCTTTATTTGGTAGGACTATAGATTACACGAGCATATCCATTTATCAATAATCACTGAACTACTGTATATTGTCACCTTGCTTATTTAACTTATATGCAGAGTACATCATGTGAAATGCCAGGCTGGATGAAGCACCAGTTGGACTCAAGGCTGCTAGGAAAAATATCAATAACCTTAGATATGCAAATGATACCACCCTTATGGCAGAAAGTGAAGAAGAACTAAAGAGCCTCTTGATGAAGGTGAAAGAGGAGAGTGAAAAAGCTGGCTTAAAATGCAACATTCAAAACACTAAGATCATGGCATCTGGTCCCATCACTTCACAGCAAATAGATGGGGAAAAAGTGGAAACAGTTGACAGACTTTATTTTCCTGGGCTCCAAAATCACTGCAATGGTGACTATAGCCATGAAATTAAAAGACACTTGCTCCTTGGAAGAAAAGTTATGACCAACCTATAGAGAGCATATTAAAAAGCAAAGACTTTATTTTGCTGATAAAGGTCTGTCTAGTCAAAGCTATGGTTTTTCCAATAGTCATGTATGTATGTGAGAATTGGACTATAAAGAGTTGAGCACTGAAGAATTGATGCTTTTGAACTGTGGTGTTGGAGAAGACTCTTGAGAGTCCCTTGGATGGCAAGGAGATCCAACCAGTCCATCCTAAAGAAGATCAGTCCTGGGTGCTCATTGGAAGGACTGATGCTGAGGCTGAAACTCCAATACTTTGGCCACCTTATGCGAAGAGTTGACTAATTGGAAAAGACCTTGATGCTGGGAGGGATTGGGGGCAGGAGAAGGGGACGACAGAGGATGAGATGGCTGGATGACATCACTGACTCGATGGACATGAGTTTGAGCAAGCTTCGGGGAGTTGGTGATGGACATGAAAGCCTGGTGTGCTGCGATTCATGGGGTCACAAAGAGTTGGACACGACTGAGAGACTGAACTGAACTGAACTGTGATTTCTTTTATCCTGCAAAATGCCTCTTCATAACTTTGCCCATTTTTCTACCACTGCTTTGTATTTTTTGTATCTTGCTTAAGAAATCTCTCTTAACTCCGAGGTCATAAAGGCATTATTCTGTATTTTCTTCTAAAAATTCCAAAGTTAACATATGTCTTTAATCCATCTGGAATTTATTTTTGTGTATGATGTGAGGTACAGATCCAATTTCTTTCTTTTTCTCTCACATAGATAATCAATTTCCCCCAAACATTTACTGAAGTCTAGCATTTCAACAATGTTATGCAATGGCATCCTTGTTTTATATTGACTTTCCATATAAGTGGGTCTGACTATACCCTAATCCTTTATTCTTGCTGTCAGTCCATAAAAATATCAATCTAATTTTGATAGTATCAATACGTCATAGGGCAAGACCTCATCTTATTCTTCTTCAGAATAGCTTGGCTACTTTTGGACCTTTCCTTTTCATATGAATTTTAGAATCAAGTTTTCTAGTTCGTTGAGAAACCTATTAAATACTTGGCCCATTAAAATCCAGTATTGACTGGTACTTTTACCCATTTTCAACATAAAGCAAAGATCTTAGAACACTTAAACTGTATTTATCAGTTCTAATTTATAAGTTACTATTCTCATTAATTTCAGTCCTTTATATATATTTAAATATATAAAATAAAACATAATTATTGCTGTTATATATTTATTTACCTATATATTTACCATCTTCATTGTTCTTCATTCCTTCCTGCATCTCTGATCTTCCATCTAAGATACTCTTCCTTCTGTCTGAATGATACCTTCAGTGTTTCCTTTAGAATGTATCTCCTAGTAACAAACTACCTCAGATTTGGTCAGTCTTAAAATGTATTCACTTCACCTTTATTTCTGGTGGATATTTTCACCAGGCATTGGACTCTACATTGACAGTTATTTTCTTTTAATATCTTAATTATAATCAGTTTGTTTTCTTCCAGATTCAGTATTTTCTATTGAGAAGTCAGCTGTCAATTTAATTGTTGTCCTTTTCAACAAAACCCTTTTATTTTCCCCGGCAGCTTTTAGGATTTTATTCTTGTCTTATTATTTTTTATTTCTTTTTGTTTTTCCTGCTTTGGTTTTATAGAGTTTCTTAAATCTATGGTGTGATTATTTTTTTAGTCAAATTTTTAAACTTTCCAGCCATTATATCTTCAAATATTGTTTCTGTCCTATTCTCTCTCTTTTCCTTTTGGAATTCCAATCACACATAAATTTGACCTCACTCTAACTTATGTCTCTTGCTCTCTTTTCTAAACTTACCATTGTTTTGTCTCTTCATTGATCTGGATGGTTTCATCTTCTAATTCACTAATTCTCTCTTCTGATCTACTGTTAGATGCACCATAAGTTCTCAATTCCATTTATTGTATTTCTTACAATACTGTAAGTTTTATTTGGTTCCTTCTCAAATCTACTCTGCCATTTTATGGTTTCTAATGTTCTGCTGAAAATTTTGATCCTATTTTCTATCTTCTTGATTATAGCAAGTGTAATTATTTTAAAGTTTGTATCTCCTAGAGCCAGGATCTAGCTGGAGCTAACTTGTGAGAGTGTTTATATATAATCTGTTATGTATGCTATTTCTTTTGATAGTGTTTTATCTCCTTCTGCCTGGTTAGCTTTCATTGCAAAGTTTCTCACTGTGTAGAAGAAAGGTTTATAGAAATAATTTGAGGACCCTGGGAACACTAGCCATCAAGGATCACTTTAACCCAATTTCAGGGACTAAGATTTTCTAGATTACTCTGATAATCTAGAGCTGAGCTGTAATCTGTCTTATTTTCCTTCTTGTTCATCATTACAAAGCATTCAGAGCACAGAATATTTACCAGGGTTCCTACCCTTGGCAGATCTTGAACTCTAACTTCTTTAGCCCCATCATGATGGTTTTCAAAAGCACTATTTAGCCTTTCAACTGACTCTTCTGGAATCAAAAATGTCCTAAAACGGAAGGGACCCAAAACCAACCACTCTGGAGGTCAACTTCTTTGAATTTAAGTATGCACACATACTTCTGAATTGGTGACCTTTCATCACCTGGTTAACTCTCCACCAATTCTGTGTATTTTCTTTTATTTCTTTCTTTCTCCCTCCCTCCCTTCCCTCTTTTCTTTTTTAATATTCTGTCCAGTGTTTGTGTTTCCTCTATAGAAAAGTTGGTTCAAATGACTTAGTGTGCATCACTAACTAGAAATTTCCTACATACAGCTTTATATCCTATTTAAATTACAATATGACAATTTTCCCATGACATTAAATATTCTTCAAAAACATATTATATTACTATAGAAAATATAGTCACCTGTTGTTCTAGGATCATATTCTTCTCTCGTTCTACATTGAGAACCATTCTCTTTGTATATTCTAGTTGCTTCTCTAGGAGGATGCAGCGAGACTGGGCTGACCTTAACTGCATACTTATATCTATGAAAAAGAAAAAGTAATAATGAATCACATCAGAGAGTTATCACAAGAAATGTTTTATATGAATTTAATTAAAAGTCAGAAGTTCAAAACTTCTTTACTTCTGAATAATGACTCTCCCAAAATTATTAACATAAAATTTGTGAATATCTCATTAATTATATATAACTGATTTAACATTGACTCATAAAGACCCAGAGAGTATACTTCTGAAAGGGAAGGACGTCAGTGACTTGTGGGATCACAAAAACTTGGCTATTCCTGGGAAATAACACCATCTGGAAAATAGAGGACCTAAGAGAACATTTCATACAAAGATGGGCACAATAAAGGACAGAATGGTAAGGACCTAACAGAAGCAGAAGATATTAAGAAGAGGTAGCAAGAATACACAGAAGAACTATACAAAAAAGATCTTCATGACCCAGATAACCATGATGGTGTGATCACTCACCTAGATCCAGACATCGTGGAATGCAAGGTCAAGTGGGCCTTAGGAAGCATCACTACGAACAAAGCTAGGGGAGGTGATGCAATTCCAGCTGAGCTATTTCAAATCCTAAAACATGATGCTGTGAAAGTGCTGCACTCAATATGACAGCAAGTTTGGAAAACTCAGCAGGGGCCACTGGAAAAGGTCAGTTTTCATTCCAATCCCCCAAAAAGGGCAATGTCAAAGAATGCTCAAACTAACCGCACAATTGTACTCATCTCACACACTAACAAAATAATGCTCAAAACTCTCTAAATGAGGCTTCAACAGTATGTGAACCATGAACTTCCAGTTGTTCAAGCTGGATTTAGAAAATGCAGAGGAACCAGAGGTCAAATTGCCAACATCCACTGGATCATCGAAAAAGAAAGAGAGTTCCAGAAAAACATCTACTTCTGCTTTATTGACTATACCAAAGCTTTGACTGTGTGGATCACAACAAACTGTGGAAAATTCTGAAGAGATGGGAATACTAGACCATCTGACCTGCCTCCTCAGAAATCTGTATGCAGGTCAAGAAGCAACAATTAGAACTGGACATGGAACAACAGACTGGTTCCAAATAAGGAAAGGAGTGTGTCAAGACTGTATATGGTCACCCTGTTTATTTAACTTATATGCAGAGTACATCATGAAAAATGTTGGACTGGATAAAGCACAAGCTGGAAGCAAGACTGCCAGGAAAAATATCAATAACCTCAGATATGCAAATGACACCACCCTTATGGCAGAAAGTGAAGAGGAACTAAACAGCCTCTTGATAAAAGTGAAAGAGGAAAGTGAAAAAATAGGCTTAAAACTCAACATTCAGAAAACTAAAATCATGGCATCTGGTTCCATCACTTCATGGCAAATAGATGGAGAAACATGAAAACAGTGAGAGACTTTATTTTTCTGGGCTCCAAAATCATTGCAGATAGTGATTGCAGCCCTGAAATTAAAAGACGCTTACTCCTTGGAAGGAAAGTTATGGCTAGCCTAGACAGCATATTAAAAAGCAGAGATGTTACTTTCCCAACAAAGGTCCATCTAGTCAAAGCTATGGTTTTTCCAGTGGTCATGTATGAATGTGAGAGCTGGACTATAAAGAAAGCTGAGCACTGAAGAACTGATGCTTTTGAACTATGGTGTTGGAGAAGACTCTTGAGAGTTCCCTGTACAGCAAGGAAATCCAACCAGTCCATCCTAAAGGAAATCAATCCTGAATATCATTGGAAGGACTGATGCTGAAGCTTCAGCTTCAATACTCTGGCCACCTGTTGCGTGGGAAAGATTGAGGGCAGGAGGAGAACGGGGCGGCAGAGGATGAGATGGTTGGATGGCATCATTGACTCTATGGACATGAGTTTGAGTAAGTTCTGGGAGTTGGTGATGGAGGGGGTAGCCTGGTGTGCTGCAGTCCATGGGGTCACAAAGAGTCGGACACAACTGAGCGACTGAACTGACTGAAAGTCTCTTCCCTAATAATACATTTCTTCTCTTTCAGAAAACTCAGATATATGCATTCTACCATTTCCATTTTCCTTATTTCTCAACTACTGATCACATAGTTAATTCTGTAGGAAGTAAGCAACCTCATTCTAATTCTTTACCTTCCTTGGCTATTTATTCTACTTTCGTTCAGTTACCTCAGGACTTTTTTTTTTTCTCCTCATTTCTTCTATTTTTAAGTCGAAACACAAACTTGAACCTTGTTTATGAGGGTGATATAGTGTAACAGGGGGGAAAAAAGCCACAGTTTTGAAGTGAACTTTATAGCACTTACGTTCTAAATCTCTAACACTTGTCTCCAGAAGTCCTTTTCCTAATTTCCTTAGAAACCACCTACCTGTCCACTTCTTCCAATTAATCTATTTTTATTGTTTTATTTTTATATTGTTCAATTACTAGCATTGCTTTGTATTTTCAAATTTTTAAAAAACTAGTAAAAATAGGAAGCATTTTAATTATATTGCAGGCTAATAATATATGATATGATAATAATATATAATATTTGATATGATAATTATTGCCTTTCCCAAAGAAAGGCAATGCCAAAGAATGCTCAAACTACCACACAATTGCACTCATCTCACATGCTAGAAAAGTAATGCTTAAAATTCTCCAAGCCAGGCTTCAACAATACGTGAACCGTGAACTTCCAGATGTTCAAGTTGGTTTTAGAAAAGGCAGAGGAACCAGAGATCAAATTGCCAACATCTGCTGGATCATGGAAAAAGCAAGAGAGTTCCAGAAAAACATCTATTTCTGCTTTATTGACTATGCCAAAGCCTTTGACTGTGTGGATCACAATAAACTGTGGAAAATTCTGAAAGAGATAAGAATACCAGACCACCTGACCTGCCTCTTCAGAAATCTGTATGCAGGTCAGGAAGCAACAGTTAGAACTGGACATGGAACAACAGACTGGTTCAAAATCGGAAAAGGAGTACATCAAGGCTGTATATTGTCACCCTGTTTATTTAACTTATATGCAGAGTACATCATGAAAAATGTTGGACTGGATGAAGCACAAGCTGGAAGCAAGACTGCCGGGAGAAATGTTAATAACCTCAGATATGCAGATGATACCACCCTTATGGCAGAAAGTGAAGAAGAACTAAAGAGCCTCTTGATGAAAGTGAAAGAGGAGACTGAAAAAGTTGGCTTAAAGCTCAACGTTCAGAAAACGAAGATCATGGCATCCGGTCCCATCACCTCATGGCAAATAGATGAGGAAACAGTGGAACAGTGGCTGATTTTATTTTTCTGGGCTCCAAAATCACTGCAAATGGTGATTGTAGCCATGAAATTAAAAGACACTTGCTCTTTGGAAGAAAAGTGATGACCAACCTATAGGCAGCATATTAAAAGCAGAGACATGACTTTGCCAACAAAGGTCTGTCTAGTCAAGGCTATGGTTTTTCCCATGGTCGTGTATGGATGTGAGAATTGGACTATAAAGAAAGCTGAGTGCAGAAGAACTGATGCTTTTGAACTGTGGTGTTGGAGAAGACTCTTGAGAGTCCCTTGGACTGCAAGGAGATCCAACCAGTCCATCCTAAAGGAGATCAGTCCTGGGTGTTCACTGGAGAGACTGATGTTGAAGCTGAAAGTCCAATACTCTGGACACCTGATGCGAAGAGCTAACTGATTGGAGACGACTCTGATGCTGGGAAAGATTGAGGGCAGGAGGAGAAGGGGACGACAGAGGATGAGATGGTTGGATGGCATCACCGACTCAATGGGCATGGGTTTGGGTGGACTCCAGGAGTTGGTAATGGACAAGGAAGCCTAGCATGCTGCAGTTCATGGGGCCGCAGAGTCGGGCACGACTGAGCAACTGAACTCAACTGAATAATACATGAATTTTGTTGGTACTCTGAAAATATTATAATTCCTAAATACAACTTGCCTAAAAACTTAATTTTTCTTTTAATCTCAATAATTTATGAACTGGGATAACAGATAATATACAGGCAAGTTTAAAATTATATCCATTTAGTGCAAATACCAAAACATCTGAGAACAAGCCCACAAGGTGTGAACGCATATAAGAACAAGATATTGAGTAAACCTTCTTAGACTGGGCTTTTTATATTCAAGTTGTAAACTCTGGTAACCTCTTCCTTCTGAGAATTATTGAATTTTCTTACCTTTTTTCTGCTTTATCAGTTCCTCGTGTGCCAGATTTCTCTCACTTGTTTCATTCTCCAAGGCCTTTTTATATTGTGCCGCTTCTCTGGAAAGAATGTTCAGGTTATCTTCAGCTTGTGTTCTCTCTAACTCTAAACGATGAATCTTTTCCTGAAGAGTTTTTAATGCTAAAATAAGAGCTGTTGAAAAAATTGTCTTGATATTTTAAGTGAGAATTTTTGAGCACTTATAATCATAGCAGCATATATAAGTGAGCAGTATATTTTTGTTACTTAAGTTAAAAAAAAGTAATTTATATTCCTTATGAAAAATAAAAATGACTAAAATTCTAAAAAGGAACAAATTCTAACATGTCTTATAAAAATAAAATATTTATATTTAGTAGTTTTCTAAGTTTGAGATGTGAGAAAGCTAATAATCACATTTTAATTGAACAAAGCAAATATGTTCAAAACATATGCAAAAAAATATATATATGTATATGTGTGTGTGTGTGTGTGTGTATAGAGGGAGGGAGAGAGTGAGAGAGACAGGAGTGTGGGAGGAAGGGAAGAAGTGGGTGAAGAAGGCAGGAAGAGAGGGAGCATGGGAGAAAGGAGAGGAAGTTTGAGGCATACAAGTCTGAGCATGGATAAGGAAAATTAAAATATGCTGTTCACTAATTAACAAGGAAATTTAGGTTTAAAGTTAAAAATTGTTCTCAGTTCTTGATGTATTCAGTTTCAGTCAAACACAAACATTTATTGTTTCTTTGTCCAAGATATAATGTTAATTATTAGGACATATGAGGTAGAACATTGCTTCTTCCATCAAGAAAAAATTACAATCTAGTGGTGTAACTGATGTCAGGCTTGAAAGAGTGTGATACACATGTACTACTATGATTATTATTCAGTTACATTAATATCTTCATAATTCAGGTAAGCTCGAGTTATAAAATTTTCAAATATTATCTTATATGTTCTCAGTGACAACCTCAAATTATAAAACTATAGATGAGTGGAATATAAACAAATGTTCAAGATTAACTTTCATATAGTTCATATCCAATTAGAAAGATGTTTGTTAGAGATTATTGTTTGATTTGGATTAATATTTCTTATAGTTGCTTTGTCCACAAAGCTATAGTCTATTTATAATGGCAACCATTATTATAAAAGATTAAAAAGCATGGCTATCAGCATCTTAGAAAGTAATGTGTATGGTACAGGTATGCCTGGAATCATAAATGTTTTTCTAATTCAATTTTAAGATTCTCCTTAACTTATATTTTAAAAGTTATAATACTTGTATCTTGTATTTACTCCAGTGAACTGGATTCATGAAGAATTTTCAAGGGTAATTTTGGATATATGCAATTTCTGAATTTAATCCTTGAATAAGATTAAAATCAACTTAATTCTTTAATATTCTAACCACCTTATTCTTTAGAAGGATTCTCCAAATCTGACCTTTTATTCTTCAGAATATTTTCCTATTTTTAGTGACATTTTAAGGATAAATCTGCAATATGTGCCTAGCTGGTTATATTAATCTTCATCTTATAGCAAAGAAGCCAAAATAAAAAATGTTAAGTAACTTAAATTTACAGAAACTTTAAGCAACAGAGTAAAAATTAGCATTTTACTAAGATTAGTTAAATACACAATCATCTTATTTTCTACATAAAAATGAAAAGTTTTATATAACATGCTTCCTAATTTCCCTAATTTAAAATATGATTTTTATTAGCATTACCTTGGCTATTTGGACTATGAAGCATTTTAGAAGATGTAACTTCTAAGTTCACAGAGTAGTGAGTCTGAGATGATTCATCACTCTGAGTGACTGATGGAACACACACTCTTTCTGGAGGTTTAAGATAGCTTCCGACTATACTGTGCATTAATTCAGAATCCATTCTCTGTAGAGAATAAAGGAAAGACATAGTATAGCATCATTTTTTTCCTATGTGAATAACAAAGATATCAGAAAAAATTCAGGTGGAACTTTTAACATAACTATATAGTCATATACTGTGGAATTGTGTCTTTATAAAGTTTATTATCACAAGTTCAACCATAATAAGTTCACTAGTAAAAGAAAAAAATGAAAATTTACTCTATAAACAGTATAGACAATTCTGCCTGATTCTCAGAGTATATGCTCTGAAGTGAGCATTACATGAGTGGTATGAATTTCCTGGTTTCTCACTTGATTGTAAGATCATCATCTGAGCACTCCTCTACAAAGTTTGACTCTAGCATTCAAACATAAAGTACATATTCTAAGAGACAACATAGCTTTGAAACAGAAGCCACTCATAGAATATGATTCTCTAGACTCCAATATGACTTCCTAAGGTATTTTTAAGGGTAATTTTGGATATATCAATTTCTGTATCTAAGCCTTGAATTCTACAACCCTATTTAATGCACTAGCATTCTAAGCAGCTAGTTTAGGATTCCAAATCTAAAAATCTAAAAGAGCTTTATCTTGCCATTTTGAGTTTTTTTTTGTATGTTTGTTGGAGAGCCATTTTAAGTATCTTAGCAGGTAATTTGTAAAGTTTCCTAAGTCATTTTCTTTTTCTTTCTGTAATTTAAATATTTTAGAAATATATTATACTTAATAGATTATAGTCAATGTTAATTAATAACCACACTGAAGCAGAAAATTGTTTATATACAAAACAATTCACCAGCACAATTTTTAAAAATAAAGTTGCTTTAAAATGTAAATTTATAATTTCTTTATATAAATTAATCTACTTTAATTTTTGAGAATTGCAAATTTTCATTGATTTCACTACCTTCCCAATTCACAAGGCAAGGGAAGACACTTCCGTGACTGTGTTTCCTGTGATGGCAGGAGACATACTTCACTCAACAGGGTTTTCTGCTTAGCCACTGTCATGGTGTGTTGTCTTCAAGGACATTCTTCATCAGTCTAGATTAGAGGTTAGATAGCCTAGGAAGCTTTGCCAGAATACTTGATGCTCTTAAATCTTGAAAGGCAATCATTTTTCTATTGTTATCAGCACTGGCTACCATTTACTAAACATGTCTCTGTCTCTCTGGGTTCTTGCTCCTCAGACACTGTCTGCTCCCCACGGGAAACTGTATCTAAACTGTTGTTCCTTCAAAAAATAAGAGAGCAAAGTTAGGTAGAGCACCAAAGGGCAGATGTTCTGAACATGACTGTACATCTTCAGAGAGAGGGATGTGTTTAAAGCTATCCAAAGAACCTTGGAGTTACTCAAGATACTCGATTTAGTTTTCAGCTCCTGTTGAGTCTCTCCAATAATGAAAAGAATAAAATGTTGGATTAATCACTATACACTGAAGTTCTTGGGAAGAGTGTCTGCTTCCTCAGTCCCAAATATGGTATTATTTTACTAGATGAATTTTTGCATGAATAAAAAAACAATTTCAAATTCAAAGGTTTTAATGTATATGAAATGATTACTCAGAAGATACCAATAAATTAAAAATTAGACCAAAGTTTATTTAAATTAAGTGTGTAAACACATCTGAAAGTAGGCATAAGCAGAATAAAAACCCACTAGGTTATGATGAAAAGAAAAAGGCAACAATAAATGAGAAAAAAGAGCCATGAGTTTTCACTGTACTAGGGGTTCCAGCTTAAGCCTTATAACCTAGTCCTATATTGTAAGCGAGTGCTTAAAAATTGTTGTTCAGTTGCTAAGTCATGTTTGACTCTTTGCAGCCTTCTGGACTATAGCATGCCAGGCTCTTCTGTCTTACAGTATCTCCCTGAGTTTGCTCAAATTCACGTCCATTGAGTCAGTGATGCTATCTAATCATCTCATCCTCTGCCACCTCCTTCTCCTTTTGCCTTCAATCTTTCCTAGTATCAGGGTCTTTGGCAATGAGTCAGTTCTTCACATCAGGTGGCCAAAGTATTGGAGCTTCAGCTTCAGCATCAGTCCTTCCGATGAATATTCAGGGTTGATTTCTTTAGAACTGACTGGTTTGATCTCCTTGTTGTCCAAGGGACTCTGAAGAGTCTTTCCCAGCACCACAATTCGAAAGAATCAATTCTTCAGTGCTCAGCCTTCTTTATGGTCCAACTCTCAGATCCGTAAATGACTCTGGAAAAACCACAGTTTAGAATATATAGACTTTTGTCAGCAAAGTGATGCCTCTGCTTTTTAATATGCTATATAGGTTTGTCATAGTTTTCCTTCCAAGGAGCAAGAGTCTTTTAATTTTAATGGCTGCAATCACTGTCTGTGGTGATTTTGGAGCTCAATAAAACCTGTCACTGCTTCCACTTTTTCCCCTCTTCTATTTGCCATGAAGTGATGGGACTAGATGCCATGATCTTAAGGTTGTTTGAATGTTGAGTTTCAAGTCAGCTTTTTCACTCTCCTCTTTTCATCAAGAGACTCTTTAGTTCCTCTTCGCTTTCTGCCATTAGAGTGTTATCATCTGCATATCTGAGGTTGTTGATATTTCTTCCGGCAATTTTAATTCCAGCTTGTGATTCATCCAGCCTGGCATTTCGCTGATGTAGTCTGCATAGAAGTTGAATAAGCAGGGTGACAATGTGCAGCCTTGTCGTATTCCTTTCCCAATTTGGAATCAGTCAGTTGCTCTATGTCCAGTTTTAACTGTTGTGTTTTGACCTATATACAGATTTCTCAGGAGGCAGGTAAGATGGTCTGGTACTTCCTTCTGTTTAAGAACTTTCCACAGTTTGCTGTGATCCACACACTTAAAGGTTTAAGCATAGTCAATGAAGCAGAAGTAGATGGTTTTTCTGGAACTCCCTTGCTTTCTCCATGATTCAACAAAATGTTGGCAATTTGATCTCTGGTTCCTCTGCCTTTTCTTAATCCAGCTTGAACATTTGGAAGTTCTCAGTTCATGTACTGTTGAAGCCTAGCTTGAAGGATTTTGAGCATAATCTGCCTAGTTTGGGATTGGAATGAAAATTGACCTTTTCCAATCCTGTGGCCACTGCTGTTTTCCAAATTTTCTGGCATACTGAGTGCAGCACTTTAATAGCATCCTCTTTGAGGATTTGAAATAGTTCAGCTGAAATTCCATCACCTGCACTCACTTTGTTTGTAGTAATGCTTCCTAAGGTCCATTTGACTTCACACTCCAGGATATCTGGCTCTATATGAGTGACCATGCCATCATGGTTATCCAGGTAATTAAGACATTTTTTGTACAATTGTTTTGTGTATTCTTGCTCTCTCTTCTTAATCTCTTCCGCTTCATTTAGGTCCTTACCGTTTCTGTCCTTTATTGGGCCCATCCTTGCATGAAATGTTCCCTTGATATCTCCAATTTTCTTGAATAGATCTCTGATCTTTCCCATTCTATCGTTTTCCTCTATTTCTTTGCATTGTTCATTTAAGAAGGCCTTCTTATCTTTCCTTGCTATTCTCTGGAACTCTGCATTCAGTTGGGTATATCTTTCCCTTTCTCCCTTGTCTTTTGCTTCTCTTCTTTTCCTCAGCTATTTGTAAAGCCTCCTCCTCCAACCACTCTGTCTCTGTGCCTTTCTTTTTCTTGGGGATGGTTTTGGTCACCACCTCCTATATAATATTATGAACCTCTGTCCATAGTTTTTCAGGCACTCTGTCTACCAGATATAATCACTTGAATCTATTTGTTATCTCCACTGTAATCATAAGGGATTTGATTTAGGTCATACCTTAATGGCCTAGTGGTTTTCCCTACTTTCTTCCATTTAAGTCTGAATTCTGCAATAAGAAGTTCATGATCTGAGCCAGTCAGCTCCAGGTCTTGGTTTTACTGACTGTATAGAGTTCTCCCCTCTTTGGCTGCAAAGAACATAATCAACCTGATTTTGGTATTGACTGAAGCTGAGGTACCACTGCATAAAGAAACTATCCCCCACCTGAAGAATGTGTTAGACACAAACACTTAACTGCAAAGCATTTTCACTTGCTCTTGAGGGAAGCAAATGTTCCAAAATGGTCTGTTTAAACAACCAATGTCTATACTTGCTGGTGGCTGACTGTGCCATCATCATTGCATAATCCCAGAGGACTATCAGGGAGACAGCATTTAGGAGGCGACAAGAGATACTACAAGAGGGTCTTGAAACAGAGGACTCTGTTTGGCATTTCACTGGTAATTCTTGGTAATTCGCTGGTAATTCTTTCAAGTTTAGATTTTTCTTTAGAGAGACTGGAAAAAGGTCAATAGTTCTGTTTCTTTTATCTGGTTTTCTTTGTGTATGCATATAGGTTAACTTATCTAAAGAACAAACACAGTAAAGGTTGGACTAACTATTTTATTGTTAATGTATATTATTATACTTTAAAAAGTACTCTTACTTTTTTTTTTCTTACTGAGTAGAAAAATCTGTGGTTAAGGGATTTGCCTTATAGGTTCTCTAATAGATATCACAATCTATTATTTATAATATGTAATAATTATAGTGTTAAGATAGTGATATAAAAACAAACTGGTCAATAGAAATTAGTAAATCTAAGAACTTCACATCAATACTTCCAGAGGATTCAACAAATGATTCACTTGTTGTCGGTTCAATAAATGATGTTACAAAAAATAGGGGGAAAAAATCCAGTTAAACATTTATCTGACTGCACACATCAGTATAAAACTTCAGATACAGTACAGAGTTAATTGTCTTCTATTAAAAAAAGCAGTGGATAGTTAATATAATCTTAGAAGAGGGTGAGACATTTTATGTTTAAAATCAGGGAGAAAATAAAAATAAAGATAAAAGGCTACATTAAAATTCATACCACAACATATAGAAATTATGAACAAAACTGAACAAAATTGAAAGACAAAAGGAAAGCAGAATATATTATTTGCAATGCAGCATTCTGTCCAGGAATGTGTTACCTGAATCTTAGCACATCACAGAAGCCCCAAATGAAAGACATTCTATTTTTACAAAGGGGGGACTGTATTCTTAAAAAATGTCAATGTCATAAAAATGATGACACTTCTAAGTATATATATCCAAAATAATTGAAAGCAGGGTCTCAAATAGATATTTGTACACTCATATTCATAACAGCATTATTCTCTACAGTCAAAAGGTGGAAACAATCCAAACATCCATCAATGAATAAACAGATAAACAAAATATATAGACATACAATGGAATACTACTTGGCCTTAAAATGAGAGGAAATTCTAACTCATGCTAAAACATGGATGAACACTGAGGACATTATGCTAAGTGAAACCAGTCACAGAAAAACAAATACTGTATGATTCCACTAATATGAGTTATCTAGAGTAGTCAAACTCATAAAAAACAGAAGTAGAATAGTAGCTGAGGGGAGGGGCAAATGCAGAGCTGTAGAGTTCCACTTTTCCCAGATGAAAAAGTTCTGGAATATTAGTTGTACCACAGTGTACAGGCTGTACAACAATGTGTGGTAGGGGAGACAAATTAAAAACAAGATATGATTCAATGGGATCAATTCCATAACAAAAGCATACATAGAGTATCACAGGAACACAGAAGAGAGATAATCTAACACTTTTTGCTTGACAGAGAGATAAGTAAAGCCAGAAATAATTGGGCATTATGAACAGTTTGGAAAGAGTAGTTTAGGTAAATATGGCAGAGTGAACATATACACTGATTTTTGCTTCCTCTTTAAAACCACTAAAATAATATTAAAACTTTTAAAAAGTTATAAACCTACAAGGACAAAGAAATCAGAAAAGGTGACAACAGTATAACTTTGGAAATGGAAAACAGATGTACAAGTAATAACAGACTTAGCTAATGCAAAAAAGGCAAATTCCTAACTCAAGTAATGAAAGTGACTTTTAAACAGATCTCTAAAATGGCTCATGAATTAGCTCTACCTCCATAAATAATGGGAGTCTCAGGTGGCTCAGGTAAAGAATCGCCTGCCAGGGCTGGAGATTCAGGAGAAGCGAGTTTGATCCCTGGGTTGGGAAGATCCCCTGGAGTAGGAAATGGCAACCTACTCCAGTATTCTTGCCTGGAAAATTACATAGACAGAGGAATCTAGTAGGCTACAGTCCATGGAGGTGCAAGGAGTTGGACTCAACTGAGTATGCACACACGCAGTGTGAATAAACTTGTAAGTTGTTAAGATAGGGCTGAAACCTAGTGAACAGGATGAAAGTTTAATTTAGAAGTAAATTATATGTCTAAATTCCCACTGCTTCTCCACATAACTGGAGATTGCTTTATCCCCCATCTGGAAAGAAAATTAGAAGTTTAGTTTTTTTTTTTGTTTGTTTACAAAGAGGGAATTTGGGAGTATCTCTGGATTGGGGGACACTCAGCACAGGTGAGGGTGGGAAACCAGACTGAAAGCAGCAAGATTCATTTCACAGAATAGATGGGGAAACAGTGGAAACAGTGTCGGACTTTATTTTTGGGGGCTCCAAAATCATTGCAGATGGTGACTGTGGCCATGAAATTAAAAGATGCTTACTCCTTGGAAGGAAAGTTATGACCAACCGAGATAGCATATTCAAAAGCAGAGACATTACTTTGCCAACAAACGTCCATCTAGTCAAGGCTATGGTTTTTCCAGTAGTCATGTACGGATGTGAGAGTTGGGACTGTGAAGAAAGATGAGTGCCGAAGAATTGATGCTTTTGAACTGTGGTGTTGGAGAAGACTCTTCAGAGTTCCTTGGACTGCAAGGAGATCCAACCAGTCCATTCTGAAGGAGATCAGCCCTGGGATTTCTTTGGAAGGAATGATGCTAAAGCTGAAGCTCCAGTATTTTGGCCACCTCATGTGAAGAGTTGACTCATTGGAAAAGACTGTGATGCTGGGAGGGATTGGGGGCAGGAGGAGAAGGGGACGACAGAGGATGAGATGGCTGGATGGCATCATGGACTCGATGGACGTGAGTCTGAGTGAACTTCGGGAGTTGGTGATGGACAGGGAGGCCTGGCGTGCCGCAATTCACAGGGTCGCAAAGAGTCGGACACCACTGAGTGACTGAACTGAACTGACACATCCAAGTGGAGATGGGAAAATCCTTATCAAGGGACTATGACTAGCCCAAGGTAACTGAGATACTAAAGACAATAAAATGAACGGATTGGATAAATCTGGAGTTTTCAATTTTAAAAAAATTATTATTTTATCTTTTGGTCATGCCATGCAGCATATGGCATGTTAGTTTCCTCACCAGAGACTGAACCTGCACCCCCTGCATTGGCAGCAGAGTCTTAGCCACTAGACCACCAGGGAAGTCTCCTAATCAGTTTTTTAGTGCTCCATTCTTAAATATAAGTTGTTTAGCCAAGGCTTACCAGACATTGAGGAAAGATATGAAAGACAGAAATCAAGCAGACAGTAAGAGGCTTAACAGGAATATAAAATTTTCAAATACATAATTATTGGAGACAGAAGTATAAACAAGGAGGGACATGACAGATCCTAGAGAATTTGGTTGGAGCACACTAAATAAATGTCGGCAATAAGAGATGGCTAGAAGCTCTTAGAGGAAAACATAGGTGGTGCTCTTTGACACATATCCCAGCAAGATCTTCTTTGACCCACCTCCTAGAGTAATGGAAATAAAAACAAATGTAAACTAATGGGACATAATTAAACTTAAAAGCTTTTGCATAGCAAACAATAAACTAGATAAAACAAAGACAACCTTCAGAATGGGAGA
Organism: Budorcas taxicolor; assembly: GCF_023091745.1. Lineage (NCBI taxonomy): Eukaryota > Metazoa > Chordata > Mammalia > Artiodactyla > Bovidae > Budorcas > Budorcas taxicolor. The sequence goes on from NC_068918.1 coordinate 32,669,157, forward strand.
AAATAATTGCCAATGAAACAACTGACAAACAACTAAATATAAACAGCTCACACAGCACAGTGCAATAAAAGAAAAACAAACAACCCAATCAAAAAATGGGCAGAAGATCTAAACAGACATTTCTGCAAAGAAAATATACAGATGGACAACAAACACAAGAAAAGATGCTCAGTATTAGAGAAATGCAAAGTGAAACGACAGTGAGGTATCACCTCACACTGACCAAAATGGCTATGATTGAAAAAATCTACAAACAATAAATGCTGGAGAGGATATTGAGAAAAGGGAACCCTCTTGCACTGTTGGTGGGAATGTAAATTGATACAGCCACTATGAAGAATAGTATGGAGATTCTTAAAAAACTAGGAAATAAAACTACCATATGACGCTACAATCCCACTAGTAGGCACATACCCTGAGGAAACCAAAACTGAAAGAGATACATGTATCCCATTGTTCATTGCAGCACTATTTACAATAGTCAGAACAAGGAAGCAATCTTGGTGTCCACTGATAGATGAATGGATAAAGAAGTTGTGGTACATACACACAATGGAATATTACTCGCCATAAAAAGGGACGCATTTGAGTCAGTTCTAATGAGGTAGATGAACCTAGAACCTATTATACAGAGTGAAGTGAGTCAGAACAAGAAAGATAAATACCATACTCTAACACATATATTTATGGAATCTAGAAAAATGGCACTGAAGAATTTATTTACAGGGCAACAATGGAGAAACAGACATAGAGAACAGACTTATGGACACGGGGAGAGGGGAGGAGAGGGTGAGATGTATGGAAAGAGTAACATGGAAACTTACATTACCATATGTAAAATAGATGGTCAATGGAAATTTGCTGTATGGCTCAGGAAACTCAAACAGGGGCTCTGTATCAACCTAGAGGGGTGGAATGGGGAGAGAGATGGAAGGGAGGTTCAAAAGGGAGGGGATATAAGTATACCTATGGCTGATTCATATTGAGTTATGAGAGAAAACAGCAAAATTCTGTAAAGCAATTATCCTTCAATAATAAATTAACAAATTTAAAAAAATGGGCAGAAGACCTAAACAGATATTTCTCCAAAGAAAATATACAGATGGCCAAGAAACACATGAAAAGATGCTCAGTATTAGAGAAACGCAAATCGAAAAGACAATGAGGTATCACCTCACACTGACCAAAATGGCTATTGTTAAAAAATCTACAAACAATAAATGCTGGAGACGATATGGAGAAAAGGGAACCCTCTCGCACTGTTGGTGGAAATGTAAATTGATACAGCCACTATGAAGAACAGTATGGAGATTCCTTATAAAACTACCATATGACCCAACAATCCCACTACTAAGCATATACCCTGAGGAAACCAGAATTGAAGCAGACACATGTACCCCAATGTTCACTGCAGCACTTTTTACAACAGCTAAGACATGGAAGCAACCTAGATGTCCATCAACAGATGGATATGGAAATTGTGGTGCATACACACAATGGACTATTACTCAGCTATAAAAAAGAATGCCTTTGAGTCAGTCCTAATGAGGTGGATGAAGCTAGAGCCTATTGTACGGAGTGAAGTAAGTCAGAAAGAGAAACACACTGTATATCAACGCATGCATCTGGAATCTAGAAAGATGAACCTATTTGCAGGGCAGCAAAAGTGAAGAGGAACTAAAAAGCCTCTTGATGAAAGTGAAAGAGGAGAGTGAAAAAGTTGGCTTAAAGCTCAACATTCAGAAAACGAAGATAACGGCATCCAGTCCCATCACTTCATGGGAAATAGATGGGGAAACAGTGGAAACAGTGTCAGACTTTATTTTTTGGCGCTCCAAAATCACTGCAGATGGTGACTGCAGCCATGAAATTTAAAGATGCTTACTCCTGGGAAGAAAAGTTATGACCAACCTAGATAGTATATTCAAAAGCAGAGACATTACTTTGCCAACTTAAGGTCCATCTAGTCAAGGCTATGGTTTTTCCAGTGGTCATGTATGGATGTGAGAGTTGGACTGTGAAGAAGGCTGAGTGCTGAAGAATTGATGCTTTTGAACTGTGGTGTTGGAGAAGACTCTCGAGAGTCCCTTGGACTGCAAGGAGATCCAACCAGTCCATTCTGAAGGAGATCAGCCCTGGGATTTCTTTGGAAGGAATGATGCTAAAACTGAAACTCCAGTATTTTGGCCACCTCATGCAAAGAGTTGACTCATTGGAAAAGACTGTGATGCTGGGAGGGATTGGGGGCAGGAGGAGAAGGGGACGACAGAGGATGAGACATCTGGATGGCATCACTGACTCGATGGACGTGAGTCTGAGTGAACTCTGGGAGTTGGTGATGGACAGGGAGGCCTGGCGTGCTGCGATTCATGGGGTCACAAAGAGTCGGACACAACTGAGCGACTGAACTGAACTGAATGGAGACGCAGATAGAATAGACTTGTGGATGCAGCGAGGGAAGAGGAGGGTGAGATGAACTGAGAGAAGAGCATGGAAACCTAACTATTACCATATATAAAATAGAAAGCAAGTAGGAACTTGCTGTGTGACACAGGGAGCTCAACCTAGTGCTCTCTGACAACCTAGAAGGGGTGGGATGGAGAGGAAGATGGGAGGGGGATTCAGGAGGGAGGAGATATATGTATGCCTGTAGCTAATTCATGTTGGTGTATGGCAGAAACCAGCACAATACTGTAAGGCAATTATCTGCCAATTAAAAAAAAGAGAGAGAGAAATGGCTAATAAGTATATGGGCCAAACCACAAAGGATCTGTATAACACAAAAGGAGTTTGTATTTTATAGGATCAGACAGTGGGAAGGTAAGAAGGGATATAAAGGGGAACAACATGATCAGGTTTGTATTCTGACAAGTTTATTCAGACAGCCCTGGGCGGGAAGAAATTACCGACAGACAAATTAGGAGGTTACTGAAGTAAGTAAAATGAGGAAAAATATAAGGCCTGAATGAAGACTGGAGTAAGTGAGATCAACATGAAAGATTCTTGGAAGATACAATCAAAAGGACATAGGAACCAACTAGATATGTGAAATGGAGGAGAGGAAAAAATAAAAAACACTCCCCAAAATTTTACTTGGGCAAGGAAAAAGAGGGTAGTGGTATTAACAGGAATAAGGAATAATATAAAAGGAGATACAAGTCTGATGAAAACAACAAACTCTGTTTTAGATATAGTTGAATTTGAGGTGCTTACAGACAAGAGCTATTCACCAACTGAATTGAAATAGAGGTTTGGAGTTTAGGTGAGCAGTCTAGGCTAAATCTAGAGATACAGATTTGGTTATCCACTAGATTACCCAAGGAGAGCATAAAGATTAGCATGTGTGTGTGCATGAAAAGGGGTGGCTAAGATTCAATGCCTTTATCCATTAGAGAGCTAATGTTATCTGTCCATTGTGGTGCCCTTCAGACATGTTGAGGCAAAAATTTAAAAGGTCAAGAATGACAGATTTAGGAGAGAAATGAGTTGAGTTCAAAATGCTGATGACCACCTAGCATTTAGAAGACAAATGAAGAATCAAAGGAGACCAAAGAGGAGGGAACAAAAATGGAGGGGGTGGGGAGAAGCTGGAGAAAGTAGTAACAAAGTCAAAGTAAGAACAGGTAATTGTTTAGCGTCTACATGTAACATGCTACGCCTTGTAGAAAAAAACAAACTGGGCATGGCTTCTGCCGTCAAGTAGTCTGCAATCTCACTTTTGAAGAAAGATGAGTAAGAGACAATGAGAGTAGGGACAAAACCCAGGGGGTAAGTTTGCTAGCAGTATATCCAATAAAATTAGTTTGCTTATTTCATAATTATTAAAATTTTATTGAGCATTCAACTCTATTATCCTAAATGAGTTTAAATAGAAGAAATATGATTACATTAATACAATACCCAGTTTTTGAAAGAGTGCAAAGCAATGCCAATCTTTTATAAACTGTAATACAGCATCTAATTGTTATGTGCACAATTAATTCTCACTGCCATGATATAAGTGCTACCTAATTTCCAAGCAAATGTAACAATTTATAGATTTAAAACATCTAGACTTACAAACATTTTATCTAATAAGTAGAAAGTTAGATTTTTCCTTACCGAATTTGAATACAGCAAGTTTAAAACTTAACAACGTCTGAGATTATATAAGTGATTAGACTCTCCATCACCTTTACCTGTACTTTATCTTGAATATTCAGTTTGGAGAAATGTTCTTGATTTAATATAAAGTGAATAAAGGATATAAAATTATATAATTATAGATCAATTTTTTAAAAGGACAAAGATAAACAGATAAAAGACTATAAATGTACTAAATAATAGCAAATAATATCCATTATATAATAATAATAATTGCAAATATATTAAATGTTACTAGAGGGACAACGGATTTTTCTTTTGTTATTTTGACACAGGATGAGATGGTTGGATGGCATAACTGACATGATGGACATGAGTTTAAGTAAGCTCCAGGAGCTGGTGATGGACAGGGAAGCCTGGTGTGCTGCAGTCCACGGGGTTTGCAGAGTCAGACACATCTGAGCGACTGAACTGAACTGGCTGATTTCTACTTTCTTACACATTCTCTACAATAAATACATATTAGTTTTATAATAAGAAACAAAATTTCCTAGTTTCTTTTTAATTAGATTTCTGCAAAGGTAGAAACAGCTGAAGACATACAGAATCAATGGTTTATATTGATATTTGTAGAGGCACTTATATCTTTCCATTTTTAAGGGTCTTATGCTCTTAAATCAACATAAATTCAAGGAAGGCAATTATGTTATTTCTTCTGTGAGTTGCTGCAATCTAAACTTCTATGCTCTGCAAGAGGGCACTGTATTCTCAGGACATAATCCAAAAAATACTTGTAAAATGAATTCCCTGAAACTAATTTGGTAGGTCAACAACTTTTCCCTACCTTTTTACACTAATGTTTGTCATAGTCAAACCGAACAATTCTATAAATACTGCCCTACATTTAAAAAAAATCACATTCAGTTCAGTTGCTCAGTCATGTCCAACTCTTTACCTTGGTATATACTTTTACATACAGTGTTTAATTTAATATCATTTTATTTAAGAAAGTAAATCATAATTATTAGAATTTTAAAGTATTACTGATATTTCTTCAGAAAGTTTTCATTTAAAAAAGTGATTTTGAAAGGGTTTCAACATTCTTATGTTTATTATATTTATCTGTCGAACTTTGTTTCTAATCATTTGTCTTCTAAAAAGTTAATTAATAGAAACTTCAATTAAATAGAGTGGAGAGATCAGAAGAGGGAGCTCTCATGCTCTGTGACATGGCTGAGTCCAACAGGAAGAAAAAATACTCCTCTTTCCTGGCAAGGATTCAGCCAATGAAAAGCCACAGACTCTTGGTTTACTACAGCCCTCCCAACTTCCTTTTCTCCTGTATTAGAGTTCTCCTTCCCTTGCCCTGCTGAGACTTGCACAGGGCCCACCACAACTGCAGACTCCAAAGTGTAATTTTGTGCTGATGCCAAATAAACCCATTTTTGCTGGAGAAATATCTGGCAGTCTATTTTTTTGGGTCAACACCCTTTAGAATGATTGATGGCAAAGTTATTAAATGTATAAAGAATTTAGAAATTGAGTCAACAAATAATGAATTTTAAAGTTAATAGTCCTCAGGTTAGTTGCTATAAACCTTCCTTGGCCTTTACTTTTTTTCTCTCCCACAGATTGAGCACACTCAGTATTTGGAATTAATTATGGGAGTACTGATTAGTCACCCAACCCGAGGGGGAATGAGCTGTTGGACAATGATAAATAACTAAAGCTTATCTATTTAACTGCCAAAATTTATTTTAACTAGTTTTAAAAGAAATATTTCTAAAATGTTTAACCTATTTTTCTTTCAGGCAGAGTATACTCAACACAATTTAACCTTTGAGATGACTTAAGGATATCATAATAGCATTTTAATTATGCATGATGATACTTAGAGAATCACACTGATAATTGTTGATTTGCCTGCCCTTTTGCTGGAAAGTTCCAGAGTGTTACAGACTTTGTTTTCTGTCTTTTCACCTCTTGCTATCTCTTCCCTTCCTGTCTCTTTATGAACTACCTGATGAAAGTAGAATATCCTTTCCCTAATTACTTTCCCAACCTATAACAAATAAACAATAAAAAAAAATCACATTTCACTTATTAGCCATTCCAAGATGAAAAACATAGTCCCTGGCAGTCCTTAAAACATTAACAGCTTAATTATACTAAAAAGGGTGCCATGGGAACCCAGAGGATGGGCATCTAAAAAGTTTGGGGGTTTCAGAGATGGCTTCCTGGAGAATCTAGTTCTTAAACTAAAAAACAAAGGATGAGTAAGTAGGATTTGACAGGCAAAAGAAAGTGAGAAAATGGATAGAGAGGAGGATCAAGTATACAAGCAAAAGAAACAGCATGGTAATAAAAATAATGATACCTCACCTTATTACTTGAGGGGTTAATTTACTAAAATCCACCTAACAACTCTTATGAGGACAATTATTTTCATTTTAAAGATGAGTAAACTGTGGCACAGAAAAACTGTTTTGTGCAAGGTAACACAACTAAAGTAGCAAAATCAGAACTTGGGCAGCTTGACTCTAAAGCTCACATTTTTAACCACCATGCTTTATTGCTTATTTATCCAAAGTTATGAAATCTAGAGAGAATGTGATGTTTTGGGAGAACTACTACAAGAAATGTTGGAAGATTGCAAATGTGCCTAAGTATTGCAGAAGAGAGGGCAGAAACCAGATCTGAGGAGCCTAGTAAGCCAGGCAGGTGTTTGGATTTTATCCCATGGGCAGTGAGAGTCAGAGAAGTAGCAGTATCACATTGCCTTTGATAGAGATTTCTGAGAGTCAGAACAGAGAAAAACAACCAGAGGTTAGACTTCCAGACAGGAGACTATTCTAGAACGCTATGTGTGAAAATAAAGATCTGAACCAAAGCAACAGAAGTGGGAACGAAAAGAAGGGGGCAAATTAGAGATAATTAGGATACTGAATTTATAGAATGTATGACTGGGATGAAGAAAATTAATGATAGGGAGAAATTAAATACAGCTCTAGTCAAAGCAGAAAACAGATTTTGAGGGGTGTCAAGGTTAATAAAAAAGGTTAATTTTAGACATGCTTTAAGTGTTTGTCAGACAATGTATATGTGTGTGTCACGTGCTTAGTTGCTCAGTCATGTACAATTCTTTGTGACTCCATGGACTGTAGCCCACCAGGCTCCTCTGTTCAGGCAATTTTCCAGGCAAGAGTACTGGAGTGTGTTGCCATTTCCTTCTCCAGGGTATCTTCCCGATCCAGGGACTGAACCTGGGTCTCCTGCACTGTAGGCAGACACTTTACTGTCTGAGCCACCAGTGAAGCCCTTGTTTGGACAATAACAACATAAAAACAACTGCCACTTACACTGAGCTAATTAATACCAGCCACAAGTCAAAGAAATGTACATGTGTTGATCCACAGAACTGTCAAAGCAACCCTATAACATATTTATGTTAATTTCATTTTACTTGAGGCAACTAAGAGCTTAAGTAACTTTGCCAAAGGTCACACAGTTATAAGTGGCTGAGCTGGGACTTGAGCCCATGTACCCTTGATCAGAGTGTATTCTGCCTTTAATAGAGGCATCAAGGAAGAATGGCTTAGACTAAAGATAGGATTTGAAAGTCATCAGTATACATAGATAGGAGCTCAAGCCATGAATATTCACTTAGATACAGAGTGTGCAGTTTTTCTCCAAGTATGGTTCTTCAGTCACATAGGTATAAACACCTTGAGGATACTTCATAAAGTGAGGATTCCTGGGCATCCCCTCAGTTCAGTTCAGACACTCAGTCGTGTCCGACTTTTTGCGACCCCGTGAATCGCAGCACGCCAGGCCTCCCTGTCCATCACCAGCTCCCGGAGTTCACTCAGACTCATGTCCATCGAGTCAGTCATGCCATCCAGCCATCTCATCCTCCGTCGTCCCCTTCTCCTCCTACCCCCAATCCCTCCCATCATCAGAGTCTTTTCCAACGAGTCAACTCTTCGCATGAGGTGGCCAAAATACTGGAGCTTCAGCTTTAGCATCATTCTTTCCAAAGAAATCCCAGGGTTGATCTTCAGAATGGACTGGTTGGATCTCCTTGAAGTCCAAGGGACTCTCAAGAGTCTTCTCCAACACCACAGTTCAAAAGCATCAATTCTTCGGCACTCAGCCTTCTTCACAGTCCAACTCTCACATCCATACATGACCACTGGAAAAACCATAGCCTTGACTAGACAGACCTTAGTCGGCAAAGTAATGTCTCTGCTTTTGAATATACTAGCTAGGCTGGTCATAACTTTTCTTCCAAGGAGTAAGCGTCTTTTAATTTCATGGCTGCAGTCACCATCTGCAGTGATTTTGGAGCCCCCAAAAATAAAGTCTGACACTGTTTCCACTGTTTCCCCATCTATTTCCCATGAAGTGATGGGACCAGATGCCATGATCTTCGTTTTCTGAATGTTGAGCTTTAAGCCAACTTTTTCACTCTCCTCTTTCACTTTCATCAAGAGGCTTTTTAGTTCCTCTTCACTTTCTGCCATAAGGGTGGTGTCATCTGCATATCTGAGGTTATTGATATTTCTCCCAGCAATCTTGATTCCAGCTTCTGTTTCTTCCAGTCCAGCGTTTCTCATGATGTACTCTGCATGTAAGTTAAATAAGCAGGGTGACAATATACAGCCTTGATGTACTCCTTTTCCGATTTGGAACCAGTCTGTTGTTCCATGTCCAGTTCTAACTGTTGCTTCCTGACCTGCATACAGATTTCTCAAGAGGCAGGTTAGGTGGTCTGGTATTCCCATCTCTTTCAGAATTTTCCACAGTTTATTGTGATCCACACAGTCAAAGGCTTTGGCATAGTCAATAAAGCAGAAATAGATGTTTTTCTGGAACTCTCTTGCTTTTTCCATGATCCAGCAGATGTTGGCAATTTGACCTCTGGTTCCTCTGCCTTTTCTAAAACGAGCTTGAACATCAGGGGCATCCCCTAGGTCCATGTAAATAATCTCTGGGATAAGATGCAGAAATATGTAATTTTCACTCTTCAATTGATTCTTATGCAAAAGTTTGAAAATCACTGATAGGAATGAGCAAAGAACCGAGTAACAATGACACTGAGTTTATTAGAACTATGTCTACAGTGAAAGTAAACAAGTTCTAAAGAAGTATAGTAAGGGCCTAAGCAAGCATCTGATGGATTTTTTAAATCAAATCTAAGCTACCATGTATTATAAGATGCACTAGTCTCTTATACACCACAAGAAGAGAAAAATAGGAGACCTCTCATGTAAAGCTGGAACAACAGAAGAGCTAACAAATACAATGTAGAATACATGGAAACTAAAACCACAATGCAAAAAGAGATAGTAAGAAAACTTGCAAGTCTCTACCTTTTAAGTACTGGGCACCAGCTAGAGGGAATTTCATCCAAAAGAGAGTTCTTACACAGGTTTATGATCTGAATTCACACTACCAGCAGGGTATAAAACAAAAAAAACCTGTAATGCTCAGAGAATTTAAAACGGTCTCAGGTAGCAGTGCAAATCACTGCTAGAGGCAAATGCAAGTCCTTTCTGAAGTAATCTGATTTCAATCTAGGACAATAATGACTACAACAGGTACCCCTATTTTGGAAGTGTTTTAAATGTGAAAAAAATATGTTTTAGAATCAAAAATACAGAAAATGGAATGTAAACCAAGGACTATTCTGAATGCCCAGACACTTTGGGGTGGAGTGTCGGTGGAGTGGTTACTTTCTGGCTCTCAAGCGTACTTCACACATAATTTCATATAGGTGTTGATTTGTTTGTAAAAGAACTACCAAAAAAGATTGTTAAAAATTATAAAAATCCTTTTCCTCCCCATTGCAGTAAACATTTTTAATAATCCCTTCAAACATAAAAAGTCTCATCCATAAAAAAATATAAACCAAACACAAAACTTAACCAACAAGTGAGATCAGATAACTTGTACCCCTGAGTCCATGTAAATGCTTCAACATTCTTTGGAACTTTGAGAACTAGATTGCAAAATTCACCACAGGCCCTGGTAACTGTCCAGACACGACAAGAGGAAGAGAAAACTTTGCTCCTGCCAAGGAAGATGATTTACTGCCCCAGTCCAACACTCGGGGTTCTTTCTTTCACTCACAGGCCACAAACATACTAACTTAATATTTTCATTATATCCAGAATATCCTGGCCCCTTTTAAGAAAAGCTGATCAGTTCTCAACAAAGCCACCATGAAAAAAAATTTCTTTAGCACTTTCATAATTTTCCAGAAAAGGAGTGTATTCCTGGTTCAGACAATGCACTTTTCATCTTTTCCAAGGGTAGTATAAAACACTGCACAAATCACTTCCCATGACTGCTCTGGGATCTTATAAAACTGCAAGTTCACTGAATAGGAAGCATATCATCTAAATAGGTTGTCAGAGGACTAAATGGCTTTAGAGTGGAAGTTAAGCACTAATTGATCACTGTGAGAAGTCCCCCAATTCAAATGTGTGACTTATAAATACACTAATTATATAGCCAAACTGCTGCCTTCTCCCTGCTTTTAGCAGATGAAGGTCCTCAAAATCTCTCTCAGAGTGCAATCTATCTAGAGCAATTGATAAAATAATTCTAATCTGATTCTCACTCTTGCCACTCCCCACCACAGTACTTTCACCAAGGAAAGCTATTTCCTTTCCTAGGAGCAAATGTATAGATATATGTATGTACATGAATATACGGATTTTCTAAGACTGCAGAAAGTGAAGTTTCTGACACCCCTATCTACAATTTAATATTAACTTTCCCATAGAATAAAGAGAATAATGGTTTTATATGGTGCCACTACTATTCATACCATGTCATAAAAATACTGTTTCTACATATATCTGTGGAAATGTTTTTTGTGTGTGTCTATGTGCAGGAATTGTTTCATCCTCAAAATAATTCTCTGAGCCAGAGGCTATTTCTCTCTCTTTTTTTTAAATATAAGTTTATTTTAATTGGAGGCTAATTATTTTACAATATTGTATTGGTTTTGCCATACATTGACATGAATCCACCACAGGTGTACATGTGTTCCCCATCCTGAAACCCCCTCCCTCCTCCCTCCCCATCCCATCCTTCTGGGTCGTCCCACTGCACAAGGCCCAAGCATCCTGTATCATGCACTGAACCTGGACTGGTGATTCATTTCACATATGATGATATACATGTTTCAATGCCATTCTCCCAAATCATCCCACCCTCGCCCTCTCCCACAGAGTCCAAAAGACTGCTCTATACATCTGTGTCTCTTTTGCTGTCTCACATACAGGGTTATTGTTACCATCGGTCTAAATTCCATATATATGCATTAGTACACTGTATTGGTGTTTTTCTTTCTAGCTTACTTCACTCTGTATGATAGGCTCCAGCTTCATCCACCTCATTAGAACTGATTCAAATGTATTCTTTTTAATGGCTGAGTAATACTCCATTGTGTATATGTACCACAGCTTTCTTATCCATTCATCTGCTGATGGACATCTAGGTTGCTTCCATGTCCTGGCTATTATAAACAGTGCTGCGATGAACACTGGGGTACACGTGTCTCTTTCAATTCTGGTTTCCTCGGTGTGTATGCCCAGCAGTGGGATTGCTGGGTCATAAGGCAGTTCTAGTTCCAGTTTTTTAAGGAATCTCCACACTGTTCTCCATAGTGGCTGTACTAGTTTGCATTCCCACCAACAGTGTAAGAGGGTTCCCTTTTCTCCACACCCTCTCCAGCACTTATTGCTTGTAGACTTTTGGATAGTAGCCATTCTGACTGGCGTGAAATGGTACCTCATTGTGGTTTTGATTTGCATTTCTCCGGTGATGAGTGATGTTGAGCATCTTTTCATGTGTTTGTTAGCCATCTGTATGTCTTCTTTGGAGAACTGTCTGTTTAGTTCTTTGGCCCATTTTTTGATTGGGTCGTTTATTTTTCTGGAATTGAGCTGCAGGAGTTGCTCATATATTTTTGAGATTAGTTGTTTGTCAGTTGCTTCATTTGCTATTATTTTCTCCCATTCTGAAGGCTGCCTTTTCACTTTGCTTATAGTTTCCTTTGTTGTGCAGAAGCTTTTAATTTTAATTAGGTCCCATTTATTTTTGCTTTTATTTCCAATACTCTGGGAGGTGGGTCATAGAGGATCCTGCTGTGATCTGTGTCAGAGAGTGTTTTGCCTATGTTCTCCTCTAGGAGTTTTACAGTTTCTGGCCTTAAACATTTAGGTCTTTAATCCATTTTGAGTTTATTTTTGTGTATGGTGTTAGAAAGTGTTCTAGTTTCATTCTTTTATGAGTGGTTGACCAGTTTTCCCAGCACCACTTGTTAGAGATTTTCTTTAATCCATTGTATATTCTTGACTCCTTTGTCAAAGATAAGGTGTTCATAGGTGCATGGATTTATCTCTGGGCTTTCTATTTTGTTCCATTGATCTATATTTCTGTCTTTGTGCCAGTACCATACTATCTTGGTGACTGTGGCTTTGTAGTAGAGCCTGAAGTCAGGCAGGTTGATTCCTCCAGTTCCATTCTTCTTTCTCAAGATTGCTTTGGCTATTCAAGGTTTTTTTTATTTCCTTACAAATTGTGAAATTATTTGTTCTAGCTCTGTGAAAAATACCGTTGGTAGCTTAATAGGGATTGCATTGAATCTGTAGGTTGCTTTGGGTACTATACTCATTTTCACTATATTGATTCTTCTGATCCATGAACACAGTATATTTCTCCATCTGTTAGTGTCCTCTTTGATTTCTCTCACCAGTGTTTTATAGTTTTCTATATATAGGTCTTTAGTTTCTTTAGGTAGATATATTCCTAAGTATTTTATTCTTTTCGTTGCAATGGTGAATAGAATTGTTTCCTGAATTTCTCTATTTTCTCATTTTAGTGTATAGGAATGCAAGGGATTTCTGTGTGTTGATTTTATATCCTGCAACTTTACTATATTCATTGATTAACTCTAGTAATTTTCTGGTGGAGTCTTTAGGGTTTTCTATGTAGAGGACCATGTCATCTGCAAACAGTGAGAGTTTTACTTCTTCTTTTCCAATTTGGATTCCTTTTATTTCTTTTTCTGCTCTGACTGCTGTGGCCAAAACTTCCAAAACTATGTTGAATAGTAGTGGTGAGCATGGGCACCCTTGTCTTGTTCCTGACTTTAGGGGAAATGTTTTCAGTTTTTCACCATTGAGGATAATGTTTGCTGTAGGTTTGTCATATATAGCTTTTATTATGTTGAGGTATGCTCCTTCTATTTCTGCTTTCTGGAGGGAAATGTGTTTTTAAAAAGTAATACTATTCACAGATAACAAAACTTAAACAGCACAATAGAAAATCTACTCCTGGACCATTCATTCCCTACCACATTTACTGCTTTCCCCTCTCTGAAGATAGCTACCAATAGCAGATTCTTGAGAATGGAAAGAAAAAACATTATTCATATACCTAAGTACTATTCTTTTGGTGACTCTCCTGTCATATACATCAATTAGCAGTTAAGAGTCATCAGATTCTAGTAGCTTGGCCATCTTTTTAATTACATTATTACTGGTTCATTCCTTACATTGCATCCTTGCTGCTGATGCTACACTCTTGGATTTGATGATGATGACTAATTCTTTTCTTAGGCATTTCCCCTTCCATTTTTATGGATCTGAGGACTGAATCTGCATGGTTCTATTAAGGAATATGTAATGGAAAGAGCTCTGGATTGAGTCATAAGTCCTGGATTCTTTACTGTTTCTGACACTTAAAGAGCAGGTAATCTTAGTTGTCACTTCCTTTCTCTTAGTTTTGAAAAATATAAAATATTATGTAAATATACAGTGGTAGAAATAGCAGTGATAATAAACTTTATCATTCTTTTCTTGGGAGTTTCCTGTACTTCTATTTCAGAAATTTTTTTGACTTGTCAGGTTTTCCTTGCCCCTAATTAGCAATGTAATTCCTCTCCCTTTAGTCTTCACACTAAACTAGTTCTGAAGTTCTTACCACTTTACATTTTTAGAAATATTACTTTTATAGGGACTTCTATTTATATAATGCATTTCTATTCTCCCTAATGAGCAAAGGTAACTATAACCTGCATTGTTTAATAAGGCATAGTGGCTAAGAGGTGGGTTCTGCAGCAAGACTCTTTGGAAGTGAATCCTGTGTGATCTGAGGTAAGTTTCTTAAATCTTCTATGGTATCCCCTACCTAGAAAATAATAATAATAAGTCTATATACAAGCTGGAATCAAGATTGCCGGGAGAAATATCAATAACCTCAGATATGCAGATGACACCACCCTTATGGCAGAAAGTGAAAAGGAACCAAAAAGCCTCTTGATGAAAGTTAAAGAGGAGAGTGAAAAAGTTGGCTTAAAGCTCAACATTCAGAAAACGAAGATCATGGCATCTGGTCCCATCACTTCATGGGAAATAGATGGGGAAACAGTGGAAACAGTGTCGGACTTTATTTTTTTGGGCTCCAAAATCACTGCAGATGGTGATTGCAGCCATGAAATTTAAAGATGCTTACTCCTTGGAAGAAAAGTTATGACCAACCTAGCTAGTATATTCAAAAGCAGAGACATTACTTTGCCAACAAAAGTCTGTCTAGTCAAGGCTATGGTTTTTCCAGTGGTCATGTATGGATGTGAGAGTTGGACTGTGAAGAAGGCTGAGTGCCGAAGAATTGATGCTTTTGAACTGTGGTGTTGGAGAAGACTCTTGAGAGTCATGTGGACTGCAAGGAGATCCAACAAGTCCATTCTGAAGGAGATCAGCCCTGGGCAGGAGGAGAAGGATGAGATGGCTGGATGGCATCACCGACTCGATGGACGTGAGTCTGAGTGAACTCTGGGAGTTGGCGATGGACAGGGAGGCCTGGCGTGCTGCAATTCATGGGGTCGCAAAGAGTTGGACATGACTGAGTGACTGAACTGAACTGATACCTATTTCAGAGAATTATATGTAATAAATCAATACAAAGTTCTTAGAATAGAGCTTGGCTCATAGGAAGCACTC
Source organism: Budorcas taxicolor (assembly GCF_023091745.1). NCBI lineage: Eukaryota > Metazoa > Chordata > Mammalia > Artiodactyla > Bovidae > Budorcas > Budorcas taxicolor. Next base: position 32,684,258 of record NC_068918.1, read on the forward strand.
AATAAATGTTCTTGATATCTAAAAACCTTTATATTTTGAATATTATATCTAAAAATGCAGCCATTAGATTAAAAGACACTTACTCCTTGGAAGGAAAGTTATGACCAACCTAGACAGCATATTCAAAAGTAGAGACACTACTTTGCCAACAAAGGTCTGTCTAGTCAAGGCTATGGTTTTTCCAGTAGCCATGTATGGATGTGAGAGTCAGACTGTGAAGAAAGATGAGCACCGAAGAACTGATGCTTTTGAACTGTGGTGTTGGAGAAGACTCTTGAGAGTCCCTTGGACTGCAAGGAGATTCAACCAGTCCATTCTAAAGGAGATCAGTCCTGGTGTTCTTTGGAAGGAATGATGCTAAAGCTGAAACTCCAGTACTTTGGCCACCTCATGTGAAGAGTTGACTCATTGGAAAAGACTGTGATGCTGGGAGGGATTGGGGGCAGGAGGAGAAGGGGATGACAGAGGATGAGATGGCTGGATGGCATCACTGACTTGACAGACATGAGTTTGAGTAAACTCCAGGAGTTGGTGATGGACAGGGAGGCCTGGTGTGCTGCGATCCATGGGATCGCAAAGAGTCGGACATGACTGAGTGACTGAACTGAATTATCACTGATGTCCATAATGATACTGAGAAACCACAAAATCCAAAAATCCCTGTTAACTATCAAAAGCTAAACTATATCCATCTTGTTCTAATATTATGTCATACTATGATGTTTGCCAACAGGTACTCTATAAATGGTATATAAGATGCCTTTTCATAAAGTGAACTCACAAAGTGACTTTCCCACAATATTTAACCTACTTATAGTAATAACTTTACAACACTGCTGTACAAACTCGATTTTTATACCTAAACCGTTCTCTACATTCAGTCCTCCTCAAACAACAATATTACTTTGGGGGTTGTCCTAATATATTTGTTTTTCATTTCTACTCAAGATGATAATTTATTTCTTATCAAGTACTGACCACCATTTCTCTGAATTTTAAGAGTTCAAATCTACCCAGATGTCCGAAAGGCACCTCAAATTCATATCTGATACTTCAGTTCAGTTCAGTTCAGTTCAGTCGCTCAGTCGTGTCCGACTCTTTGCGACCCAATGAATCGCAGCATGCCAGGCCTCCCTGTCCATCACCATCTCCCGGAGTTCACTCAGACTCACATCCATCGAGTCCGTGATGCCATCCAGCCATCTCATCCTCTGTCGTCCCCTTCTCCTCCTGCCCCCAATCCCTCCCAGCATCACAGTCTTTTTCAATGAGTCAACTCTTCGCATGAGGTGGCCAAAGTACTGGAGCTTCAGCTTTAGCATCATTCCTTCCAAAGAAATCCCAGGGATACTTAGTATATCATAATTTCCCTGAAAACTTTTTCTTCTGCGTTTTTAATCTCACTTAATGGTACCATTCTCCCTAACCCTCAACCCTCAAGTCCTCAGGATTTCAACACCTAAAACACTTCTTGAATCATCTATATCATCGTATTCTTACCACCACTAGTTAGGTGTCTTAGCCTAGGCCTTCATCATTTTTTGCCTGGACTACAATGGCCTCCTAAAGTGATTTCCCTGTCACTGATATTGTCCCACTAAAGCTATACTCTTCTCTGCCTCTAGAGTGATCTATCTAAAATTATAATCCAGTCATGTCACTTCAGAGAAAGAAATGGCAACCCACTACATATTCTTGCCTGGGAAATCCCACAGACAGAGGAGCCTGGTGGGATTGAGTCCATGGGTTTCAAGAGTCAGACATGACTGAACGATTGAACCACCACCATCACCATGTCACTTCAATCTCTAAACACTTCAGTGACTCATCACTGCTTTCAGGATAAAGATCATACATATTCTCAGGGCATAAAGGGCCCTCCATAACCCATTCTCTGTCAATCAAGTTCTTTTCTTCTGCCTATACTGCATGAACATATGTTTCTAGTGTTCATATTGTTCTTTTTTCCTAGAATAGTCTTACCTATTATGTAAGACATAGTTTATCAGTTAATCTGCCCATGAAGCTTTCCCTTTGCATAGCTATATGCTTATTATATTATACTGAAATAATCTGATTATGTCCTCCCCATTAAACTGAAAACCGAGAGGACAGGGATCAAGTCTCATTCATCTTTATGACCTTAGTACCTAATTCAATACCTAATAAATGCTTACTAAACTGAAATGAATTAAAAGCCTAAAAGCCTAAAAGCCATGCAGAGTTTCAAGATAAATCCTACCAACAAGTCATCTCAATATGAGGTAAAAGGACAATGGCTATGCCACTGAGACAAAAGAGGGTTCAAATGACTAACAGGGATGCCTGAGTTATTCTTTCAAAAAGCAACACACCTAGGATTGTCTCCTTAGCACCCAGAGCTCAATATTCATAATTCTAGTTCTTTTTCCTATTAGCAAGTTGCAGTATCTTAACCACATCGACTTTTAACCCATATGCCTGAAGTGAACAACTGTTCTAAAGGGCTGAAGTAATCTATTGATGGACAGAGTTGTTGACAGGCTAATCTGTAAAGAGACACCATTAAGCCCTTATGTTTTTTTCAAACTGGACTTGTTGGCACAACTGTTAAGGTCTTAACATGAGAAATAGCATATGTTATTGAATAACACACAGGGCAAAAGGACAAAACCAGATTTTCCTGCCCAGCTGAGGCAGAAGCTTAGTTAAGATGTCAAAATACATTTTACTTAAAATGCATCTGTGAAAATTTATATTACTCTCCTATTAAATTTTCCAATTCTTCATTAGTTTTCAATATGTATACTGTATTCTAGCTAAGTATATATATCATTCTGCTAAGTCACTTCAGTTGTGTCCGACTCTGTGCGACCCCAGAGATGGCAGCCCACCAGGCTCCCCCGTCCCTCAGATTCTCCAGACAAGAACACTGGAGTGGGTTGCCATTTCCTTCTCCAATGCATGAAAGCAAAAGGTGAAAGTGAAGTCGCTCAGTCATGTCTGACTTAGCGACCCCATGGACTGCAGCCCACCAGGCTCCTCCATCCATGGGATTTTCTAGGCAAGAGTACTAGAGTGGGGTGCCATTGCCTTCTCCAATATATATCATTCTAGCTAACTATAACTATATAGCCAAATGTAGATGTGCTGAGGGTCTCTCAATGTTTCACTAGTAGCCAAAGTACAAGAGGCATAGAGAAGACCCTATTATGATGGCTAAACATAAGATAGCTTCATTGTTCCTAAGAACTTTTCATGCATCCAAACAGCCTACCCCTGTGACTGTGTCTACATAATTCACTTAAGACTCAGATGACTTTTTAGTAAAGCTAACGCTAGGAATCTGCATAATTTTCAGATTTCATTCCACTTCAGTTCTAACACCATTTGCTGAGTGTCTAAATGTGCCAGATTTCGTGCTAGCCATGGAGGTAGAAAAAGAAAAAGGTCACAGTCTAAGGGGAAATAAATTCAATGTCTAACCAACATGGGCCTTTGAACTTACTCTAAGCTAGTATGAAGCTGTTGTTGTTCAGTTGCTAAATTGTGTCCAACTCTTTGTGACTCAGTGGATTGCTGCACGCCAGGCCCTTTTTGCCTTTTCATACTGTTCATAGGGTCCTCCTGGCAAGAATACTGGAGTGGTTTTCCATTTTCTCCTCTAGTGGACCACATTTTGTCAGAACTCTTCACTATACAGACCCATCCGTTTTGGGTAGCTGTACACAGCAGGGCTTATATCTTCATTTAATTACCCAAGCCCCTCCGTCAGACAAGGGAAGTACTTCCCTGTCCCTTCCCTTCCATGAAGGGAAGTACTAAGCTGGTGTCCCACAAAACATGGGGTTGACCCTCCAATGCAGCTTTCATTGTGTTGTAACTGACCAGGTTTGCCAGTCCAGCTCAAATGAGCTCTAAGACAGACTCAATTTCCTTTTACATGACCAACTTTCATTTTTGAACTAAAAACTTCCCATTGGCTGCAAACTAGATTTCACTTAAAGATATACAAGAGGTGCAGCACAGCAAAACCAAAAGGCACAGCTAAAAATATCTGCAATGATAAGTTCAATAATTAATAATATCATTCTTATGTACATGAATATAGCTAACAACTTCTTATAATTACATTATATATAAATCCATGATATTATGCTAGCTAAGAGATTAGAGTATTTGGAAAGAGGTTTGACAAAAAACCAAAAACAACACATAAACGGTTTTATCCCCCTAATTACAAGAGTAATACATGATCATTCTACAAAATTTGGAAGTCACAGAAGAAAATAACAATCACTATAAACTCTAGCAGTCTAAGACTGTTAAGGTATTTATATACTATTTTGGTATCTACGGTAGCTCAGACGGTAAAAAACCTGCCTGCACTGCAGGAGACCTGCATTTGATCCTTGGGTTGGGAAGATCCCCTGGAGAAGGAAATGGCAACCCATCCAGTATTCTTGCCTGGAGAATTCCATGAACAGAGAAGCCTGACGGGCAACAGTCCATGGGGGTCTCAAAAAGTTGACACAACCGAGTGACTTTCACTTTCTTTGGTATCTATTAAATCAGTTTTTATTATTTTAACCAAATTTCAGTCAATTCAGTTGCTCAGTCATGTCCTACTCTTTGAGATCCCATGGACTGCAGTTCACCACCAGTCTTTCCTGTCCATCACCAATTCCCAGAGCTTGCTCAAACTCACGTCCGTCGAATTGGTGATGCATTCCAACCATCTCATCCTCTGTTGTCCCCTTCTCCTCCTGACTCCAATCTTTCCTAGAACCAGGGTCTTTTCTAATGAGACAGTTCTTCACATCAGGTGGCCAAAGTAGTGGAGATTCAGCTTCAAGCATCAGTCCTTCAAATGAATATTCAGGACTGATTTCCTTTAAGATAGACTGGTTTGATTTCCTTGCAGTCCAAGGGACTCTCAAGAGCGTTCTCCAACTCCACAGTTCAAAAGCATCAATTCTTTGGTGCTCAGCTTTATAATCCAACTCTCACATCCATACATGACTACTGGAAAAAAACATTAGCTTTGACTAGACAAACTTTGTTGGCAAAGTCATGTCTCTGCTTTTTAATATGCTGTTTAGGTTGGTCATAACTTTTCTTCCAAGGAGAGATTTTAAATTTCTAGCTGCAATCACCATCTTTGGTGATTTTGGAGTCCAAGAAAATAAAGTCTTTGTTTCCATTGTTTCCCCATCTATTTGCCATGAAGTGATGGAACCAGATGCCATGATCTTAGTTATCTGAATGTTGAGTTTTAAGCCAACTTTTTCACTCTCCTTTTTCACCTTCATCAAGAGGCTCTTTAGTTCTTCTTTGCTTTCTGCCATAAGGGTTTTAAGGTTACTGATCTTTCTCCCAGCAATCTTGATATCAGCTTGTGCTTCATCCAGCCTGGCATTTCGCATGATATACTCTGTATATAAGGTAAATCAGCCAGGTGACAATATACAGCCTTGACGTATCCCTTTTCCTATTTGGAACCAGACTGTTGTTCCTTGTCCAGTTCTAACTGTTGCTTCTTGACCTGCATTCAGGTTTCTCAGGAGGCAGGTAAGGTGGTCTGGTATTCCTATCTCTTTAAAAATTTTCCAGTTTGTTGTTATCCACACAGTCAAAGGCTTTGGCACAGTTAATAAAGCAGATGTTTTTCTGGAACTCTCTTGCTTTTTTGATGATCCAACGGATGTTGGCAATTTGATCTCTGGTTCCTCTGCCTTTTCTTAATCCAGCTTGAACAACTGGAAGTTCTCAGTTCATGTACTATTGAAGCCTCACTTGGAGAATTTTGAGCATTACTTTGCTAGTGTGTGAGATGAGTGCAATTGTGCAGCAGTTTGAACACTCTTTGGCATTGCCCTTCTTTGGGATTGGAATGAAAACTGACCTTTTCCAGTCCCATGACCACTGCTGAGTTTTCCAAATTTGCTGGCATATTGAGTGCAGCACTTTCACAGCATCATCTTTTAGGATTTGAAATAGCTCAACTGGAATTCCATCACCTCCACTAGCTTTGTTCGTAGTGATGCCTCCTAAGGTCCCCTTGACTTCGCACTCCAAGCTATCTGGCTTTGGTGAGTTATCACACCATCATGGTTATCTGGGTCATGAAGATCTTTTTTGTACAGTTCTTTTGTGTATTGTTGCCACCTCTTCTTAATATCTTCTGCTTCTGTTAGGTCCATACCATTTATAGCCTTTATTGAGCCCATCTTTGCATGAAATGTTCCCTTCGTATCTTTTCTTGAAGAGCTCTCTAGTCTTTCCCATTCTATTGTATCTCTCTATTTCTTTGCAATGATCACTGAGGAAGGCTTTCTTATCTCTCTCTTTCTTATTTTGCTATTCTTCAGAAGTCTGCATTCAGATGGGTATAACTTTCCTTTTCTTCTTTGCCTTTTGCTTTTCTTCTTTTTCTCAGCTATTTGTAAGGCCTCCTCAGACAACCATTTTGCCTTTTTGCATTTCTTTTTCTTGGGGATGGTTTTAATCACCACCTCCTGTACAATATCATTAATCTCCATCCATAGTTCTTCAGGCACTGTCTATCAGATCTAATCCCTTGAATCTATTTGTTACTTTCACTGTATAAACATAAGGGGTTTGATTTAGGTCATACCTGAATGGTCAAGTGGTTTTCCCCACTTTCTTCAATTTAAGTCTGAACTTGGTAATAAAGAGTTCATGATTTGAGCCACAGTCAGCTTCCTGTCTCGTTTCTGCTGACTGTATAGAGCTTCTCCATCTTTGGCTACAATGAATACAATCAACTTGATTTCAGTATAGACTATCTGGTGATGTCCATTTGTAGAGCTGTTTTTTGTGTTGTTGGAAGAGGGTGTTTACTATGACCAGTGTGTTCTCTTGGCAAAACTCAGTGAGCCTTTGCCCTGCTTCATTTTGTACTCCAAGGCCAAACTTGTCTGTTACTCCAGGTATCTCCTGACTTCCTACTTTTGTATTCCAGTCCCCTATGATAAAATGACATCTCTTTTTGGTGTTAGTTCTAAAAGGTCTTGTAGGTCTTCAAAGAACCGTTCAGCTTCTTTCGCGTTAGTGGTTGTGGCATAGACTTGGATTACTTTGATAATGAATGGTTTGCCTTGGAAACGAACAGAGATCATTCTGTTGGGTGCAACAGAGATTGCACCCAAGTACTGCATTTTGGATTCTTTGGTTGACTATGAGGGCTACCCATTTCTTCTAAGGGATTCTTGCCCATAGTAGTGGATATAACAGTAATCTGAATTAAACTTACCCATTCTGGTCCATTTTAGTCCACTGATTCCTAAAATGTCGATGTTGACTCTTGCTGTCTCCTGTTGACCACTTCCAATTTACCTGGATTCAAGGACCTAACATTCCAGGTTCCTAGGCAATTGTTCTTTACAGTATTGGACTTTATTTCCATCACCAGTCACATCCACAGCTGGGTATTGTTTTTGTTTTGGCTCTGTCTTTTCATTCTTTCTAGAGTTATTTCTCCACTTTTCTCCAGTAGCATATTGGGCACCTACTGATCTGGGGAGTTCATCTTTCAGTGTCATATCTTTTTGCCTTTTCATACTGTTCATGGGGTTCTCAAGGCAAGAATACCGAAGTTGTTTGCCATTCCCTTCTCCAGTAGACCATGTTTTGTCAGAACTCTCCACCATGACCTGTCAGTCTTAGGTGGCCCTACATAGCATAGCTCATAGTTTCATTGAGTTAGAAAGGCTGTGATCCATGTGGTGATCACTTTGGTTAGTTCTCTGAGATTGTGGTTTTCATTCTATCTGCCCTCTGATGGATAAGGATAAGAGGCTTGTGGAAGCTTCCTGATGGGAGAGACTGATTGTGGGGAATCTGGGTCTTGTTCTGATGGGTGAGACCATGCTCAGTAAATCTTTAATTTTCTGTTGTTGGGGAGACTGTGTTCCCTCCCTGTAAGTTGGCCTGAGGCCAAACTATGGTAGGGGTAACGACAGTAATGGTGACCTCCTTCAAAACGACTTATGCCCGCACTGTAATATTCAGTGCCTCTAACCCCACAGCAGGCCAGTGTTGACTCATGCCTCCGCCGGAGACTCCTGGACACTCACAGGCAAGTCTGGCTCAGTCTCTTGTGAGGACATTGTTCCTTTCTCATGGTGCACCCAAGGTTTTGTTTGTGCCCTCCAAGAGTCCATTTCCCCAGTTCTGTGGAAGTTCTGTAGTCAAATCCCACTGATCTCCAAAGTCAAACTCCCTAGGGGTTCTCAGTCCCTTTGCCAGATCCCCAGGTTGAGAAATCCATTGTGGGTCCTAGAACTTTCTTAACAGTGTGAGAATTTCTTTGGTTTAATTGTTCTGCAGCTTATGGGTCAACTGCTTGGTGGCTCTATGGTGGGACTAATCGCGACCTCCTCCAAGAGGACTTATGCCACACACTGCGTGTCCCAGGTCTGCTGCAGCCAGAGTTTCTGTCCCCATGGCAAGCCACTGCTGACCCATGCCTCTGCAGGAGACAGTCAAACACTCAAACGCAGGTCTGGCTCAGTCTCTGTGTGGTCTCTGGGTTCTTGTTTGTACAAGGTTTTGTTTGAGCTCTCCAAGCATCTCTGGCGAGTATGGGGTTTGATTCTAAACATGGATTGCATAATATAAAATGTTTATGTAAATTGCCTTTCTACTTAATAATATACGATAAATATTTTCTTGTATCATTAAATATTCTTTTAAAGTATATTTTTTAGTACCAGTTGATAAATATTTATGTAAACTACCTTTTTTTTTTTTCATTAAGATACAGTCTAGAAAATAGTATTAAGTTAAAGACAGTTTTGATGCTTCTGATACATACTGTCAAATTGCCTGGGGCTATTTTAGATGAAGAGGTTACTGTTGCTTAGACTGAAACAAAGTCTTACAGCTCACAGTTCTCACCATGTCTTGAGACTATTTCTCCAATTTATAATATTCCATTTTAGGCAAAGTTTCTCTTGGTTAGCTTCTTATTAAAACTTTATGACAAATCAGATTAATAGAAAAAATAGAAACTGTACATATATAGAGTAATATATATCAATCTGCATACTACACTGTTAATAAAAGTATCTCTAAAATGCTTAAACAGCAGAAAATAAGATTCTAGGAAGTACCTACAACAAATTTCCTTCTTTAAAACTAAAGCTCATATGTGTGCATGTATGCTCAGTCACATGCAACTCTCTGTGACACCATGGACTACAAGCTGCTAGGCTCCACTGTCTATTTCCAGGCAAGAATACTGGAGCAGATTAACATTTCCTACTACAGGGGATCCTCCCAACCCAAGAATCAAACCTGTGTCTCCTGCAGGCAGACTATTATTTTATAATTAATGTATTTATATTAATTGGGGGATAATTACTTTACAATATTGTGATGTCTTCTGCCGTACATCAAAATGAATTGGCCATAGGCATATATGTGTCCCCTTCTTCCTGTATGTCCCTCTCACCTCCCTCCCCACCCTATCCCTACAGGTTGTCACAGAGCACCTGCTTTCGGTTCCTTGGGAGTTTGGAGGTCATCAAACTCCCACTGGCTATTTTAAATATGGTAATATATATGTTTCAATGATATTCTCTCAAATCATCCCAACTTTTTCTTCTCCCACTGTGTCAAAAAACCTCTTCTTTATGTCTGTGCCTTCTTTGCTGCCCTGCACATGGGATCATTGGTATTATCTTTCTAGATTTCATATACATGTGTTAATATATGATATCTGTTTTCCTCTTCTGACTTACTTCATTCTGTATTATAGGCTCTAGGTTCATCTATCTCATTAGGACTGACTCAAACGCATTCTTTTTTATAGTTGAGTAATATTCCATCCCAACATTTCATGCAAAGATGGCCACAATAAAGGACAGAAATGGTATGGACCTAACAGAGCAGATGATATAAAGAAGAGGTGGCAACAATACACAGAAAAACTATACAAAAGAGATCTTCATGACCTAGGTAATCACGATGGTGTGATCACTCACCTAGAGCCAGACATCCTGGAATGTGAAGTCAAGTGGGCCTTAGGAAGCATCACTACGAACAAAGCTAGTGGAGGTGATGGAATTCCAGTTGAGCTATTTCAAATCCTAAAAGATGATGCTGTGAAAGTGCTGCATTCAATAGGCTAGCAAATTTGGAAAACTCAGCAGTGGTCACGGGACTGGAAAAGGTTAGTTTTCATTCCAATCCCAAAGAAAGGCAATGCAAAAGAAAGCTCAAACTACCGCACAATTGCACTCATCTCCACACACTAGAAAAGTAATGCTCAAAATTCTCCAAGCCAGGCTTCAACAGTACGTGAACCGTGAACTTCCAGACGTTCAAGCTGGATTTAGAAAAGGCAGAAGAACCACAAGTCAAATTGCCAACATCCGTTGGATCATCAAAAAAGCAAGAGAGTTCCAGAAAAACATCTATTTCTGCTTTATTTAGTATGCCAAAGTCTTTGACTGTGTGGATCACAACAAACTGTGGAAAATTCCTCAAGAGATTGGAATACCAGACCACCTTACCCTGCCTCTTGAGAAATCTGTATGCAGGTCAGGAAGCAACAGTTAGAACTAGACATGGAACAACAGACTGGTTCCAAATCGGAAAAGGAGTACATCAAGGCAGAATATTGTCACCCAGCTGATTTACTTTATATGCAGAGTACATCATGAGAAATGATGGGCTGGATGAAGCACAAGCTGGTATCAAGATTGCTGGGAGAAATATCAATAACCTCAGGTATGCAGATGATTACCACCCTTATGGCAGAAAGCAAAGGAGAACTAAAGAGCCTCTTGATAAAAGTGAAAGAGGAGAGTGAAAAAGTTGGCTTAAAACTCAACTTTCAGGAAACTAAGATCATGGCATTTGGTCCCATCACTTCATGGCAAATAGATGGGGAAACAGTGGAAACAGTAACAGACTTTATTTTTCTGGTCTCCAAAATCACTGCAGATGGTGACTGCAGCCATGAAATTAAAAGACGTTTGCTCCTTGGAAGAAAAGTTATGACCAACCTAGACAGCAGAGACATTACTTTACCAACAAAGGTAAACGAACAGTTTTACCAACAAAACTAGATTTATCAACTAGTTTTACCAACAAAACTAGACATAGTGTCTAATCAAAGCTATGGCTTTTCCAGTAGTCATGTATGGATGTGAGAGGTGGACTATAAAGAAAGCTGAGCGCTGAGGAATTGATGCTTTTGAACTGTGGTGTTGAAGAAGACTCTTGAGAGTTCCCTGGAAAGCAAAGAGATCCAACCAGTCCATCCTAAATGAACTCAGTCCTATTCATTCAGGACTGATGCTGAAGCTGAAACTCCAATACTCTGGCCACCTGATGCGAAGAACTGACTCATTGGAAAAGACCCTGATGCTGGGAAAGATTGAAGTCAGGAGGAGAAGGGGACAAGAGAGGATGAGATGGTTGGATGGCATCACTGACTCAATGGACACGAGTTTGAGGAAGCTCTGAGAGTTGGTGATGGACAGGGAGGCCTGGCGTGCTGCAGCCCATGGGGTCACAAACAGTTGGACATGACTGAGCAACTGAACTGAACTGAACTGAATATTCCATTGTGTATATGTACCACTACTTTCTTATAGGTATCCTCTCACACCAGTCAGAATGGCTATCATCAAAAAAATCTATAAACAAAAAATTCTGGAAAGAGTGCTGTTGGTAGGAATGCAGACTGATACTAGCACTATGGAGAACAGTATGGAGATTACTTTAAAAAGCCAGGAATAAAACTACTGTATGATCTAGCACTTCCACTACTGGGCATATAACCTTAGGAACCCAGAATTGAAAAATACACATGTACCCCAGTGTTCAAATTTACAATAGCTAGGACATGGAAGGAACCTAGATATCCATCAGCAGATGAATGGATAAGAAAGTTGCTGAAAGAAATCAAAGGTGACACAAATAGATGGAGAGATATAACATGTGCTTGGATTAGAAGAATCAATATAGTGATAATCACTATACTACGCAAAGCAATCTATAGATTCAGTGCAATTGCTATCAAACTACCAACAGTATTTTTCACAGAACTAGAACTGATGCTTTTGAACTGTGGAGCTGGAGAAGACTCTTGAGAGTCCCTTGGACTGCAAGGAGATCCAACCAGTCCATTCTGAAGGAGATCAACCCTGGGTATTCATTGGAAGGAATGATGCTAAAGCTGAAACTCCAGTATTTTGGCCACCTCATGTGAAGAGTTGACTCTTTGGAAAAGACTTTGATGCTGGGAGGGATTGGGGGCAGGAGGAGAAGGGGACGACAGAGGATGAGATGGCTGGATGGCATCACGGACTCGATGGACGTGAGTCTGAGTGAACTCCGGGAGATGGTGATGAACAGGGAGGCCTGGTGTGCTGCGATTCATGGGGTCGCAAAGAGTCGGACATGACTGAGTGACTGAACTGAACTGAACTGAGAGCAAATAATTTTACAATTTGTATGGAAACACAAAAGACCCCAAATAGCCAAAGCAATTTTGAGAAAGATGAATGGAACTGGAGGAATCAATCTTCCTGACTTCAGACTGTACTACAAAGCTTCAGTCATCAAGACAGTATGGTACCAGCACAAAAACAGAAATATAGACCAATAGAACAAGATAGAAAGCCCAGAGATAAATCCACATATCTATGGGCATCTTATCTTTGACGGAGGCGGCAAAAATAAACAATGGAGAAAAGACAGTCTCTTCAACAGGTGGTGCTAGGAAAACTGGTCAACTACATGTAAAAGAATGAAGTTAGAACACTTTCTAACACCATACATGAAAATAAACTGAGAATGGATGAAAGACCTAAATGTAGACCAGAAACTATAAAAACTAAGTCTTAGAGAAAAACATAGGCAGAACACTCTCTGACATAAATCACAGCAAGATCCTCTATGACCCACCTCCCAGAGTAATGGAAATAAAAACAAAAATAAACAAATGGAACCTAATTAAACTTAAAAGCTTTTGCACAATGAAGAAAACTATAAGCAAGGTGAAAAGACAACCCTCAGAATGGTAGAAAATAACAGCAAAGGAAACACCTGACAAAGAATTAATCTCTAGAATAAACAAGCAGCTCATGTAGCTCAATACCAGAAAAACAAACAACTCAATCAAAAAAATGGGCAGAAAACCTAAACGGACATTTCTCCAAAGAAGACTTACAGATGGCTACTAAACACATGAAAAGATGCTCAATATCACTCATTACCAGAGAAATGCAAATCAAAACTAGAGGCAGGCAGATTCTTTCCCACTGTGCCATCTAGGAAGCCCCTTGGAAATCACCTGGGAAATCCCCAGGGCTGCAAGAGACATGGGTTCAATCCCTGGGTCAGAAAGATCCCCTAGAGTAGGAAATGGCAAACTCACTCCAGTATTCTTGCATGGAAAATTCCATGGACAGGGGAGGTTGGTGTACCTACAGTCCATGAGGTCGCAAAAAGTCAGATGACTGAGCATGTACTCACAGTGAAGCTCATATTGTTGTTGTTATTCAGTTGTATCCAACTCTCTGCGACTGCATGGACTCATAAATACAGATAAATCGAAACTGCTAAACTCAATTCTGCAGAATATTTATAGTCTTTTATAGCATATTCTTCATATCTGTACTAAAAGGCAAAAATCTAAAAATTATTAAGCAATACTTGAAAAGTATTTACAATAATTTACAAAGCCTTTACACATCAAATTTTGTTCTAACAAGTTTAAAAAGTAGCACTACTTTTATTATAGTTATTTTTTAACACATGAAGAAAAAAGCAAGATTAAGTGACTTGTCTAATAAATGGCAAAAACTGTATTCAAATCAGGTCTCCAGACTCTAAATATGGTGCCCTTTCTGTTTCTGTACTGCTTTCAGTAAATCATAGAGGATCTAATTTTCTCTATATTTGTCCTCAGATCACAAATAATATTAACAGATTTATTTTCCTAACGTTATTTATTTGAGCCAATATTAAAATAAGTTTGCATTCCCTGAGTACACACACTGATAATGGAGGGGGCAGTAACTAATACAACTGTTGAGAATAGACAGATGCAAGCTTAAGGTTAATACTTTTCCTTTGTATAAATCCACACACAAACATGTCTGGCTGAGTATAATTCAATTTGCAAATTCTTTTCCAGAGAAAACAAACATTTTATCTAACAGAACTATTTTCTCTTCAAATATACCACTATGAAGATAACAACTGAGAAAAATATATCTTTTAAGTAAATTCTATTCTCACCTTTAAAAAAAAGCACACACATATACTCAAAAATAAATATTTCCTTTCATTTTTCTCTCCTACCCACCAAGCCCCCAACTGCCTCTAACAATGAAAGAATAAAAAAAATAACAATAGATGGTTTAATTGGTGATTTTCAACTTTTACAAAGCCATCGACTGTCATTGATTTACCATTATCTTTAACATACTTGTTAATTATAGTTTGTGTAATTTAATTAAGTTGCTTTAAGAAACTTAGCTTTATTTTAGCAAGATTTGGACATATCTGCCTTCCTTTATGGAGAAGGCAATGGCAAACCACTCCAGTACTCTTGCCTGGAAAATCCCAAGAATGGAGGAGCCTGGTAGGCTGCAGTCCATGGGGTTGCAAAGAGTTGGACATGACTGAGTGACTTCACGTTCATGCATGGGAGAAGGAAATGGCAACCCACTCCAGTATTCTTGCCTGGAGAATCCCAGGGATGGGGGAGCCTGATGGGCTGGCGTCTAAGGGGTTGCACAGAGTCAGACACAACTGAAGCGACTTAGCAGCAGCAGCAGCAGCCTTCCTTTATAGTTCCTTAAGAGCAGAGACATTTTATTTTTCTATTATCCACTGACCTGTTATATGAAAGTCATTCAGTAAATATTTGTTGCAGTGATTCAATTAATGTAGAAATACATAAAATAAAACACATCTAATAATTAATAAACATTTCTTAATATATGTAATGCATATATCCTACTACTCTGAAATCAGGATTTAACCTTAAATTATATTTGGCTTTTGCACAGCAAAGGAAACCACTGACAAAATGAAAAGACAGCCTACTGAAAGGGAGAAAATATCTGCAAATGATATGCCAAAAATAATACCCAACACATATAAACAGCTCATACAACTCAACACCAAACAAACAACTCCATTAAAAAATGGGCAGAAGAATGAACAGATATTTTTCCAAAAAGGAAGATGTTCAGCATAGCTAATCATCAGGGAAATGCAAATCAAAACCACAATGAGATATTACCTCACAGTTGTCAGAATGGCTATCAACTAAAAGAACACAAAAAATAAGTGCTGGTGAGGATATGGAGAAAAAGGAACCCTCATACACTGTTTGCTAAGTCGCTTCAGTCGTGTCCAACTCTGTGTGGCTCCCCCGTCCCTGGGATTCTCCAGGCAAGAACACTAGAGTGGGTTGCCATTTCCTTCTTCAATGCAGGAAAGTGAAAAGTGAAAGTGAAGTCGCTCAGTCATGTCCGACCCTCAGCGACCCCATGGACTGCAGCCTTCCAGGCTCCTCCATCCATGGGATTTTCCAGGCAAGAGTACTGGAGTGGGCTGCCATTGCCTTCTCTGCATACACTGTTTATAGGAACGTAAATCTGTGTAACCACTAAGGAAAACAGTATGGAGGTGTCTCAAAAAACTAAAAATACTACGGCCATATTCCTGCTGATATCTGAAATATATACATATATATCATATATATCTGAAAAAAATAAAACAAAAGCACCAATTCAAAAAGATACATGTACCTCAAGAGAAAAACAAGTACTGTATGATATTACTTACATATGAAACCTAAAAATTACAACTAGTGAATATAAGAAAAAATAAACAGACTCAAGATACAGAGAACAAACTAGTGGTTACTAGTGGGGAGAGGGAACGGGGGAATATAAGGATAGAGGATTAAGAGGTAAACCTATTATGTATAAAATAAACTACAAAGATATATTGTACTATGTGGCAAATATAGCCAACATTTTATAATAGTTAATGGAGCACAGCCATCAAAAATATGAATCACTATACAGTATACCTGTAACATATAATATTGTACATCAACTATACTTCAATAAAGAAAGAAAATAAATAAATATATGAGGCAAGCAACAAGCAAATGAAACCAAATGTTAAGAAATTTTTCATTCCAGGAGGTAGGTGAAAGGGTTTTATTAATGTTATGTTATTCTTATTTTTTGTTTGAAATATTTAGCTTTTAAATGACACAAACTTTTAATACCTTACCTCTATATATGTATATATTCACATAAAATATGTGGATAAGGAAAACAAGAATAGAAAAAAAAAATGAAACCAGCAATGAAATTTGTCTATAAAATTTGTCATAAATTGTGTGTAGCTGCCTAGTGAGTTGACTCACAAATATTTCAATAAGGGCAAAGTGAATATAGATTTAAAAAAAAATAATAATTAAAAAATCTATTAAAGTATGCCAGAAATACAGGAGAGTTAGACATTTAAAACATATGGCAGTAAATTTGGTAGGCTTTCCAATGGCTCAGTAGGTAAAGAACCTGTCTGCCAATGCAGGAGACACAGGAGACGTGTGCTCAATCTGTGGGTCAGGAAGATCCTTTGGAGAAAGAAGTAGAAACTCACTCCAGTGTTCTTGCTGAGAAAACCCTATGGACAGAGAAGCCTGGTGGGCTACAGTTCAAAGGGTCACAAAGAGTCAGACACAACAAAGCACGCATATAGACACAACTAAGCATGCACGCATACTGCATAGTAAATTTGGTAACATCAAAGACAGATGAACTAGAGGAAATACTAAAAGAAAAAAATTTACTAAAATAGTAAATCCCACTTAAGTGGTTCATTCATTTATTCTTGAAAAATAGGAAAAAAATAACCCAAAAAAGAAAAAGGAATGCTTTTCTGAGAATAGTATGTATGATAATGTTTTAGGAAATAGGTGTTTAAAGGGTGAAAAGAACATAATTCAAATCAGTCTTGTTAAGGAAAGAATTCAAATCAATTTTGTTACAGACACCTTAAAAATAAACTCTAAAGATTCAAAATTTAAAAACCTTTATGATCCATCTGGACAACACACACACATACACACCAAGGTACACATATAATAAATAAATGGTTGATAAACTATTTTTCTACAAGCCAAAATTAAAAGAACAAAAACAAAAACCTAGTATTTGGAAGTAAATCTATTTATGCTACTAAATGATAGATGATTAGGAAAATTTCTTTTAAAAACATAAACTGAAGTCAGTCAAAATATAGAGAGATAATATTTAAGGTTCAGATGGCTTCAATATTTCACAGTATAAAAAGGTGAAACTACTGGAGAGAAACCACAGGTGGGCTTTTGCAAGCCTATATGACTAGTCAAGGGCTTCCCTGGTGGCTCAATGGTAAAGAATCCACCTGCCAATGCAGGAGACACAGGTATGATTCCTGGGTCGGGAAAATTCCATGGAGAAGATATGTTTAAAACAAGACTGACTGGAATTATGTTCTTTTCACCCTTAAAACACTCCAGTATCCCACTGACAGAGGAGCCTAGCAGGCTTATAGTCCATGGAGTTGCAAAACTTAGTGACTAAACAACAACTAGGAAAAGTTGCAAAGAAATCTCAAATGAACAAATAACAGGGGGTTTTGATTGAAGCAAAATATTCCTAATTGTAGGCAGTCTTTCCAAACAATCTGCACATACACCACTCAGCCAGCTTAACAATATAAAACAGTAGAGTACTGAAATGGAGCTGTTAGTCCAGTCCCCTGACTGTTCCATATAAAGCTCTCCATGACCCCATCTTTGGGTCGACTTCAAGTCTCTTGCTCAAGGAACACTTTGGAAAAACAAAACTTACATAGTTGTAAAGACTCAGCATATTATTTGTTCTTTCTAAATTTCTGTCACCTTTTAATATTATTGATCAAAATGAATAATTTCAGATCAGAAGGATATTAATAAAAATATAAGTGAATCAGGCACAGATCTTATAAGAAAAAAAAAGTTGCTTGGTTGTGTCTGACTCTTACTTCTTTCACCAAAAACACTCTACCTTGAAACATAAACCTATAGCATAAATCACAAAGCTATGAAACTCCTAGAGGGTAAAACAGAAGAAAACCTAGGTGACTTTGAGTTTGGCAATGACTTTTTAGATACAACCAAAGGCATAATCCATGAAAGAAAAACTGACACGTTTGCCTCTATTAAAATTAAAAACTTCTGCTTTGCAAAAGATACTGGCAAGAGAATTGAAAGATGAGCCACAGACTGGGAGAAAGTATTTGAGAAACATATCTGATAAAGAACTTATGTCCAAAATATACAAAGAACTCCTAAAACTCAACAACAACAAAAAACCAAACCAATCAGTTGTAACACTAATCTTTAAAAAGACCTGAACAAAAAAATAAATAAATAAATAAAAATAAAAATAAAAAGACCTGAACAGACATTTCACCAAGAAGATATACATGTGGCAAATGAGCATATTAAAAAATGCTCAACATCATATTTCACTAGGGAATTGCAAATTAAAATGAGATATCATTATTTACCTACTAGTACGGCTAAAATCCAAAACAATGACAAACACCAAATGCTGAGAAAGATGTAAAGGAAGATGAACTCTCATTCATTGCTGGTGGAATGCAAAATGGAAGAGTCACTTTGGAAAATAGCTGGAAAATTATTACAAAGCTAACCATAAGTGATCATGGTGTGGCCTAGGGCTAGATATCAAGTGTGACGTCAAGTGGGCCTCAGGAAGCATCACTACGAACAAAGCTAGTGGAGGTGATGGAATTCCAGCTGAGCTATACCAAATTCTAAAAGATGATGCTGTAAAAGGGCAGCACTCAATATGCCAGCAAATTTGGAAAACTCAGCAGTGGCCACAGGACTGGAAAAAGTCAGTTTTCATTCCAATCCTAAAGAAGGGCAATGCCAAAGAACATTCAAACTACCATATAATTGTGCTCGTTTCACATACTTGCAAGTGAATATTCAAAATCCTTCAGGCTAGGCTTAAGCAGTACCTGAATCGAGAACTTGCAGATGTACAAGCTGGATTTAGAAAAGGCAGAGGAACCAGAGATCAAATTGCCAACAACCACTGGATCATAGAGAAAAAAAAGGGGGGGGGGGGGAGGGAATTCCAGAAAAACATCTACACCTGCTTCACTGACCACACTAAAACCTTTAACTCTGTGGATCATAACAATCTGTGGAAAATTCTTAAAGAAATGGGAGTACCAGACCACCTTACCTGTCTCCTGGGAAACCTGTATGCAGGTCCAGAAGCAACAGTTAGAACTGGACATAGAGCAACTGACTGGTTCAAAACTGGGAAAAGGAGTACTTCAAGGCTGTATATTGTCACCCTGCTTGTTTAACTTATGTGCAGAGTACATCATGCAAGATGCCAGGCTGGATGAAGCACAAGCTGGAATAAAGATTGCTGGCAGAAATATCAATAACCTCAGATATGCAGATAATACCACTCTAAGGCAGAAAGCAAAGAGGAACTAAAGAACCTCTTGTTGAAGGTGAAAGAGGAGAGTGAAACAGCTGGCTTAAAACTCAACATTCAAAAGCTGAGATTATGGCATCCAGTCCCATCGCTTCATGGCAAAAAGATGGGAGAAAAGGGGAAACAGTAACAAATTTTATTTTCTTGGGCTCCAAGATCACTGCAGATAGTAACTTCAGCCATGAAATTAAAACATGCTTGCTCCTTGGAAGAAAAGATATGACATACCTAGACAGCATATTAAAAAGCAGA
Source organism: Budorcas taxicolor (assembly GCF_023091745.1). Taxonomy (NCBI): domain Eukaryota; kingdom Metazoa; phylum Chordata; class Mammalia; order Artiodactyla; family Bovidae; genus Budorcas; species Budorcas taxicolor. The sequence goes on from NC_068918.1 coordinate 32,704,075, forward strand.
GACATCATTTTGCCAACAAAGATCTACATAGTCAAAGCTATGGAAGGAAAGTTATGACGAACCTAGATAGCATATTAAAAAGCAGAGACATTACTTCGCCAACAAAGGTCTGTCTAGTCAAGTCTATGGTTTTTCCAGTAGTCATGTATGGATGTGAGAGTTGGACTGTGAAGAAAGATGAGCGCCAAAAAATTGATGCTTTTGAACTGTGGTGTTGGAGAAGACTCTTGAGAGTCCCTTGGACTGCAAGGAGATCCAACCAATCCATTCTAAAGGAGATAAACCCTGGGTGTTCTTTGGAAGGAATGATGCTAAAGCTGAAACTCCAGTACTTTGGCCACCTCATGCGAAGAGTTGACTCATTGGAAAAGACTCTGATGCTGGGAGGGTTGGGGGTAGGAGGGGAAGGGGATGACAGAGGATGAGATGGCTGGATGGCATCATGGACTTAATGGACGTGAGTTTGAGTGAACTCTGAGAGTTACTGATGGACAGGGAGGCCTGGCGTGGTGCAATTCATGGGGTCGCAAAGAGTCGGACATGACTGAGGGACTGAACTGAACTGAACTGATGGGATTTTCCAGTTGACATGTACGGATGTGAGAATAGGACCATAAAAAAGCCTTAGAACCAAAGAACTGACGTTTTTGAATTGTGGTGCTGGAGAAGACTCTTGAGAGTTCCCTGGACAGCAAGGAGATCAAACCGGTCAATCCTAAAGGAAATAAACCCTGACTATTCACCGGAACGACTGATGCTAGAGCTGAAGTTCCAACACTTTAGCCACCTGATGCAAAGAGCCAACTCATTCGAAAAGACCCTGATGCTGGGAAAGATTGAGGGCAGAAGGAGAAGGAGCAACAGAGGATGAGATGGTTGAATGGCATCACCTATGCAATGGACATGAGTTTGAGCAAACTCCGGGATATAGTAAAGGACAGGGAAACCTGGCATGCTGCAGTCCATGGGGTCGCAAAGAGTCAAACATGACTTAGTGACTGAACAAAAATAACAACCGTAAGATTACCATATAATCTAGCAATCATGCTCCTAGTTATTTATCCAAATAAAAACTTATATCCCACAAAAAGCCTGCCCAAGTGAAAACTTATGTCCACAAAAACCTGCACAAAATATTCACAGCATCTTTATTCATGACTGCCAAAAACTAGAAGCAACCGAGATGTCCTTCAACAGGCAAACAGATATACTACAACCACACAATGAAATATTATTCAGTGATAAAAATAAACAAGCTATAAGCCATGAAAAAAACATGGAGGAGCTTTAAATGTATATTTGCTAAGTGAAAGAAGCCAATTTGAAAAGGCTACATACTGTATGATTCCAACCACACGACATTTTGAACCACCAAAGCTATACAGATAGTATAAAGATCAGTGGTTCCCAGGAGTTCAGGGAGGGAGAAAGTCTTAGTTGTTCGGTCATGCCCAACTCTTTGCGACCCTACGGACTGTAGCCTGCCAGGCTCCTCAGTCCATGGGATTCTCCAGGCAAAAACACTGTAGTGGGTTGCCATTCCCTTCTACTAGAGGATCTACCCAACCCAGGGATGGAACCCAGGTCTCCTGCACTGCAGGGAGATTATTCAAGGAGAGGGAAGTGTGAAAAGATGAGAGCACAGGGAATTTTTAGGATGGTGAAACTATTCTATACGATACTGCAATGGCAGATAAATGACATTATGCATTCGTCAAAATCCATAAAATGTACAAGTATGAACCCTAATGCAAATTATGGACTTTGTTAAGAAAAAAAGAAAAAATATATAGTCCAACTCCCCTCATTTTACAGCCAAAGTCCCTGAGGCCCAGAAAGACCAAGAGACTTGCCAAAAATTACACAAAAAAAGAAGAGCTCAGGCCACAGCTGCAATCTGTTTTTATGGATAAAATTCAAAAACTGCACTGTGATGGATATCAGGAGTTGTTAATTCAGCTCTGTTAAAGCTTGAGCTGGGCTACTATTAAAAGTTAAGACCCTTGAGGCTTTCTGACAGTGAGACATTAAACACAATAAGGGTACAAAGGATAAAGAATTCAGCTTAAGTTATGATTCTTTCATTTTAAGCACAACTGTAAAGAGGAGGCTAAACAACTGGAACTCATGAGGTGGCACCTCAAGAAAGTAGAAAGCTTTTCTTCAAGGAAGGCTAAATGAACATCTGAGCTCTAATTTGGTATTTGAACTCTACACTTAGGACCAAAATAAAATAAAATAAAATAAATCTGCAACAAGAAAAAAGTTACCACTAACAGTTCTTTATCAGGAGGCAGATAGATATGGATTTAAATTCTGGGCCTGCCATTTATTCACTATGTGTTATGGGGAAAGTTATTTCAACTCTCTGGACTAAGTCACTAGGGAAACCCAAGAATACTGGAGTGGGTAGCCTATCCCTTCTCCAGAGGATCTTCCCAACCCAGGATTTGAACCGGGGTCTCCTGCATTGCAGGTGGATTTTTTACCAGTTGAGCTACCAGGAAAGCCCATGCTGCTGTATACTCATTGCCAAACATAGAGTGTGGCCATATTAGGTTTTCAATAAATACTGAAGTGCTATTTAGTCACTAAGTCATGTTGACTCTTTTCGACTCCATGGACTGTAGCCCACCGGGCCCCTCTTTTCATGGTATTTTCCAGGCAAGAATACTGGAGTGGGTTGCCATTTCCTTCTCTAGGGGATCTTCCTAATCCAGGGATCAAATCCTCATCGACTGAACAAATGAATGCAAATACTGGGCTTTCATTTCTCCATTCCCCAGCAATGAAAAAGGTCACTGATGTAACTGATGAAGGAAAATGGCACTGCTTTCTTTAATAAATAAAACTGAGATCTACGGTTGACAATGAAAGAAGACTCTCTACACACAGAAGAGCAATTTATGAGTTAAATCCATGAGCTCCAGTTCTTGTCTTCAATATTGACTTTCCCCTTGGAGATCTCATTATCACTGTCCCTCCTCACTGGCCTTTTTGGGAGAAGAGTGTTGCTCCCCTTATAATGCTCGTCCCTTGTTAGATCTACGATTATGACTCCCTTATATATCTTGATACAGCAAAGATAAAGTTACAATATTTAAATAAAACTTTACCAAGGCCAGAAGATAATAAAAGAGAAGAAAACACAGACATCAAAAAATAAATCAGGCAGAGAATCTTAAAAGTTAGGATTTTTCTCTCTGGGGCTTTTAGGTCCTATTCTGTGATAGTTCCTGATCTACCCACAACTGGTGAATAAGAATCCATGCTTACCATAACCCCTCCTTAAAGACTAAACCTAGGAAAGAGAAGCCCAGAAGGATCCAAGGTTACCTATCCCCACCTAGTTAAATCATTTTACCCAAGCTGTAGTTTCCTGATCTGGAACCTACATTTTCGGAAGAGCTGAACAAGAGAAACGTCAGTCCTTTAGGAGAGACTCTTCTATATTCAGGGAGCTGCTATGGTTTTACCCTATAGGCCATCCCAAGTCAATCAATCTTTATCTCAATTCAGCATGCGTGCGTGCTCAGTCATGTCCAACTCTTTGAGACCCTAAGGGATTTTCCAGGCAAGAATACCAGAGTAGGTTGCCATTTCCTTCTCCAGACAATCTTCCCGAGCCAGGGACTGAATCCACATCTCCTGTGTCAGCTGCATTGCAGGCAGATTCTTTACCACTGAGCCACCAGGGAAGCTCAATATTTCTTGAGCTCAATATTGAATATTAATAATTCAATATTAATATGGGAATATATGCCAGATGCATACACTGCAGGATAACAGAGACTGCCTACTGTCAAAGTGAAAGTGAAGTCGCTCAGTCGTGTCTGATTCTTTGCGACCCCATGGACGGTAGCCTATCAGGCTCTTCTGTCCATGGGATTTTCCAGGCAAGAATACTGGAGTGGGCTGCCATTTCCTTCTCCAGGGGATCTTCCCAACCCAGGGATTGAACTCAGGTCTGCTGCATTGCAGACAGACGCTCTACCGTCTGAGCCACTAGGGAAACCTACTGTCAAACCATTCAGTAACTTAAGCTCTCTAGAAATGTTAGTTGGAGAAGGCAATGGCAACCCACTCCAGTACTCTTGCCTGAAAAATCCCATGGATGGAGGAGCCTTGTAGGCTGCAGTCCATGGGGTCGCTAAAAGTTGGACACGACTGAGAGACTTCTTTCACTTTTCACTTTCATGCATTGGAGAAGGAAATGGCAACCCACTCCAGTGTTCTTGCCTGGAGAATCCCAAGGACGGGGGAGCCTGGTGGGCTGCTGTCTATGGGGTCGCATAGAGTCGGACACGACTGAAGCAACTTAGCAGCAGCGGCAGCAGAAATGTTAGTAGCATTCTGCAAGTTGACTAGTCATTTCTTCTTGAAATTTGCAAATTTTTGGTTGCCCATTTCTGGGTTATTCTCTTTCTTCTCTGGTTAGTTTCAGACTCTCACTCATGCTTGTGTCATGCTCAGTCATGTCTGACTCTTTGCAACCCCATGGATTGTAGTCTATCAGGTTCCTCTGTCTATGAATACTGGAGTGGTTTGCCATTTCCTCCTCCAAGGAAGAGCCAGGCATCAAGCCCATGTCTCCTGTGTCTCCTGCATTGGCAGGCAGATTCTTTACCACTGAGCCACCTGGGAAGCCCAGTTTCAGACTATCCTGGCTCTTATTCTGCATTTTCACCATAGCCAATTGAGTTGTTCCCATGGTTAGAGTATAACACTAACACAATGGTTACGAGTAAGCTTTGGATCAACTCTAGCATTTTTTTTTTAAGCTATGCAAGGGTAAAACAATCTATGTGCAAAGCATTTAAGAGAGTGCCTGAAACACAGAAGCACATAGACATGGTAGGTTAAAAGCAAAATAAAACAAAATATTGTGATAATTTCCAAATATACATATCCAGCTCAGACCTCATTGCTGAGCTCAAAATGTATCCCCATATGAAACATGGGGCCTATGAAAACTTAGAAATAAGATTACCCTCTGAAGGCTAAACTATCAATCCGTACATAATGGACCAGAGCAGATATATGCAAAGTTGGCTTAAAGAGACAGAATGACTCCAAGACTAGAGACTAGGTTACAATATAAATGTTTCAACATATTTAAAGACAGAATGTTTTCATCAAAAAGAAGAGTTGTCAAAGAATGGAAAAAGCAGCCTAAAGAGGCAAAAACTGGAGGCAATTGTAAGTTCTGCTGTAGAGGTTCTCATAGCTTAATGTTATCAAGTGACCACAACATATATCTAATTTCCTTTGTTCCGATTCTAAGCTCCTAAGCAACCTGGTGATTTCTCATATAATTTTCCTACAGAGAAAACCCCTTAGTAAGAGAATCAGTAAGCTATGTACTTGACAAATATCTCAAAGAATATCAATAATTTGGCATCCTAATAAATTCATCGGTCAAGTGTGTATATGTATCTCACAAACTCTGGTGCACTTACCAAGACTGTGTTTGTAAGTGTACAAGACTTAGGAGCCTTGTACAAAGCCCAGAGATAAATCCATGCACCTATGGACACCTTATCTTTGACAAAGGAGGCAAAAATATACATGGAGAAAAGACAATCTCTTTAACAAGTGGTGCTAGGAAAACTGGTCAACCACGTGTAAAAGAATGAAACTAGAACACTAACAACATACACAAAATAAACACAAAATGGATTAAAGATGTAAATGTAAGATCAGAAACTATAAAATTCTTAGAGGAAAACATAGGCATAATACTCTCTGACATAAATCACAGCAAGATCCTCGATGAACCACCTCCCAGAGTAATGGAAATATAAACAAAAATAAACAAATGGAACCTAATTAAACTTAAAAGCTTTTGCACAACAAAGGAAATGATAAGCAAGGTGAAAAGGAAACCTTCAGAATGGGAGAAAATAATAGCAAATGAAACAACTGACAAAGAATCAATCTCCAAAATATACAAGCAGCTCATGCAGCTCAATACTAGAAAAATGAACAACCCAATCAAAGAGTGGGCCAAAGAACTAAACAGACATTTCTCCAAAGAAGACATACAGATGGGTAATAAACACATGAAAAGATGCTCAACAGCACTCATTATTAAAGAAATGCAAATCAAAACCACTATGAGGTATCATCTCATGCTGGTCAGAATGGCTACCATCAAAAAGTCTACAAGCAATAAATGCTGGAGAGGGTGTGGAGAAAAAGGAACCCTCTTACACGGTTGGTGGGAATTCAAACTGGTACAGCCACTATGGAGAACAGTGTGGAGATTCCTTAAAACACTGGAAACAGAAATGCCATACAACCCAACAATCCCATTGCTCAGCATATACACCGAGGAAACTAGAATTGAAAAAGACACATGTACCTCAATGTTTATTGCAACACTGTTTACAATAGCTACAACATGGAAGCAACCTAGATGTCTTGTTCATTGACAGATGAATGGATAAGGAAGTTGTGGTACATAAACACAATGGAATTTTACTCAGTTATAAAAAAGAACACATTTGAGTCAATTCTAATGAGGTGGATGAACCTGGAACCTATTATACGGAGTGAAATAAGGCAGAAAGAGAAACACCAATAGAGTATATTAATGCATATATGTGGAATTTAGAAAAACAGTAATGATGATCCTAGGTGCAAGGCAGCAAAAGAGACACAGATGTAAAAAACAGACTTTTGGACTATATGGGAGAAGGCGAGTGTGGGATGATTTCAGAGAATAGCATTGAAACATGTATATTACCATATGTAAAACAGATGGCCAGGGCAAGTTTGATGGATGAAGCAGGGCACTCAAAGCCAGTGCTCTAGGACAACCCAAAGGGATGGGGTGGGGAGGGAGGTGAAAGGGGGATTCAGGACGGGGGGCCACATGCACACCTGTGGCTGATTCATGTCAATGTATGGCAAAAACAACCACAATATTGTAAAGTAATTACCCTCCAATTAAAATAAATAAATTTATTTTAAAAAAACACTGATCATACCTCAAGAAACAAGAAAAAAGTCAAATAAATAACCTAACTCTACACCTAAAGCAACTAGAAAAGGAAGAAATGAAGAACCCCAGGGTTAGTAGAAGGAAAGAAATCTTAAAAATTAGGGCAGAAAGAAATGCAAAAGAAACAAAAGAGACCATAGCAAAAATCAACAAAGCCAAAAGCTGGTTCTTTGAAAGGATAAATAAAACTGACAAACCATTAGCCAAACTTATTAAGAAACAAGGGGAGAAAAATCAAATCAACAAAATTAAAAATGGAAATGGAGAGATCACAACAGACAACACAGAAATACAAAGGATCATAAGAGACTACTATCAGCAATTATAAGCCAATATAATGGACAACGTGGAAGAAATGGACAAATTCTTAGAAAAGTACAACTTTCCAAAACTGAACCAGGAAGAAATAGAAAATCTTAACAGACCCATCACAAGCACGGAAATTGAAACTGTAATCAGAAATCTTCCAGCAAACAAAAGCCCAGGTCCAGACAGCTTCACAGCTGAATTCTACCAAAAATTTAGAGAAGAGCTAACACCAATCCTACTCAAACTCTTCCAGAAAATTGCAGAGGAAGGTAAACTTCCAAACTCATTCTATGAGGCCACCATCACCCTAATACCAAAACCTGACAAAGATGCTACAAAAAAAGAAAACTACAGGCCAATATCACTGATGAACATACATGCAAAAATCCATAACAAAATTCTAGCAATCAGAATCCAACAACACATTAAAAAGATCATACACCATGACCAAGTGGGCTTTATCCCAGGGATGCAAAGATTCTAAAATATCTGCAAATCAATCAATGCAATACATCACATTAACAAATTGAAAAATAAAAGCCATATGATTATCTCAATAGATGCAGAGAAAGCCTCTGACAAAATTCAACATCCATTTATGATTAAAAAAAAAACTCTCCAGAAAGCAGGAATAGAAGGAACATACCTCAACATAATAAAAGCTATATATGACAAACCCACAGCAAACATTATCCTCAATGGTGAAAAATTAAAAGCATTTCCCCTAAAGTCAGGAACAAAACAAGGGTGCCCACTTTCACCATTACTATTCAACATAGTTTTGGAAGTTTTGGCCACAGCAATCAGAGCAGAAAAAGAAACAAAAGGAATCCAAATTGGAAAAGAAGAAGTAAAACTCTCACTGTTTGCAGATGACATGATCCTCTACATAGAAAACCCTAAAGACTCCACCAGAAAATTACTAGAGTTAATCAATGAATATAGTAAAGTTGCAGGATATAAAATCAACACACAGAAATCCCTTGCATTCCTATACACTAATAATGAGAAAATAGAGAAATTAAGGAAACATTTCCATTCACCAATGCAATGAAAAGAATAAAATACTTAGGAATATATCTACCTAAAGAAACTAAAGACCTATATATAGAAAAGTGTAAAACACTGGTGAGAGAAATCAAAGAGAACAGTAATAGATGGAGAAATATACCGTGTTCATGGATCAGAAGAATCAATATAGTGAAAATGAGTATAGTACCCAAAGCAATCTACAGATTGAATGCAATCCCTATCAAGCTACCAACGGTATTTTTCACAGAGCTAGAACAAATAATTTCACAATTTGTATGGATATACAGAAAACCTCGAATAGCCAAAGCAATCTTGAGAAAGAAGAATGGAACTGGAGGAATCAACCTGCCTGACTTCAGGCTCTACTACAAAGCCACAGTCATCAAGATAGTATGGTACTGGCACAAAGACAGAAATATAGATCAATGGAACAAAATAGAAAGCCCAGAGATAAATCCATGCACCTATGGACACCTTATCTTTGACAAAGGAGTCAAGAATATACAATGGATTAAAGAAAATCTCTTTAACAAGTGGTGCTGGGGAAACTGGTCAACCACTTGTAAAAGAATGAAACTAGAACACTTTCTAACACCATACACAAAAATAAACTCAAAATGGATTAAGGATCTAAACATACGATCAGAAACTATAAAACTCCTAGAGGAAAACATAGGCAAAACACTCTCTGACATACATCACAGCAGGATCCTCTATGATCCACCTCCCAGAGTATTGGAAATAAAAGCAAAAATAAATGGGACCTAATTAAAATTAAAAGCTTCTGCACAACAAAGGAAACTATAAGCAAAGTGAAAAGGCAGCCTTCAGAATGGGAGAAAATAATAGCAAATGAAGCAACTGACAAACAACTAATCTCAAAAATATATGAGCAACTCCTGCAGCTCAATTCCAGAAAAATAAACGACCCAATCAAAAAATGGGCCAAAGAACTAAACAGACAGTTCTCCAAAGAAGACATACAGATGGCTAACAAACACATGAAAAGATGCTCAACATCACTCATCACCGGAGAAATGCAAATCAAAACCACAATGAGGTACCATTTCACGCCAGTCAGAATGGCTACTATCCAAAAGTCTACAAGCAATAAGTGCTGGAGAAGGTGTGGAGAAAAGGGAACCCTCTTACACTGTTGGTGGGAATGCAAACTAGTACAGCCACTATGGAGAACAGTGTGGAGATTCCTTAAAAAACTGGAACTAGAACTGCCTTATGACCCAGCAATCCCACTGCTGGGCATACACACCGAGGAAACCAGAATTGAAAGAGACACGTGTACCCCAGTGTTCATCGCAGCACTGTTTATAATAGCCAGGACATGGAAGCAACCTAGATGTCCATCAGCAGATGAATGGATAAGAAAGCTGCGGTACATATACACAATGGAGTATTACTCAGCCATTAAAAAGAATACATTTGAATCAGTTCTAATGAGGTGGATGAAGCTGGAGCCTATCATACAGAGTGAAGTAAGCCAGAAAGAATAACACCAGTACAGTATACTGACACATATATATGTAACGATAACCCTGTATGTGAGATAGCAAAAGAGACACAGATGTATAGAACAGTCTTTTGGACTCTGTAGGAGAGGGCGAGGGTGGGATGATTTGGGAGAATGGCATTGAAACATGTATAATATCATATATGAAATGAATCGCCAGTTCAGGTTCGATGCATGATACTGGATGCTTGGGGCTGGTGCACTGAGATGACCCAGAAGGATGGTACGGGGAGGGAGGAGGGAGGGGGTTTCAGGATGGGGAACATGCGTATACCTGTGGCGGATTCATGTCAATGTATGGCAAAATCAATACAATATTGTAAAGTAATTAGCCTCCAATTAAAATAAATAAATTTATATTAAAAAAAACACTGATCACAGATCAGAATAACAAATATAATAATAATGATTTTAAATACTGCGACAATTACCACAGTGTGACAGAGACATGAAGTTAGCAAATGTTGTAGAAAATATGGTGCCGATGTACTTGCCCAATACAATGTTGGGCAAGTATATAAATGTCCAATTTGTAAAAAAATAAAAATAAAAAAGCATTACTTGTGAAGAACAATAAAAACAGGTATACCTGTTTTTTTAAAAAAAGACTTAGGAGCCGTGGTTTTTTAATGAATTTCATAGTGAAGGCCTCTTGTTGGAGTACAGCCAGTCAGCCTTTTCCTTGACTAGAGTACTATTCATTTAAAGCAGGAACTCCTCTATATATCCTCTACTTTGTGTCCAGTCATATCAGACTCTATGCGAACCCATGGACTGCAGCCCACCAGGCTCTTCTGTCCATGGAATTTTCCAGAATACTGGAGTGGGTTACCATTTCCTACTCTAGGGGATTTTTCCAACCCAGGGATTGAACCCATATCCCTTGTGTCTCCTGCACTGGCAGGATTCTTTTCCACTTTGGGCCACCTGAGAAGCCCCATCCTCTACTCTATACTATAAATATGTGTGACTATCTTATAACAGGACGAGATATGTAGGAACATGGTAAAAATTATTAGCAAATCCAATTTCATGAGGGTGAACACTACAATTTACTAGCAATAAAAGTTTGCTCTGTTAAGACTACTTTTCTAAAATGTTGCATTATAAAATACCTTCTTCCATTCATTAATTATCTCATGTTTTTGTGAACAGGTAAATATGCAACACCTTTGAAAATTCTGACATTAACATTTTTCTTCCATTCTTTCAAATATTTAGTAAGTTCATTCTGTGAGGTACTGTACTCAGAGCTGGAGGTGATTTGCAAAAACTGGCACAGCTGCTACTCTTGTTTGCTAACACTTAGAAGCAGACATATTTCAATCAAATTATCATACTAACAACTGTAAAACTACATTTGTAACTTACTAGCAAGTAAAGGTGGAGAAGGAAATGGCAACCCACTCCAGTATTCTTGACTAGAGAATCCTGTGGATAGAGGAGCCTGGTGGGCTGCTGTCCATAGGGTCGCACAGAGTTGGACATGACTGAAGCGACTTAGCAGCAGCAGCAAGTAAAGGTATAGGGCACAATGAGAGTATGTAATAGGGGCATTTAATCAAATCAGGTAAATTTCCTGACCCAAGGATCGAACCCAGGTCTCCCACGTTGCATGCAGAGTCTTTATAGTCTCAGTCACCAGAGAAACCCCAAGATTACTGGACTGGGTAGCCATGCCCTTTCTCAAGAGGATCTTTCTGACTCAGGGATCAAACCCAAGTCTCCTGCATTGCAGGCAGATTCTTTAGCGTCTGAGTTATCAAGGAAGCTCATAAACTTCTCTGAGAAAGTGATATTTCACCGCAGATCTATAGCACAGGAGTCAGACACTAGTCTGGACAAAGAAAACAGTACCAGAGGTGCTGCATCCACATTCAGTGTCTCTAGCTCTTCTCCTGAAAGTTGCTCAGTTGTGTCTGACTCTTTGTGACCCCATGGACTATACAGTTCATGGAATTCTCCAGGCTAGAATACTAGAGTGGGTAGCCTTTCCCTTGCTCCAGGGGATCTTCCCCACCCAGGGATTGAACCCAGGTCTCCCGCATTGCAGGCAGATTCTTTACCAGCTGTGCCACAAGGGAAGCCCAAGAATACTGGAGTGGGTAGCCTATCCCTTCTTCAGTGGATCTTCCTGACCGAGGAATCGATCTGCAGTCTGCTGCATTGCAGGTGGATTCTTTACCTACTGAGCTATCAGGGAAGCCCAGCTCTTCTATTCTCTCTTAAATAAAACACCCTTCTGGCTTTCAAGATCCTCAGTGAGCTCTATGTTGCTGTATGCAAGGATCAGTTATCCTTATACCACTTGACTTAAAGCAGCATTTAACATAGCATTCCTTCCTCCTCAGCCACTTTCACTTGGCTTCTAGGATATCATGCTCTAGGTTTTTCTCCCTGTTCACTGGCCACTCTTGCATAGTCATCAGTTGCAGGTAACTCCAAATTGATCCAGACTCCATGGAGTGCCTCTTTCTGTGATATCAACTATTCTCAGTCTTTATCTACTATCAAAACACTATTGGCGGGGGCAGGGGGGCAGGTGGGCAGGGAACTACGGTGAAATCCAAAATTGTATCTAAGCCAGATCTTTACCCTCATCTCCAGACTCATTTACCAAACTGCCTACTCCGTATCTCTACTGTAATATCTTAGAGTCATCACAAACATAAAATAGCCAAACTAAACTCCTGATCTACCCATTTACCCCCAAACACAAATCTGGAGACTTTCCCATTACATTGGCAATTCCTTGCTTCTAGTTGCTCAAGCTAAAAAATTGTAATCATCTTTGACTCTTTTACTCTTGAAACCTCATAGCCAATCTGTCAGCAAACCTGTTGGCTCTACTTTCATAATACATCCAGACTCTGGCCTCTTCCCACTGCCTCCACTGTTATTACCCTGGCCCACTACCACTAACATTTTTCACCTGGACTATTATCTTAGCTTACTGCTTCTACCCTTGCTTCTCCGTGGTCCACGATCAACACAATTTAAAAGAAGTAATCAACTTAAAAAGTCAGATTATGCAACCCATCTGCTCAAAACCTTCCAACAGCTTCCTGTCTCAATCAAAAAAGTCAAAAGTTCTTTCAGTCATCTACATGACCTCCTTCCTCTGTGACCTCATGCTAGTCTCTCTTCCCACACTGCTATTTGTCAAATGTGAGGACCTGCAGGTCTTTGTACTGGCTGTTCTCTTCATAGAAACATTCATACTCCAGGCCTCTGCATGACTTTCTCCTCCTATTTCATATCCCCTCAAATGTCTTCTCCTTGATTAGGTCATCTCTGACCACCTTATTTAAAAGCGAAACTTGCCCCCCAAAACCTGGCACTCTCTATTCCCCTTCTGAGTTGGTTCTTTTTCTCCACTGCATTTGTCTTCACTCCCAATATGTCACATATTTATTGTCTATATCTCCTTACTAGAATGCAAAATTATGAGTAAGGACTTTTGTACATTGTGCTCAGTAGTATAACATCAATGTCCTATTATATAGAAGGTACTCAACAGATAGTTGTTGAATGAACAAATGGATAAAAAGGAATAGGAGAACCAGTGACTAAAAGATCTGTATGACTGAAGCACATAAAGTTGGAGAGTGGTATGCTAGGTGAGGTGGAAAGGGGCCAAATGACATTAGGCTTTATAAAGAAATTTTGCCTTTAAGATTAAGGTAAAACATCACTACATAGTTTTAAGAGAAATTTGCATTTCAAAAAGATTATTCTGGCTGCTGTGTGGAGAACTAATGGAGAAACCCCAGGCTGAATAATCACTATTGCAATGGTAATGGCAAGAGATTATGGCACTTTAGAAAAGACTGCTTATGTAGATGCAGGGAAAAGGATGGATTTGGGTGTTTGGGAGATAAAATTGATAAGATTTAACAAAATCACTGCAGATGGTGATTGCAGCCATGAAATTAAAAGACGCTTACTCCTTGGAAGAAAAGTTATGACCAACCTAGATAGCATATTGAAAAGCAGAGACGTTACTTTGCCCACTAAGGTCCGTCTAGTCAAGTCTGGTTTTTCCAGTAGTCATGTATGGATGTGAGAGTTGGACTGTGAAGAAGGCTGAGCACTGAAGAATTGATGCTTTTGAACTGTGGTGTTGGAGAAGACTCTTGAGAGTCCCTTGGACTGCAAGGAGATCCAACCAGTCCACTCTGAAGCAGATCAGCCCTGGGATTTCTTCGGAAGGAATGACGCTAAAGCTGAAACTCCAGTACTTTGGCCACCTCATGTGAAGAGTTGACTCATTGGAAAAGACTCTGATGCTGGGAGGGATTGGGGGCAGGAGGAGAAGGGGACGACAGAGGATGAGATGGCTGGATGGCATCATGGACTCGATGGACGTGAATCTGAGTGAACTCCGGGAGTTGGTGATGGACAGGGAGGCCTGGAGTGCTGCGATTCATGGGGTCGCAAAGAGTCAGACACGACTGAGCGACTGAACTGAATTGAACTGAACAATAATCTGGCTACACATGTATTAAGGTGTAGGAGCAAATTAACCAAAATGGTGGTGGTCAAGCTCTCTCGCCTCCACGGACTCTCACTATTGCCCCATGTTTCGTAAATACATGATTACATAACAGCTGAGATCACTTACAGCACTGCACATGCAGGTCAAGATGTACCCGCTTGGCCACTGGCCACTTTTTGCTCTGTAAACACATATAAGCTCCACCTGAAAAGCCGTTGCAGCTACATTATAGCTGTGTCCACTGGGTCAACCATGAGAGAATCCAGTGTGTCTGCTGTTATGGTTGCTACACCAGTCAGGAGAGAATAAACATGTCTGTAGTTTCTATGGGTCCTTGAACTTTCTTCCAGCTTTCCTGCTCATGCCTTGCCTACCCTGGGCTCAATGAACAGTGTAACAGTGAGGAACAGTGAGGCAGAAGCACATTAAGAAACCAAGAATAAAGATTAGATTTCAGATTTTCATCACAAGTGGCTGGAGTTACCCTAAAGTGAAATATGGAACACTGGAGAACAATCAGAGGTGATAACCACGCATTTGGTTTTAGGCCTGCTGAATTTGAAGTGCTTGTGAGCTATCCAAGACCTATCTTGGAAATGCATATAACAAAGCTCAAAGGTAAAGCTGGATGGAGCTATACATTTAAGAGTCATAAGTGGTGGTGAAACCACAGCTACGAATGAGATCATATTCAATTACACAGTAAAAAGGAGACTTGGACTTAAGAAACTACCCTACCCTTGTGGGCTGGACAAAGGAGGAAGAGTCCCTCAAAAAGAAAAGAAAAAAACAGCTTTTTTGGATTTTGAACCATACTCGTAAGGTCTTTTTTAAAAAATTTGATTTAAACCAGTAATCTCAGAATGTTGAAGGCTTCCCAAATTAAACCAATTCATCAGAACTCTTTTCAAAGATAGGTCACTTTCAGAAACCATCTGGAAAATTCACAGTACCATTCTACTTGCTGCTTGAAAATACATCAATATACAAAAAGCTATCTCTTCCAAAATATATATGACCTCGGCTTACTGCAGTTTCCTGAAATTACCTTCTCTCTCTTTTGCTCAGGGCTTCACCATATGCTGTTCTTCTGGCCCTCTTTCCCCAAGATGAAGATTTCCCTAACTTTCCAAAACTTGGCTAAGTGATCTTTTTTCTGTCCATCCCAATAATATGTCATAGTGCTGTATGTTTAATGTGTGTACTGTGTGTTTAACCATCAGATGTCTTTTCCACTGTTGTATATTTAGTACCTAACAAGGCTAACTTTTTAGAGACACATCTATTCTGCAACTTTAAACAGTTAAAATCTAACTTGGTTATCAGTCCATTGCCTGGCGTGCAGCTGTCCATGGGGCCGCAGAGTCAAAAAGATGGAGCGACTGAACAACCACTGCTGCTGCTGCAGTAAGTTGCTTCAATCGTGTCCGACTCTGTGCGACCCCATAGACGGCAGCCCATCAGGGTCCCCCGTCCCTGGGATTCTCCAGGCAAGAATACTGGAGTGGGTTGCCATTTCCTTCTCCAATGCATGAAAGTGAAAAGTCAAAGTAAAGTCGCTCAGTCGTGCCCGACTCTTAAGAGACCCCATAGACTGCAGCCTACCAGGCTTCTCCGTCCATGGGATTTTCCAGGCAAGAATACTACAGTAGGTTGAACCACTGACAACCATTCAAACGTTGACTTTCCTCTAGAGGAATGACTCAAATGGTAATTTGTAAACAAACAATTGAATCTTTGAAACGTACTAAATTTTGGAGATTCTTTTCATACGGTATCCTTAAGGCCTGCAAAAATTCATATTTAGGAATACCAGGGATTCTTTCCCCTTGAGTCTCATACAAAATGGATTTGACAGCTTTCTTTGAATGCCTGGCTTGGGATGTCATTCCAGCAAGTAAAGCACAGAACACCCCTGTACAATGGCAAACAAAGACCGCAACTGCACAGGGATACCCAATCCATCACGCGCGAACCCGCTTGGCAGGACGGAAGCAGAGGCAGCAGAGTAGAGCACCGGTTTCCACAGCATCCCCCTTGTCTGGCCTTACTCCTCACCCTCCGACCTTCAGGATAGCGACCATTCCCAAATTCTCGCCTCGACGCGGGAGAACTGGACACCCAGACTAGCCCTTCCCAACTTAAGATTACTCATAGAAGTCCCCGGACTAAGGCTTACAGTCCTAGATGGCTCGGTTTCTAAAATCCCAGAGGAAATGGAGGAAGGGAAAAAATCCTGTCAAGGAAAAGTGGCAGCCAAGCCCACAGTGCTCACCAAGCCGACGCTCTCAGTCAATCCTTGTCAGCGCTAACCGTTAGCTCGCAGGCCACAAAAGGCAATGTCGCAGTGGCTCTTGGGGGCTGTAGTTTTTGTCGCAAACGAAATGCGCAGACAGCACCCAAACTACGTTTCCCAGAAGTCAATGCGAGCACGCCCTGCTTCCTTAAATCTGGGGTTTGGCGTAATAAAGACAGCGTTCTTATTTTTAGACTGACCTTAAACTTAGATTCAGGCACTTTCAGGTGTACGTCTGTGCACACTTTCTTTTCCCTGTTTGTGTTGTCTGTGAGAGGGTATTTCAACCTCCCCTTACTTTTTTTCTCCCTTTTTCGGTCCAAGGAAGCCAAACGCCGGGGGATAGAAAACGCTCCCCGGCGCAGATTAAGTGCCTCTTAAAGCGCATGCGCCTTGCTTGCTGTCACGCTTGCGTAGCAACCGGCAGCGGTTGGCGGCCGCGCGCGGACTTGGGGTCTGGAGGTAGCCAGTGGGTGGGCGGGGCTTTTTCCAATGGCTTTGCCTCCGCGGGTCGCGTCTACTAGGGCGGGGAAGAGGGCGCAGGGGCAGGGGCGGCTCCTGGTTTGTGCCGGGCGGAGAAAGGGGAGGGGCTGGGGGGTGAGGACCCCCATCTTCCCTCCCCGCTCCCGCCCTCTGGGCAGAGCCCCACAGATGAGGCTGGGCGAAGGGGCGGGCTCTGTGCCGCGGGCCCCGCCGCTCCGCCAGCTTCGCGGCCCAGCCCTGCGCTCGGGGATTGCGGGGCTGCCCTGTCCCCGTCTGGCTTGGAGGGCGGTGGGCGAGGACGCAAGGATTGGAACAGAAGCGGCGCCTGCCTAGGGCACCCGGAACCGTTAGGACAGGAGACGCTTTTCCTCCAACGCTACCGAGACAGCAGGCTGCACAAGACTGCCGCCCCCCGGGAGCGTCAGGGTCTCTGGCCGTGGCGGCCAGCGAGCCAGGGTTCGGCAAGCCTTCCCAGCCAGCGCCCGGCCGAGAGGGAGGAGCTGCAGAAGGCGGGGACTGGTGCCGGAGGAGGGGCGGGGTGGGAACGCTCCCGAGAACACCGTGGCTGCACTGACAAAAAACACCGAATGGCTGGAGAGCGTTCAACTGTTACCAGCCTTTTTGGGCAGAGCACGGGTTTGACAGCTCCCCAACGTGAGGATATCCGCTGACCCCGCGGGTCGCAGGAGAATACTTTCCCGACACTGGCTGTGCAGAAAGCCAGCGCTTGTAAGGTTTCAACTTGCCAACTTTTTTTTCCAGTCTCTGGCCAGAAGACTGCCCCTCCGGGTAAAAGGAGAGGGCGAGCTCTGTCTTGTAGCTCGAAGAGACGCTTCTGGTTCCAAATGTCACCCAGACGTGTTTTTTCATTGACGATTCTAGTTCTCTGATTCCATTCTTATATTTCTCGTTTTAAAAATATAAAGTGCTTTGGGGGGGCATGCTGAAAGTTAACTGAAGACGGCAAAGAGAAAACTCCACGGTTGTCATGGCTGAAGGAGAGAATGAAGTGAGATGGGATGGACTGTGCAGTAGAGATTCAACTACTAGAGAGACAGCTCTGGAAAACATTAGGCAAATCATTGTGAGAAAAACCGAGTGTCTTCGTTTGGTGAAAGAGACACCTTATCGGAGTCCAGCAGACGGCCTTTCAAATGCGGTTTCTTTGGATGGATTGAATAAGCTTCTTGCTCATCTGCTTATGCTTTCTAAGAGGTGTCCCTTTAAAGATGTGAGAGAGAAAAGTGAGTTTATCCTGAAGAGCGTCCAGGTAAGAAAGAGCATTTTAAGTACAACTGTTTATCTAGTACAGTGACGTTTACTTGCAGATATTCACTTTGTAATTGCTTCAAGTAAGTTGTTATAATTTGAATTACCTTAAATTTAGAGCGTTCTGTAAAACGTTTAATTTGGGGTTAAAATTGGACATGGTGAACTAAAGTAATTTTCAAGTACAACTAAATGAGTATTGTCTTTCTGGAGAGTTTTAGCAGAAATGCATTCTTCCTGGGAAAAATACTTGAAAATTACAGTTAATTACAAGTAAATACTTGCATTTCTTTACATTCATTTTTACATGTTGTTGGAAACTGTAGCCAGTATGCTTTTCATATTGTTACAAACAATGTTCTATGTGGAAAGTTTCACATTTAAAAGCTTCTAAAATGATAAAGAATGTTAAATGTTTCCTAGTCAGCTTGTTCGAGATAACTGGTGAAACAATTTTCTCTTGTTCTTAAAAACAAAACAAAAAACCCCAGAATCTGTTTCCTAAATGCAACCTTTCTTTTCTGAAAGAAAGAATTATATAAATAATAAAAGCCCATGTTGTAAAGGAGCTGACATCTGCAGATTGAAAAATTGGATCCAGGTTGAGTGACTGATAGACTCTTATGGTCAATTACTTAACTAGCTTTCTCTGTGTTTGCCTAAGTTTGATTCTTTTCTTTCTCACATACATTTCTATTTAAGTTGTAAAAAATTAAGAATGTTATAGTTTTCCTTCTGCTTGTACATATTCAGTTTATCTTTTTTTATTTGAAGTTTTTTTTAAGAATAAGGTTTTTTAGAAATTAAGAATGGTCAAAATGCTCCTTATGTTTCTGTCTAAATTACTCAATTCACATGTGTTCAAAGTCATGGCACCAGAATTTTTTTAAATGTATGATTTACTTGGGTGTGTATATATATATGTATATATATATATAAGCTAAGATGAACAGTTTTTCTGTTCTGGTTTGAATTCAGTTTAAAGCAACAAAAAATAATAATGTGCATAAAACATAGACTCTTTAAAATCTTGGATATTTCTTTTCACAAACAGTGGAAACAGTTGTTACAATTTACATTTATCCAGAGTTACTAGAGAGGAATTATTATTCCCACACTTGACGTTTACCCTTTTTAGCATCAAAAGTTATTTCTCTATCTTAGTGACTACAACAGCCATTCCTTTTTTCATAATGGGGTCATCATTTTGCATATCAAGTACGTACTGTTGTACAGTTGAGGGTGGAATGTATGTATAGGACTCTATGATCCACTTTGAATTTGTATGTTCAATTTTTATAGTTTTTCTGTTCCTTCCCTTGCTGTCAGTATTCTTCATTTCAGCCTCTTCTTGAATGCTTTATTTTGCTACTTTGAAAGTACTAGAATGGGAAACCAGATAGCCAATTTTGTTAAGAGTTAGATTGAAAACTGAAGTAATTAGGCTCTGGAGATTACAAGTTCAAAGGACTGACATAATGGTAAGTAAATGGGTACCGGTATCAAACCTGGGCTCAGATTCTCCTCTTTTATTAATATACTGTATGACCTTGAATGAGTTATTTAACCTCTCTTAGCTTGGATTTCCACATCTATAAAATGGGTATAATAATACAGAGGTGTGTTATTATAGTAAATTAATATTATAAAGGAGCTATAAAATGCCCTATATGTAATGGATGCTTCTGTTTTCTTCCTTATTTTTTAAAAAACATTTATGTATTCGTCTGCATGGGCACTCAGGACCTTCAGTCTTCCTTGCAGCATGTGAGATCTAATTCCCTGAACTGGGACCTAAACCCAGGCCCCCTGCATTAAGAATGAAGAGTTTCAGCCACTGGACCATCAGGGAAGTCCTTCCTCTCCCCTTTCATAAATGAAATACATGGACTATGTGATATGTATTTTAAGACTCATTCATTCTGCAAAAGGAATCAAGAATCTCTACTATGAAGTTTTCCTGTCAATTTATACCTTCATTTTCATCTCTGCATCTATTGTACATCATTCCAGCCACAATTCTAACAGGCACTTTACTTATATTGGGTTATAATCACATTTTTATGTGTCTGTCTCCCCTAGGAGGGCTATAAGTTCTCACGAGTATTGACTGTGACTTGCAAGCTACTAAATAAATATTGTGTCTTAGTCTGAATAGGTGAAGTTACTATTAATAGATATGGGATTTTCCATCCCTACTTCATTCATTCCTGCCTTCATTCAACAAATGTTAATTGAACCCCTGCTAAATGCCTTTCTAAGAACTGAGAATCAGTGGTAACAATTTTGACATTCTACTGAAGGGAAACTGACCATAAAGAAGTAAACAAATAAACAATGTAATTTTAGATAATACAGGAAGACTTTATGAAGAGATGGCATTTAAGCAGCAATGAGTAAGTATTATCCAGGCAAAAATGAGATTGTGAGGGGAACATTCCAGATGTAGGGAATAGTATATGTGAAGGCCTCATGGTAAAAGAGATCAGGTGAATTTAGGAGTGGAAAGTAATGCAGTTTGAGGAGAGTGTGAAAGTTTAAATAAATGGTTAGGAGTCAGAGCTGACTCCAATACTATAATAATTCTACAACCTTTGGTAAGTTACATAATCTCTCCTTGACTCAGTTTTCTTATCTGCAGAATGAAGATGAGAATAGTTCATGCCTAACAATGAGAATAAAATGAAATAATGCTTACAAAGCATAGCACAGTGCCTAGCAAATAAGAAACACCATAAATCTAGGAATTCTTACTGTTTTTAGGCAGGAGCCAGAGAACAGAGTACCATGTTAAGAGTTATAGACTTCATCCTAGGAACAATGAGAAGCCACTGAAGGGCGCTGAGCAAGATGGTGACATGATACATGGTGTATTAGAAGCATCACTTTGGAAGAAATTTGGAGAATAGATTTCAGGGGTCGAGACTGAATGTGCAACAATTAGGAGGTTGTTCACTGCTGCTGCTGCTACTAAGTCGCTTCAGTCGTGTCTGACTCTGTGTTACCCCATAGACAGCAGCCCACCAGGCTCCGCCATCCCTGGGATTCTCCAGACAAGAGCACTGGGGTGGGTTGCCATTAGTCCAAAGCAAAAATGGTGGAGTAGGATGTAGTAGACAAAGTGGGAAAAGGTGACTAGGTTTAGGAGGTAGTTAGGAGTTAGAAACCATTGGATATAGTATTTAATTGGATATAGGAGATGAAGTAAAATGAAGCATGACTCTAAAGTTTCTAGCTTAAACTCCTTGGCGAATAGTTAAGTCATTTCAGGAGACAAGAGTGGTAGAAGGTTAATTTAGAGGAGTGCTGAGTTCTGTTTTACACAGGTTGAGATTAAGTTGCCTTTGATAAATCTGATTAGAAATAGCTCTTAAAGGGATTTCTGCCCCTGACACCACTGTTCTACTTCTGACATTGATATCTCTCACTTTGCCAGACTTAACCTGTCCTCCACCTTTCTATCCATCCTCCACCTTTCTATCCATCCTCCTCTTAATTGCAGAGCTCTTTATCTAAAACAGAAATCTGACCATGTTTCTCTCCTCCTGAAAATCCCTTAGGTTGGAATCTAAGCTCCTTAATGCCTAGCATCATGTGGTCTGTCCTTGATGCTGCAGCTTCACTTCTCACACTAGCTTCACAAGGGAAACCAAGTAATGTAGTGCTCCATAATACCTTCTGTTGTTCATTAGTAAGCAGCAGAAGCTGAACTGTATTTGCAGTTTTTGCAGCTATTCCTGATGGCGCCCTTAATTGCTATAGGTCATGTTGTCAGGGAGAGATGGTAGGATGGATTCAACTCAAAATGATTAAATGTGTAAAAATGGGCACTTTGAGGGGTAGCATTCTCTGTTTGTATTCCTGTTCTCAATTTATTGATTTCAAGTCAACATACTTAAATCTGTTCAACACATTTTTGAGAGCTCTTCTTTCCTAAGCAGTGTACTTAGGAGTGAAAGATCAATTAGATTTATTCCCTGCTTTTGAAGAAGTTCTTCTGTTCTCATAGAAGGAGTTGTGCTATTTGTTTAAACCTATAATACGTTTTGGATATGCTTGATTCCCTAAGCAGAGATACAGACTGGCCCATTATGCTAATATAGTCTACCTGTGAGCTATGGTCTTTATGATGCAGGAAATTAAGGGAGAAAATGTGTGTGTACATACTCATCAAAACGTCATGAGGTGTATCTGGAATAGCCAAGTACTTTTCCAAGAATAGTCATTTGATCCTTTTCATTTCTGTACCATGACAAAAGAAAATTTAAACTTTCTTATATGTCTGCCAGCAATGAACATTGTCTGAAAGTAACTTGGCTTAAGGTAGAGAATTTAGAGCATGCAACGGAGTATTTATCTTTGTTATGTGGGATGGAGGAGACTTTCATTTAGTGAAGTGATTGTTAGCAGCATCTCCCCACCTGCCAAGGGAGAAATGAAACTTTAACTGTTGGGTATGGTGCACATTTATAGTTGTTAAAGTTGCAGTTGAAGTATCCAGTTGGTATCCATTGGGTAATAAATATATAGTTTGTGGGTTTAACAACAGAGGTTAATAAATCTCTTGTTCACATAGTGAGTCTGGAGGTTGGGCTGTTTCAGCTTGAATGATTGATTAGCTGAACTACATTACCCTTTGCCTTTTATCATTTTGTTCACCTTTGCTCAGTGTAGCAAGGGCTGTCTTAGCTGATGGTTGCAAGGTTGCTACAGCAATTCCAGGCCCCATGTGCAGTCATTGAACATTTTCAGCTTAGGAGGAAGAGTTTTTTCCTGTCTGCCTATCAGGGAAGAAAAACTTTCCCCAGAAACCCTCCAGCGGTGTCACATGCCCTTTACCAAGCCAGTAATTGGCAACGAAACTGGGCGCTTATATTTTTGGTTTGGATTAATCCACATCCAGCCTCTAATAGCCGGGAGAGCCCCCATCATGTGAACAAAGATTCCTGTTCTTGAGGAAAAAGAGGGATGGAAGATAGGTTTAGTTAGAGGCTGTCAATAAAACTTCTATTTAACTAGGTAATATATTGCATTGGTCAAGTTATAATTTAGATTCTGTAAGATTAGGAACATAACTAATTTATAATGATACTATGAAATATAACAGATTGGGAACATTCTAGAAACAGATTTGGCCTTTTAAGATGATTTTGTTTTTATTTCTGTTTTACTGCTGTGACTAGTCAAAGTACTACATTTAAGGTAGTCCATCTGAAACATTCACTGCTGACTGTTATGTATCACAGCAGATATGAAAGTGCTCTTTCAGTATCTACACTGAGTTTCTCGCTTCCATATACACTGGTTTTTGGCCTGCCTTCCTTTATTGATAGACTGAGAACTCAATCCCTTTCCCTCGGAAAGCCTACTGGCTTGCTTCTCTCCTCTATGCTTCCTCTTATTCCTATCTCTGACCACTTTCTTTGCTTTTGAGTGCAGAAGAGAATACTATCTACCCTCAGGTTGTCTGGACCTCTTTGAATGAAAACTGTAAAGAAATTAAAGCAAACCTTTGACTTTTTCCCCTAAATGGTCTGAAAACAAAGTGAAGGGCCTGTGTTCTTTTTAGCTACTGGCTTACAAGAATGAATAGTATCTACGCTCTCTACCCTCAGTGTCCTCTTGAAATACATAAATCATCCTGTCCTCTTTCTTTGACTTTTAAGAAAGATTGAAACTAACAAGGATTCTTTTTTTTTTTAAGTTTTCAGATTTCAAATATTTTATTCCTGTTTTAATGTCCCAAATGGTCTCTAGCATAGAAACAAAAAGGTAGAATGATTAGTTTTTAGAATAGTTTTTTAATATAGTTATTGTTTTGTTTATAAATGGGATGTAGTGTTTGGTGGGAAAATGGGATGTTAAATGTTTGCCTATTAGATTTCAACTTAAGGTCTTGGATAGTCTGTATTAGGAGGACTCCCTGAAAAAATAGTTTAGCTTAATTAGAATTATTTTATCTTTAACACTTTGTGCCCTTAAAGTGCTGTACAGATCATTCATGGAGTAAAAGACAGCAAATAGATGTGCTGGTCTTTGTTTTAGAGTTATATTAATTTTCTTTTTGGTAAGCCATAAGAAATTTGCAGGATATCTTTTAACTATTTGAGTAGATAATAACTCAGACAGCCAATTTAAAGATTTGTTGAAACTTTGATGTGACAGAAGTAGCTACGGACTCTTGGGTCTAATGAAGAGTTAGTAATCAGAGCCCTATTTGGTGTTATGTCTTCAGTTCAGGTCAGTCGCTCAGTCGTGTCCAACTCTTTGTGACCCCATGAACCGCAGCATGCCAGGCCTCCCTGTCCATCACCAACTCCCGGAGTCTACCCAAACCCGTGTCCATTGAGTTGGTGATGCCATCCAACCATCTCATCCTCTGTTGTCCCCTTCTCCTCCTGCCCTCAATCTTTCCCAGCATCAGGGTCTTTTCCAGTGAGTCAACTCTTCGCATCAGGTGACCAAAGTATTGAAGTTTTAGCTTCAACATCAGTCTTTCCAATGAACACCCAGGGCTGATCTCCTTTAGGATGGACTGGTTGGATCTCCTTGCAGTCCAAAGGACCCTCAAGAGTCTTCTCCAACACCACAGTTCAAAAGCATCAATTCTTCGGTGCTCAGCTTTCTTTATAGTCCAACTCTCATATCCATATATGACCACTGGAAAAACCATAGCCTTGACTAGATGTACCTTTAATCATAAATGATTTCATATCTAAAAACAGTGTTTATAAGTAGCAAATTAGCAGGTACTGGAGGAACCAGAGACATGGGAAATTTTAGAATTTGTGGAAGGACAGGGGAGATACTGGTAAAGGGAAGGCAGTGCCTAAAATTCATTGAGAGATGAAAGTTACGCTGGACGTACGTCAGTTCGTATGTCCAGCTTGTACTAGCAAGCCTCACCAAAAGTTATAATCTTCTTTGTCACAGTTTCTCAAATCAGCTATTTTTTTCACACCATGGTAAAATATTTGCTTTTTAATTGAAGTCAATGGAAAAAAGGATTTACTTTAACCCAGCTTTTCTAGATCATATTTATTACATTAAGAGAGAAAGACCTAATTGACCTTGATGATATGACCTAGTACTTCAGTGACACTGGCACAGTATACTCTGGGGCACCTGAGGATTCTTTAGAATATTTGATGATGGTATTACTGCCTACAGTGGGAAAACTGGATATTTAAGTCATACTCCCCTGGAGAAGGAAATGGTAACCCACTCCAGTATTCTTGCCTGGAGAATCCCATGGACGGAGGAGCCTGGTGAGCTACAGTCCACGGAGTCGCAAAGAGTCGGACACGACTGAGCGACTTCACTTCACGGCGACATTGGGGCTTCCCTGGTGGCTCACAGGTAAAGAATCTGCCTGCAATGCAGAACCTGAGTTCGATCCTTGGGTCGGGAAGATCCCCTGGAGGAGGGCGTGGCTACCCACTCCAGTATACTTGCCTGGAGAATTCCATGGATGGAAGAGTGTGACAGGCTACAGTCCATGGGGTTGTAAAGAATTGGACACGACTTAGTGACTAACACACAAACATGGAAACATTACTTTATGCTTTGCTTTTTTTCCTGTTGGTTACTATACCAAGTTAAACTAATGTCATTAAAGATATATTTACCATGACATTTGTGTATAGAATAAAAAGTGGTTTAAAAGATTCCATGTTTTTTTTTTAATGGTTTTTCACTGTAGATACTTAGGGAGTTTTTGTAGGATGACTGTTAGGACCATTTATTGGATTTTCACAGTACGCATTTTTATTGCTGAAAGCTTGTGCACTACTAATGGACTGTCACCATTTGTGACATGAAAATTTATATGAAAAAAACTTGTGAAATTTGGCTGTTGAAGAATTGTCTTCTGATATTCTAATCTCTTATATAATTACTTAAAAGAATCGAATTCGATTGCAATGAAATATGGAATTTAGGAAAAAATGAGACACTTTTAGTGTTTTGCTTTAAATTTTACTTTTTTAATTTTAAAAGGGAAAGGTCTTCATAGGTTTATAAATTATTACTTATAAAATTACCTTTAAACTACTTCCTAAACTTTTAAACCATACTAAAGGAAAATAAAGTTTATGAAGTGAGTTTTGTTAGTCTTATTACCCAAATAAACTTTCATATATACATATTCATTAAATGAATAGTATTAGTGTTTTAACTTAAATATATGTATGGTTTTTTTTTAAAGTTACCTAGGATAATTTGTCAGTTCTGTGTGTAATGTTTCAGTAAAGTCTAATTAGAATCTTAGTTTACTCTTTCTCTAATTAGAATTTTAGTTTACGGGTAAAAATGAGCATTTACTCTTTTGACACTTCAGTGTTTGACAGGCATTGCACAATCATCTTTAAACTTTACATGATTTCATTTTCTAGCAAGTTGGCAGGTGTTAGCTGTCTATAATTATAACTGAGTAATTTTTCAAATGCTATTCATAGCCTAAACACAGTAAGAAATTCTTCCGATCATGTGATAAAGACCAAGCCTTGCAAAATAGTGGTAGGGTGATGTGTTCAGTGGTCAAAGGACATATTTAAGAGAAGCCTTTCAAAAGTGATTTAAATGATAGGGAGATGGGTTTTCTCAAAAAATAAGATCTCTCAAAGTCATTAATATTGATCACACCTCACCAAATTAAGGTGTATCTCTTTTTTCATCTAACAAGTAATGCATAATGTGACAGACTTAAAGCATAAAATCTATATTCAGTTTTGTTGATGACAGAGATTCTGAGTATAAGAAATAATTGAAATTTTATTGAGGCAGTATAGATTTTACCATTGAACCTAGGGACTGATTTCTTCTCATTTTATGCATGAGGTATTTACTCTGTACCTGCTATATGCCAAGCACTGTGCTTATCTGCCTTTTGACATATCAGAAGAAAGGCTGTAAGCTTCTCTTAATTTTAATAATGATTCGACTTTAAAAACAAGAGAAGCTATTGCTTTCTTTTCCCTGATTTTTTTTCTTTTCTTATCTTCTATTTTAAATATGCAAGAGTTTCACTTTGACCAGAGATACTACTTCAGAAGGTTTAAAGATGGGGGATTTGCTTTACTAGCTATACGCTCATGAATAAATTAACCTCTGTAGTCTGTTTCTTCATCTGTGAACTGAC
Organism: Budorcas taxicolor; assembly: GCF_023091745.1. NCBI lineage: Eukaryota > Metazoa > Chordata > Mammalia > Artiodactyla > Bovidae > Budorcas > Budorcas taxicolor. The sequence continues at coordinate 32,731,635 of NC_068918.1, forward strand.
ATAATTTTAATATATGCCTCGATGTGATTATGAAAATTAAAGATCATATTGGTAAAGCATTTTGTTAACTTTAATATACTGTACCAACTTAATTACAAATAAATTTTGAGACTATTCATCTGCAATGTGTGGGTAATAACAATACCACTCTCATGGTGTAGTTTCAAGAATTAAGTAAACAATGAAGTATGTAGAAGTGGGCCTGGTTCATAGTAAGTCCTCAGTAGATATTGGTGATGATGAATACTGGTGGTAATGAAGGAGAAGATGATGAACTTGATCTAGGTCTTTTAATTAACATGAGTCAAACTCCAAACTGGCATTACTTTAGGATTATGATGTAATCGACTGTCATATATCCCACCTTTTGTGTTCACATGTATTTACACCTCTAATTGCCTTTTGTATGGTAAATTTTAAAATATTAGCTGATTAATGCTGATCTCCACTTTACCCAAGAGTGCTTCTAATCAACCACTTGCACAGGGTAAGTGGTAGACTTACCCAGAAGTTTGCCTTATGAGTGAGGCAGATCTGTGGCATCCATCCCCTCCTTGGAGTTCTTTACCTTTCTAGTTTGTCAGCATGGCACTAGTGAGGAGGGGTTGCAGGCAGTTACACGTGTCATCTGGGTGCTTCATTGCCAAGGCCTATGCTTTAATTATCTGTACAACAATAGAAGAGAATGGTCAAAACCATGAGCTTTGGAGTTAGTCAGACCTGGCTGTAAATCCTACTCTGCCGAACTTTATGACGTTGGGCAAGTTATATAACCTCCTTAAGCCTCAGTTCCCTCACAGAGTTGTGAGGATTAAATGAGGTAACATGTGCAATGTTTACTGTAACTCAGTAAGCACTCAGTGAATATTAACTATTAGTCTTCTGATCTGCCCTCACAGTGTGACTGGGGGAGAGGAGATGGGAAGTTGAGCCCTCTGGTACCATCTGCCCTTTAGGGGACCAACTCTCTGGGACACTGGAAAAGTTTTAACCTGCTTTCAGGGCCCTTGGCTCTATAGAATAGCACCTTAGAAGAAATAACACCTCTAGAAACCAAGGTAAGGGTTTTGTGAATATTGTTTTAGCACTCTTGGAAACTGGATTTCTCCCCTGAGGTCATGCTCATTTATTATTCCACTTAGGAACATTTGACTTTCCAGTGTATCTTCAAGGATATAAAATATAGAAAAGCAAATGATGGCTTGTATGCCAGTGCTGTCAGTAAGCAACTGAATCCTCTGTGCCTCATCCATTCACATCTGATACTTCAGGCAAGTCTACTGCAGAGACTGCTTGCCTTGAAGGTCTACTGAGGAGATTAAAGCTGCACCATCAGTGTTCCTGCTCTGCATTCGTCAATGGGAGCTTGAGATATTAACCAAAAAGTCCCCCAAATAGTCCTTTCACTCTTGCGGGATAACTGGCCTGGCCTAGACAGCTTGATATGATTTTAGAAACAGAGTAACTAAGCAAAGATTACATTGCCCTAAAGATACCCCAGAAGTAACAAGGCTTGAATAGATTTTGTACCATGTTTGATTTGAATTTGCTTCATTGGGTGTGGCAGGTGTCTTTCAGGTTCCTGAGCTCCCATACCTGCTCCGCTCCCCGCCCCCCCCACACTCTGCCACACATCAACACAAAGTTATCTTTTCTTCAGCAATCTCAATCTTTCTAGTTTTGTAGAGTGTATATTTTTGAAGGTAATAAGGATAGGCATCTGTATGTGAAACCTAGTTCTTAACTCTTCGTATATTCTTAACCCTTTTCATTTAATCTTTACCACACTGTAAGAGTAGGTATTATTATCCCCATTTTATGCATCAGGAAAAAAAAAAATCAAGGCTCAGATAGGTTAAATAACGTGCCCAAGGTATCATAGCTTAGTAAGAAGAGGAGCCAGGTTTCAAACCCAGGCAATGAGACTCCAGAGTTTAGGCTTTTCACTGTTATACTGCATTATCTGAATAAAACTTTAATATCAGCTTCCTAATAATGAAAATATATAATATTTTCTTTTCCAAATTATTTTTCCTTCAGGATGAAATGTGAAACCACATTTCTCAGGTATTATTAAATTGCATATCAAATTCTTATTTAAGCCCTGACCCATCTTGAGATTGTATTTGAATCCTGATGAATCTTTGTGTTTCACTGTGGCACATAATTTTCATTATGTCATCATTATAAATTTCAGCTGATTTCAAGAAGGTGCTAGACTGTGATCTTGGAAATATGATATATAAAAGGCTTATCTTTACATTAAGAGATTACCAAATAAGATGATTTCTTTAGTGAACTGCCTAAAAGAAAATTTGGTCTATTTCCGTGGGTAATAGACTCAAGATTAGCTTTGAATGTTAAGAGAGCATTCTCCTAGCTAGTTCATTGTTGCCATGACAGTGCTGGCAGTGCAACTGTTGTAGTAACTCCTTGCAACGATCTTATTTTAGACCCTAATGTTTGCAGTGCTGAACATCCCCTTCCCCGCCCCACAAGTAACTAGTGGAAAAGTACTGGTTTTTTAACTGGCTTATGGCTTTGTAGCTGAAAGACTGCACTATTGTGGGCTTAAAAAAAAAAACAGTGTAGGAGTGTTGAGTGTTTTTCCTGTGGATTATAAATGTTTGAAATTTCCCAAAATATGGTATTGCATTACATGTCATACAGCAAGTTGTTTACAGCTAAAAAGAAAAGGGGCCTCTATTGTCTTTTTAAGAAATCAAGCCCAGATTATACCATTACTTTGAGCTCATGTATTAATAGAAATCATTTTTCCATTTGTATGTTTTATGTGCATATTTTAAAGTCTTTAGATTGTTTTATTTAGTTATTTTGGAAAATTATCATTAGAATCATAAAGGATTATGTTTAAATAGTGTAAAAGGTATTTTTTCTTGTCCTTTCTATAGTTCAACATTTATCTGATTGAATTGGAACATTTTAATCTTGATTTCTGAAATTATGAACTAGAGTTATGAAATGATTTTAAGAAATTATCCAATTTGAACTGTGTACTTAAACTAACATAATTGTTTAGGCATTCTTAACTTTGTTGCCTGTAAGTTATAAATTAGATTTTTAAATATTTCATTGATATTTTCTAATTGTAAACCCCATTATAACTATACTGTTAAGCACAAAATATTTTCAAACTCATAACAGTAAGTGCCATTTTGTATACTTTTGCATACCCTTTATTAGGTCAGAGTTTTGGTATCTATGGCATGTGCACTAAAAATACAGTATACATGATGAAAATAATAATTATGGCAATAAATCTTATCAAAGAAGATGAAAAGTCTAAATATTATACTTCTTTCATTGGTGTGACAACTACTAACAAATGATTACATTTGCTTTTTTGTCCCCTAAATGCTGTATTAAAAGTTTACTTCATCTTCCATAGATGCTGAAAATCTAAACAAATCTTGTGTGATTGGGCCTGTACTGAGTATTGGAGTATGGGTGTCTGGCAAGCCCTTTTCTTTTTTCATCCTAACATACACATTTCTAAACAAAAACCTGACTCCAAGCTAAAGTTGTGTTTGGCTCTTCCATCAGGCAATCAGTATTTTAACCTTTATTTTATTATTAATATTAGTTCCTTTAGTGCATTTTATTATTATAAATAAATCCTTAGTGGTGATTGTTCTGATTAAGACTCTAATTCCAATTTATACCAGTCTTTGGCTCTTTCTTTGAACTTGGAAATGGTTGGGTAGTCAAATGTGAAGTCAAACCTGTACTACATATTTGTATTGAATGCTTTTTATTTTTGGAATGAAACTATAGTTCTTTTTCCTTTCATAAAATAATTAATAGCAGGATTTTTTTTCCTGAACCTCAGTAAGCCTCTAGATGACCTCCCTCTCCATTCAAAGCTGAAATGGAAATACTTTTTTAAAGTGAGAATTCATTTAAAATCTTTTCTTTGTGCCTAGCACTGTTATGAGATATAAAGAGAAGTTGAAAACACCACTACTATCAAGAGTTTTGTATGATTTGGAGAAAAGAGATTAAGAACAAGTCAAGACTTTCACTAAAAATGTTAAATTTTATGATAGTGTGTTGACAATAGTGTGACTCTTGGTGGGATTGTATGTGCATAGTAACAATTCCACATCTAAGAAATCATCTGAATTAAGATTTATGTATGATAATCTCTACAGTCTCATTTATGATATAAATGTGTTATATTTATGCATTATTATATATAAATTGGTAACCTAAATATCCAATCACTAAGTTATTAAATTATGGTGCACTATATAAAGGACTTTAATAGTTACTGAAAGTTGTTTTAGAACGTATAAGAAAAGAAAATATATATACATATATTTAAGTGGAAAAGCAACTTTTAAAATAACAGGCTACATATATATATATATATATATTTTTTTTTTTTTTATAGAGCAGGGAAAATGTCAGGAAACCTGCTTGTACTCAAACAATACTGAAAGCCTGGTTCTCTTTTAGAGGTGGGATTGTTGGAGATTTTAATTTTTCCTTTTATAATGATCATTAATAAATACTTAATTTTATTGAGTGCTTACTATATGCCAGCCTTTGTTATAAGCTTTTGGCATACAACATTTGCAAGATTTCAAGTGAGTTACAGGTTTTTAGGAAGCTATCTTCCCAAAACAAAACAAATATACAAATATGGATACCCCGCTTGCTGTGAGATTAGATTAAGTTTCTGATTTATTTAGCTAAGGAAACAGGAACATCTCAAAAGCTAGGCTCTCTCATTGAGAAGAAGCACTTAGAGCCAGCTTGGGGGGTGCTTTCCCTGGCCCCTGGTGCTCCTAGGGTGGTGCAGCTGCTGGTGACACTGCCTGTGTCAAACCAGATCCACGAAACTCACTTTTTACTCTATTACTGCCTTTTTGTGTTTGAAGTTTACATTCGCATTCTGGAAGAATTTTTACAAACTATCCATGCACTTCCCTTGAAGGCCCGTTTCACTGTAATATCTAGTTTTGTAGATACAACCATTCTCTGATGTGAGTTTTACATTTTATAGATGAGGAAACAGATTAAGCAACCTAACTCAAGTAGTGAATACTGAGAGTCAGGAAGCGAAGTCTTACTCCTCATCCTCAAGCACTAATCTGTTTTCCTATAGCTTTTTGTTTTTGTTCTTGAGCACACATTACTTGCATATTGGAAAATGACTTAAAATCAATGTGAAAAATTTTTATGACATATAAAGTGTTAAAACAATTCAGTACAAGGAAAGATCAGAATGGGTTGGGTCATAAAGACAGCTTAGTGGAGCAAATAAATTTTAATGTAATAATTAACTTTTCTTCTCAGCATATCTGTTTGTTTACACAAGTACACACTGCTTCTATCCCCAACATGCCCAAACCAAACCTCTCATGACTGGCTGTAACTAATGCTCTGTTGTTCTTTCCTACACACTAAGTTTTGGCCTCATTTTTGTTTCTTTTTTGTGGCTGCCCCCTCCTTTTTTCCTTTTGCTGTCTGTCAGTGCATGTAAGAATATAAAACTGTGACTTTTGTCGAAGCTCCTTCTCACTATACTGTTGGGCATTATAAATAAAACCCCTTCAGCTTGGCAGTTTCCATGTGGTGATACTATCATAATATAAAGACTGAGCTGGCTAAAAGGAGTTGTAAAAATTACATTAATTATGTTTAAAAACTCATTAAAGGAAATAGAACTAAGATCTTAAATATTATCTGATGATCTAACCTTACAGCATAAACTAGAGCTGATATTCAGTCAGTATGCGCTGGTACAGCAGTACTTGTCAACACTAAAGTATTTTCATACTAGTTGGTAAATAGTAAACAAATTCCAGAAAGCAATAAAGCTAATAATATATAGTCAGGATGAGTGTTTGTCTTAGAAAACCACACATGCCCCTTAGATTCATAGTCTGGTCACTAAAACATGGAGCTAGGAGTTTTGCTCAGGTGTTCTGTTATTTATTTCAGATGTTGAAGGTGCAAAAGCCCTTAGGTAGGAAGGAGAGACCAGGCAGGTGAACTGAGGTGAACCTAATCTGTAAACCCACAAAAGAAGTGCCCAGTTGTGCCAAGGGGACAAGCCAGGTCCAGGCTTTTGTGTGACTAGCGAGGCTGCCGTAAGCCAGCGACAGACTCTCAGGGTATACTCTCTCAGGTGGGCCTGAGCAGTCTCTTTGTCTAACAGCTGAATTAGTTCTCTATTGCTTCATAACAAATTTGGTGGCTTTAAAACAATACACTTATTATCTCATGATTTCTTTGGGTCAGTAATCTGGCTGCAGTTTAGCAGGGACCTTTGCTTCAGGGTCTCCCATGAAAATGCAGCTAATATGTCAACCAGGGCTATGGTCTCATTTGGAGGCTCAAATGAGAAAGACTGTTTTCAAGTTCACATGCTATGGGAAGGATTCAGTTCCTTGAGATTGAGAACCTCAGTTCCTTGCTGGTAATTGACTGGCAGCTCTCTCTGTTCCTTGCCATGTGGGGGTCTCCACTTGCTTCTTCAGAGAGAGCACCTGAGAAAAGCCAGAGACAAGGTACCAGCGAATGAATGCCAGCGTGACAGAAGTCAGTCTTTTGTAACCAAATCTTGGGAGAGACATGCCATCACTTCTACCTTAATCTGTTCATTAGAAGCAAAACACAAGTTCAGCCCATACTCAAGGGGAGCATATTAGAGTGAATGCCAGGAGATAGGGCACAGATCCTTGGGAGTCATTTTAAAGTAACCTACCACAACAACTTATCTCCTAAACTAGGTGCTGGGGAGAAGTGACCTCCCTGCCTACTATGAAGAGAGTTATGATTTAGGTTATATGTCCAGGAGTGTAATTAATGCCTAGAAGAGAGTGTAGTCCAGCAAGTGATAGTGTGAGGCCAGGTTCTGCCCCCCTCCTCAGACTGGTTGCAAGGCTCTGCCCCTCTCCTCAGCCTTGCAACCAGTCTCCAGATAAAGGAGCCTCACCCCAGGGCCCACCAAGGTTCAGTTGGAGAGGCCCGCCCACCTCTCTCTGGCAGCTTCTTGGTCTTTTTTCCTCCATCTTCCCCATGACTCTTCTGACCCTGTTATTCCTGTGTGATCCTAGGAAATTCCCTGATTCCCACTCTTTGTCCTAAATATAAAAACAGCATTTGTCCAAAAGGTAGAAAGTGGCAGGCAGCTTTCTTTTCATCTGTTAATGACTATCTAATAAGTTATGAATCAAATCTCAGCTGTCTCTATGATTTGAGGGGAAAGGGAATTAAAAATAAAGCCAAAAACACTAACGTTGTCGTCCAGTCACTCAGTCATTCCGACTCTTAGCGACCCCATGGACTGCAGCATGCTAGGCTTCCCTGTCCTTCACTGTCTCCTAATTTGCTCAGACTCATGAACATTATTGTGTTGATGATACCATTAACCATCTCATTCTCTGTTGCCTCCTTCTCTTCTTGCCCTCAATCTTTCCCACCATCAAGATCTTTCCCAATGAGTCGGCTGTTTGCATCAGGTAGCCAAAGTATTGGAGCTTCAGCATCAGTCTTTCCAATGAATATTCAGGGTTGATTACCTTTAGGATTGATTGTTTTGATCTTGCAGTCCACGGGACCCTCAGGAGTTTTCTCCAGCTCCACAGTTTGAAAGCATCAATTCTTCAGCACTCACCCAAAATGGCAACCCACTCCAGTATTCTTGCCTGGATAATTCCATGGGCAGAGCCTGGTGGGCTGCAGTCCATGGGGTTGCAAAGAGCTGGACACGACTGAGTGACTAACACACCAGCCTTCTTTATGGTCCAGCTTTCACATCTGTACATGACTACTGGGAAAACCATAGATTTGAGTATGCTGCTGCTGCTGCTAAGTTGCTTCAGTCATGTCCGACTCTATGCGACCCCATAGACCGCAGCCCACCAGGCTCCCCCATCCCTGGGATTCTCCAGGCAAGAACACTGGAGTGGATTGCCAGTTCCTTCTCCAATGCATGAGAGTGAAAAGTGAAAGTGAAGTAGCTCAGTCATGTCTGACTCTTAGCGACCCCATGGACTGCAGCCCACCAGGCTCCTGCATCCATGGGATTTTCCAGGCAAGAGTACTGGAGTGGGGTGCCATTGCCTTCTCCAGATTTGAGTATACAGGACCTTTGTCAGCAAAGTGATGGCTCTGCTTTTTAATATGCTGTCTAGGTTTGTCATAACTATTCTTCCAAGGAGCAAGCATCTTTTAATTTCAGGGCTGCAGTTACCATCCACGGTGGTTTTGGAGCCCAAGAAAAAAAAATCTGTCCATTTTTTTCCCCATCTGTTTGCCATGAAGTGATGGAACCGGATGCCATGATCTTAGTTTTTTGAATGTTGAGTTTTATGCTAGCTTTTTCACTCACCACTTTCACCTTTCACCCTCATCAAGAGGCTGTTTAGTTCCTCTTCGTTTTCTGCCATTAGAGTGATATCATCTGCATAGCTGGGGTCATTGATATTTCTCCTGGCAATCTTGATTCCAGCTTGGGATTTATCCACCCTGGCTTTTTAAATGATGTACCCTGTATATAAGTTGAATAAGCAGGGTGACAATATACAGCCTTGATGAACTTCTTTCTCAGTTTTGAATCAGTATGTTTTTGCATGTCTGGTTCTGACTGTTGCTTCTTAACCTGCATACAGGCTTCTCAGAAAACTTTTATGAGCATTCTCAAATTGAATAATAATAATATTGTTATTGAATATTATTTAATTGAATAACAAATAATTATTTAATTTAATAATAAACATTATGGCAAACCTAAATTTTTATTCAAATATCCCAAATCCAAATTGGTATGCTTCACTATCAATTTTGTAGTTTCTGAGAGAGAAAAGATGAAATAATTTCTTTTTTCATTTTATAAGCCCTAGTTCTTATAGATTTTGGCTATTGTAAAACCAAACGAAAATGATTACATAACTGAAAGCAACTTTTAAAAATTGTACTCCACTGAATACAATGTTAAGTTGAGGCTAGGTTTTTTTTTTTTAATTGTAGAGAAATCTTTTAAGCTTAAAAAGATTATTTATAATTTTTCTCATATTTAATTTTTAATATTTTGGCCAAATATTGGTGAAATTTAAAATATTTTCCATGTATATTTTAAATCAAGGATCAGTTCAGTTCAGTCGCTCAGTCGCATCCGACTCTTTGCGACCCCATGAATCGCAGCACGCCAGGCCTTCCTGTCTATCACCAACTCCCGGAGTTCACTCAGACTCACGTCCATTGAGTCGGTGATGCCATCCAGCCATCTCACCCTCTGTCATCCCCTTCTCTTCCTGCCCCCAATCCCTCCCAGCATCAGGGTCTTTTCCAATGAGTCAACTCTTTGCATGAGGTGGCCAAAATATTGGAGTTTCAGCTTCAGCATCATTCCTTCCAAAGAAATCCCAGGACCGATCTTTAGAATGGACTGGTTGGATCTCCTTGCAGTCCAAGGGACTCTCAAGAGTCTTCTCCTACACCACAGTTCAAAAGCATCAATTCTTCAGCGCTCAGCCTTCTTCACAGTCCAACTCTCACATCCATACATGACCACTGGAAAAACCATAGCCTTGACTAGATGGACCTTTGTTGGCAAAGTAATGTCTCTGCTTTTGAATATGCTATCTAGGTTGGTCATAACGTTCCTTCCAAGGAGTAAGTGTCTTTTAATTTCATGGCTGCAATCACCATCTGCAGTGATTTTGGAGCCCCCAAAATAAAGTCTGACACTGTTTCCACTGTTTCCCCATCTATTTCCCATGAAGTGATGGGACCAGATGCCATGATCTTAGTTTTCTGAATGTTGAACTTTACGCCAACTTTTTTACTCTCCTCTTTCACTTTTCATCAAGAGGCTCTTTAGTTCCTCTTCACTTTCTGCCATAAGGGTGGTGTCATCTGCATATCCGAGGTTATTGATATTTCTCCCAGCAATCTTGATTCCAGCTTGTGCTTCTTCCAGCCCAGTGTTTCTCATGATGTACTCTGTATATAAGTCAAATAAGCGGGGTGACAATATATACCCTTGATGTACTCCTTTCCCTATTTGGAACCAGTCTGTTGTTCCATGTCCAGTTCTAACTGTTGCTTCCTGATCTGCATATAGGTTTCTTAAGAGGCAGGTCAGGTGGTCTGGTATTCCCATCTCTTTCAGAATTTTCCACAGTTTATTGTGATCCACACAGTCAAAGGCTTTGGCATAGTCAATAAAGCAGAAATAGATGTTTTTCTGGAACTCTCTTGCTTTTTCCATGATCCAGCTGATGTTGGCAATTTGATCTCTGGTTATATGTAAAATCTCCAAATGCTAACAATAGTTACCTCTAGGCTGTGGTTCATACTCTTTTACATTTTTCCAAAATGTTTATGATGGATACTTCTGTTTCCTCTCATAAGACCAATGAACACATGCCATTGAAAGGAAAATAAGCTCAATGCGCCACTCATAGCAGGATGACCTTTATGGTATGTAGAACTTGAGCATACTCTCTGAAGTGTTTCTTCAGATATTGTGTATACTAAGTTTTACAGCTCTAATTCTTTAATTTTCTATAGAAATACCTTTCTTTTAACGACCTTGGCTGTTGATAAAGCAGATTTTCTTAATTAATTTTGCATTTATAGGGTTTTTTGACTTCACACTGAAAATTTACTCTGAATTTTCAGCTTGTTGTAGCTTTTATGAACACTAGATGGCACTGTCACTCAACTGAAATCCAGCTTATCGATCATATTTTGGTGCTGTGAGCCTTAGAAGAGTTGGAGGTGCAACTGAAGAATGCTTGTTTCCCTTTTGTTTTTAGAGGGAGGGAGTTTGGGGATAAGGCGGAAATTTTCAGGTTTTTTCAAGTAATTTTAAGTAGCTGAGCCTAAATGGTTCAGTTTTTTTTTTTTTAATCTATCCAGAAATCACCACGTTGATAATAGTAGTATCAGTCCTTCATTCCACAAATATGTATTGAGCACCTGCTGTTTTTAGCACTATTCTAAGCACTATGTACATCAATGCAAAAGAGATTAAAAAATCTCTACCCTCATATAGTGTACATTCAGTGCTTGGACTTCTTCATGTGCCATTCCAAGTACTGTACTTAGAATGTACCTCACCCATTTAATAAGGGGAAGCTTAGGCTCAAAGAGGTTATCTAACTTGCCCCTGTTCACCTGGTTAGTAGTATACATGGCAAAGCTAAAATTCGCATTCAAGCATTTGTCTCTGAAGTTTATTCATCACAACACTATTCTGACTCCAAAACCAAAGAATATTTTATGATTGATTCTGTTGAATGTAAGTAATATAAATTTACCTGTTTGTTTATACTTGTCCTCTGCCCATGGAATTCTCTCGGCAGGAATACAGGTGTGGGTAGTCGTTCCATTCTCCAGGGGATCTTCCCAACTCAGGGATCAAATCCAGGTTTCCTGAATTGCAGGCGGTTTCTTTACCATCTGAGCCACCAGGGAAGCCCATATTGGTCCCTAAGTAAGTAAGTAAGTGTTAGTCGCTCAGTCGTGCCCGACTGTTTGTGACCCAATGGACTGCAATTCACCAGGCTTCTCTGTCCATGAGATTTTCCAGGTAATGATACTAGAGTGGGTTGCCATTTTCTTCTCCGGATCTTCCCAACCCAGGGATCGAACCCAGGTCTCCTGCACTGCAAGCAGATTCTTTACCGACTGAGCTACAAGGGAAGCCCCCCCTGTATTTGTCCCTGCTGCTGCTAAGTTGTTTCAGTCGTGTCCGACTCTGTGCGACCCCATAAACGGCAGCCCTGTATCTATCCAATTCAAATACTATTGCCATTTTTATTGAAAAAACATGGGCTAAATAAAATGCCTATTTTTTAATGATTCTGTGGCCAAATATCAAAGTATTAATTCTTTCAAGATAATAGCAATCAAGTCACAAACACAGCTGGCCTTGTTGAAGCATATATTTAAGCATCTTTATAGCTCTATTTACTTTAAACTGTATTGCCATATAATAATTTGGGTATGTTGTATTAATGACAGCTTAATCAGATTGTGATTCAGTTATTGTATAATGAAACATGGGGCATCAGGTGACGAAAGTTACAACTTCACTATTTGGTTTTACATTTTAGTAGTACTGTGTTTATAAAGAAAATAGAGTAAGGCCAACAGTACGCTATGAAAGTTTCATGATTTGGGGGAGGAGTGGGAAAATTTACCTTCCTCTAATAAAAAGAAAGTTTTATGTAACTTAGGATAATTTATAATTATACTTGTATTTCTGAAGGACCAGAGTTGTATTTAACAACATACTTATTGTAAGCCACTAAGTGTAGAGGGAAAGTTAGCCACCACAGAATAAAAATATTGATGACTAATTCATATACAGATAATTGATAGTAAACCTTGTCTTCAGGGAATTGGAAATAATTAGTTCTTAACAGCTACCGAGGTGCCTTTTGCTTTTTTGCTGCAAAACTGTATTAGATTACAAAACTGTTATTTTTTATTTGATTGGGCTTCATGGGTGGCTCAACAGTAAGGAATCTGCCTGAAGTGTGGGAGAATTGTGTTCAATCCCTGGGTAAGGAAGATCCCCTGGAGAAGGAATTGGCACCCCACTCCAGAATTCTTACCTGGGAAATCCCACAGACAGAGGAGCCTGGTGGGCTACAGTACATGGGTTGCTAAAGAGTTGGACACAACCGAATGACTAACGATAACATGTTTTTGATTGCTAATAATTAGAGTTCACTATCTTTTAATTAAATGAAATAATTAGTAAAAGAGAATCACTGTTGTTCACCAGGGAATAGGTAGAAGTTTTTGGACAAGAGATTGATTTTGGCAGATGCTACAGTTTACGGATTCTTAAATTGGGAATTTTGGCTTTTCTAGGGGCCTCTGTGCCCTATAGATTGAATGCAAAGCTGCGTACACTGATGAGCTGTATTTCTTGGGAGAGAGCTCAAGTTTTATCAGATGTTCAAAGAGGTTATAACCCTAAAAGATTTAAGAACTACTTCAAAAACTAAGTGACCCACTGCATATTAAACTTGCTTTTCTTAAACTTTAGAGATAAGTTCAAGTGATTGACGTGGGAGTTTTAAACCAACAAAGGGAAAATTTTGCTGATTCAATGTTAGCTTATCCCTCTTGGTCTGCTGATCCTCTTGTGGTATATCTGGTGATATTGGTACTTGAGTTACTTATGTTTGTCATAAACTGGGGCAGGCCCACACCTGGCAGTTTAGACATTAAAAGTTCAAGTCTTGCTTCAAGACTGTTAAGACCCAGCGAGCCCAGCTGAGCACAGCAGTGCTGCCAGCCACTGAAATTTGGGGGTTGTGGTTTTCCTCAGCAAAAGTTCATTAATACCGAAGTTGGAAATAGTCATACTGGCAGGGTCCATATCCTGGTTCTTCTAGCTGTTTAATTGTGGACAAGTTACTCAACATCTCAAGGTTTCAGTTTTATTACCAGCAAAATAAGACATTAGCACCTCCTATCAGTGAGATAATAGCACCTTTATCTCTAAGGTACTCAGCATAGTGCCTACTTTAGTACTTAGTATGGCAAAAACATTAAATCTATCCTTGTATATCACTCAGTTGTCTAAAATAGTGAGTCTTCTTACCTGCTAGCTCCTTATGTTGATTTATTTTTCTTTTTAGCCCCAAACACTACCTGACATTGCTTACTTGTCGATTCTATCTGCCCTACTAGGTTGTAAGCTCCTTGAAGATGGAGACTTTTTCTTGTTCATTTCTGGGTTCCTTAGGATAGTGCCAGCAAATACAAACAGATGTCCAATATTTGATGAATGAATAACAGCTACTATTACTAACTGGCAATGTCTGGTCTACTCTCCCATCTGCCTGTATCAACTGCAGCTTCAAAATGAGGTAGGTAGACCAGGAAGACAGAGAAGGCAATGGCACCCCACTCCAGTACTCTTGCCTGGAAAATCCCATGGACGGAGGAGCCTGGTAGGCTGCAGCCCATGGGGTCGCTAAGAGTCAGACACGACTGAGCGACTTCACTTTCACTTTTCACTTTCATGCATTGGAGAAGGAAATGGCAACCCACTCCAGTGTTCTCTCCTGGAGAATCCCAGGGACGAGGGAGCCTGGTGGGCTGCCATCTATGGGGTCGCACAGAGTCGGACACGACTGAAGTGACTTAGCAGCAGCAGCAGACCAGGAGGAATGTCTCTTTCCCTAACTGGGATAGCTGAAATTATAACTTCAAAAGAAATGGTAATCTCTTTAGGTACTCTACTGCAGCCTATAGACCAGTAGCATCTGTGTCATCTAGGAAGTTAGAAATGCAGAATCTCAGGCCTCACCCTAGTCCTTCTGAATCAGATTTGAATCCCCAAGTGACTGTAATGGACATTATAGTCTAAGAAGCACCATGTTGACCATTTTAAGGATTTTGGATTTTATCTGAAAAATAATAGAGAACCTACTACATTTTAGGTTGGAGTGGAGATTACATTTTCAGATTTGTTATTTAAAATGATCACTCTTGTGTCAAAAACAGTGGTTGTCTTTGGAAACGGAAAGCTTTTGACTGGGGACAGAGTTGGGACTGATGCTTTTTTCAGTATAGTGTTTCCCAGATTCACTCTGATAAACGGCCAGCATGTAGCCTGCCTACCCTGTCCTCCTATCCCAACCCCACTCTTTTGACTTATACCACGAAGGCTAGACACCTGCCCTCATATCAGGACTCTATGCACACCACACATATAGCTACCACTTGCCCACTTCCTGGGCCTAGAGGTGTCCTGATGGGCCCTGTGTTCAGCCAAAAGGAGGACAAGCCATAAAGCCTTGGAAGAGGGCTTAGCCCATTTGGGCAGAGAGTCCCAGGATTCAAGTACTTGGAGCATGGTCTGGACGAATATGTCCTTGACTCTGTGTGTGAGTGTAAGTGTAGTCACTCTGTGGTGTCCGATTCTTTGCGACCCTGTGGACTGGAGCCCACCAGGCTCCTCTTTCCATGGGATTCTCCAGGCAAGAATACTGGAGTGGGTTGCTATTTCCTTCTCCAGGGGATCTTCCCAACCCAGGATCAAACCCGGGTCTCCCACATCACAGGCAGATGCTTTACCCTCTGAGCCACCAGGGGAGTATTCTTTACCTACTGGAGGGGTGCACCTGAAGGAGGCCTGTAATTAGCCCTCTAAACTGCAGGGGCACCACTGTTTAGGTCTAAAAGATGTAATGCCTTTTTGTACCTTCTATTTTCAATGTATTTTTTAATGTGAATATATTACCTACATTAAAAAGTAAGATAGAATATTAAATCATAATAAAATCACATGGGCTTCTGTGTGGGAATGGATAAGAGAGGTACAGCAATGGAAGCACAAAAACCAGTTAAAAAGCTATTGCGGTGTTTCAGTAATAACTGATGTAATGTTTTGGACTAGTGGGCTTCTCTGATAGCTCAGTTGGTAAAGAATCCACCTGCAATGCAGGAGACCCCAGTTTGATTCCTGGGTTGGGAGGATATGCTGGAGAAGGGATAGGCTACCCACTCCAGTATTCTTGGGCTTCCCTTGTGGCTCAGCTGGTAAAGAATCCGCCTGCAATGCGGGAGACCTGGGTTCAATCCAGGGATTGGGAGGATCCCCTGGAGAAGGGAAAGGCTACCCACTCCAGTATTCTGGCCTAGAGAATTCCATGGACTATACCCATGAGTTCGCAGAGTCAGACATGACTGAATGACTTTCACTTGAATTCACAGAATAGTAATGAAGATGCAGTTTCAACTACTTTTTCATTTGAGTATTTCACTGCTATGTTGCTTAGATTGCATAAACTCAGTATTATTTTTTCTTCAACAGTATGTGGGACTTAAACATTTGACCCTTGATTATTTGTGTTTTTACTCTGCCCTCAGGTTTTATTATGGTTCATTAGAATTCTAGACTAAAATCATTTTCACAGAACTGTGGAGATGTTCCATCATTTTCTAGCACCTAGTGTTTATAGTGGAGAAGGCAATGGCACCCCACTCCAGTACTCTTGCCTGGAAAATCCCATGGATGGAGGAGCCTGGTAGGCTGCAGTCCATGGGGTCGCTACGAGTCAGACACGACTGAGTGACTTCACGTTCACTTTTCGTTTTCACGCATTGGAGAAGGAAATGGCAACCCACTCCAGTGTTCTTGCCTGGAGAATCCCAGGGATGGGGGAGCCTGGTGGGCTGCCGTCTCTGGGGTTGCACAGAGTTGGACACGACTGAAGCAACTTAGCAGCAGCAGCAGCAGCAGTGTTTATAATAAGAAATCTTACATCAGTCTGAGTCTTATTCTTTTTTAATGAAACCTGTTTTTGTTTGTTTTATTTTACCTTTCTCTGGGAATGTTTTCTTTTTCTCCAACTTAAAAAAAAAAACTCTTGAACAGATCAATGAATAATATAGTAAATACCAAGTATCCTTAATTCATAAATTAACATTTTGCCACAGTGCCTTTCTCTAAGTTTTTTTCTCTCCTTTTGCTGAACTTATTGAAAGTTACAAGCACTTCTCCTCTTAAATACTTTATCCTATATTTTCTAAGGACAAGGATGTTCAGAGAACTTAAGATTTTTTTTTCATCCTTAGATTTTTGAAATATTGTTAGTATATGTTAGAGTGTGTGTGTGTGTCTCTGCTGCTGCTGCTAAGTTGCTTCAGTCATGTCCGACTCTGTGCGACCCCGTAGATGGCCGCCCACGAGGCTCCCCTGTCCCTGGGATTCTCCAGGCAAAAACACTGGAGTGGGTTGCCATTTCCTTCTCCAATGCATGAAAGTGAAAAGTGAAAATGAAGTCGCTCAATCGTGTCTGACTCTTCGCGACCCCATGGACTGCAGCCTACCAGGTTCCTCCATCCATGGGATTTTCCAGATAAGAGTACTGGAGTGGGGTGCCATTGCCTTCTCTGGTCTCTCTCTCTACCTATCTTTTATTACTAATCATTGCAAGGGCTTCCCTTGTGGCTCAGCTGGTAAAGAATCTGCCTGCATTGTGGGAGACCTGGAGTCAATCCCTGGGTTGGGAAGATCCCCTGGAGAAGGGAAAGGCTACCCACTCAAGTATTCTGGCCTGGAGAATTCCATGGACTGTAACAGTCCATGGAGTCGCAAAGAGTCAGACATGACTGAGTGATGTTCACTTTCACTTTCTCCTACTTGGTTTTATATATACCCTCAAGCAAATCTCTCACATGTTCGAGTGTGTGTGTGTGTCTCTCTCTACATATCTTTTATTATTAATCTATTGCACTCCATGTCTTTCAATATAAAGATTTGAATCTCAAACTATTCTTTTTCTTCATTATCTCTGTTATATCTGTCCTTTTGGACCTACTGCTAGGTAGCTATTAGAACTCCATCTTAATGTCATCCAAATTATAAATTTGCTCTTCAGCCTGGTTCTGTTCTTCAGTGCTTCTGCTGATGTGTTTATTTAGTGGTGGTGGTTTAGTCCCTAAGTCGTGTCCGACTCTTGCAACCCCATGGACTATAGCCTGCCAAACTCTTCTGTCAATGGGATTCTCCAGGCAAGAATACTGGAGTGGGTTGCCATTTCCTTCTCCAGGGGATCTTCAGAATCCAGGAATCAAACCCAGGTCTCCTTCATTGCAGGCAGGTTCTTTACCAACTGAGCTACAAGGGAAGCCCTGTTTATATGGTAGTAATGTTTTTAATTTTCAAGAACTCTTTTTTATTCTCTGATTGTTCCTTTCTCAGAACAGCCAATTCTTGTATTATGAATATTTCATTCTCTGTAATCTCTCTAAGGATACCAATATAATTTTTAATTAGTTTCTTTTCCTCCTTGCTGAATCAGCCAGGATTCTGGCAGGAAATGATGGCACACTCAGATGGGGTGTCTGAAGAGAATTTAATGAAGGTGTGGACAGAGTTAAGGGAAACCAACAAGATGATAATAGTTCTTTTGAACTATCTATGAACCTAAAGGGACAAGGTCTGGGAGAAGTTACTGGAACTCCATGAAATTTACAGCTATAGGAGAAGTCTGCCCGCTTAACAGGAATTGTGGCCTTCAGTAGAGGAATATATTCATTGCTAGCCCTCAGCCTGGCAGAGAGTGAGTGGAAGAATAAATACCCTGACCTTCTTCCTCCTGACTTTTAATTTGTTAGTGCCTCTCACTGGAAGAATGAAATTGTAAGCCAAATGGCAAGGGAACCCCAATGATACAGTCCATAGGTCAGAGAGATGATTTGGAGAGGCAAATAGAGAATATATGACATGCCTATATTGTATCAGTTTCACGGTGTTTAGGAAGACATCTTGATGGGTGGATTGGGCTGTGAAGAGAGTAGCACTTTGGGCCGATGTGGTGTGGTAGAAGATCAGTCAGTCAGTTCACTCAGTCATGTCCGACTCTTTGCGACCCCATGGACTGCAGCATGCCAGGCTTCCCTGTCCATCACCAACTCCCAGAGCTTACTCAAACTCATGTCCATCTAGTCGGTGATGCCATCCAACCATCTCATCCCCTGTCGTCCCCTTCTCCTCCTGCCTTTAATCTTTCCCAGCATCAGTCCTTTCCAGTGAGTCAACTCTTCATATCAGGTGGCCAAAGTATCGGAGCTTCAGCTTCAGTCCTTCCAATGAATATTCAGGACTGATTTCCTTTAGGATTGACTGGTTTGATCTCCTTGAAGTCCAAAGGACTCTTCAGGAGTCTTCTCCAGCACCACAGTTCGAAAGTATCAGTTCTTTATAGTCCAAGTCGCACATCCATACATGACTACTGGAAAAACCATAGCTTTGACTAAATGGACCTGTGTTGGTAAAGTAATGTCTCTGCTTTTTAATATGCTATCTAGGTTGGTCATAGCTTTTCTTCCAAGGAGTAAGCATCTTTTAATGGTAGAAGATAGAAGGTAGCAGCAAGAATAAATTGTTTGGGTGTATAGTCAAGGTGAGAGCAGTTGGGAGCATTATTATTATTATTATTTTTTAAAGATTTGAGGATTCAGAAACAAGGGAAGAGAGAGGGAGGATAAGACTGGAATATAGCTATTGGAATGAGACTGCCAGGGAGATGGATCCCTTTGAAGTGTTTACATTCATTCTTATTTGCATTGGAGAACAATCATATTTAGCATTTAGTTTTAGGAGAGCTTCTCGATCCTTACAAGACTTTTACACTCAGTGACTATCTGTTAGTGATGCTTTGGAGATTGATGGTGGGGTGGGCACTGTGCAGGGTGAGTGCCATGAGAGCTCGAGGAAGTGTGTTACTGTGTGGAGGAGCCCACAGTAAAGGTGACACAATCCCTTTGTGCCCAGATAAATTGGATCTCTGTGGATGAGAAGTGGAAGTTACATAGTTTGAGATTCAAGTTTTTGTTGAATAATAAGGGCTGCAAGACAGTGGGACATCCAGAATGCAGGCTCTCGTGGCCATATGATCTTTCAGTCATCAGAAAAGCAGCTAGATTAAATGGTATTAGGATGAAGATTTAAAAGAATATATGTTAAGTAAATCTATCTAAGGGAACAATTGCTTTTCTTAGTATTGCACCAGAATAACTGTGTCCAAGGAGGTGAGATGATAATAGCTTTTGTCCTCCCTCTCCACCCCCTCACCGCCAGATCTGTTGGTTTTGCATTCCGGTATCTCTTTACTACTTCATATGTGATTTATGTTTGCTGTATTGCAAGTCTTCATTGATGCTTGACCCAAAGAAGTCACTTTTTCTCTGCATGGACTCTCAAACTTTTAACACTGTTTCACTGTTGTAGTGTGTTTCCTGTGAAAGCAGTCACTGTTTCTTCTTTTATCCTTTAAGATAGTTGATTTATATCTCTATTGGATATTCAAGGAGTTTAAGAACTTTCACCATTTTAGATGTCTTCTTGGACCCCTTGCAACCTCTACTCCCCTTTTGGTAGTTTTTAATACTTGTTCCTTAGACTTATGTTAACTTTAGAGTTACATTGTTGTTGTTCAGTCACTAAGTTGTTTCTCTGACTCTTTGCGACCCCATGAATTGCAGCACACTAGGCTTCCGTGTCATTCAGTATTTTCCCTGAGTTTGCTCAAACTTGTGTCTATTTAGTCAATGACTCCATCCAACCATCTCATCCTCTTTCGTTCCCGTCTCCTCTTGCCTTCAATCTTTCCCAGCATCGGTCTTTTCCAGTGAGTCAACTCTTCATATCAGGTGGCCAAAGCAGTGGAGCTTCAGCTTCAGCATCAGTCCTTCCAATGAATATTTAGGGTTGATTCCCTCTAGGATTGACTGGTTTGATCTCCTTGCAGTCCAAGTGACTCTCAAGGGTCTTCCCCATCACCACAGTTTGAAAGCATCAATTCTTCAGTGCTCAGCCTTCTTCACAGTCCAACTCTCACATCCATACATGACCACAGGAAAAACCATAGCCTTGACTAGACAGACCTTTGTTGGCAAAGTAATGTCTCTGCTTTTTAATATGCTATTTAGGTTTGTCATAGCTATTCTTCCAAGGAGCAAGCATCTTTTAATTTCATGGCTGCAGTCACCATGTTGATTGGAGCCCAAGAAAATGAAATGTGCCACAGTTTCCACTTTTTATCCATCTACTTGCCATGAAGTGATAGGACCAGATGTCATGATCTTAGTTTTTTGAATGTTGAGTTTTAAGCCAGCTTTTTCACTCTCCTCTTTCACCTTCATGAAGACACTCCTTAGTTCTTCTTCAGAGTTATATGATATTCTTAATTTTATATTGTTATGTTTTGGTCTGCTTTTTATTGATTCTGGTGGTTTGGTGGTTCTATGATAGATTTTCTAAGAGGGAACATTTATTATTCCATCATCTTCCTAGAAATCCCACTGGCTTTTTAAAAAAATTTTATTTTAATTGGAAGATAATTACTTTACAATATTCTGATGGTTTTTGCCATATATCAAAATGAACTGGCCATAGTCATACATGTGTCCCCTCCCTCCTGAACCTCCCTCCTCACCCCATCCCTCCAGATTTTCACAGAGCACCAGCTTTGAGTTCCCTGCATCATACATCAAATTTTCATTGGCTTTTTTTTCCCCTAAAATTAAATAACTATTTGATAATTTTCTTGGGTTTCTAGTCTGCTGCTGGGTTATTTAAGCACTTTGCATCTTTTTTTTTTTTTTTCTCCATTAGTGGTTCTTTCAGAGTCCCCTCCAAGATAAATTCATTTTCTTTACATCATATCACACATTCCTGAAAACAGAAGACTATCTAATTGACCTCTTTGGCTTCATTTTTTATTAAACTTAAAGGCCATCAGATAATCTCAGTGCTGTGATACATGTCCAGATCTTAGTTACCAAATTGGTTTAATTTTCCTAAGGGAAATAGAATAGACCCACATATGAATAATACCTATTTTCTTTTTCATCCTATCCCAGAGGGTTTCACATGACTTTCTTATCCTCACTACAGCGAAGAAAGAGAAGTAGTAACCTCTACCCCTCCCAAAAACAAGAACAAAATGACAACAACAAAAAAAAACTATATTAACTAATCTGTGCTTCCTAAACAGGCTTATGCTTGCTTTTCCCTTTATTAGGAAGCTACGGCAAAGGATCTAGGGAGAAAGAGATATGAACAGAAATTGTAGGTTTGTGTCTTTTTATTAATTTACATATATACTAACCTAAAAATCAAGATGATATCTAACAAAGTATTACCTGTGAATATGAATATTAGAATTAATTTGCATGCAAAAGAAGAATTTCTAGAGTATTATCTCAGTTTCATAATTTTACCTTCCACTCTGAATATATTTGTAATTCTTTTATCTGTTTGGAAAATATCTCATTCAGAATTTGAGGGGCAATCTCATTCTTCACTACCCTAGACTCTTTACCTTATATTAGAGTAAAAAGAGTTCTTACAAGAAACCTTCAGTGTTTTGGTTTTAGACTATAATTATAGGTAGTATTTTGTATTATGATAGAAAAAAGGTATTACTATGTTTTAAAGAAAATAAATTATATTTTTGTTTTGTTATTAATATTTTTATTTCTTTAATAAATGGACAGTATTTTGTGATACTGAGAAAATTACTATCACTCTGTCCACACATGTCTGAAAGACAAATGTGTGATTCAAAGCCTTTCTACACCTGAATACACATGTACTTTATTTTTTGGCTTGTAAGCCTTGTCCTTGTTAAGCCCAGTAATCTTGTTTTTACTTTTTTTCAATCCTCTAGTCATCTCATATTACCTTTGAAGCTACTTTAGAAAGAACAACTCTGCTTCACAATTTCCTCCCCTTGTCTCCATAATCATAGAGAAGGGATGTGTGAGAGGGTCAATTAAATGATTTTAAAAACTTTATAACACCATACACAAAAATAAACTCAAAATGGATTAAGGATCTAAACGTAAGACCAGAAACTATAAAACTCCTAGAGGAGAACATAGGCAAAACACTCTCCGACATACATCACAGCACGATCCTCTATGACCCACCTCCCAGAATACTGGAAATAAAAGCAAAAATAAACAAATGGGATCTAATTAAAATTAAAAGCTTCTGCACAACAAAGGAAACTATAAGCAAGGTGAAAAGACCGCCTTCAGAATGGGAGAAAATAATAGCAAATGAAGCAACTGACAAACAACTAATCTCAAAAATATACAAGCAACTCCTGCAGCTCAATTCCAGAAAAATAAACAACCCAATCAAAAAATGGGCCAAAGAACTAAACAGACAGTTCTCCAAAGAAGACATACGGATGGCTAACAAACACATGAAAAGATGCTCAACATCACTCACTATCAGAGAAATGCAAATCAAAACCACAATGAGGTACCATTTCACGCCAGTCAGAATGGCTGCGATCCAAAAGTCTACAAGCAATAAATGCTGGAGAGGGTGTGGAGAAAAGGGAACCCTCTTACACTGTTGGTGGAAATGCAAACTAGTACAGCCACTATGGAGAACAGTGGGAAGATTCCTTAAAAAACTGGAACTAGAACTGCCTTATGACCCAGCAATCCTACTGCTGGGCATACACACCGAGGAAACTAGAATTGAAAGAGACACATGTACCCCAATGTGCATTGCAGCACTGTTTATAATAACCAGGACATGGTAGCAACCTAGATGTCCATCAGCAGATGAATGGATAAGAAAGCTGTGGTACATATACACAATGGAATATTACTCAGCCATTAAAAAGAATACATTTGAATCAATTCTAATGAGGTGGATGAAACTGGAGCCTACTATACAGAGTGAAGTAAGCCAGAAAGAAAAACACCAATACAGTATACTGACACATATATATGGAATTTAGACAGATGGTAATTATAACCCTGTATGCAAGACAGCAAAAGAGAGACAGATATATAAAACAGTCTTTTAGACTCTGTGGGAGAGGGAGAGGGTAGGATGATTTGGGAGAATGGCATTGAAACATGTATACTATCATGTGAGAAACGAATCGCCAGTCTAGGTTTGATGCAGGATACAGGATGCTTGGGGCTGGTGCACTGGGATGACCCAGAGAGATGATATGGGGAGGGAGGTGGGAGGGGGGTTCAGGATTGGGAACTCATGTACACCCGTGGCGGATTCATGTCTATGTATGGCAAAACCAATACAGTATTGTAAAGTAAAATAAAGTAAAAAAAATTTTTTTAATTAAAAAAAGTATAAAAATAAAATAAAAACTTAAGTGAGTTTGTATTTTAGTTATTTACAGCACAGTAGATTACTGTTTTTAAATTGAATAATAAAAAGAAACAAGTCTATGAAGATTGAATGAGTAAGTGGAAATAGGAAAAGAAGTTACTAAATACCAACATTCTTATAAAGCTGAGAGACGCAGTATAATAATAACAGTATCAGGGGAAAACAATATTTTTATAAACCTGTAAGAACACTGATAATATTGGATTGGCCAGAAAGTTCTTCAGATTTTCCCATAAGATGGTACAAAAACCCTGAATGAAGTTTTTGGGCAACCCAATAATGATTCTCAAATATGCCTATATAGTTAAAGAATATAAAAGTTTATGAAAATTAAGGTAATTTATGTGAAAATTAGAGATAATAGAGAAAGAACATTTTAAAGGGTTAATTATTAACTGGGGGGACTAAACACAAGCTGAAATCAAGATTGCCAGTAGAAATATCAATAACCTCAGATATGCAGATGACACCACCCTTATGGCAGAAAGTGAAGAGGAACTAAAAAGCCTGTTGATGAAAGTGAAAGAGGAGAGTGAAAAAGTTGGCTTCAAGCTCAACATTCAGAAAATGAAGATCATGGCATCCGGTCCCATCACTTCATGGGAAATAGATGGGGAAACAGTGGAAACAGTGTCAGACTTTATTTTCTGGGGCTCCAAAATCACTGCAGATGGTGATTGCAGCCATGAAATTAAAAGACGCTTACTCCTTGGAAGGAAACTTATGACCAACCTAGCTAGTATATTCAAAAGCAGAGACGTTACTTTGCCAACTAAGGTCCATCTAGTCAAGGCTATGGTTTTTCCAGTGGTCATGTATGGATGTGAGAGTTGGACTGTGAAGAAGGCTGAGCGCTGAAGAATTGATGCTTTTGAACTGTGGTGTTGGAGAAGACTCTTGAGAGTCCCTTGGACTACAAGGAAATCCAACCAGTCCATTCTGAAGGAGATCAGCCCTGGGATTGCTTTGGAAGGAATGATGCTAAAGCTGAAACTCCAATACTTTGGCCACCTCATGCGAAGAGTTGACTCATTGGAAAAGACTCTGATGCTGGGAGGGATTGAGGGCAGGAGGAGAAGGGGACGACAGAGGATGAGATGGCTGGATGGCGTCACTGACTCGATGGACGTGAGTCTGAGTGAACTCCGGGAGTTGGTGATGGACAGGGAGGCCTGGCGTGCTGTGATTCATGGGGTCGCAAAAGAGTCAGACATGACTGAGCGACTGAACTGAACTGAAAAGGGAGAGATATTGAAATAAGTATAAAATATTAAGTTTGGCAGCTCAGGAAGTTGGTTCAATAAGAGAAATTGTTGGGATACATATTAGGGTAAACTACCCAAGTTAATTCATATGTCTTATTCAAATAACACAGTTTCATATGTGAAAGGTAACCTATATGTCACAGTTAATGAAAAAACTAAGAGCATACAGTTCTGTTATTGGTAACTATTTTTATACTGTCACAGCATACTTGGTAATCTGAAGGTTTAAAGATGATAGATGGGTGTATAAAGTATAAAAGAGAGGCCAGTTTGTTGTTTTGCCTCTGTTACAGAAGTAGAGAACAATGTGTTACTAGTTTATGAACACACAGATTTTGCCAACATTATATTATCAGTGATGCATATTTGTTTCATTCGATATACTCTCTATGGTTTTCTTTTTTCCTTTGCTTTCTTTTCCTTTCCTTCTCCTTTTCTTTCTCTCTCTCCCTCTGCCTCCCTCCCTCCTTTCCTCCTTTCCTCTCTCTCTCTCTCTCTCTCTCTCTAATATTTGATATTCTCTAAGCTTGTTAAAAAACTAGCTGGTTATGATCCATGTTTTGATTTGGTGATTGATGATGGCTTGTGGCTTTCAGATCTTGCCTTTTGTTCTCAAGTACTACATACTGTCCTTAAATCACTTTCCATTTTGTTATCGATTAGTACGTCATGGGGCAGAGTATTATCTGTATAGCTGAATCCATGATGCTTTGGGGTCAAGTATACTACCTCCAAGTATAGCCTTATATAGGGCCTTTGAGTCGTGATACTATCCAAGCATCTCATCCTCTGTCACCCCCTTTCCTCCTGCCCTCAGTCTTTCCCAGCATCAGGGTCTTTTTCAGTGAGTCGGCTCTTCACATCAATCAGGTGGCCAAAGTAGTGAGCTTCAGTATCAGTCCTTCTAATGAATATTCAGGGTTGATATCCTTTAGGATTGACTGGTTTGATCTCCTTGCAGTCCAAGGAGTCTCATGAGTCTTCTTCAGCACCACAATTCAAAAGCATCAGTTCTTTGGTGCTCAAACTTTTTTATGGTCCAGCTCTCATATCCATACGTGACTACTGAAAAAACCGTAACTTTGACTATAGGGACCTTTGTCGGCAAAGTGATATCTGCTTTTTAATATGCTGTCTAGGTTTGTCATAGCTTTCCTTCCAAGAAGCAAGCATCTTTTAACTTCATGGCTGCAATCACCATCTGTGGTGATTTTGAAACCCAAGAAAATAAAGACTGTCATTGTTTCCATTGTTTCCCCGTCTATTTACCATGAATTGATGAGACTGGATGCCATGATCTTAGTTTTTTGAATGTTGAGTTTTAAGGTAGCTTTTTCACTCTCTACTTTCACCCTCATCAGGAGGCTCTTTGCTTTCTGCCATTAGGATGGTATCATCTGCACATTTGAGGTTGTTGATATTTCTGCTAGTGATCTTCATTCCAGCTTGTGATTATCCAGCCTGACATATCAAATGATGTACTCTGCATATAAGTTAAATAAGCAGGGTGACAATATACAGCCTTAAAGTACTCCTTTCTCAATTTTGAACCAGTCCGTTGTTTCATGTCTGGTTCTAACTGTTGCTTCTTGACCTGGATACAGGTTTCCTGAGAGACAGGTAATGTTGTCTGGTATTCCCATCTCTTTAAGAATTTTCCACAGTTTGTTGTGATCCACACAGTCAGAGGCTTTAGCCAGTGAAGCATAAGTAGATGTTTTTCTGGAATTCTCCTGCTTTCTGTGTCCAATGAATGTTGGCAGTTTGATCTCTGGTTCCTCTCCCTTTTCTAGATCCATCACTCATTAGGCACATAGTAAAAGTTAAATAAATATTTGTTAGATTAATTAATTAATTTGGAAGAGAAAGACAAAGTCAAGTTTACTACGTAGCCCAAAATATTTAGGGAAAATCAATTCTGATATATCCATTTAATTTTTAAAATAATTAATACATTTATGTTTATAATTGAAAGTGTCCAAAATTTTAGAATTTTTATGTTATAAATAAAAAGTTCTAAGACTTTAAATTTATTGGAAAAAACAATTTTTTGTTCAAGACTGTTTCTTATATAACATGCCTTTCAATTATTTGGGTTTAATCTGTGCCTTTAGATGTGGCTCACAAGTCTCTGTGTAACTAGTTGGCTCATTGTCCTTTTTTCCTAAGGGAACTTAAAAAAAAAAATTATTGTTGCTTTGATTTCATATTCATATTTTAAAATCAGTTACACATCTGAGTTGTGAATAATATGTATAAAATATTTCAGAATTGATTGTATTTCAAAGAAAATGTTAACTTTCTATTATTGTTATAGCAGTTTTAATCACATTAAATCAAGGCTCATGCACATTTAGTGAATCAACCATTTAAATTTATTTGATTTGAAGTAGTCTATCCTCATGGAAAAACTGGGAGGGGAAGTTAGTATATACTTTCCCTTTTGAGACATTGAAAGTGTCTGGCATAAATTTAATGCAGAGGGAAGGAAAAGCATGTGATTATTTTTTATTATCTTGGTCACATGTCTTGGAGGAAAAATTGTTACCTTCCAGTAACAAATTTTCTGAGGTTTACTAAATTTCTCCATGACACAGTTAGTACTGATCTCATTTAGTCATAATTTAAATAAGATAGTTTAAAGTATTCTATGTAGTTAAAGTAGGATGGAGCATCCAACAGATACTGTACTAATTATAGTCATTAATGGCCTACTTTTTCTGACCTAAAAAGGTAAGGAGGGAATTATCTTCGTTTCAGGGATTTTCCCTCTGAAAGATACCAGTTCACTGTTATTGTTCTTTATTTTCACATGACGCTTATCTAAAATCCTTCTAAAACTCCACAGTACTGAACTAATCCATGGCATCTTCTCCCATAGAAAAAGACAGCAGGTCAGACCTCTCTCACTTCAATTAGAAATTGTGAGGTTTGGGGAGTTTCCTGGCTGTCCAGTTGTTAGGACTTCACACTTTCACTGCCAAGGGTCAGGGTTCGATCCCTAGTTGGGGAACTAAGAAATTGTGAAGTTTTATAAACAGGCTCTTTATTAAAAGAATGTAGATGTAGACTGGATCTACGAATCAGCACTCCACACATAAAGTGTTAGTATGAACATGCTATTACAACTTTCCTTATAATACTTCCCTAAAAAGTCTCCTTTTAACTGTTGTAGAATCTATTCCAGGAATAAAAAAAACTCAAAAAATTACACTTTGTTAATGTTTTATTTTTACTCCTTATTATAAATGTGCTTGTGTGTTGTTGTTGTTCTCTTTTATTAATGTGCAATGCTTAACCAAAACCTACGTGGGTGCTTTTAGGCTCAGAACTAAAGGGGTGATTTGTACAAAACCAAAGGAGGTCAAAGAGTATCATGGTAAAGCAAAGGGGAAGTCCCCAAGCTTACTCATATTGTCTTGCCTCTGTTGGAGTTCACTTTCATTGTTATGGTCTAGATCTGTCTTCCTGTGAATGGAAGAAAAATCAAATTGAAGAAAAATCTCAAAACATTATCTTAAGTAACTTTTTAGAATAATATGTTATTAGTTATTGGCAGGACTGGTGGGGGCAGCATAGGTGGGAATGAAAATTAGAACTGAGTTTAACCCTAAATTTTACAGATCAAAAGCAGTAGTATGCATAAATAGATAGCTTCTCTAAGTATAATACAGGAGTGCTGTGTGGGTCTGTGTGGAATGGGAATTATTAATAGTATTTCAATTTTTGCCAGCCTGTTCTACTTTTTCATGTGTTGTAGAAGTGACCATGTTTTAGGATGAAGGAATCAATCCATTTCATATTAGTGCTGAACATATGCAATTGAATGAACATTCTAGGCAAACCTACTGATCATTGGAATAGCAACTATCACATGTCTGTGAAACACTTGTGCCTGCTTTACTTCACTAATCTACTATTAGAATCTAGGAAGGTACTTAAGCTAGCTTCAACCATCCTAGAATGGTTTTTACATCTTAGAGTGAAAAATGAAATTTTCTTAAAATTAAATTTTAAATTTAATTAAAATGAAATTTTTAAAATGAAATTTTAAGAAAATTGGGAAACTAAATTAGGTGTTTCCTCAAATGTAGTATGCTAGTATCTTGGATCATATTTTCTCTCACAGTAGAAGATTTCTTTTCTGGCTAAATTTCCTTTCTTGGGTTCTTCCCCTGCTTTACCTTTTTTAAAGGCAAGAGACCTGTGAAAGCTAAACCTTGTAGAGCTCAGAGTTGTTGAACGTACTTTCTCCCATCCAAGTACTAACCAGGCCTGACCCTGCTTAGCTTCCAAGATCAGACGAGATCGGGCACGTTCAGGGTGGTTGGCCGTAGACGAACTTACTTTCTGTCCTTATATTTGCCAAGAACTACTGACAACTTAAAAGCTATCATATGAGTGAATACCAGTTGTCTGGTTTTTGATTTTTGGACAAGCGTGAATCAGGATTTCCTGTAATTTTTCTTCCTCTTCTGGGGCTGTGTTGCCTCTATCTCTGAGCAGTTTTACACTTGGAAAGAAAAAGCAAGGTCACTGGATCTAAATTACTTTTACTTCTGTGCCAGATGAAACTTTCCTTCTGTTATGTGTTACAGTTTGGGTATCTTTTGGCATCTAGAGAGAGACTTACATTTGGAAAGGGGAGTGTGGGGGTGTTTAGGAGAGGAGTTTGTTTGTTTTAGCTTAATCCTCACTTTTTCTGTACTTCATTCAGGATAGACAGCCAGTCCCTGCTCTTTGGCTGACACATATGATAAAGCAGAGCATCCTGAGAGAAACCAGTGTTCCTATGGATTATAGCATCCAGCAGTATAGAATCCATTCCTGAATTCTCTGTTTTGAGGTGTAGCTGAATGGATTTTTAAAAAGGATCCATCAAAGGAAAGATTTATTTGAATATTAGGCATACTACTTAAAGAACTGTAATTACTGCCTAAGTGAAGGGGGTAATTCTAACTGTTGCCTTCAGATACCAGGAGTATCTGCTGTTCAGTGTGGATATTTTTTCTGGATCAGGGATTGAACAGCTGGGTTCCAAAAGATAAGAGAAGTATGAACTTAGGAGCAGAGGCATAACTTTGAATAAAAGGAACCTCTCTGAAAATTATAATTAGGTTTGGGGCAGTGTTGAGTGTGTTGCTTAGGAATGTGTTTGGCTGTAGATAACAGAAAACTTTACCATGTGGCTTAAACAGATGGAGGTCTTCCTCTGTAAGAAATCTTAATTGAAGTAGTTCAGAGCTGATGATCATGCTTAACTATATTAATGATGACTCTATACCATCCACAGAATGAGGGTCTCATCCTCAAGGTCACCAAATAGCTATTATATTTTCAGGCATCACTGTGTTTTTTAATCTATTGTCCACATTACAAATTACCCCAAAGCATATCTTAAAACAACAAACATTTATTATCTCATACAGTTTCTGAGCGTTGAGAATTGAGAGTGGTTTCTCTGGGAGGTTCTGGCTCAGGGTCTCTCATGAGGTTGCAGTCCAGATAACAGCTGGGACTATCATCCAGTTAAGGTTTGGCTGAGCTGGGGATCTGCTTCCAAGCAAACTCACATGACTTTTGGCTGGCGACTTCAACTCCTTACCACGTAGACCTCTCCATAGGGCTGCTCATGACTTGGCAGTGGTCTGTGCTTAGTCGCTCAGTCATGTCTGACTCTTTGCGATCCTATGGACTGTAGCCCGCCAGGCTCCTCTGTCCACGGGGATTCTCCAGGCAAGAGTACTGGGGTGGGGTGCCATGCCCTCCTCCAGGGGATCTTCCCAACCCAGGAACTGAACCCAGGTCTCCCTCATTGCAGGCAGATTCCTTACTGTCTGAGCCACCAGGGGTAGTGGAGTGGAAGCCTATCCCTTTTCCAGGGGCTATTCCCAACCCAGGAATTGAACTGGGGTCTCCTGCATTGCAGGTGGATTCTTTACCAACTGAACTACCAAAGAAGCTCTGGTAGTGGGCTGCTGCTGCTGTTGCTGCTGCTAAGTCACCTCAGTTGTGTCTGACTCTGTGCGACTCCATAGACGGCAGCCCACCAGGCTCCCCCATCCCTGGGATTCTCCAGGCAAGAACACTGGAGTGGGTTGCCATTTTCTTCTCCAATGCATGAAAGTGAAAAGTGAAAGTGAAGTCGCTTAGTCGTGTCTGCTATCCCAAGGCAAATGATCCAAAAGGGAAGGGGAGCAGTCTTTTTATAACCTCAACTTGGAAGTGAGATATCATCACTTCTGCCTTATTCTCTTGGTCACATGCCCTGATACAGTATGGGAGGGAACTACACAAAGGTGTGAATAAATAGAAACAGGAATTACCTAAGCTGCCTGTTACACATCACAAATATGTTCCTGTCAATAAAAAGTAAAGGAAAGAAGCAATGCTAACAGACATCTGTTTGTGTCTCACTGGCCAGAAATGTGTAACAGGTCCTCTAAAGGGAGGCTGAGAAATCAAGTGTTTAGCTCTTGGAGCCTCTGTTGTAGAGACAGCGAGGGGAGAAGTGGGTGAGAATTGGAATTTGGGCTGGCCTGATGTCCATTGTCTGCCACTACCAGGAGATTTGAAGACTATAATTATTTTTATTTGTCTGTATTGCCCATTCTAAGATTTAACAGTTTTCCAGGAGGAGATTTAATTAATGAAAGTGTGAATAAGTGGCACCCTGAAAAACTTTTTAATTGAGGTATATTTGACATGCTATGCTACTGCTGCTGCTAAGTCGCTTCAGTCATATCCAACTCTGTGCAACCCCATAGACGGCAGCCCACCAGGCTCCCCTGTCCCTGGGATTCTCCAGGCAAGAACACTGGAGTGGGCTGCCATTGTCTTCTCCGTGACATGCTATAGTAGTTTCAAATATACAGTGTTACGATTCAGAATTTGCATATATTACAAAATTATCACCACAGTATATTTAGTTAACATTCATCACCATACAAAGTTATAGAATTAAAAATTTTTCTTTTTAATGTAGTGATTCCTTTAATTTTACAGAAATAAAGCTCTTAGTGGTGGCTTGCTACCAGAAAATATCAGACATTTACTTAATTATGAATCATAATGAAGTTTATTATGAAGAAATTTTAGGTTATTTTCTCCTCTATTGTTTTTTATTTGTTTGAACAAAATGTTCTGACATTAAAAGTTCTGAAATTTGAAATTATTCCTGCTGTCTGTATTTTCAGACCTAAAGAGACAAATGCTTCCCTGCAACAAACATTCATTGAGGGCTTATTGTATAGCATATATAATTAG
Organism: Budorcas taxicolor; assembly: GCF_023091745.1. Taxonomy (NCBI): domain Eukaryota; kingdom Metazoa; phylum Chordata; class Mammalia; order Artiodactyla; family Bovidae; genus Budorcas; species Budorcas taxicolor. Next base: position 32,763,846 of record NC_068918.1, read on the forward strand.
ATTAGTAACATAAAATTTTTGGAAAATTTGAAGCAATCTCTGCCAGGCACTGTTTCACTTGGTGATCTTTTCCTTTTTATTGATTACTGAATTGAGGGGAGCCATTTTGTTGATTGGAATAACCATGTTTGTATTTCATATATTCTTTCAGTGATTAATACCAATTAAACACCTGAAAAATGCCCTACAACTTGAAAACGTGAGAGTAGAATCTGAACTTAACCTGGGGACCCAAGAAGGACTGGAGAGGAAGGTGGAGGAAGCTGGATGCCAAGTAAATTAAAGGGAGGTTAGGAACAGAGTTATCCTATGCTGTTTTACCCAGAGACCTATTTTCTCTCTTCAGAAAATAGGCTGTAAAAGACACTGTAAAAATCTAATGGATGAATCAAATCTTCATTGTAAAATTTATGGTAAAAGAATTTATTTCAATGAGAGTCATTTCAGGAAATTGAAAAAGTTGGGTAAAATGTAACTATCAGTTCAGTTGCTCGGTTGTATCCGACTCTTTGCCATGGACTGTAGCACTCCAGGCTTCCCTGTCCATCACCATCTCCCGGACCTTGCTCAGACTTGTGTCCATCGAGTTGGTGATGCCTTCCAACCATCTCATCCAAATGTAACTATACTATATAGATAATTCTTCATAGTCTTCAGTTGCTTTAGAAAGTATACTCTAGATGAAATTGATTATCATCATAATTAATAAAAGTTCAGTAGAGTCAAAACATTCTGAACTTATGGGATCCAAAGAACTATGTAAATGAATATAGCAACTAATCTACATGTTAATGGAGATTACAAAAGATTTATTATCCAAGGGTCAAATTCATTGAAAGTAACATAGTTTCTATATGATATACAATCTTGTTATATTAAGATTGTTGGCATATAGGGAGGGTATTTTAAAACTTATCTGGGAAATACCTTTTACTATTAACTTTCCCTTTACCCTACTTCCCACAACCTGATGAATAGCCCAGGTTTTTCCAGCCTATTCTTTTTTTTTTTTTTTTTTTAGTGTTTTGAATGCTGAGTTTTATTTTATTTTATTTTTTTAATAATCATATATTTTATTTATTTATTTTTTTAATTTTAAAATCTTTAATTCTTACATGCATTCCCAAACATGAACCCCCCTCCCACCTCCCTCCCCATAACATCTCTCTGGGTCATCCCCGTGCACCAGCCCCAAGCATGCTGTATCCTGCGTCAGACATAGACTGGCGATTTGATTCTTACATGATAGTATACATGTTAGAATGCCATTCTCCCAAATCATCCCACCCTCTCCCTCTCCCTCTGAGTCCAAAAGTCCGTTATACACATCTGTGTCTTTTTTGCTGTCTTGCATACAGGGTCGTCATTGCCATCTTTCTAAATTCCATATATATGTGTTAGTATACTGTATTGGTGTTTTTCTTTCTGGCTTACTTCACTCTGTATAATCAGCTCCAGTTTCATCCATCTCATCAGAACTGATTCAAATGAATTCTTTTTAATGGCTGAGTAATACTCCATTGTGTATATGTACCACAGCTTTCTTATCCATTCATCTGCTGATGGACATCTAGGTTGTTTCCATGTCCTGGCTATTATAAACAGTGCTGCGATGAACATTGGGGTACATGTGTCTCTTTCAATTCTGGTTTCCTCGGTGTGTATGCCCAGCAGTGGGATTGCTGGGTCATAAGGTAGTTCTATTTGCAGTTTTTTAAGGAATCTCCACACTGTTTTCCATAGTGGTTGTACTAGTTTGCATTCCCACCAACAGTGTAGGAGGGTTCCCTTTTCTCCACACCCTCTCCAGCATTTATTGCTTGCAGATTTTTGGATCGCAGCCATTCTGACTGGTGTGAAGTGGTACCTCATTGTGGTTTTGATTTGCATTTCTCTAATAATGAGTGATGTTGAGCATCTTTTCATGTGTTAGCCATCCGTGTGTCTTCTTTGGAGAAATGTCTATTTAGTTCTTTGGCCCATTTTTTGATTGGGTCGTTTATTGCTCGGAAAACTGGTTAACCACTTGTAAAAGAATGAAACTAGATCACTTTCTAACACCGCACACAAAAATAAACTCAAAATGGATTAAAGATCTAAGTGTAAGACCAGAAACTATAAAACTCCTAGAGGAGAACATAGGCAAAACACTCTCAGACATAAATCACAGCAGGATCCTCTATGATCCACCTCCCAGAATTCTGGAAATAAAAGCAAAAATAAACAAATGGGATCCAATTAAAATTAAAAGCTTCTGCACAACAAAGGAAAATATAAGCAAGGTGAAAAGACAGCCTTCTGAATGGGAGAAAATAATAGCAAATGAAGCAACTGACAAACAACTAATCTCAAAAATATACAAGCAACTTATGCAGCTCATTTCCAGCCTATTCTTAATGGTATGTTTCCATTTTCACAATTTGGATACCATCATTTCTTGACTCTATTAAGTCTGAAATCTGTGTTAACTTTTCCCTGCTTCTAGCTCAGACTTAGGGCCTCCATATGCCTCGGTATTAAATATCAGCTGACTGATCCTCATCCATTACAACCTAGACCGGAGCCATTTTCTAGTAGTATCTCTTTATAAAATCCTTTTCTCTAGTTGTACATCAGATGCAGAAGGAAAAAAACCAAACCTCTTTTAAATTTTTCCATATTTTAGTTTATTTTTAAAGGTATTTAAAAGACTACTTTTGTTCCTAAAGTATTCAGACTTATTGACACAGATATGATAGGTACCAGAAAATATTTTTACAACTGAGCATATCTTTGTCCTTCTACTCCTTCTTTCATTAGTCCAGCCTTTGTGAATTTTCCACCCTTAAGTTTTTAAGTTTCAAATAAAAGAAATAAAAATGTCTTGTGCGTTTTTAGGATTAAAGCCAGTATTCTTAATGTGGCCCATGAGGGCTTTCACTGCTTGGGTCCTGCCTGTTCTTCCATCAGGGGCTCATTAGTTGTGGCACATGGGCCCAGATGCTCCACAGCATGTGGAATCTTCCCAGACCAGGGATCAAACCTGTGTCCCCTGCACTGGCAAGTGGGTTCCTATCCACTGCACCAGCAGGAAAGTCCCTGCCTATATAAAGTAAATCATTTGACTTCTCCCTGAGACTCAATTTCTTTATCTGTAAAATGGGGGGAAATAATTGACTCATAAGGTATTATGATTATTAAATGAGAAAATGAGAATAAGCCATGTAATGTACTCAATTTAGGGCCTAACATTGAATAAAGTACTCAGTAAATGTAGATAAAAGTATTCCCAACTCACCTTCAACTCCCAGTTCCTGATACATACACACATATTACCAAACAGTCTAGGCCAACTCTTTTGCTATTATGTAGAGACAAGTTATATACGTCTTATTCCTAACACTTAAAGTTCACCAGCACTGTGTTTTTAAATTCATTTGTTGATTGGTTACTTTATAAGCTCAATGGGAGCAGTACCTCTAGTTTTGCTTACTATATCCTTATATTACTGTTGTTCAGTCACAGAGTCGTGTCACACTCTTTGCGACCCCACAGACTGTAGCACACCAGACTTCCCAGTCCTTCACTTTCCCAGAGTGTGCTCAAACCCATATCCATTGAGTCAGTGATGCCATCCAACCATCTCATCTTCTATGGTTCCCTTCTTCTCCTGCCTTCTGTCTTTTCTCAGCATCAGGGTCTTTTCCAATGATTCAGCTCTTCACATCAAGTGGCCAAAGTATTGGAGCTTCCACATTAGTCCTTCCAGTTAATTTCATGGTTAATTTCCTTTAGGATTGACTGGCTTGATCTTCTTGCCATCCAAGGGACTCTCAAGAGTCTTCTCCAACACCACAGTTCAAAAGCATCAATTCTTTGGTGACCAGCCTTTTTTTATGGTCCAACTATCACATCCATACATGACTACAGGAAAAACTGTAGCTTTGACTAGATAGACCTTTGTTGGCAAAATAATGTCTCTGCTTTTTAATACACTGTCTGGGTTTGTCATAGCCTTTCTTCCAAGGAGCAAGCATCTTTTCATTTCATGGCTGCAGTCACCATCTGCAATGATTTTGGAGCCCAAGAAAATGAAGTCTGTCCCTGTTTCCATTTTTTCCCCATCTATTTGCCATGAAGCGATGGGACCAGATGCCATGAGCCTAGTTTTTTGAATGTTGATTGTTAAGACAGCTCTTTCACTCTCGTCTTTTACTTTGATCAAGTTTCTCTTCACTTTCTGTCATTAATATGGTATCATATGCATATCTGAGGTTGTTGATATTTCTCCCAGCAATCTTGATTCCAGCTTGTGCTTCATCCAGCCTGGCATTTTGCATGAAGTACTCTGCATATAAGTTAAATAAGCAGGATGACAATATACAGCCTTGACGTACTCCTTTCCCAATTTGGAACCAGTTTGTTTTTTCACATCCAGTTCTACCTGTTGCTTCTTGACCTGCATACAGGTTTCTCAGGAGGCAGGTAAGGTGATCTGGTATTCCCATCTCTGAGAATTTTCCACAGTTTGTTTTGAACCACACAGTCAAAGGCTATAGTGTAGTCAATAAAGCAGAAGTAGATGTTTTTCTGGAATTCTCTTGCTTTTTCTGTGATCCAACAGATGTTGGCAATTTGATCTCTGGTTCCTCTGCCTTTTCTGAATCCAGCTTGTTCATGTAGAATTTCTTGGTTCACATCCTGTTGAAGCCTAGCTTGAAGGATTTTGAGCATTACTTTGCTAGCATGTGAAATGAGTGAAAATGTTCTTTGGCTTTGCCCTTCTTTGGGATTGGAATGAAGAAAACTGACCTTTTCCAGTCCTGTGGCCACTGCTGAGTTTTCCAAATTTGCTGGCATACTGAGTGCAGACTTTAACAGCATCATCTTTTAGGATTTGAAATAGCTCAGCTGGAATTCCATCACTTCCACTAGCTTTGTTTGTAGTGGTGCTTTCTAAGGCCCACTTGACTGCACACTCCAGGTCGTCTGGCTCTAGGTGAGTGATATCACCATTGTGGTTATCTGGGTCATTAAGCCCTTTTTTGTACAGTTTCCTTGTATTCTTGCCACCTCGTTTAGGTTCATACTGTTTCTGTCCTTTGTTATGCCCATCTTTGAATGAAATGTTCCCTTGGTATCTCTAGTTTTCTTGAAGAGATCTCTAGTCTTTCCCATTCTATTGTTTTCCTCTGTTTCTTTGCATCGTTACTTAAAAAGGCTTTCTTATCTCTCCTTGCTGTTCCTTGGAACTCTGCATTCAGATGGGTATATCTTTCCTTTTCTACTTTGCCTTTCACTTCTCTTTTCTCAGCTATTTGTAAGGCCTCCTCAGACAACCATTTGGCCTTTTTGCATTTCTTTTTCTTGGGGATGGTTGTGATTACCACCTCCTATACAATGTTACAAACCTCCGTGCATAGTTCTTCAGGCACTCTGTCTATCAGATCTAATCTGTTGAGTCTGTTTGTCACTTGCACTGTATAATCATAAGGGATTTGATTTAGGTCATACCAACCTAGATAGCATATGCAAAAGCAGAGACATTACTTTGCCGACAAAGGTCCGTCTAGTCAAGTCTATGGTTTTTCCAGTAGTCATATGGATGTGAGAGTTGGACTGTGAAGAAAGCTGAGCGCCAAAGAATTGATGCTTTTGAACTGTGGTGTTGGAGAAGACTCTTGAGAGTCCCTTGGACTGCAAGGAGATCAGTCCTGGGTGTTATTTGGAAGGAATGATGCTAAAGCTGAAGCTCCAGTATTTTGGCCACCTCGTGCAAAGAGTTGACTCATTGGAAAAGACTCCGATGCTGGGAGGGATTGGGGGCAGGAGAAGAAGGGGACGACCGAGGATGAGATGGCTGGATGGCATCACTGACTCAATGGACGTAAATCTGAGTGAACTCCAGGAGTCGGTGATGGACAGGGAGGCCTGGCGTGCTGCGATTCATGGGGTTGCAAAGAGTCAGACACGACTGAGCGACTGAACTGAACTGAATGGTCTAGTGGTTTTCCCTACATTCTTCAATTTAAGTCTGAATTTTGCAGTAAGGACCTCATGATCTGAGCCAGTCAGCTCCCAGTCTTGTTTTTGCTGACTGTATAGAGCTTCTCCATCCTTAGCTACAAAGAATATAATCAATCTGATTAAGCCAGTAATAAATATTTGTTGAGTGGATGAACAAATGAAAGAATGAGAGATATATCTTGTGTCCTCTCAAAACAGCATACTAGATGGTAGTGTTTCCTGTAGGATAATCTTGCTTTTAAGCCCATAAATCACAAAGTCAACACCAATGACTAGAGAATAATCTAGTACCAGTACCTTACATAAAACTTACTTGTCACTAAAAAAATGTTTTCAGTTCTTTTTGAATATAATATTTTAAGAATATTAAAGAAGACCCTTGTTTTCATCATTAAAAAAGGCTTACAAAAATGTAAATGTACAATGAAGGCTAGATCAGTTCAGTTCAGTCATTCAGTCGTGTCCGACTTTCTGCAACTCCATGGACTGCATCATGCCAGGCCTCCCTGTCCATCACCAACTCCCAGAGTTTACTCGGATTCATGTCCATTGAGTTGGTGATGCCATCCAACCATCTCATCCTCTGCTGTCCCCTTCTCCTCCTGCCTTCAGTCTTTCCCAGCATCAGGGTCTTTTCAAATGAGTCAGTTCTTCACATCAGGTAGCCCAAGTATTAGAGTTTCAGCTTTAGCATCATTCCTTCCAAAGCAATCCCAGGGCTGATCTCCTTCAGAATGGACTGGTTGGATCTCCTTGCAGTCCGAGGGACTCTCAAAAGTCTTCTCCAACACCACAGTTCAAAAGCATCCACTCTTCGGTGTTCAGCGTTCTTTATAGTCCAACTTTCTCATCCATACATGACTACTGGAAAAATCATAGCTTTGACTAATCAGACCTTTGTTGGTTAAGTAATGTCTCTGCTTTTTAACATACTATCTAGGTTGGTCATAACTTTTCTTCCAGGGAGCAAGCGTCTTTTAATTTCATGGCTGCAGTCACCATCTGCAGTGATTTTGGAGCCAAAAATAAAGTTTGTCACTGTTACCACTGTTTCCTCATCTATTTGCCATGAAGTGATGGGACCAGATGCCATGATCTTAGTTTTCTGAATGTTGAGTTTTAAGCCAACTTTTTTCACTCTCCTCTTTCACTTTCATCAATCAAGAGGCTCTTTAGTTCTCCTTTGCTTTCTGCCATAAGGGTGGTGTCATCTGCATATCTAGGTTATTGATATTTCTCTCATCAATCTTGATTCCAGCTTGTGCTTCATCCAGCCCAATGTTTCTCATGATGTACTCTGCATATAAGTTAAATAAGCAGGGTAACAATATTACAGCCTTGACGTACTCCTTTCCCTATTGGGAACCAGTCTGTTGTTCCATGTCCAGTTCTAACTGTTGCTTCCTGACCTGCATGCAGATTTCTCAAGAGGAAGGCTAGATAGATTAGTTTAAATGATGTTTGCTCTCAACTCTAAAAATATGCATAGGAAGAAGGGCTGAGAGTAAATATATCAGTATGTTAGCAGCAGCTTTGTTTGAGTGGTAAAATTGTGATCATATATGTTTTAATAACATATGTTTATACATACAGCTAACTTTCTGTAGTTTCTTACAGCAAAAGTATTAGTTTTACATTAACAAGAGTTATCTTTAAATCTTTCTTAAATATTTCTGAAATGTGTAGAGGATTACTTTTCATTTAATTGTTTATCCAACAAGTATTTTTTGAGTTAGGTGCAAAGTACCAAGCACTGTTCAAGTGGATGAGCTTATAATAGAATAAGTAAAAATCTTTGTCTTTGTGGAATTTCCATTCTGATACATTGCAGCTATCTGTGTGGCTTTGGTTTGAAACTTATTTTTCACATCTTTCCTAAAAACTTGTGATATCACATTAGTGATTTATCATTTTCATCCTGTATTCAGCTACAGAAAAAAAAAAAAAAAAACCATAACTGCAATTCCTAAACTTTTTGCAATTCTTTAACCCTTCTAATGTTTTTCATACTTTGGAATGCTATCTTTGACTTAATAATAGTCCTGTGTAAAGTTGATAAGAAGGACCCAATTTAAACATTCCTTAAAAGGTTACCTTTTCTCTCTCAAAGAATCCATTCAGTTATTAGCATACACTGTTGCAGTTTACCTGACTTCTTTAATGTTAAAAATAGTCAGCTGATTTGTTATATCATCACTAAAGTAGCACTGAAGTAGTCCCATTATAGTCTGACTCAGTTCAAATGTTCAGTAAATAAAAAACTATTAAATCTAATTTTCTTTGAAACTTCTTGAAACCCTGTTACTACGTAAAACCAACTTTAAATAAAGCTACTGATCCAAAAGAATTTTAAACTGTTAAACTAATCTCTGAAATGAATTCCTCTGTTTTTTAACAGGAACTAGTTTGTAAATCAGCTATTTAGGACTCACCTTATATTTCTGTGTATAAGAGGTATTAATACTTGGTGATTAGTTCTAAGGATCAGCTCACACAAAGTGTTAGCCCATTGTTACTTGAAGAGTTATGATAATTGAACAATTTTTACCATAACAAACTACCACTTCCATTATTCCTGTGGAAATGGATGTTTTGAGGAGCACATCTCCCCTACCTAGGCAATAGAAGCTGTGCTTTTGCTTCTTCCGTTTCCTTTCTAGACTGGGATATAGAGACATGAAAGAGGGTTTGGAAAAGAAGGGAGTCCAGTGGTGAGTGATTATTTGTTGACACTAGTATTTTGTTAATTCCACATGCTTATTAAAAGAAGATAGCTCTCTTGGAAAGTTGCTTTTCCTGTGGTCAAACTGGAAGACAGAGCATTTACCCTTAGGCCTAGAAACCTTGGTTAAGGGTTGTGTATGTCTGCTGTTGGTGATTTGGGAGATGGGAGGGAACTACTACTGTTGCAGGAAGGGAGACCCCTTCTAGGGCCCGAGAGCAGGCAGGCTTTTGTCCAATACTTGGAAATGAATTGTCTGAGGAGACACGTGCTGACAAAGCAAGAGACTGGATTGGAAAGCGGTGCCTAGGCAGAGAGCAGGAGGGTAAGGGAACCCAGGAGGACTGCTCTGCCATGTGGCTTGCAGTCTTGAGTTTTATGGTGATGGGGTTAGTTTCCAGGTTGCCTCTGGCCAGTCATTCTGGCTCAGGGTCCTTCCTTGTGGTGCATGCATTGCCTAGCCAAGATGGATGACAGCAAGAAGGATTCTGGGAAGTGGTAGAACACATGGCACCTCCTTTTGACCTTTCTCAAACTCCTCTGGTTGGTGGTGGCTCATTAGTTCCTTGTTCCTTATCTCCTGTCTTAAAATAGCTCATGCAAATAGTTACTATTCATGCCTGGCCAGGGTAGGCAGTTTCAGTCAGTGTTTCACCTAACTCTACTGCTTGCCCACTTGTTTAGACCGGGTATTTGAAAATTGGAAACTGCTTTGGTATTTGTCTGCCTCCCTTAGGAAGTGAATCTCATCAATCTTTTAGATCATTGCAACTAACTTGATTCCTCTTGCAATTTAAACTCTGCTTTTTAGTATTTAAAAGCATGCCATACTGTCTCTATTCTTTAGCAAGATGGTAAATCTATGACTCCTTATAATTGAAATGATTTTTTTTTTAATCCATTTATCTTTTCTAGGCTGGGGATGTATTCGCTGCTACCTAAGGTACTGTTGCAGACAGACACCACCTCAGCTAATAGCACAGTTGATCAGTCTTTGGGGAGACCAGTTATCACTCTTATTTGGACACATTTAGATTTGAAGTTTCTCCTTTCCGCTGGCTGTCTCTAACATGTGACTAGAAAAAGACTGTGACATGCCACAAAACCTATTGAAAATTGAAAAAGTAGTTAAGTCAGATGCCTGATAACCAATTTGACTTTGTCACTGAACTGGCCAATATTTTTACTTCACATATAGAGAGGCTTAATGGAAATGCACACATGGAGAACAGACTTGTGGACACAGTATGGGAAGGAGAGGGTGGGCCAAATTGAGAGAGTAGCGTGGAAACGTGTACATTGCCATATGTAAAACAGATAGCCAGTGGGAATTTTCTGTGTGACACAGAGAGCTCAACCCAGTGTTCTCTGACAGCCTAGAGGGGTGGCAGGGGGTGGGAGATGGAAGGGAGGTTTAAGGAGGAGGGGCCATATGTACACCTGTGGCAGGTTCATATTGATGTGTGGCAGAAACCAGCACAGTATTGTAAAGCAGTTATCCTCCAATAAAAAAATTTTTTAATCAGTTTTTCCTATACTTACCTTTCTTGCTATTGTTGTATTTTACAACACTGTTTTATTTATGAATCATCATTTCAAAATTTCATTTAAAGCTGTTGCCTAGGTTTCAAACCAAAGTCAGACATGTAGTTTTATTTATATATGTACTCTTCTCTGGATATTTATGTTTTTTTAATAATTTTATTCTGGAGTATAGTTGATTAACAGTATTGTTAGTTACAAGTGTACAGCAGAGTGATTCAGTTATATGTATATATGTATCTATTTTTTTCAAATCCTTTTCCATTTAGGTTATTATAGAATATTGTTCCTGGTGCTATACAGTAGGTCCTTGTTGTCTATTTTAAATATGGTAGTGTGTACAAGTTAATCTCAACTTCTCAATCTACCCTTCACCCCTCATCCTTCCCCCTAGTAACCATAAGTTTATTCTCTAAGTCTATGAGTCTGTTTCTGTTTTATAAATAAGTCCATTGGTATTGTTTTCTTTTTTAGATTTCACATATAAGGAATATCATATGATATTTGTCTTTCTTCACTTAGTGTGATAATCTCCAGGTCCATCCAGGTTGCTTCAAATGGTGTTATTTCATTCATTTTAATGGCTGAGTAATATTCCATTGTATATATATATACCAAATTTCTTTATTCATTCGTCAGTGGACATTTAGGTTGCTTCTATGTCTTGTCTATTGTAACCAGTGGTGAAATCAACATTGGAGTGCATGAATCCGTTTGAAATATGTTTTTCTCTGGATATATGCCCAGGAGTGGGATTGCTGGATCATGTGGGAGCTCTATTTTATATTTTAGTTTCTTAAGAAACTTCCATACTGTTCTTCAAAGTGACTACCTACTTACATTCCCCCCAACACTGTAGAAGGGTTTCCTTTTCACTACACCCTGATGATGGCCATTCTGACTGGTGTGAGGTGATACCTCATTGTAGTTTTGATTTGCATTTCTCAAATAGTTAGCAGTATTGAGCATCTTTTCATGTTCCTCTTGACCATCTGTATGTCTTCTTTGGAGAAATGTCTATTTAGATTTTCTTCCCTTTATTTTAGTTTTTGCTGCTGAGTCACATGAACTATTTGTAAATTTTGGCAATTAATCGTTTGTCAATTGCATCATTTGCAAATATTTTCTCCCATTCTGTGGGTTGTCTTTTCATTTTGTTTATGACTTCCTTTGTTGTACAAAAACCCTTAAGATTAATTTAGTCCTATTTATTTATTTTAGTCTTTATTTCCATTACCCTAGGAGATGGATTGAAAAGGATATTGCTGCAATTTTATGTCAAAGAGTGTTCTGCCTATGTTTTCTTAGTTTTATAGTGTCCAGTCTTATATTTAGGTCTTTAATCTATTTTGAGTGGGTTTTTTTTGTATGATGTTAAAAAATGTTCCAATTTCATTATTTTACAGGTAACTGTCCAGTTCTCTCAGCACCATTATTGAAGAGAGTGTTCCCTCCATTGTATGGTCTTGCCTCCTTTGTCATAGATTAATTGACATAGGTGTGTGGGTTTATTTCTGGGCGTTCTATCCTGTTCCATTATCTATGTGTCTGTTTTTGAGCCAATACCATACTGTATTGATGATTGTAGCTTTGTAGCATAGTCTGAAGTTGGGGAGCCTGATTCCTCTAGCTCCGTTTTTCTTTCTCACGATTACTTGGCCATTCAGGATTTTTGTGTCTCCGTATAAATTTTAAGATTGTTTGTTCTAGTTCTGTGAAAAATGCCACTGATAATTTGATAGGCATTGCATCTAATCTGTAGATTGCCTTGGGTAGTATTGTTGTTTTGACAATATTGATTCTTCCATTCCAAGAATATGGCATATCTTTCCATCTGTTTGTATCATCTTTGATTTCTTTCATTAGCATCTTATAGTTTTCAGAGTACCACTCTTAGGTTTCCCTAGGTAGGTTTATTTCTAGGTATTTTATTCTTTTTGATGTGATGGTACATGGGGTTGTCTCTTTAATTTCTATTTCTGATCTTTTGTTTTTAGTATATAGAAATGTAACATTTCTAGATATTAATTTTGTATCCTGCAGCTTTATCAGATTCATTTATGAGCTCTAGTAGTTTTCTGGTACATCTTTAGGATTTTCTATGTATAGTATTGTATCATTTGCAAACAATGACAGTTTTATATCTTCTTTTCCAACTTAGATTCTGTTTCTTTTTCTTCTGTTTGCCATGGTTAGGACTTCCAAAGGTGTACTGAATAAAAGTGGTGAAAGTGGACATCCTTGTCTTGTTCCTGACTTTAAGAAAATGCTTTCAGCTTTTGATCATTGAGTTTGATATTAGCTATAGGTTTGTGATATATACTCACTACAGTATTCTGGCCTGGAGAATTCCATGGACTAGTCCATGGGATCACGAAGCGTTGGACATGACTAAGTGACTTTCACTTTCACATTCACTTTGTCATGTATGCACTTTATTATGTTGAAGTATGTTCCCTCTATACCCACTTTCTAGAGAGTTTTTATCATAAATGTGTGTTGAATTTTGTTGAAAGCTTTTTTTTTGCATCTAATGAAATAATAATATGATTTGTATTCTTAATATGGTTGATGTGCTGTGTCACACTGATTGATTGATAGATACTGAAAAATCCTTGCATTCCCAGAATAAAATCCCACTTGATCATGGTATATGATCCTTTTAATGTATTGTTGGATTCAGATTGCTAGTATTTTGTTGAGGATTTTTATGTCTGTGTTCATCAGTGAAATTGGCCTGTAATTTTCTTTTATTGTGGTATCTTTATCTGATTTTGGCATCAGGGTGTTGGTGGCCTCATAGAATGAATTTTGGAGTGTTACTTCCTCTGCAATTGTTTGGAATGATTTCCAAAGGATAGGTTGGTTGACTCTTCTTTAAATGTTTTATAGAATTTGCTATGAAGCCATCTGGTCCTGGACTTTTGTTGGGAGTTTTAAAATCACAGTGTCAATTACATTACTTCTGATTGTTCTGTTCATATTTTCTATTTCTTCATAGTTCTCAGAAGATTATATATTTCTAACGATTTGTCCATTTCTTCCAGGTTGTCCATTTTACTGGCATATAGTTGCTTGTAGTAGTCTCTTATTATCCTCTGCATTTCTGTGGTGTCTGTTGTAACTTCTTTTTTAATTTCTAATTTTATTGATTTGAGCCTACGGTCTTTTTCTCTTGATGAGTCTGTCTAAAGGTTTATGAATTTTTTAAATCTTTTAAAATAACCAGCTTTTAGTTTCATTGATCTTTTCTGTTGGTTTTGTTTGTTTCTATTTCATTTATTTCTGCTCTGATCTTTATTATTTCTTTCCTCCTACAAACTTTGGATTTTGTTTATTCTTTTTTCTAACACTGCTTTAGGTGTGAGGTTAGGTTGTTTATTTGCGCTTTTTATTGTTTCCTAAGGTAAGATTTTATTAGTATAAACTTCCCAATTAGAACTGCTTTTGCTGTGTCCCAGTGTTTTGGATCATTGTGCTTGTGTTTCATTTGTCTCTAGGTGTTTTTGATTTCCTCTTTGATTTCTTCAGTGATCCATTGGTTGTTTACTAGCATATTGTTTAGCCTCCACATGTTTGTGTTTTTTTTACAGTGTTTTTCTTGTAGTTGATTTCTAATCTCATGGTGTTAATGGTCAGAAAAGATGCTTGATATGATTTCTGTTTTCTTTAATGACTGGGGCTTGCTTTGTGGCCCAGTATGTGATCTGTTTTAAAAAATGGACATGTGCGCTTGAAAAGCATGTGCATTTGCTGCTCTATAAATATAAGTTAAGTCTATCTTGTATAATGTGTCATTTAAAGCCTGTGTTAACTGATGTTCTTTCTGGATGATCTGTCCTTCGATGTAAGTGGGGTGTTAAAGTCCTGCACTATTATTATGCTACTGTCAATTTCTCCTTTTATGGCTCTTAGTATTTGCCTTCTATATTGAGGTATTATATGTTGGGTGCGTATATATTTACAACTTACAATTCTCATCTCTTCTTGGATTGATCCCTTGATCACTGTGTAGTGTCCTTCTTTGTCTCTTGAAACAGTCTTTATTTTAAAGTCTATTTTGTCTGATGTAAGTATTGCTACCCCAGCTTTCTTTTAATTTCCATTTGCATGGAATATCTTTTTCCATCCCCTCACTTTCAGTGTGTATGTGTCCCTAGATCTGAAGTGGATCCCTTGTAGATAGCATATATATAAGTATTGTTTTTGTATCTATTCAGCCGGTCTCTGTCTTTTGGTTGGAGCATCTAATCCATTTACATTTAAGGTAATTATTGATATGTGTCTTCCTATTGCCATTCTGTTAATTATTTTGGATTTGCTCCTGTAGGTCCTTTTTCTTCCTCTTTTGTTCTCTTCTCTTGGGATTTGAAAACTAACTTTAGTGTTGTGTGTGATTTCCTGTGTGTGTGTCTGTCTGTCTGTCTGTCTGTCTGGTTCCTGCCCAATGATGCCTGCCCACTGGTAAGTTGACTTGGATCTTGTCAGCTGGGATCTTGTTGGATCTTGTCAACTGCTAGGCAGGACAGTGCTCAGGAAGACTTTAAGCAGCCTGTCTGCTGTTGCATATAGCTGTGTTTCTGCCCAGTTGGTGGTTTGGCCTGAGGCATCCTAGCACAGGAGGCTGCAGGCTGTTGAGTGAGGCTAGGTCCTAGGGAGAAAAATGGCACCTTCAGGAAGGCTTATGCCAATGAATATTCTCCAGAACTGCCGCTGCCAGTCTCTTTGTCTCTGCAGTCAGCCACAGCTGCCCCCTGCCTCTGTAGGAAACCCTCCAACACTGGCAGATAGGTCTGGCCCAGTCTCTTATGTTGTTCGGTTACTAAGTCATGTACAACTCCTTGTGACCCCATGGACTGCAGCATGACAGGCTTCCCTGTCCTTCACCATCTCCTGGAGTTTGCTCAAATTCATGTCCATGGAGTCAGTGATACCATCCAACCATCTATCTCATCCTCTGTGGCCCCCTTCTCCTCCTGCCCTCAGTCTTTCCCAGCATCAGGGTCTTTTCTTATGAGGTCACTGCTTTTTCCCCTGGGTCCTAGTGTGCATGAGACCTTGTGTGCACCCAGTAGAGTTTCTGTTCCCCGCCCCCATCCTGTGGAATTCTTGTGATCAAACCTTGGTTTCACTCGTAGGAGAACTTCTATGGTATAATTATTTTCTAGTTTATATGTTGCTCACCCAGTGCATATTGGATTTGATTTTATCATGATGGCACAGCTCCTACAGTTACATTGTGGTTTCTTCTTTGTCTTTGGCTATAAGGCATCTTTTTTGGTAGGTTCCAACATTTTTTTGTCAATGGTTATTCAGCAGTTAGTTGTCATTTTGGTGTTTTCGTAAGGCATGAGCTCATATCCTTCTACTCTGCCATCCTGAGACTTTCTCCCCTTTATGCTTGATTAGATATTAATTACTATGATGGAGTTTTCTTCTTGAAAAAATAAATTAAAAGTTCTTATGTAAGTTAACTTCCTTTCAGTTCTATATTATTAAAATATGTGTTAATATATATAATTGACTTCAAACACTATATATTAAATATTAGTGTATAGCATGTTAATATAAATAATAAATATCCACTCTCCTCTGTTTCCTGCTCTGATGTGCCAAGATGTTTTCCACGTTTTACAGAAGTTTTGGCTATCATTCACTTATTCATTCAACCATTCATACATTCTACAGATGTTCGTTGAAAAGCAACTCCGAGAAGTATGCTAAGCAAAAGGAAGAGAAATATTGTGTCCTAGCTCCTGTCCTCAAGAGACTAGCTATTTAGTGGAGGAGATAAAATAGTAAACAGTTAAAATGTTTTAAAGTACTCACCCCCTCACTTTTTATAGTTCTCAGCTTCACAAATTGGAGTAATATTGTAGCCTAGGATATGTGGCTATATGTCTGTGGAGTAAATATATGACAAGTTATAACTTGAATCTATTGCCTTGCCCTTATTACATGTAAATTTTGAATTTTGTGACCAGTGATGTTGGTTTTATTTTGTGTTTATAGACTTTGCCATTAATAATTAATGCACCTCTTACAGAATACTTCTATTTGTATGTCAACAAATGCAAATTTTTCTCTTGTTTAGCCTACAACCCTTTTGGTACACTTAGCAGTTGATTTCCATTGATGGTTCTCTTTCTTAGTGTTTTAAGTTGGAACCTAGTTTGCCTCATGAACATTTAAATTATTATTTTAAGTTTCTCCCAGATGAAGTATTCTCATCTAACATATGCTTGGAATTGTGCCACTTCCAGTCATATGCCAGCTATACCATCCTCTCCAGTATGATATTTCTGTTGCACCTTGTAGTGAAATCTGCATATCTTCTTTCCCACCTAGAATAAATGCACTGTATCTCCCTGGAATTTAAAGTGGGATGGCATTTACAGGGGGAACTAGTCTGAACAAGAGATAGGTAATTTAATTGTTAAGTAATTTTAAACATTATTTTAGGTTAAAAATAAGAATGGCTATATTAGGGACTAAGACACAAAGTTTGACATAAGTAATTATCCTGCTTTGGGCCAACTATTCCTGGGTTGGTCACTGCTTTATCCCCTATGGAAAGAGTTCTTGCCCCTAAAAGATTAGAAATGCCTCTGTGGAAAATTTTGAGAGGCTCTTCCTATCTGATCTTATAAACTTTTTGGTGTTAAAAGGAAAGGCTAGAGAAGGTAGCTGCCTTTTCAAAGCCTTATTTCTTTGATAGTTGCTACATTTTAACAGCTGTCCTATAGACGTAGTTCCACTGCTTTGTTGACTAAATCCAGTGGAGCAGTACTGATGGTGCAGATCTCAAGCTGAATAGGCAAGGTAAGCAGAGGAATGTCTGTGGTAAACTCCTACACTACCTATGAGCAGGGCCAGTTAGGGGCAGCTAAAGGTTTATTTAAAACAAAAGATGTGGGGAGGCTGTTTATAATGGACATTCTTCTTATCATGGTCTCAGTGAATTCTGAGAACAGAAGTATTCCATCAGATTTTTTAAAACCTTGTAACTATAACATTTTTTACTTATGTTCCACATTGGATGAATTATTGACTGTTGAGGCACTGGTTTTTCTTTTAGAGCAAAGGATGGGATACACTTTCTTCAATCCATACAGATTCAAAATCAAATTCTCATTTTCATTTAGGGTTTTTCTACATCATGCCTCACATGCATTTATTTATTTAAGAGACATTATTATTTACTCTGTGTACTGGAAAACAAATAAGGCAAAGGCTTCACTCTCAGGGAACTCACAGACAGGTGGTAGAAATGGACAGGTAAAAAGCAGTTGCAATACATAGTGGCAAGTGGTCTGAAGGAAGGTAAACTCATCCAGGAAGATGACTAAAAGGGGCAAGATCTCTGGTGGTACTGTGGTATGAACATGTGCTCGACTCCAGAAGTATATGGGTAGTAGAGGAGGCTTTGGATGATTGAAAATGAGGGGACTCAGATAAAGAATGGTCATAGAAAGGCTCTATGGAAGAGTACAGCCTCACCTAAAGCCTGACTGAGGAGTACCTGGTTGAAAAGGTGGGAGATAGGGTGCTCTCATCAGAGAGACAAGCATGTGCAAAAGCACAGAGTCGTGAGAGTTAGCATGATTCAGAAGGGAACTGTATTCCATGGGAGGAATCTGGATCTCATTCTAAAAGTTAAGGGGGAACCTGTGAAGGACTGTAACATCATCAGATGTGCAATTTAGAAAGACTTTTCCAGGATGGAGAATAGGCTAGAAGGTGGCACAAACAATGAGACAGAAGGCTGTTGCCATAACAAAAGAGAGACTGGAAGCAGAAGAAGGCAGCCATGGAGTAGTGAGAAGAGGAAAACCCTGAAATAGCTGACAGATATTCATTGGGAAATATGGGCAGGCCAGTCTGCAAACAGTAGCTGAAATTGGGAGGAATTTTGCTTATTCCCAAAGTAGATGAGTGCAATAGATTCACTGTAAGAAGAACTGAAGAGACTGGAACAGCTTTTATGAACTCTTAAAACCAACCTTTCCATGACTTCTTTCTAAGACAGGGTCCCCTATTGAAAAACAGTTGCTAGGAGTGGGATAACAATTAAGCAGAATAGGGACAACAGAGATGAAAGGAAAAGAAAGTCTATGAGAGAGGAGAATGGAGCCTCAATTGCAGAATGCAAGTTGTCACACTACTCAGAAACAACAGAAAATTCCATGTAGTTGGAAAATCTGTTCTGACTCTATCTCATTCAAGCTTATTTCACATAAAAATGAGCAACATATAAAGTTATAAATGAGAATAAGGAGTTGAATATTATCTACAATGAAGCATACTTGAAAGATTAGTCAAATACTGTAACCTACTATTTAAAACAAAAGATGTTAGGAAAACAATAAATGAAAGAACAACAAAAAATCAGAAATAGAAAAACTCAGAAATGAGGTAAATATAACTCTGCAAAAAGAAGAAGAAAGAAAAATCATTTGAAGTAATGCATTAAACTGGAAAGAACATAAATCCAAATAAATTATACCATAAGAGAAATAGGTTAAAAATGAGGACACTTTAAAAATATAAAAGATATGAAAAAAATTTTTAAGGATTTTTGAAAAGTGACAGATATTAAGAGTAGACAGGAGAGCCAACATACAGATAATAGCCACTAGAAAAAAAATCAGAGAAAGGGAAAAAAGTGAGTACTAAAAAGTACAATTCAAGAATATAGTCTTGAAATTAAAAAGAATCTACATATTGAAAGAATATATTGCATGCCTAACAATATTAACCCAGAATGACCATTACCAAGACATAGTCATACTGACTTATAAGGGAAAAGTTACATTATCATCAGACTTTTCAATAGCAATATCAAAAGAAAATAGAGCAGCATATTTAATATAGTCTAGGAAAGAAAATGTGAGCCAAGGATTTTATAACTTTCAAGCATAAACAACAAACATTTTCAGTATTTCTGAGCTGGAATTTCCCTGGTGGTCTAGTGGTTAAGAATCCACTTTGCAATGCAGGGGACATGGATTTGATCCCTGGTTGGGGAACTAACATCCCTCATGCTGTAGGACAACTAAGCCTGCGTACCGCAACTACTGAGCCCACAGGCTCTGGAGTCCACATGATGCAAGGAAAGATCTTGCATGATGCAGTGAAGATCCTGCATGCTGCAGCTAAGACCTGTCACAGCCAAATAAATAAATATGTAAGGGGAAAAAAGCTCAGAGAATCTATTTCCTGTGGTCACTTCCTATAGAATCTACTTAAGAATGAGCTTCAGATTATTAAAATGACCAGAGAGACATCAGCGAGATGTGCCTATTGCTACTAGGGTGTCATTCATTGCTTTTAGGCCCTCTTGGCAGACAGAGCAAGGAAATATATATGTGTGTAACATACCTGTGTATGTGTGTGTTAGTCATTCAGTCCTGTCCAACTCTTTGTGACCTCATAGACTATAGCCCACCAGGCTCCTCTGTCCTTGGAATTCTCCAGGCAAGGATACGGGAGTGGGTAGCCATTCCCTTCTTCAGGGAATCTTCTGACCCAGGGATAGAACCCAGGTCTCCTGCACTGCAGACAGATTCTTTACTGTCTGAGCCACCAGGAAAGCCCTATGTATATACATCTATAAATACTTCCGTATATGACCCTCTGTATCTGTATTAAGCTAAACATGAGTTTGTAGTGATATTTCTAACTCTAATCAGTTACCACATGGACCATTCTAGATTTCTCTCCTTATCTGTAATGTCCCTCCTCCAACAGTGGGACATCTGGCTCATACCAGTCACAATTCATTTACTTATTCAATTGTAGTATATATGTATAGCAGTATAGAATTATTGACCCAGATTATGTGGAAAACTTTAGCAATGACAGTACAGTGCTTACATACAATTCCTTTTGCTTTAGTCTTATAGACTCTACTTGTTTTCAAAGTTACTTAGGTCAGCACATTTTTTCCTGTTATTTAAAAAATAATTTCTCAATGCTGTATTGGTAGATTTTGTTATGAAATTTTTAAATAGTTCAGGAATTATGACATGGTTTAAGGGAGAAGAAATCCCAGTATTCTTAGTTAAACAATCAATTCTGAAATTAACAGTGCTACATTATTAAAGTATTTTATGTTATTCACATATTAATTATGGGTCCTATTGTTTTCCCATGACATGAGGAATTTTGTGATTGAACCTTTATTTCTTATTTTCTGAAAACGTCTACTACATCTTCATTGGCCTCAAAATCCCTCTTTTGGATCATTAGTTACTTGTTAGTGGCACAGGTACTTTTACGGGTAAATGCTGGGGTGTCCTTGGAGGGAAGAAATTGTAAAATGTTTGAGATTTTTATGTTTCAAATTAAAATGAACATTCTGCAAACTAAGGATATGTTATTTAAAAAAAATTTATACTAGTTTGCCATTTAGGTGGTTTAACATTTCATTTATTTATTTGTTTTAAATTAATTTTTTATTAAACATTTAAAAAAGTGTTTATTTATTTATGTGCCTGCATTGGGTCTCAGCTACAGCACCTGGGTGTCTCTCTACTTGTGGTGCGTGGGCTCCAGAGCTCACAGGCTCAGTAGTTGTGGTAATGGCTTTAGTTGCCCTGTGACTTATGGGAGCTTAGCTCTCTGATCAGGGATTGAACCCTTATCCCCTGCACTGGAAGGCAGACTCTCAACCACTGGACCACCAGGAAAGTCCCCACTTTTTTTAAAGTTTATTTTTAAGAAGCTAAAATAAAATCAAGGAAGTGATACCAAGGACTTCTGTTTTAATTTAATCATCGTAGCAAAACACCTAATGTAATTTGCTGGAGTTGCCTTAAGAGTCCTTGGACAAATGTTTACATGAAGAATAAAGTAGCACTACTAAAGTGATAAATTTGTAATAATTCCTCACATTTAACAACTAAGTTGACAGGGAAATCAGAAGTCTGAACATTAAATTCAACCCTTTCATCCTTTCTGAAAACCCATCACAAAAATCCTTCAGTTTAATACCTTTGTGTCTAATTAAAGAAGTTCATTTAAGTACAGTGAAAAAAAGGATATCAAATAAGAGACCGGCCAAATTATTTCTTTTGTGGAAGGGAGAGTTACTTTTGTTGCTGAAATAATTTTCATTAGTGCTGTAACTAAAGACTGGCAATTCAAATAATAATCTCTAATCCCATAACTGGGGTTTTCATGCTAAAGATAACACCTGGTATCAATTGGTCATGTGTTTCCAGTAGTTGTTTTCCCAATCATGGTTCCTAAGTGAGCTCAGTCATATGTGGTACATATGCATTTGTGAAATCCCAGTCACAGCCATGGTGCAGTGTGTGGCCACAAAATAATCCCTCTCAGTGTGTTTTCTCCTCTCACCCATCCCTGTTTCCTTTGGATTTATTTATTTATTTATTCGTGGCTGTGCTGAGTCTTCGTTGATGTGTGTGGGCTTTCTCTAGTTGCAGTGAATGGGGGGCTACTCTCCAGCTGCAGAGTTTGGGCTTCTTGTGGTGCCTTGTCTTGTTGTGGAGCACTGGGTCTAGGGCGCACAAGCTTCAGTAGTTGCCTAAAGCACAGGCTCAGTAGTTGTGGCACACAGGCTTAATTGCTTCACAGCATATGGAATTTTCCCAGACCAGGGATGGTAACCAAGTTCCCTGCATTGGCAGGCAAACTCTTGAATATTGGACCACCAGGGAAGTCCCTGTTTCCTTTTTAGACTTGAAGCCATAATAATCCACTTGACTAGTATATCTTCTACACGAACAATAGTTTAATTAGGAAAAAAGAGGACTATCAACAAGCTTCTTGAAGAACTGAATCTGTAGCCAAAAGAACTCTTAATAGAAACTTAGTTTGTAAATTCATGAAAATACTTGTTCCCATTTCTGTCAACTTCATTTTGCTCTCTGGGTCAACCAGTTTAGAATCTGTACATGTAAACTGTCTTTATCTAGTTTGGTAACAGGATTTTTACTACTAATGATAGGACTATGACCCCTCCACTTCAGACACATTAGCAGTGGTTAGCTCTCAGCAAGAAGCCAGCACTTGCTGGCAGTACTCAATAGAGAAGCCACAAGACAACACTGTGACTTGATATAAAGTTCGATTTTTTAAACTGGACCTCATCTTGAACTGAAAACAGTAAAATATAAAGATGATGATGTGTGTGTCCTTAGTTGCTCAGTCTTGTCTGACTCTTTGTGACCCCATGGACTGTAGCCCACTAGACTCTTCTGTCCGTGGGGATTCTCCAAGCAAGAATACTGGAGTAGGTTGCCATGCCCTCCTCCAGGGGATCTTCCCAACCCAGGGATCGAACCCAGGTCTCCCACATTGCAGGCAGATTCTTTACCATCTGAGCCACCAGGGAAGCCCCAGTATAAAGATGATACTTTCACACTAATAGTTACTGTGTGCAAAAATTCTCAGTAATCTATCATGTTTGAGAATATTGGATATTATGGTTAATAAGCTCTTGCGACTTACAAGCTTTATGCAGCATATGTGTATCTATATTCTAAACAGATTTGTGAAGTAGGCAAAATTTACCTTTGACTGTGGATCTACCACAGAGTAGATCCTCTGACTACTACTCCTAAGGAGTAGATCCACCCTCCATGAGATCTTTCCTTGGTCACAAAGAATCTGTTCTTTTCTCTGTTGCCCTAATAGGCCATCAAAACCTGGTCTTAAGGAAAGAACTGACTCTTAAAATAGAATTACATCACTCATACATTAAACTTATGTAAATGTAACTATTCTTACTCATCAAAAGAGTTTTCAATGTGAGGCAGAATGTATTTTAATATAAATATCATAGGCAATTCTGCTTAACATTATACTCAGTGAGCATATGCTCCTGAGTGAGTGTTAAATAAAAAGTGGAAATCTGCTATGTTCTTTCTTGGTCTGAGTTCCTGCTCACTTCTTATAGAATGAGCACCTGATCATTCTGAGGGTGTTTCAAGTGTTAAAGACATATCTTTTACACGAGGCTTTTTTTATACAAGGCTCCTAAACACAAACCAATGACTCCAGCAGGTGTTGAACCAAATAAACAGTCATCAGCTCTAATGCTGAGGGACACACTGCCTGTTTTGGACTTAGTAAGAAGTGGTTTAATCTGTCTTCAGTCCGGTACCTTCTAAAGAGATTTTCAATGATAATTTTATCTACATGATTTTCATCTTACATGTCTGTGTAAGGTTTGCGTCCATTATATGGTTTGAGTTTTTTCTTTTGTATAAGTTTTATATTTGCATTTTAATAGAAATTAATAGAACTGATCTGCTTATAGAATTATTAAATCTCAACTAAATATGTAAAAGAAAGATAACTAGATATCATTTTACTGTTTTCATCTTGAGGGAAAATTTGGGTGACACATTTTTATGTGGTTGGGGTTTTTGTTTTGTTTTGTTTTTGGTAATAGCACTTCTAAAATTACACCAAGTAAGCACTCATTTACTCTATAAAATCCAAAGACCAACCCTGATTTTTCACACAGGTACACAATTTTTCCCAAAACTATAATATGATAAATACCTCAACATTAAAACTATGTATTTCACCTCTGGTTCTCAATTTTTTCCTTTATAGAATGAAAGCACTTGTACTTAGACACTCTCCAAATTCCAATTCTAGCTTCAGTTTATAATTATTTTACCTCTGAAACCTATGATTATTACATCAGATGTGGGCTAGATGCTGAATGCAATTGTGTTGTTTAATCAGAGGAGATTTTTAACATCTTGTAGTACTACAAAATCATCCCCATGAATTAAGGTTGCCATAACTTTTGCTGTGCAAAGATACCAATTAGTAGAGATTTATAGATTTTAAAGCCTAATGAGGTTTACTGTGTGAAATAAAACGTACTTTTTTCTACTCCCTAAATCCAATTTGAAAGAATAAGGGAAAAAAAAAAAAACTAGATTTTTAAAACTTTTCTGGCCAACATTTGAGCTGAGATTGTCATTGAAAGAGTACATTTTTATAGAAAATAGCAGTGCACATCACAGAGTCTTGAATAGCATGGTTCATAAACAAGGAAACTTCTGTTTCTGAACTTATGGTCCTTTGGGGAAGAAAAGACTGTCTTTACTACTTAGAATGTTTTCATGCTTTTGTATGCTGTATCAGGAATATATTAATAACAATTGTTATTTTTTGGCTGCATGTTATGGACAAGGGCCCTGTAGAAAAAGGCAAGGGACCCTGATCAGTAAGAGTTTCCTGACTCAGGTGCTAAACAAAAGCCAAAGAAAATTTTAAAGCATCCTATAAGCCTTTTGCTAGTACTTGTGGAACAGTGTTCCTGTTTTTCTCTGTTTCAGATTTATAATTGTTTCATTAAGTGAAGTCGCTCAGTCATGTCCAACTCTTTGCAACCCCATGGACTGTAGCCTATCAGGCTCCTCTGTCCATGGGATTCTCCAGGCAAGAATACTGGAGTGGGTTGCCATTTCCTTCTCCAGGGGAACTTCCCGACCCAGGGATCGAACCTGGGTCTTCCACATCACAGGCAGATGCTTAGCCCTCTGAGCCATATTTTACCATAATTATAAAATTTTATTAGGTTAGAGAGTAAACATATGATGCTTTACTAATAGAGAAATATTGAGAATAATATTGCTCAAGTGGAAACAAAAAAGCTAAAATTGTGGTAGCACTTCCTCCAGGTATTTAGCTCAAGCTTAAGCAGAGTTGTCTGAAAAGTTAACAGGAAAAGAAACTACTTGCGAAGTGTTAAAACCACAATCTAAGAAAAAAATTCATAAAGTCGTATTATAGAGTATTAAGAACTAAATGTCACAAACGTGTTTAGTAGTATTTAATAAATATACTTTTCCTCACCTAAGATAACAACAGCAACAAAAAGCACCAAAATCCCAACACTGGTGGCTGAGTTATTTGGTGTTTTGTTTTTGTCTTTTCATTTTTCTGGAACCATGTGTCCAACAGTAGTACTATCTTTATATTACAGGCAAAGAATGATTTTCAGGTTTTCTGTATCTGACAGTGGGGTGACAGTCCTAAGGTAAAATTCTTATTAATTATTTGAAACTTTGAACTTATTTTTCCAGTCTGGCAAATCCTAAAGACAACCCATAAAAGCTAATTTTAACTGCTTTATTGCCAGACAAAAGAGTTGGTAACAAAAATGATGTTTACATTCTATTTTAGCAGTGTTTGAATGAGCAAATCAAACCTAAATTTTCACTGAGGATTTCAACAGTACTTCCTCCCCATTCTACTGAATCACTTCTTCCCTCAGGAGACCCTGGCAGAAGGAAGTTCCAGTGAGAAGTGAGAAGGGGTAGAAGTTCTAAATAGGTTGCTGGGATTGGAAAGCAATAATGGAGAGCCTTTTGAGAATTTCTGAAGGTCTTTGCTTTAGCAATGCACACAGCAGATACAATAAGGAGAGCAGTTGCTATGCTCTAAAGGTTCCAGAAGTTTAACAGTAAGCTTGTCCCTGTTAATCATTAACACATGAAAGAGGCTGTGAGGGTGTATGAAGCCCCGTGAAACTCAGTGAATGGGTGTTCCTTTCCCTTCTCCCTTTGCTGCACAGTTGCATCTTTGCCTTTGTCCCTGAGAACTCTCCTCCATCCCTCCCGATTTCCTGCTCCCTCTCCACATATCTGCTTTCTCTCTATCTTTTACATTTACTTATCTTTTTCACTTTGATCCTTTGTAAAATTTGAGGACCATAGAGGTATAATACATAAATAATAAAACAAAGTTCAATCTGCATTTTAAGATATTGCTTGACAGCTCTCTGAAGTCAGGGTCTGTTTTATTCATCAACTAACAGAGTACAGTAGATACTCAAAATTTGTTGAATGGGTAGTGAACAAATAAATGCTTTTTCTGAGGACAGTTCTTTAATGGAGTTGAAATTCTCGGATGAAGAGGAAACTAGACTCTAGAGTGGATGGAGGTAGACAAAAGGTAGATAAGGAATATAGTAACTGAGAACGGCGAAAAGAAGGTGGGCTTCCACACTAAACGACAGGTTAGGGATGTAACAACTGATGGTGGTGGAGCAACTGAGTGAACTCACTCTCTCTCCCTCCCTTCAGTTCAGTTCAGTTCAGTCGCTCAATCGTGTGCGACTCTTTGCGACCCCATGAATCACAGCATGCCAGGCCTCCTTGTCCGTCACCATCTCCCAGAGTTCATTCAGACTCACGTCCATCAAGTCCGTGATGCCATCCAGCCATCTCATCCTCGGTCGTCCCCTTCTCCTCCTACCCCCAATCCCTCCCAGCATCAGAGTCTTTTCCAATGAGTCAACTCTTCGCATGAGGTGGCCAAAGTACTGGAGCTTCAGCTTTAGCATCATTCCCTCCAAAGAAATCCGAGGGTTGATCTCCTTCAGAATGGACTGGTTGGATCTCCTTGCAGTCCAAGGGACTCTCAAGAGTCTTCTCCAACACCACAGTTCAAAAGCATCAATTCTTTGGCGCTCAGCCTTCTTCACAGTCCAAGTCTCACATCCATACATGACCACAGGAAAAACCATAGCCTTGACTAGACGGACCTTAGTCGGCAAAGTAATGTCTCTGCTTTTGAATATACTATCTAGGTTGGTCATAACTTTTCTTCCAAGGAGTAAGCATCTTTTAATTTCATGGCTGCAATCACCATCTGCAGTGATTTTGGAGCCCAGAAAAATAAAGTCTGACACTATTTCCACGGTTTCCCCATCTATTTCCCATGAAGTGATGGGACCAGATGCCATGATCTTCATTTTCTGAATGTTGAGCTTTAGGCCAACTTTTTCACTCTCCTCTTTTACCTTCATCAAGAGGCTTTTTAGTTCCTCTTCACTTTCTGCCATAAGGGTGGTGTCATCTGCATATCTGAGGTTATTGATATTTCTCCCAGCAGTCTTGATTCCAGCTTGTGTTTCTTCCAGTCCAGCGTTTCTCATGATGTATTCTGCATATAAGTTAAATAAGCAGGGTGACAATATACAGCCTTGACGTACTCCTTTTCCTATTTAAATGAATCAAAGGTAATGTCTACAGGGGTCCAGGAGTTTACAGAAGGAATAAGAAGAAAAGGGATATAAAAAGAACAGGCATGTATAAGATGAGAACAAATTTGTTAAGGAAACAAGTGAGTTTAAATCTTGGCTTTCATTTTGTCCGTATTTTTTAGGACTAGATTACATTACATTGTCAGTTTAGAAAATTCAATGTAAGAATTCTAATACAAGACAGTTTCTTACTTTCTCATATAAATGAAGGTAGTCCAGGACTGATTTAGAAGCTTCATATAATCATCAGGTGCCCTTTTCATCAGCCTCAAGACATGGCTTCCATCTCTAAGACAGATGTCCAGAATGGCTGCCCCAGCTCTAAAATCACATCCACATTCCAGATAGAGGGAGAATTTACCAAGAGGATAAGCATATGCTTCCTCACTTTAGTGACATTTATTGTGCACACTCCATTTTCCTTCATAATCACATTGGCCAAAACTTTGCAACTTGGTCACACCAAGGGAAATTGGATAATTTATCTTTATTCTGAGTGGCAGTATACCCAACTAAAGACATGGGTTTTTATTAACCATAGAAGAAGCAGAGAATCCACAGTAGGAACAACTAGCCATCTCTACCACATTGACTAGTGGATTTTCTTGGAAGAATATCAGTAATAAAACATGGACAAAGAATTGTTAAAAGAAGCATTGTATTGTTTTTAAAATATAGGTTCTCTCTTTTTTAAAATTTATTATTTATTTTAATTGGAGGCTAATTACTTTATAATATTATAGTGGTTTTTGCCATACATTCACATGAATCAGCCATGGGTATACACATGTCCCCCATCCTGAACCCCCCACTCACCTACCTCCCCATCCCATCCCTCAGGGTCATCCCAGTGCACCAGCCCTGAGTGCCCTGTCTCATGCATCAAGCCTGGATTGGCGATCTATTTCACATATGATAATATACATGTTTCAGTGCTATTCTCTCAAACCATCCCACCCTCGCCTTCTCCCACAGAGTCCAAAAGTCTGTTCTTTACATCTCTCTTTTGCTGTCTTGTATACAGGGTCATTGTTACCATCTTTCTAAATTCCATATATATGTGTTAATATACTATATTAGTGTTTTTCTGACTATTATACTCTGTAAAATAGGCTCCAGTTTCATCCACCTCCTTAGAACTGATTCAAATGCATTCTTTTTAAAGCTGAGTAATATTCCATTGTGTATATGTACCACAGCTTTCTTATCCATTCGTCTACTGATGGACATATGGTTGCTTCCAAGTCCTAGCTATTGTAAACAGTGCTGCGATGAACACTGGGGTACATGTGTCTTTTCAGTTCTGGTTTCCTCAGTGTATATGCCCGGCAGTGGGATTGCTGGGTCGCATGGGAGTTCTGTTTCCAGTATTTTAAGGAATCTCCACACTGTTCTCCATAGTGGCTGTACTAGTTTGCATTCCTACCAACAGTGTAGGAGGGTTCCCTTTTCTCCACATCCTCTTCAGCATTTATTATTTGTAGACTTTTTAAAAGCAGCTATTCTGACCGATGTGAGATGGTACCTCATTGTGGTTTTGATTTGCATTTCTCTGATGATGAGTGATGTTGAGCATCTTTTCATGTGTTTGTTAGCCATCTGTATGTCGTCTTTGAAGAAATGTCTGTTTAGCTCTTTGGCCCATTTTTTGATTGGGTCTTTTATTTTTCTGGAATTGAGCTGCAGGAGTTGCTTGTATATTTTTGAGATTAATTCTTTGTCAGTTGCTTCATTCGCTATTATTTTCCCCCAGATTCTCTTTTAATGTGTAAAATTGTTGAGGATAGGTTGTGCTTGACGTTATATTATTTGCAGATATTTAGTGAACATTGCAATTAGAAGAAACATAGCATTACAGATACTAAATTTTAAAAATGTATCAATACCTAGTAATTTTAATCTTAAATACACATTGTTCTAGCCTAGAACACCAAAAGGAGGAGTAAATTTGAGTATTTCACAAATGCCATGCTAAAGAGTGATTTAATTAATGATTTACATTGAAAAACAAATTTTGGCCACATTGTGCAGCATACAGGATCTTAGTTCCTGAACCAGAGACTGACCCCATCCCCCCTGCAGTGGAAGCGTGGAATTTTAACCACTGAACCACCAGGAGAGTCCCTTAATTTATATTCTCAATAAGACAGGGCTGCTGGTAGTTCTTACTATGTAGTTCTCAAAAGCTAATATTTACTGATGGCTTACTATTCCAGTCACTGTTATGTGACTTCATGTAATCCTCTGGCCTTCTAAAGTCCCTGAAGTATCATTCCCATTATACATGAGGACATCAAGGCTAAAAGAGGTTTAATTTTTCCTTGGAACAGGGTTGTTGGACTCTAATGCCAGTGCTTTTAGTCATTATACTTTACTGTTTGTCCTTTATAAATGTTTAATAGTATAATCTGATTGTCATCTTGTATCTACATAGAAAAAGATCTAATTTTAAGTATTCTTTTCACTTAATCATACTGCTTTAAGTTCTAAAGATAATTGCAGAGGGACATTATGGAATAAAAACAGCTGGAGGCATTTGTTCATAAGTGAACTATCACAAAAGAAGTATCCTATCTATAAGCATCTCATCAAAACTGTCTTAGAGAATGCCACCTTTGTCTTATATGGTATTTGCTTAGTTATAAAGTGGAAAGAAGCAAAGGTTTCTTTGGAGATATATTTTCTTTCCATAATCCATTTTCTTTCCATAATCCAGTTTTGAGGAGGCATCATCTTAGGGATGACCCCCTAGGTAAAAATCTGAATTTTCACCTGCTAAAAAATTCAGTTCACATTAACAGTAAGGATTCAGGCATTATTTTGACCCATTTTCCTTACTCATAAGTTGAAGGCATTCATAAGCAATTTTTAAGATTCTGCCTCCTTGACTTTCAGAATGTTTCCTACATGCATTTCTACTCTCATCATTCTGGCTTATATGTCAGTTACCCCTTTACTATACCATTACACTGTCTTCAAATCTACCTGCCCTTAGCTTCTCCTCACAACTCAGACTATCTTAGAGGCTTCTAATCTTCTAACATTGAAGACCAGTCATCTCTTCTCCCTGCTTGACACACTTTTTTATGGTCTCTTGACTTCTTCCCCTCATCTGAATCTATAGCACTACTTATACTTTTAACTAAATTCCACCATATGTAGTTCTTTATTGGATTATAAAGCTCCTTAGGGCTGGAATTATGTTTCTTTCATCTTAGTATGCTCTGAAATACCTTGTGTGGGTTCTTGCAAAGCACTGTGCTCCCTGTAGAGAGCTGTTAAATGAAAATTGTTAAATTCTTTGCTCCCTTTAAGGCCAAAATGTGGTTTAAAAAAAAAATTACAGCCTGTTTCCCTCTAGCAGTGGTTATAAAAAGTATCTTCTTCCTACCTTTGTCCTGACCCTGATTCAACCCTCCCCTTCCTTAAGGGGTTTAGGTAGATAGAAGAAAAGAAGGCTTGGAATGTCTTTTATTGAGATCGAGGTCATCTTCCAAATTACATTCTTCCTTATTTAAGCATGCCTATACATGTATCTATCTTTTTACTTGTTCATATAACTTTAAGGATATGTGTGTGTGTTAGTTGCTTAGTTGTGTCCAACTCTTTGCGACCCCATGGACTTAGTAGCTCACTAACACTTGCATTTTGTTTCACACTTCTTTAGAGTTATAATCATTATATAATGTGTGATTTTATGGTTCCTTCCAAGCCTTTGGATCTTGAAAATTTCAGGCAGTTATTGTTCCTTTGTGACATGAAAGAGTGAAGTGAAAGTCGCTCAGTCATGTCCAACTCTGTGACCCCATGGACTACAGAATCCATGGAATCCTGGAGAATTACTGAAGTGGGTAGCCTTTCCCTTCTTCAGGGGATCATCCCAACCCAGGGACCAAACTCAGGTCTCCCGCATTGCAGGTGGATTCCTTATCAGCTGAGCCACAAGGAAAGCCCAAGAACACTGGAGTGGGTAACCTATCCCTTCTCTGGCAGATCTTCCCAACTCAGGATTCGAACTGAGTCTCCTGCACTGCAGGTGGATTCTTTACCAACTGAGCTATCAGGGAAGCCCGGATATGTCCTTTGTGACAGATTTCTGTCTAATCCAGGTCCTGGTCATTTTTACTTTTTCTCTTTTTCACCTGTTTCTACCCTGTTCTCAAACTTATGGATGAAATCACTTTAGGTAGTCAAGAAAATAGGTTGAGACATGAAAAAGTTCAGTTTCCTAATTTACCAATACACTGATGAAATCTCCTACTGTCTTCTTCCCACAGCATACACTGCATGCATAAGAACCAATTACTTAGCATCCACACCTTTATATGAATGCTCGACGTAAAGCACTGCTCAGGCCATTGTGGGCATTCGTAGTCCTAAGTAGTTTTTCTGATATCCCTGTTTCCCCAGAACCCATTATTCTTATTTTTTATTTTTATGCCTCTCCTCAGATGATTCTCAAATCAAACGGTTCTATCAGTAACTTCTTGTCAGGTACTAAAGCTCAGATTCTGAGGGTTCCAGAGCTAGGGATCTTGTTTATGCTTTTGCAGGACCAAAGAGTGAGGAAACCCATGGAAGCAGATACATGCCTCTAATCCCAAGTGTCAGGGAAAGCTATGGCCAAGTTAAAAGGCCGTTTAATTAATTTTTACCTACCACAATACTAGAGGGAAAGAAGGGACCCACCATACTGATGTTGGTTATCTTACTAAGAGCTTATATTTTCTGTCAGTCTTTGACTATATCTAAGAACTTTACTGAGGGGATTGAAGAAGCTCAGGAAAAATAGACTTTAATTGAATGCAGATTTATATAGGAAAATAATGAACTCTTCCTTCCTTACTAAAAAATCTGCTTATTATTGGGGAGAAGGAGTGTTTCAGTGCGAGAGGAGGTGGTATAAAGATGGCAACATTTAAAATTCAGCATTCGTGGCATTTTAGGCAATAATTCACCCTCAGGAAAAGTATTTAATAAAGCAGAATCAAAACTGCTGCTCATAAGAATTTTTCTGAAAAATAAAATTGCCCTGAATCAAGTGCACTTAGTCTGGAGACCACCTTTTTGGTACAATTACTGTATTTTAGACCATGGTTTCATTGTTCCTAATCGTGTCTTTAGTCATGAACGGCTAGGAAAAAAAAATCTTTCTAGGACACCGAGCTTTGCCATCTTTAGGAAGTGTAACTCTCTGAAATCCCTCATAGAACTCAAGACCATTTTTGCCGTGTTAGTCCTCCATTTACTGCTTACATTATTGCACATGTTTAAGAATAAATAATTTTCTTAAGCAGAGAGGATAAAAAGTACCTTGAGTTCATCATGCTCATATGCTAAATGTGTTTGAGTAATCATGAAACTGTAAGAATTTTAGATTATCAAGTGAATTTAGACTCTAAATGTATAGACAATGTACATTTTCAAGGTAATCTTCACACCCAGTTCAAAGGTGCCTTCTCTCATGCCGCCAATAGGTACCACTGTGCCATTCCAGTGCCATTTTTTCATTTCTTCATCTGCAGAGTTTTTTGAAGTATTTTTGGTGGTATTATTTTCTGATACAAATAACCATGGTTTAGGGACTTTTAAAAAGTATCTCTTTGTTCAACATACTGCTTACATGCATGCCCCAGTGTTTGTTCTGTCCTAGATCCTAGGATTAAGGGAATCATTTTTAATTATTAGATTCTTTGTCCCTATGGTATGTGCTGCCCAGTTTTCCATGTGTTATCAACTAATACTGCTTTTTAGGAAGTGCTTTTTTATGACCCAAGGATTTTAAAAGCAAAACTGTTACTTAACCCAATCTTACTCCAATTTCTGCCTATTTTAGTCTCTGGAAGAAAGATCACTTTACTTTTTGCCATGTTGAGTTAATGTAGCAGAAAATCATCAAAACAAGACATAGACTGAAAGAAAGTATTTACAACACATATATCAGATAAAGCACTTGTATACAGAATAAAGAACACTTTCAACTCAGTAACAAGAAGACTCCCAGCCAAATATTTAAAAATGAATACAAAATTTGAACTGACACTTCATGAATGAAGATATATAAATGACCAATAAGCATATGAAATGATATTCAATATAATTATCCAAGATATGCCAATTAAAACCACAATACATTTTAATTTGCCTTATACATAAGGGCTTCTCAATTTCAGCACTTGACATTTTGGGCCAAGTAATTCTTTGTTGTGAGGGGTTTCCCTGTGTGTTGTAGGATGGTTTGGCAGAATCTTTAGCCTCTACCAAGTACATGTCAGTGGCAGCCCATCTACCTACCAGTTGTGGAAACCAAAAATGTATCCAGACATTGTCAAATGTCCTCTAGCCGGGCAAAATCACCCCCAGTTAAGAACCATTGCACTACATGCATTTGATTGAAATGAAAAATATTGACTACGCTAAGGGTTGGTGAAGACGTGAAGCCTCTGGAACTCTTTGGTACACTGCTGGCAGTCATCTAAAAATGATACAACCACTGTGGAAAACAGTTTGGCAGTTCCTTGCATCCCCAGTGGCTCAGAGGGTGAAGAATTGCCTGCAATGCAGGAGACCTGGGTTTGATCCCTGGGTCAGGAAGATCCCCTGGAGAAGGGAATAGCAGCCCACTTCAGTATTCTTGCCTGGAGAATCCCGTGGACAGAGGAGCCTGGCAGGCTACGGTCCATGGAGTTGCAAAGAGTTGGACACAGTTGAGCAACTAACACATTCACGTGCTTATTATATGAGCTGGCCACTCCACTCTAAGTGAAGAAAATGAATGCATACATTTATACAAGGCTACTTCAGATCTTTAAGGAGTGTACTATCCTACTTAGGTGAAAAGCTTTTCATTTCACAGGTTTTTTCTTTGTTGACATATAATTTCCATTCTAAGATCATTTGGCTTACTAGGATCATTTTGCTTCTTTCTGAACCAAAGCTCCTTCAGTGAGGATCTACTGGTGTACATTCTTACTTTTTTTCTTTTAAAATGCGTTTCTTCCATTCACTTTCTTGAAAGATAGTTTCATATGTGAATACAATTCAAGAATGGCCATTTTCTCTCGGTGTTTCAAAGACACTATTTCCCAATCTTCTGACTTCCATTGTTAAAATTAGGTTAGTTTAGTTTTTCCTTTGTAGGTAATCTGACTTTTCTCTTGAATAACCTTTAAGATCTTTCCTTTTTCTTGGAATTTTTCAGTTTTACTCTGTCAAAAGATATATATTTCCTTTCAGTTATTCTGCATGGGATTCATTGTGCTTCCTGGAAAAATGAGGATTGGTGTCTTTAATCAGTTCTGGAAAATTCTCAACCATCATCTCTTAGAATATTGCTTTTATCCTTTAAGAACTCGTTAGATTTATATTAGACCTTCTATTCCATCTTCCATGTTATTTTTATTTCTTCTTATTTTCCATCTCTCTGTATTATGTGCTACATTCTGGAATATTCAGATTTTCTAGTTTATTAATATTTTTCTCCTCATCTATGCTAAATATGCTGTTTATCCATTGAATTTTGTTTTGGTTATAAAATCTATATTTAATCCATTTTAAAATCCATCTTTTTTTTATGGTTTATTGTTCCTCACCCATACTTTCCATTTCCTTTAAAGATTTTTTTAAAATATAAACTTATTTATTTGGAGGTTAATTACTTTACAATATTGTATTGGTTTTGCCATACCTCAACATGAATCCGCCACAGGTATACACGTGTTCCCCATCCTGAACCCCCCTCCATCCATTTCCTTTAAAGATTTAAGAAATGTATTAAACTGGTAATCTGTATCTATAATTCTAATACCTGAAGTCTTGAAAGTTTGAGTCAGGTGATCATTGTTTCTTCAGACCTCAATAATGTTGTTTTTTTCCACAGCATGTTTTATTATCATAAGCTCATATTCATTGGAATTTTATCTCCTTCAGACATAATCTGCATTTCTGACTGGAGCCTGGGGGACATAACCAATCCCCTTTAACTGAATCCTTGCCTTTTTTGATCATTTGTTTCCAGTCCAGGTAGGTAAAGGGATTTTAGGCCCCAGCTCCTTATGTGTGAGCCACTTTGTGTTTGTAAATTTTCAGGGGAGATTTCATCCCTTCAGCCAAGAACAAAGTTGAAACAGGAAAATTTTCTATTTCCTTTTGTAGATGAGGTGCTTTTCCTAGTTAATGCCTTCAATGATAGTTTAGCCCTTTGAGGCTGGCATTATGATGGGGTCTCTTGCCCACCCTCCAGTTTCCCAAGTCCTAGGCTTTACCATCTCTCCCCTATGTTGCTGCTCTAAGTTACTGGGGACTTATAGCTCCAAGCCTGTGAATAATCCCTACCTCCTTGGATTCCTCCTACTGGTCATTTTTTACTTCTGAAGATTTCTGTTACTTTGCCAGTTCAGCTATACCTTTTAAATTATATTTCTTACAGAAATATTTGTAGGTATTTTGTACACCATGAGAAAGAATCATTATTTTGGAAGTTAGTTATTACCCTAATCTGTCA
The DNA here is from genome assembly GCF_023091745.1 of Budorcas taxicolor. Lineage (NCBI taxonomy): Eukaryota > Metazoa > Chordata > Mammalia > Artiodactyla > Bovidae > Budorcas > Budorcas taxicolor. Next base: position 32,799,660 of record NC_068918.1, read on the forward strand.
GAGAGTGGTGCTATTAGAGTTCTTTAAAGCTTGGGTCAGAGTGCACTTTTAGTAAACGGCTTGCTTACTGTGCTGTCCATGTTCTTATTTCTGCTTTTTAGAATTTTTCTGACTGTTTCCTTCTGATCAAATGATTGACTATCATTCTTTCTCTGTCAGTTCAGACAGTAGTCCCTACTTCCTTCTAAATTACTGTGGACTTAGAAACTAAATAAATAAGCTAGTTATAATTTTGTACAAAATAAAAGTAAATTATCTCTAAGGTAAACCAAAGGCTTTCCTCTGAGTACAGTACATACTCTTTGGTATTAATATATATATTCTGTGGCGTCTGTTTAACTTTTTTTTCATGCTTATTCTAGATTCTCAAGCTTGTCAAAAAAAAAAGTCAATTCAGGTACAAAGAGATATTACTATATTAATAGTCTATAATAATCACCTATTTGGCCAGAATTACTGATTTTCAAATGTAGAAGAAAATATTTTAAGGGGTTAAAATCCCTTAAAATATGCATGTGTAAATACATACATAAAATATGTATGTGTATGTGTAAATAATCACTAGATATAATCCTACTAAATAAATCACTCTGAATTCTATATTTCATTTTTTTTCAGTAGGCAATACAATATTTAGCCACTAAGAAAAGTTACCATATTTTCTTATGTTTGAAGTCTTTTATACTGACTGATAATGATTGTGTGCCAGTTTGTCTTCATTTATGTTTTCATTTTTCCCTTTTATATAAAATGCAATAATGTTTTCTAGATGTTATAGAGCATTTTTATTCTGGCAGTAGCATCAGTGGAGAATAAGTCTAGATTTCCTGGAAAGAGATGATGTTCTAATGAATTGGGTGGTCACAGAGAGTGGGCTGAACAGTCAGTTATACAAAAGAGATTGCAGAGAAAATAGAACAGGGAAGATAGGAAGAGATGAAGAGGAAAGTTCATGGTCCATCGACCTCTTTCCTAATTGACATGCAATCACTGGAATATTAACAGTGAAAAGAATACTAAATCTGTGAGACATCATCACGGTATAATAGAAAGAACATGCCCTTGGAGGCAGACAGACTTCAGTTCTAATCTTCACTCAAGCCCCTTGTTTGCTCTGTAGACTTAGGTATTTAACCTCTTTGTCTTGCAGTTTTTCATTTCTGAGGGGCATCCCTGGTGGCTCAGTTCAGTTCAGTCGCTCAGTCGTGTCCAACTCTTTGTGACCCCATGGACTGCAGCATGTCAGGCCTCCCTGTCCATCACCAACTCCCAGAGTTTAATCAAACACATGTCCATTGAGTCAATGATGTCATCCAACCATCTCATCCTCTGTCATCCCCCTTTCCTCCCGCCTTCAATCTTTCCCAGCATCAGGGTCTTTTCAAATGTCAACTCTTCACATCAGGTGGCCAAAGTATTGGAGTTTCAGCTTTAACATCAGTCCTTCCAATGAACACCCAGGACTGATTTCCTTTAGGATGGACTGGTTGGCTCTCCTTGCAGTCCAAGGCACTCTTAAGAGTCTTCTCCAATACCACAGTTCAAAAGCATCAATTCTTTGGTGCTCAGCTTTCTTTATTGTCCAACTCTCATACCCATACACGACTACTGGAAAAAACCATAGCCTTGACTAGACGGACTTTTGTTGGCAAAGTAATGTCTCTGCTTTTTAATATGCTGTCTAGGTTGATCATAACTTTCCTTCCAAGGAGTAAGCAATCTTTTAATTTCATGGCTGCAATCACCATCTGCAGTGATTTTGGAGCCCAAAAAAAAAAGTCTGTCACTGTTTCCATTGTTTCCCCATCTATTTCCCATGAAGTGATGGGACTGGATGCCATGATTTAGTTTTCTGAATGTTGAGCTTTAAGCCAACTGTTTCACTGTCCTCTTTCACTTTCATCTAGAGGCTGTTTAGTTCTTCTTCGCTTTCTGCCATAAAGGTAGTGTTATCTGCGTATCTGAGGTTATTGATATTTCTCCCAGCAATCTTGATTCCAGCTTGTGCTTCATCCAGCCTGACATTTCACATGATGTAATCTGCATATAAGTTAAATAAGCAGGGTGACAATATACAACCTTGATGTACTCCTTTCCCAATTTTGAACCAGTCCACTGTTCTTTATCTGGTTCTAACTGTTGCTTCTTGACCTGCCTACAGGTTTCTCAGGAGGCAGGTCAGGTGGCCTGGTATTCCCATCTCTTGAATTTTCCACACAGTCAAAGGCTTTAGTGTAGTCAATGCAGCAGAAGTAGATGTTTTTCTGGAATTCTCTTGCTTTTTCGATGAATCAACGGATGTTGGCGATTTGATCTCTGGTTCCTCTGGCCCTTTCTAAATCTAGCTTGGACATCTGCAAGTTCTTGGTTCACGTACTGTTTAGGCCTGGCTTGGAGAATTTTGAGCATTACTTTGCTGGCATGGGAGATGAGTGCAATTATGCAGTAGTGAACATTCTTTGATGTTGCCCTTCTTTGGGATTGGAATGAAAACTGACCTTTTCCAGTCCTGTAGCCACTGCTGAGTTTTCTAAATTTGCTGGCATATTGAGTGTAGCACTTTCAACAGCATCATCTTTTAGGATTTGAAATAGCTCAACTGGAATTCCATCACATCCACTAGCTTTGTTTGTAGTGATACTTCCTAAGGCCCGCTTGACTTCACACTCAGAGATGCCTGGCTCTAAAGTGATCACACCATCATGGTTATCTGGGTCATTTTCTGTATAGTTCTTCTGTGTATTCTTGCCACCTCTTCTTAATGTCTTCTGCTTCTGTTAGGTCCATACCATTTTTGTCCTTTGTTGAGCCCATCTTTGCATGAAATGTTCCCTTGGTATCTAATTTTCTTGAAGAGATCTCTAGTCTTTCCCATTCTATTGTTTCCTCTATTCTTTAGCAAAACCTAGAGTTAGTCTCCAAATATATTTTAATTTCCCTCTAACTTCCTAGGGATGTATAGAATACAATGAAATATTGAGAAGAAGTATACATATATACATTTTTGACAGCACCCTACACTATTGGTAGGAAATCTCCCTGTTTAGTACATGGTAAGTTCAGGAGACAACTGACATGGCAAGTCAAGCTGATGTATTTAAAGTAATTATCTTTTTAGGGAGCTAAAACTTGCAAATGATTTAAGCAGTACTTGAAGAAAAAAAAATGAACAAAGTCGTTCTTGAAGATTTTTAGGGAAAACATTAGAAACTGCTTTAGAATACTTTGTAAATTTGGCAAGCCAAAAACAGAATGAAGAAATTGTTCACTATTGTTTCATTGTATTTTTATGTTTCTACTTCAAGTAACTCTGTTAATTTAAGCAAATACTTAGGTTTGAGTTAAACATTACAATGGTGAAATCTGTAACTCTGAAAAATTTCTTCTAAATTCTCAAACTTTCTTCTCTCAAGGATATGTATTGAGTAATAGAAATGAAAAAATTTTACATAGAATGACACTGTACAATTTGTTGTTTGCTTGCTTGTTTCAAAGATTATATTTGTATGTGGTTGTTTTTAATCATATTTTACATTTTTGGATCTGGACTGCAGCATTTTCTTGTTTGGTAGGTACCCCCTCTCAAATCCCCTCATGAATTTTAGAAACAGTATTAGGGAATTTAAAAAGAGAAGAATCTTATACATATTCTTACCCTTATCCTCTATTCACAAATAAGAAAGAAAATTTCCCACAAAAGTCTATATACTATTACAAATACAAAAATATTTTCAAGGTAACTTTAATGTATACAGTGTCTGGCACAATAAAAATGAAAACAAAATTATCACGACATTATTAAAATCAGATATATTTTGTTAAAGGTTGATGAAAGGATTTTATCTTTATGTTACTTTTAACCCAGGACAGTCTAATCTGTTATATAACTTGTCTCTGCTCTGACACTGTATAATTTAAAAACAAAAAAACACACATTGAAGGTTGGACTTCTTTGGTATCTGGAGTGGTTGAGGCCTTACCTCTTTGTCTGCTTTCTGATTGGCTGAAAACTGTTGCTAAGCTTGTTTCTTTGTTCTTTGGGAAAGTCAAAAGTTGAGTGTGACCTATTTGAACTGTATCCTGCTGCTTTTGACTCTGCTTTTGCCTTCCTCCTGATCCATATGCTTTTTTCTGATATTTTTTGAAGTTTAGATTTTTTTTTTAACCCATCAATTTGTAAATTTAGTGTTCTATATTTTAAGGTTTTAAGATTTTAGTTGTACCTTTATAATGCACAAATTACTATGGTTTAATTTTTTAAAATCCGGTTGAATAGTTGAAAGTTGAATTTTCTGTCAGAAAGCATGTTCTCATTATAAAGAGTAAATACACTATTTAAAGACCTGCCTGTCACAAACACAAAAGATTAGCCTGGAGATCAATAATATCCTTATTGTTAATAAAAACAATTCCAAAGTTCATCATTGAAAAATTTAGTAGGTCAACTTTTTGTGTTTTAGTTTAAAAGCTACTATTGGTCATATTGGCATGAATGTTACTGAAGGATAAGACTGACTTTATTCGTGTTTCTGGATAAGGGCTAGAAGGATTGATAGTCCTTTCAGTTATAGACCAAATCCAGGACAGCTTAAATAAAAGTTGTACTGGAAGACAAGTTTGGTTTTTCATTTAGTAAACCATAATCAAATCATTGTGGTTATAAGAGCCTTTCCTCTAAGGCTCTATTTGGCATTGATGGGAATGAGACTTTGAACTAGATTTCCCCTAGCACTCCTTTAGAACCAGCATAAATCCTGGGAACATTCTCTGAACCTTAAAGCCAGACCCAAGCCTTGGATGAACAACATTGGGAGCTACAGACTAGATGGATTTTCTAAACCTACTGAGAGTTCTAGTGAACAGAACAAGAGATGTGGCATGTATATAAAAGTAATATTCACGTCTGATTTTTTTTTGTCAGCATAGTCTTTAGTGAAACAATATTATCAGGATTCTGATTTATATACAATATCTAAAACTGGTATTTTACTAATAAATGGTCTCTTTAAAGTTCATGTAAGTTACATTACTAAGCCAATTAGTGAGAACAATGAGGCTATCTTTATGTTTTAAGCAAATTTGAAATAAAGGGGTTATGGATTATAGTTACAGTATTTCTGTATTTTCTTATATTCATAATATCAGAGAAATCTATATTCACACAGCAAAGTACCTACATGCTGTGGCAGCCCACTCACTACTATAATTTTTCTCACTGAGCAGAGGCAGACAGGCATGAATTTTTTTTTAAAGGCAAGAACACACAAACTATACCCTTCCTTGTCACTGACAAATTTATGAGAATGTTCAAAGGTATACTCACAGAGAAGAAGGAAAAGTTTTATTTACTCCAGTATCTAAATTATTATTTTGATGGTTTCCAGTGCATTTAATGTTTATATATGTTTGTAGGTTACCTTGAAAAAAAAAAAGCTCAAATCTAATGTTTTATAATATCTTTAAAGTACTTGCAAGAAATACAATTCTGAAATCACTAGTAATGTACAAAGAAGCCTGGTATAGAAGGAGGCCAGGATCTGGTTAGCTTAAAGCATATAATTCTTGATAAAATCAGGAATTATATTCACAGAGTAGAACTTTAAAGCTGAAGTAAAGTTTGAGAGCTCATGAAGTTCAGGAGCCCTTCATTTTAAATTTGAGGAGACTAAAACTAGAAGGGTTGTTAAGAAATTGCCATACCTTCTGGGTTTTTGTTTTTCTTATTTGTTTGGTACCCCGCCCCCCCAGAGTTGGACTGTAAAGTAAATGATTCCCTATTTAATGCTCCCTGACAGAATCCCAAGCTATCTGCCAATCTGTGTGACTTACACAAGAGGTTTAAGTCTAAATAAAACAGATGTCCAATCTCAAATTAAGATATTTCTGCTTGCCCATAGATTTAAGAAACTAAATGCATATAGTTGGCATTCAGTAAATATAGATAATAAATGACTGAATACTCAGTATTTACATAGTATTAAGATTTCTGTTAATTGGTAAAATAACAGCACTGACATCCATACATAAATCTATGCCCAAATATATTTTTTTAATTAAAGATATAATGAGTTTAAAAAGAATACTACCTTCTCCAACTTGTAATGTCTGAATAAAATCCTATTTTTGTATTTCTCAATTATTTGCCAAAAATTAGGAAAATCAGATTTTTCTGTCACTACAAATGAAATCTTGAATTCTGTTCAAACTTAAACTCATGTAAAAAAATAATTTTTAAAGTTGCATTATTCTTTTTTTGAGTATTTTTAGCTAAACAGAAAGATAGTAATAACAAATGAAAATAAATTTATGTGTGAACTGTGATGTCCTGAATGTACTCATATCCTTTGAACAAAGGGAAATGTGGCCCACAGAGGTGCAATGAGGGTTTTGGAGGGCAGAAGAACAGAGGAGAAAGTACAGTGAAATGCCATTATTTCTGAAACACTTAACAGCATGCAAGTAGTTTGTAGATGTGGCCTTGTACTTTGTGACCAAGTTAAAGATCTACAACTTAATACCCTCTTGAAAAACAGGATATCTCAGAAGGAGGCCAAAAAAGAAGGTGATTTAAAGGATTAAAGGACCTTCAACTAAAGATTGTCACAAAGGAACGGAGTAGAGGGTTCTTTGAGCTGTGTTAGAAAAACATATATTATTGAACTCTATTCACTGCTTGGTAGTACTAATCATGGTGAAGGGGCATGGATAGAGAAGTCAGGATAGCTGTTACAAACAAAAAATAACTTGATTGAAAGATTTAGAACATTGTCATTAGGATTTTGTTTCTTTGAATGAAAATTATCTCTAGTATGAATAAAACATTCAAAATTCAGACATGATTGATGACTTACTAATATGCATTTAGCCTAAACTCTTTAACTATGGGTAAATTCAGTTCTATAAAGTCTGTGGGCTCAGGATAAGTTGAAGACACTACGTTTGATTTTCTTCTGTTTTGGAAAGACAATTTTTTAATACTATGCCAGACCAATATATTCCTTAAAATTATAGGTTACATATTTAAACCGGTTATTGCCTAGTGCCCACAAAGAGAAGCATTTTGAGAATTTAAAAAATATTTTCACATATGTTTTTAGGTAGAGATTAAATCTGGCCCCTCAAAAACTACTTTAAATATAACATATGCATAGTCTGAGAAATATTTCTACTTGAACATGTCATACATTAAGTATCTTCCATTACTTTTTTTTTTTAAGTTGGTATCTTAAGTTCGTAAGTTGAACTCCTAAGAACATATGGGGAAAAGTCCTAACTCTCAATTTCCCACTACACTCACCTTTTTCCTGAACCTTGTCCTATTCCAAGTTAAACCTGTTCCTTCTTATTTACCTCAAAACAATGCTGAAAAGTAATTAGCCTCTAAAAGTTGTAATGAATGAATTCTTCCATCTAACCTTGGTATCTCAACTGGCACTTTCTTTCCAATATTTCACTTTAGATAAGCCTGTGGATGTTTAAAGCCAGACATGGGCTTTAAAATGTTCATAAATTTGTCAAACAATGGTATGAATACAGGCGGTGTCTGACTTGTAAGTACCTGCCTGACTTACCATTGCCCAAACCTTTATAGCCTCTATCTTGTCAGTATAGGAGAACAGGAACAGAAAAATCAAAGGAGTTTGGGAATACCTGGGGTTCCTGATGAGAAAAGACAATGAAAAATAGAATTTGCTTGTTAGAGCTGGAAAGGACAAGCTGATTCCCAAGCAGAGCCTGCCTGCCTGCCTAAATAGTGACCTCAAAGCCTCCAAGAGTGTTTGTCTGGATGGCCCAAATCTTTTATAATATGAATGTTGAAATTCATTATTAAGCTTTCAGTTGAATTAAACTTCTTTTTTAATGGAATCATCTCTGTGGAGTTCATTCATTACATTCTTATTGAAGGTCTACTATGTGCTGGGCACTAAGACATTGGAAATACAGCAATGAACAAGACAAATATTGATTTTACATTCTATTGAGACAGACTAAATAGCATGAAATGTCAGTCCCTCATACAATAATATATATGAGTTAGTTTAAGAAACCTATTCTCTTTCTAATAGCTACCAGTTATTCTAAGAAAAACAGTAGTAATGTGAGGAGCAGGTAGGAGGTTGGGTAGACTCAGGTGAGTCATGTAGTAGGAGAGTTTGGGGTAGCATGAAGTCAGCAAAGGTCTGGGAAGACACTGAGGAATGATAGGGATAGAGAAATTAAAAGAAAGCAGCTCTCAAAGACCAAGACCACTGATTCCATGATTGCTTTTTACTTTTCTTTTTTTTTTTTTTTTTGAACCAGATGTCACCCTGAGATAACTAGATCTCACAAAAGGGATACATTTTTCTTTCTTCCTACCTTCTTATCTTGCTATCAGAATCAAGAACTTAGGCTAACACACAATTATTCTAATTTTTAAAATACTCATTAAAAGCAGCAGCCTAGCTTCTGCTGCTTTGGATTCAGACAGACCTAGGTTCTAAACTCAGTCTACTTTTACAACTTTGGATGAATTACCAATATTTTATGTTTCTGTTTTACAGATTTTTAAAATAGAAATAATTGTATCTGCCTTACATGTGTAAGGCAGGAGGAGATTGGGGGCAGGAGGAGAAGGGGACGACAGAGGATGAGATGGCATCACTGCCTCGATGGATGTGAGTCTGAGTGAACTCTGGGAGTTGGTGATGGACAGGGAGGACTGGAGTGCTGCGATTCACAGGGTTGCAAAGAGTCGGACACGACTGAGCGACTGAACTGAACTACATGTGTAAAATCCTTAGTGTCTGATATTTTGGTCTTATCGTTAGTCTGGAAAGCCTGACCATGACTTAGCATGCTTATTCTTTTAGGAAAGGGATTTTCTACTTTAAAACTACTGACACTATTTGGAATATCTTGTTTACAAATATGAGTGCTGGTCTGTTTCTAAAACCCTATATAAAAATTTAAAACTGTTCATTTCTAAAAGAAGAAACCCTGAAGGAGAAAAGAGAGCAAAAATTTGTCAACATTCTTGCTTCTTTATAAGTAACATAATTCTAAAAATTAAATTGAAGAAATGAAAAAAGTAGAAGACAAATAAGAGAAAGGATCTCAGTGTACCCAGAACATGATGTTGAAAGGAAAAAAGTGCTTAGCAGGCAAGCTATATATAAGAAACAGGAAGATATCAACTAGAGGAGGAAAATCTAGACAAAATTAGTAAGCAGAAGTAATATTATAAACCAGAATTCATTCCAAATAAAAAATGTTTTAAATGACAATAGGGGATTTTTTCAAGAAGCTTAAACTACATAAATCTAACAAATCCCACTCCCATTCTTAAAAGAGTTGTTTGGTTTAATGGCTGAAATCATTGTTATGTGTGTCTAATCAATTATTAAATATTTCTATTCTGAAGAATAGATCTATATATCTACAGTACTTTAATCACTTTCAATTTCTTTAGTTAATAAAAAAAATTCAAGGTTTAATATGTGGCCAGTGAAAGTGTAATTACACCTTTTGCCCTAACTAGTATTCCATTAAAATATATCTATCCTTTTTCATGAATTGACTATATTTTTCAAAGTCTAATGGGTTTAGGGAAGCCACTTGGTCAAGAGAGCATATAATTTGAGATTTATGTCCTGAATTTCAAAAACAAGAGTATAAGGCATCATTTCCTTTCTCAAGTGCGTGGTGGTTGCATGCTTAATCGTGTCCGACTCTTTGTGACCCTGTGGACTATAGCCTGCCAGATTCCTCTATCCTTGGGATTTCCCAGGCAAGAATACTTGAGTGGGTTGCCATTTCCTACTCCTGGGGATCTTCTCGACCCAGGGATTGAACCCATAACTTCTGTGTCTCTTGGATTGGCAGGTGGATTCTTTACCACTGTATCACCTGCATAGCCCCAAGAGAGACAAATCCACCTTCATCCCTGCACTTTGCTTCCTTTCCATTGTTCTTCAGAACACCAGCTTGCCTTTGCCACAGTTGTCTCAACAATCTTCGTAACACATCTTTCTACCTCTAGTTTTGCTTGAACCTTAGCTGAAAATGCAAATTTGATGTCATTACACTCTTTAAAACTTTTAGTAACTCCACAGTACTCTTAAGAATGAAATTTATTGTCCTTAATGAATCTTAAACAAGGTCCCTCCTTACTGTTTGACCTAAACTCCATCCATTACTCTCCAAACTCTCTGCCCCAGACACCAGTGAGTGAGTGAGTGAAAGCCGCTCAGTTATGTCCAGTTTTTACGACCCCCATGGACTATACAGTCCATGGAATTCTCCAGGCCAGAATACTGGAGTGGGTAGCTATTCCCTTCTCCAGGGGATCTTCCCAACCCAGGGATTGAACCCAGGTCTCCCTCATTGCAAGTGGATTCTTTACCAGCTGAGACACCAGGGAAGCCCTCCAGACACCAGTTGTTGTTGTTGTGTTAGTTGCTCAGTCGTGTCTGATTCTTTGCGACCCCATGGATTGTAGCCCACCAGGCTCCTCTGTTCATGGGATTCTCCAGGCAAGAATACTAGAGTGGGTTGCCATTCCCTTCTCCACCAGACACCAGTGAACTTCCTTTATTCAGCTTCCCTCTCCCCTGCCTCTGGGCCTTTGCACAGTGCTAGTTTCTTTGCTTAGAACTCTGTCTTTACTCTCCCAAACACTCCACCAATTTTCTTTCCAAGGCTTCCCTATTAATCCTCTAAGCCCCAGCTCAGATATCACTTACTTCAAGAAGTCAGTCTTGAACCACCACTCCAAGTCTGGACTCTAATGCTTCATGGTTCTCTGCTCAGATCAAGTCATTTGACACCACTCTTGTTTTTTACATGGATGTACCATGGGCTTCCCTAGTGGCTCAGACGGTAAGGCGTCTGTCTGCAATGCAGGAGACCAGGGTTCAATCCCTGGGTTGGGAAGATCCCCTGGAGAAGGAAATGGCAGCCCACTCCAGTATTCTTGCCTGGAAAATCCCATGGATCTCGGAGCCTGGTAGGCTACGGTCCATGAGGTCACAAAGAGTCGGGCACGACTGAGCGACTTCACTTTCACCATCTTGTTCTGGGGCAGTTAGCCTTGAGATCATTACTGCTAATGTCAAGTGAAAAAACCTCACTTTGATACAGTTGAGTTGGGTAGGTTAACCCCCAAAATTTATGTATGTGTGTGCTCAGTCCCTCCGGTCATGTCCAACTCTTTTTGACCCCGTGGACCATAGCCTGCCAGGCTCCTCTGTCCATAGGATTTTCCTGGCAAGAATACTGGAGTGGGTTGCCATACCCTCCTCCAGGGGATCTTCCAGATCCAGGGATCAAACCTGCTTCTCCTGGTCTCCTGCATTACCAGGTGGATTCTTTACCACTGAGCCACAAGGGAAGCCCATTTATGCATGTATGCATATATGTACGTTTTTGGCCGTGTTTCATAGCTTGCAGGAGGTTAGTTCCCCAACCAGAGATTTAACACACATTCTCAGCAGTGAAAGCATGTAGTCCTAACCACGTAACCACCAGGGAGTGCCCAGAACATTTTTAGAAGGAGAAATTTCAGAATTACTACTACTTCTTGGACTAGATGTCAGGATTCTTCACTGAAGAAATAAAATATTGAAATGAAATGTTTAAATAGCAGACTTTGTAAATAGCTGCTAGCCTATAATGATAGCCTGTGGTAAATATCAAAAGCATAGTCCTTTCCAATTACTAATTGGTGTTCAGGAGGTTTATTACATGCTTAGCACTGGAAGTTCATTAAGAGAAGTACCTTCAGGATATCTGGCCAACTCAAGTAGTGAAATCTTTGGAAAATACAAACTTTTTATTAAATGATTTGTAAAAAATCTCAGAAATGAGATCTGCATAATATTTGCAGGTCAATACAGTTGTTGGAACTCTTGGTTAATAGATTTATTTGGAGGCAACCTTTTTATGTTATAGAAGAGGGTGACTAATTCAGTTACTGCTCTATCAAAAAGCAAAAGTTAGTACTATCTAATGATTTGAAGGGCCTCAATAGGACTGAATTAGAATATATTAAAACTATTTTTCTTTTTATGTAAGGCAACATCAAAATAAATTGAAATTTTCTTAAAAAAAAAAATCCTAATGGGAGCTTCCTATTAAATTTCAACACATGTATCTTCAAATTTTATGAAGCATGAAGTATCAGATATGAACATATATGTATACATATATACATATGAATATATACACATGTACACACACAGTTTGCAGTTCTAATTTGCATTTAAATGTTTTAAACCATTTTTGCATTAGCTAGATACATGCTTTTCCCTTACCTCTCATTAAAAAAAAAGTAAGGCAAACATTCTCCATTTTGCAAATAATATAATTTTAATATCAGACAAGGTTAGGCCCTACTAGACAACTAACCCTCACTGCTGTTTTCTTTCCAGAAAATAAAATCACAGCTCAACTCTTCTAGAACCAGAGTCATCATTTTTCACATACTTCCCTCATTAAGTAAGCTTTATCGCTCACAACCCCTACATCAAGTCATTTATGTTTCCAAGTTACTCATGTACAATCAGTTTATCTTGGAGGGTATGTCATATTGCTGCAAATCGGATGATTTTCTGTGTTTATTTTTGCCTGTTTGTTTGTGGCTGAGTGGGCATTATACTCTTTCGTTGTTATTGTTTTGTGGCTCATCTCAGAGAAAGAGCCCTTGGAAATCTCTGTAGCCTTTTATTCTATGTTAATATTAACCTCCAATTGCTTTTCTTGACCAGATATTTGGGTGCTTCAGCAATTTATAAAAAAGTATATGAGAACATATAATCTTATTTATCTGGAGAAGATAAATAAAAAGTAACCATTTTAACCTTCTACTTTTAAAATGTGACAGTTTAAGAGCTAAAAAAATAACTCAGTTTTCTCTGAGACATTGTAACCTCTAAGACTGAAACTTAATATTCATCTATGAGCCCTGGTTCTGTGTCTGTCCGGTATTCATTGGCTTAAACTCTACTTGTTTCTGATAGAATGTTCCAACTTTTTTTTTTTTTAACCTGAGCATGTAAGGTTGAAAATACAGGGCAAACATGCAAAAAGAGATCTAATTTAGGAGTTAATTTATTTTTTTAAAGAAGTTAATGGAGCCCTGTAAGCCAACAGTTTTGACAGAAGACTTGAGAGATTTGTGTTCCAGATCCAACAATGTCAGTTGTGTTCCTTTATGATCTGTTTTTTCAAGTTCCTCTTCGGGTTTCAGAGAGAGATTCTCTTTCTTTAGACCCAGGGTACTTATGAGGAAACATTAGAAATTTAAATGCTTTCGAATATACTTGGGAAGAAGAAAATTTAGAGATCTGCTGCCAAGTCTTATTATCTGTGTAGGAGAGTTGATACTTAACAGTTTCTACATAGTTTACCAAAAATAAGTTTTAACTGAATGTAGGTCATGGTCTCCTGCTTGTTTCTGCATTTTATGGCCCAATCAGCTTTGTTTGGGCATTTTTGGAAAGAAAGAAGGGAAATTTCAAGACTTCATAAAATGTGAAGCAAATTTGATTTCCTCCTAGTGGTGTCGGAGTCAGCCTACAGGTTGGTTGCCCTTTGGCAGGTAATTGGACCTGAACGGGTGGATGGAGGGCAGGCTCTAGGTTGCTGATGCTGGGACAGGGGTACACATTTGCCTTTCTGAAGCCCGACGGTTCAAGCTGCACCTTCCAGCCACAGTGTAGGCTCACATCCCGGCAGACCAAGCCCACTAGGGACCAGAGGATTGAGCTCCTTGGGGTAAGTACGGTTGGTCCCTAGAGGTTGTTTTTCGCCAGGCGGCATTGACTGCCCCTGCCAGCGCCCGCTCCTCCGCACCGAGGAGGCGGGGCGCCGCGGCGCTGAGGGCTCCCATTGGCTATCGCGGCCGCCGACTCAGCTGAGTGACGGCAAGGGCGGGGCCGCGTGGCTTGTTTGTTTGCGCCGCCCCGTCCCGCCCCGCGCCGCCTCGGCCGTCAGCGCTGACTGAGGCTGCAGCTCAGATCTAGGCTGGCTGCCAGCCCAGCGCTCTTCTCCACGCTGTTGCGGTTCCTCTGCGCGTCCGCCACTGTCCCTGCGCCGACATGCGCCTGGCTACAGCCGCGAACGAGGCGTATACGGCGTCTCTGGCCGTCTCGGAGCTGCTGGGCTGCAAGCAGTGTGGTGGGAGCCGCGGCCAGGACGAGGTACCCGGGCGAGGGACCGGGCGAGAGGGCGGGTACCCAGCCAACTGTCTGGGCTTTACAGAGTCGCGTCGCTTCTCTGCCCTCGCACCAACAGCTTCGGAGAACGCTCCCCAGGGAGGGCGCCTCTGGAGCTACCGCCCGGCCCGCGCCCTCCCCGGCGGGGCGTGGCAGGCTGGCCCGCGCCCCTCAGGTGAAGGGGCGGCCAGTGGTGGGTTGGGGGGACGTTTGCCATTGCGAGTCGTCCCCGGGCAGAAAGTGCCACGGCTGGAAGAGAAAGCTGTCTGGATCATTTAAATGGAAGTCTCCAAAACGTAAATAACGTTGTCTTCTGTACAAGTCTCCACAAGTCAGAAACCAAACAAACTCTAGCCCCGAGGTAGAACAGCCTGTGGATTTTTACTCCCCTCAACGTCTTGTCAAAACAGATTATTTGGTGACCCTCACTCTTTGCCTTTTACTTTAAAAAAAAAAAATGCATCTCAGTCAGTTTTGCCTAGAATAACTATGTTCTGCCAGCTCTATGACGTTATGCACAGCGTTTACTCTTGTTTATTAGCATTTCTTTTGTGTCTGAATTGGCCTTCAGAAAGAGCTATTTAATTGTGACATTTTGTATTTTTCCTAAGTGGTTACAAAGAGGGCACCAATCGAATATCCTGTGGCATCCAGGGTCCCTGCATTGAGAGACCGGAGCCTTAGCCACTGAACCACCAGGGAAGTCCCATAGGACCCCAATTGAAAGTTACTAGTACAACTTTAACTCAAATTTTAGCCTTTAATTCAAGTGGTAGCAAGGGGGGAAGAGAAATAGTAATTAAAATTGATGAAATCAGATTGTTTTAAGTATTGACTTAGTTCAAGAAATGTAAATACGAGGTAATTTCTCTGCACTATTGCCCACTAAAATGACTTAGTTTTATATGTTTTTTGTAAATAGAGTCAACACTATGAGTATACCACATATATTCATATAAACTTAAATGACACTTTCTCCTGAAGGTTGTAGAACACCGAACACTTCTGTATTTTAACATTCATGTTTACATAGCATGCTTCTTGTTTCCAGATAATACAGCAACCTAAAAAGTCTCATGACTGTTGCTTTGAAACTTTACTATAGCAGGAAAACTGTTCAAAAGTGTTGAAATAGCATTTACAATTTCTGTTTGCAGGCCATAACGGATCTTTTGTCATTTTGAGAAGTGAGCCTCATGATTGTGTTTGAATCTGTTCTTTCTAGTGGTATTTGTGTGTAGAATCTCTTGGTTCTTGCCCAGGTCTAGAATCTCTAAATATAGCCTTGTAAACTAGAAGATAAAGAGATACATTTTATCTTACACATTGATTACAGAGCCTATGGGATTGTCTTCAGGAGACCAGGCAGCTTTGTGTAGTTGTATTTCATTTTTAAAACATCCCACATGTGGGAGGATAAATTAGGAGGTAGTGCTTTATAAGAAAACTATTCACTTTTCAAAAGAATTAATAACAGAACTCTTTCAAATAGCAAACTTCCACAGTGCCTTTAAGTTAAAACACCTTCCAGAAAAGGAACTCCTGACTAAAGTGTAGGGCACACATAAGAGCCTAAGTCAGCCTTATAAATCCAGTAATTCGAAGTCAGTTGAGTTTTTCTAGGATGTAGTTCATAGAATACCAGACACTGGAAAAAGAGATACCTGAACTTTAAATATTTCTAAATTCCCTATAAGAGTTAGTGACAAATTTAGAAGAAGCACTCGTGCATTTTGTTTTAGTACATAGGAAGATTTCTTTATAAGGCTTTTGGATTTCTTCATTTCTATTTAAAAATTTCAAATGTCAAAAGGCTAGCACTCAGCTATAGGCAAGGATTCTCATAAACAAGGGAGAGTAGGATGGGAACTCTTATTTTTTTACACTATATTTTGCCTTGTTGAAATGTGTTTCAAAAAGAACTGCTTTTGTAATGTTTTACAAATCAAAGTTAGCATCATTGTTGCTATTATCAGTATTAAGACATCTAGATAGTTTTAAAATGCACCAAGTGCAGTGAGAAAAAATAAAATGATTCGAGAGATCTGATTGTTTTTACTTTTCAAATGGATAGATGTGTAAGCCAGTAAATGCTCTCATTTTGCGTTTGTGGCAAATTGTCTATTCCTTTGCTTAAAGATACTTATATAGATTCATAAATGTATCTCTGACAAATTTGAAAAATCTAATAATACAGTACGTAAACAGATTTACACAGTGAATATATTACATTCATCAGTCATTCTGTGGTATTGTCAACATTTGCTGAGAATTTTCATGTTGTGAAAATTAGTATGTTAGTATCATACACTGGAGAGGAAACAGATACCAAGTCAGAGATTTGCAGAAATGCTGTGATGGCAGAAGCTGTTGTTATCTCTTTCAAAGATGCTGATTAGGAGGACTGTTAGTTCCTATGTTAGATTTCCCAGCCACACCTTCACCAAGAACCAGTGAGGTTTTGTGCTGTGATTAGCATATATATCTGCTTCACAACAAGGTCATTAGCTATTGGCAACTTCTACCTCCTTGAATCTAAATTGGCCAAAATTTGTTCTAAATCTGTAATTCAGTTTCTTAGATACATATGAAGGCATTGAAGTAACCTTTAGGAAGTTATGAAAGGCACTTAGTTTGGCTTTCCATAAGCCGACTATTGAAGACCCAGAGTGCTTTAAAAAAAAAAAAAATCAACAGCTGCTAGAAAACAGGGTAGCAACTATTTTGTCATGTGACTAGGAAAAGAAGTGTTTCAAAAGTGAGTTTTCCAGTAAATAGAAACTTTTAACCCTTTAGAAGTTGAGAATACTATTGTATAACAATAGTGGTATCTAAAAGGACCTTTAAGTATCAAAAACTCTTAAAGAAACTCTTGAGAGTAATTAAAGACACCAACTCTAGAAACAGACTTCATGGATGTTTTCAACATAACTGTCACCTGTTTACTTTTTCCAGAAGTTAGAGAACAGTTTGTGTGCAACAGGAAGCTAGATGGAATCAATTATCTGCTTTCTGATAGAATCTGAATTAGGATAAATTGAGATACAGCTCAGAGCTCATAAAATTCTGTTTTACCTAGAACTAGCCTTAAATGGCAACCTGCTCCAGTGTTCTTGCCTGGAGAATCCCAGGAACGGGGGAGCCTGATGGGCTGCCATCTATGGGGTCGCACAGAGTCGGACACAACTGAAGCAGCTTAGCAGCAGCTGCAGCAGCAGCAGCCTTAAGTAAAATAATGAAATTAGAGTATTGAATATCAGAGACTCCTTTCCATTCCTTTCCTTCAGTTTTTCTTTTCTGTCCCCTGCTTTACTGTTAGACTGGTACCTCATCAAGAAATGAATGTGATCTTAACACTGAGAGGTTGTTAGCATAAAAAGTGAAAGTCGCTCAGTCAAGTCCAGCTCAGTCATGTCCGACTCTTTGTGACTCTGTGGACTGTTGTCCATGGAATTCTCCAGGCCAGAATACTAGAGTGAGTAGCCTTTCCCTTCTCCAGGGGATCTTCCCCACCCAGGGATCAAACCGAGGTCTCCCGCGTTGCGGGTGGATGCTTTACCAGCTGAACCACAAGGGAAGCCCGGTTATTGGCATAGTAGGTCTATAATCCATTCCTAAGAATGTTTGCTTTTTCTTAACATCCTGTTTTAAAACAATTTTTCACTCTAAATAAAAAAGAAATTTCTAAAGGAACTGGGAAGGAAAGGTTTGATCTGTGAAGACAAAGAAGAGGGGAAACAGTGATACCAATATAGCTACTAAATTTGGCTATAGGGATAGACTTTCAAAGACTTGAGAATTATGTAGGACCACTGGTAAAGACCCTTGGCATACCTATAGGAAAAGATTCCATTTCTGAAACATTGATAGGCACTTGCTTAGAATTATAAAGCTGCTGCTGCTGCTAAGTTGCTTCAGTAGTGTCGAACTCTGTGTGACCCCATAGACGGCAGCCCACCAGGCTCCTCCATCCGTGGGATTTTCCAGGCAAGAGTACTGGAGTGGGGTGATTATAAAGCTAGTGTTGTAATATTAATAGTTTGACATATAAACTATCTATTTGGTATAGAAATAAAACCAAAGTAATATACTTCAACTTCTTTGTTTTGAAGCCTGTGTACTAACACTCTGGTCTTATTTTTAAAAATACACACATACACACAATCCACATGATGCTAATGTATGTGGTAAGATAAAGTCCTAGAAATGGAATTTCTAATTTTTCTCCTTTCCTCACAAATAGTAATATATACACTTTGCCTTTTTCCCCCCTGCATAATATATTCTATATCTTTTAAAGTCAACTTGTATACAGCTGCTTCATTCTTTGTAAGGACCTCATGGTGTTCTAGTCTATGGTCATACTAAACTTTATTGAAACAGCCCTCTATTGATGAGCACTTAGGTGGTTTTATATCTTATACAATTGTAAACAGTGTGACAGTGATTATACTTTTAAATATGACATTTCAAAAATGTGAGCATAGGTTAATGTCTAGGATGGAATTGTCAATTAGGGTATGTGTAACTTTTAAATTTTGATCATTATTTCAGATTGCCCTCTTGGAAGTTGCAATAATTTGTACTTCTTATATATTTCTTGATCTTTTTTCCTTACATTTCAAAACACTCCCATCAGAGATGTATAAGTATTGAATAGCTATTTCTCCACCCCCTCTCCAACATAGTCTATCATCAAACTTTCTGATCTTAAGCAGTCTTTTAGGTGAAAAATTGTATCTCAGTGTGGTTAAACAGCAGTTGTTTTGTGAAGATTGACCATTTTTTCAGACGTTTATATTTCCTTTTCTTTGAACTGTTCATGTCCTTTGTTCATTTTTCCTGTCAGGTTCTTGGGGGGTTTTCTTAGTGATTTGTCATTATGTATTTTTTAAAAGCCCTTGTCTGTGTGAGTTGCAAACATATTTCCAAGTTTTCTGTTTGTTTAATTTTATATGTTTATTTTTCTCATATGAAAGTATATTTATGTCATCAAACTTATCTGTCTTACATTTTGTGACTTCTGGGTTTTGTTGCATTTTTAGATCTAACTCCACAAGTATTTTCTTCTAATATTGTAATTTTTTTTTTACTTACATATGATTTATTGTGAAGTAAAGTAGGAGTCAAGGTTCCAATTTCACTTTTTTCTGAGTGGGTCTCCAGTTGTATCAAAATCATTTTTTGAATAATCCATTTCTCTTCCTTTGAAATGACATCTTTTTGTATACTAAACTTGCAGGAATAGTGTCAAATGTATAAAATGAATAATAAACCCCTGAAAAGTGGGGTGTGTTGCTAAAATGCATTTTGTTTAAGTAAGATAGTAAAGAAAAAGGGTAGATATTAATTTTAGCCTTGAAATCTTGCCCAGAATATTTTCTTTGAAATGTATGTAATTAGATCAGAAATTCAGCAGTTAGAAAGGCCAACAGTCATCATTTTATATAAATAGCTGCATTTGTGCCAAGATTCTGTATTGAACAGAAGGAATGTGGGGTTTTTTCCTTGCATTTATTGTAGTATATTAAATTGAGACACATACATATCTGGACCAGTAAATTTAGTGCCTCCTCAGTGAAGGATACAGTTATTAGACATTACTATCTTCAGTATAAGTCTATAATTATCAGGGTAAAAAAATCACTGACCTCTAATACAAAATTATTTGAAACCTATATAAAATTTTAGATTTAGTTTGCAAATAGAGCCTACTTCAAATCTGAATCTCGAGTTCTACTGATTAAGATTCTCTTCGATTTTTTTCCTGCCTGCCTAAATCAGTTCTGCTCAAAAGGTTTCCATTCAGTTGGACCAAATTTCTTGAATTGCTGCCATATGTTCTTTTCTGTCTGCATCACTGTGCCCCGCCGCCCCCTACCCCACACACACACCTTTTTTTCTCCTTTAAAAGAAAAGCATCTGGTTTGTATCATGAAGGACTTTTGGAAGCAGTAAAGAGAGGGTGGAAATAGTATTTGTATGTAATTATAAAGCAAGGGTTAATATTTAGTTGTTAAAGAAGGTGGGGGTTTGTTTGCCTAGAGACTAGATAGATAGGACATGAACTCAAAAAAAAAAAAGGCTAAATTACATTTTGGTTTTGTTTCTATAAGCATATTACATTGAGGGGAAAGCTGTTTTTGTTAACCATACTACATTGTCACAGAAAATACAGAATTCTAGGTTCCCTATGTCAAAGAGTAGAAAACCATTTTTTTCTTAATTTGTTGAGCTCAAAAATATAAATGAAGTCAGTGAGATCGTATAAATTAAAAATTTAAGGAAAACTCACAAAATTAGTTTCTCTAAAATTGTTTTACTCAACCACAGAGAAACCATGTCCTGCAGTACTTTCTCTTTTGTGGGTTTAAATAATTTTTATTTTTCATAATATTTCTGTTCTTGTGAAATTATTATAGATGCAATAATAATTATACTTCTTTCAGTTTAAGACATCTAGGTAGAGGTTATGACTTTTTCATTTCCTGATAAGATGCACAGGGATTGATATTTTGGTTGGTTGGGTTTTAGATGTATAAACACATTGGTCTTATTTTGTATCACTGACAATCCACAGGGTTGGCTGCTGTGTGCTGAACTTTCTGTCCTAGACTTTCTGCCAAGTGTTTTATGCAAAACTCTGGTTTTAGTGAAACAGGTTTTATTGTTTCTGGTCAGAGTCTTATTATAAACTGTTGTCAGTTACGTGATGCAAAAAGAGGAGCTGATATATATATATGGTCATGAAAACAAACCACCAAAACAAGCCAGGCTCAGGCTCTGTTCAACTGGTTGTTTTTCTCTCCCATTCCTGTGGCCTCAGTTCATGTTGTTTACTGCTTGAGGCCTGAGATGGTGTAATTTTCTTTTCTAGGAACTTGGAATTAGAATTCCTCGACCACTAGGACACGGACCAAGCAGATTCATCCCAGAAAAGGAGGTATGTTGTTTGTGAAAGTACATAGTGAACTGTATGCTTTTAAGGAAAAGCTGTCATGACCCACATCTTGGCATCTGAACAATTGTTGGTCAACAATATGCTTTACACAGAGTTGATCATTGTTAATCATCATGCTTTGGCAGTGAATCTGTGGGATTAGAAAGCTATTATAGTCACTTTGATTTCTAGTATTTCATGGCACTTTTCTAACACCCATAATTAGTCAAGCACAGGCAAGACTTGTTTTTGACCAATGATATGCCACCTGCTTATATTTAGATGTTAAATATTTAAGTGTGCCCGTACGCTGAGTTACTTGGTCTTGGCCAACTCCACAGGCTGGTATCAATGCTAGTTTAGATCTTTAATTCTAAATATGTAAATGCTTCTATGCTTTGTTTTCACAAGGATTGTTTACTGTTAGTTAATTTTGGTTCTCTGTAAATCGTGAGAGAGTAGGTGTTGTTAAAAGGAAAGGCATTAGTGTCTGCAAGCTCTGCAAATTTGATCATCTAAATCTGCTTCTTTATCTGGATTCTGGCCAGTTCTACAAGCAGCCTATCTAGTGGCCTTTGTTGTTTCTCCCCTGCTACATGATAGGTGACTTTTATTCTTCTATCTTGCAACCAGTTAAGTTTGTAGAATTATAACCTCCCTTTCTTAAGCCAAATTTAATCTGCTTCTAAATGACACACAGAATGCAGTGCATGCATGCTTTATTTCTCCCCCTTCCGTGTTTTATTTTTTAATATAAATTTATTTAATTGGAGGTTAATTACAATATTGTATTGGTTTTGTCATACGTCAACATGAATCCGCCACAGGTATACACATGTTCCCCATCCTGAACCCCCCTCCCTCTTCCCTCCCCGTACCATCCCTCTGGGTCGTCCCAGTGCACCAGCCCCAAGCATACAGTATAACACCGATTTACTTTCTGTAACCATGGTTTTCCTCTCTTTTACACAGATTCTCCAAGTGGGGAGTGAAGACGCACAGATGCATACTTTATTTACAGATTCTTTTGCTGCTTTGGGTCGTTTGGATAATATTACCTTAGTGATGGTTTTTCACCCACAGTATTTAGAAAGTTTCTTAAAAACTCAACACTATCTACTGCAAATGGATGGGCCATTACCCCTTCATTATCGGCACTACATTGGAATAATGGTTTGTAAACATTCAGTGAAAAATTCTTTCTCCCTGCTTTATTAATCTTTTTAAGATATGGTTAATGCTTCAAACACAGGAATAAATACTTATATTCCAGCTTCCAACTGGATTCCTGTTAAATAGTACCTAGAAGGCAATGGCACCCCACTCCAGCACTCTTGCCTGGAAAATCCCATGGACGGAGGAGCCTGGTAGGCTGCAGTCCATGGAGTCGCTAAGTCGGACATGACTGAGCAACTTCACTTTCACTTTTATGCATTGGAGAAGGAAATGGCAACCCATTCCAGTGTTCTTGCCTGGAAAATCCCTTGGTCGGAGGAGCCTGGTGGGCTGCCGTCTATGGGGCTGCACAGAGTCAGACACGACTGAAGCAACTTAGCAGCAGTAGCAGCAGCAGTATATATTTACACTTTGTTGAGTCCATGGAATTCTCCAGGCCAGAATACTGGAGTGGGCCTTTCCCTTCTCCAGGGGATCTTCCCAACCCAGGGACTGAACCCAGGTCTCCCACATTGTGGGCGGATTCTTTACCAGCTGAGCCACCAGGAAAGCCCAAGAATACTGGAGTGGGTAGCCTTTTCCTTCTTCATCAGATCTTCCCAACCCAAGAATCAAACTGGGATCTCCTGCATTGCAGGTGGATTCTTTGCCAGCTGAGCTACCAGGGAAGCCCTTATTGAGAACCATTTTCTACTAAATAAGAAAATAAAGTAGAAAACAAGATTATTTCACTACTATATAAATAGTTCAGATTGACATAAGTGGTTTTTGCTCATGTTCAATTTATAAATAATTTCATTATTTTATGGTTGGCATCTTAATTGAAGTTTCTTCTTTATCAGGTTCTGACAGTAGGTATAAAATTTTTCTAAAATTCAAATACTTTTATCAAATATTTTTTGTTCATGGGATATTTTTGAGGTGTTTTCTGTAGCATACATGAATTTGTGAATGTCAAAAACTTCATTTCTGTAGTATATGGAAAATTTGAGAACATACTAATCAAAAAATTAACTGTTTTGCCCATTGTAAAGAAAAAAGACATGTAGTTGTTCAAGATTTTAATATGTATAGTTAGAATCATCTTTTGTTTTCTCTTAGGCTGCAGCAAGACATCAGTGCTCCTATTTAGTGAATCTCCATGTAAATGATTTCCTTCATGTTGGTGGAGACCCCAAGTGGCTTAATGGTTTAGAGAATGCTCCTCAAAAACTACAGAATTTAGGAGAACTTAACAAAGTGTTAGCCCATAGACCTTGGCTTATTACCAAAGAACATATTGAGGTAAGCAGAGAATATATCTAGGGTGTCTTTTTTATTTTAATTAATAGGCTATTTTTTAAAGCAGTTTCAGGTTTACAGAAAAATGGCACAGGGAGTTCCCATATTCTACCCACTTCAACCCTCCACCCCCCTACACACACATTGTTTTCTTTATTACTAATTTCTAGTATTAGCTTAGTACATTTGCTTCAATTGATGAATTAATAATGTCTGTAATTTACTTTGGGGTTTACTGTGCTGTACAGTTCTATGGGTTTTGACAAATGCATAATGTCATGTTATCCACCATTATGGTGTCATACAGAATAGTTCCACTTCCCTAAAAATCTCCTATGCTCCCCCTATTCATCTCTCTCCTTTCCCCCTGCAACTACTACTCCTTTTATTGTCTTTATAGTTTTGCCTTTTCCAGAATGTTATATAGTTGGAGTCATAACTATATAACCTTTATACACTAGCTTCTTTTATTTGTCAGTATGTATTTAAGGTTCCTCCGTGACTTGATGGCTCATTTCTTTTTATTGCTGAAAAATACCCCAATGTGTGGATGTAGCACAGTTTGTCCATTCACCTACTGAAGGACATCTTGGTTACTCCCAGTTTTTGGCAATTATGAATAAAACTTCTACAAACATTCACATGCAGGTTTTTTGATGGACATTAGTTTTCAGCTCAGTTGGGTAAATAACTGGGATTGCTGGATTGTATGGTAAGCTTGTGTTCAGTTTTGTAAGAAACTGTGAAACTGTCTGATGAGGTGGCTGTACCAGTTTGTGTTCCCACCAGCAATGGATGAGCATTGCTGTTGCTTCACATACTTGTCAGCATTTGCTGTTGTCAGTGTTCAGATTTTCACCATTCTGATGTAAAGTGGAATCTTGTATATCTTTGCAAAATACCATCTTAAACTAGTTTCTTCTGGTTCTTCTTATTGAAAATGTTAAATGCTCGCTTATTCATATCTGACTCTTTGTGACCCTATGGACTAGAGCCCGCCAGGTCCTTTTTCCATGGAATTCTCCAGGCAAGAAAACTATAGAGTGGGTAGCCATTCCCTTCTCCCGGGGATCTTCCTGACTCAGGGATCGAACCCAGGTCTCCTCTATTCCAGGCAGATTCTTTACTGTCTGATAATAAAGATAATAGAATAAAAGCAGATTGACTTTCTCTAAAAGAATCTGCCACGCAGTAGAAATTTTTAAAAATTTCTTTTTTTTAAAAATAATGTATTGGCCATTCCACAAGGCTTGTGGGATCCTAGTTCCCCAACCAAGGATCAAACCTGCGCCCCCTGCAGTGGAAGTGCAGAGTTCTAACCACTGAACTGCCAGGGAATTCCCTAGAGTAGTTTAGATACTTTTATATAATTGAAGCATCTTATTTTCAAGGAGATATAAGATTTGAATATGATTAATGCAATGTCTGTTGTATGTCTAGTAACATAAAATTATACAATACTATGAAATAGATAATGAAGCAGAATGGAAACAGATCTGTAAGACTTTTAAGAATTATAGACTTTACCTTGAGCATAATTTTTAAAATAAATATAATTTGATGATTTAGACATATTCAGAGTCAAGTTGTTCAAATCACTATCTTAAAAATTCCTTGAGGAAGCCTGATATCAAAGAAAAACAGGCATATTTTCCATAGTAGCTTCTACTTTAAACTCAAATTTATTGCATTTGGTTTGAGACTTCACACTAACAACATAGTTAATGCATTCATAATCCATTGTCTGAAACACAGCAACTGCCTTAAACAAAATGTATTCTACCGCATTTTTAAATTGATTTTAGATAATCAAAATAATGAATTAGTTATTATCAGATTATGTTAAGCTCAATTTTTTAATATATATTCATAAAAATTAGCAAATTCTGAGTTCTACATGCCTCAAATTGTCACTTTATCCTAAGTTTTATATAGTAACTAATCCTGTTTTCAATAGATTAAGTACCAAGATGAACTATATTCTTTCACCAACACCATACCCCAGTATAAAAGTATATTCTCATTTTTTTCCCCAAGGGGCTTTTAAAAGCTGAAGAGCATAGCTGGTCCCTTGCAGAACTGGTACATGCAGTAGTTCTCCTCACACACTATCATTCTCTTGCCTCGTTCACATTTGGCTGTGGGATCAGCCCAGAGATTCACTGTGACGGCGGCCACACATTCAGACCGCCTTCTGTTAGTAACTACTGCGTCTGTGACATCACAAACGGCAATCACAGTGTGGATGAGATGCAGGTCAACTCAGCAGGCAATGTTTCGGTAAGTATCTGTTTGTTACAGGATTGTCATAAGACTGATCACAGTAATTGCTGTTGTATTATTTTTTTACTTGGCTTTTAGGAAAATTTACCCTGTTAAGTCCTTTTAAAAAGGTATTAGCCCCCCACCCACCCACCCCCCCGATCTATTCATTCAGCAAGTATTTGACTGCCTCCAAATGCTGAGCATTATAGTGTCTGATGCTAAGGGACATATATAAATTAATATGACATATATATAATTATAAGACCCTCCAGGAGACTACATTCGAATAACTTCAGGATTGGAAGCCACCAGGATGCGCCAGAGCCAGCTAGTATTGAATGGCTACTGAATGTGAGATACGGGAAGACTGAGGAAAGAGGAACTTGATGATACAAACTGCCTGCTGCTGATCACATCCCATTCTTCCCTTTTGCACGAAAGAAACAGGCTGTCATCTCAATTGTTTCTCTTTTAGAAGAGTTAATCAGCTTTGATCTGGAATTTCTCCTTTTAAAATACTTCATGTTTTAACTTCTCACAGATATATATAGAAGTGAATGTAAATTTATTAAAATGCTTTTACCTCTATTCCTTCTCTTCTCTGGCATTTATATTTTCTCAGCTTTGTTATTCCTTGGAAAACAGATCACAATGAGTTGAATTTTCTATGAGCAAGTTTTAACTCCTATATATGTGTCAAAATTCCCTCTGCATTCTTTAGCTGTAGTGAAAGAGCAAGGGTTTATATTTCCGGATAGAAACAACATTACAGCCTCTCAATACTTTGTACAGATTTTCTCAGTTTTATTATTACTTTAAGACAGATTTGGACAGGTTGAATTTATATGTTTGACTTTTTAACAAACACTTGACTATTAACATATTATTTGACTGTTGGCAAGTTATCTACCCTACCTGACCCCCCATTCTTTCATTTCTAAATAAAGGTCAAACACAAGGTTATTGCAAAGTTTAAGTGAAATGTCTCTAGAGAGGCAAAAGGCCTAGTACAGTGCTTAGCGTTTATCAGGTACTAAGAGGTAGCATTTACATATGGTGAGATTAGCACAGGAAGGAAACTCATTTTCCCAAGGTTGATTGCCGTGCTGTGGTGTGCTGATAAGGCCCAAGACCATCAGTTTCACCCTCTTTTGAGCTATCTGGATTCATGTAAGAGGCCCACATATGGCCACTAATTATTTATCAAAGTTTAAAGGTTATAAGATGGACTAAGAGTGAGTACATCAGTTGCTAGGATGCTGAGAATTGGATTCTTTCCCCACCTTTGATTGAGTATGAGGCTAAAGAAGTACTGTTCCTAGTTATCCCTCAATTAAGTGAAATAATATAATTTTTAAAAAAACTTCTCTAGTAGATAAGCTCCCTATCCTGGTGTTAAGCATTTTTAGTAATGAATTTTTTAAGGTATGTATGTTGTTTTTTAGACATAATATTATCGCACACTTAATAGACTACTGTATAGTATAAATATAACTTTATATGCATTGGAAAACCAAAAAAATTCTTGACTTGCTTTGTTAGGATGCTCACTTTATTCTAATGGTTTAGAACTGAACCCACAATATATCTGAGGTATGCCTGTCTATTGACAATATGCCCAGTGTACAATGTTGATGTAAAACCACTTTATATTTTGTATACCTTATTTGTTTCATTGGGCAAGTAGAAGTGTAACTCAGTTCTGTTTTAAACTGACAGGTAGTGTTAAATTTTAATTTTTAAAACTAAATGACAGTAATAATATTACTATCTTTTGAAATAAAAATTTAAATATTAGAATATGTTCTTAAATTTTTTTCTATTTTAAATTTTAAAATTTGTATCTGTATATATGATAGGTCAAAATAATTGGTTTTGATTCATTCATGTGCATTAAAGTTATAAGATCTATTTTTCTTGTATTAAGATGCAAATTCTTATGAGATAGACTTAATAAAATTCATTCCATATTTGACATATGTAACAACCTTAACTGCACTTTTGTTTCAGGTAAGTGATTCCTTCTTTGAGGTTGAAGCCCTCATGGAAAAGATGAAGCAGTTACAGGAATGTCGAGAAGAAGAGGAGGCAAGTCAGGAAGAGATGGCTTCACGTTTTGAAATAGAAAAAAGAGAGAGCATGTTTGTCTTCTCTTCAGGTAAAAGCAAGGATTACATAGTCAACGTCTATTATTTCAAAAAAAATCCTAATTTTTAAAGACAGTTTAAATAAGTTTTTCTTATTGGAATACAGTTGATTTGCAATGTTGTGTTAGTTTCAAGGGTACAGCAAAATGAATCTGTTACACATATATCCACTTTTAGATTCCTTTCCCATACAGGTCAATACAGAGTTTTGAGTAGAATTCCCTGTGCTATGCAGTAGGTCCTTATTAGTTATCTGTTTTATATATAGTAGTGTATATATGTCAATCCCAATCTCCCAATTTATTCCTCCCCCTACCCCCACCTCCCTACCCCGGCTACATCCCAAACCCTTGGAACCACAAGTTTTCTACAACTCCACATATAAGCTGTATTGTATTATTTGTCTTTCTCTTTCTAACTTCACGTAATATGGTAATCTCCAGGTCCATTCATGTTGTGGCCAATGGCATTGTTTCATTCTTTTTTACGGCTGAATGATAGTCCATTGATATATACGCCACATCTCTATCTACTGTTGTCAGTGGACATTTAGGCTGCTTCCATGTCTTGGCTATTATACATAGTGCTGCTGTAAACACAGGGGTGCATGGATCTTTTTGAATTATGGTTTTCTCTGGACATACACCTAGGAGTGGGGTTGCTGATCAGATGGTAACTCTATTTTTAATTTTTTAAGGAATCTTGGTACGTTATCTATAGCGACTGCATGAATTTACATTCCCAACAACAGTTTTGTAAAATTTATTGTTTGTAGATCTTTTGATGATGGCCATTCTAACTGAGGTGAGGTGATAACCTCTCTGTTTTGATTTGCATTTCTGTAATAATTAGTGATACTGAATATCTTTTCATGTGCCTATTGGCCATCTATATGTCTTCTGTGGGGAAATGTCTGTTTAGCTCTTCTGCCCATTTTTTTTTCTTTAAAATGAGGAAGTTGCATTCATAAAGGCCTAATAGTACTTCCAGCTTTAAAATTCTATAATTTGTGAAAAGGAGCTACTTATTAGATAACTAACAGCTTAAACCCTTTGTTAGGCCTTTATCAAATGTAACCTATAGGATTTAATAAGTAAACTAGGTAATTTAAAGGAAAAAAGTTATAGTGTCAATATACTCTGACAATAATACAGTGGAACAAAGAGTACATTGGTTTTAATAACCAATTTTCTTAATAGCAAAGAAAAAATCAAATTTGTATAAATGGAGGTTTGATGTTAGCCTGAGGAGAAGTCTTTGATTCTATTTACTTGAAACTAAATAATCTCATCAACTCCTAAACAAGAAAATAATCTAAAAAGGCTTAGTGAGCCTCTTTCCTGTATTCATTTCAGAATTGTTTCTAGGACCTTTGAACTGTTAGTGTTAGTTGCTCATTTGTGTCCGACTCTTTGAGATCCCCACAGACTATATAGCCCACCAGGCTCCTCTGTTCATGGAATTTCCTAGGCAAGAATACTGGAGTGGGTAGCCATTCCCTTCTCCAAGGGATCTTCATGACCCAGGGATCGAACCCAGGTCTCCTGCATTGCAGGCAGATTCTTTACCGTCTGAGGCATCAGGGAAGCTGTTAAAGAGATCATTTTACATATTGTATGACATTAATATTCAACTAAAAATACTCCAAATGCTAAAGTTTAGAACACAGCTGATTTGTTAGTACCATAAAGATTATTTCAAAAGGGTATTCCTATTCGGAGTACATACTTTTAAGTAGAACTTCACATCTATAAACTAGAGAGGGGACACAGAGGAAGAGAGGATCTGTGAAAGAGTGGAATGAAAAGCACAGTAAATGCAACCATGAGTGTATGTTTTTTAACCTTTATATTCTATTTATTATTAAGCAATTTCTTTATAGTTTTAAGACTTTATTTTAGTTGATATTGATGACTAAGTATCAGAAAAAGGGTTATCCTATTTTTACTTGTTATAGGTAAAATGAATTTTAACTAGCATCCTGTTTTTGAAAAGCTTTCAGTAGCTTTTTTAAAAAATTATTTCAGATGATGATGAAGTTACACCAGCAAGAGATGTATCACGTCACTTTGAGGATACTAGTTATGGCTATAAGGATTTCTCTAGACATGGAATGCACGTCCCAACATTTCGAGTCCAGGTAAAATCACAACTTGTATGTACATGACTGGTTAAAAATATCTCAATCTGACTTAAAATTAGAAAGAACCATCTGGATTTGAGAACAGAAAGCATTGCAGAGAGAAATAACTTTTCTATGTACATGCAGTTCCATAGATATATTTATTATATTGTTAAAGTTCATAAATCAGTTGCTCAGAATTCAAAACACATTCACCCATAAAACAAAATTACAATAGTCGTTAGGATCCCAGATGGTATACTAAAACTCAAAGTTCATAATATAACTAAACAGTAAATAGTTGTGTTAGAACCTAGCTAGCATTTATAGCATTGTTTTATAAAGCACCAGTGTTAAAGTGAGGCCATTTCTGTGACAAGAGAAATGTCCTCAACATTTCAGGCATTATCTGTGTGTGGGTAGAAGGAAAGAGGATGAGAAAATCAGAGTGAAACATGTGCTTAAATTAGAACTTTTAGGGACAGCAAATTTGTTTTCTTTTAATTTGGGTGAGTTCTTATAAATCTCATATAAAATAAGTCATAGTGATTACAATAACCTAATTCCCTGGTAAAATATGAACTGAATGTCATTTGAAGCAATGAGAATTTTTGAGTTTCAAATTTAAATCTTGAAGAGGATTTTTATATAAAGATATCTTATTCCAAAATTAAATAATGCCTATCTCTTAGAATAAAGTTTTAGTGAGGTAGGGAGTCAAATTATTGTTGGTAGACCCAGTTTGTTTAGCTCCATAATCATTAACTTTGAAATACACAGTAAAAATTCCCAGTGCAATTCTGTGTATATTGAGTCCATGGAAACTTAGGGACTTTGTCATCCTCCAAGATACCAGGCTCCTTCTCTCTTTTTGCACTGGCAGGAAGCTATGTGCTTTGCAAATATATTGCAGCAGCAGCAATTGATGTATCTTCTAGTTCCAGAATAAAGTTGAGGATCATCAATTAGGAAACATTTATCTATTCTATGCTGTAGTTTTCTAAGACTGCTTCCAATCCATTACTAGACACATAGTGCATTTAAAATGTATTTCTTAAACAGTCTGTTATGAGTTGATACTTCTAACTTTCCCAATTATTGTGAAGGGCTGCTGCTGCTGCTAAGTCGGTTCAGTCATGTCCAACTCTGTGCGACCCCACAGACGGCAGCCCACCAGGCTCCGCCGTACCTGGGATTCTCCAGGCAAGAACGCTGGAATGGGTTGCCATTTCCTTCTCCAATGCATAAAAGTGAAAGTGAAGTCGCTCAGTTGTGTCCGACTCGTAGCGACCCCATGGACTGCAGCCTACCAGGCTCCTCCGCCCACGGGATTTTCCAGGCAAGAGTACTGGAGTGGGTTGCCATTGCCTTCTCCAATTGTGAAGGACTAGTATTAAGTAATAACTTTTAGCAGAATTATGAAAATATTTGGGAACTATGAGATTTTTTTTTTCTTGGCTCAAGGAACTAACATTATTTAAGGAGGCAAATTAGGCACAGGAAGAAATATAGAATATGTTACTTGGTAGTGAAGTTGTGTCATGAAATATAATAAAT
Source organism: Budorcas taxicolor (assembly GCF_023091745.1). Taxonomy (NCBI): domain Eukaryota; kingdom Metazoa; phylum Chordata; class Mammalia; order Artiodactyla; family Bovidae; genus Budorcas; species Budorcas taxicolor. Next base: position 32,831,343 of record NC_068918.1, read on the forward strand.
TACAATTGGAGAGATCATGTGGACTAGAAAATTTTTTTGGAGGCAGATTAGGATTTGACAGATCTGAATAGTTTAAAAGCATGAGCATTGTAAGCAGAGAAGACTGTAGGCAATAATTGAGCCTAGGTTGAAGGACAGAGTGAGGGAAGGTATCATAAACTGGCTGGGCTGCTGAAAGCTTCAAGCAAAGGATTTTTCTGATTAGTTGGAAGTCACTTTAAAATTAATCAGACTTCGAGGTTTTGACCACAGTGATGGCATGATATCAAAGAGGTGTTTTAGGAAAACAAATATGGGAGCAACGTAGAAGTAGAGGCTTATTAAGTTTTGTTTGAGATAGAAAAAAGGAAACGGAGATTTAACATAGGAAAACTAATTAGAAGACTTAACAGAGCTAAGAGGATTAGGAGGAAAAAGAATGAGTGATGGATGTGTTGAATTAAAAATTTACAAAATTTGAAGACACTTGAATGCCTGCAGCAATATAAAAGGAGAGTGGCCTCCCAAGACGAGTCATCTCTGAGGCTGACAGGGGAAACAGTGAGAGAAAGCAGAATACAAGTGGCGTGTGTATAAGGCAGAGATTCCACTGGTTTTTAAACTTGGTGAGTTGCAAAATTTAACTTTTGCCATGTTGCAGTATAGACATTGAAAACATCAAACTGGAATGCAAATGAAACAGAAAGCTAGGGATGTTCTAGAAAGGGAGTGGATTTCAACTGCCAGTAGTCTTACTGCACCACAGAGCAATAGACACAGAACTGTGTTTGACCACATTTTAATTATTCACTTTTCTTCTGTTCTCTGTATTTAGGACTATTGCTGGGAAGACCATGGTTATTCTTTGGTAAATCGTCTTTATCCAGATGTAGGACAGTTGATTGATGAAAAATTTCACATTGCTTACAATCTTACTTATAACACAATGGCAATGCACAAAGATGTTGATACCTCAATGCTCAGACGGGCTATTTGGAACTATATTCACTGCGTGTTTGGAATCAGGTTAGTCTGTTTTCTTACGTTTATGAAGAGATATTTTCTTTTAGGGAAATCATTCAGGTGCTTGAAACACGTATGCAGATACACATGTTAATACACTCAGAACCATCCCCTCCCTAAGAGCTTATTTTTATGCTTTTTATGCTTCAGAAACTTGATTTTTTGCAGCTTAGTGTGTTTCCTCTCATCTAGCTAGGCAGGAGGAGGGAGAGTTAGGAACAAGAGTTAAACAACAAGCAAGGTTGCCCAGGAGCATGGAGGAAGAGGCAAAGTTTGTCTCTAAACATTCATGTGTTTGTATCATTTTTATCTCCTGAAACACTTGTACTTCCGCCTTCCTTCGTGGAACTTAGCACTCTTAGAGTGCTCGTCTAAAGAGTACCTACTCCCATAATACTTCATAAAATGCAAAACTTTATCAGTATTATGCTATTTATATACACACACTATACACCACCTTATAACATACACAAACACCCACACTATGGTCCTTCCTAATTATTTTAGCTGTAAAGTCAGACTTCTCTCCTGGTTATTCAATTTTTCAGCAGCCAGGCTATTGACTTTAGACTCCCGAATGGTTATATTATGGACCAACTTTACAAGAGTTTTCTCCCTTTTCCACTAAAAACCAAATAGGAGACTGAAGATCCTTGGATGTTGTAGAAAGTATTCTCCAGTGGGGCAGAGCAGACACTGGTGCCTACGACCATCCTGGCCTAAAGCAGAATGGCCTAAGTGTAGACACTTTGAGGCCATCTTAGAGACCAGTTCTTTCCTCATCTGACCCCAAGAACTCCTGCTAACATGAGAAAATATTTATTTATACAAGTAGATTATAATTTATATATCATGGGATATATCAATATTATTGTCTAATTTGTTAATTTCTTGATATCAATACTCAAACTGTTTCCCAAATTTGTTCCTCAGTGTGGTTGCTTATTCACGATGGTAAATATATACTGTCACTTTGGCACTAGCAAATTTTTTGTTCATCTCCCTAACTTCTCTATTTCTTACTCCTTTATACTCATTCATCCACCCCCAATTAAACATTGTAAAGCTCTTATTTTAGGGGACAGCTGCCCATATAAAGAGGAGAAAAGAATATAACATTTACTATTGATGTCTGTACTTCTATAAGAAAACAGACTATACATCAAAAATATAGTAATTCTCACATTGTCTTTTAACAGATACGATGACTATGACTATGGTGAAATTAACCAGCTATTGGATCGTAGCTTTAAAGTTTATATCAAAACTGTTGTTTGCACTCCTGAAAAGGTTACCAAAAGAATGTATGATAGCTTCTGGAGGCAGTTCAAGCACTCTGAGAAGGTATGTACCTGTTGTGTTTACTCTGTAACTTAGCAGTGGTTCTTATTCTCCTTCACCTAATCTAATGGGTCTCCAGCCCTTTCCATCACCTCTACTAACCCAGAGAAGAACATTCCAGAATAGCTGTCTTAGATATGCCTTGGAAGGGAACCTCATTATGGTTTAAAGCAGGGGTCCCCAACTTGCAGGCCAGGGATTGGTACCTGCTGCCAGATCAGCATGGCATTAGATTAAATGTAACGGGCTTGAATCATCCAGAAATCGGTTCCTAATGCCAAAAAGGTTGGAGACCACTGGTTTAACATAAAAGAAGAATGACAGGGAGAACAGATCTGCTAGCTAGCCTGTCTTCAAAGCTCAGGCTTAGGAGAAAGAAGAGAATCCTTGAACTGTCTTTACAGAATTACTGAATGATGATTTAGCAAGGAAAATTTATTCTAACAAACCTTCAAAGAGAGATGTGATCAAAGATAAGCTCAAAACATATTTCCAAGAAAGATCAGGCTTTTGGTTTTATAAATTGATACTCTGTTCAACAAACCCAAGACTTGTGTTAAGCTATTCAGTGGTACACATAAAACATTACTTATATTTGGTGTTTATTAAATGCACTGAAACTGACTGTAAATGCTTATAACCATATCTTAAATAATTTTGTGTTTTATATTCAGGTTCATGTTAATCTGCTTCTTATAGAAGCTAGGATGCAAGCAGAACTCCTTTATGCTCTGAGAGCCATTACTCGCTATATGACCTGACGCCTTTCCTCCATTAAAGATGATGGAACGATCAGCAGATATAGTCTACAGGGGGAAGGTACTCAGCCCCAGGACCAATGGTAGATAAAAGAATTCAAAATCCATTGTGCCATGATTCCTTTAGTTTCTGCTATTTTACTGTGGAAACGCCACTGCTGGCACAAGCAGTGAGTGCTCGGCAGCTTCAAGTTTAGAGCTGTGAAGAAGGGCTGCTGTTCACAGTATTTTGCTTTTTGACAGTACAAGATGCTGTATAACTTTTAATACAGCAAATAGTATCTCTCCAAATCCTGTTGCTTTTATGTTAAAAAAATAAGATAACAAAAATTGGAGCATGCAAAGAATGGGACTTTGATAATGATGTAAGCTTTTATACATAAAGAATTTTAGATATTGGTGCTGCTATTCCTGCTGGTGGAATGAACAGAGTGGCTGTTCCGGTTAAGCTATTAGTAATAAGGTGAACACTGCTACTATCTGAGCCTACATGCGTAAAATTTGTGTGGTTTCAAATTAAACTTACATATATGTGTTAATTTTTTTGCATCTAAAATTACTCACAGCTCAGCAAAGACCATTATGATGGTAACAGCTCATTTTTTTCATATAGTTTTTTTTTTAATTCAGTTATTGGATGATATTAAATTACAGTGGCATTCTTAAAGACTTCTTCAAAAAGCAATCTTACATGAAAAATGTATAAATTATCTTTTGATGTGCTGTTTCCCAAGGTTCTGTGACACTGGAGGGCAGCTGTCCTGTGTGGTGTTTTTGTTTCCACCACCAAAGTTATGGGAAATATTATGTAGCTGCTGCTCAGTCCCAGGTGCATTCTGCCCACCTCATGGTCCCCCCTTCAAATATTGTGCAGCTCCTTAAATAATAAAGCTGGAAAATATTTTTAGTCAGGTTATCAAATTTGATTTACAAAAAATGCTAACTTTGAAATGCAAACAGGCTTGAGAAATGTATTAAGTACATTGTATTCTGGAAGCGTGAATTGCTTTTGAAGTCTGTCAGTATTATTAGTATTTTTCAATAAAGAATAATTTTTCTCCAATTTTATTTGCTGTCTCAAAAAGTCATGACTTAACAATCAGTCACTATTCTCAGTTTCTATTGATTTTCATTAGCTTTCACACTTAGATAATTCTGTAGTCAGGTGAGACTATTATTTAAATGGCAAACTTTTGCAGTCATTTTGAGAGCTACAAAGAAAAGTTTTATCTTGGAAATAACTGATACAGTCCCATGCCTTGTCCATTTTGAACTGAGATGTTTTAGAGATCAATTATTAAAAGAAGAATTATTAGAAACAGGTTAAATTAGGGAGTCACTACAGAACAAAAAATGACACTGTCAAACAGTTCTAAATTTAATCAAAGCTTTTTTGATAACTGAGCTCAATAAATGTTTTGATGAGTAACAAGATATAGTACCTATAAAATTATAGTGTGGGGTGGGAGCTGGGAGGCATAATGTTGAATGGAGGTGATATAGCTACCTTCATGGCTACATACCCTAGTGAGAAGATAATACTGTCATCTTAGAGAAAAACTGCTTTCAATATATTTTATAAAGAAACATATCAGCCCATTTCTAGTTAGCTTACAATAATCTACAAATGGTCTTACCTGTTGAATTTGCATCATGCCTCTGCCCTTTTTTGTTTGCTGCTGGGTTATTTCATCATAGCAATACAGGTGAATCCAACAAATAAGTTTGCATTGGATAAATTTTTACTCATTCTGCTTCTACTCTTTGTTCTTGGCACTTCCTCTTAGAAATACAACATTTCTAATAGAAGTTCTAATCAGTAGTAGGATGATCAGGAAAAACTGAATTTATTATCTTATTCCACTTAGAAATCATGAGATGAAAATTTTAATGAGTAACAAAGTATGCTTGTACCTAAAGTAATAAAGGCATGCCTGTGACACAAAGTTGATGTTTCAGCACCTCCAATTTAACAGGTGTTTCCTGTTAATGTTTTCTCAAAACAAAACATACAGGGTTTTTAATATTGCTATTTATCTTTGAAACTAATAGTTTCCAAAATAATTGAGGGCAGTAAAATAGAATATGGGGTATCAAAACTTTTCCCCACAAGAGGAATTATTTTTCTTAAATAACCATGAATAGATTTCTCGTTGAGGTTTCCAAGATTCAATTTTTTAGATCACTTTTTTAGTAAAAATTAGGGAACTTTTTATTAGGCAATACTCAATTCAGTATCTCTTTAAAAATGAGATTAAATTCTAAACACATTTACCACAGTTACTTAATTCCATATAAATACTAGTGATATTTTGAACTTAGAGGAATAAAATCTTAGCTTTTAAATGAATTTTAACAGTTTATTTCAAATTATTTTGATAACAGACCATTGGTAGAAATTTTGTTACATATTTGTGACTGGTGAATATCAAGGGAAAGCAAAGGCAGGTAGAAGGGGAGTGACATTACCTATGATGTACCAGGTCCTTATTCCCAATGGAGATACTGAGCCAACAACAATCTAAGGACCAAATACCTTTGTGAAAACTCTAGAAACCTCTTGGGAAGCTACAGCTCAGGCAAACACAAACCAGGAGGAGACTGCACCAAAAGGTGTGGGAAATTTGGGGCATTTTGCTTGTCCTAACCTGGTGTACAGCATGACAGCAATTGAGAGAAAACTCCTAATTCCCAGCTTCTCCCTCGGGACCAAAAGAAAAAAGGTGAACTTTTGTGTTTGAGGGACTGGATTCTCTCATCTGACTTGGAGCACTAGTAGGAGAGGTAGAATGGTTTGGATGCTGATTGTAGATCACTGAACACAGAAGTGAGCATGGAGGTGCATTAGAACAGCAGGGAATCTACAGTTATGTAGGCAGGTGCAGGGGATCCAAAAGAATACAGATAGGAATAAAACAGAAATTAGAACAGGAAGCTCCTGAGAAGAAACAGGGGCAAGCCTCTAAGGGAAATTAAGACAGCTAAAAGCAGATATTATATCCTGGAGTAAAAACGTATACACTTGTCCAAAGAAGATACATCCCTGGTAATGGTAGCTATTTTTCAAATGCCCAAATTACAACAAACTTTGCAAGGAGTGTGTATGTGTGTATGTGTGTGCACGCACACACGCAGGAGAATGTGGCAAAATCCAAAAAACTAATCCCCAGAAACCAACCCTAACACAATGTAGGACTCTGAATTACCCCACGAAGAATTTTAGGGACTTCCCTGGCAGTCTAGTAGTTAAGAAGTCACCTTCCAATGCAGACGGTGCATGCTCAATCCCTGGTCGGGAAGCTAAGATTCCACCTACCTCGGGGCCAAGACCCTCTCCCAAAACATAAAACAGAAGCAGTATTGTAACAAATTCAATAAAACCTTTAAAAAAAAGACTTTAAACAACTGTCTTAAAGATGCTCAGTGTACTAAAGAGAGAGAACAAGACTGACATATCAGGAAAATGATGCCTGAACAAAATGAGAATATCACCAAAGAGACAGAATAAAAAAGAATCAGATTCTGGAGCTGAATCCTTATTCAGATTCAATGACTGAATAAGGAAAAAATTGACTACAACAGGCAATTTGATCAGATAGAAGAAAGACTTTGGAGAGTTATTGATATTATCAATAATAACCTCAGAGGTTATTTGATATTATCAAGTCAGATAAAAATGAAAAGTGAAGAGAGCCTAAGGGACTTGTGGGGACATAAAGTAGGGACTGTGCAGAGCTGTAAAGGAGTGGAGTTTTGTATGCAAATCAACTTATCAAAATAAACTTATAACTTTAACATTTTTAAACTTCATCCCCATGGTAACCACAAAGAAAATCTCTTCAGAATTTACACAAAAAGAAATGAGAAGGAAATCAAATCATGTAACTCCAAAAAAAGGTCAGTGAAACACAAAGGAGGAAGAGGGGGACTGAGGTACAAAAAAGCGACAAATCTTGCAGAAAACAAAATAGCAATATGTCCTTCCCTATTAGTAATTATATCAAATGCAATAAATGGCTTGAATCCCCCAATCAGAAGACTCAGAATGGCTGAATAGATAAAATAGAAAAGAGGATCCAACTATATGCTGTCCGTAAGAAACAACTTCAGATCTCAGAACACATATAGGCTGAGTGTGAAAGGATAGAAAAAGACATTGCATGCAAATGGTAACCAAAAGAGAGCAGAGGTGGCTATATGAATATCAGAGAAAAGGGTCAATTCACCAGGAAGATAAAACAGTTATAGGCATCAAATACTAACACTCCTAAACATAGGAAGCAAATGTTGATAGAATTGGGGAGAAACAGATTTGTTATTGTTTAGTAGCTAGGTCATGTCTGACTCTTTGCAACCCCATGAATTATATAGCCTGCCAGGCTCCTCTGTCCATGGGATTTCCCAGGCAAGAATACTGGAGTGGGTTGGCATGTCCTTTTCCAGGGGATCTTCCTAACCCAAGAATCAAACCCACATATCATGCATTGGCAGGCAGATTCTTTACCACTGAGCCACCAGGGAAGCCCAGGAAATAGCAACTCAATAATAGTAAGAGATTCAATATCCACTTCCAGGGACTTCCCTGGTGGTCCAGTGGTTAAGAACACTCCTTGCAATGCAGAAAACACAGGTTTGATCCTTGGTTGGGGCACTAAGATCACACATGCCACAGAGCAACTAAGACTGCATGCTGCAGCTACTGAACGCATGCACCCAGGAGCCCATGCACCACAACTAGAGCCCACATTGACCTCATGACCTTTGCCATGGGCGGAGTTCCTCACGCTGGCCCCCGGCACCACATGACACAACAAAGATCCTGCATGCACCCAATGCACCCAAATAAGTATCTTTTAAAATACTTCCAAAAATGAATAGAACCAACATAAATAAGGAAAAAGAGGACTTGAACACTACAGACTAGTTGAATCTATCAGACATATGCAGAAAATTCCAACAATAGGATATACAGTCTTCTCAAGGGCACATGGAACATTCTCCAGAATTGCCACATATTAAGCCATAAAACAAGCCTTAACAAATTTTAAAAGACTGAAGTCATACAAAGTATCATTTCTGATCATAATGGAATGAACCTAACAATCAATTGCAGAAAGAAAAGCTGGAGAGTCCACAAGTATGTAGAAATGAAACAGCATACTCTTAAAAGGCCACTGCAAAGAAGAAATTACAAATGGACTTAGAATATATCTTGAGGTAAAAACACAACACACCAATATTTATAGATGCTGTGCTAAGAGGTTTATAGCTATAAACTCTTAGATTATAAAACCAAAGACAATCTCAAACCAACATTGTAACTTCATTTGTCAAGGAACTAGACAGAACAGTCCAAACCCAGAGCTAGCAGAAGGTAAAGAAAGATCAAAGCAGAGATAAATAAAAAGCACAATAGAAAAAATACAACAAAATTAAGAGTTGTTTGAAAAGATCAACAAAATTGACAAACCTTTAACTGCATTAAGAAAAAAAAAATCAGAAATGAAAAATGAGACATTCCCAATCAATATTAAAAAAAAAAAAAAGAATAGAGAATACTATACACTGTACATCAACAAATTGGATAACTTAGAAACACACAGCCTACCAAGAAGGAATCATTAAGAAATAGAAAATCTGAAAAGAACTATAACTAGTAAGGAGACTGTAATCAGTAATTAAAAACTCAACAAAGCCCAGGACCAAATGGTTTCACTGAATTATACCAAACATTTAAAGAAAAGTCAACACCAAACTCATCCAAAAAATTGAAGACAAGGGAATGTTTCTAAACTCATTCTATGAGGTCAGCATTATCCTGATAACAAAGCCAAAGCGACTGCAAGAAAACTACAGACCAATATCAATGATGAATATTGTTGCAAAAATCCTTAATTCTAGTAAAGAAAACTCAACAGCACATTTAAAAAATGAAGTGGGGGACTTCCCTGGTGGTTCAGTGGTTAAAGAACCTGCCTTCCAATGCAGGGGATGTGGGTTCAATCCCTGGTTGGAGAACTAAGATCCCACATGCTGCAGGGCAACTAAGCCTGCATGCTGCAACTAAGACCCAGTGAAGCCAAAAGTAAATAAATCAATAAAATACTTAAAAAAAAAAATGAAGAGGGATATATTCCTGAAATGCAAGTATATATATTCCATTTATAAAAACTGATCAGTGTAATATACCACAATAACAGAATGAAAGGTGAGAAAACAAACACATGATCATATCAGTTGATGTAGAAAAATTATTTGGCATAATTCAGTAGCCTTTTCATGATTAAAAAAAAATACTCAACAAACCAGTAGAAGGAAACCATCTCAGTGTAATAAAGGCCATATGTGAAAAGCACATAGCTAATATCATACTCTGTGAAAGATAAACTGTTTCCTCTAAGATCAGGAACAAGAGAAAAATATCAGCTCTCGCCACTCATAGTATACCAGAAGTCCTACCTAAGCAATTAGGCAAGATAATGAAAAAAACATCCAAATTAGAAAGGAAATGTAAAATTATATATCTGTATGCAAATAACATGGTCTCATATTAGAAAACCCCAAAGATTCCACACCAAAAAACAAAAGCAAAAAAATCCTGTTGGAACTATAAAAGTCAATACAGAAAGATCAGTTGCATTTTTATATACTAACAGCAATCAAGTAAGAAAACTAAGGCAACAGTAGCATCAAAAAGAATAAAATACTTGAAATAAATTTAACCAAAGGAGTTGAAAGACTTGAGAATGAAAACTACAAAACATAACTATAAGAAAATAAAGAAGACACAAACAAATGAAAGACATCCTGTGTTCACAGACTGGAATTCTTCATTCATATTGTTAAGATGTCAATACTACCTAAAGCAATCTACAAATTCAATGCCTTTTTCTCCTGCAGAAATATAAAAATCCATCCAAAAATTCACGTGGGGTCTCAAAAGACTCAAAATATGCCAAAACAATCCTGAATAAGAAGAGAGTCCTAAGTCTCACAATGTCCTAATTTCAAAACATTTTCCAAAGCTACATTATCAAAACAGTATGGTACTTGCATAGACATACACCTAGAAATAAGCCTTCATGATCTTCAATAAGGATGCCAGGACTATTCGATGAGAAAAGAACTGTCTGGGAAAACTAGATATTCACATGCAGAAGAATGAAGTTAGACCTTTATTTTAGAAACATATACAAAAATTAACTAAAATGGATTAAAGACCTAAGTGTAAGAACTAAAACTATAAAGCTCCTAGAAGAAAAGATAGGCAGTATAGCTTCAGGATGCTGGATTTGGCAGTGATTTATTGGACATAATACCAAAAGGCAAAAGAAAAAAATAGACAAATAGAACTACATCAAATTTACTTCTGTGCATCAAATGGCATGAAAGTGAAAGTCACTCAGTCGTGTGCGACTCTTTGCGACCCCACAGACTATACAGTCCATGGGATTCTCCAGGCCAGAATACTGGAGTGGCTAGCCTTTCCCTTCTCCAGGGGATCTTCCCAAACCGGGGACTAAACCAGGTCTCCTGCATTGCAGGTGGATTCTTTACCAGCTGAGTCACAAGGGAAGCCCAAGAATGCTGGAGTGGGTAGCCTATCCCTTCTCCAGGGGATCTTCCCGACCCAGGAATCAAACCGGGTCCCCTGCACTGCAGGCAGATTCTTTACCAACTGAGCTATCAGGGAAGCCCAAAGGGCATGATCAACAGTTAAAAAAAAAAAAAAAGTAACCTACAAAATGGGAGAAAATATTTGTTAATCATGCACCTGATAAAGTCTTAATATCCAAAATATATAAATAACTCCTTTAAATCAATGACTACCACAAAAAAAAAAAGCTTGATTAAAAAATAGGTATCTTAGAGTTTTTAGAATATAGGTCTTTTGGCTCCTTAGATAGGTTTATTCCTAGGTACATTATTCTTTTTGATGTGATAGTATATGGAACTGTTTCCTTAACTTCTTTGTCTGTTGACTTTCTACCTTTACTATATGTTTGCCTCTACTTGTGAACTTCTTTGTTTCATAATTTTCTTGATTTTAGATGTGGTCTTAAATATTGTTTGGCCGCACTGGATCTTAGTTGCAGCATGCAGGATCTTCAGTTGCAGCATGCAGGATCTTCAGTTGCAGCATGTGAACTCTCAGTTGCAGCATGTGGGATCTAGCTCCCTGACCAAGGACTGAACCCAGGTTCCCAGCCATTGGGAGTGCAGAGTCTTAGCCACTGGATCACCAGGGAGGTTCCTTGATGTAACCTCTTCTATTTAAAGAAGTTCCTTTAGAATTTGTCATAAAGCTGGTTTGGTCATGCTGAATTCTTTAAGCTTTTGCTTGTCTGTAAAGCTTTTGATTTCTCTGTAGCCTTTTATGGAAAAACCCAAATGAGCTTTTTGGCTAACCCAATACCATACCTGTACTCCATAAACAGTAAGATGCTAATGAAAGAAGTTGAAGATGACACAGATGGAAAGATATACCATATTCTTGGGTTGGAAGAATCAATATTATAGAATGACCATAGTAACCAAGACAATCTATAGATTCAATGCAGTCCCTTTCAAATTACCAACAGCATTTTTCACAGAACTAGAACAAAAATTTTTTAATTTCTGTGGAAACACAAAAGACTCCAATAACCAAAGCAATCCTGAGAAAGAAAAATGGAGCTGGAGAAATCACTCTCTGACTTTAAACTATATTACAAAGCTACATTAATCAAAGCACTATGGTACTGGCACAAAAACAGACACACAGACCAATGGAACAGAATAGAAAGCCCAGAAATAAATGCTAACATCTATAGTCAATTAACATACAACAAAGGAGGCAAGAATATACAATAGAGAAGAGACAGTCTCTTCAACAAGTGGTGCTGTGAAAACTGGACCTAAGCTACATGTAAAAAAGCTACATGTAAAAAAAAACTGAAAACATTTTTTAACACTATAGACAAAAATAAAATGGATTAAAGATGTAATGTCAGACCTAAATGTAAGACTGGATACTATAAAACTCCTAGAGGAAAATTGCAGCAATATTTTTTAATCCCTCTCCTACAGTAATGGAAATAAACAAATGGGAAACAGTTAAATTTAAAAACTTTTGCAGAGCAAAGGAAATTATAAACAAAACAAAAAGTTAACCCATGGAATGGGAAAAAATATTTGCAAATGATGTGACAACAAGAGATTAATTTCCAAAATATACAAACAACTCATACAGCTTAATGGCTCAGGAAACTCAAATAGCGCTCTGTATCAACCTAAAGGGGTGGGATGGGAGGGAGACGGGAGGGAGTTTCAAAAGGGAAGGGATATATGTAAACCTATGGCTGACTCATGTTGAGGTTTGACAGAAGACAGCAATATTCTGTAAAGCAATTATCTTGTAATAAAAAATAAATAAACAGCTCAATCTATTTAGAAGCCTTAAATGGACACTTCTCCAAAGAAGATATACAGATGGCCAACAGGCATATGAAAAGATGCTTAACATCACTAATTATTAGAGCAGTTGAAATCAAAACTAAAGTGAGGTATCACCTCACGAAATCAGAATGGCCATCATCAAAAAGTGATCAAACGGTATGTGGAGAAAAGGGAGCCCTCCCACACTGTTGGTGGCAATGTTAATTGGTACAGCCACTATGGAGAACAATAGGAATGTTCCTTAAAAAACAAAAAATAGAATTATCATATGGTCCAGCAATCCCATTCCTGGTTACATGTTCAGAGAAAGCTATAATTTGAAAAGATACATGCACCCCAATGTTTATAGCAGCACTAATTAAAATAGCAAAGACATGGAATCAACCTAAGTGTTCACTGACAGATGAATGGATAAAAAAGATGTGGTAATATATACACAATGGGATATTACCAAGTCATAAAAAAAATGAAATAATACCATTTGCAGCAACATGGATGGATCTAGAGATTATCATACTAAAGTGAAGTAAGTCAGACAAAGATAATGATATCACTTATTATATGTGGAAAGAATCTAAAATAAAAGCATACAAATGAAATTATTTACAAACAGAGTCAGAGATATGGAAAGCAAACTTATGGTTGCCAAAAGGGAAAATGGGGTGGAAGAGGGATAAATTAGGAGTTCGGGATTAACATATACACACTACTATATATAAAATATTGGGTTGGCCAAAAGGTTCATTTGGATTTTTCCACAGCATCTTACGGAGAAATCCGAATGAACCTTTTGGTCACCCCAATAGATAATCAACAAAGACCTACTGTATAGTATAGGGAACTATACTCAATATCTTATAAAACCTATAACAGAAATGCATCTAAAAAATGTATGTCTGTGTATCTGAATCACTTTGCTAAACAACCTGAAACTAACACATTATAAAACCAACTACATTAAAATAAATATTTTTAATTTTAAAATACAAAAATATAAAAATTTGAAATGGCAAATGATTTCAATAGGCATTTCTCCAAAGATGATATATAGATGGCCAGTAAAAATGTGAAGATACTCAATATCATTACTTATTAGAGAAATGCAAATCAAAACCACCGTGAGATACCGTTTCACAACCACTAGAATGGCTACTACCAAAACAACAACAACAGAAAGTAACAAGTGCTGCAGAAGATGTAAAGGGAACCCTTGTGCACTGCTGGTGATGTGAAATGATACAGCCTCTGCAGAAATCAATACAGACATTCCTCAAAAAATTAGCAGTAGAACTACTATATCATCCAGTAATTCCATTTCTGGGTATACAGCAAAAGGAACCGAAAGCAAGATCTTGAAGAGGTATTTATACACCCATGTTCATAGTCACATTATTCACAATAGCCATGAGATAGAAGCAACCCGAACATCCTGATGAGTTAATGGATGAAAAAATATGATATAAACATACAAGAAAATATTATTGAGCCTTAAAAGGAAGGAAATCCCATCACACACCACAACATGGATGAACTTTGAAGACATTATGCTAAGCAAAATAAACCAGTCACAAAACGACAAATGCTGTATGAGGGATCTAAACTAATCAAATCAAATTCATGGAAAGAACGTAGGATGGTGGTTGCTAGGGGCTGGAAAGAGGAGGAAAGAAGGAGTTGTTTAATGGGTACAGAGTTTCAGTTTTGCAAGATGAAAAAGTTCTGCAGAAAAAGTTCTGCAAAGGAAGAACCTTGCAGACAAATATGAGTAAGCTTAACACCACTGAAACATTTAAAAATGGTTAAGATGGTAAATTTTCTCAGTGTAATTTTTAAGGTAGGCAGATAGTTCCAATAATAAGGTAGACAAATAGGCAGAGAAGCCAGAGATCAAATTGCCAAAATCCGCTGGATCATCAAAAAAGCAAGAGAGTTCCAGAAAAACATCTACTTCTGCTTTTTTGACTACACCAAAGCCTTTGTGTGGATCCCAACAAACTTTAAAAATTCTTCAAGAGATGGGAATACCAAACCACCTGACCTGCCTCCTGAGAAATCTGTAGCCAGGTCAAGAAGCAACAGTTAGAACTGGACATGGAACAACAGACTGGTTCCAAATTGGGAAAGGAGTACATCAAGGCTATATATTGTTACCCTGCTTATTTAACTTATATGCAGAGTACATCATGAGAAACGCTGGACTGGAAGAAACACAAGCTGGAATCAAGATTGAATCAAGATCTCAATCAAGACACTGAGAAATATCAATAACCTCAGATAGGCAGATGACACCACCCTTATGGCAGAAAGCAAAGAAGAACTAAAGAGAGTGAAAAAGTGGGCTTAAAACTCAACATTCAAAACACTAAGATCATGGCATCTGGTCCCATCACTTCATGGCAAATAGATTGGGAAACAATGAAAACAGTGAGAGACTTTATTTTCTTGGGCTCCAAATTCACTGCAGATGGTGACTGCAGCCATGAAATTAAAAGACGCTTGCTCCTTGGAAGAAAAGTTATGACCAACCTAGACAGCATATTAAAAAGCAGAGACATTACTCTGCCAACAAACGTCCGTCTAGTCAAAGCTATGGTTTTTGGTGTTAGAGAAGACTCTTGAGAGTCCCTTGGACAGCAAGGAGATCAAACCAGTCAATCCCAAAGGAAATCAGTCCTGAATATTCATTGGAAGGACTGATGCTGAAACTGAAGCTCCAATACTTTGGCCACCTGATGCAAAGAACTGATTCATTGGAAAAAAAAACCCTGATTCTGGGAAAGACTGAAGGCAGGAGGAGAAGGGGATGACAGATGAGACGGTTGGATGGTGTCACCGACTCGATGAACATGAGTTTGAGCAAGCTCTGGGAGGTGATGATGGACAGGGAAGCCTGGCGTGCTACAGTCCATGGGGTTTCAAAGAGTCAGACACAAGTGAGCAACTGAAATGAACTGAGATAGTTCTACATGGTCCAGCTTGCACATGAGTCTGAGGGAGAGGAGTTTAACATGGAGAACAAATATAATGGTATTCTACTATGAGTTATTACATTAATTATAAATACTGAGGGTGCTCTTTTAGGGGGAAGAGAGTTTTTTCACTGAAAGTAGAATATATAGCCTGCTATGGGTAAAAATACTTAGATCTTCAAATGTTTTTGAGAGATTAGCCTATCAGACTTAAAAAATGTTTCCAGGGACTTCCCAGGTGGTCCAGTGGTTAGGACTCCACACTCCCAAGGCAGGGGACATGGGTTTGTTTGATCCCTGATAGGGGAGCTGGATCCCACATGGAACAACTAAGACCCAGTGCAGCCAAATAAATTAAAAAAAAAAAAAGATTTCAACTGTTGGAGTGAATCTCCTAGCATATACTCATGGATGACAGACTATAGTGAGTGTCTCTAGATGATTTTGCTGAGCCCCAACCTGGGATGAGCCAGCCCCAAACTAGAGGAGCCCTTGGAAAGTCTATTTGTTTCTGGAAATTTAGGGTTTTTCTAATAGACTTATAAGAGTCTATCTAGTCTCTTAAAAGCCTGCCTTTATCTCATTAGTCTTGGTATCTTGTTAGGGTAAGAAATGAGTTTTTATGTTATTAATGGTTCATCTCTAACCCTACAAAGCAGAGTATCAAATCTACTTTTATTCTGAATCTTTCTTTGGCTACTATAGGATAGCAATGGTTATCTCAATTTCTTTGGTGTTGATCATTTATTCAAAGACCAATCTTATCCTACGAAGGGTGGAAAATCATAATTTATTGAGTACCTACTACACATCAGTCAGCATACTGGACAATTTGCCCATTTTTGTTTGTTCCTAAACTACATGATTACAT
This sequence comes from Budorcas taxicolor, assembly GCF_023091745.1. NCBI lineage: Eukaryota > Metazoa > Chordata > Mammalia > Artiodactyla > Bovidae > Budorcas > Budorcas taxicolor. The sequence continues at coordinate 32,847,722 of NC_068918.1, forward strand.
TGTACACTTAAGCTAAAAATATTAAGTTAGCTGCCCAAAAACTAGGCAGGGGAGAACTAGGATTCAAACTGAGATCTGCCATTTACTTCCACTATATTAGATCACCGCTATAGTCACAGAGAGTTATAAGTAGAATTGTCTGATCTACTCAGTTTATTTCAAATAAAAATAAAAAGGGAAAATACTCTTTTTCATCTATTTTACTTATTTAATAAAGAGTAGATGGCCCAAAGCAGTCTTCTTTAAATTTTTCTGCTTCCCCTTCCTCTCAATATGACAACCAGAGAAAATAGTGGTACCTAACCAGAAGATTATTATTAAAAGCTGTAAGAATTAGTGCAGACGCTTACGTAGTAATGTATTCCTAACAGTGTTGACCACCACTCTTTCTGTACATAAAATGTCTTCATTGCACAGTTCATTGAACTGACAAGCAGTTAAATTCTAGAATTGTGACATCAGGATTTTAAGACTAGAACTAAATTATTCAATAGAGAATAGAATAAAAAGTCATTTACTTAGAAATACCATGAATATATTTTCATCTTAAATTTCTCATAATAGGAAGCACAACATGTATATTCATTTTTCCACAATACCTGACAAGAAATGCTTATTTCTTTTAATACACTAAGACTACTCACTAAAATAAGTACCTGAAAAACTTTGAATATTTGTTAATATTGAAGAAAAAAGTTCATGCTTGTTACCACTTCTTAAGAATGATGGAGACCTGACTTCCTGTTTCTGTTGTTAATCTGCATCATGTTAGAAAGAAGTAATAGGCAGAGGTTCCAGGAAGGTGTGATGATTCTTAATTCGGTTTAGAAGCTGCTGTGCCACCGGTCTGAATTCTGTTTCCCAGTGGAGTTTGTGATAGTTTTTTAGGTCTTGGTCAAAACTCCCATTCAATGCTAGTTCTTCATCTGCATCAGAAAAATTAAAATTACAGCAATTATTTAGAAATGTGATCCTACTGAATGAAGTTTAATTTTTGATGGCATGAGTTAAACTCATCCTGAGTCATCTCTAATTGCAACAAGGCTATTTTACGGGAGTAGTTCTTTATAGAAAAAATTTTAAGTAAGTGTATGATAGTTTCTGAATTAAAATATATATATAATCTTGAGGACTTCCCTAGCAGTCCAAGTGGTTAAGACTCTATGCCTCCACTGCAGGGGACCTGGGGTTGGATCCCTGGTCAGGGAACTAAGATCATGCATAGTGTGTGGCGTGGCAAAAAAAATAATAATAAAAGATAGCGATCTTCCTAAAAAAAAAAAACCCTAGACTGAATTGAGTTCTTACTTCAATTTATCCCTAATGTTACATCTAACTTTATATCCAAAAGACAGATCACAATTTCTCAGAATAAACAAAGTATGAATAGATTATTTCCTTATCTGCACATTAAAAATGTTAATTATTTCTTCAGTGGTTGACAAACAAAAAAGAAGTTAGGAAATCTTTTGGGAAAGTAGCACAGTTGAATCTGACTGAAAATCAACTTTGCTCATTTCAGAGCAGCCTGGACAAACTTCTTTGAAAAGATAACACCTCCTTCCCCCTATCACCTTATGCTCTCCCCAATAAAAGTGAAAAGTGGAAGACTTTGAGAATCCTAAGGAATATTAGAATCCCAAGTGAATCCATGTATAATGCAGAAAAGCACTTGTTAAAAAAATGCAAAATTACAACCTTGATTTGTTTCTTAATCCAACAGCACTTTCAATTCTGTGAATATCGTGAAAGTATATCCAACCCAAGTCGGAAGACAAATGGCTACTGAGGTTTCTGCACCGACCTGCCACCGCATTTCTCTCTGTTTACACTGGAACCCATGAGAAGGACTTCAGGAAAATGCCCTGGCCTGCCAGTCAGAAGGTTGGCTCTGCCACTTCCTAGGTCTGAGGCTGAGGCAGACTTCTTAAGTGGTAACCACTAAGTCCTAAAGTGACCACAAATATTGCTGCTTGCATAATTTGCAAACTTCTTTCATAAGGCCCACTAAAATCCTACCATCTAATACTTCCTTGGTGCTTACATCAAATTTCCTACCCTGAATATTTTGGGTACACTCAAAGCACACTGTGTGTACTTTGGCACTACTGGTGTTGGTGTCACCACCCAGAATAAGATAGGTCTGGAATCCCAGTTTGTACCTTCCCGTCCTCTCCCCCAGCCAACTGGACAGCTATGCAACTCTGAGATAAGTTCTGGGCAGACACAAACAATTCAGCGAAGCTCTCCATGGAGACCCCTGTAAGCAAACCTGACTCTCCCCACCCATTCGATAATCAAGGGCTTGAAAGGAGGAGAATCCAGATGGTGTTTGATGCCTTGAAAGGCCTTCCTGTTGGGCTATTTCCAAACGAAAGCGGTCTGTGAGACTCTGAGCACTCTTGAATTCCTAGATCTACTTCCTGCTCACTATTCTGCAGATGTTCTGAGTACTAAACTCTCGTTAAAAACGAATTCTCTTTTTTTATGCTCTTTTTCTAAAGCAGCTTAGGACTGATGGCTGCCCAGGCAACCTGCAGTCTTTCTCTCTGTCCAGGACTTTGGCTGGGTTTGATGATTTTAGCCAAGTCACTGTTTCGGTGTCTGGGGTTTCTTAATCTATCACTGAGACTATATTACTCTTCTTGAGGCTCAACGTATAATTAGTTAATCTACACTTGTACCCTATTAATTGTAAATTGGGTTAGGCAAGATAACAAAAGTGGCCAAATAACTATAGATTAGAGAAAAGCAGTCTCAAGTTGCAAAGTAAATACAGCAACTCAACGCATAAAATGTGTCATATGACACTAGGTGTTAAATTTGGAACTCATATTGCAATGAACAGCAGAGGGTAACCCAAGAAAACCTTAGTTCTATGATTTTCAAACTTTTTTTTTTTTTTTTACTGTGACCTAGGAAGTCCATCGGAGAAGGCAATGGCAACCCACTCCAGTACTCTTGCCTTGAAAATCCCATGGACAGAGGAGCCTGGTAGGCTGCAGTTCAGGGGGTCGCGGAGAGTTGGACATGACTGAGCGACTTCACTTTCACTTTTATGCATTGGAGAAGGAAATGGCAGCCCACTCCAGTGTTCTTGTCTGGAGAATCCCAGGAACGGCAGAGCCTGGTGGGCTGCCGTCTATGAGGTCGCACAGAGTCGGACACGAATGAAGCAATTTAGTAGCAGCAGTAGCAGCAGGAAGTCCATACTACATGATGACTATATATATATATATTTATAAACAAATAAATAGAATACTTATCTTTTCTACATGTAATATATTCTGATATTCTCTTTGTTTGCTGCTTCATTTTTCAAACTGGTCACAGTGTGAAAAGTACTGGTTTAGATAAGCAGTTATTGTTCAACTTTCTTTGTACACAGCACACTTCCAAACACTAGAATTTTAGGTAAGGTTTTCGAAAGGATTAAAAGGCAAAAAGGCAGAACACTGAAAGATGAGCCCCCCAGGTCAGTAGATGTCCAATATGCTACTGGGGAAGGGCAGAGAAATAGCTCCAGAAAAAATGAAGAGGCTGAGCCAAAGCGGAAACAGTGCCCAGTTGTGGTTGTGTCTGGTGGTGAAACTATAGTCCAATGGTGTAAAGAACAATATTGCATAGGAACTTGGAATGTTAGGTCCATGAATCAAGGTAAATTGGACGTGGTCAAGCAGGAGATGGCAAGAGTCAATATTGACACTTTAGGAATCAGTGAACTAAAATGGATGGGAATGGGTGAATTTGATTCAGATGACCATTATATATCTACTATTGTGGGCAAGCAAAGGAGTAGCCCTCACAGTCAACAGAAGAGTCTGAACTGCAGTACTTGGGAGCAATCGCAAAAAAGACAGAATGATCTCCATTTGTTTCCAAGGCAAATCATTCAACCTCAGTGTAATCCAAGTCTATCTCCCAATCACTAATGCTGAAGAAGTTGAAGTTGAACCATTCTATGAAGACCTATAAGATCTCTTAGAACAAACACCAAAAAAGATGTCCTTTTCATCATAGGGGACTGGAATGCAAAAAGTAGAAAGTCAAAAGATATCTGGAGTAACAGGCAAGTTTGGCCTTGGAGTACAAAATGAAGCAAGGCAAAGGTTAACAAGAGTTCTGCCAACAGAACACACTGGTCATAACAAACACCCTCACCCAACAACACAAGAGATGACTCTACACATGGACATCACCAGACAGTCAATATTGAAATCAGATTGATTATATTCTTTACAGCCAAAGATGGAGCAGCTCTATACAGTCAGCAAAAACAAGCCCAGGAGCTGACTGTGGCTCAGATCATGAACTCTTATTTGCAAAATTTAGGTTCAAATTGAAGAAAGTAGAGAAAGCTATTCGGGTATGACCTAAATAAACTCCCTTATGATTACATAATGGAAGTGATGAATAGTTCAAGGGACTAAATCTGGTAGACAGAGTGCTTGAAGAACTAAGGGTGGAGGTTCATATCATTGTACAGGAAATGATGACTAAAACCATCCCCAAGAAAAATAAATGCAAGAAGGCAAAGTGGTTGTCTGAGGAAGCCTTACAAATAGCTGAGAAAAGAAATGAAAGGCAAAGGACAAAGGGAAAGATAAACCCAACTGAATGCAGAGTTCCAGAGAATAGCAAGGAGATAAGAAAGCTTTCTTAAGTGAACAGTGCACAGAAATAGAAGAAAACAATAGAATGGGAAAGACCAAAGATCTCCTCAAGAAAATGAGAGATACTAAGAGAATATTTCATGCAAAGATGGACACTATAATGAAAGAAATGGCAAGGACTTAACAGAGAGTTCCAGAAAAACATCTATTTCTGCTTTATTGACTATGCCAAAGCCTTTGACGGTGTGGATCACAATAAACTGTGGAAAATTCTGAAAGAGATGGGAACACCAGACCACCTGACTTGCCTGTTGAGAAACCTATATGCAGGTCAGGAAGCAACAGTTAGAACTGGACACGGAACAACAGACTGGTTCGTCAAGGGTGTATATTGTCACCCTGCTTATTTAACTTATATGCAGAGTACATCATGAGAAACACTGGGCTGGAAGAAGCACAAGCTGGAATCAAGATTGCCGGGAGAAATATCAATAATCTCAGATATGCAGATGACACCACCCTTATGGCAGACAGTGAAGAGGAACTAAAAAGCCTCTTGATGACACCACCCTTATGGCAGACAGTGAAGAGGAACTAAAAAGCCTCTTGATGAAAGTGAAAGAGGAGAGTGAAAGAGTTGGCTTAAAGCTCAAGATCATGGCCTCTAGTCCCATCACTTCATGGGAAATAGATGGGGAAACAGTGGATACAGTGTCAGACTTTATTTTTTTGGGCTCCAAAATCACTGCAGATGGTGACTGCAGCCATGAAATTAAAAGATGCTTACTCCTTGGAAGAAAAGTTATGACCAACCGAGATAGCATATTCAAAAGCAGAGACATTACTTTGCCAACAAAGGTCCATCTAGTCAAGGCTATGGTTTTTCCAGTGGTCATGTATGGATGTGAGAGTTGGAGTGTGAAGAAGGCTGAGCGCCGAAGAATTGGTGCTTTTGAACTGTGGTGTTGGAGAAGACTCTTGAGAGTCCCTTGGACTGCAAGGAGATCCAACCAGTCCATCCTAAAGGAGATCAGCCTTGGGTGTTCATTGGAAGGATTGATGCTGAAGCTGAAACTCCAATACTTTGGCCACCTCATGCAAAGAGCTGACTCATTGGAAAAGACCCTGATGCTGGGAGGGATTAGGGGGTATGTGGAGAAGGGGATGACAGAGGATGAGATGGCTGGATGGCATCACCGACTCGATGGACATGAGTTTGGGTAAACTTTGGGAGTTGGTGATGGACAGGGAGGCGTGGCGTGCTGCGATTCATGGGGTCGCAAAGAGTCAGACACGACTGAGCGACTGATCTGAACAGAAGTAGAAGAGATTAAGAAGAGATGGCAAGAATACACAGATGATCTGTGCAAAAAAAGTCTTAATGACCCAGATAACCACAATCATGTGGTCACTCACCTAGAGCCAGACATCCTGAATGTGAAGTCAAGTGGGCCTTAAGAAGTATTGCTGCTGCTGCTGCTGCTGCTGCTGCTAAATCGCTTCAGTTGTGTCCGACTCTGTGCAACCCCATAGATGGCAGCCCACCAGGCTCCCCAGTCCCTGGGATTCTCCAGGCAAGAGTACTGGAGTGGGGTGCCACTGCTTTCTCCTTAAGAAGCATTCAGTTCAGTTCAGTCGCTCAGTCATGTCTGACTCTTTGCGACCCCATGAATCGCAGCACGCCAGGCCTCCCTGTCCATCACCAACTCCTGGAGTTCACTCAAACTCATGTCCATCAAGTCGGTGATGCCATCCAGCCATCTCATCCTCTGTCGTCCCCTTCTCCTCCTGCCCCCAATCCCTCCCAGCATCAGATAAAACTAGGGAGGTGATGGGATCACAGCTGAGCTATTTCTAATCCTAAAAGATGATGCTGTGAAAGTGCTGCACTCTATGCCAGTAAATTTGGAAAATTCAGCAGTGGCCACAGGACTGGAAAAGGTCAGTGTTCATTTCAATCCCAAAAAAGGCAATGCCAAACAACGGTCAAACTAGCATACAGTTGTACTCATTTCACATACTAACAAGGTAATACTCAAAATCCTTCAAGCTAGGCTTCAACAGTACGTGAACCAAGATCTTCCAGATATACAAGCTGGATTTAGAAAAGGCAGAGGAACCAGAGATCTAATTGCCAACATCTGCTGGATCATAGAAAAAGCAAGGGAATTTAAAAAAAAAGTCTACCACTGCTTCATTGACTATGCTAAAGCCTTTGACTGTGTGGATCACAACAAACTGTGGAGCATTCTGAAAGAGATGGGACTACCAAACCACCTAACCTGGCTCCTGAGAAACCTGTATGCATGTCAAGAAGCAACAGTTAGAACCAGATATGGAACAGTGGACTGGTTCAAAATTGGGAAAGGAGTACATCAAGGTTGTATATTGTCACCCTGCTTATTTAACTTATATGCAGAGTATATTATGTGAAATTCCAGGTTGGATGAAGCTCAAGCTGGAATCAAGTTTGCCGGGAGAAATATCAACTTCAGATATGCAGATGATAGCACACTAATGGCAGAAAGCAAAGAAGACCTAAGGCACATCTTGGTGAAGGTGAAAGAGGAGAGTGAAAAAGCTGGCTTGAAATCAACATCAGAAAACAAAGATCATGGCAGCTGGTCCTATCTGTTCATGGCAAATAGATGGGGGGAAACGTGGAAACAGTGACAGATTTCATTTTCTTGGGCTCCAAAATCACTGCAGCCATGAAATTAAAAGATGCTTGCTCCTTCAAAGAAAAACTATGACAAATCTAGAGAGCATCTTAAAAAGCAGAGACATCACTTTGCCATCAAAAGTCAGTATAGTCAAAGCTATGGTTTTTCCAGTAGCAATGTACAGTGTGAGAGTTGGACCATAAAGAAGGCTGAGTGCCGAAGAATTGATGCTTTTCAACTGTGGTGTTGGAGAATACTCTTGAGAGTCCCTTCAACAGCAACAAGGAGATCAAACCAATCAACCCTAAAGGAAATCAACCCTGAATATTCATTGGAAGGAGAGATGCTAAAGCTGAAGCTCCAATACCCTGGCTACCTAATGTGAACAGCTGACTCATTGGAAAAGACCCTGATGCTGGAAAAAACTGAGGGCAGGAGGAGAAGGAGGTGACAGAGGAGGAGATGGTTGGATGGCATCACTGACTCAATGGACACGAGTTTGTGCAAACTCCAGGAGATAGTGAAGGACAGGGAACCTGGTGTGCTGCAGCCCATGGAGTCACAAAGAGTCGGATACAACTGAGGGACTAAACAACAACAACAAAAGGACTCAAAACAACTCTGTCAGTGACCATTATAACATGGTCTCTACTACAGTTTAAGGATCCTGTGCACCACTGCACTCTTTCCTAGCCTGCTGTTCAGCACCAGGTAGCTACCAGGGGTTTGACTACTGTTGTAATGCTTATGAGGCACAGTTCTCACATGTTCTAGAAGCACCTGATGACTCTTTGGCATGAGCATGATGATGTGACCCTCTACTTTGAACACTGGGGTCCCCTCTATCCCCTATCACATAACCTAGGTTCTAAGTTCCACATATCTTGTTATTTAGTTGCTAACTCTTGCTCAACTCTTCGCAACCCAATGGACTGTAGCCCACCAGGTTCCTCTGTCCATGGGATTTCCCAGGCAAGAATACTGGAGTGGGTTGCCATTTTCTTCTCCTGGGGACTTCCTGACCCAAGGATCGAACCTGTGTCTCCAGCATTGGCAGGCAGATTCTTTACCATTGAGCCACCTAGGGAAGCCCTCCACATACCTCAGATGAATATAAAATAACCTAGAGTCATTTACGTTCACAATAGCAAACTGTACACACTAATCACCAGTGTATACTGGTGATCACCAGTTGCCAGCAACCCTGAGAGAAGCTCATGGTAGTGTGCCAGGGCAAACCACATAAGAACTTCAAGATAAACAGATTGCTCATGAGTTTATGTGAAGTGGCTGTAGCACATCAGGAAGTTTTAGACAACATTCTTTTTAAGCCACTTTCCTAAAAGACTGTCAACATCCCAACCGCACTGAGTCCCATTACTTTCTTTTCCCAGCTTCCCATCAAGAAAAAGTTGGGTAACTTACATTGGTATATCAATTGCCCTCCCGTGATTTCTAAAAACAGTGCTCACACTACATTGTGGGACTTTTGTGATATAATAGCTCTTCCTGTTTTCAAAATGGCCTGTTGTTTTTTTAACCTATCGCTGTAAAAAAATTGAAATTTAAGTATACTCTCGCTTATATATCCATTTCAATTGCTGCCACCCAGCTGGCCGGACACAACTACAGCCCATGTCAGAAGTAAGGCTCTGAGGTCCACACTGTGGAGAGGAGAGCCAGAGAGTAGCACTCGTGATCACGTGAGACATGCATGCCACACTCTGCTGATGACCTGGCTCCCTGGTAGACTGTGTTTATTTTTCTTACCCGTGCCTCCATCCCCTTCCAGGGGTGGGTGGGATGGGGTAGGGTAAGGGCATACTATGTAATGGAATAGCAGAAAAACACAGGGGCTCAATGTTTACTTTCTGATGAAAAGCCCTGGCTTTGCTACAGTATAATCTTAGGCAAGTCACTTAACCCTCCTAGACGTACCTACCTTCACTGTCACCTAGCTGATGACCTTAGATCTTAGAAGGATAGAATGAACCTCCTTTTAAAAGTATACAGCACTATTAAAGATACCACCATTGTCAGTTAATCCACAAGCATCTATCAAGAACCTGCTTTGCCCAAGGCAATATCTTTTCCTTAAGGTGGCTCCGTTGGAGTGGGGAAACAAAAGGTACAAAATAGTAATGCAGAACAAGTTACACAGCTCAAGATCAGTTGCTGTGTAAGCAGTGCAGCTTCCCTGTGACTGTGGGCTTGGAAACCTCATGAGAAGGGCCTGCCAGGACCGGCAGCCTTGCGCCGGGCAGGTAAGAGACCTGGCCAGAGCAAAGGTGCAAGGTTAGGGAAGCATGAGGGGAAGCCCAGTCCTGCTCCAGGGAGGGTTGACGGGGGGAAGAGGCAGGAACAGGCCCATTATAGTCAAGGGCACGCCAGGTGTGCTGCCCGCGTGTGAAGCCAGCCATGCCCACATCCCTTCTTAGGTGGTGCCACACGGCCCCACCAGTTTGCTATATATGGTTGACTGTCCCAGCCTGAGGTGCCAAAAGAAACCACAGACAGCCTGCAGTGGAGGCAGCTGCCGCCTGAGGCACGAAAGCCTAGAGCCCAGGAGAATGACTCATGGAACCAGTCACATCTTCTCCCCAAATGGGAGACAGAAAGTCGTGCCAACAGCAGAGGAGACAAAGGCCCACTCACGACAGCAGCAAGAAGCGGCCTTGAGACAGCTGGAGCCATGGCCACGCAGGAGCCTGGAGACGACGAGGGGGAGAAAGGCCTTTTTCCTTAAGAGTGGAGACAGCACTGCTGGGTCTCAGCAGGGTGGGGTAGATGATGCCTGCTACTGATGGGCCGCCTTCCACATCCTGAGTGCTGGTCCAGCAGGCTCTGCGCAATGCGCGTGTTTCCCAGCTTCCTCCTTTCCGGGGCATCCTTCCCTTCAGCTCCTTCACTAACCAGGGTGGAGTTCTCAGTGCTGCCTGAATAGCAGACTCACCTGTGGAACTTGTTAATGACGCAGATAATTGGCCTCCCCCAGAGCTCCTGAATCAGAATTCCTAGGGATGGGGCCAGGACAAGTGTGGGGTTTTTGATTGATTTTTCTTTTTAATTCCATATGTTCTGACTCCAATGTTCTGCCACAGTTGAGAACTGAATTAAAGCAAGTTGAGCGCACTTCTGCTCCCAGCAACCCAAGAAAACTTCAAGTCCACAGAGCAGAATGTGAACCTCAATGATTTAAAATTGTGCTCATTTTGAGAAGGGAACCCTCCTACACTGTTGGTGGGAATGTAAATTAGCACTGCCACTATGGAGAACAGTATGGAGGTTCCTTAAAAAATGAAACACTGAACTACCATATGACCCCACCATCCTACTTCTAGATATCTATCTGGAGAAAAACATGATTCGAAAGGATACATGAACCCAAATACTCACTGTAGCCAAAACATGCAAGCAACCTAAATGTCCAACAGAGGAATGGATAAAGAAGGTGTGGGACTTCATATACAATGGAATATTACTCAGCTATTCAAAAGAATGCCATTTGCAGCAACATAGATGGACCTAGCGAGTGTCATACTGAGTGAAGTAAGTCAGACAGAGGAGAAATACAATATGACATCCCTTATATGTGGCATCTAAAAGGAAATGATACAAATTAACTTATAAAACAAAGATACTCACAGACTTAGAAAACGAACTTCTGGTTGCCAGGGGAAGGGACGGTTAGGGACCGTGGGAAGGTCATGTACACACTGCTATATTTAAAATGGATAACCTACAAGAACCTATTGTATAGCTGTCTTTCAAATAGCTCTGGTCCGGAGTTCCTGTTTAATAACATATTGTTTCAACAAGAGAATTTACCAAGCATTTTCACAACCATGTTTTGAGAACTAGCTGTGTGTCAGGTTCTATGTGAATTTCTTTGTGTAGGTCTATTCATTTATCACCCTAACAACTCTGCAAGTGAAAGTGAAGTCGCTCAGTTGTGTCCGACTCTTTGCAACCACATGGACTGTAGCCTACCAGGCTCCTTCATCCATGGGATTTTCCAGGCAAGAATACTGGAATGGATTGCCATTTCTTTCTCCAGGGGACCTTCCCAACCCTGGGATCGAACCCCGGTCTCCCACATTGAAGGCAGATGCTTTACCGTCTGAGCCACCAGGGAAGCCCAACAACTCTGCAAAGTGGATGTCAATCATCCCCATCTTAGACATGAGAAGATATACATTCAGAGGTTAATATGCCCTGAGTTAAAACTTTGCATGTGATAAAGTGAGACCTTAACTCAGAACTGCCTGACTACAGCCTCTAGTCTTCCTGGAATGCTCTCAGGATGCTTGTTTGATTCTCACAACTCCCTGCAACACAGAACAGATATAACGTCCCCATTTTACAGATGAAAAGACAGTTTCTGAGAGATTCTTATGTCGAATCACACCATCCCAGAGAGTGAGAATTTGAACTCACAGCCTCTGGGTCACACTGAGCCTTTCTGCATGGCTTTGCTGAGCCAACACGGTGCTTGGGAGATGATAGGCACATCTTCATTTTGAAAATGAAGATTTTCCACTCACTTCTGACCTAAATCACTGCTGTTAGACCTACCCCAGGATGAGGAGAACTATCCTAAAAATAGAAACTTTTGCAATGGAAGAGAGTCTCATCTTTCCTTTGGTTTGTATCAGTGATTTCCTACCTTTCAGTGTATGTCAGACCACATAGTAATGTCAAATGGTTTCACAGACTCTCCCCACATAACACAATCATATATGCATAGGTTCATTAAAAGCATGACTTATTTCAGAGTAGCTTTTAACCATATTTTCTCAATTACAACAATGTTTATATACTTTTTAAACAACAGCAATACATTTATGCCTAGATCGTCTATTTATAAGCTTATAGAAAATTCAAAAGAAGGGGGAAAGCCACAAAAGAAATCATGACAGCACCCAATGTGTTAAAAGTCCTCATGTCCCCACTGTATATAAGATTCAGCCTCTTCCAGGTATCTTCAAATTATAATCGTCTTTAACGTCTCCTGTTCCTTATCGAAAAAAAAGCTACCCAAAGGCCTACCAATCTTTATCCACACAGGTCACAGGAAACAATTTTTCTCATTTTGATAAGATTCACAGATTCACAGTCAGGAGTCTTACCTAAGAATGATGACAGCAAGGCTAAGAGTGTGTTGGCAGCCTCATCTCCAAAACAGGATGAAGCATTGGTGATGTTTTCACTGAAGTTCCATAGCGTTTTGCAAACCAAGCAGGCCAGCTGCCAATCAGTAGGCCCAAAATCTCTTAAACAATCCACTAACCTGAGTGAAAAGTCAAATTGAGAAGTTATTAGGTCAGCATCTTTTTTATATTTTTAACATGATGATTAACTTTGATACTGAATATACATTTTATATGTAATTCAGTGTTATTAAAATAATTTCACATCTACCAATTTAAGTAATTAACGAATTTAAGTGATAATCTACTTCTGAATTATTTTAAGTGTCCAGTGGAATCTAAATCCCCTCCTTAGCCTAGCTAGGCACTTCCAGATGGAGAAATATCTCTGCCCGGGAGAAATGAGGAGGGGGGCCTAAGCTCTCCTGTGAATCCTGATTGAGTCAGGACTCCGTGCCTTGAACTTACTTTTTAATGCCACCTCCTTCTTTTAGGATGACTCTCTTGTCTCTGTCCACGGTGAGGTTTAGGAGAACACCACAGGCAGAAAAGCAAATATCCTGATGCTTAGCATCCAGCAGAGCAATCATGAACTTGTGGACTGGAAGGGCAGAGAACAAATGCAGACCAGTGAAGCGCAGGGGCCCCAGCTATATATCACTGGGAAATGGGGAGCAGCTTGTGAAACTGGAAACCCTGCTAGGGGATTTAGCCCACTCTTCGTAGGGCTTCCCCACTGCCCAGTGGGGAAAGTGCCTTCACCAACACCCAACACCGTCACTTCAGAACCTGCTCCCCACCCCCAGGGTCCCTGTTCCCGGGTACTGCTGTATCCACCGCAGCATCAGCTCTCCCTTCCAGGCAGTGGTCGAGTCCCCGCCCGTGGAGAAGAGGGAACCACCTCCTTCCAATCACACAGGTGCTATTCATTTCATCTCTAGCTTCTGGTTGTTCTCAAGGGCTCTTTTGAACCTCCAGCAGAAATTTTCTTAAAATACACAGCCCTGGAAGGGGGGCAGGGGGAGTAGGCTTCAGTGATCTTCCTGGGAAGTCCTCCAAGGCCATAGATTGTAAGAGAAGACTTGCTCAGACTGCTGGAAACCAGTGTGCAGGGAGGCCAGACTTCCAGTGTAGGGGACGTCTTGTATCAGAACAGGCTCCCCCCGCCCTCACTGCCTTCCCTTACTCCTAGAAATGGAACTATTTGTCCTGTTTGCTCATCGCCCCCAGCAGGGGTTGGGGGAGAATGAATGGGCGTGCGCTCCTGTTCCACTGCTCACCTGAGAGGCAGCCACACCACGCTGACCTTGGCCTACTGTTGGGTCAGCAGTGAGCTTGGCAAAGGCTGAATCACATATGTTTTTAAGAGTTTAAAGAATATACACCAAAATTTAACAATTATCTCTGGGGAAGTGTTTTCTTTTTAATCTGTATTATATAATTTTTCTATCACCAACACGAATAATTAGGTATTTTTAGTTACTGTTTTTACATGAAATATTTGAGGAAAATAGTATGTTTAGTATACACTGTTATGTACCTGCTACACAGTTGAAGAAATAAAACATTACAGATCCAATTTTATATTTGGGGCATCCATTCAAATTTAATTTTGTCTTAAATGTGGAGTTTCTAATTCCAAATGCATTTATGCCTTATTCCATTAGCACATGAGTACATTACATAAACAATACCCAGGACCATTTCGCATGTTTTAATACAATATTAATGGTATTATTTCACATGTGTCCTCCTATTACTACTAGCTTTTTTGCTCCTATAGTATGTGTTTGAGGTTGATGCATGTTGATACATGAACTTCTAGCTCATTTATTTTAACTGCTGTAAAAGTTTGGTTGCATGAATATACCGTAATATATTTATCCTCTTACCTGTTGACAGACATTTAGGTTGTTCCCATTTTTCACTGTTATAAGCAGTACTATAATAGACATTCCAGTGCATGAAGGAGCAGGTCTTTTGAGTCCATTCCCATGGACAGAAATGATGTGTATAGATTACTTGTTTCACTTAAACACAAATACATACAACACACCATCTCAAAACTCAAAAGACCACTCATCAGGGAGAGGGAAACCCTGAAAACACAGCCCAGATCTATCTTGGCATCCTGACCCAAGGGCCTCACAGATAGACGGAACAGAATGTAAAGCACCGCTTGTCCCAAAGCAGAAACAAGTGTTAGGTTCTTGTGACCCAAGCTGCGAAACCACTCAGTTGTTTACTGCCAAGACGTGACTGCTTTTGAATGTGTGTCACTGACTCACCATTTTTCTGCACTATGAAATCGCAGATGTCATGGTCCTGGGAGAGATTTCCAAAAACACGCACAGCCTCCAGGATTCCATCCATGTTGTTACTCACGAGGAGCTTTAAGAGCACTGGGTTTGGTGACCAGAGAAATAAAATCAGTGAATTAAAGTTTTAAGTTAAAGGCTATTAGAAACCAATATCATGCTAAATACTGTAACTTAAAAATTAAAAGTGATAATAAAATTACAATGATAGGGGACATAAGCAAGAACTAAGAAACTAATGTGTCCCCATATTCAACTTTCTTAGAATTAAATCAGGCTCTTAGATACTTGTACCAGAAGTCAGAAACTATAAACGCCTCTAGTTCTGTGTTTAGTTAACAAAGTCAAAACCTTAAATGAACATGCATCTCCCCAAACCCAACTCTGAACCTTACATTCAGCAATATATAGCTTTCTGTCTTGAATTATGGAATTCTTCACTTTGTAGTAAGATAAGTTGTTGATAGTTGCTGTAGTGTTGATCACCAGCTCCTCACAATCATCAATTGACTTGGATTCTGAAATAAAGTGAGCATAATAACCTCAGATATGCAGATGACACCACCCTTATGGCAGAAAGTGAAGAGGAACTAAAAAGCCTCTTGATGAAAGTGAAAGAGGAGAGTGAAAAAGTTGGCTTAAAGCTCAACATTCCTAACATCATGGCATCTGGTCCCATCACTTCATGGGAAATAGATGGGGGCTCCAAAGTCACTGCAGATGGTGACTGCAGCCATGAAAAGACGCTTACTCCTTGGAAGGAAAGTTATGACTGACCTAGATAGCACATTAAAAAGCAGATATATTACTTTGCCAACAAAGGTCTGTCTAGTCAAGGCTATGGTTTTTCCAGTGGTCATGTATGGATGTGAGAGTTGGACTATAAAGAAAGCTGACCGCCAAAGAATTGATGCCTTTGTACTGTGGTGCTGGAGAAAACTCTTGAGAGTCCCTTGGACTGCAAGGAGATCCAACCAGTCCATCCTAATGGAAATCAGTCCTGGAAGGACTGATGCTGGAAGGTGGAAGGACTGATGCTGAGGCTAAAACTCCAATACTTTGGTCACCTCATGCGAAGAGTTGACTCATTGGAAAAGACTCTGATGCTGGGAGGGATTGGGGGCAGGAGGAGAAGGGGACAACAGAGGATGAGATGGCTGGATGGCGTCACTGACTAGATGGACATGGGTTTGGGTGAACTCTGGGAGTTGGTGATGGACAGGCAGGCCTGGTGTGCTGCGATTCATGGGGTTGCAAAGAATCGGACACGACTGAGCAACTGAACTGAACTGAACTGAAGGGTATCAAAGACTTGCTGCAGGGCAGAAGCCACGACCTCCTAACTACAGCCCAGCTGGTGCAGGGACCCACCACTGTCCCAGGCAAGGTCTACATGAATGCCATGTTGTTGCTTTATTTCCCATGACTCTTCCTACAGGGAAATGCACCCACGGCCGGGGACCACTCCAGGCCAGCATTTGGAACACTCTAAGCTCAGTCCCTCTACCCAGGGGTCTGGGAAAGTCAGGCTGATCTAGTCCCTGTATGCAAAGGTGATCAGAGCTGGTATGCCCTGACCCAGAACTATTCCGGGGCTTGCACCTTGGGAGTCTATTCCCTGGACCCTGGACCTCCCAACAGAATGGCCCTTGGGTCATAATCCGTCTGTAATTCCTGTCAGTGTGGCCTTCCAAACACGCAGGCTCTGACCACCTCTCACCTCCTCTACCACCACCTAGTCCGTTTTTCACCTCCTCACTGGCTTCTCTTCTTCGCCTTGGCCTCCTTGAGCCTGCCCTCAATGTGCGGATCCTTTAAAAGTCAGTCAGACAACACCACTCATCTCCCCACAGGCCCGACCTGGCTGCCCAGTCCTTACCTCCTGGGCCTTATTTGCTGCTCCAGCCTCAGGTCCCTGATGCCAACCACACCAGTCTTTCCCTCTTTTTGAGCATTTCAGCCTGAGCCTACCCAAGAACTTTGCACTGCTAGTCCCCCTGTCTGGAATATTCCTTCCTCCAGTTATCCTGGCTCACTCCTCATGTCCTTCTGGCTGCTGCTTAGCTATCACCTTATTGGACATAGTCTCCTCAGCCACTCTGTATAAAATAGCATTGTTACCCACATCCCCTCCCCTTCCTCCCTATAACACATGGAACGACCTGACTTATGTGTTTAATGTCTGTCTTCCAGCTCTAAGCTGTAAGCTCCATGAGACTAAGGACTCATTCTTTCCATCATCACATTCTCAGCATTTAGAACAGTGTCTGCACAGAGTGATGCTCAACAGATAATGAGTAAGAACCTGGTGTATACCACAGGGAACTCTACTACACTCTGTAATGACCTGTCTAGGAAAAGAATCTAAAGAAGAATGGATATGGTGAACAGCAGTGAAGAGGCCGGGGTGTCCTCTGCTCCTGGGCCTTCTCCAACATTGGCTCCAGCCTTCCCAAGACTCCCATCCCGGCGACTCCAGCAGGGCCTCTGCCTCGGCCCTCGGGCACCATGTAGACCAACATCCAACAGCCAGTGAAGGTTTACACACTCAACAAGGACCAACAGCGGCGCCAGGCATGTTATCTAGCAACGTGGAGAGGCTGAAGGGCATGTCCCAGCTAGTCAGGGTCTGACAAAATGTGGTCTACTGGAGAAGGGAATGGCAAACCACTTCAGTATTCCTGCCTTAAGAACCCCATGAACAGTATGAAAGGGCAAAAGAACATTGAAAGATGAGCCCCCCCCAGGTTGATAGGTGTCCAATATGCTACTGGGGAAGAGCAGAGAAACAGCTCCACAAAAAGTTTAAGAGGCAGAGCCAAAGCAGAAACAAAGCCCAGCTGTGGATGTGTGTAGTGGTGGAAGTAAAGTCCGACGCTGTGAAGAACAATACTGCATAGGAACCTGGAACGTTAGGTCCATGAATCAAGGCAAGTTGGGAGTGGTCAAACGGGAGGTGGTAAGAGTAAACATTGATATTTTAGGAATCAGTAAACTAAAATGGATGGGATTGGGCGAATTTAATTCAGATGACCGTTATATCTACTACTGTGGGCAAGAATCCCTTAGAAGCAATGGAGTAGCCCTCACAGTCAACAAAACAGTCTGAAATGCAGTAGCTAGGTGCAATCTCAAAAATGAAAGAATGATCTCGGTTCATTTCCAAGGCCAACCATTCAACATGACAGTAATGTCCCAACCACTAATGACGAAGAAGCTGAAGTTGAATGATTACATGGAGACTTAAAAGACCTCCTAGAACCAACAGCAAAAAAAGACATCCTTTTCATTATATGGGACTAGAATGCAAAAGTAGCGAGTCAAGAGATACTTGGAGTAAAAAGCAAGTTTGGCCATGGAGTACAAAATGAAGCAGGGCAAAGGCTAACAGAGTCTTGCCAAGAGAACTCATTGGTCATAGCAAATACTCTGTTCCAACAACACAAAAGATGACTCTACACATGGACATCACCAGATGGTCAATATTAAAATCAGATTGATTGTATTCTTTGCAGCCAAAGATGGGGAAGCTCTATACAGTCTGCAAAAACAAGACCTGGAGCTGACTGTGGATCAGATCATGAGCTCCTTATTTCAAAATTTAGGCTCAAATTGAAGAAAGTAGGGAAAACCACTGGGCCATTCAGGTATGACCTAAATTAAATCCCTTATGATTATATAGCTGAGGTGATGAATAAATTCAAGGGACTAGATCTGGTAAACAGAGTGCCTGAAGAACTCTGGAAGGAGGTTCATACCATTGTACAGGAAGGAGATGGTGACTAAACCCATCCCCAAGAAAAAGAAATGCAAGAAAGCAAAGTGGTTGTCTGAGGAGGCCTTACAAATAGCTGAGAAAACAAGAGAAGTGAAAGGCAAAAGAGAAAGGAAAAGATATACCCAATTGAATGCAGAGTTCCAGAGAATAGCACAGAGAGATAAGAAAGATTTCTTAAGTGAACAATGCATAGAAATAGGGGAAAACAACAGAATGGAAAAGACTAGAGATCTCTTCAAGAAAATCAGATACCAAGGGAACATTTTATGCAAAGATGGGCATAATAAAGGACAGAAACAGCAAGGATTTAACAGAAACAGAAGAGATTAAGAAGAGGTGGCACGAATACACAGAAGGACTGTACAAAAAAGATCTTAATGACCCAGATAACCACAATGGTGTGATCACTCACATCCTGGAATGTGAGGTCAAGTGGGCCTTAGAAAGTATTACTATGAACATAAGCTAGTGGAGGTGATGGGCTTCCAGCTGAGCTATTTCAAATCCTAAAAAATGATGCTGTTAAAGTGCTGCACTCAATATGCCAGCGAATTTTGAAAACTCAGCAGGGGCTACAGGACTGGGAAAGGTCAGTTTTCATTCCAATCCCAAAGAAGGGCAATGCCAAAGAATGTTCAAAGTATTGCACAATTGTACTCATTTCACACACGAGCAAGGTAATACTCAAAATCATTCAAGCCAGGCTTCAACAGTATGTGAACTGAGAACTTCCAGATGTTCAAGCTGAATTTAGAACAGACAGAGGAACCAGAGATCAAATTGCCAACATCTGCTGGATCATAGAAAAAGCTAGGGAATTCCAAAAAACATCTACTTTTGCTTCACTGACTATGCTAAAGCCTTTGACTGTGTGGATAACAACAAACTTTAAAAATTCTTAAAGAGATGAGAATACCAGACCACCTGACCTGCCTGGTGGTATGGTCTGATATATCTGTATCCAGGTCAAGAAGCAACAGTTAGAACTGGACATGGAACAACAGTCTGGTTCCAAATCGGGAAAGGAGTACGTCAAGGCTGTATATTGTCACCCTGCTTCTTTAACTTATATGCAGAGTATATTGTGCAAAATGCCGGGCTGGATGAAGCAAAGGCTGGAATCAACCCTGAACATTCACTGGAAGAAACTGTGTTGAAGCTGAAGCTCCAATACCTTGGCCACCTGACACAAAGAGCTGACTCACTGGAAAAGCCCCTGATGCTAGGAAAGGTTGAGGGCAAGTGGAGAAGAGGACGACAGAGAAGGAGATGGTTGGATGGCATCACCGACTCAACAGACAAGAGTTTGAGCAGACTGCAGGAGACAGCGAAGGACAGGGAAGCCTGGTGTACTGCAGTTTGTGGGGTCGCAAAGAGTGGGACACGACTTAGTGACTGAACAACATCATGTGTATAACTAATTCACTTTGCTGTACAGCAGAAAGTAACATGACAAAGTCAATTAACTATACTCCAATAAAATTTTTTAAAAAGTAAGAACTTGAACCTCCCTGGAAATATCAACTTACAAAACGGAAAGCTGTAGCATTTCAGTGTCTTGGGGGTGGATCAGGATAAAGTATATATGAAAAGTTTTTGGAGCTAGTAATAATAATAATAAACTCCATTGTTGTAAAAAATAATAAGTGGTTAATGAATGCAAGAATGAGTGAATGAATGAATGAACGAATTCTTTAGCTTAGCAAATAAGACCCTTAGTAATTTTATCCCTGCCTTCCACTCCATCTCCAGACTCATCTCCTGGTGACTTAGGCCACAGTACAGTGAAGGGCGGATGTTGGGACCGGTCGGGAGACTCCTGTGGTGTCCAGACAGCAAAAAGCTGAGGTGGGGGTGATGACCTAGGATGACCTCTGGGTTCCTGGATTACAAAATTGGATGGACAGCAATCCCATTCTCTGAATTAATGGGGAGAAGGTCCAGTTGGGGGTAAGGTCATGGGTTAGATCTCTTGGGGTACTTCTGAAGTAGCCACAATTGATGAGATTAGGTAAGGCAGTTAGGTGGACATAAAGGTCTGGAAGTCAGAGAAGTCAGGAGTCGGGTTATACTAAACTGGCTACAGCAGTCTCTGCCTCGCTTCGGGCGCAGTGCATGGCCCCCCAGTGCCTGGAGAACATTCGCCCCCCTCGCTGCCTGGCCATCGGCCATCACCTGCCTGGGAAAGAGTCACCGCGGTGCCTGTGCGTGTCTTGGGCCCTGACTTGCCCACTGGGTTTTAGTGGTTAAGTAGTGCCTTTTACCTCTTAAAAAAAAATAAACTGAATACAGTTGATAAACAGTAGTACATCAAATGTAGAACACAATGATTCAACGTTTTTATAGATTACACTCCTAAAGTTATTATAAAATAACTGGCTGTAATTCCTGCCCTGTATGGTATATCCTGTTGCTTATCTATTTTAGACATCATAGCTTGTGCCTCTTAATCCCATACTCCTATCTTGCCAGCCCCCCACCCCCAGACACTTCCCTCTGCCCTGGTAACCACTAGTTAGTTCTCTATTTCTGTGAGTCTGTTTCTGTTTTGTTGTCTTCATGTGTTTATTTTTTTAGATTCCACAAATAAGTGACATCATTACAGTATCTGTTTTTCTCCGTCTAACTTACTTCACCTAGCATAATATCCTCCAGGTCCACCCATGATGCTGTGAATGGCAAAATTTCGTTCTTTTTTATAATTAAATAGTACCTTTTATCTCCTGTATGAAGCCAAAGCTCCTCAGGGATAAGAGGGAGGTTGTGAGCTGGGCAGGAGGACTGTGCTAGCTCTTACACTTTCTGATTTAATTATCTCTCCTTATGGCCTTCTTTTCATTAAAGAGAATGATCTTTTCATAGTCTACTCTATTCAAAGGGAAATTCAGTCATTTGTTACCCTACAGAGAACACACACTGGCCCTTCAGCCAGGGGTCCCTCTGCCCCACCCCACAGCAGCCAGCATGGGTCCTGTACCTGGTAGAAACTCAAAGAATATTTGGAGAAAGCAAGAATAAATGAGATCCTAATTGCCTGTTTTCTTAGTTCAAATACACGAAAGTATTAGGCACTCAGTCGTGCCCAACTCTTTGGGACCCTGTAGACTGCAGACCTCCTGGCTCCTCTGTCCATGGGATTTTCCAGGCAAGGATACTAGAGAGGTTTGTCATTCTCTTCTCCAGGGGATCTTCCCGACCCAAGTGCATCTGTCTCCAGAGTATCCTCACTTGCTTGGCCGTGACTCTGGAGCTGGAATCCTGATCGTCTACCTGCTGGCTGTGTGACTGTGTGCAAGTCATTTAACCTCCTTGGGGCTCAGTTTCCTTGTCTGCAAAGTAGGGTAATAATCGCAGCTACATTACTAAGTTTAAATGTGTTAATACATGTAAAGGGCTTATAAAACTGTATGGCACATTGCAGGTGCTAAATAACCATCTGTGAGATGCATGGACGGGCTATCCAGAAAGATGGCTCCCGGGGAATGGCTTGGGTGAGTGTCTAACACTTAGCAAAGAGGAAGTCTCAGCCCCAGTTCCCTCTATCCTGGGACTGACGATGCTAGATGTTGGGCGGTGTCCAGGGATCTATTTTTTTCCTTGCCTTGGTGGGAGAATTAGTTAGCTCGCCCAGAAAAAGAAGGCTAGCTCTTATGTATCACCACCTAAGAGGTGAGGTGCCCCTGTAGGACCTCACGTTTGGGAGCAGGAAGAACATTTGGCATCTGGGACAAGACAGGAGGCATTCACAGCTACCAGGCATCTACCATGAAGGGCTCCAAGCACTTTACATCCATTTAACCCCACAAAAGTTAATTTTTAATAGTGCTTCTATTCAAATGCACTTACAAGCATCTGTGCTGAGATTAGTTAGTCGTGTCTGACTCTTTGCAATCCCATGGACTCTAGCCTGCCAGGCTCCTTGACCAGGTCCCTTCTCCAGGGATCTGGTTGCTATCCTTCACTGAAGTAGAGATACCAGGTGGGAACCAGCAGAGATCAGCAGAGGGGACTTTGTAGAGCTCAGAGCATTCATCCCTGCAGCTGAGCTGCCAAGAGGAGGGTGGAGGTGTGTGATCCTCTATCAAGATAACTTTACCCCTCACCCCCATAAAGCTCTTTGAGGGAGGTGAAATCGTTCCAGAGACAGAAAAGACAAGGGATCCCTCTGCTTGCCCTAACAACTGCCCGCCACCATGGGCCAGGTAGAAGGCTTTTTTCACATATGCTTAACCTCAGATGGCACTGAGCTCTAACACAGAGACTGAAGCATTCTCGAATGAGAGCGCTCACCACCTGCGTTGGGGCCGGCCAGGGAGAGGGAGTTTGAAAAAGAAAATACAGATTCCCAGGTTCCACACCTCACTTGATCAGTCACAGCCTCTAAGGGTGGGGTTTAGAATCTGTGTCTTTCATGAGCTCCCTGCATGATTCTTACGCACAGTTTTTGAAGTGCCAGATTTGAGTTTCATTGGTCACTTTAGAGCAAAAGAAAGAAAGTAGGTTATGTGTAAGTACCAGTAACCTCAAGAGAGTATACTGGAGAGACCTCACGCGGGAATCCCCCAGTGACAAAGGCAGAGTAGCTACCCTCCCAGAGGACTTGATGATGGAGGTACAGAGGGGACAGGCCCAGCCTCCTGAGGACTCTAGCCAAGCCCCCTTGGTTATTTAACCCTAGAGCTAAGAGCTCTGGCCCAATCTGCTCTCTGCCTCTTTCCTCTGCCTCCAAAGCATTACTTTCCTAGAATTCAAACTGAAATTATCCACTGTATTATATTTTTAGTTAATAGGTAGAAATGTAATTTCTAAGCTCATAAAATATATGTAAGACCAGGAATGTTCTCACTTCACATATGAATAACTGCAATAAAATGAAACATGAAGAGCTTTCTTTCTTGACTATCCACAATGATGTGCTCCCAGTCCAGGTATCTGAAGGCAGGTCCTCAGGCTCTCCCCAGGTAGCTACAGTCAGGTGAAGCGATTTGGCCTGCCAACAGATGAGAACTCATCCGGTGAGTTTCAGGCTCCTGCCAGCTCCTCACTAGCCAGAGAGGCTAAAGGTGGTTCTCTGAGCACTGGGTCTCAATAGTTAAGGGGCAGAAGAATCACCTGGGGCAGGGGGGGGAGTTGAAATGCATATTTCAACCCATCCTGTAGGCAAAGCAAGGTAAGACCCAGAAACTAGAAAAGGAATCCTAATGAGCCCCATAGCTGATTCTGAGGCAGTTGGATCCCTGACTTCTGGGTGAAGAACTGATCCTCCAGATGCAGAAAGAAGACAGGGAGATACTAGAGTTCAAGTGCTGCAAGGTTTGAAGTTGTTCAGTTCAGTTCAGTTCAGTCGCTCAGTCGTGTCTGACTCTTTGCGACCCCATGAATCGCAGCACGCCAGGCCTCTCTGTCTATCACCACCTCCCGGAGTTCACTCAGACTCACGTCCATCGAAGTCAGTGATGCCATCTAGCCATCTCATCCTCTGTCATCCCCTTCTCCTCCTGCCCCCAATCCGTCCCAGCATCAGAGTCTTTTCCAATGAGTCAACTCTTCGTATGACGTGGCCAAAGTACGGAGTTTCAGGTTTAGCCGAAGTTGTTAGAGAAACTCAATTTTGGGAGCAGCTCAATGCAGATTTGCACAGACAGTATAATGTGCAGTCAGCAGCTTGGAAGAGAGTTCTAGACTAATGTGTAGATTTTGAGTTATCACATGGAAGCGATATGTCACAAGGACAGACCTCAGTCAGAATTTAAGAATCTTGGGAATTCTCTGGTGGTTCAGTAGTTAAGAATCTACCTTGCGATGCAAGGGGCATGGGTTTGATTCTTGGTCGGGGAACTCAAAAGCCCATATGCTGCAGAGCAACTAAGCCCATGTGCCCCAACTATTGACCCCACGCGCCACAACTAGAGAGTCCATGCACTGCAACGAAAGATCCCACATGGTGCAATGAAGATTCCATGTGCTGCAACTAAGACCCACAGCCAAACAAATATTTAAAAATATAAGAATTTAAGAATCCTTAAGATCAGCAACATGTGAGTAACCCTGCCACTTACTTTGTGACTTTTAAAAGTCACTGCATCTCACTGAGCCTGTTTCCTACTCTGTGAAAGGCCTAAAATAACAACCCACTCTCACGTGGCTGCTCACGTGAGGGAACAGATGTTAACATGCTTCTTAAACTGGGTAGCTCCAACAGCAATCATTTTATAATGCATAGAAATATAGAATTACTGTGTTGTAATCTGGAACTAACATAGTGTTGTAGTTCAATTATATTTCAAAAAACAAATATAGAAAACAAAAAACAAAAAAACTATGCAGCTCCATAACAAGGGAAGGCAAGGTCAATTACAACCCCACACACCAAAAGCCACGCTCTGCGGCTCAGTCCTCTCAGCCTTCACGCTCTGTGTGTACTCTGTTATGGGCACTTTTCATAAGCTTGTGTATATATGCTTGATATTCCTCCATGATGTACCCTGTTCCTTGAAAGTAGATACCAACCTACACTTTCTTAAACCTTGTGATGGATGGAGTGTTGGTGTCCCCTTCAAATTCATATGTTGAAGCTCTAACCCCCAAAGTGACTGTATTTGGTGATAGGGCTGGTGAGGTATAAACGTTAAGTGAGGTTGTAAGGGTGGGGCCCTCATCCGATACGACTAGTGCTCTGATAAGACGAGGAGGAGACACCAGAGCTCTCTGCCCATCATGTGAGGACACAGTGAGAAGGGGGCCATCTACAAGCCAGAAAAAGGATTCTCACCAGGTATCAACCCTCTGGCACCTTGACTGGGACGTCCAGCCTACGGACTGTGAGAAATAGATTTCTATTGTTTAAGCTACCCAATCTGTGGTATTTTCTTATGGCAATCTGAGTAGACTAAGAAACTTCTTTTTATATGAGCACAGCACTGACTATGTGGTGAGGTTATACAAAGGGCTAAAGTTCAAAGGTTACCCCCAAACATTATTTTCATCAGACATTAAAGCTTCTTTCACAACAAACTCTTTCAGAGTCTGGTAAGTAGTGGCAAAGTAGATATCTCTGGATGGCAGTTAATTTCCTTGCACACTGGTAGGCAGAGGTGCCCATGGGAAATGACAAGGGCCTAAAAAGTGGAAAGCAGGGGTGCTACAGACTGAACTGTGTCCCTCCCAAGTTCATATGTTGAAGCCCCCACCTTTAATGCAGCTTTTAGGAGATAATTAGGGTTAGATGAGATCGTAAGGGTGGAGTGCTTTTCTGATAGAATTGGTGGCTTTAGAAGAGGAAGACAAAGGAAAAATGCAGCTATCTATGAGCCAGGAAGAAAGGCCTCAAGGGAACCACGCCAGCACCCTGATCTCAGACTTCCAGTCCCCTGAAGTAAGAAGATAAGTTTCTGTTGTTTGAGTCACAGCCTGTGTTATTTTGTTACAGCATCCTAAGCAGACTAAGGCAGGTTTGGATGCTTAGCAGTAGGGTGCTGCTGTGACAAATACCTAAAAATATGGGCAGCTTTGGAACTGAGTAATGGGTAGAGGCTAGAGGAGTTCTGAGGGGCATGCTAGAAATACGGATGCTAAAGGTTGTGAAATAAAATTCATATTTTATGGCAAGATACGAAAAATTTAAACATAACTCTTTTCTGGCCTCTCTCTCCTCCCTGTGCTCTGCGTATCTGCCAAACCTCTCCCTCAGTAGCAATATCTGCTCAACCATAAAGAGCAACATTCTCCTAGCATCAGGACAAGTCCCTCCTTAAAAGATAATAGCCCTTCTTGACTGTGTAAGGGGTCACATGACACACCAGGATGATGCTTAGATCTGGATAACGTAAACTGTCAATAGCACATCATTTGATGTAGAGCCCTCTGTCTCAAAAAATCTTATACAACTGTGCCTTGATTTCTAACCAGTGGAAAAGTTCTCAAGAGCTTTCTGAGATGTTCTTCCTGGGTTACAATCCTCAAATTTGGCTTGAATAAAATTTTCCAATTCTTTCATAGATTCACTGATTACTTTTTCATTGACAAGGTGATTCTGGCAAAGGGTGAAAGACAAGAGAAAGCTTCCATCTTCTTAAAGAACACAGAAATAGTCATGAGTACAATGCTGTTAGAGAAATGGACATTAAAAGCCACTCTGGCAAAGTCTCAGATGGAAAGGAGGAGCTGCAAGAAAGGAGATCCTTGTTATAAAGTGGCAAAGAACTTGGCTGAATTGTATTCTAGTGTTTTGTGGAAGGTCTAACTTGCAAGCAATGATATTGGATGTTTAGCTAACATTTCCAAGCAGAGTGTTTAAGGAGAGGCTTGGCGCTTCCTGACTGCTCATTAGCATGTAAGAAGAGAGGGATGGGCTTCCCTGATAGCTCAGTTGGTAAAGAATCTACCTGCAATGCAGGAGACCCTGGTTCGATCCCTGGATTGGGAAGATCCCCTGGAGAAGGGATAGGCTATCCACTCCAGTATTCCTGGGTTTCCCTTGTGACTCAGTTGGGAAAGAATCTGCCTGCAATGCCAGAGACCTGAGTTCAATCCCTGGGTTGGGAAGATACCCTGGAGAAGGGAAAGGCTACCCACTCCAGTATTCTGGCCTGGAGAATTCCATGGACTGTATAGTCCATGGGGTTGCAGACTCAGACACAACTGAGTGACTTAAGGGATGAATTGAAGAAGAAACTTTTAAGCAACAGGAGCTAGAACTTGAAGACTTGGAAACTTCTCAGCCTGCCCATATTGCAAGAAATAAGAAAGCGTGTACTGGAGGGAACACCACATGTGTGGTTGTCTTATTATCACTCAGTACAGAGTTTGAGAGATTATGTGAGCAGAAGCACTGCCAGTCTGAACTGAAGGGGGCAGAGACAGGACCAAGTGAAGGAAGCTGTCAGACTCCTTGGACTTGACAGGGCAGAGTGTAGAGCTATTTAGTTGGGAATATGCACTATTTTGCAAGTAGAGGAGAGAATGACCCCAGCAGTGATTCAGAGATCACCAGAGCCACTGCCTCAGTTTCACCAGGTCACACTGGTCTTCATCCCAAAGCCTTAAGGGCAAGACTGCCCTGCAGAGCCCTGGTGGCCTAACTGACAGAGCTGTGGAGGCAGGGCCACTGCCCCAGTGGGTCTGGAGGGAATAGCATGTAACCAAAGAGGATTACTCTCAAGCCTTAAGATCTTATAGAATTCACTTCGCTAGGTTTGGGCCCTGGTGGGGACACATCACACTTCCCTTTTTCCCTATTTCTTGCTTTTGGAATAAGACCATCTATCTTGTGCTGGTCCTGCCATGCAGCTTTGCCTATAACTTGTCTGATTTCTCTGGTTCAAGCAGGAGAGGAATTGTTCCTTAGGAGGTCTCATATCTCACAACTCATGATAGCTGATTTAGATGATATTTAAACAAGATCTGGGACCTTAGACTTCAGAGTCGATGATGAAATTAATTAACAAATTTTGGGGCTGTTGAGATGGAATGAAAGTATTCTGCACATGGGCAAATCAGGAATCTGGGGAAGTGGGGGATCAGAGGTAGGATATTATCAACTGCATTGTGTCCCCTCCCCCAAATTTATATGTTGAAGCCTTAAACCCTAATGTGATTATTTCTGGAGACAGGACTTTTAGGAGGTCAAGTTAAATGAGATCATAAGGGTGGAGTCTGTATCAGATAGGATTGATGGTTTTACAAGAGAAAGATCATTCTCTCATGTGTACCCACACACACTGAGGAAAAGCCACAGGGGAATGAAGCTACCTGCCAGTCAAGAAGAGGGCTCTCACCAGAACAGAATCAGCTGGCACTCTGATCTTACAATCCTAGCTTCCAGAGCTGTGAGAAATATGCTTGTGTTGTTTAAGCCACCCAGCCTGCAATGTTTTGTTATGGCAGCTCCAACTGTCTAATACAGGGGAAAAGATGGGACCTGGAGTCTATAATTGCGGATAATGTAAAAAGCTAAAAAAAAAAAAAGACAAACTTTAATTATGTGGACTAATCCAGGAAAAATCTGGAATTTTAAACTCTGTGGTTAGTGGGCCAATTTTGATAATTTGATTGGCAAGCTTTTTTTTTTTTTCAATAAAAGTTGTGATATAATTTACATACCATAAAATTCACTCTTTTAAAGTGTACAGTTCAGTGGGTTTTAGTAATAATTCTGGTAGCTCAGATGGTAAAAGAATCTGCCTGCAATGCAGGAGGCCTGGGTTTGATCCTTGGGTAGGGAAGATCCCCTGGAGAAGGAAATGGCAACCCACTGCAGTATTCTTACCTGGGAAAAGCCATGGACAGAGGAGCCTAACTGGCTATAGTCCGTGCGGACACAAGAGTTGGACATAAGAGTCGACTTATGATTTCAGGAGGATGTATTACTATTTTTTTTCCTTTTTTAAAAAGCTGGATTACTTTTGAGGCAGTTCTGAACAAGAAGACAAATGAATTTCCTGTCACAACTGAGAAGGCTCATTAAAGCAAGCAGGTTGTACTGCTAAAACCCTCACAGAACCCCAGTCCATCTGAGGCCACGTTTCTTACCCAGTGTGGCGAGGAGAAGGCCCACGATGTGCGAGTGGGCGGCGATGGCTGGGCCCACGCCTGGGTGGATGGCCAGGTTGGCGAGCACACGGGTCAGTTTGATGAGCACGTCCTCTGCCTGGGCCGGCCTCGGTGCCTTGGGACGCTCGTCTCCTTCCCCACAGCGCTTCCCAGAATGCAGATCCAGTTTGTAGAATGTGTGGAATAAAGACAGCAGAGTTGGGATGCTCCCTTTCTCCTTGGAAAACTGCTCACGAGCCTGGTTATTTTTCGCTGTCAGGTTGCCAAGAATAAAAACAATGCGAACAACTAAATCCTGCAATAAATTAAAGACAAAGAGTTATGAGAGCAAAGGGGCTGGGACAAGCTGTTGGGAAGAGGACAGTATTTAATCAATTCATGAATTAATTAATGGTAAGATGGAACACGTCTGGTTTCTGCTCACTTGTACAGTATTTGATTCCCAGGACTGGTGCAAAATGACAGAGGAGATTAAAAGCATTTGGCAGCAATGAAGAATGGAAACTGATTGATGCTGTTAGCAAGGTCTATTAACTTCAGATCCTTCATCTGAAATTCAGGCTGGCTTTTTTTTTTCCTTCAGAAAACAATTAGTTGAGTGAGATGACATTACTAACAATGTGCTATATAAATCTAAGTCTTGACACAAACAGGTTTCTTGAGCACCCAAATCTTTTCCTAAAAGTTCACCTCCCTCTCAAAATGGGGTGTCTGTCCCATAGGGCAGTCAGTTTGTGTTACATCAGACTTTCTCAGCCGGGGCACTGCTAATTCTTTGTTATGGGGGACTGTTTATGTTTAGTGGCACCCCTAACCTCTCTTACTAGATACCAGAAGCACTTCCTCACATACCACAACCAAAAACGTTTCAGTGTCCCGTGGGGGCAAAATTGCCCACAGATGAAAACCACCATTACAGAGTATTTACCACTTTAAAGCAGTATTTGTTTTTCTTGAGCAGAGTAGTGGTTACATGGCTGATGCTTTTATAACTGTTTGCTAAATGGTACATATGTGTTTTGAGCACTTTTCTGTATATAAGCCGTTGTTGTTTAGTCGCTAAGTTGCATAGGACTCTTTGCAACCCAATGAACCGAACTGTGCAAGGCTCCTCTGTTCATGGGATTTCACAGGCAAGAAGACTGGAGTGGGCTCTCATTTCCTTCTCCAGTATATAAGCTATATTTAATAACAAATAAATGTTTCTTTAAAATCTCAGCTGAGGACAGTTTATGACTGAACAAGAAACAGAAACAACTGTGCTCTTAATTGGATGACAGTGGGCAGACAGACCAGTTCTGTTGTTAAAGGAACACTTATTGAGGGGCTACAACTAGCCAGGGTGCTGATACTCATTGCGCGGGTGCTGTTTACAGACCAGAAACAGGCTTGGAGAAGCTGCCCTTGTCACAGCCAGTGAGGGGTGGAGTTAGGATTTGAACCCCAGATTACCCAGACCTGGAGTCTTTGGTACACAAGTGCCTCCCAAGTGGCTTGTTATTCACCTCCTTTGCCTTGCCTGCTTTTTGAGCAGTAAAGGAATTATCTCCTTTCAAATGCAAATACAAATATAAGGAGGAATTCCACAAACCCTACCTTATCAGATCTGTAGTTAGCAGCACCCTTAAGGAATTGGGACAGAGGGCAAAGGGCTGGGCCAGTTTTTCTCCAGGTGGGACCTGGGGGATGGGAGCAGCCCCAGCACTGCGTGTGGCCTGGAGAGTGGAGGATCCAGGACAAAGGGCAAGACGCTGGGGCTTGCCTGCGTCTGCTCTGCCAATACCAGCTTGTTCCTGCTTGTTCTTGAAAACGTTTTCTCTGGCCCTGGTGGAGAAGCGGCCAGGCTGCTGCTTGTGCAGCTGTGAGCCATTTGCCAACACTAAGAAAGGACAGAGTCTAACACGATGTGCGCTGGCCCAGGAGAGTGTTCACACCCTGAAAAACCTCAGCTGGGCAGTGTGCAACCCATCACACAGGTAGACCAGGCAGGGGACTCACTCCTGCCCCCACCACAACTGGAATGCTAGTCCTTGGGTACATTTTGAATGCTGGGCTCTAGGGGAATACACACATATACAAACAGGGATGAGGCAAGGAGCTCTGAAGAGTTCACCATCTACTTGAGAAGACAAGGCTAACAATAAGTGGAGAAACTGCAAAGACTGAAAGGGCTAAGGAAGAAACTAGACACCCAAGGGGATTATGGTTCCCAGCTAGAGAGCCAGGCAGCCTGGGTCCCACTTCACTTGGCCTTACAGATTAACTCATCTGTAAAATGGGGGAAATACTGTGACGCAAAACTAAATGAGACCAAACAGATAAAGCACACACTGTAGTGAGCAATGATTCAGGCACTGTTCGGAATCCTTCACTATCAGCAAGATACTAGTAGTGTTAACCTATGTGGGAAAGACCCAGGGGTCTTAGAGGAGTCTAGATAAGAGGACACTCAGTGAACAGGGGGTGGCAGCGGGAGAGGTTAGCAAAGTTATGACCATGGTTTTGAGTTCAACCTTGATAAATTAATAAAAGCAGATATGTGGTGTGGAGGATAGGTGAGTTGACACTGGGAAAAGGCGCATGTCTTGAGAAAGAACACCTGGGGCAGTCCCTTTCCGGGTCTGGGGTCACCTTGTTTGTGTCTGATCACCAGACAGTTCCCTAAAGAAGCTGAAGCAGGTAGGTCTTAAATCTAAACCAAGCTCACAAACTTGTGTTATAAAACTCCAGTTCCCCTTCACGTGAAACCAGTGGTTACTTCATGTAATCCCCTGTGGGGCAGGCCTCTCCCTGGGCTCTGGAAAAGAGTACTCTCTCCCTCCCTTGTCACACCCAACAGCAAAGCAGACCATTTTCCAACCAAGACAGAGGCTGTTTCTGAGAACTAGGCTCCTTGAAGGAAAATTCCACTGTGTTTTCTAAACTGAGGAGCAAGAGCTTTTCCCATAAACTCTGATACACAATTTCTGATTAAAGACTCTGCACTAGCCCTACCTCTGAAAATTGTAATAATTACTATTATTACTAATAGTAGTAGCAGCAACTAATACTCTGTGTTTATGATGCACCAATCACTGTTCCAAGCACCTAGGTACATAAATTAACTAATTCTCTGAAGTGACAATTTGCAGTTCCTTAATTGGAACAAAATGTTCCCACAATCCGGATAACCACCTCCCTCATGCCCTAGGCAGTAGTTATGGCCAACATTTCTAGACTTCCCGGTGTTCCCTGGACTTG
Organism: Budorcas taxicolor; assembly: GCF_023091745.1. Lineage (NCBI taxonomy): Eukaryota > Metazoa > Chordata > Mammalia > Artiodactyla > Bovidae > Budorcas > Budorcas taxicolor. The sequence continues at coordinate 32,880,035 of NC_068918.1, forward strand.
CTCTTATTTCCACAAAAGCATATTAAGCAAGACAGGAAAGACATGATCAGTGTTTTTAAATGACTTCTTAAAGCACACAATAAACAGCTGCATTCTGTTGGCTAAATCATCAAGAGAATTAATTTACCTCCTAAGATTTGTCTTCTGAAGGATGCTAGACTATTTGGTCCACCCCTCTCCCTCTGGCTCACTCTGCCACTTCACCTCTACCTCCAATGTTTGTTTTTCTGGTTGGTCTAGCTCAGAAGACTCCTCTGGCCCTGTACCACCTCCAACTGTCACTGCTGATTTGCTGACCAGATCTCTGGCTGCAGGTAAAAGCAGGTTTCCCTCTAGGTCCTCACTCTTCAAAATTCAAACTTCTACCCACCATCACATTTGGTCCCACCTGGGAAGACTGGGTGCTGCTTTTCCTGCTTGAAAACCTTCCTCAGGCCCCTGCCACTTTTAAAATTCTTTGATTCAAATATCTCCGTGGGTCCTAATATGGCACAGGTTATTAAGCCTGACACGGGGATAAGAAACTCTAGGCTTTAGGGCAGGAAGAGTTAACGCTGCCGCAGCGCCTCTCTCCCTGCCTTCAGATGGAAAAAGGAGGGGGTGGTTCCTGGCAGCAGTGGTGCCAACTGAAGGATGGCATGCAGAATCAACAAATGGGCTGGCAGATTGCACTGTGTGCACCACCAAACTTCCAGCAACTGCTATGCTTGCTACTTCTGTCCTCTTTCTCAGGGCTGTCTAAAGCATCATCTTCTTTTTCTCCCCTCAATCCTTCTCAAATATGTTCTCCATGACTCTCGAGAGAGAATGGAATAGGCCAGAAGAGGAGCAGGCTCACAGGCAGCTGGCAGAGGTGGTGTTTCATTACTCCCCTGCCAGTGCTTGTCTGGACTCATCAGGAATCCTGAACGAGGGGGCTGAGGAAGAGGGCCCCTTTGCCCCTCCGTGGGTGGTCTGTGCTCTTGAGGTACTCGGCCCCTGAACGGTGTTACCGTGAGGTTTTTTATTGTTCCATAGGTCTATTAAATATCACTTAATTAAAATCCTATAAAGATTTGAAAAATTACACAAAGGCCGAGATCATCAATTTGCAGAGAAATAACTCGCAAAAAACAATTTCATCATTGTGCCATTCTCCGTTGAGGTACAGAGCCTCTCCTTTATTCTAAGACAATATCTGAGAACCACCTATAAATCAGCACTGTTACAGCCTTTTTGTTAAACTGAACACAAAGTTGTTCAGACCACAACTGTGTAGTTTTGAAACAGCAAAATGAAGATGAATCAGGAGAATCTTTTTTTTTTTTTAAAAGGCAATCTAGTATAACCAGTTCACATCGACTTTCTAATTTTGCTTAAAAAGGAATCAGCCCAGCAACAACTCTGACCAACCAGAACTCAGACTGGTTCACGTACTGGACGAAGCCTGACCTCAACTGTGCATCCCAGGTATAGCCGGTAGAAAGCTGAATGTTCTCTTTGGTTTAGCATAAGCTGTGCCCTCATGAGCAAACATGTTACTCAATCTGAATGGGCTCCACACGCCTGTAAATCAAATTACTCTAACTGGAACAAAACAAGGAGCAGGACACTGCTGAACAGAGTGGTCTCTGTCGAGTTCCAGCAACAGCCTCTGTGTGGACTCTTACTTTCCATGTGAGAAACACTGGCCTAAAGTCAATGAAGGAGATTTCTCCCTACTCAGAGATGTAGAAACTGAGGCTTGAAGAGGCTCCCTGGCCCCAGAGTGCCACACTGGTAAAGAGAAGAAGCAGGACTCAGACAATCACTTCTGTACTCACAGATGGATTCCCAAACCACTTCAACCCTCCTCCTCATTCCCATGACCCTCGTCTTCCCCAGGCTCAGCCCCAGCGGCAACCTCTATTCTTCCCTCTCATTCAGTCTCCGAGTTCCCTCCACTCTGTCATCTCAGAATCTCCCGACTCCCACTTCCCACACCCACTCTGGCTAACCCAGTCTGTAGACTCTTGTCAGAGATCCTTGATGGGCTCCTCCCTCTGTGACCAAGGTTAACACCACTTCTAGAGCACAGCTCTTACATCACCCCCTTGTTCAAAATCATCCACTGCCTATAAAACGCCAAAGCCAGCATCTAATTACCATCCAGCCCCACGTGACCACTTCTGCCATTACCTCACTTTACTCCCCACCCACCGTCCACTCCTCCCTGACTCCACACCCTTCCTACCCACAGAACCTTAAAATAGCCCATGTGCACAATGTTGGCCATGGGGAAGGGACCATATCAAGATGTCACAGAAAGAATCAACTATATTCAGCAGGCTCCATCACTTACTTCAGAGAATACTTCTCCTAAGTCAAGGAAAACATTTTAGAAAGATTTTCAAAAATGGGTTGAAATTGAAGGGGTTGTAAATGTGCTCAAAATTGGAACCCTCCTTTAACCAGAAAATTAAACTCATCAAGATGCCCTCTTTAAATTTTGGTTAGAAACTTCTCACGCAATCTGGATCTGAGAGCTCAATCAGGATTTGCAATTTGCAACATTTACCCAACTTTCCACCTTCAGACAAAACTCCAGTGTTAATCGAGCTTACAGGTGGCTTGAAGAACAGATAAATTTTACCACTGGGAAGACAGACTGCAGTGCTGCAGAAATGCTAATTAACCCCAGGCTACTGAAAGTGGGTCAACAGTTTGCCCAAGTGCTGAGCCATACAAATCAGAAGAATTGGGAGATGCTGGAGGCTCAAAACCAGAATCGAAGTAGAAAATCATTTAAAAATCAGAAGAGATTATACTTGATGCTTACATCCACTATCCATCCCACCAACATCCCTTTACTGAGCGCCTAGTGTATGCTTCTGAACGCAGCTATCACTCAAAAGCACCAGGGCGATGCTAGAATTTCACTGGGCTCTGTTCTTTTTTTTAAGTCAACAGACATAAATCAGGCATTTGGGTTCTGTGCTGAGTCGGAGGAGGTGGGCGGGAAGAGCCAGCTCCACAAGGGCAAAGCAGCAGGAGCTGGAAAGAATGAACAAGCTAAGGGCTTTTTGTGCCGCCCGCCCGGTCAGGGGTGCAGACCAAGGCCAAGGCCGAAAAAAGGAGCGAGCTCAGCCAAACGCTCACAGCACCCACTGGGAATGTGGCTGCCGAGAGGCTGGGAAGACAGCCACAGGGCGCTCCTGCCAGGCTGGAGGCGGAGGGCGAGTGGGGAGCCAAGTCACCATATAAAGGCGCCGGGGAAGGGGTGGAGGCGCCTCCCTCGCCAATCCTCTGCAGCCCCAAAGAGGATGGAGGTGGGAGGGGAAGAAAGGTCGCGCTATCCTCTGGCCTGCCGCTCTGCTGTGGTTGCACTGGAGAAGAACAGCTCCAAAGGGGGCCAATATTTTTTGCTTTCAGCCCTACGCTCTCCAGACATTCCGAGTCCGTTTTCAACACCAGGATGCCTGAGCACTCTGAATCAGACAGCGTTCACATGCCTGAAGACAGCCACTTGCCCTGGACAAGAGAGGCTCAGCTTAACAAGCAGTACAAGCACGGACATGCTAGGGGATTCCCAGACAGTGTTCTCTGAGGCTGACGATTGCCCTGCATCGGGAAGTTCTGTTTCCAAGAGAAACACAAGGAACTGAATGTATCTAAAAGTGGGGAGGGTTAGACAGATAGCTGTTTAATGGACAGGAGTGATGGGAATGTAGATAAAGGTTATTAATTTTTTTTTTTTGGACTATGACCTTTGTAAAACATTGCCAGACTTACAAGTCTTATTTGAGGGATTTTACCTGATCTCCTGCCCAGTAGATATTTATAGAGGAAATGGGGGAAAATCCTTTTGTGTTCTCCCAAAAAAAACAAACCCAAACATATTTTGGTGAGCTGCTAAATGTGGCGACGCTGATGTCAGAGGCACCCCTGAGGCGGGTCTGCTTTGCAAGGCTGCCACAGACCCCGCTCACGCCTTCCACACTGGGCCCATCTGCTTGCACATTTGGTTGTACCAAATGCAGTTTACACCATAAAGCATACAATATGTGCATAGTTCTTAAATGAGATTTGTCATTCAACTGAATTTCGGTCAGCATTTTAAACAGATACATTTCTTTGTGCTCTAGTCTAACTTACAAACCGCACCCCGGCTGACTGCAGTGCTATGTTTTGGTCTCAGTTTTTGTGTGTGTGGGAACTGGGAGTTGCCAGTTAGACCATGGATCCTGGACCAATCAACCTCATAGACAGACATGAGCCAAAGAAGTTCCCCTTGTTCTCCCTGAGGAAGTCCTTTGTGAGAGCTGGGAGGAGTGGATTCCTTTTCTCTGAGACTGCTGATGAAACCCTTGGCTTGTACCACAGCCATCATATTCTGACAAGCTCGCGTCGCTGGAGGGCTATGGGTGGACAGAGTTGTTGTGAACCCAACCAAGCGTTATTTAAAATGAACAAACTGTCCTCAGCTTTGTTGCAAACTTAACAAAGGTTAGATATGGAGATATACTGAAATTTCTCAAAGCAGAAATAAAATTCTGTGGTTGCTTCATTAGCAAACGAATCAAGAACAACTTGCGGCTTGTCTAGCTAACTGAGGATAAGGAATCCTCCCTTTTGCTGCCAGTTCAAGGGTCCCCAGGGCTCACTTTTCCTGAGTAGCCCAGTGTGACCAGTGTTGGAAGCCCATTCGTGCAATGGCTTGGTCTCAGTGTCATCTGTTTTGACCCAAGCCTGGCAGAGAAAGTCCCTGGAAGGGTCGAACGGCCCATCTCATTTTCTCTGGCTACGAAAGTGCTCCTTGACTGCCTCAGCAAAAGGCACAAGGCAGGCGGTTATCACCACTTACTGGGGAAACCTACACCAACACCTGGTCTGTCTTGCTGATTTGGTTCCTACTTTGTAAGGGAAACTCACTTTCAGCCACATGCCTGAAGAAGATTGACCCTGCGTGGCTGCTTTGATTAATCACTTTAAAATCTCTTGAGGATTTGTAGAAAACCCTTTGCTGTCAATATTGGGGAAAACAATTTGTTTTAAGGGGCCATCTTAATAATTTACACCACAGGTTCCCACACCTGGTCTTCACCTGAGGTATCTATTAAAAACAGGTTCTCGGGCCCTGTCCCAGACCTGAATCAGGCTCTCCCAGGGTGAGGCCTGAGAACCTGTATTTTTAAAACTCCCCAAGTTTAGGAGACAATGATTCAAATCAAGAAAGAATTTGATATCTCACCACTTTAATACCTACAGTTTTTATATCATGTTAAAAAACTAAGAATCCATGTTTCTTTTAAATAATTCTCACAACACAGACGGGTAGAAAATAAAGGTGAAAATGCTCTCCCCACCACCTTTCATTATCAACTGACCTAATAACTGAGACAGATTAAGGACACTCCAAAAAGACCAATTTTCATATGCTAAAGTCAGACTTTTCCTTGAAAAGAGATGAATATGAATAAGGTGTGAAAAAAAAAAAAACAGGAAAAGATTTTTTACTTTTGACATTTTCTCACTTTTTCTTTTTTTCCCTTTAATGGAATACACTACCAGATGGGGGAGGAAAGATTCCACTTTTCCCAGCAGCCATCAGCTTTGGTGCTACCTGGTTCCAAGCAGGATCTCCCCCTGGTGGACGGGGGAAGCAGCTGGCCAGAGTTTCCTGCTAAGCTCCTCACCTGGGTGGTCAAAAAACACTCAAAGAGGTGTGTGCAGGTGACAGTTCATTTATCACTAGAGAGGGGTTTTCTTTCTTTTTTTTTTTTTTTGAGATTTTTGTTTCTATATTCTCCAAAAATACAGTGAGTCATAACATGATTAAATTTAAAAATAAGTCCCAGAGAAATGAAATCTCTGCCAATTATCAATGCAGCCTTCAAACTTTTAAGACAAAGGCAATGCTAACCTCTCAGGACAAAGATAAGGGCTACAGACTGATTACGGAGTCCCTGGGTGACAGCTCTGAACACTAAGAGACTATAACGGGTCCAAAGTGTGCATGTGTCTATAATCCAAGTTAGCCCTGGAGAAACATTTCCTAGAACTGAAACAAAAATAGTTCTAGGAAGTAATAATTCCAGTTTAAAAGTTGCTGGAGGACTGGGGTACATTTCAAAGATCAGTTCAAAAGTCTCAATGTCCAAGTAAACCTCAGGTGGAGCAAAATCTGAGCCACCGAAGATTAATACACTCACATCAGGATGTGGTGTGCGGTTTCTGTTTCTGGAAATCACTTCTATCTCTCGGGAAAGAGGGAAAACAAACCTTATCCAACTAGTCACCTGGGCCAAAGGGAACAGGAACCTAAGATGCTGTGCTGGTCTGAAGTAATTTAAGATCCAGCATTTCTGTTTTGCTGCTGTGTATGGCAGCCCATCAACAAGAAAAATGTGGGGAAAATTATTATTTCCTCCTCCAAAGTAGGAAGAGGAAAGTAAATATTTAAGGAAGAAGTACTAGAGGACTAGACAAAATATATATTGTATAATACTTTACAGATTCCAAAGGATTTCACATATGCAAAATTCATTCTTTCAGCACTTATCGAGTCTGCTACGGCAAGAATCATCTCAGGTTTATAAAGACAAAGCCTGTGTCCTTAGGGAATCCCAATAGTGCATAAGGCAGCTACACAAATGATAACCATTTAGAGAATCACAAAAGAAATATTTACAAAGATCTCTAAAAGCCTTTGGTTAACGATTTTAGGAAGTGGTTGGGACACATAACTATTTCCTTGTAGCCTGAACAATTTCCCTGCTCTTCTAAAGCATTCTGGTTTTGAGGAAAACGTAAAATATATTTATTTTTCCTTACTAGAAAATATCAAAGATGATTCAAAATGTAGTATTTCCTTCTTTTGCATAAGTAAAAGACAATATAAAGTCAAAGTATAATTTATAAAAAGTTAACTTGGCTCTCACAGAAATATAAAGTGAACACATTAAAAGAATTACTTATCTCATTAATGAGGGAAGCCAATACAATGGTAAAGTGGGCTCCAAAAACAAGAACTGGGTGTTTACAAGCATTAAAAAGAATGTTACAGTAAGACTACTAGGTTAGAATCATACCTGGCTAATGGCCTCAAGGTAACAAACCATAACTTTGAGGTTATCTTGTCTACCAGAGGAAAACATGTACAAATTAATGTGTAACTTTATAGTGTCTGGGTTCTAATCAAATAGTAAACAGCAAGTTTAAACAAAGATATATTCTCCTTGGGAATTAAGCCCTGTTGGTTAAACAGTGCCCCAATACGACTTTGTCAGCATATACGGGCTCCTACCCCGCACTCTAGCTCTAAGTTTCGGATGATTTTTCTTAATAATAGTGAAATAGTTAAGGTCAGAAACATACTGCTTGGGTCCTCAGCTCTGACTGTACTAACTGGGTGTACTAGCTACATTAAAGGGTTTAAAATCATGCATGTAGTATGCAACATTTGGGGACTGGCTTTTTTTCACTCAGTATAGTTGGAGATTTATCCAGGATATAGTATATATAAATAGTTCAGTCCTTTTTTAATGCTGAATAGTATTCCATGGCATAGATATTCCACAGTTTGCTTAGCCATTTATCCAGAAAAGGACATTTGATTCTTTCTAGTTTTTGCCTATTACAAATAGAGCTGCTACAAACCTTTTTAAAAAATAAAAATTAAATGATGCACTGATGAGGAAAAATTTGGCTAGTCTTAGAAGGCTTCATAGAGAAAGGAACACAAGAGCCACACCTTGAATATGAATTGGCTTTTGAAGATGAGAACAGCTGAGAGAAATTTCATCAAAAGTCCCTCAGGTTCTTCTCACTCAGAACCTATTCAAAGTCAATGTTTAGACTCTTGAGCTGTTACTTTTAAGAAGGTTGGTTATGAGGTTCCCCTACTAATTACAAATAATTGCAAAAGACTGGTACTGATTACCAAAGCAATAATAACAATGGAGAGGGAGAGAGAAATCTACACAAAGATGACACAGACGTTTAAAGAAGTTTATCAGTAGACTCACGCTCCCAATGTAGAACAAATAACCTCTAGAGTAATAATTACTGCTTGTAATACTGACCTTTGTCATCGATAAGAGGAAATTATTTTTAATATCTTCTAAGAGAGCAAGGAAATATGTAATATATTTGAATATGATTTTTACCACAATGACTAAAATAATTTTGGTGAGGGCTTCCCTGGTGGCTCAGTGGTAAAGAATCTGCCTGCCAATGCAGGGGACACAGGTTCCTTCCCTGATCTGGGAAGATCCCACATGCCATGGGTGTGCCACAACAACTGAGCCTGTGCTAGAGCCTGGAAGCTGCGACTGCTGAGGCCACATGCTGCAGCTACTGAGCCTGTGCTAGAGCCGGGAAGCTGTGCCTGCTGAGGCCCCATGCTGCAATTACTGAGCCTGTGCTAGAGCCTGGAAGCTGTGACTGCTGAGGCCACATGCTGCAACTATTGAAGCCTGTGCGTCCTAGAGCCCGCACTCTGCAACAAGAGAAGCCACCGCAATGGGAAGCCCGTGTGTTGCGTCTAGAGAGTGCCCCTGTTCGGCAAAAGAAGCATCAAATGTGAGCAGCAATGAAGACCCTGCCCAGTCTAAAGTAAATAAATAAAAATATTTTTGAAAGTTTAAAAAGGTAATAACTTTGGTGATTAAAGGGGATAAATTGCACATTTCCTTGGTAGTTCTAAAAACAACATGTTCCTATACTTCCTTTGCAAGATGCTCTTTATTCATCTTTGGACCAAAATAATTTTAATAGGAATACAAAATTATAACGTAAATCAATAGAGAAAAATATGGCCTTTAAATACAAATTTTGCTTTATAGATAATCCCAGATGTTCAAGCTGGTTTTAGAAAAGGCAAAGGAACCAGAGATCAAATTGCCAACATCCGCTGGATCATTGAAAAAGGAAGAGAGTTCCAGAAAAACATCTATTTCTGCTTTATTGACTATGCCAAAGCCTTTGACTGTGTGGATCACAACAAACTGTGGAAAACTCTGAAAGAGATGGGAACACCAGACCACCTGACCTGCCTCTTGAGAAACGTATATGCAGGTCAGGAAGCAACAGTTAGAACTGGACATGGAACAACAGACTGGTTCCAAATAGGAAAAGGAGTACGTCAAGGTTGTACACTGTCACCCTGCTTATTTAACTTATATGCAGAGTACATCATGAGAAATGCTGGGTTGGAAGAAGCACAAGCTGGAATCAAGATTGCCAGGAGAAATATCAATAATCTCAGATATGCAGATGACACCACCCTTATGGCAGAAAGTGAAGAGCAACTAAAAAGCCTCTTGATGAAAGTGAAAGTGGAGAGTGAAAAAGTTGGCTTAAAGCTCAACATTCAGAAAACAAAGATCATGGCATCTGGTCCCATCACTTCCTGGGAAATAGATGGGGAAACAGTAGAAACAGTGTTAGACCTTATTTTTTGGGGCTCCAAAACCACTGCAGATGGTGACTGCAGCCATGAAATTAAAAGACGCTTACTCCTTGGAAGAAAAGTTATGACCAAACTAGATAGCATGTTGAAAAGCAGAGACATTACTTTGCCAACAAAGGTCCATCTAGTCAAGGCTATGGTTTTTCCAGTGGTCATGTATGGATGTGAGAGTTGGACTGTGAAGAAGGCTGAGCACCAAAGAATTGATGCTTTTGAACTGTGGTGTTGGAGAAGACTCTTGAGAGTCCCTTGGACTGCAAGGAGATCCAACCAGTCCATTCTGAAGGAGATCAGCCCTGGGATTTCTTTGGAGGGAATGATGCTGAAGCTGAAACTCCAGTACTTTGGCCACCTCATGCAAAGAGTTGACTCACTGGAAAAGACTCTGATGCTGGCAGGGTTGGGGGCAGGAGGAGAAGGGGACAACAGAGGATGAGATGGCTGGATGGCATCACAGACTCGATGGACATGAGTCTGAGTGAACTCCAGGAGTTGGTGATGGACAGGGAGGCCTGGCGTGCTGCGATTCATGGGGTCACAAAGAGTGGGTGGGACACACTGAGCGACTAAACTGAACTGAACTGAATGAGTCCAAAGTGAAAAGTAATTCAATAGGAAGTGTGGTAAAATTTTATGCCAATTAAGCTTTAAAGACATTTAGTCCCTTGAACCAGAAAAAGCATACCCTAACTATACTCACATCTCAAGTATCTCATATTATTAACAGTCAGAGGCCAGAACTTTCTACTTTCTATTAAACACAATCATCATCAAAACTACAAATAGAGAAACAAACAGTTATGTACCAGTAATACCATAACAAATAGGTCTATTTGTCAGTACTGAACTGATGGGTTTTCTTCTTTTTCAAAAAAAAGTACAGGTTATGACATAACTCGAAATCAAACTGTTAAACAGAAATGTTTTCTTTAAATCCACATTTGAAAACATCTTCTCCAGTTACTGTCTAATCTAAGTCATCCATGATCAAAACACCAAAGTAAAAAAGAAACTATGACGGTAAATTAAAATTAAAACACATAAAGTAATCCCATAAAACAAAATTACAAAATAAAATCCATAATTAAATCCCTTTATAAGTATAATATTGAAAAGTTTCTTTTAATGTTACAGCAAACTATCTTTTCTACCCTTTTAATGTTTTCCTTAAAAGTGAAAACCAGAACTAGGAGTATCTAAGCTCCTAGGGGGTTAATTCACTTGTCTAAAGATTAGAGTTCTGATAGTATATCTTACCAAAATCTAAATCAGTAAATGCCTAATGGATACTTAAATTAACAGCACTGTGAAAACTGTAAGGTAATCAAATTCATTCTTCAGCTGACACCGCAAATACTTATGCCATGAAATCTTTCAAAGTATGTAATTTAGAGAAAATACAAAATACACAGGGGAAAGCATTTGTAGTCCAAATACTCAGAATCAGGAGCCCAAATGCATATCTGTAAATTGTTTTTTTTTTTTTTAAGTGAAATAGAGACATGAACACTTTCAGCAAAGTTTATCTTCTTTAAAACGTACAGGTGGTGCTAGTGGTAAAGAATCTACCTGCCAATGCAGGAGACTCAGGTTCAATCCCTGGGGCAGGAAGATCCCCTGGAATAGGAAATGGCAAACTGCTCCAGTACTCTAGCCTGGAAAATTTCATGGCCAGAGAAGCCTGGTAGGCTACAGTCCTGCCACAAAGATTCAGATTGAGCAACTGAGCACACAATACATAATGGTGTAATATGAACACAGAAATTTCTCTTTATCAATATAACCAAATTGAGACTGCTGCTGCTGCTAAGTTGCTTTAGTTATGTCCGACTCTGTGCGACCCCACAGATGGCAGCCCACCAGGCTCCCCCGTCCCTGGGATTCTCCAGGCAAGAATACTGGAGTGGGTTGCCATTTCCTTCCCCAGTGCATGAAAGTGAAAAGTGAAAGTGAAGTTGCTCAGTCGTGTCTGACTCTCTGCGACCCCATGGGCTGCAGCCTTCCAGGCTCCTCCATCCATGGGATTTTCCAGGCAAGAGTACTGGAGTGGGGTGCCATTGCCTTCTCTGAAAATGAGGCTAGCAACCTTTTAATAAATAGCTGATAATAGTGTAAAATATGACAAATTTAGTCATTCTCAGCAGAAGTACTTCGCTAGGTAAAAATAAGTTAGCGCTATTTGTGGCAAACAAGAATTATACTTTGAGGTGGTTTTGATATGGTTAATATAAATAAACACAGAGCTTTATATTAAAACCATTTTAGAATATATATAATTTGATTTTAAACTGGTGATACCTACTATGTACTTTTGAAAATATACCATACTGGAAATTAATACCTATTTTCATGTATAAACCATCCCCACTAAAGAGTTGATGTCACTTTAATCATTTATAAAGGCAAATAAAACTAGCCTGCATTTAATGACTATTCAAAACTGATAATATCATAAAAATTAATGTTTGGATTAAGCATTATAATTTTATTAAGGGAAAGTCACTTGTGAGTTCTTCCTTTTTTTTAAAAACAGCTATTACATTTTTGTCCAACCCATTAAAACCAAATTATGTCCTTTAAATACTTAACCTCGAAATGTCATCTTCTAAATAAAACGAGTCAAAAAAATTAGAAAATTTCAGGGCTAGAATAATCTTCAGAGTATACCCAGTGTAGGGGATCCCGAACTTTAGTTTGCATTAGAAGTCCCTGCAGTTCTTGTTAAAGTGCAGGTGGCTGGGCACATCTGTACCCACCTGGCTCCGTAGGCCTGGGTTGGGCCTGGAAATAACCAGTGTAACCTCACCCTACCCAAAGGTGCCTCCTGTAGAAGGCGTCCACAGAGTACCAGGAGGAACAGCACCCACCCTTCACCCAACATCGTGAATCCTTGTACTGCATGCACATCCTTCTGAGGCCATCTCTGCCTCAAATTACTTCTTCCCCACCTCCTCCATGGAACTCTCTGCCTCCTAGGGGCAGCTTGTTACATATCTAATGGAAGCTTCTAAAAGAAAATTATACATTCAAAACACAAAGCCATTCAGCGTGGCCTTATTACACAAATACACCAATGCAAAGACACACTGAAGAGTTAAATGTATAAAGAACTGACCTGCTTCTTCTGGTATTTGTTTATCAGATTCAAAAACAAGGCATAACATCTGGAATAGCTGGCCAAGGCTACACAGCAGTCATGGTAAGAAGTAAGTTTGCTGTAGAAATGTCAAATGGAAAAAATAAAAGTCAGCTTTGTTTTTCAATAAAACTCAAATATACCTGCTAAGTCACTGCTAAGTCGCTTCAGTTGTGTCCGACTCCATGTGACCCCATAGACGGCAGCCCACCAGGCTCCCCCGTCCCTGGGATTCTCCAGGCAAGAACACTGGAGTGGGTTGCCATTTCCTTCCCCAATGCATGAAAGCGAAAAGTGAAAGTGAAGTCGCTCAGTCGTGTCTGACTCTCTGCGACCCCATGGACTGCAGCCTACCAGGCTCCTCCGTCCATGGGATTTTCCAGGCAAGAGTACTGGAGTGGGGTGCCATCGCCTTCTCCAAATATACCTAGGGTTGCTTTAAATGCAGACCTTCAAAGCATTGTCCTGTGCATGAGAAGCAGTCTGGAAATACTATATATCCTGGCCCAGAGATGCCTCAGGGAGCTGGTAACCTGCTCTAGATTCCAGGAGCACAGGGTGGGAGCAAGGAAAATTTCAATTTCTTTGAAAAAGAGAAAGCTGAAACCTCTAATGCAGGTGGTGGTGGTTTAGTCACTAAGTCGAGTCTGACTCTTGTGACATCATGGACTGTATCCCGCCAGACTCCTCTGTCCATGGAATTCTCCAGGCAAGAATACTGGAGTGGGTTGCCATGCCCTCCTCCAGGGATTTTCCTGACCCAAGAATTGAATCCAGGTCTCCTGCATTGCAGGCAGCTTCTTTACCAACCAAGCTTGTGGTTCAGAAAACACAAGATAAGAAATTTACACAATATCTGGTAAATTTCAATCTGGTAGAGTCAATCTCCTGGAACTTCAGCACAAGCAAATGTTAAATTGCTCAAATATGCTAGGATATTAATATACTATATTAATACCAGGCAAAATAGACCTTAAGGCAAAAAACCTTGAAAATAGCTTCAAATTTTCCAAAGTAAGCAAACAAACTAACATAACCCACAAGGTGGAACTCACAAACCTATATCAAATTAATAGATGTCCATAAACCTCTCATTAAGTGACAGATTAATAGAAAAAACATCAGTAATATTTTAAAAACTTGATCATGTGCCAGGCCATTAACAAGTCTCAGTAAATTACCAATGTTTTAGATCACATTTTAAAGACATAATTTTGGAAATTTAAAAACACATAACTTATGGGTCAACAAAATAAGAAAATAAAAAACCACATATCTGCATAATAACAAAAAATTTATTAAACAGATCAAAATTTAGATGCAACTGCAGCAGTAGAGGAAAATTCATAACCTTAAGAAAGCTGACAGGAAAGGGATTTCTAACAATATAGAAAGAAATATGTGCTGTGTTTAGTCACTCAGTTGTGTCTGACTCTTTGTGACCCCATGCACTGTAGGCCGCCCTGCTCTTCTGTCCATGGGGATTCTCCAGGCCAGAATACTGGAGTGGGTTGCCATGCCCTCCTCCAAGGGATCTTCCCAACCCAGGCATCAAATCCAGGTCTCCCCCACTGTAGGCAGATTCTTTACCATCTGAGCCACCAGGGAAGCCCAGAAGAAAATACAATATATCCAAAAAGAATAGAAGAATTACTAAGGCTAAGAACAAGGAATACAATAGGAAAGAAACTTACAATAGAGTGGTTTGATAAATCTATTGGTTCTTTGCAAAAACTAATAAATTGGCCAACCTTTGGCAAGACTGATCAAGAGAAAAAGAGAAATATCATAAATCTTCAAAATAAGGAATGAAAATCAACATCAAAATGAAGAGGCAGTGTGACACAGCAGCTAACCATGTAAATTCTAGAGCCAAACTATCTAGTTGAAATCACAGCTGTGCAGCTCTGGGAAAACTAGCGAACTTCTCTATGCCTAGCCTCCTCATAGGTAAAGTGAAGATAATAATAATAAGTACCTGCCTCTTCAAGCCGTTATAAGGAATAAATGAATTAGTATTTAGAAAGTGCTTAGAACACTGCCTGGCACATAGTAGGCACTGCATAAATATTTCTTGAATAAATAATATAAATAAAAGGGGTATAATTAGAGAGGCAATAGAGATTAAAAGAATAACAGATGAGACTGGGCACATTCAGGGTGGTATGGCCATAGACGAGCCACACGTAAAAAAATGAAATTAGATCATCCCTTAACTCCATACACAGAAATAATGGATTAAAGATCTAAATGTCAGACTGAACACTATACAACTTAGAGGAAAACATAGGCAGAACACTCTCTGACATAAATCACAGCAACATCTTTTTTAATCCAGCTCCCAGAATAATGGAAATGAAAGCAAAAATAAACAAATGGGACCTACTTAAATTCAAAAGCTTTTGCACAGCAAAGGAAACAATAAACAAAACAAAAAGACAGCCCACAGATTGGGAGAAAATATTTGCAAATGATGTGACTGATAAGGGATTAGTCTCCAAAATTTACAGCTTCTGACACTTAATATCATCAAAACAAACAGCCCACTCAAAAAATGGGCAGAAGATCTGAACAGACATTTCTCTAAAGGGGACATACAGATGGCAAACAGGCCCATGAAACGTTCAAAAGTGCTAGTTACCAGAGAAATGCAAATAAAAACTACAGCGAGACATCACCTCACACTGGTCAGATTGGTTATCATAAAAAATCCACAAACAACAAACGTTGGAGAGGGTGTGGAGAGAAGGGAACCCTTCTGCACTGTTGGTAGGAATGTAAATTGGAGCATCGACTATGGAGAGCAATATAGAGGTTCCTTAAGAAACTAAAAATAGAGCTACTATATGATCCTGCAGCCCCACTCCTGGGTGTATGTCCAGAGAAAAATGTGGCCCGAAAAGATAGATGCAGCATGTTGTTTACAAGACATGCAGACAACCTAAATGTCCATTGACAGAGGAATGGATAAAGAAGGTGTGGTGGACACACACACACACACACACACACACACACACCACACACACACACACACCACACACACACACACACACACACCACACACACACACACAAATATTACTCAGCCATTAAAAAGAATGAAGTAAGGCCATTGGCAGCAACATGGAAGGCCCCCTGGTGGCTCAGCGGTAAAGAATCTGCCTACAATGCAGGAGACCTGGGTTCAGTCCATGGGCTGGGAAGATCCCCTGGAGAAGGGCATGGCAACACGCTCCAGTGTTCTTGCCTAGAGAATCCCATGGACAGAGGCGCCTGACACGCTGCAGTCCACAGGGTCGCAGAGTCAGACACGACTGGAGTGACCAAGCAGCAGCAGCATGTGTGGACTCTAAAAAGAAACAATACAAACGAACTTACGAAACAGAAAGAGACACAGACTTGGAAAACTCACGGGTGCTGTGGCGGGGATAGAGGGATAGCTAAGGACTTTGGGCAAATCAGGTATACATTGCTATAGTTAAACCAACAAAAACCTGTTGTATAGCACATGGAACTCTGCTCAATGTTAAGTAGCAGCCTGGATGAGAGAGGGGTTTGAGGGAGAATGGATACATGTATATGAATGCGAGACTCTTCCCTGTTCACCTGAAACTATCACAACACTGTTAATCAGCTATATCCCAGTACGAAATGTTTTTGGTGTTAAAAAACAAAAATAAAAGGATAACAGAATATTTGGAATGCCCTTATATAGTTTGAAACTTAAATGAATAGAACCTTATAAAAATATAACTTTTAGAAACTGAACCAAGTGTAAATAGGATATGACTAGACCATTAAAGAAAGTGAATCAGTTGTCAATGATATTCACCCACGCATGCACACACATGCGTATACACACAACAGGATAAAACAGCTTTTCAAGCAAGTTCTACAGACTTTTCAAGAAGCAGATAACTTTAATTTTCAGAAATTCTTCTAAAAGAGAGAAAATGTTGGAATATATTCCAGTTAATTTTATGAGGCTGGTATAAACTGGACATTAAAACCAGACAAGGACAGTATAAGAAAGGAAATGTATAGGTCAATTTAACTCGTAACTATAAACGAAAAATCCTAAACAAAATATAAGCTGAGGAAACCTAGCAATATATAATGGTTTAACATGAGAAAACCTGTTAATGTAATCTACTACATTAAAGAATTAAACAAAGAAAATCTATATAATCAAAATACATTCAAGAATCCAAGGAAATTTAAAATCCGTTAAAGGGAAAAAATTGTTCCTTAACTGTTAAGGGGTATCTACAAAAACCTACAACAAACAATTTCAACTGGCAAAACTACAAAAACATTTCCCTTAAAGTCAGGAGAAAGTCAGCCAGCCTAATACTCTCACAACTTTATACTGGACATCCTAAGCAACACACCCAAGGAACAGGTGAGGACAGGGGCAGAGCTGTAATAATGGGGAGAAAAAAATATATATATATATACACACACACATTTATATCCCTGGTAGCTCAGCTGCTAAAGAATCTGCCTGGAATGCAGGAGACCTGGGTTTGACTCCTGGGTCATGAAGATCCTCTGGAGAAGGGTTGGGCTTCCCTTGTGGCTCAGCTGGTAAAGAATCTGCTTGCAATGTGGGAGACCTGGGTTGGATCTTGGGCTGGGAAGATCCCCTGGAGAAGGGAAAGGCTACCCCCTTCAGTATTCTGGCCTGGAGAATTCCATGGACTATATAGTCCATGGGGTTGCAAAGAGTCGGACACAACTGAGTGACTTTCACTTTCAAGCAATGCACCCAAGAAATAGGTAAGGACAGGGACAGAGTTGTAATAATGGGGGGAGGGGGGAACAAACTATACTTGTTTGCAAATAATTTGCATAGAAAATCCAAGAGAATCTATAGACTCTTAGACCTAATGTTAATCAAGGTGTTCTGGATAACAAGATTAATAAGCAAACATCAATACTGTACATATACACTAGCAACACTCATTAGAATTGTTTTCTTAAAAGATGCATTTATAATTGCAGCGAGAGTCGTGAAGGAATACATCTAACAAAAGATGTATTCTTTTCTCTGAAAAGACAAAATTTTTAAAGAGAAAATTATAAAATTTTATGAAAAGAATAAACATCACAACTGTTTATGGATGGAAGACTTGATATCACAAAGATGTCAATTCTCCCCACCTCTGTCCCAGTTACCCTAAATACTGAGTATAGTTTCATGAAAAAAAATTCAAAGTTCCTTTCATGGACTTTTTAGCTGATTCTCCAGTTCATGAGGAAGAGAAAATAAAAATTTGGATTTTAAAGGAGAAAAGTGGAAGATTCATTTTATTAATATCTTATAGCAAGACTTAAACCCATAATGGTGAAAAAACAACAGTTACTAGTCTGAGGATGGGTCAGACAGAATGTTCAGAAACAGACCTGCAAGTATACGGAAGCTTGCATTCTCTTGAGTAGGCATTCAAAAGCAGAGAGAAAAGGATGGCGTATTCAGTAACATGTGGTGGGAAAATTGTCTGTCCACAGGGAAAAAAAAACTAAATTGGATCTTTACATGCTGCCATACACAGAAATAAACTCTTCATGATTTTATGTGCTTTAAAATGGGACTAATTAAGTACCCACAATTAAGGACCCAGATAGGAAAGCACAGGGCTAAAAGATCAAAGCTGGACTCACACCCTCATGTTGGAGTCAATTACCAATTCAGTCTTCAGGAAATTTTGTATTCTGTTAAACAGCTACAATATTACCGTTCAAGAAAGGCCCAGGTCTCTTGAGAAGGATCATTATGTCAAAACACTGGTGAAGAGCAGTGAAGAGAGAAACGTAAATACATAATTCAAAGACAGTTCTGAAATTTGTCACATCTTGTTTTGAGGCAGCCTAGATTCAGGTCATCACTGCTTCTGCAGCAAAGTAAGCATAAACATCACTACTGAACGTGTGAGCCAAAGTTCAGCCAAACAACCGAAATAAAACAACCTGCGATTATAAACTAAGTCAGATCAGACTTTGTAAGCAACGGCTCATCTTTCCTGTTAGAATTCTTAAGCACTGTTTCCAATGCACCAGCAGGTTTGCCGGGTTTTGTGATACAGCTCTTTATCTCCAATAAGTTGAGAGTTTTGTTTCTTTCTTTTATAAAAACACTAGGACAACTCACAACTTTAAAGTAACTTAATAAGTTTAGAATCACATTAGAAATACATACGAAATGAAGTCAATAAAGTAAGTTTTAAATCACTTATTTTAAACGTGGGCCACTAGGTTTACCTTTTCTTCTAGGCGACGTAAAAAGCAAAAACCAGATTCTTTGCCAGTCACACACACAAATACTAAAGATAACTCCCGAATCTAAACATCAGCGTTACTGTAAGGCTGTTTTGTGTTCCTCCTCTACCTTACCTGAATATTCTGGCAATGTTGGTACAGACATCCTTGTCACCTATGTGCTGTTCCATTACTGTGCAGAGCTGGGGAAGAGCACTGATGCTTAGCAACTTACTTCTTGCTAGTGGCGAATCAACCAAGTTTCTCAGTGTAGCAGTCATCTAGGGAAAAAACCGTGTTAGTGGCTTTTTTTAAAGAAAACACTAATACGGCAATACTAATCAGTGCAGGAGAACCCACACCATAAGCATTGTTACATCAGTAGCTAAACCAAGGCCCCTTTATGCATCACCCATCAAAGAACCTGTACCTACGCACAAGGACCAAGAAATGAATACAAAGAAAGCCTACTTTGGTTCAAAAGTAATGAATGAAATATTCCTGTTAAGAAGCAATTAATATACCAAAACCTGTAGAAGTCATAACGTAATTAATTGACCCTGTGACATGCCACTTGAGTTCCACAGATCAGAAACTTCTTGTTCCATATTCTTATAAATACCATCAAATAATAATGCTGCAGCCAAAGGATATTCAAGAATGTTAGTCTCTTCCTCTTCCTAGAGGCAAGAACTGACGTCCTGCAAATTTGTCTTGTTTTGTAAAAAACAAAACATTCAGAAAATCTATGTACTTTAACCCTTGTCTGAAAGTGGAGAAGAGAACAATTTTAAAAATCTATAAAATGAAAGCTGCTGTTATCTAATAATTTTACATATACACAAGGTGTTCTTTCCTCCTGAGATGGTACAGGCAGGCCATGGGTTAAGGGAGTCAGCTTGGGAGTTGGATGGCCTGGTCAAATTCCAGCCCTACCCTTCATCGTTTAGGCTTAGTTAGTTAACCTCCCAGAGCACATTTTCCTCGTCAATAAAATGGGGATGGTGACAGTTGCCCTGGCATTGTTAGGATTCAATGAGATGAGATGTGTGGCTGGCATTGCCAGTGCCGATTAATTAACAGGAGTTCAAAAATCACAGGTTCCATCCCCGCCTTTGTTATGGGTCTTCACATCCAAAATGCAGAAGGAGGGAGATCACTAGCCTTAGACTCAAATGATGGATAGTCAAGTTCCAAATCTCCCAAATCTTCCTAAATACGTGACTGAGGCAGTCATTCTTTAACTGCCCCGTTCCTTGTCTGTGAAAAGGGGATTACAAACTCTGCTCACCAGCCAAGGTTGCGTGTAACAGGTGGAAAAAAAGGTAACACAGTTTTTGTACACTGTAGAGGATTATGTAAATAAAAAGCATCATTACAGCCATAACAAATAAACTTTAACACTTATTAAGATGACATGTATGTTTGATTAGTTTTCCTTTATAACAAATTGCAACAACAAAAAATTTTTTAAAAATATAACCAATCATGTTCTCTCTAAAGCAGAAAACATAAACATAATACTTCAAACAAATGTGTGCAAGTCGTTTGTAGTTGATTCAATGACACAGTGATTCAGTCAATTCTTCCCTGAAAGGTTCAGTATCCAAAACACTGCAGGGGAAACAAACTATTCTAGCATTCCACTTGACCTACCAATGTAGTCTCTTAAGCTAAGGAAGGTTAACAAGCCATTCGAGGCATTCCAAGCCATCACTGCCATAAAATGGAAAATTCCCATCATCTGTCCCCGACTCTAACCTGTCCACCCTCTTCAGAGACAGCCCAGGCACTGGAGCACTGCTGGTTTACGTCAACCCAAAGGATGACTCGCAAGCTTCTCCACTCCTTCATTAAAGAGCACAGACGCTCGCGTGAATCCTGGCCAGAACCAGACAGGCAGAGACTGCGGCAAGATCGTGCAGCTCTGATCCCACCCACTGTGCACACAAACACCCCCTTCCCTGGACCCCGGGGCGTCACAGATCCGGTACCTCAATCTCTTGTTATCTTCTCATTCTCCACAGCAGGAGGGACCAGAGCTTTCTTAGGAGCTTTTATTTTCTCGTTTCAAATTCAGCTTTTGGTTTTTTTTTTCCCTCTCCCTTTCAACCTTTTTCCTCAGTTCATTAGGAAATGTCAAGACAGTTCAAGGTTCTTCTGCCCCAAACACATACCTTTTACAAATGGCCCAAATCAAGATGTGACATCACCTGATTTTAAATCAGTATCTACTGCCTGGATCACACTGTGTGGAGTGCAAGGAGTTGAGCACGATATGATACCTGGAATGGTTCCATAGTTCTTGGTTGTGATGCTACTAGAATCACATACATGAAACATACACCATGCACTTGAAAAATACATGGCAGTGACGCCTCAGTTCATGACACTACCATCAACACAGCTGCTTAAGTCGCAAAACTCAGAGATATTCCAGAACCCTGCCTTTCTGCTTTCTGTTTCCCTAAGCCCTACTGGCTTTTTGCCCATTGCTCCTACCATACGATTCTGTTTCCTGACTTCCGTCTACAAGGCCTGGTATGGCCTGACTCTGGCCAACCCCTCAAACTTCATCTCATACCACATACCCTGACAAACTGCTTTATTTTAGGTTACCTAATATTGTGTTTTATTGTTTCTCTATTTCTTTATATTAGAAGCTTCAGTGAAGGTACACATTTTGTCTTTTTACCATTGTGCCCTCAGGTCCAACTCTAGTGCCTGGTACACAGTCAGTCAGTTCAGTTGCTCAGTCGTGTCCAACTCTTTGCGACCCCATGGACTGCATCATGTCAAGCTTCCCTGTCCATCACCAACTCCTGGAGCTTGCTCAAACTCATGTTTACTGAGTCGGTGATGCCATCCAACCAGCTCATCCTCTGTCATCCCATTCTCCTCCTGCCTTCAATCTTTCCCAGCATAAGGGTCTTTTCCAATGAATTAGTTCTTTGCATCAGATGGCCAAAGTATTGGAGCTTCAGCTTCAGCATCAGTCCTTCCAGTGAATATTCAGGACTGATTTCCTTTAGGATTGACTAATTTGATCTCTTTGCAGTTCAAGTGACTCTCAAGAGTACACAGTGGGTCCTCAATAAATATTTGTTGATGGAATGGATTATTGGATTAGTATCTACAAAGGTACCACTGGTCTACATAGAAAAGGTGGGATCCAGAAAACCTGGATGAATCAGCAGTATCTCTGAGGGAGATGGATTTTAAGATGATTAATGAGCATCAAAGAATTGATGCTTTCAAATTGTGGTGCTAGAGAAGACTCTTGAGAGTCCCTTGGACTGCAAGATCATCAAACCAACCAATTCTAAAGGAAATCAACCCTGAATATTCATTGGAAGGACTACTGTTGAAGCTGAAGTTCCAATACTTTGGCCACCTGATGCAAAGAGACGACTCATTAGAAAACGCCCTGATGCTGGGAAAGATTGAGGGCAGGAGGAAATGGGGGAGACAGAGGATGAGATGGTTGACTGGCATCATTGATTCAATGGACACGAATATGAGCAAACTTCAGGAGATAGTGAATAACAGGGAAGCCTAGCATGCTGCAGTCCATGGGGTCCAACACTCCAAAGAGTTGGACATGACTTAGTGACTCAACAACAAAAAGGAGCAAAGAAATAAAAAAAAAATAACTGATGAAAGAAAAACAGACTTCCTGGAGGGGCCCTAGCGTATTCCCTTTTCATTTCATCCATGACAGCAGCTCCTTCCTGGGCTCTTAACTCCTCTCTCCCCTTCCGTTTCAACACCTGACTGGTCACCTGTTCCACCTCTTCTTCCCACCTCCAGGGTTGCTGGTTCTGTTTAAGCCTACTTCATCTCTTTCCCAGTCTGCACCCCCTGACTGGGCTCCTTCCACTCTCTGCCCTGGTCAGCTCACCTTCCCACAGCCTCTCTCTGCTGTCAGGGGAGGCATCCTGAAACTCAGCCTTCCCTGTTCAGATTTCCTCTGATTTCCAATGGCCTAGGCTGGGTGAAATCCATATCCAAAAGGCTCTTTGCTCTGGAAAGCACGGGTCACCCCACCAGGCTCATCTCCTTCATCTCCCTTCCTCCCTTTCCCTGCACATGGGTCATCTTTCAGACTCTGCACCACACACAACCTCCTGACCCTTCCACAGCTCCAAGCCTCTGAATGAGCCACTGCCTCTGCAGAATATCCTCCTCCAACACTCTCCTCCGCTCCTTCTCCAATTTGTTCATCTCTTGCTCGGGATTCTGAACCCAGCTCAGGCTCACTTCTCCTCTGTTGAAGGCTTTTCAGTGGCTGATTGTTCCCCTTCCTAGGTAAACAAACCTTCCTGTTCACACCTGTTTCACACCTAGACCCCTTACAACTGGTATCAGACACTTTCTCTCCCACTGTGAGCTCCTCTAGGGTCCAAACAGTTTCTTATTCCTCTTTCTATCTGGAGGACAATAAATATGCTAATAAATGCTGGCTGGATGATACACAGGAGGAGAAAGGAAGAGGGGATGAGGAGGAGAAAGAAGAAAAGGGGGAAGGAAATGAAGGGACAAGGGAGACAGGAGATGGAAAAGGAGGCTTTTCCCCTTTAAGAAGCCTCTGGCAAGAAAGTGCTGGGATTAGCAGAGGCCTGGTGGTAAACCAGAACTTAAACCCCCCCAGGGAGGAGGATCAGGAGGAGGTCACCCAGCAGATGCAGCAATGAAAGCCCCCCATTTTGAGGAGCTGGCTGTGAACCAAGGGTCTCACTGTGGGTGGGGCTGGGACTGAATACAGCACACAGACAAGTGGCTTCTTCTGGGAAAAACATAACGAGGGCGGTGGGAGGAGAGTCTAGCTAAATACTGTGGTAACACGAAAGGCAAATTCCAAGTCAGCCCACTTAACTCTCAACCTCGCTCCAACTTTTAACAGAGATATATTTGCGGAAATTGTTAACGGGATGTGTGTTCTGCAGCTGAGTCTGTTTTCCAACCCCCTCCCCAGGAAAGCCCACACACTGGGCCTGCCCCACAGAGCAGGAGTTCAAAGTCCAAGCTCCCTGCTTGGAGAAATACATCCATTTCTTTAAGTTTCTATTCTAGTTTATATTGTTCTAATTCCACTTAGTGATGTATTTTTCTATTTTATTGTATATAATCTTTTAAACCATCTCAAATACTTCATGACCAAAACAAACAAACAAACAAAAAACCCAAAGTTAAAGTCAGCTGCATACATAGATGCTTGTTTAGAATCTAAAGGGCTTACTGGAACAATTCCCAACGTCTTAACGGTCATCTCATCAAGAAATAGTAAACTGAAAAACAAGAGTTTCAATTATTCTTTTTCCCATCTCTTAATGTGCAGCCCCTTGGGACAGATGTGCTGAGTCAGAAGGCAGCCGGTGGGAAGAAGAAAAAGGAGAAGAATACGGAACTGGCAATCCACAAAAAGGATGGATAAAAATGTAAGTGTCCTTACTAATCAGCAGTTTTTATTTGATGTCTGGGACAAAAGGGAATCTGAATGTTTGGTATATATCAGGGAAGAACCATTCTAGCCTGATTTTGGTTGCAAATCTACTGCTGAAGTGACTGAGCCACACTCCACAACTTTGTGGTGCTCACTTTTCCGAGGCAGCTTTTCCTCTCTGTGTGTGTGTTGTGTTAGTCGCTCAGTTGTGTCCAACTCTTGGCGGCCCCCTGGACTGTAGCCCACCAGGCTCCTCTGTCCATGGGCTTCTCCAGGCAAGAATACTGGATCGAGTTGCCACTTCCTTCTCCAGGCAATCTTCCCAACCCAGGGATTGTGGCTCCTGCATTGGCAGGCAGATTCTTTACCACTGAGCCACCTGGGAAGCCTTGGGTTTCCCCAGATTCCTTGATCATTTTAAGACTGGGCCCCACCCTCAATCAGCATCTCCAGGTAAAACACCTGATGAGTTTGGCAAAGCTATCCCATCTCACATTGAATTAGTTGGGTCTCAAAGTTCTCACTGTCAGTTAACAATGGGAGACCCATTTTAAAAGGAAAAATTGTAACAGGTAGTGATCAGATAATTTATAAGGGCTCAAACAGCATTTAGTAAAAGCATTTAGCATTTGCTTTTAGTAAAGCAAAATTAGAATTCAAAAGATTTAGCACTTAAAAAAATCAATTTAGGTACTTTATTATCAATTTCAAATTATGTTTCCAATTATTAATTATTTGAAAAACCTTAGCAAACACATTGAAATCTCTGCCTTAAAGCGTGAGTCCCTCCTGATTTAGATCACTGAACTTAAGAATGATAACGCAGGGTCAGTAGCTGCGGCCCCACCCCCAGCATTCTCTACTGCACCGGGGTGGGCGCACGTGGGGAGGGCTGGTTGGTCCCCCTGAGCCTGCACAGAACACTCATTTCACCAGTGGATGACTTCCCTCTTCCCTTTGCACTCTCCCGCCATCAGAGTCCTCAGTCCCCAGGAAACTCACCGGATTCTGCCCCAGGAGGCATTCAGCCATCAGAGCTGGCCCAGATTAGAGGGGCTTGTAGCTCACAGCCCACCACAGAATTCCCATTTAGGTGCATCAGAAACTGAACAGGCTCTTTGGCTAGCCCAGGAAATTCACCGTCAGTCATGGCATTGTTCCTTGGAGAAATATTTTCCCGATTGCAAAGAAAACGTTGGACCATAATGCAATTGAAAATTGTACCACTAACTGTCTGAAAGTTATTAAGCTTCTTTTACCAAAACTGACATCAAGATTCATTTTATTTTTATATATTGAATGCTGTTGCGAAAAAAAAAAATTGAGCAGCTTACTTTGTTTTTAATAAAGCTATCTTGTGAGCTTGATCTCGTTTGCTCCCTAAATTTGTGGACAGCAAAGGTATTCTGAGCCTCACTTTTCAGATGAGGAAACTGAAGCTCAGGAAGGCCACCAGCTCCAGGTAGGTGGGCTTCCAGGACCCCACCGACTCCTCATCTGTTGTCTCCCCTGCTCCATTTGCCGTCTCCTAAAAGCATTCATTTTATTGCCCAATCATCTGGAATATCCATAACCAAAATCCCTAGAGCTTTATCTCAACTTGACTGCCAACTGCAAAATGGTTCGCTTCCCGCTGATGACGTGAAAGAATAAACACAGCCGCCAGAGACCACAAACAGTGTCGAATGATTGAAGACCAAAGCCACACCATTTTTCCAACCTCAGCAAAACCATCTCCCTCTATTAATGAGAGCATTTTCATTTTCTGGATTTGTGCCCAACTGAGACCACATATATGCCAAAACCAGAGCCTCTGTGGTAACCCAAGGAGTTTCATATTGTCTCATATATTAATATGAATAGTACAGTTCTGGCTGAGATAAAAGAAACCAATTACAAAATGCCACTATACATATGAAACTGCTAGTCCCAGACATTCCTAAGCCTTTCACTGGAGTTAAGATACATGTATGTGAAAGTAATACTAGTTCACGTCCTCAGTACCACTTAGTGCCTGGCTGTGGAGCCTGGATGGCACATTCCTACCAGAGGGGTCCCACTTCAGCAGGCAATGATTCTGCCCTCCTCAAATCTTAGCGCCCTCCTATTTTGAGACTCTACTTAATGTCTGCCTATGTTTATTACTGTTTCTCCATTCACCACCACTATGTCAGTTACCTTGATAAAACGAGTAGGCAGCTGATTCTTCCAGTTGTGGCTATTATATATAACAGTTCAGCAGAAATTTGAACGTCTCTAAACTGTATACGCTTACTCCTTAGAAGAAAAGTTATGACCAACCTAGACAGCATATTCAAAAGCAGAGACATTACTTTTCTGACTAAGGTCCATCTAGTCAAGGCTATGGTTTTTCCAGTAGTCATGTATGGATGTGAGAGTTGGACTGTGAAGAAGGCTGAGCACCAAAGAATTGATGCTTTGGAACTGTGGTGTTGGAGAAGACTCTTGAGAGTCCCTTGGACTGCAAGGAGATCCAACCAGTCCATCCTAAAGGAGATCAGCTCTGGGATTTCTCTGGAGGGAATGATGCTAAAGCTGAAACTCCAGTACTTTGGCCACCTCATGTGAAGAGCTGACTCATTGGGAAAGACTCTGATGCTGGGAGGGATTCGGGGCAGGAGGAGAAGGGCATGACAGAGGATGAGATGGCTGGATGGCATCACTGACTCGATGGACGTGAGTCTGAGTGAACTCCGGGAATTGGTGATGGACAGGGAGGCCTGGCGTGCTGCGATTCATGGGGTCGCAAAGAGTCGGACACAACTAAGCGACTGAACTGAACTGAAGCTACATAGCATTTCAGAGCAGTAAAACAAGGAAAATGAGTGTGAAAAGAACGCTTTAAGAACTACAGAGTAATAACACTGATTTTCAGAATTAGCTGTTAAAGTTAGTGACATTTCTTTATTGCCACAGCTAACAATGTCTACAATGAAGAGCTGAGACTGAGCAAATATGACAGCAATTGAAAAGCAAAGGTTCTCCCCAGAAGCAGGTGGTGTAGGAATACTTATTTCCCACCCTTGATGTTCCTTCCTTGTGAGGAGACATCCCTTAGCATAATCTCCTGGTCACCGCACTTCCTGCTTGGCGAGCACAGGTGTTCTGCCCTGCTCCACCAAGGCAGGGGTGGCCTGTGACCAGGTGGGCAAATCTGATTCAGGGGCTCAGGGTTAGAAAGCATTCCCTCCTCAGCTATAGACTACAGCCTTCAACTTTCCTCCCCATCTGTCTTAGTCTCTCTTCATTTCCAAATTCAAAGGCCGTTAGATGTTTGGGATCCCTGACTCTCCCCAGATCTTTAGACGTGCCACCCGTGGAGAATCAAAGGGGAACACAAGTTGTTTAAATGTAGTCCCTTCCCAGGAAAGGGAAGACTAGGCTCTGACTACCCGCTCTCTCAGGCCAGATGGCTGAGTGAGTGATCAGTTACACTACTGGGTATTCCTTTATAGGAAGGAAACCTCATAAGCAGATCATCAAACAATTAGCAAGGGACTTCCCTAGTGGTCCCTAGTGGTTAAGAATTTGCCTGCCAATGCAGGAGACACAGGTTCAATCCCCAGTCCAGGAAGATTTCACATACCAAGGAGCACCTAAGCCTGAGCGCCTAGAGCCTTTGCTCCACAACAAGAGAAGCCACCAAAATAAGAAACCCACAAACCACAACTGTAGAGGACTCCCCGTTCACTGCAACTAGAGAAAGCCTGCACATAGTAACGAAGACCTCGTGCTCCTGCTCAGTCCCTCAGTCATGCCTGACTCTTTCGCGACCCCATGGACTGTAGCCCACCAGGCTCCTCTGTCCATGGAAGTTCACAGGCAAGAAATACTGGACTGGGTTGCCATTTCCTACTCCAGGGGATCTTCCTGACCCAGGGGATCGAACCTGCATCTCCTGCATTGGTAGGCAGATTTTTTTACCACTGAGCCACCTGAGAAGCCCAATGAAGACCGACAGCAGCCAAAAATATAAATAAATAATTTAAAAATTGGCAAGCCTAATAACCAAACCAAAGACTGTGACAAAAAAAGTTTCACCCAATCACAAAAACAATATGCAAATAAGTAAAATAGCTAATTGCATTATACCCATATCAGTTTCCTACTTTTAATAATGCCCTACAGTGATGCCCTTCATGGATCATTGCCTTGTCATGGTGAAGAGGCTTACATAACTTAGTGAAGCTATGAGCCATGCCATGCAGGGCCACCCGAGATGGACCAGTCACAGTGGAGAGTTCTGACAAAACGTGATCCACTGGAGGAGGGAACGGCAAACCACTTGAGTATACTAGCTGTGAGAATCCCATGAACTGTATAAAAAGGCAAAACGATATGATACCAAAAGATGAGCCCCTCCTCCTCAAGGTCAGAAGGTGTCCAATATGCTACTGTGGAAGGGAGGAGGGCAACTGCTAATAGCTCCAGAAAAATGAAGCGGCTGGGTCAAAGTGGAAATGACACTCACTTGTGGATGTGTCTGAAAGTAAAATCTGATGCTGCAAAGAACCATATTGCATAGGAACCTGGAAAGTTAGGTCCATGAATCATGGTAAACTGGACATGGTCAAGTAGGAGATGGCAAGAGTAAACATGAACACCTGAGGAGTCAGTGAACTAAAATGGATAGGAACGGGTGAATTTAATTCAGATGACCATTATGTCTACTATCATGAGCAAGAATCCCTTAGAAGAAATAGAGTAGCCCTCATAATCAACAAGAGTCCAAAATGCAGTACTTGGATGCAACCTCAAAAACGACAGAATGATCCCTGTTCCTTTCCAAGGGAAACCATTCAATATCACAGTAATCCAAGCCTATGCCCCAAACACTGCTGCTGAAGAAGCTGAAGTTAATCAGTTCTATGAAGACCTGGAAGACCTCCTAGAACAAACACCAAAAAAGATGTCCTATTTATCACAGGGGATTGGAATGCTAAAGTAGGAAGTCAAGAGATACATGGAGTAACAGGCAAGTTTGACCTTGTAGAACAAAATGAAGCAGGGCAAAGGCTAATAGAATTCTGCCAAGAGAACGCACTGGTCATAGCAAACACCCTCTTCCAACAACACAAGAGATGACTCTACATGTGGACATCACCAGATGGTCAACACCGAAATCAGATTGATTATATTCTTTGCAGCCAAAGATGGAGAAGCTCTATACAGTCAGCAAAAACAAGACCGGGAGCTAATTGTGGCTCACATCATTAGCTCCTCATAGCAAAATTCAGGCTTAAACTAAAGAAAGCTGGGGAAACCACTAGGCCAGTCAGGTATGACTTAAATCAAATCCCCTATGAATATACAGTGGAGGTGACAAGTAGATTCGAGGGATTAGATCTAGTAAACAGAGTGGCTGGGGAATTATGGACAAGGTCCATAATGCTGCACAGTAGGCACCAAACAATACCATCCCAAAGAAAAAGAAATGCAAGAAGTCAAGGGGGCTTTACAAACAGAGAATCGAAAAGCAAGGGGGAGAGGGAAAGGTACACCCAACTGAATGCAGAATTCCAGAGAATAGCAAGGAGAGACAAGAAGGCCTTCTGCAATGAACAATGCAAAGAAATAAAGGAAAACAGCAAAAAGGGTAAGACTAGACATCTCTTCCAAGAAAACTGGAAATATCAAAGAAACATTTAGTCCAAGATGGGCACAATAAAGGATAGAAACGGCAAAGACCTAATAGAAGCAGAAAAGATCAAGAAGAGATGGAAAGAATACACAAAAGAACTGTACAAAAAAGACCTTAGTGACCCAGATAACTACGACGAAGTGAGAAGTCACCTGGGCCTTAGGAAGCACTGTTGCCAATAAAGCTAGTGGAGGTATGGAATTCCAGTTGAGCTATTTCAAATCCTAAAAGATGGTGCTATTAAAGTGCTATACTCAATATGTCTGCAAATTTGGAAAACCCAGCAGTGGCCACAGGACTGGAAAAGGTTAGTTTTCATTCAAATTCCCAGGAAGGGCAATACTAAAGAATGTTCAAACCACTGGACAATTGCACTCATATCCACTGCTAGTACGGTTATGCTCAAAATCCTGCATGTTAGGCTTCAGCATTACATGAACAAAGAATTTCCAGTTGTCCAAGCTGGGTTTAGAAAAGGTAGAGGAACCAGAGATCAAATTGCCAACATTCGCTGGATCACAGAGAAAGCTCTAATTTCTGATAATAAAAGTATCATTTTCTGAGCCACCCAGGATCAATCTCTGTTTAATTCACTTTCCTTTTCCCCATACTTCAGAGCCAAAGCGGAAGAAAAGGACTGAAAAAGGGTGGGAGGACTGACCTTTCTGAGAAACTTCCACTTAGGAAAAGGAAGGATGGGAAACTGAAGGTGTACAGAGCAAGAAGGGGGCAATATTAGAACTTAGGGGTCAGAGAAACCAGGTGTAAGAGGAGGGAAAGAAATTATGTTACCTGGGGTGGAGCAGGGGCATGCGGGACAGTTCCAATCTCAAAAACGTGAAATTCGAAGCAGGGAAAGAACATATTTCTCTAAGGATTAAACTCAAAATTAAAGAATAAAAGGCTATAAAGAAGAAAAGATTGGAAATACAAAGGAATCCATAAAAATAGGAACATTAGTTTAAGTCAATCTGGGTTTAATAGTTACACTGTTATTTAGTCACTAAGTCATGTCTGACTCTTCTGCTGACCCCATGCTCACCAGGTTCCTCTGTCCATGAGATTCTCCACGCAAGAATACTAGAGTGGGTTACCATTTCCTTCTCCAGGGGATCATTCCAACCCAGGGATTGAACCCTAGTCTCCTACATTGACAGGCGGGTTCTTTATCACTGAGCCACTTGGGAAGCCCAATAGTTATTTATGTTATATACTTACAAAGTACTTAGCTATAAATGTGAGTACCTTGAGATTTTCTTCAATTACTGTGTCCTCAAGACACAAGAGGACAAATGAGTCACTGGGGGATTGGGGCCTGTCTGTGATTATGACACATACAAGAGACCCTTCCCTGGTGCCCAGAAAGGGGGCACGATGGAAACCACAACAAACTTTCTGATGGAGGGGACTCAGAAATTATCCTCAGTTCTTTCCTAATTGTTGGCCCTTACAAGTCCGGCCAGACATTAATGACTGGTGACTCAGACGTTAAAGAATCTGCCTGCAATGCGGGACACCCAGATTCGATCCCTGGGTCATAAAGATCCCCTGGAGAAGGAAGTGGCAACCCACTCCAGTAGTCTGGTCTGGAGAATCCAATGGACAGAGGAGCCTGGCGGGCTACAGTCCATGGGGCCACAAAGAGTCTGACATGACTGAGCGACGAACACACACCAGTCAGAAATGAACCCTAACATCTCCTGATAACCCTCTGAGATTAACATCAAACCCCTATTTCATCTGTGCCACCTCCTTAGGTGATGTAATTTGCTGCTGGAATCTAGGTGGGGCTAACCTTTCAGCCGGTCTGTATTTCTCTTTTTCCAAGTTTTAAGCTCTCTCAAAAGTCTAGCGTTCTGGAATTTAGTGATCACGCACAGATTAACTTTCTTTATGCTTATGATTTTTCAGACAAACTCTTGTCTCTTGTTTTGCCAGTCTGGGAGTGTTAATACTTTCACTTGGTGGAAAGTGGTGCTGGCCCCTTTGAATATCAACAATCATTCTCTCAACCTTCTCAAAATGCTACTAACATCAGGCATCTGACAGTTTGAACTGAACACATGGGTTCAGTTCAGAGTTTTGTAGAAGAATAGGGCATCAGAATACTACTATCTGGACATGGGGATCACCAAAAAGCAGGCCCCTACTGGTATTTTCTTCACCACCCAGAGTATACCTGACACACAGCAGCCACTGCACAAACACTTGTGAGGTCAATGTCTCAATGTCAGGTGTGCAGTGATAAACATATATGTGTATACATATATGTAAGAAATAACACAAAGAAAACTTAAAAAGAAATCTCAACACTTCAGTAATTTCCTCTAAGCATCATTAGCCCCTATGCTGTGGAGGAGCTTTTTTTATCCCTTTCACATCCACTTCTGGATCTCGCTCCTTTAGCTCCTTTATAAGCAGTCTAAAATCTAATAACTACAGCAGCGTTTCTTATTTGGGGCTTCTGTGTGTGAGATCTGAATCCGCCCATCTGACCGTACCCCTGATACACTCCCCTCCCATCACATTTCAGTTTTTTGGTCTTTATCCATTTACTGTTTCGTTTCTTTCTGCTGCTCTGATCTCATCTCCTTCCCATGCACAGACCTCCTGCTCTGTGTTATTTCAGGTCCACACTCAGCATCCTGATATTCAAGGCTCGTGACCACAGCCTTGGAATTTCACCTCCCAGGCCTCCCTCACGCCACTCTCTCCTCTGGACAGACCACCTCTTCAGGAGCCCCAAACACACCTTGTCCCTTTCCCTTGGTACCGGTTTCCTACATCCTACACGGCCCTCAGAGTCCAGCTTCAGTGCTTTCTACTCATTCAGTGGCCTGCAACAGGGCTGCGCAAGGGCAAGGCCCCCAGCACTGTGCTGGGTGGAACACATGAAGCTTTACAGCAAATCACACAGAAAATCATAAAGGAGAGGACATCCTGCCTTTACCTTTTTGCCTTGCGTGTTCTCTCTGGTTTATAGATATTACTCCATTAGTACAGACACAGGCTATTTATTTACTTTTTCAGTTGAACAAAGTTGCTTTCAAAAAATATCTCATGAGCTACAGCTACCAGTTCCAAAAGCTGGTGTAATCAAACAATGCTACCTGTGGCCAGATCTGTTTGGTTGAATACGCACAGGAGTGAGCTAATAAAAGGCCAGGCAGTGTGACACACTCACTAGAGATTTTCATCTGTTCTTACAGTGAAGTCAAGCTGCTTACATTTTCTCATCCAGATGATACAAAACAGCTTTTCTTTGTCTTAATTAAACACAAGGGAATGCCCAGTCCAGAAAATTCTGCAAATGAAATGGCCTAAAACGATATCTCCCTTCCCCAACATTTGTAAACACACACACGCGTAACGGCAGTGCGCAGGGACACGCATGCTCCACGGGAGGAGCACGTTCTCAGGTGGTGGCAATAATGGGCCCCACTTCCTCCTGCTGGACAGGGATGTGAGTGCTGGCTAGGCTCCAGGGAGAGGCCTCGGGCTGTGTAGTCCCCACACCCCCACGCCAGATGCCAGGCAGCTGGAGAGGAAGACTGTGGAGACAGTGCCTGGTGAGGGCTGGGTGGCAGTGTGGACAGAGTCACTTCTCCCTAGAGGGCTGCATTCCCACCTGGAGGGATGCACAGATGGCTGGAAAAGAAAGGGGCATCTGTCCTAGTGAGTCAGTTTGCACTTGAGGAGGCCGAAGCAAGCGAAGAGGGAGAGGAGAGGAACGTGGGGAGACGTGCACCGCCCTGACTGGCCTGCCAGGGGTCCTACCTCTGGAGCTGAAGTATTCTGGGTCACAGGTACGTCTGTGTGCTTAGTCACTTCAGTTGTGTTCAACTCTGCAATCCTATGGACCACTGTCCCCCAGGCTCCTCTGTCCATGGGATTCTCCAGGCAAGAATACTGGAGTGGGTTGCCATTTCCTCCTCCAGGGGATCCTCCCCACCCAGGGATCGAACCACATCTCTTATGTCTCCTGCCTTGGCAGGCAGGTTTTTTTGTTTGTTTGTTTGGTTTTTTACCACTAGCACCACCTGGGAAGCCAATTCTCCTTTATACCAACTGATTTTATTTGTATATTTTTATTATACATTACAGAAGGGAATGGCAAGCCACTTCAGTATTCTTGCCTTGAGAACCCTGTGAACAGTATGAAAAGGCAAAATGACAGGATACCAAAAGTGGAACTCCCCAGGTCATTAGGTGCCCAATATGCTACTGGAGATCAGTGGAGGAATAACTCCAGAAAGAATGAAGGGATGAAGCCAAAGCAAAAACAATACCCAGTTGTGGATGTGACTGGTGACAGAAGCAAGATCCGATGCTGTAAAGAGCAATATTGCATAGGAACCTGGAATTTCAGGTCCATGAATCAAGGCAAATTGGAAGTGGTCAAACAAGAGATGGCAAGGGTGAACGTCGACATTCTAGGAATCAGCGAACTAAAATGGACTGGAATGGGTGAATTTAACTCAGATGACCATTATATCTACTACTGTGGGCAGGAATCCCTCAGAAGAAATGGAGTAGCCATTATGGTCAACAAAAGAGTCCGAAATGCAGTACTTGGATGCAATCTCAAAAATGACAGAATGATTTCTGTTCGTCTCCAAGGCAAACCATTCAATATCACAGTTATCCAAGTCTATGCCCCAACCAGTAACGCTGAAGAAGCTGAAGTTGAACAGTTCTATGAAGACCTACAAGACCTTTTAGAACTAACACCCAGAAAAGATGTCCTTTTCATTATAGGGGACTGGAATGCAAAAGTAGGAAGTCAAGAAACACCTGGAGTAACAGGCAAATTTGGCCTTGGAATGCGGAATGAAGCAGGGCAAAGACTAATAGGGTTTTGCCAAGAAAATGCACTGGTCATAGCAAACATCCTCTTCCAACAACGCAAGAGAAGACTCTACACAGGGACATCACCAGATGGTCAACACCGAAATCAGACTGATTATATTCTTTGCAGCCAAAGATGGAGAAGCTCTATACACTCAACAAAAACAAGACCAGGAGCTGACTGTGGCTCAGATCATGAACTCCCTATTACTAAATTCAGACTCAAATTGAAGAAAGCAGGGAAAACCGCTAGACCATTCAGGTATGACCTAAATCAAATCCCTTATGATTATACAGTGGAAGTGGGAAATAGATTAAAGGGCCTAGATCTGATAGATAGAGTGCCTGATGAACTATGGAATGAGGTTCATGACACTGTACAGGAGACAGGGATCAGGACCATCCCCATGGAAAAGAAATGCAAAAAAGCAAAACGGCTGTCTGGGGAGGCCTTACAAATAGCTATGAAAAGAAGAGAGGCAAAAAGCAAAGGAGAAAAAGAAAGATATAAGCATCTGAATGCAGAGTTCCAAAGAATACCAAGAAGAGATAAGAAAGCCTTCTTCAATGATCAATGCAAAGAAATAGAGGAAAAAACAGAATGGGAACGACTAGAGATCTCTTCAAGAAAATTAGAGATCCCAAGGGAACATTTCATGCAAAGATGGGCTCGATAAAGGACAGAAATGGTATGGACCTAACAGAAGCAGAAGATATTAAGAAGAGGTGGCAAGAATACATGGAAGAACTGTACAAAAAAGATCTTCATGATCCAGATAATCATAATGATGTGATCACTAATCTAGAGCCAGACATCTTGGAATGTGAAGTCAAGTGGGCTTTAGAAAGAAGCACTACAAACAAAGATGGTGGAGGTGATGGAATTCCAGTTGAGCTGTTTCAAATCCTGAAAGATGATGCTGTGAAAGTGCTGCACTCAATATACCAGCAAATTGGGAAAACTCAGCAGTGGCCACAGGACTGAAAAAGGTCAGTTTTCATTCCAGTTCCAAAGAAAGGCAATGCCAAAGAATGCTCAAACTACCGCACAATTGCACTCATCTCACATGCTAGTAAAGTAATGCTCAAAATTCTCCAAGCCAGGCTTTAGCAATACATGAACCATGAACTCCCTGATGGTCAAGCTGGTTTTAGAAAAGGCAAAGGAACCAGAGATCAAATTGCCAACATCCGCTGGATCATGGAAAAAGCAAGAGAGTTCCAGAAAAACATCTATTTCTGCTTTATTGACTATGTCAAAGCCTTTGACTGTGTGGATCACAAGAAACTGTGGAAAATTCTGAAAGAGATGGGAATACCAGACCACCTAACCTGCCTCTTGAGAAACGTATATGCAGGTCAGGAAGCAACAGTTAGAACTGGACATGGAACAACAGACTGGTTCCAAATAGGAAAAGGAGTATGTCAGGCTGTATATTGTCACCCTGCTTATTTAACTTATATGCAGACTACATCATGAGAAACGCTGGACTGGAAGAAACACAAGCTGGAATCAAGATTGCCGGGAGAAATATCAATAACCTCAGATATGCAGATGACACCACCCTTATGGCAGAAAGTGAAGAGGAGCTAAAAAGCCTCTGGATGAAAGTGAAAGAGGAGAGTGAAAAAGTTGGCTTAAAGCTCAACATTTAGAAAACAAAGATCATGGCATCCGCCCCATCACTTCATGGGAAGTAGATGGAGAAACAGTGGAAATAGTGTCAGACTTTATTTTTCTGGGCTCCAAAATCACTGCAGATGGTGATTGCAGCCATGAAATTAAAAGACGCTTACTCCTTGGAAGGAAAGTTATGACCAACCTAGATAGTATATTCAAAAGCAGAGACATTTGCCGACTAAGGCCCGTCTAGTCAAGGCTATGGTTTTTCCTGTGGTCATGTACGGATGTGAGAGTTGGACTGTGAAGAAGGCTGAGCACCGAAGAATTGATGGTTTTGAACTGTGGTGTTGGAGAAGCCTCTTGAGAGTCCCTTGGACTGCAAGGAGATCCAACCAGTCCATTCTGAAGGAGATCAGCCCTGGGATTTCTTTGGAGGGAATGATGCTAAAGCTGAAGCTCCAGTACTTCGGCCACCTCATGAGAAGAGTTGACTCATTGGAAAAGACTCTGATGCTGGGAGGGATTCGGGGCAGGAGGAGAAGGGGATGACCAAGGATGAGATGGCTGGATGGCATCACAGACTCGATGGACGTGAGTCTGAGTGAACTCTGGGAGATGGTGATGGACAGGGAGGCCTGGCGTGCTGCGATTCATGGGGTTGCAAAGAATCGGACTCGACTGAGCGACTGAACTGAACTGACAGTAATCCAAGTCTATGGTCCCGACCACTGAGGCTGAAGTTGACTGGTTCTATGAAGACCTACAACACTTTCTAGAATACCAAAAACAAGATGTCCTTTTCATCATAGGGGATTGGAATGCAAAAGTAGAAAGTCAAGAGATACCTGGAGTAATTGGCAAATTTGGCCTTGGAGTACAAAATGAAGCAGGGCAAAGGCTAACAGAGTTTTGACAAGAAAACACACTGTTCATAGCAAATAGCCTCTTCCACCAACACAAGAGATGACTCTACACATGAACATCACCAGATGGTCAATACTGAAATCAGAATGATTATATTTCTTGCAGCCAAAGATGGAGAAGCTCTATACAGTCAGTAAAATCAAGATCTGAAGCTGACTACGGCTCAGATCATGAACTCCTTATTGCAAAATTCAGGCTTAAATTGAAGAAAGCAGGGGAAACCATTAGACCATTCAGGTATGACCTAAATCAAATCCCTTATTCAATGGAGGTGAATAGATTCAAGGGATTAGATCTGGTAGACAGAGTGCCTGAAGAACTATGAATGGAGGTTCATAACATTGTACAGAAGCCAGTGACAAAGACCATCCCCAAGAGAAAGAAGTGCAAGAAGGCAAAGTGGTTGTCTGAGGAGGCCTTACAAATAGCTTCAGAAAGAAGAGAAGTGAAAGACAAGGAAGAAAGAAAAAGATATACCCAACTGAATGTAGAATTCTAAAGAACAGCAAGGAGAGAAAAGAAGGCCTTCTTAAATGAACAATGCAAAGAAATAGAGGAAAACAACAGAATGGGAAAGACTAGAGATCTCTTCAAGAAAATTGGAGATATCAAGGGAACATTTCATGCAAAGATTGGCATGATAAAGGACAGAAATGGTAAGGACCTAACAGAAGCAGAAGAGATTAAGAAGAGGTGGCAAGAATATAGAGAAGAACTATACAAGAAAGGTATTGATGACTTGGATAACCACAATGGTGTGGTCACTCACCTAAAGCCAGACATCCTGAAGTGTGAAGTCAAGTGGGCCTTAAGAAGCATTACTATGAATAAAACTAGTGGAGGTGATAGAATTCTAGTTCAGTGATTTCAAATCCTAAAAAATGATGTTCTTCAAGTGCTGCACTCAATATGCCAACAAATTCTGAAAACTCAGCAGTGGCCACAGGACTGGAAAAGGTCAGTTTTCATTCCAATCCCAAAGAAGGGCAAGGCCAAAGAATGTTCAAACTATTGTACGATTGCACACTTTCCACATGCTAGCAAGGTCGTGCTCAAAATGCTTCAAGTTAGGCTTCAGCAGTATATGAACCAAGAACTTCTAGATGTACCAGCTGGGTTTAGAAAAGGCAGAGGAACCAGAAATCAAATTGCCAACATTAACTGGATCATGGAGAAAGCAACGGAGTTTCAGAAAAATAACTACTTTTGTTTCATTGACTATACTAAAGTCACTAACTGTGTGGATCACAACAAACTGTAGCAAGTTCTTAAAGAAACAGGACTACCAAGCCACCTTACCTGTCTCCTGAGAAGCCTGTATACAGGTCAAGAAGCAATGTTTAGAACTAGACACAGAACAACAGACTGGTTCAAAGTTGGGAAAGGGGTACAACATGGCTGTATATTGTCATCCTGCTTATTTAACTTCTATGCAGAATACATCCTGTAGAATGCTGGGCTAGATGACTCACACGCTGGAATCAAGGTTTCTGGGAGAAATATCAATAACCTCAGATATACAGATGATACCACTCTAATGGCAGAAAATGAAGAGGAACTAAAGAGCAGTGAGCAAACTCTGGGACACAGATAGCATCATCAGACTCCATGGACATGAACGTGAGAAGACTCTGGGAGATACAGGAAGCCTGCGTGCTGCAGTCCATGGGGTCACAAAGAGTCAGATACAATTTAGTGACTGAGCAACAATGATTATATATAAATACATTTCTACACTTATTCCTAAATTTATAAATTATATATAAATGTATGTACATATATACAGCTGCTCTCGTATATTTCACATTTGCAGAGTCAGTCAACCATAGATGGTACACTGTATCCACGCATACAAGGACCAAGTATGCAACCTGACCACCTGTAGACTTTGGTATCTGGAGCAGGTCCTGGATTCAGTCCTCTGCAGCTACTGAAGGACAACTATATACTTATGAAAGAGCTCCCTAAAACAAAACAAGAATTCTAGAAGCTTTTATGGAAAAATTAAAAGCAGAGTACCTCAAGAGAAGAATGCTTGAGAATTTGAGGTATATTTTCACCACAGGATATTATGCTGCCAATAAAAAGAAAATAAGTCTACAGAGTTTTTACTATGTATTGTTAAATGAAAAAAGAGACATGAATAGCATATTCCATTTTTGAAAACCTATGGGTGTATTAAAAGGCGCTGAGCAGCTGTGTCGTGTGGACTGGGAGGAGAAACGAGAAGGAAAGAGGGTGATGCAAATTAAGCAAAAGCAACTGTTAGAATGAAGTTCATGATCAAAAGCAAAATCTATACATATGTAAGTATATATAATACATATGCATGTAAAATGCATGGAAGAGTGGTTATGAAAAGTTGGAGGTACATTAGTTTGGGGTGAAAATAACTCAGGTGATTTTTACACTCTTACTTTTTGCATTTTAACAAGAAACATAGTTATATAACCAAAATAACTATTTTCATTGAGGGAAAGTTTGAATAATGCAATAACACTGTCAGTATGAAAATGTTTCTTATTTAAGTCTTCCTAGCCAAAAGATGGCACATCCAGTAGAATATTTAATCATTCATAACATAAGGAGGTTTTCACAGTCTTTCAAAATGGAGACAGACCACAAAGTCCAAAATTAATAACATCTTAAAGGCAGGAGCTAAAACTAACTTTTAACATGCCTTCCTGAAGGCTTCAAGCACTCAGTCCTTGATCAATCCCTATTAATTGACAAGGACATTTCAAGCCTCATAAATTATTACATCAAAGATACTATTAACTGACATTCAAATGTTATTAAAGAGTATAGTCTCATCTAAAGAATGGAGATCTGAAGCAGCTCCAATGAAAGTAATTCGACTATGAGATTTAATCTGCTACAGAAGTAATAAAACTGTAACACATACACATTTTTTTCTTCCTGCCCTAGTCATTCTAAATGGATCTGGCTTTGCTACCATCATTCCTGTAGTCTCTGGCCTATGTTTCATCTACGTATCCCCTCAACAGCTGTCCACTCAGTGTCATTAACTTCTGATCTTTACCGCAGATAAAAGATGCATGACAGGAGCTACCAGTGAGCAATCGCCAGCCTAGACCTGGCTTCAAAACTCTCAAGAGTTAGGGGCTCCCCTGGCGGCTCAGCAGTAAAGAATCCACCCGCTAATGTAGGAGACATTGGTTCAATTCCTGATTCGGGAGGATCCCACACGCCACAGAGCAACTAGGCCTGTGTGTGCGCTGCAACTACAGAGCCTGTGCTCTAGAGCCCTGGAACCACAACTACTGAGCCCTCCTGCCCTAGAGCTCGTGTTCTGCAACGAGAGACCTCTGCAATGAAGAGTAGCCCCCCCCACGCCACAACGAGAGAAAAGCCCGCGCAGCAACCAAGACCGAGCAGTCAAAAATAACAACAAATAAATAAAATTATAAAAAAGAAACTCTAAAAGTTCAAACTCTGCCTGTGAAAGTTCTGATTATAACATGCAGTTGAAGAGGTGCTAAGTATTCATCCTTCAGGCCTGCTCTCTCTGCAGG
This sequence comes from Budorcas taxicolor, assembly GCF_023091745.1. Classification (NCBI taxonomy): domain Eukaryota; kingdom Metazoa; phylum Chordata; class Mammalia; order Artiodactyla; family Bovidae; genus Budorcas; species Budorcas taxicolor. The sequence goes on from NC_068918.1 coordinate 32,920,895, forward strand.
GTAGCAGCAATAGTTGTGCACATGCCGGAGACAACTGCATGTAAAAAGCCACAGAATAGCCTTTCCAGAGGAAACAGGCACACACAGGGCGGAGGTGGGGCTGGGACTGCCGCCCTGATCCCCGAGGCCAAGCACTCCCACCTGGCTGCGGATAACAGGCCACCTGTTACACCCACCTGGCATGTAAGTGATATTAGATAACATGAAAACTAATTTTACAAGTCTAAACCTTTCAAGTAAAATACTTACTTGGACTAACAAGTGGCCTGAATTAGGCAAACATGTCCCAGATTTCTTGGTGTTCTCGTTTACTTGCTTTATCAGATTCATCAATATCTCAACAGCACCTTTGCCAATCATTTCATGAAGAAATTCTGGATTTCCAGAAATGAATTTGATGGTCCCCATGCAGTACAGGAAAGCTTCGGTGTTAGCTTGCAGGTCTTCACTTCTCAGGACCTCCAATAATGATTCTGTCAAAAAGATGAATTATTACAAATGTATGAGTAGAACCACTGGAAAGAGAGAGATTAAAGCACTTGTATGTGAACATCAAATACGATTTGTAAAATGTTAGCCAGGATCCACGTTCAAATGTTTGTTAAGAGTTACTCATAAGGCATAAAGAGGAAAGCTTATGAGACAAATCTCTGTAGTATTAATGACAGCAAAAGATGGGATTATTAATACGTAAATAAGAAAGTGTTCTTTTAACTGAATGCCATTTCTAGCCTCTTATTAATATTGGCTAACCTTTATTTTTGGTTACAGTTTATTACAGAATAACTAATAATTAAAGTAATCTAAGAGTTAAATTTCAACAAACCTTTAAGAATATACTGGCTGCTGTATGAATAGGAAGTTAATCAAGATAGGAACTTTAAAAAATATCTCAACCATAGAAAAGGATGCTTCAAATAAAACATCCACCCTTCCCTAAGACAACTTAAGAACATCCATCCAAATAACATACAAGTAGTAGCTTTTAGGATAATCCAGGCAGCTCTGATAAGGTTAATTATGCCTATCTCACATTAATTTTTCTTAATCAGTGTGATTATCTGTCAGAATCTTTATTTTTAATCTGTTATTCTCAACAAGCTGATTCAGCATTATACATTTCTTTTCAGTACTGGCTTTGTTCCTGTCTGCTGGGATTTTAAAAAAAGATCATTTATCCTTAACAAAGGACTTAAGAGTATTTTCCATGTTGTTGCCTTAGATCAACAGTACTAATTCATAAATGATTTCTGTTTAGGTAACTATTTAAGCATCTTAATTATTTAAGGATATATAAAGAGTTATATATTGTTAGCTAGGTAATTAGGATGTATTACAATACCTACCCACACATTTGAAACATTTGACACACTTTGATATCAATTTTCTACAACAGTTATATATGTCTTCCAAGTTAATTATCCCTACCATATCAAAACATTTTTTAGTAGATCCAAGACCAGGAAATAAATTTTTAAATAGGAAACACTTTGTAAAGTTACATATTGTTACTACAGGCATTTAAAAAAATAGCAGGGTATCCTCCTAGGCTCCAAAGGATATATTAAGTGAAACATGGAAAACACAGAGAAGGACAGAGAAAAAACAGGCATTACCTCACTTCTGCATATGATAAGAATGTAAAATATTCCAGCTACCATTAATTATAACTTTGCTCTCCAAACTTTTCATTCATATTCAAGTGTAACATTTGCTCAATGGTAGTACTGAATAATACTCACCCAGAATGCTGTCATTTCGAATCAGAGAATCATTCTTCTCACTTCTGCTAATTTTAAATATAAGTTTGCAAACATTAAGAAGATTCTTTCCACTCACTTTAAGCTGCAGAGAAAGAAGTCACATTACCATTGCAGAAGGAGATAAAGACACGCTGTAATTTTTCAACATGAACATCTAATTTAGAAAGTGCAGCAAGAGTGTGTCTAAAACATAAAAAGGTCTAAAGAAATCAACTTTCAAAAGTTTTGGCCACATATTTGCCAACTATGGTATCTAATTAACTCACTTACAGTAAATACAATACAAATGATATTTAGAGTAAGCACATTTTAATGATAAGCATTTATCTCTTATTTCATAAAGCCTTGTGCTTATATGTGAAATTATTACTTTTTAAAGAATATTTGAGGAAAAAGAAAGGGCTGATGTTGATAAATTTAATTAAATGGAGTAACTACTTTTCAAAATAGAGGAAGATGAATACTAAAATTTCACATTAAACTAACCTAGAAAAGAACACATCGTGGAGGTGAAGGAGAGAAAAAAAAGGGGGAAAGTAAAATTCTATGTATCATTTGTATAAAATAAAATGAAAAAGTAATACTTTTGATTAGATAATACATATGTATTTATTATTTAAGCCTATTTCTGAAATGCTTTGAGATAATCACAAGTAACATTCAAAGGTTAAAATTACCTTCTAAATCACAGAAAAATATTCAAGTAAATTAAGCAATAAGGAAGTACACTCTCAAAAAAATAGTCTAGGAGGACTGAGTCAAATGGTCAAAATGAGCTGCATACTTACGTAAAGTAGTAAAAATTAAAATTAAAAATCCTAAATGTCCACTATTTGGGAACAGTTTAATAAACTGGAACATCAATACAATTCATGTTAAACAGTCACAAAAGTATAATTGAACACTATGCATAAAAAGACATCTATAATCTACTGTAAGATGGAAATACTGTGTGCCTTCGTTGCAAGAATGTAAAATATGTTTGTAGGAATGAGGTCATCCAAACAAACATATCTGTATGAAAAAGATGACATGTGGTTCATTATTTTATCACTAAAAAGTATCCTTAAAATTATCTTCAACATTGTTTACTAATGAGTCTTCACTTAGTTAAAAAGACAAAGATAATGGAATTTGTAATTCTGTGTTGGATTCACAAATATTAATGAGCTCTTGTTGTCTACCAGGCTCTGTGGTGTTCCCTGCTGTTCAGTCACTAAGTCGTGTCCAACTCTTTGCGACCCCATGGACTGTAGCCCACCAGGCTCCTCTTTCATGGGATTCTCCAAGCAACAATACTGGAGTGGGGTGCCATTTCCTTCTCCAGCTGTTCCCTGTAGGAAATACCACGGTAAGTGTGGTTGGCCCTGAGCTGGAGAGGAAGGGAGAGGCAGGTACTGTCCATGAAGCGTTATCCATTATCTGCCTGCCCCCCTGCTCTGGCCCTTTTCATGACATCTCATAGCTAACCCTGCAGTTTAGGTTTACTTGTTTCATTTTACAACCACAGAGTCTGCTCCTCAGACGGGTCATGTCATCTCATCTCAGTATCAGCTGAGTATGTATTAGAAATGCATGATCTCAGGTCCCAGAAGCCCTACTGAACCAGAATGTGCCTTTTACACCTTTGCCAGGGGATTGAGTGCACGTTCAAGTCTGAGAAGCTCTGTTGTGGAAGCCTCATTAACTGTCACATGGGCAGAATGGAAATTTCCTCTGTTCGCAGGATGAAAAGAGGAAATGGAAACTTTAAAAAAACATTTTTTTTTAATGAGTCGTATTTTTAAATTGTTTAAAAACCCAGAAAAAAAAAAGTGACTAGAGAGAAAAAAAATCTGTATCAAGGGAAATATATTGCCCTTTATATCTGGAAATATACTTTAATCTGCTGGCAATCTTCCACTACCTTATGAGCCTTTGAGGTCAAAACCATGGTTGATTACTGTGTGTGTGGAAGGTACCCTGTGCTATGTATTCAATCAAATTTGTTGAATAAATGAATGAATACAACTAACCTCACTCCCAAGTCTTACATTTTTAGTAAAAAGTGGCAGAGGACAAATAAACAAAAACACCTAGTATCAGAGTTTTCATTAAAAAAAAAAAAATCCCAACAAACCAACATTTCCAGGCCTGCTGTAAGGTTGCTGCTGCTGCAAGGTTAGTTTACATTCAAAGCATTTTACCATACCTTCTCTTTTGGTAACTGTAAAATTATGACTTTGAGACACAAAACGACAGTAAAACATTGTATGTGAGGAATGTAGACTACTCTGTGTAAAACAGCACTTCCTCCCAAAGCGGGCCATTCCCTTTACTCTGCTTTATTTTCTTCTCACAGTGCCCATCAGCCCTGTTGGCACTTCAAGTGTTTACTCTCTGTCTCTGCTGCCACATGGTTGGCCTGGAGGGCAGGGGTTATTTTATTCATTTTATTCCCAGTGTCAAGAATCCCTGGTGCCAAGTGGGTTTCTGCAGTGGGGCAGTTTACTTTTATGTTAAACATAGTAGTTTACTTGATTTAAAGCAAATTTGGAAAATTAAAGGGAAGTTTAAAAATCACTCATAACACTGCCACTATATATAATCACTGCTGACTTTTCTGTTTTCCCCCTTGTATAGGGCGCTAGATTGTCTTCCTTTTCTGAACATAGTTGCATTCACACATTGCATGTATGTCTGTAATCTTTAAAAAAAAAAGTCATAAAATAGACAGATACATTTTTGTAAGCTTTTCTGATACGAAAGTTAAAATGAAAGTGGCTGTCTGGCTGTCTGGCTGTCTGTCCCACTTAACCAAAAATGCAAGAAACTTGAACTAACAGTATACTCATTGGATTTTTTAAAACTACAAATAACTTTAAATGTTTGAATTATAATAGTCAACTGGTAGATAAAGTCAATATTAGCAGAAAGAAGAGGCTATTACAAAATTTTAGTACTATTTATCTTCAGCTTTTTTGTCAATTTTTTTCTTTCAACAGCTTTTTCTGTCTTTTAATTTACATAGAACCCCATCACCAAGGTCTAAGGGAAGCAATGCCTTGCCCGCAGTATTATAGAAGACTCTGGTGGCAGATGGGAAGTTGGACTTGTTGGCCTTGAAGGTTGTTCCTGACCTTGAGGTTCCACAGTCAAGCAGCAGGGACAGCCTACCCACCTCTGCACTCTGGACCGTAGCCTGGAGGAGTCTTGCCCCTGATTCAGCAAGGCAGTCAGTGTCACAGAGAGGGCTTTATCTAAACATGTTTCATTCAGAATCTGTTCACTGCCTGGCAGATCACTTATCCTTTTGCCCTAAAGTAGTTAAATTGTGCCATGTATATAATTAATTTGAATGGCACCTTTAATAACCAAGATGATATTTTCTCTGCAGAGTATTAACAAATTCATGGCATTTTCCTTTCTCTATTTATTTTTGGCTTGCTACAGAGCACAATGTCTCAGATCCTTATGAGACCAAGGCAGTCCCTGGGCAGCTGGTTGCTTGGGTCCTGCCCAGGTCAGCTATACCAAGAGAGCCTTCCAGTCTCACACTGGGGCTCTCCCGGGCCAGGAGGGGCCCCACGGGCCAGGAGGGGCCCCAAATCAAGGGCCAGAGAAGAAACTGGGCAGGCATGCAGTCACCTTTTCATCTCTACTTATTACTTCTGACTGTACATCCTCCCTGTGCCTTTTCTTTCTCACTAAAGCTGATTGATCAATTATCACCAATGAGAGGGGATTAACCTACTACTAAAATCACTATTTCAAAGAAATGTTGCTTTCTGCATCACATATAATATCACCGTTTTTACAAAGATGGTGAACAGTTTAGGGTGGTAGCTAAATAAGAATGCACCCCCTCCAAAACTGCAGAGAATATGTAAGGACTTTATGAAAGACTTCGAAATAAGGAACAGTGGGCACCCTCACTAAGCCATCACTAGGTACCAATGCTCACCTTCACTGTGTACTCTAAGATTTTAAATTATATGAATTATGGGTTTTAACATAATAGCTTTTATTTTTCTGAAACCAGGTAAATAAAGCTTCATTCATTTGTTTTAGCGGCTCTCTTAGAACCTTCTATAATAATTGTGTTTTATCTTTTGGTTCCAACTGTTTATGGCTGTGACCACAAAGGGCTGCACTCAAACAATGATATCATTTTGCTTGAGACAGTTTTATTTGGTGTCTGGCCTTTTCTCTAACACCTCACAGAAGCTTTCTATGACCACCTTTCCGTGACCACAGAGCAGCTGGTTCTCTGTTTCATGCGGCCTCATAAAGCACCTGGCCACTATGTCCACAGCCCAAGTTATCTGAAGTTATTTATTAAACCATGTGACAGAAGCACCAAGCACCCAACAGAAACCATAGGGCAGAAACCACAGTCTGCACTCTCTGATACTGATCTTCAGTCAAGTTACTTGAGTTTCTGTTTTGAATGTGTTTGCCTATTTTTAAGAGAAAAAAAAAAAATTTGCCACAATCCACATGTGAGCATTTATTTGTTTGAACATTTTCTCTCTACTCAGCCGTATTTCCTTGGTACTTTCTGATCATATTCTGGGATGTTAGTTCACCACCTCAATTCTATTTTCAAGATTCTAAATGAACACATTGCATTTCTAATCTTCTTTGTAATGTTTTACAAACAAAGCATTTAACAGAACTTGTACGTGCTATAGTCTACGAGACCAGAGAAAAGAAAAACTTACTGCTAGAATAATTTTTGCAAGTTTAAGGCTCAGCAAGTCGGAGCCAACATCAACTAGTTTATATAGGGTCTTCAGGAGAACACTTCTTCTCTTAAATTTATTTCCAAGCATGTTTCCTTCCTCTAAAGCATGATGAAGTTGTGTGCAAGCAGTACAGACCATTTCAATGTTTTCTTCTGTTGGGGCAAAGAGAGTAAAGCAGAACTTACTCACTGAGGTCAAGTTTTCGAGTATGTCAAACACAGACAGGGTATGCAAAAACCCATAATTACCTCCCTGAACATCTTCCAATTCCTGAACTATGTTGTTTGCTTCCTCTTTTCATTTCCATCTATCTGATTTTTTTTTCTATTTTGTTGCTCCATTTCCTACCATGTTGACTTCTTTACTAATCAGTTAGCTTATCTAGAACACACAGTCTTTCGGGGAGTGTACTGAGGAGGGGAACTCCCGATTTCACTGGCTCTCCTTTATTCCTGCTGCCCGCTACCCACCAGGGCTCTGCTCAGGGCCCTGGAAGCTTCTGCTTTGCATCTCCACCTTCACCCCTCTGTCACATAGTTCCAAGGGCCCAGAATGTTTTCCTTACCTTCATCCCTACTGATTTTGGTCCTTCAAGGCCCTGTTTATGTTCTGGCTCCTCCAGAAAAGGTATACAATGCCACATTCAACAAATACTATTTTTCACACATATATGTATGCTGTTCATTTTGCATGCTAGTAAGGTTATGCTCAAAATCCTTCAAGCTAGGCTTCAGCAGTATGTGAACCGAGAACTTCCAGATGTACAAGATGGGTTTAGAAAAGACAGAAGAACCAGAGATCAAATTGCCAACATTTGTTGGATCACAGAGAAAGCAAGGGAATTCTACTTCTGCTTCATTGACTACACTAAAGCCTTTGACTGCGTGGAAAATTATTAAAGAGATGGGAATATCAGACCACCTTACCTGTCTCCTGAGAAACCTGTAGGTGGGTCAAGAAGCAACAGTTAGAACTGGACATGGAAAAACTGACAGGTTCAAAATTGGGAAAGGAGTACATCAAGGCTGTATTTATCACCCTGCTTATTTAACTTACATGCAGAGTAATCATGTGAAATGCCAGAATGGATGAATCACAAGCTGGAATCAAGATTGCTGGGAGAAATATCAACCTCAGATATGCAAATGATACCACTCTAATGGCAGAAAGCAAAGAGGACCTAAAGAGCATCTTGGTGAAGGTGAAACAGGAGAGTGAAAAAGCTGGCTGAAAACTCAACATTCAAAAAATTAAGATCATGGCACCTGGTCCCATCACTTCATGTAAAATAGATGGGGGAAAAGTGGAAACAGTGACAAATTTTATTTTCTTGGGCTCCCAAATCACTGCAGATGGTGATCATAGCCATGAAGTTAAAAGATGCTTGCTCCTTGGAAGAAAAGCTATGACAAACTTAGACAGCATATTAAAAAGCAGAGATATCATCTTGTTGACAAAGGTCCACACAGTCAAAGTTTGGTTTTTCCAGTAGTCATGTATGGATGTGAGAGTTGGACCCTAAAGAAGGCTGAACACCAAAGAATTGATGCTTTTGAATTGTGGTACTGGAGAAGACTCTTGAGAGTCCCTTAGACTACAAGATCACATCAGTCAATCCTAAAGGAAATCAACCCTGCATATTCATTGGAAGGACTGATGCTGAAGCTGAAATTCCAATACTTTGGCCACCTGATTCAAAGAGCTGACTCACTGGAAAAGATCCTGATGCTGGGAAAGATTGAAGGCAAAAGGATAAGAGGGCAGCAGAGGATGAGATGGTTAGATACAATCACCAATTCAATGGATATGAATCTGAGCAAACTCTGGGAGATAGTGAAGGATAGGGAAGCCTGATGTGCTGTATCGTTCATGGGGTCACAAAGAGTCAGATATGACTTAGCAACTGAACAACAATAACAAACGCATGCTGTGTTACATGCCCAGTGCCCAGAGATACGCTGAGTAGGAACCGTGCCTTAGGCATCTCTGCACCGACGGTGCACAGTACAGGGAGAATACTGTATTGACAGCCTGTAACACAGTTTAATGCAGATTCACTTTCTATTAATAATATGCCTATTGATGAAAACAATGATCAATATCTTCCTACGAGAATAACCCTCATTATCTGAGAAAAGAAGGCGCAAGTGGAACAAAATTTCAAAATGTCACCATGTCCACCATTATTTGGAGGTGAGTATTAGCAACTTTAGTTAAATGAAAGTTGCTCGGTCATGCCCAACTCTTTGTGACCCCATGGACTATACAGTAAGGCCATGGAATTTTCCAGGCCAGAGTACTGGAGTGGGTAGTCTTTCTCTTCTGCAGGGGATCTTCCCAACCCAGGAATCCAACCCAGGTCTCCCACATTGCAGGCAGATTCTTTACGAGCTGAACCACAAGGGAAGCCCAAGAATACTGGAGTGGATAGCCTATCCCTTCTCCAGGGGATCTTCCCGACCCAGGAATCGTACCAGGGTCCCCGGGATTGCAGGCGGATTCTTTACCAACGGAGCTATCAGGGAAGCCCCAAGTATTAGCAAAGAAGATAATATAAAAAAATAGTAGACTTTAGTTAGGAAGCAGGGGAGCGCTTCATTTTATAATTAGAATTCTGAGGAAAACAATTTTTGAAAGTGGTAGCCATACCAAAAGTCATACATGGAAGAAAAGCAGCACACACATGAGGGGAAATGCAAGGATCCAAGGTATAAGACGTCCAGCTGCAAAATATTATCTCTGATAGATTTCGTCACAAAATTTAAAAGTAGGAAACCAACCTTAAATAAATACCATAATGTGCTCTTGAAAGCCCGCATAGAGGAAGTGTGCGCCTGCAGAAGGAAATGACTCAGGCCATTTTTAGCTCTTTTCAACAATAACATCTAAGAAAAAATTTTAAACCTCAATAGCTAAGTAACCTTCCATGCCTTTCAGTTAAGCACTTAAATAAAATGAATTGATGGGAAATGACTGAGACTAACTTTAAATAAAAGGAAAAAAACTGAGTTCTATTGTAAGAAAAATACTTTTGTGTTGTTGTTTCATTCTTCTGTTACTGGCAGTTTCTTCACAAACCCCAATTCCAGGCTGCAGGCTACTCTGTGGCAGTGGGTAGACGTCAAGGTATTTTTCTAATACTTCCCTCCACACACTCTTCAGCCTGCTGGGTTCTACTCAGGAGTAGCTGTTTCAGCTTAAAAGAAATTAAAAAGGAAGGCACCAGGGTCAAATTCTAAACTACTAATCAAAATACCTCTTTCTACTGGTTGGTTTATTATATCTGCCAAGTAGGCTCAAAAAGACAGCTTGAACCTAAAAGCAATCAAGATCCTCAAGGGACTAAAGCTAGTGGGTGAAAGTTTGATGAGTAATAGAAAGCAAGGTAGACTCTGCAGTAACTTTTACCCATAAGAGAACTATTAATTACAAAGGGAAAAATAGTAACTTTACATTGAAAAATCATGCAGACACCACCTTCCCCAAGTGATCAAAGTCCACATCACCAGTAATGGACCAACTCAGCATCCCGTGCCTCCTGATAATGATATACCCAGGAAGGACACAGCACCACTCAGGCTACACGCCTGCCCAAGTGCCTAACCGCCATCAAATGGTGAGAGAGTACCAGACAAACTCAGTGTGTGGAGGCGGTCTATGCAATAACTGGCCTGTGCCCAAGTGCATCAAGATCATGAAAGGGACGTGTACTGTACTCAGGATTTTCCTTTCCTATGAACAAAATTATTAGGAGAGCTGGCAAAATCTAAATTGAGTTTGCATAGTGTTGTATGGTGATTTCCAGATACGTAATAGAATGCTCTTACTTCTAAAACTACTTGCCAGGGTACTTAGGAATACAGGGTGTCATAATGGCAACTTGTTCTCAAATGGTTCGAAAAATGGGAAAAATGTGTGTGTGTTGAGTAGGGGGTGTATAGAGAAAAAGAGAGCAAGAGGGAGAGAGGGAGGAAGGGGGAGAAAGAATTATAAGGCAAATATGGTAAAATGTTAGTATTTTTGGAATCTGGGGGAAGAGTATACAGGATTTCTTTGCACTATTCTTGCAACTTTTCTGTAAGTCTGAAATGTCACCAAAAAAAGGAAAAAAAGGAGAGAGAAACAAAAAGGAATCTCAAAGGGTCAAGTAATCTGTGTTGGTTTGAATTCGCAGATGTAGAACCCGTGGAGGGCCGGCTGCTGCTGCTAAATTGTTTCAGTCGTGTCCAACTCTGTGCGACCCCATAGACGGCCTCCTACCAGGCTCCTCCGTCCCTGGGATTCTCCAGGCAAGAACACTGGAGTGGGTTGCCATTTCCTTCTCCAGCGCATGAAAGTGAAAAGTGAAAGTGAAGTCACTCAGTCATGTCCAACTCTTAGTGACCTCATGGACTGCAGCCCACCAGGCTCCTCCATCCATGGGATTTTCCAGGCAGGAGCACTGGAGTGGGGTACTGGAGTGGCACACAGTGAAGTGCCATTGCCTTCTCTGACAATACCATTTTATACACAGGACTTGCGTATCCCCGGATTTTGGTGTTCTCAGGGGTCCTAGAACCAATACCCTGTGGCAAAACTGCCACCGTTTGCTGTTTTTCAATTTGTCTGTGGAAGAGATACCATTCTTCAGGGTTTAATCATCCCCTGAGAAGGGAGATTCATCTACATTTCGAATGCCAAACTCCTCAATTTTCTTTGTGGTGACAGAGCCCTCTTAAAATCCTTCCAGCTGAAGACTTTCTCCAAGACAGGCCTCTGTGCTGCTCATCACCTGCCCTGCTGTGCTTTCTTCTTTACCACCAAGCACCCCCAGAGAGCCGAGGATGGGTGAGGCCATTCGAACCTTCAAGGAGGTAGGTCTTTTGCACAGCTTTCCTGGTGGGCTGGTGGCCAGGACTCATTTACCCTGCTTCTCCTAGGGTTTCTTCCTGTGGCTACCATGCTGGTTTGCTCATCCAAGGGACACTGGTTCCACAGTTGCTAGTGAGGGCCTCATGTGTGCTGTGGGCCAGGACTGCAGCTCCAGAGGAGCCCGTTTCAACTTCAGAAGTGGAATCCCTGAAGAGCGGCAAAGGGGTAGAAAGCAGGAGCAGGGGCGTTTCCCTGCCAAGCTTTCCACAGGTCACCTTGGCAGAGGCCCATGGGTTGCAGGCCTTCACTGCTGGGGCGTTCCAGAGTTCAAGGACGGGGCACATCCAAGCCCACTTCTCTCTCTGAGTGGCATCCCCAACAACCATGTCCAACCTTTGGAAAACTGGATATACAGCTTTCCCTCAGGAGCCACAGGGTATTGGTTCTAGGATCCCTGAGTATACCAAAATCCACGGATGCACAAGCCCTGTGTATAAAATGGTACTGTATAGTTGGCCGTCCACATCCGCAGGTTCTACATCTGCGAATTCAAACCAACACAGAATAAAATTCCATTTATGGCTGGCTGAATCCGTGGATGTGCAGCATGAAGCTACGGAGGGCCAACTGTATACACTTGGATCTAGAAGACCATGGGCATACCTGCCAAGGATGTCGATCTGTGAGACTTGGCCAACGTTTCAGAGGACTGAAATTTATTTTAATTTTGCACTGTTATTCATGAACTACCACTCCAGAGAGTTCAAACTGGCATTTCCTTGGGCAGAAGTAGTGGTAATTTATATTCTAAAGGGACTTTTAGAAGTAGGTTCTCTTTTGCGGTATTTAAAGTATAATTTTAAAATTAGGTTTACATGTAATATTGAATACATACATTACTGGGTAAATAGATGATTTCACTTGTTTCTGAACAAGTTCACAGAAATGACAAAGTATACTGAAAATATCAGGGCAATGGGGAACATATAAATAACTGGAGATATTTTCGATCTAAAGCAACTTTTTTTTTTTTTTTTACCTTTTTCTAAGTCATGCAAAATGGGTACAATCCTTGTGTTCCAAAATACTTCATCTACTTCTATTTCTGTATTCTTTTCTTGCAAGTCAGCTTTTGAGCCTGCAACAGAAAAACAGAACAAGAGAAAGAGCCGTGAAAAAGGGGTTACAACTAGAACACTGCCGATGACAGTTCGTTACCCGTCCCTAAAATTAATGAACTCTGGAATTACATTACACTTTGCCCCCCACCAACCCAACTAATTCTAATGAGAATTACACGTCTTCTAATCAAATCAAATTAAACTCAGTAAAGACCATGTAAAGAAATCATAACTTTAAACTCCGAGGCACTCTGGAGTTCTGGCTTGTTTCTGCTTGTTTGTTTTTTCTTTTTAAACATCCCTCTATAACATAAAATAAATAGAAAACTATAGATATGTAAAGAACAAGGATTTTGAAAATATTTTAATGGAAAATTTTCTGAGAGGGAGGCCTACAGGGACTTTCTCTTCTACAGAAAATAGAATGTTCACAGTATTGTGGGGCCAGGGCTTCTCACACCAGTGGTTTTGTGTGGGGCAACAGGAAGCCTGAGCTCTGGGTGCTGACAGACCTCAGTTCAAATCCCAGCTCCGTTACTGACGCACTGGGTGATGGGGGTCTGGTTTCTTATCCTTTCTGAGCCTCATCAGCAAAACAGAGATTAAAATATTTGCCTTCAGGGTTATGAGAATTCAAAGACACAATGTAAGCAAAGCTCTGAGCCCAGTGCCTAGCATCTAGAAGCACTCAGTCAGCATGGTTTCACTTCCCTGGTTAAAAAAAACCAATAAAGAGGTCATCCCTGTCTGAAGTGTATCAGGCTGTGTGTTATCACCAGATCACTGAGAGAGAGGCAGCCTGAGGAGGCAGCTGTGGACGAATTAGAACTCCCACAGATGGTGTACTTTAGATCCAACAGGTCTGCATTTTTGTCACAACACTCTCAGGAGGTCCCCACATTGTCACTATTTTCCAGATGAAGAGAGAGGGGCTCAAGGTTATTAAGTAACCTGGCCAAGGTCACAGAGCTCCACTACATTGCACTTGACCTCTTTGGGGGCTATTCTGCCCTGAAGCAAATTGGCAAACTAAAAGATAACTTCAGGGAGAAATGTGAATCGTATTAGAAACTGCAAATCATGATTACATTTCACACAGGCAAGATCTCAAGGTCTAAAACAAAGACTGTCTAGCCGGGGGTGGGGGGTGGCGGCTGCCGGGCCAGACACTCAGAAACAGAGCTAGAGACAAAATCCACAGCCTTCCTCCTCTGACGGCCTCGCCCTGAGGCCCTCAGGCTTTCCAGGTGGCTCTAGTGGTAAAGAACCTGTCTGCCAATGTAGGAGACATGAGAGATGCGGGTTCGATCCCTGGGTTGGGAAGATTCCTTGGAGAAGGGCATGGCCGCCCACTCCAGTATTCTTGCCTGGAGAATCCCATGGACAGAGGAGCCTGGAGGGCTGTAGCCCATGGACCTCAAAGAGCCAGACATGACTGAAGCGACTCAGCACAGGCACACATGGTGCTCACACTGCTTCACACATCACTGCCAGCACGGTCTTCTGAGGCAGCACCCTGCAGCAAAGCATGTGACTATAACACACTAAAGAAACAAAAACGAGAACTGGACTCCCACCAGCGCAGGTCAGGCACTGTCACTAAATGAGTTTGTACAGTATCTCAGCTCTCAGAGCTCCCGAGGTTTAGGAACTGCAGGCAAGGGACTGCAGACCACCACCTCCATCTTCTGGCTCATTACTCTTACAAATCTTCCCTGACACTGATAAATCACGGATATGGATCCTAAAAGTAAACACGACTATTCAAGCTGTATAAACAACATAGTTGCTCATATTCCCAGGTGTCGGACACACTCAAAGTCCAAAGTATGAGAAATAAAATCAACATACATCAAGGCAAGGGGAAAGCCCAGAGATAAGAAGCCAGACAAATAATATAATAGACAATCGTCCATGACAAACTTAAACTTATTAGAAATACAGACTTCAATGAGTCCAAATTTCACTGATTTCAGTTGAAATCAGTGTTGTTGTTTTTTTTTTAACCTTCTATGCGGTATGCTCTCTTAAGCAGAACCACTCTGTGAGAAACCACAATTATCAAATCGTTTGTCAGGACAAACAAAATTGATAACATGTTCACCCCAGGAAGAGCCGAATTACAGGGGTGAGCCAGAAATCACAGAGCAGTTTGTTTAACCTTTGGAAAGGAAAGGCCCTCACAGGCCCTTCCGAGTGCTTCTGAGACTTGTTTCTTCTCAGAACAGAAGTTAGCCAGACACTGTGGCGTAAGAGTTTGCTTTCAACCCTCTCCCAGGAACCCCCGTGTGAGCTGGGGTGTCCAGCCATGGCCTTTCCCCTCACGCACCTCCTCCAACTCTGCTCTCCAAAGAAATCTCATTTTATATGTTAACCCAGCTCCTACCCGAGAAACGGAAGCCTGGAGTCATGTGATCACTTTTTAAGATCGCCAGATGATAAATAAATAGAGTTTGTCTCCGTCTTGGGCAACAACCTAACATTCTAGAGAGCACTTTCATCTAGGTTCACACTTTGCTAAATATAAAAATTGTGATTCAACAGGAAATTGGGTAAGTCAAGCAGAAATTTCAGCATGTTTTTTTGAAGATTTTGCTGTCTCAGTGGTTACAGTTCTTCACCACAGCTTTTGAGTTCGGGACACAAAAACTTGACACAATGTTTATTGGCTGCTGTTTTTAGCTTGCACATGTAAGATGCTTAGCAACAATGCTGACCAGGAAATCAGTCTAAGATTTTCCTGACTACTACAGAAATTCCTGCTGGTCACAAAAGTCATTTTATTGATAAGAAATTTGTTTGGAAGATAAGAAAATATTTTTTGAATTATTAGCTTGGTTTCATAAAAGTTCACGTGCACCAAAATATTATACGAAGAAGGTAATGAACACCTGTGTGTCCACAAATAGTCTGGTCAAATATTAACTGTGTTTTCATTTTCTTCATTTCAAAGAAATAAACATTATAGATATTGTTAATGCCCTCTGTGTGCCTCCCCCAACCATCCCCCTCCCCAAGGGTTACCACCACGCTAAACTGAATGGTTATTTTGATCACATTTACCACATAGATCTGTATCCATAACAACATATGCCTTTGTTTTTGCAGCTTAATTTTTTCATGTGATGTTATGTTTATATTCATTTCATTCAATATTATAAATGTACTCCAGTTCATTTTTCTAACTGCTATATCCCATTGCACGAATATATTCTGTAGCATTTCTAGCCTGTGATTTATATTGTTACATATTTTCTCAGTTTTAAAGCCTCAAAGGGCTGGTTTGATGCAGCTAATATAGTGTTATTTAAGTAAGCCATGATTTTGACTCCTTTTCAATCAACTTAAGAACTGTGTGGTCACGTTTTGCAACCTTCCAAATGTTTCTACAAACTAATATCTGTGCAGTCATCAGTGCAGAATTATAAAATCATTTCTGTGTAGACTATAACCTGTAGATGCTTGAGGCGCTAGAGTCGAGTAAGGGTAAAGTGCTAAGACTGTTGTGAAAATAATAAAAATGTATAAAAATAAATGCTGATGTGTGACCAAGCTGGCTGAAGTTCCTGGAAATTTCGGGGTGAGGCAACATCAGACATCTTTCAAGCAAAAGATTACCCTACAGATGGAGATGCTGAGGACAAGATGCTGGGGACCTCTAAGAACACAGGAGCCTCACCTGCTCTGATGTCCAGCCTGCTCTGGTCTGGGCTGCGGGAGCTTGAGGAGGCCCTCGGACGCCTCTTCCCCTGGTCTCTGTGAGGAAGATGAATACACACAGCACTCAGCACAAAAGCCAAAGCAGTTCTTTCTGTGTTAAGAGTAGGCTAAATACGATTTCTGAAGAAACCACAGAGAATTGCTTATGAAATGGAGTTTGGTGCTCTTACTACCTCATTTTAATCAACCTCTGATTTTCAGCTGAGACTTACCTTTTAAAGACAAGTCAGATTTGCCTTACAATACGAAATACAGTTACTAGGAACAACAACAAAATAAATCCAAAGTTTGCTTTGCAAACCAAAAAAAGACTGATGAAGGATCTATACCACAAGAGGTCACTGTTACAATAAGAAAGAACTCAGCTGTGCTTGAATCAAAAAAGCCTAGCACTCAGGAGCCCTCTTTCTCTCACACTCTGGTGCACTCGTGCTGCTGGCAGGAAAACTGTCCCCAGCTAGATCAGATGTGCCCAGGAATCACACAGGGGCGTCAGATCTGGAACCCAGGTTTCATAATGTCCAATTCGCTGCTCTTTCCACCAAATTGCTATGTCTCCAATCTCTATTTGAAAATTAATTAATAGTCCATGAAAAAAAGTTTAAAGAAATATTTGAAATGTTAAAAAATAGAAAATAAACTCAGGCAGTCCCCAGATAACAAGTATTTTGCGCTTCAGATGAAAATTTGGTGGCTGGCCAACAGCAGAATTTTATACTTAGGCTTTGTTTGGAAGGTTATATATAATGTAGAAGTGGTCTGTGAAGGACATAACTTCTCTTTAGCTAGAGCTGATGCTTAAAGTACTTACTTTTAAATATCTGTGCAAAATTCCAAGGTAAAAAAACACAAAACATGAGAGATTAATAGTGCAAGTTTTACGACAAAATTTCATTTTTATCATCAGATATAATATTTGCCACAAAAATCATAAATGCACACACATGTGGCCATGGTCAGCCATAAGCATCCGTATGTCTGTCTGTCCACTGCTCCTGCTGCTGCTGGGGTAAGATTCCCAGTGAATGTTCAGTGCTGTGTCTTGGCCCCTGGCCTTGACTGCTGCCCAAGGATTAGTTTCTCCAAATATCATTTTTTCCGTAAACATTTCCTTTTTTAAAAAACACTGGATTTAACATTTCCTCTTATCGTGCAATAGAGAAAAGATCAAGTTACTCTTCCCAGAGTCTGATTATTTAATACTCCAAAACAATTGCTTTATGTTTATACATAGCAACAAAACAACAGATCTGGTAGCAAGAAGTCCTGGTCAGTCAAAGAAAGAAATGGGGATGGAATCCTTTTCGTCAGCACTCAAGAGTAGAGATCCAAATGGAGATCTCAATGAAGACAGAAATAAAGGAACTAAATCCTATGAAAAGGCAAAATACCAAAACTTTGGCAGGGTGTAAGGCCAAATACGTTCCCAGACTCAGCACTCCTAGAAATAATAAGAAAATCTGAGGACCATAGAGGCAAGCCTTTCTTTTCATCATTGTCCTAACAGCTGCTGAAGTCAAGCAGGATAGTTTGCACCTAACGGCCTCCCAAGTCCCTGATCCCTCCTCCCTGAGGACATGGCCATGACAAGGCTGCCCCCCTAATTACCACATTTGTGTGTCCCCACTTGGGGGGATGCTTAAGAAGGGTCTTGCTTATCAACCATCAAACCTTGACAGTGTTGGATCCTACTGGTTCTCAAGAAGAGCTCAGGGTTGAAAGTGAAATTGTTGGTCATTCCATCCTGTCCGACTCTTTGCAACCCTATGGACTATAGCCCACCAGGCTCCTCTATCCATGGGATTCTCCAGGCAAGAATATTGGCATGAGTAGCCATTCCCTCCTCCAGGAGATCTTACCAACCCAGGGATCGAACCTGGGTCTCCTACACGGCAGGCAGAGCACAGGGTTGGCCTTGGCATCCATTAATCCTCTGTGTGATCTTCACGGTACAGTGCTTGAGGGGGTGCAGGCTCTGGATCCAAAGTATCTGGGATCAAAGGGGTCCAAACCTTGTCTGCCACGTGGCCTGTGCAAGTCACTGAACCTCTTGGCCTTGGTTTCCTTTTCTTAAAATGAGGGCTATGTTTCTACTTAGCACACTGACTGCTGTGTTTGAAGAATTTAATAAATCGTCAGTATTCTTTTGCTCCTTTTGTTCTGAGTCAACAAACACTTGTCTGAGCAATCCAGTGGTGGGTGTTACTGTGATAAACAACATGTAAGGTGTTGCCCAGAAGATGTTCAAAACCTGCTTCAAGGAACCAAAGAAGCTTTTATTTAAATGGAAAACTCTAATGGAGTCTCTAATCAAATACTAGAATGAGAAATTCAGCAGGTTATAAGGACAAGAAAAGTGCTGAGGATGGAGTGATTACTGAGAGGGAGAAGTGGACCACAGGGTGGGACTTAAAGGAACAAAAGTCAAACCAACACATGACCACACTGCTCTCAGGAGGGGAACAGCATGAGCGAAGGTGAGGAGGAGTGGGAGAAGCCTGGTGGGTAGGGCGTGTGTGGGGAGTGACTGCACAGGGCCAGTAATTTAGGAATAAGTTTCTGCTGGGAGGTATTGGGGACAGCCACTTGAAACTTTGGGTTGAATAAACAGACCCAATTTGATGGTCAGTAAGGATCTGCCCAGAGAAGGCAGTGACACCCCACTCCAGCACTCTTGCCTGGAAAATCCCATGGACAGAGGAGCCTGGTAGGCTGAAGTCCATGGGGTCGCTAAGAGTCGGGCACGACTGAGTGACTTCACTTTCGCTTTTCATTTTCATGCATTGGAGAAGGAAATGGCAACCCACTCCAGTATTCTTGCCTGGAGAATCCCAGGGACAGAGGAGCCTAGTAGGCTGCCATCTATAGGGTCACACAGAGTTGGACACGGCTGAAACGACTTAGCAGCAGCAGCAGCAGGGATCTGCCCTAGGTTCTTAAACAAGGAAATGATGAGATCTGAAGTTATGTGATAACAGTGGTATTTAGGAGACTTGGAGGGAGGTAACAAGGACTAATTCTTTGAGGGTGACGGTGGGACTGGAGAAGAAGGAACAAATTCAAGAGACTCTAAGTGAAAAGTCAGTAGGATTTGGTGGTTGATTCCAGGCTGGAGAAAGACAAGAAGGCAGATGCGGAGCAACAAGGACAGCAGGGCCACTATAACAGAAAAGGGGAGGTCAAAGAGCAGCACAGCTTGAGGAGTAAAGCAAGTTTGTGTTTTGCCAGGTTGAGTTTCTGATGATAAATGGATCGCTGGCAAAGGAGATGTGAAAATCAGGAAAGCAGCTCCGTTAAAGGTCAAAGCAATACACCAGGATGAGAAGCATCAGAACAGTGGCTCCAAGACCAGAATCTCAGGACATGGCCTTGTCTCAGACAGTCAGGGGTAAAGAACAGAAAGGGGAGAAGGAGTCCAAAGGAGAGAGATAACATATGCTCTCATGCGGTCCAGCATGTTGACAAAGTGAGCATGATTAACAAGTCCAAGAAGATGAGGCTGGAGGAAGGACTTTCCAGTCTGGTGAGGGTGAATCTAACAGGGTTTCTGGGGCACAGTACAGCGTGTCTCTCACAGGGCGCATGAAGCAGGGACGGAGGCATCCAGAAAAGAAAATTCCCTCTCTGCTAAAGAAGAGAAGACTAGATGGCCTTGTACTCAAAGGAGAACCGTCTCGCTGTAACTTCTACCCACTGGTCCTGGTTCTTCTAATGAAACAAATCTTCATCCTTCTTCCTCTCGACAAGCCTTCAGATATTCAGAAAATGTCATGATCAGCACTTCAGTTCATCTCCTATGGCTTAAATCCTATGGTTCTGCGACTTCTCTGGGTAAGTTTTTAACCGAAGCTTTGGCTTCCCTATCTGATATATGTGAAAGTGAAAAGTCAAAGCATTATTCTCTCAGTCATGTCCAACTCTTTGTGACCCTGTGGACTGTAGCCCACCAGGATCCTCTGTCCATGGAATTCTCCAGGCAAGAGTACTGGAGTGGGTTGTCATTTCCTTCCCCAGGGGGGGTCTTCCTGACTCAGGGATTGAACCCAGGTCTCCTGCATTGCAGGCAGATTCTTTACCGTCTGAGCCACAAGGCAATATACGAGGGGGTGGTAAATGATAGTGCCCCTCAAAGTAAGATCGTTGTGAGGAATAAATGATGTGATGTGGAATCACTTAGCCCAGCTCTGGCACACAACAAGTACTCAGTTTTTACTGTTATCATGGCTGTATCAGTGATGCCATTAACAGACTCCAGTCCTTTCATCTGCTCCTCATATGATACGGTTTCAAATCACTTTACCAGCCTGTTCAGTTACTCCAAGAGTCAGTTTGTCTGGATTCCTTTCAAAGTCTGCAACCCAGTGTTGAGCTAAAGGCATGGCCTGAGGAGCAAAGAGAAGAGGTTCTAACTGATGCAGCCTAAAATTGCATGAACAGTTCTGGTGGTGACATCACGTCTTGTCTTGTCTTCCATATGCAGCTAAAGGCAGACTCCCCCATCTACACTGGACTCCTTCTCATTAAATTTCACAGTTATACTTGGCAAAGAGTTCCTGCCTATTAGATGTTTCTAGATCTTGATTCAGTCATCCAGTATAATTGTTCTGCTTCTCAGCTTTCTGTTTCATGCTGTTAAAGACCATAATTAGATTTTTTTGGAATATCTTCTGATGTACCAAGAATAAAACAATTCCAGAGAATATTCCTTAAAGCTCTTTTGTGAAATCCTTCTTAAAGCCAGAATAAGGCCATTTCACTGGGATATCTTCATCTACAAATAACAGAAACCTATTTCTGACTTAAATGGTACATGGAATTAATTGGCTTGTGCGAGTGCCAGGGGGAGGTTTCAGGTTTCAGGTGTGGTGTGATCCGGGCTTCGGCTCTTCCTGCAGTTCTCCCAGCTCTGCCCTTCCTCTGCTTTCACCTGTAATCAGGTTGCAGTCCTGAGGAAAGCAGAGTGGAAAGGCATTCCCAGGACCCTCCTCTGCAGCCCACGTGTCAGAGCAAAAACAAGGGTCTCTC
The DNA here is from genome assembly GCF_023091745.1 of Budorcas taxicolor. Taxonomy (NCBI): domain Eukaryota; kingdom Metazoa; phylum Chordata; class Mammalia; order Artiodactyla; family Bovidae; genus Budorcas; species Budorcas taxicolor. The sequence continues at coordinate 32,942,102 of NC_068918.1, forward strand.
TTCCCAGTCATTAACAAGTCCCAGCTTTCATGCTGAACTGCCAGAACCAAGCTCTGTAGACAAGCTAATGCCACATCCTGCCTGGGTTACGACTGCCCATCCACACATCAGTCATGTTGGCAACATCTACTTCTGGACCATTTATATTCCAAAGAAAAGTATATTTCTTTAAAGGTCTTCTAAAATTCACATTTTGCTATAATTCAGACAATTCTTCCCATTACTACGACTAAGGTTCTTTAGGCAAGGGTCAACAAACTTTTTCTTAAAGAGCCAGACAGTATGTATTTTATAATTTGTGGGTCAGGTGGCAAAAGAGAGACTATTATATAGATACTCCTGTGACCATTTAAAATGTAATGATTTTTGAATGTAGGGAAAAATTTTTTCTGCTCAAGGGCTGTAAAAAATATAAACAAAATAGGTGGTTGGCCAGATCTGGCTCTAGGGCTATAGCTTGTTGACTCCTTCTTTGGAGTAATAACTAAAAAAGATATTAAGAAGTAGATAAGTGGGAGGATTTGGAATTAGGGGGGAAATAAGCTTTTTCCATTTGGGAAATAATTACATGTGAAAATGGAGAAGAAAATTTTAACAGATACACATGATAAAAAGAAAATTTAGCAAATTTTGAGCTAACATTTTCCTGGCCCCAAGAAGCCGATTTTCATTTTTAGAACTAGACTCAAGCTGTATAGATTCAAGTCAGGCAGTAAACATCTTAGGCTCCGCAGTCACGGAGTCTCTGTCACAACTACTCAGTTCTGGGGCTGTAGTGTGAAAGCTGCCAGAGACAGTAGATAAATGAATGGGCATGGCTGTGTTCCAATAAAACTTTATTGACAAAAACAAGTAGGCTGGATTTGGCCCATGGGCCTTAGTTTGCTAGCCCCTGCTCTGCAGTCGCTTTGATTTTTTGACTGCAGTTCAAGAATGCCACCACCAAAAGGTGTTGGTCCCTGTATCATGTCTTCATAGCCTGAAACCCCAGACACATAGTTCCCAGACACTAGCACTCTATCTTAATAACTAACACTAAAATTGAATTCTACATAAATGGTTATACAGAAACAGTGAAATTAAAGAATATGATTTTAGAGGAAAGGTCATAAGATCAAAATTTTGAGAAAATCCTCCAAGGTTACCATAGCTTTGAGTTGGTGGTCCAAGATTTAAAATATACATTCTCAGAGACTATGCATATAGATACTGGTGCACCTTTTTCAGTAATCACTAACTGGTTATGATTGTCCAGTTGCTCAGATGCTTCCAACTCTTTGTGACCCCATGGACTATATATAGCCTGCCAGGCTCCTCTGTCCATGGGATTCTCCAGGCAAGAATACTGGAGTGGGTTGTCATCTCCTTCTCCAGGGGATCTTCCCAACCCAGAGGCAAGCCTGCGTCTTCTGCATTGCAGGTGGATTCTTTACCAGAGCCTTCAGGGAAACCCAAGTGGTTATTACTCAAGTCCTGTATGTAGAAAGTTGATTAGACACTGCTTTGTAACTAATCACAGTAGCTTAACTTAGGCTTAAATTCCCTTACTTAAAAGTCCACAGTTCCATGCTCCCATCACCTTTTATAGCTCCAGTTTCAAGGGGTCTCACATGAAGAGCCCTGTAGCTTCTCACTATGGCAGCAACGAGTACATCAGCACAGTGGAGAGTTGCTGGCATTTACCCTGTTCCACAGTGTTTCTGAGGAAATGATTCCACATGGTTTTGACGATCTGCTCTCCATTTCCATGTCCCAGTGGGCTGCTCCAGCTCACACATTATCATCTTCCCAGTGGAACGGCTACAACTGCTCTTCCCTCTCCAATTGCCCTTCATGCAGCTGCCAGCATCACTCCCCTGGAAACCTCTCAGCGCTCCATGTACTAGTCTGCAGCATCAGGACCCATGTGTCCACTACAACAGGCCATCTGCCTTTCTCTGAACTCACCACCAAGTCAAATCCCCCCGTGGCTTATGCTGCTCCTGCAGCAAAGAACACAGAGCCTTCCCACCCCTCTTTTGAAAACCATCCTCAAGGGGCATCCCAAACCCCACAGATGCCAGGAGACCTTCCCTGATCTCCAAGTCAGAGATAGGTTCTCGCACCGCTAAACTCCCAAGGCACTTTTTTTTTCCAGTTCTTTCATTCCTCTAGCATTAATCATTGAACAGTGCTTCTGAAACTTTCATGTGTATTAGAATCACTTGAATACCTTATAAAATGCAGATTCTAATTCAGCAGGTCTGAGATCCTGCACTTCTAACAAGCTCCCAGGTGATGCAGATGCTGCTGGTCCAAGAACTGCACTTGAGCATCAGAGCCTGACATTACAGATAGGTCCTCATGGATGGGGATTATCTGTGTATCTCCCAACCCCACTAGTCCAGGGCTTTGCTTATCATGAAATCCTCGTCAAATAGATGCTGTCAAAGAAGGTGGGAGTCCACAAAATCATTCTGATCACGTCTGTCTTTTCCAAAGGAAACAAGTTTCTCAGTCACATTTACTTAATTTCTTAAAAGAATAATGACTTCATTATGTTTGGAAAAAATGATATATTTATTATTTTTAAGGCTGGGCAATATAAGAAGTACAAAGATTTGGAAAATCATCTAGGACTCCACCACCCAGAAATAAATAGTTAATACATGGCAAACATCATTCCAGACATATTTTGCATATATTCAGATGAAAAGACAAAAGAATGAAAGAACAGAAGGGTGACTTGGGAGAAAGGGCAGGTAAAAGATACATATAGATGGGATTTGACACACAAATGGTATCTGTCAATGTAATTAAAAGTATAAAGTATGGATTTCACTTCAATATGACAGAGAAACAGAAACTGAGGTGAAACTGAAGGAACTGTAGAGCTTCAGATGAATGGGTCTTCACAAGAGATATTAGTTTCTAAAAGCTCTCTCTAAAGTTAAGAAAAGAAAGAATAAAAAGCATTAGGATGCTGAAATCACTCCTTTAACTACATATTTCAATTTCAGACTGCAGCTACTGACACAGCTATTCACTCACACTTTCTCTCAGGTACCAGTTTTGGTTATTTATGCTAATATTACAATTGTCAATGTTTCTGTTCCGTACCATCACTTTCAGAGTTGTTTAGTTTTAATTCAATATGAAAACAAAGTCAATACTCACCATGGATAATTTTATGATAGCTTCCTCGTTTCTCAGTTCTGAATTTTGACTCATCATTTTGTTGTCAAAGAGTTCTCAAGAGAGTGCATGACTACCCTAGTCCCCTAATCCATTCACAATGAAAATGTCTCTCTGTTGCCTTTTAACTGAAGGACAACGTGGCTGGAACTCAGGACTCCATAGGCCTTACTCCACTGTCTTCCAGCACTGAGAGAAACTCTGATAAAGCCAGAGGCAGCCAGCCTTTTTCTCCTTCGACGGGACTTTTATGTTCAGCCTGATCGCCATAGGCCGCCTTCTTGCATTTACCCACTCAATCAGCAATTACTAATGGAGTATGTACTACGTACTGGGCACTGTACTAGTGCTGAACACTGTTAGAAATGTCTTAGTGTGGATTATTCCATGTCAAATTTTGTTGGGACATGACGCGTCCTTTTGAGCTTCGGATTTGAATCTCTATTTCAGAATGTCATCTTCTATTATGTCAATATTTTTCTTGTTCCCATCTCTTCCATTCTCAGTGGGTTGTTGTGAATATCAAATGAGTTAATATATGTAAATCACTTGGAAGAGTGCCTGGTACTTAGTCAAAGTAAGGTGGGGGAAGGGAAGAGAACTCTCCCCTTCAGGAATACAAGTGCCATGCCTCTCATTTCTATCTCAGTCTCTCTAAGCATTTTCCTATTTTCTCATTCACGCCTCTATGTTTGATTTCCTCTAGCTTAACCACCATATCTGACTGCATTTTCAGCTGTTTTTACTTCTGATGTGGCTTTTCTCTCCATGTTTATACATTTTTCTTTCATTTCTTTTTTAAGAACTGTGAGTGTACTCTCTCTCTCTTCACGAGATCAAGGACTTAAAATCTCTAATTTGCATTCTTACAAGCCAACGGAGAGCTCTTTTCCCTTTTGTAAAACTCTGCTTATTCCTGGAGGGCAGTTCCTTTTGCGATTCATTTCCTTCATCTGTCTTTTGTTATGTTCATTACAAAGTTATGCTTGGGTTCCATGTTCACTTTTGTCCTAGCCTTATTTATCTTGAAACAGAGCCATGGATTTGTTGAAGAATGAAAACAGTCCATGCAGGGTGAGAACTGGGATGCTCTGTAGCTTCAACTTTTCCCTGAATGTCTATCTGAAAAGTCTGTCCATTTTCCTCAACCTGCAGTGTGTGTTCCCTTAGCTTGTACAGAATGTAGCAGGTTTCATGACTCACAGAAAAGCCCCTTTACCGGCTGGGTTCCTTAGGTTCTAATCTATCAAACTCCCTCCCACATAAACACACACACACACAACTGGCTGGATCACAGGAAATGAGGAGAGCGTGTCACTCTCAGCTCCGTTTCCCCTGTGCTGCTTCACACTGCAGCTCTCTGCACTTTGGCCACGCCGCACGGCTTGTGGGATCCTAGTTCTCTGACCAGGGACTGAAGCAGGACTCTGAGCAGTGAAAGCATGCAGCCCTAACCACTGGACCACCGGGGGGCTCCCCACACTCTGGCTCCTGAGTGAGGCCTTGACTGTGGCTTCCCCATTTCTCCTGTGGCTTGCTCACATCCTTACATCTCTTTTCTCTAGCTAAAGACTACTGGATACATCTTTCTTAACAGAGAGATTCACTTTTAGTGAAATTTGTTTCTTGCTTTGTCTCTATTTCACAGAGTCTAGGTTAACAAGACTTCTGGTTGCCATATTCCAAGCAACAAAAAACTAAAGCACCATAAGATATTCCTGTCAAAGTAAATAAAGGAAGGAAAGAAAAGAAAGAAGAAGGAAGGAAAGAAAGAAGAAAGGAAACAAGGGCCAGAGAGAAAAAAGAACATATTGTGGATGTGGTGGCCTCACGCACAGCTGGATTTAGGGGCTTATATGTCATCCTTAAACTTAGTCACTGTCTCCATTTCTTGGCTCTGCTTGTTTACATGTCACTTCCCGTCTGTCACCCTCCACAGGCAATGAGATAGCCACTGTTGGCTCCAAGACTATGTCATTCTTTACAGCCTGTGAACCTTGAGGAAGAACACTTTCCCCAAAGGCTTTGGCAGAAGTCCCAGGGAAGGATTCAACTGGCCTGGTGTAGATCACGTGCCCACCTCCAAACCAACTACTCTCATTCCACAGCTTTTGGTGGTGAGTGCTGGGAGGAGACAGGGGTGAAAGGAGCACAGCTTATAGATTAGAAAACTGAGCCCTTGGAAGTGTTCAGAGGCTTGTCCAAGAACACAGAGCTGAGGACTTCCCTGATGGTGCAGTGGCTAAGACTCTGACCTCCCAATGCAGGGGGGCCGGGTTCAATCCCTGGTCAGGGAACTAGATCCCATGTGCTTCAACTAAGAGTTCCCATGCCGCAGCTAAAGAACTGGCGTGCTGCAATGACAACTTGGCACAGCCAAGTAAATAAATTTTTAAAAATATTTTTTTTAAAAAAAGATCATACAGCTGAATCAAGTGGCTGAGAGAGAACTGATTCTGAACCCACAGATTTTGACCCCCAAAGGGTTCTTAACCCCAAGTAACTGCTCTTGGACTTTCCTCCTAAAAATCACATTTCCAAACCACAAGAAGTTGAACAATATTTACACAGAAATTCTTAGAAGGTTTTTAAAAGCTGATGTATAAAAGGGTTCATCAGATAGAACCACTGGATAGATGGAGATACACACACACACACTCTTATATATTTTGAAGAAAGCTATTTTCAAAACATATAGCAATATAAAGCAAGAAAAGATGGAGTGTTGCTGATTGCAGGCCTGCCAAACTTGGAATCCTTGCAGGGACACACAGGCTGTTGCTGATTGGCACATGGTTTGAAGATGACAGTTCAGTGAGGGCTGGAGAGTGCTTTTCTCGCCTGGAAAGTTAAACAGTGCCCACTTCCCCACCCCCAACCTTGTTTGCAAAGACGCCTTGTCTAGCAAGTTCTTTTTCCATCACGACCAACGTAAAGTTAAACTCCAGTCCATCCCAGGTCTGAGTTTGTTCTAAACTAAGGGTTTCCCTAAAATCAACACGGTTTCACTGAATTAAGCTACTCCTTTCTCTCGCTAGGCCATGAAGCACCGGCATGAAGGTGGCGGCTCCCACGCCAGATCAGCAGCAAAGACCCTGTGCGGAGCCTGACCTCCCTTCCTCCGCCCTCTCCTTCTCAGCCCTCAACCCCCTGTCAGCTCCAGTTATGCAATCCCTTTTCTCCCTTCTCCAGCCAGCTCAGCTCACTGACAAGAGTCTTCATTTCCCACTTTCTGGTCTAAACATGAAAACATGTTAATTGAGGGTAGGGCTTTAGCATCAAGACTGGGAATACTCCACTGCACAGCAAAGATCATTTCTTGGAATTATTTGCTTAAATGTTTACCAGAAACAACCATCAAGTGTTCCAGATTGATTCACGAATGCAATTAATGAAGGAACTGCTAAGAGTTTCCATTTTCTGGTTTGTTTTAATTCTACTGTATAAAAAAAAATTTTTTTGGCACCACCTCAACAAAAATCCCATCCAATGATTAAAGGGGGTAAAGATTCATAAAGCCAAAATGTTACTGGAAATTAAACCTGCCAGGGTGTATGACAAATCCAGGGCAGACACAATTCACTGAACAATGCAAAAGACATCCTAACAAAGCAAAAAGAGAGCAACCAGTGCTGCTGCCCAGCACCTCCTAATTCTGGACCATCAGGAAGAAGTGCCACCAGTCCCTAACTGATTTCTCCTCTGCTGTGTGTGAGATAAAAATATGTAACCGAAAATGCCTTTGCTGTCCCAGACTGAGGAATAAATACTGAACCCTTGCTAGATTATTCCACAACATTTGAAGGCTTGCAAAAGAAGAAAAGAAAAACAGCTCTTGTCTGGTTTTCCCTAGTCAACTTTAATTACTGTAAGGATGGGTGCAGCAAGATAAATGTTTCCGTTTCAGTTCAGTGCTGAAAGAAACACAAGTTCTCCTGCTGCCTTTTATGTTTAAGCTCTGAGGTTCGCAGCCTATTCTTATTCACCAACTGGAAAAGACTTGTTGCATGCAATGGCCAGTTTGATGTTTCGTGCTCAACTCCCAAAGTCCCAATTTGAAGTCCTTCTCTTCCACTTAAGGAGACATTTCATTTTTCCTTTAATTTAAAAAAATGTTCTGAATGCAAAGCGACATTACAAGGACTACTAGGTTGCCTAATATAAAGTCTGTGTGTGCAACGCTCTTCGGGCTATGTCAGCAGACAAGGTCAGTTCAGCTAAACTAACTAACTGCCAAGCAGCCAGTAGGGGTGAAGGCAGTTCTAAGCACACGGCATGTGTGCAAGCCAAAGTCAGACCCGAATCTAAAGTAAGGGCAACAAGCACTTGGTCTTAAAATGGCCCATGGAATTTAATCTTGTTAAGCAAATCCTAACTGGGCAGTTATTCACAATGACCCAATGGAAAATCATAGAAAAATATCTCTGAGTGACCCTGTCCAGTTCAAGACCTCCTGCCTATCTTAGCACCACTGCTGGCTGGGACCCCACTGCTGGCTGGGACTGGAAATCACAGCCTGCTCTCTTTCCCACCCTGGTTCCCCAGTTATTCAAGGCTTCCTTAGGAAAACACCAGTATAAGAATTCACAAAGTGAACATTCCTCTACAAATCCTTAATATGGTAGGAAAATTGCTAGAAAACCATATCTAGGAACATGGTGTGAACTTAGGGGTTCTTACACAGGTAGTGGGTGGTGAAAGGGTCAACACAGACTGCGGTGGGAAAAAAAAGCCTTCTCCAGGAATGTGGTAGGAAAACAGAGTAACTCCCAATCGTTCATTTTATGAGGTTAGTAGCGAGGTATTACAGATAAGAGGAATCCACAGGACTCTCCTGTTTTAACTTTAGTTTGCAAAATAAATATTTTAATCCAAGTTTCTACTGGAAAATAAGATAAATCAAGTTTGGTGGAGTCCACAAGCATGAACTAACCTAAAGGGAGGTAGTGAGACATTCCAGGCCAGGCAAGAATCCCACATAACACAAACAGTATGATCAGTCATCACTCAAGGGCTGGCTGGAACAGCCCAAATAAAGCAGAGACTTTAGTCTGACAGCCCTATCAAAGCGGCATTTTGGCAGGTATGAATAAATGTTTTCCTGAGGAGTAAACAGGGAGATGTAGAATCAACCCCATTCAGCCCTGAGAAGAAATCTCTCCTACTCATGCATCATAAATTTAAAATTTGTTTATATAAAAGGGAAAAATGCAAATCAATCATCTACATAACAGAGAGAACAAACTGGTAAATGACACAGTTGCTCTGACCTGGAAATTAAGTGAAAAGAATACTGACCCTCCACTTCTGAGATGAAATGGCAAGGACGTCGCCCCTTTAAACATTTCTTGCTCCGTGATTTTACTGAAGTCTCCATCATATGTTAGCTGAAGTGGGTGACTCTTTAAGTTGCCAGTGGCCTTCGATTCTGTTAAGTAAATCCCATTTATTTTCACCACAGAGTTCCTTGTCATAACTGTTTCTTCGGATACCACTCTCTTTGCTGTAATAACCAAGGAAATGTTTTGTCAAAGCATTTATTTTAGGATTCGCTGTCTTTCAATATTTTTTTAATCCAAGAATTTATACAATTAAAAAATTATATATTACTTATAATTGAGTCTGGAATTGTACGGACAAAACCTCGCTGAAAAGCTTTACTTAATAACAGTATATCAATATTGGCTCATCTAGTGTAACAAAAGCAATCCACTAAGGCAAGATGTTAAATAATAGGGGAAATGAGATGGAGGGTGTGGGAATTCTCTGTACTTCCTATTCACTTTGGCTATAAAATGAAACCTAAAACTGCTCTAAAAAAGAAAATCTATTCATAAAAAAAATCTCCCTGAATGCATACAAGACCTCATCACTAATTCAGGCATGACATCATCAATTCAGCAGGTAAAAATTAATAGATCTTAGCTCTATTAGCTTAGAGTTCTGTTGTTGTTCAGTTGTTCCATGTCCGACTCTTTGTGGCCCCATGGATTGCAGTATGCCAGGCTTTCCCTGTCTTTCACTGTAGGCAAATACTCAAATTTAGGTTTATGAACTACCTAGTCCACATAAATACCTCTGTGTCCCATAGCAATGCTTCTTCCTGGATTTGATCATGCTGGAACATTTTCATTCAGAAATATCAAGTGTTTTCTTGATGTCAGGCACTGTCCTAAGCACTTGGGGTGCGTTAGTGACGGAGCAAAGATCCCTGCCCTCACAGAGCTTACAACCTTACAGTATACCTGTTTATACAACAGACAATAAGTAACAGACCATAATAAGCGAAGTATATAAGAGGGTAGGTGCTATGGGAAAAAGCAAAAGCAGAAACGTGGAGAAGGGGAAGAGGGGATTGGGATTGGGAATGGGAGCAGGGAGCAAATTTTAACAGGTGGGCATGGTAGGCAAACCCTAACTGGAGGGGAGGCATTGAGTTGTCAGATGACGAGGGGCTGTGTGTCCAGCGGAGGGACCTGGAGGTGCAGACACCCAAAGGCGGGAGTGTGTCTGGGGCCCTCAGGGGACAGCATAAGTGGCGTGTGTGCCAAGGTGGGGAGGAGAAAGCTGGTCAGAGGAGCAGGAGCTGGCTCGTAGGGGCCCAGCAGACCATTTCCCAGCAGGGATAGAGGAGGGCACCTGAACACTTGGAAGGCTTTCTCAAGAGAAATAAAAGTTGCCCAAAAAAAGACATCCAGTCTCTGAACTGAAACATCTACTGTGTTTACAGTGGCAAGATCCTTAGATTTAAAATATAACACTGTTTCTTCCTCAGCAAATTGACATTAGGAATAGCTGACCCCTGATGCTGCTACTCAACTCTAGTTCCTGATAACATATGTTTGTCAAAGGGGCAAGGAGGATGAGCTATTTCTCATACAGAAGTAGTTTTGCAAGCTTTTCCAAAATGACTCAAGGTTTCCTTTTCTGTGCTTGAACCATCAAACCAATAAAAAGCAACAATAACAAAACCACCTCGTCTGCTCCTCTGACTAAGCTCTGTGCTTTCAAAACACTGAATTTTACAGCAGAGAGGAACTTTAAAGATTGGCTAGTCTAGCCTTCATTTTTCAGATGAGAAAACTGAGAACCCAAAAAGGTGATCAGTCCAAGGTCACAGAGCAGGTTTGAGGAGAGCTAGGATGTATGGCAGGGAGAGGGCAGGCTTGGCATTCTATCAGACTTGGGGTCAGGTACAGGCTGTGGGATGCGGGCATTATTATTCATGGAACCCAAGAATCTGGATTGCTAGTCCAGGGTTCTCTCCATAGCACCACACATCCTTAAACATCTTGAGGACTGAATTACAAAGCACATACTTCATTTCAGATTACAAAGCATTTTTAGCCTGTCCCCATATTTTAGTATTCATTTCTTTCACTTGTTCGCTCCATAAATATTTATGAAGCACACGCTGCCATGTGCCAGATGCTCAGTGGCTGGTGGTCTAGGGGTGAAGTGAGAGGTCCCAGCCGCTATGCAGCTTCTGTTCTAGAGGGGGAAACGCAACCCTACTTGAAGACGGAGGAGCGGTAGCCTCTGTTTTCACAGTCGAGGAGGGGGAGGTCAGTTGGCACGACAGCAAAGAGCAGCTGGGGCTCACTCTTAACTCTACCATTCGACCAAGCCTGAGTGAGGAAGCTCGGGTCCCTCTGGCAAATCCATGCAGCATGCTGTACTCAGTTAGTAGCAGATCATAGGTACATTTCAAAAAGATTCAACAGTCAGTAGCCTTACCATGAAAATAGGAACTGCCCTGTTCCAGGATATTTCTTTGGCACTTACTGCAGACTACCCCTGTTTCAGGCTCCTGGGCTTCAAACAGAGAAACCCCCTTTTCCACTCAGTCTAGTAGGGGAAAACAGAGAGGCAGATCTGTCCAGAGAGGGATGCGGAGAGTGTGGTCTGTGCCAGGTAAGGAGGAGTGCACGGGGAGTCCTGAGGGGTTGGAGTCGCTCAGGGAAAGATTACAGAGAAGGTGGAGCCTGAAAAGCATTCCAAAGGGTTAGCAGAAGCCCCGCCCCTCCACCCCCCACCCCCCCCCAAACAAAAAAAAAGTTCTGAGACAAAGGAGCAAAGGTCTAGGATGAGAGCTGGCTTCAAGTTGGTTCAAGCTGGACCGTCAAGCTGGGCCCCAGGCTTACAAGGGCCTCACACTTGGCTTAATGCTTTGCTGTTGCCATTGTGAAATTCTAAAGAATTTTTGAACAAAGAGCTCCACATTTTCTCATTTTTCTCTGGGTCCAACAAATTATATAGCACAGCCTGCATGAAGCTCAAAATAGCAGGATGGGTAAAGGGAACCACAAGGGTTCCATACTGCTGGTGCACGGACCAGGGGCGGGGAGCGGGTGGGCAGGCAAAAGAGAGCACTGAGAAGGGCCTGGAATGTGAGCCTGGGGCGGAGCTGTGCCCACTGGAGGGTGAAGACTTCACCCGTGAACCACGCGTCAGTCAACTGCAGCCCCACCAAACCTGGCCTACCACCTGCAACTATGTAGCATGCAAGCTAAGAATGGCTTTTATGTTTGGATGATTGATCAAAAAAAAAAAAAAAAATCAAAAGAACAGTATTTTGTAACTCGTGAAAATTATATGAAACTTCAAATTTCACTGGTCAATCTACAGTTGCTTTCCCACTGCATTGGCAGAGTTGAGAAGGTTGACCAGAAGATTCTGAGGCCTGCAAGGTTTAAAATATTCACTTGTTGGCCCTTCACAGAAAAGTTTGCCAACTTCTGTGCTAGGCCACTGGTTCCCAAAGACACAGTCCACAGCCAGGCAGGTCTGGGAAATGCTGGGCTAAAGTAAAACTAAACAGACGACTTCACCAGATGGCCTTCCCCATCCTGTAATTGCTCACATGCACTGCAATGGAGCACGGGACCTTTACTCCAAGGAAAAGTTGCATTTTTGCCAAAAGTGTTCCCTGGAACTCAGTTTGGCAACCACTCCTTTAGACACAGCAAGGGCTCTCTGAAGGGTTTTCAGCAAGAAGACGAAGCAATCCGATTTTTATTTGCTTCCTGACCTCTTGTTCCTTATGGCACACTGAGAGAAAGTCATCATTTTTCCCCAGTCCACCAGGATAGAAGGACAAGGCTGCTGCTCACAGCCATGTCTGGGTGGGCGCTCAGTGTGATCAGGCTCTGACACCTCCAAGGGCCAAGGGCCCCAATGCTGACCCACCTGCAACCCCCTAGCAAGCTGAAGGTGGAGCAAGACAGGAGGGCTAGAGCACCAGGGATAGAGTGAGAGGTGATAAACGTGGCATGGCGTCAGTGGGATGGAGAACACAGGCTCCGGGGATATTCAGGAAGCCCATGCAGGACGCCTGTCTGGGATGGCTAAGATACAAGGGCTGTGAGAAGGTGGAACCTGCTCGGAGGTCTCCATCTAGCTGGAATAACCGGAGCGACACGGTCACCTTCAGCCAAAACCTCTATCTGAACAGAAGAGATTACACTGCTGGCCCCATGAACATGACTATACACATCTCTTCTCTCTTTTTCCTCAATCAGGAATTCCAAACCCGCCACCACACCCCCAACTCTGCTGGGGGAGTTGTCAGCTACTAACGACTTCATACCAGGGGAAGGGACACACCCTCTGGCCCTGTCTGCACAGCAGCCTTTACAGCCTGTTTCCCAACAAAAGATACCTTTCCTTAAACAATAGGGATTCTGAGACAAGCCCGGGGAGCTCCTGTACAAAGGACAGGGAGTCCAAGCCTGGAGCGTTAGAACACTTTTTAAAATTGGGTGATGTGCGCTTTCAAAAAGACAATGACTTTCTACTGCCATTGTTTCCCAGGCGCTGATGCAGACCTCAGGGTTGGTGGGAATGGTGAAGGGGGCAACTGCCCACAGGGTGGATGGAAGAACCCAGAGAGAGACACGCTTCAGCCAGTAGGGAAATATCCACCTCTCCTGGTACCTTCACACTACATGGGAACAGCTCAGCAAGCAGCCCGGTTTTCAAGTGGGAGCCACCAAGAGTTAAATGTGTGTGGCGTTTGGGCTCAGAAGCAAAAACATCGCATAAACAACAGTTCTGCCCTCCTGTTTATGGGAAGTGGACCCGTTCCTATCTGAGTCTGACCTCACTCCGCACCGTGTGGCTGCCGGAGCCCATCCCCTCTTGACTTGGCTCCCATAAGTACCAACCCTTTCTGATGTAATTGGTCTGATGGGGGCCTTGGTGGAGTAACATCTGAAAAGTTCCTCGGTGACTCTAAAAGTGCAGCGACTATTGAGAAACAGAAGCCCGATGATGTCTCTCCCTTGCTTAAATCCTGTCTTGGCCTCTCACTGCAGCAAGGATAAAGCCCTGGCCACGTCCTCCCACTGGCCTGGCCCCGCATGGCTCAGGGACCTCAGTTCCCTCCCCCTTTTGGCCGCACAGGCCTCGGGGTCCACCAGCCAAACTTGTGCCCCCCTCCAGCCTCACTGCCCCTTCAGCCTGGGCAATGTGCTCACAGATTTCTACCTGGCTGTCTTCTTATCGTTATTCACATTTCAACTCAGACACCACCTCTTCAGGGACACCTTCCAGAGTTGACACAATTCCTTCTGCCAGTCACTCCCCGTCCCACGATCCAGCTTATCTTCTTCTTAGCACTCATCAGAGCCTAATTATCTTATCTCTGGGTTTTCCTGTTTACTGTCTATCTCCCCTTTGAGGGCAAGACTCTGTTGGCCTAAACTGTTACCTGGCAGCTAGTAGGTGCTCAATAAATAGCCAGTTGCCTATTAGAAAAGAAACAAATGGGGACAACGAGGTAACGCAGAATGCCTAATTACATACTTCTTACAGCATCGAGCAGTGGCCTGCACACCCTGTGCTCCTGCCTTTTCCTTTCTCCCTGATTCTATCTCTTCAGCTGCGTCAGGGACCATAGGGACCAGACAGGAATGTGAGTGCAGTGCGCTGGGGAGACCCAGGAACTGCAGATCACACACCAGGCTGATGGGGGTGAGGGCTACTTGCATAAACAGTCATGCATCTAGAGAGCTCAGTGAGATCTTCTACATTTATGCTGGCGACTAGTTTGAGAAAAAGCTTATATGTCAAGCAAGTAGGATGCTTAGGGAGTGGCTTCTACTGTAACTTCTGGGATCATCTGCAGAGTGTCTCCTCTCTGTGAGTGTAAACCTGCCCACTCTTCATCAACCCTTGTCGATGGAAGGACGGCTGGTTCTGTCAGCCCCAGCTAAAGTGGATTTTCAACTATCAGGGAATGTATAATATGGCGTAATTTTAGTAGTGAGAAATGTATAATATGGTGTAAGCATGATGTATAGTAAATTTATAATATGATACTGAACACACATATGAGGATGAAGTGAACTCCTTAAAGAGATACTAACGTTCACTGTCTGCAATGTGCTCTGATATTTTCCATTCTATTTTATCCTACTTTATATTGTTTTAAATGCTCGTGTGATCCACTAAATTGACTGTCATCCCACTAATGGAGCATTTGCTACAGTCTGAAAAACTCTTAGTATGCTCTGGACAAGGGGTGATTCCAACTACCGGGACATTCCTTAGAATCTGAGGTTTTTAGCTTCTCTGTTTACAGGTTTAAGACACCTGTCAACACTTCTGGGGCTGTAGGAAAAGTCCCATTCAAGTTGTGCTTCTAATTTTCACAGGGGATCAGAAAGGTATTTTCATGAGTGTACATTATATAAATCTTGACTATGCCTAATGAAATGAACAACTTTTGGGAATTCTAATTTAGAAATTACTTCCAATGTAGGTGAACTCATTCACTAAAAAAAACACGTATCCTAAGATTCTTTTTCTACCAAGTAACATTTAAAAAAAAACCCTAATATTTTGGTATTCTTCATAAACACCCAGAAAAATATACGAATAATGTTTCTTAACCAGCTTTTGCATGATACTAAGTCTTAGTTAACGTAAAAAATCATATAAACATAGTTCCTGTGTGTAAATTCAAGAAACACACTTGCCCCCAGGTTTTAAAGTATATTACATTTTAAAGGTTTTAAAGACCTTACACTGAGTGGGAAGAAGGGTCCTGGCTGGCAGAAGAGCTCCCTGGGAGGCCGCCCTGAATAAACGCGCCCGGGCACTGCTTATTCTTCTAATCTTCGCGGGGTCCACTGGGGGTTTAGGAAAGGAAAGGCAGAAATCTTCCACTGTGTCAGGAGATGCTGGAGCTTTCGGTTTCTGGAAAGAGATTTTTTTAAATGACTGGCATGAGTTTCTGTCTTGAATGAGACTCACCACCCAGAGCTGACCCTGACACTTCCAGAGCAGTGCACGGTTTCCGGCAGGGCTTCTTCCCAGCCCCTGATGCTAGATCTCAGTGCATCAGGTATATGACACTTTTTCATTGCTTTTGTCAGTTATATTGTATTAAATACTCTACTGTCCTGCTTGGTATATTAAAAAAAAAAGGTTTACCCATGCCAGCAAACAAATCTGATTAAGAGACTATAAAATACGTTATAGTACATTTAACCTACTTTGTAAATCTTTGTGTTCGATCTGATTCAGTTCAGAAAACATGTACTGGGCAACCAAGAACTATGTGGAATATAAATATGACCTTTATATATTTTGGACTACACAAAAGTAGTTTTTAATAATATAAAAGTTTTTAAAATAATTTAGGCTAATAAATCACAAAAAAGCAAGCAGTAGTCTTGGACTTACGATATGTGTTATTTTCTACATCTTAAAAATTCTAAACATCTATATAGTAAAAGCTAATGGTTTTTCCAGTAGTCATGTACGGATGTGAAAGTTGGACCATAAAGAAGATTGAAAACCGAAGAATTGATGCTTTTGAATTGTGGTTCTGGAGAAGAGAAGTCCCTTGGACAGCAAGGAGACCAAACCAGTTAATCCTAAAGGAAATCAACCCTGAATATTCACTGGAAGGACTGATGCTGAAGCTCCAATACCTTGGTCACCTGATGCAAAGACCCAACTCACTGGAAAAGACTCTGATGCTGGGAAAGCCTGAGGGCAGGAGGAGAAGGGGGCGAGAGAGGATGAGATGGTTGGATGGCATCACCGACTCAATGGACATGAGTTTGAGCAAACTCAAAGAGATGGTGAAGGACAGGGAAGCCTGGCATTCTGCAGTCTATGGGGTCGCAAAGAGTCGGACACGACTGAGTGACTGAACAGCAATAACCATTAGAAAAGGGACATTAGGGGCAAAATTCCAGTTCCCTAAAGACCTGCACCAATCACTACGCCACCCAGAGCACCTTCGGCTCTAACCTCCAGATGGCAGTGACCTCTGACCCAACCGGGGGCCACAACCTCACAGAGGCCTAGACTCCCACTTTTAGTGTTGCCTGGTGGTCCCTCCTTCCTCCCACTCTATCTGGATTATCTGTCTATGAAAGAGCAATCTTACGGCAGCAAATGCTTCCAGCTCTCTAGTCAAAACTAATCAAGTTAAAGTTCCTGAAATCACTTACATAATAAATAAAGTGACTCTCAATCCAACAGACTAATCAACAAATTCTTTTTAAAAATCCAGCGTGAAGTTCAAGTCAGATAATTTGAAAAACGGGTGAGCTCATTTATGACACATCATTTCAAACACTGGTTTTCTCATATACATTAATAGGATAGACATCTTCATCAGAGTTCTCTTAAGAAGTTCCTTATTTCAATAATGAAGACATTTTTCAAAAAATTTTTTACATCCTTCTGTTCATTTGCAACCGTAATCGGTTCATAAACCAGACCCCCCCCCTTAAAAAAATCAGTTTTATGACTATAGAGATGCATTCTTCTAAATATAGGTAGAAAAAACAAATAATCAGCATAATAGGCAGGATGAGTCACTGACTGGGAGCAAACCCACTTACTAGTTATGTGAACTTGGGTAGGCTATATACTTCTATGAGCTTGCCAATCTATCAAGTGGAGTCAGTAGCCCCCTTTTTGCAGGGATGCTCAAGTATAGACAAGTCCTGTTATGGAGGCTTGAGAAATGCTGGCTCCCTCCCTATGTAAGCTGCTCATCCTTTATGTGTGTACCATATTTAGTTCCAAGTTACTTTTAAGTCTCAAAAACTAAGGCCATAGACCTTGATGCAACCTTGCTAGAAAACAGATCCTGAATCCAGAGGGGTCTATTTTGAAGGAGACAACACTCACCTGTCTGTATAAATTATGTTATATTTAACAGTCCCTTCACTTTTTAGCCTCCTTAATTTGCTGCAAATAATTCATAAGAATGTGACTTAAATCATGAAACTAACAGTAACAACAAATCTAAGAGTATGATATAGGAAAATAAGTGCTTTACATGTAATTATGAAAGATGAAATACATAAGGATAATCTCAATACTGAATGTCGATTCAAGGTTTTCGTATCTCAAAATGTCTGTGCTCTGCAGGTGCCTTGAGTCTGAAACAAAGATTGAGAAGTCTGTAAAATAGTAATGCAGATAAAGTAAGTGGCTGATTTTACAGATTCTTTAACTACTGGAAATGTTTGGGGGTACTAAATAAAAGATCTTATAAAACAGAAAATATGGTTTTGCAACATGAATTTCTACCCAAAAAGAATAATCTAATTATATCTGGATGGCAAGATAAATCCCTTTAACTGCTCCTTGATAAAAGGTATCATTTTAGTGAAAAATTAGCCATTGTCTGTATAATAAAACTTAGTTCCATTTTACTACTGACCTTTACTAAATTATTCATCCCATTTAAACATATATCTCTCTGGACTACTTAAAATATAAACTGATATGTGTGAAGCATTTTTAATTCTCCAAGGGAAAATGAAACAAGCCACCAGTTTCTATCACACCAGGTTCTACAAAATGTCCTTTCACCTTGTGGAGCAAAATGGCTGTTTTGAAGCACAACAGTAAAATTTTTTCTTGTAAAATTCACTTTATTTTAGAGTACAGAGAATGCTGCAAGTGGGTTTAAATCTTCACTTAAAAACTCCACTTCCCTCAAGTTCTGTGCCAAGATACTAGCCAGTGATGGGGGTACAACCAAAATACTGGGAAAGTCAGATTTTAAGATCTGTCCTCAATGAGAAAATTGCTAGAGTCCCTGAAGACCGAAAGACTACTGTCATACAACAACACAATCAAAGAGGACAAAACTGTCTAGGACACTTAAGGCACCTGGCTGGCCTTGACTCTCACCCAAGCATGGGGGCAAGGGAGCTTTACGTTCTGACCTAGCTCCTCCAGATTACCAGCTGGGAAGGTGAAGTCCCAGTCTACATGAAGACTAGAAAAGGGGGTCCAAGATCTCCAACCTCAGGAAGTCATCATGATTTCATTTGCACAGCCACGGCACCCGCATGCGCATACCCCACCCACCCCCAACCCCTCTTGGAAGTCCCAAAGCGAGTACATATTAAAAATTCCCCCAAGGACATAGCCTTTGGACGTGGCAATTGTAGGTGCACCTCTATTACTATGATTTTCCCCACAGGTCCTCTGGGCTCCTCTGTCACTCTCAGCATGCGACTCACTGCAGTAATGTCACCATTTGTTTCAGAAACAGTGAAAGAAAAAACACTGTGTGACATTCTCATTCTGCACTTTCTTACCCTGGATCTCCCCCAGCCCATAGGGACATATGGGCTCCTAAGTCACTTTCTCTTTAAAATATGTATTCAGTTTTGTTCTATTTGTTAAATACTATAAAAGATATGAATGCTCCCCTGGTGGCTCAGACGGTAAAGAATTTGCCTGCAATGTGGGAGACCTGGGTTCCATCCCTGGGTTTGGAAGATCCCCTGGAGGAGGGCACGCTACCCACTCCAGTATTCTTGCCTGGAGAATCGCCATGGTCAGAGGGGCCTGGTGGGCTGCAGTCCATGGGGTCGCAAAGAGTCAGATATGACTGAGTGACTAAACACAGCACAAGATACAAAAACCAGCTGAAACTAATCTATGCTGTGAGAAGTCAGGACAGTGGTTACCCTGGGAAGGTGGTTTCTGAGATGCTGGAAACTACATGTTATTTCCTTTTCAGTGCTGGTTACCTAGTATGTTGAGTTTGCATAAATTTATGGAGCTGCACTCTTATGATGTGTATCTTTTCTACAAGTCAATAAAAAGTTTAATAAAAATGTGTATGCTCAGTTGCTAAGTCATGTCTGACTCTTTGCAACCCCATGACTGTAGCTCACCAGATTCCTCTGTCCATGGGATTTCCCAGGCAAGAATACTGGTGTGGCTTGGCATTTCCTTCTCCAGGGGATCTTCCTGATCCAGGGATCTAACCCTCTTCTCCTGTATTGGCAGGCGGGTTCTTTACCACTGAGTCTCCAGGGGAGCCCAACTTGAAGCTTAAATAACTAGGTTTTCTACGTTTGATAAACGTAAGGAGAATTCTGTTGTGACAATAGTGATGAAATAACTACCACCACACAACAGCCCCGCGTCTCAGAACTGCTGTGAGAAAGGGGGCAGATGCTAAGAGAAAGTTCTTTGCAGCTCACCTACATAGTGGGTGTATAGAAATGCTCATGGCATACTGCAAACTGCAGTGCTTTCCCTTGACTTGACTTCCTGGTGGCTCAGACGGTAAAAGTGTCTGCCTACAATTTGGGAGACCTGGGTTCTTTGATCCCTGGATCGGGCAGACCCCGTGGAGAAGGAAATGGCAACCCACTCCAGTTCTCTTGCCTGGAAAATCTCATGGACGGAGGAGCTTGGTAGGTTACAGTCCATGGGGTCACAAAGAATCGGACACGACTGAATGACTTCACTTTCTTTCCCTTGACTTATAGGATTACAGGTGCTGCTGGGAACCCTGGTGAGTGAGCCAAGCCCAGTGTGCCCTGAGTGTAGACAGTCCACTCCTGCTGAAGGCTGTGGTGGGGGCTACCTGGGGGTGGGCCGTGAGCACAGGACAGATAGGAGGGGAGAAACAGAGAGAAGGATCAATGTATAAGTGTGAAGAGCTGAGAGGATTTGTTAAATGCAGGAACTGGAATGGGCTGCTCTTCCCAGGTCCCTCTTCCCTGCCTGACTGCTGGTTGAGGAATTATTAAAAGGCAAAACAGCCCAAGAACATGTCCCAGATCAAAAAAGGGCTGAAATTCAATTGCTGAGGTCTGCATCCTTAAGGGACTTAAGCAAGCACCACCCCACCCCCACCCTCCAGGGGTCACTACTGCCTTCCCTTTCCCTGGGCTCCCACTGCTCCAGATCTCCTTCCTGCTTGTTAATTTAGTGGCTGGAGCACCAAAGAATTCTTTAAAAGTTGATGTGGAAAGGAGGGAAGAAAGTGGAAGGGGAGGTAATTATGAGGTCACTTTCAGAGTTTTTTTGACTAGGAGCTCCAAACTTTATTGTTTGAAAGGAAATATGCCCAAGACCCTTACATAATTCAGTATAACCAAAAAAAAACAAAAAACAAATTCAAACTAACAGACTACTCTTTGCCTGCTTTGATTTTGCACATAGCACCCAACCATCCTACAGTAAAGGAATTTAATTACAGTGACCTTAAACAGGGGCAATGCCAACATTTTCTCTGCTTAACAGGGACCAAGTGAACTCTAGAAACTGAGATTTGTAGGAAAGAGTACACCCAAATTGAGCGAATCCCCCAAAATTACAGCAATATTAAAAACAAACCGTAGGAGTCAAACGGCAGAACTGCAGAATGGAGAGCCACTTAGCAACAGGGCAGACTGACCACTCAAGGGGCCCTCTTGCTGTAGCTGGTTCCAAAACAAGAGGTTTCCCAGGTTGTAGGTGCAACAAGACATGTGTCAACAATGGTTGACAAAGTACTTATTGCACTTTGGTTCATGTTTGCTAATTTGGTATCTGATTTTTGGTCATCTGAAATATAAGAACAAGTACAGTCTTCCTCACAGAGGCATTTTGATGAGTATTTGGGAATAAAAGATGCATTTTGAAACAACTGGGGTCATTTGGATATGGACTGTACATTAAATAACACTACTGAGTAATGCTGACTTTCAGAGCTTTGATGATACCACTGCAGTTGTGTGGGAAGCTGTCCCTATGCATATGAGATGCACACTTAAATTTTTGTGAAGTCTTATAAGGACTGCAACTTCCTTTAAAATAGTTCACCAAAAACATACATACACACAAACATATTCACAAGCATGCACACACATAAACAGTAATAAAAATTGAGAAGCTGCTTGACTGACACACTTTCTATGAAAGTCTAAGGAACTGGTATCACCAGGTACTGAAATATCTGCCTGAAAAAAATGTGTCTGAAATAAGGAGAATTGGTTGAAAGTCTGGGTAACTCCTTCCTTCCCAGCGGCAGGCATCAGGCTACTGAACCCAGGAATAGATGGGAAGTCTGTTCTCAGAGAGGGTAAAACAGTGTCTCTGGCTAACCAGGCACTGTTGAGGGTCAGGGTACTTAATGTAAACATAGATATTAACTGGATGTTTATGCAGTGAATGCTAAGTATTTGTACCTTCTTCCTCTTGGCTCCTGGGAGTTGGTCTATGGTCAGGCCACTCAAGATGACTGTTCTCTATGTCCCCTGCCAGAATAGCATCTCTTTTACCTGCACTCTACTCACAGGACAGACCTTCCTACCTACTTGCTCCCTCCAAGCTGGTGACCTTTCTAATCTTTAGATCAGAATATCTCTACCTGATAGTTAATCAAACTGGCAGTGAGGGGCAGCCCCTCTGCTGGTTTCCCTGGTAACTAACGAGCCTGGGCTTTCCAGATGGCACTGGTGGTAAAGAACCTGCCTGCCAGTGCAGGAGATATAAGAGATGCAGGTTTCATCCCTTGATTGGGAGGATTCCCTGGAGGAGGGCATGGCAACCCACTTCAGTATTTTTGCCTGGAGAATCCCATGGACAGAGGAGCCTGGCGGGCTACAGTCCCTGGGGTCACAAACAGTCGGAGACGACTGAAGCAACTTAGCATGCATGCAATGAGCCACGGAAACTGCCCCCTATATCTGATGTCTTTGTTGTTGACTCTGGGCTCTTTCTTTGGTATTAAAGCTGGGCAAGTACAGCCCAATAGTTAGCACTCAGGCTTTATCCTCCAAGAAAAACTTTATAGAGAATTGACTAGCTCACAAGGAAAGCCCTAAACAGATATGCTGTTGAGGGTTTTATAAATAACACAGCCCAGTCAAACCCCGCTGAATGTAGCTTTGGGTAGGTATCAGCTAGGGATTGACTAACCCGTCCCACATGCTTCTACTCTCAAATAAGAACAGCCAAACAAGCAGCATGAGCTATCAGAAGAGAATCTGATAAGAAAAAAGAGAGACCAAGACAAACATAAAACTGCAACAGAGACACAGAGGACAGACCATGTAAAGAAACAGGGAGAAGACGGCCGCCTGTAAGCCAAGGAGAAACGCTGCAAGAAAGCACCAGCGTTGCCACCTTGATCTTGGACTTCTAATCTCCAAAACTGTGGGAAAATAAATTTCAGTTGTTGAAGACACATATATACACACCACAAAAGCAACAGAAGTTTTAAAAGAACAATTAAAAAACCAAAACTACCATTAATATACTAAGAAAAGATGCTACTCTCGAGAGTTCTCTGCACTGCAAGGACTGCAGTCAATCCTAAAGGAATCAACCCTGAATATTCATTGGAAGGATGCCGGGAGCCAGCACGGGAGATCCCACCCATGACAAGGTCATGCGGAAGAGGCCTGATGGGCAAGGCGAGTCAGGCTTCAGGGGTTCCCCCTGGGTTTTCCTGAACATCTACCCCCACAAACCAGAGTCTGCCTGCTTTATTGTACTGTGCTTTCCACTCTCCTGACATTCTCTGGAAAAAGTTAACTCAGGGCTTCAGTTAACAGTCTCCTGCATATAAAAAGAAGGTCTCGGTTTAAACCCGTTTAATGGCTTTCTAACTTACCTAACCGGTCTGCCTGAACTTTTTACAACTTGTGAATTGTTTACAGCCCCCCAACCACAAGAGGCACAAAGCTTAAAGCATCTTAAAGATACAGAGCCTTTTCTAAAGAGCTAAAAATTATATCAGTGATGGGTTTCACTGTTAAGTCAATGACTGCTGCCAGGCCTCCATATTCTTTATCTTTTAGGCACCTGGGAGGATATTAATCAATGTAAACGGGATGCAGAAATAGGAATATAGTAGTTTTTGATGTTAGCAACACTAGACTTTTGAGTTAATTAACTTTCTCTTTGTTATAAATCACTGTACTTCTTTCATTGTTATAAATTGCTGTGTCCTTGCTATGTAAGAATGTAACTTTATTTAGTGCTTTCTGAGAGTGGCACCAGACTTTGGGAAGAACAACACTTATAAGACAAATAAGTCTTCTGGTTGACAAACCTTTATCAGAAAAGGGCCGTAAAATGTTAATTGGCCTTCTAGCCAGAAGATAATGTAAATCACCTAAGACTTGTGTATACAACTAAGTATGCAGAGAAAAAGCCTGGTCTCGATAAGAGCCAGGGCTGCTGACGCTGCATAATTTTGTATTATCCATTGATCTCTATGTAAAATCAAAAGTATATAACGCCTTTCCGGACAATAGAGGGTGGGCCAGTCACTAGACTGGTTTCCCCCGTGTCTTTTCTTTATTTTCTGGCTGAATTCCCATCTGGGGCGTGGAGGCTCACCATGTCTACTTACTTGCCCTGGCTTTTAAGATCCACGCGAGAGGGAGCCCAAGGCAGGGCACCCTCCACTACTCAAGAGGACGCCGGTGGCCTAACGTCGATGGTGCAAGTTCCTTGTCTTGGAACTTTATTGGTTTTCCACGTAAACCAAGTTATTCAGCCTCTTTTCTCCACTAAATTTCCTACTATACTATTTCTTCCTAATCTCTCTTATATTTTTAATTAAATAATTCTTTCTAAGACACCACGCCGTCTCCCCTTTGAATTACCCTGGATCCACTGGGGCTGGACCCAGGCAGAAGGACTGATGCTGAAGCTCCAATACTTTGCCCACCTGATGCAAAGAGCTGACTCACTGGAAAAGACCCTGATACTGGGAAAGACTGAAGGCAGGAGGAGAAGGGGATGAGGATAAGATGGTTGGATGGCATCACCAATTCAATGGACATGAGTTTGAGCAAACTCCCAGAAACGGTGAAGGACAGGGAAGCCTGCCGTGCTGCAGTCCACGGGGTAGCAAACAATCAGGCATGACTGAGCGACTGAACAACAATAAGATGCTTCAACCATGAAATAAGAACAGAATACCACTACTAAGAAAAAGATAATTTAGAGGGGGAAAAGCTTTTGGAAATTAAAAATACCATCCTAGAAATGAAAAGGACCCAACAAAAGGATTAGAAGATAAAGTCTCATTCAAAAAATGATGGGAAAAAGAAAAGAGAAAAATAGGAAAACTGAAGTGCAAGTCCAGGGGATCCTATACCTGAATAATAACTTCCAGAAAGGGCAAACAGAACAGAAAAGAGGGGAAAACACATCAAAATAACTCAAGAACATTTCCCAGAGCTGAAGGCCACTAGATTTTACATTGGAAGTACTCAGTAACAGGACATTTCAGAACACTGGGAACAAAAAGAAAAATCCTACAAACTTACAAAGAGAAAAAGCAGCAACCAAGGCCTCAAATAATTTATCTCCCATATGTCCTCTCTCAAGAAGCTGTTGGAGGGAGTACTCCGATAAAATAAATCAGGACAGAAGAGGACTTGGGATACAGGAAATAGGAAAGCCAGTACTGGAAACAGGAGTGAGCTGTGTGCAAGATGCCTGGACAAGTGTTCCAGGAAGGGATTGTAGAAAGTTCTCCAAGGAGATGAATCAAAAAATATCTCATGTGCCTGAACATATGAAGGGAATTTAGGCCTGAAGAATTTAGAACTGAAACAGTAATAATGTAACACTATTAAAGCAAGGCAACTATTAACACCAGGGAAAACAAAAAGCGGTACAGATAAGGAGAAGCAATCATCACCAATCATTAGTTCAAAGCTTAGCTATAAACAGAATTTATACAATCACAGTCAGAAAAAAGGGTTCTAACCAATATTTGCTGTATCTATATAGTGAGCGGCAGCGGAGACAGAAATGGTGAATGTGCTGTGAGGAGGCACTGGAGGCAGACAAGAGTTAAATCTTCCTCTTTCCTACTGGGAAGTCATTAGATAACTCCTCAAGCTTACAAGTCAGAGAGCAGCAAGACACTGCGTTATTTAAAAATCTAGATGTAAATACCAAAAAAAAAAAAAAAAGCGCCAATAGAGTTTAAAATGAAAGCCACTGGGGAATGGAGAATGAAAAATAACGGGGCAGGAGACTGCTGGAGGGTGTTTTATTTTTTGACTCTATGTACATGAGTCTATAATTTGTGTACATAACTACTGAAAATATAATACACATGCATAACTTTAAAAATATTGTGAAACATTCTCTTTGCCACCTATCCTCTTTGTTATCAAACTATAAGTGCATGCATGCTCAGCTGCTTCAGTCGTGTCTGACTCTTTGCGACCCTAAGGACGGCAGCCTGCTGGCTCCTCTGTCCATGGGATTCTCCAGGGAAGAATACTGGAGTGGGTTGCCATGCCCTCCTCCAGGAATCTTCCCGAACCAGCAATCAAACCTGCATCTCCTGAATTGCAAGCAGATTCTTTATCCACTGAGCCACCTGAGAAGCCCTATCAAACTATCGGTGGATAATATAAGCGTTTCATTAGGTACTAACGATTATATTTGGAAAGACATAAAAGAATTTTATTTCATATTAAATTATTAATACATTTAGGTCTATGTGATCATTCTCTTAGAATATACATGCTGATTCCGAGTACTGTGGCCAATTCTATTTCACGACACCCATGGTAATATAAAGTACTCACAAACTCCAGTGGACTGAGACGTGTGCCAGAGATGGGCCTGGAATCAGAGAACTCAAAACTGGATGCATGGACGCTAGCACAGGAGATGGAACAGAAACATAAGTTTGTGAATAATCATTTCTTTTATGTCTAGTATATACTAGTTAACTCTAACCCCACAACAAGTAAAAGCATTCAACGCATAAGCCTTGAGGAAGACAGAATTTTTAAAAAATCATAGTACTTTAAACATTTTATTAACAACTCTTCTCTTGCTTTTAGGAGGATTAAAAATAGTGAATAATTCAAAAATGGAATGTATATAGTGATTTTTTTTAAAGCTTTGTTCACATGACTTTATAAAGTTGGTATAACAACCATTATTAACCATTTCCAACCACAGCCAACTTCTTGGACCCAAGGTCTGGAATTATCTTTAGAAATCTTGGACAGATATAAGTGATATAATTAGCAGAAGTCAAACTTAGGAAAGCAACTATCCAAACCTAGAATTAAGGGAAAATGTCGTCTGGTAACATATACACATTTGAGTGTATAGACAAGGGAGGAGCTAAATACCTGAAGGAGGATGGAGGTCTGCTTTCTGGTGTTCTTGAAGATGCAGGCCCAAATAGTTTTCTTTGGTCTTCCCGTGGTGTAAATGGTCTTTGGGTCCTAACAGTTCGTAAGGCATTTCGTGCTTCAGTTATGATTTCTGCACTGGTCTTCTGCTTGGACAGTGAAGGTCGGTAAAATGGATCCAGCTTTACTAACTTTTTATCATTTGGAGACAGCATCTTTCCTTTTAAAGTACAATGTTCTTCAGGAAGACACCACACCCTGGATATACAGGGCACAAAATACCAACTATTTTCATCCAGTCATTTAGAAAGGATACACGCTTACACAATTCCTGTACATTAAACTTGAAAAAAAAACACAACTTTTAATTAAAAATCAACCAGGCAGTTACACTTTGAAGATCAGGATGGGAGAAAAGCTTTCCATAAAACAAAAAAACATAGGCTGATGTGCACAGTGATGCCTTAGGGAATACAGGCAATTGAGGGAATGACAAGCAGGGAGGAGACACAGCATGAAAGTTAAACCTGGAGAGAAAGAATATAAGTTGTGAAAGAAGACACCCTAGGAAGGGAAAACCATCTCAAGGTCTCCAATCGTTTTAGAGATGGGAGATCCACAGGCAAGGTGGGAAGGGGGTTCTGTTAACTGAAGTGTGTGGTTCTGCTTAACTGATGTTTCCCTTTCTTTCCCACTGCCCTCCACACAAAATGCTAGTATACGATTAAAGGTAGTCAGATGGGGTCTCTTTCCAAACTATACTAGCTTTTAAAACTGTAGAAAGGTTCAGCCTTATATTTGCCTATGATATATCTGAATGAGTTGATTCAAACTGCCTTCAATTTAATGTCCTACATGAATAAATAACAAAATATCAAATGATCTTTTCCCAAGACACCGCCCTCACTTAAAGAGGTACAGTCACGCACAAGGGCCATGAGGATACACATCCCTCTTTTTAAATTTTTTAAAAACTGGGCTATACCATGAGCAGGATCTGGCATCTGAGAGGGCAGGCAGGAGACAGAGATGACACTGGGTATGCAAACCTTGGGAGGGCAAGGTGACCTTTTAAAAGAAAATAGAAGGAGATGTGAACTACAAAGGGAAAGTAGCAGCTGAGTTCTGTCCTGCATCACCGTCTTGAGTTTATGATGTGCACAGAAACTCGAGGGGATGAACACCACCAGCAGAAGGAAATTTGAAACCGGAGACCTTTTCAAACAAAATATTTCTTATTGGTTAGGGGAAAGGTTGTAAGTCATCATTTATAAGTTTATACCTAATTACAAACATCTGTCTTTACCTCTGCTGTTAACAGTCACCAGAAACAGAGCCTTCTTGCTAAATGCAACACTGCACTATCAGGATGTTTGCCATAGGAGAAAGACTTGTCATCTCCATATTCTTTTTTTCCTGCAAATCAAATACTCAAGACCTTTACCATGATTTTGAATGACTTTTGTGATAATATGAGCATCCAAACAAGCAGTGGTTAAATGCTTAGATGCTGGAGTAAAGTTCAAATCAGTTCAGTTCAGTCTCAGTCGTGTCTGACTCTTTCAGACCCCATGAATCGCAGCACCGCCAGGCCTCCCTGTCCATCACCAATACTCTTAACAATTTGCAGCTGTGTAACCTTGGGCAAGGTTTCTAACATCTCTAAGCCTCAGTTTCCTCATCTATAAAAAGCATGCTGTAAACAGTAATTGCCTCACAGGACTGTTTTGAAAATTAAATGATGTAATTAACACCAAGTGGGTTAGCATGGTGACTGGCCCTTAAAAAATGTTAACTACTGTCCCAATGCTATGTGATAAAAGGATACAACAATTAATTTTCTCATGAATGAAAAGTCGCATTTCAAAAAAGAAACTGCAAAAGAAAGGAAATGCCATTTGTTCAGTGGTTTTTTTTTAATACATAAGTTTTAAAACTTAAACCACGGTATTCTGCTTTGTGTAATAAGAATCTTAAGTATTTAATTGACTATAAGCTGTGTCAAACAATCAGAATTTTATAAATCTACAAAAAAGATATATGTAAAGTGTGGTACTTGCTTTTCTACCACGTAAAATCATTCTAAATCAGGATGAGACAGAAGGTCTGCTGTGATACTAGTAGGAGTGGGTGATAAAAGACGTTATATGTAATACGATATATTTTAACGTATATTGTTACACATACGCTTATTTATTTAAGACCGTATCTGTTGCCTACAGGAGCCCAGGTACAATTTATGGTACTTTGGCTAGGTCACTGTCTGCCTTGATAGACAAGTCCCTTTGTCTATCACTCTATCATTCAACAAATACTATTGAGTTTCAACTAAGCACCACGCGCTTGGCTAAACCTCAGCGTGTAGAAATAAAGACATCCGCGACCCGACCCCAAGAGCAAGCACAGTTCACTCTCATCACCTCTCTCCCCGATCCAGGGACAGAAAGGCGACGACAGAAGAAGGGGTCCCCGGTGAACCTGCAGGGGAAGCCTCACCTCCCGCGCGGCCAGCGGCTCCCCGACTCCTGGCAATACCCCCTCCTCCACCGGTCCAGGCCAGAGCAGAGCGCCGCAGCATCTTCACCCTGCCCGCCCGTCTGCCTGCCAGCCCGCTCCTCCCGGCCGGCCGGCCGGCCTGCGTCTCCATGGTAACGGTACACAAACTACTTCCTCGGGCGGCCCGGCCGCCTCCCTGCAGAGCCAGGTAGCTGCTGGACAGGCGGAGTGGACAGAGACTGAGCTGGGAGTGGGCGCAAGGAAGGGGGCTTCTGGCCAGATCCAAGTACCTTGTGGTTAGCGCTGGAGACAAGTTTAACAACTGCGGAGATTCAGCTCATCCTCCAGCTTTTCCGCAGGCAGCAGCCTCAGCCGCGAAGCAGAGCAGGCGGGGCTCAGCAGGGTGGGGCTGGGTGAGGACGGACTGACAGGTCCCCTGGCGCCGCTCGGCCACTGGGCCTGCGCAGACCGCCCGGCGCGTGCGCAGAAACGCTGAGGCGTGGCCACAGCGGGCCGAGGAGTGGGAGGAGCGTGGGCGAGGGCCGGAGGCACCGAGAGAGCGTGTCAGGTGCGGCCAGAAAGGGCAAGGGGGACCCGGTGAAGAGCCGGGGTAGGAAGCCATCTGCTTTTAAATTAGCAATTTACGGAACCACGGTCGTTGAGCCCGTGGGAGATCTCAGCGCCTCTGTTAAATAACAGTACACAGAAAGGGTAGCTTAGTGTTTAGGAGTAAGATTCAGGATTTACTGGTTCAAGTTGAGGTTCAATGTAATCTTGAACTAGATGCTTAACGCGCCCAGTCTCTCCTCATCTGTAAAACGGAGGGAATAATAGTACCTAGCTAGGTCTTGTGATGGTTGTGAAGACTGAGAAAATAGATTTCAAGTGCTGTGCGTGTAGCAGTCAACGAATGTTAAACTGCTGCTGTTATTAAGACCTTGCACGGGTGAAGCACTTCAGTTTACAAAGTGTTTCACTGTGTATTATCTTTTTGAGCGTCCCTGACACTCTGATGAAGCCACCCCGGCATCCCTATTCACAGGACAGAAAATATAGGCCCGAGGTCTAGTGAGTGACAGCGGTAGATTTAAGTCTAGGCCTCCGGTCGGCAGTTTTTGTTCTTACTGTTAACTGGTGAAAAGAACCCCATTTATGTTTCTGGCTTAAATTTTGTTTTCTGCTGTTAGACCATTCAGCAACACTTTACAGTGTTAAATACAAGTGAGACCATAATCACTCTCCATTCAGGATTGCACCACGTTTTTTAAATATGGGGATTTTTCAGCTAAAGTGTTGTTGTCAACACTGGGAAGATGCCACATCCTTTGGTGCTAAGTATCTTGTAAAGAATAATTAAACTGAAAATATTTGGGGGCACGTACTATGTGTAAGGCATAGTGTTAGGTGGGGGAAATGATATTAACCTGAACTAAAGGAAGTTAAGTGGTCTTCAAAGTACCCAACAGGATTTCACATACAATAAAACAATAAATACTTATTAGTTGATTGGATAATTTTAGGGCCTAACACAAAGTATTTGCCTTCTTCGGAGTTGAACTCTTTCCCAACTACTTAGCATGAATTACTGGTTGCTTTCAGTTCCTTCCCATCCCCTAGAAATCCAGGGTTTGCTCCAGCCCCTTTAGATGGGTCTCAAGATGTCCCCATACATCTCTTGTCCCTGAGACTCAGAAGGCAGGCTCATGTCACCCCCTCCTTGCTGTCCCAGGTTGGAGCTAAATTTTCCCTGGACCATCTAACTGCAGTCACTGGGAAGACCTCTCACTGAGTTTGAGATGAGGGAGGTGGCACCCCTACCCTCCTCTTCAAAGAAATTGTCTCATACATTCTCCCCTCTTCCACTCTCTGACTCCTTACTTTTAGCCTCAGCCTGGACCCTTAGGGCCAGGGAGTCTGATGTTTCTTTATAACTTGACCTATGGAGCTTTACCTCACTTTCAGTTTGAACTAATGATTATACAATTACCATCGCAGTTGAAACTTCAGTTTAAAACCATGTTGTACATCCAATTACTAACTATGGTCTTTGCACCTACGATCTTGGGCTAAATTAGACCTTGCAAGCACACTGCTGGAATGTGAAGCTGGCTGGCTCAGTCAGAAAATGTCTGCCGGGCAAGTCAGAATGATTGAAAAGAATGACAAGGGCAGGATTATAGGCAGCAATTATTTAAAAGCAAGGAAGCTGCCCAGCTTACCTCACTGAGGGACATGACATGGGAAAATATTGCAGATATCGTAGCAATGGCCTGGTATACTGACCTGATTCTTCCTCCATGGTTACCTGATGGCTATTTAACAGATTGGACATAGTTAAGATTGTAAGTGGAATTACTTT
Source organism: Budorcas taxicolor (assembly GCF_023091745.1). Classification (NCBI taxonomy): domain Eukaryota; kingdom Metazoa; phylum Chordata; class Mammalia; order Artiodactyla; family Bovidae; genus Budorcas; species Budorcas taxicolor. The sequence continues at coordinate 32,973,530 of NC_068918.1, forward strand.
AGAAACAAAATTGTTGACAGTTCTTATACCTTATCTCTGACATTTATAAAGCACTTTATAGTTCCTAAACTGCTTTCATTTTGAGCATGTCCTTTTTATTACTTTATTTAGAGTTTATAATAGGCCTGAGAGGTAGTTGGTTTGGAGATTATCATTCCAATCTCAGAGTAGACACAACTCAGGTTCAAAGAGGGTAAATAACCCACAGTCACACCACTAGTAAGATCTGAGATCTGGTGTTTTTGATGCCATCCACCACTATACATGAATAAATGTTATTTTTCAGGCAGAGGCTTCTTGTTTACAGCAGTGAGAAGTACCTCCTAGGCTGTTGACACTGTTAAGATATGCTTCTTATTTTCTCCCCTCTCTTATCTCAATGTATTTCCTGTATGGGGCAACCAGGAACAAGAATCTTTATGTTCACCTGAAAATGTTGGATTTCTGAGTTTGGAGTTAAGGTGAGAATTATATAGGTGGCAGAACAGGTAATAAAAATTTTACATACCCTAATGATACAAAAGTATAACAGAATGATAGCTATTTTTAACCACAGATGACCAGTGGGTTTTATAATTTATACTATAGTTTATATTACATATACTTAATATTTAATATCTATAGCTTATCTTTAAGAGTATATCATTAGACATACTGTTGAAAATATACAAGTTAAATACTTCTTTCATGCTCACGATTTCAGTGATTTTTATGACAATAACAAAGATGACTCAGAGAGAAAAAAAATTGCTTCTGGCATGGAATAAAAAGCACCCGTTTAGAATTCAAATATTCAGTCTGAGATACTTTCTGCTTTTGTCAATATGGAATCTCAGTGCTTTAATTATTTTTATCACATAATTCCTGTGAGGCGTTCATCAAATTGATAGCCCATGAAGACTTTACATATAAATTTAAAGGCACAACTACATCAGAATGCAACTTGGTAAAAATCTACAATGCAATGGAAATTAAGTAATTTCATGGAACTAGATAGACACAAGACAGAGGAAAGGTCCTAAAATGTATTCACTGGAAAAAAATTACATAAAAAGCCAAATGGAGCTCAGCTTTTACCTGGGCACCTTCAGTCTTACTTGCCTTTGATTACCACACCACCACAACCACCTACGCCATGTTCTGCAGCAGCAGTCAAGTCAGGCATTGCTGGGGATGGTAACAAAGAGGGCCCACTTAATTACTAAGTGATCACAAAGAGTCTCTGACTACCTAGTATTTCACTGGGCAGAAGGGGGTTCTAGTTTTCGGGGACTGAGTTGGGAGTCTTAACTGCAGATTGCTTCATCTTAAACAACTGCTGAAGTACCTCTATAGGAGAGACCATCAGAAACCTCCTATTCTTTGTCAGACTCACCTGTGAGGCATTACTGAATGAGATGTCTATATCTTTTGGAAGCTTTCAGCTGTGAATAACAGGATAACCACCTCCCCCCTCCACCCCCCCACCCCGCCATGAAAAGTAGTATAAATAAATACCAAGGACATTTAGCATTTTATTTCTCTATAAATCTCAAAGCGGGTTGTTTCAGGGTTGGCCCTGCAGCTGAGGGGTGGCATTAAGGCATATGGAGCACTGACCTGTGCATCCTCACACAAGCCTCCCGGAGCAGGGAAGAGAGAGGAAAGGCCAAGCCCTTTTCACATGCTCTTTACACTGAGAAGGGAAAATTTCCCAGAAGCACCTCCGCTGTATTCTTCTTGTATTTCATGGGCCAGAACTGTGTCATACCCACACGGCAGTCTCTGGAAGAGATGAAGAGGATTACTATGACCGTGATTGATTTAGATCAATCAAATTTCATCCCCTGGGGGTTGAGGATGGAGCCCCTCTTCTCTGATGCCACAACCTGAACCAACTGGAGTCTGTTCAGCAAGAGAAGGATCAACTGCCATTGGGTAGATGCTGACAGCATCTGCCACAATGTCTGGGTGAACTAATGAAGAATGTCTTCAGATAGGCAAGAAATTCTGAGAACTGCTCATCCAGACTGGAACGAGAGAACCAAAAGAGTCACGCCCAGGCAGGGTGCTGTTTGGTGCCAAGTCCTGAAGTGAAACTGTGGTCCCTGGTCTGACTGCTGCCCAATCGTGGCTGCCACATTAGAACCACCCAGAGAGCTGCAAAAAGCACCTCTGCTCTGCATTCAACCCACTGTTGGCCCTATTGCCAGGGGAGGAGAGCACAGGGGAAAGGGTTAAGTGTTTTTTGCAGCTGTCGAGAAAACTGTAACATACAGCAGCCCGCAGGGAGGACCCCAGCCCTGGTGCAGGTCAGAGCTCCTCTGTCCGAGGGCCTCAGCCAAGATTAACAGGAGGCAGAGATGTCACTAGAATCCTTGGCTTCAGAGCAGGAGGAAAAGAGAGGATGCTAATGATGCATGACCCAGGGATGAGACTCACGGACCTGGGATGCTGTCCTTGATGTCCCCCACTCCTGTTACCATGCCTTCTCCACCTGGTCACTCTGACCCCACTGCATTCTCCTCCTGCTCCAAGTCCACCCCACAGGCAGCAACCCAAGTGACTCTCACAGATTGCAGTCCTTGCAGTCCTCTGACCACAAGCTCTCAATGTCTGCCCATGCATACTTGCAGGCATATTCAGTCATGTCCGACTCTTTGAGACCCCATCTATTATAGCCCACTGTTCCTCTGTCCATGAAATTTTCCAGCCAAGGATACTGGAATGGATTGCCATTTCTTCCTCCAGGGGATTTTCTGGCATCTCCTGCATTGGCAGGCGAATTCTTTACCACTGAGCTACCTGGGAAGCTCAGCCTGCCCATTGACCGCCAAAGTACATCCCAGATCCTCTGGGTTCTGTACTGCAGCCTCTGCTTCTACCTTATTATAGTAACTAGGATTTATTTGGGGGTTATAATAGGCTGTGTGCTAAGTGCTTTCATGACTTTAAATGAGCAAATCTTTCAACCCCAAAGTTCTAAAATTATCCTCATTTTACATGCAAAGAAACTGCAGTTTAGTTTCTTTACTTGCCCAGGTCACACAGGTGGTCAAAATGGTGGATCTAGTTGGGACATTTCTGTGGCTTTCTGTACAATATGCCATGGCCCAGGAAGAGGAGCAGAAATAGTGTGTATGGGGACAACCAGAACTGGGGGTGGCCTAGAGGTTGGAGTCTGAAGGGACGGGCTATGGGCCCCCAGGCCACGGGAGGGTAGAGGGAGAGGAGGCTGTGCTGGTCTGGGAGGGGTGGGGAGGGTGGGGGACAGAGGTCACATGAGGCCACCAAGCAGATGCGGCGGTTTGAGGGAGGGCATGAGCAGTGTGCTAGGGTAGTGCAGGAGCCCCAGATGGGAGTCAGGAGGCCTTGCCTCAGATACCACCCGACACTCCTGAGCCATGGCCTGTGAGCACCTCACTGAATAGCTGTGCTTTTCTCATCTGTGGGATGTGCAGGGTGAACTAAATGACTCTTGAGATACAGCCAAGCCCTAGCAGTCCATGGCAGGAGGCTGTGGTCAGAGAGGCGGCTGAGGGTTAGATTTTAGAGGCGGCTCAGTGGTAAAGAATTCACCTGCCAATGCAGGAGATGTGGGTTTGATCCCTGGGTCCAGAAGATCCCCTGGAGCAGGGAATGTCAACTTGCTCCAGTATTCTTGCCTGGGAAACCCCATGGACAGAGGAGCCTGGTGGCCTATAGTCCATGGGGTTGCAAAAGTGGTGGGCACAACTTAGCGACTAAACAACAGTTGTGAGAGCCAGACAGTGAGGTCCAAGGTGTGGCCTGGCTGGTCACCTCCACGGGGAAAGCGAGAGGCCTGAGGAGGCTGGAGGAAGTGCTGATGAGGTGGGGCTAAAGGGAAAGAAGAGCTAGACCTGTGAGATACTTTGTGTCTCAATACTCTTGAGCTGCTAACGCCAGTGTCCAGGTGTCTCCCCACAGAGCCTGGCAGCCCCAGAGAAGGCTGCGGCCCCGGGACTTGAGGATCTAGGAGAGAGAATTGTTTCAGCTCTCTTGGGTGATGATGGCAGTTAGCTGCCCTGAGGAGGAGCCCCCAGCCAGGCTGGAGACCCATGGCTTAGAGGAGCATACCCAGGAGGCTTACTTTGTCCCTTCTCGGGGCTCTCAAATTCAATTTATTTGATTTTCAAAACAATGTACTTCTGTACTATGGAGTTACCAGCCCAAGGATATATTATCTTGGCAATATGACAAGAAGGAAAATTTAAATAGAGGGCAAAAAGTTTACTTTAGCTTAATTTTGAATTCATGTAATCAAGGAAATGTAGAGTCCAGCTTTAGATTTCAACATTCAGACAGAAGGATTTCTAGCAGGTCCCAAATTTAGCTGATCACAGCTGGGCTGTTAATAGTAATATCTTTAAGAGCTAAAGATGCTAAGGACCTATGTTCACTGCAATGAGAAGAGTCATACAATTCTTTATGCTATTCAGCTAAAAGTTATTACATAAACTGGGTCCAAAATATTATCTACCAAGAATGCAAAGGTATTCATAATAGCCATGGGACTTCCCTGGCGGTTCAGTGGCTAAGTCTCTGTGCTCCCAATGCAGGGGGCTGGGCTCCATTCCTGGTCAGCACACTAGATCCCACGTGCAGCAACTTAAAGACCTAGCATGCCTCAACTAAGACCCTGCTGCTGCTGCTGCTAAGTCGCTTCAGTCGTGTCCGACTCTGTGTGACCCCATAGATGGCAACCCACCAGGCTCCCCCATCCCTGGGATTCTCAAGGCAAGAACACTGGAGTGGGTCAACTAAGACCCAGTGCAGCCAAATAAATGATAAGATAAATAAACATTTAAAAACACAACAGAAGCGATAGCCACAAAAGAGTGGAAACCTCATGATAATCACTGTGCACCTGAAAGCACTTTGCATCTGGGCTCCGAACACTTCACATTTCATAGAGGTAAACACACAACCCCCTGCCCCCACCAGAAATTGTGGATAAAAAATTTCCATCTGAAGCTTGAAAACGTTGACCTTGCCTGATCAAGACACTTGAAATTTCAGCACTGAAAGTCTCAGCAAAATTATTCTTTCTGTGTGTTTTCTGTGTTCACACTCAGAGATTGTTAAAACAAATGGTCTATCAATCGGGTTACTTATTTTTTTATTTCATTGTGACAGTTCTTGTTAGGGTATGGATAGAAACAGAAGCTTTTCAGTTTTTGAACCATTTTGATTTTGAGAGCTCAAACTCAACTAAGGGAAGGAATTTTCGGCATAGATGGCAGTGTTCAAAGCATTTTTTATCAGGAGTGGAGACCCCCTGGTTCCTCAAGGCCTCTGCTACTGTCTGCCCGTTGGCTGCAGCTGCACCGACCCCCCACTGGCCCTACCTTCCTCTGCCCTCTAATTACGCTGCAGGAGCCAAACCCCCAGCCAACCGTTGCTCATCATACGATGCGCCACCTCCTGTTTCAGCCTCGCACCCAGTGCTAAAGATCTGCCCGGCTTTGAGCTAAGTGGCTTAAGTTCTTAGGAAGCCATGTGATTGCATCTTGTACCAGCTGGTCTCCTAAAACAGCTCCAGGCAGAGACCGCTGTAGTTCTCCAGATAGGACCCACTCTAAGGTCATGATTTGCCATGAGGAAAGCTCATCCAACATGGAACAGCATCATTTTATGTCCTCTGAGCCCTCAGTACAAGCCTCCCATGCCCCAAGAGTCCTTAGTCTCAAGAATCTCACCAAAAAAGAAAGATTAATGCTTCTGTAGGGAGTTCTTAAAGATGCTTCAAGCCATCTCTTTTTTGGTAATTATTTTTCTCACTGTACCTTACCCTTCTCATTCTCTTGGGTCCCAGAGAGGAGAAGCCCAAGGAGAAGAGAATGGAATTGCATAAGCTAAGCAGGATAGTAAGCACCTGAAAACAGAGGGCTTTTCCTTCTTGCTCACCTTTGGGTATCCTTGATACAAGAATGGCAGTCTGTATTGATTTGATCTATCAATATAGATCTATAACTGATCTATACTGAGCATGTAAGTGTTCCATAAGTACTTGCTGAATAAATGAACAAGTGAATGTGGGCTTGAGAAGATGATATTCAGGGTCAGGGTCATGATGGCAGACCCATATATTCCAGGGTATCAGTCCACTGACAGTCACCCCCAGCCCCTCTAGCCCCAGTCACCACCAGTCTCTTGCCAGGTACTTCTGGGGGTGCCTACGGCTGTGATGTTTTACCTGTGCTTGGAAACAAGTCCATCACACCCTCGATTCACACCATCTCAAGGGCTCCTCGCTGCCCCAGCTGTGGAGCACTTCCTTTGGGAGAGCGTGGTCTGCCCTCCTGCCTACTCTTTCCACCCGGGGTGGGAGTGCTAGGGTGGGCTCTCCTGATTCGGTGTGTACCCCATCTCCAGGCCCTGGAGCAGCATAGGTTCCTCCCAGAGTCTTACTCAGCCATTCACAAGCGGGGCATCCTCACTCTCACATGCTTCTCACTCCTGGGGCTCGGAACCAGTCCAAGGGCCTGGCTAAGGGTCAGACCTCCCCCTCCATCCCTCTCTTTTTCTTATCTTTCTATTCCTTTTGGTCCCAACAAAATCCTTTCCCATCAGCGTCAGTGTAAGCCAAAGAGCTCCTGCAAATCAGCTCCTGCAGGCAGGCACCTGCAGGGGTCACCAGCCTCCCAGACGTAGTCAGCCAAGTCCCAGTGGGAACTACCCAGGAAAGAGCCCTGGGCTTAGGGCCTGGAGTCTGAGGTCAAACCTCACATCCTTCCCCCGACTGCTTTGTAACTTGGGAGAAAGAATCTATGGGAGACTCCTGGGCCTCCCTTTCTGGGTCTGTGAAGGCAAGTGGGTTCTAGCAGTCTGTGGTACCAGGTGATATCTGAAGGAGAAGACAGTGAAGACAAGAGGCCAGGAAGGAGATGGAGGTGTGAGAAATCAATGGTTATCCAGGACAGGCAGGTAAGGGAGTGTTCCTCTGGGAGGAGATAGTCCACCATGGAAGATGACAGGGGCAGCTTTTGTATCAAGTGCAGAGACAGAACACACCTCTTGGGCAGGGATACCTCTTTGGTTCTGTGGTTCCAGGAGCTTCATCAGGATGAAGAGCAGATGACATCCTTTTGTGCAGTCACACAGGAGATGACCAGAGTGAACGGTGACATTTTATGAATCAGTGAACTAAAATGGACTGGAATGGGTGAATTTAACTCAGATGACCACTATATCTACTACTGTGGGCAAGAATCCCTTAGCAGAAATGGAGTAGCCATCATAGTCAACAAAAGAGTCTGAAATTCAGTACTTGGATGCAATCTCAAAACTGAAAGAATGATCTCTGTTCATTTCCAAGGCAAACCATTCAATATCACAGTAATCCAAGTCTATGCCCTAACCAGTAATGCTGAAGAAGCTGAAGCTGAATGGTTCTATGATGACCTACAAGACCTTCTAGAACTAACACCCCCCAAAAAATGTCCTTTTCATTACAGGGGACTGGAATGCAAAAGTAGGAAGTCAAGAGATACCTGGAGTAACAGGCAAGTTTGGCCTTAGAGTACAAAATGAAGGTCAAAGGCTGACAGAGTTTTGTTGTCAAGAGAACACACTGGTCATAGCAAACACCTGCTTCCAACAACAGAAGAGAAGACTCTACGCATGGGACATCACCAGATGGTCAATACCAAAATCAGATTGATTATATTCTTTGCAACCAAAGATGGAGAAGCTCTATACAGTCAGCAAAAACAAGACTGGCAGCTGACTGTGGCTCAGATCATGAACTCCTGATTGCCAAATTCAGACTTAAATTGAAGAAAGTACAGAAAACCACTAGACCATTCAAGTATGACCTAAATCAAATCCCTTACGATCATACAGTGGAAGTGAGAAATAGATTCAAGGGATTAGATCTGATAGACAGATTGCCTATGGACAGAGTTTTGTGACATTGTACAGGAGGCAGGGATCAAGACCATCCCCAAGAAAAAGATAGGGAAAAAAGCAAAATGGTTGTCTGAGGAGGCCTTACAAATAGCTGAGAAAAGAAGAGAAGCAGAAGGCAAAGGAAAAAAGGAAAGATATACCCATTTGAATGCAGAGTTCCAAAGAACAGCAAGGAGAGACAAGAAAGCCTTCCTCAGGGATCATTGCAAAGAAATAGAGGAAAGCAATAGAATGGGAAAGACTAGAGATCTCTTCAAGAAAATTAGAGTTACCAAGGGAATATTTCATGCATTGGTGGGCACAATAAAGGACAGAAATGGTATGGACCTAACAGAAGCAGAAGATATTAAGAAGAGGTGGTAAGAATACACAGAAGAACTATACAAAAAAGATCTTCATGACCCAGAAAACTATGATGATGTGATCACTCACCTAGAGCCAGACATCCTGGAATGTGAAGTCAAGTGGGCCTTATGAAGCATCACTACAAACAAAGCTAGTGGAGGTGATGGAATTCCAGTTGAGCTATTTCAGATCCTAAAAGATGATGCGTGAAAGTGCTGCACTCAATATGCCAGCAAATATGGAAAACTCAGCAATGGCCCCAGGACTGGAAAAGGTCAGTTTTCATTTCAATCCCAAAGAAAGGCAATGCAAAAGAATGTTCAAACAACCACACAATTACATTCATCTCAAATGCTAGCAAAGTAATACTCAAAATTCTCCAAGCCAGGCTTCAACAGTATGTGAACCGTGAACTTCCAGATGTTCAACCTGGAATTAGAAAAGGCAGAGGAACCAGAGATCAAATTGCCAACATTCACTGGATCAGCAAAACAGCAAGAGAGTTCCAGAAAAACATCTACTTCTGCTTTATTGACTATGCCAAAGCCTTTGACTGTGTGGATCACAACAAACTGCGGAAAATTCTTCAAGAGATGGGAATACCAGATCACCTGACCTGCCTCTTGAGAAATCTGTATGTAGGTAGGAAGCAACAGTTAGAACTGGACATGGAACAACAAATTGGTTCCAAGTAGGAAAAGGAGCACACCAAGGGTGTATATTGTCACCCTGTTTATTTAACTTATATGCAGAGTACATCATGCGAAATGCTGGGCTAGATGAAGTACAAGCTGAAATCAAGGTTGGCGGGAGAAATATCAATAACTTCAGGTATGCAGATGACACCACCCTTATGGCAGAAAGTGAAGAAGAACTAAAGAGCCTCTTGATGAAAGTGAAAGAGGAGAGTGAAAAAGTTGGCTTAAAACTTAACATTCTGAAAACTAAGATCATGGCCTCTGGTCCCATCACTTCATGGCGAATAGATGAGGAAACAAGGGAAACAGTGCCAGACTATTTTTCCGGGTTCCAAAATTACTGCAGATGGTGACTGAAGCCATGAAATTAAATGATGCTTGCTACTTGGAAGAAATGCTATGACCAACCTAGACAGCATATTCAAAAGCAGAGGCATTACTTTGCCAGCAAAGGTCCATCTAGTCAAAGCTATGGTTTTTCCAGTAATCATGTATGGATGTGAGAGTTGGACTATAAAGAAAACTGAGCGCTGAAGAATTGATGCTTTTGAACTGTGGTGTTGGAAAAAACTCTTGAGAGTCCATTGGACTGCAAGGAGATCCAACCAGTCCATCCTAAAGGAAATCAGAACTGAATATTCATTGGAAGGACTGATGTTGAAACTGAAACTCTAATACTTTGACCACCTGATGTGAAGAACTGACTCATTGGAAAAGACCCTGATGCTGGGGAAGATTGAAGGCAGAAGGAGAAGATGACAACAGAGGATGAGATGGTTGGATGGCATCATCACTTGATGGACATGAATTTGAGCAAGCTCTAGGAGTTGGTGATGGACAGGGAAGTCTGGCATACTGCAGTCCATGGGGTCGCAATTAGTTGGACATCATTGAGCTACTGAACTGAACAGAGTGGCCGCCCATACTCCTAGTCAAGACTAGTTTTCTTTTGCTTAAGCTTTTGGTGTCATATCCAAGAATCCATTGCCAAATCCAAGGGCATGAAGATTTTTCTCCTCTTTTCTTCTAAGAGTTTTATGATTTTAACTCTTACATTGTAAAGTCTTTGGTCCACCTGAGTCAATTCTTGTATGGTGTAGGTAATGGCCAAACTTCATTCTTTTGGTTATGACTCTCCAAGTTATTCCAGCTGTTGAAGAGGAGTGAGAGACTTTTGTGAGGCAATAATACATTGTGTCACGTAAATGTCCTTTGATCCAGAGCCTAGGGAAACTGAACAGAGATCAGGAAAATGGGCTGTAAGATTCTGAGGGTACAAGCTTACCAGAGTGCACAGTGGTTGCCATAATGCATTAAAGAAACAAATCCCTTTCCTTCTCAGCGAGAAGGGCTTCAGCTGACACCCAAGGTGGACATGAAGGTGCGGGCAGCAAGAAGGGCTGGTGGCTTTGGGGCGAAAGGTTTAAGTTGAGGCCGCAGTTGCAGCCTAAGGCCACCAGGGGGCACCAAGTGGGAGCACCTTAAATGGCTACCATGATGCAGTTTATCCAGAGGGTCATCTCCTGAGGAAGCAAACTTAGACCACATGGGTTTTAGCATTTCCGTTGATGGACACTTGGAGCCTAAAACTATTTTTGTTACTTTTTGTTTATCCTCCCCCAAGATGGCATGGACTGGAAAAGCAAGAGTTACAATTAATCTCCCTTTCCAAAGTGCAGTTCAAAAAAGAACATTCTGTTTTTGAGGACCCCAGCTCTCTGTGAGAAATTCTATACTAGCATTCAAAATTAAGCCATGTTTGCCAAAATGTAAATTTCTTTTAATGGCTAATTTTTTTTTTTAAGTGACTGCTTATGTTTGCAGCAGAGAAAATAAGAGAAAAAGAGGTATAATTTATCTAAAAAATAGCAGTTCTATTTTGGGGAAGGGATGTTACAGAGAACCAACGTAATTCTGTAATATTAACCTATTTAAAATTTTTCAAATGTCAAAAATGCAGTTTACATTTATTGCCACAAATTCAGTGAACATTTTTCATTATGCCCGAAGCAGAAAATTTGAAATTAAATGTTCAGCAATGTTCAAACAAATGAAGAAATCCCCTCCCCCAGGCCATCCTTTGACATAACTAGGACAATCCAATATAATAACTCTCTAAAAGGATTAATTCTGCCTAAAACCAGCTCCTGAAAAAAACCACATGGCACTTTCTGAAACATTCTTGATAATGTGAACACCATTATTACATTTACAACCCAGGAGCCTGGTGCTGACTCTGTCTTGGAACATTCTATGATAACGGTGAACAAGGGAGTCTTCACAATCAGAGTCACAGGGAAACCTAAATAATAATTAAAATATACAAAATAAAAGCAATAAGGTTGCATTTTACTTCTATTAAATTAATAAGATATTTTAAACATACTCGCTGCTGGCAATGTTGGAGCAAAAATGGCCCACATGTGTGCTGCTGATGGCAATGCAAATCAGCAGGGCCAGGCAAAGCCATTCAAAGTGTTTATCTGATTCAATGATTGGCATTATTCATCGGAAGAACAATGTTTTACACCTGCTTAATGCAAAATTATTATAAGAACGTTTGTAAGCTTGGAAGCCTCCTAAATATCTACTGAAGGTGGTTGATGATTAGGTAAAATGTGAGGTACCCACTTAATGGGGGGATTCCCTCATTGCTCAGTTGGTAAAGAATCTGCCTGCAGTGCAGGAGACCTGGGTTCAATTTCTAGGTTGGGAAGATCCTCTGGAGAAGGAAATGGCAACCCACTCCACTATTCTTGCCTGGAGAATCCCATGGACAGAGGAGCCTAACGGGCTACGGTCCATGGGATCGCAAGAGTCGGACATGACTTTGCAACTAAAGCCCCCCCCCCCCCCCCCCCCCACCTAATGAAAAGCACAGGTATATGCAAATAAGACAGTGTTAAGAGGCACAAGTAGTTCTGTTGAGGCAGGGAGAGGGGCAGAATTGTAAATGCAGTTTTTTTCTTCTGCTGTTGAAAGTTTCCTTAATGTTACCATAAATTTATTTGTTGGCTTAATAAAAATGTTAAATAAATTGCAAGCAAAGTTCCTTACCTTTTGGTTATTTGTAAGAGGAGATACAGTCATGCGTATGACTGTGTCATGCATCTCTTTTTTCTTAACCTTTTTATTTATGCTTGACTTGACTTGGCTAGACTGGTCTGTGACTTCTTCCACACAGTATTAAGTTACACCTACCCATTAGGCCCGGGGAAGGGCGACGGGAATTCTCAGAGTATGAAGCCATTTGAAACTGCTTAAAGAGAAAGGCAGTAAGAGCAGCTTTCCAGAGGAAAAGTAGTAATCCTGAAGTCATCCCAAGGAGGACAACTGAGAAAGGAAATCCTGAAGTCATCCCAAGGAGGACAACTGAGAAAGGAAGCCAGATCTGACACCCACAGCTCCTGGGGTGTTGTTCATGTGGTATTTTCTGTAAGGGGGGTGTAGCCCCACAAAATCCAGCCCCCTGGTAATTTGCAGTGCTGACTACCTACTTTTTTAAAAAAGCATTTATTTTTTTGACTGCTCTGAGTCTTAGTTGCAGCATACTGGATCTATTTCCCTGACCAGGGATCAAACCAGAATCTCCTGCATTTGAAGTGCAGAGTCTTAACCACTGGACCGTCAAAGAAGTCCCCCAATTACCTACTGATGCCCTACTGTAGTAGACATGGTTTTGTCTACCCAACAGCCATTCTTTATTTCTTCCTTGCAGAGTTCCTGGTAATGAACAACAGCACCATCTCCAGCTAGTTTAAGCTAGAAAGGAGTTTATTTATGGACTCTGGGAGCTCACAGGACCCCCAGGAGGGCTGGAAAACCAGGCTTGAAGACTATATAACCTGGAAGAATACCCAAATTATACTACCAAACTGCTCCAGTGAAGATCTGTGGCCACTGCTCACTGTAACATGGATGTGATGCACGAGATGTTACCACTCAGCTGTTTCTAAAAACTGCATTGTCTACCCAAAAGGTTCCCCCATCTTCACTGGAAAAAAGAAACTGCTGGTCCCTAGTTCCTGCCTTTGCTCAGTTCTAAATTCAAGTCTTGAGCAGGTGTATCTGGTTGGTGGAGTCCAGGTAACATGCCTGCACCCAAGCCTTCCTGCCAATCAGGAAGGAAAGTTCTGTTTCCATCTGGGACTCATAATGTGTGGAATTTCTCAAATATAAGGAGCCACCAATGTGACAGGTGTCTGCAAAATTTCACCCAACTTTTTTCAGTTGTCGATTTTACTCTTTGTGGCCACAATGTTTAGGGAAGGCTGGCCTCATATCTCGATTAAGCCAGTTGTGGCAATGCCATTTTCCTTCATGGTAACTGGCCCCAAAAGGCACGTGACCCAATTCTGACCAATGAGGCACAAAAAAGACATCTGCTGAGGGCCTTCCGAGAAAGGTTTCTTAGCTCTTAAAGAGAGACACAGGGACACAATGAGCCCTTTTTCTGTCTCTGGATGGTGGTATGTGGGGATCTGAACACTGGAACTGCTGCCACCTTACCAGGACTGACACACTTAAAATGACAAAGCAGAAAGGTGGAATTCATCTGTGTCCTTGATAATATTGCTTAGCCTCTGACTCAACCAAGCCATCCTGTCTCAGGATGACTTGCTGTGTGAAATAATCTTTCCTGTATTGTGTGAGCCAGGTGAGGCTCTCCATGCAGCCCAAAGTATCCTGAGAGACTCACTCTGTCCACTGCTGCAAGGATGACTCAGGATGATCAGGATCATAAGACATGGCCATCTTCTTGGGCTGGAGGACCCTGAGGATATATCAGCATAGATGAAGTGGACAGGGAACGTGTGATTCTGAGCAGCTTCCCCTTCTCAAAAGTGGACCCATCTGTCCCCTCACTGCAACAAAACCCTCTTGCCTCTTGTGAATTTCATTTCCTCCAGTATGTTCAGTAATTGGAGACACCCTGTCCTGCCACTGAGAAGGCTGAAGGAGTTCCTGAAGGTTCTTCCTGGTAGAAACTTCCTGTCACCACCCCCACTTCCATCCTCCACCCCCCCAACAGCCAGCGGCAGGCTCATGGCCTCACCTCAGGCAATCAGACTCTTTCTCTCTAGACATGACCTCTCCAACCAAATGACTCAATGATGGAAAACAGTAGGCATTCATTCATTCCGGAAAACTCTCCCTCCAGCCCTACTATCTGGCCAGGACTGCTGAGTCCTTCCCGCTGCCTGGTTGCCCTAGACTGCCCTGGAGGAATATCTGTTCTGTTTCAGAAACCACAGAGTTCCCAAGAAACAGAGATTTCAAAACTACCCGAGCTGCCCAGCCAGAGACATTCCAGTGTGAAAGCTTATACTCTTGAAGAACTTCCAAATTAAAACTTTATGAAAAGGCAGTGCTATGATGCCATCTTTTCCTCTAAGGACTGCTTCGGTGAATTTATACTGAGAGGTTCTTTACATATGAAAGCCATCTTATTTCTTCTTCTTCTGGCCCTCCACCCCCAAATTGGGAGTTTAAATTATGAAATAAAAAGATTGATATAAACAAGCTGCTAAAATTAAACTCATCACGAAGTTTACACATGAAGAAATGGTTCATGAAGCATTTCTGTTTATAAATTTCAGGGAATATTGGTATCCTGGATCTTTGCTTGTTGGGAACCTGAGGACAATTATTTGAAATATTTTAAAAAGTGTTTCACTCCCGGAACTGTAATGAGTACCATGTGACATCCAAGGGCAAGAGAAATAAATATTGAGTATGTGGAGGAAAAAGAAAACCATTTTATCTCTTCATCTGGAACATTTTTGCTTACATAAAAATTTTTAATTGTGGTAAAAACACATAGTATCCTAACCATTTTTAAGTATATAATTTAGCAGAATTTAAAAAAAATTAGCCAATTTAATGCTGAAGTTTATCAAACATATTCTTATACAACTTGCTAACATGAGCAGTTGTTAATTTTCTGATAAAATTAGCCTTCTTTAGTCTGCTCTCTGAGGAAATGTTAGTAATAAAGTTTAATACTGAGACCGCACTACAGTGATGACCTCTCTATTTTTGAACACTGAAACAAATGAAAATGATCCAAGAAATAAAGAGAAACACATTCATGAGCAAAGCCAGTTAACTTCTCGTTTTAACCTCCAGCTAATTAAAAATACTACATAATGTTCAGTGGGTCTTGCTGCAGTCAAAAGGAATTGTATACTATTATATTTTTAAACTTCTATTTTGTAAAATTTCCAACGTATACAATGAGCCCCCATGTACCCAACCTCCAGCTTAAGCAGCTGTTAATATTCTGCCATCTTTCTTTCATCTGTTTCTCTACTCCCCACACACATACTTAATTACAATTATTATCATTCATTCTTTTAGGTAATTTCTACTAAAATATACAATTTTTCATTGTGCAATTGTGGCAAATGAATACTCACACATAATCAATGTCCCTGTCACAAGATAGAACATTTTCATCTCCCCAGAAATTCCCCCTGTGTCTCCTCTTACTCCCATTCAGAGACAAGCCGCTGTTTTCATTTTTTAACTTGTGATTATTTTTGCCTGCTCTAGAACTTCACATAAATAAAACGATACTCCTTTGGATCTGCCTTCTATTATTCAGCATACTTCTTGTGAGACTCATCCATTTTGCTGAGTAATTCCTTTGTGTTTATTGTTGTGTAGTATCCCATTGTGAGAACACTGGCTCTTACGGTGGAAGAACCATTGTTAGATGGTATCTTACTATCTGGGTGGTGGACAGTGAGTTGCCTCCATCTTCTGCTTGCTTGCTTCACTTCAGTTGTGTCCAATCCTTTGCCCCGGTAGATAGTAGCCCCCCAGGCTCCTCTGGCCACGGGATTCTCCAGGCAAGAATACTGGAGTGGGTTGTCACTTCCTCCTCCAGGGGATCTTCCCAACCCAGGGATCAAACCCATATCTTTTGCACCTTCTACATTGGCAAGTGGGTTCTTTACCACTAGCACAACCTGGGAAGCCACCTTTTGGCTATTGTAAAAAAAAAAAAAGCTGCTATGAACAGTCTCGAACAACTGTTTTGTGTGTGTGTGTGTGTGTGTGTGTGTGTGTGTGTGTTTTCATTTCTTTTAGATAACATACCTAGAAATCGCTAAGTCCAAGTATAGCTTGATATTAATAGTATGATACTGTCAAGCCATTTTCCAAAATGGTTGTACCATTTTAAAGTCCCACGTATATCCAACTACATACAACAACATATGAGAATTCCAGTTACTCTATATTCTCATTAACATTTAGCTTTATAAATCTTTCAAATTTTAGCCATTCTGATGGATGTATGACGGCATCCTATACCAAACTCTGCATCTGACTCTTTAATCCAGCAAGACTGTGGATTTTTGCTGGCTCTAAGCTGTCCAGAGGTTGGGAAGTTATCAAAAGCAAAAAGCTGCTGCCAATAGCAAATCTCACTCAGGTAGATTCTTGTCTAGTTTCTCTCAGTTTTTGGTTATTCTTTGGTGTTTTCTAATAGTCATTTTTATTAAAAATTTTCCCAAATTTGGAAACGTTTGCCCAACCAAAATACTCTGTTACTATTAGCTATTATTTTAAAATATATTAAAAATATTGGAAATTATTTCTTGAGAAACTAAAAATTAACCCAAATGCTCATAACGAACCTAGCTATACCTAGTGAAAAGTAAAGCACGATGTGGACCTCAATACCAAAAATTGCACAGAATGAATACACACACACACACACACACACACACACACACGTATACATATACATGGGCTTCCCAGGTGGTGCTAGTTGTAAAAAACCCACCTGCCATTGCAGGAGATGTAAGAGATACAGATTCCATCCCTGGGTTGGGAAGATCCCCTAGAGGAGGGTGTAGCAACCCACTCCAGTATTCTTGCCTGAAAAATCCCATAGACAGAGGAGCCTGGCAGGCTCAGTCTATAGGGTTGCAAAGAGTGGAACATGACTGAAGTGACTTAGCACGCACACATACACATACACCCCTCCCCCTCCACGCACAGGTATCTTCATCCACAAGGTGTTGTCCCTTGACGATTGCTGCTGATAGTCCTGCCCTCACTGATGACTGATGTAGGACAAAGCAGTCCAGGGCAGGTGGGCCATGCCCATCTACCTCTTGAGTGTTAGCAGTGAGTCCTCCACAGGTAGGCCCTTGGCACAGTTGGCCAACCACCAGGCTTATAGCCTTAGTTATGGGACAGTAACAATCAGAGAGATATGCATGGAAGTAGGACAGTAGAGTGATAATGAGCAGACACTGTATACTGTCCAGAAACAAAGCAACTTCAGGCAGGGTGGGAAGAAGATTGCTTTTGAGGACATACAATTTCAAGCATGAAACCAGTTATTTTTCAGATTTACATTTGACGAAGGGATGAGGGAGGGAGGGTGACTAATAGGAAAAGAGGGAAGAAAAAGTGCTCCTATTACGTTCATGTCCAAATTCCCTGAAGTAACTTCTGTTGTTATTCCCCTTTATCAATTAAGACAAGCGCAGTACTCTTGCCTGGAAAATCCCTTGGATGGAGGAGCCTGGTGGGCTGCAGTCCATGGGGTCGCTAAGAGTCAAACACAACTGAGCGACTTCTCTTTCACTTTTCTCTTTCATGCACTGGAGAAGGAAATGGCAACCCACTCCAGTGTTCTTGCCTGGAGAATCCCAAGGACGGGGCAGCCTGGTGGGCTGCCATCTATGGGGTCGCACAGAGTCGGACACGACTGAAGCGACTTAGCAGCAGCAGCAGCAGCAGCAGTGAGGTAACTGCTTAAGTGACTCCAACATGTTTCACGTATCATTAGGGCAACAGTAGTCAGTTTTTAGAAGTTGGAGCTCAAGTTGCTAAATCTTTTGCTTTTGATGGATGATGAAATGGTCACTAAACTCATGCAAGACATATAAAGAAGGTGTCATTGTTTCAAAAGCTCTAGCTCTGCTTTGCATGCACAATCTGTTAATCAATCAACCCTCTCGTCAGTTAATTAGAGTTTTAAGTGGGTTAAAAAGTCATTCTTAAAAAAATACAACCTATTCCTGGGTGGTGTATATACCCGTCATGCACATCAATGTATTAATTATTTTACTTGTGTGACTTTCCTCCTAATGGCTATCTGAGCGAGAAGTGTGTCATCTTTCTTTTTTCCCTTTGCAAAAGAAAGAGAGGCAGTTGTGAAGCCAGGATACTTGGCAGGGAACTCTGGGGAAAGCAGGCAGCAGAGAATATCATGGCTCCTGGAGGGCAGAAAGAGGAAAGCTGTTAATTGTCAAGATGTTAAAGACTCTTTTGCCTCTTTGAACTTTTCTAGGGTCTTTTTGGAGACAACCCTCATAAGTCTGATCACCACTGAAAACCCTGCGTGCAATGCCAGCACAGAGAATGAGTTCGTCTCCTGATTTATCTTTCTCATCCTCACTGGGTGGACTCTTGAAACGAATGGGCATTGTGCTTACAGACAGTTGATCCACAGGCTAAACTGAGGGCTCCTCCCTATCCTATGGTTTCAGACCCATGTGGCACACCATGGTGGACACCAGAAGGACTAACCCCAGTGAAGAAAGCCATAGAGAGGTGGGGTGCGGTATCTGGTATGCAGACACTAAGGAAGCAGGCCTTGATTTTAAACACACTGTGAAACCTGTCAATTGTGTTCTCTTCTTTGCCTGCATCCCCAGGAAACTCAGTCCAAACTCAAAAGTTCAAGAATTCCTGACGTGTATTTCTGCATACTAACTTTATCCTTATCTCTCTTATTATTCCACTTTTATTTTCCTTTTGCCCTCTCTGTTTGTTCTTAGTTTGATATATTGTGCATTTGTATAAAGTTGACTCAATTCCTTTGGGGTGTAAGGTGGGGGAAATAAATAAGGCCTCTTTAGATTGTCTTTTAATAGCAAGAGTGTACAACATTACTTGGCAAGACGAGTTAGAGCTGTTTGGTGTCCTTTGTCAAATGAGTTATTGAGCAAGGCATGAGTCTTGCTTTTACGTAGGAAAACAGGTTTTCCTGTGCCCATCTCAAAGCCAAGTCTTTTTCTTCTTTTTGATTCCTTCCTATTGAGACCCAGTTGCTTACTAGCCTTTCTTAAAAAAAAAAAAACTTACTTAATATCTCTCTCCAAGCTTATAAAGGGTCAACTAGGTTTTCTCTAACTTAAAGGAAGTTGAAATTGGAGAAAAATTTTAAAATTTGCAGAAGCATTGTCTTTCAGTTTAAAAACAATGAAAGCTTTGTTCTAAAAGTGATTCAGTTTAAAAGTGGGCTTATCTGGTAGGCTGTGGAATTCCCACTGTCTCTGGCTCAAACAATTAGCACAGATAACTCCCATGACTGGTTTTTAGGTACAACTATCTTCATAACGTCCTTAATAAAATATTTCTGGCCCACCACTAACAAACACATATCTATCATCTTAAATATGTTCAAGATACTATTCGCAGCACCCAGGGGATTGCCTCTGGTGAAGGAAATAGCAACCCACTCCAGTGTTCTTGCCTAGGAAATCCCATGCACAGAGGAGCCAAGTGGGACAGTCCATGGGGTCACAAAGGGTCCAACATGACTTGGTGATGAACCAAGGGATTGCAGAGATAAATAACCCCAGTTCTTGCCCTCTGAGACCCTGTGACATGGGGGCTTAGAGATAGTATGTGTGGGGAAATAGAAAGATAAATAAATCCATATATTGCTAGACAAAATGAGAGCAGTGCCATGATGAAGAACATGCATTGTGAATGCAGGAGAGGGTCTGGTTTGGCAAGCAAGATGGGCGCTGACTTCATGGAAGATGGAAGGGGGTTGTGTGGAACAGTGAGCAAGAAACAGTGAGGCCCACTGAGGCCCACCATATGGATCCTGGAACTCAGGCTCAAGGCTTTTGTCCTCAATTTTGCAGTAAGGGGGATGGGATGTGGGTACTAAAGAATTTAAAACTGGAGAATATGAGAGCAAGGACATTTTAATCTCATTTTATTTAGATACCACATACCTCCAGATTAGATTCTGTGGTGGCTTAGGACAAAAACATAAAACTATTTTTAAAAAAGAAGTGGAATGAAAAGCACAAGTCCCAACTCACACTCCAGCAAACTGGTAACAAGCCAGCCTGTTCTTGACCTACCATGGCCTTGTTTGGATTCAACAAATTACCTTCGTAACTTGAATCATGGAGAGAAGTAACCAGAAGTCAGACAACACATATGCGAGGGCAGTTCCCCGTAGCTCAACATCCTGACATTTTAACTTGTCTGCTCTCTGAAATCAGCTGCCTGGGTTCACCTCCAAGAAGAGTGCAGACGCTGTAATAGTATTGTTACACAGCAAGCTTCCTTTGACTTTACCAAATTTTCCCCCTAACTTGCAACTTTCCTGACACGACCGAATTCCCCATCAGGAATGGCCCTCTAATTAAATTGCTTCCTTCACTGCTCCAGCCCCAAAGCTAGGGAAACAATATGTTTCTAATTTCTCTTTGGGATTCTTATTCTCAAGTCAACCCTTCTGCTCTAGTCATATTATTGATGTGGCATTTTATGTCCCCAAAATACCTCGTGGCCTTTCTAGAAAATAATACCTCTATTAACAAAAAGGATGGTTCCAATGGCATTTCCTTGGCAGACATTTTATTAGTAAAGGGAAAAATGAAACTGGGGGAGCAGGGGAGGTAAGGTATACGAAATAAGGCCAGGAAGGTTAGTAGCAAGAAATCATTAAATATGACTGAAAATGCTGTCACTTATATGAGAATGTATGTGTCTAGGAGTCTCGGGTCGGAGAAGGACATGGCAACCCACTCCAGTGTTCTTGCCTGGAGAATCCCAGGGACAGAGAAGCCTGGTGGGCTGCCGTCTATGGGGTCGCACAGAGTCGGACACGACTGAAGCAACTTAGCAGTAGCAGCAGGCAAGACAGGCAAGCGGGTTAAAGCAGGCAAGATATGGACAGATGGAGAAGATGGGGAGGAGGTGGGGCTGTCTTTAGGGAGGGAGTGAATATGAGAGGCTGGCAAAGAGGCCCAGGTTCCCCCTCTCATTGACTCTCTTGGGCCCAGGCCCCATCCTGCTGGACCTCCCAGGCTGGAGGAAGCAGAAGACTCTCAGGCTCTGGCTCACTATCCAGGGTTCCCTAAAGGCCAACCTATCACCACCAGGCCTGGGACAATTCCAGGAGCACCTACTGACCCAGGACCATTGCCCTGAGAATGAATGGACATCTCCTCCCCTATCTACAGAGACCTGAAATCCTGTTAAAGAGAGAGACAGCCTTTCATTCCAGGTAATGACAGAAGTCTTGAAATGAAAGATTGGCAGGGTAACACTTTCTATGAAAAGACTGATTACCTTAACCTTCACTATAGCCAAAAGCAGTTACAGGGAACTGGACATTGATTGGAGGTGAGCTATGGAGAAGGAGAGAGAAAGAGAGAGAGAGAAAAGCTTGTTAAGTGGAGACTCTGTGATGGAAGATGGACCTGGAAGGCATCTTGACTTTGGGGAGTCATCCTGTTACCCTCAGTGGGCCCAAGACAACATATGCTGTGCCCGGGGTTGGCCTAGGGGAGAAGTGCAGGGTCACACAAACTTTCTCTTCTTGAATATATAAATTCACCCACTTGTTGCAGGTATCAATGTTTCCAGTAGGTCCTTCATCCTCTTCAGTCATCTGATGGCTGACTGCACAGGGACCCCACCAACTCATCTCTTCACTTTGGTTTTGCTATAGAAGAAGCAAGTGCGCTTGGCCTGCAGGTTGGTTTCAAATTTCTTCATCATTTTCCTGACAGAGGCACCATAACCAGTTCCCTGTTTGCAGATGACATGAAATTTCTGGGTGCATTCAGCCCTGCCTCCACAAGCTGCCCCCTAGCCCAGAGAGGAAACAACCCCCTTTATTGTAATGTCAGCCAATAAATGTATAGATTGACTTCATCTCCAGGAGGTTTGATAACTGAGGTGACATAATCTCTGGGTTTCCCTGGTGGCTCAGCCAGTAAAGAATCTGCCTGCAATACAGGAGACCCAAGTTCAATCCCTGGGTTGGGAAAATCCCCTGGAGAAGAAGAATCCCATGGACAGAAGACCCTGTCAGTCCATGCAGTCACAAAGAGTCAGACATGGCTGAGTAACTAACATAAACTCTTTGTTCCTAGGAATTCCGCTTTTTTAGATATTCCCCTTTTTTCTCCTGGCCCCACTGTGCCTCCTGACCAGGAACTGAACCCAGGCCACAACAGTAAAAGCACCGAGTCCACCAGGGAAGTTCCCCAAATTGCTATTTTTAAAAATGACTTGTTGGTCAAATCACAGAGTGGTATTTCAGTCACTGAAACATTGATAAACAGACTCAGAAAAAGCAGAAACTGGGCACAGGCCCGGATCCAGCGCTGCAAGGGGGAGGGGCAGGGTCTGGGTGAGAATTCTCAGGGAGGAACCCTACCACTCCTGCTTCATTAGCGAAGGACACTTCTGTCCTCTACACACTAGGATCCTCCCTCAGAAAAGAGCTGTTTGCTTTACAGAAAATCTCATCGACTGCCAGCACATCCTCTGAGGCGGGTATCCTCCTCCTGGTTAGGCAGCGGTCAAGGCCCTGCCCCAAGCCACACCACCACTAAGAACAAAGCTGAGGCTGAGGCGGGCCTGTGAGACTATGGAATCACGGTGCACACCATGGGGACTGCCCCCGTTTGTGCCAGGGGCTGAAGAAGCAG
Source organism: Budorcas taxicolor (assembly GCF_023091745.1). Classification (NCBI taxonomy): domain Eukaryota; kingdom Metazoa; phylum Chordata; class Mammalia; order Artiodactyla; family Bovidae; genus Budorcas; species Budorcas taxicolor. The sequence continues at coordinate 32,996,202 of NC_068918.1, forward strand.
CATGCTGTCTTGGGGTTGGGGGTGGGGGATGTCTACCCCTGTACCCCACCTCCAAGATGCTAAAGGTACATGCAGAGAAAGGGTCAAGCTTGCTTCTGGAACACCTTTTTGCCCCCCATTCCAAGTCAGGAGAGCTGCCAGGGCCCCAGTGTGGCCCCCAATTTGCTGCTGTGGGAGGCAGCTTGGCCAGGGCCCTGAGGAGAGGGTGGCAGGGATCCAGGGGGGTCTGTGATGACAGAGAGTGGCAAGGGGAGCCCAGATCCACAGGAAGGGGCCACAGGTCTACAAATAGGCTGAGAAAGAACACACCATGACTTCATAGGCAACTGAGACCAGTGAAACACCAAACCAGCCCGACCACAGTTCAGGGGTCATGGAGAGTATACACACATACGGACCAGCACAAGGCCAGGGGCCCGTCTCCCTCCCAGCTGTCACGAGGTCTTAAAAGGACTCTGCTGCCACCCATCCTTCCAAGAGAGGAGCAGAGAACGGGGATGGGGTGGGAGCTTGGAAGACTGAGCGAAATGGAGACAGACATCGCCCTAAAGAGAGTGTAGTAATCATTGCATCAAAGTCTAAACTGATTAGACTCAATCTGGCTTCTCTTCACCACCATCCAGTGGGTAGGGGCCTCACCAGGACCACGACAGATATCAAGTTGCACTCGTGAGCTCCATGAGCCCATCAGAAGTCCTGCTCCTCACTGCAGTCATGCCCTGGCACTGCCTAGGCTACACTTGGCAACCTCGTCTCATTTATTCTCCATAAAGTACGTCATGTGCCTCTCCTAGGGGAGACCTGGTGCCCACCTGGGATTCTGTGTGTGGGCTGTCAGGCCTTCCCTGGCACCAGGGCCCTGCCGGCTTCAGGATCAGGGTGGATGCAGGGCTCTCTCAGGGTCCTAATGCTCCCCTCTTATCAAGTTATATTTTTAACACATCTTGAGCCACTAGGGCCCAGTGCGTCCCTCTCTACTCGGGTTTCCAGAGCATGAGGGTCGAGGGTGTAGAGAGCTCTGGGCTGCTAGGCAGGTAGTTGTAGGAGGCCCAAATCATCAAGAATTCCAGGCCTGGGGTGGTTCATCTATGCCAACCTTGCCACTTGAACAAACCAGGAAACTGAGGCTGACCTCATCGTAAGGCCCAGACTGAGCCCCAGCGTGGGGCTCTCTGTCCTTGGCAGTCCTCCCGTGGGGTCCAGAGAGGGCATGTCAGGAGTCCACACAGGAATGACTAGTGGAGCTGAGCTGCTCACCTTCTGTTTTCCTTCAGGCCAGCCTGGAGCATGAGATGCACTTATAGTTCTAGTTTATTCTTCTCGCCTTCCTAAAGAAAATTTTAAACGAACTCCACAGTGTTAATTAACCTTTCCCACTGTTTGGCGTCACCCTGGTCCCTGTGCTCTGTATTCCCCCAGCAACAAATCACACTGTTTGCCTATTGATTGGCTACAAATCAAACCCTTTACAGCCAATTAAATCATACCAGCACGACTGGTATGATCTTTGCAAAGTCAGCATTTTGGATGAGGAGGGTTGTTTCTTCTCCTCTACCAGTTTCAGAGATGGGTAGAATTCTCCGTGTGGGGAATGGGGATGTTGACTTTGGAGCTGAACAGTGTTTGAGGGTCCAAGCTAAATTTAGTTGGACCCTCCGGGTTGGTTGGTATTCCAGCAACTAAATGTGGGCTTGCCCAGCTATATTCTAAGCTGAGACCCAATTTCCCTCTGTTTGGTTTTGTTGTATTCTATAGGACTTTGGTTTGGTTACCAAAAATATAAAGGGTTTTCTTGTGGGCTTTGAAGTAAGTTCAACCAGAGAGAGTGAGAACAAACCGTTTGGTACTGATGTGGGGTCATGTGATCTGAAGGGACTTGTCTATCTAGTATAAAACATTTTTTGACCCCCCTCCCGAGTTAATTGTCTGAGACTAGGCAAGAGGGAAGAGCGTGGTTGCTTATTTGCACATGCAGAAAGCTTACTATTTTTGTATGTCAACTATACCTCAACAAAACTGAAATTAAAAAAAGAAAGAAAACTTATTATCAAGAAGCTCTTCCAAAATTTTCAAAACCCTGTGCTTAAGTACTAAACCATATACACAATATGCTACCATCTGTAAGAAAATCGAAAATATATATTTGCATATGCAAATACGATTTCTGGAAGCAGTCACAAGGAACTGGCAATGCTAGTTGTGTCTGGAGAGAAAAGCTGGAGGACTATAGACTAGAAGGGTCACATTAGAGTTTTTTCCTGTGTGCACAGGTTACTTACAGTTTTTATGTTTAAAAATGTATTATTTGGCCAATGCATTCTGTATACATACATGTGACATCACTGCTTTGTGATTCCATTATTGCCAGAGCAGTTTGTAACATAGCACCTTCCAATTTGGAAACTCCGGGAAAGAGCAAGCAAAAAGCCACAACTGTTTGAGCAAGTATGTATGTGTGAGTTCATATGGTGCACACACACAGTGACATACATCATATTTTTTTTTCACATAATTCCACAGTGTAGGTTTTAAAAACTGAGTACTGAATGAAAAGGCTGGGAACAAATATGCCCACATTGTTAATAGTAATTAATTCTGCATAATGGAAATACAGATCACAGCTATTTTCTTCTCTATATGTGTGGGCACCTAAAAAATATCAACCCAAAGTTTCTACTTAAACGTAAATTTTGACCCTGTGTTAAAAAGCAGTGTCTTAAGTACAGGAAGATGGTAACGGAACTCCCATGACCACAGTCTCCAAGTGCTAACGTTCAGTCTCTTATAAGAAGCATTGGAATCTCTTCTCATTTCGCTTACTTGACATCATTCACGGATGACTCATACCTGTCCATGTCTTATCCTTAGATCTGTTCATTTCTGTTCAACAAATGCTGATCAAATGAGTGTGATGGGCTGGGTGCTGGGGGATATGAACCACTGCCATTTCTCCCACCTTTAAAAAGAGAAAAGAAAGAAAACACTTTTCTGGACTCATCTTTCTCTCCAGCTCCATGTCTCCTACGCTCCTTTGCAGCAAAATTCTCTCCATCAGTGGTTTACACTCTGATTCCTCTCTTCGAACTCTCTTTTGAACCTCCTTCAGTCAACCCCCCCGCCCCACCCCCCTCCCACCACCACATTCTTGTCTGGTCACCTGTGACTTGACCCGGCTAAATCCAATGGATGCGTCTTAGTCCTCAATGCCCTTAGCCCTGTTGTAGCAGCTCCTCTCCCTGGAAACACTCTGGGACACAGCTCACTCCTGCTTCGCCTCCTCCCTTGCCAACCACTCATTCATGCTCCTTTGCTGGTCAGTCTTTTTCTCCCCTGCTGTAGAGTGTGAGGGGCTCTGGGGCTCAGGCTCCAGCCCCCTTTTCTCCCTGCACTTTCTCCTATGTGATCTCATCCATTCTCACAATCAAAGTGCAACTGATCTGCTGAGAACTCACCCATGTATGTATTCATCCTGGGTCACTTCCCTGAACTCCAGTATCTCACAGCCAACCACCTACTGGATATCTAAGCACTTGGGTATCTAAAGGCATCTCAAGATTAGCATGTCTAAAACTGAGCTCCTAAATTCCTACCCAAAACCACTCTCCTGAAGTCTGCCCCTCTCAGCAGCTCCATCCTGTTGCTTATGCCCCAAACCATGGTGCTATCCTTGCTTCTCTTTCTCTCATAGTTAGTTAGTTAGTTACTTAAGTCACTCAGTCGTGTCTGACTCTTTGTGACCTCATGGACTGCAGCATGCGAGGCTTCCCTGTCCTTCACTATCTCCCAGCGCTTGCTCAAACTCATGTGCATCGAGTCAGTGATGCCATCCAACCATCTCATCCTCTGTCGTGTTCTCTCACATGCCGCATCAAATCCATGAGTATATTATGTTGACTGCACTTGCAAAATACATCCAGGATCCAGCCTCTTCTCATCTCCTCCACTGCCACCACTCTAGCCCAAAAGCCCAACACCTATTACTGCTATAACATCCTTAACGTTCTTCCAGCTTCTCCTTTCTCCTTTATCTGTCCATTATCAATACAAGAACAAGACCGGTTAGTTTAAAACACAAGTCAGATTATGTTCCTTGCTCCTCTAATCAAACTTCAGGAGCTTCCCATGTCACTTAGAATAAAGGTCAGAGTTCCCGCGACAGTCTGCTGATGAGGCCTCACGTGGCCTGCGACCACCTCCTGCCTACCTCTCGTCATCTCCCTGAACTCCTCCGCCCCTGGCCCCCTTACTCATCCTGCCACATGCTACTCCTCTACACACAAGCGTGTTCCCACCTCGAGGCCTCTGCCCCCTCTGTTCCCTCTACCTGCAGCACGCTTCCAGGAGTCCGAGTTCCCAGGTACCTCCTTAAGGTCTTATGCCCAAATATAATGTCCTCAACAAGGCTTAGCTCGATGTGCCCTGTCGAAAATGGCAACCCCCGTGTCCCCTCTCCCCTCCCATGTCTCTCCTCTTTAATACAATAGGACAGCCTCTATTTTACAGGCGTTTCCCCTATTAGTACTGTCTACCTCTCACCATAGAGCATAGACTACTCGAGGGCAGAGGCATCTGAACACTTGTCACTCACTCTGTACCATCCGGTAGTGCCTGGTATGTGGTAGGTGCTCAGTAAATAATTGGGGAATGAGTGCTGTTGGCAAAAATATTTGGACTTGGTCTTGCAGGGACAAGTGGGCATCAGGATGAACCCAAAAGCCCATGTTCCCATTCTACATCTACATATTCGACTAACCACCTCTATTTAGAGGAGTTTTTTTTTTTATCCCCATCTCTGATCTTCAAATACATATTCCCAGTGTCCAATGAATACACCTATGAGAAATTCAGAATGCACATATTCTGAGCTTATACTTCTTTTGTGTTTCTCATCTCAGAAATAATAGGTCATTAGCTACCACCCGTCCAGCTATTCAGATAAGGAACAGTGATAAATTACACTTGTGTAAACGTGTGTTGAGCACTTATCTTGGGGCAGCATCCAGCAGGCCATGCCCTAGTCACACAGGGCAGTGTACCTGGCCCTTTCCTTCAAGGAGCCAACTGTGGGGTAGTTATCACTGTGATGAAAAAATGTACAGGGTGCTATGGTTCATTTTTCCAAAGTAGAAATATCTAGTTTTTATGATTACTAAAATAATATATGCTCATTATAAACAACTTGATTAAATAAGTGAAATAAAAAATAAAAGTCATCTTGAATCTCACACTTGAGAGAGAACTGTTGTTTAACAGTTTGGTGTATATTCCTCCAGACATTTTTCTGTATGTATTTAAAGATAACTAACAGTAACTTCATATCATAAACTGAACATCATGTAATGTGATTTAAAGTTAACTCTTTTTAAACTCATAATCATCCCTCTGCTTGCTTGCATGCTAAGTCACTTCAGTCATGTCCAACTCTGTACAACCCCATAGATGGCAGCCCACCAGGCTCCCCCGTCCCTGGGATTCTCCAGGCAAGAACACTGGAGTGGGTTGCCATTTCCTTCTCCAATGCATGAAAGTGAAAAGTGAAAGGGAAGTCGCTCAGTCCTGTCTGACTCTTCGTGACCCCATGGACTGGAGCCTACCAGGCTCCTCCGTCCATGGGATTTTCCAGGCAAGAGTACTGGAGTGGGGTGCCATTGCCTTCTCCGAATTATCCCCCTGAGGTAGGTACTATTATTATTCCCATTTCATAGATAAGGAAACTGAGATTTAAAGAAGTTAAATAAGATCCCATTGGTTGTCAGATGTCTATAGTCAACCCAGACTGAGTGATGGCTATAGTAACAGCATCTTTGATAGCTCAGTGTCTGACACTAACAAAGGTTTGTTTCTTGCTTATGCTAATGAGCCCTGTCAACCACAGTTGGCTTGGCTCCCTGCTGTCTTCATCCCAGGACCCAGGCTGAAGCCAAAGGAGCACCTCTATGTGGTACTTAGCTGATCACTGGAATACAGAGAGAAGAGAACACAGATGAAGCCAATGACGGCTCTTAAAGCATCTACTCAGAAGACACACGTCTTGATTTTGCTCTCATTTCATTGGCCAAAGCAGGTTACAGGACCAGCCTGGTATCAATGAACAGAAAAGAATAACCTTCCCCCAGGAAGGCTCAGAAAATATTTTTAACGATAACACAATCCACTGAAAGTACTAAGCTTAGATTTTAATCCAGTCTGCTCTAAGAGCTTAAATGTTCAACTACTATGCACATATATACATATATATATTATGTATATATATTTTTTAAACCCTAATTCTAAGTACATTGCTGAGTGACCTCTTTTTATGTAGTCTATATTGGACAGTTTGTGCTATTTCTTCATATAGACTCAGTTTTCTTTTTTGAAGGCTGCAGAGTTTCACATGCAGTATCCCCCATTCTGCATGCTGAAATCCTCCTCGTTCCTCAGGTCCACTCAGAGGCCTCACCCCTGGAATGAATCATTGTTTCTTCACCTTTCTTGTTGCATTTTATTTACACTTTTGCCACATATGTGCCTTGTCTTACAGTTACTTGTATACACATCTGCTTCCTTCACTAGATTTTAAGTACCTTGAAGCAGGAATCGTGTCTATCTAGAGATGAAGATTTTTATCTCTCTGTGCCTGGGCGTGCTTGGAGGAGATGAGATAATGTCTGTGGATTTTGCAGTATCATAGAATTATACTCTCTTTCATCTCCATCATTTCGTTACCTATACTGATTCTCCTCTATCATTTAAATTTACTGATCTCTTCAGAATTCATGCAGAATTTGTTGGCTAAAGAGGTCTTCATATAGTTTGCCTTCTCGTACTTGTTAAATTATAGCAGCAGTAACAACATTAGGGAAACAAAATGGCAAAAAGATATTAATATATCCTTGCTTACGCCTTAAAGGAAGAGTTTTGCAAGAGAAACACAAACCAAATATAATTGCTCAAAATTCATATCATCATCAAGGTTTCCCCTCCTCGCTCTACAGTTACTAGTGAAGGACAGTTCATCTTGAAGAAGAGAGCCGTTGGAACAATGCTGGGGTGGAAGCCTGGAATAACACTCCAGTGCTGGAGCACTTGCTCATTATCTTAGAGAGGGCCTTGCCACAAGTACCCAAACATGCAGAATACTGTTGGGGTTGAAAAGCTCCCTTTCTTGTGCCCAGAATGTTTATTTTTCAAGAGTGGCAAGTTAAAACGGATCCCTAATCTGCATTGCAACTCTGGAGCACCAGACTTGGAAGGAAAGCCCTTCCCTGACACAAAGGGCACGGCCATCTGGAAGAAAAGCCACCCTCTTAAGCAGATCAGCTGCAGGTCCCATAGCACTGGGTGGATTTGCCCGGAAACAGGCATCTCGCCATCATTAACTTACGCCCTTATTAGCAGTAATCAGTGTGTCCTCGCCATCTAATTCTTACTGAGCACCTGTGTAAGTGGCATGGCATGGCCTCTCCCGGAGAGACCCTAAGGGAAAATGCTGCAAGCCTCTTGTCTACCGGAGGTGCTTTGGAAAAGGAGTGAGCAGGGCTTAGAACAACCAAAAGTGAAAAAAAATTTTTAGCTGCGTGATGTGTGCACAGGTAGATTGTCAAGTCCTGGCTGACGAGAGGTGCTCTCATGAGCCTCACCCTCCTTCCTTATGGCCTGTCCCTCTGCCCGAGTCCCCCAGGGGCTTGGCCAGATTTCCGCTCTCACCCTGAAGTCTGAGGAGGCTCCTGCTGCAGGGGGGGGTTGCGGGGGGTTGCAACTGGAGTGTGAAACCAGCTCCCTGCCAGGCCCCAGGGGCCGTTATCACCACTCACCACGCCGCTTCCGTCATGTATCCTGTGCCAGCGCTGTGTCAGGCCCATCTTACATTTTTCAAAATGCCTTTAGCATCATTTCCTGAGCCTGAACATTTTGCTCGTGCTGCAAAACGGCGTCTAAGCTGAGAACCATTTTTGCAAGTTTCACGCGGGGTTATTGGGACCACAGACTTCCAGAGGCGAGAACAAACGCTTTTCTCTTATCAGCGGGTGTGAGTCGGACCAGCTTTCCGGTAAAACCCCTGCAATGTGCAAACCAGAGCCGGTTCGTGCATTTTTATCTAAGTAGAAAGCTGCTCTTCCAGTTGAAAAAAAATCATGTAAGAATTAAGCTCTCCCCATCTCATTTAGTGTCAACTTATTTTCTTAGCCGTTCCTCCTTTCTCGAGGCTGAGAGGAAGCAGCTTGGAGGCGAGGAGTTTGGCTCAGGGCACAGGTAGTGGGTGTGTTCCTCTCTGCTTAGCCTCAGCCTGGCTGTCTGTAAATAATGCAGCCTGACAAGATTCCTCCTCTCCCTTAGCCTTGCTCCTAACCCTTTCAGTTCTGCTTGCTGACATCATCCTGGATGGATTTAAATAGCTAACTGTGCCACATTCTCCTGGATACAGACCGCCCGATTGGCCACCTCCTCAGCTGGCCTCTACCTACTGAAAGGCAGAAGGTAGAGTTCTGGGGCCAATGGCTGCCGGAGCTTAACTGCTGCTGGAGTCCAATGGGTTTTCTGTCACTAAGAGGGGGAGAAAAGTGGAAGCACCAGAGGTCTGTCCTGTGCACGGCAACACTTGCATGCCCAGGCAATGAACTGTGTTCTACTAATCTTACTGCATCCTGGGCATAAAGAGAAAAGAGTGTGTACATCTTTGGTTCCCTCCTGTTGAACTGAAAGCAGATTATAGAATCAGACTCAGTGGCTAACTGATGGAATAATTTCAGTTCAAAGAAAACAGAAAGAAAGAAAAGATGGATAGAAAATCTCAGGAAACTGAAGTCTTTCCCAAAAGGCGTTTTGAGCATAAGTTAGCTACATCCTTGGAGCAGAGAGACATTGCATCAATATCAAGCTGAGTTTAACATCTTTGTGCTTAACAACGAACACTTTAAATTAATTTAGTGTTTTCTTAAGTAATGAGTTAATAGTTAAGCAGTCTGCTGGGCTGCAGTCATCTCCAATAATTCTAGCAAAGAAATATGCTATAAGAGAACACTGATTGAGGAAGGTAAAAGTAAGACTAATGTAACCCACTGGAATTGTATCATTCTAGAATTTTAATTAAGTAATTTTAAAAGCACTGCAGAGCCATCTACACAAATAGTAGGCCGAAAGTTATGAGGTTGTGTTTAATACTGCAAAATCATTGTTTGAAGGAAAACTAAAATACCTTAATCTTAAATGTGCAACATGCAAGAAAGGGAACACAGTGGGAGCAGGGGATGGGGCACAGAGAGAACCCTGACTTCCTATTCGGAAAAGCATCATTAAAATCCCTGAAGAAGGTATGAGGTCTATGATACACTACAATGGAAATTATTCCTACACACATGCTTTTACACAGAAATTAAACCAAAATCAATTCAAAAACTAAGAATAAAATTGAAAGCTCATTCCATTGTATACAGAATAAAATTAATCCCGATAAAGTCATTTACTCATATAGCTGGATACTTGGGGTGGACTCTGTTGGGGGGAAACAATCACTTCTTAGCTAATTCGGGTCTCTCACCGGCCCCCACACTTTGTCAGACTAGGCCTCAGTCTTCCCACTGTTTAGGGGCAAACAAGACTTTACTTTTCTGGGCTCCAAAATCACTGGTGATTGCAGCCATGAAATTAAAAGACGCTTACTCCTTGGAAGGAAAGTTATGACCAACCTAGACAGCATATTAAAAAACAGAGACATTACTTTGCCAACAAAGGTCCGTCTAGTCAAGGCTGTGGTTTTTCCAGTAGTCATGTATGGATGTGAGAGTTGGACTGTGAAGAAAGCTGAGCGCCGAAGAATTGATGTTTTTGAAGTGTGGTGTTGGAGAAGACTCTTGAGAGTCCCTTGGACTGCAAGGAGATCCAACCAGTCCATCCTAAAGGAGATCAGTCCTGGGTGTTCATTCGGAGGACTGATGTTGAAGCTGAAACTCCAATACTTTGGCTCCCTGATGTGAAGAGCTGACTCATTGGAAAAGACCCTGATTCTGGAAAAGATTGAGGGCAGGAGGAGAAGGGGATGACAGAGGATGAGATGGTTGGATGGCATCACCGACTCAATGGACATGGGTTTGGGTGGACTCCGGGAGTTGGTGATGAACAAGGAGGCCTGGCATCCTGCCGTTCATGGGGTCGCAAAGAGTCAGACATGACTGAGCAACTGAACTGAACTGAATTGAACACCAAAGAATCATATTAAGCAACACACTGGTGATGGGTTAGAAACACACTCCACTTTGGACATTGGTGAGGCCACTAGATGCAACACATGTACAACCCTAGTTAAACTTGATACAGGCTTCCAGATCATAAAACAAAAAGAGATAATCTCCTCATTCCAAAGCATTAGTACATAACCTATGATAGTGACCATACACTTCAGTGCTTCCTAAATGGAAGGTGATATTCCTGGCTGAGATGTAATAATGCTGGGCAGAGTTAGTTACATTCAGTTCAGTTCAGTTCAGTTGCTCAGTCATGTCCGACTCTGCAACCCCAAGCATGCCAGGCCTCCCTATCCAACTCCTGGAGTTTACCCAAACTCATGTCCATTTAGTTGGTGATGCCATCTAACCATCTCATCCTCTGTCATCCCCTTCTCCTCCTGCCCTCAATCTTTCCCAGAATCAGAGTCTTTTCCAATGGTCAGCTCTTCGCATCAGGTGGCTAAAACATTAAAGTTTCAGCTTCAACATCAGTCCTCCCAGTGAACACCCAAGACTGATCTCCTTTAGGATGGACTGGTTGGATCTCCTTGCAGTCCAAGGGACTCTCAAGAGTCTTCTCCAACACCACACTTCAAAAACATCAATTCTTCGGCGCTCAGCTTTCTTACAATCCAACTCTCACATCCATACATGACTACTGGAAAAACCATAGCCTTGACTAGACGGGCCTTTGTTGGCAAAGTAACGTCTCTACTTTTTAATATGCTGTCTAGGTTGGTCATAACTTTCCTTCCAAGGAGTAAGCGTCTTTTAATTTCATGGCTGCAATCACCATCTGCAGTGATTTTGGGGCCCCCCCAAAATAAAGTCAGTCACTGTTTCCACTGTTTCCTCATCTATTTGCCATGAAGTGATGGGGCCAGTGGCCATGATCTTAGTTTCCTGAATGTTGAGCTTTAAGCCAACTTTTTCACTCTCCTCTTTCACTTTCATCAAGAGACTCTAGTTCTTCTTCACTTTCTGCCATAAGGGTGGTGTCATCTGCATATCTGAGGTTATTGATATTTCTCCCAGCAATCTTGATTCCAGCTTGTGCTTCTTCCAGCCCAGCGTTTCTCATGATGTACTCTGCATATAAGTCAAATAAGCAGGGTGACAATATATACCCTTGATGGTTCCCTATTTGGAACCAGTCTGTTGTTCCATGTCCAGTTCTAACTGTTGCTTCCTGACCTGCATATACGTTTCTCAGGAGGCAGGTCAGGTGGTCTGGTATTCCCATCTCTTGAAGAATTTTCCACAGTTTATTGTGATCCATACAGTCAAAGGCTTTGGCATAGTCAACAAAACAGAAGTAGATGTTTTTCTGGAACTCTCTTGCTTTTTCCATGATCCAGCGGATATTGTCAATTTGACCTCTGGTTCCTCTGCCTTTTCTAAATCCAGCTTGAACATCTGGAAGTTCACAGTTCACGTATTGCTGAAGCCTGGCGTGGAGAATTTTAAACATCACTTTACTAGCATGTGAGATGAGTGCAATTGTGCGGTAGTTTAAGCATTCTTTGGCATTGCCTTTCTTTGGTATTGGAATGAAAACTGACCTTTTCCAGTCCTGTGGCCACTGCTGAGTTTTCCAAATTTGCTGGCATATTGAGTGCAGCACTTTCACAGCATCATCTTTCAGGATTTGAAACAGCTCCACTGGAATTCCATCACCTCCACTAGCTTTGTTCATAGTGATGCTTTCTAAGGACCACTTGACTTCACATTCCAGGATGTCTGGCTCTAGGTGAGTGATCACACCATTGTGAATATCTTGGTCGTGAAGATCTATTTTGTACAGTTCTTCTGTGTATTCTTGCCACCTCTTCTTAATATCTTCTGCTTCTCTTAGGTCCATACCATTTCTGTCTTTTATTGAGCCCATCTTTGCATGAAATGTTCCCTTGGTATCTCTAATTTTCTTGAAGAGATTTTTCATCTTTCCCATTTTATTATGTTCCTCTATTTCTTTGCACTGATCACTGAGGAAGGCTCTGATCTCTCCTTGCTATTCTTTGGAACTCTGCATTCATCTTTCAGTGTCCTATCTTTTTGCCTTTTCATACTGTTCATGGAGTTCCCAAGGCAAGAATACTGAAGTGGTTTGCCATTCCCTTTTCCAGTGGACCACATTTTGTCAGAACTCTCCACCATGACCCTTCCATCTTGAGTGGCCCTACACGGCATGGCTTAGTTTCATTGAGTTGGACAAGGCTGTGGTCCATGTGATCAGATTGGCTGAAAAGTTACATTATTCTTTACATTTTTTTTTTTTGTAGATTTAGATTATCTCACAGCTTTTAAACTGTACATACTATTTGATCCAATAAGTCTACTTACAAGGATTTATTCTACAGACATACTTATATAGAACCATTGTTTAAAGTAACCGAAGACTGCAAACAACCTAAAAATTCTTTAAGCAGAACTGGTATAGATACTATACTATACCCAGACATGGGGGAAACTAAGCTGCCCATCGAAAGAATGGGATAGTACTGACTGTAGTGACATGGAATCATCTCCTCAATATGTTATTAAGAGATGAAAGCAAGGAGAACAGACTGGACAAAATACTGTCATTGGACTTTTTTTTAAAAGATCATAAGGGCATGTAGGGAATATCTCTGGAAGGCTACACCCCACTCTAACAGCAGTGGCCTCCAGGGAGGAATAGGGAGGGTGGGGACAAGAATGAGAGGAATTTGCCTTTAATATCATAACCAGTTTTTTTTTCTAGTTTACATCAGCGGTTTTGGGATATAACATTTGATGAGTTTTAAAGAATGAATGTTATGCTCCTTGTATTCTTTGGTTTTGTGCATGTATTGCAAGAATTAATTTTAAGGAAAAATATCTGTTTGAGCTAGATTCTTCAAAAGTTCTATAGAATAAAGTATTTACACAAGATACTTTCTTTGGTCTATGAACTAGTGGTAGAAGGCAGCCACTTTTGGAGGATCAGTTATTCTGATCTTAAAGATGAATGCCCCACATGGTAGTGAATCACCTGGGAGAAGTATGAAGGCCCCGCCCATGGAGGAGGGGTAAGCAGGGAGAGAAGAAGGAAGGTGACCCAGAGAAAAGAGAGCCTGGGGGTTGTTCTCATTCTGAAGATCTAAGAGGTCCTCCCCTATGTTATAATCTGAATGACGGAGTCCCCCATGATTCAGTTGGTGAAGCCCCAATCACCCCAATGAGATGGTATTAGGAAGTGGGGGTCTTTGCGGGGTGATTAGGTTTAGATAAGGTTATGAGGGTGGAGCCCTCATGATGGAATTAGTGGCCTTAGAGGAAGAAGAAGAGATATCAGAGATTCCTCCTTCCACTATGCAAGGGTACAGTGAAAAGATGGCCACCTCCAAGCCAAGAAGAGGACTTTCACCAGAACCCAAATATGCTGGCACCCAGATCTCAGACCTTCCAGCCTCCAGATCCATGAGAAATACATTCCTGTTGTTTAAGACACCGGTCTACGGCATTCGATTGTGGCAGCACAAACTGACTAATGCCACCTGGTACAGAGGATGAGACTAGAAACCTCTTTTATAATCATGATATCAAAATTTAAGAAAGTTTAAGTAAAATTTAAGAAGGTCCTTCTGGAATGCTCACTTATGGCCCAATGTTTCCAGACCCCTCTAAAGAAATATAATAATTAGTTCATGTATCAATGCAAGTTTACCATTCTAACTGTACCTTCCATCAGCTTGGGAGGTGGAATTTTACCTCAAGCGATTTGAAATTTATGATGTCAACTTGGTCAGGGTCCTTTGGCTTCTGCTGTGTCAGAAAGGCCCTATGATATATGGGCAACAAAGCTGGGGGACAGGCACAGTCAGGCAAGGGGATGGGAGGGCCACGGCATGGGAACATGGTGTATTAACTCCACCAGAGAGAGGTGGGCTAGAGACCAGCGAGGTGTGAGGAAGACGTTGGAGATGTCCTGCTTGCACTTCATCAGCTTGTTCCCGAACACTATTGGGTCCGTCTCTAGTTGTTTCACGTTTATGCAGCCTGTTTCCTGACTTAGAACACAAGCTTCCCTAAGAATCTCTTCTCTTCCACTTCTTCCTTCTCTTTTTATGCCCAAGCCCTCAGCAAACATGAAGAAATAGGAAGGGAAGGAAGGGCAGAGGAAGCAGAACTATTGCCTAAGTGCCAATGATATTCAGGTAAGTATACAATTGAAATTAAGCAAGAGCTAAAATTTCTGAATTTCAGTCATTTGACAGTATAACTAGAGGTGTTTTCTACAGTAGACTGGCGGGTAGAAGCATGACTCTAGGAATCACTGAGCAAAGAGAGGGCAGCCCTGCACCTTCACGTTTCACCACGTTCACATCGTGAAGCTAAGATGACTTCCTGGTGGCTGCAGCTCTACCACTGCCCTAGCTGTGCAAGCTTGAGCACCTAACTCCTTGGGCTTCATTTTCCTCAATTGTAAAATGGGGCTAAAAGTACCTTCCTCACAGAATTATGGTGAAGACCAAATATAACATATATTTAGTTCAGTTCAGTCGCTCAGTTGTGTCTGACTCTTTGCGACCCCATGGACTGCAGCATGCCAGGCTTCCCCCTGTCCATCACCAAATCCCGGAGCTTGCTCAAACTCATGTCCGTTGAGTTGGAAATGTCATCCAATCATCTCATCCTCTGTTGTCCCCTTCTCTTCCTCACTTCAATCTTTCCCAGCATCAGGGTCTTTTCCAATGAGTCAGATCTTTGCATCAGGTGACCAAAACATTAGAGTTTCAGCTTCAACATCAGTCCTTCCAATGAATATTCAGGATTGATTTCCTTTAGGATGGACTGGTTGGATGTCCTTGCAGTCCAAGGGACTCTTAAGAGTCTTCTCCAACACCACAATTCAAAAGTGTCAATTCTTCGGTGCTCAGCTTTCTTTATAGTCCAACTCTCACATCCATACGTGACTACTGAAAAAAACCATAGCTTTGACTAGTTGGACCTTGCTTGGCAAAGTAATGTCTCTGCTTTTAATATGCTGTCTAGGTTTGTCATAGCTTTTCTTCCAATGAGCAAGCATCTTTTAATTTCATGGCTGCAGTCACCATCTGCAGTGATTTTGGAGCCCCCAAAAAATAAAGTGTGACACGGTTTGCACTGTTTCCCCTTCTATTTCCCATGAAGCAATGGGACCAGATGCCATGATCTTCGTTTTCTGAATGTTGAGCTTTAAGCCAACTTTTTCACTCTCCTCTTTCACTTTCATCAAGAGGCTCTTTAGTTCTTCACTTTCTGCCATAAGAGTGGTGTCATCTGTGTACCTGAAGTTATTGATATTTCTCCTGGCAATCTTGATTCAAGCTTGTGCTTCATCCAGCCTGGCATTTCACATGATATACTCTGTATATAAGTTTAATAAGCAGGGTGACAATATACAGCCTCTATGTACTCCTTTTCCGATTTGGAACCAGTCCTTTGTTCCATGTCCAGTTCTAACTGTTGCTTCCTGACCTACACACAGATTTCTCAAGAGGCAGGTAAGGCAATCTGGTATTCCCATCTCTTTCAGAATTTTCCACAGTTTATTGTGATCCACACAGTCAAAGGCTTTGTATAGTCAATAAAGCAGAAGTAGATGTTTTTCTGGGAACTCTCTTGCTTTTTCAATGATCCAGCAGATGTTGGTAATTTGATCTCTGATTCCTCTGCCTTTTCTAAATCCAGCTTGAACATCTGGAAGTTCACAGTTCATGTACTGTTGAAGCCTGGCTTGGAGAATTTTAAGCGTTACTTTGCTAGTGTGTGAGATAAGTGTGATTGTGCGGTAGTTTGAACATTTTTTGGCATTGCGTTTCTTAGGGATTGGAATGAAAACTGACCTTTTCCAGTCCTGTGGCCACTGCTGAGTTTTCCAAATTTGCTGGCATATTGAGTGCAGCACTTTCGCAGCATCATCTTTTAGGATCTGAAATAGCTCCACTGGAATTCCGTCACCTCCACTAGCTTTGTTTACAGTGATGCTTCGTAAGGCCCACTTGACTTTGCATTCTGGGATGTCTGGGTCTAGGTGAGTGATCACACCATCATGGTTATCTGGGTCGTGAAGATCTTTTTTGTACAGTTCTGTGTATTGTTGCCACCTCTTCTTAATATTCTGCTTCTGTTAGGTCCATACTGTTTCTGTCCTTTATTGTGCCCATCTTTGCATGAAATATTCCCTTGGTATCTCTAATTTTCTTGAAGAGATCTCTAGTCTTTCCCATTCTATTGTTTTCCTCTATTTCCTTGCGATGATCACTGAGGAAGGCTTTCTTATCTCTCCTTGCTATTCTTTGGAACTCTGCATTCAGATGGGTATATCTTTTCTTTTCTCCTCTGCCTTTCACTTCTCTTTTCTCAGCTATTTTTAAGGCCTCCTCAGACAACCATTATGCCTTTTTGCATTTCTTGGAGATGGTCTTGATCACTGCCTCCTGTACAATGTCACAAACCTCTGTCCAAAGTTCTTCAGGCACTCTGTCTATCAGATGGAATCCCTTAAATCTATCTGCCACTTCTACTGTATAATCATAAGGGATTTGATTTAGATCTTACCTGGTCTAGTGGTTTTCCCTATTTTCTTCAATTTCAGTCTGAATTTTGCAATAAGGAGGTCATGAACTGAGCCACAGTCACCTCCCAGTCTTGTTTTTAATGTATACACACAAATATATATATTAATATATGTGTGAGCTCAGCATATGATTAGACACATAAGTGTGTGTGCACGCGCTCAGCCATATCTGACTTTTCATGACCCCATGGAGCCTGCCAGGCTCCTCTGTCCATGAACGTTTCCAGCAGGAATACTGGAGTAGGTTGCCAATTCCCTCTCGAGGGGATCTCCCGGACCCAGGGATCGAAACTGCATACCTTGCATCTCCTGCTTGGCAGGTGGATTCTTTACCACTGTGCTACCTGGGAAGCCCCATCAGGCACACAAGACCATATGATACATGTTAACTATTATAATTATTAACATCACTAAATTATTTAAGGTTTCCCCACCTTTCATAGATATTAACCGTAGGATTACTATTTGGCCAATGGTTCAAGCATTCTCTGGGCCCTGAGTAATAATGACATGTATAGCAGGGGACTACAGATAATAGAGTAATTGATGTTGTTTAATAAAGATGAGATTTATTCTACATTCTGGTGGCTGTACAATCAAGGTCCGTGAAAGATCTGAATATACTACACATATAGGGGTGCTAGTCAGTAAAATGTGCTTACAGGAAAAATTCTATTTCCTGCCATAATTATTGCTAGAAAAAGAATTCATAAGAACAGCCTTGTGAAGGCAGTATTTGCCATCACACCATGAGTGCAAGGCAGCCTCAAGTTTTGGAGACACTGAATGGCCCCACCAAAGGCAGCATAATTTCTGCATCAATATATTATATTCATCCCCTCGACTCATCTATCTAATGTGAATTCAATTTAGAGGATGCTGCCAGACAGAATTAAATATATTAGTTTGAAAAATCACAGAGGAAGTGTGTTTATAGCTGTTCCATTTGATTGAATCAATTTTCTAAGTGTTTATCTTTTAAGAGTCCTAGAAATCTTGCTTAAAGGGTGTGCCTCCAAGACAGACATTGCGTTCCCATCTGCTACAAGAAAGAACCCCAGAACGTTTTATTTGGGGCCTTCAGTAGCTGCCCAAGGGGACTGTTGCAGGAGAGAAGTGCATGAAATACCACTTATCAGACATTTCCACAAGCAATTATTCTATCGTTTACCTGGGTTAATTATTAATCTGTGTATTTTAGGAGATCAAAGTTATAGCAAAGGGGTTATGATGAGAAATGCATAATGAGATCTCAAACACTGAATGGGGATAACTCACATGACAGCACCAGCTGTAATTAAGATTTCTATTCAAGAAATAATGATAATCCTTTATGAAGCACCTGCCATTGGCAGACTATGCATAAGGTACTTCACATGCACCTGATCATTTGTTCCTCAAGTCAGTGCTGAAGGGTTTATTTTATAGATGATGAAATTAAGATTCAGAGAGACTGAGCAAGGTTAAAATTAGTTGTCCAAGTCCCACATCTAGTTAATGACGGAGCTGGCATTGGAACTCAAGTCTGGTTGACCCCAAGCATATGCTCTTTGGCATCCTACTGATCCATCACGTTCAACAGGTAAGAACATGAAATATGTGATCTTTCCCTGCAACATTTTCAGAGATATTCCCTTGGCATAAATCCAAAACGTTAATAAAATATTTACATTCAAAACATTATAGCCACCTTAGGACAATTCTCTATATTTAAAGGATATATTTGGAAAAGGTATAGTATCTTCTTTATGGAAAAATTTCCCCCAGGTGAGTTTTTAAGATTTAATATTCTTTTTGAGGAGAGTTAACTCCTTTATTTTGTAGTAAATAAAAAATCATAACAAAAAAACTGGAATATGGATCTGAGAAGTATTCAAAATAAAATTCAGAATGAGTCTTTATGATGAAAATAATAGAGAATAAAATGAGAAAATATAATATTTAAAGAGGTCGATAAAGAGATTAGAGAGAATGAAATATTCAAATACATAATAGCTGAGAATATTGTAGAATTAAAAAACACAAATCTTCACACTGAAGAAGCACAGCAAATGTTGAATAAATAAAATAAATTATCACTAAGATAAATATCACTAAGATACTAAAAGGCAGAGGAAACAGAGGTCAAGTTGACAACATCTGTTGGAACATAGAAAAAGCAAGAGAGTTCCAGAAAAATTTCTACTTCTGCTTTATTGATTATGCCAAAGCCTTTGACCATGTAGGTCACAACAAACTGTGGAAAACTCTTCAACAGATGGAAATACCAGACTGCCTTATCGGCCTTCTGAGAAATCTGTATGCAAGTTGAGAGGCAACAGTTATGCAAGTCAAGAAGCAACTGGACATAGAACAAAGGACTGGTTCCAAATCGAGAAAGGAGTACATCAAGGCTGTATATTATCACCCTGCTTATTTAACTTTTATCCACAGTACATCATGTAAAATGCCAGGCTGGATAAAGCACAAGCTGGAATCAAGATTGCTGGGAGAAATATCAATAAGCTCAGATAGGCAGGTGACACCACCCTTATGGCAGAAAGCAAAGAACTAAAAAGGAGGGTGAAAAAGTCAGCTTAAAGCTCAACATTCAGAAAACTAAGATCATGGCATCTGGTCCCATCACTTCATGGCAAGTAGATGGGGAAACAATGGAAACAGTTACAGACTTTATTTTTGGGGCTGCAAAATCACTGCAAATGGTGATTGCAGCCATGAAATTAAAAGATGCTTGCTCCTTGGAAAAAAAGCTATGACCAACCTAGACAGCATATTAAAAGCAGAGATATTACTTTGCCAAGCAATGTCCAGCTAGTCAAAGCTATGGTCTTTCCAGTAGTCATGTATGGATGTGAGAGTTGGACTATAAAGAAAGCTGAGTACCAAAGAATTAACATTTTTGAACTGTGGTGTTAGAGAAGACTCTTGAGAGTCCCTTGGACTGCAAGGAGATCCAACCAGTCCTGAATATTCATTGGAAGGACTGATTTTGAAGCTGAAACTCCAAGGCTTTGGTTACCTGATGCGAAGAACTGACTCACAGGAAAAGACTCTGACACTGGGAAAGACAGAAGGCAGGAGGAGAAGGGGATGACAGAGGATGAGATGGTTGGAGGGCATCGCCAACCTGATGGACATGAGTTTGAGCAAGCTCCAGGGGTTGGTGATTGGCAGGGAAGCCTGGCGTGCTAGAGTCCATGAGTCAGACATTACTGAATGACTGAACTGAACTGAAGATACATATGGGGAAATGGTGGACCTTCAAAACATTAGCAAAATTTAAAACAATCAGTAAAAAACAAACAACAGAAAAAAGGTCACATTGTTTGACAAGGAACAATTAGGTTGAGAGCTGACATCTCAGGAGCAAAAATTGAGCCAAAATAAAATAGGAATACACCTTAAGAACTGCTGGCTTGTAATTCTATACCAAGTTAAATTATCATTTAAGAAAATAAAGGGCTTCCCTGGTGGTCCAGCGGTTAGGAATCCACCTGCCAATACAGGGAACACAGCTTCAGCCCCTCTGGAAGGATCTCACATGCTGCAGAGCAGCTAAGCCCATGCACCACAACTACTGAGCCTGCACTGTACAGCCTGTGAGCCACAACTACCGAAGTCCTCAAAGCACACACTCAGCCATAAGAGAAGCTACCACAGTGAGAAGCTGGTACACCACAATGAAGAGCAGCCCCACTCTCTGCAACCAGAGAAAGCCCGTGTGCCACAACGAAGACCCAGCACAGCCAAAAATAAAAACAAACAAATAAATCTTAAAAAAGAAAAGAAAGACATTTTCACAGAGGGAGTAAGAGAATTTTCCATTCACAAATTATGAAAAAACTCCATGAAGATGGGAATAGGAAATACGAACCAATGAGAAAGGATTCAAGAAGCAAACAATTTACAATGAACAGGCTGAATATAACATTAAAAAATAATTCCATTTATACTGGCATCAAAAAGAGAAACTACTTAGGGATAAATTAAAGTATTAAAAAATTAAAAAAATTTGTACTCTGAAAACTATAAGATATTTTTAAAGGAAGGTAAAGAATTCCTAAATAAATGGAAAGACAATTCATGCTCATGGGCTTAATATTATTAAGATAACAACAGTTTTTTTTTTAAATTTATTAGAAGATAATTGCTTTACAATATTATGCTGGTTTCTGCCATACATCAGCATGAATCACCCACAAGTACACATATGGAGATGATAATACTTCTATATTTATCTATAGATTTAATGCAATGCCTATCAAAATCTCAGCTAGCTTTTTGTTTAGAAATTGAGAAGATAGTACTAAAATTCATATGTATGTCCAAGGCATCCAGAAGAGCAATCTGTGAACAAGAAAAATAAAGTTGGAGAACTCACCCTTCTGGATTTCAAAACTTATTACAAAGTTACAGTTATTTAATGTTTGTTATGTTTCTTCAATATTAAGACTTGTGTTTTTTAATTCTAGAATATTCTCAAAACTTATTACAAATTAAGACAGTGTGATACTGGATTAAGAATAGACATAGAGATCAATATAAATGAGTCCAAAAATTGATTGTCAACTAGAATGCAAAACATTCAATGAGGAAAGAATAATCTTGGATAACTGGATAGCCACATGTAAAAGAATGAAGTTGGACCTCTTCACTGTACACACAAAAATTAGCTCAAAACTATCATAGACCTAAATGTAAAAGCTAAAACTATAAAATTCCTAGAAGGAACATAGGGATAAATTTTCATGACCTTGGGTTGTACAAATGGCCAATAAATACATGAAAAGATGTTTAACATCATTAGCCATCAGGAAAATGCAAACCAAAATCACAAGACGCCACTTGAAAACATTAAGTAAAAGAAGCCAGTCACAAAAGACCATATATAATTCTGTTACTAAGAATGTCCCAAATAGGCAAATCTATGGATATAGAAAGCAGGATAGCAGTTGCCTAGGGCTGGGAGGATTGGAGGAAAAGGAGGAGTGACTCCTAATGCATATGAGGTTGCTTTTGAACTTTTGAAAATGTTCTAAAGTCAGTTCTGCTGTTGGTGGTGCAACTCTGTGAATATACTAAAAACCACTGAGCTATAAATTTTAAATGAGTGAATTGTACAGTATGTGATTTGTATCTCAATAAATGATGTTTTAAAAAGAAGCAAATGGAGAGTAAAAAAATTTAATAAACATTTAGTAAACCTAAACAAGCACTGAATGTCTGAAATAATAATAACAAAAACACTAACAGAAGTTTTTAAAAATGGTGCTAAAGGACTAGAAACAATAATATGTGCCAAGAGAGGAAGAATGACTAGAGATGAAGCATCTTAAGGTCAATATTTTGTTTGAAAGGATGGTGAAGTGTATTGATTAACCTACAAGATTGTCAAATAATATGCTTGTCAAATTTAACAATAAAGTAGAAATATTATTTCTTGAAAGAAAAAAATGAACAATTTAATAGAAGTCAGAAAAAGAGAAAAAAGAACAACATGGTGAGTGGAAAACATAACATAAGATTAAAGAATAAATTCATCACAATAGATAATCACAATAGTGTAAATGTGCCAGTTAAAATACTGAATGTCAGATTTAATTTAAGTAAATCCAGTTATTTTATATATATATGCTACTGCTACTGCTGCTAAGTTGCTTCAGTCGTGTCCGACTCTGTGCGACCCCATAACGGCAGCTCACCAGGCTCTGCCGTCCCTGGGATTCTCCAGGCAAGAATACTGGAGTGGGTTGCCATTTCCTTTTCCAATGGATGAAAGTGAAAAGTGAAAGTGAAGTCGCTCAGTTGTGTCCGACTCTTAGCGACCCCATGGAGGCTCCTTTACCCATGGGATTTTCCAGGCAAGAGTACTGGAGTGGGGTGCCATTGCCTTCTCCATATATACACACACACACACACACACACATACACACACACACACACACATATATGTGTGTGGTGGTTTTTTAAAATTGCGTTTCTGCTGTTTGTTCCTGGTAATTAGATGAAATATTCCCTTGTCTTGTTCCTCACTTTAAGCGGAATGCTCTTAGCATTTCACTATAAAGAAAAATATTTGTTTAGGATTATGGTAGATACTCTTTTTCAGGTTAAGGGATTTTCCTTCTATTCCTAGTTCACTAACAGAAATTATATTCAGAATATTGAGAGAAAATACCATCAGTTTAGAATTCTATGCACAGTTAAACCATCATTCAAGAATGAGGATAAAATAAAAAAATACCATTTACAATAGTCTAAAAAACTATGAGATACCTAGAAGTAAGTCTAACAAAAGATGTGAAAAACTTCAATGGAGAAAACTCTAAAATTTTATTGAAATACATAAAAAATAACAAATAAATGGGGAGATATAACATATCCTTAACAGTACTTAACTGCTACTGCTGCTTAACAGTAGCAGTTTTCCTAAATTTACATCACAAACTTAATAAATTCTATTGGCAATCCTGGGGGAATTTTTTATTGACCTGTATAAGCAAATCATAAAATCTAGTCAGAGTAATAGAGGACCAAGAACAGCCGAAACAATTCTGAAATGAGAAAGGATGCACCCTAGCAGATGGTATCAAGATTTATCACAAAGTTATGGTAATTACACAGATGACACCACCCTTATGGCAGTAAGCGAGGAGCTAAAGAGCCTCTTGATGAAAGTGAAAGAGGAGAGTGAAAAAGTTGGCTTAAAACTCAACATTCAGAAAATTAAGATCACGGCATCCAGTGGCCATCTCTTCATGGCAAATAGATGGGGAAGCAATGGAAACAGTGAGAGACTTTATTTTGGGGCTCCAAAATCACTGCAGATGGTGACTGTAGCCATGAAATTAAAAGACACTTGCTCCTTGAAAGAAAAACTATGATAAACCTAGACAGCATATTAAAAAGCAGAGACATTATTTTGCCAACAAAGGTCCATCTAGTCAAAGCCATGGTTTTTCCAGTAGTCATGTACGGATGAGAGAGTTGGACTATAAAGAAAGCTGAGAGCCAAAGAATTGATGCTTTTGAACTGTGGTGTTGGAGAAGACTCTTGAGAGTCTCTTGGACTGCAAGGAGATCCAACCAGTCCATCCTAAAGGAGATCAGTCCTGAATATTCATTGGAAGGACTGAAACTGAAGCTGAAACGTCAATACTTTGGCCACCTGATGCGAAGAGTTGACTCATTGGAAAAGACCCTGATGCTGGGAAAGATTGAAGGTGGGAGGAAAAGGGGACGACAGAGGATGAGATGGTTGGATGGCATCACCAATGCGGTGGACATGAGTTTGTGTAGGCTCTGGGAGTTGGTGATGGACAGGGAAGCCTGGCATGCTGCAGTCCATTGAGTCACAAAGAGTCAAGACACAACTGAGTGACTGAACTGAACTATGGTAATTAAAATGCTAGGATATCATCCTTTGGATAAATAAATAGATCTATGGGACAGGTTTCCCAAAGCCAAAACCACTAACATATACAAAGGAATCTGTAATATGACAGAGGTGACTCTACAGATCAGGGGAAAAAGGATGACTATTTAATAAATGGCCCTGTGACTATTTGCTAATAATATTTTCAAAGGGAAAATGAGATTTATACCTCACAGCCTGCACAAAAGTAAACTTCAGACATGTTAAGGGAAGGCTGTACACATTTAGACTATGGAAACTATATATAACATCCTGCTGCTGCTGCTAAGTCGCATCAGTCGTGTCCGACTCTGTGCGACCCCTTACACGGCAGCCCACCAGGCTCCTCTGTCCATGGGATTCTCCAGGCAAGAACACTAGAGTGGGTTGCCATTTCCTTCTCCAATGCATGAAAGTGAAAAGCGAAAGTGAAGTCGCTCAGTCGTGCCTGACTCTTAGCGACCCCATGGACTGCAGCCTATAACATCCTAGAAGGGCACAAAATGAAAATCATCATGAAAAAGTGATACATTGAACTATATAATTTTAAAACACTTATCCAATACAAATGCCATTAATAACAAAGTAAAAAGGCAAACACAGACCTGGAGAAAATATTAGCAACCTACATTTCCAACCAGAGATAATTATCCAAATTATAGAATAAGTTCTGAAAAATAAGCAAGCAAGAAGAGAAATTACCAAACAGCAAAAAGGCATAGAATATGAAGAACCAATTAATAGAAGAAGGCATTCAATGGTCAACAATTCTGGCAATACCAACAATACCAGTTGTGAGAATGGAGAAATTAAAAACTTTCACCCATGCCAGGGGAAGTATAAATGATCTAACCACTGCAGAACGCAACTGGGCAAAACTTGGTAAAGTTCATCCATGTATAACCTATGATCAACAATTTCACCTTTATGTGTTTATAAGTTCCTGAGAGATATATGGGCCCAAAGAAATACAAAAAAAAAAAAAAAAGAATGCTCTTTTCAGCATTCCAGGTAATAGCTAAAAAGTGGAAACAAGCTATCTGACCTCCAGGAGCGAAACGGGAAAATAAAACGGGAACTATCTGTACAATACAACCTTGCACAGCAGTTAACCCGAGTGAGCTAGATCCGTATCATCTACACCATTAAACCTGAAATACATCATGACAAGCTAAAAAGATCCCAAGTAAATATTTATAGGTAATACCATTTATATAAAATTTTACATAAATGACACACTGGTGCGTAGTATTTACCAATACTACACTAAAGATACCAAAATCTTCCTGGTTATGATTCAGTTCTCTAAGGTGGAGAGAGGGGTATCTCCCAACCCAGGTGTTCTAACACTACAACGTCTAAGAGGTCCTTGAATTTACACATCACTAACGTGGAGAAGGAAATGGCAATCCCCTCCAGTATTCTTGCCTGGAGAATCCAGAGGAGCCTGGCGGGCTACAGTCCATAGGGTCTCAAGAGTCGGATATGACGGAGCAACTAAAGCACCACCACCACCAAAGGTAACAAGAATGACTAGGCCACTGATGAGAGTTTAGCACTGTTACGGGTTTATGCACAGAGAGGTCCTAAAGCATATCTGGAGGGTTCTGATATCAACGGCGAGTTCCTCTTCCCTCAGGAACTGATGATAATAACCCTCTACTAGTGGGGCCAAGAGATTGGTTCTGGCTCTGCTTCGTGTTGTCTTCTGCAGGTCCTGGGTGGTTCTCCTTCACCCAGCCTGGTCTGTGCTGGCATATCTCTCTCCTGCTTCAGAGAGCCTCATTCCCGTGTTTCCTCTGGCACTCACCAGAAACACAGACCTGACACTCTGAGTTTCACCTGCTGATTTCTGTAGGAAGTTCTATAGCCCACCTCTGCCTCTTTGATCCATGCCTATTCAGGGGGTGGGCTTAACTTTCCTCTAGGGGCTGCAATGCAGGACATAGGGCCTTTAAACCTCGTTTGGCTTGAAGTCACAGAACGATATTTCTTTCCGAGTTCCTCCATTAAACACACACACACACACATTCATATATACACAAACATATGCTTACATACACAGACACAGACACATTTATATACACTATGCACACATGTGCCCAAACTCATACACACAAAGAAACACACACACATATACACCACTCCTTTTTCTCCCACAGAAGTCAGGTTGTTTCATTAGTCAAAATCCAATATTATGTAAATATTGTAGGGCAGATCTGATTTTAGAATGGAATGGATAGAATAGAATTTGCAATTCATGAACACATCAAATAGCAAAGGACAACTATGGGATATCATTGGAACAACGATAATACAATAGATTTCCTTCTCATACAAGCCGAAATTGTCAGTTTTCCTTGTTCTCTTTGGGAGCAGAATTGATTCAATTATACTCTTCAGTTACCATTACAACATGTGAGGCCCCTCTCTAGCTTCATTTTACTTTGTTTTATCCTTTGTGCCCAATCCCACTCTCATGCCCCATCCCTCTCATCCCTCACAAGCATCCTCTGTGATGTGTTGGATGTCTGTTCGATTGTTCTTATCCCATAGCTTCTTTACTAAGATGGCACAGCAAGACGATGCTCATCTTTGATTCCTTACACTGATTCATTTTTGTTAAGACGCCATAAAATGGTAGGTTTGTATGGGAGTGGCCGAATGACGCACATGTGCTCGGCTGTTTAATGTGATGGCGGGGCCAGATGTACCTATCATATTGCCGTCTTTATACGCAGAAATTAGCTCTCAAGATCATACTCCTGTAAGGGGAAAACATTTAAATCAGGAAAATAGTCTGTTGGGAACAAGTTGAGTTTTTGTCTGTGAGCAGAGAGTGGGGCGACTAGCAGCTCCATGAAGCCTCCTTTCCCTGTGGAGTCTCTCTGGCTGAGTGAGACCCGCCTGTGGGCTCCCTGGAACCTGGCCCATAGGTGGCAGTCTCCCTTCATCATTGCTGGACCACAAAACTCCGGAGGGCAGGCTGCCATATCGGGCTCTTTTGCATTTTCCTTGGGGTTTCCTAAGATTTAACATTCCCACTGCTCAACTCCTCCTCCTCCCCACACAGGGGGCCAAGGGAGTGGAGCTGAGGACCAGAGAAACTCCGTCTGCACCCGGCCCTCTTGGCAGCTGTTTGAGAGTTGTCCTGGAGCCCTCTTGCAGAACTGCTCTGTAAATGACAAGGAGTGCCTTTCACTCTACATATTATAGAAAGTAAAGTCTTGCAATTTGTCGTTAATTTCTTTAATTGTCATATTTTTAAAAAGCAACCATGTTGATGTAAGTCTTTATCCTCTCTGTTTCGTCTTGCCCTCCAGCTCTCTGCCAACACACCCCCACAGGTTTGGGCTTAATCTTTAAGAGTAGGTTGCTGCCAGACATTCTTCCTCCAGTATGCCCCAGCCTTCACCCAGCCCTTCAGAGAGCCTGTTTGACAGCACAGAGAATAGTCACAAGCAGAGAGATGGAGTGTGCGCTCGCAGGAGCGTGAAATCGTCTTGCCCCATCTCCTGCGCAGAAAATTCTAGATGGAGGATTCAGAAGAAAACTGAGATCAGGAAAAGTTACCACCTTCTCACTTTCCTTTCACCACAGTCAGTCTGCACCCAAGAACGGAGGCAGGTGGAGAAACACCCCAGCCCCAGGCCTGTTGGGGAAGCCGGCCCAATGGGCTTCTAGTCAACCAGCACTGTGTGTCTTGGCCCCCACTGTTTATGGAGCTGAAGGAAGTTTCAACCATTTGCAAGTGTCAAATTGCCTGAGGATTGTGTCCACCTGGGATGCCAAGTAGAGTGGTTCATTAGCATTTGTAAAATCTGCCTCAGCTGAAACTATAGAACCCAATACTGGAGTGGATTTTGTGTATTCCACTTGAATTAGCAAGTATAATACCTTTTTAATCTCATCAACACCTGTGTTCTGAAAGGAAGGGGCTTCCTTGTCTGTGCGGAAAGGAGGATCTCCCTGCTTGTAAGTGTTTCTCCTCCTCAGACTAGAGATCTGGTTAGATGCCCTGCTCCCTCTTCCTTCCCCAGAGGTGAGAGGAGGGTTTGGAGATTGCTGCTTAGGGTAAGAAGATACAGAAAGTCCTGAGGGTTACAGTCAGCTTTCCTGAATCAGACAGAGGTAGCCGGTGGTTGGCCTATTTTAAAGGGGGGCAGATTCATGTTCCTCCAAAGGACTAGACGCTGGGGTAGGTGGGGTGGAGGGGCTGGTGGAGGGGGTGGAGGTGAAGGGGCTGATAGAGGTAAGGGTGGTGGACCACATTCATTTATGACACAGGAGAGACAGACTGAAACCAATTTGCAAAGAAGCTGTGAATGAAAGTGCTGTAAAGAAACAGAATTTCAGGTTAATTTCTATCTGAATCAAACCTTAGTCGATTATAATTCCACATTGCTTTACCATTCTTTATCTTCCACTGATTTTGGAGATGCCTACCAATATGGGAAATGAACGCATAAGATCTAAGAACATGTAATCTTTCCTCCCTTTAGACCCTTTTCCTTGAAAAGCTACCTCTGAATTAGGATTTTTCTTTCCTCATACGTCACTGCTTAGTGGCACCACTAATCCTCAAAGTCTATAAAACAAAGCCTTGGCAGGGTATTTAAATTCTGCTTGAACCTGAGTTCAACAGCCTTTCCCACTTCATCTCCCATCACTGATGTGTTATCAGACATATCCCAGTTCTCCTACTAATTCCAGGAGTGTTTCCACACCTCCATGGTCTCTGTCCATCCCTCAGCCTGGATGCCCACTCAACCTACTCCACATAATGGGATGCTACTTATTCCTCAAGGCCTGCCCCAAATCTTACTTCCTTCCTGAAGCTGGGTCCATCTGGAGTGAGTTAACCAGCCCCACCCTGCGCTCTCATGGGTGAACCTCCATCCCATATGTGCACACAGCCTGGTGGGTCAGCAGGCTGTGCAGGTGCCTTTCTCCTTCACAATCCTGAGCGTCCTATGAGAGTCGTCCATGTCTCACTGTATCTCCTCTAATAGCCAGCCAAACATTGCCCAACGAGTAAAGCTTGACAACGGTTGGTAAAATTTGTAGTCCAATCATGTTAGCTTATAAAAATAAACATAAATGTCAGGCCTAATTCTCCCCAATTCAATGCAAGAGGCTCCATGGATTCACTTTTAACAGAGGAAAATTAGTAATTTAAAACTAGAAATGAATTAGTCAATGAAGAGAAAGGTAAAGAATGCTCAACCTCTCTGGAATTCAAAGACTTGTTTGTGAAAATAAGGAAATGCCGTATTTGGCAAAGCAAATAGGCAAATTTAGAAGAAATTACAATGATCATTGTTGCCAGAGTCGCAGTGAGACATACACTGTCAGGGCTGCTGGCAATGCAATAGGTACAGTCTTCCTCAATGTAATTTTATGAAATTTCTCAAGAACCTGACAAAACTTTGTTCACTTTGATCCAGCAACTCCAACAAGAATGTTTTGTAAGGTTAAAAACTGTGATGCGCATGAAGAATTGTGTTTATTAACTTATTTCATTGTAGAAGGCAATGGCACCCCACTCCAATACTCTTGCCTGGAAAATCCCATGGATGGAGGAGCCTGGTAGGCTGCAGTCCATGGGGTTGCTAAGTCGGGCACGACTGAGAGACTTCACTTTCACTTTTCACTTTCATGCACTGAAGAAGGAAATGGCAACCCACTCCAGCGTTCTTGCCTGGAGAATCCCAGGGACGGGGGAGCCTGGTGGGCTGCCGTCTATGGGGTCGCACGGAGTCGGACATGACTGAAGCGACTTAGCAGCAGCAGCAGCCAGCATAGTATATACACTGCGAAGTTGATAATAACCTAAGTGTCTAATAATATGTAAATAGGGCTTCCCTGGTGGCTCAGTGGTAAAGAATCTGCCTTCAGTGCAGGAGATGTGGGTTTGATCCCTGGGTTGGGAAGATCCCCTGGAGAAGGAAATGGCAACCCACTCCAGCATTTTTGCCTGGAAAATTCCATGGATGGTGGAGCCTGGTGGGCTACAGTCTATGGGTCACAAAACAGTCAGACATGACTTAGTAACTAAGCAACAACAACAATATGTAAATGGTTCAATAACTATTGGATCTGTGTACCAATATGCTGTGCATTAAGATAATTATTAAAAAATATTTTCTATCATGGGAAATTCATATAATGGAATGTTAACTGAAAAAATAGGATACAAAACTGAATATCCATTAAGATCTCAAATGTGATGTTGTATGCATATATATGTACATATATATGTTCCTATATATGTGTATATAACCTGTGCTATCTAATACAACAGACTCCAGCCACACATACCCACTGAGTACTTGAAATGTGACTAGTCCGAAGTGAGGGGTGCTACGTGATATATGGGGTTTCAAAGACTTAATAAGAAAAAATAAGGTAAACTACTATGTTAATAATTTTTATATTGATTATATATTGAATGATGATATTTTAGACATACTGGGTGAGATAAATTGAATTATTAAAATAAATCTCACTTGTTTCTTTTTACTTTTTAAAATATGGCTTCTAGAAAATGTAAAATTACATATATGACTCACATTCTATTTCTATTGGACAATGCTGTGTTTGGCAATTACATTTTTTTTTAAAGATGAAGAAAATTGCTAACTGAGGTTATCCCTGGGTTTTAGAATTACAGGTGATTTTAGTTTTGTTTTTTAAACTCTTCTGTTACTGTTTTCTCAATAAGCATATATTTCTAGTGTTTTATTTCTCTTGGGGAACTTTCTCCAACCTACCAAACTGGTTTTAGACGCAGGCACGACTCTATACTTTTTCTTAGCAGCACTTATTAGAGTTTGAAATTGTATGCTGTCTGATCATTTGATTCATGTCAGCCTGCTCGGCAGACCATAGAGTCCACAAGTCTGGGCCCCATGACTATTTTGCTCATCTTTGCATCCCCAGATCTTAACACATAGCATTTAGTAAGTATTTAATAAACACTGGTTGGATAAACGAATGAATGAGTGAATGATTAAAGAGAAAAATGTTAGGCAACCATAACCCAATAAATTTTTTAAAATAAGAAAAAATGTTGGTATGCAAAAGCAGAAAAGTCCAAGTCATTACAACTGCAAAATCAAAATAAATCATCGTATAAGAGAAGAATTTGCAAACTTCAGTAAATGGATGGCCAGATAGATTTTGGATCTGCTGCTGGGAGTGCAGCTGATCAAGGGCTCTGCCTGTTGCACTCTGCATTCATCCACAGTTCTGAGGCTGCCATTCCCAGTGCTGCTCCCAGCCAATGACTAAGCGGGTCAGGGACACTAGGGCACACTCATTCCTGTGGGAAGCAGGACACTTCCCATGGGTGGTTTTGGCTCAAGGACTTCCACTGGCCTTGTCAGAACTTCATGCCTTTCCTCTCTTCTTCTCAGGGGTCAGACCTTCATCACCATCTGGGGGCATTCCCTGTTGCCTCTGGCTCCCTCCCCGTATTCTCTAATAAGTCACTTGCATGTCTGATTTCATCTTGTGGGTTTGTTTCTCAGAGGACTCAAATAACACATTTGCTTCCAAAATGTAAAAAAGTATACTATTTACATTATTATTTTTTTTTTTTGGCATAGCAAAGGAAACCAAAAACAAGATGAAAAGACAACCCTTGGAATGGAAGAAAACATTTGCAAGCGAAGCCACTGACAATGGATTAATCTCCAAAATATACAAGCAGCTAATGCAGCTCTTGGAGAAGGCAATGGCAACCTACTCCAGTACTCTTGCCTGGAAAATCCCACGGACGGAGGAGCCTGGTAAACTGTAGTCCCTGGGATCGCTGCGAGTCGGACACGACTGAGCGGCTTCACTTTCACTTTTCACTTTCATGCATTGGAGAAGGAAATGGCAACCCACTCCAGGGTTCTTGCCTGGAGAATCCCAGGGACATGGAAGCCTGATGGGCTGCCATCTATGGGGTTGCACAGAATTGGACACGACTGAAGTGACTTGGCAGCAGCAGCAGCATGCAGCTCTATCAAAGAAACTAACAACAGAATCAAAAAATGGGTGGAAGACCTAAATAGACATTTCTTCAAAGAAGACATATAGATGGCCAACTAGCACATGATAAGATTCTCAACATTATTCATTGTTAGAGAAAAGCAAATCAAAAGTACAGGGAGGTATCACCTCAAGTTGGTCAGAATGGCCATCAAAAAAATCTACAAAAAATAAATGCTGGAGAGGATGTGGAGAAAAGAGAACCCTTGTGCACTGTTGGTAGGAATGTATATTGATACAAACAGTATAGAGTATTAAAAAAAAAAAAACAAAAATAAAGCTACCCAGAAATCCCACTCCTGGGCATATACACTATGGAAACCATAATTCAAAAGGACAAATTACCGTCATATTCATTGCAGCACTGTTTACAATAACCAGGACATGGGAGCAACCCAAATGTCTATTGACAGATAAATGCATAGAAAAGATGATACATACATACAATAGACTATTACTTAGCCATAAAAAGGAATGAAATTGGGTCATTTGTAGAGATGTGGATGGACCTAGAGTCTGTCATACAGAGTGAAGTCAGAAAGAGAAAAACATACATTGTGTATTTAGGCATGGAATCTAGAAAAATAATACGATGAACCTATTTGCAGGGCAGGAATAGAGGTGCAGACGTAGAGAATGAACTCGTGAGTGTGTGGGGTGGGGAAGGAGAGGGGATGGATTGAGAATAGCACTGACATATACACACTAGCCTGTGTAAAATAGCTAGTGAAAGCTGCTGTATAGCACAGGGACCTCAACTTGGTGCTCTGTGATGACCTAGGGCAGTGGGAGGGAGGCTTAAGAGGGAGGGGATATATGTATATATATAGCTGATTCATGTTGCTGTTCAGCAGAAAGGAACACAACATTGTAAAGCAATTATGTATGTGTGTGCTCAGTAGTGTCAGACTCCCTGACCGCATGGACTGTAGTCCACCAGCCTCCTCTGTCCTTGGGATTTTCCAGGAAAGAATTCTGGAGTGGATTGCCACTTCCTTCTCCAGCAAATCTTCCCCACCCAGGGATCAAATCCACATCTCTTGTTTTCTGTATTGGCGGACAGATTCTTCACCACTATGCACCTGGGAAGAACTTGGCATCGTACAAAGCAATTATTCTCCAATTTAAAAGAAAAAAAAATCATTATAATCTATAAATGGTATTTTATGATAGATTTTAAAGTGATGAAATTATAAATATATATACTATTTACTTTTTCATTGGGCAATACATGTACACAGTACAAAATTCGAAAAGGACAAAATGTAAAAGGTGGGCATATAAGAAAAGGAAGGGATTTTTCTTGCATCCTTTTCCTACAGCCACCTGTTTATCTTCCAAAATTCCTATTTTTTCCCTAGAAGTTAATCTCTGTTCTGCTCTTCCATATAACTGTTGAAAACAACAGGCCCAAAATGGTGACACTTATGCTAAGCCACATGTCACCAAACTGAGACGCCAAATTATTTACAGTCTCAGCCTTTCCTAGAAAAAGAATCAGACCAGTCAACCAGGAATTACTTGACCAGCACTAGTCAGGCAATCTACCTGAGAGACCCTGTTCATTGCCAAAGGAAAGTGACCTGCAATAACGAATCTAATTTTTGCTAGTATAACTTCCTTGTTCCCACTCTGTTCTGGCTACAAAATCTTACATTTTGTACAGCTCCTCAGAGCTCCTTTCTGTCTGCTAGATTGGATGCTGCCTGATTCATCAATCATTAAATAAAGACAATAGGACCTTTAGATTTTGCTCAGATGAATTTTATTTTTTTTAACACTATATATACCTGGTGGCTCAGAGGTTAAAGCATCTGCCTGCAATGCGGGATACCTGGGTTTGATCCCTGGGTTGTGAAGATCCCCTTGAGAAGGAAATGGCAACCCACTCCAGTATTCTTGGCTGGGAAATCCCATGGACGGAGGAGCCTGGTGGGCTACAGTCCACGGGGTCGCAAAGAGTCGGACACGACTGAGCGACTTCACTTTCACTTTCACTTTCATACTATTCTTACGTTATTTTTGTGGCGTAAGAGTGTGTCTTGGCTAGTATTCCATGACTTTATATATCATATCTTACTCTTGTTATGGCTCCACAGTACTCCCCTGTTTTTCCACACTGATGAACATCTAAGTGTTTACAATCTTTTGCTATGACTATTGTACTGTTGTACATTTATAGTCTTATCATTTGTGTACATCCATACATAAATTCCTACAGATAAATTCCTGGAAATGGACTTACAGGATCAAGGTAAAAAATATGCTCCATTTTACTGTTAAATTGCTCTCCATAGAGGTTAGATCAATTTATAACCCCATCAGCATGACTTCATGCCCTTGCCAACACAATGTATTAACTATCTTTTCATCTTTACCAGTCTGACAGGTTAAAATGTAACTTTGCATTTCGCTTATTATATTAATGACAAAAAAAATCTTTTCACACTCTTAAGAACCATTTTATTCCTTTTCTGTGAACTGTCTGTTCACATCCTTTGCTCATTATTCTATTGCTCTTTTAAAATCGTTCTTTTAAAGTTCTTTAGACTTTAGGAAATTTACACTTTGGTTAAGATATCAATCTGCTAGATTTTTCCCAATTAGAATTTGACTTGTCTTTACTTTCCTTTGTGCTGTTTTTCTTTTTTGTCAGAAAGAATTTTTTTAATTTAAAATTAGTTGAATTTATCACTCTTCTTTTTAATACCTTCTACACTTTAAGTCACATTTAGAAAGGCCTTCTTCATTCGGAGATTTTTTAAAATATTTTTTTTCTGAAAATTATCTTAAAAAATAATTCGCCTATTCATGATTTCTTATTCTTTCCTTCCCTTTTTCCTTTCTCCCTTCCTTTTAAACATTTCACTCTTTCATTCCTTTTTTAATTAATTTTGGTATAAGGTACAGGGATTCGTGGAAGAGATTGCTAATATTAACCCAATCCATTTCCTCTTCCTCTTGAGTACAAAACCAGTCTACTTTTGTTTCTTCCTGTGAGTTCAGTTTGGTTCAATTCAGTCACTCAGTCATGTCCAGCTCTTTGCGACCCCATGGACTGCAGCAAACAAGGCCTTTCTGTCCATCACCAACTCCGGGAGTTTACTCAAACTCATGTCCATTGAGTCGGTGATGCCATCCAACCGTCTCATCCTCCATCGTCCCCTTCTCCTCCCACCTTCAATCTTTCCCAGCATCAGGGTCTTTTGAAATGAGTCAGTTCTTCGCATCAGGTGACCACTGGAGTTTTCAGCTTCAGCATCAGTCCTTCCAATGAATGTTCAGGACTGATTTCCTTTAGGCTGGACTGGTTGGATCTCCTTGCAGTCCAAGGGACTCTCAAGAGTCTTCTCCAACACCACAGTTCAAAACGATCAATTCTTTGGTGCTCAGCTTTCTTTATAGTCCAACTCTCACATCCATACATGACTACTGGAAAAACCATAGCTTTGACTAGACGGACTTTTGTAGGCAAAGTAATGTCTCTGCTTTTTAATATGCTGTCTAGGTTGGTCCTAACTTTTCTTCCAAGGAGCAAGTGTCTTTAACTTCATGGCTGCAGTCACCATCTGCAGTGATTTTGGAGCCCCAAAAAACAAAGTCTGTGACTGTTTTCACTGTTTCCCCATCTACTTGCCATGAAGGGATGGGACCAGATGCCATGATCTTAGTTTTCTGAATGTTCAGCTTTAAGCCAACTTTTTCACTCTCCTCTTTCACTTTCATCAAGAGACTCTTTAGTTCTTCTTCACTTTCTGCCATAAGGGTGGTGTTATCTGCATATCTGAGGTTATTGATATTTCTCCTGGCAATCTTGATTACAGCTTGTGCTTCACCCAGCCCAGCATTTCTCATGATGTACTCTGCATATAAGTTAAATAAGCAAGGTAACAATATACAGCCTTGACGTACTCCTTGTCCTATTTGGAACCAGTCTGTTGTTCCATGTCCAGTTCTAACTGTTGCTTCCTGACCTGCATACAGATTTCTCAAGAGGCAGGTCAGCTGGTCTGGCATTCCCATCTCTTTCAGAATTTTCCACAGTTTGTGGTGATCCACACAGTCAAAGGCTTTGGCATTTGCATGGTCATATGACTGAGTTTTCACACTTCACGAAATGTGAAGGAGTCATGCAACCCTCCTATCCTCTCTTTTTCTCTGTCTTCTTTACCATGGGAAGGCTTTGACAATGAAAAGGGTTACATGGCCCAGATTCTGGGAGGCTTCTAGGAGCTAACATTTCCTGGCTGACAGCCATGAAGGAAATGAGGTCCTGAATTCTACAACCGAAAGGAACTAAACTGTCAACAGTCTAAATAAAACTGGAAACAAATTCTTACCCAGTCCATCCTCTAGAAGGGAATACAGCCTCATTGACTTCTGAATTCCAGTTCCGCTAGACCCTGAGCTGAGAACCCTGTCACGCTGTGCCTGGGCTTCTGACCTACTGAACTCTGAGCTCATAAGTAGGTGTTACTTTAAGCCATTAACTTGGTGGTAATTTGTTTTGTGGCAGTAGAAAATTAATACATCCCTTATATCTTTTTTCCCTCAGATTTTTCTTCTGGTTACTAATTATTTTTTTCAAATAAACTATATAATCAGCTTATCTAATTCTAAAATAACATTCTGATAGCAATTTTATTGTCATTGTTTTACGTTTATAGATTAACTTGGGGGGAATTGACATCTTTACAATGTTGAATATTCCCATCCAAGAACATAATATGCCTTTCCTTTTTCAAAAGGGTTCATTTGCATTTGAAAGTTTTCTCTTCTTAGTCTTTGCACAATTTCCTTTTAAAGTTATTCTGAACAATTTATTTTTTTGTTCCTGGTGTACATGAGGTCTATTTTTTCTATCACATTTTAACTATTGTTTCTACATAATTAAATTATAAATTTCCTAATGTTAACTTCATGCCAAACTTTCTAAATAAATTTTATGACTATTTATAATAGATTTTGATTTGAATCTCTTGGATTCTTCAGGTAAACAATGTTATCTTCAAAAGAATGGTAATTTTACCTCCTACTTCCAAGTTTTTGGACTTCCCTTGTGGCTCAGCTGGTAAAAGAATCTGCCTGCAATGCGGGAGACCAAGGTATGATCCCTGGGTTGGGAAGATCCCGTGGAGATGGGAAAGGCTACCTACTCAAGTATTCTGGCCTGGAGAATTCCATGGGATTGCAAACAGTCTGACATGACTGAGCGACTTTCACTTCACTTTGCAAGTTTTATAGCTCTATTTTTTTTCTTTAATTATGTTGGCTAGTGTTTCCAATACATTGTGAAATAATAATGGTAACATACATATTGTTATCAATTTCTTTTATTCTGGATTTTTATATCTTATTCACAGGTAAGATTCAGTCAGTCAGTTCAGTCATTCAGTCATGTCCGACTCTTTGCGACCCCATGGACTGCAGTGAACCAGGCCTTCCTGTCCATCACCAACTCCCAGAGTTTACTCAAACTAATGTCTATTGAGTCGGTGATGCCATCCAACGATCTCATCCTCTGTCATCCCCTTCTCCTCCTACCCTCAATCTTTCCCAGCATCAAGGTGTTCTCAAATGTGTCAGTTCTTTGCATCAGGTGGCCAAAGTATTGGACTTTCAGCTTCAGCATCAGTCCTTCCAATGAATGTTCAGGACTGATTTCCCTTAGGCTGGACTGGTTGGATCTCCTTGCAGTCCAAGGGACTCTCAAGAGTCTTCTTCAACACCACAGTTCAAAACCATCAATTCTTCAGTGCTTAGCTTTCTTTATAGTCCAACTCTCACATCCATACATGACTACTGGGAAAACCATAGCCTTGACTAGGCAGACTTTTGTAGGCAAAGTAATGTCTCTGCTTTTTAATATGCTGTCTAGGTTGGTCCTAACTTTTCTTCCAAGGAGAAAGTGTCTTTTTATTTCATGGCGGCAATCACCATCTGCAGTGATTTTGGAGCCCCCAAAATAAAGTCTGCCACTGTTTTCACATCTATTTCACATTGTTTCCTCATCTATTTGCCATGAAGTGATGGGACCAAATGCCATGATCTTAGTTTTCTGAATGTTGAGCTTTAAGCCAACTTTTTCACTCTCGTCTTTTACTTTCATCAAAAGGCTCTTTAGTTCTTTGCTTTCTGCCATAAAGGTGCTGTCATCTGCATATCTGAGTGTTATTGATATTTCTCCTGGAAATTTTGATTCTGGCTGTGCTTCACCCAGCCCAGCATTTCTCATGATGTACTCTGCATATAAGTTAAATAAGCAGGGTAACAATATATAGCTTTGGTGTACTCCTTTCCCAATTTGGAATCAGTCTGATGTTCCATGTCTAGTTCTAACTGTTGCTTCCTGACCTGCACACAGATTTCTCAAGAGGCAGGTCAGGTGATCTGGTATTCCCATCTCTTGAAGAATTTTCCACAGTTTATGGTGATCCGCACAGTTATAGGCTTTGGCATAGTCAATAAAGAAGAAATAGATATTTTTCTGGAACTCTCTTGCTTTTTCGATGATCCAATGGATGTTGGCAATTTGATATCTGGTTCTTCTGCTTTTTCTAAATCCAGCTTGAACATCTGAAGTTCACGGTTCACGTACTGTTGAAGCCTGGCTTGGAGGATTTTGAGCATTACTTTACTAGCGTGTGAGATGAATGCCATTGTGCAGTAGTTTGCACATTCTTTGGCACTGCCAAATGCAGGTAAGATTAGGCTATGATTTTATTTACTTTTGGTGCTATTTTTGGGGGGTTTTGACATCAATCTTACACTCATAAAAGAATTTCACCTTTGATTCTTTTCCTTCATTCTGAAACAGTTTAAATAGCATTGAAGATACTAGTTTCTCTTTTCTTTTTTTTTTACTTTATTTTACTTTACAGTACTGTATTGGTTTTGCCATACATTGACATGAATCCACCATGGGTGTACATGCGATCCCAAACATGAACCCCCCTCCCACCTCCCTCCCCACAACATCCCTCTGGGTCATCACCGTGCACCAGCCCCAAGCATGCAGTATCCTACATCAGACAT
This sequence comes from Budorcas taxicolor, assembly GCF_023091745.1. Taxonomy (NCBI): domain Eukaryota; kingdom Metazoa; phylum Chordata; class Mammalia; order Artiodactyla; family Bovidae; genus Budorcas; species Budorcas taxicolor. Next base: position 33,035,479 of record NC_068918.1, read on the forward strand.
AGACTGGTGATTCGATTCTTACATGATAGTATACATGTTTCAATGCCATTCTCCCAAATCATCCCACCCTCTCCCTCTCCCTCTGAGTCCAAGAGTCTGCTATACACATCTGTGTCTTTTTTGCTATCTTGCATACAGGGTCATCATTGCCATCTTTCTAAATTCCATATATATGTGTTAGTATACTGTATTGGTGTTTTTCTTTCAGGCTTACTTCACTCTGTATAATCGGCTCCAGTTTCATCCATCTCAACAGAACTGATTCAAATGTATTCTTTTTAACAGCTGAGTAATACTCCATTGTGTATATGTACCACAGCTTTCTTATCCATTCATCTGCTGATGGACATCTAGGTTGTTTCCATGTCCTGGCTGTTATAAACAGTGCTGCGATGAACATTGGGGTACATGTGTCTCTTTCAATTCTGGTTTCCTCGGTGTGTATGCCCAGCAGTGGGATTGCTGGGTCATATGGCAGTTCTATTTGCAATTTTTTAAGGAATCTCCACACTGTTTTCCATAGTGGTTGTACTAGTTTGCATTCCCACCAACAGTGTAGGAGGGTTCCCTTTTCTCCACACCCTCTCCAGCATTTATTGCTTGCAGATTTTTGGATCGCAGACATTCTGACTGGTGTGAAGTGGTACCTCATTGTGGTTTTGATTTGCATTTCTCTGATGATGAGTGATGTTGAGCATCTTTTCATGTGTTTGTTAGCCATCCGTATGTCTTCTTTGGAGAAATGTCTATTTAGTTCTTTGGCCCATTTTTTGATTAAAGTTACTAGTTTCTTAAAAATTTCATTAAATTTGCCTGAGAGACTATATAGGCTCATTACTCTTTGAGTGCTAGGTTCTTAAAAATGTTTTCTAATTCCTTCATGTAAATTTGGTCTGTTATGATTTTTCTTTCTGTTCTGAGAATTTTGGCCATTTTTATTTTCTAAGAAAAAAATCCACTTAGTCATTTATTTGCATATTTAAGCAAAGCAGCCATTTGTGTTTCAATTTAATTTTGTAAATTTGTGTTTTTGCCCCTCTTCTTGATTAGATTACCTAACATCTATACATATTTTATTATTTCCCCCCAAAGAACCAGATCTTGGGTTGATTTATTTCTTAGTATTGCCATCTTTTTGTTTTCTAATGTAGTAAGTTAAGCTTTTATCTTTAGTATTCTTTCCATCTGCTTGTCTTGGTTTTGTTCTTTTACTAACTTTCAGAACTTGATTCTTAATTTATTTTTATTCTTTCTTGCTTAATGATATAAATATTTAGGACTTTGAATTTCTTTCTGAGTCCTATTTAGCTATATACCATAGGTTCTAATATGTCATGTATGTGTTACCATTACTTTGTAGATTTTCTATGCTTTCTAATTTCCTCTTTAATCAAAGAGGAAATGGAGAATTTAAATTCTCCAAATGATAAGTTTTTAGATTTTTTATTATTGAAAAATCAATTTCCAGTTTTATTAAATATTGCCAGAGAATCAGGCAGATGCTATGCTGCCCCTGTAACCAGAAAACATAGAGTGTAATCTTGGCCTTATTCCATTGGCCAACCAGTCACTACAATTGGTCAACAAAACACTAAGGCCCAGATTCAAGGGGAGGGAATATTCACCCTCCCTCTCAATGGAAGAAGTATCAAAGAATTCACAGATTTGTTTTAAATCCACTACATTTTCACTGCTCATCACTGGATCTGTCTCTTATCTCTGTCTCTCATTCTCATTTTATCTGTCTCAAACACATCACAAACAATCACACTCATATTCACAGACTTGCATATAGTTGCTTGTAGATACACTAGCTATCAGTATCAGAAACAAAATTGTAGTGATAGTTGTTGTGGTACTTTGTAAGTAATGACAGCTAAATTGAAAAATAGTGAAATATGTCAGTTATTAACTAATAGCAAATATAAGATTATTCCATTTCCCTAAATATTCACAAATCATAAGGACAAAATCTTTGAATAAAGTCATACAGCATAAAGCCCAGAGTCATTATGAGAATGTAACTTGCCTCCTGTTTAATTTCCCATGTGCTGGGTGGGCTCCCTGGTTTCATCTATATTGGATTTTTCCTTAAATCTCCCTTGGTTTCTTTCTTCCTTGACATAAGGATTATGTATCTTTTGCTAACATTTACTCTGAAAGGATGCAGTGCTTTCTCTCTCCCTGATCCTACGACTGTTACCTCTGCTGTACCCACACTAACCTCGCACTCATTACTATTGCTCTGTTTCCCCTACACAACAATTCATTTAGAGTGCCAGGCCCCATGAGCTGGTAAGCCATTTCATCCAAGTCTGGAAGGGGTGGGAGGAGCCAGAATCTACAACATGTTGCCATTTGACATGACAGTAAGGTGGCAGCCAAGGAGGAGGGTCTGGTATAATTGCCCAAATGCAAGTATATTCAATCAACTGGTGATGACCCCCATTTAGAGCATTTGGCTGAGGGTCCAAGAGGCAGTGGTGTCAACAAAATGTGTGAAGGTGCATAATATGCACGTGCCATCCATCTGGTAGCTCCCAAATCTATATCTCCTTTGATGTCTCTCCTCGTCCTCAGACCTACGACTCCAAAGTGCCCAAATCCTAATTATTTTACCCCTTCTACCAAAACATGCTTCCGAACCATGTACCTTAACCCAATGAGGGGTGTCACCATCCATTTATAACTAAGCCACGAACATGAAGTTATCATGAATTCTCTTTCATCACTCCTAAATTATCAAATCATCAAATACTCCATATTTTACCTCCTTAATAGCTCTCAAAGTAATATAGTTGTTCCCATCCCATTTGTCATCATCCAGGTATAGCGTTTAAAATGACATCTGACACCTACTAAGTATTGCCATCTCTCAGCTGTATCACTGAAACAGATTTCTAACTGTTCTCTGCCTATGTACTTGCTCTCTCTGAGTCACTCACCATTTTGATCTATTTTTCTATAGTTGAGATGTTCTGTTTGAATTACTATAGTTTTAATATAAGGCTTCATATTTGGTAGTGTTCAAAAATGTTTTTTCTTCTTCAGTATAGTTTTTGCTATTCTTGGCCTTCTGGCTTTCATATAAATTTTAAAATTAGCTCGTCAATTTTCACCAAAATCTGGGCATTTGATTGGAATTATATTTCATTCTCTCACAGATAATCCCCTACAATCCTGGCTGCCTTGATGTTTCTCCATGCTGTCAGACAACAGTGTTTATAAGTATAGATTTTATGGTTGCTTTTGACAGGAGGATAGTCTGGTATCTGCCACTCCCTGGAGCCAGAAGCAGAAACACTTTGCAAATCTTCCCAATTTTCTATGAAAAAAGAAATTCCTTAGAAGACGTTTATATGACAAACCTTGACTCTGCCAATAGTTAATATAAAGTTAAAATACTCCGTTATGAAACTTGATCCATTTGACCACAGTTGAGAAAAGACATATGCCAACTGGGTTATGCAACAACCACCACAAAGTGTTGGCTCCTAGAACTGAAGTTTTCAGGAAGAAGGTTGTTATAAACAAGATTCTGAATGAAGTTTATCAGGATCCAATTTTACCTCCATCTCTCTGCTCACTTCTTGTTGAATGTTGAAGCCATTCAGAAACAGGCTCATGTCCATCAGATAACTGTCAGCAATTCCTAGAATTACACACTTCCGGGTCCACACTCAGCAGAAAGTGGGTCTTTGTCCTAGAGTATCGGGAAAATCGCATTGGCTCTTCCTGGATCACTGCTCATTCCTAACCAAATCACATTGCCTAAGGAAATCTGGAGCAGTGACTAGCTTAGGCCCAGGTCAGGGTTTTGATTCCTGGGCCAGGGGTCAACTTAGCTCCTCCAGAGACCCATAGGTTGAGAACAGGGTTAGTGGTAGTTTCCAAGTAGGAATTTAGGTTGTGGTTAGCAGGAGAAAAGTGAACAAATGCTTAACAACTAAAAGGACAAATATCCACCTGCCAAATCCGGTCTCTAAAGGCACATCATCTGAAGGTACCGGAAAGAACAGTGTCTTTCTGCTCTGGTCCTCCAAGGTTATTTCCATGATCCTGCTTCTTGGATTATGATCCTACTCTCTTCACACCGCCACCTGCTCTACACCCAGCCTCTCCACAAAACGCCCTGAGCTGTTTTGTCCCTGGCTTGTCCCTCCTCGTGTGCTCTCTTCTTCCTATCTTTCGGAAGTCTTAGCAAGAGTTGAGATAGGAGCAGGAGGAGGATGAGACGGTTTCTATTTCTTCGTTGTTGCTATTTTCTGTCTCTCTCTTTACCTCCTCAACAGAATAAGAGTCAGATGATCAGACTGAGCTTCATCATTCTACCGTTTACTGCTATGATTCTGAAAAAGTCACTTCACTACTCTCTCAATTTCCACAACTGCAGACAGAGCTAATGATATCCACTTCACCTCCTTCCAGGCAATAGCTCTAAAAAGAGTAGTATAAATGAGGGAGAGTAAGAGGGTGACAGGTCTGGAGACTAAGTCCTTTTAAATGACTGTTGAGATTGTGGGTGATGCTTCTGCTAGAGAAATCTTAAAACGTGGTTTTTTTTTTTTTTCCCCTCAAGCATTTCAGTGATTGTGAAGGCTAAATGAAATATTTTGCAAATGTTTATAGACTCTGAGGCTCTTAAGAGATGCTGAATTGTATTATGGGCCTCATACAGACGATTACGAACCTCTTATTCCACCCCAAGTATTGTTTGTGTGTGTCACTTGTCAAGGGTCTCTACCTAGGGAACAAAAGCACAAAAGTTGCACTGAAGTCCTCTGGCCTAATCCTCTTAAGAGTCATTAAAGCCTCTTTGAATTGATCCAAAGGGAGTCAAGTACCTTTTTCAGACAGAAGGTTCTTTTAGATTTCCTCACTGTTCCTGGTTCTGACAAGCCCACTCAAGTGTTCACTGCTACACACCACTGTTGCCATGCACCACTTGGAGCCAGAGATTCTGTCCAAGATCACAATGCCAGGAAATGGCTGACCAGAGATCTTTCTAGAATCCACCGTCCTTCCACGTGGCCAACAAACAGCACAGTCACAAGGGGCACTGTCAAGTGCAAGGCTTCAAAGGCTTTCGAAAAACAGATTTTGACTACACTCTGCAGGAGGAATGGGACAGTGTCTGAACAAGGGTTGTGTGTGCAGGAATGAGTGGGTCGGGCATCAGGGAGATCAGCTCTTAGCCTGGCAGGGTTGCCTAACCCAGGACTGAAGGCATAAGACCAAATGTTTTAATGATCACTGCATTTGCAGAGCCCAGCACAGCAGCTGGCTTCAGGGATGCTCTGTTGAGCTGATGGTGCAGGTGGACAGGAACAGAAAGACTTTAAGAGGTGGTCTGGAGAGGAGACAGTTAAAATTTGTGACTGGCTGAACATGAAGGATAAACAGTGAATAAGTGAACTCTGATTCAGGTCTGGGGAACTAGCAGACACAGGGACAATTGAGTAAGATGATTAAGAGTTCAGTGAGTGGCTTTAGTTTGAAGTGATGGTAGGTCTGCTATGAAAACTCTATCAGAGACTTACAACATGAAGTAGTTTCTTAATGAAAAATTTATACGAAATTCTATAGGTTTTTACTATAAAATGTTAAGCCAATAGAATGTCTTATAGAAATTTTCCTTTCTGTGGAGCACAGACCATTAGACAGACCACCTCCTAGTGTTTTCCTTACTAATGAAACTCTACTTTTGACTGAAACATTAGTGAGCCTGACTCAATATTTTCATATTTCAATTTCCCTTGCCAGATGACTATGGAACTCAACCTAGCCAACGAGACATAAGTAGAAGGTCTTGGACAGGCCCCAACCAACTGGTGTGTACATTTTGCTCTTGGACTTTTCATTTTTTCCCCACTTCCAATATGGACCTGATGGCTGGAGCTCCAGCAGCCTTCTGATGACAAGGATGGAAACCACATGCTAAAGATGGCAGATGGAAGGAAGCTGAGTTCTTCATGGCACTGTGAAACCATCATACCAAGCCCTGGATGCCACTGTGTAAATTCTATTTAACATAAGAAAGAAAGCCTCTAATTTGTTGTGTCTTTGTTTTTCAAGTCTCTATCTGTCAAGGCCAAATGTAATTGCTTTAAAATTGCATTTGTCATTAAAATTATGAAAGATCTTTGCTTTTCTTCCAGAATGAGTTTAAGTGTTTTACAAAAGTAATAAGGCTTTAGTCCTTGATTTAAAATAATGTTTCAACCTTATAAGCATGACCATCATTTACAATATCTGAAAGGCACTTTTGGGAGACTGGTGAAAACAGTTACAAGCATAGCCCATGGCCTTTGTACATTTTTTCAAAAAGATTGAGAGAACAGCATGTTTCAAATGCTACACAATTCAAGATTCTAACCCTTGCTCATGACCACTACTCTGCACTTAAAGCAACCCACTACTTTTAATCCCAAATAGCCTAATAAATACCAAGAGCATCCTGGTTTTTATAGTGGTGGAATCTGTGAGAATAGATCCGCTGTGAGCAAACTCGTCCCAGGGAGATCACCGTTGTTGAGGCGAAGGAGGGAGACGCCAGGCACCCACAGCTCCATCAGCCTCTTTTTTAGTTATGGTAACTGAACAGGATGTTTTTGTTTGATTGAAAGCACATGTCAGACAATGGCTGCTTCAACTCTGCCCCTCTACCTCAAGCCCAGCTCCAGCCAGCCGCTGACCACCTGACTGGCCAGGCCTAACACCATTTTCCAGGAGAGAGTCTTTGCTTAATCCAGCCCACTTTGTACAGGGGTTCTTCCCAGGTCCAGGGTGCGGCAAGGACTTTTGGTTTGGGACTATCTCCTGTGGTTGGCTAGGGGCTGTAGTGATTTTTAGTGCAAGGGGCATGGGGTAGGGGAGGGTGTCCAGATATGAGGAACAAACAGCAGAGGTGGGCACACCACAGATGCAAAATACAAAGTCACCCTTCAGGAAAGTTCCTCAGTCAGAATCCCATCTGGTTTCATGCCTGAAGCTGTGGGCTTCATTTCCACAGTGTTCTCAAGCCTAAGAGCTTCATTTTGTCAATCACCTTCACGGATACAGAGTTCATTACTTAGCACCTGAATAGTAGTTCTGTTTGAAAGATAAATTTCTCCAGATTTGTTCAGCTGATCTTTTAGGTAACCCAGAAACCTCTAAACAGAAACAGAAAAGAGAAAAACCTCAACCTTAATTCTATAGATCCAAAAGGGAAAAAAGATACCCCATTAAAGCCAGACTCACAGAGCTTCCAGCTCATTTGACTTGCTTAGAACAGACTCCCTCCCAAGGGGTGAGCCTTTTCTGGAGCTTTCTCAGAATTTCTCCCCTACCCTGAAGTCTTTGCTACTACTTCAGTGTCCCCAGGTGGGAGATGGAAATAAAACACACTCACAAACCTTGGCAAAGCAACATTCTGGTCTCCATGCCTATTCAAAGGAGGGGCAGAGTCTAGACACAGATGCTAAACTAGAGGAGAGCTTCTACTCCTGCCCAGGACAGTAGAAAGTGTTGATGAAGGAAGGCCCGGGCATGGCCCCAGCTCCTCAAGCAGCGTGAACGTACACTCACAGAGCATGTGGAGCTTGCATCACATGCATTCTCTCATTTCCCACAGCACTGGAGGCATCTCCCAGCACCAGTTCCACACGGGGCAGGAACCCCCCATCAGAAGGTCAGGCTGCTGCACGTCTGATGGGCAGGAACTCACCACTTCGTAAGGCCTCCCGCCCCCATTTTTACATCGAAACTCTGCATCCCTCTGGTTTTCATTCACTAATCTAGTTCCAGCCCTGCAGCTCTCCATGTAGATTATGCACTTCCGCAACCTCCTGATCATTTAATTATGTGACAACCACTATCATGCCACTCCAGTGAGTATTCTCCTTTACAGGCCACATGAAAGTGTTAGGAGCTCAGTCATGTCCGACTCTTTGCAACCCCATGGACGGCAGCCCACTAGTAGCCCACTAGTCTCCTCTGTCTATAGAATTCTCCAGGCAAGAATACTGGAGTGGATTGCTATTTCCTTCTCCAGGGAATCTTCCCAACCTAGGAATGGAACCCAGGTCTCTTGCATTGCAGGCAGATTCTTTACCATCTGATCCTCCAGGGAAGCCCCTTATAGGCCATAGAGCCCCTGTCATAGACCTTGATTTCTTCTCCACTTATCCTGCCTCCAGCTTGTCAATGACCCTCTTGAAGAGCATTGTTATGGAGGCCTGTGTTCACTTGACTGTGCATGCAAGCTCCAGGTGAGTCCTCCTAGGCCCTACACCTCTGTCAATAGAGTCCGTGGTTGTACTAATGTCTTTGTCAGCTCCAGTCACACTGAGCTTCTGGCCAACTAAAACTCATAAATCTTCTCCAGTCCAAACATGTGCCTTTCACTTTCTAAGAGTGGGACTGATGTCGATCAATAATGAATGTTGCTCCTGATGCAATTTTTGTTAAAGCCGAGGAGAGTTCTGTCCATTTACTTTAGAGGTTCCATCCTGATGTTCCAACTAGTCTCAAGATCTGGAAGACTGACCTGTCATTCGCCCTCAGCTACACTTTCCAGCTTTGTGGCAATCACGAGCTTGTGAACCTGCTTTGTATTTCTGTGTGCCACCCATGGAAGCTGACTGTCTCTACCAAGGGGTGAGCCGAGGTGATAGAGTCTATCTTACCTGGGGTTTGCCCAAGGTCGGGCAATAGACCTATGCCTGTGGAACTGCACTGGAATTCTGGTCTCCTGAAGCCCAGGGTGGAGATTTCCCCAGAGGGCCATGGGGCAGCTGCGTGGGATGCTTTCCTCCCCCGGGTGCTGCCACACCTGCTTCGTGCTCATCAGCCACTCTGCAGGTAGAATCTCCACGTGGTTTTCAGGGTGAGAAACTGTGTTCATTATCTTGTGTCGGCTGACACAGAAGGCCAGAGCTGCTGACAAAGTTGCTCTCCATTTGCATTCACTTCTAGACTTCAGGGGTCTCTGACCAAACCCAGCTAGACCTGCCTGCTCCATGGACCTGCCTGTATCACCCAGCTTTCTGCCCTGGCATGGGCAGCTCTGACCTAGGCACTAAGACTGGGATCCTAACGCTCATTCCATCATGTTTAATTCTTTGACTTTGAGACAAGCCATTTCCTCCTGAGCCTTAATTTTCTCATTTAAAATAGAGGACACAGCATCCTTCCTTTCAGGGTAAATTTGAGCATCAAAGGAGAAAATGAATATAACAATTTTTTGAAAACTCTCCAATGCTTTGCAAAGTATATTGTTATTATCAAATGGGTACAGAACTCCAAAATGAGTCAGAACCACTTAAAATTCCTTTTTTAAAGCAGTTCATTGTATCCTAACCTATTTATTCATTTCTTTCTTTTTTTTTTTTCTTCTTAAATTCCCAGTAAAAACTGAATATTAAGAATGCATGCAGGGAGAGCACTGAATACAAATTAACTATGTAATGTTCTTTAGTCACTTTGGCAGGGAAACGATACACCTATTAAAATACCCCAGGCAGAGCTGGCACGTACTCTGCTGATAACCCCAGCAGAGAATGACCTTGGCACCATTACAAGGGCAATATTTTCAAATGGATGAACTATTCTTGAACAAAGTGTCCAGTGTACTAGGAATAAACAGGCTTTTCATCAACAAAGCTGTGTGTTTTCTGGTTCCAACAACCTTTCCCAGAGACAGTGTCAGAGAGTGGGGAAGACCAGGAAGCGGCACCTCCAAGCCGCTTGCCCAGTCTTGCTTATCTCTCCTCGAGAATCCGGTGACTGAAAGGGCCTTCAAACCTCCCTCCTCTCTTTTGAAGTTGTCATGATGATTTGTCTGTACCTTTGCACAAGTGGAACCTGGTGCTGTCCACTGTGCTGCTGGGCAGACCTCAGTGAGTGCGTGGCAGGACCCCTGCAGTATCAAATGGGGGCCCGGAGCCTCATGAGCAAAGGCTGTGCTGGGGACTCATGTTCGATGCCACCAAGTGTGTCTAAGAGGCCAACTCCATCAGGAGGAGACAAGTCTCCCAGGCAGTTGAAAACAGGGTACACGAGAGGCTTTGAAGACAAGATCCTTGTGACAAAATTCACAAGGAGAGCAAGAAAGGACTCTCATTCACCAGAAACAAAGCGCATATGTACCATATATCAAAGAGACAGCCCTTGGGAATTTGCTGAGACTCAGGGAATTCGAACCAGGACTCGGTAACAGCCTAGTGGGGCAGGATGGGGAGAGAGGTGGGAGGTTCAAGAGGGAGGGGACATAGGTATACCTATGGGTGGTTCATGTTGATGTTTTGCAGAAACCAACACAATATTGTAAAGCAATTATCTTTCAATTAAAAATAAATTTAATTATTAAAAAAAACTCAACTGGTGAGACTTGCTTCCCCTCCTGGGCCCAACGAGGCTGGTCCATTTAGCTATCCATTCTTTCATTCATTTCAGATGTTTTTTTGAGTACCTACTGTGCACCTAACATTGTTCTATGTTCTGGGGACACAGAATAAAGAAGATGGTCTGTTCTCCTTACATTCTGGTAAGAATAGGCAAACAAAAAAAATAAGCCTATGTCTAGTCTGCCAGGTGGTGGAAAGTGCTAAGAGGCACAGGGAGTACAGGGGTGGGTGGGCATAAGTTTATATCGGGGAAGGCCACGCTGTGAAAGTAAATTTGACTGCAGGTTAAGAGGAAGTGCGAGAGCGGGCTGTGACTATCTGGGCAAGTGTATTCCAGGCAAGAATATGCTTCAAGCAGCAAAGAAGATAGTGTTACAGGAGGGGAGCCAGCCAAGGAGAAAGTCAGAAGAGATGAAGTCAGAGAGGTGATGGGGAGCCAGTCCTTGTGGGGCCTGAGAGCCATTTCAAGGACTTCGGTTTTAATTCTGAGTGATCTGGGGGCAGGGCGAGACTGGAAAAGTAAGATAATCTGATTTCTGGGTCTAAAGATCATCCTAGATGTTCTACTGAGAACAGCATGGAGACAGGCAGAATGTGAGCAGGAAGAGAATTAGGAGGATATGGCAAGAGTGTCAGCAAGAGAAGACAGCGGTGGCTGGAACCCAGACAGCACCTATGCAAGGGTGAGATGAGGCTCAGGATGTTTTTTAGGTAAGATCTGTAGGAACTGATAATAGTGGGATGTGGGAAATAAGGATTAGTCCATTGTTTTGACTTACGCACCTGGGAGGACAGAGTTAACATTTTATCAAGAAGGAGAAGATGATGGGTGAAACGTGACTAAAGGCATCAGGAGTCTGGTGTGGGACATGGTGAGTTGGATGTGTGCATGCATGTGAAGTCACTTCAGTCATGCCTGATTCTTTGTGACCCTATGGACCATATCTCTCCAGGCTCCTCTGTCCTTGGGATTCTCCAGGCAAGGATATTGGAGTGGGTTGCCAGGCCCTCCTCCAGGGGATCTTCCTGACCCAGGGATTGAACCTGTGTATCTTGTGTCTCCTGCATTGGCAGGCAGGTTCTTTGCCACTAGCACTACCTACGAAGCCCCACTGAGATGTCTAGTGGATGCCAAGTGGAATGCCTTGTAGGCAGTTGGATAAGCAAGCCTTGGGCCCAGGCTAGAGATATAAATGTGGGGATCATTATTGTAAAGAAGGGAAGGGACAGTCCACGTCGAAGCACACCCTTGCTCAAATGCCTCAGCTTGAAGGTTCATGTTCCCACACCAAGAACTAGTCATCTGGGCTAGTTACATGCACAGATATTGAGAAATGTCAGTTAGTTGTGTCTCCAGAAAGAAGAAACAGTTGGGTGACCATATAGCCAGTTTCTGCCAAAATGGCCTTAGCAAGTTCATTTTAGGGGATGGTGGGAGGAAAAGACTGATTGAGGAGATGTTAAGAGAAAGAAGGAAGTAGAGAAATGGGGTGGTGGCTAAAGTGGGATTTGGAATCAAGAGAGGTTGTGTGTTTTGTATCCAGCCTATATACAGGATGGAATGGAAATTTATCTATCCAAAAGAGGAAAAAGTGCGATGATGCAAAAGAGATAGGGACCACCCCAGAGGGATATTCCTGAGCAGGTGAGAGAGAAAGGGTTCTAGCTAAGTGCTTCTTAAATTTCACTGTGCTGAAGAATCACTTAGAGAGACAGTTTCCAGGCTCTACCCCACAAATTCTGATTCAGCAGGTCTGGAGTGGGCTGGACAATTGGTACTTCTGATCATCCCCCAGGTAATGCTGATGCTGCCAGTCAGGAGCAAGGACCACACTTTGAGTACTGCTGATGGAAGCTTGGGAAATTCACCCCAGTGCCAGCAGGGAAGGCAGAACAGATATGCACTGATGAGGATGGGTGGGTGGGTTGGTGCGGTGGTGGGAATGTGGAACTTGTCAGTTTATTGTTCTATAATCCCTCTGAACTAGGAAGCAAGGTCATCAGCTGAGAGTGAGCATGGGGGAGGAAGACTGAGGGTTTGAGAAGGGAGGAGAAAATGCGAAATCCTTGTCTTACAGAGTGGGAGAATAATGGTGTAGGGAAATGGAATAGAAGGACCAGGCCAGCACCAAGGTCCCACCCGAAGTTCAACCACAGCCAGTGGCATGCTCAGCCTTGCTGGTGCAGACACAGTGGACAGAGGTAGATTCAGCCAGGCCTCTCTGGTCTTGCCAGGAAGGTGCAATGAAGGAAGAAGTGGAAGGGAGTTGAATGTGTATTAGTGGCCAGGGTGATAATGAGAAACCACATAATCTAAGTGGGTAAGGAGGGCAGTGAGGACTTGTGGGTGACAATGGGGGTGGTGGGGAATACTGGAAGGGTGACAGATCCATTGACTGTGAATCTCAATGAGGTTGAAGAACCACTGGACAGAATAGAAGCCTGAACTGGAAGGAGAAAACTATGATGAGAGGGTGGAACATTTGAAATTGAGATTACCAAGGGAGTACAACTGTTAGTAATGGCAAAGTCAAGGGCATGGCCAGGGGCATGAGTGGCCAAAATACCATAATGAATCAATGGAACAAGACAGAAATCCCCCAAATAAACCCACACACCTATGGTCAATTAAACTACGATGAAGGAGGCAAGAATATACAATGGACAAAAAGTCTCTTCAATAAGTGGTGCTGAGAAAACTGGACAGAATGTAAAAGAATGAAATCAGAACATTCTCTAACACCACATACAGAAATAAACTCAAAATGGATCAAAGACCTAAATGTGAGGCCGGGCACTATAAAATTCTTAGAGGAAAACAGGCAAAACACTCTTTGACATAAATTGCAGCAATATCTTTTTTGCTCCGCCTCCTAGAGTAATGAAAATAAAAGCAGAAATAAACAAACAGGATCTAATTAAACTTAAAAGCTTTTGCACAGCAAAGGAAACCATAAACAAAACAAAAAGACAACCCACAGAACAGGAGAAAATATTTGCAAATGAACTGAACAACAAAGGCTTAATCTCCAAAATATACAAACAGCTCATGCAGCTCAATATTCAAAAACAAAAACCCAACAAAAAATGGGCAGATGATATAAATAGACATTTCTTCAAAGAAGACATACAGATGACCAAGAGGCATGTGAAAAGATGCTTAATATCACTAATTATCAGAGAAATGCAAATCAAAACTGCAATGAGGTATCACCTCACGCTGGTAAGAATGACCATCATCAAAGAATCTACAAATAACAAATACTGGAAAGGACGTGGAGAAAAAGAAATGCTCCTACATTGGTGGCAGGAATGTAAATTGGTATAATCACTATGGGAAGTTTCTTTAAAAAACTAAAAATAGAACCACTAGATGACCCAGCAATCCCCCTCCTGGGCGTATATCTGGAGAAAACTATAATTTGAAAAGATACATGTACCCCTATGTTCATTGCAACACTACTCACAATAGCTAAGACATGGTGGCAGTCTAAACATCCATTGACAGAGGAATGGATAAATAAGATGTCATACATACCTACAATGGAATATTATTCAGCCATAAAAAAGAATGGTTGGGGGAATGTCTTCACCAACTTCCCATGTGCCCCCATCCCCTCCCACCTCCTGCGTCAATAACCTGGAGCAAGAATGCCGACTTTGTCATTCCTCCCCCAGTCACATGCTTCTGTGAGCAGCCCATGCTGGGGCCTCGGGCCAAGTGCCCTGACCACCAGACCTGCCCCAGCAGTTTCTAAGGAGACCAGCCACCTGCCCAGGGAAGGATGAATGAGCTCTGCACCTCCAGCCTGGCAGCCAGGGGAGAATCTAGTCCTTCCTCCTACCTTGGGTAACTCACCTGCACGCCCTCCATGGACATGCCTGTGTTACCCCCTCTCCTGGGGACAGGCCAGGCAGCCTAGAGAGCCACTTTCCCATCTGCAGGACAGATACTGACACCACCCTACAGAGTCAAAATGCCGATTAAACATTTGTGCTTAAAAAGAGAATGTGCTTAAAAACTTCTCGGTGCCATGCTTAATTTTTTAAAAAAAGTCTTAACAGTGAGTATGTGACAGTGCCTATGTCCCAGATGCTGTTCCGGTGCTTTCCACACATCACCTCAACTCTCAAGGTGCTCAGGTTAGGTCATCTCATTAACATTCCAGAGCAGGAACTTGAACCCACCGCTGATGAGCTCTCAGCTGCTGGGTCACCGCCTCCCTTAACAGACCAAGTTTCTGTCCTGTTCCATCCTAGCGTCCCCTCTCCTAAATCTGCCATCTGGATGACCAACCATTTAAGATTTTGAGATATGTGGTCAATTCTGATGAAACTGGTAGAAAATTCTACTTAAAGAGTGTCACTGTCATTTCCTAGTGGCTTCCCAGATGACTCTGTGAGTAAAGAATCTGCCTGCAAAGCAGGAGACACGGGAGATGTGGGTTCAATCCCTGGATTAGGAAGATCCTCTGGGGAAGGAAATGGCAACTCACTCCAGTATTCTTGCCTGGAAAATTCCATGGACAGAGGAGTCTGGCCAGCTACAGTTCATAGGGTCATAAAGAGTCGAATGTGACTGAGCAACTAAGCAAAAAAAAGTGAAAGAATGCCATTTGCAGCAATTTGTATGGACCGAGAGATTATCATACTAAGTCACCCAGAGAAAGACAAATATCATGACATCACTTATATGTGGAATCTAATTTTTATAAATGAACTTATTTACAAAGCAAAAATAGATTTACAGATTTCAAAAACAGTTTCCAAAGGGGAAATGTAGGAGGGTGAGGTGGGGTGGATAAATTATGAGCTTGGGGTTAAAATGCACACACTACAATATATAAAATAGATAACCAACTTGTGCAAGGACCTCCTGTATAGCACAGGGAACCCTATTCAATATTCTGTAATAACTTATATGGGAAAAAAATCTGAAGAAGAATGAATATACGTGTATATATATATATATATATATATATATACACACACACACACACATATATATATAACTGAATCATTATGCTGTAAACCTGAAACTAATACAAGGTAAATCAACTATTTACCAATAAAATTTTTAAAAATGAATGAAAGCCGTACTCTATGTGAGACAGACATATAAAAATTTTTTAAGATGCCATAAAGGATAAGATCACTGGGAGGAGAAGAAGTTGAAGAACTGGGAGACAGTATTAGAAAGACCATGTTTGTGGATATTGACATTACCAATGATTATTATCAAGAGTATTTTTGGAAGAGCACTGAGAGCTATTGTTTTCAAACTCTCCTGACAGAATCTGGTGCTCTAATGAGGGGAAGAAGTTCTGAAATATAAATTCTGGGCCCCCAAGCAAAAATTTCCCCATGAGTCTCCTTCTAGCGCTAATTGCAGAATAAACAGATGAGCCAGCAGGGGCTGCCGGTGAAGAGGCCAAGCGAGCAGAGAGGACTGCTCTAGCTGGCCAGCACAGATCTCAAAAGAGCCCAACTTTCCCCAGCTCTTTCCTTGTTTAAGCTGAAGAATTCAGAGTGATACACTGTTCACTGGCTATGTGCGTGCTTGTGCTAAGTTGCTTCAGTCGTCCAACTCTTTGCAACCCCATGGACTGCAGCCTGCCCAGCTCTTCTGTCCATGGAATTCTCTAGGCAAGAATATTGGAGTGGGTTGCCATGCCCTCCTCCAGGGGATCTTCCTGACCCAGGGATCAAACCTGCGTCACCTGTGGCTTCTGCATTGCAGGCAGATTCTTTGCCGCTGAGCCACAGGGGAAGCCCCCAACTCAAAATTTAAAAAAAAATTTTTTAAGAGTGGTGGGGAGATGTTGAGAACCTGAGGTGATTCATCAGAGCCTGTGAATGCTGGTGATGTCTCCTCATGCATTTTATATGAAACAGGAGGCCGATGGTTTATGACGTCTTGGATTTCGTATTTAACTACTATGCATGTGCTAAGGCAGAAAAGACTAAATACAGACTTCAAATTAGGAGATCTAAAGGGAATGCCAAGGCAGCATCAAGGGTGAGCAGAGGAACCAGGAATTAGACTGGCAGACACTTGGCAAGAGGGTGGTATCCCTACATGAGGCCCCCCACTCCATGACAGGGGTGTCACCAAAGGAAATTAGCGGCTTCAATACACGATGGAGAACAGACATCCTTCATTCGCCTGAGCAAAGCTGAACTTCCGAGTCCTCACTGTGTGGGACACACTGAATCCTACTCAGAATCGTGGAGCAGGCTCCTCCCCCCTCACACCCCATCAGATTCATCCATCCCTGAGACAGAAAGGGGGCCTGACTCCCCGCTGTCCTCTCCATTACCCTCTAAGCCAGAGAATCCACACACAAAGCCCGGCCCCTTCTGCAGTGTAGACACTGCTGCAAAGCAGTGGGGATGGGCATGGAGGGTGGGAGGGTGGAAGAATGCCCATGACTCTGGCCACATACGAATCCCACCTGGGACCTTCCACACGTGTCTGTAGGGCAGGTGGGGTTCACATCCAGAGCTGGCTGTCCTTATCTCTGGGGGACAGGATTGTGGGTGACTTTTTCACTTTCTCATGTGTGTACTACTACTATGTGGAAAACCCCCAATAAACGTGTTTTATTGTTTATAAAATGCTTAGTTGGATGGGTTTGCCTGGACGAGGAGCAGATCAATCACGTGAGCCCACTCCAGGCAAACAGCTAAGGATTCGCCTGGCACATACCTGGACTCACACGTGGCATATGGCACCAGGCAGCGGCAAGTGTAAGAGGTGGTGATTCACTGCTAGCGCCACCTGGCAGGAGCCCTAAAACCCAAGGCTGGAAAAGACAAGGAAGCGAGGAAGGCAGAGCTGCCCTCAGGAGGGGGAGGACCCTTCGTGTCCCTCCGCCCGGTGATTCTCCTTCTGGCCCCAGGCTGTGGGCACCAGAGCATCTTCCTGTGGGTCAGCCGCCTCGTGAGCAAAAGGACAAGGTGACGTTGCACAGGCCAGTGTTACAAAGGAGGACACTACGTCACCCAGGAGGACAGATGTTTCATTTTCCCACCTGGTCTGGGTTACCCCGGATGTCACACTGGCTTTGTCCTGAAGGTTGAGGTCAGGTTCAAAGACCCCTGGGTTACTCTGTCATGTTTGACTCTTTGTGACCCCATGAACAAAAGCCTGCCAGGCTCCTCTCTTATGGGATTCTCCAGGCAACAATACTGGAGTGGGTTGCCATTCCCTTCTCCAGAAGATCTTTCTGACCCAGGGATTGAACCCTGGTCTCCTGGGTAGCAGGCAGATTCTTTACTGTCTGAGCCACCAGGGAAGTCCTCAAAGAACTCTAGTCTAGTAGAAACACACAATGACCTTGGATCCAGGGCAGACCCCAGATAAAATTGTTAAATGAATAAAAGGCACCTTTGGACATCTCCCTAAAAAACAGCAGCTACTTCTCACCATTTACCTCACTTTCTAGGGTCCCCTGAGGGTAGCTGCTGCAGTACTCCCCCATTCTGAGTCCCGATCCCTCAGGATTCTTATTCAGGAAAACCTCCCTAAACTGAGCCACTTGTGCAGAGACTCAAGTGGTGTAGCCCAAAATGTCACACTTCCTGCCATATCCAAATTATATCTGAGCCAGAGCCTCTTTCTAGAAAGACATGGCTTTACCTAAACAAACAAAATGCTAATGATAGAAATTTCAGGTTGATTTATAGGGGTGCAGGTCAAGGAGAACTGGGGGGATAGGGACAGCACCCCCCCTCACTAAAATAACACTTTACTTATTCTGCCATGTGTCTCTATCAATAAGAAGGTTGACTTACTGGAAGAGTGAGCCACTTTAAATCCTTTATGGAGCAATGAGGAATTTTTAAATGAAAAGAAGAAAGGAGGGAAGAGAAGAGAAAGAAAAGGGAAAATAAGGAGTTAGTAGAAAGAAAGACTGATTCTTAAAACACATTCATGCTCTTTCATTCATTTTTCTCCTTGTCTTTCACATGGACAAGATGCTATTTAGCCCATGATCGTGTCCTTCAAGTCTTACTTTTAATATATTATTTTCTAGGACATCAGTTCTCAAACTGTGTTCCAGGAAACTCTGGAAGGTATCTTTGAGTCAAAGTTATTTTCCATTTTAGTGCATTCTTGAGGTCAAAGCTATTTTCATAACAATACATCAAATAAAATTTGCCTTTTTAACTTGATTGAGTTTTCCAGAAGCCACATGATGTGTGATGACATCAATGCATGAAAAAATGCTCTATGTTCCAAAAGGTTTAGGAAATGCTTTTAGACTCTTTTAGAAAATTCACAGTGTCCATTGGCATATTGAAGGCTCTGAGAAGTTCTGTGGTAAAAGCAATTCTGTTTAACTTGTTTTAATACAACTTTGCACATTTGTTTGACCATGGACTTTTTGCTTAGTTTTGGTTTTGGTCGAAGCCTCACTTTAGTGCCTCAAACCTTCATGTTTCAGGAAATGTCCCTCCAAGGGTAAGATTTCAAGCCAGGAATCCTCTGGCCAAGGAATTTATTAGAGGTCCTTCCTCTGGGCCATAAGTGAGTCAAGACTGCACGCTAGTATGTCAGGACTGTGCTGGGGTCAAGAGCAGAGCCAGACTGCTTGAGTTCAAGTTCTGGCTCTGCCAGTCATTAGCTGTGACTTTGGGCGAGTTACTTAACATCTCTGAGCTTTGTAGTCCTTAAGCATAAAATGGGGAAGATAATATGCACACAACACTATACATATTTTACAACAGCACCTTGCACATAGTGAACTAAATAAGAGTTTGTGTGCGTGTGTATGTGAGTGTGTGTGTGTGTGTGAGTGTGTGTGTGTGTGTGTGTGCGCTCTTGCTATTATCTATTACTATGCCAAACTTGCCAGCCTAGGGTCAGGACCTAAAGCTAGTCACCAACTAGTGATGCGCCCTGAGGCTCGCCATCTCTCTGCCATGGACTTCGTTTTATCCATATGTCAAATTAGAAAGTGGGGTGAGGCAGTCTCTGAAGCCCCTTGTGCTGCTGATATTCTCTGATTCCACTCGCTTCTTACAGACTGTGGCACTAACCCGGAGCACACAGAAGGAGAGGGCGGTCTAAGAACCCTCAGGTCCTGGGCAGCATCGTCTGGAGATGAAGGGGTCCACAAGATGGGATGGTCAGCCCTTGAGGATGGAGTCCTTCAGTTCCGGAGTGCTGCCTCCCACTGACTTGGCTTCTCACCATGCACAGGCATGAAGGAGAAAGCAGGTGGGGGTTTATTCCCACCACTTCGACCCCACCCTTATGGCATGACTACCCCTTAAAACTGGCTGTTTGAAGACATAGAGAACAGACTTTTGGACATGGCAGGAATGGGGGGCAGGGAAGGAGAGGGTGGGATGAACGGAGAGAGTAGAAGGGAAACATACACTACCATATGTAAAAAAGACAGCCAGTGGGAATTTGCTGTATGACTCAGGGAGCTCACACTGCGGTTCTGTGACAACCTAGACCGGTGGGGTGGGGTGGGAAGTGGGAGGGAGGCTCAAGAAGGATGGGATATATGTATACCTATGGCTAATTCATGTTGATATATGGCAGAAATCAACACAATATTGTGAAGCAATTATCCTTCAATGAAAACTAAATAAATTCATTAAAAAACTGGAAAAAAATTGGCTGCTTGAGATGAGGGCCTGGCTACAGAGAGGAACATGTTCTTCATAAGGCATTAATAGGACACGGGACTTTCAGCTTCTCAGCAGGTTTTCCTGCTCTCTTCTAAAGACCACCACCCCAGCCCCAGGGAAAGCTTTCAGACACCTTTGGTTGGTAAGACACAACGGTGACTGCCTCTATAAAAATTCCCCCAGGGTAACTTCACCACCATTGGGAGTGAGAATACCTAAATTTAAAAAACTGAAAATGTCTGTACAAGAAAGAGCTTTGGATTGCCGGCAGCTGCGGACCAAGGTAGAGGCGCCCAACATAATGCTTCAGAGGCTAAATCGGGAACAATTTGAATGCTTGGTTTTACTTGTGCTTAAAAAAGCCAGTGGCAGCTCAGCTGCCAGATGTGGGAGAACTTCAACATGTAGCTCGCGGGCATGGTATCAGCGATGCTGTCGCAGGTGACCACGCGTCAAAGGGAGATGATGACTTGCTTTCCTAAAACTGCTTCTAGGGAGGGAGCCCGGTGGCTTTCATTTTTCACTTTCACTGAAGAAGTTAAATTTGGGAACACCAAAAAGATTTCACTTAACTCAGAGAGTATTGACACCAGGGCTTGTCAGCAAAGGAAGAATTTCTGAGAACCGTGCCTTTATAAGAGCTCAATTCCCTGTATCTAAGGCCTTCGAGTATTCACTGAACTATCATCTAATTCAGTGTATCAACTAGAAATTGCTGTTAGTTGCTAGTAACAGGACTGGTTACAGTGACTTAAACACAATGGTCTATTTATTGTTTAATGTGAAATGACAGTGTATTACTGGCATTGGATCAGTGGCTTATGAATCAATTAGAATCAAGAAAATTAGGACTGAGTCTTTGTGATTCTTTGTCTCTTCCTTGTGAACTCACTATGGTTCTTGCAGCTCCAGCCATCATATCCACACCCCAAACAAGGCAGGTAGGATGGAAGGGTAAAAGTCTTTCCCAGAAGTTCCATCCAACAATTTCTGCTTTCATTTTCTACAAAAGAGGCAGAAAATCATAGTCCTTTGACTGACTACATGCCACCTGGAATTACATTGTATCTCTGTCTCTAAGAAAGAAAGAGAGTGGATACCACATAGGAAGCTAGCACTCTCTGTATAGGGCTTTCTAGAGAGATGTGGGGGAGAAGGCAATGGCAACCCACTCCAGTACTCTTGCCTGGAAAAGCCCATGGGCGGAGGAGCCTGGTAGGCTGCAGTCCATGGGGTCGCTAAGAGTAGGACACGACTGAGTGACTTCACTTTCACTTTTCACTTTCATGCATTGGAGAAGGAAATGGCAACCCACTCCAGCATTCTTGCCTGGAGAATCCCAGGGACAGGGGAGCCTGGTGGGCTGCCGTCTCTGGGGTCACACAGAGTCGGACATGACTGAAGCGACTTAGCAGTAACAGGAGCAGAGAGATGTGGTTAGACAAGAATGTGCTGCCCAAACTGGTTTTTCTGGGAGAACTTGTTATGTGAAACAGCAGGCATCTAGGGGAGCCTCAGTTTACCCATGAGACTGACTTCCAGACCTCTCTCACTACGAGAGGAGGGGAAGCTAGTTCCCTTAGTTCCCTTATTTCCCAAAGCAACTTGGTTAGGGAAGAAAAAGAGGAGTCAGAAGACAGGAAAATCTCTGAATAGTAGTGGATTCATTTCTTGTTCAAAGGCAGGGTGCTCAACATTAAGTCTACAAAGATGAACGGATGTGGACACAGGCGCGACAAGCACTGCTTGCTGATGGAGTAAGGCAGGTAGTGAGTGAAGAAAACGTGGTGCAGACCCTCCAGAATCTTATCGTTTAGAAGAGAGAGGCAAAACATGTAAACTAGACAATGAAAGAGGTTGCTATAGATTGAATATTTGTGTCTCCCCCTCACCAAAATTCATATGTTGAAACCTAGCTCCCCAAAAATGATGGGGAGGTGATTAGCTCGTTAGGGCAAATGGGGTTGAATGAATCCCGCATGAATGGGATTGGTGCCCTCATAACAAAGACACCAGCCAGCTCCCTCAGCCCTTCTGCCATGAAAGGACGCAGCAAGAAGACACAGCTGTCTGTGAACCAGGAAGGAGGCCCTCATCTGACACTGTATCTTCTGACACCTTGATCTTGGACTTCCCAACCTCCAGAACTGTGAGAAGTAAGTTTCTATTGTTTATATGCTACCCAGTCTGTGGTGTTATAGCAGCTTGAGCAGACTAAGACAGAGGCTAAGTGGAGTCAGCACCAGGCACAGAGAGAGGGAATGGGCATCACCAGCAGGATGCTCCCAAAGAAGCCAGAGAAGAGGGGAAAGATGCAAAGGCTGCTGACCAGGGTGGGGAGGGGGGTGTCAGGGGAGGGGAAGGGGTGGGTTTTGCTAGCTACACAGTGGGGCTCCGTCAACTGGCAAGAGAAGCAGCCCTTGGCCTGAATTCCCAAGGGCCATCACGGATCTCAAATGAGATGTCATCCTGACATTTCCAACTCTCCATCCAGCCCCATACAACAAAGATGAGGAATTTAAGATCCAACCAAAACTGGAAAAGGAGAGGGAAAACTCTCACATTGATGTGTGGGGGATGGATTGAAGATGAGGAAATAGTTTGTTCCGGACTTTCTTCAGATTTGGGAGTGAAAATGGGCTGTGGAAAAATATGTGAAGGGCAGGAGTAGTACAAGAGGAAGAAAAATACTGCGTGTAATCACTTCTAGTGGAATCTAAACAATAAAACAAGTGAATGAATAGAATCAAACAGACTCACATATTAGAGAACAAACCAGAGGTTACCAGTGTGGAGAAGGAAGTGGGGAGGGCCAGAGAGGCGGAGGGAATTAAGAGGTTAAAAACTTCTAGGTATAACTAAATAAGCTACAAGGATATATTGTACAGCATGGGGAATATAGCCAATATTTTCTAATAATTTTAATGGAGTGTAATCTATAAAAATATCGAACTACTATGTTCTATACCTGAAACTAATATATTGTAAATCAACTATACTTCAATTTTTAAAAATTGTGTGTTTCTTTTAACACACACACAAAAAGAGAGTAGCCGGTTTGTTCCTTAAGTCTATGCTTTCCAACTGCTATTCGGTACTTCCAGCAGTTACCATATGTTCACAGATTCTAGAATCACAGTAAACGTCAGGGTGAGCTGCAGTGCAATAATTCCCAGCTTTGTTCACTCTCCAGCACCGCCCCCCAACTCATCAGATCACATAGCTTAAATGATGACTGGCCCTCCCTCCCCTTGCACATTAAGTGCGTGGCTCCTCTCTGCTAATGGCAGCGAAAACAGCCAATTTTACTCCTGTGGGAGTTAGGAGACATGCAAACTGACCGGTGAGCTTTGAATGGATCATGAAACCTTCTGTTGCTAAAACTTGCTTTTCCAAACGTTGGACTTTAAAAATAAGTTTTCTCCCTAGTAGCATCTTTTAAATGATCACAGAACACTAAAGCAAAGACTGATTCCACCCTGTCCTGCATCGTGAGAGGCTGATAACCTAGGAAGCAGTTGGAGGAGTGACTCTGGAGGGGACTCTCTGTGTTCAAATCCTGGTTCTGTCACTGATTTGCTCTGTGAAACCGGGCCCAGTATTTAACCAGTCTGTGCCTCGACATTCTTGTTTGTAAAATGAAGCTAATCGAAGTGCCTACCTCGTAGCACTGTGAAGATTAAATGAACTGACAAGTGTAAGCAGATTAAAACTGTGCCAGGAACAGATGCCGGTTATTATTATTAAGTAACTGCTGTGAATGTAATCACGTACTTATTTGCCTTGGTGGCTTCTTAAGGGTTAATCCTTAAGGCTCAAGTCCTGCAGGGACCTGCAGTGGGTTTGTCCACTTAGATGCAGGTAAGGCCTGCTCTTCTGCATACCTTCCTTCCCTCTCCCCTTTGCCCTTCCCACCACCAGCATCTTCCACAACACATGGAGCAAACCTACTGGCAAGTTACTGGCTCCTCTGTGTCCAACAGCACAGGAGGGTGGAGGAAAGATGGGAGGAGGGCACAGACCTGAGGGGCAGAAGTGTCCCCAGCTCAGAGTTCTTTTCTCTTTTCTGCAAGCCTGGTACACCTTTGCAGTCTTCCTATGGCAGTCAATTATCTGTACATCTGTTTGCAAAGCAGCCTGCTCATGGGGGCAGAGGCGAGCTGGCCTGGCCCAGCTCCTTGTGACACCAAGCAGGCTAGCACTGCTCTCGGGAGCCTTGCCCAGTGGTCTGGCCTTGGAGGAGCTGCCAGCTCCCCCGAGAGGGTTGGACCTTATCCATGTAACAGGATTGACTCAAAAAGAGCAAAGTTGCTCTCAACACCTGCTCACCCTCTCACAGCTCTGAAGGCCAAGGGTGGAACGAGTAATTGCAGACCATGGGCAATGAAAGGAAAAGGAGGAAAAATGTCAGCAGCCCTTAGTTCAGCATCTTCCGCACTGTCCTTTCACGGGAGATCAGGGCAGGACTCACCGTGTCTATCTCTGGGTGGAGAGCTGGGAAATAGCAAAGTGGCTCAAAGGGCAGCAGATGGGATGGGACAGAGGGATTCAGAAAAGCAAACCCAGAAAAAGTCTCCTACTCTGCTAAAGCTAGCTTGAAATGGGTTCCTACGACTTATGCACGTGTGCATGCTCAGTCGCTACAGCTGTGTCCAACTTTTTGTAACCATATGGGCTGCAGCCCACCAGGCTCCTCTGTCCGTGGGGATTCTCCAGGCAAGAATACTGGAGTGGGTTGCCGTGACTTTCTCCAAGGAATCTTCCCAACCCAGGGATTGAACCCATATCTCTTATGTCTCCTGCATTGGCAGGTGGGTTCTTTACCCCTTGCAGCACCTGGGAAGCCCTCCTATGACCTGTACCCACTCTCATTTGCAAGACATTTTGTGAGAAATGCACAGGGGTCCCTGAGCACAAGCAGAACAGCCTGGTCCCACTTCAGCTGCAGGGTGACTTCTGGGCCCCCAAAGCATCCCACAAGCCCAGCTCCACTCTCTGAGGGACCCCCAGCATCACTTTGCTTCGCGCCAGCTCTCAGCCAGGGCCATGCTCCACAGGGCTCACAGGACAGGACTCACAGAAGACAACAGAGACAAGGACAGTATGAAAGGAGGTTCTTAAAATCAAATGCCACCCTTCCGTTGACTAATGTAATCAGACCACTAGATTTTGGCATCATGTTTGTAGAGGGCACCTCTCCTGGTACCTGTCCACCAGCAGGGATGGACAGAGGATGACGTTTATCGGTATGACCCCTGCCCACACTCACAACTCAGCAGACAAGGCATGATTGCCTGCCCAGACTGAGCCATACGTGAGGACGTGAGAGAAAAGCCTGGGCTCATTGTTTAAACAGAGGCAGGTAATCACAGGTGCCACGGGGTGACCATATTTGGCCTGCAGGCCAGAGCAACAGAAGTCAGCCTGCAGAGAGGGAGGGGCATAAAGACAGATGGACGCGCAGAGGAGCCAGAGGGAGTGAGCTTCCAGCTCTCCAGACCGCATTTCTGCATCCAGGCTCACTCCCTGCCCCTGGTTTCTAAGAGATTTCCCAGTATTCTTTCAACTCATTGTCTGTTTTTTTCCTTTCTTCATGTATTAGGTTTTCTATTATATACATCCAGAACACCTTCCACAAGGGCGGTGACACAGTCACTGAAGGCTCACTTGTTATCGTGTTTGGATTTCGCTTTTCACGCTACTCCAAGAAGACGACATGGGAATCACCATCGACATTTTATGGCCAAAGAAGGCCAGGCGACTGGCCAGTCCTCAAGGTCTCCCAGGAAGGGAGGCAGTCTTTGACCCAGACCCAGCGTCGCCTCCACCATGCCTCCTTGACCTTGAAACCATGCCTCCTTGATCTTGAAGTTTCCTCCAGAAAAAGGAACACTGGCTCCAAGGCATAATCAAAGGAGATTGTGCAGCATTCCTAAGCACAGTCAGACATTTCCTGGGAGTACAGGAGCTTCAGCATGATCATTAGTTGTCAAACTTCACCGGCCTCCAATCAGCAGAGCTAGCCATGCCTCTGACTTTGAAAACAAAGGATGCAGAAAAGCAGAGATGCCTCCCTCTTATAAAAGTATGTGAAGCCTGTACTCTGACTATTATTTTAGTATCCATCATATAATACTTTCAGAGAAGGCAATGGCGACCCACTCCAGTACTCTTGCCTGGAAAATCCCATGGACAAAGGAGCCTGGTGGGCTGCAGTCCATGGGGTCACTGAGAGTTGGACACAACTGAAGCAACTTAGCAGCAACAGCAGCATACAATACTTTACATCTTTCTCCCTTCCTCCAGGGCACTTTAAACAAGGGATATATATGTTACATTTCTCCTCCATGCCTTGGTCTAGTCCTCACTCTGACATTTCCACCCAAAGTAGATTAACTCAGAAGTTGGCAGTCTCTCCCGCTGGCCTGTGTCTGTGCTTGTACATATGTGTGTGTACACACACACACACAACTCATGGATATCAAAAATTTAAAAACCAGCTTAAGATATAAATTCAGATACCATACAATTCAATTCATTTAAAATGTACAATTCAATGGTTTGGAGTATATTAAACTATTTTTAAACTGTGGTCAATATGTACATATAACCTAAAATTTGGAGTTTGAGCAAATTCCAGGAGAAGGTGAAGTACAGGGAAGCCTGGTGTGCTGCAGACCATGCAGAGAGTTGGACAGGACTTACTGACTGAATGACAACAAGTGTACAGTTCAGGCATTAATTACATTTGCAGTATTGTGCAATGGTCACCACGATTTCTAACATTTTTTGCTCTGTCTCCCTCCCTTCCTTCCCACCTTCTGTTTTCACTTTTTAAGCAGAGAGGGAGAGTCCACCTCTCCTCCAGCCCTGGCATCCCAACGTGCGCTAATCCCCACTGCACTGCTTCACTTTACATTCCACTATTAACTAACAGAGGCCAAGACTTGAAGGCAAGATATTGACTTAAGTGTGAATTTCTGCCTGCTCCCAAGTGCCCACAACGCAGAGAGAATAACCTGCTTCTGGGAAGTCTCCTGGGTGCCACACTCCCCTGCTGAAGGGGAACTGCTAGAGGTCAGGGCTATGTATCCTCGGGGGCTCAGCAAATGTCTGCAGAGTGGTCTTGGGGCCATGGTGGGCTGTCCTATGCACTGGCTGAGATGCAAGCACCTCAAGGAATATACATAGATATGTCGAATTCCTCAAGGAATTCCCCCTTGCTGAAAGTTAGGTTCTTTTTTTTTCCTTGTTACTTATTAAGTTTTATAGAAAGAACACACCTAAGTATCATTCTATTGGTGATGACAATTGAACAATACTCATAAACCATAATTCTTGAGTAAGTAATAATTATCAAAGATTATAATTGTATAATATTGAGACGTATAGAACAAAATACAATTATTGGAGGACAATTGCTCTACCCATGCTTTATTCCTTCATCACTTTTGCTTGCCTATTACTTTGCACATGTCCTAATTGCTGCGAGAAAAGAACCTTCCGGAAGTTCAGTCTAATCGGGTGCTAATGTGGGCTTAGCAATTTCATGTGGTTGCTGGTGGCCAGTGGGAGAAAGTGGGTCCTGATACTGTATTAGGTGCCAGGTCCTCACTTCTGGGTTCTGGAGGCAGGCAGTGCCCCCCTTCCAGGATCCACTCAGAGAGGAAGAGAGGGAGGCAGGAAGGTGGCATTTCAGAGGAAAAGTGCAATTCTTAAGCAGAGTCTCAGGGTGTCTGCACAGGAATGACTTATGAACTTGTCTGGAAGGCTACCAGTGAGCCCCATCCCCTTCACCAAAAGCCATCGTTGGGGATATCGTTACTGTCATTCATCATGCATGCGGACAGTCAACAACCCAGTCTCCTTGTGAGAGTTTTCTATGTAATTACATGTACTAGCCTGACACCACCACCCCCCACCCCAAAGAAAAGACAATATCTTCTGGACGTAAAATGACTTTTATTTCATCCCAAGGGGCAGCATGCTGTTGCTAGGTGCCTATTTTTCTGCCTCTCAAATATAAAGTGACTAATGGGGTATAGTTCATAAAACATCTGCAAGGATGTAGTTATTCTTATACTTCAGTGCCCTTTAAGATATTATTATCTGTCAACATTTGGACTAGGTGCTATTATGCAAATTAGACATAATAAAGGAAGAAGGGAGAGGTTCTTTGCTCCTAAAACATCATATTTTTAAGGTTAATGAGATTTATATATATTACATCAGGGAACTGGGGTTAGAATGCAAGACTTTTTGAAATGTAGTAGTTGGCAACACTAAAGATTTGCTGGTGTTTTTCCCTGCACAAGATCAAAACTTTTCTTCTCTGTTGAGGTTTAATGAGATGAAAAAAAAAATTCCCACAAAATCAAAACACATAGAATCCAACTTCAAGAACAAGGCAGACATTCTAAGCTGAATGTTTTCAATTAGTAGTGCCAAGAACAGGAGAAGGGTTTTAAAAACACATAATTTTGCATTAAAAAATCAAGTTAAATATTTCAATGAGATATCCATTGAAGCCAGGAAAGTGGGCACTTTTATTTTTTGGATGAAAGGGAAAATACCAGGAAAATTCAATCTAATAAAAGAAAATACACATGCCCCCCCTCAGAAAAAAAAAAACTGGAAAAAATTTATATATGTATGTACATATATGCACACTTTATAGAACTATGAAGTATTCTATAAGCAAACAGGAAAAGGTTCTGAACTCAGTCTGGTCAAATAATGGGAAGTTATAATTTAGCAAATATTCTGATTATAGGGAACTGTCTGTATCTTAGAGCATATGTCTATTTAGTATTAAAATAGAAACACAACTAAGTTTGTACTTGCTAAAGAATCAGATATCAGCAAAATACACTCAACACTAAAATAATTCTGCTGATTAAGTTATCAGTGACAACTCAAAGGCACTTTAGGATCTTGTAGCACTTGGGACCAATACTACAGACATGAAGTTACAGCTGTCTTTGTAGCTATCATGTGCAAGCCCTGAATAAGAGTTCCAGTTGATAGGATGTGGGATTAATCAAATGTAGGTGTTCTGGAAAGGTTTTAGGAGGCCAGTAATGGTGGATCCGCCCAGAACACCCAGAAGTGGGTCAGGGCCGGGTCAGTTTTTCTTCTTACTGAGTACACATGCACATAATCCTGGCACGTGGTTCCCCTGGGTGTTTACTGAATAAATATTGTGGATGAATGAATTATTAGTAGTGAATAGCAGAAGGTTAAATTGGAATTTTTCTGTTGAGAACTTTTGCTGAGGCTTAGAGCAGAGCTGGGTAACAAGTGGCCCAAAGGGAGACGAAGCTTCCATGTGAGCCTTGTTAGGAGTTGGCCAAAACAAGAGAGATAGATGATAGAGGTATACAGATATGATTTTAGATGGACTACAGGGGAGTTCTAATAAGAAGTATTGTGCACTTATTTTCCTTTTCCTCTCATCAGAGGAGGGGAGGGAGTGCTTCCCCCATCCAAGTGAGGTTGGCTCTAAGAGGCCCATTCAGAGAGTAGGGAAGTCAGCCAAGAGCAGAGATAAAATCTCCTTTCTTGGTGGATGCTTGCTGAACTGCAGGGTCTAGAGACAATAGGTGAGAATTCCTCTGTGGACCACGTGGATCCTGAGAATGGTAGCTGGGCTTCAGTCCTCTTAATAGGACTGGCCAAAGGCCTTGACTGCCACGGGGAGGTGAACCTGGCATTAAATGGCCATATGCAGTATCCCATTGGTTTGGATCTGAAGGGGGTTCCTAAGAGTCAGCCAGAGAGAGTGGGTGGGAATGGGGCTTCCAAGGAGCCCATGAAAGTGCCTTACAAGAGAAGGAACCAGTACCCCAAAACTCCCATATTCAGAGGATATCGGTGGCTGTGTTACAGCAGACCCCACAGAGTAAAAAGACGTTTTTGCTTCTTCTCCTGTTCTCCCTACTCTTCCTCTACCTTGGAGAGTCAGAAGCAGATAGTGAAAGTCAAGAGACAACACAACAATCAAAGACTGTGCAATCTTTTTGAGTTTGGGTGAATTCTGAGCTGAGGGAAGATGAAATAACTTTGAATTTGGCAGGAAACAGTTGTAAAATGTATATTGGATTGGGCTTTTTAATATTGTAACATGAGGACAGTTCATTAATAACCTGAAAGGGACCGAATAGTTCTGGGATCTGCCTGAGATATTGCCCAATGAAAGAAGGTTTGACAGCAACTTGGAAGGGCAGTGATGAGAGAGAGAAAAAGAAGCAATTTCCTGGTTGTATCCCACCAAGTCCAGCCCATTTGATAAACTAGCTACAGACGAGTGAATGAATGAATGAGTGAAATCATTTCTGTATAATTTAGTTGGCACTATGTCCACCTGTCCAGCGCCCTGTTCACCTTATCTGCCTCCAGATGACGTCTCAGCTACAGGTAGGGGATCCGTTGAGACCTCTCCCCCAGCTTCAGGGTGTGGCTGGGAAAAGTCACCCTGTTGGTGAGTCAGGGAAGGTTGACTTCTTGCATTCCTGATTTCTCTCCAGTGTATGTGGCTTGATCACTCATCACCATCTTATCAAACACTAAGATTGCTAAAAAAAAGAAAACTACAGGTCAATATCACTGATGAACATAGATGCAAAAATCCTCAACAAAATTCTAGCAATCAGAATCCAACAACACATTAAAAAGATCATACATCATGACCAAGTGGGCTTTATCCCAGGGATGCAAGGATTCTTCAATATCTGCAAATCAATCAATGTAATTCACCACATTAACAAATTGAAAAATAAAAACCATATGATTATCTCAATAGATGCAGAGAAGGCCTTTGACAAAATTCAACATCCATTTATGATAAAAACTCTCCAGAAAGCAGGAATAGAAGGAACATACCTCAACATAATAAAAGCTATATATGACAAACCCACAGCAAACATTATCCTCAATGGTGAAAAATTGAAAGCATTTCCCCTAAAGTCAGGAACAAGACAAGGGTGTCCACTTTCACCGCTACTATTCAACATAGTTCTGGAAGTTTTGGCCACAGCAATCAGAGCAGAAAAAGAAATAAAAGGAATCCAAATTGGAAAAGAAGAAGTAAAACTCTCACTGTTTGCAGATGACATGATCCTCTACATGGAAAACCCTAAAGACTCCACCAGAAAATTACTAGAGCTCATCAATGAATATAGTAAAGTTGCAGGATATAAAATCAACACACAGAAATCCCTTGCATTCCTATACACTAATAATGAGAAAGTAGAAAAAGAAATTAAGGAAACAATTCCATTCACCATTGCAACGAAAAGAATAAAATACTTAGGAATATATCTACCCAAAGAAACTAAAGACCTATATATAGAAAACTATAAAGCACTGATGAAAGAAATCAAAGAGGACACTAATAGATGGAGAAATATACCATGTTCATGGATTGGAAGAATCAATATAGTGAAAATGAGTACACTACCCAAAGCAATTTACAAATTCAATGCAATCCCTATCAAGCTACCAGCCATATTTTTCACAGAACTAGAACAAATAATTTCAAGATTTGTATGGAAATACAAAAAACCTCGAATAGCCAAAGCAGTCTTGAGAAAGAAGAATGGAACTGGAGGAATCAACTTGCCTGACTTCAGGCTCTACTACAAAGCCACAGTCATCAAAACAGTATGGTACTGGCACAAAGACAGAAATATAGATCAATGGAACAAAATAGAAAGCCCAGAGATAAATCCACACACATAAGGACACCTTATCTTTGACAAAGGAGGCAAGAATATACAATGGAGTAAAGACAATCTCTTTAACAAGTGGTGCTGGGAAAACTGGTCAACCACTTGTAAAAGAATGAAACTAGATCACTTTCTAACACCATACACAAAAATAAAATCAAAATGGATTAAAGATCTAAATGTAAGACCAGAAACTATAAAACTCCTAGAGGAGAACATAGGCAAAACACTCTCAGACATAAATCACAGCAGGATCCTCTATGAGCCACCTCCCAGAATTCTGGAAATAAAAGCAAAAATAAACAAATGGGATCTAATTAAAATTAAAAGCTTCTGCACAACAAAGGAAACTATAAGCAAGGTGAAAAGACAGCCTTCTGAATGGGAGAAAATAATAGCAAATGAAGCAACTGACAAACAACTAATCTCAAAAATATACAAGCAACTTATGCAGCTCAATTCCAGAAAAATAAACGACCCAATCAAAAAATGGGCCAAAGAACTAAATAGACATTTCTCCAAAGAAGACATACGGATGGCTAACAAACACATGAAAAGATGCTCAACATCACTCATCATCAGAGAAATGCAAATCAAAACCACAATGAGGTACCACTTCACACCAGTCAGAATGGCAGCGATCCAAAAATCTGCAAGCAATAAATGCTGGAGAGGGTGTGGAGAAAAGGGAACCCTCCTACACTGTTGGTGGGAATGCAAACTAGTACAGCCACTATGGAGAACAGTGTGGAGATTCCTTAAAAAATTGCAAATAGAACTACCTTATGACCCAGCAATCCCACTGCTGGGCATACACACCGAGGAAACCAGAATTGAAAGAGACACATGTACCCCAATGTTCATCGCAGCACTGTTTATAATAGCCAGGACATGGAAACAACCTAGATGTCCATCAGCAGATGAATGGATAAGAAAGCTGTGGTACATATACACAATGGAGTATTACTCAGCCGTTAAAAAGAATTCATTTGATTCAGTTCTGATGAGATGGATGAAACTGGAGCCGATTATACAGAGTGAAGTAAGCCAGAAAGAAAAACACCAATACAGTATACTAACACATATATATGGAATTTAGAAAGATGGCAATGACGACCCTGTATGCAAGACAGGAAAAAAGACACAGCTGTGTATAACTGACTTTTGGACTCAGAGGGAGAGGGAGAGGGTGGGATGATTTGGGAGAATGGCATTCTATCATGTATACTATCATGTAAGAATTGAATCGCCAGTCTATGTCTGACGCAGGATACAGCATGCTTGGGGCTGGTGCATGGGGATGACCCAGAGAGATGTTATGGGGAGGGAGGTGGGAGGGGGGTTCATGTTTGGGAACACATGTAAGAATTAAAGATTTTAAAATTAAAAAAAAAGAAAAAGAAAAAAAAAATAAAGCTCAGGGCAAACACAAGGTATTAATAAAAAAAAAAAAAAAACCACTAAGATTGCTAAGTGTTACTTTGGCCCCAATAAGAAATGACTCTCAGCAGGCACGTCAGCAAAGTGCCTGGGTGTGACATCACCCTCTGTTTGGTACAGGACGTCTCCACTCCAGGCTGCTCAGGACACGTCCCAGACAGTAGGCCTGAGAACTTGCTGAGAAGTGTGGGAAGGCTGAACGGTCCCTGCTTTTGCCATCTCTCCCTAGATGAGCACAGCACAGGTTCTTTTGTCAAGGCGCCTATGAAACGATGTTGACAAGAAGATCCATTCTAACCCTGATCTTTAAGTGCAGGGCTCACAGTAGTCTCCAGGGCATCATCCCCATTTTTCTCTTGTGACTTAATTGCATTGCCCAGAACTGGCTGATCACTGGTCTCTCTCTTCTAGGGCTGGAGTTTCTCATTATTCATGATTCTTCCTTCGGGTACAGAGTAGAGCCTCAAAAGATGGTGGTTCAGTAAATGAGACTGACTTGTCCCGTGGGTCTCCTGGAGACAGGTGGAGTTAGGGAGAAGACACATCCTCCAGCGGGAGTAGCAGAGGCATAGGTGTGGGGGAAGGGCTCGGCCAAAGGTCCACGGTGAAGCAGGAGGACAGGTGAGCACAGGGCAGAGAGACGAGCCTCGAAAAATAAACATGAAGCCAAAGGTCTCGGTAAACACAAATCAAAAGCTAGTTGCCTGGAGGTCAGGGTGTCTTCTCAGGGTATGGCTCTTAGTCCAGAGCCCTGGATAGCCATGATGTCACTGCCTGTTTAGTGGCATCTTACAGGTCATCAACTCACTTTTCACAGCAGCCCAGAGAGAAGAAGATGTTATTCTCTGGTCCAGAGAGGTTAAATGACATTCCTGATGATGCACGCCTACTAAAGGAGGAAGTGTGATGACCTCAGATCATGTGATCCCATATCTGTGAGCTTCCCACCAGCCCTGATCAAACCCAACTGTACAAGAGCATACAGAGCATTTCAGGACCCCCCAGGTGCCCCCTTTAAATAGTTTCAGAGCAGTGTTAGGAGAGATGTTTCTCAGTTTTTATATATACTTTAGAGGTTTCTTCAACTCTGCCCTAGCAGAGCCCACTGGGCCAGGCAGCGCTCTCATTCCCAGGAAGAGCCATACATAGTCCCTCTGCCCAGGTCCCAGTGGTGACGCAGGAGCCTGTTGCAGAATCCAGCTCCAGGTTGGGCTCCACAGCTTGTGCTGGGCCTGGACGGGACAGATTGCTGGGATCCGGAAGTGCCTCTGCAGCCAACACACTGCCGTATGGGAGAGGCTGCCGTGCCAAGGCTGTCATTTTCTGCTCCAAAATGTTGGGTGAGAAGTGAGGCAGGCAGCATCCTCCCCTCGGTGCCTCAGATGTGCAAGCTTTCCTTTCCACTGGTAACACCCAATATATTTCATTCTCTTCGGAGGGTTGTCTCGGCATAAAAAGAGTTTCTGAAATTTGGCATCCTCAGGGGTCTGATTTACAAAGTTGGGACCAGAAGGTGGAATTGCTTTCGAGGTTTTGTTCAGATTGTTAAAAGAGATGCCAAAAGATGTCTTTTTTATGTTCAGTTGGCTTCTTCTTTTAATGTCAATACCAGCTTAATGTTTTTAAGGTAACAAATGACACGCTGTGATAACTTGCCCAGTTAATTTTTAAAAGGAACTTTAGGGGGAGAGCCTGAAATTACTTTTTGTTTTTTAGTGACAAAGCATATTTAGGCAGGCTAAATGTGGCAAAATAAAAAACAACAAAAAAAGTAAATATCAGTTCAGAGACTTCCATTTACTGAAACTCACTTTAAAGGCAAGAAGAGACACGAAAGGCAAAAATTCTATGCAAATTCAAATAGTTTCCAAGGAAAATTCCTGTAACCTTGAAGAATAATAAAGGCTCATGGATATATTTGGAATTTCTGAATGGTAGGACTGTTTCCTGAGAGCATTTTAAACACCCAAGTGAAAAATGAGAACAAGGCCTAAATTGTTTGGTGAAGAGCAAAGAACTCTTCTTTGGTTTGAGAAAAAGAGAGGGGACTCTAAGAGTCAAAAAGTGCTGTGAGGGTTGGAGTTTCACATAAAATATGATTGACGGTAGTTTTTTGCCAGAAAACTTCTTGCTAGATGCCATAGGCAAAAAAAAAAAAATGTATGTTACAATCATTTTTTAAAGCCCATTTCATGCCATCTTGCATTCTCTAAGCTTTCCCCTTTGCTTTTTAGCCCCGAACAAGGTGTCAGGGTCTGAGCCTCTGCTGAGTGGGACCTGCCAGGCACACTCAGCCAAGCCCTTCTTTCATCTTTGCAGGATCCTGGGCATCTGCAGCCCCATCCCTGCCCAGATTTGTGTTCATTTCAAGGCAGTGGAGCATCTTTGCATTATTTTATATTCTTTCCAGCATTTCTAAGCCACTCAAACCTCAAAATTGGACATTACACTGAAACCTAATAAGGAGGATACCTGGTAGACTGACATACACAACTGCCCTCAAGTAGTTTATAATCCTTTGGTGTAGACAGTATTATGTGACACACATAAGAGGTGCAATAATAGCCAGCATTATCTGATGCATGTAATAAAGTCTAAGCACTTTGCAAATGCTAACAGGAGAGCAATTACTTCCATCTGAAAGGAGGGGAGAAGCCTTCATTCAAGCAGCATCAGTGCAAAAGGAACTTTGAGAGATGAATTGAGATTTAGCAGGGAAAGAGAAGCAGGCGGAAAGATTGCCGGGGAGCACAGGCCTGGAGCCTGGATCTGCCTGGCACCTTAGGGAAACTCCGGCTCCTCTGGGCCTGGTACCAACATGCAGAGTGGGACCTGGGGCTAAGGGGGAGGTTGGGCTGTGCCTTGGGAGGTTTGAGAACTGTGCTAAGGGCTCAGAGTTGCTTCTGGAGGTTAAGGGAGGCCACGCCTTTGGGAGCAAAATTATGAAACGCAGGGGACCTGGGAAGAGTCTGAAACTGCATCTGTTCCTATGCTCTATATGGTATGTGTGGTGAGTAGGAAGATATGTCCATGGCTTTCTCTAGTTTTTCAAAGGGTCTCACTGTTCTGAAGCCAGGTGTCAGAGCCAGGCTGGAAAAGAGGCTCACTGCCATCTTGTCCCCAGAACCCCCTACCCCACGCATCTACAGTCAAGACATAGGCACAAAGGATGCCTCCAGTGCACCCACCCCTGGAAAGAAATCAAATTAAAATGGAGACCTGGGGAGTGCTGGTTCCCTCCTCTGGGATCTCCTTGTGGTATTGCATTTCCGCACTACCTAAGGGTGTTTATTTACACATTTTAATGTCAAATAAATGGAGAATTGTCCAATAACTTCAGCCATGAGGTTCAGATTTCTAACTTTCCCCCTTTGGCAACATCATCTCAATTGTTTAAAACAAAGCAGCAGACTCTCCACGATTTCCCTGCTCCTCCCACGGCTCAACACCAGACCGCAGCCTCCTGTCCGTCTCTGACCATCACCACTGTCCCCAGCTAGCCACCAGCAGAACCCTGCTGGCCTTGTCAACCTTTTATCTAATGAGAATAAATGTGTCCTTCTCCCCTTCACCTCACTCCTCTCACACTTCCTTGGGGGCCAGGCTGCAAATCTTGTCCTCAGAGCCCTCTGCTCCATAGACCAACAGTACTGATGGAGTTTTCCAGAATGAAGCCCATGTTCTACTTGAGATGCATTCTGGCTATTTTACTACAACCATTCACCACTGTTGGAAATCACACCAGGTTGCTCATGAGAAGGCCTCCACATCTCGAGTGGTGGGCTGCAAGAAATGGGGAAGAGGCAGCCCAGAATCCGGGGAAGGGACAGTCAAGGCCCCTTGAAGACTGGAGAGAGATGAGCCTCACAAGCAGTGGCTGCTAGGCTGTCAAGGCTGACTTTAGAAGTATGGAGGTTGGGCTCCAATTCAAATAAGTACATTTAAAAAAAAAAAAAGAAAGAAGAAGTATAGAGGCTCAGAACCTGAACCACCACTCAAGAAATGAGTATTTCCTGGATTCAAAGCATGCAAAGTTAACCACCAAGCACATGTTACTATGTGCAAGCACTGGTCAGATTTAGAGGCTCAGGAGCCTAGATGTGTCTGCCCCCCTCACCCCCACAGGTGTCTTTCCTCCCCACCTGACTGTGATCTTGCAAGGTGCAGGTGCCCGACTCACTTGTGACCCCACTCCCACCACCCCTTCACTCACAGTCCTGGGTATGGGTCTTGAACATGGTGGACATCAGTGACTGTGTGCTAAAGAGCACTGGCCTGTGCAAATGTTTGTTGAACGCTCCTGATGTACCAGACACTATATCAAGCCCTGAAGACAGACTTAGATAAATAAAGCCCAGTCCCTGCAGTCCAGAGGCTAAATGACCACAGTACATGTGAAGGGAAGAGCTAACATTTAGGTAAAATGACCTAAGACCTAAACAAACGTAGAAGTAAAACAAATGAACAGGCGTAGAATGAGGCTGGCAAAACTTTGCTTTGATTGGCAGGGCAAAACTGCTCGTATTAACTGGACCCAGGGCAAGGAGCTCATTTACTTACTTTCTCCTCGTCTGGTAGAGCCAAAAGAAAGAAAACCACATCTTTGCCCCAGCAGGAGAATGTGCCTGGACACATACCCCTTCCCTCTCATCCCATCTCTGCATCTCTGGCAGCCGGACACTCAGAAACACAGAAGGTAGGACACACACCACCATAGTTTAGCTCAGAAACACAGAAGGGTCAGGACAAACGCACTGGAAAGAAGAAGATAGGAGGAAGGTGATTTGCAGGAAAAGTTTGGAGATAGAACTGCAGGTTTTCAGAACTTTCTAAAAGTTAAACGTGTGCACACACATGCACAGACACAATCTATCTACTTACTCTTTATCACCCATGCCTTGCCCTTTCCTCTTCGCTCTTAAAAGTGAAAATGAAGATACAGATGGCCAAGAAACACATAAAAGATGCTCAACATTGCTAATTATTAGAGAAATGCAAATCAAAACCACAATGAGTTATCACCTCACACCAGTCAGAATGTCCATCATTTAAAAAGTCTACAAACAATAAATGCTGGAGAGGGTATGCAGAAAGGGGAACACTCTTACACTGTTGGTGGGAATATAAATTGGTGCAGCCACTATGGAGATCAGTATGGAGACTCCCTAATAAGCTAAAAATATATTTATCATATGATTCCACTACTGGGCATATATCCAGAGAAAATCAATATTCAAAAAGATACATGCACCCCTATGCTCATAGCACCACTATTTACACTAGCCAAGACATGGAAACAATGTCCTAAATGTCCATCAACAGATGAATGGAGAGAAGAAAAAAAGGTGTGGTACATATATACAATGGAACATTACACAGCCATTAAAAAGGATGAAATAATGCCATTTGTAGCAACTTGGATGGACCTGGAGATTATCATAGTGAGTGAAATAAGTCAAAGAAAGACAAATATACCGTATCACTTATATATAGCATCTAAAAAAAATGATACAATTGAACTTATTTACAAACCAGAAACAGACTCAGTCTTTGAGAATGGAACTCATGGTCACTAGTGGGGAAGGATCAGGGGTAGGGAGAGACTGGGAGTTTGGGAGTGACATGTACATGCTATACTTAAAATATATAACCAACAAGGATATACTGTAGACAGCACATAGGATGCTGCTCAATGTTGTAATAACCCAAATAGGAAAAGAATTTGAAAAAGAATGGACATATGTATATGTATAACTGAAGCACTTTGCTATACACTCAAAACTAACACAACATTGTCAATCAACTATACTCCAATAAAATTTTTTTTAATTATTTTAAAAAGAGAAGTAAAAATCAAGAAAACAGAGGACTAGGCTATTTATGGGGTGAAAGGAATTGGGGCTGGGTCAGAGGTGGAGCTTCCTGTTTTGTTACAAACTCAAAACCAAGGACCATGGCTCTCTCTCACCCTCGCTGGACTCATACCCTGAGCCCCACCCCCTGCTTTGCTCCTCTTATAAAAATCCCTGGTTTCGTGAGAAAAATGAAAGAAAACACATATTACAAAATCTGTACAGTCCCATCTAATTTGCGTTTCTTTCTGAGTAACTACCGTCATTTCTACATTCACTGCCCTCCTCCCACACCACGACTTTCTAATTTTAGAGTTAAGAGCATGGAACTTGACACTGGATATGTTTCCATTTACCATGAAAGGCATGTTTCTTCACAAACAACTGGAGGGCAGGCTTGGAAAACAGGTTTAAAGACCAGACTTGTAGAATTTTGGCACGCAGTTCTCTGGAAATGTCCACCAACCAGGCAAGAGGCAGGAAGCACTGAGAACGAATATGTTCTCTGGCTTCTTTCAAGTGAAATGATTTAATTTTAAGACTTTCAATTCATAAAATAGCCTCAGCTAATTTTCCAAGGAAAAATTAGCATGTTTTGTTTTTCTTCATTTTTCAAAGAATATTTGGGCCATGAAAAAGAATTTATACTGACTTTCCTTAAAAGACTTATTTGGGTACTGACCCCAGTGCTTTAGGAATGAATATAAAATAGTGAAAGAAGCAAGTTTACTAGGGATAGAAACTTTTTTGTGATATAGAAATTAGAGATCAGTTCAGCCTTCATGATATTCACAAATAAAAATTAAACCAGAAGAAACCTGTCAGCTTGCTGTAGTCCATTTCTGTAATTTTGTAGATTTATAAATTTAGAAGTAGAAATAGCTTCTATTTCTACAGAAGGAAAGGCCAAGTCTTTGACTGTGAAGCTAACATTTTTCTATCTCCATGGATGTCCTCTTTACCTAAACTGTAGATCAGTGCCTTTTATTTCCACTTATATAGTCAAATTATCAATATTTTCCTTTAATCATCATTTTATAAGAGGAAGAGTCAGAAACCACTCACTGTAGTTTTAAACATGTCATTTTTTGTTGTTTTTAGTTTATTTTTTTCTTGAAGGATAATTGCTTTACAGAATTTCATTGTTTTCTGTCAAACCTCAACATGAATCAGCCATGCTGCTGCTGCTGCTGCTGCTAAGTCGCTTCAGTCATGTCCGACTCTGTGTGACCCCATAGACAGCAACCCATCAGGCTCCCCCGTCCCTGGGATTCTCCAGGCAAGAACACTGGAGTGGGTTGCCATTTCCTTCTCCAATGCATGAAAGTGAAAAGTGAAAGTAAAGTCGCTCAGTCGTGTGGACTCTTTGCAACCCCATGGACTGTAGCCTACCAGGCTCCTCCACCCATGGGATTTTCCAGGTAAGAGTACTGGAGTGGGGTGCCATTGCCTTCTCCATAGGTATACACATATCCCCTCCCTCCTGAACCTCCCCTCCCATCTGCCTCCCCATCCCACCACTCTAGGTTGATACAGAGCCCCTGTTTGAGTTTCCTGAGCCACAGAGCAAATTCCCCTCAGCTATCAATTTTACATATGGTAATCGGACACGACTGAGTGACTGAACTGAACTGAATGTAAGTTTCCATGTTACTCTCTCCATACATCTCACCCTCTCCTCCCCTCTCCCCATGTCCATTAGTCTATTCTCTATGTCTGTTTCTCCATTACTGCCCTGTAAATAAATTCTTCAGTACCATATTTCTAGATTCTGAATATATGCATTAGAATATGATATTTATCTTTCTCTTTCTGACTTACTTCACTCTGTATAATAGGTTCTATGTTCATCCCCCTCATCAGAACTGACTGAAATGTGTTCCTTTTTACGGCTGAGTAGTATTCCATTGTGTATATGAACCACAGCTTCTTTATCCATTCATCTGTTGATGGACATCTAGGTTGCTTCCATGTTCTAGCTACTGTAAATAGAGCTGCAATGAACAATGGGATACATGTGTCATTTTCCTCAGACTATATGCCTAGGAGTGGGATTGCTGGGTCATATGGTGGTTTTATTCCTAGTTTTTAAAGGAATTTCCATACCGTCTTCAGTATTGGCTATATCAATTTACATTCCCACCAACAGTGCACGAGCGTTCTCTTTTCTCCACACCCTCTCCCCCATTTATTGTTTGGAGACTTTTTGATGATGGCCATTCTGACTGGTGTGAGTTGATATCTCATTGTAGTTTTGATTTGCATTTCTCTAATAATGAGTGATGTTGAACATCTTTTCATATGTGTCAGCCATCTGTATGTCTTCTTTGGAGAAATGTTTTTTTAGGTCTTTTTCCCACTTTTTCATTGGGTTCTTTTTCTGGCATTGAGTTGTATGAGCTGCTTGTATATTTTGGAAATTAATCCTTTGTCAGTTGCTTCATTTGTTATTATTTTCTCCCATTTGGAGGGTTGTCTTTTCACCTTGCTTATAGTTTGCTTTGCTGTGCAAAAGCTTTTAAGTTTAATCAGGTCTAACTTATTTACTTTTGTTTTTATTTGCATTACTCTAGAAGGTGGGTCATTGAGGATCTTGCTTTGATTTATGTCGAGTGTTCTGCCTGTGTTTTCCTCTAAGAGTTTTATAGTTTCTGGTCTTACATTTTGGTCTTTAATCCATTTTGAGTTTATGTTTGTGGACATCACCAGATGGTCAACACTGAAATCAGATTGATCACATTCTTAACTGCCAAGCTCAATACAGTCAGCAAAAACAAGACCAGGAGTAGACTGTGGCTCAGATCATGAACTCCTTATTGCCAAATTCAGACTTAAATTGAAGAAAATGGGGAAAACCATTAGACCATTCAGGTGTCACCTAAATCAAATCCCTTATGATTATACAGTGGAAGTGAGAAATAGATTTAAAGGACTAGATCTGATAGACAGAGTGCCTGATGAACTATGGATGGAGGTTCGTGACATTGTACAGGAGACAGGGATCAAGACCATTCCCAAGAAAAAGAAATGCAAAAAAGCAAAATGGCTCTCTAAGGAGGCCTTACAAATAGCTGTGAAAAGAAGAGAAGTGAAAAGCAAAGGAGAAGAGGAAAGATATACCCATTTGAATGCAGAGTTCCAAAGAATAGCAAGGAGAGATAAGAAAATCTTCCTCAGTGATCAATGCAAAGAAATAGAGAAAAACAATAGAATGGGAAAGACCAGAGGTCTCTTCAAGAAAATCAGAGATACCAAGGGAACATTTCGTGCAAAGATGGGCTCAATAAAGGACAGAAATGGTCTGGACCAAATAGAAGCAGAAGATATTAAGAAGAGGTGGCAAGAATACACAGAACATCATGACCCAGATAATCATAATGGTGTGATCACTCACCTAGAGCCAGACATCCTGGAATGTGAAGTCAAGTGGGCCTTAGAAAGCATCACTATGAACAAAGCTAGTGGAGGTGATGGAATTCCAGTCGAGCTATTTCAAATCCTAAAAGATGATGCTGTCAAAGTGCTGCACTCAATATGCCAGCAAATTTGGAAAGTTCAGCAGTGGCTACAGGACTGGAAAAGATCAGCTTTCATTCCAATCCCAAAGAAAGGCAATGCCAAAGAATGCTCAAACTACTGCACAATTGCACTCATCTCACACACTAGTAAAGTAATGCTCAAAATTCTCCAAGCCAGGCTTCAGCAATACGTGAACTATGAACTTTCAGATGTTCAAGCTGGATTTAGAAAAGGCAGAGGAACCAGAGATCA
The DNA here is from genome assembly GCF_023091745.1 of Budorcas taxicolor. Taxonomy (NCBI): domain Eukaryota; kingdom Metazoa; phylum Chordata; class Mammalia; order Artiodactyla; family Bovidae; genus Budorcas; species Budorcas taxicolor. The sequence continues at coordinate 33,078,304 of NC_068918.1, forward strand.
AATTGCCGACATCTGCTGGATCATCAAAAAAGCAAGAGACTTCCAGAAAAACATCTATTTCTGCTTTATTGACTATGCCAAAGCCTTTGACTGTATGGATCACAATAAACTGTGGAAAATTCTGAGAGAGATGGGAATACCAGACCACCTGACCTGCCTCTTGAGAAACCTATATGCAGGTGAGGAAGCAACAGCTAGAACTGGACATGGAAGAGCAGACTGGTTCCAAATAGGAAAAGGAGTACGTCAAGGCTGTATATTGTCACCCTGCTTATTTAACTTATATGCAGAGTGTACATCATGAGAAATGCTGAGCTAGAAGAAGTACAGACTAGAATCAAGTTTGCTGGGAGAAATATCAATAACCTCAGATATGCAGATGGCACCACCCTTATGGCAGAAAGCAAATAAGAACTAAAAAGCCTCTTGATGAAAGTGAAAGAGGACAGTGAAAAAGTTGGCTTAAAGCTCAACGTTCAGAAAACTAAGATCATGGCATCGGTCCCATCACTTCATGGCAAATAGATGGGGAAACAATGGAAACAGTGGCTGACTTTATTTTGGGGGGGCTCCAAAATCACTGTAGATGGTGATTACAGCCATGAAATTAAAAGATGCTTACTCCTTGGAAGGAAAATTATGACCAACCTAGGCAGCATATTCAAAAGCAGAGACATTACTTTGCCAACAAAGGTCAAGGGTATGGTTTTTCCAGTAGTCATGTATGGATGTGAGAGTTGGACTGTGAGGAAAGCTCAGCGCCAAAGAATTGATGGTTTTGAACTGTGGTGTTGGAGAAGACTCTTGAGAGTCCCTTGGACTGCAAGGAGATCCAACTAGTCCATTCTGAAGGAGATCAGTCCTGGGTGTTCACTGGAAGGACTGATGTTGAAGCTGGAACTCCAGTACTTTGGCCACCTGATGTGAAGAGCTGACTCATCTGAAAAGACCCTGATGCTGGGAAAGATTGGGAGCAGGAGGAGAAGGGGACAACAGAGGATGAGATGGTTGGATGGCATCACCGACTCAGTGGACAAGAGTTTGAGTAAACTCTGGGAGTTGGTGATGGACAGGGAGGCCTGGAGTGCTGCGGTTCATGAGGTGGCAGAGAGTTGGACATGACTGAGCATCTGAACTCAGCTGAACTGATGGTGTTAGGAAGTGTTCTAAGTTCATTCTTTTACGTGTAACTGTCCAGTTTTCCCAGCACCATTTATTGAAGAGGCTGTCTTTGCAACATTGTATATTCTTCCCTTCTTTGTCAAAAATAAGGTACCCATAGGTGCATGGGTTTATTCTGGGCTTTCTATCTTGTTCCATTTGTCTGTATTTCTGTTTTTGTGCCAGTACTATACTGTCTTGATGACTGCAGTTTTGTAGTATAATCTGAAGTCAGAAAGGTTGATTCCTACAGCTCCATTCTTCTTTCTCAAGACTGCTTTGGCTATTGAGGTCTTTTGTCTTTCCCTATGAATTGTAAAATTTTTTGTTCTAGTTCTGTAAAAAATGACATTGGTAATTTGATAGGGATCACATTAAATCTGTAGATTGCATTTGGTATTATTGTCATTTTCACAATATTGATTCTTTCTACCCAGGAATATGAAATATCTCTCCATCTGTTTATGTCATCTTTTATTTCCTTCATCAGTGTCTTATAATTTTCTGTGTACAGTTCTTTTGTCTCCTTAGGTAAGTTTATTCCTAGATATTTAATTCTTTTTTGCAATAGTGAATGGGATAGATTCCTTAATTTCTCTTTCTGATTTTCCATTGTTAGTATATAGAAATGCAAGTGATTTCTGTGTATTGATTTTGTATTCTGAAACTTTGCTAAATTCACTGATTAGCTCTAGTAATTTTCTGATACTATTTTTAGGGTTTTCTATGTATAGTATCATGTCATCTGAAAACAGTGAGAGCTTTACTTCTTTCCTGATCTGGATTCTTTTTATTTCTTTTTCTTCTCTGATTGCTGTAGCTAGGACTTCCAGAACTATGTTGAATAATAGTGGTGAAAGTGCATACCCTTGTCTTGTTCCTGATCTTGGGGGAATGTTTTCAGTTTTCACCATTGAGAATAATGTTTGCTGTAGGCTCATCATATATGGCCTTTACTATGTTGAGGTAGGTTCCTTCTTTGCCCATTTTTTGAAGAGTTTTAATCATAAATGTGTGCTGAATTTTGTCAAAGGCTTTTTCTGCATCTATTGAGATTATCATATGGTTTTTATCTTTCAATTTGTTAATATGGTATATCACATTGATTGATTTGCGTATATTGAAGAATCCTTGAATTCCTGGAATAAACCCAACTTGATCATAGTGTATGAGCTTTTTGATGTGTTGCTGAATTTTGTTTGCTAAAATTTTGTTGAGGGTTTTTGCATCTATGTTCATCAGTGATATTGGCCTATAGTTTTCTTCTTTTGTGTTGTCTTTGTCTGGTTTTGGTATCAGGGTGATGGTGGCCTCACAGAATGAGTTTGGAAGCATCCCGTCCTGTGCAATTTTTTGAAAGAGTTTTAAAGGGATAGCTCTTCTCTAAATGTGTTTAAATAAAATTCTCCTGTGAAGCCATCTGGTCCTGGGCTTTTGTTTTGGGGGAGATTTTTGATCACAGCTTCAATTTCAGTGCTTGTAATTGGGTTGTTCATAATTTCTATTTCTTCCTGGTTCAATCTTGGAAGATTGAACTTTTCTAGAAATCTGTCCATTTCTTCCAGATTATCCATTTTATTGCCATATAGTTGTTCATAATAGTCTCTTATAATCCTTTCTATTTCTGCATTGTCCGTTGTAACCTCTCCTTTTTCATTTCTAATTTTGTTGATTTGATTCTTCTCTCTTTTTTTCTTGAATCTGGCTAAAGGTTTGTCAATTTTGTTTATCTTCTCAAAGAACCAGCTTTTAGTTTTATTCATCTTTACTATTGTTTCTTTCATTTCTTTCTGCTTGGATCTGTGATTTCTTTCCTTCTACTAGTTTTGGTGTTTTGGGTTTTTTTTTTTTTTGTTCTTCTTTTTCCAGTTGTTTTAGGTGTAAAGTTAGGTTATCTATTTGATATTTTCCTTGTTTCTTGAGGTAGGACTGTATTGCTATAAACATCCCTCTTAGAACTGCTTTAGCTACATCCCATTGGTTTTGAGTTGTCATGTTTTCATTGTCATTTGTTTCCAGAAATTTTCTGATTTCCCTTTTGACTTCTTCAGTAACCTGTTGGTTATTGAAATGTGTTGTTGAATCTCTATGTGTTTGTATTTCTTACATCTTTTTTCTTGTACTTGGTATCTAGACTCATAGCATTGTGGTCAGAGAAGATGCTTGATATGATTTCAATTTTCTTAAATTTACTGTTTGATTTGTGACCCAAGATGTGGTCTATCCTGGAGAATGTCCCATGTGCACTTGAGAAGAAGGTGTATTCTTCTGCATTTGGATGCAATGTCCTGAAGATATCAGTGAGATCCATCTCATCTAATGTATCATGTAAGATTTGTGTTTCCTTCTTAATTTTCAGTTTTGATGTTTGGTCCATTGGTGTGAGTGGGGTGTTAAAGTATCCTACTATTATTGTGTTACTGTCAATTTCTCCTTTTGTCTGTTAGTGTTTGTCTTATGTATTGAGGTGCTCCTATGTTGTGAAAAGTGAAGTTGCTCAGTCGTGTCCAACTCTTTGCGACCCCATGGACACCATGTTCCTCCTTCCATGGGATTTCTAGGCAAGAGTACTGGAGTGGGTTGCCATTTCCTTCTCCATGTTGGGTGCATATATATTTACAATTGTTATGTCTTCCTCTTGGATTGATCCCTTGATCATTATGTAGTGTCCTTTCTTATCTCTTGTAATCTTCTTTAAGGTCTATTTTGCCTGATATGAAGGTTGCTACTCCAGCTTTCTTTTGCTTCCCATTTGCATGGAATATATTTTTCCATCCTCTCACTTTCAGTCTCTATGTGTCTTTAGGTCTGAAGTGGGTTTCTTGTAGACAGCACATATATGGGTCTTGTTTTTGTATCCATTCAGCCAGTCTGTGTCTTTTTCTTGGAGCATTTAATCCATTTACATTTAAAGTAATTATTGATATATATGTTCCTATTGCCATTTTCTTGATTTTCTGGATCTGTTTTCTCCTCTTGTATTTCTTGACTATATAAGTCCCTTTAACATTTGTTGTAAAGCTGTTTTGGTGGTACTGTATTCTCTTAACTTTTGCTTGTCTGAAAAGCTTTTTATTTCTCCATCAATTTTGAAAGAGATCCTTGCTGGGTACAATAATCTTAGTTGTAGATTTTTTTCCATTTTAGTACTTTAAATATATCTTGCCATTCCCTTCTGGCCTGTAGAGTTTCTGCTGAAAGATCAGCTGTTAAGAGTATGGTGTTTCCCTTTTATGTTACTTGTTGCTTCTTCCTTGCTGCTTTTAATATTCTTTCTTTGTATTTAGTCTTTGTTAGCTTGATTAATATGTGTTGCGGCATGTTTCTCTTTAGGTTTATTCTGTGTGGGACTCTTTGTACCTCTTGGAGTTGACTATTTCCTTTTCCATGGTGGGGAAATTTTCAACTATAGTCTTTTCAAAATTTTTCTCATACCCTTTCTTTTTGTCTTCTTCTCTGAGACCCCTATAATTCGAATGTTGGTGTATTTGATATTGTCCCAGAAGTCTCTGAGACTATCTTCAGTTCTTTTCTTATACTTTATTCTGCTCTTCAGAAGTTATTTCCACCATTTTATATTCCAGCTGACTGATTCATTCTTCTGCTTCAGATATTCTGCTATTGATTCCTTCTAAAGCATTTTTAATTCCAGTAATTGTTGTTTGTCTCTGTATGGTTATTCTTTAATTCTTCAAGGTGTTTGTTAATTGATTCTTGCATTTTCTCCATTTTTTTTTTCAAGGTTTTTGATCATCTTTACTATCATTATTCTGAATTCTTTTTCAGGTAGTTTACTTATTTCTTTTTTCATGTTTCTAGTTTGTTCCTTCATTGGTGTAGTATTTCTCTGCCTTTTCATTATATTTTTTTAACTCATTGTGTTTGAGGTCTCCTTTTCCCAGGCTTCAAGGTTGAATTATTTCTTCCTTTTGGTTTCTGCCCTCCTAAGATCGGTCCAGTGGTTTGTGTAAGGTTCATATAGGGTGAGATTTGTGCTGAGTTTTTGTGTGTTTGTTTTTCTTCTGATGGGCAAGGCTGAATGAGGTGGTAATCCTGTCTGATGATTTGGATTGTATTTTTGTTTTGTTTTTTGTTTAGATGAGGCGTCCTGTACAGGGTGCTACTGGTAGTTGGGTGATGCTGTTTATTGTATTCAGGTGGTTTACTTTGTGTGCGTTCTCACTATTTGATACTTCCTAGGGTTAGTTCTCTGGTAGTCTAGGGTCTTTTAGTCAGTGCTCCCACTCCAAAGGCTCAGGGCTTGATCTCTTATGTTTTGTAAACAATGACATTGCTGACCTTGGTAGCACTTGGCCTGCACGCCCACTTGGCAATGGGCCACTTTTGTCTGTCTTAGTGTATCAGTAGTCTTTGAGGACTCCTTGCCTCTGCTGCCCAGAGAGAATAAACATGTCTGCAGCCCCCACAGCTCCTCGAGTCTTCTTCCAGCTTCCCTGGTTGCACGTTATCTACCCAGTGCGCTGCTGCACAGCAGCCAAACCGTAGCTCCCTTCATCAGTGCTAGAAGGCGGGCGCCACACTGACAACACATATCATTCTAAACGGAACTCCTGCCTGTTCAGTGTCTACGTCACCTGCCTGTGTCCCCCACCACCACACCTGTCCTTCCAGGAGGACAGCACAGCACCCAGTACACTGGCCCAGGTGTTTGGCCTGCTTTTCTTTCCAGTCCAGAGCTGCTACAACCAACAAAGAGCACTTTCTTCTCCTGTGACCAGCTCTTGGGCAAAGCAAAGTCTCCCCAACTCCTCTCTTCTACCTTATCCCTCAAAACAAGCAAATCAGCGATCAGCCCCCCTTTTAGAGAACTTACTGCTAATTCCGCTGTGGAAATGGACGTCATGTACTGAAAATGATGAGCAGGAAGAAGCTGGGGAATCTCCTCAGCTCTCCAAGGCTCTCTCTGATTAGAGCCTGACATTCTCCTTCTTACATGGCTGGCAGGAGCTTCTTCCAGTTGGTATTGGATACTGAGAAAACCTGTAGAGATCAGAGGAAAAATTAAATTTGATCTAGCTTACCTGCTGGATGAACTGATCAACAGAATTCTTAGCTATTGTGTAGGTACCTACCCGGGATGGCAAACTCTGCGACCTCTCTACCCCATGTCCAAAGCAGACTTGGCTTAACAATCACGACTTCTTTCCTGGTGAGCCTGGATGCCGCCCAGAATGCTTCTTAACAAGGTGCTAGAGGCAACCACTGGAAACTCTTTGGATTAGGCCTGTGAGGTAGACTTAGTTGTCATTTCTGTCCCACCCTGTCCCATATCCTGGTTGCTCTGCTGTATCCACCTTGCAGGAAAGCTTGACTTCTTCTCCTCTTGTCTTAAGAACAAGAGAGAAGCATTAGCTTTCTTGACCCTCACCTCCACTGGGGTGTGTCAGGTCTCAGGTTTTTAGCAGATCTCAACATTTACCCAGTTAATTTGTGCATATGAATTAGTCAGGGGCTAACTACATGCCTATCAGAAATTTGAGACATTGGTCTAAATGTGGGCAAAGGAGTTCTTATGTGTGGATGGGACATTTTATTCAAGTTAATGGAGTGGCCAGTGGGCCAACTTTCTGCTAGTTCCTCATCAGAAGGCCTGTGAGCCTGGCAGCTAAGGCTCCTCACAGGTAGGAGAGGGAGGAGGTGATTGAGGCAGTGGTTTTCTTCATGCTCGTGCCCTCCTCTGTGGCCTTTTATGAGGCACTTGGAAGAGTGCACACATCTAATTTGTTTTCACACAGACAAACAGTAGGGTTTGGGGAGCTTGGAGCGATTTCCTATGCCGCTTCCTCAGATGTGGGTCTTGTTAGCACTGACATACTCTGACAAGCCTACCTTCTTACAATGGTATAAATCATCTGAAGGCAGGGAGCTGTGGCTCTGGGGAGGAGAGCATTTCTCATGTGAACATGGAAATACAGGTATCCTGTTCACCTAGGCATGTGGTTGTAAGAGGACTTAGAAACAACCTTTCTTTCCCCGAACTGCCCAGCTGCCACTGTGGCACAGATTTGAACCACTGAAGCGTTATTTGGGGGAAATGAAGTCATACCTGAAGGAGAGCATCACAGATTAGACGGTGTGAATCACACATACATCTCTCTGGCCAGCCTCTGGAGTTGAAGCCCAGGGGGTGTGGCTGAATTATCAAGCATGTGTCCTGTGACAATGACTCAGGTTCATTGGACTGGCCACCCAAATGACACGATATTTCTGGATACTTGGAGCTCCATCGCAGAACATGAATTACTGCTATGAGCCAAACTCTATGCCTCACTTATATCATAAATCAGCTGGAATGAAGTTAAAAGTCACCACTCATAATGTAAACCTATATCCAGAACTGAGACGTGGTTTTGATTTAAGACATACCATAGTCCTGGGAAGAGTTCAGACTACTAGACACCAGGGATCACTTGACTGTATCTGATTAAAGACGAACTGTGGGCCTCTGACTGTATATTAGGATCTGGAAAGGGGGGTTTGGACTGTTTTGTATTTCTGAAAAGTATCTTCATGTTCAAACAGCTAAAAACATTTGCCATTTAAAATTTTCATGCAGCAAAATACACCACGTACTGATTTCTGAGGCAATGGTTTAAAAATGAAAAAAAAAACAAACAAACAAAAAAAAAACCTAAACACTCCTCTCTTAAGGTAATGCCTGGGCCTGATTCTACATATTTGACATATTCCAAGTCTTTAATCCTTTTAACTTTTAAAAAATTTCCAGCAAAGTATTTACTTAAATGCAAAATATCCTAAGGCTTAAGGTTCCTGATTCCAGTATGAAAGAAAGTCCTTCTAGGTTCACTGCTGTTTGCCAAGCTGCAATGATTGACACATGCTGTGACTAAAAAGGGCCTCATCTTCCCTGTTTCAGAGCATCAGCTCCCTCCCCCTCCTAAGCCCTTGGTTTTCTGCAGTGACTCACTATCCTTCTCCTCATAGGCCTCTCCCCTTCCTGCAAGTGAGCCTTTGAAATTCCCATTTTAAGGGGTAAAAATAGAAGGAAAAAAAAAAAGAGAATTCTGCCAAGAGAAAGAGTCCTCTCAGTATATCTTTAACAGGAATACCTTAGCCTTCATTCTGAAGCTCTTGAGAACATAGAACCATTTCAGGGGAACTTTCTAAGCACTAGAAACCATTCCATCTGCCTTCTTACCTTCCATTCCTAGACACTAGTGAGTCCTGATTGGCATCTTCCATCTCCCCAGGCTGCATTCTCTGGCTTTTCTTTGCGTTTCTCTGCCAAATGGGTCCTGAGTCTCCAGAAAAGTTGGCTCCTTTTTCCATCCTGGTGTATAACAGAAAGAATGGGGAAAAGAGAATTTATTGAAAATGAATCCCAGACAGTTCATTCCTGGACCTGGCACTGACTCTCTCTGTGGTACTGAGAAGTTCAGGGCCAGTGTCTCTGGTTTCACTTCCTCATATCACATAGGAGGGACCAGAAGACCTCCAAGGCCCCACCCAGGTCTAGCAGGATAGAATCTACCCTCCCACAGCAAGCCCTGGAACTGGGCTCCACGGAGGATCTCTCCTAGCTGGGGCCAAGTGGCTGGTTCTGCTCTGAGAATGTGGTGGGAGGGGCAGGGAGAGGGAAGCGCAGAATTACAGAAGTAGGTGGGGCAGTCAGCTAGCACTTTGCAAAAGGACAGATAGAACAGTAAGGAGGGAGGAAAGCAAACACTATAGGCTTCCCTGGTAGCTCAACTGGTAAAGAATCTGCCTGCCATGCAAGAGACCAGGGTTTGATCCTTGGGTTGGGAGGATTCCCAAGAGGAAGGCGTGGCAACCCACTCTGGTATTTTTGCCTGGAGAATTCCCATGGACAGAGGAACCCGGTGGGCTACACCAGTCTGCAGTCAATGGGGTTGCAAAGAGTTGGTCAAGACTAAGCGACTTTATATATATATATATATATATGCACCCTCTCATATGTGACATCTAAAATTACCAAACTCATAGGAACAGAGAACAGATTGGCAGTTGCTAAAGGGAAGGGTGTGGAGGTGGGGAAAATGGGTGAAGATGGTAAAAAGGTTTTTATAAACTTTCAGTCTTAAGATGAGTAAGTTCTAGGGATGTATTATATAGCAAGATGACTATAATTCACAATATCTGTATTGTATATTTGAAAGTTGATAAGTGTATATTCTAAAAGTTCTCATCACACACACAAAATGTAATGATGTGAGGTGGTAGATGTGTTAACTAATCTTATTTTGCAATATACACATATATCAAATCACTATCTTGTACACCTTAACCTTACATAATGTTGTAAGTCAATTATATCTCAATAAAGCTGGGGAGAAAATAACGACAAACAATGGGTGCATGGAAAGATGTTCAACATCATTAATCATCAGAGAAGTGCAAATCAAAACCACAAGGAGATATCACCTGAGACTTGTTAGAATGACTGTCATCAAAAAGGACATATAACAAATGTTGGCGAGGATGTAGAAGAAAGAAAACCATTGTACATTGTTGGTGGGAATGTTGGTGTAGCCTCTTCGGGAAACAGTATTCAGATTCCTGAAAAAACTAAAATTAGACCTACGTATGACCCAGCAATTCCACTTCTGGTCATATATATCTGAAACAAAAGTACTAATTCAGAAAGCTACATGCACCTCAATGTTCATGCAGCATTATTTATAATAACCAAGATATGGACCTGGATAGCATATTAAAAAGCAGAGACATTACTTTGCCAACAAAGGTCCATCTAATCCAGGCTATGGTTTTTCCAATAGTCATGTATGGATGTGAGAGTTGGACTGTGAAGAAAGCTGAGCGCTGAAGAATTGATGCTTTTGAACTGTGGTGTTGGAGAAGACTCTTGAGAGTCCCTTGGACTGCAAGGAGATCCAACTAGTCCATCCTAAAAATCAGTCCTGAGTGTTCATTGGAATACTCCAATACTTTGGCCACTGATGCGAGGCACTGACTTATTTGAAAAGACCCTGACACTGGGAAAGATTGAAGGTGAGAAGAAAAGGGGATGATAGAGGATATGGTTGGATGGCATCACCGACTCAATGGACATGAGTTTGAGTGAACTCCAGGAGCTGGTGATGGAAAGAGAGGCCTGGCATGCTGCATTCAATGGGGTCACAAAGAGTTGGACACAACTGAGTGACTGAACTGAAGATATGTAAACAACTTTAGTGTCCATCAACAGATGAAAGGATAAAGAAGATGTGCACACACAACAGAATACTACTCAGCCATTAAAAAGAATGAAATGCTGCCATTTGCAACAACATGCATGAACTTGGAGGCTATTATACTTAGTGAAATAAGTCAGAGAAAGAGAAATACTGTATGATATTACTTGTATGTGGAATAAAAAAAATAAAACAAACTAGTGAATATAACAAAGGAACAGACACACAGATATAGAGAACAAACTGGTGGTTACCAGTGGGGGGAGAGAAGTGGGGAGGAGAGAGATACAGGTACGCAGTTAAGAAGTACAAACTACTGTGTATAAAATAAGCTATAAGTATATATTGTACAGCACAGGGAATACAGCCAATTTTTTATAATAAGTGTAATGGAGTATGCGTGCTTAGTCACTTCAGTCATGTCCAACTCTCTGCGACCCCATGGACCATGGCCAGCCAGGCTCCTCTGTCCATGGGATTCTCCAGGCAAGAATACTGGAGTGGGCTGCCATTTCCTTCTCCAGTGATAAAGTATGAAGTGAGTGAAGTGGGTGAAGTGAAGTCGCTCAGTCATGTCCGACTCTTTGTGACCCCATGGACTGCAGCCTACCAGGCTCCTCCATCCATGGGATTCTCCAGGCAAAGAGTACTGGAGTGGGGTGCCATTTCCTTCTCCAAATGGAGTATAACCTTTAAATGGAATATAACCTTTAAAAATTGTGAATCACTGTCATACACCTGACACATAATACTGTAAATCAACTATACCTCAGTTTTTAAGTATGCTACTTAAAAAGAAGAAACTGGAAAAAAAATCAAGGATGAACATATATATGGCACTTCACAGTTCAGAGAAGCTTTCACTTACATTATCTCATTATTATCTCATGAGCAGGATTTCTTAAACAGAAGAAGTAGGTCTCTCTGTTTAAAAAAACAATCCCTCAAGCCTCTTCTCACTGATTTAAATTATTTCACTATGTTTCTTGACTATATCCAAACTAAATATAAGCTAGATTTGAAATTTAATAGAAACCCTTAAACTTTATGGCACTTAGGTAAGTGTCTGGTTTTGCTGAAACTAAACCGCCAACACTGATTAAATGGTAGATTTCGTGCGGGTCTGCACTGGCTCCTGCACGTGGCATGGAAGTGCTGTTGGCAGAGGATGCCTGTGCACCGGGTGCATGGTGGGGTAACTGCAGAGCTCTTTTGCCACTTCAAGATCATTACTTCCATACTGAACCAAAGTTCTGCCGGGAGCGAGCCTTGAAAGCCATCTCTAACGGTGGCCATCCAAGACTTCTGCCTCTTCTGCTTAAAGATAAGGTTCATGCCTTGCTGGCCAATTCTGGCTGCAAGCTGTTAGATGAAGAGCAGCGTAGAGACACAGATGTGTGTCTGCATGCCTGTGAATGTGGGCTCTGGCTTCTGGCAGGCTTTTCCTGTCACATGCTCTGGGAGGGCCCAGGTCTCCCACCTCACTAAGGGTAACGCCTTCACAGCCTGCAGGCCCCAAACAGCCAGGAGGCACTTGAGGCTTGGTGGTCACCCGAATGACCCAGAAGTGGCTCATGTGATTTGGGGGATCGTCACTGCAGAACTCTCAGTGCTACATAGACCTGTTGAGAAGCAGTGGTCTGAGCTATAAGATGTCACATTCTGTTTTAAAGCCCTGCTCCTGCTTTTTGATAACTGTCATCTAATCCCAAGTCACCAAACCTCCCTGCATGTCAATTTTTTTTCTCTGAAAGATGGAAACATTAATAACACCTGCTCATCTAATCTTACAGGATTGCTACAGTGCAGTGGTTCTCAAAGTGTGAACCTCAGAACAGCCCAGAAGCAGCACCTGGAAATGAAAAATGCAAATTCTTAGGTTCCACCCCAGACCTACAGAATCAGCACTTGTGGGTTGTGGGCAAGCAGTTTGTGTTTGAACAAACCCTCTAGGTAATTCTGATGCCTTCTAGAGTCTGCTAAAAAGAGAGGGGATAATGAAGGCGAATAGCATCTGCAAACTGCAATGCCTGTGTCCTCAATCTGAGAACCACAAGTCTCCAGAAAAGCTGGTGGCTGTTCTGCTACCCAGGCTCTCGTTAAAATACAAATAGCCTTCAGTATTGGTATAACAGTTGTCAGTGACTCCCAATAAGCATGGAAGGCAGTTAGGTGAGAATAACCCTTTCCAGAAGACTGAGAGTCTCCATGGCAGACAAGGGGGAGGGAGAAAGGAGACAGGGGTTTGGAGCTGCACAGATGGAACATATTCCAGCTCTGCCACTTACCAGCTACATGACCTTAGGCAAATTACTTAGACATTCTAATGGTGCTAATAACCTCCAAAGGGTTACTGAGATTAAATGACAATACATGCCAAGCACTCAGCTCAGTGCATGGCTCGTACAGGAATTCAATACATGACACCTATCTTAAGTAACAGGGTGTCCAGGCTGTCTGAGGTTCCCACCAGGACGAGTCCTCTCTCCCACATTGCTCAAGCTCCTCCCTACCATCCTGTCTCTTGGCATACTCATCATCACCAGCCACACCCTCACCCTTTCTTCCCTGGAGCTTCCTGACCTTAGACTTAAGACTGCCACCCGAAAGTGTCCCAGAAGTTTACCACCAAGAAAGGAAAGGGGGCATTTCCCAGAATGGCATAGCTGCCTCCAAAGACAGGTCAGGCCGTGCTCTGAAACCTGAGAGATGGCTGGCAACCCATGGAGGAAGTCTTTCCTCTGCGTCCATCCCCTTCTCTGACCTGGAGGCGTGGCAGGTACAGCCTGAGTTGGGCAGAGTGGACAGGAGCCGACCCACAGCCTTTGTCCATTGTTGACCCCGCCCACCTAGGGTTTACCTCTCAGGTGGCTCCCACCTATCTGCGCAGGTTCAGACCTCTGAGATGGGTCATATGAACTCAGCTCATCTCTCTGGGATGACTCAGGGTCTGTTGGCTGAGAGTCGCTCTCAGTCCCCTCCCAAAACTGACAGGAGGTCCGATGCCTTCCGGTTTAGTAAGGGCACTCCTTGAGGCTGCCTTTTGTCACCCGTCCATAGTGGGAATTCTCCTTTTGTGAGCAGGGAGCCACACCCTTCCCCAGAATGGGGGGTGGGGTGGGGTGGGGTGGTCTTTCCAGGTGGCACGGAAGCAGGGCTGGTTTCACAATGGCCAGCCCACAGGTAAGGGACCAAGGGCAGGCCTAGCCCCGGCAGCTGAATGGGACACGGCCTCCTGAACCTGCTTGGTCAGCCCTCCCCAGGCCTCCCTCCTGGGCTGCACCTGCTTGGTGCTCCGCCCACAGGAACAGCTGGGGAGAGAGGCTACAGCCGGCAGGGCAGGCAGAGGGATGACAGAAGAGCTGGGGTAACTGAGCGCTCGATGATGCCTGCAAACCAAACAAAGCTGCAAACCGGCCAGGCGGTGCTGGGCCACTCCTGACCATCGGCTCTCCCCTGAGAGCCCCAGAGAAGCCAGACTGCCATGCAGTGTCCCCCAGTTTATACACATGCTCACGCGGTGTCCCACTTTTCTTAAACCTACCAGCCACAGGAAAGTAGTATGAACCTTATCTGCAGCTCAGGATGGTGAAGGACATGTCTGGGTTATATGAGGATAAAGAGAAGAATTTTGGACTCAATCCCATGAGGTCCAACTCCAAAACCTGTCTATTTTCTACTAAGCCACTGGTTTTTAAGCTTCTTTTGAAAAAAAAATGTGAACATTGAAAAAGAATATGAAATTCTATGTTCCTTGCTATACTATCTTTGCAACTTTCTAGAAGTCTATAATTCTTCCAAAATAAGAAGTTTTTAAAAACCTATGTGAGGCTTCAATGTGTAGAATGTATCAATGAGATACTATCAGAAATCAAGAGCACGGCTCCCCTTTCGAGGGAAGCGCTGAAAAGGCGCACCAGGGGCTGGAAACGTTCTGCTTCTAGAGCAGAGTTGGTTCCACACGTGCACAGAGTCTGTAAAATGTCATTGAGCTGCACATTCTGGATAGGTGCCCTTTTCTATGTAAATGTTAAAAATCTTTAAAAGTTAAAAATGTATTGAAGTGGAGGTACTCTGGTTGAACAGGAAGAGAGGTTGGAATTTGCTTCTCCTTCCTTCCCCTCAACCCCCTGAACACCCCAGGGTTCTGTGGAATGCAGGTTGGAATCTGGGTCCCGATTCCTGGGTCAGAGGACCGCAAGTCTCCAGGGTTGGCTCTGAGCGGGTTGTCTGAGTGCCATTTCCCATTGTTGTTGTTGATGTTTAATCACTGAGTCATGTCCGACACTTTTGCAACCCCTTGAACTGTAGCCCACTAGGCTCTTCTGTCCGTGGGATTTCCCAGGCAAGAATACTAGAGTGGCTTAGCATTTCCTTTTCCAGGGGATCTTCCTGACCCGGGGATCGAACCAGCATGTCCTGCATTGGCAGGCAGATTCTTTACCACTGAGCCACCAGGCAAGCCCTGGGAAATGGACATGTCCATTCAAAAGCACGTGAAGAAGAGCATAATCCCGGATGTGGAGCAGACCCCAAAAGGATGCTGAGTGAGAAAGCAAACAGCAGGCTCTAGGTTTCCCACTTGGATAGGGCAGCCTTAGTCTGAAACTGTAATTTAGAGTGAAAGTTCCAAAGAAAACGGGGTTGTTGCGGTTTTGAAAAGGCTTTATGCCTTGAAAGGAACTGGTTCAGACTTACAATCACAGGAGCTGAAAATAATGGCTATTCAATATATTCTGGACATAAAAAGCACCTGACAACATAAAGCAAACAAGCAAACCTCCCTCATGACCTAAGTTGGCCATATACTTCATTTCCACTTGATTTGGCTTTGGTGAAGATATCTGGGTGGATGGTGCACATTTGCTG
Source organism: Budorcas taxicolor (assembly GCF_023091745.1). Classification (NCBI taxonomy): domain Eukaryota; kingdom Metazoa; phylum Chordata; class Mammalia; order Artiodactyla; family Bovidae; genus Budorcas; species Budorcas taxicolor. The sequence continues at coordinate 33,093,528 of NC_068918.1, forward strand.
GGCAATGCTTTAGCAGGTTGTTGTTCCCCCTCATGCTTGGAGGATATGGTTAACATTTGTTACTTTAATCCACCAAGTTAATTTTCACTGTTACCTGCCCACTGCTGTACCTGGAATCAGCAGTAGCTGCCAACACACAGCTAAGGGCAGAAGTTAGCCCAGTGTGAGGTTAATTGGACCAAATTGAAGCCGTTACAGCTTAACAGATCTTCTTGGAAGTCTATGGGAGGAGTGCTTAAGTGGGCTCCCACGAGACTTTGGGAAGTTTGGAAATAAACTTGCTCTTGCTGTTGACTGTAGCAGGGGCCCCAGTATTTACGTGTCAAACAGTCACTGTCCAGGCTACAGTGGGATGAAGCTGTTAGACAAAGGAGAATCTTTTATGAGCTCCCATATCTAGAAGAGGCTACTTCCTGAGGGGATTGCTGCTGCCGCTGCTGCTGCTGCTAAGTCGCTTCAGTCGTGTCTGACTCTGTGCGACCCCAGAGACGGCAGCCCACCAGGCTCCCCGTCCCTGGGATTCTCCAGGCAAGAGCACTGGAGTGGGCTGCCATTTCCTTCTTCAGGGCATCTTCCCAACCCAGGGATTGAACCTGGGTCACTTTACCGTCTGAGCTAAAACAGTGACTAAGACTAATGGCCCAACTAAGCGGGGGAGGGGAGGGGAGGAGAGCAGTGAGGGATGCAGGTGTCAGGATCTTCTACTTGGTGATGTGGCTTTTCTGGGAAGTTCTTTCCTGTTCAATAACACTCCACTTCACTTCAAGGAAAATGGGGGTTTGTTTCACTGAATTTTCAGGCTCAGTGGAAAATTATTTTTTGGTACATCATATGTCATCGGAGCACCATATTTTCTGTGATTTCTGCCCAGAGCACTCTGTACCTGAGGACCACTCCTCTGCAGAATAAAGGCAAGGAGGTTCCAGTTGGTCAAAGGGTAAATAGACAGTGGCAGCACACAGTTCTTGTTTTAGAAGCCAGCCAGCCAGAGACAGCCTCCATCAAAGGGCTCATCTAATAAGGAAGGTAATAGTGTGGTCCTTCTGTGCTTCCAGGACATCTGGCTTGTTGGGTACAATTGTAAGAGGCTTATTTCAACACTGACACACTAGAATCTTCCCAGAAAAGAGCCCAGAGTGGTAACATGTCTGAGAGCTGGGTCAGTTACAGAGAAAGGGCATTCACATCCCAGGGAACAGAAGACTTATCTGGGGATAGGGTAGTCCCTGGGGGAAGAGCTCTGACCTCAGAGTTCTGGTTCTAATGAGGGATTGTTCAAAACCAAACTCCTAGATAGGGTTTCCCCATGCCCCAGTCACAGATCTAAACACTGCACATGCCACGACTTCATTTAATGCTCACAACAGTCTTATGGGGGTGCTAGCTCATACTGTCATCCTTGTTTTACAGATGTAAAAGCAAGTAACTTGCCCAAATCACACAGCTATATATGATAGAACTGGAATTCTAATCCAGCTTTCTTACTAGACCAGGGTTTCTCAATCTTGGCACTATTGACATTTGGGGTTGGGTAATTCTTTGTTGTGGGGGACTGTCCTGTACAATGTAGAATATTTAATAGCATCCTTAATCTCTGTCCACCAGAAGCTAGTATCATCTCTGAGTCATGACAACCAAATGTCTCCAGACATTGCCAGATGTTTCTGGGAAGGCACAATCCCCCAGGTGAGAACCACTAAGCAAGAGTCTTTGGGATGGGACAGCCTGTGTCATGCTGGAGAGGGTGCCCCTGATGTCCCCTCCAGCTCAATGTGGGGGCCACCAAGGACCTTTCCACCCCAAGACTTTAATGATGCCCATCTTAACAGAACAAAGTTCTACAATGGACCTTGTATCTGCCTAGAGAAGTCCTGGCACTAGAGGCTACTTTGCAACATTTCCAATAGTGATCTTTCAGTTCAGTTCAGTTGCTCAGTTATATCCGACTCTTTGCGAACCCATGAATTGCAGCACGCCAGGCCTCCCTGTCCATCACCAGCTCCCTGAGTTCACCCAAACATGTCCATCAAGTTGGTGATGCCATCCAGCCATCTCATCCTCTGTCGTCCCCTTCTCCTCCTGCCCCCAATCCCTCCCAGCATCAGGGTCTTTTCCAATGAGTCAACTCTTCGCATGAGGTGGCCATAGTATTAGAGTTTCAGCTTCAGCATCATTCCTTCCAAAGAAATCCCAGGGCTGATCTCCTTTAGGATGGACTGGTTGGATCTCTTTATAATCCAAGGGAATCTCAAGAGTCATCTCCAACGCCACAGTTCAAAAGCATCAATTCTTCGGCACTAAGCTTTCTTCACAGTTCAACTCTCACATCCATACATGATCTTTAACATTTACTAATTTTATTGCCATCTGGCCCTGTGTCTCAAAATGAAGGCCAGGGAGACACAGTTCCAATCTCTGGTCCAGGAAGACTCCTCATGCATGGAGCAGCTAGGCCCATGTACCACAGCTACTGACCTTCTGCTCTAGAGCTTGGGAGCCACAGCTACTGAGCCCACGTGTCCTAGAATCCATCACAACAAGAAGCCGCTGCAATGAGAAGCTCATCTGCTCTCACACAGTGCATGAGAAGCTCATGCGCCAACTAGAGAAAAGCCGGTGCAGCAACAAAGACCCAACAGGGCCGCAAGTATGTAATTAATTTTTTAAAAATAAAGGCCATAACACAATTCTGATTCACTGGGGCAAAAGCTGAGGAACGGCCTAAATTTTACACAATCAAAAGGCATAAATCCTTATAATAATCCTACTGGGGCAGATATTTTTTAACTTATTATTTTTATTGGTATATAGCTGATAAACAATACTGAGATAGTTTCAGGGGAATGACTCAGCCTTACACATACATGTATCCATCTCCCTGAAACTCCCCTCCCATCCAGGCTGCCACGTAACACTGAGCAGAGTTTCCTGTGCTATACAGTAGGTCCTATTGGTTATCCATTTTAAATATAGCAGTGTGTACATGTTGATGGGTTTCCCTGGAGCTCAGCTGGGAAAGAATCTGCCTGCAGGGGCTGGCAAATTCTTTGTTGTGGGGGACTGTCCTGTACAATGCAGGATATTTAACAGCATCCCTGACTTGCTTTCGATTCCTGGGTCGGAAAGATCCTCTGGAGAAGGGATAGGCTACCCACTCCAGTATTCTTGGGCTTCCCTGGTGGCTCAGATGGTAAAGAATTGCCTGCAATGCAGGAGACCTGGGTTCAGTCCCTGGGCTGGGAAGATCCCCTGGAGGAGGGCATGGCATCCCGCTCCAGTATTCTTGCCTGGAGAACCCCAGGGACAGAGGAGCCTCGTGGACTACAGTCCATGGGGCTGCAATGAATCAGACGCGACTGAAAGACTAAGCGCACAGTACATGTCAATACTTTTATGCTCACTTTACAGAGAAAACTGAGGCCCAGAAAGGTTGGTAACTTAGCCAGAGTCATAGCTGCTAAGCAATGGAGCCAGGATTTGTAGACAGATATGTTGATACCAAAATCCAGACACCTTTTTAAGGCACAATCAGAGAGAAGCTCAGACACTCGATGCTTACAGTCACAGACTGGGACAGGAAGCGCCTGAGCTGGAGGGCGGGGGTGGGGACAAGGGGCGGGAGACCTGTTGCCTCCACTGTCCCGGGAGACAAAGTGGTGTCACAGGCGATGGTGACAGGGCCTGAGGCCAGAGTTGGGGAGCACATTATGGAGGCTCCATGCTTGGCCCCCACCCTTGTCCAGCTCAGGCCCTGATCTCTCTCTTGTGGGCCCACCAGACTCCTTAGCCTTCAGCATCTCATGGGTGGCCATGCCTTCCTCTGGAGGATCTTCCTGACCCAGGGATTGAACCTGTGTCTCACATCTCCTGCACTGGCAGGTGGGTTCTTTACCACTAGCACCACGTGGGAAGCCTGCCCACGTCAGTCCTCTGCTCTAAGCCTCCACTGTTGCCCTCCTCTCAGAGCCAAAGCCCAAACCACCCAAGTCCAGACTCCTGCAACCTCTTGGCCACCTGACCTCATGTCCTCCAACCCCCACACACCTTCCTTCTAGCTCTTTCTGGAACTCCATGTTCTCTCTCGTATGCCAAGTTCTTCATGTCAAATCAAGGTTTTGAATGAGGTATTTGTGAGTATGTATATCCCACTGATTTTCTTTCTTGTTTCAGCTCTAGGTGGCCCAGGAGCCTCCTCCCAAGATCAATCCGTGCAGGGCTAGCTCAGTGCCTGTTACACTGTAGGACTCAATCAATTTCTTGCTGAATGTATATTAAACAAGCATATAATGTATGTTCTCATTTAAGTCACTGACAAAAATGCCAAGCAGTGGCAGATGGCTGTCAGCAAATACTACCCTCTGGGTGACGTCAGGTCCTTCATCCACACCATCTGGGTCATTCAACCTCCTGACGCCATCCACCTACATCTTCATGCAGTCTGTACACCTCCGCACCTCCAGGTTCTTTTCACCAGGCACTGTGAGAGCCCAGAAAGGCCTGTTAAAGTCCCTGCAACAGGTGCCGGCTCACTCCTTTGCTCTCCCACACCAAGAACCCTTTTTAAAAAGAAAATGAGTCTAATTTTCTTGATACAACTTCCTGCCTTTAATGGTCCTTCTTCCTTAAGTTCTCAAAAGTCTCTCAGTTATTGTATTACTTATGATCTGATTCTTAGGAAACTGAGAACAAGCTCTGAACACATGGGCCAGGACAGGTGTGATCTTTTCAACTTTACTAAGGTAATTGATGTTCAATAAACTGCAAAAATTAAAATTGTAAAACTTGGTGAGTTTAGGCAAATGTTTATCCCATGAAACTATCACCTCAGTCAAAATAATGAACATTGATTTCCATAACCCCCAAAGTTTCCTTGTGCCTCTGCGTCATCTATTCCTTTCTCCACCCCCATCCTGAGGCAGCCACTGATCTTTCTATCATGACAGCTTAGGGTACATGTTCAAAAACTTTAAATAAATGAAATCACATTGTATGCATTTTTAGGAGGAGGTAACTGACCTCTTTCAGTCAGCATAATTATTTTAAGGTTCATCCATGTTTGTGCGTGTAGTGATTGTTCCTTTTTTTTTTTTTTAGCTAAGAAGCATACGTACCATTATGGGTTTCTCTGGTGGCTCAAACAGTGAAGAACCCACCTGCAATGCAGAAGACCTGGGTTGGGAAGATCCTGCGGAGGAGGGCATGGCAACCCACTTCAGGATTCTTGCCTGGAGAATCCCATGGAGAGAGGAGCCTGGCGGGCTACAGCCCACGGGCCGCAGAGAGTCAAACACGACTGAGCGACTATGCATAACACGGAAGCATACATACCATTATATGATATGCCACAACTTCTTTATCCATCTACCCGTCATGGACATTTGGGTTATTACCCAACTGGGATCATTTCAGATAAGGCTTCTATGGACATTTGTGTACAAGCCTTCTGTGAACACGTTTTCATCTCTCTCATTTCTTTTCTCTTTTATTTCTCTACTTGGGAGTAGAATGGCCAGGTCATTTGACAGATGGATATTTAATTTTTTAAGAGAATATGAAACTATTTTTCCAAGTAGTTGCACGTGGCTGTCCTGATTACTATAGCTATATAACGTCCTAAAATCAGAGTAAGTCCTCCAACTTTTGTTTTTCAAGTTAGCTTTGGTTATTCTCTGTCTTTACATCTTAATATACTTTTTAGAATAACCTTGTCAATCTTTACAAATGATCTTCCTGGGATTTTGATTGAGAAATGGTGAATCTGTAGATCAATTTAAGGAGAATATTGAGTCTTCCAATCAATGAACACAGTGTAGTTTTCCATTTCATTATATATTTTTAATTTCTCAGTGATAATCTGTAGTTCTCAGCATGGAAGGCTTGAACATTTTTTATTAGTTATATTTTTAACTAATTTTATTTTAGGTTTTGTGGTACTATTATAAAAGGAATTGCTTTTTCAAATCTCATTTTCAAAATTTTTGCTGCTAGTGTATAAGAATATAATTGATTTTCTTATAATAATTTTATGTTGTACAATTGTACTAAATTCACTTATTAGTTCTTACTTTGTGGATTCTTTGGGATTCTACATATCAGCAATCATAACATCTGTAAGTAGGGACAATTTTATTTATTCTTTCTTTTTTAAATATATTTTGAAATTAATTAATTAATTTTTGACTGCACTGGGTCTTTGTTGCTGTGCTCGAGTTTTCCCTAGTTTTGGTGAGAGGGGGTTGCTCTCCAGCTGTGTTGTTTGGGCTCCTCATTGCAGTGGCTGCCCTCGTTGAGAAGCATGGGCTCTAGAGCGCAGGCTCAGTAGTTGTGACACACAGGCATAGCTGCCCTGTGGCATATGGGATCTTTCTGGACCAGAGACTACACTCATGTCCCCTGCATTGGCTGGGGGATTCTTAGCCACTAGACCACAAGGAAAATTGTATTTGTTCTTTCTTGATCTTTGTGCCTTTTATTTCTTTTCATGCCCAATTTCAGTAGCTGCTGCTGCTGCTTCTAAGTCGCTGCAGCTGTGTCCGACTCTGTGTGACCCCATAGACGGCAGCCCATCAGGCTCCCCCATACCTGGGATTCTCCAGGCAAGAACACTGGAGTGGGTTGCCATTTCCTTCTCCAGATTTCAATGGCTAGGACCTCTAAGACAACATTGAATAGAAGTGAAAGCAGGCATCCTTGCCTTATTTCTGATCTTCGGGAGAAAGTCTAATCTTTCACCATTAAGTAAGATGTTAGCTATTGGGTTTTCCGTAGATATCCTTATAAACTTGAAGTTTCTAGTTGCTGAGGGTTTTTATCATGAATGAGTGCTGCATTTTACCAAATGTTTTTTCTGTTTTGATTAAAGTGATCAGATGATTTTTCCTCCTAATTGTCTTACTCCATTCATGCTGCTATATCAAAATGCCAGAGTTTGAGTGGCTATTAAACAGTAGACATTATTTCTCACAGACGGGGGAGCCTGGTGGGCTTCCATCTATGGGGTTGCACGGAGTTGGACATGACTGAAGTGACTTAGGAGCAGCAGCGCTGTAGGCTGGGAAGTCCAAGATCAAGTCACCAGCAGATGAACGCCTGGCGAGGGCTCACTTTCTGGTTCACAGCTGTGTATTCCCTGTGTCTTCACATGGCAGAAGGGATTAGAGAGTTCTCTGGGGCCTCTTTTAGAAGGGTACTAATCCTGTTTATGAGGACTCCACCCTTATGACCTCATCCCCTCCCAGAAGCCCCAAATGCTAATACCATCACATTGGGAATTAGGTTTCAACATATGAGTTGTAGAGAGCCACCGTCGGTCTATAGCACTAAGACAGATGTAACTTTATGGAGGTAAGAAAAGGTGTGGAGTATGATATCCTGCCACCATAGAAACCTTCAGGCATCTTGGAGAAGAGGAGTGAAGGTGACAAAAGAATTAGAAAGAATACAAGCATTTCAGAGAGCCAACCTGGCCTTTGAAACTCAGCTCTACATCTTACTACAAGCAAGTTAACTCAAGTCTCAGTCTTCTCATCTGTAAGACAGAGGAAATACCTTCCTTGAAAGGTTGTGCTGAGGATTAAAAAGAAAAATATATGCATCGTAGGGAGCATGTATAAACAACAGATACTCTTGCCTATGTTGTTGGATATGAAACTGGAGGCATTGGTCCTTGGGTAAAGACAAAGTGTGCACAACTGTGAGACGAAAAATCCCAACCCTGCTTCAGCTGAGGATGTCTGGATAAAGGTTTCTCTACTTCCTTCTTGTGTGCCTTGATGATCCTAGCAGACATATTAGATTTTTAAAAAATGCATCAAAGATGATGGTGTCTTTTTTGTTAAACCAGAGGCAGGTATCTCTGAATTCAGAAGATTCAGAACCCATCCTTTGCAAGAAGTCATTCTTTTTCAATCATAGGTTAAAAAATTTCTGATGACTAAGTGTATAGTCACAGAAACGCCCATTCTGAATTTCCAATTCAGTTTAAAATCTATCTCTAAAATTATCACAGCAATTGGTATCATCCAATCCTTGGCGAGGTTACATTAGGAATAGGGTAATTTAATATTTCTCAAAGTGTGTTACATTGAATCTGGGGTATAAACAGTGTGACATAAATAGAAGTGTCCATTTTTTAAGTGATCAAATAAATGTGCAAATAGCAAGTTTATCATAAACATCCTTTTTAAATCACAGGACTTTAAGACACTAACATGATGTAAACCCCTAAAAGGAATACACAGGCGACGGAGTTTTCCAAACCTTTGACTTCAGGACCCTTTCTCAATTAGTTTTTTTCTCCCCCCCACTTTAGGAAAGCCTGCTGTAGTTCTACTCATGCCTTTGTGGCATCAAATCTTAAAGGTTTTAACATCCTAATCAAACATTAAAAAAAAAAAATTCAGACATATTTACTCCCTGCAGCCTTCCACATAGCTCAATGCTTAGTAGGCTATTACTTAGTAGGATTATATTATATTATAATATATATTGTTAGGTAGTATTATCCTCATTTCATGAATGAGAAGAAACATAACATAGAATGTTAACCACTTTTGCATCTCCCTCAGGTTAATCATCTCAACACCCCCGTGATGTTGACATCATGGTCTCCATTTGACAGCAGGGGAAGGAAGTTAAATAACTTGTCCAGGGTCACATAGCTAGTGGTAGAGTAAGAAAGGGAGTTGTGTCTTCTGGCACTAGGGTAGCAGGTCATCATGGCTGCCTGCATCCACCTGAGGTGAGCCAGTCACTAAGAGAAAGATGGACAGAGATGCGGTGCAAGTTCCTCCAGGAGGACGGCACCGTGCAGCTGCTACTGACTCACCCCCACCTCACCGCCCTTCCAGGTTGGCCTTGGAGGGGAATGAAGCGTGGATGGTAAAGAACTCTTGGACAAGAGGCTTTTGTTTTCTGCAGACACCAGATAGCGCCAGGAGATAATCTGGGCTCACAAACACGGCAGCCTGAGATTTGTAAGGCTTTCTGTGCAGCCCTTGCTGTCACCACTCCTTTCTTACTGGTGCATTTAGAAAGGAAGCAGGTAGAAATCCTTCACTCAGATGTCCACATGAATAGTCACTACGCTTGGGCCTGAAATTAAAAGACACTTGCTCCTTGGAAGGAAAGCTATGACAAACCTAGACAGTATATTAAAGAGCAGAGACATCACTTTGCCAGCAAAGGTACGTATAGTCAAAGCTATGGTTTTCCCAATAGTCACGTATAGATATGAGAGTTGGACCATAAAGAAGGCTGAGCGCTGAAGAACTGATGCTTTCAAATTGGGGTGCAAGAGAAGATTCTTGAGAGTCCCTTGGACTGCAAGGAGATCAAACAAGTCAATCCTAAAGAAAATTAACCCTGAATATTCATTAGAAGGACTGATGCTGAAGCTGAAGTTACAATACTCTGGTCATCTGATGTGAAGAGATGACTCATTGGAAAAGACCCTGGTGTTGGGGAAGGATTGAAGGCAAAAGGAGAAGGGGGCAGGAGAGGATGAGATGGTTAGATAGCATCACCAACTCAATGGATGTGAATCTGAACAAACTCAGGGAGACAGTGAAGGACAGGGGGCCTGACGTGCTGCAGCTCAAGGGGTCACTAATTGGACACGACTTAGTGACTGAGCAACAACCCCTGCTCCTGCCCAGTTTTAAGCTGAACGAGAGGGGAAAGGGAGACAGCCCAAGCCTTGAAAATTCAGGAAATCGTGGGTAGAGGAGAGTAAGGAAAATGTTAACCTGACATTCAGAATGAAAAGTTGTCATAAGGTGGTTACTCAATTGTATTAATTGGCAAGTAATTGCCAGGGTGTGGGGAGGAAAACACCTCATCACAGGAAGCCAAGTGTAATTTAGTAATCCCACTGAGACATACAGACACTGTTCTCAGATGTTTGGAAATCTGACCTTAAATGTAATCTGTGGGTGGAAGGGGGAACTCAGGTTTGCCTTTATTTTGAAGATGCTGAACATGGCCACATTATTCCAGGTTTAGATTTGAATATCTTAATGTTGGTCAAGGAGGGGAGGAACTGGCAGTGAGGTGTTAGCTTCCCCACACAAAAAAGATACAATTTCTTTCTTAGCTGCAAAAACAGTTTGATGAATCAGCTAGCAGCTTTTCTTGGTACAATGGTCCATTTATAAAGGCCACCCTAAGTAAGAGGATAAAAGCAGAGATCAAAATGAAAAATTAATTGGGAGACCATAGAAATGGGCCTGTAAAACAAATAGCACCCAAAAATCAGGCTGGCAGTTTTAGCCTCTGTCGGGTGTCCTGGATCCACTTGGCAATTTGACAAACATGGCAATAAATGCACACAACTTTGTGTAAACCTAAGGTGCTCATTGTTCTACTGGGGCCTCACCATAGACCTTCTGGACATGGAGAGCATAGATTTAGAATCCCTAATCTTGGCAGAAAGCATCTTTAAACTGGAAAGGGGCATTATGATTCTTTTCTTTTGAGATAATTAGCTGAGACCACTTTTAGAGCTACATCTGGGACTGCTCCAAGAAATCATTTCACTTAATCATCTGAGGCAGTCTATTAAATATTGGCTGTTCTGGAAAACTGGCCTGCATTCTGCCAATACTGGTGACTTATTAGAATTGATAAAAGACAATCACCTACGGGATAGATGTGGATCCCATTAACCCCCCTCTGGCTGTGATGCAAATATTGAACACGGTGACCTGGGTAATGAGGTGGGGGTTGGGTGGGATGGGATCTTCAAATGCCACCAGCTATTGATTCCCAGGAAATTGATTTTGTCCTTAGCAAAGCACATAGCAAGATAGGCTCTGTGTCCCTTGTGACAAATTGATGAAAGTCATCTTCTACGCAGGAGGTCATCAGCAAACACTGGGTGCGGGACCTCAGGCTCCAGGGGAAATGTTCAGGGATTCTCCATCCTGAACTGGAGTTGGTGTCCCCCGCTCCACTCCTTAGCTATGGACTTACACAGACTCCCAGCCATGACCAAGCTCAGAAGGTGAAACTGAACAGCTTTAACACTCCACTCATCGGTCTTGACTGCCTTTTGGGTTCATTCAAGGAGTGCTAGAGAGCGAGAAGACTTGGTTGACCAGTGACAGTCTCTCTCTCCATATACCCAGGCAAGGAAAACATTTCCTAAATCCTTCCTATACTGCCAGGTCATTCCAGAACAATGTCCTCTGAGATGTATGTGGGTCATTCTACCTGGACCAAGTTCTGTTGCCTGGGGCAACAGTGTTTTCTGAACCAATATGGGGGCTGGGAGATCTCCAGGTCTGGTGTGTTGCAGTTAAATGGAGGGTCAGACGAGTTGGGGCTGGCTGAGTCTTGGAAGCTGAGGGTCACCATAACCACATCTCACAGTGTCTCCCCTTCTGGACCAATATCTGAATGGTACACAGCTGGCATCTCAACACCCTTCTACAGCGCAGCAGTTTGTTTTAAGGGTAGAATGACTGGAGTTCTGCCACTTTGTGGCACACTTTCAGTTATTCATAAGTAAAATCAATGATAAATCAGATCACACTTCACATTAGAGCCTAGATTTCAGGTTATTTTTAAGAAAAATCTAAAGATAAAAATTCTTAAAATTGAAGAAAATTATACCATGACCCCAATTTCTCACCCTCTCCACCTTCCCCACCCCACCCCATGAATTGGGAAAAGACCAGGTTTCTTTGTGTTGGGAACAAATTGTCTCAACCTAATATGTGATGTAAGAGCACTGGCTGGGAGACATTGGTTTAAAGTTTTAATAGAGAACTGATGGACAAAAACAAGGAGGAAAAAAGAAGGGAGAATTATTTGCATTAAGCATTTTCTTTTGGCCTGTCTTCTTGTTTCTCAAAAAATCATAGTGTCTCACCCAGCTTTCCATTAAGTCTAATAATTTAAATCTATTTCTAGAAGTCTGAATGGCAGTCTGGTGTGGACTCTGAGAATTCTATTTCGATTTTATGAAAATACTTAAAACCAGAGTTTTAAAGTTATATTTATTTAGGGCTCTCTAGCAATAAGGAGTGGCTGCTGGAGTAATTTTCAGAGGCCAGAGCCATTCTCACCCCAGAATTCTCCTTCCACTGGCTTCCCACAGTGTGTCTAATGTTTCCCAATACAGTCTTCCAAGAAGTATTTCCAGAAGGCATATTAGAAAGATAACAGTATGAAAACACCAAAGACCCCAAATAGCCAAAGCAATCTTGTGAAAGGTAAATGCAGCTGGAAGAATCAGGTTCCCTGACTTCAGACTATACCACAAAGCTATAGTTATCAAAACAGTATGGTTCTGGCACAAAAACAGACATATAGATCAGCTGAACAGGATAGAAAGCCCAGAAATAAATGCACATACCATGGTCAATTAATCCATGACAAAGCAGGCAAGGATACAAAGGAAAAAAGACACTCTCTTCAATACATGTTGCTGGGAAAACGGAACAGCTACATGTAAAAGAATAAAATTAGAATGTTATCTAACACTATGTACAAAAGTAAACTTAAAATGGATTAAGATCTTAATGTTGGACCAGATACTATAAAACTCCTACATGAAAACATAAATAAAAGACTCTTTGAGATAAATTGCAGCAGTATATTTTCAGATTCATCTTCTAGGGAAATGAAAAATAAAAAGAAACAAATGTGACTTAGTCAAGTTTATAAACTTTTGCACAGCAAAAGAAACCATAAATAAAGCAAAAAGGTAGTCTATGAATTGGGAGAAAATATTTGCAAAGGATGCAACTAATGTGGGCTCAATTTCCAAAATACACAAACAGCTCATACAACTCGTATCAGAAACAACCAACCAACCAACCCAATCAAAAAATGGGCAGAAACTATGGAAGATGGTATGGAGATTTCTTTAAAAACTAAGAATAAAACTACCATACAACCCAGCAATCCCACTCCTAGGCATATACTCTGAGGAAACCAAAGTTGAAAAAGACACATGTACCCCAATGTTCATTGCAGCACTATTTACAATAGCTAGAACATGGAAGCAACCTAGATGTTCATTGACAGATTAATGGATAAAGAAGTTATGGTATGTATACACAATGGAATATTACTTAGCTATAAATATGAACACATTGAGTTAGTTCTAATGAGGTAGATAAACCTAGAACCTATTACACAGAGTGAGGTAAGTCAGAAAGAGAAATATAAATATTGTATACTAATGCATATATATGGAATCTAAAAAGATGTACAGATGAATTTATTTGCATGGAAGCAATGGAGAAACATAGAGAACAGACTTATGGACACAGGGAGAGGGAGAGAGAGGGTGAGATGTATGGAGAGAGTAACGTGGAAACTTATATTACCATATGTAAAACAGACAGCCAATGGGAATTTGCTGTATGTCTCAGAGAACTCAAACAGGGGCTCTGTATCAACCTAGAGGGGTGGGATGGGGAGGGTGATGGGAGGGAGGTTTAAGAGGGAGGGAACATATGTATGCCTATGGCTGATTCATGTTGATGTTTGACAGAAAACAACAAAATTCTGTAAAGCAATTATCCTTCAATTAAAAAATAAACAAATCAGAAAAAATTTTAATGGGCTAAAGATCTAGATAGACATTTCTCCAAAGAAGACATACAGATGGCCAAAAGGCATATGAAAAGATGTACAACATCACTAATTATCAGAGAAATGAAAATCAAAGCTGTAATGAGGTACCACTTCACACTGGTAAGAATGGCCATCATTTAAAAGAGTACAAATAATAAATTCTGGAGAGGGTGTGGAGGAAAAGGAACCCTCCTGCACTGTTGGTGGGAATGTAAATTGGGGTAGCCACTCTGGAGAACTGTATGAGGTGAAGTCGCTCAGTCATGTCCAACTCTGCAACCCCATGGACTGTAGCCTACCAGGCTCCTCCATCCATGGGATTCTCCAGGCAAGAATACTGGAGTGGGTTGCCATTTCCTTCTCCAGGGGATCTTCCCGACCCAGGGATCGAACCCAGGTCTCCCGCATTGGAGGCAGACGCTTTAACCTCTGAGCCACCAGAACTGTATAGAGGACTTTGAAAAGCTGAAAATAGAGTTATCATATGATTCAGCAATCCCACTCCTGAGCGTGTATCTGGAGAAGACAAAAACTCTAACTTGCAAAGATACAAGTACATGGTCACTGCAGTGCTATTTCAAATAGCCAAAGCATGGAAGCAACCTAAATGTCCATTGACCGATGAATGGAAAAAGAAGATGTGGCCTTCCAGGTGGTTATGAAAGTGTAACTTTTGAGTACTGAGGCTAGAACATGTTCTATTCAGCAGGTATTAGCTTGATTTGTAAGTTTCGTGTATTTGGGGCTGTCATTTATACCACAGCCCCCACACATATTAAGGTTGTGACTGGGCCGGAGTGGACTGGTTCTTCAACCACAATTTGGGTTCTGATAGGATGGGATTCTATAGGCAAAGAGGGAAGAGAAGGTGGGCTCAGACCCACAGAAGCTCACAGACCAGGGAAGAGCAAGGGCTCCACACCCAGGCAGAGCGGTAGAGTCGAGTCTTCTGAGTCTGGTGTTTGCAGTCCTCTAGAGAGAACTCCCTTTGGCTTTGGGGGACAGCACCAGTTTTTTATGCTAACGTTTATGGAATACGGCAGACATTGTTCTAAACGTATTTCATGAATTGCCACATTTAATCCTCCTATGAGTTGGGTAATATTATTATCCCATTTCACAGATAAGGAAACAGACAAGGAGATGAGGCAACTTGCCCAAGGCACAGCTGGGATTCAGGCTCAGGAATCTCAAGCCATGCTCTTCTCCATATCCTATCCTACATCCTACCCTGTAAGAACTCTGAGTACCTGGAGAAGACTCTGACCTCCCTACTCCCCACACCCTCCCTGGACAGGGAGAATGACCACTTGCTGTCATTCTCCAGCACATTTAAAAAGACAGTTTTTGCATCCTCATCTAAGCCTTCTCTTTTCCTGGCTGAACATGACCGTCTTTTTGCTTTTCCTCATGTGGCAGAGCTTCTGCTCTCCTTACCACCCAGCTTGCTCCTCAGTGGGGTCCCTCCTTCCTATTTCATTGTCTCTTTTGAAGTAAGGGACCCAGAACTAAAATCCACATTCAAGTTGTCCAAACTGCTCTGTGTGAGCAGAATTAGGAAATCCTTTCTGCCCCTCACTCCTATACAAACACAGCGAAAGACAGGGTTAGCATTGGCGACAGCCAGACCTTCTCTGCAAATATTTGTTGGGCATGAGAGAGCCCTGGCCCTCAGGGAGTGCACAGTCCCATGAAGGAGGCAGCAGGTGAACTGGTCACCGGAGTGAAATGTGTTGAGTGAGGGGGCACAGAGAAGTGAGGACTCTGTGACTGGGTCCTCAGGGTCCTGAGAGGCTCCACTCAGGCGGAGCTGCTGATCTGGGTCTTGAAGAGTGACTAGGAGCCCATCAGGTGATCTAGAGGGGCAGGGAGAGGGGACAGGGCATGCAGAGGTGTGGAAGTGTGCAAGGACACAGGACATTCCAGATCGTGTCCAGTGATGGTGGCCAGATCACATATGGATCTGATCCTATGGAAGGATAGAGCACCCTGATGGCAGAGGGGAGCCGTGAGCTCCTTACCATGGCTTGATTCCTGTGAACTCAGTGGAGCTTTCAGTTCACTAAAACCCTGGGTCCTTTTCACCCCATGTCACAGATTTGTTAAACCAAAGTCCAGAACTTTCTTCTTATTCCGAATGAGCCTCAAACTATTAGATCCTGCCCATTATTTCAGTCTGCCTGGGTCCTATTTCTGTATCCAAATTGCTAATGATCTCTCCCAGGGCTGCAACATCTGCCCTTGGTGTTATTGATAAAAAAGTACCCAAAATAGCAGGCTCAGGCCAGAGACTTGGTGCCCACCACTACAGACCTCCTTGGAGTCACCATCGGTCAGCATTCCCCAGGTTACATGTTTAATCAACTAAAAAAAAAAGATAGCGCTAAGTCATGTCCAAATCTTCCAATCCCATGGACTGTAGCCTGCCAGGCTCCTCTGTCCATGGGATTTTCCAGGCGAGAATACTGGAGTGGGTTGCCATTTCCTTCTCCAGGGGATCTACCTGACCCAGGAATCAAACCCAGGTCTCCTGCATTGTAGGTAGATGCTTTACCAACTGAGCTATGCACAAAGCCCTTAATCAGCTATGCATTCTTCCAAATAAAAGCATCTCTAGCTCACAATTGGCCAATTTTGACTAGGAGGAAGTCATGGGAGACATTATCAGCTGGCTTGCTGAAATCAGATATATACCACGTCATCAGCACTTCCCTGATCAACCAGCTCAGCAGCCCTATTAGAAGAGGAAGTGAGGTGAGACCTGGTTTGTTTCCAGTCAACCCTGTAGCCCTTTAGGGATCTGTGCTTCCATTGTCAAGGGGCACAAACCATTTGCTCAGTGGCATACAGTGCAGTTTCTCTGGGGCTCCCTCGTACCTGTGGGAATGC
Organism: Budorcas taxicolor; assembly: GCF_023091745.1. Taxonomy (NCBI): domain Eukaryota; kingdom Metazoa; phylum Chordata; class Mammalia; order Artiodactyla; family Bovidae; genus Budorcas; species Budorcas taxicolor. The sequence goes on from NC_068918.1 coordinate 33,110,004, forward strand.
AGTATACAGAATCTAAAGTGTCCTCCTTCTTGAAAACTAGGGGTCTTGCCCGGCCCTGGAGCTCTCTCCCCTTTGCTCTGTCTATGAAAGATTAACAACAGCCTTGGAGAAAGCTAAGCCCTTCACTCTTTGAAGCCTGGGCTGGGGCTGGGTGCGCTGGCTGGGGAAGGGCACTGCGACTCCCTTCCAACCTTCTCCTGCTCCTCGGGCATGTTCTCACCAACCTTGGGTTCCAATCCCAACTTAGCAGAGCTATTTTTTTTCTCTCCAGACTGAAGATTACTTTTGAAAGAGAAAAGAGCAACAGGGTTTTGGCATTTTATCTCTTCTCTGTGGTGCTTTGTATTGCAGGCTAAAGAGTTTAAACTTCATCTGGTAAGTAGAGAAATCACCGGAGAATTTTGGGGGAAAAAAAAGAGTGATCTGATCCTATTTTAGGTGAAAAGTTTCAAGGTTTTCGACTGTTTCATGTCATTACTAACCACTTTTAGCCTCAACACTGAACACCAGCAGTTGCCTATAAGTGTGATAGGCAGTGCAAACTATACTAGCTAAGGTGGATCATTTTATCTTTAGTGTGAGGTGGAAAGGGAAAAGGATATATATAAGTAGGTTTTGGAGTCTGAAAGATCTGGGTTTAAATACCAATTCCATCACTTAAAGACCGGGGACCTTAAGCAAGCATCTTTCTAAGCCTCAGTTTTCTCATCTGAAAAATAGAAATAAATAATTGTACCCTCCCCGCAGAATGGGTGTGAGGATAGAGATAATGAGTGTAAGGTGCCTAGCTCCGAAGACAGAGCAAGTTCAAGAAGCCGTCCTTCGCTGGCATCCTTCAGCTTCAGTGTTACAATTACAAAGTGGTTATCCTGCAGGACTCCCAGGTGCCCCAAGACCAGACGGTGTACTCCCACAGCAGCCCGAAGGGAGTGGGGCTCCGTGGAAGCAGACATGGAGATGGTGCCTGCTTGCTGCCCAGCTCTGAGCTGATGATGCCGAGGCCTGGCAGGGCCCCAACCCCTGAGTGACCTGCAGGGGAGGCTGGCACCAAATTCCTAGAGTCCTGATCTACCATCCCACCCTAATTAGCTCTGCCTGGGTGTGTGTTTTGTCAGGAGTTGCAGGGTTAATGGCTGGAAGAACCGGTTTTAAAACATACCCTCAGGAGTTGGTCTGGGTGACTCTTCAGAGGAGCCTGGATGGGAGGCGCCAGGCCCCAGAACTGGAGTGTGTCCCAGGGCCCCGTGCAGGTACCCACAGCTTCCTGCACATGTGGCCTATCACCCCCCACACACCTGGACTGCCTCCTCCCACCCGGTGTGGGTGTGCAGAGAAGGAAAATGAAATAGGCCTGGGGACATATTGTTGGGGAGGTGCCAGCCGTCCCTCATCCCACTGTCATTCCAAGCTCCAAGGCTGGCCTTCCAGCCTTCCAAGCTGAGCAAAATAGCTCTGGATAGCACACAAAGCTACTCCGACTTCTGACCTGGGACCGGCTGGCTCAGGCCATCAGTTTATCCCGGCCAGAAGTAGCCACATTTTCTTTTCACTGAATGCATTTCCATCCAGATGCCCCGTTCTCTACTGCAACATGAATTCTCCCATACTCACCTCAACCCTGTCAAGAAGACTGGAACTTTCTAAACACTAACACAGCACATTGGACAAAATGCTGAGGGATCCCACAGGATGACTTGTTCAGTCCTCGCCCTATGCCAATGATGGACTATTACTGTCCCCATTTTACAGATGAGGAAACTGAGGTACTTGAGAGCTCAGACACCTTGCTAAAAAAACTACATATCTAAGCAAGTGGCAGAGTTGGGAACTGAACTCTTGAAAGTTTTCCCTGCTCTCTATTCTATTTCCTCTCCTGTGATAAAAATTTGGAGAATTTGGACACCTGGCAGGGACAAGTGCCAGTCACTTAACCACACACACCTGGCATTCCTCTTCTTGGGTCCAGGCAGCCACACACACACACACACACACACACACACACACACACCACATACCACACACCACACACACACCATACATATCACACACCACACACACACCATACATATCACACACAAACACACACATACCTGGCACTCCTCTTCTCGGGTCCAGGCAGTAGCAGCTATAGCCCTTGGCCACTGGAAGATTAAGCCTCTTTTTTAAAATGTGCTTTAAAAAATTGTATTATATATGTATGTATGTATGTATGTATATACACACACACATAATTTAGCATCTTAGCCATTTTTCAGTGGAGAGTTCAGCAGTGTTACTATATTAACATTGGTGTGAAACAAATCTCCAGATTTTTTCCAACTTACAAACCTGAAACTATACCCTTCCTTCTTTCTTCCCTAGCCCCTGGAAACTACCACGCATCTTCCCATCTCTCTGAGTTTGACATTTAGATAACACATATGTAAGTGGAATCATATGATATTCTGTCTTTTGTGATGGACTTATTTCACTTAGCATAATGTCCTCTAGGTTCATCGTGCTGTAGCATGTGACAGGATGTCCTTCCTTCTCAAGGCTGAATGATATTTCATTGTTTGTATAAACCACATTGTGTTTACCCGTTCATCTATTGACGGACACCTGGGTGGTTTCCACCTCTTGGTTATTGTGAACAGTGCTGCTGTGAACACGGGTGTGTAAATACCTCTTTGATACTCTGCTTTCAGTTCTTTTAGATATACACCCACAAGTGGGGATTGCTGGATCAGATGGTCATTCTATTTTTAATTTTTTGAGAACTTCCACATTGTTGTCATAGAAGCCGCACCATTTTACATCCCTACAAACAGTGCACAAAGTTTACTATTTCTCCATATCCATGCCAACACTTGTTATTTTCTGGTGTGTGTGTGTGGAGACGATCCTGTTGGGTGTGAGGTGTGAAGACTTAACTCTTGAGCATGGAGTCCTGCACACACTGACTGGAGGCTTGGACTTCCCATTGCCAGGATGGAGACTCACACGTGACAACAAGAGCTCTTGTTACATTTTCCTCATGACCAGAGAAACCAAGTGACCCTTGCTGACTTGCTGAAAAGCCTGGACATTACAACTTTGTTTTAGAGAATCCCTGAGGAACTGCCATGGTTCAGTGAACTTTCCTGCGCGAGCAGTATTTTCAGTGGGTGCTGGGCAGACATTAATGAATGTAAGTTCCTGTGCAGGCAGAGATGTTTGTCTTGGTCATCTCTGCATCCCCAGCACTCGGTACATGGAACATGCTCGAAAAGATTTGTTGAATAAACAAAGAAATGGGTAGCTTTCTAAGACTATTGAAAGCAGTCCCTCTGAGCAAAAGTGGTCCAAGAGTGATAACATTTCGCAGCCTGCCTTTGGTGGCTTGCAGACTGTTTTTCATGAAAGCCCCAGCTGCCCCTCCCTCCTTGCTCTAAAGCACTATGCACCTGGCTTCCAGCCGCCAGCCCACTCCTGTCACCCCCTTCTCTACAGAATGACTCTGGACTTTGTCATTCTGACAAGGCTGACAGGGAGAGAGTTTTAAAAGTTTGAGAGGGGATGCCTTTGAGGGAGGTTTTGACAGGCAGTGATAAATCGTCAGCTTTGCTTCAAGAAAAACAAAGTCTATCCTGTCCTCGCTCCTTGCAGGGAAGATTTTTTAAGCATCTCAGCACTTTTCTGTGCAGTGAGATCTAGCAGTCCACCAACCCCACCTCCAGACACAAAGACACTGCAGTGGGGAATGAGAATGGGGGGTTTCAAGCTAATACGGATACTGCTTCCTCCAGGATGGTATGAGGGAAGGGCGACAAGTGCGAAGAGAGTTTATGCCAGCCCCGTTGTCACAGCCTGGGGAATTCAGTGAAAGAACCCTTATTGTAGGCCTGGCCTTGTTCTCTGTTCTTGACACATACTAATTCATTTAGTCCTGCCAACAGTCTTGAAGGATGTATATTGATGTCACACCCATTGTACAGATAGGAAAACCAAGCCACTGAAAAATCAGGTCATCTGCCCACAGTCACACAGCCCGCAGGATTTGAATCCAGATGTGTAGTCCCAGAGTCTGGGCTCTTATCTGTGAACCATGCCAACTGTCTTGAGCCTGTTATCAATTCATTTGCTAATTCAACAACCATTTCTAGAGAGCCTACTATGTGGCAGGGACCATGCCCAGCAACGAACAAAACACAGGTCTCACCATCCAAGGCTTTCAGTCTAACAAGGACATTTACAGGTATCTGGTCTCTGAAAGGACACCAGGGATAGTGGGAATCCAGACTCACAAATCACCAAACCAAATTCAAATTCATTTTGTGATCAAGAGAGTCCTGACAGACTACTTTCCAGGAGTCGAAAGTTAACCTTTGTTTTTGAAGTAAACAGCAGTAAGTATAAGGGTATTTCAGATGGTGACTCTGGCCTCGGAAGAGAGACTTTGGAATATCCAGACTGAAAAGGGAGCCACTGATGCTGCTGCTGCACCCTTCGCACAGGGCACACCTGCCCATCCAAGAGCCAAGTAATGCCAAGATTTCCTCATGAAGATGCCAAACGAAGTCACGAGAAGTATCAACTAACAGCAGCCAAATTCCTGCACAGGAGTAGGATGAGAGGAGCTAAGAGCTGCCCTTAGCTTCTCTGGGGAGACCAGCCAAGCAGCAGTTTCTCATCAACTCAGATAAACCATGGGTTGTGTGTGTGTACAAATACCCTGCATTCCACAGACATGTTGGGGAAAGATGGAACACTCGTGTGTCTCTACTTGTGGAACAGTGGGCAGTTCAGAGCACAGATCTGTTTCATCCTGGCCCCACAGCTCATACAGGCAAATCTCTGCCTCTCCTTCAGCCTATAAAATGGGACTAATTTCTAATCATGCACCTTCTGCACGGGGTGGATGTAAGGACGAAAGGAGAGAATCCTGTTGAATATTTAGTATGGTGCCTGGCCAGAGAAAGGTACCAGAAGTGTCAGCTAATATTCTCTTATATATTATCAGCAAATAATTTCACTGACTTTGAAATTCACTGCATGTAAATAAATGTGTTATGAACACTGTATGAAAGTATTTGTTCTATATTGCTCAAAGTTAAAGCTTTATCCCCATCAGACACAGTATGGCCAAGGCCCATATTTCTTCCTGTTTTCAATCAGGTGGCAATAGGAGCAGGACCCTCAACGCCCAGTTCAAGGGTTTGTCCAGTGGCTCAAACTTCCTCCCTTCAGCTCTGGCTTCAGTCCATTGCACCTACTCAAAATCAGAGAGTTTTGCCCACCCCACTCATCCTGACTTCCAGGCCCCTCCTAGGTTGGCTTCCCCAGGAAGCAGACTCTTTTGGGTATAAGTAATTTAGCAAGGAGAGGCTCCTAGAGGAAACCAGTAAGGGAAGCAGTGCAGGGAAGCAGAGAAGGTCCATCCATGGTGAGGTCTCAGCAGAGCCTCATGGAGGGTGGCTTCAGACTGACCCTGCTGGGCACCTGCGCGAGCACCTGCGTCTTCCCTGCCCACAGGGACAGGAGCCGGAAACACAGACCAGGGAAGGACAGGTAGTGGGAGTGGCCCGCTCACCATCTCTGCCAGTGACCTACTTGGGAGAAACTGGGCTTCCCATCGTCACAACTTTTGGTTCTGTGGGTCTAGAGAGCCTAATTTCCAGAAGGAAGACACAGAAACGGTCTACTCAACCTGAATCTATGGCAGCCACTTGGTCATCTGGGGGCTTCTCATGCTGTAGAGAGAGCATCAGGCAAAGAAAGAAGCTGCCACGCCGGCCAGGGTAATTAACCCTGATCGTTAGGAGGAGGCTCTGTCGCTGCTACCACGGGCCAGGCGGGACTATGTGTGGAACTCAGGGCAACTAGAGGTCACTCCCACGCCCAGGGTTAACTGCAACCCAGCAATCATAGCCAGCACGGCCATAGTAACCGGGACTCAGACTCTTCACAAATGAAGGGCTGGGTCACCCCATCAGAGGAGCAGCCAGCAGCAGTGCCGGCCAGCCAAGGGTGAGGGCTTGAGGAGGGTTATGTAGGTATCCGTTGCCTCCAGTCTAGTTGTAACAGTGAGGTCTGTGAGTGGTCCAACTAGCCCACCTCTTGTAAGTTTTCCCTATAAATTGTAGCCAGTCTCCATCGTGAAAACTCCGTGATGAAGTTGGGTGGCTGCGAATGTGGGATGTGAGTGAATGATGTCTGTTCACTCCAGCAGGTGCTCTCGGATCCCTTCTTGTGGTTTTTGTTTACCCCTGGCTCCAGTGTGCTTAGCTTCCCAGTCCCACTTTTGAAACCAACTGTCATAGGTTGGGTTCCCCAAAGCAGGCTCCAGACTCAGAGTTTGTGTGCACATAATGTGAGGCCCCTGGGAGGGGTGCAGGGTGCAGGACAGGGACAGGGAGGAGCACAGGCTGGAGCTCACGCAGGGCAACTGGGGCTGACCTGCCACTGGAGCTCCAGGTGTCCTCTCTGAGCAGCCGAGGCAGTGCCAGAGCCCCCGCGGGCCATCCTGCCACACTCACCACAGAGCTAGTTTTGGGACCAAGGCCTAGGGTGTGCAAGAGGTGGTAAAAAGGAACTGAGGGGAGTATGGATGTAAGCACTGGCATTTTCTGTTACCAGCTTTACTACATAAATGCTTTTTGAGGTGCTTTGCTACCAGTAAGAATGAATCTGGGTCAAAAAAAAAAAGAAAAACACACACAGAACCAAGGGAACAAACAGTCGGCCTGTTTCAACAGGACCAGAAGACCACGTGTGCCCAGCTTGCCTCTAAGGGCTGGAGGAGCAAGGGAGGGCGGATGCGCAGTCCTGCTCTCCGGAAGGTCCTCTCTGGCTGCAGAGAGGAGAAGCCACCTGTGGACTTCGCAAGCCACAGCCCAGCAAGCTCCCAGGCAGCCTGTTATTACAGGGCAGAAGGGAAGTACATGCCCCAGGAGATTAGAGACTGGCAAGGTCGCCCTGAACCTGAGAGGTGAAAAAGCAAAGCAAAATAGACAGAGAACTGGCATTGACAAATTCAAGACACAAGTTGTTTCTTCAAATTACACTTCCTTAAGTTTTGCTTGGACTTGGAGTTATTTTCAAGTCAGGCAGGTTTCCAAGCGTCCAAAGCTGTTTTGATAGCAAGCACATTCATTGGTTCATCTCTTGTGCCTTTCTTTCAGTACACATTAACAGAATGCCTGCTCTATAAACAAGCACGGGCTGTGAAAAAGGAGTCATCGGCCCTGCCCTTTCGGAGTTTACGGTTTACAAGGGAGACAATCACTACATAAGTAACTCATAGGTATGAAAGTTCAGGTTGTGATGGGCATCTTGGAGGAAAAGTGTAGAATGTCATGAGAGAAAATAGTGGGGTGAACTAAATTAACTTCATTTGTCAGGAATGATCCCTCTGAGGCAGTAACCTATAGATTGAGGCCTGAGGATGAGTAGGAGCTAGACTATGGAGGGGAAGGAGGTTGGGCTTTGGTGGATTGGCCTTCCTGGGCAGAAAGAATAGCCTGGAGTTGTGGAAGATAGGGGTTGACCTGAGGATCACACAAACCAGAGCAAGCAAAGTAGAGCACCCCAGATCTCCCAAAGGATCCAACCAGAATCTCCAGCATGTTTCTGCATGTATTCAGTCGGTGTAGGGTTACAGAGTGGAAGGGGACCTGGAGTGGTGATAAGCATTAGCTTTGAAACCTGCTCTGGTTCGGAGATTTAAATCACACCAAAACAATCAACCTTTTGATAAAAGACAAGGCAGAATGGTCTCAGCTTATAGCACCGCACAACTCCAGGGGGCACTGTACACGCTGCAATCTTTGTGAAGACAGCCCCCAGGTGTGGGCAGTATGCAGTTTGTGTGGCCATCAAGTGCGTTTAAAACCAGAGCTATGTGTCTTCCCTGGTAGGCCAGTGGCTAAGATTCCATGCTCCCAATGCAGGGGGCCTGGGTTAGATCATTTGTTGGGGAACTAGATCCCACATGTCGCCACTAAGAGTTCATAGGCTGCAGCTAAAGATCCCACGTGCTACAACTAAGACCCAGCACAGCCAAATAAGTAAATAAATAAAATACATAGTTTTAAGTGAAAGTCGTTCAGTCGTGTCCAACTCTTTGCGACCCCATGGAGTGTATACAGTTCATGGGATTCTCCAGGCCAGACTACTAGAATGGGTAGCCTTTCCCTTCTCCAAGGGATCTTCCCAACCCAGGGATAAAACCCAGGCCTCCCGCATCACACGTGGATTCTTTACCAGCTGAGCTATCAGGGAAGAAATATTTTTTAAAAACAGATTGAAAAATAAAACCAGAGCAAGTGGGAAAGGAGCTCTCTGGAGAAGTCAGTAAAATAGTTTTATCATTGGGAAAAAAGAAGAAAACCTCATCACTGAAGTGATGAGGTTTTATTTTGTGGAGAAGTTGGAGGCCACTGAAGCAGAACAACAAAATGGAAATGTAATATGTATTGAGAAGAAGAGTTTTTCTCCTACAACAAAAAGGATTTGTGGAGCTTTCTGCCAGACAGATAAGATTGAGGAACGCAGACAAGGTCCTACCTCCGTAGAGCATACAGTCTAGTAGAGACGGAAAGACACTAGTATAAATAATATAAAAACACATGTGCCCTTGTACATGGAGAAGAAGCACGCAGGAGAGGCCATGGGGTGAGATGGTTGGAGGTGTGTGCCAGGTCCTATGTCTGGAGTGTGTCAGGACACCTTGCTTGAAGAAGCAATGTTTCAGTTGTGATCAAAGGGACGATCGAAGGTTAATCAGGCCAAGGAGGTGGAGATTCCGAGATTCCTAAACCTTTTTGACCACAGAATCCTTCTATCCCAAGGCAGCTTGGTGCAGTAGACAAACCTCTCTGGCAGTAGACTAAGGTAACCAGAGCACTATGCCATTTTTCCTTTGAGGACAAAACCAATCATACAGTGCCTCACACTTGACTTGGTGCTTTTGTATCACTTTATTTTGACATTTATTTTTAATTGGAGTATAATTGCTTTACAATGCTGTGTTAGTTTCTGCTGTTACAACAATGTGGATCAGCTACAGCTTCCCACTAGCAACCTATTTTATACATCATTCATCCCATCCTCTCCTTTCCACCCCGTGTCCACAAGTCCATTTGCTCATGTCTGCATCTCTATTCTTGCCCTACAAATACGTTAATCAGTACCACTTTCCGAGATTCCATAATATGCATTAATATACGATGTTTGTTTTTCTGACTTACTTCTGTGTGACAGACTCTAGATTCATCCATATCACTACAAATGACCCAAGTTCATTCCTTTTTATGGCTGAGTAATATTTCACTGTATATATGTACTGTTCAGCTCCACAGATAACCCTGCGTGGGTGGTTTTAGTATTCCCACCTACAGACAAAGCTCAGACATGTCAAGTGGCATACCCAGTAGCCACGTCTCACAGCTAGTGAGGTGCAGACCTGGAACTAAAGCTGGGGACAACCAGGTCACCAGATCCCAGACTGCTCTCACAGGGGAACAGTGTTATTAACTGAATAGTTCTAATGCCGATGCTTGGATCCTCAGAGCCTTCATCTGCTAGCTGAAAAGACTATGCTTCTGAACCAGACCTGCTGCTTCTTAATAACCTAAAAATGGCTACACTGAATCGGACCCAAGGTCTATATGGCTGTCCTCAGGGAGGTCAACTTTAAAGGCCAGAGCCCTACCCCAAACATCCTGCTTCTCTTTAATAGCCTGCTATTATGTAAACACCACGCAGATCAAGAAACATAAGGCTACCTGTGCCTCTTATCGACACAACACCTCCTCTCCATCCTAGAGGTAACCAGTGTTCTGAACTATTCTGACCTAATAATTCTCCCGTTATTACTGTAACAAATTATCACAAACTTAGTGGCTTTAAAACAACATATATTTATTCTCTTATAGCTCTGGAGAGTAGAAATGCAAAATCAGTGTCCCTGGGTTAAAAATCAAGGTGTCTGGGGCTTCCCTGGCTCAGAATCTGCCTGCCAATGCAGGAGACACAGGTTCGGCTTCTGATATGGAAAGATCCCAAATGTCTCGGAACGAATAAGCCCGTGCACCACAGCTAGAGAGGCTGTGCTCTAGAGGCTGGGAGCTGCAACTACTGACGCCCAGGTGCTCTAGAGCCACTGCGATCAGAAGCCTGCATGCTGCAGCTGGACAGTAACTCTCGTTCACCACGCGCAACCAGGGAAAAGCCCAGTCAGCCAAAGACTCAGCACAGCCCAAAGTAAATTAATTGTTTAAAAAATCAAGGTGTCTGCAGGGCTGCTTCTTTCCGGAGGCTTCTAGGGGAGAATCTCTTTCCTTCTCTTTTCCAGTTTCTGGGGGCCACCTGTACTTCTTGACTTCTGACCTCATTTGAACATCTTCAAATTCAACATCGCAGCTCTGACTCTCCTGCTCCCTCTTATTAGGACCCTTATAACTGGACTGAGCTCACCTGGATCATCAAGGATAATCTCCCCATTGCAGAATCCATAATTAAATCACATCTACAAGATCACTTTTTACCATATTAGGTCATATATTCTCAAGTTTAGGGGACTAGAATGTAGATATCTTTGGAGCGGGGGGCAGTGCTATTTGGCCTACCACAGACCATAATGCTATAGATTCACTTTGCTTGTTTTTAAACTTCATGTTAATAGAAAATCCCTTGGACTGAAAGGACATCCAAACAGTTCATTCTGAAGGAGATCAGCCCTGGGTGTTCTTTGCAGGGAATGATGCTAAAGCTGAAGCTCCAGTACTTTGGCCACCTCATGCAGAGTTGACTCACTGGAAAAGACTCTGATATTGGGAGGGATTGGGGACAAGAGGAAAAGGGGACAACAGAGGACGAGATGGCTGGATGGCATCACCGACTTGACAGACGTGTCTGAGTGAACTCCAGGAGTTGGTGATGGACAGGGAGGCCTGGCGTGCTGCAATTCATGGGGTCGCAAATAGTCGGACACAACTGAGCGACTGAACTGAACTGATATTTCTTCTTGTCACTATAAATTTTTACCTACACATTTAAACCTACAGTCTGCCTAGAATCAGTTTTAGTGGACAATGTGAGGTACTTATGAAGGTTCATTTTTTCCTGATATGTATACCCCAATGACCCAGTGTGATTTGGAAAAGATTGCCTTTGCCTCACTGATCTGAATTGCCACTTTTGTCTTAATCTAAGCATCTGATTCACACCATATAACACTGCCTTAATTATTGCAGTCTTTAAAATAAATCCAGACAATCTTTGGTGCAAATTCTCCAGTTCTGTACTTCTTCAAGATTACTCTGGCATTCTTGACCTTTTCCATTGTCATAAATTTTAGAATATGTTTACCAATTCTTTGAATTTGACTGAGACAATGAATCTGTTGATTATTTGAGAGCACGTCTGTACAATATTGAGCCCTCTGACCCCTGAATATTTACTTGGGTTTTCTTTCACTTAACTCAATGACATGTTATTCTTTTGCACAAAGGTGTTTTACACCCTCCATTGGATTTCTTCCTCTAGAGATGCACCACTTTCAATGCTCTTATCACAAGGCTGTAACATTATTCAAAAATTTCATTTGATTATTTCTGGTATATAGAAATACAATTGATTTTTTTATATTGATCTTACCTCCAGCTAGCTTGCTAAATTCTTTTACTAATTTATATAGTCTAATATATTCTTTTGGATCTCCTCCCTATAGTTACATCTATATAAATAACACACATATATACACATATATTCATATATATTTCTGTATATTATCCATGATGCTGATGAATAATGGCAGTTTTGCTTCTTCCTTTTTCATCCTCATACATTATTTCTTTTTCTTTCCTTACCACACGAGCTATGAACTTCTAGTCCAATGCTGAATAGATGTGATAACTGACATCTTTGTCTCATTTCCAAATGAGGGGGGATCATGCTGTTTGGTATAGGGTTATCTATAGGTACCCTTTAAAAGATTATGAAAGTTCCTTATATTTATAGTTTGCTAAATTTTTTTAAAATGAATAAATATTGAATTGTATTTAAATGCTTTTTCTATAACTATTAAGATGATTATAAGATTCCCCCCTTGATTCTGTTCATGTAGTAAATTACATTAATTGAATTATCTTAGCCTTTTGACATAATTTTAGATTTACAGGAGTTGCAAAAATAGAGTTCTCATGCACTCTACATAGGTGCTCCTAAGATTTGTTTTATGTAACAACAGGAGAAGGCAATGGCACTCCACTCCAGTACTCTTGCCTGGAAAATCCCATGGACGGAGGGGCCTGGTAGGCTATAGTCCATGGGGTCTCAAAGAGTCAGGCACAACTGAGCGACTTCACTTTCACTTTTCACTTTCATGCATTAGAGAAGGAAATGGCAACCCACTCCAGTGTTCTTGCCTGGAGAATCCCAGGGACGGGGGAGCCTGATGGGCTGCCGTCTATGGGGTCGCACAGAGTCGGACACGACTGAAGCGACTTAGCAGCAGCAGCAGGACAAGTATCAAAACTCAAGTAATTAGCAATGCTACAATACTTTTAACTATCACTTAAGTTCAGTCACTCAGTCATGTTCGACTCTTTGTGACCCCATGGACTGCAGCACGCCAGGCCTCCCTGTCCATCCCAACTCCCAGAGTTTACTCAAATTCCTGCCCATTGAGTTGGTGATGCCATCCAACCATTTCACCCTCTGTAATCCCCTGCCCCTCCCGCCTTCAATCTTTCTCAGCATCAGGGTCTTTTCACATGATTCAGCTCTTCACATCAAGTGGCTAAAGTATTTGAGTTTCAGCTTCACCATCAGTCCTTACATTGAATATTCAGGACTGATTTCCTTTAGGATGGACTGGTTGGATCTCCTTGTTGTCCAAGGAACTTTCAAGAGTCTTCTCCAACACCACAGTTCAAAAGCATCAATTCTTTGGCACTCAGTTTTCTTCACAGTCCAACTCTCACATCCACACATGACCACTGGAAAAACCATAGACTTGACTAGACGGACCTTTGTTGGCAAAGTAATGTCTCTGCTTTTGAATATGCTGCCTAGGTTGGTCATAACTTTTCTTCTAAGGAGTAAGCGTCTTTTAATTTCATGGCTGCAATCACCATCTGCAGAAAGCCCAGAAAAATAAAGTCAGCCACTGTTTCCACTGTTTCCCCATCTATCTGCCATGAAGTGATGGGACCGGATGCCATGATCTTCGTTTTCTGAATATTGAGCTTTAAGTCAACTTTTTCACTCTCCTCTTTCACTTTCATCAAGAGGCTTTTTAGTTCCTCTTCACTTTCTGCCATAAGGGTGGTGTCATCTGCATATCTGAGGTTATTGATATTTCTCCCGGCAATCTTGATTCCAGCTTGTGCTTTATCCAGCCCAGCGTTTCTCATGATGTACTCTGCATATAAGTTAAATAAGCAGGGTGACAATATACAGCCTTGACATACTCCTTTTCCTATTTGGAACCAGTCTGTTGTTCCATGTCCAGTTCTAACTGTTGCTTCCTGACCAGCACACAGATTTCTCAAGAGGCAGGTCAGGTTGTCTGGTATTCCCATCTCTCTCAGAATTTTTCACAGTTTGTTGTGATCCACACAATCAAAGGCTTTGGCATAGTCAATAAAGCAGAAATAGATGTTTTTCTGGAACTCTCTTGCTTTTTCCATGGTCCAGCGGATGTTGGCAATTTGATCTCTGGTTCCTCTGTCTTTTCTAAACCCAGCTTGAACACCTGGAAGTTCACGGTTCATGTATTGCTGAAGTCTGGCTTGGAGAATTTTGAGCATTACTTTACTAGCGTGTGAGATGAGTGCAATTGTGCGGTAGTTTGAGCATTCTTTGGCATTGCCTTTCTTTGGGATTGGAATGAAAACTGACCTTTTCCAGTCCTGTGGCCACTGCTGAGTTTTCCAAATTTGCTGGCATATTGAGTGCAGCACTTTCACAGCATCATCATTTAGGATTTGAAATAGATCAACTGGAATTTCATCATCTCCATTAGCTTTGTTTGTAGTGATGCTTCATAATGCCCACTTGACTTCACATTCCAGGATGTCTGGCTCTAGGTGAGTGATCACACCATCGTGATTATCTGGGTCATGAAGATATTTTTTGTACAGTTCTTCCGTGTATTCTTGCCACCTCTTCTTAATATCTTCTGCTTCTGTTAGGTCCATACCATTTCTGTCCTTTATTGAGCCCATCTTTGCATGAAATGTCCCCCTGGTATCTCTAATTTTCTTGAAAGGATCTCTAGTCTTTCCCATTCTATTGTTTTCCTCTATTTCTTTGCATTGATCACTGAGGAAGGCTTTCTTATCTCTTCTTGCTATTCTTTGGAACTCTGCATTCAGATGCTTCTATCTTTCCTTTTCTCCTTTGCTTTTTGCTTGTCTTCTTTTCACAGCTATTTGTAAGGCCTCCTCAGACAGCCATTTTGCTTTTTGCTTTTTTTTTTCTTCTGGATGGTCTTGATCCCTGTCTCCTGTACAATGTCATGAACCTCCATCCATAGTTCATCAGGCACTCTATCAGATCTAGTCCCTTAAATCTATTTATCACTTCCACTGTATAATCATAAAGGACTTGATTTAGGTCATACCTGAATGGTCTAGCGGTTTTCCCTACTTTCTTCAATTTAAGTCTGAATTTGGCAATAAGGAGTTCATGATCTGAGCCACAGTCAGCTCCTGGTCTTGTTTTTGCTGACTGTATAAAGCTTCTCCATCTTTGGCTGCAAAGAATATAATCAATCTGATTTCGGTGTTGACCATCTGGTGACGTCCATGTGTAGAGAGTTCTCTCGTGTTGTTGGAAGAGGGTGTTTGCTGTGACCAGTGTGTTCTCTTGGCAAAACTCTATTAGCCTTTGCCGTGCTTCATTCTGTACTCCAAGGCCAAATATGCCTGTTACTCCAGGTGTTTCTTGACTTTCTACTTTTGCATTCCAGTCCCCTAAAATGAAAAGGACATCTTTTTTGGGTGCTAGTTCTAAAAGGTCTAGTAGGTCTTCATAGAACCATTCAACTTCAGCTTCTTCAGCATTACTGGTCGGGGCATAGACATAGATTACCATGATATTGAACGGTTTGCCTTGGAAACGAACAGAGATCAATCTGTTGTTTTTGATATTGCATCCGAGTACAACATTTTGGACTCTTATGTTGACCATGATGGCTACTCCATTCCTTCTAAGGGATTCCTGCCCACAGTAGTAGATATAATGGTCATCTGAATTAAATTCACCCATTCCAGTCCATTTTCGTTTGCTGATTCCTAAAATGTCAACATTCACTCTTGCCATCTCCTGTTGACCACTTCCAATTTACCTTGATTCATGGACCTAACATTCCAGGTTCCTATGCAGTATTGCTTTTTACAGCATTGGACCTTGCCTCCACCACCAGTCACATCCACAACTGGGTGTTGTTTTTGCTTTGACTCCGTCTTTTCATTCTTTCTGGAGTTATTTCTCCACTGATCTCCAGTAGCATATTGGGCACCTACTGACCTAGGGAGTTCATCTTTCAGTGTCCTATTTTTTTTGCCTTTTCATACTGTACATGGGATTCTCAAGGCAAGAATACTGAAGTGGTTTGCCATTCCCTTCTCCAGTGGACCACATTTTTTCAGAATTCTCCATCATGAGCCGACCGTCTTGGGTGGCCCTACACGGCATGGCTCATAGTTTCACTGAGTTAGACAAGTCTGTGTCCATGTTGATTAGATTGGTTAGTTTTCTGTGATTGTGATTTTCAGTCCTTCTGCCCTCTGATGGAGAGGATAAGAGGCTTTTAGAAGCTTCCTGATGGGAGAGACTGACTGAGGGGGAGACTGGGTCTTGTTCCGATGGGCGGGGCTGTGCTCAGTAAATCTTTAATCCAATTATCTGTTGATGGGTGGAGCTGTGTCCCCTCCCTGCTATTTACCTGGGGCCAAACTGTGGTGGAGGTAATGAAGATAATGGTGACCTTCTTCAAAGGATCCCATGCATGCACTGCTACACTTAGCAGCAAGTGGCAGCTGCGCAGCTCTGGAGCAGTGAGTGGTGGAGAGGAAATACCCCACGTCCAAGGTCATAGAAAGCCCAGTAAGACGGTAGGCTCTGGAGCGGCTGTGTGGAGATACCCACGTCCAAGGGCAAAGGAGAAGCCCCAGAGAGAGGGCAGGAGGGGCAAATTCACGTTTGGAATCGAACCCAATTCCCACCAGAGATGCTCAGAGGGCTCAAACAAACCTTATACACCCCAGGACCCAGGAACCCCAGAGAGACTGAGACAGAACTGCGTTTGGGCGTCTCCTGTGGAGGTACGGGTCAGCAGTGGACTGCCACAGGGACAGGGGCTCTGGGTGCAGCAGACTTGGGCATGGCATAAGCCATCTTGGAGGAGGTCGTCATTAGTCTCACCATAGAGCTGCCAGAACTTACACAGGATTGGGAAATACACTCTTGGGGGGCACAACAGAACCTTGTGCACCAGGGCCCAGGGGAAAGGAGCAGTGACCCTACAAGAGACTGACCCAGACTTGCCTGTGCAGGTCCAGGAGTCTCAGCAGAAGTGTGGGTCAGTGGTGGCCTGCTGAAGGGTTACGGGTACTTTTAACTATACTATATACTTCGTTCAGATTTTATTAGTTTTTCAAATGTTTTTTTCTTCCAGGAGCCCATATTAATTACATTTGGTGGTTAAATCTCCTCAGTCCACTCTTACCTTTGACAGTCTCTTACTTTGAGTTTTGGGGAAATATTCTATACAGATGATGTGCTCTCCCAATCATCTGATCTGCTCTCCCCAATGCATCACATCAGGGGATACATGGGGATACATGATATCTGTTATTACTGACAATGTTAACTTTGATCACTTGGTTAAAATGGTATCTGGCAACACAATTAAAATTTGAACATTAAACTTTCCCTGTGTTCTTGGAATAAACTCAAAATTGGTTATAATAAATTTTCATATATTTTAGGCTAATATTTTGAATAGGATGCTTGCATTATGTTTGTAAGAGAGTTTCATCTATAATTTTCCTATCCTTTCCTGTAATGTTTGTCAGGATTTAGTATCAAGGTTAAGCTGGATTCATAAAAAAGTTACTAATATTTCCTCTCTAGTCTCTGGGAGAGTCTATGGTTTATGTAAGATTGCTGCTCTATTTCTTCCCAAAATACTTGAAGTATTCATTGATGAAGTCATCTGGGCATGCAGTTTTCCTTGAGGGCAGGGCAGGTTTTAAGTTATAGATTCAATATATATAGGACTTTTCTATTTCTGCTTTATTGACTACACCAAAGCCTTGGACTGTGTGGATCACAATAAACTGTGGAAAATTCTGAAAGAGATGGGAATACCAGACCACCTGACCTGCCTCTTGAGAAATCTGTGTGTAGGTCAGGAAGCAACAGTTAGAACTGGACATGGAACAACAGACTGGTTCCAAATAGGAAAAGGAGTGCGTCAAGGCTATATATTGTCACCCTGCTTATTTAACTTATATGAAGAGTACATCATGAGAAATGCTGGGCTGGATGAAACACAAGATGGAATCAAGATTGCCAGGAGAAATATCAATAACCGCAGATATGCAGATGACATCACCCTTATGGCAGAAAGTGAAGAAGAGCTAAAGAGTCTCTTGATGAAAGTGAAAGAGGAGAGTGAAAAAGTTGGCTTAAAGCTCAACATTCAGAAAACGAAGATCATGGCATCTGGTCCCATCACTTCATGACAAACAGATGGGGAAACAGTGGAAACAGTGGCTGACTTTATTTTTCTGGGCTCCAAAATCTCTGCAGATGGTGATTGCAGCCATGAAATAAAAAGACACTTACTCCTTGGAAGGAAAGTTATGACCAACCTAGATAGCATATTCAAAAGCAGAGACATTACTTTGCCAACAAAGGTCCATCTACTCAAGTCTATGGTTTTTCCAGTGGTCATGTATGGATATGAGAGTTGGACTATAAACAAAGCTGAGTGCCAAAGAATTGATGATTTTGAACTATGGTGTTGGAGAAGACTCTTTCTTGAGAGTTCCTTGGACTGCAAGGAGATCCAACCAGTCCATCCTAAAGGAAATCAGTCCTGAATATTTAATGTAAGGACTGATGGTGAAGCTGAAATCAATACTTTGGCCACTGATGCGAAGAGCTGACTTATTTGGAAAGACCCGGATGCTAGGAGAGATTGAAGGCAGGAGGAGCAGGGGATGACAGAGGGTGAGATGGTTGGATGGCATCACCAACTCAATGGACATGAGTTTGAGTAAACTCCAGGAGTTGGTGATGGACAGGGAGGCCTGGCGTGCTGCAGTCCATGGGGTCGCAAAGAGTTGGACACGACTGAGCAACTGAACTGAACAGAACTGAACTGAACTCAGATTTCTGTTTTTCGTTGTTTCCGCTTTAGTGCAGTATCTTTCAAGGGATTTATCCATTTTATATTTTCTAATCTATTGGCAGAAACATTTATCACATGTTGAGATTCTTTTATACATCTGTGTGATCTGTACTGAGTGTTGCTTTTAATCCCTCATACTAATATATTGTTTACTCTCTTTTTTCTTAATTATTCTTGCCGGAGGTTTATGAATGTCACTGATCTTTCTGCAGAGCCAGCTTTTGGCTTTGTTGGTTCTCTCACTGTACATTTGTTTACTACTTTATTAATATTTTACCTTTATCTTTATTATGTTCTTCTACATTCTTGGGTTCAGTTTGCTCAGTTTTTCCTCCCTAATTTTTTGAGATAGATTCCTATGTAACTGATTTTCAGCCTTTCTTCTTTCTTTAATGTATGCTTCTCATATTAGAAATTGCCACCCCAACCCTCAAACACAGCTTCAGTGGAATCCCTATGGTTTGATTATATACATGCTTTGATTACATATAATACATATTATACTATAATTTAGCTAAAATACTTTCTCTTTTTTATCCAAAGATTATTTAGAAATGTATCACTTAATGTTGCTGTGAAAACTGGACAGCTATATGTAAAAGAATGAAATTAGAACATTCTCTAACACTATATGCAAATATAAATTCAAAATGGATTAAACACCTAAATGTAAGACTGGATACTGTAAAACTCTTTGAGGAAAACAGACAGGACACTCTTTGTCATAAATCAGGGCAATATTTTTTTGGATCCATCTCCTAGAGTAATGGAAACAAATACAAACAAATGGTTCATAATTAAACTTAAAAGCTTTTGTACAGCAAAGGAGACCATAAACAAAACAAAAAGACAACCTATGCAATGGGAGAAAATATTTGCAAACAATGCAACTGACAAAGGATTAATTTCAAAAATATATTGTTCAGTTGCTAAGTTGTGTCTCACTCTTTGCGACCCCATGGACTGTAGCATGCCAGGCTTCCCTGTCCTTCACCATCTCCTGGAGCTTGCTCAGATTCATATCCATTGAGTTAGTGATGCCACCCAACCATCTCACTCTCTGACACCCCTTTTTCCTCCTGCTTTCAATCTTTCCCAGAATCAGGGTCTTTTCCAACGAGTATGCTTTTTGCATCAAGTGGCCAAAGCATTGGAGGCCAAAATATATAAACAGCTCAAAAAGCTCAATACCAAAACACCAAATAACCCAATCAAAAAATGTGTGTGTATTAGTCACTCAGTTCTGTCTGACTCTTTGATCCCATGGACAGTAACCCACCAGACTACTCTGTCCATGGAATTCTCCAGGAAGGAACATTGGAGTGGGTTGCCATTCCCAACCCAGGGACCAAACCCAGGTCTTCTGCATTGCAGGCAGATTCTTTATCATCTGAGCCACCAGGGAAGATCTAAATAAACAAAAAAATGGGCAGATCTATACAGACTGGTTCCAAATAGGAAAAGGAGTACATCAAGGCTGTATATTGTCACCCTGCTTGTTTAACTTATACGCAGAGGACCTCATGAGAAATGCTGGGGTGGAAGGAACACAAGCTGGAATCAAGATTGCCGGGAGAAATATCAACAACCTCAGATATGCAGATGACACCACCCTTATGGCAGAAAGCAAATAAGAACAAAAGAGCCTCTTGATGAAAGTGAAAGATGAGAGTGAAAAAGTTGGCTTAAAGCGCAACATTCAGAAAACGAAGATCATGGCATCTGGTCCCATCACTTCATGGCAGATGGATGGGGAAACAGTGGAAACAGTGTCAGACTTTATTTTTTTGGGCTCCAAAATCACTGCAGATGGTGACTGCAGCCATGAAATTAAAAGACGCTTACTCCTTGGAAGGAAAGTTATGACCAACCTAGATAGCATATTCAAAAGCAGAGACATTACTTTGCCAACAAAGGTCCGTCTAGTCAAGGCTATGGTTTTTCCAGTGGTCATATATGGATATAAGAGTTGGACTGTGAAGAAAGATGAGTGCCGAAGAATTGATGCTTTTGAACTGTGGTGTTGGAGAAGACTCTTGAGAGTCCCTTGGACTGCAAGGAGTTCCAACCAGTCCATTCTAAAGGAGATCAGTCCTGAGTGTTCATTGGAAGGACTGATGCTAAAGCTGAAGCTCCAATACTTTGGCCACCTCATGGGAAGAGTTGACTCAATGGAAAAGATCCTGATGCTGGGAGGGATCGGGGGCAGGAGGAGAAGGGGATGACAGAGGATGAGATGGCTGGATGGCATCACCGCCTCAATGGATGTGAGTTTGGGTGAACTCCGGGAGTTGGTGATGGACAGGGAGGCCTCGCGTGCTGCGATTCATGGGGTTGCAAAGAGCTGGACACAACTGAGCGACTGAACTGAACTGATACAGACATTTCTCCAAAGAAAACATACAAATGTCCAACAGGCCTATGAAAAGATGATCAACGTCACTCATTTCAGTTAGAGAAATGCAAACCAAAACCCCCATGAGATATCATCACCCAACAGTAAGAATGGCCATCACAGTGAGTCCTCCACATACAAAACTTCAAGCTGTGAACTTTCAAAGATGAGAACATGTGTTTACATGTCCAGTCACGTAAGTTAGCTCACATGTCTGGCACACATTGTCACATGCCTACATGCTCTACAAGTGGTCGTGCTTTGGGGTACTTGGCTGTACAGTACTGTATATAATTCAGTAGTACAGTCTCTTTATTTCAATATCAGGATGTCTGGAAGCAATAAAAGCGGCAGTGATGCAGATGGTGCTGCTGAGTGCCAGCCGTTACACCATACTATTGTACTTTCCAAGGTTCTGTACTGCAAGATTGAGATGGTTTCTTAATTTTTTTGTGTTGATTTTTATGTAGTATTTGTGTAAAAAGCATTAGAAACCTATTACAGTATAGTACTATATAGCCAGCTGTGCTATGTGGGTACCTAGGTTAACTAACAAATTGGACTAATGAATGCACTCTGGGAATGGAACGCTTTCATATATAGGGGACTTACCATATTAAAATGTCTACAAATATTATAATAAGGGCTGAAGATGATGGGGAGAAAGGGAACCCTCTTATGCTGTTGGTGGGAATGTATAAATTGGTGAGATCATTATATAAAACAGTTTTGGAGGTTTCTTAAAATAATAAAAATAGAGTTACCATATGACCCAGCAATTCCACTTCTGGGCATATACCCAGAAAAATCTCTAATTTGAAAATTCTAATTCAAAAATATACATGCACCCCAATGTTCATTACAGCACTATCTGCAACAGCGAAGACATGGAAAGTGAAAGTGAAAGTCACACAGTCATGCCCCACTCTTCTATACAGTCCATGGAACTCTGCAGGCCAGAATACTGGAGTGGGTAGCCGTTCCCTTCTCCAGGGGGTCTTCCTAACCCAGGGATCAAACCCAGGTCTCCCACATTGCTGGCAGATTCTTTACCAGCTGAGCCACCGGCGAAACCCAAGAATACTGGAGTGGGTAGCCTATCCCTTCTCACAGCGGATCTTCCCGACCCAGGAAAATGAACCAGGTCTCCTGCACTGCAGGCAGATTCTTTACCAGCTGAGCTATCAGGAAAGCCCCTAAGACATGGAAGCAATCTAAATATCCATTGACAGATGAATGGGTAAATATGATGTGGGGGGTGTGTGTGTGTACATATACAATGGAATATTCCTTTTTGTATCTTCTTGATTCCTTCTGGGATTCTTTTCTTTCTACCTGAAAAAACTGTTTAGTTTTTTCCTTTGGTGTCTGTTCAGTGAAGTCGCTCAGTCGTGTCCAGCTCTTTGTGGTCCCATGAACTGCAGCCTACCAGGATCCTCCATCCATGGAATTTTCCAGGCAAGAGTACTGGAATGGATTGCCATTTCCTTCTCCAGGGGATCTTCCCGACCTGGGGATTGAACCCAGGTCTCCCGCATTTCAGGCAGACACTTTACCGTCTAAGCTATCAGGGAAGCCCTGGTGTCCGTTAGCTAGCTATAAATCATCTCAGTTTTTTGTTTGGGTGGAAATGATTTATTTCACTTTTGAATAATACCTGGACATAGAATTCTGGGTTAGCAGTTATTTTCTTTTAACTTTCTTTTAAAGATGTCATTGTATTATTTTTACTTTCAAAGTTTTGGTTGAAAACTGTGTCTCTATATTTTCTTTAGAAAATTTCCTTATTGTGTCTTTATTTTCTTAGGCTCAAAAATCACTGCAGTCATGGCATTAAAAGATGCTTGCTCCTTGGAAGAAAAGCTACGACAAACCTAGACGGTGTATTAAAAAGAAGAGTTATCACTTTGCCAAAAAAGGTCCATGTGGTCAAAGCTACAGTTTTTCCAATAGTCATGTATAGATGTGAGAGTTGGACCATAAAGAAGGCTGAGTGCCAAAGAACTGATGCTTTTGAACTGTGGTGTTGGAGAAGACTCTTTCTTTGAGAGTCCTTTGGACTACAAGGAGATCCAACCAGTCAATACTAAAGGAAATCAAGCCTGAATATTCATTGAAAGGACTGATGGTGAAGCTGAAACTCTAATACTTTGGCCACCTGATGCAAAGAACTGACTCATTAGAAAAGACCCTGATGCTGGGAAAGATGGAAGGTGGGAGAAGGGGATGACAGAGGATGAGATGGTTGGATGCCATCACCGACTTAACAGACATGAGTTTGAGCAAGCTCCTGGAGATGGAAAAGGACAGGGAGGCCTGGCATGCTGCAGTCCATGGGGCCTCAAAGAGTTGGATACAACTGGGCAGTTAAACACCACCAATTGTTACTCTAAGCAAAGTACAGCTTTGTTGTTGCTGTTTATTTTGCTTTTTAACATAGGCTGCTTCTATAGTTTTTTCTTTGGTTGTTTTTACTATTTTACTATAATGTGCCTAATGATTACTTTCTTTGTACTTGCCTGCTTAAGGCTTATAGCGCTTTTAGAATCTATGACTTCATGCTTTTTTGGTCAGTTTTTAAATCCTCAGATTATTTTCTCTTCAAATCATCTATGCTACATTGTCTCTCTCCTTTCCTTCCAGGACTCTAATTACACAAAGTTTACACTGGCTTTCATGTATATCATAGTCTCTTTTTATAAATGTTTTATCTTGTTATTATAGTGACATCTGCATATTTTCTTCTGGCTTATATTCAAATTTATGAATCATATTTGTATATAGTCTGTTTTTAAATTCTTCCACTGAGTTTTTAATTTCAGTCCTAGAATTTTTATTTGACTATTTTTAAGAGAGATTCAGCATATATGTTTGAATTATATCCTTTTTCTCTTAGTTTTCAGTTATTTGGTTCTATCTTCTGGCATGCCTGTTTTTTAAATGTATGTACAGTGCATGAAAAATTGTAATGATAATTCAAGGCTCTGGATGGTGTTAGCTTCCTCCAAAGAGGATCTACTTGTTTCTGGCAAGCAGATAGCTAGGAGAATACATCCTTAATTAAATCTGATGGAATTTATTCAGATCTGAATTTCAGTCTCTGTGAGTACTAGTCTGTTTTCAGGCTAGCTTTACTACCAGGAGGAGAAGGGGACAACAGAGGATGAGATGGCTGGATGGCATCACTGACTCAATGGACGTGAGTCTGAGTGAACTCCGGGAGTTGGTGATGGACAGGGAGGCCTGGCGTGCTGCGATTCATGGGGTCTCGAAGAGTCAGACACGACTGAGCGACTGAACTGAACTGATAGACCTTCAAGGTTTCTAGCTGAAAGAGTGGGGCATTTACTAGAACACCTCCTTTTGGAAAGATTTAAATCCCAATTTTTGTTTCCTTAGGCCTGTGAAATTGCCAACAACCCTGCTCAGCTGCTCAGCATCTCTGTACTTTTTCAAAATTGCAAATACTTCATGGAGAAATCAGCTGTATATTAAGCTACTCACTGCTTTGAGTTTTATTTTCCTCTACCACCTTTGACCTTGTCTTAGTTGCTCTCCAGTGCTTCCAAACAGATAATTCTGAGTTGCTTTTTTTTTTTAATCTAGGTTTTTCTTATTCTCACATGGAGGACTGGTCTGCTATTGGGTTGGCCAAACAAGCCGTTCAGGTTTTTCTGTAAGATGTACGGAAAAACATGAATGAACCTTTTGGCCAACCCAATATAAGTCTGTAATGTCTGGAAGCAGAAGTCTCCCCCTAAGGAATCTGTAAGTAGTACTGCTCTATTTTATCAACCTTGGTTCCTGCCCTTAGGAACCTTTGCTTTAAAACTCAATCTCAGTTGCTATTAAAAAAAAAACAACTCAGGATAACAAAAGTAATTGACGCCTTGGATAGTATTATTTTTCAAACAATATGTTATAATGTCAATAATAATAATCAACAATTACTGAATGTTTACTCTGAGTTAGGAAGGGTTCTAGGACCTTACATGCAGTAATTTATTAAATGAGAGACAGTGAAATTCTAGTGCTGTCCATATTCCTCAATTACAGAATTTGATCAAGGGTGGGTCATGGGTGAAAGATGCCAGATAATTCCACAAACACAGCCAAGGCCCAACTAAGAAAAAAGTTTAGACGGTACCTAGGCTATTGAATTCGGAGAAGGCAATGGCATCCTACTCCAGCACTCTTGCCTGGAAAATCCCACGGATGGAGGAGCCTGGTGGGCTGCAGTCCATGGGGTTGCGAAGAGTCGGACAAGACTGAGCAACTTCACTTTCACTTTTCACTTTCACGCACTGGAGAAGGAAATGGCAACCCACTCCAGTGTTCTTGCCTGGAGAATCCCAGGGGTGGGGGAGCCTGGTGGGCTGCCGTCTATGGGGTCACACAGAGTCGGACACGACTGAAGCGACTTACCAGCAGTAGCAGGCTATCGAATTACAGGGAATGCACAGGCAAAAGGGTGACCGACATGCCTAACCACTTCCCCACTAGTCTTTTCTAGTGGGAACCACTAACAAAGTTAGTTGGCAACAAAAGACTAACAATGAGCGTGCTTTCCTTCCACCCGTGTGCTTCCTGGTGGAGGTGGCAAAATGTAAGTAGCAGAGAAGCAAGTAACAGGAGGTGAAGAGGAAACAACTAAGAGCCTAAATCGACTGTCACTGGGTATTAAGAACCAGCTTCCTTTGCATTCAGCAGACACCAAATAACTGCAGGTCTAGGTCATGGAAATGAGTTGTGAGACAGATATAAGAATGAAACAAAAGTGATATGGTATTGATGCCTCATGGTACCAAAGAGAAGTGAAGAAGATCTTTAGGCTATCTGCCCAGAAGAGCAGAAATGTACACCAAACACCAGGCACAGAACACAGAACACGCTCATTGCAGTCCAACTTCCACTCTCAGCCAAGCACTCTCCAGGGCCAATACTCCTCACCCTTCAGTATCCTCTAGCCAAAGTAGTAAACAGTGTGTGTGTCCTATTCTTGCTCTTGGGTAAAACTATTTAGCCTCATCCATACTCCAGGAAATTTTGTTTCCACCAGCAGAAGCAGTCTGGAGTAGTTGAAACATAGGCAGTAGAATAAGTCTCCCTTGGGTCACGTCTTGGTCCTACCTGGACTACTTTGGACAAATTGTTTAACCTCTCTCAGCTTCAATATCCTCACTGTGAAATGGGGGATGATGATAATAGTTATCAAGATGACATGAAGTAATGCTAGTGAAGCACTTGGCAAAATAAGTAAATAAATGTTGGCTATGGCCATTATTTAACTTAATTTAGGGTCCTGTAGTGTGTAGGGAGGGCTTGTACTATTCTCATCTACTGGATTCCTCATTTAAGAGGCAGCCTCAGGGGACTTCCCTGGTGGTCCACTGGCATTCCCAACACAGGGGACCCGGACTGACCCCTGATCAGGGAACTAGATCCCACATACTGCCAGGAAGAGTTCACATCCACAACTAAAAAATCGTACATGCCAGCCACAACAAAGACTGAAGATCCCGCATGCCACAGCTAAGACTCAGTGCAGCCAAATAAATAGATAATTAAAAGAAGAAGAAGAAGAAGTAGCCTCAGGAGTGCTGTGGGAGGGGAAGGGAGAGTTGGAAAACATAGGAGTTTCTGTGACTTCATGGCTGAGCATAAGTTTAATCCGACAGCAACGGTGCTTCCAAGGCTGGTATCTAGATCTTTTTAGAGACATCACAGATCTCAGTTTCCTCTCACCTATGCCTTCCAGACAGCCATTTTGCTTTTTTGCATATCTTTTCCATGGGGATGGTCTTGATCCCTGTCTCCTGTACAATGTCATGAACCTCATTCCATAGTTCATCAGCCACTCTATCTATCAGATCTAGACCCTTAAATCTATTTCTCACTTCCACTGTATAATCACAAGGGATTTGATTTAGGTCATACCTGAATGGTCTAGCGGTTTTCCCTACTTTCTTCAATTTGAGTCTGAATTTGGCAATAAGGAGTTCATGATCTGAGCCACAGTCAGCTCCTGGTCTTGTTTTTGCTGACTGTATAGAGCTTCTCCATCTTTGGCTGCAAAGAATATAATCAATCTGATTTCGGTGTTGACCATCTGGTGATGTCCTTGTGTAGAGTCTTCTCTTGTCTGGGGAGGCCTTACAAATAGCTGTGAAAAGAAGAGAGGCGAAAAGGAAAGATATAAGCATCGGAATGCAGAGTTCCAAAGAATAGCAAGAAGAGATAAGAATGCCTTCTTCAGTGATCAATGCAAAGAAATAGAGGAAAACAACAGAATGGGAAAGAATACAGATCTCTTCTAGAAAATCAGAGATACCAAGGGAACATTTCATGCAAAGATGGGCTCAATAAAGGACAGAAATGGTCTGGACCTAAGAGAAGCAGAAGATATTAAGAAGAGGTAGCAAGAATACACAGAAGAACTGTACAAAAAAGATCTTCACGACCAAGATAATCACGATGGTGTGATCACTCACCTAGAGCTAGACATCTTGGAATGTGAAGTCAAGTGGGCCTTAGAAAGTATCACTACGAACAAAGCTAGTGGAGGTGATGGAATTCCAGTGGAGCTGTTTCAAATCCTGAAAGATGATGCTGTGAAAGTGCTGCACTCAATATGCCAGCAAATTTGGAAAACTCAGCAGTGGCCACAGGACTGGAAAAGGTCAGTTTTCATTCCAATCCCAAAGAAAGGCAATGCCAAAGAATGCTCAAACTACCACACAATTGCACTCATCTCACATGCTAGTAAAGTAATGCTCAAAATTATCCAAGCCAGGCTTCAGCCATACGTGAACCACAAACTCCCTGATGTTCAAGCTGGTTTTAGAAATGGCAGAGGAACCAGAGATCAAATTGCCAACATCCGCTGGATCATCGAAAAAGCAAGAGAGTTCCAGAAAAACATCTATTTCTGCTTTATTGACTATGCCAAAGCCTTTGACTGTGTGGATCACAATAAACTGTGGAAAATTCTGAAAGAGATGGGAATACCTGACCACCTGACCTGCCTCTTGAGAAATCTGTATGCAGGTCAGGAAGCAACAGTTAGAACTGGACATGGAACAACAGACTGGTTCCAAATAGGAAAAGGAGTACGTCAAGGCTGTATATATGTCACCCTGCTTATTTAACTTATATGCAGAGTACATCATGAGAAACGCTGGGTTGGAAGAAACACAAGCTGGAATCAAGACTGCTGGGAGAAATATCAATAACCTCAGATATGCAGATGACACCACCCTTATGGCAGAAAGTGAAGAGGAACTAAAAAGCCTCTTGATGAAAGTGAAAGAGAAGAGTGAAAAAGTTGGCTTAAAGCTCAACATTCAGAAAATGAAGATCATGGCATCTGGTCCCATCACTTCATGGGAAATAGATAGGGAAACAGTAGAAACAGTGTCAAACTTATTTTTTGGGGCTCCAAAATCACTGCAGATGGTGACTGCAGCCATGAAATTAAAAGACGCTTACTTACTCCTTGGAAGAAAAGTTATGACCAATCTAGATAGTATATTCAAAAGCAGAGACATTACTTTGCCGACTAAGGTCCGTCTAGTCACAGCTATGGTTTTTCCAGTGGTCATGTGTGGATGTGAGAGTTGGACTGTGAAGAAGGCTGAGAGCTGAAGAATTGATGCTTTTGAACTGTGGTGTTGGAGAAGACTCTTGAGAGTCCCTTGGACTGCAAGGAGATACAACCAGTCCATTCTGAAGGAGATCAGCCCTAGGATTTCTTTGGAAGGAATGATGCTAAAGCTGAAGCTCCAGTACTTCGCCACCTCATGCAAAGAGTTGACTCATTGGAAAAGACTCTGATGCTGGGAGGGATTGTGGGCAGGAGGAGAAGGGGACGGCAGAGGATGAGATGGCTGGATGGCATCACCGACTCGATGGACGTGAGTCTGAGTGAACTCCAGGAGTTGGTGATGGACAGGGAGGCCTGGCGTGCTGCGATTCATGGGGTCACAAAGAGTCGGACACGACTGAGCGACTGAACTGAACTGAACTGATGCCTTCCAGAGACACCAAGGCTGAGATGGCCTTAGATTGATCACAAACAGATTGAGACAGGCTGGGACCCGGAGCCCTTTGACCTAGTACTTGCACCTGGACAAACGTTTCCTCAAGCAACAAACTATATGGGACTAAAAAGAGCTGTGTGCATGTGCATTTGGGGCAAATTATGGACACAAGACACACAAAGACCAAGAACCCAACCGCCACTTTGAAAAACTGGGAGCAAAAGCAGCGTACTGAGCATACCCCATGCACACACCACCACCAAATGGGTAGGCAAACCCCCCAAGTTATACCTCTGGCCTGATTCCTGGACACAGCCCTACCCTCACCCCATAAGGTACCAGCGCATCCGCTCCCCTGCCCTATCAGGAAGCAAGGAAGGTAATGTGTTACTTGACTTCACTCCCCTCCACCGCAGCAGCAGCCCCAGTAAAGCCTTGCCTGAATTTCCTGTCTGGTCTCTTAACTTCTATTGACTAGGGAAGGCCAAGAACCCTGTCAGTAACAAGATGATGCCTCCCCATCCTGGTAGTCAGAAGTGCTCTACCATGGAGCTCAGTGACCTCCCATCAAACTCTCTCCCCAGTAGAGTATTAAACATCAGCTCTTATTGTGAATTAACATGTCATTTCACCCAAACGCATTCACGAGTCATTTGAGCCTTACCTTTACCTGATTGTGTCCCCACGAAAGCAAGGAACAGCACTGTGAAGGGGGCCTGGAGGATAGCCATCTTAGGAGTCAGAAGATCCCTGTCCCCACTTCCAGTCTCATTAATTGTGTGGCTTTAGGTAATTTATTTTTCCTTTGTTGCCATCAACATCCTCATTAAAGAGGTCTCTAAAATCCCTTCCAGCTCTAAAACCTCTTATCTACAAAAAGTAGATCCCAGAAATCACCCTCAGGCACCTACACTCATCCCAATCCCAACCTGACCCAGGAAGCTTTCAACATGACCCATGTGCCCTCTCACCTGCCCTCCCCACCCCCACCCCCGCCCATCCCCTCCCCCTACTGCAGGGCCCCCCACCCCCACCCTGAGCCAGGCTCCCAGGGTGCTGGTAACCTGGGCCCAGCCTCACTGGTTGCCCCCCTTCTCCCCTCCTCTCCAGATCCCTGTTTCCTGTCTGGCAGATTTACGATGCAGTTCAAAGAAGGAAGGATGATATAACGCTTTCCTGCTCCCTCCCTCTCCCAACTGACTTAGGCTAACTGGCTGGGGGCCAAGTGGTTTGTTTTCCGAAGCCTTGAGTTTGTAAAAATACTCCAGGCCCCAACCTCCTGCCTGTGACATGGCGTCAGCTCCCAAACCCACCGGTCAGGCCTTCGCTTGTGGGCGGGAAGGAGGCGGCCCTGTGCTGGGCTGGAGTCTAATTAAGTGCTGAGCAAATAAACCATGGGCTTCAATTTTAGCTCTGAAAATAGCTAGGGCCCAGGATTCCTCTCTCTGGCCTGAGCTGTGAGGCTGGTCCCACCACAGTGACCTCCACGGACAGGGCAGTGGGGTCTGAGGAGCCCATGGAGACCCATGGGCACAAAGCCAGTGAGGGAAGCCGACTTCAGGGAGAGGGAGACTCCAGCCTGGGGGTGGGCTGCCCTGGACCTGCCTTTGCACTGTGCTGACCGCCTGCCTGCAGGACGCCCAGGAATTCTGGGTCCCACTGACTGCCTCTCCGAGCCCCATGTGGCTAAGAATGCTAAGCTCTGGCCAACACTGAGGTAATTCTCTAGGCAGATCATAGAATACACATCCCAGTTTCATGCATAATCAATCCTCTTGGGCAATGAGGATGAGGAAAAACATCAACAAATGAATGCGTGAAAATAAAAGCGCGAGTCAACTGAATGTGTTACTGGCTCAGTTAGTCTGGCTCCGGAGCATCTTCCTGTCCAGCCCTGCCTGGAGGGAGAGAGGATGGCCTGCTGAGGGGGCGGGCAGGGGACAACTAACCACCCCATTCCAGGTGAACAAGAGGGGTGGGCCGTGAGAACCAGGGCATGTCCAGAGGGTCACTGGCTTTGCCTTCTGGTCACCTCCTCCGTCCTTCATCCCATCCCAGCTCTTCTCATGCCGTGCCCTCGTCGGCCGTCCATCTGCTGATGAGACCCTGGATGGAAGCTCTGTTGTATCTCCTCCCCTCCCCCACTATGGCGGCACCTGGCTTGACAGCTTTTGTTCCTTTACAGCCTCCCTTGTGCAACACCTGGGACTGAATTTGCTGTGTGTTGGCATGGAGCCCTCGGACCTCAGCATCAAAGAGGCAGGCTGTGAAGCTACAGTCAAGAACCAGTGAAGTGAGTGCAGGGAATTTGCTCATTTGGATGGTGTCTGCATGTCTGGGTGACCCACAGGGAAGCAGACCTCCAGTGCCAACAGCAGCTGTGAAGACAAAAGTCACAAGTGCCTCACACTAAGCCAGTACTCTCTGCTTCTGCGGAATGGTTGGAAGAAAAAGGAAGGAGAAACTCAAAGGAAATCAAACTGCAAGGGCAGGAGTGCAGGCTCTTACCTGGCACTCCTTGGTGAGGGCTTTTCCAGCAGGACAAAATGCTGAGCAGGTATTTGGGGGACACAGACCCCTTCAGCTCACTCTTGCGGATGCCTTCAGAGGTCCTGCTTCTCTTCAACACCTTCAGTCACTCCATGAGCATGTTTGAAGCCGCTCCCACAGCCGCATGTGGCCGTGCAGCAGGGGCACAGCCAGCCGCACGAGTGATGACAAGACGGGGGCACAATTACAGTCGTGTGACCAGTGCTGCACAGAGGAGGGGACCGGGGGCCGAGC
The DNA here is from genome assembly GCF_023091745.1 of Budorcas taxicolor. Classification (NCBI taxonomy): domain Eukaryota; kingdom Metazoa; phylum Chordata; class Mammalia; order Artiodactyla; family Bovidae; genus Budorcas; species Budorcas taxicolor. The sequence continues at coordinate 33,141,613 of NC_068918.1, forward strand.
GAAGACGGGGCACAGGCACCCACGGCTGCCTGGCAGCCAAGAAGTCTCCCTGAGAGGGTGAGGGTGCCCAGGCCTTCTCCAGGCCTGTCCGCTGCTTTCCCCCACTTCACTAAGGGGCTGGTCAGGGGGCCTGGGCCGTGGGAGACAGACCGGCAGCCAGAGGACACTCTTCGTTCAAGAGGGAACTGTCAGCACCCTGGTCTCCCCTTTTCTGCTCCGAGGAGACTGCTCTGGCCTAGTTGTTCCTAACTCAGCCCCCTCTCTGGGTGGAGCCTGAGGCCAGAAAGCAGGCAACGCTGGGGGCAATAATAATAATAGTAATAATAACAGTAATGCGGAGAAAGGGGGCAGGGAGGGGAGTGGAGGAGGAGAAAGGCCGCTTTACCTCAAACCCCACCCTGTGGGTTAAGTGTCTCCACCCCCAGCCATGCTTGTGGAGAAGGCAGCTCCGCGTGGCCAGGCCACTGAGTCCCCATTTGGAAGATCCCCTTTCCTAACCACCCTGGCCCAACATCAGTAGCAATATTGCCCCGCAAGGAGCAGCGAGCCATTTGCTGCAAAAATCACCAGCATCAGGGCTCAAACACCAAGTTCAGACACGAAGAACTCCCCCTCTGGAGCGTAAAACCAAGTTCAGAATGAAGAAAAACAAAATTTCCAGCCCGAGTTTCCTCTGAGGAGACACCCTGGGCGCCCCTCCTCACAGCTGCAAGGCCTCCTTCCCGGGCTGGGCCCTCATTAGGAGCTAATGGGCCCCAGCTGTGCCAGCTTCCAGACTCCTCCTTAACCCCTTGGTTTCCTCCGTCACTGCCAGAGGAAAATGAGGCCTCGGGATTTCCGTGCAGGGTTGAGAGCAGAGGGCACCCACTGCACAGAGTTAGTGGTGTGCACCTTCTATGGTTCCTCATAAGAAACCAAATAATTAACAAGTACTACTACTTGGGGGGTGCCTCGTGTGCCTTTGTGCTGTGCTCAGTCACTTCAGTCATGTACGACTCTTTGTGACCCTATGGATTAGACGGTAGCCCACCAGGCTCCTCTGTCCATGGGATTCACAGGCAAGGACACTGGAGTGGGTTGCCATGCCCTCCTCCAGGGGATCTTCCTGACCCAGGGATCAAACCTGGGTCTCCTGCATTGCAGGCGGATTCTTTTCCACTGAGCCATCAGGAAAGCCCTTGTATGCCTTACCCACTAGGATTATTAGCTCCTCCGGGCTCTCTCATCTTTGCAGACACAGTGGGCGGGGGGGGGGGGGGGGGGGTAGGAATTATTGCACCCATCTTATGGATGAGAACATTGAGGCCAGCAAAGAGACGTGATTCCAACCTGTTCTGTTGTCTTTCTGCCCACCCTATCACTTGATCTGAGCAACAGTTGATTCTCCTACATGCAGATGAAAGAGATAAAGGCCACTCTCACGCTGTCCATCTGTAGAGGTGGTAAAACTCAAGCCGGGAAACACTGAGTGGAGAATCTGAAGAACCAGGTTTTCTCCCCAACCGAGGGCCTTTGTTGACTCTGGACAAATACCAGCTTCCTTGAGCTCCCACAACCTTATCTTCAAAATAATACAAGTAAAAATACCTGCCTTTCTTCCTCGTGGGCCTGTTGGAAGATCAAATAGATCCAGCTGGGCAAAAGCACTGTAAACTGTAGGGAAGAAGGAAGATGACCTTGGAGGACCTCCCCCCAACCCCCAATATTTGTGAGAAATAGGCTCTGAGGCATTCCGTCAGAAGCTGTTATTTCTATGATTTGGGAGGACCAGAGGTTTATTATAATGAAAAACTTTAAGTCCTCCCTGGCTGAACTTAGTCTCTTAAAAAGGTGAACCCTGATTGAGCCACTGTCTTTAACTTACCACCTATCCCCTCTTACCACATGGCCATTATATCAGATTTTCCCTCTCCCATGGAAAACAATCAGTTAATTAAGATAATTGGGTTTATCACCAAAACCCAGAAATGACCCAAGTGTCTTTCAGTTGGGGAAAGGATAAATGACCCTGGTACATTCGTATAAGCAACCAAAGGTGTGAAATACTGTTACCTATCATAAATACTTTATGCCAAGTGAAAGAGGCCAGACTCCAAAGGCTGTGTATCATATGATTCCATGCAAGTGACATTCTGGGGGAGGCAGAACTAGAGAGATGGGACCAGACCAGTGGTCACCAGGGGTAAGTGCTCAGGAAGGGTTGGACTAGAAGGGTGCAGGGAGCACAGAGGAGTTCCTGCTGGGGCAATGGAACTATTCTGTATCTTGATTATGATGGTGGCTACAGGACTCAAAGCACTTGTTAAAACCCACAGAACTGTGTACACAAAAGAGTGGATTTTACTGTAGATAAATTAAGACAGATTATTAAAAATTAAAAACTAAACCACTGAGATTTTTTACAAAAGGATCATTGAGAAAGCAGAGCAGTTTAGCAGGGAGTCCAGTGGCAGAGTGCACTGTAGTACCAGGCTGTGTAGTACACAGCAAGGGGTCAGGCCATGGGTTCTCTTCCTCAAATTGGTAGCAGTGGCCTGGAGAAGGTATTAAGAGTCCAGGATCCCACCCCCAGCTGATACGATTCCCTGGAGCTAGGGTAAACCTGGGGGTTTCATTCTAAACAAGTTTTCCAGGTTATTTTGGTTCAGGTAGTTAACAGCCCAGACTTGAAGGCCCACTATTAGGCCTTTCTTCATTATTTGAGAACTAAATTCTTGTGTGAGCAGGTCCCCTTTATGCTTTTGTGTTTCCACCATAAAATCAGGACGGTTCACCAGCCTCCTGCTCTAAGGGATCTGACATGGGAGGTCACTCAGGACGCCACGGGGTTGCCCCATGCTGGAACCTGCATTCAGCGGCAGGAGACTCGGCCTCTGGGGCCTGCACCCTGAACCTCTTCCTGCAATCTGCCATCTTAGAATTTACCTCACCTCTTGGCAAGTGGTGGCTTTCACCTTAAGAGGATACTGTTAAGATGAAAATTTGTTACTCTGAAATGATTTGAGTTTTCTCACGGAAAGAAATCCCAAGTCAAAGGCATGCTTTTCTGGGATGACCAGAATTCTGAGCTCTAGAACCATTCACACAGAAGACAGGAGGTGAACCTGGATCAAGTCCCCATTCCATCACTGACCATTTGTGTGATTCTGGATAAGTCATTTCATTTCTCTGAATCTCAAATACTTACATTCAAATTCCTCAGGGGTAAAGCAGAGCTGATAATTTGTATTTTGCCGGGAAATGATGGGGTTGAAAGATGCATGCTGAGGCATTTAGAGGAGAAGAGTTGTGACGGCTGAATATTCAGAAGATTTGGTAAAAAGAAACACACGTATGCACACACAAGCATACACCTGATAGATAAGTATATAAAGCAAATATGGGATCTGTTAGGCATTGCTGAATCCAAGTGACAGGCATGTGCGTAATCACTTTTTCAAGTTTTCTGTATGTTTTTACATTTTTATAATGAAATCAGGAAGAAGAGGTGGCCTGTGTCAGACGGTCAGCACAGTGCCTGTCACTCAGTAGGTCCCAGCAGCTTGGAGAGCAGGGGGGCTGAGAACGGCACGGTGGAGGGTAGGAAGGCAAGAGAAGGAGGAAGGCCTAGCGAAGGCTTGCCCACTGCAGGAAGAGCCTGGGGAGGGAAGGAAGCCAGGCAGTGCCCCATCTCAGTGAGGGTGTGGGTGTGAGAACCTCCCTTTGTCCCGCTCGAGAGAATCAGGGGAGGCTCCGCCATGCTCCTTTTCATTTCTGCAGGATCTGAGAACCAATTGTGCATGTTCATGTCCTTCAGGCCCTCTTGGTTGAGGTCCTTTGGGTCTCTGGAGATATATATATATATATGTATATTATATATATATATTTTTTATTTTTTTCCAATTTACAGGCACTCTGAGCCCCCATCCTGTATAAACATCCCGCTCAACAGCTGTCCTGAGCACCAGAGTGGAAATTAACAAGGTACAAATAACAGAGCAGGTCAGCCAAGCCATGAAGACAGCCTGTGAACCTGACAGCCTATCCCCGTCCCCTGCCGCTCCCGTCAGCCACGGGTGCCCACCCTAGACCACGGCTGGACCTCTTGGGTCTTCCAGATCCAGTGATGTGAGTCCTGGTCGAAGAGGACACATTTGCTTCCTGTTGCTGCTGTGACAAGTCACCACAAGCTTAGTGGCTTAAAACAACATCATTTTATTATCTTGATAATTCTGGAGGTTAGAAGCCCAGGTTGGGTTTCATGGGCTGAAGTCAAGCAGGGCTGCATTCCTTCTGGAGGTGCTAGATGAGAATCTGTTCTCTTGCCTTTTTCAGCTTCTGGAGGCTGCCCTCATTCCTTGACTGGTGGCCCTTCCTCCCTCTTCAAAGCCAGAGGAGTCTTCCTCAGAACACTGTCTCTCTGGTTCCAACTCTACTATCTCCATCTACTCCACATAAGAACACTTGTGATTACACTGGGCAGATAATCTTCTCATTCTGAAATTTGCTCATTAGCAACCTGAATTCCCCCTTGCCATATAGTCTACGACAGTCACAGTTTCCAGGCACCGGGACACAGACATCGTTCATTGTCGCTGTTCAGTCACTCAGCCACATCCGACTCTTTGCAAGCCCACGGACTGCAGCTTGCCAGGCTTCCCTGTCCTTCAGTGTCTCCCAGAATTTGCTTAAACTCACGTCCATTGGGCTGGTGATGCCATCCAACTATCTCATCCTCTTCCGCCCTCTTCTCCTCCTGCCCTCAATCTTTCCTAGCATCCAAATCTTTTCCAGTGAGTTGGCTCTTCAAACCAGGTGACCAAGTATTGGAGCTTCAGCTTCAGCATCAGTCCTTCCAACGGATATTCAGGCTTGATTTCCTTCAGGATTGACTGGTTTGATCTCTTGGCTGTCCAAGAGACTCTCGAGAGTCTTCTCCAACACCACAGTTCAAAAGCATCAATTCTTTGGCTCTCAGGCTTCTTTATGGTCCAACTCTCACATCCATACATGACTACTGGAAAAACCATAGCTTTGACTAGATGAACCTTTGTTGGCAAAATGATGTCTCTGCTTTTTAATATGCTGTCCAGATTTGTCATAGCTTTCCTTCCAAGGAGCAAGCGTCTTTTAATTTCATGGCTGCAGTCACCATCTGCAGTGATTTTGGAGCCCAAGAAAATAAAGTCTCACACTGTTTCCATTTTTTTCCTCATCTATTTGCTATAGCGATGGGACCAGATGCCATGATCTTAGTTTTCTGGATGCTGAGTTTTAAGCCAGCTTCTTCACTCTCTTCTTTCACCTTCATCAAGAGGTTCTTTAGGTCCTCTTCATTTTCTGCCATCAGGGTGGTATCATCTCCATATCTGAGGTTATTGATATTTCTCCCGGCAATCTTGATTCCAGCTTGTGCTTCATCCAGCCTGGCATTTCACATGATGTACTCTGTGTATAAGTTAAATAAGCACGTGACAATATACAGCCTCAATGTACTCTGTTCCTAATTTTGAGCCAGTCCGTTGTTCCATGTCCAGTTCTAACTTTGCTTCTTGACCTGCATACGGATTTCTCAGGAGGCAGGTATGGTGGTCATTATTCCCATCTCTTTAAGACATTTCTTTACAACATCTTTGGCAGCCATTATTCTGCCTACTACAGAGGATGCCCCAAGTGGATGAGCATTCTTACCTTTTATACCTGGGAATTTTCAAACTTTAGTATACTTCAGAATAATGGAATGTTTGAAAATGCTTGGAAATGTTTGGAAATGGAAAAATGCTTGAAAAGCCAGATTTTTAGCCTCTTTGGATTCTGATCCAGCACTTCTGGAGTGGATCCAAGGACTCTGAATTTTTAGTAAGCTCCCTCATGCCTTCTGATACACTTGATACAAGGAGCACATTTCTTTTGTCTTTGGACATGGTATAGTGGCTACATTTTAGCAACCTAATTACAGAATTTATGATCTATGATTTATTGAGCAATTTCAGTGTACTAATAGACATAACCAAGTGTAGCAGGGACTTACCATGTGCCCGATCTATTCTAAGTGGTCTCCATGCCTGTTCTCCTTTAATCCTCACGATAATAAGCTGAGGTATGGTTATCATTATCATCTCTATTTTGCAAATGAGAAGATGAAGGTACTGGAGTTTAAGTACCTTATCTAAGGCAAAGCACTTACACAGGCAAATCCAGGTGCCTATCCACACCACCCTCCCCCACCCCGTCGCCCCCGGCCCTTTCTTTTCTAAAGCCCAAGTGGCAGCTCCGCTCCAAGGCTGGAGCTAGCCAGGGGTATAGCCAAGGGGTGGGGGTGGGGAGGCCTGAAACTTTCCACTCACCGAGACACAAACACAGCAATTAAAAGCCTCAAACTATCCGGTTAGATACTCTTTAATTCTCCAAACACCCACCAGAGCCACAACAAGGCCAGCTGACAGGAAGTGGTCTGTTGAGGAAATTCCATCTTGGCCCATCCTGGAGACAGCAATATCAGAGGGTCTCCTCTCTCTCTCTCTCTCTCTCTCACACACACACACACACACACACCCAGGGGACAGTTTCCCTTTATTCCAGGGCCATGTTCCAGCCTGCTGCCATTTCCTGTACCCTTCAAAGTAGCAGTGATCACTCTGGCCTCCTGTCTGTGTCTGAGAGACCTTCCAGCCAGGGCCCTGTGGGCCCTTGTATCATTTCACTTCTTTAGAACAGAAACTGGAGAGACTCACGTAACGCCAGACAGGTTATGGGGCTGACCTCTGTGGAGGGCACACCAACCCCTCTGAGGTGGACACTACAGAACAAGACACTCTCTCCCCTTCCACCTCCTTCAACTCCAGTCCCATTTCCTCATCCATCCTTTTCGCTTTCTCCATCTTTCCCCCCATCTTCTTAGGATGCACTCTGTACTCTATCTCCCCAGGGTCTTACTGCCTTAAATGTGTGGCTTTGAGACAGACTAAGGGATGGTTGCAACCAGAAACCATGAACCTTTAGGCTGCTTTGGACTTCGCCTCAGTTTCCCTTCTGGAAAATGAACATATGAACATTTGCCAGTTTCCTGACTCAAAACAGTGTCTGTACTTCTGATCCCTGCTTTGTGGTTTGTAAAACATGTGCTCAATTTCCAGGTTGGTCGTGATGACTTATAAAGTCTGAAGGGTTCATGAAGTGGATGGCGCAGATGGGGAAGCTGGTGCCCAGAGGGAGGGAAATGACTCACCCAACATTCAGGGGCTGATCCTGGGCTAGAAACAAGTCTTCCGAGCCAGTCTTGCCATGACATTTGCGTTCTCTGTGACGATGGTGATGATTCTATGGTACACGGCATGGAGGACGTGGACCACAAGCATGGCTGCTTGCCAACAGATCCTGAAGAACATCAAAGATGAGAGCAAAAAATTCTTACAAGTCGGTTACCTTTTATGTTTAATTACTATGCAGTCTAATTATACCGATGGGGTTCGTTAATATGTCAAATTGTGTTTTATGTTTTTATATCATAAGAAGCCATCACCCCACAGGGTGTGGGCCAATGGCGTGTGTATAAGGAGAGGACTTCTGAGGCAGGGCTTGCTGCTGACTTGCTGGAGGCACACTGCAGTACTTCCCGGGCGCCTTCTCAGGTCATCCCCCTGACCCCAGATACAGGCAGACTTGTTTCCATTTCACAGATGAGAAAACAGAGGCCCAGAGACGTTAAGGGACTCACCTATCGTCATGGAGCTAGTGAACGGCAGACTGGCTCTGATCAACGTCTGCCCCATTCCAAAGTTGTGCTCCTCCCCGACTCTCTGATGCCAGGTCCCTGCAGAGACAACAAAGGCTCTGTGGTAAAGTGACTGTCTCCTATTCTGTAAAATCCTGCCTCCTGGTTTCTGCATTCACTAAGCAGGGCAACCCCTCCCCACCCCAGGTGCCAACATGCAGCACCTGCCCACAGGAGAGTTATCAGAGCTTTTCCTTTGGAGGAACAAGTTCCCCCCAACACGGGAGGCGGTCAGATCTTTGAGGCATCCCTCCAGCCCCACCCATCCCTGCTGGGGACAGCGCTGCCCCGAGAGCTGGAAGCCTTGCCCAGGAGCACTAGGGGGTCAGGACCCCGCTGAGGAGCAGCCCTGCTCGCCCCACGCCGGGCTGGGCTGTTCTCCAGCCGGTTGTGCAATCTTGCTATGAATAGGTCTAGGTGTGTGGTTTGGTGCCAAAGAGACCAGACTTGATTCCTTCGGGTGACAGCTCCCCTCTGGAATCCTGGGAGGTAAGGGAGCACAGCTGTGAGGTCAGGCCGCTGGCCTGAGCAGGGCGGTGCGAGCTGGTGGCGTGAGGGGCGGGGCCTGCGGTCAGACGGGCCAGGCAGGCTGGCACCGGGACCGAGCTCTTCTCCCTCCTTGGCCATCGCCAGGCCACCCGTAGTCTGCCTCCGGAGCCTCTCCCATCTTCCACTCCTCACTCTTGCCAGGCCCTCTTTGCCTTGGTACAGACTTAAAGAAGCTTAGAGGGAAAGGGAAAAACAGACTTGCAAGTTTATTTTTAAAACTTGAAAATTATAAGGCTGTGGGGAACCAGGGATTTCTCATATACTGTTGGTACATCAAATTGGTACATTGCAGGGCAATTTGATCCATTTATCAAAATTGCAAATGTATATGTATCATTTGCCCCAGAATTGTTTCCACTTTGGGCATTAATTCTACAAAGATTCTTATGTGTGTATGTAATGTATGTATGAGTTTGTAACTGCAGTGTTGCTGATAATAAAAAATGTTTAGAAACAAAGCCCAGTGTCTATCAATAGGGGAATACAGGTTAAATGAACTGGGATATAATGATGCAGAAGGCCATACAGCTCTAAAACTGAGGAGGCTTCCTGTGACTGATGTTTCCTCCGTGTGCGAGAAAACCATTAACAAAGCAAGATACTGGTCAGTGGCTATAATGTACTTTTAGTGTAATAAGAAAAGGTAGATATGTAAGAAATTCTGGAAGGATATGCAAGAAACTTTGGGAGAAACTAGGCTGAGAACTAGACAGGGACGGGAAAACACTCCCTGTGTGTGCATCTATATGCTTCCTAGATATCAATCGTGCCAACACATTACCTTCCAAAAATACAGGGCAACAAGTACATATAATTGTGACAAAAAATTCCATAACAACTTGCCAAATACAATGGACATTTGTCTTTTGGGGCCAAGTCTTGGCATGAGAATACCCTCCTACTTGGGGAATTTCCCAGTGGACACATCGTGGTGAGAGGAAGAGCCCCCTTTCCCCCATAGAAGTGCGAAGTGGCCAAGAACCAGTATCAGCTTATTCATGGTGCCAGCGGCTGAGGTTGTGAGTCTAGTGTCAAGGCCAAAGTGTCCACGACATAGGAATTCTCTCAAGTTTTGGCTTTTACCTTTTAGTATTTCTCCTCAGCCACAGTTTACACTGGCATATAGCATTTCTGCTTTTTTTCTTATGTCAATATAAAAGTTACAACAGCAATAGATAATTACATTTCTAAGAGTGCATCCTGTATAAGCGTATAGTTTTTATAATTATTAACAGGTGCATAAAATTCCTTTGTTCTGATTAGGTAATTCCTATAATGATATTCAAGGTGTTAACAGGAGGAAATTATGGAAATCCAAAATTATGAAGACACAATTTTGCAACGATATTATTCATTTATCAATCAGATTCCTTTTAGACAGTATCATCATCTCCTTCTCTCTACTTTTATTCCCTAATCCTTTCTCCCACTTTATTCGTTATTCCCTCCAGTCTCAGAAATGGCAACCCACTCCAGTATTCTTTCCTGGAGAATTCCATAGACAGAGGAGCCCGGCAGGCTGCAGTCCATGGAGTTGCAAGACTCGGACATGACTTAGCAACCAAACCACTCAGAGAAGAAGTCAAAGACAGCCTCTCCACCTTGGCTCTTTAGAAACCATTTTTATCTTTATAAAAGTAACACACTCCCACTTTGACAAATTAAGAGTATACAAGGACAGAGCTGAAAGTCAAAACCCTGGACTGAACCATTATGGAGTTTTCTATGGTTTCTTCCAGATCAGGGCTCTCAGTTTGGTTGGGAAGTTACAGGGGTGCCAAGCCATCGACCTCTCAGCCTTTGGGGGAGCCTGTTTGGCCAGGAGCTGAGAGACACCTGAGACGGAAGCAGCTTTCTCTGTCATCCCGCTCTCTGGTGCATCCTGGTGCTGGTGGGGTGGATGAACGTAGGGCTCACGGAGGCGGGCTTGTCCCCGTCCAAGAAGAGCACTGCAAGTTTTCTTCCCCGAGTGGGAGTGGGCAGGTTTGTAGTGTGTCTAGTAAGTCCTCTGAGAAAGGCAGCAAAAATGACATTTTGGGTCATTATTATGTGATGGACAGTAGGCAGAACTACAGACACACACAGACACAATCGAACTTTCTTCAGGTCTTATATATTGCTGAAAGTCTTCCTCTTTTAACGTTTGAATGAAGAAAATTCAAGCAGAAGGACCCCTCTCCTTCCAGCTCCAAAGGTGTCTACTCCTTGGCGCCCAGCACCCAACCGTCTCCTTGCTGGCGATGGAAGCAGAGAGAGGAGGGGGTCCCATTCCGGATGATCCTCTCCCCACCTCTGTTCTTCAAGCACACTCCCCTGAGCATGCCCACCATGAGATGAGCTGAGAGGCACCCAGGGCACCACAGCCATCTCCTTTTTTCCAAAGTTCCAGGGGAGTGGCCAAGGGCCAAGGTCAGGGAACGTCTGGCAGGTAAGTCCTGGCTATGAACTCTAACTTCCTCCACCTCTGACCTGTGTTCCAGCTGTGACGTGAGTGGCTTGGCTGATACATGTCACATGCGTGGGATTAGAAGTTTGCCCTTACTACTCAAACATTTTGAGATCAAACCTGTAAATCGTTAGTGAGATTAACCATTACAAATTCTTCCTTTTCTAAACAAGAAGCTGAAAGCAAGGAGAGCTGGCGACAGTTAGCTCTTTATTCCTCACAGGGGAACAGACAGATGACACCTTGAATATAAACTCACAGAAGCAAAGGCCCCGGTCCCAGTGGTCTTGATGTCCATCACGGTCTGGCCCCCGGCACATTTGATGTTGGCCTAGTGTTGTTCATTTAACTTCAAGTAATTTTAGTTGAATTTTTATTTGGCTTGGGGGAACTCTGAGAATCTTGTGATAGCTGGTTTTGGATTTCCATCTTTAATCTTTTGACAGGCAGGATCAAAACTGGAAAGCAATCTCAAATGAAGTATCTTTCAGTTGGCTTTGGTCTTAGAAGATGGTGAGGTTTTTACCTTTACAGGAAATTAAAACAATGGTAAGGACAGACTTATGGAAGCATGACTCTCCACCAACACAGACCTTATCCCAAAGGCAAACTTTAAAATCTTTCTTACCTACTTGACTTGAATGGAGTCCATCAAGTTGCGTAAGACTTTGAACCCAAAAGCTGAATAATTTTTATGATGTTTATTAATAGGAAAAACCACAACATGTGCTACTAAGAATAGTTTTACAGTAGGGTGGAGTTCCCCTGAACTTAGCCATGAGGAAATATTTATGCTATTGCCACCAGCAGCCTTAAATGCTGTTTGCTACGTAGGAGGGTACAGTGATGACTGACGACTGGTGTTCATCTGCTGGACTCCCGAGAGCAGGACCCTCGTAGGGTCAAAACCTCTGACACCCATGCGGGGCACGAAGTCCAAATCCCACCACCTGCACAGAAGCTCCCCCAGGGTGACCTGACTCAGGCAGGCTGAAAGTCGCTCTTCTCCACCATGCACAACGCCATAAATCTGCTTTATCAAAGTGTCTGGTTGTCTATGGAGGTCAAAATGGGTCAGAGAAAAAGTCCACAGGATTCATTTAGTTGAGAGATCTCAGGACAGTCTCTTTGCTCTGTGCCTCTCCCACAGGGAGACCTTGAGATAAACCCAGCTATTTCACTTCTCGGGTTAAAGAGACGGAGAGGGAGAACAAACAATCTCTTGGAGTAAGGTAGAGTGTCATCGATGCTTTATTTACATGCGTCACCATCGCTTTTACAAACTAGATTACGGTTTTAAATGGAATACACAAGGCAATATCTACAAACACCAAGGAAAGTTAAGTACTGCATCTCTATTTCACTTGGAAAGGAGAAGATTCCCAAATCAAACTGGTTTTGATTCTTGAGACAAAATGTGGTAGAGATATTTCATGGTAACATATGGACAGACAAAATCCTCAGTAAGAATGCAATATGATAGTGTTCGCTTTGAAAGGAAGGATGAGGTGCTTCAAACCAAAGCATCAACTGCATGACTCTCGGGTGTTTGAATATGGCCATGCACCACACTGAGCTCTAGTTTGCATGGGGTATGAGCAAGAAATTGAAACAGATAAGACAGTTTTACAGATACTGTATACAGATTTTTTTCCCATTCATGCAACTTTTCTTAAAAAAAAAAAAATTTAAACATGTGAAGCCAAAACATACATTTTTCTTTATTATCAACTTTTTTTTTTTTCTGGTCCTCCTTCACATCTGTTTACATTTCCTGTGTACATAATGTGCTAGGACAAGTATATTGAGAGAAGATTGATTGCCAGGCAATGAGATAATTTGAGAGAAATAAGTGACCAGACACACAGCTTTTTTTTTTTTTTTTTTAAGCAGCCGCACAAATATTTCTGGAGTGTGGCAGAGGCCTCGGAACCAATCATTCATCAAAGTAAAATACATACAAATAAAACTAAACAAGAGGAAAATATTTTTATTCATTCAAACTGCATAAAATGTTATCCACTAAAGATCTGGATCAAATATAATACACAGTCACCCCCGGCATCCGTAGGGGATTGGTTGCAGGACTCCATCCCCCCGCCTACATCCGGGAAAGCCCAAGTCCCTTATATAAAAAGGCGTAGTACAATTGGCCGTCTGGATCCGCGGTCGGCTGACTCAGGATGTGGAGCCCGTGTGTACTCAGGGCCAACTGTACTCTTCTCAGGACCTGGGCACCTGCGTTACGATCTGGTCTGACAAATGGGATTTCACAAGGACTGCTCTCTCCCCTTGCTGCACCCTGCCACCCCTGGTCTCCAGGAGAGGCTGGCTGTTTGTACCTCTTTGCCAGCGATTGAATTTCTACAAAAAATTTTTGCTTAATTAAAAAAAAAATGTTATACATAATCAACGTTTCCCAAATACACCAAGAAAGAAGAAATCACAGTTCGGACCTGTCAGGATTTTGTTTCTGCTTTTAGAGAGAAAAGGTAACTTATTTTCCTTCACCAGCCCTTGGCATCAGTGTACAAAAACATGGGCGTGGCTGTTTGCTTTCCTCTTGATGGGCTTTCCAAGAGATTCTAATATTCCTTATTCTTTAAGTTGGGGTTCATGAGATAGACTCCCTTCCATCTTTAACAGGTTCAGAAGCTGCCTGAAATAACACCCTGAGACTGGGCATACCTGTCCTGAGTAGTGAGCCATGAGGTCTTCTCAGAGTGGGGAAGCGACACACACAGGGCTGAAACCCAACACCAAACCCTGACCCCTCCACAGTCCACCAGTACATGTGTGTGCACGCTCCACCTGTTAACAGCAAAGACGAACTTCTGAAATCTTAAAAGAATGTGTTTCGGCAATAAAGGGAACTGACCTTAGATTCATTCACAGTTAATAGGATACTCTTGAGTCTGGCGGTCAGGCCTCATGCCAGGACAGGGAAGGCTTGTGATAAAGCTCTTTTCTAACTTTGGTAAAAGGTTTCTGGTTCTGGAACCCTGAAGGTAACAACAGAACCCCAGAGTTCAGGTCATGGTTTCAACACTGTTACTCTTCTTTATAAATTTCCCATCGAAAAGTAGAAGGCTCCCTAGAGCAGCTTAATGAGAGGCTGAGGGTAGACTCTGAGAGTTGATGGAAGCAAACATGACTGCCAGACCCCCAAAGGCTACTGAGTATTCCACTGAGACGCTCCAGGTCAGAAAACTTCCTGTGAGAGACCTGTGAGACTCAGAACTTCACGTGGTGGCCACTGGTAGGCCCCTCCTGAAAGCAGGGTCTTAACAGAAGGTGGCACCTCTGCCCTGCCTCGTCTGACTGCGGCAGGACCTGGTTAGTCTAAGAGATCCTGGCCTCCAGGTGAGTGGCCAAGGGTGAGAGTGAGGCTGTGTGATCCTGGACAGGCCTAACTATTCCATTCTTTCCCGACCCTTTCTAGCACTGATGCTGGCACCTGACTTTGCCCTGATCTCAGCTGTCCATGATACTCTACATGTAGATGCTGAGTTACTTTTTAAAAAAGAAAAAGTAAAGAAAAGATTCAAAGCCCCCCTCCCTCTCCACTTTCCTGATCTGTTCCATGGCTGTCTTGCTCTCACACCCCTTCTCTGTCCGTCCCTCAGCTGTTTTCAATTGAATTATAATCTGGTTCTAGGACATTTTGTAAGACATTCTGCCTGCAATCTAACAAACATTGGGGCGGTGGGGGTGGGGGGTGGGCGGGAGAATAAATAAGATGCCACAGGTCTGAAAGGAATTCAACATTTTAAAGTTGAAACACATTTGAGGGTTGCCTTTCTTACTCCCAAAGTAGTTTCCACAGTCTAGAAAACTGCAAAGGCAAATAGCTATTTTGTTAGTTTTCTTGTTTCTCTGAGCTCAGGAGAGAAGTCTCAGGGCCCTTGTGTTGGAAGCACTTTGGATTCTCTCCTGAATCCGATACCCCCTGGTCCCTCCCCTGTCCCTGACCAAACTGTGTCTCCACCGAGGGCAGCATCACTTGGGAACCCAGAGAGCAGCCCCCTCTCACTGATAATGGACAGTCCTCATGGACAGCAGACTACCAAAGACTCGAGGAAGGGGCTAGCCTTACTACAGAGGAATATGGTAAGCAAAAGTCTGTCTCACTGAGAAGCAGATTGCATGAATAGAATACATATTTTCAAAAATTATACATACTTTCAAAATGAAGATTATAAACTTGGAGCAGTTTAGAAAAGGCAATAGGCTACAGGTCTACTATAACCACAAACTGCACAACAATTTACAGATTCAGTAAAAGGCAGGGTGAAATCAACGGGGCCATCACTCACACATGACAACCTAAGCGAGGCGGGAGAGACAAGTGACAACACCAAATGGGACTTTCATTATGCCAGGAGCTGTTATCACCACCACCGTCACCCCCAGAGGAATCAGGAAGCAGAGATGCACAAGGGGGCCCTGGCGGCTGGTGACGGGTGCAGGTGGTCGGGTGGCATGTCTGTGTTGGTGGGGGAGTCAGCGCCCACTGCATGGTGCAAACGTCTGCGAGAACTCATGCAGGGAGGTCTGTGCTGAACTACGAGCCTGGATTCCTAACATCCGTGCAGAATGTTCCGTTTTTGTAACTGTACATGATAAAATATATTTATACATTTGTATGCCTAATGCTTTGTATGCAAAGAAAAGAGTCTTCATATACCTTTTTGGAGAAGTATGCATATGCTGTGCCAATCAGAGTGTCATTGTCCCAGTTTCATATGTACCAAAGGCGTTCCCAACTACTCTAACAAAGAGGGCAACTAATATAATCACACTTTCTGGGTTAAACAGAAAGCACCTATACAGCACCATAACTTTTTGAAAAGAAAAAAAAATGAAATCCATACAAGCAGGAAAAGTGGAAGGGAGGTCAAAACGGCCCTACCTTGTACTTCCATTGAGTCACGTGTATAATTACAACCTAAGCTTATTTATATTAAAAAAAAGAATCAGTTTGTATGCTATTGCCTCTCATTCATACACATCTACTAGATGAGATTATACAGAGCAAGGCTAAAAGTAATCAAGGGTGTGCATTTAGAAAAAAGAGTGACTCGGGTTTGTACTTTCCACACATTTCTCACTGCAGGCCTAATGTTTACCTGTAAGTTCACTTCTGCAAAGCAAAACAAGACTACTTTTTTTTTTCCCTTTTCTTTTCTTCTTAAAACTAAATCCATTAGTGGCCTTTGGCAATGAGTGAAGAGCTGAGCAGATTTCTTCCTTGAAGAGATCCTAATTTCTAGCCAGCATATGATCACTGTGACTGTGTGAGCTGAGGATACTGACAGACCACAGGCCAGACCCATCCGGCAACTGCAGACCAGGGACTGTCCCCCGACCGCCCTGACTCAGGACCGGGCACTTGGGGTCAGATGCTGGGCACCCTTCAGGTCGCAGATGCAGGGCTCTGTTCCTGGGCCGGTGCGCACAGCAAACACTTGTGCCACTGTTGTTTTTTTTTTAAGAAAAGAATAGTTTTCTACCAAAGTAAAGAAGACAGAAAAACCTCCTCTAGTTTACGTAATGTGTTAGTTTGGGGAGTTCTATAGGCTTGGACGTTTGTGACACCCAAAGCCAGCGCAGTAGCTGGTACACCTTCTGTTTGTAAATGTGCCAGGGGAAGGATGGTTAACACTTTAACATAAAAAGACTCCAAGTCAATGCATGTGAGAAACTGAGTCAGAGGAAAACGAACACAGAAACAACGCTTCACACATCCCATAAACCATCGCGATATTAAAACACCACAGGACGGCCCGCGGGCTGACGGTGTGCTCTGAACGGGGTGGCGGTGCTGGCAGGGTGCTGTCCTTCGCTGGCAGGTGGCTGTCACCCCGTACAAGGAAGGTTTTGCATACTTTATAGAGAGAGTTCTGTGCGAGGATAAGTGCTTCACCCGGGGGAAGGGGCCGATAGCAGTCTCTGCTGGGGTAGGAAACGCGCGGGCTCACAAAGGTGTTAAGCTGTAAACGGTTATCACTGTCCACTTGCTGAGAGCAGATTTGGCAAAGGGTTTTCTTGGTAGGTCTTGCGTCAGTTTGAGGGTCTATAGGAGGAGAGAAGAAAACCAGAGACGGTTAAGGACATTCAACAGCAGCAGCGGGCCCTCCGGGTCACACCTACTGAGGCTCCCCGGTCTCCTCACCCACCGCTGGGCTGGGGTGCTCCAAGTCAGGCTGTTTTGCTGCACTAGATTCAAAGGTCTGAAAACCTAAGGACAAAGCCTGAAGATTACTTACCTTACTCCTGTGCTTGATAACAAAATGCTCTCAAGTTCAAACGCCTAGAGGAAATGGGGCTATTCAGCCGGGGAGGTTAACAAAGCCAGGTAAACCGGGGGTGTCTCAGCGGGCCCTTCCAAGATAGGGAGGGCTAGCTGCAGATGGGGTTTTACTTCAGATTTTTGGATTGAAGGGCTTCCTGGGACATATGACTTTCATGCTATAAACCAGAGAAGCTGGTCACCCCAAACAGGCCAGCTATGCTTCTCTAGTTCTCCCCTGCTGGGTCTGTGGACTAAATAACCTTGCTTACCACTCTTTCCATTGATAGCCCAACACCAGAGGAGGAAATGGCCACTTTCCATAAATGCTTTATCAGTCTGCACAGATGGCCAGGGGTAATCTTGACTTCCCTCACCAAAAACCAAGTAATCTCTAAGTAGACTGTCTTGGGAAGTAGACTTTGTCTTGTCTAAGTAGACTTTGCTTTATATAGGAAAAATCTACAGAGGAAATAAAATTATATCACGCACAAATGGCTCAGAAAACCTCCCATAGAATACGCTCTCATAACGAACATTACTGTTGGCATTATTATTATGCCTCCAAGAAATCTTCAAATCGTAAGTCCTCTCAAAGCATCTGAATTTACACAAGTCTTATCAGATATCATATGACCACCAAGCCAGGAAAAGTTGGAGAATTAAAAAATAAACTTATTATACAGACACACACATATATTTATCCACACACTCAAGAGATGTAGCTAAATGAACTGATGTGACAGGCTTCAAGACCACTTGTTTATGGAGACAGTGTCAGCAGTCATGGTTTAAAAAAAAAAAGGCTCTAGGCCAAGAAATGGATAGCAAGGTGAGAGGGAAGTAACATGAACGCTGGATCGTCTCACCAGATAAGGTGAACAAGTAATGAAAAATGCATCAATATGCCCCCGCCTCTCACTCACTCAAACACACACGTTATTTACCTCTGCTTCTCTCTCTTGACTGGACTGCTTGGCAATCTTCCTTTTCACTACCCCTCAGAAAGACAGCAGGGCTTAGTATTTGTGACATTACACACCCACGGTCACAGCTACCCTTGCTACAGCTCCAAAAAGAAGAGCTTGGGTTGTTTATGAGAGGCAGAGATGATAAAGCAGGAAAAGGCCCCTTCTTTCCATCCTTTCGCCAAGTATTGTTTCCCTGGCTGATGGCTTTTTTGGAGGTATTCTCTGCTCTGTAAGGATGCTAGATAATATTATCCTGGACTATAAAATAGGAGCTTGCTGATTTCAAAGGGAGGAAAGGTCTGACGGGTATCAGCACCTGTGAGGCATTTAGCCTGCTGGAACCGGTGCTGTTCTAGCGGCTCCACCTGGGACCCCTGAGGCCCGAACAGACAAGGGTGCGGATATGGTTCTTTGGAAGGGGATTTCATTCTTTCCTTCACAGTAACACTTAACCACCATCTAAGATCTCTATGCAGTTAGTCATCAGGGGACTCTGGTCCCCAAGTCCGGACCCTGACTTACTACAAGTGCCAAAAGAGGAGCTGTGAAGTATTACCTAGCCCAAACCCCATCCCCCCCTTCCCTCTGGTGTTAATTACTCAGCCACAGACACCAGTGCATGCTGGGGAGTTGACACACTTCATTCCCCAAGTACAGCGGCAGAGCACGCAACTCGCTCCGATGCTGGCGCCTTGTCGACACAGGAGGGAAGAAGGCAGGGGGCACCTAAGCCCGTAACGTCACCTTGTTCTAAGCAAAAGAGGGCGTCAGCCATCACAATCTCATCCAAGGGTCCACACTAGCAGGGAGCTTCATCATTGAGCAAGGGATGTGCTGACCTGCCCGCTTTCCTTCTTTGCAGAATGGGTTTGGGGCCCCTCGTGGCACTACGTCCTGGCACGCCCCTGAGGTCACAGAGGAAACAGCCTACGCCTGGAAGTTCAACTGGCAGAGGCCAGGCCCAGGCTGAGAGGCGGCCCTCACGGAGGACAAACTGAACAGAGAAACCCCCACTCCACAGGATGGAAAGGCAACTTGTTCCTCTGTGGTAGAAGGCAAACAGTTTGTAAACTACCGTGAACACAGAAAGGAAACGCAATCACCCTTCTAAGAGGAACAGCAGGATCCGTATTCATGAGGAAGACCTTACAATTCCAGTTCATCACAAGGAAAGCAGCCCCTCTGAGGCCCCTGCCTTAAGACTTTTTAACCTCTCACTGGTGGCTCGATGTTTACACATGTTTATCTGACACCATCTGGAAAACTGACTGACTGGAAAAATGAAAGGAGCACAGTAAATAACCAGATTTAATGATACTTGGTTTGGACACAAACTCCCTGCGTTTGAACGGTGCTCTCACTAGCCTTACATTCTTTAAAGTGAGATGCTTTAGTTAACTATGAGGTTTACGTGTGTTTGTTGATGGCCTTATGAGTTTAAAACCACATCAGATTAAGCAAAACTTCAGGAAGGAAAAGGAAGCCTACAGCTGAAGGGGATTACAGCCATCACTTTGCAGTTACTAGGCAGTGGGCCAACTAACAATAAATAGGAAGACGCTGTCCTGTCCCATCCAGGACTTTCATTAACAGGGAGAAAATCTGCCCCCCCTCACTCCCTGCCCAAGACTAAGTTTGAAATCAGGCTGTTGATGCAAAGAAAATGAAACAGGGAAACCAAATGATAGGCCCCTTCTAAAAATACCTGTGGGCACTGTCATCCGGTCTCTGGTGAGAGTAAGTCCCTCTATAACCTTGGCATCTGTAGGGAAGACAAGTTTCTGCCTAATTATCACCACTAAATCACACGATGTTCTAAGAAAGGGCCATGCCTCCAAAAAACTGTACACAAAACATAACCCCCATCAACTTTAATCTGGGAATAAAACATAAACTGTTCCTGCTGCTGTCCTCCCACAACTCACTCCACTGTGACAAATCCGGATTTCTCAGCAGTGTTTTTATCTTCCTGGCAGAGAGGAGAGAACAGGGCCCCAGTTCCAAATATGACAGGGAAGGAAAAAGAACCACAGGGACAAAACTCTCCCATCTGCAAATCCACGCAGGTTAGCCACACTTTCCTGGCCAAAACTAAAAGATGCTTGGAGGAAAGTCTGCCTGAAACACAAAATTACAGTGAAATACCACTTTCTTTACTCTTTAAACATAAAGATAATTTAAGCCAAACTTGCAACCCCTGGGGTGAGTTGGAGACTAAACACAGAACATTTAGGATGGAAAAGAAATGAATTCATGTTTGCTCAATGACAGGGAAACTTCAGGTGGATTTCAGAGAACAGGTGTGGGTTTCAGAGAATGAATGCTTCTACCTGAGTAGACAGCAAAGAAATGCCTGCTGGCCACCATCTCTGCTTACCCCCAAGGAGGGTCTGAGGGACACCCAATCTATCACAGGCCACAACCATCTGACAGCAGCATCCAAGGCTTCTGCTGGTATCACCCCAGGAAAAACAGCAGGGCTTGGGTAAGGTGGTCCTGTCCGATGTTGGAGAGCAGAAATGTCAGCAAGTCCTATGGAGCTCATCTTTACAGTCCAACTACGAAGCAGCTCAAGAAAACACCTAATGGTGTTGAGGCACAGCACTCTGGCTTAATTTGGTAATTTCTTAGTCTCTTCTGAGTTGGAAGAGGGCAGCGCATGAAAACCAACCTGGTGTTCAGGGACCGCAGAGGCTTGGCTGATTAAAATGCAGTCCTCTGCTTGTGAGGCTGGCTGAAGGGAACCACCCTCCACAGCTGCCTGAGAAGGGGAATTATAGGAGGTGCAGCTCTATAAAAACTGTTTGGCAAATGCTATCAACTTGCCATTTTAGACACTGAATAGTTTATGAGGGGAAAGAAAACAGGTATGGACATTCTGGCCAAATCTGTACTCAGTTGAGGAGCCTCCCTAAAGGAAAATCAGGTTTCCAGGAAGGGCAGCCCATATAATACTCCAAAGCTGTGGCTGGCAGAGACCTGGGGGGTTTGGCTCTGCTGACCTCATTCTGGCTTTGCCACCTGATCTGATGGGCCAGGGTCAGTGCCTTGCCTGGCCTGCTCTCCCGATCCAAACATCCAGACAGTTCCTCCAGGCCCCCCTGCCCCAGGCTGTCCTCTGCTTAACTCCTAAGCCACACCTGGCACTGCACCATAGAGTGCCCAGAATGGTTACTTTTTCACACATATCGAATTCCCAGTATACTGAGAGCAGAGCAGAGCCTTCAAATCAAACCACTTACGGACCATCTCATTATCTCAAGAGCACTGTCTTAGACGTGGTATTCACCCACGAGAAGCGTACTCCAGCAGGGACACATTTTCTTGATGTCCCAAGTAGCCTGCAAAGTTGAAACAGAGGAGAGGCGCACAATAATTGCTGGCTGAATAAATGAACAAATGTCCTCCTGAAACAGCCCTCTCTTCCCTCTGCCATTTCAAATACTTAGCGCTCTTTCAAGCCTTACAGCCTCCATGAAGCATTTCAAACCTACACCTGCTTAAAGTTAATCTCTGCTGAATCCAAGCAGAACCTACTGCCTGTGGGACAAGGCCTAGAACTTTAATGATCCCCTTCTGGAGGGAGGATAGCTTCTTAGATTAAGTTTCTACAACTCACATTTCTTGTAAGATGAAACTTCCTAAGGATCAATACAAGGCGCAGTTTTAACACCCAAATAACTCAACTTTTGTAGTAATAAAATTTTAAATAGTAAGCATTTAATGAAGAACTTATCCTCTCCCATCCTACTACACCCCCCTTTAGTCCAGCTCCCTGAATTAAGAGTCATGCTACTCTAGCTCTCAGATTGCTGTCACGGCTAGAGAGACCACCGTTTAGAGACAAAAGGGAGCTGCAGTCCAGGAGGAAATCTTAGACCCGTAAACCATGACCTGAACATCACACTGTTCATGTCTGCTGGGTGTGGGCCCATCCTGTGTGACTCCTCACCGCACTCACTGGCCAGAGGGGGTGGGGGGGACAAGTGGCAGTGTGCCGCTACCCTGCTGGGCTGGGATGCCGCATCTCCCTTGGGGCCGGGCGCAAGGGTAGCTGCAATGCTCCAGCCCAGCTAAGGGTTCGGCCACCGAGCACCGAACAGTAGGCTCTCCAAAGGCTTCTTTCCCTGCTTTAGCTATGCAGGATTTTGCAGACAACCTAAAAATTCCCAAAAGTGACTCTGAAACTGACCACACAAAATCAGCTATTTTAGTTCCACAAATAGTCCAAACCCCTCATTCACCTCTAAGACACGACGAGGACACGCAGGTAACACAGATGGTGGCCAAGAAGCAGCACCCACATCAGTTCAGCAGAGGAAACAAGTGAAGGAGGAACCCAAACGAGGGTCTCCAGGGTGGCTCCAAGAGGGACAAGAGGCAAAGGCCCATCCATCCTGAGGGCAGCAGTCTGGTGGGAGGACAGATCCAGGAGTCAGGCGGACCCACACAGTGGGCGGCCTGGGTGGTCCTCCTCTCCCCTGACCAGCACTGCAGTGGAACGCGCCGGGAGCTCCCCACCTTGGTGCCCCACCCCAGATGGCAGGACAGCCTGAGATGACCAGGGCTGGGTGGGAGTGCACTCTGGCCACAGGGCCACCACCACCTAGGGGACACCTTCTAACAGATCTGTCAGTCACACCACATTTTCTGATTACTGGGCTCCACTGCTTTCCAGTCATTTCTGAACACACAATTGACTAATGAAGTTACAATTAATTACAGTGGCATGTATACAAACAGAGGCTCAGTGGAAATTAAAAGTTCAACCTCAGAACTTCTGGCCTCATCGTGGTCATTAATTTCCATTAAGGAGTCAAACTGAACACGACACAGACATGAATACTTAAAAAATGTCATGGTCCAAACTAGTTTCATCAGAGAGAAAGAGGAGAGAGAAAAGGGAAGAGGAAAAGAGGGAAGGGGAGTGGAGGAGACGGACAGAGAGAGAGAGAGCATATCAAACCAGGACTTGCAGTTCAAAGTTTTACCCTTAAAAACACTGGAATTATGCTTCATGACCAAGTATTTCTCGTCCTTTAATAAATGAATATCATAGATTTTAGCAAGAAAGGGGTTGTTTAAAAAAAGCAGAAATCTAGAATTACAGAGTAGGGTTCACATCTGTTACTGGGAAGAGAACAAAACCCCTGCAACCACGTGGCAGCTCTCCCAGTGGAGTGTTTCGGCTCCGGGCTTGGTCCTCCTTCTCTGGAAGGAAAGCTCCTGGAGAAGAATAGCCCGATTTCTCCGGGTTTTCACTGACCCTAGATTTGGGAGATCTTAATGATACGTCTGACCATATTTCCTGAACCCCAAATGGGGTCACGTTAGCCAGAATGGGGGTAAATCACTAACTCTTGGGAAGGTGGGGTCCACAGCCAGGCCCCTGACAGCATCGTGCCATTTATTGTGTGGTGATCTTTCTGCTTCCAAGAGGTCCTAGGAGAGCTGGACCAGCTCTTCATTTCTCTATGTGGCTGAGGTGGCCCGGCATGGAGGGGGAAGGTCAGATTTCCAGGCTCCCACCTGACAGGAAGGGGCTCCACTCCAAGGAAAGAGGGAACGGGGAGGGTGAGGCTCTCCCCCAGCACAGAGTGGGTATGACAGGCCCCCTAAGGAAAGAAAGCAGAAGCCAGACAGCTAGGATTTCTCAGGCAGTCCTTTTAAGATGCTAATGGAACACTTTGGGTACCATGTACAAAACTTCCCTAATCTACCTGTGGCAGGAGGTCCTTCACTAGTGAAAAAAAATAGCCTTTGTCAGGGACTCCTAAATTGGCAAGTAGGACTTCTAGGGGACATCAAAGGTTTCATACAACAGCAAATTACTGTACCTTTTTAATGAAAAGAAACCTGATCGATTCTAGTTTACTGAGGAAAGTGACTACTCTTTGTGCCAACGGTGTTAAGACTGGCTTGGGAGTTTCCTTAATTTTGCATTAATCTCTGGAGCCATTTTAAGTAACAATAAACAACAAGTAACTTTTTAAAATGTTGCCAAGGAAATTAGGTCATCTCACAGGTAGTTCTTACAAGAGCGTTTGTGGAGTAGGTTTCCATTTTAGCCCCATTTCACAGACAAGCAAACGGAGACTCAGAGAAATGGAGTGACTTGACTCGATGACACATAGCCATGAAAATGACAGCCTTCTGCTACAGATTCATAGGTTCTCTGCTGCACCACACAGACATTATTTAACACGAGATGGGCTGCAGAGAAAGCTTTTTAAATCTGCAGGTCTCTTCAGAGCAGAGCCCTAGGGACAGCGAGCTTGGAGCGGGTGGCTGGCTTTCATCCAACTGTGATGAACCACTTCTAGAAATCAAACATAAAAGCAAGTATCCTGCAGGGCTTTCAACAGGAACCAGGATCTGGATTTAGTCTGCACTCTGCCCGATCAGCACAGAGCCTATGTTTTTACCCCCAGCCAAAGACAGGTGAAATAGACCATATGATAACAGAACAGGGCATCTGAGAGCAGGACTGTCCCAGAAAACCAGACACGCAAGGCGGCCACTGCCCAATGGGGCCTTCGCTCCAGTCTCGCATGAAAAGCAGTCTTCCTCCATGACAGTGGTCACTGCCGGCACTGCCCCACGTCCCCAGCCAGGCATGATGCCTTGAGGGGAGACCCTACTTCACCTTCCTCTCTCCACTGTGCCTAGAGTACTGCAGGTCCTCTATGAATGAATCCTGTTTAATGAACAACCTTGAGCACCTCCACCAACATGAAGCCTACCCTTTTGCCAGGCAGATAGCTCATTCAAGAGCAGAACCCACTCTGTGGCTGAGAAAAGCTTGATACGTGACAAGGTCGAACAAAAAGCTCCAGTAAGAATCAAGAAGGCAAAAAAGCAAAGAAACACTTACGGCTGATTCATGTTGATGTTTGTCAGAAAACAACAAAATTCTGTAAAGCAATTCTCCTTCAATTAAAAAATACATTTTTTTAAAAAAGGCAAAGAATCCCCAGTTCTCAAGAGGTTGCTGACCTCTTTCAGGATTTCTTTAGGGGTTTCCTTAGGATGCTGGTCCTATGGTTTCTAGAATAAGGATTTAATTCAAGACGTCAAATAAACTTAGGAAACAATGAAATCTGATCCTAGAAAGTTTATAACATACATTAAACTTCTAAGGCTCTGAGAAGTCCTACAGGAAACAACCCTATTTCATTTTATTTCACATGGCATTCCTCAAACATTTGGTCACAGGATCTATTTTCTGTCTAATAACCATGAATAACCCTGAGGATCTAGTGATCTGTGAAACATTTTGAGAAACACCAATCCATGGGACCTCTAAATACCTGACATGTCCTGAGTTCACAATACAATGTTTTAATTCATTTTAGATTTTAAAATTTTAAACTTCACAACAATATGGAGGATGGAGGAGGCAGTATTTTCAAATCAAATGAACACAACAACAAACCAGGGTGAAGCAGGTCAAGTCTCTTACAAGGTGGGGAATCTCCATCTTGGAATGAAAATCCAGTGTCCCCCAGGTCAGGAAGAGAAAGCAGTGTCAGCAAGCATCCTTCTATCAGCCCCGGGCCCAGGAGGACCTCTGACAGGCCAATCTCTCTGGCTACGGCACAGGAGCAGGTCCCAACCCATCCACCCCCATCTCTATACAGAAAGGTACGTCTCTGAGAAGCAGGCCCCTGGGGGAAAACTCCACTCATAGGAAACAATATTTATAAGATGTTGAATACTGAGCATTACGAACACTCTGAAAAGAAGCACTTAGTGGGAACTTAGAGTATACAAGAAGTTCCAGGAGTAGTTCTGGTGATTTTTACTCTACTTCTTTAGCTTCCGCACAACCTCTGTGGCCACAAGACACCTTTCAAAAGCCATATATACATGCTACTGCTTAAAGGGCCAGGGCCACTCAGGCTCTGCCCCATGCTCAGCAGGCTGGTCAAGGGTGAGCAAAGCTGCGCTGAAAACCCAACAGGCCCAGGAAGAGCAGCCTCAGTGCTGGCATCACTCTTTCCAGGGAAAAGGGTGTGTGCGCGGAGCACACCAGCCTCTGCACAGAAACCTCTTTCCAGGGCTCTGACAACTTTCTCTCCCTGTCGTCAACACCAGAAAGACCCAGACAGCCATTCTCTCCATGAATGACCGTTCAGACTTTGGGTGTTTTAAAACTAAGAATAAAGATCCTTGCAGATGCATAATTCTTGAGGCTGGCACACCATAACCAAAGACTAGACAACAGTTCACAAGTGTAAGTAACAGGGCCTGTTTTCCATGTAATACACACCACGTGTTACATTCCCTAATGGGAATATCTATAGCAAGAAAAAACATCACTAAGTAGCCCTATAATATTGCCTGTATTTGGTTAGAATTAGTCCTACATGAATATTTAAAGATATAATGGAATCACAGCACTTAAACATTAGTCCAACAAGTATCAAAGACTTGCTCCTTCAGAGAAGTAGCCTAAATTTAAATTCTAAATGACCTCCAACCCTGGAGCCTGCTGTTTCTACACTGTTATATCACTATTTCTTTACAGTTCTATATCATCACTTACCCTTTACTGGGGCCATTTCATGGACAGAATGTTAGGTTTCAGGTTCAAAATTATACATCCTCTATACCCTTAATATTCTATGATTCTGCTAAAAAATACAACTAGTGAGCATAACAAAAAAGACGCAGACTCACAAATACAGAGAATTAGTGGTTATCGGTAGGGAGAAGAAAGCAGGTAGGGGCCAGACAGAGGTAGGGGATTTAGAGGTACAAACTACCAGGTGTAAAATAAGCTACAAGGACGTTCCGTACAACATGGTGAATATAGCCAGTATTTTATAATAACCATAAATGGAGTATAAGCCTTTAAAAATAATGAATCATTATATTGTACACCTGTTATATAATATTGTACAGAAACTAAACTTCAATTAAAAATACAATCTTATTGGTTAAACAAAAAAAAAACAGTTCTCTGATTCTGTCCTCTTTTGACAGATGAGAAACCTGCTATTCTAAGAGTCATCAGTGATGTGGCCAGTTGGCAGAGACAGGAAGAGAAGTCTCTCTCTCTTCTCCACATGGGCTCTTCCTGGTTAGTATTTTCCAGTCCTTATCATTAAGTTGTTTAAAATGCAACTAAATACGAGGTTGCTCCCTAATGGGGTCTCCAAATGCCAAAAGATGTAGATGAATGAAAGAGCATGTGAATTTAGGCATCTCTTGACATCAAAACTACAGTGAAACTGAAGCTGCTTTCCCGTTGAGAAGAGACACATGACAGTCTAAAGAGGGCTTACTGGAAGCTTAGCCTTGCAGCCAGCAAACTCACTCACAGACATGCCTGCTGCCAGCCTGTAAGTATGTGCACCAAGTTCCACCAATGCCTAAGAGAAGAAAGTGCCCTTCACACCCCAGTAGCTGGCACTCATAAAAAGGTACAATTATTTTTTCCTTTTCCAGATAGATCCCTAGGTCAAAGGATTTCACACATGGTCTAAAAGGAATGATATGCGTGAAACACCCAGCCCTCCAGAGAAGCATCTCGCCACAGCTCTCCAGCAAGATTGTCTGTCAGCTAGACAGACCTGCTCCATTAACTCCACAACCAGACAGCGCCCACTCAGCGTCATGTGACCTTCAGTTAGCAAGACAGGGATAGAGTCCAGAGAAATACCACAACTACTGGCTTTAAAAAAACAAAGTCAAACCAAGAAAGTCATTATAGAACAAGTCTTGGGAAGCCGGGCATGCTTAATTTTGAAGTGGGTTCTGAGATTATACTCTGAGGCCTGTTTTGGGAATTCAGGAGCATCTTCAATAAAGTGACAGCAACAAGTTAAATGTAAAAGCAAAGAATACACGTCAGGCCACACGTGACCCTGGCTGTTTAGAGGAGCAAATCATTCCAAAGCAAGATGGAAACTCTAAAACCCTGAAACCAGACGCTCACAGCCCTTCACTGTCTTCCGTATGTTTCTTCTCTTGCTCTGGTCATATTAAACTGGTTTACTTTCAGGACAATTTACTTTCAGGTGACTAGTTTTTATTTTTACTGAAGAAGCTATATTCTCAAAAAAACTTCCCCCAAAATGTTTCGAGAAAAAGATGACTAATGGTCCTAAGATTCTAATAATAATAAAATGTGTAATCTTAAAAGTAGTTATTATCAAAATAAGAATGCTTTAAATAAATTTTTAAAACTTAAGTATTTAAATCTCCCTTAAAATATTTTTATATAATCTTTCAGAATTACACACACACGCGCGCGCGCGCGCACACACACACACACACACACACACACACACACAAAAGAAAGGTCTGCTATTCAATCAAACGGAAAACAAACACTTGAAACATCAGGGAAAAATTGCTACCACATTTTCTTCTCTTACTCTTCTCAGTGAACTAGAAAGTAGGCTCCTTACAACCAAACCAAAATTAAAACCTACTCAAGTCTTTAGAAGCCACAATCACATTCCTCTTCTTAAAGGAAGACAAACTATCCTTCTAAAAGCCAAATACCTAAATTTCTCGAGGCAAGTCTCCACCAGCCTGAGTTCTGGCAGCATGAAAGTGTGTCAGCCTACTTAGCTTCTGCTGCAGTCTTTTGACCATCTCAAGGGCTATTAAGTGACTGGAAACAGATGTCTGAGTGCCATTAGGGGCCTGCTTCTGCCTGGGAAAGTGGAGAAGCTGAGCATCACAACACTCTCGACATTCCCCTTTCCACAACTACCCATGGCTGGATGAGCTCACCAGAGGCTCCTGCGATTCCTGCACCAGGGCAGAGGGTTAAACAAGGCTCAGGTGTTTATGGCTTTGAATCTCATTTCTCTTTCACACCACTTAAAGAGTATAAGTAGCTTGCTGATGGTACAAAAAAAAAAGGAACTGAGACACAGAACAGAGCCCCTAAACATGGGAGCATCTGGGGGTGCAAACCTGTTACAGTAGAAGACCCCAGTGCTCTTTCTACTGCTTGAAGAGGAGAGTTTAGGGGCAAGCTGTGTATTACCTGCTACTCTGGCTCCAGTTCAGAGTGCTTCCCATTTTTATCATCTAGCCATGATAATGATAAGAATGATCATGGTTCTAGCCATTCCAGAAACAGAGATTCTGGGTTCAGCTGTGTGACCTTGGGCAGACCACTTAACCTCTCTGGGCTTCCTGCTACCTCATCAGTTAGTGTGCATACCTAGTCACACCGAACATAGCCCACTTCAGATTTACAAAGCACTTTCACACCCTTCAGTATATTAGATTCTAGCAGTAACCCCATGAAGTAACAGGGGCTGTTGCCCTCATTTTATAAAACTGGAAACTGAAGCTCAGAGGCTAAGTGACACACTCTAGATGGCAGCCAGAAAGCAGAAGAAGTGGAACGGAGCCCTCGACTTCTGATTCGAATCAAATGCTTTTCTTGCCACACCATGTTGTGTCTTTTTGGTTCCAAGAGAATTAAAATGCCACAACTTAAAAAAAAAAAAAAAAAAAAAAACTGTCACCATTCACAAATCATGTCACTATTTGGAACCTGACATCATTTATACATTGGGAAAAAGAAGCACATGAATAAATGCTCCCTCACATAAGAGCTTCTGTTTTCAATTTAATTCTTTTGCTTTTTAAAATTGCTTAGATGCTTAGCGATAAAGATGCTTAGTACTACTAGTGAAAAATCGAAAGATGTTGCTTCTGGTGGCAAGAGTCTAGAAACATAGTCTACAGTTAAATTAGAAGCACCTAAAAATTGTTACTTTGTTGGAATAAAAGACACAGAAACCAGTCTACAGTTAAATTAGAAGCACCTAAAAATTGGTACTTTGTTGGAATAAAAGACACAGAAACCACCGAAGATGGACCGTGGCAGTGCTGGACCAGAGGGTCTAAGAAAGTCCTCTGGCAGAGTCCTGCACCATGACGTTTGTATGGCCTAAGGTTCCTTTCCTCCCTGCCCCTCTGTCCTCATCCATCCATCCAGTAGGGGTATCTGCATCACAGGTCAGCAGGGTGACTGGATACAAAGAAAAATGAAACCTCTGAATGTGTGTGTTGGTTTCACTGGCAGTAAAAGTCCTGAGCTGTCAGCAAACTGTGGAAAGGGGCACCTGACAGCCCTATTTGTTCTGCAGGTACAACTCGGAATGAACTGGCTGGGAGCCAGGTTACTGCACCATGTAAATAAAGGCGAGGGTCCCCCACCACCCGCTCTGTTAATACTATGCACTGACCTGCTCTGCCCACTTCCCCTTTCCTCAGTGAGCCTTCAGCCTGGCACCCAGCTCTGAGATGAGGCCTGCTTAGCACCAGTGAAGCTCCCCACGTTCAAACCAACAACGTTCTGTGTGGAGATGAGGGAATCAAAGTTAAAATCCAACCCATCAGCATCCATGAGTTCGCTACGGATAATGGACTCCATGTCACATTCCAAGCTCCCATTGAACATGTCCAGGTCCAAGTCGCTGGGGAACTTCTCGTGGCCCATGACTGGAAGGTTCGCACTGGTTGAGTACAAGGAGGAGCCTGAGAGAGAGTCCGAGAGGGTTTGCATAGACTGGCTGACGGGAGACTGTTGCTGGTGTTTGGCTGACCCGAGGCTGCTGGAGTCGCTCAAGCCCATGTTGCTGACGGAATTCGACAAGGCACGGCTGCCACCGAGAGCGCCCTGGGTTTGGTGCTGGTGGTGGAGCAAGTTCTGATTGACCAAACTCCCCTGGTTAGGCTGGGCGGCAAAGGACATCATTGGGTCACTGCGAAGCATCACGTTCCGGCGGGAGTTCTGGGCGGACACAGCGGTGCTGGCCTGAGACATCAAGGGGTCCGACTGGGTCATCATGACATCGCTGTGGCTGAGCGAGTCTGACGTGAGCAGGTCCTGGAGTGTCTGGTTGCCATAATGGGACATGGAAGAGAAGGTGGCTGGCTTGTTCTCTTGGATGGTCTGCATGGGAGACTGGCGCAGGGAGTTCAGAGACGAGGGACCAAATACCGCGCTGCTGAAGGAGCTGGTGGGGGAGCCCAGGCCGGAGCCCTTGGTGGTGTACGGGAAGCTGGAGCTGCGCTGCATGAGCCCCCCCGGGGGCGATGGCTGGGATGCAGGGAGCGCGATGTTGTCCAGCAGGTCGTCCATGAGGTTGTCGGCCAGCCCGTCGTTCAGATTCATGGTGCCCGCCATGTCGGTCAGCCGGGGCAGCTCCACAGTGCACGGCTTGCTGACGGAGGGCGACAGGCTGGCCGAGCTGCTATAGAGCATGGGGGACAGCGGTGCGTCATCGTCCTGGACGTCGTCCAGCTCTGTGCTCGCCAGAATGGGGGACAGGCGGCCGCTGACTGTGCTGGCGTTGGAATTGGTGCGTGAGCGGAAGTCGGTCCACGCGTCCAGCTCATCGCTGCTGCGGGATGTGGGGCTGCCGGGCCACTTGGAGAGCTGGGAGGGACTGTCGTCTGCTGACTCGGGGGCGGTCTGCAGGGCTGCCTTCTTCTTGGCGGCACGGCCGCGGCTCTTGGTGTACTTGTTGCTGTTGTCCATGGAGACGGCCCGCCGCCGGGGTGCCTTGCCACTCTTCCCGCCATCTGGGTTGATGATCCACCATGAGCTCTTGCCGGTTCCCTCATTCTGGACCCGCATGAATCGGCTGTGCAGTGACAGGTTGTGCCGGATAGAGTTCTGCAGAGAGAGAAGGGACAGTGCAGATGAGCCGCAGTGGTCCAACTGAGCACCCAGGAGAAACAGTTACTAATCTGACGCAATTTTTAAAGCAGCCTCAATTTCAGAGGCTTAAAAAAAAAAGGCATTTGCATGAGTCTCCTTGGCTTGGGATTAAATGACAATATTGTAGATGGCATTTTCATAGTCAGGGTGTGGGAGATGGTTTCATATTCAGAAGATGCGGGGGACTGTAGGACTTCACAGGTTTCCTTGTCCTTTCTGTAACTGTACTTCCTTTACTGAAGTTTGCACTTACAATGTATTACCACATCATCTCCCCTTGCATTTTGCAACAAACTTCCCTGGCTCTCTAAGGGTGATTCATCACCTACAGGGCTATTTTATTCCATTTTGGTCCCTTCCTCCTCTAGTACAAAGGCAGCATCTACCTTTTCTGAGCTACTTCTATTCAGAACTGGTGTGAATTTCTACCTATCTTTTCTCTGACTCCATCTCCTGCCACAAACTCACACCTGTCTCACAGGCATAAGAAAAAAATGGCAGAGTAAGATTTGCTGAGTTGACAGAAGAAGTAAGGCAAGTCTCCCATTCAGAAAAATTCCAGCTAATTTATGCGGACAGTCCCTCCTCAAGGCAATGTGATTTGAGCACAGTAACTTCCTTCCAAAGAGCACAGTGTGGAAAGGGGAGGTGAGGGAGAGTAACTTTACAGTGAAGAAACGTGACAGCTCAGCCCGGTAATCAAGGTCAACATCAAAGGGCAAAGTCAGATTGATGATGTGCACTCAAAACAACATGATGAAAACGGCACCCTCCCCTGTGGCCTTCCTTCCAAAACCCATCACCTCATTCCACTCGTGAGAAAAAGAGCAGACAAGTCCCAAATAAGGAACAGTTGAAAATGCTTGTCCAGTTCTCCTCAAAACTGTCAGACCCACAGGGAGCCTAAGAGAAACATGCTGACTAAACACAATGTGGAATCCTGGATGGGATGCTGGAACAGAAAAAGCAAAGTATACGGCAAAAGCTAAGGAAATCGGAATAAAGCACAGACCTCAGTTAATACTAATAATGTACCAACATTGGTTTATCAGTTGGGACAAGTGTACCAAACTGATATCAGATATTAATAACAACAGGGGAAACTTGATGTGGATAGCCAACATCAAGAACTTTCTGGGCCAGTCTGGTAACTTCTCTGCAAATCTAAAACCATTCTATATTAAAAGGTTTATTCTTAAAAAAAGGAAAGATGAGGGCAAAATATCCTCAAAACCCTAACAATTGCTCCCATCTTGCAAGAATCCTCTTCCTGATTTAGGGAAGCCCAGTTAACAGAGATGACCCTGATCCAGCCCCGTCTCTGTCACCGACCAACCATGAGACCTGAGCAAACCATTCGGTCTATGTCCAACAGCTTCAGTTCCCCATTTTCATTACAGCCATAGCATTTGAACCATCCCTCTCTGATAGGGATGACGTCAGGATGATATATGATAATGTACTTCAAAAGCCAGTCACGCTACTAAGTCAGGGTGTTCTTACTGCCATTGTAAAACAGAGAGTACATGATGGACAGAGCTCATTGCCTGGGGAGGTCTCCTATTCTGTAAAATGCCTCATGTGCTATGAAAGAGAGGAGCTGATGATGGCATCTGCCACGTCTGGAACAGCACCTGCAGGTCAGATGAGTTTTTATTTGCAAGTTAAAGACAAAAGATATTGCCTGCTGCTGTCTATTAAATGCAAACCATCCTAAAAGTTACCGTAGTTAAAAAAAAACTGGCAATCACCAACTGTATTTATGTAGAAGATACAAATACATGTGTTCTACCAGAATGTTTTTAAAACACAGAAAGTCAGTGGGATTTCACCATACATAAATAACCCAAAATACTCAGTGTTTCTGTGTATATGTTCCCATGCAAGGAAGTCCGACAGCTCTGGCTGGGCAATGAGCATCACCAACCACGGGTCATAGCTCGGCATCTCTATGACAGGCGTAAAGACACGTTTGAGAGGACATGTTGAGTATCTGATGAGCCAAATGGTGCCCAGGAGACTATATACCCAGCTTCCCTTTCACTCTTTTGGTTTTTTAAAGAATGGCATGTCTACTCATGGTTCAGAAATCACATTTCTTTAAAAAGTAAAACACTTTCTCCATAAAGATATGAAGCATGCTCTTAAAACTCACTCCACAGGGTTCAAAAAGCAGGCAAGTGCACGGTGATTCTATTACTGAGTACCCAGGAGACTAGATACATGAACCACAAACTTAAGCTCAAGCTTCTGGTTAGGAAAAGAATAGGCTTCAGTTTCTGAAGCCCTGTGGGGGCGATGTGGACACTGATTGAACCGCCCCTCTCGTGGCCAGCCCCCACTGCTCCAGATTTTGGAAAGAGTTTATTCATACCAACACCCAGCAACAACAATGATCAGTCATAAATATCCAGTTATCCACCCTTTAAAAAGCAGTTGTGGACAATTTTTAAAATGAATTTTTAGTTTCACCAATTCTAAACCAAGCAGAAATGAAAATGTTAACCCTTTAGAGACCTCCAAAATGTCCTATATGGATGGTCATCTATTCTACAACTCTAACCCTAGTGATGTATGTGTGTAATTTTTTTAAATTATAAGCTACCACTGGTTAGAATTTGGAGAGAGAAGCTAAGCTTCTGTAGGGCCTTGTGGGAAAGGGGCTGGAACACCCTCACAGAGGACAGAACCAAGGACTGTCAGACCCGGGCCCTGATTGCCAGGATGAGGAATGGAGCCTGACCGACTACAAGAGTCCGTTCCTGGGTCAGAGCTTTTAGATTCCTCATCTCTAATCTTCCTAACAAACCACAAAGTCGATGCCCTCATCATATATATGAAGCCTCAGACTGAGAGAGATTAAATAACTTATAGAAGGTCACACAGCTTTAAACCGAAACTTGTTTTTCCAACTCCACTCCAATGCTTTCTCCCAACCTTTCCCGGATCTGTCACCAAATTATACAGAAGTCATCATTTAACTTAACATCTAAAGAAAGACATTTATTTAAGAAAGACGAAGGATACAAAGGCATAATCTTACATGACTATAATTTTGTGAAATAGTTAACAGTAACAATTTAGTAGGTCTTTCCTAAAAATGTTTTTAAAAGTCTTTACAAAGAGTAATCCTATAGCCTGCGTTTGCATTTTCTTTACTAAGGTGGCCATCACAGCATTCATCCTAAAGAGAGGGCAGTGGTTACCATACAAACCCAAATAAGCTACACTTAGATTCTGAACCAAAACCCAATTTATTAAATGGGTGATGAGCTTCAGTGTCAAATCTTAGTTCAACTCTTGCTTTAGAGGTTACTAATGACAGAATACATTCCCTAAGGCATATCACCTACGACAGGATTTTCCAGTTTCATTACTAAGACAGTGCAAACAAAAACTATGTCACAATCATCCTCATGGTCCCTAGCCTTCCATTTATGAAATCCATAATCTGAAGCGGTGGGGGGACATTGACAAAGACCCATCAGTACGGTCCCCCCAGTCCATTTCTAGCTCAAATGCCCCTCACCCTAACAAAGTCAGATGTCAGAAATGTAGTCTGCTTTTTTGCCTCACAGGTCATGATTCTAATCACCAGGTTCTCTATGTTTTGGTGAAACAGGAAAAAGTGAACATAAATGCCCGAGAACGTATCAGAATAGCAGTGTTTCCCCAACACCTTCCCTGATAATGGAAGTTAGTGGTGATATAATTTCTGTAAGATTTCAAACTGCCCCTCCCTCACCTCAAACCCAGGAAGGAAGAAGTGGAATTTATAAAAAGAAACCAGCCAATTATAAAATCCTTTTATAATGTGTAGTTTAAGTTCTCTAAAGACCTCTTTAGTCAGGGGCTCTAAATTAAATTCCCAATGTATTTTGTGCATGTTAAACTATAAAACTGCTGTTAAAAATATTCTATGCTTTTCCACTAATTCATCTATCATACCAAATAGTCTAAATTTGTAAGCTATAACATTAGTTTGAGGGTTGGGAACTGACAGAGAAGGAGGAACGGTTTGATGGGACTAGAGAGATTTTTCCAGTCACATCTAAATACACATTTTGGAAAACATTGTGAGGTCCTTAAGGCTAAGGTGATAAGGTAAATATTACCAACCAGGACTCCCGCTGCTAGATCTCAGGCCATTCTGTCATCACATTCGTTTACTAGAGAAGCCAATAAATCACTATAACCCCAACCCAAAACCAGGTGAATAGTTCTGGTTATTTAAATCCACTACTAAAATTTTTTTCTTCCCTGGTAACTCAGACAGTAAAGAATCTGTCTGCAATGCAGGAGACCCAAGTTCAATGGGGAAGCCCCCTGGGGAAGGTAATGGCAGCCCACTCCAGTATTGTTGCCTGGAGAATTCCATGGACAGAGAAGCCTGGCAGGCTCCATTCTATGGAGTCATAGAGAGTTGGACACAACTGAGTGACTAACACACAACACAACTAAGAAATTCAGAGATTGATGAATTACAGTAAACTAAACATTTCTAGGAAGAAACTTTTGTCAGGGACAAAAATGCCAGTGTTTCCCCGCCCGACCCCCAGCCAGGGCCCAAAGACGTTGAAAACCCTGAAAACAACTGTAGCACAAGCTGTCTGAAGACAGAGCAGAGATTAAGAATAAATACCCTTTGATTCACTTTTTATGTCAATATTCTCTTTTACAAAACGATTTATACTGAAGCAAGGCCTACTCTGGGGCAGAAAAAACAGGTGTAGGTAATTAGCAGCAGAGCTGCCACAGCTGTCCTGAGTGACTGCAGCTGTCATTGGTGGCCTAGCCCTTCAAGGAGGGGTGCGCAGGTGCGTGGAGGAGGAAGGTGTGCCGACATTTCATAGTCACACGCACTCACATTTTACAGTCAGGCTGATTGGCGTGTGGTCCAGAGCCTAAGGTTCCCTTGGCCTGGCCCTCTTTGAAGAAATCAGCATAAAGATGACTATCCTCATCCGAATTTGGTCATTCTTGTTCGTGCTATAATGAAGACAGTGTTCTAATGCAAGACACGTTTATCCCTAATGCTAAAGTGCACAGCCACTACATTTATGCCAACTGCCTGTGAAGATAGATGGACCCCAAACAGATAAGATTAGATCAGGTGTCATGGAGAAGCTGCCTGAAACAAGTAAGTATTCCACCAATATTTACAAAGTGGGTAATTCACACATGCAATTTTTTAAGGTGGCCAACGGAGGGAGGTAGGCTTCAATGTCAGCCAGGTCGGAGCTAGAATAGTGGCCTAGGCGTGTGTCCTGTGACCCTGGACAACTGAGCCAACTTCAGTTGCCCCTTTTATAAAATGAGAATAAAACCACCCTCTCTAACTCTAGGATCTTTGGGACGATTAAATGAAAGTATGCATGCAAGTTACTCATCCAGTGCCAAGCACAAAAGCAGCTCTCAACTGTCAAGATTCCACACACGGAAGCAGTGACATCACAAAAGTTCACTTACTGTTTTCTGAGCATCATATGCTTTAAACCAGATGAGAGGGCGGCTCCTTTCAGGAAAAGATTTCAAACTTGTAAAAGTATTTCAAAGTGCCGTGCTGCTCAGGAGTAGCTGGTAATTTCCCAACTGTTGCTACCCTGTGTCCGCTCCAACCCCTTCCAACCATGTTTACCTTGTAAAGACTGTCCACTAACCCAGACACCAGCTGCATGTGCTTCCCCTGGAATACAGAGAGGGTTTTGTCTGGAAGCAACATGTGGTATCAATTTATCTTTCTCAGCAAGGGCAACAAGGAATCCACTGACTTTAAAAATAAAAAGGGAGTTGTGTAATTTAACTCTTAAAGGCCTCTACCTTTCTGAGTCACTTCCTTTTTTTGGTTATCTCAAAATGAGTTATGGTTGTCAACTCCCAAGCCAGACCCACTGATGTCCACCAAGCAGACTGCAGGCAGTGCCCTGGTCCTCATGAGAGATTTCAGTGGGGATGATCTATAAAGGACTGCTTTTAAATCCAGTGCTCATCTACGCTGCACACAGGACCAGTATTTCAAGTAGGTGTCCTTGCTTTGACTTGTTGTCACTGATAGTTCAGAATGGGACTGCCAAAGACCTGAATTCTAAAATATGTAACTGCTGAACAGTTGACAAAGGTCATGTGAAAAACCCAGTGGAGACCCAGGGAGCTGTGCACCACAGCACAACAACGGAGAGACAGGTTCGGGAGAGATGCTGCCTTTGACTTTTGATGATAGGCTCTTTCAGAGTCAGTTCTCTGCATGATGCCCTGATTTCTCTTAGGTATCAGTTCTCCACCCTGGCTGCCTCTTCCAATCAGCTGCGGAGGCTTTAAGCACTCAATTGTAGAGACTGGTGTGAGTAAGCCTCGGGGAGGCACAATATGAAAGCTCCCCAGATTATCAGCTCAGAGCTGAGAGTCCCTGGAATTTCCCCCTTACGTTTCTGCTGGCTGAGACTCTAAGCTAAAGATTCCTAGTCTCCCCAGGTCTGATGACACAGCACAGCAGATGTTCTTTAAGCCCAAGTTTCCACCATTTAGAAGATAAGGATGAGAATCGGGCTCACAGATTAAAGCTGTGTTTATACGCAGGGAGTAAAACGGAGAGTTAGAGCAATCTATCAGATCACTGGAGTCCAGATAGGGTTTCTTCCTAAAAAAAAAAAAAAAATAATAAGGTGGGGGGAGGAGTTGAGAGGGAAGGGTCCTTGACCTTGCACTGCCTTGTGGACAGTCATCCATCCTGCCCTGTGCCACTTCTCCACCCAGCATGGATAAGCATGGACAGAAAAGGGGCAAGAGGACTTTCCCAAAGGTAGTAACTGATATAGGCCACAGAAGGGATGGGCTGGGACTGTAACTGATCCCTGTAATTCTCAAAGCTCTCCCTGAATTAGCAATGCAACCTCACATAATCCCTTTTATAAGAGACTGTCCTTCAAATGAAATGCCAAAGATAGACTGCATAAAAATAACCACTGAAAAGGCCGTACCCCAATCCTGAGGTACTTATTAGCTTCCATTGTTAAGAATACAGCAAAGTATTACTTAATGAACTCCCTTGAGATCCAAAGCACATGATTTTAAGCAGATCATCTCAAGAACGTTAATAACAACCACACCGTTTCTCCTTCCTCGACTGTAGGAAACACGACGTCGCTGCACTTGGTGCAAAGACCCTGGATGGAGGGAGGCGGGGAGTGGACACTGCAAAGGGCCAAGAAGGGCCCATGTGAGGGAGAAGAGCGAGGGCTGGGCCTTCTCATTAGACAGCAGACATTTAGCTGGCTTGCCTTCGTCTACTACATTTTATCAACTTTGGGGCTAATTTGTTCAAAAGCAAGTACACAAAGTATGACAGCATAAAACAGACTTGAATTCAGAGCCATTGTTTCTGACTACATGGAATACCAACTATAATAGCCTTTCAGACACATAAGAAAAACATTCACATAAAGGATTGCATAATCAACCCTGATGTGTAAGACAAGTTCCAGGCTAGTTCCACTCTTACGTTTGTCTAAAACACTAAAAGTTTAAGCCATTAAAGGACTTATTTTTAAAAGATGATGTTCTAAAATAAATATTGTTGGGAATTTGTCTGAAGGATTAAATTTCCAGCTAGAAACAAGATTTCCGTTAAATCTGCTGACAATCCTCTACCCATACAGATCTTTGGAAAACTAACATTTGTTTCAAGTTTTCACACAGTAAGCAGTAGGTTCTGGTTCCTTGTTTGGAGGAATAAAATAATAACAACCTGGTGATCAGTAAAATGAACCCATTTCTTACCCAAGACAAATGAGACACATGAAGCTTTCTTGGGAAAAGAAAGGCTTGGCAGACAATTTGCTCTTCCCCTCAACTGAACAAGAAGTCCTAGATGGGAAGAAATTTCTCTTAAAGAGCTACTACGCTATTACAGACAGTTTTGTTGGGTTTTCCAGTGTGGGTTTTATTTTCATATTAATTTTTATTTTTTTCATTTAGCAATTTTTTTTCCAAGCCCTTCCACAGCTGTTTCTGCTCTTGGAGGGCAAGAGGGAACATTCCATTCCTCCCAGCCAAACCTGCACTTCCGGCACACAGAGAACCCTGGCAGCCTCGCACCCTCTGCCCACATCCACTCCCCTCAGCAGCCTCCCCACCCCCAAACCCCTCCGGCTGGAAGCCGCACGTCCTCCTTCCCACCCCCGAGGAAGCAGCAACTAATGTATGCAGTCAAAGGAAAGACAATCTCCAGAAAGCAGGTTAAAGCTGCAGCATTTGGCCACCCCTGTCTCCTGGCTCCAGGTTTCTTCCTGATGTGACTGAATCTTTCCCCTTCCCATAAGGGGCTCGGCAAACACATGCTACTTAAATTCTCCTCCCCGGTGGCTCAGACAGTAAAGAATGCACCTGCGATACAAGAGACCCAGGTTCAATCCCTGGGTCAGGAAGATCCCTTGGAGAAGGTAATGGCAACTCACTCCAGAATTCTTGCCTGGAGAATCCCATGGATAGAGGAGCCTGGCAAGCTGCAGTTCATGGGGTTGCAAAGAGTTGGACATGACTGAGCAACTAACACACACCTTAAGACCGTGCAGGACAAGCCACACAAAGTCGATGCTTCAAAGGGTTAAAAACCATGACATAAAAGAACATTCCTGAAACTGACTCTGCAAAGTAGAACAAAGTAGAACAGAAATAGCTTTGTTATTAACAAAATTTTCACTTAAGATTAAAAAAATAAAGCTGCAAGTTTTTTCAGTTTGAAAATGTATTGTGGGTGGAAATGGAGAGAATAAAAGGGCACTGGAAATACACATCCAGAATTCAGGAATGCATTGGAGTTTAATCACTTTCACGGCATTATGTAAGTGATCATCAGGACAGGAAGTTCAGTAAAAGGTAATACTGTGGAAAATGGAGGGCTGCTAAACTCATCTAATAAACAAGCAACCTTAACTTTACAGTGAAAGAAACTGAAGACCAACGAGATAAAAGGCATAGCTGAATTCAATCAGCTAGGAGGTGGCAGCCAAGCTGAGACAAACTCAGATCTCCTGGCCTCTAGGTGTTACAGTAATACCACCCAGAAACACCGTTAGTCCCAGTGTCTGGATTACCATGACAACTGAAAAGGTGAGGTGAAGTGCATGGAGCAGAGGACGGATAAGATCTACCATCCATCCATCCATTCAGCTTCAGTCTGCCTTGCTTTACAACTTATGGAATAGCTGTCTGTCTCCCCTAACACTTACTGAACCCTTTACAACCAGATGCCATGTTTTATTACAGCTTTACTGCCTAGCATGGCACTGCCACATAGCAGGTGCTCAAAAATATTCCTCTAATCCAGTGAATTAGTGGGAAGGGGACAGCAGCCACAAAACAGACCTGAACTATATGTTAAAATGAAATGTTATAAAAACATGAGACCAATAAGTGGTCCTCAATATGAAAAATGGAAGGAAATGTCCATTGCAAAATGTGAAATAGCATCAAGGTTTTTCTAAAGTCAACAAGTCTCAGCCTTGAATATAAACTTCAATTATACAACCAAATTTCCAAAAACAAAATGACATAGTCTAGTAAGCAGGCTTAAGGTTCTCTGTAATAATATTATAGAGATGGGCAGAAGGATGGCACGTA
Organism: Budorcas taxicolor; assembly: GCF_023091745.1. NCBI lineage: Eukaryota > Metazoa > Chordata > Mammalia > Artiodactyla > Bovidae > Budorcas > Budorcas taxicolor. The sequence continues at coordinate 33,182,947 of NC_068918.1, forward strand.
GGCTATTCGGGGGAGCAAGGGTTTGGAAGAATGGTCTCAGGTCCGGCCAGGGTGTAGATGCCTACCTGTCTCTACCCGTCTTGGGGTGTTATGGAGCCCCCATTACTTGGTAATGCAGTTGATTGGCTCAGAGCACTCAGAGGCATCCTTGAAACCACAGATAACACGCCTAGTTCTAAATCTCCCCCAAGCAAACACAGGGATAACAAGAGAAATCCAAAATGAAGTCTACCTCACCTGCAATCTGAAGGAACTTAACTGTATTAGTGCCTGCCCAAGCCAACACTCTGTGCTTCACAAACCTAATCTCACTTTATTTTCATGGAAAGTCTGTTAGGAGGAGACTGGGGTGCAGGACAGTAACTGTCTATAGGCACTGGGGCCTGAAATCAAGCCCAAGGCTAACTCCTATAGCAGAGTTCTAACCACTGCACTGCGTGTCCCTCTCCAGTCCCCCAACTGACTAAGGACAGAGGCACCATTCCAAGTGACCAAGGAGCTTGCAAGACTACACTAACCTGTGTCACTGAATTAAATGTTCTCAGCTCTAAGTTTCTGTACATGGTTCCTAGGACTATGAAAGGAGAGGAAAAGGTGGAAAAAAATCACTAACCATAAAGTAAGTGTTGGAACTGGATCATTTTTAGAAATTATCCTTTTTTCTCAGACACTCCCCAAAAGGAACACTATGGACATGTTCTGCCTTGACCTGGGATCACTACTTTTAGGGAATGAACAAACTGGATCACTGCCATAAACTTTTGAGTGCCCAGGCCTTCCTCTGTGCTATCACCTGTGACCGATTCAAGCCAATTTACCTGGTTGTCCTGGGCAGGCCTATCCAGGCCCCCAAGAGCTGGCACCATTCTAAGGTCCTGAAGCCAGAGACATCAGGCAAATGTCAGTTTTACCAGGGACCTTGCTATTTACAAGGCTTAATCTGAAACAGGGACTCAGCTCTATACTATTTAAAATATGTAATTAGTTTATTATTGAGCCAGAAACGATTAGCTTGCTTTCAAACTATGTGAATTTTAAAACATGATGTCTTTTGCCTGCCAGCTGACAGCATGATCGGGTTGCTTCTGTTTAGCCTCAATCAAAAACTCTGGTAGAAAACTGCTTTAAGGCTTCATATGCATGCTATTTTATTATTTGTCTTCTGGCATCAAAATCTGCAGAAACAGAAATCACTGACAATGCAAGCACACTAAGAGGGTGGATGCAGAGGTGCTGAGTGGGTGAGTTCAACAGCTTGAGAGTTTGACATCTGAGATCCAGGAGAACTGCCTTTCTCTTCTTAGGGTACAATCCCTCTCTTCACGTGGAATTCACTGGCTGTAGCATCACACATACAAACACTGACTGTTTCCAGCTCTTCAGATGGTCTGGTTCAGAAAAAAATGGTTCTTTTCTGTCTTGTTATTTCAAGAGCAATGAATTTCTTCTTGGTAGCTCTGAAATATATGCCAATGTGTGGGCACAGTCACACAGCTACACACGGGCCCACACCCTGGAAAGACTGGGAGGGGTAGAGGCACATTTTTTCAGCTAGGGCAGGAAAAAGTTGGGGCTGGTATTTATAAAACAGACATGTGTGTATGCATCTGGAAGCAGGCTCCCTTCCAAGTGTCAGTGTTAATTATTCTAACAGTCATCAAAAATCAAGGTGTTACTGGTGAAAGCAGAAAAAGGAAGCAAATGCCACCTAACAGAGTATCTCCTGCTGGCTACTGCAAACACAACCACTGACAGGCTTTTTCTTTACGGGAATAAAGAGTAGAGCAGTCGACTCTACAAAATGATTCAGGCCTGCAGCCCCTCTGTCCACTCCACACCCGAGTGAAATTCGGCTAGCAAGGAGTCTCCTGAGGAACTGCTCCCTCTACCTGAGGACCTCACCTGCAAGAGCAGCATTTCACAGTACTGGTTTTGCAAGATTTCTTCTAGTTTAAAATCACAGGATGCAAAAGTGGCTGATGACCAATACAATGATGTTGCTAAATACCGAGTGAATCAACCATTTATTCCCGGACACTCCTGGGTGCCAATTACACTCCCAGATGAGCACCAGCCAGCTTGAAAGTCCACATGAATGATCAAATAAAGATAGGAGATGACATTCCATTTGCTGAAGAACCAGGCATTCATTCTATTTTTTTTTCCTGAAGAAAATACTGATTGAGCCATTTGTATACAAGTGCATTTTAATTTATAATCTAGGATGTTCTTCACTTTCACTTTTCACTTTCATGCATTGGGGAAGGAAATGGCAACCCACTCCAGTGTTCTTGCCTAGAGAATCCCAGGGACGGTGAAGCCTCATGGGCTGCCGTCTATGGGGTCGCACAGAGTCAGACACAACTGAAACGACTTAGCAGCAGTAGCAGGATGTTCTCAAATGTGCAAGCTAACCATTAGTACTACCCCTCAAATTATGATGAATGAAGCACGTTGAATGTGCATGGGATAAATCAGTTTCTCTGAAAACCATGACGCGAATGCAGTATTTTAATACTAATACGTACTAGGCTGACATCTCCTCACATACACTGTTAGGTAAGCTTGAAAGCACTTAAGAAACTGGAAGCAACTAGTGTCAGTTGTGATACTAATCTATCACCCAAAGGGCAGGAGGGATAATATTAATTGCTAAGGACAGTCATACAAGAGGCTAAGAGTCTATGGGACATAAGAGACACTACATGTGTGGTGGAGAGTTGGAGGTGAGACCACTCCCCACCCAGCAGGCGTCACAGTGCTCCAGGGCTCCCTGGTTCCCACACACTTGCTGCCAGTGATTCCAAATCCATGCCTGAGGATGCAGGACCCCTGACTTTACAACTACCTCCTTGGCTGAGTCTCATTTGGCAGGTCTGGCCCTCAGATTCTCTCCCCCAACTTTCTCAAGCTCATCACCTGGACTTCCTGAACTTTCCAATTCTTTCCCCTTAGGTTGTTCATTTGCTAACAGGAAATGCGTGTGAGCTCATAGCACAACCAGGCCCTAGGTCGTTCCCTAAGACTTAACAAATCATCATACATTCAGGGTCCACTGAAACCAATCCCTTTACGTCAAGACAAGGGAGGAAACATGCACAAGAACAGATATTGCTGAGCCATTCTTAGGTTCACAGGTAGCTTCATGTAACACACTTCAGACTCTCTGAGACATTATGAGGAATAATATCACCCTATATTCCCTGCAGATGGTGACTGCAGCCATGAAATTAAAAGACGCTTACTCCTTGGAAGGAAAGTTATGACCAACCTAGATAGCATATTCAAAAGCAGAGACATTACTTTGCCGACTAAGGTCCGTCTAGTCAAGGCTATGGTTTTTCCAGTAGTCATGTATGGATGTGAGAGTTCGACTGTGAAGAAAGCTGAGTGCCGAAGAATTGATGCTTTTGAACTGTGGTGTTGGAGAAGACTCTTGAGAGTCCCTTGGACTGCAAGGAGATACAACCAGTCCATTCTAAAGGAGATCAGTCCTGGGTGTTCTTTGGAAGGAATGATGCTAAAGCTGAAACTCCAGTACTTTGGTCACCTGATGCGAAGAACTGACTCATTGGAAAAGACCCTGATGCTGGGAGGGATTGGGGGCATGAGGAGAAGGGGACGACAGAGGATGAGATGGCTGGATGGTATCACCGACTCGATGGATGTGAGTCTGAGTGAACTCTGGGAGTTAGTGATGGACAGGGAGGCCTGGTGTGCTGCAATTCATGGGGTCACAGAGAGTCGGACACGACTGAGCAACTGAACTGAACTGACTGATATTCCCTGTTTCTCCAGCAACGTGTTCATCAGGTTCTTCCAAACTGCCCTGACCTAGGGTCTCCCCAAGTAAAAAAGATAGCCAAGTCCTGATGCTAATTTGTGGACAGAACAGGAAATTAAGCTTCTCATAAGGTTAATGATCCAAGTTGGGAGACAATTCTCCACGGGGTCTCTGCAGGTCTTCCAAGCAAAGTATGAACAGCCCTTAGTTCTAGACTATCATTCAAAGATGTCTGTATTTGCATAGCCTTGAAAAACAGCGATGACATTGCACTCCAGAGCGAAGAACAGGTGTGCTGATTGCTCATTACCAAACATGTAGGATCCCCAAACTCAGGATTCCTCTTCCATTAACCAAACTCACTGCATGTACATGCATCAACCTGGACTCATCTGTGTCACTCATTCCCATGGGATTTGGGAGCAAGGATGGAGCAATGGGAAATATGTGGCTGCTCATGCTGCTTGCTGGGCAACCAGTGAGTAATAAATTCTCTGCCTTTGACCCAGGAGTCTCATGTCCAGCAGGGTCAAATCTCAGATCCTTCCAGTTCCTGACAGTCTGCTACTTTAGTTTATGAACTACTGACATTTCCTTAACTGTACCAGATAAAACTGGGCAATTCATCTCTAGCTAACTTTCTTCTCTACTCCTACATAAATGAGAAGAAACACAGATAATGGGATGGAGGAAAATGAGGTCACGAGTAAGAGGCATTTTGAAGGTTCTGATCTGGCTCTGCTGAGGACCCATAAGGCTTTATGAAGGCAAACCATGAATAGAGGGGGAGGGGCAGGGGAAAAGGAAAAGCTCCTCCTGTAGCCACTGTGCAGTGTTTCGTCCGCATCAGTCACCATCTTTGTCAGGGGTTGCTCAACTCTGCGGTTTGCTCATGAAGAGCAGAGTGAGCAGCAGCTTGGGTCTGTCGCTTTTGCCTTCCTCCTCCACTGAACAAGAGGACAGACCACATTATGTCCTCTAGGTAACACCTGTTGATTTTCTGCAGTGGCCGGATCTCCATCAGGGAGCCCTGGGCCATTCTTAGAGGGAAGAGGCTCTCCCTAGTCCTTCTGACTTGCCTGTGAGCTACCCCAAGTCTCACCCTGATGGAAATACTTTCATGGTCTTTATCTCGCCACAGTGACTGTCGGTGCACCTGTCACACAGGCAGAAGCCTGAGATTCCCTCCTCCTCCTTTGCGAGCTCTTCTACATACATTTGCTGCATTCCTCAGACAGTATTTAGCAGCTTCAGACCTGCAGAAAGGAAGACGGACTAGGCGGTTCCTGTGAACCGAGAGCAAACACACACACATTGAAACACTCCAAGTTTCCAAAAGAGAGTTAATTTTCTAGCTTATTAACTATGAACCAGGAGCCTCTACTATGAAATATAAAAACCTTACAAAACTTAACGCTCTTCAGTTTTTAACTACTGATTTAAGTCAGACATGTTCTGGTACATAGGAAATTGGTATTTTCTTTTCCCTCCCTTATCCTCCTGGATAACCTACTTCCATTCTTGGCAAAATGAGGTGTATATTTACTATAGTGTTCACATGCACCTACACGTCCAGAGACTCTGGAATGAGGCTGGGTTGTTGCCACACAGCCAAATAATGTGCCCTTTGAGAAATAATTATCAATTAGAGTGCTATAAAATGGGCCAGCAGTTTTACTCCACTCACACTGTGTGGTATTTTGGCCACCAAACACAACAAGCTTTCTTCGGTTCTCTTTACGTCAATCAGAAAATTACATTAATTTGCTCCGATGCTATTTGTGGACATATGTGGAAAGAATGCAGACATCCAGGGGTAAATTAGAGTCAATTCACTCCACTTGGGCAGCAGGTCCCCACACAGACATTAACATTATACAGGGACCCCAGCCTGGGCTATAGCAATGGATCTACAGTAAGGAACTATTAGCAACAACTTGCAAGTAATCAATTTCCAGTGCTTTTGAGTCTAGAGGAGCTGCCAAAAGAATCTGGCAAAAGCCATCATTTTAAAAACACCAATTTAAGCTACAGTAAGGTATTCTTACTATAGCAAATAGGTTTTATTTTGTCTCTTTAAATCTATATAGGAGGTTGAAAAATAGAAAAAATTAAAGGTTTGAAATTTAGATATCACTTGGACATTTTAAGTCTTACAGCTTTTCTGTCCTTCTTCCTGACAGCTCTCTTTTATGTGATATTATGTTTGGTGATAATTATTAAAATATTTCCTGGGGGGAAAGATATAAAAATAGGAAGAAGTTATATATAAGTTCTTAACAGAAGAAAAACTGGGAAGAGTTAAAGAGCAAAAGAAGACACAACTACATCCCCTGTTCTGTCCTGACACACGGAAGACCCTTAATACACCTTCTTGACAGGATAAATGAACGCCCCCCTCATTTTCTCTATTGAAGTAATCCATGCTGAATAAGGTTAGCGTCTGTAATACACTGCAGGAAGTCCAGCATTACAGAAGCAGACACTCTTTTCTCAGGTTCTCCATCTCCAAAAACCTCTTATCTCTTGCATTTAAAGTCACAGTAAATAAAGTATCAGATTTACATAAATTTAAGTCATCTGTGGTAAACTTCTCCACTTAGAAATTGAAACTGTGGATATTATTCATTTTACTAGAAATCACACTCATGCTTTAGGTGAACTATACAATTCAAACTACTGTAACACAGAGGGAAAGAAAATTTTATTTTTAATTAAGATTCATGACTTTTTTAAAACTGAGGAAAATAAACATTTAAATTGATTTGCAAAAGTATTAACTAGGTACAAACTTAAAAAAATCAGTATCTACTGACATTAAAAATGTACATTACCTTTGACTTAGAAGAACAGATCACTTCTCTTAGTGAAAATAGTTCACTATTAATTTTGGGCTTTTTGTCATATATAGCCAAATCTAATCCTACCTGATTCCAGCTTGTGTTTCTTCCAGTCCAGCGTTTCTCATGATGTACTCTGCATAGAAGTTAAATAAGCAGGGTGACAATAAACAGCCTTGATGCACTCCTTTTCCTATTTGGAACCAGTCTGTTGTTCCATGTCCAGTTCTAACTGTTGCTTCCTGACCTGCATACAGATTTCTCAAGAGGCAGGTCAGGTGGTCTGGTATTCCCATCTCTCTCAGAATTTTCCACAGTTCATTGTGATCCACACAGTCCAAGGCTTTGGCATAGTCAATAAAGCAGAAATAGATGTTTTTCTGGAACTCTCTTGCTTTTCCCATGATCCAGTGGATGTTGGCAATTTGATCTCTGGTTCCTCTGCCTTTTCTAAATCCAGCTTGAACATCAGAAAGTTCACGGTTCACGTAGTGCTGAAGTCTGGCTTGGAGAATTTTGAGCATTACTTTACTAGCATGTGAGATGAGTGCAACTGTGCGGTAGTTTGAGCATTCTTTTGCATTGCCTTTCTTTGGAATTGGAATGAAAACTGACCTTTTCCAGTCCTGTGGCCACTGCTGAGTTTTCCAAATTTGCTGGCATATTGAGTGCAGCACTTTCACAGCATCATCTCCCAGGATTTGAAACAGCTCAACTGGAATTCCATCACCTCCACTAGCTTTGTTCGTAGCGATGTTTTCCAAGGCCCACTTGATTTCACATTCCAGGATGTCTGGCTCTAGCTTAGTGATCACACCATTATGATTATCTTGGTTGTGATGATCTTTTTTGTACAGTTCTGTGTATTCTGCCACCTCTTCTTAATATCTTCTGCTTCTGTTAGGTCCATACCATTTCTGTCCTTTATCGAGCCCATCTTTGCATGAAATGTTCCTGTGGTATCTTTAATTTTCTTGAAGAGATCTCTAGTCTTTCCCATTCTGTTGTTTCCCTCTATTTCTTTGCATTGATCGCTGAGGAAGGCTTTCTTATCTTTTCTTGCTATTCTTTGGAACTCTGCATTCAGATGCTTATATCTTTCCTTTCCTCCTTTGCTTTTCACTTCTCTTCTTTTCACAGCTATTTGTAAGGCCTCCCCAGACAGCCATTTTGCTTTTTTGCATTTCTTTTCCATGGGGATGGTCTTGATCCCTGTCTCCTGTACAATGTCACGAACCTCAGTCCATAGTTCATCAGGCACTCTATCTATCAGATCTAGGCCCTTAAATCTATTTCTCACTTCCACTGTATAATCATAAGGGATGTGATTTAGGTCATACCTGAATGGTCTAGCGGTTTTCCCTACTTTCTTCAATTTGAGTCGGAATTTGGTAATAAGGAATTCATGATCTGAGCCACAGTCAGCTCCCGGTCTTGTTTTTGTTGACTGTATAGAGCTTTTCCATCTTTGGCTGCAAAGAATATAATCAGTCTGATTTCGGTGTTGACCATCTGGTGATGTCCATGTGTAGAGTCTTCTGTTGTGTTGTTGGAAGAGGGTGTTTGCTATGACCAGTGCATTTTCTTGGCAAAACCCTATTAGTCTTTGCCCTGCTTCATTCCGCATTCCAAGGCCAAATTTGCCTGTTACTCAGGGAGAAATATCAATAAGCTCAGATATGCAGATGACACCACCCTTTTGGCAGAAAGTGAAGAGGAACTAAGAAGCCTCTTGATGAAAGTGAAAGAGGAGAGTGAAAAAGTTGGCTTAAAGCTCAACATTCAGAAAACGAAGATCATGACATCTGGTCCCATCACTTCATGGGAAATAGATGGGGAAACAGTGGAAACAGTGTCAGACTTTATTTTGGGGGGCTCCAAAATCACTGCAGATGGTGACTGCAGCCATGAAATTAAAAGACGCTTACTCCTTGGAAGGAAAGTTATCACCGACCTAGATAGCATACTGAAAAGCAGAGACATTACTTTGCCAACAAAGGTCCATCTAGTCAAGGCTATGGTTTTTCCTGTGGTCATGTATGGATGTGAGAGGTGGACTGTGAAGAAAGCTGAGCACCGAAGAATTGATGCTTTTGAACTGTGGTGTTGGAGAAGACTCTTGAGAGTCCCTTGGACTGCAAGGAGATACAACCAGTCCATTCTAAAGGAGATCAGCCCTGGGATTTCTTTGGAAGGAATGATGCTAAAGATGAAACTCCAGTACTCTGGCCACCTCATGCAAAGAGTTGACTCACTGGAAAAGACCCTGATGCTGGGAAGGATTGGGGGCGGGAGAAGGGGACAACAGAGGATGAGATGGCTGGATGGCATCACTGACTCGATGGACGTGAGTCTGAGTGAACTCCGGGAGCTGGTGACCGACAGGGAGGCCTGGTGTGCTGTGATTCATGGGGTCACAAAGAGTCGTACACGACTGAGCGACTGAACTGAACTGAAGGACAGGGACCCAGCACATTTGCAAGTGATGAGGCTGTATTTATCATGAGGCTCTCAACACTTCCCGGTTTGGATGCACCTGGATCTCAAGAGAAAGAACACTTTCGTGGTTTTAGACATAAAAAATGTATCATGCAAATTATGGCTGAGAGACATATGGTCTTAGCTTCTAGGAATTAATTTTACAATAACACAATATATAAAGCTCTTTCTACTGATCATGGCAATTATGCAAGGCCGTACCTTAGCAATGATTTTCACAAAACTATCAGAAATAACATAAACAGCCAGTGAGCAAAGAATATCTACAACACACTGTAATGTTCTAGCTTGGACAAAGCCTTGCTCTTGTGACTCTGAAGCAACATGAAATGAGTGGAAAGTAAGGCAGACGCAGTGACATCATCAGTCTCCACTCAAGACCAGAGCATCAAATCCAAAAAATAAAATCCTATCCAATAAGAAACCAACAATCTCCCATCTGGACATCATGGGATAGCATCCAGTAAGAGTATTAAAACAAAACTCTGTATTCCCATGGAACCAAACAGTGGTCAGCTATCCATCCCTAAAATGAATTTTCAAAAATCAGGAAATGAGTAAATGAAGAGATCTGTCACAAAGTTATTGCAATATTCTGAATAATGAATGCTATACAAGAATAGGAACTTTATTGCATTAAGATACCACGACTATCTCAGTTTTTCATGTGTAAAGGTTGGATACTGAAAATCGCATCTATGAAGACCTAATAAACAGAGCAGCATTGCAATGTTTGAGTGTGCTGTCTGACCTCATCTGTATATGAGAGCATACTGGGGAGAGAGTCTTGGCGACCCCCGGTTAGGCCGGCACTATGGGTTGCAGTCACTGACTTGAAAGCAGAGTCATCTACAGGAGAAGAAGGAAAGACGGGTGATTTCCTCGGAGAGAAGACTACTTAGTGACTAATATCTCACATCTGTTTCACTGATGAATACTAAGCAGTCACTCTCCAAGCCCGTGTGGGATGAAAAGAGTTATTTCAGAGTTTAAACTGTCCCTTGCAACATCTTTTAAACTCTTCTTAATATGCTATTGAGTCCATTCCTGGCACTTCATAAATAAAGCTATAAAGTCTTGGCTCTGAATGGGTTATCGGGGCATCAACACCTCTGCTAGAAGGCAAGGCCACTGGGCCAGGACTACCAACATCTCTGGTGTCTCCCACACAATTCCTCACAAAGGGCTTTGCACTCTTTCCATGAAACTGCAACCACCCTAATTTACAGTCCATGAGGTCACAAGTGTCAGACAAGACTTAGCAAGTTAATTTCCCCCTAATTTAAAAAGGGGGAAAAAAAACCCTTGAAATCACAATATATGTTTAATGGACTAATAGCTCTTTTGAAAAGTGATTTTTAGTTTACTAACATTTTGTCCTTAGGAATAAATGTCCCACATCAAGTCTCAATTTCCTTTTGCTTCAGGATTTGAGCAACCCCCCTAGGCCATTCCATCCTGATCACTTCCCCAGAACTAGCACCTGAAGCTAACAGAAGTCCTTTGATTGTTAACTTTGAGGATGCTATCACTTCAAGATGACCGTGGCTGGAGGTAAAAGAGAAACAAGACCTTCCCTGACATGGAGGGTGGATCCAGGGTGGCAGGGGCAGGAAGGAATGGCGACCAAAGGGCAGTCTCTCCCTCTCCCCTCACACAGACTGTCAGGGCTGGATCAGTGGAGGAAGAAGTAGAGGGGCCTCCTGCATACACAATCGAATAGGTATTTACTGAGATCCTTTCGAGCACCAGGTGTACAAACACCAGTAACCAAGACACAGTCCCAGTCTCATTCATGAATTTTACAATTCTGTGGGGTAAGGGAGAGATAAGGGACAGATAATAATTAAAACAAACAAATACATACGTAATTACAAGTTGTGAAAAGTGCCCTGAAGGAAAACAAGAGTACCACAAGAGAAAGTAACAGGGTGGGTTGGACAGACCTAAGATTTAGATTGGGAATTCACGAAAGACCCAAGACCTGGAGGATGAGCAACCAAGCAGTGAAAGTCATCAGGGTCGATGCATTTACCTACAGGAAAAAAAAGGGAGGAGTATCTGAGATGTTCTCCTTGAAGTCAGGCAATGTGAGGTCAGGTAGAGATGAGGACCCAAATGGAGAGGAGCCACCAGACAAGAGGGGCCGTGGTGGTCATGACTGTGAGAATGCAGTACTTCCAGAAGACACAGCAGGCACCGCTCAAAGGCAGAGAGAGAGGAGGAGGTGAACACTGTCCGTGAGCTTTGGCAACAAAGAGGCATCACTGGTGGCCTTGGTAACAGCAGTATTGGCAGTGCCCAGGGCAAAAGTCAGGGAAGATACCAGCAACCGATAATAAATAATAAACCATAATCATAAGTCATAATCATAATTAAAAAGGTAACACTTACTGAGTGTTTATTATGCACTAAGCGCTGTTTAACAATATTATCTTATGTGCTGCAAATGAGAACACTGACCCCTCAGGAAATCTGCCCAAGACTACATGCTGTGAGCAGAGGGTCCAGGATCATAACTCCAGAAGTCTGGCTCGAGTCCAAACACTATGTGTGGAAGTGGGTGCCAGGGCCTATGGGTAGGGGCTGGCACGGTCCTGGCCCTGGAGTCACACGCAAGCCTCTCCCAGCAGAGGACATGGCTAGGCAGACTCTACTGGCTACAGTGGCCACAAGACTGTCCTTCCACCTTGGGAAAATAATGACTGTCTAAGAAAGGGTATGTCTCAGAATAGGCACTCCGCAATTTCCCACTATTCATCCAGTGAGACCCCTAGAAGTTATTTCCACTTAGAGATTCCCTAAAGGGCAAACGCAGCTGCAGTCCACGCTGAAGTCAGGTGTTACTGCCCTGCCACATGCTGTAACTCAGCAGCTCAGCTCTAGATCACACACTTTTCATCAGTTGGGTCCCAGAGGCACAGGGTGAGATGGGGCATGGCTAAGTGAACACACTGGACGTATCCTTTGCCCTACAGTTTAGTCAGGAAGGAAAGTCGCGCCATGAGAAGAAATTGCTGCACTGCTCCTGAGCAGTCCTTTCAATCCATAACCAGGAAAATAAATATAGACACAAACGAAACAGAGGAGCCATTGGCTTCTTTTGAGGTCTGCTCATTTTCAGGACCTGGCATTCTCATGCTTTCATCTCTGCTGAGCATAATTTTTAGGTCTTTGGGAGGATGAGTGCTAGTTCTGAGGTGACCTCAGTGGTCAAAACCAGTGAGCTAGGGTCCTTGGAGGGCCTCTCTAAGCCTTCCCTTCCCCTTGCCCCTTTCTCATCCTTTCTGTCTTCAGGCAGTTTAACATAGACCAAGTCTGAAAACACCAAGCTGGTCCGGGGTAAAGAAGTTACTGGTTGTTTACACAGTAAAATTACGAGCCTGAACAAAAAATAAAACCATCCTCTGTGGAACAGCACTACACACACACACACACACACACAAAATGAGGCAAAATAAAATTCCTCATTCAGTAAAGCTTTTGCAGGGATTACCAAAGGTGGGGAATCAAAGAGGCTGGAAGCCTATTTAACATTTTATGAGTGAATCTCCAGGTTAGGAAGTGGAGAACATGTAGAAATTCTTTAGTTAGGAAGTTTAGATGCACTTATCAAATCATGTGAAATATATATTAGGTTCTAGAGTCTTACAAATGAACTCCATCTGTATGCAGAGGACTAAAAACAAGCTGCAACAACAGCGAGGACTAAAGAGATGAATGAGTCTTGGGGCCACTAACTAGACTGCCTGCTACTCAGGGAGGAATCAGACAATCCTTCCAGTGACTGTTGCAGCAACTGTCCAAAACAAGGCAAGTTTAGAGTTCAAACCTTAGTCTCCGTGAAAGGAGTAAAGTAAGTTAGAGTACAACTCCTGCCATATGCAAATGACTCTAATTTTTCAAAATCTTTGTTATTTGCTAGCCTTGAATTGGCTACAAGTTGTTGAGCCTTTTTGTTTTGTCTTCAACTTTCCTCAGAGCAGCGGCTGTGCTTTGCTGAAGCAGCTGTGAAGAGATACCCCACGCACAAGGTAAGAGAAACCCAAGTAAGATGGCAGGTGTTGCAAGAGGGCATCAGAGGGCAGACACACTGAAACCATACTCACAGAAAACAAGTCAATCTAATCACACTAGGACCACAGCCTTGTCTAACTCAATGAAACCAAGCCATGCACGTGGGGCAACCCAAGACAGGCGGGTCATGGTGGAGAGGTCTGACAAAATGTGGTCCACTGGAGAAGGGAATGGCAAACCACTTCAGTATTCTTGCCTTGAGAACCCCATGAACAGTATGAAAAGGCAAAATGATAGGATACCAAAAGAGGAACTCCCCAGGTCAGTAGGTGTCCACTATGCTACTGGAGATCAGTGGAGAAATAACTCCAGAAAGAATGAAGGGATGGAGCCAAAGCAAAAACAATACCCAGCTGTGGTTGTGACTGGTGACAGAAGCAAGATCCGATGCTATAAAGAGCAATAGTGCATAGGCACCTGGAATGTCAGGTCCATGCATCAAGGCAAATTGGAAGTGGTCAAACAGGAGATGGCAAGGGTGAACGTTGACATTCTAGGAATCAGCGAACTAAAATGGACTGGAATGGGTGAATTTAACTCATATGACCATTCTATCTACTACTGTGAGCAGGTATCCCTCAGAAGAAATGGGGTAGCCATCATGGTCAGCAAAAGAATCCAAAATGCAGTACTTGGATGCAATCTCAAAAAGGACAGAATGATCTCTGTTCGTTTCCAAGGCAAACCATTCAAGATCACAGTAATCCAAGTCTATGCCCCAACCAGTAATGCTGAAGAAGCTGAAGTTGAACGGTTCTATGAAGACCTATAAGACCTTGTAGAACTAACACCCAAAAAAGATGTCCTTTTCATTATAGGGGACTGGAATGCAAGTAGGAAGTCAAGAAACACCTGGAATAACAGGCAAATTTGGCCTTGGAATGCAGAATGAAGCAGGGCAAAGACTAATAGAGTTTTGCCAAGAAAATGCACTGGTCATAGCAAACACCCTCTTCCAACAACACAAGAGAAGACTCTACACATGGACATCACCAGATGGTCAACACCGAAATCAGACTGATTATATTCTTTGCAGCCAAAGATGGAAAAGCTCTATACAGTCAACAAAAACAAGACCGGGAGCTGACTGTGGCTCAGATCATGAACTCCTTATTACCAAATTCCGACTCAAATTGAAGAAAGTAGGGAAAACCGCTAGACCATTCAGGTATGACCTAAATCACATCCCTTATGATTATACAGTGGAAGTGAGAAAGAGATTTAAGGGCCTAGATCTGATAGATAGAGTGCCTGATGAACTATGGATGGAGGTTCATGACATTGTACAGGAGACAGGGATCAAGACCATCCCCATGGAAAGGAAATGCAAAAAAGCAAAATGGCTCTCTGGGGAGGCCTTACAAATAGCTGTGAAAAGAAGAGAGGTGAAAAGCAAAGGAGAAAAGGAAAGATATAAGCATCTGAATGCAGAGTTCCAAAGAATAGCAAGAAGAGATAAGAAAGCCTTCCTCAGCAATCAACGCAAAGAAATAGAGGGAAACAACAGAATCGGAAAGACTAGACATCTCTTCAAGAAAATTAGAGATACCAAGGGAACATTTCATGCAAAGATGGGCTTGATAAAGGACAGAAATGGTATGGACCTAACAGAAGCAGAAGATATTAAGAAGAGGTGGCAAGAATATACAGAAGAACTGTACAAAAAAGATCCTGACAACCCGGATAATCATAATGGTGTGATCACTAAGCTAGAGCCAGACATCCTGGAATGTGAAGTCAAGAGGGCCTTAGAAAGCATCATTATGAACAAAGCTAGTGGAGGTGATGGAATTCCAGTTGCGCTATTTCAAATCCTGAAAGAGGATGCTGTGAAAGTGCTGCACTCAATATGCCAGCAAATTTGGAAAACTCAGCAGTGGCCACAGGACTGGAAAAGGTCAGTTTTCATTCCAATCCCAAAGAAAGGCAATGCCAAAGAATGCTCAAACTACCGCACAATTGCACTTATCTCACACGCTAGTAAAGTAATGCTCAAAATTCTCCAAGCCAGGCTTCAACAATATGTGAACCATGAACTTCCTGATGTTCAAGCTGGTTTTAGAAAAAGCAGAGGAACCAGAGATCAAATTGCCAACATCCGCTGGATCATCGAAAAGGCAAGAGAGTTCCAGAAAACATCTATTTCTGCTTTATTGACTATGCCAAAGCCTTTGATTGTGTGGATCACAATAAACTGTGGAAAATTCTGAAAGAGATGGGAATACCAGACCACCTGACCTGCCTCTTGAGAAATCTGTATGCAGGTCAGGAAGCAACAGTTAGAACTGGACATGGAACAACAGACTGGTTCCAAATAGGAAAAGGAGTGCATCAAGGCTGTATATTGTCACCCTGCTTATTTAACTCATATGCAGAGTACATCATGAGAAACCCTGGACTGGAAGAAACACAAGCTGGAATCAAGATTGCCGGGAGAAATATCAATAACCTCAGATATGCAGATGACACCACCCTTATGGCAGAAAGTGAAGAGGAACTAAAAAGCCTCTTGATGAAAGTGAAAGAGGGGAGCGAAAGTTGGCTTAAAGCTCAACATTCAGAAAACAAAGATCATGGCATCTGGTCCCATCACTTCATGGGAAAT
Source organism: Budorcas taxicolor (assembly GCF_023091745.1). Taxonomy (NCBI): domain Eukaryota; kingdom Metazoa; phylum Chordata; class Mammalia; order Artiodactyla; family Bovidae; genus Budorcas; species Budorcas taxicolor. Next base: position 33,198,752 of record NC_068918.1, read on the forward strand.
AGATGGGGAAACAGTAGAAACAGTGTCAGACTTTATTTTGGGGGGCTCCGAAATCACTGCAGATGGTGACTGCAGCCATGAAATTAAAAGACGCTTACTCCTTGGAAGAAAGGTTATGACCAACCTAGATAGCATATTCAAAAGCAGAGACATTACTTTGCCGACCAAGGTCCATCTCAAGGCTATGGTTTTTCCAGTGGTCATGTATGGATGTGAGAGTTGGACTGTGAAGAAGGCTGAGAGCTGAAGAATTGATGCTTTTGAACTGTGGTGTTGGAGAAGACTCTTGAGAGTCCCTTGGACTGCAAGGAGATCCAACCAGTCCATTCTGAAGGAGATCAACCCTGGGATTTCTTTGGAAGGAATGATGCTAAAGATGAAACTCTAGTACTTTGGCCACCTCATGCGAAGAGTTGACTTATTGGAAGAGACTCTGATGCTGGGATGTACTGGGGGCAAGAGGAGACAGAGGGATGACAGAGGATGAGATGGCTGGATGGCATCACTGACTCGATGGACGTTGAGTCTGAGTGAACTCTGGGAGATGGTGATGAACAGGGAGGCCTGGCGTGCTGCAATTCATGGGGTAGCAAAGAGTCGGACACGACTGAGCGACTGAACTGAACTGAACTGAATGTGTATATTCTAAAAAACTAACAAGATTAGAAAAGTGAAGCAGCAGAAAACAATCACGTACTTGGCCCTTCCAGACACAAAATTTGTAGATTTTGCTACTTATTTTCTATAGTTTTTGTGTATGTGAATGGGAACATCCTGCATGCTATTCTTATGTTTTACCCAAATTGATGTTAAATTTATAACAAACAGAGGCTCTTGTTTATAAGCCCTCTTAAATGTATTTCTTAAAACATCAATGATCTGTATTTTTCTTTATTGAATTGTACTGCTCTCAAAGTTTGATTTATTAAGGCTTTATATTTCAAGCTTTATATATTCTTGCATTCTTCTTCACAAACTCCATGTAGAACGCAGAATGTAAGTATGCAGGATGCTCTCCCAGTTGTCCTACTTGCATATACAGATCTTAATACAAGGAATGGCATCTGTATTTCAGGTACAATGAAAAGTTTACCCTTTACAAGCAAAGTGCAAGAGGGATTTGGGCTGTTCTGTCTGTTCAGGGACCGCTCTAGTCCCAACCACACACAGCACACCTGAGCATGCCCCACATCCTCGTGTTTCCATGGCTGCTTCTGCACTCCCCAGTCCTCACCCTGCTACTATGGGGGCAACTGGGCCACCAACAGGAGGAAAAGACCCAAAAATGGATGAGGGGGAATTATCCTTTACATCTGTACCAAATAGTCATCACAACTCCTGTCTAGTTGATAAGTTAAATGTTACTACTATCCTGTTAATGCAGGAGAAAACGGCACAAAGATGTTAAGACAGAATTTTAGAATGGGAAAGGACTTCAGGGATCAACTAACCCAGTGGTGATCAAATTCCTTAGTGGATTTGTGGAGGTTCTGGTTCTTTAGGGCCTTAGGCGGGAGATGTAGACCAACTCAACATTTAATGTGGCAAATTTCCCAAAACTGACTGCCTTCAAAAGCATTTTCAGAAATGTTTTAATAGTGTTTGTATGTTTGTTTCTTTTGCTATTGATAGTGAAATGTATTGAAATAAATCAATAGTTTAAATTCAAAGGCATCAAAAAGGAAACAATATTAATTAAAACCACTGTACCACACTGAAATACTAAGTTTTGTTTCTAATCAGTAGTTTCTAGGAGCTAAGTACCTAGAACAGTGCCCAGTACATGCTACTGCTGCTGCTGCTGCTAAGTCACTTCAGTCGTGACCGACTCTGTGCAACCCCATAGATGGCAGCCCACCAGGCTCTGCCGTCCCTGGGATTCTCCAGGCAAGAACACTGGAGTGGGTTAGCACATAGTAGGGCCAAATAGGTATTTGTTGGATGAACTTATGAATGAATAAGATCCATCAACTCATAGAAAGTGAAAGTGAAGTCACTCAGTTGTGTCCGACTCTTTGTGACCCCGTGGACTGTAGCCCACCAGGCTCCTCCGTCCATGGGATTCTCCAGGCAAGAATACTGGAGTGGGTTGCCATTTCCTCCTCCAGGGGATCTTCCCAACCCAGGGATCGAACCCAGGTCTCCCGCATTGCAGGCTGACGCTTTAACCTCTGAGCCACCAGGGAAGCAAAAACTCCACATAAAAGAGTAAAATCATTCAAAGCAGTAAGTAGAAAGGAAGTCTGGAAGGCATTAATGAGATGGATGATTCATAAGCAATTTCATATCTACTAGTTGTACACATGAAATTGTGAAGGATCAAAAACTCAAACTGATTAAATATCTTAAACATGCTTAAACATGCCAAAAAGTTTATACAGCTGAAAAGGATGGAAAAAAAAATTAAACATCAGGATAAATGGAACTACATCCACATGAAACTGATGAAGCATATTGTTATGAATTTGTTTAAACATGTGCTTCAGTTCAGTTCAGTTGCTCAGACGTGTCCGACTCTTTCTGACCCAATGAATCGCAACACACCAGGCCTCCCTGTCCATCACCAACTCCCAGAGTTCACTCAAACTCATGTCCATCGAGTCAGTGATGCCATCTAGCCATCTCATCCTCTGTCGTCCCCTTCTCCTCCTGCCCCCAATACCTCCCAGCATCAGAGTCTTTTCCAATGAGTCAACTCTTCGCATGAGGTGGCCAAATATGTGCTTAAGTACAGTGTATTGTTTCTAAAGCACGTGGTGACCTAATATATGAGGCCTACATGGGGAAGCACATGGCCAGCTTGGGGTGAGGCAGAGGGTATCTCTGTTTCAGTTCAGCCTGTTTGTATTGCTGCCCCAATTACTCTCCTGCCAAAGATGACCTTAATGCTTCCTGTGGCTGAGCAAAGCTTTTCAGCAGTTGTGCACGTGTTTCCAAAGCCTCCACCTTTCTTACTAACATGCAGCAGCATCTCTACCTTCCACCTACAATGAAAACAATCAGCTTGCTTCCTTCCACAAACCTCTCCAGGAGCACGCCTTGACTCCTCCATCCTTCCTTCAAATTCCAGCTTCAAGCTCACTGCCTACAACTAGGCCGGCTCCACCTGATTCAGATCACTGCTTGCACCTGCATCTGGAAGAAGGTGCTCCACATTTAAAAGCACAAACACTGGGTGCTTTGCAGTTTTGAACTCTGTTTCAAAACTGCTTCACAGGTGTATGATCTTCTGTTTGCTGCTGTCTCTTCAAGTAGTTAACCCGAGACACAACCAGTAAGTTTTCTATGCTTCCTGTATCTCAGAGTGACTGACACAGTTTGATGCATGCAGTATGGTGTTCCATCAATATTTAGAAACTAAAATCTGTGGTAAAATCTATGCTATAGGACAGAGACCACAACATATTGATCATCCAAGTTTTGTCCTTTTAAAATTCACTGTACTTTTCAGGGAAAGTTAGTCCATACTTAATTCATTCAAATTAAAAATTTTTTAAGGTGCCTAATTGCTTACTCCTTGGAAGAAAAGTTATGACCAACCTAGATAGCATATTAAAAAGCAGAGACATTACTTTGCCGACCAAGGTCTGTCTAGTCAAGGCTATGGTTTTTCCAGTGGTCGTGTATGGATATGAGAGTTGGACTGTGAAGAAGGCTGAGTGCCGAAGAATTGATGCTTTTGAACTGTGGTGTTGGAGAAGACTCTTGAGAGTCCCTTGGACTGCAAGGAGGTCCAACCAGTCCATTCTGAAGGAGATCAGTCCTGGGTGTTCACTGGAAGGAATGATGCTAAAGCTGAAACTCCAATACTTTGGCCACCTCATGCGAAGAGCTGACTCACTGGAAAAGACATTGATGCTGGGAGGGATTAGGGGCAGGAGTAGAAGCGGACGACAGAGGATGAGATGGCTGGATGGCATCACCGACTCGACGGACATGAGTTTGAGTGAACTTGGGAGCTGGTGATGGACAGGGAGGCCTGGCGTGCTGCGATTCATGGGGTCGCAAAGAGTCGGACACAACTGAGTGACTGAACTGAACTGAAGTAATTACAGTAGCTGTAATTACAGTAGCTGTAATTACAGGGAATATTAATCAACCTGGGAACAAACCTAAACCTGCCTAGAACAGGGTCAGGTCCACTCGCCCCTTTCTGAAGGGCTCCTGCCATTGCTGTCACCGAGGGTTGTCGCAGCCACACTTAAGCAGGATTTTCTGTCTCAGGGAATGCTTTCTGTGTAGTACAATAAGAAATAAGACAGTCTCATCTGGCTTTCTCACATTTCAGTCCAATGCAGTTTTGATCAACAAGCTGAGCATTAGCTATTATTACAACTCCATACACATTATATATATGAAAGCTTCTCCAAAAAGTCAACAAGCTAACACATAGTAGTGTAGACACCAATGGAGTTCTCCATTCCTTCCCCAGAGGCGTCCTGGTGAAGAGATGATGCTTTGCATGGGAAAAGCAGCAGGTTCTGGGCCTCACTGAGGTGGCTGTGAGAGGTCTGAAGGAGGACGCCCTATCTTCAGGTCAGTAGAGCTAAGTGATGCCAGGGCTCCAGGCCTCTCCAATGAGAAAGGACGGATCCCAGTGACCTTTCCTCTTGGGCCGTTAATGTGAAAGGTCTCCTGTGTCAGCCTACGTGTCAGAGGGAGCGCAGCCTTCTCACACCCACCTAAGGCCATCTAGATAGTGTGGACCCAGCAACGGGAATGAATTCTAGAAGAACACCCCAGACCAGTTAGCCAAGATAAGGTGAACATTTCTGGCCTTTTTCCTGCTGTCAAATTGGCATAACTTTAAAGTTGAGAGTAATTACCATTCACTTTTCCTAAAGAGTCCAGACCTCTAATCTAAACCAGTAAATCATCTTTAAAAGCAGCAACGCACATCACTGTGCTGGCTCCTCTTGCCTCTCATCTTAACCACACATTCCTATCAGAAAACAGTTCACAAGTTAACCCAAACTTCCAAACAGGGGACTTGCTAACGGGGCCTCTGGTCTTCCAGGTGGGGGTGGTGGGAAGAGGCTGGGAGTCACAGCACTCTTTTCCTTTTTTTCATCACCTGAATGGAATCCCAAATAGAATGTCCTGAAATGTCAGAGCTGGAAGGGACTTCCAGATTGCTCCTCACCTGAACGTTCCCCTCATCTCAAGAGACAGGAGCACCAGCGTGCAGAGAAGTGACATGCAGAGCCCCTCGCTCTGGTTAAAGGCTTGCCAGGGCCCACACCTGGGTTTCCAGGCTCTGACGCCGAGATTTGCTCTTTTCTCTACACCAGTGGTTTTCATATTTTATGTTTAGCAGAAGAATCCTTTCTAACCAAATGAAATGTTAGGCAAACCTTGATTCAAAAAGCAAATAAAAGTGGCAACACTCTGGATCAAGTGGGGTCTAGAAGACCCAGAGGCCCTTCCCACAAGCCTGACTTCACCTTCCCTCAGGGCCCTGCAGCTGCTCTGAGGACCCCAGGGGTCTCCTGGGACTGCATTTGAGGAAGACTGCTCGTATACCTTGCTGTCCCACACACCGAAAAATGCCGTATGGATGGAGGGGTGGGTGGGGGTAAATATAAGCACACAAATAATAACATTTCTGAAAATTTAGAAAACAGAACTCAAAGCACGATCTACAAATACAGTAAGTCACACGCGGACTGGAACCTAGGCACGGGGTCACTCCATCCCTGTCTTCCTTCCCGGAAGGAGGTAGGGAGGAACAGAGGTGCCGGTCACATATTGGAAGCAGGCCATGAACCCAGGCCTCAGAACAATTGATCTTCTCACTCCTTGAACTAAGGGCGAGCCTGCCAGGCTGAGGAGTGACACAGCTTAACCCTGCTCTGTTTGCAAAAGCTGACGAGATCGCCATTCCGACAACCAATCAGTAGAGAACCAGCTTTCTTTCTTTCCAAGACGTCTTATCAAGTGAACCAGTTATTATATTATACACAAAAGATACGCTTTTTAAATTCTCCCTTTTCTCTGTTGTCTCTAAACACTCAAGTCATCATAACTAACTTATCCCCCATGACGTGGCTCAAACCTTCTCATGAAGGCAACAAGTCAGCATGTTTCAGAAAACTGTGTCATAGCTAACCGCCTTTCATCCTGACCCCTCACCACCATCTCTCCTGACTCATGAGGGACCCCACCCCTGCTGTGCAGCTGCACAGGCCATGCTGGCCACGCTGTGAACTGCTGTGTCAGGCAATGCGCCTCTAACAGGGAAGAAAGTGCCGCTCAGAACCCCTGCAGTGTGGCTCCCCACATGTCTAAAAACACTTCTTGATACAGAGTCAAAGCTTTATTACTCTTTTTATTGTGATTTAGTTTCAACAGAAAAAAAGGCTACACAATATAACAAAGACCCATGTATCCACTGCTCAATTTTAACAAATCATATTTTGCCATGTGCATGCTAAGTCACTTCAGTCCTGTCTGACTCTTCGAGATCCTATGGACCATAGCCCTCCAGGCCCCTCTGTCCATGGGATTCTCCAGGCAAGAATACTGGAGCGGGTTGCCATTTCCTTTTCCAGGGATCTTCCAGATCCAGGGATCAAACCCATGTCTCTTGCATTTCCTGCACTGAGAGGCAAGTTCTGTACCACTAGCACCACTTGGGAAGCTCCATATTAGCTTCAAGTAACTTAAAAAAAAAAATAAGTAACACATTACAGATACAGATGAAACACCATGCATCCCCCTGGTCATTTTCCTTCTCTTCCACCCTCCTTGGAAGTAACCACTATCCTAAAGTTAGTATTTACTACTTTTTACAAATGTTTAAATTTTTATTATATAAGTATACATGCACCAACAATACACAATATTATTTGCAGATCTAGAACTTTATATGAATGGCATCACACTGTCTCTGCTGTTATGCATTTTTGGCTCAACTGTTTTAAAAAGCTCTTATGGAGAGTTTCAAATACATGCAAAAGTAAAAAGAATGTTATAATAAAAACCCCTACCTATTCATCATCCAGCCTCTTGAGCAATCTTATTATATCTAAATATATAGAGATTATATCTATCCCCAATCCACTCAATCACCCTGCTTCTCTCCCCCAATTACTCTGAAACAAATCCTATACATGCAAAACTTTTAATGGTCTAGTTTCCATCAGAGATGGGTTTTTTCCTAAAGAGAAACTAAAGTAGAAGGGGAAAAAGTCCAAATACACAACCTGTTTCAATTACTCTAGGAATTATAGTAGGCCCTTCCTATCTGTACGTTCTGCATCTACAGATTCAACCAACCTGGATCAAAAATATTTGGGGAAAAAAAATTACAGTAAATTCCAAAAAGCAAAACTTCAATTTGCCACACACCAGCATCTATTTATATAGTGTTTCCATTGTATTTACAACTATTTATATAGCATTTACATTGTATTGGGTATTATAAGTAATCTAGAGATGATTTAAAGTATATGTGAGGATGTGTCGTAAGTCAAAGAAAGAAAGTGAAGTTGCTCAGTCGTGTCTGATTCTTTGTGACCCCATGGACTGTAGCCAACCAGGCTCCTCTGTTCATGGGATTTTCCAGGCAAGAGTACTGGAATGGGTTGCCATTTCCTTCTCCAGGGGATCTTCCTGACCTGATGTGCCATGGTTATATGCAAATATACCATTTTATATGAGGGACTTGAGTTTGCACAGATTTTGGGAACTTTGGATCTTGGAATTCCCAGGGGTTCTAAAACCAATTCCCCATAGATTCTGAGGGATGACTATATAGCTCAAATCATTAGCAAATGTACCGAATTGGGTAAAAAAGAATGCCCAGAAGGCAAAGCATAAGCTGCTCCCTTCATACGACTATGAGGCCAGGAGAGAAGTCATCCCTGAACCTCTCCAATGTTACTGCCTTCAGCCCCAGCTCAGTCTTATCTCTGAATACTTGAATTGTCACCTAGAAAGAAATCCCATCTTCACCTTTCTTTTCTTACTCAATGTCTGAACTGCATCTCTAAATAAATTTACATATACACATGTGACATTAGCAGTTAATGTTTACCAAGTGCTTTCTTTGTGCCAGGCAATTTTTTTTCTCATGCCTGAAGTTGTACTATTAACCTATTTTACAGATAAGAAAAATGAGCAGAGGAGTTAAATAGTCCCCCCCAAGGCCAATCAGCTCACAAGTGGAGCCGTGTATTGAACCAAGGTGGACTAGGTCCAGGTCCACGTCACCATCCCCACAGCCTCCTTAGCAAAAGGACCAGTTCCCAGTAGAATATAAAGAAGCCACAAGCCTGAACACTTGGAGGCAATCAAAACTCCACCAGTAAGTATGTAATAAAAATTGGGAATAACTGAGCTAGACTGGAGTAACTGAGCCAGATTGAAGGCTATTTGTGGACTGCTCTAGGCAACTGGTTCTCAGAGCCATGACACTTAATATTTCCTTTTAAGAGGTCACAATCAAATTGACTTCTCTGAAGGAAAAGTAAAGAAATAAAAATAAAATAGCACACAGGTAGAGAAAAGCCATTCATGAATCAGCTTCCCCCTTCAACTTTACCCTCAACAGCCACTTAAAACAGGGAACTCAAGAAAGAGTAGATCATGCTCTTAATGCCTGAAACACGTGACTGTCCTTCATCCTGAGAATGTGGCCGTGCCATAACAAAGAGCTCATTGTGCTTCACGCACAAAAGGGGGCAGAATTATAATGATCTTAGTACTTGACCTTCATGCAGCAAATGCATCAAAGCCTGCTCCCTAACAATCTCTGGTCATTCATAACAGAGAGTGATTTGTAAGGAAGAAATGCCACTTTTCTTTTAAGAACGAAGTCCAGAATTTTACTCAGCAGCTTCTTAGGACGTATGTGTGTGTATACATATCTGTAAGTTAAATGCTATGTTGTTTATAAAACAATCTTTTTAAAAAAAAATCAGCAGATAAGAGAAATCCTATTTGCCAATGCAACACACACACACACACACACACACACACACTCCTCCCTATCCACCCCCTAGTGCCCAAGCCAAAGTCCCTTATCCAAAATGGACTGGGATTTTTCACTGTGATCATATTGTTTACTTGCGATTTCTAAACAAGAGTAAACATTACTGCACCAACATCTCATTTTATTTATTCAATGAGTATTTAGTGTTAAATGTTGAAACACAACAGTGAACAAGATATTCCTTGAGAACTTTAAATTTGAATATACAGAGGAATTTCCTCTTTTGCTTAAGTTCTTGACTTACAAAGCCTCGGCTGAGAGCACATCTTCTAGTTGGAAATTTTACTTTCTTATGGGAAAGAAAAATGTACAAGGGGTGGGGATTAGGTAGAGGCAGATAAGATCATAATATGGTAACATATTTTTTCATAGGTTTTAAAGAACAGTTCTATAAAGGCTGTATAAACAACTTCAAAGTTCCAGCTTCATTCTCGATAAAGTGTAAACCTCTCCATAGTATCCCCTCAAAAAAAAAAGGGAAAGAAGGAAAAGAAATACAAGGATGTTTGCTAGAAACTCTTTTACACTGTACTGTTTCTGTGCTCTAAATTTACATGGGTCGGGGAGGCGGAGGTAGAGAAACAGAGCCACTGACATGGGCAATCTCGTCAAACATGGCACAGCTTGCTTTCTTACCATGAACTTAACTTGCCTTTCGTGTGTCTCACTGACCAGACGTAGGAAGTCAGGTGCGCTGGAAGGCATCTACAGCAACGTTACAGTGCCTTGAACAACGCAATACACAGTGGGTTAGGGAGAGAGAAAAATTACTTTGAAAAGATTTACAGGGAATAAAACTAGCAGTAGAAAAGAGCTGGGACACCATGGGATGGGAGAAAGCATTATGTTTCTGTATTAACTGTTTCAGAGTGCTAAAATTTCAAAGGCTTCTAAGATAATCTCTCTTGATATAAGGCTAACTCTTGACTTCCTGGTCCCAGCTACATTTTACTTATCTTTTGTCATGCTGCTGGTCACTGCTTCCAAAGAGAAATGTGAGGCATCTTTGCAGTTCCCCAGAGTGCCTAGTACTGTGTCTAAACCAAGCTTGGGACTCACTAATTAAAGGTTATCTTTAATTAAGTGAAGGAGGCTTTCTCTCCCTTGTGTGAAGCCACATGAAGGTCACAGCACTACTAAGAAGGCTGAACCTGAATCTGGCCTCTAGAACAAGAGCTAATTTCCAGTGTCAGGAAATTCAGGTGATAGAGGAACAAGATAATGGCACCACAAGAAAGCTGATACATCCAGAATGTGGGACACCATGCAGGACAACTGACCCAGTTTCTGAAACAAGTCAATGGCCTGAAAAAAGAAAGGGGGAAGGGAGGTGGGGGGTGCTTTTGATTTTGAGACATAACATCCAAATGCTACAGGCGGACCCTGGTTGAATGCTGAGTCCAACAAAACAACTGTTTAAAAAAATTTCTTTAACACAAAAAAAATTATTCTAAACTGGGCATTAGATGATACCAATAAAATTTAGTAAATGTAACCATGATAATGGAACTGTGGCTATGTAAGAATGTCTGTATCTGTCCAAGAGTTATCCTGAAGTATGCAGATGTGAAATAACTGGCCTAGAAGTTGCTCTAAATTTCTCAAGAAAGAAAAAGGGCAGATTAAGCAAATGAGGCAAAATCTTGATAACTGTTAAGTATGTATTTCATATTTTTGAACATGTTTGACTTTTTCATAATAATTTTTAAATTAAGGAGACTCAGAAGCAGTAATTTAAAATTTTATGTATAAATGAAGCAAATATTTTTAAACCTCTCTGACCACATTCTCATGCCCATTAGTGAAGCAGTTTAAATTGGCACCCCATTCGTAGATCCTCACACCTACGACTTCAGGAAGAAAATGGAAGTACAGGTATGTGTGGTCAGGTGTTTCCAGGTGTCTGCAGATGAGAGGTGGAAATGACCACATATGTCAGGTCCCTAAAGGGAACAATACCCCATTCATCTGGAGACAGTCTGACAAGCAAAACTGGCAGTTTCTATCCTTATCAGTCTGTACCATCACTCAGAATTTACGGACTCATCAACATATTCCCAAGTGCACAGCAGGTAACACACCAAAGGAATGTGCATAAATACAGCCACCATCCTAACTACTCCAGTCTTCTGTCATCTCAAAACCAGAAGACTTAGTTCATCATCGTGGACATCAATATTTTCTAAGTTCCACAAGTGTAGCTTAAGAAAGCAGTGCAATTTAATGTATTTTAGAAAGACTACTATTAAAATGTCTAAAATAAATGGGCTAGGGCACTTATACTTTGAAAAACACACACACATTCAACAACCTCTATTCCATGAAAATAAAAGACCCTAAATTTCATGACTATTTTATGCATTCTAATCAATTAACAAATACAATCTTCTATAATCACTCCTTGAGAAGGAGTATGAGCAATAGCTCCTTAATAGTAACAGGAAAGAAAGCAGAAATAGCAGAGCTTGAGAAAATCTAATAGAGCTTTTTCTTCTTTTTAAAGTGAACTGAGTCGCCAAGAATGAGAGAGAAGTGGCAGGACCTATGCACAAACTGATCTAACTTGGGAGGTAGAAATGTATTACAGAACCAGCTGATCCAACAAGATAGGGCTAAGTCACAAGATCACAGCAAAATAACCCTCGAAGGAGGGGCAGAGCTGCCTTCTACTCTTTCTTCTGCACCCAGAGCACCAAGTGCAAGGAATCCCATCAGACACAAAGACGCTGCTGACTCCTGGTTCAGGTTCTCAACGTCTCCCTGGTCCCCTCAAATGTTCAAATTCTCTTGAAAGTCTCACAGCCACAAAGGCATCCCTCAGGCTCCATGTCCCTCAAATCGAACCCCTTCTCCTTCCCCCCATTTATCAGCCTCCACCCTTCAGTCTCAACCTCATCTCTGGCCATCCCCACCTAACACCTTCTCTGTCCCCTCGGGGTTGTTCCACGTTCCCTATTTTCACCCTTCTGCCCTTTTTCTCCCTTTCCCTTCCAACCCATTCTCCTCTCTTCACCTCTTCTTTGTCTCCTTCTCACTTTCTGCTTTATATCGGTCCCCGGTCTTGCTTCCCACCAGAGCTTTCTGTCCCTACCCAGTCTCTTCTTCGCCATTCTATTGCTGGAAGCCAGTTCTGAAATCATTTGTCATCTGATTAAACCAGAGGAAACAATCTTCTCCTAGAAAGGGCCAATCTGGGGTTTAAATGAATATAATATTTTAAAGTTGGTCATGTTAAAAATTGTTTTAAACATCAAGTATGACCTGGTTGCAATAAGAAGGGCCCCAGACCTTCAGGTGGGCTTTTCCAAGCTTAGGTCCAGGAGGGCAGAGTTTGTATAACCAGACAAATGTATCCAAATCAATCTCCTGGTCTGTAATTCTTTTATCATGAGTTCACCAGCAAGGCCACAGGGATTTATGGATGAAAAGGTCGCTTTTCTTTGGTTTATCATCTGAATTCCTTTCAAAGGTGCTTAAAGACAAGTGCTACTTTATTCACAAGAAAGCCTGAGAAGAGTGCATAAAGAGAGCAGTTCATTTATTTAAAGAGTCCTGCAGGGGTGGGGGCGGGGAGAGGTGTGGCAGGGGTAGGGGTAGGGAGAGGTGTTTTTTTAAGATCATAGAATAATACTGCTGAAAGAGGTTTTACTATGTAGCAAGTAGTCTATCTCCTCTTAATCCCTTTTGAAAAGACAGAATATTTGCTTATAATATTATCATGAGAAAAGAAATAAGCAACCCGCCCCCTTGACTGATACTGCAGCAGACCAAACCTCTTCTGCTGGCAGTTCTTCCCCCCCTGCCCCTGCCCTGCAACCACTTGATTCCACTTTGTCTCAGATCTTAAGACACCACAGTAAGATCGCACCAGAAAATTACACAGCCCTCATCCTCAACCTTACCTGCCTTTCCTACAGAACTGAATTGACAGAAGGTCTTAAAGGGGCCCTTCATAATTTAGATCGAAGGCAACACTGCTCTTTCACTCTTGAAAATGCTGCCTACTACTTCTGATTTTTCTGCCCTCCTTGGCACCTCTGACTTCTGTTGGTGATTACTATTCATCACCAATAGTAAAGGAGCATTTTTTGCTAGGAACTATGCTAAACACTTAATATGCATAACCTGGATACAATCCTCAACTGGGATTTTATTTATGAGAAATGGGGGCACAGAAAGGTTATAGAACTTGCTCAAGGTCTTACCAGTAAGTCAGGGAGTTCAGACTGGCACCCCAGGTCTGTCCTAAAGCCCAAACTCTAAACCATGAGACAGTGTTAGGCAAACAGGATCCTCCAAGCCCCTATCCCAACTGCAAAAGTTCAAAACCTCATAGAAGTCAGAAGACCACCCACACTCATTCTGTGAAAACCTCTTCATCCACCCAAGGGTCCTCCCACCTCTCGCCTCTGCCCACCAGTGCCCAGTGGGGAGGAAGGAGGTCCTCCCCACTCTGTCCCAGGGTAGAGTACTGTTCTACCTCTTCTTCATTACAACTGGCAAAAAGTGTGGGTTTAAATGCTTTCAACACTATGACACCTGCTTAGAACCCTGATGGAGCCGCCTTCCTCCTACGTGCCCCACCTCATGTCCTGGATAAAGCAAATGGACCAGAGAAGAGTCATGTACCAAGTGACACAACTCCATGGTGAAACACCACTATTCCTCCCCACCCAAGCCCTTAGAGTGACATTCCTTTGGAAGGACCACCCAAATGTCCTGTCCCTGCTGGTTCTTTTCTTATGTGGGAGAAAAAGACTGAGAAAATGGGCTACTGTGGATTAGTCATTAGAAAGCTCCTGCTGAGCTCATGCTTTATCTTAGTTAATGCTTAAATATGCAAGTCAGAGACTTCAAGTTCATCAGGGCTTTTGGAGGAGGGGAGAAGAATACACAGAAGTAATCTTGTTACTTTTCTTGGCATGAGGCAGCCCAATTAAAAAAACACGTATTTTGCACTGAAAAGTAGATTCTGAAACCGAAAGAAAAAACAGAGAACAAAAATACATGATAACTTCCCATACATCTGTGGAGGAAGAACCAAACAAATTTGAACCAAGGGGCAAGTATCAAAGAATAAGACTGAGAACGGTTACTGGTGACTGAACACTTGGGTCTCTGCCAAGCTCTGTGCCCGATGCTTCATAGACAATTTCTCATTCAACCTTCATAACCCTGTGAAGTTCTTATGAAGAGAGGAAACTGAAGCTTAGGGACTCTATCTCCAAGGTAATTATACAGCACTTATTGTGTGCCAGGCTCTTTAAATATGCATATATTGACTCCTTTAATCCTATTGTAAAGGATTAAAGGAGCAGGTGATACTAGTAAGAGATGAGCCATCTTACTGAGGGAGTCACTTGCCCAAGGTGACGGAGCTGATAAGTAAAAGGATTTAAACCGAGGCACTCAAGTTTCTACCATCTGTGCTCTTGTCACTGAACTATACTGCAAATATACTACCTGGGTTGTTTTTTTTTTTTTTTTCCTGCTGTTATTTCTCCAATGAGACTGCAAACTCTTTGAGAAGAGGGGGCACTCTTCATATCCTACTCAGCAATCAGCATGGTGAACCAGGTAAGGCAGAGTCATCAGTAAACACAGCTGACCCTTGAAAATGTGGGGGACTGGGGGTTTAATCCATGTACAATGTACAGTTGGCTCTCTGCATCCATAGTTCCTCCAAATTCTCAGATTCAAGCAATTGAAGACTGTATTATACAGCAATATTTACTGGTAAAAAAATCTACATATAAGTAGACAAACGCAGTGCCAGCCCGCCTTGTGCACGGGTCAACTGCGATGAGTCTGGTGCAACACAGAGATGGGGCTGACTGCCGGAGTGTCTCACCCAGCTCCACTGCCCAGGTCCAGGCCTCCAGGTCCTCCCACCTCAGCAGTCCCCAAAGCCCCCTGACCAGTCTGGGTCCATTTCGAGGTGAAGCACAACTGGTACAGACTGAAAATGGCCTAGCATAAAGGTCAGATTCTTTTACTCCCCATTTCCAATCCACAGGGGGAGCGAATGCACAGCAACTGGACATCTGCTCCTTCCTGCTCCACCCCCCAACCTGATGTCCACAAGAGCCCTCTCTCCCTCCCCTGGAGTGACCTCAGAAGCCACCATCAACCAGCAGGTCAGCAAGCAAGAGGGCATCTACCGACCACTCCTGCCTACAGCATGAAGGACACACTCTGTCCTGACCTTTGGGTGGACCTGCTCCCTTTCTTCCCACTGTCCACACTTACCTGCGGTCGTTATTCCTTGACAACTGTTTCTGGAGTGCCCACCACACACTTGGCTTTCTGTAAGGGGTTGGGAAAAAGGTGAACTAGAGACAGTCTTCCCTCATGGAGCTTACCCATCCTCTTCACCTTAAGAAACTCCAGGTTTAGCTCACATGCCACCACCTATGTGAAATCTTTCCCCTTGTTTCAAGTAGCTGGCTGTTAAGAGTTATGTCTGTGTGTTTAAAAAGTATCTAAAATCCAAATCAAAATATTGGCATGGCCAGTGGGGAAAATAAAATACCAAATGAAAGAAAATAAGATTTTACTCAGAAAATCTTAGAAAGAACATAAGGACATGTTACTCAGCAATATGAAGAATGCTGCTAAGTCACTTCAGTCACGTCCGACTCTGTGCAACCCCATAGACGGCAGCCCACCAGGCTCTGCCATCCCTGGGATTCTCCAGGCAAGAACACTAGAGTGGGTTGCCATTTCCTTCTCCAATGCATGAAAGTGAAAAGCGAAAGTGAAGTCGCTCAGTCGTGTCCAACCCTCAGCGACCCCATGGACTGCAGCCTTCCAGGCTCCTCTGTCCATGGGCTTTTCCACGCAAGAGTACTGGAGTGGGGTGCCATTGCCTTCTCCAATATGAAGAATGGTAAAGGTTAAAAGAAAAAAATCCATGAAATCAATGATTCCTGGGAACAACAACAAAAAAATCTGACAAGGCAGAGAACTTTGATCCACTTTAACCCATAAACTGATTTTATCTTGCTCTCCCTGGCTATCTAGTTCTTCATTTCAAAACTCAATGGCCTGCCTGTGCATATCAGGTCATTAAGTAACCAAGCAACACGGATTAAAACAATGAGGCTTGTGCCTTAAGGTAGGTGACAGACATTCCAGAAAACCACCACCACTTGCTAGGAGGACAAGATAGCATAAGCATCTGAACTGGCAACACAACCAGTGAGCGACATCCCCAGAAAGAGAGCTGGCGACCATCCTTGGAGCTCACGCTGCTAAAAGTGACTTGAACTCTCCCCAGGCCAACTGACACACCTTGTCTACGTGCAAACCACAGGAAAATACAGGGAATACACCTAAGTGAAACTAAACTAACGTCTGCTTCTCAGTGCCATAGAAAATGTGAGCAAATTAAAAGAGCGTACTGGACACAAAGGAGCACTTTCTGGATGGCCAGGTCATACTGAAGTGCGTACCTTTGCAAACCGCCTCAGACTGCTTCCTCTGCTTCAGGCAGCTACTTCCCCACACCCCAGCCCAGCCTCCCCCACACCAGCTGTCTACCTAGCAAGAACTGAAAGGAAAAGCAGATAACTGCGCTTATGCAACACACCAGCTGAATTGAGACACAATTCTAAGTAAACCTGCTCTGGTCTCCCTCACAAGGAGGCGAGAGGCAGGGAAAGAAGCCAGCACGTACTGAGCGCCGGTGCAGGGAAGGCACCACTCCGCATTTCATAACTCCAACAAAGAGTAACACCAGACAACTCAGCACGGAGTAATATTATTTCTAATTTCAAGAGAACGTGAATGAGCTCTGGCAAAATGGGGAGCTCACCTCAGGCCTCACAGCTGGCAGCTGACAGGGGGGTAGGTCCCAGCTCTGACCCCAAGTCACATCAGCTCTCACTACACCAAAGGTGAGCCACGGGGGAGTCAAGATCTTGCCAGAAGACTTGATACAGATTGTGGAGCTTAGAACTCTTCTCACCACAACCTCCCGGAGTTTCTTTAGTTTTAGAGAAATCATTCTTCTTACTGTTATATCTTTTAGAAGTTAAACTTTATAGGGAAACAATTAATACAGTGAAGACAAGTATCCCACACCAGACACCAGAATGCACCTTTAACTGAGGTGTTATAAACAACCTAGGATCTTCAGTATAGTTTTCATCAATAAAGAGTATAGTTTTCATCAATACACTTACAGGAAGAAATTGTCATGACTATACAAAAGGGGAGACCACTCACCTAACAACCTAACAAAATTATTACTTCAATCATTATCTTAAGATTGAGCAAACTCACCAAGAAGCATGAAAATATTTAGAAATTGAACTTTTCACAGGAAACTAAACAAAAATTAAGAAAACCATAACTGCAAATACATGTCAGTTCATTGTATATAGTTCTATACACTCGATAAATTATAACAAATACCAGATAAAATATTTAACCCTCTACATATGGCATGTGTTCAGTGAACACTTTTTCAATAACTGCAAAAAATATGATATACATGAGAAATATCAACACCCATTTCCACTCAGTTGAGGATGTACTTGTGATTTCTTTGACCGTCACTTTTACACATAGAAAAAAGTTTTTAAAGAAATTAAAACATCTAAAGCTTTTACAAAAATGCAACACAAACCTTTAACCTTTTACACTTTGATTGCTGCTGCTGCTGCTGCTGCTAAGTCACCTCAGTCGTGTCTGACTCTATGTGACACCATAAACAGTAGTCCTCCAGGCTCCTCTGTCCCTGGGATTCTCCAGGCAACAATACTGGAGTGGGTTGCCATTTCCTTCTCCAACGCATGCATGCATGCTCAGTCACTTCAGTTGTGTCCGACTCTGTGCGACCCCATAGACGGCAGCCCACCAGGCTCCTCTGTCCACAGGATTCTCTAGGCAAGAACACTGGAGTGGGTTACACTTTATTTCCTGCCAAAATAAAGCAGCAATTTAAATTCTTCTCTCCACGCCCACATACAGGATTTATCCTGCAACTACAAATCTTTTCTAAAAGTACACTCATCCTATACACATAGCTTCATTCCTGCCACTATATTTATTAAGTAAGCAACCTACAGGTCTAATAAACTTGATAATTTCTCCCTTCACATCTTGAAATATATTTATAAAACCTAATCCCTTCATTTGAACTGCCTTGGATTTGTGCCCAAAGAGCTGTAAATCTTCCTAAAGTAAACGAGAGTTTTTTTGTTTTTTTTTTTTTAACCATTAGTTACCCTAAAAAAAAAGTCTCTTCAAAACAAGGAAAGGAGATACACACCCTATAGGCTTTCAAGTTCAGATACAAGTCCTTGGGAGGCACGGGTACAACCTGATTTGGACCTTGCTCTCCAAGCAAGTGAGAGAACTTCTCCCTAGAACATTCACAAACTATCAAACAGGTTCATAGGAAGAACGAAATTTCCTTGTTCCAATGCTGTCAATCCAAATGTCCAATGCTGTACAATCCAAATGTCAAAATCTTGGTACCTATTTTCACTGAGAAATACAGATTTCTCCATTACTTCAAAATTCACTTAATAAATGAACCAACACTACTTATGGGTTGTTCTCTCTTTTTTAGGGAGGGGGATAAAAGGAGGAAACTCTTGTATCGACTGTGCCCCAAAGAGGAAACATTAAGAACAGTTAGTATCATGAAAGAAAAAAGACTTTTCTTGTTAAGACCAGAGTATGAACCCATAGCCAAAGACCTCAATTTTATTAGCTGATATTCCTTACTCCTTAGTGAATCAGCACAAACTGGCATAAATACTTGATTTCTGTGTTTTCTACAAAGGTCAGAAGATCGACCAGGGTATATTCCTTTGCCTTCCTGGAAAAAGGCTCTGTAATTTCTTATCGTTAATGACATAAGAAAAGCAAATACCCAGGAGCAAGAAGTCTGACAAGGTCTGCCCAGGGAGAAAACAGGCTTTTCCACAACCGAAGGGCCAGGCCCAGAGGCCACAATGGGGCTGAGCCAGTGTGTGTCAGTTCTGAGCCTGAGACAATGCTGAGTTGTCCTCAGGGAGGAACCTGGAGGTGGCAAGGTCTCCACCCAAACTGAGGAGGAGAGACATTAAGGAAAGCTTTGCATGTGCAGATAGGTTCATGAAAACCTACTCACCACAACTATCTTTTACTCACCCACAGAATATCCTACAAGTTCCCACCCACACTCACCAATGACCCAGAAACCATGAAAGGAGATCAGCTTATAAGGTCACCAGGAAGACTCCAGAGACACCCAGGGCTCTGCCCCGACCCCTCCTGAGGGTTAGCCTGGGAACACACAGAATCCTCCTTGATCCGGAGACTGGAAGGCTTCAGCAGGTTCTGGAAGGCTTCTGAGGCACGCTTTCGTCATATGACAAGCCCAAGATGAGAAGGAGCCACGCCACAGAACGGAGGTGGGTACACAGCACCTGCCAGGCTCAGACCTCCTTCTGTGCCTCTCCCTGACCTGGGAAGCGGTGGACCCTCCTGCTGCTTCCACTGCAGCTCAGGCAAGGGAACATTTCCAGTTTTGTTGTTTGTTCGTTTTTTTAAGGCCAACATGATCCTAGGACTCCAGAGAAGCACACTACTGGAAGAATGTCTGAATGGGAGACATGACACACAGGCGGCCCCAGCTCTCTCACAGACATTTGCAGGATGAGTCACTTCATCTCCATCTGCTGCTGCCACTCCCGCTCAGAGCAAACGAGTGAGGCAAACGGACCCACACCAGATCCCTGGAAACTGAACAAGTGACCATCACAGCAGCGGGAAAAGGGTGCTCCAGAAAGGCTCCCCTCCATGTCTGTGCAGTTGCAGGGAGAAGCGAAAACAAGGATACTGGGAAAGGAGGGGAGAGAGATACTGGGGGGGAAAAAAAGGTGGGGAAAATCATCTCAACTCAACCATGCCCTCATAACTGTCCTGGGGCAGGGACTCTTTCCTTTGACTTGATCCCAAGCAGAAACTATACTGGACAAGACCCCTCTTCCCTCCCTCCTCGACCTTCTGGCTGATTCTAGTGGACTCTCAGGAACAGAGTAAACCTCAAGACAGAAAGAAAGTTTCCACTCTCAGCTCTCCTGTTCTCCAAGAGGAAATTAAGGAGAGCTGCGTTGATCTCTCCTTAGAGCTTCAGATGCCTCTGCTTCCTCTTCCCAAATCTCCAGACAGAACTTGCAATTCACTCCTCAGTGGCATCAGACCCACGATCATCCCTAACGTCATTATCAACCTGACTGCATGAGCGTGAGGCCACATTCAGGAGAGGCCCTCTGAGCATGCCCTGCCATTAGGCATCGCCTGGCTGGCAAGCACTGACTGGCCTGACTTTAGGGAGCTGAAGACTTCTCCCCACCAAGTTGTGAAATGGCCTGGACCCCTGTTAGGCTTAAGGCAAGGTTTCTCAGCCTTGGCACCACTGACATTTTGAGCTGGAGGATTCTCTGTGGTAGGGGCTGTCCAGTGCACTGGAGTATGTTTAGTGGCTTCCCTGGCCTCTACCCACCAGACTCCAGTAGCAGCCCCTCAGTGGTGACAATCAAAAGGGTCTAAATGTCCCTGGGGGTTACCCCCACCCAACACACATGTCCCCTGCTCATGTTGAGAACCACTGGCTTAGGATAATCAGTTCTGAATAGTCTCTCTGTAAATTCCTGTTTTCTTAGGTGGAGAAGACAGACATGAACTGCTGCAAGCGAATATGACTTCTATGTGAATTAATCTACGCTGAGAGGAATACAGCCTGACAAAGACGTGATTACACTGAGGGCTTGGCCTTTGTAGCAGGGCTGAGAGTGGAGATGGGAATGGAGATGCCACCAGTAGGAAACACGGTACAAAAAGAAACAGCTAACTCCCCATTTGCAGCAGGGACTTGAAGCTGCTTACCCCCTACTTATGAGGGAACAGAACGGAATCCACATCTCTGTCTTACCCACGGAATAAGAACCTCAGCAAGACTGAACCTCACCAAACATCCATTACCAAAGGGTCAAACTGGACCTGGCCAATGAAAGGAAGACAACAACTCCAACATTTCTGCCTGAGGGATGTCTCCAGGAGCCCTTGACAAGCGTCCTGATGTCCACATAGAGAACTGGAACACATGAGACACGAGCCTGTGAAATGGAGTGACTGGTGGCAGCCTCACAGGGATGTGAAATCACACTGAATAAGCAGCCAGCAACTCTAAGAGTTCAAAACGATATACAAAAGGATAAAACATGGTTTCTGCCCTCAAGTTGCTGGCAATCACGCTGGGAAAAGGGTAATTACACATTCATCATCATCGCCATCTTAACCATAACAGCTAAAATTTATTGGAAGTTTATAATCCTAAACTCTATGCAGGTCACTGTACGTCCATTTTCTCTTTTAATCCCTATGATACAGGGAGTATTACTATCCCTGTCCTATACCTGAAAAATTGAGGTTCAAGGTGACAACCTGCCCAAAGTCATAGAGCTGATAAGTGATGGAGTTGAGTTTTAAATATAGATTTGTTTAACTCCAGACTCATTTATAACCAATGTGCAATGAATGTCGTGCTAAAGACTGCAACACCACAGGAGAGCACAGGGCCAGCATGCTGGGGCCTGGCAGACCACTGGGACTCTCAAGGAAAGCCAAGGACTGGGGTTGGCAAAAAAGAAAAATGTTCTTCCAAAGCAAAAAGTTCTTTAAAAATTAGCTCTATGTCTTGCAGCAGCCTAATCAGCTATTGGAAATACTACTGCCCACAAGGGAAATCCTTAAGCCATTCCTTAAAAGGATTTAGAGGTTGGGATGAGGGGGATGTTGCAGGCAGGCACAGCTGAAGGCCAAGAGATGCTGGGTTTGCATCCAGGGATAAATATCACCCTTTCTGTTGGGTTTAAAGCTTTCGCATTCTTTTCACAGCCACACCATCCCTCTAGGTCACTGGATCCTCATTCTGTGGAGTCATGGACTCTTCTGAAAGTCTGGTGAATGCTACACACCCACTTCCCAGAAAAACATCCATATACGTAGCTTTCTGCATACCATTTTAAGAACACTAAAAAGGCTTTATACTTTACAAGTACAGGAGGATCAGTTCCATTCAGTCACTCAGTCGTGTCTGACTCTTTGTGATCCCATGAATCGCAGCACGCCAAGCCTCCCCGTCCATCACCAACTCCCGGAGTTCACTCAAACTATGTCCATCGAGTCAGTGATCCCATCCAGCCATCTCATCCTCTGTTGTCCCCTTCTCCTCCTGCCCCCAATCCCTCCCAGCATCAGGGTCTTTTCCAATGAGTCAACTCTTCACATGAGGTAGCCAAAGTACTGGAGTTTCAGCCTCAGCATCAGTCCTTCCCATGAACACCCAGAACTGATCTCCTTTAGAATGGACTGGTTGGACCTCCTTGCAGTCCAAGGGACTCTCAAGAGTCTTCTCCAACACCACAGTTCAAAACCATCAATTCTCTGGTGCTCAGCTTTCTTCACAGTCCAACTCTCACATCCATACATGATCACTGGAAAAACCATAGCCTTGACTAGACGGACCTTTGTTGGCAAGGTAATATCTCTGCTTTTCAATACGCTATCTAGGTTGGTCATAACTTTCCTTCCAAGGAGTAAGCGTCTTAATTTCATGGCCGTACAGGAGGATACGAATACCTAATTTGGCCCTAGGTTTGGATTTCACTTTTTTCAGGCATTTTCTTCCTACGCGATCCATCTTCTCCTTCCAGAGCAGGTCTGCACTGGACCAAGTCTAGCCAGTGTGGTAAGAGATTCATCCCAGTAGATTCATTCCCTGTAGTGGCTGAGGTACACCATGCACTACACATCCACTTAATTCTTACTCCTGAAGGTTGCCTTGCTAACTGTACTCTGAACGTGACTCCTGACATGGCCTTAAAAATGACCAAGGAAGGCCCTGATATGGTTCTGACGTCATCTGATGTCTTTGGGACTCACACAAGCATTTAGTCAGCAAGGCAGCAGGCTTGTTCACATGAATAGAAGCTCCACTCTGTCACCCTGATGACTACAGCCTGAATGAACTGCAGCTCCTCGTGGTAACTCCAAGTTATTGAGGCAGAGCAAGGACATACAAGCTTGCCTTCCAAAATACTTAATGGCAATTATGCTCGTTTGGTGATTCATTGAGCAGTACAGGATGTGCCCAATTACACACTCTATTTTTTCCCATTCTTATTTCATAAACTCCGATTTCATAAGAACATAGATTCTCCATCCAAACAAAATTATCCTAAGTGAACAACTGAAACACTAGCTATCCCCAAAAGTTTCTTTGCAAGTAGAAATATAAGTAAGACATGATTTTAATAAATATTTTAATAGTTTTGGTTGTATCATTCATTCAAACATTGATGAAGTGCCTACACTTGGGATACTTAGGCAGGTCACAGGTACAGGGAGAATCATTTGCTGAATGTTAGTAAAACACCATGTGATAAAGACACCAGTTAGGCCCTCTATCAAGTAAAACAACTTTTATCAAGTAACATTAATAATTTTAATTTTGTTCCTTCCTATTCCCACCCCAGATTAAAGACTACAACTTGAAATTTTTAGTAGTAAGCTGCCAACAACAGCTTCTTTTGAAAAATAAAAGAAGATTCTTATTATAAACAAATTATTAGTTTTGTCCAAGATAAATAATAACTTGGTGTTCTCGTCCTCAGACTCAAAAACACAGATTCGTAATACAAATGATCCCTGCTCCACCAGAAAAGCATCATGCCTTCAAACACACACAGCCTCATCCATCTATAAAACACCATAAAGCACTTCCATCTGTAAAGAAATAAAGGGGTACTATCTCCAAAACACTGGTAACTTCAGTTTCCAAGGAAAACATCTAGATTCTGCATGAAATAAACTGTTCTTTTAAGGAAAAGGACAGACCAAAAAAATGTACTGTTAAAATGTGTTAAGGAAAAATGTTTTACACACAAAAACAAATCAAAAAGGCAACATGAAACCATGCAAGACCTCTAAAACAGCAGTCAATGATACTGTATATTTCTGGGCTCCTACATATAAGCATGGTCTGTTTTCTGAACCCAAAAATATAATGAAAGGATTTAATTAACTAAAAAATTTAACAGAGGATACTGTTAGAATTCGTTTGGGAAATGAACCATGCTCTTGGGCAAAGAATGTTATTTAACAAACCTATGCTAAGAATGATCTGCAGAGATTCCCTATGGCTCCATGCAAGCTCGGTCCTAAAATTTAACCTCTAAGAAACCCAGGCAGGTTTAGGAAATGGGGTCCCAAGAGGGCAGTGACATGTCTCAGCTTGGCCAAGTTCAGAAGACTCATTTGTCAGGCTTTGCAACCAAGCTTAAGTGTGGTTTAAGAGTAAGACACGCCAAATTAAAACTAGTAAGGGCCATTAATCATACCCTCATGACTTCAAATACAGCCATACAACATATGCTTATGTAGGTCTGGTCTTTACTCTTAATCAGAGGTATTAGCTTCCTACTTGAACAGCCTATAGGAGGAATTGTTTCAAAAGTGGGGCAAGCATGGACAGCCCATTCATTATTTTAAGTAATTAAATAATAAAGATGTGACTACGAAAATTTTGTTATTCTTGGACACAGATGGCTAGTGAAGAAATGAGATCAATTTTACAGCTGAGAGTATACTATATTCCACTTGCAGTTTCTCAATATCAAAGCTTAACAGATATATCCAAGAATCCAATTGATAAACAGAATAGGAAAATCATTTTTATTTCATTTGTTTGGCATATTTCAACTGTTAAGAAATAGAAATAAGCAGAAGTGGTAAAGGGTCAGGAAGATCCACTGGGGAAGGATTAGGCTACCCACTCCAGTGTTCTTGGGCTTCCCTTGTGGCTCAGCTGGTAAAGAATGCCTAGCAGAGCACCAAGTACCTGGTGGGAATTTAATAAGTATTAACTTGGATGACTAAAGGGGGCAATCACTCAAACAATGACTAGCACATTGAAGACTCAGGGATCTCTTCTTTAAATCACAAATGCCCTAAGTTAGAAAGTGAAGGTACCATTTCTGTGTATGAGCAGACTGCTTTCTGCCTTGAAGCCACAGTTACACTTACTCTTTTTCTCCCTAGAACAGGCTCTACTCTAAACAATTAATATAGTAGCAGATTTTGGCACAGAAAACACATTTATCATGGACTCAAGCCATGATGGAGTAACAGCTAGAAAACTGACGGACTATATGAAACAACTGTTCTCAGACCCTGGACAACAGGCAGCACAGAACTCGATTCCCGAGAAAAGTGAGGAAAGCCCTATGTCTGCCTGAACATACTGCCACGAGGCAGTCTCCACACCACAGAACAGAGAAGCGGGAACTAAGAGGACAGCAGTCACGATGAGCCGAGGGGAGATCGTATTCGGGGAGGCCAAGATGGCTAGATTTGGCAGGGCGGCAGAGAAGGCGGCAGGCAGTGCAGAGGTCCCCCAGAGTCAGGCTGAGTTCTGATCCATGGGAGAGAAGACTACTATCAGAGACTCTCTCTCTGATCCATGTGAGAGAAGTTGGGGACAGAAACACCAGAAAGTAGTTGATCTAAAAAGTCCCAAAGCTCATACAGGGCTAGAAACAGTTCATGTCTCCATCAACAAAAATGGAAATAATTCATTAATAATATGCATGGCATCAGATAAAACCCTCATAAGAATATTACCTTAATTTTGGAGAAAAATCATCCCTAAACTACCAACTGCTCTGGACCCACACTAACAAAGCCTAAAAGCTGGCTTCAAAACAATACAACCAAGTCCCAGCAACTTAACTGCACGCCAGAGCAAAGTCCAGCACTACTTAATGAAGTATAACAAAATTTAGCACTCAAACAATATACAGCTCAGTTGGTAAAGAATCTGCCCGCAAATGCAAGAGACCCTGGTTCAATTCCTGGGTCAGGAAGATCCACTGGGGAAGGATTAGGCTACCCACTCCAGTGTTCTTGGGCTTCCCTTGTGGCTCAGCTGGTAAAGAATCTGCCTGCAATGAAGGAGACCTAGGTTCAATCCCTGGGTTGGGAAGATCCCCTAGAGAAGGAAAAGGCTGCCCACTCCAGTATTCTGGCCTGGGGAACTTCACGGACTATATAGTCCATGGGGTCGCAAAGAGTTGGACACAACTGTGCAACTTTCACTTTCACTTTTCAAACAATATATGTCTGATACCTAAGCAAAAATCATCAGGTGGGCAAATGGAGAAGAATTATGACCCATAACCAGGACAAAAATAAATCAATAGGAACAGAGCTAGAACAGAAGCGCAGGAATACTGGAGTGGGTAGCCTATTCCTTCTCCAGTGGATCTTTCAGACCCAGGAATCAAACCTGGATTTCCTGTTTTGCAGGCAGATTCTTTACCAGTTGAGCTACTAAGGAAGCCCAGAAATGACAGATGATGGAATTAGCAGACAAGAACATTAAACAACTTATTATAGTGGTATAGCTTCTTTGGAAAATAGCTTTGCAGTTTCATAAAAGGTTAAATTGGAACAGGTTACCATTTTCTTCTCCAGTATATCTTCCCCACCTGGGGAATGAATGTGCATCTCCTGCATTGCAGATGGATTCTTTACCACTGATCCCATCTGGAAAGCCAGTATATTTGGATAAATATAAAAACTTTTTCTTATTTTTAATTTTTTAAAAGATAATGCCTCTTCAAAGCAAAATAACAATAATATATTGTGGGGTTTATAGCATATGTAGAAGTAAAGCAGGACTAAACAGGAAGGGAGAAAAGGCAGTTTACTGTTTCAAGGGTCTTACACTCCATGTAAAGTGGTATATTCGAAGGTTGACTGTAGTCAGTTAAAGATGTACAAACCCTACAGCAACCATTATCAAATAAGGAAGTACAGCAAATAAGGCTGGAGACTGAACTCAAAAGAAGACAGGCAAGAGGGGAAAGGACATAAAGAACATAAAGGACAACAGAAAACTAGTAACAACATGGTAGCTTAATTAACAAATCATAATTATAGAAAATGGTCTTAAAAAAAAATCTCAAATAAAAAGCAAAGACTGTCAGACTGGAACAAACAACAGCAACATCAACAACAAAAACCAAGACCCACGTACGTGCTATCTACATACATATAAAAATAGATTAAATACAAAGACACAGATTAAAAGTATAAGGAGGGAAAAAAACTATACCACAAAAACACTAATCAAAGGAAAGTTGAAGTAACTGTATTAGTATCAGCTCAAAAAATACTGTGAGGATGAAAAAGGACATTCCATCATAATATCGGAGTCAATGTATCAAGAGAATATAACCACCTTAAATGTTTATTTGCCAGTAACAGAATTTCAAAATACAAGAAGCAAGAACAGAATTGAAAAGAGGAGACAAATCCACAGTTACATCTGGATATTTCAAATTTGCTTCACAAGAATAAGAGGTCACAAAATGAAGTTGGACATCTTTATCTAACTTGCACTTATAGAACACACCATATAGTATATAGCATTCTTTTCAAGCACACATAAAGTGTTCTCCAAGACTGTTCATATTCTAGGCCATAAAACAACTCCCGATAAGTTTTAAAAGGATTGAAATCACATCAAAATATAAAAGCACTTAGGGATAAATTTTACAGAATATGTGTAAGACCTGTACTCTGAATTTCAAACATTGCTGAGAGAGATTAAAGAAGACTAAATCTAGAACAGCCCAAACAATTTTGAAAGAGAACTAAATTGAAAGGCCTATACTATCTGATTTCAAGACTTATTTCAAAGCTATAATGATAAACACAGTATGGTATTGGTACAAGATACGTACATCAACAAAACAGGAAAGAGTCTAGAAATACATTAAGGTGTCAAGGTAGCTCCATGGATAAATTAATAATATATTACAACTAACTTCAAATAGATCAGAAACTTAAAATTAACAGTTAAAACTATGTAGCCTGTTGAAAAAAACATAGGGGGGAAAAAACTATCATGACCTTTGATTAGACAAAAATTTCTTAGGACAGAAAAAGTACAAAGTGGACTTGACCAAAATTAAATGCCTGTTCTTCAAAAAGACACTGTTAGGTAAATGAACAAGCAATCCAGACAGGGGAAAAGTCACAAATTTTATTTCTGAAGAAAAAATTGTATTCAAAATATATAAGGAACTCTTATAGCTGACTAGTATGAAAACAAATACTCTTACTTCTAAAAAAGGCCAAAGATCTCAATAGATACTTGACCAAAGAAGATATACGAATTACAAGTAAACACATGAAAAGATGTTTAACATTACTAATTACACAAATGCAAACAAAAATCTACTATTATACACCGTACATTCTACAAAAGATAAAACAGTAAAATAACTGACAATTACAAATATGGAAAGGATGGAGAACAACTAGAACTCTCATACTTTGCTGGTTTGTTAGTCTGGCAGTTTGGTAGCTTCTTAAAAAGGTGCATACACTATATATAATCTTATGCTGAGCTATTTACCTCAAAGAAATGAAAACATATACCACAGAAAGACTTGAACATGAACATTCCTAGCAGTTTTATTCAAAATAGTAAAAAAAAAAAAAAAAAAAACACCCCAAAACCTAGAAACAACCCAAATGTCCAATGTCCATCTACTGGTAAATGGATAAAATATTGTGCTATTGACATATTTATGGCCACAGTTATGGCAGAAATTGAAGAAGAACTAAAGAGCCTCTTAATGAAAGTGAAAGAGGAGAGTGAAAAAGTTGGCTTAAAACTCAACATTCAGAAAATGAAGATCATGGAATCTGGTCCCATCACTTCATGGGAAATAGATGGGGAAACAATGGAAACAGTGGCTAACTTTATTTTGGGGGGCTCTAAAATCACTGCAGATGGTGACTGCAGCCATGACATTAAAAGACATTTGCTCCTTAGAAGAAAAGCTATGACAAACCTAGATAGCATATGAAAAAGCACAGACATTACTTTGCCGACAAAGGTCCATCTAGTCAAAGCTATGGTTTTTCCAGTAGTCATGTATGGATGTGAGAGTTGGACTATAAAGAAAGCTGAGCGCTGAAGAACTGATGCTTTTGAACTGTGGGGTTGAAGAAGACTCTTGAGAGTCCCTTGGACTGCAAGGAGATCCAACCAGTCCATCCCAAAGGAGATCAGTCCTGAATATTCATTGGAAGGACTGATGCTGAAGCTGAAACTCCAATACTCTGGCCACCTCATGTGAAGAGCTGACTCACTGGAAAAGACCCTGATGCTGGGAAAGACTGAAGGCGGGAGAAGGGGACAACAGAGGATGAGACGGCTGGATGTCATCACCGACTCAATGGACATGAGTTTGAGTGAGCTCTAGGAGCTGGTGATGGACAGGGAGGCCTGCAGTGCTGCAGTCCATGGGGTTACAAACAGTCAAGTATGACTGAGCAACTGAACTAAACTGAAAGACATATTTATATAATGAAATATTCATACAATGGAATACTTCATAGCAATTAAAAGGAATGAGCCACTGCTAAAAGTAAAACAAACGAATCTCAAATGCACTATGCCAAGTGATTGGAGCTAATACAAAAAGTTATATACAGTATGACTCTGTTTATATAAAATTCCAGAAAAGGCAAAAAGCAGCTCAAATGTAGCTAGGAGCCAGGAGTAGGGGCAGGGGACTGAATGAAAAGGGGCATTAGGGGACTTTTGGGGTGATGAAAAATGTCTGAAATGTTTTATACCACAACTAAGGTGTTACACAACTGTGTACACATTTATGAAATCCAAATTTTACACTTAAATTGTTATAGCTTTAATGTATTCAAATTATACAACTCAATATATTTGATTATTTTTTTCCACAATTTCAAAATAAACCATCTCAGGATTTTTTAAAGAGAATTTTTTCTTTCTTTTTTCTTATTTTTATTTTAAAATTTTATTTAAAATTACACTGAAATTTAAAATACATTGAAACTTTATTTCAGTGTAAAATTATCCAAATACTTCAAACTGTGAGACTATTGGAAAAAAATCTTTATCCTCTTTGGGTCACAAACTGGTGGGGATGGGAGGTGGCATTAGACAACAGGAATAAAAAACACGAGTGCAAATAAACCGTGGAGGCTGTTCTCTGAATTGTTAAACCATTATACGCCAAACCCCCACCCTTATCACTTACATCTACTTGTAAAGGACAGAAAAACCAACAAACACACACACACACACACACACACCCAGTCCTTTATCTATTCTCTTTGCCTCTTTGACTCAGAGCACAAAGATGGAGAGGCTCAGACTATTAGGCTGAGGGGTCCAGTCTCATGCCTCTCCTTTGCACAGGCTTAATACTGAATCCTCCTCTCTTAATTCTATTGTGTTTCTTGTGGGGCAAATTTCCCTGCAGCTAGTTTACTGTGAGTTCCTGTTCAGGAATCCCATTAGAACCTTCACAATTTACAAGACTGTTAGATGCAGTCTTTTTATTTTAAAATAATAAAAAACAATAATTATATTATTAAAGAATACCAAAATAAAGGGAAAAAAACCAATGGCTCTCCAACAGGGAAACAGTTAAAGTATGGATAAAAACAAAAAAAGAACAGAGAATATCTTAATGTAGCTAAGTAAATAGTTCATATGCATATAATCAAATCTGCAAGAAACTCACATAAATGAAGAGGTTATAACAGATTTCAACTATTTTCTTTTCAAAAGTATACTGTACATATGTGTGTATATATTTTTTCTCTTTTTGTAATAGCAGTTTGTACTTCAAATACCTCCCCACATCAGCTCTCCATCCTTACCTCCACTGTTAAGCACTAATTTGTTCTACCTGTGAATCTATTTCCTTTTTGTTATATTCACTAGTTTACTTTTTAGATTCCACATATTATATCATATAGTATTTGTCTTTCTGTGTCAGACTGTGTGGTCTGACTTTTTTTTTAATTGAGGTGCACATCTCCTAAGCTTAATGAAAGGATTCTAGCCTAAGCAACAAGCATCCTTGCGGTCAATAGCCAAGTCCTCTAGGCATGTTACCACCATGTATGTACATGTGCTGTCAGCCCTAAGCTGCAACTGAGGGACCTGTGACCATGTGTACCACTAAAGGGGAGTGACATGAAGAAACAGGTGAGAAGAACACTGCCTCCCAATTAAGAGGTTGCTTGTTGGTCCATGTGGCTGACCCAGAAACACAAAGACGTCCATCCTAAAGGTGATCATAGTGTTATTCAGAGAGAGATAACAGTGAGACACAAATTCACTTGTCTACCTGGTACCTTTGCCTCTCTTCTAAACAAGACCACCTTCAATCTCAATACTCTATGTCCATCACCACCTTGAAAGAAGTAGACAAAACAGCCAGGGTTTTGGCTAATGTTAAAACTAAAGAGATCAAGGCCCAGTGCTTTACAACTCTGCCTGGGGTCACTCAGCTACAAAGCAGCTAAACCTGGCCGAGAGCGGAGGCCCTTTGGCACCTGGACAGGTAACACCAGGGTGATCTCCATGAATGGTGGACACTATCCCCGGTCAGCACAACCAGTCCCACCCTTCCAGGAACAACTCCAGGGTCCTGTCCTGTCTCTAAGCCCTCACTAAAACGAAACCTCTTCGAAGTGACATGACCATTCACGATTCATTTTGGGGGGAAGGCTAAAACTAATAAGGTTCAGAGATAATCCATTTACTCAGCTTACCAGTTACAAACCATTGCTGGTTTATACCAAACATTACAGCAGGCCGATCTTAAAAAGACATTTAAGAACTAACCTCTTCCACATCATGTCCTCTGGTAACTATCCATTTAAATGAAGGCAAAATCTTGAGGTCTGGTGAACACTCATTTGCAGCTGGAGAAAGCACTCCAGCTACCTCAGTGTTAACAGAAAAAAAAAAACACACTGTACTGCTGAGCATTAACTGCCACTGCTGAAGCAGCTTGAGGAAGAAACAAATCTGTCCCGGGAATTCAGGGCCAGTTTTTCTGACCCTGGGAGAGTAGGGGTAAAGAAAAAGTTAAGCTTTGTAATTTTTTCTTTTCCACTTTTGAGAATAGCATGGTCCTCTTCAAACTTTGGAGAACTGACAATCAGCAATGCTAAATCCTATTTTTTTTAAAGTATCAAGGCCAAAAGAAGAGCTTTTAAATTGTTTTCTGCTTATAAGCACACACTGGAGTGGTTTTCAAATAAATCTCAAGACAGCTAAAAGGAATCCTCAATGGTACACTCTGTTCAGAACCCCTAGAGTTGGCTAGCCGGTAGGATATATTTGGTTTCCTGATTTCTGTCAGGATATTTTTGTTTCTGGATTGTGTTTTTGATAGAGAAAATGCAGAAGCACCAGAAAATGGTTGGCTTTTCTTTTATCCAAGTTCTGAAAAGTTCTTTGAGTAGCCTTCTATTTTGTTTAGACTATGTTCCTAATCTAGTCCATGTTCCATTTCCCTCTAGGGGGAAAAAGATAGTTTTTAGTAGAACTACTTGTAATACCAGAACACAGGTCTGTGATAGCCAATTCTCAATCATCTTTAAGTAGAAGTTATCCACGGATAACTTCTTCCCATTTATCCATGGATCAAGTTTCCCAAGATCCTGAACTAGAGATTTCACTCAACTCAAGCATTTAAAAAATAATTCTGAGTATAAAACATATACTGAGAATGGAAACAGAGAACCTCGAGGTGATCTTAAGGCTGACTAGGACTATGCATATGGAATTCTATATTACTCCTGACGAATAGAATGAGGGAACTAGATTAGTACTTTCTACATATATTTCAACTCTGATATTCTATGATCCAAAGGTCCATGGAAAATGGCAGCAAACAGGATAAACAGTACTGAAGGCCAGACCTGCCATTGACTCTCAAACTGCTGGGTGATGAACTAAGACATGGGTAATGATCAGATAGTTCTTCCAGGGTAACTCACTGTTAAAGAATATACATTTCAGTGCCTGCCATGTAGTAGGCATCAATAAACATTTACTGAGTGAATGAATAAATTTCTTCCTTAACATTAAAGGTAAAGCACCCAAAGAATTTAATCTGTGAGCCATTAAAGGATGCTTATATATTACTACATGTCAGGATGGCAGACAAGTAATATAGGGCCTCCCTTGGGCTTTGGAGACTGAGTAGAATTTATTCAGTCATCTGGGCGTCTGAGTAGAGCAAGACAAACTAGGTTAGAAACAAATGCATCTTACAATCCAGTCTTCAAGACATAAAACTTCACCAGGATCAGAAAACCTAGTATTAATGAAACAAGTTTCTGAAAAAAGAGTGTAGAAATGTTATTCTTCCACAGTATTTCAAGTAGTGATTTAGAAAAAAAGAACACTTTTATCTCCTAAGTATGCCCTTTTGGGTAGGAAAGACAAAACATGACAAGTTAATCAATTAAAAAGTCCAGTTCTAAATTCCATGAGTTTAAGAACCAATGACCATACTTTGCCCCTCAGTATTCTTCTATCTCAGAGGTTCATTTGTTTTTCAAATATAACAAAATAAAAAAACAAACAAACCCAACATGGACACTTGCTAGTTAAACTAACATTGCCTCTTCAACCTGCTTCTGTTGAGCTTTCTTTATGGGACCTGCACCCTGACCCTTGGTGCCACAGAGGGCAAGAAAAATGAAAATCACACACATAACAGCGACCAAGCCAGCTGTGCAAATCGGCTGATGTAAAAAGTGATCAAAATACACAGGGTAACCACTTAAAACATAGAGATTGATCACTAAGCCCTTGGTAAAAGTAGGTCTGGCTGATAAAAGCACTGGAAAAAAGTTTCTTGGCTCCTTGGCTTTCTGAACCTGCCTAACAAGGCTGCTTCCTGGGAAGAAGGAAAAGAAAGTTTTTTAATGGGGCTTCCTTGATCACAGCATGGCAGAACTATGCAGACACATCAAATTTGAGAAAACTCCCCCCCACCCCTTACTGATTTTTGCTCTACTAGCAGTCATGCCACTGTGTGTGAAGAACCCAAAGAGTGAAAATCACAATAGTAGAAGCCTGATTACTATGAAGAAAACACCACCCTACCACACAGCAAACCGCCCCTGGGAAGAGGAGCCAGGGTGTAGTCCGTGGCAGCAAACAAAAAGAGTGATGTACTGTGGGATTCGTTTCAGAAAGAATCCCTCATCTCCAGAGTTTCTGGATTTCTAGGCAAGAGCAGCAATTAGTCATTAACTGAGAAGAACATTACGGACAGCCAAGAAAGAGGCTGTGATCAGCCTCCTATCAAAAGCATACAGAATTCTGGTCCTCAAACCCTGAATACCAAACTGTGCCCCCACCCTGCCCCCCTCTTCTTTTTAAGGTTTTTGGTTGTGCTTGCTCTTTGCTGTTTGAGGACTTTCCCCCGTGCGGTGGCTTTTCTGGCTGTGGAGCACAGGCTCTGCGTGCACGGGCTTCAGCAGTTGCAGCACTTACGCTCAGCAGTCGTGGCTCGCGGGCTCCAGAGCACAGGCTCAATAGTTACGGCACTTAGTTGCTTAGTTGCTCCAAGGAATCTTAACTGACCAGGGATCAAACCCTTGACCCCTGCATTGGCAGTTGGATTCTTCTCCACTGTACCACCAAGGAAGTCCCCTACCTCTCTTAAAATTTATATTGTTCTGTTTCAGACTAAAGCTGTCCAGATCAAAGTTTGTTAATGCACAACTGTCTTAATTTACTTGTAATTCTTATATTAAAAAATCCAAAACATTCTACCGATGACAATCTGCAAAGCAAATTAACTTTCAAGTATCACGTATTTGCATTATAAGATTAAAGAAAAACCTTTTTTCTGGTCTTTTGAGTGATGTGAAAGTACCACATTTTACAAAATAATTGTATCTTCTGACTTTTCCATTGAACCTAATTTTCTGTCCTACCTCAACCTCATACTACATTTCCACACTCCCCATCTCAGCCATTCTGGTCAGGCCCCTCATTTTCTCTGAGCAGGTTATCAAAACTGGAAATACTCCAATATTCCCTGTGCTAAAACAAAAAAGAAAAACAAATATATGTTCTTTTTGTAGGGTAATTCCAATCATCCCTGAGCCAAATGTGAAATTAAGATAATTCATTCTGAATTCCCACCCTTTTATTTATGAAGAGTGTCACCTTTGGCAGACTTTTAATTGATCTAAGCCTCTGTTTCTTGTTTGAGAAATGAGTAACTTTCAAAGTGTGTATTAGAAACAGTGTGTGTACAGGACCCAGTGCGGTGTCTGATACATTATGTGTACTCAAAAAGAGTAGTAGTACTTAAACAGAAGGATGCTGGTAAAGTGTGACTGCAAACTCCACTCATCTCAATTAAAAAGTTTATTTTGGCCTAAGCACTATCTTAAATTTAAAAATAAAAATTAGGAAAGCCAGGAGGCCATGCCCTTGTAAAAAAGTATGAAAAACATCTACAAAACAGAAGTACTTGGCTTTAAGTACCCCTTTCTCTCTTTTCATTGGGCTGTTACAATCCCCAAGTGAGCGGTACCACACGAAAATGGTAGATATCTCAAAATCACCACCCTTTCGGGACGTTCAGAAGTAGTGTGAGGGCCTCTCCATGGGGATGCACCAGAGCTAGGACAATTCTCCAGATGCTTTAAAGGAAGAAAAAAAAAAAGGCCCAAACCAAACAGCAAAAAAGAAACAGCCAAAAAAACCAACATTTAAAAACTTTGGGAACCCTGAAACATCCAGACTGGCTGTTTTCTTTGGCTGAATTCACAGGCTGTTGTTCAATTTCAGTTCAAGCACAGACTCTAAAACTGTAGCATTTATTTGTTGTTCAAACACAATAATGAACAATGAATGTGAACTGAATATTCCTTGTTCACAAATAGGTCAATGTCAAATACGATGTACTAATAAATCATGTGAAACCTCCACACTCCAATACAGTTTTAGAATAGGACTATTCACTCACTTCAGGCAAAGGCATGGTGCTGTTAAATGTTATCCAAATCCAAAAAGAATTTTAAAAAAATATGTCAGGGAGTTCTTCCACATAGTCATCCCAAAGGTATAACAATCCACAAAAATTTGACTTGACACTGAAGGGGTCAAAGTAACCCAATGATTTTCATCGTATTTATTCACCAAGAAACATACTGCTGTCTTTCAGTTCCTCTTTATTACTTATTAAAACCACCATAATTCTAGATTTCCATATGCAAAAATTTCCTGAAATAGCTATAAAATAAGTCTTCTTTGTCTAAAATGTACATTTTCCTCTCCTCTAGCATCTTCTGGGGCTTCCCAGGTAAAGGTAAAGAACCTGCCTGCCAGTGCAGGAGATGGAAGAGACCCAAGTTCAGCCCCTGGGCTGGGAAGATCCCCTGGAGAAGGAAATGGCTACCCACTTCGGCATTTGTACCTAGAAAATTCCATGGGCAGAGGAGCCTGTCGGGCTACAGTCCAGGGGGCTGCAGAGTTGGACACGACTAAGCAACTGAGCACATACACACACAGCCCCTTCTGACTTCCTCAATAAACTAATTTTGCATGACACCGAACTGTCTCCTAATCAACACACAGATTAGAACTAAACATCATCATTTCAGTCAAAATGGTCTGAAAGTCTGATGCTGCTGTTTGCATTTGATCAAATGTAAATCATATTCTTTCAGGGTGGCTTCAGTCACCATTACTAGTAAATTTCATAAGCAAAGATTCTGCTGCTGCTGCTGCTGCTAAGTCACTTCAGCTGTGTCCAACTCTGTGCGACCCTATAGATGGCAGCCCACCAGGCTCCCCCGTCCCTGGGATTCTCCAGGCAAGAATACTAGAGTGGGCTGCCATTTCCTTCTCCAATGCATGAAAGTGAAAAGTGAAAATGAAGTCACTCAGTCGTGTCCTACTCTTTGCGACCCCATGGACTGCAGCCTATCAGGCTCCTCCATCCATGGGATTTTCCAGGCAAGAGTACTGGAGTGGATTGCCATTGCCTTCTCTTCCAAAAGATTCTTCTAGGAGTTCCCAGACCTACAGGTATTTCCATGATCATTACCAAAACACTTCTTTTTAAATTAAAAAACTATCTATAATGTACCATACCAGAGAAAAATTTTTATTTCAAAATAGAACTAAACTCTGAGATTAAAATAAGTTGATAAATTCCAAAGCCCTCATACTGCCATGAAGGAAAATGATGCTACATATCAGTCTGGGAAAGGCTAAATTAGCCAACACTCCCCCAGCAGGTCACCCTCTCTCCTGCATTTGGCAGAGACTCCTTCCTGTATTATATATACCTGGAGATAAGAACAACCAACTTGATGTTCAACACTATATTTTCTTTCCTAGGTCAACATGCATATGAATGTTTTAGATACTTAATTTTTTTTTTTTTTCAGCCATACCACATGGCTTGTGGGCTCTCAATTCCCCGACCAGGGATTTAACATAGGTCACTGTAGTGAAAAGCCCAGAATCCTAACTATTAGGCCAACAGAGAACTCCCACCAGATAAACTGAAGACCACCAATGTTGTAAGAATCATAAGAAATTGGGAAAAAATGACAATACAAAGTTTTACCATTCCTTAAAAAGTGAATAGTTTTTATGGATGATACTTTACTTGATTCACTCATTTTGTTACATTCCCTATTAGTCTTCAGCTATGAACCTGTGTATTAAAATGGCAAAATGAGTAAGGATTGCTTATAACTTTAAAAAGAAAAATGCCAGATGCTGCTAGCCTCCTTTATTCATTTATTTGTAAGAACGAGGTCTGCCTCCATCATATCAATTAAGCACCGAACAAGTTGGTGGGCACAATCTCTTCTGAAATTGTCCAACCTTCTGTAAGAGTGACTAGCTATTCTAAGAGGAAAACAATTTTTACTGAAATCAGACTGATTCAGGTTAAATATGGTACCACAGGTAAAGAAGAAAACAAGTAACTATAGATCTTGAAACACAAAAAGGAGAAAACATCTTACACTGGAAGGAATGTCAGTTTGTCATATTCCAACCAGAAAGTAACTCTGAAACCAGACTTCATTTATATCAGAGAAACAAAAATACGTTCCCCAGGTTTTAGTACATATATATTCTTAACCTTATCTTAATCCTTGAAAATCACTGCCTAGTCACACACACAGAAACACTAAAACACTTTAGCATGAGAAAGAAAAGTATCTCACCACTCTAAGTTTCATAAAAAGTCTATACTTAAATCTCACCTCATCTCTAAGAGCTTCAGATGAGCATAACACACAGACACACATACAAATATCACTACGCTGTTTATATTAACTAGCTTTTATAAAAAGTGATTCACATCTCAAAAGTTTTTTCTTTTTTAAGGTCTAGTTCTTCTGCACCAATAAGAGATACAAAAGAAAACAACATATAGAAGTTCAGAATTCTTTGTATCCATCTTATACCACGTCTTCTGAAGTTTTAGCAGACTCCCAAATCTCATGCAAAACAAGATCTTGGTGGTATTCTCTGATTCTAGAAGGTTTTTTCAGGCAAGCAAGACTGGAAAACTAACAGTTGAGTTGTGGATGTATGCTGCTACTGGGTAAGGGAGAAATTTATGAAGATTTATTAAAGTAATAATGCTCTGTGTTGTCAAGGGCATGGAAATGGGCACTGCTGGTGGGAGTCCAGCAGGTTTTTATGAAAGATAAAAAGAGATACTAGGGGGAAAAGTTTTAAAATTATGCATACTCTGAGGCATCAATTCCACTTCTAGAAATAAAAGATGTACATAAAGACTTATCTACAACTCTAAAAGATACATGCACCCTAATGTTCATAGCAGCATTATTTACAATTGCCAAGATATTGAAATAACCTAAGTGTCTGTAATAGACAAATAGATAAAGAAGATATGATATATATACACAGTGTGGTACAGATATACTCAGCCAAAAAAAAAACAGAACAAAATTTTGTCATTTGTAGCAACATGAATGGATTTGGAGGGCATTACACTATGTGAAAACATGCTATGAAAAACACATTATGCCATCATTAAATGTTATGCCATCATTAAAACGAAGTCATTGGACATTTAGCCCAGAAAATGGAAATTTATGTTCACACAAAAACATGTACACAAATGTTCATAGCAGCTTTATTCAAAATAGCCCCTAATTGGAAATAACCCAAATACCCAGTCAGCTGATAGATGGACAAATAAAATGCGATATATCCAAATAACAGAATATTATTCAGCAATCAAAAATAAACTATTGATTATGTGTAACAACTTGGATAAATCTTCAGGGAATTAGGTTAATGGAAAAAGCCAGTTCTGAAAGGTCACATACTATATCATTCTTGTATACACTTATACTGCATTCTTGAAAAGACTAAATTATAAAAAGGGAGAACAGATGAGTGGTGCCAGGGGTCAGGGTGGAGGCAATAAAAGGTGTGTATGGCTATAATAGGGCAACAGGAGGAATCCTAGTGATAGCAATGTTCTATAGCTTGAACGTATCAATGTCAGTAACTTGCCTGTGGGTACTAGAATTTTGCGAGATGTAGCCAACTGGGGAATCTGGGGATGGCATATGGGATCCCTCTGTATTATTTCTTACAACTGCATGTAAGTCTACAATTATTTCAAAATAAGATGTTTAATTTCTATTAAAGTCATTAACAACTGTTAATGATATGGAAAAGTTTCCATAAATCCCACTCCTTTTATGAAAACTGACCAAGACATCAAACCACCAAGTTCCTGAGGCTTATAGGAAAAAACAGGTTTTAAGGCCATAGGTATAATAATACATAATACTAGCCAGCCAAACAATTTAAAATAAGCACAATAAAAGGTTAACAATAAACCACAGAATCATAGGTGGTTTTTATTTTCTTTGTTTTTGCAATCGGCAGTTTTACATTTTAATCAGTGAACACAAATATTTTAATAATGAAAGAAAACATTCAGCACCAATTTGTGTTAAGCTAATCCCCCTAGGTAATACAATAAGGTTTGTCAGTAGTCTCTTAAAAGTGAATGACTTTAAAAAATTGCAAATTTGTATGGTGATGGATGTTAACTAAACTTATTGTGGTTACACTTCAAAATAATATACACATATAAAATCATTACATTGTACACCTAAAACTAATACAGTGTTATATGTCTACTATATCTCAATAAGAAAGAAATAAAAACAAATAAAGTAAATGGCTTACTTCTCAGAAGTCGTGAAAGACAAATATCTAGAGGCAAATGTTACTGGGCAGCAACTCAATCTTTTGTTCAAATAGAGGGCTGGTATAGCCAGGTGGATCTTTTAGGAAAGAACCATCTATGCAACATCTTTTTGCTGGAATGTGGTTACATTCTGGAAGAAAACTTGAAATGCAGCAATCTACATCCACAGTCAAGAATATATAGGATGGAAAGAAGGGATGGAATTTGTCTGAAGAAAGAGTATAAGCCTTAACAGAAAGAACTATATGATGGATGTGGAGCAAAGCCTACTTCTCAGATACTTACTCTAAAGCATTGCTAAGTTTGTAAATCAGAGTTTAATGGACTAAAATTTGTCACTGGCTTGTTTCCCCGCCACCGCCCCCTCCCCCCCAAGGAAGGTGGAAGAGGGTTTTACAAAACTAAGCCCACTGAAATACAGTTAAAAATATTAATAAACTCAGGAAAGTCTTCTGTGACAGTTAACCAAGAAAAAAGATCAACTCTGTAGTAGAAAAGACCATCTTTGTAGAAGCACAAAATTCCCATCAAATGCCAGGGCAAGACATACACCACATAAAAGATCATTATGAGAAGCCTTATAAAAGCCTATAATTTTAAAACATTTATGCTTTCTTTTTTAAATTCAACTTATTTAGGCTGTGCTGGGTCTTCACTGCTGCCCAGGCTTTTCTCTACTTGCAGTGTGTGGGTTTCTCATTGCAGTGGCTTCTCCTGTGGCAGCGCATGGGCCTTATAGCACACGAGATTCAGTAGTTGTAGCTCCTGGGTTCTAGAGCACAGGCTCAATAGTTGTGGTGCATGGGCTTAAACACTCCGCAGCATGTGGAATCTTCTCGGACCAGGGATCAAACCCGTGTCTCCTGCATTGGCAGGTGGATTCTTTACCACTGAGCCATCAGGGAAGCCCTATACTATTTTCTAAATCAAACAGTAAACACCATTCAAAATAGGAAAAATAACTGTATTCAAAACATAAATCTACAAATTCCAGTTGTGATAAGTACACAGACACTCACATACACACAATTCTAGACATAGCTGAGAGCATACAGATGTATAGAAATAAAATATTTGGGGGGGGGGGTATCCTAACTTGAATGGAATTTGTAACCTATTGCATGAAAACTATATAAATCTTAATCATGCTGAATTGATTCATGGTGCTTTTCAGGTTTACTATATCCTTTTACTTTCTGTATACTCATTCTATTAGTTTTGAGAGTCTGATACTGAAACGTCAATTAAAAATCTTAATTTATCTACATAAAATACTACTTGCTATATACAGTGGAATTACATGTAACTTTGTTCTGTATTTTCCAAGTCTCCTGTAAATGTGTTATCATACTTCCATAATTTAAATACTAAAAAAGAGAAAAAAATATTTGGGCGTCCTAAAATAAGCCTAAAATAATACCTAAAAGGATTATACTTTTTATATAAAATGGCCCTGTTTAAAAGAAAAGCTCTATTTAAAACGCTTATGTTTTAAAGAACACTCCTAAGCCTTTTTCAGTTCAGAGGGTCATTTACTTATTAACTGGAATAATAACAGGGTAAAAGGAAGATGGAGGGCAAGGAATAAAAAAACACCCTGCTCTTGCAAAGTTATTCTGATCCAGGAATATGCAGACAGATGTCATTCAACTTTCTAATAAACCCAGTTTACATCTCAAGTTTCTTATATAGTAACTTAATAATCTTTCTATTAATTACATCTAAAAAAGAAGAGAAAAAGAACATGCACAGAGGAGACTTTGAGAAATCTCTCCCTGGCCATTTTAGTGAAAAGCCAAGAGTAAAACCCATTATCATACTTCTTTCTATAGAGCAAAGAAGTATCTCTCTCCCTCTTCTCTTGAGAGAGAGGGCCTCTGCCCTAGGTGGGAGTTTTCCAGTCATTACAGGTTGCAGTGAAATGAACAGAGACTATCAACAATCTTCATCTTGCCATATAAGTCTGGTTGGCATTCCTGGAAACCATTTGTCTGCCAAACCAATTCCATGAATGGGAGCCTTCCCAGAACATATTCAGAATTCTTGCCCTAAATCTCTCTTTCCATGATGGTGAATTTCCAGTAAGTCAATCTCCATAAAATGTGTAATACTCCTCCCCCAGCCCACCCCCAAATCTGGATAGCCCCAAACCTTTGGAATTGTGCTTCTGACTCATGGTGTACTTCAAAACTGTGCTCAAGAGTCGGTTCTAGATTTTTTCCTCCTCTTTCCCAGCAGTCCCAGCATAAACAGTTGGTTCAGAGCATGGCCAGTGTGTCTCAGTGGTTTTTTTTTTTTTTGACATCCTGCTTGCGGTTGCCTTGGTTCAGTTTATCACTCAGCAACTGCTTGGTAATCCCCTGTCATCCCCACCGTGAATGTGCACATCAACAGAGCTGGGGAGCGACGTGTCAGCAGAACCGAGCCAATCCCTTCCTCCTCTGAAGGCTGAGGTGACATAAGTGAAGATGAAGAAACCGCTGAAGAACACAATTCTAGGGCAAAAAGACTGTTTCAAACCGGGAGAAGCAAGGTGGTAGGGGGAGGTCCTTCACTAAACTGGGGGAGACAGAAGACAGGAGGGTCCAGAGGAAGGCAAGAATTAAATCAGAGAGAACCCACAACACTGTATTATTATGAACTGCATGGGAACCAGATCCTTAAAGACAGACACGAGCCTCACCAAGTATCTGGAAACCTAGAAACTGCATGAAAGAAATTATATCTCTATTTTTTGTTAAGTTTTTTCTTGCTTGCTTTAGCTGGAAGGTTCACAAATTCTAGCTTAGAATTTATGGGTTTGGAAGAGGTTATTTAACAAATATGGCTGACTAGAAGTAGTTTCAGCAAAGGAAGAAGAATCACTAACTTAAAAAAAATAAAAATAAAAGCCAAAGCACGGATCCTAATTTTAGAACCTCTTTAGTACTGTAGTAGGTGGCATGTGATGGACTCTGTGATACACCTCAAAAGCCAGGCAGACCTAAGTGCTTATTAAAAATTAGAAGAAACATGAGATTTGTTCCCAAAATAGCTCTCCAGCTACCACACATGGTACGGCTGGACTCAGCCACATACAGGTCTACAGTATGAGCCATCAAAGTGTATTAATATTGCAGAATATGTTTTAAAAAATTATCAAAAACACGGGGGCACCTAACCAAGTGAATGCTAGGCTCAGGAGACTGATAACACAGTAGAAGAGGCATAGCAGAATCAAAGTGCCTTTTGCCCTGTAAAGGCAAAATTTAGGCTTAATTTTAGCCCGTGGAATCCATAATTTCACATAATCATTATCCAGAATGGTATGAATACCACAAGGCAGCAAGGAGATGTCCTGATCTCATTAAACACATCACAATCATTTTGTTTAAGAAGAAACAATTTCTCTTAAGCTAGCATCCTCACAGCTGAAAAGGAAACTCCCTTTTACACCTGGATGCGTTAATCTTGTTCTACTTCCATGTGTTACCTGGTCTCAGACTGGTGGGCTTCTGGGTTTAACGGGCGACATTACTTCTGACAGCTCAGCTGGACACTCTCAGCTCTGCTCTTTTTTTTCCCCCTGTCCCTAGTAGGAACTCACACAACTTCTGGGCTGCGTGCCTCTCAACGCAGTCCAACGGCATTACTCACATTCTTGCATATCCCCTTTGGACCACGGGAAGACACAACCGCATGGCCTACTTATGGTCTCACTAAGCTTCTGCTACCTCCACAGTGATATTTTCTAATCTCTGGGGATTTCTTTCTGTTTATTGTGAGTTCAGGATGTCATCCACACCTCAGAAAGTATTTCATTTCCTAACGTGTGTTCTGCTGACAACTGTTTTCTGCAGAAAGCATTCCTTGGACCTAAAACTGGGAGATGCTGGATTAAACTATGTAAAACAGGTTCTTTACTGCAGGACTCCTCAGGGACATGAGCCAGAAGATATGCATGTTCAAGACTCTAAAGGGTGACAGTATTTTAAGCGTTTTCCAAGTTCATCTAACCACAAATCTTTTAAGAAACAGTATGTGTGATCATGCTAGGGTTTTAGAGTCTCCCAAACACTCTACAATTTTGCCTCTGGACAGGTGCACGGTGACCTCCTCTTTCCCCTGAATAGTCCCGCTCAGCACTATCTTGGACTCTCACTTCCTGCTTAAACTTTCCCACCCCCTCACAAACAAACATTTTGCTTCCCTGCTTACAAAACATACTTGAGATGTTCATCACTCATCAACTCATAACTCTTCCAAGTAATCTGGACATAGGTTTTTTTCCCCCTGTATAT
The DNA here is from genome assembly GCF_023091745.1 of Budorcas taxicolor. Lineage (NCBI taxonomy): Eukaryota > Metazoa > Chordata > Mammalia > Artiodactyla > Bovidae > Budorcas > Budorcas taxicolor. The sequence continues at coordinate 33,243,205 of NC_068918.1, forward strand.
CCAAGTCCACATTCCTACTTTTACTTTGAGCAGTATTTTTTTAATTAGGGAATTAAACAGAAGTCCATGGATGGGATTTAGAGCATACATAAGCTCCTAAAATTATATGCAAATCACATGCAAAATGTCTTATGTAACCACATTTTTCTGGACATAGGCAGTACAACTCTCTCAAAGGGGTCTGATAATAACACGTAAATAATAGGAAAAATTGTATTATAAAAATATTTTCAATGCTATGGGATAATGGAATGGAGAGGAGACATATACAAAATAGAGCATTTGACCTTTTTGATAAAATAATACATACTGACAGATTATAAGTTTAGGGAAAATTCTAAAAAGAGAATATTGTAGGAAGGAAAAACAAAATGGTAAGCTTAAACAAAAATGACAGGAGAAAGGAATCAGGGTCTAAAGCAAAGCTGGACAGAATGACAGAGGACCAGGCTGCCACCACTATAACATTTTACTGGAATACTGAAACATACTATTGCTGTCGTTCAGTCACTCAGTCACGTCCAACTCTTTTGTGACTCCCCTGAACTGCAGCACGCCAGACCTCCCTGTCCTTCACCACTTTTCGAAGCTTGCTCAAACTCATGTCCATTGAGTAGGTGATGCCATCTAACCATCTCATCCTCTGTCATCCCCTTCTCCTCCTGGCTTCAATCTTTCCCAGCATCAGGGTCTTTTCTGATGAGTTAGCTCCTTGCATCAGGTGGCCAAATTATTGGAGCTTCAGCCTCAGCATCAGTCCTTCCAAAGCAATATCCTATGCTTAACCCTACATATTTTGCAATAATGCAAAATCAATTTCCAACTGAACTATGAAGCTTATCACTAGCAAGATAAAGTGGCAGCTTCCCTGCTATCTCAGTTGGTAAAGAATCCGCCTGCAATGCAGGAGACCCCAGTACGATTCCTGGGTCGGGAAGATCCCCTGGAGAGGGACAGGCTACCCACTCCAGTATTCCTGGGTTTCCCTTGTGGCTCAGCTGGTAAAGAATCCGCCTGCAATGCAGGAGACCCCAGTTCGATTCTTGGGTTGGGAGGATCCCCTGGAGAGGGATAGGCCACCCACTCCAGTATTCCTGGGTTTCCCTTGTGGCTCAGCTGGTAAAGAATCTGCCTGCAATGCGGGAGACCTGGGTTTGATCCCTAGGTTGGGAAGATACCATGGAGAAGGGAAAGGCTACCCACTCCAGTACTCTGGCCTGGAGAATTCCATGGACTATATATAGTCCATGGGGTCACAAAGAGTCAGACACGACTGAGCGACTTTCACTTTGGCATGATAACACCAGCAAGGCACGCATTAACATGTGGTCTTACAGAGGTCATTATGATTTCATGTGTGCACAAAAAGTTCCCTTTAGATAGTAATTACTATAAACATAAAAGCAGGTTTTATTCTAAAGTCTCAGAAATGAGAGACGTAAGAAGGCAGATTCTATAAAGTTTCTGCTTTCATTATGCCTTTCTGTCCTGGAGTAAATAACTAATCTTCAGGAACTGCATTAACAAACTTGCCCTCCCCTCTAGAAAGGCATGTTTCAAGTAAATTCAATATAGTCAGCTCTTATATGCCTCTTAAAAAAAAAATATATATATATATATATATATATATCTGCTTGAGAACAACATTAAAATACCAAAGGATAAACCGAACTCATAGTTCTTGCCAGTGTTGTTTGGGGAACCACCATGAAAATACTTTGGATCACAAACATCTCTGCCAAAATCACGCATTTTCCCTGACACTACAGCCCACTAACCCACATTCTGAAATGGTTTCTATACAAAGGAAGGGGGAGACACCCCACAAAACCGCTCAGGTGAAGCCCATTCTTATCTCACAGCACAAGGGCGTCAAGAGGCGGTTTGGAAAGAGCTGGGTTTTTGCCACAGTCAACAAAGCCAGATTTGGGGACGAGGGCTGCTTGTGCCAACCTATCCCAACTCAGTCACTGCGACAGGACAGCCAGGCCCTGAAGCCACTGGGGCATGAGGGGGCACGGAAGACCAGGGCCACCACCAGAGATGCAGAGCCCGGCTCTGTCATGTGTATTCTTAAAGAGTTTGCAGCAGGGGGATGAAACTAGCAGGGCCAAGCCCACGGAAGAAGAGCTGTGATAGGGCGGTGAGGGCACAGAGGGAAATGGGGCTGAGGCCACTCACCTGACCCTAGGGCCAGGAGGCCAGTACCTCGATTCTATTAAGAAGCAGCCAGAACTCCAGTAACTCGCCTGGAGTTTTCTTTATTTGGCTTGTAACCAGAGGGGCTTTTAGATAAGCTTTAGATTTTCTAACAACTCTCCTGAGAAGGGGAAGGAAGAGGGAGGTAGGGACTCTTTTTTCTTCTCTAAAGTTTCATAAACTTCATCTGCTTTATTTTGTGAACAAATAGACAGCTCACACCCATATAAAAATCTCAAGTGGTCCCCATCAACTTGAAATTAATTTACCAACAACTTTTTGGGGAGGGAAAAACCAGAAAGGGGGAAGAGCATCTGCGTAAAGCTCTGCACCATCTCTCTGCTCAGCTCTAGTCGTCCTAAGGAAGCCAGTTTACAGAAACACAAGCACACAACCAAAAGATGTCCAAGAGAAATACACAAAAGAAAAAAAAATTACCTTCCCCACCCCCGCCCCCAATTATTTAGCTCTCCTCTGGCACAGCTTACCTTCTGAGAACACAACCTTTTCTTATTCTTTTGAGCTCATCTATTTTAAAACAGTAAGATCTAAAATATCTACACACCCTATTTTCCAATCAACATCTTTTGATAAACTAGGAAATAAAGGAACATCTTGTTACTATAATGCGTAATCCTCCCTTCTAAGAAAAAACACTTGAACCAATTCCAGCTAACATGATCCATTAAGAGCAAGCCTGTTCTTTCTTAAAGCCTAACTCTGATTATACATGGAGGACTTGAACTTTAAGAACAAACACTCAACAATGTTCCCAATACCTGGACGTTTCAAATTACCCTCTAAATTATACATTCCTGGGCATGCATTCACTTCTCTGTGGACACACAGACAAATAACCTCACTAACTTCTAATGGGATTGAGATTAAAGACCAGGTGCAGGGGGCAGGGAGCCATGAAAATGCTGAGGACCATCCTCCACCCCTTACCCACCAAATTACCACCCGTGCAACCATTCTCAACAAATGGCTTCTCAGAGACTCTAAAACCACAACAAATGTGCACCCCTAGGCCCCAGCTGGGCCAGAAGCGGACTTAGGCAGGTGTGAGGAACCATGGCACAATTATCTGAGGATACGCACCCTCTTCCCACACACACACACACTCTCACACTTCACCACACCTCCATTCCAGAGAACCACTAATGCTTAAAAGGCCGCCTACATGAAAAATAATTTCAGGGGAATTTAATACGCGTTCTTGCTGACGACTAACAAGGACTCTAAGTTCCCAAAAGGAAAGAGTTTTCTAAAGCTCAAATCACCAAAACAGTGATCAAGCAGAAGAGATGGGCAGCTTCTTAAGCAGTCATGAACACAGGAATAAATGCAGAACGTCAAAGCATAGGGCCAGGCTTACTATGCTGAAAAACTGGCCAACATGCACGATTTGTTCCTCGAGCTGCACAAATTCCAATCATAGCCTTTCTAAACTTTCTCCTCTTTTTAAATCAATTTTATTGATGTATTATTTACGTACCAAAAATGCACCCTTCTTCAGCAGTTAGATGAATTTTGACAAATGTATACACCAATGTAACCACCACAAAGATACAGTACAATTTTCATCTCCCCAGAAAGTTCCCTTATGCCCTTTTCACAGTCAATCTCCTACCCCCGTAGCCCCTGGTAATCACTGATTTGCTTTGTGTCACCATGGGTGAATCTTGCCTTTTCTATAACTTCATAATAAATGAAATCAAACAGCTTGCACCTTCTGCATGTTTGAAAATCATTCTTTTTTTTTTAATCAGTGGCTGTTCCTCTTTATTGCTGAGTAACACTCCTTTTGAATCAAGATACTACAATTATTCAAATTTTTAAAATAAAAAGGCAGCTGTGGTTAACTCTAAAAGGTACATAAAACTGCTTAAAATGTATTTATTTTTTAATTGAAGGATAATTGCTTTACAGAATTTTGTTGTTTTCTGTCAAACCATAAAACCTAAGAATACCATTATTTTTTTCTTTCAAAGTAATTGGAACCTCTAAGTAACTGAAGTGTGGATCTCAAAACCTTTGGCTTAAGGAACACAGGTTTTGTTTTGTTTCACCTCCCTACACAATAATTCGTTCAATTAGATGGAAAGAAAAATGACAACCTGAGATTTCTGTTTACTGCCAGCTCAAGATGATATTTCAAGCTGCTAAAGAACTATGAGGAAACTGTATCCAAGCAAATTTTTATGTGCTGCTTCCTGAATGCCTGACCCAAAAGTGAACTTCAGGGCTATGTTTAATTTAATTCTCATCCTTCTGCTTCTGCCTGATTATAGTCAGAATTTGGGGTTTCATGCTGACTCCTGAGTTACTTTACCACCAAAAGGATATGATGAGATTGCCTCAAGAAGTCCTGTTTAGAAAATAAACGAAAATATATCACTTAAACTGTGTTCAACCTAACTGCCTTAGAGACCTAGGTTTGATCCCTGGGTCAGGAAGATCCCCTGGAGAAGGGAATGGCTACCCACTCCAGTATTCTTGCCTGGAAAACTCTATGCAGAAGAGTCTGGCGGGCTTTTAGTCCATAGGGTCGCAAAGAGTCGGACATGACTGTGGGACTAAGGCACTTTTAACTGTTCAAATCAGGAAGCCCACTACTATTTAGAGAATACAGTTTGGGAAGCACTGTTCTAACAGATGCAAAGAATATCCCTAGGAGGCCTGCCCAGCTGTAATGGGTAAGGTTATCCTCAATGTAAATGGACCACCCTTAGCCCCACTGTTGGGTACAATGTCAAAACCTGAGGTTCTGACAGAGCTCCCAGTAGCCCCAGCCGCACCTGGGCTGGGAATGAGAAACTCTAATGCCCCAGAGGCAAAAGCAGATCTCTGTGTCCCCATCCCCCACTCCCTACCTGCACCTCAAGCAGGTCTTTATATTAATAACAGTCACAGAGACAGGCAGCAACTTCTTTTAAAGGAAAATTGTGGAATGAGAATTCAGCTTCCTGCCTACTCTGCTTAACCTATTAGCTGGGTGCTGAGTCCACTCCAGACTGTGGGCCTCAGTTTCTTCTATTGAAGGAAGAGGCTGGCCTAGAATGAGCTCTGTTACTTCCTCCAGTCTGAAAGCAGTAATACGAGTCTCATAAAAGAGCGATAATGTTGGGGCTTCCCTGGTGGTCCAGTGGCTAAGACTCCATGCTCCCAGTGGCCCCCTGCATGGAACCTGGAACCATCCCTGGTCAGGGAACTAGATCCCATATGCTGCAACTAGAGATTCTTCATGCTGCACTAGACCTGGTATAGACAAATAAATAAATGAACATTTAAAGGAAAAAGGCAATAATGCCAAGATTAAGATGAGAAAAGCTGCACAATTTTTGAACCATGACAGAATCTGTAAATACGGCCATTCAAAATTCTGACAGAAACATAAGCCTCAATTGTTCATTCATAATTTTTGGCCATTATAGTCTGTAAATAAGACTTTTGCCTACCTATTCTCTCTTTCCTTTCCTCTAAAGTATTACCCTGTCAAAAAAAGGAGGGGGGGGAGAGGTGTGATTTAAATTAAATCCTATTAATGAGCTGCAGTCTTCACATTTAACTTTATACATTTACATGCCTGTTCTCATCTGGAATACTAATGCTTAACAGCTTTTATTATGACTTATTGCATAGAAAATGGTCTTCTTTGATTAAGAATAAATCTCTAGAGGATGAAAAGTTCCCTGGGGGGAGGGGAATATTATATATATATATATATATATATATATAAACTTGATTTTGCAACAGTTTCAAACATGGGCAATATCTTTTGCATTTTGATTATTCATGAAGTTGCAAGGATCACCTAAGCTTGACTAACATTCAGTATGAAACAGTTTATACACTTGCAATTAGAAGGCTGTGTCTTAGAATCCACATTAGGCAACAGTGTATAATCCAAAAGCCCCTTAACTTTCCCATCAGAATCCAAGGAAAGCACTCCTTTCCTAAACGTTAGTCACAGGATCCCATGCCGTGCAGACAGCCATGCAGCTCCAGCACAGTCTACCCAGCCTGACTTCTCCTACAGCTCTGAAAGTTCACAGCTGCTAAAGCTGAGAATTCTGTGGGGGTTCGGCTGCAGGGGAGAGAGCCTGTGGGTCTTCTCTGGAATCTGGGGAAGGGGTGTGTAGCCGAGGTATAAAGCCTGCACTCGAAGAACAAAAGCCTGCCTTGCGGATGGAGCGCTTTCCAAGACAGTCAGGAACAGCAGGGCTGAGCGTGCTGGCAGGAGCACTCGTGTGCAGGCGCGCAGTCCTTCTTAGTACTCGATGTCCCAGCCACGAGAGGAAGTAAACAAGGGCCCCGGCTTGTGCATGCGACTGTGTGACCCAGGCTGGCCGAGGCCCGGCTGGTCAAAACTCTTGACCCTCCAGGCAAGGGTGCTGACGTCACAGAGCTCCAGAATGTGGGCTGTGTGTGACCAGGAAAAAATTACAAAGGCCAGCTTAAATACAGCCTAGATTTCTCTCCACCGTTTAGATTTTCTTCTTTCAAAAACAGTAATTTTCTGAAGAAGTTCAGCAAAGCTGGAACACGGCAACAGCTACATGTGGAATGGCCCACAGGAATCGCACCAGGCACTGTGCACGGTGCCACCCCTTCTCCTCAAAATACAGCTCCATCGAACTACCCCAGCCCTACCAGACCCAAACAGGCTTAGCTATTTTATGTTAGGAAAGACCCTCAGAGATGTCCGTTTTTAACTTCTCTACTGCAGAATGTTTACAATGTTTACCTAAGAAATATTAAGAAATGAGATCCTGTCAGGACCTCTCATCAAAAATTGCCAGCATTCCTTCAACCTTATCCATTTTCCAGTCCTACCAGAGCAAACTACCTTTCTGGCTTTCACCCAGTTGCAGAGAATAAACCCAGCAGAGCAGAAAGCATCCCGTAGAGGCTTTGCATGCAAGCACAAGGCACCATCAAGCTGGTCTGTTTCTTCAGCCCAGACCACTGCCTCCCTGAGCCAACATGACACCACATCTTCAGTCACCACTAAGACAGTCTCAATGTGTCCCAACAGTCAGTTTCTTCTTAGCCTCTGCCTCTTGGGGAGGGAGAAAGCAAGAGGCTGGGAGAGCTGAGTCTGGGTCTCTGCATACACATCTTATTTTGTATAACACATGCATTCCTATAAAGCTGACTCTAATTACACTTCTGGAATTTGATTTTTTAATGTAACAGCTCATTAATTAAACAAATGTAATTGTACAACAACCTCAGTTATGTCTTTTTTGTAAATCTTAAGTTTTCATACAGTTCAGCTTTAAAAAAATACTATGATATCCAGTCCATGGTCCATGCCAATGAATCAGCACGCTCACAAAGAGAGTGACCACAAATGTGGGGAAAAACCGTGAGCAGACTTTTTAAAAATATATAGCTCAAAAGCAATTTACTTAGCTCACACTTATCATCTCTACCTTTGCTGAATTCATCAATTTAAAGATTTATTTATTCTTAAATAAAGCATCACAGGCAATGCAACTGGTTAGCAGACTGTCTCAAGAACTTCACAGCTTTTAACTCTGTTAAAGTAGCCTTAAGAAGCAGCTTCACTTTTAAATGGGACCTTACACTTAGAAGGCAGGTCCCTTTGGCCTTACTGCAAACAAGAGATAACAGGACAGGCAGCTAGCCTAGTGAAAAGCTAGGGCAGGGAAGAGAATGGGACGCCCTTCTCCAGCGTGTGTCCCAGTTAATTGTGTTCCAAACTAGTAACAGTTTGGAAACACCGGTCTGAGTCATCTCAGAGTGCAGGAATCCTTAAGTTTTCTATAAAAATAATTGTGTGTCCTACGACTGACTTAATGTAACACGAGCAGGCAAAAAGAAAGTTCCAGGTTCTAGAACCAAATGTATTATCGGGCAAGTCAACTAAGTACAGATAACCTCAGAGAGAAATTAAACATTTCGTCAAGGGTTTCTGATGACAATGCAAAAGCAGGCGAGTACACTGTACTTTCAACAATGCCTTGTCTGTTTGTAGGAACATGGGCTGGCCTAAAATGGAGGGGAGAAAAAACAAGGACAGCGCCGAGGCCCAGCTTCCACTTCACAGGCAAACTGTGGAACTTGTGTGTGTGTGTGTGCACGCATGCATGTGCACGCACACACACATACATACTCATTTTTGTAAGAATTAACATAATCTGTGTCCCACCAGTGGGCACACAAAGCTCTGAGCGCTGCCGGACACCCCACTCCCATTAGCCCCTGTATCTGATGCCTCCACATGGAGCCACAAGACTTCCATGAGCAGTCTGGGGACCAACTCTGCCCAGAGAAACAGTCTCGGGATCCCTTCATCTGTCACCTGGAGGCTGATTCCAGCCCCGAGCAACTGTTCTAAGAAACAGGGGCCTCTGACAAAGGAGGGGAAGCCAGGAGGTGGAGCAGGCAGGCTAGGTATTCATTCACTGCCACTCAGGAGCCAGCTGGGCTGGGCCCACTGGGTGTACCAAACACCCACTAGACCCAGCTGGGGCCAGCCCCAGCCCCAAGCTTCAGATTCTTCAGCAACTAAAAAAGGAATCATCTTATCTTCAGGTTTATCAGGAGAATGGTGCTCAATAAACCAACACGCTCACCTTGCTGACTCCCTGGCCCTTCCCTGAGGCATCACGACAACCAGTCTGGTTTCACAACCCAAATCCTGGCGGAAGCTAGACACCCCACCACATTGAGCTGAGCACCAACTGACCCCTAACATTCCCCTTCTGCTGAGCCCTGGGCTTCTTGGTAGACACAATTCCTTAAACAAAGACACCCACCTTCAGCCACATCGTCTCACTCCTCAGTTTCCCCACCGGCCTCAGTCTCCTGCCCTGGGCTACTCCGAGGCCCTTCCCAAAGAACCTCATTCACGCTGCTTCATCTGCGTAAGTCCCAGTTGCTCCCTAGGTCTGGAGCCACACACATCCAACCAAACTCCTGATATGTCAGAAACGGATTTACAAGGCTAGACAGACAGACAAAATACAATGAGGAGAGAACGCTCAGACTGGCTCACGAGAACCAAGTCCCAAATAGGACCGTGTCACCCATTAGACCAGTGTTCTCTTTATGATGTCCTAGGAGGAAAAAGTTCCTCAGTAACAGAAAATGCCATGCTTCTTCTGCGAAACTGATCTGTTTTTATTTACAGGCAATTACAAATCTGGAAGCTGATCCTACGTCCCTCTTCCCTTCAGCTGCTGTGAAACTCAAGAGCCAGATCTGTGGGCTAACTCAGCACCTGTCGACTACTGTATTGTCCTCTGGCCTCAGGTTTTATCCCCTCACGCTGCATGTGTCTTACTAAGTTGCTGCGGTGGTACAGAGGAGCATAAACAAACTTTCATTTGAAATTAACACCTTAAGGGAAAGGTGGTCTTTGCTTTTCTGCAGGTTTTCTATGGGGTCGCACAGAGTCGGACACGACTGCAGTGACTTAGCAGCAGCAGGAACAGTAGACTGATGTCTATTTTTAGACCAGCAATAATACAGCACGGAGCCTGTACGAATGTGGGATGGAAACGAGGTAGAAGCAAACTCAGGCCTGTGCCCCTCACTTCTCTTCCAGGTACCCCTGAAGGAGGCATGAGGGCGGCAGCCTGAACAAGGGGTACAGATGCCTGGGGCGGCACACCCTACCACTCTGTGCAAGCCAACGTAGGATGATACCATTTCCAGTGCCTAATTAAAGCAGTTTAGGTTTTCACTGAGGACTAATAGAATAACAATAGCTTTTCCTAAGTTGCCCTTAGAAGCACTCTAATGGGAGGTAAAAGGCATCTCTAAAATGGGGAGAGCATGCGGCACACCTTGCAGAGGCTCTCTGTCGTGCTGGTGAAAAGAACACAGCCACTCCCCACTGAAGCACCGACCAGGGCACGGGACGCTTCAGAGGGCGGAGGAGCCACGCATGCGCTGCCAGCCGGCTCCAGATCCAACAGCCAGCAACTGGTCCCCAAGCCGGGGGGCCCGAGGACCCCAACCCACTCTGAGATCGGTCAAGCTTCGACACAGGCACTTTCAGCAGAAGTCAGACTCCAGATGGGAAACCTTTGCTCCAACGACAGCAAAGACCCTTTATGTGTGGAGACTGCAGACAGCAATTCCTAGCAGCAAAGCAAGAGTCAAAGCTGTAGGTTAATGAATTTAACTTCCCGTTCAAAGGGGGCAGCTCTATGACCCTGTGCAGGCTACCATGTATCAATTTCATCACTAACCAAACAGAATAAAGAGTCCTGCCTTTCACCTCCCATCAGAATGCTTCTGAAGCTATTCAGGGCTCCTTAGGAGAAGCCATCATTATTATTACTCTATTAGTCTGCAACCTCCTAGGTTTTAGCCAAATGAAAATCTAAACCGCTTTTAAAGTACACGTTGGACTCAGCACCACCTGAAATTGGCTCTGCGTCCTGGTAAATGTGAGTTTCCAGATGGCACAATTCTAGGTGAAACCATCAAAAGACTACGTAAGTGCTGCGTATCATCCTGCGCCTTCCACTCATCAATTCACCCAATGCTTGGCACTTTAGGGGTAAGCCGAGGAACCTCCTTTACAAAAAGCAGACTCAGTCTTCTCTTGGGGCTACACAAACAAACAGCCAAGCCAAAACAAAAGGAAGAACTCCCTCCTCCCCACACCCTGCTATCTGTCAAGCCGGGTCTGTGTTCTATCACAGACCTATCCTTGAGGGCTGCAAAAGTTGTGCAAGAATTCTTTGATGACTGTGATACTTTCATCAACGAAAGAAAGTGAACTCCAACACACTGCACTGTGAGAAGTTTCCTTATCAGAGGTGGAAATAATGAAGGATGGGCAGAAATACACGCCGGGATGCAGAGCTCAGCAAGACTGCCCTCCTTTCCAGGTGAGACAGACTCTGGGCCCAGAGGGGCCTTGCTCAGTGCCGCCTCAGCAGACAAAGGTCAGCGTCCTGTGCACATCCCTGTCATTCAGCCGACCAGACACTCACTAAGGCGGTGCCCACTTACTTCTACAACCATCGTGGTCATCCACACATCACCCTGTTGGCTGAGTGAGAGCAGATGAATGAATAATCATGGCTGCAACTCATCTCCTATCCCCAAAGGTCCATGTCGTGTGAGCCCTGGGTAAGACCTAGACCCTGGCCCAAGCTACAGAAGCCAGTACCACTGCCACCAACCTGCTGGGGAGGGACCAGAGCTTCCAAAAACTTGTGTGGCTGGAAAATCTTACATTCACGTGAGCTTTAGTCAGATAATTTGCTGTATTTTTAGTTTACCTTTAAGGCACATATGGATTCACTCACCACATTAGAAATCCTATTTGCTACAGACCTGTAAATAATCAACACGAGGCCTGAGAGCTCCCGGTAACATTAAAAGTAACTAGAAGTGGCACTTTTCCTCTCAATGCCAAAGCCGAAAAAATTGCTTGTTTCAAAGACTACCAAATTTTTCCAGTGCCTACAAAAGAGCTTAAACATTATCAACCGGACTTTTAATAGTTACAGAAAGCTGCTTTGGGGACTTAATTCTCAATAAAAGACTCCCAAGTCTACCCAACAGATGTAATGTACAGGCTGCCCAGCATTAAGACCAATGGAACCAGGAATATTCCTTGGAGCAATTCACTGCAATTAAAACCACTGACCCAGGCAGCAGTACCCACTCCTCCAGCACAAAGTAACTAATTCTTGGGAACATTACATGCAGTGCAACTCTTTCCCATAGTCACACACCTCCAAGTTACAACCACTTAAGAAAACTTGGGCCCCACCACTCTGGATTATACAGCTGCTACCAGGCCGTCATTCTTCAAGGCGCGGAGGTCTATGAGGCAGCATTTTGGCTGCCCGAGGGTCTCCTACGGGTGCACTTCCACAGAATGCCTCCACACTGGCTCTACCTTGTTCCTCCCTGGAGAATAAATAGTGTAGGGCTGTCCGAAGTGAGGAATCTGTCCAGGCAGGTATTAGCCGGTGTACAGACCCTCATGAGACAGTGGGGCAGGTCATCCTCTGTAAAAATGACTGAGTGGACCACTGAGGCAGCTCACAACTAAGAGTGGCCTCCCTGTGTGCTTTGTATCTCTCATCCTCAATTTCCTCCTCCAGAAAATAAAGGGAGAGATCAGACAACATCCGAGGCATTCAGTCCTGGAACTCAGAGGTTCCAGCACCAACTTAGCATCAATCTGTTTCTCAGATCAGTCCTTTCCCTAGAAAATCCCTAAGGAAGCAGGGTCTGGGTTAGATGAACAGGGCGATGTTGGGTATATTACATGGGGGTGCCCAGAAGGGTGGTCTAGCTACCAAGAGTCAGGAGTAAAGGGCTGGCAGATGTGGAGTCCGTCACACCTCACACAGGGGTGGAGAACAGAATCGAGGGCTGGACTGATCTACTGCACTGTTGGTTTTTTTGGTTCCTATATGAATATCCAGGAAGAAGGGGAAAACAAAATACCAAAAGTCGGTCCTGAAAACTATCTCTTCAAAAAAGAAATAATCCCATTCCTTAACATCTTCTGAAGGAGGCACTCACCATCTACATGATGAAAGCCTTAACTAGAAGGTATGAAGTTAAACAGGATTAATGCATTATCTTACAAACACCTCCTTATTTTCTATTTACATGCAAAATGCAAATTTTTCATTTTAAACACTCCTTTTAAAAATATTACTGGTTCTACAATTTTGTAAAGTAATTAGCCTCCAATTAAAATAAATAAATTTTAAAAAATACATTACTAGTTCTGACTTCTTACAACTAGGTATAAAGACTTTCACGTGACATCTGGGATGAAAAACTACTTCCCACCAGCACCTGGGGCTGGGTGTCGTGGCCTTTTTAGCACCTGCTTCCCCTCCACTCCCAGGAGAAGTCACAAGCCCACTGGGCCTGCCCCTCACATCTGGAAAACAAGATGTTTAGGATGATCCCTGTGTTTAATCTAAATGAAGCTGGTACACACTTGCTTCTATGGCTTGTAAATAAATGGCCTATACCAAACCAAGAAAGAAAGGTGATTTATCCTTTTTCCTGGGGCTCTGTGTGTGTGTATAACTTCACTTAAATCTGCTTTGCAAGCAGTTTGAAAAAAACAGGCAGTCTGGAGAGGTCCCATCCCTAGGCACAGTCACACTACACAGGAGTGCAAGTCTTACAAGGCTTCTGTGCTCACTATGGATGCTTGTCCACAAATACACACTGAAGTCTGTTCCTCTCAGGTTCTGAAAGAGTGACAAGCCAGGTGTAACACATCTGCCTCAACTTTAATAGATCATGCAAACTCCCCTCCTTCCTCTTTTAAACCAAACTGAGAGAGATGGTAGGAACAAAAAGCCCAGTGAGATTTCAGGCAGTTCTATAAAATCAAAATCCCTAAAGCTTGAATTACTGGCTGTGGAGTTTATTTAGTCAATGCAGAGACGTGCTGATAGAGGTATCCCACCTCTATCCCTTCCCAACTGTGTGGCTTTGGCTGAGTCACATAACCACCCTATCTATCAGTTTCCCTGTCTTAAAGAAGAGCTAACATGTATAAAGCCCACAACAGTGTCTGGCACATAAGTAAGTGTTCAATTAATAGTAGATTTTAGTTACAGCATGAAAATGATGCATCAACCTAAGGCTATGCCTGCACGCACCACATCCATTCGCACCAGTACAACTCAAAGATACAACTGTTGGGGGAGAGAGATAAAAACTTTCTAGCTTCAACTGTGACTTCTTCCATAGAAGTCAGGACTCAGGGACCATATCCTCAAAACCAGAGGCCTCCATTACCACCTGGCAGAGGGGATTTCTGAAGAGGGGTTGAGCAGACCAACATCCCTTACTTCCATCTTCAGATCTGGGCCACTGGAGCTGAAGACTCAGACCCCTCTGGTCCTTGGGTTGGGAGTCACGCCTTCTCCATGGCTGGCAGGCAGTCTTTTTCTTAGGAGCCTGGCTGGCCTGGCTGTTCCTTAAAGCACTGTACTCCTCTATAAATGCATCCTTAATATCAGGTGTTTTTCCCAACATACACTACCACCAGCCCACTCGCCGAACATGCAGACAGCAGTCCATTCTTTAGGAAAACTAAAATGGAAACGAACTAACACGTGTCTCTTCATCTGTGAGCAGCAGCCGCTTTGGGAAGCATCCCCCCATGTGGGACACTCAGGTTTCCACCAGCTGACTAATGTGTGACTTCTTTAAAAGGCCTGAGCGCTCTCCTGGAGTCCAACTTTGAATGCTGCTCACGGTGTTAATGGCACCATATTCGGGATTCTTGTCCAAACTCTGGCCCCAGACATAAGCCTCTCAACACAGCATTCCCCACTGCTGTGTGAATCTCCTGATGTTCCAACAACTGAACCTGCCTTCTTGATCCTTCCCAAGAATCCTGGTGAATCTGAGGAGAGTAACTTGCCTGCCCTCCCCATTGCCAAGAAGAAAACCCAGATTACTGTCCCACTAAAGCTCAGCATCCAAGCTGAGTCATCTCGGGCAGAGCTTGATACAGAAAATGGTATCTACTCAACTGCAGAAAAATTTGTAATCCAAACTAATCCTATTTTTTTTTTAATGTGTCAGATATATGAGTATTTATGAATCTCAGGCAACATCCTGAAGCAGCTGCTAAGTGGTCCTGCAATGAACTTCTAAGGCCCGGCCAACCCCCTGTTCTTTGCACTATTTATATTCCTAAAGCCAATAGCTATGTTAGATACAGCTGATCGTGAGGCCCTGTTTAATGGACTACAGAATCCAATGATACTGACAAGCAGCGATCAGCTAGTTTGGTCTCTACCTAGCTTCACCTTGTGGTAGGAGAGGCCGAGCACCATTTTAAGACTCTGGGCTGAGATCCATGCCTCACCTCTACCTCAGCACGAAAGCAGCATCACTCTTCCTTTCACTTCACTCGCCCTCTCACACTGATTACACCCAGCACATTTTAATCTTATCTCTCCTCCACATGTCCCATGTCTGTCTGTGGATGAGTCAGGCTGATGTCTGATGCTGGTCTTAAACTAGGAACATTCCCCAAAGACCAAAACAAATAAGAACGGGAAAAGATCACCAAACAACAAGAATCCAACCTAAACACAGTCCTCTGAACAGAGTATATGCACCAGGGTGAACACGTGGCTTCCTCTGTGCACCAGAGCAGATTCTTTATTACTGCTGTCTTGGGGAGGAGAAAGGACTTCCCCCATGGTTCAGTGGTAAAGAATTCTCCTGCAATGCAGGAGCCAAAGGAGATGTGGGCTCGATCCTTGGGTCAGGAAGATCCCCTGGAGAAGGAAATGGCAACCCACTCCATTATTTTTGCCTGGAGAATCCCATGGACAGAGGAGCCTGGCGGGCTACAGTCTATGGGGTCACAAAGAGTCAGATGTGACTGAAGCAACTTGGCAGGAGGTGAGGGGGAGGCTGGTGACCTTCACTGCACAGAAAGCTACACAGCAAATGAGGATCTGTGGATAGTCTATTCTAGAGCCAAGAACTCAGTTACATCTCCACAGATACCACTGCAAGCTCTCTGTTCATCTTTTTCAACTCTTTATCAGGTCTCTGAAGTCAAGATGGTATGAAAAATGTGATTGTTGACTCCTAATCTGGACTCAGCGGATGACTAAAAGCAGTGGTTCTCAAATTTGAGCTTGCAGCAGGATTACTTGGAAGCCTTGTGACAACACAGATTGCTGGGTCTAGAATGTCTAAGTCAGTATGTTTGAGGTGAGCCAAGAATATGAATTTCCAAAAAGTTCCTAGGTGATGCTGCTGCTGTTGGTGTGGGGACCATGCTTTGAGAAGCACTAGCTTAATGCATCAGAACATGGTAGAACCCTCTAGTACATAAGATTAGGCTGCACAAAAGAGGAAAAGTGAGTTTATCTGTCTCAGATTTCAAGAATCATACCATAACTTGAACTAGCAGCATCTCTTCTTACAAATTCCCTAATACTTAAAAATTAGTTAAATAGGGTCCAGTGGAGACTAGAAAAACAAGTGGGAGCTGGAAAACTTTAAAGAAGCCACATTCATTTGCACAAAAGAAAGTAGAGAAGAAATCCTAGTTAAACACAGTTTATTAAATAATGATGCCCTTGTCTTAGAAGTCAACTGTTCTCTTAGATCCCAATTTGACAGCACTCCTCCCTTTTTATATGGAACTTTCAGGGAGTAAATTCACCTTGTAACCTCCCCACGGAGGAGAGGGTGGAAATAGACCTAAAAGTCATCACTAAATTGGCTGATAACTTCCACAGTCAAAATCTCATTTTTTCTAAAGCAATGTTCTCAACCCTAGCTGCACACCCATAACTACCTGGGAGCTTTAAAAAATATAGATGCCCAGGCCCTACATTGAGAGATTCTAACCTAAATGGTTTCAGACTAGACCTAGACGGCAGTGTTTTTAAAAGCTCCCTGTGATTCTCAAATACAGCCAAGGTTGAAAACCACTGATGCAGGAGAAAGGTCCCAGAGAGATCATGGGTGATGGGAAAGAGGGAAGAAGGACAGGAAGACCTCTTCAGCTAATGTCTAATGACACAAAACAGGAAAGAATGGGACAGCAGCTGGGAGCAATTAGGACAAGTAAAACGGGCTCTTAGATTCTGAGACTGAGCTAAGGCTCAACCCAGCACTGGCAGTCTCAGGTTCAAAAATCAGAAACAGCCAGATAATCAAGGAAGTGCCCTCACTTGTCAAAGACAAGGCTACAGTCCAAAGGAAATATCAGGAAACCCTTTTTTAAAAGGGTACTATTTTTTTTTTCGGAAGTTAATGAATAACTGAACTTGAGGCAAAGAGCTTTAACGTCTCACAAGGTTCAACTTAAGAAATTATTTGCCTGAAAAACAATAAAATGTATCCTTGAGCAAAATTAGTTTTTTCCCAAAAGGATGGCAAAAGGGAAGAGATGACAGCAGTAACTCTCAGAGTCCACGGTAATCAAAATTATCTCCCCAGTAACCACACTGACAAGTGAGTTTTCAGAGCTGTAAAATCATGTGATGCAAATGATAAAACCAAGATAGAGTTGTTTTCTTCTCTTCCTTCTTGACTAAGGACAGAAGCATGAGGTAACAAGCTAGAAAACACATATGAAAGCTTTATGATCCTGTTTAAGATAGAATGATGAACACAAAACAAAGCAGTTAGAAGAACGTAGTGTTGCTGGTTAGTGGACACAGCAGGAATCTCAGCTCAGGTAACAGACAGAAGTCAGGTGAAAATTATCCGTGCTCACAGCAGGACAAACACTGGGAGCCCAGAGAGCAAAGCCCAGATGTTATCCCACTGTGTTAACAGTTAAAACTTACCCATCAATTTAAAGCCCTGATGTGATTAGAAAACCAAGATGTGGGAAAAATATGCACCTTAAAAATGAGCATGGTAATTTTTGATAAAAATATTGATTTGTGAAGTCATTATGTTAAAACCCAATTTGGAGGACGGCAGTTTTCACCACCTCAAGTTGTTGCTATTGGTCACTCAGTCATGTCCGACTCTTGATGACCCCGTGGACTGCAGCCCGCCAGGCTCCTCTGTCCATGGGATTTCCCAGGCAAGAGTACTGGAGTGGGTTGCCATTTCCTCCTCTAGGGGATCTTCCTGACCCAGGGATTGAACCTGTGTCTCCTGCATTGCAGGCCAGTTCTTTGTGGCTGAGCACCAGGGAGCCCATAACACCACAAGTTAGCTCTCCTAATTTGACACATGGTGCTTTACTTAATTCAGTACTAACTGCTGCTGCTACTGCTGCTAAGTCGCTTCAGTCAGGTCTGACTCTGTGCAACCCCACCGACGGCAGCCCACCAGGCTTCCCCATCCCTGGAATTCTCCAGGCAAGAGCACTGGAGTGGGTTGCCATTTCCTTCTCCAATGGATGAAAGTGAAAAGTGAAAGTGAAGTCACTCAGTCATGTCTGACTCAGCGACCCCATGGACAGCAGCCTACCAGGCTCCTCCGTCCATGGGATTTTTCAGGCAAAAGTACTGGAGTGGGGTGCCATTGCCTTCTCCTCAGTATTGACTACCCACAAGTTAACTTGGAGCACTCCCCGATATTATGAGATTATCAGAATAAATCCCTCACCTCCTCCCAAACTACTAAAAGATGCCTACAATCAGATGCCAGGGAATTCCCCTACGGTTCAGTAGTCAGGACTCCATGCTTTCACTGCTGAGGGCCCAGGGTTCAATCTCTGATAAGGGAACTAAGACCCAGTAAGCTGAGTGGCA
Source organism: Budorcas taxicolor (assembly GCF_023091745.1). Classification (NCBI taxonomy): domain Eukaryota; kingdom Metazoa; phylum Chordata; class Mammalia; order Artiodactyla; family Bovidae; genus Budorcas; species Budorcas taxicolor. The sequence goes on from NC_068918.1 coordinate 33,261,642, forward strand.
TAATCGGATGCCAAATTTCACCTTGGTGACTGACATGAAGGTTGACTGTGGTGAAGCCTAACATGTGGCCCAGATCACCTAGACTTCCAGCCTGGAAAAAAAGGATCTTTCATGTAAAGGAAGGAGACTAAACAGGACTGATTTAGCAAATTCAGTTCAGCACAGGGCACACATCTATTCAAAGAGGAGGCAGTAAGCTTATCTATACTGGACAGGGTTGGAGATAGAAGGCCTGATCGAGGCCACTAATTTCAAGAAACAGTATACTAGCTCACCTAAGAAGCTGCCTATCAGGAGCTTAAGAGCCCAACTGTGCTGAAGCAAGCCACTCACAACTCTGTCAGCCGGAAGACAACTTTGAAAGAATCGGGCCCATAACATTTCTAAGGCCCATTCTGGGTTTCTCAGGATTACACAAATGATACCCCCCAAAATAACTGATCATTGTTCTTAAAAAAAATTCACAGGAATGTCTGGGGCTCAGTGTCAATTTTTACTTAAAAAAAAAAATCACCTTGCTTAAAATGTAGTCTGTGGGCCATGGTCTATTTATAATCATAGGTATATTCATAAATGGCAAATTAATGCTGTTAATTGGACTGTTCTGACAAATAATGAATAAAGGCATGTTCCTTCTCATTCCACCAGCTGGGGAAGGAAGCAAAAGCAAAAACCAAGGTACTCAAATACAGACCAAGATGCAAAGGCATGATGGGTGAGATCTACAAGTCCTTGACTGGAAACGAATGCTGACAGAAAACTCCGGACCAGCTATCATACACAGTAAAGATTCTAGAAAAAATAAACAGCAAAACTGACTTTCAAATTAGGTTGAATTTTAAAGGAATTTACCAACAAGAAGTTCTAATGGAAAGATGTTGAGAGTGTTTTTACTTTATGAAACCATTTACAGCATTAGAAGTAAAACCGCATTAAAAAAAATTAAGTAAAATAGAAATGAAAATTAAAAAGAGAAAGGAGAGGAAGGTGAGAGAAGGCTTTAAACATCATTCAGCCAAACTTAATGTGAAATATGGAACTGAGGCAATTATTTAGATAATTTATGATGAAAGAACTATCATTTTTTAGAAATTAATTATTATGACACTTTGGGGGGAAAAAAAGCAGTTCTGAAATTTGAATTATGTGAATTAATGGCCTAACTCTCCATTTGATCTTTTTAATGTAATACCAATTTTCAAGGAGACATCTAACAAGCTGTATTGGACGTAATGCTATGCCCTCCTTCAACTTCAGGTTTATACCCAGAGTTGTATCTTTTAAAGTCCACGAGGCCAAGGCCACCTTCTTCATAACTGCCTTTGGCCCCACCACGCTCCCCACACCCTGGGCTCCCTCAGTTATCAGGCAGAGCCATTCTGCCTGCCCCACATTTATCACGGGGTTTCAGTCTATCTTCTGGACACTCTCCAGACACTACTCACCTATCTTTACTGTGAAACTGAGAGTTCTAAAATTTTTTCCAACACATACATGGGATTAGTCTTCTGCAAGCCGTATTTTATCTCAGGGCGCATGGGTGCTGTATTCCCGTGGCCAATTAAAACCATCATTTTAGGTCCTACTCATACATATTCTACCTTGTAGACAAAAGCAGTAAGTGCCTTAATAAGATAAACCCTTTAACCTGGCCAGCAACTTGCATTTTGCAACATTTTCTGTGTCTGTCTTGCCTTTAAACGTGTTAGTAACTCCATTGGAAAGTATGCTTAATACCTCACAAAATACGCTTGATACCTTTCATTTTGAGATCTGTTTGGGCTTCGACCACACTCCTGCCAGAAACCTTTTATAAATGTCTTTTTTTCCCTGAAATCCATCTTTCTTGGTGGTATTATCTCCATCCATCTACCTACCTGAAGCCTACAGAAGCACAGATATACCCTGTTCTCCCAAGGCAGAAATTTCTCAAAGATAGTAGCCCAGCCCTAAGGATTTCCACACACTATGGTATCACTCTATTAGTTCTGAACACTAGTATACTATCTGACCCATAGTAAACCATGGTTAAACAGTGGTTTACTAAAGCAGCGTCCAAACAGAAATAGAAATCCCCAAATTAAATTGCTCCACTAAGAGCCCAGGCACTGATTGGATTCTTAAAATTATTCACTCAGACAAAATCAAAGGCAGGAGCCTAAATCATGGGTCTCTGTCTACTCCACCTCCAACACAGAGAGAGGTATCAGTTACCCCGAGTCAGCCACAGTCCAGAAGATAAACATTCAAGACAGCATTCTGAAAGATTAACATCAGGACTGATGGTAATATATACGAAGACTGTGGCACATAGTAGCAACTTTTTCAATGGCAGCTATTTAATCTTATTGTTGTACTCACCCCAGGCAAAGTCCCACCACACTCAGGAGGCAGCAAAGCTTAGCAGAAAATGTTGACGTTCAAAGAAACCTTCCTCTGAATCCCAAGCAATTAAACTTCTCTGAACCATTTTCTTGTCTCTAAATTGGGTTTATACTTAAATGCTTAACATGTAGGATCAATATTAGATGTAAAAAATCTACCTGAGTAATTGGCCTATGATAGTGTTCGATAAATCATAGCTACTATTATTATTATAACTAGGCTTCAGAATATCTTGTGTCAACTCCTCTTTCTATTGTAAAAACCAAACTGTGTTTCCAATTGATTTATAATCCTGGCTCCCTTTTCCCAAAATACTATTTTGAAATATGAGCATAAACAGATGCAATTCTAATTCTGAAATATTTCTGAACAATTCAACTCAAACACCTTCACGGTACCTAGGAAACACCTGTTGCTACTTGAATGAGGACTACCACTCCATGCTCCTTCAGGACGGCTGGGTTTTGCAGACATAAATGTATACAGAGGGGATGGGAGCCTGAAGGCTCAAGTGTTGACACTTTGAAAGGGCTTGAACCAAGCACAGGAAGAGCCAAGGAGACTCCAGAGAGATTCTGATTATCCTTACTGCCACCATGGACGGCAGTCAATCTGATGGGGCTCTATCTTCTCAAGCCTGACTGAGATGGGGAAAAGAGAATTCTTCAACCTTCTCCTTCCGCTGAGGACCCAGGCTGCTCCCTCCCTGAAAGACTATCGTAGACCAAAGCTCTCAGCTAGACCTTGGCCTTGAACCTCAAGTCCACACTCCCCAAGTACAGCCATTCCACCAGCCTCACGAAGTAGAAACTGAGTAAGCAGAGTGGGAGAGTTAGGGAGGGTGCCCAGGATACACGCTAAACGGAGGGTGGAAGGCTCGCTGCAGCAGTTCTCACTGGGAAATCAGGGGAATTCACACCTCCCTTCTGTGCCTCACAGCAGGATGAAGAAAGAAGAAATTTAAGTTATCAGAAAGTAGCCTAGGAGTGATTAACATTTTAATTTTAATCTAAATATAAATTTGGAGGGAGAGGGCAAAATGGGTGAAGCAGGGCAAAATGGGTGAAGCAGGTCAAAAGAGACAAACTTCCAATTACAAAATAAGTCAGTCCTGGGGATGCAATATACAGCTTGGTGAATATAGTTAATACTTAGGTATCTGAAAGTTGCTCAGAGAGTAAATATTAAAAAGTTCTCAACATAAGAAAGAAAAAGAAAAATGTTAACTAGACTTACAGTGATGATCATTCTGCAACATGTATAAATACCAAATCATTATGTTGTACACTTGACACTAATAATGTTGTTATGTCAATTATATCTCAGTTTTAAAAATAAAACCTTCTTTTCCTCTTCTCCTCTATCTGCAACTCTTCATGTTCCTCTCTTCCATCCCTGTGCTCCTGTGTTTCCTAGGGCTACCATGACAAATTACTACAAACTTAGGGGCTTCAAACAATAGAAACATATTCTCTCACAGTGCTGGAGGCTAGAAGTCCACAGTCAAGGTGTGAGCAGCACCATGCTCCCTCTGAAGGCTGCAGCGGAGGGTCCTGCCTGGCCTCCAACCAGCCCCTGGCGCCCCCAGCAATCTGGAGCCCCTTGGCTTGTGACTGTGCTGCCCCACCTCCTGCCGTGGCGTCACACAGCCTTCTCTGAATCTACCATGTCTTCTGCCCCCCTCATACGGACACCAGTCACTGGACCCAGGGCCCACGTGAATCCGATATGACTCCACCTTAATGTAACTACCTCCCTCCAGAGAGATCCTAGTCCCAAGCAAGGTTACACTCTGAGGTTACAGGTGGACCTTAATGGGGGGGTTGGAGGGGTACTATTCAACCCACTACAGCTCCCAAATTAAAATAAGCCGCCACCACCAGAATACGGGGCAATGTGAAGGGTGCGACAAACTACAGAACACAGAACTACAGAACTTTAGATTACAAAACTGCTAGCGGGTCCATGACTGCTAAATCTGAATTAAGAATAATGGAGGTTCTGCCTTTCTTTCACCTACAGGAAAATGACGTCTTGGAAAACATCAAGAGTCTCAACCAAAAGAGCACTAAAACACAGAGCCCACTGATCTTGACACACTGTGATGTGTGCTATCAGGTACAGAAGAACATTCACATGTTTTCAAGAGTGAAGTACTGCGACTCCCCTGAAAGTGGCTGATTCATGTTGATGTTTGGCAGAAACCAACAAAATGCTGTAAAGCAATTATCTTTCAATTCAAAAATAAATAAATTTTAAAAAAGAGTGAAGTAGCAAAAATATGTGAAACAGAGGAGGAAAATTTTCAGTTAGAAAGCCTTTAATTATTTGAGGATGGGAATTAGACCATAAGTCTCAGAAGACCAAAGTTCCTTTTTTAAAAAGTTATCTTAGGTTTTTAAACACTCTCTCCTCCAAATTACCCTTTTCTAATAATGACATAGGCCTACATGGAAACACTATATATTACAGGTTTGTTTTTTTTTTTTTGGTGTTTTTAACCAAGGTATTATTTTAGCTATGTGGGGAAAAAAACTCAAGATCAGTTTAAAGACATGTGCACTCCCTCTGCTGGCTCTAAATTTAAAGAAAATTCTCAATAGCTGCAAGAGCCAAGTTATTAATTTCACTAGACATCCAAAACACAAGAAAAAATACGATGCGAATTCTCCCACACATGCACACTCAAAAGTCTTCACAGAAATAAATAAGATATTACAAAACACATACTGAAAACTGTCAAAGGCATCTGCTGGAATTATTATGGGTTTCCTTTTCCAAAGGAAAGCTAATGCATTTTGTTTCTGTGTGGCAGGGGCCGCTTCCCACCTTGGCCTTTCCCCCTACAAGTGAGCCACAGCTTCCTTGCTCTAAGCTCACCTCTTCATTGCAGAATGGGGGTGCATTTGGATACCCAGGCATGGTAAGCCCCCAGAAGATAAGCTGGCTTCTTCACTACACACAATCATGAGAGGACCAAATGAGTGCAAGTACCACAGGCCACCAGAAAACTTCATCTACTTGACTTTGTACCGTTATCTCATAGTAGGGACTGACATGCTGCAGAGAAAAAGTCTCAAGATCAAAATATCCCAAAAAGCTCCAAGTGAAAATACACATTCTGAGGGGGGTGGGAAGCCCAGCTTGAAGCATACTCCATACATTTGTATTTCACCAGAAAGGAGTGATACATCACAATATTCTACAGATGCTTGCTATTTTACTTCTTTTTCCAACTGGGGAAATTATAATACTGAGAAATGGAAGTCGTTCGATCAAGAATAAAATGATGAGAGATGCTGAGCCTGTCTGGACACTGATTTGATCAGAATTGAGGTTTTCCATGATAATCAGTAGCCAAAACACCTATTCAGAAAACCATCTTGGAAGAGAGGCAGACTGGCCCTGGACAGGTCCAGCTCAGACTGCTCACTATCTCTTCTTCCTTCATCTGTGACTTGTATTTACCAATCCATTATGTAAAACTTCAAGTACATCTGAGACTTACATCTGCAAATGCAAAACACTTTGGACAACTTAATTTTACACCAGAGCTCTGCTTCTGAAGTGGATATTTATATTTGGTGACTCTTTCTAGACAGTAATACTGATGCTGCATAAAGCAGGGTCTACACACAGAAGGAAAACATGATTTCAACTTTCTCTTCAGGAAAGGTCATCCCAAGATCAGGTTTCTCTCCGTTTCTGTGATGCGTAACGACTGGCACTGATGAAGTTTTCAGGGACTTCTACACTAGGAAACAAGACACTAAGAAATGCCTTAGATAGCACAGCACCATTTCATAATTACATGACATCATATCGATACCAGCACTAGGAGGTCTGGGCCACCTTCGTAGCTACAAGTATCCAAAAGATTCTACACATGACATCACTCCACTCCTGAGTCACATCATCCCCCTTCCAGTATCACTGTCCCAGAACGAGGCTAAGCTCATGGGCTGAGGACATAATCAGCCCAAAAGCAGCTCAAAGTTATCAGAAATGTTTTTGTCTGGTAGGCACCTTCCTTGCTTTCAAGGTTCTTACACTGTTCTTGAAAATATAGAGGAGTCACAGAAAAATGGGAAAAGGAACAGACAGAAGTCAGGAGGTGGGCAGGGTAGGGCGAGGTTGAAAGAATAGGCTTTTCCAGCAAGGTGAGCTGAGTGCTGATAGAGAATGCAAAAAGAGAAACACAGCTATTCTCCTGCTGGCCAGCCAATCTAGAGGATGGGGGAGGGGAGCCGAGGAGAGAAAATGAAGTAAGAATTTGCAGAAATGGAGGCACTGACTCGAACAGCTGTGAAACCACAATGGTTAGCAACAGACATTACAGAACACTGGTGCCCTGGGCTCACACGGACACATTTAACTCCACCCCTGCTACTTCTGGGCCCCTGAGCTAGTCACTCACATGCTCCTGCCTGTTTCCTTACTTGCAAAATGAAATATTTAGATAATCCTTAAGACTTCATTTAGTGTTTAATTTGAGACAAGAAGTCATACAGACAATTCGACTGCATCAAGGCTCCACATCCATGCCAAGAGGCTGGTCCTATATCGTGACCCCATAAGACAGAACTGGGGACCCAAGATGAGTACAGGGCTACCAGTGTGCTCTAATTCCAGCTTCTCCCCAAAAGATCCAGACTACAGGAGCCATGTGACAGAGGCCCTGCATCTCCAAAGCAAGCTGAAAATTATGATCTGCAGAGAGCTAAAGGCCAGCTCCAAGCCAGGGCCCAGCATCCACTTTGCCATTTGCTGGTGACTTCTCCGCAGAGAGCCGGAGCACTAAGGAAAGCAGAAGCACAGATGGGAAAAAGGCAAAGAGAAGGGGCAATGATGACAAGTTTACAGGGCACAGATTTGCATGTTTATTTTCTGTCTTTCCCCAAGAGAACACAAACTCCTGTGAACTGGAACCTTATCTGCCCTGTGCTACCACTACATCCCTGGGCCCGGCAGAATGCCCTCCACACTGCATGCCTTTGATAAATATTTGCTGAATGAATGAAATGGCATGAGATGCAAATGAGTAAAAAGGGTTTTCTCTTTTCAGTCTTTTACTTACTGTGCACCAGCTGCATCATCCACTGATACAACCCACCTGCATGTATGTCATCCCCAGCTCTTTTTATAGCAGCAGAAAGTCCAAGTGGCCCTCAGGGCTCCTCCATTTGTGATACAGGAAAAGGTGAGGAGAAAAACGAGGAGTCAAAAATAGGATTGAGCCTGTTCCTCACAGACAAGACAAAAGAGTATGAAAACAAAATAAATTTCATTCTCTCCAGCCCAGGGAATCCAAAAACTGATCAGCAAGGGGTAAGCTGGGTATCTTCTCAAAAGGCACTAGCTTAAACAGTCTTATCTTTGCATTTTTATAAAGATCTTTAGATGAACAGTGTCTGCTAAATTTTTGCAAATCAGGTAAATGATTTTTTTAGTGGGACAAGGCTTCTTCACAAATTTTCCAAATAAAAATATCGTGCTGGTTTTAAGTAAGCATCATAAGTAGAGTATTAAAAAGTTTAACTACAGATGTTCTTCTATGGTATCATTCCCTTAAAATAGAACCCTCCTAAAAACTCCTAAAAATAAGTCTGCATAGTTTCATTTCATTTTCAAAGAAGGAGATAAACATATCAAAACAAACACTTAACTTCTTTTTAAAAGAGCCTCTCTGTTACATGGGGCTCACAGATCAAAGTCTAAAATGGTCAATTTCTTCACCTCATAGGTCGATGACACAGCTTTGAAAAAGAAGAAAAACAGTCCCCCTAGTGTACCGCCACTGTAGAAAGAGGAAGTATGTTAGTTGAGAATCACTGACGAAGACAGTACTGCCGAAGGAAATTACAAAACAGTATTTCAGCAACAGGGGCCAAGCTGAAGACAGATTCCTCGTACAGCACAACCCTAACTGGCCCGTTAGTGAGTCAGTCCAAAAGGTGACTGGGGTCAAAATCAGAGGCCAGTATGAAATTATTATGCCTCTGCCGTTTTGAAATTGTTGAAAATATTTTTAAACATCAAAGTTGCAGTTAAAATAACATATTTAAAAAATACAGTATGGTGAAAAGGAACTGGGTGCATTCATCTAAAGAGCTAGAACTGTAAGGACGTGAGCAAGTATTATGTGGCAGGCCAGCCCTCATCTTTTAACCTTGCGAAGAATCGGCAAGAGGGCACATTCTCACATGAAGGAAGACTCAGTCACTTGCAGCAGCAGAAGTCCTCTCACATTTGTGAAGCTGTAGGAACCACCACATAAACTCATAGCCGCCTGATATTATTGTGCCCTGACCCATGGGAAGCACTGATGAGTGGGCGTGTGCAGGAGAATCAGTGAAAAATGGGCCTCACCAGGTAAACTCTGGAGTTCTAGAGGTCTGCCTGAGACAGGAGGAAACAGAGACCTCACCAGCTCAATTAACGGTGCAGCGCAAGTAAGCTTAATCTGAGTTAAAGGAAATGTAACCTTTTCCCCCTTTAACCACATCTGATTATTCATTTCTACTTTAATGCCTGAGGTAAGGGAACCTGTGAGATAGCTATCACCTTTCTCCCTGGCACGGTTTGCATCTGACAAACTCAAGTTAACCAAGAGCTTCCTCCTTTTGTTAAAATGGTCCTTTTTTGCCACCTTTGTCACTTCACAGTTCCTAAGTACTCTTTCCTGATAGGCACCAGACAGCTTTACAGACACTGTGTGCTCACTCAGCCTCTACCAATAATCAGTCATCTTCCCGATGCTGAAATAATAACCGAGATTTTTTTAGATGGAGAGACAAATATGCTTTTTAGGAAAACAACTTCTACTTATGTAAGACTACCCAGTGCTTAGTACATAACCTTTAGAAAAGATCAATTTAAAGAGAAAAAAATAGTGTAATAAAGATCTCTAGAGCCACAGGCTGCTAATTATCTCTGTACTAACCAGCTGTGTGTTCTTAGTAAAGTCATTAACTTGAAGAATTAAGATCTTCACCTATAAAATAAGGGGACTGAACTAGATCAGCAAACCTCGTCCTGCCTGTACATTAGAATCACCTAAGAAACTTCAAAAATTAAACAAAAACAACCTCACCAACCAATACCCTCACATCGGCCCAATTAAATCAGGTTCTCTGGGTACTGATATTTTTTAAAAGCTCCCAGATAATTCTTACATGCAACCAGAGCTTTGATTCACTGGTCTTGATTCTGATCGCTAAGACCTCTTTTCTAATTCGCTCTATGCTCTTAGGGTGATAATTCTAGTTACAAGATCTCATTAATACAAAGGCCCAGAAACTATAAAAGAAGTAAGGCCTAGGTGCTGCATACTACATCTATGTGCACACATGACTGGCAGAGGTTAACCTGAATTCTAGACATTTTTAGAAGTTAAAAACCTGAATGTAAAACGCAGAATGAAAGTAGTGTGGTTTAAAAGCACACACCTGCTTCCAAATGACTAATCATGATAGGAATCAACTCCTGAAACTTGGATGCATAGAAATAGGTCACAATTAGCTCCTGACCTCTCCCTTTTCCCTCTCTTCCACCTCCACTAAACCACAAGCACAAAAAAAGCTTGGCTATTACTCATAATCGGAATGTGAAACCACAACCCCAGTTTCAAAGGGCCTTCTCCATCATCAAAGATTTGGAAGTTCTTGCATGGCTGCATCTTTTGGTAAAGATTATCTTGCAAAAACTCTAACTCAATTATATCTCTATAGTCTTCAAGGATTAGTTATCATGCGATAATCAGAAATGGACCTGGTGTAAAATTTTAAAGATAAAATATTCATAAAATATGCGCCTAGTATTAAACATATGACTGCTGGACAGTTTCAATTTATAATGCTTCATAAGATTTTAGTTAAAGAAAAATGAGATAGCAGAGAAGGAAAAAACAAACCATGAGACCAAAAAGAGTTAAGATATAAAACCACGAAGTTTAAGACTAGGCCCCAAATCTCTATTGCAGATCCTGTAAGCTACCTGAAAATGTAATTAATTCAGTATCAATTCATGGTTATTTTTGGTAGCCACACTTTCCCACATAAGTCTTAAAAAAAAGTTTCAAATGCCATAAACTGGTATTATCTTTAACCATAAACATGATGCAAGAAATATTACTTATGGAAAATTACTTTCATAACCTTAAAAATCATAAAAAAAGGTGAAAACCCTTGCTGTGTTAACTTTCTAACTAACTTAAAGCTAACTTTTAACTAACAGATTCTCTGCACCAAATCCAAAATATGTAGGACTAAATTTCAAGTGTGAGAAATTTGGAAAAGACTCCACACCCCACCCAATCCATCTTCTTAGATCCCACAAATTCATCCCTTCCTAACACTATACACTGAGATCAACCCTTGCTATCCACTTGAAAACTCAGTTTTTAAAAGTATCACATCAGCACTGCTTTGAAACAAAATTCTCATCTTTTTCATAAATAACCTATTATCACAAAACTGGCATTCTTTTGCAAAGCAATACAATTGAATCGAACCTAAGATTCATAATAACAGCGTTTGTTCAAGGATGAGATAGATTTGTGGAACAATATCAAAGCACTTGTTTTCCTTTTAAGTATCAAACCCTTTCCCTATACTGACCATAAAAAAATTTTAAGGCATATTTCAAGATTTTTTTTAACCAAATTAAAAGTCAATGACACTAAATTCTTTAGCTTTTTCATGTACTAGCTCCTCTCCAGTGCTTCAGTTCTCCACCTAAGGTCAAACTGTTCTTATTTTATACACCCACTGGAACCTATGAAGTACAGAGCTCCCCAAAGACAACAAAGGAAGGGACAGAAGGAGGAAGCAACCACCTTTTTAATTAAAATTTAAAAAAAAATCCAACTTGTTACTAGAAGCAACAGACAGAAAGATATGTGTCTACAGCTGCACAGGGCTCCCTTTAGCCTGGTATGCATTCCTGTCTTGGGAGATGGGGCCAGGAGGATGAGGTGCAAGAGCAAAGCCGCTGGGTATCAGCGGCCCAGCAGGGGCACAGGAGTTAATCTCTTTGGATGCCCAATTGCAGGAAGTCATTACATCATAGGCCTTTCCACACTTCTCTCCCTACCACGTGTCCAGTGCCCCAAGAGGCTGAAAACGAACAGTAGAGAGCCTCTCTTCAGGTTCACTTACAGGTAGAAGCCATTACGGTCCAGCCCTGCCAGCAAACCTCCCTCCCCAAGGCCCAGGTGAGGCGCCAGGCGCGGGTCCTGGGCACCTGGACCCTCTGCCTCAAACAGCGCCAGAATCCGGACCTCTGCGCAGAAGCCAGCAGGTGCAGCGAGTCCCCGCTGAGGTAGAAAGGCTGGCCCGTGCCAGGCCCCAAAGCATCTCAGAAGCTACCTGCTGTAGGGACATCTCTGAAGAACAGAGGTGTGGACACAGGCAAGGAAAGGAAACCGGCCAGGAAGAGGTTTACAACCACCGCTTTTTGTAATTGGATTGATGTGCCTGTGGGAGTGAACACCCACAAGCCCGAAAACTTGGGCACAAGGGTTCTCATCCAGGTAGTCACAACACACCACGCTTCAGCGACTGACTTAAAACCACAAATCCACCCCTCCCAACCCGTCCCCTCACTCCCCCCGTAGTGGCCTCGCCGCACCCCCACGATGGGGGACTTATACTCCCAAGTTGGCCGCAGACCTACCTTCTCTGCGATGACCCAGGAATCCAGCAAATTCACTCCGGTCCGTCTGTCCTTCCCTCGCCGGTGTCCCTCAACCCCTCGCCTCACCTGGCCATGCCTGAGGTTCCCCCAGGAGCCTTCTCTCCCCATCCTGCCACCTTCGCGGCCGTCCCCGGTTGCCCCTCCTCCGGGATCACACAAAACCCCCAAAACCTCACAGCGGAGGCTCTCCCTGCCAACCCCTCTCCCCCGCGCCCGCAGGAGCGCTCCGTCGAATCGCAGACGCGCCTCGCACTGCGCAGGAGGCCCGGCGGGTCCGGCCGCCCGCCTCAGGTGGGTACGCACCTTCCAGCCGGCAGAGCTGTTGCTGTCGCCCTTATCCTTGAAGTAGGGCACGCAGCGCACCATCCACTCATAGATCTGGGACAGAGTGAGCCGTTTGTCTGGGGAGCTCTCGATCGCGCGAGTGATCAGGTCGGCGTAGGACAGGTTCCCCCAGGCGTTCCTCCGCGACGAGCATTTCCTCGGCTGCCCGGAGCCCCCAGCCGTCCCCGGCTGCGGCGGTGGCAGTGGCTGCTGAGGCTGCAGCGGTGTCTGCGTTCCCCCGCTCAGCGCGCCCGCCGCGGGGGCTGGCCCGGACCCGGGGTCCTGCCCTCCAGGAGCCAACAGCCGGGCCGAGTCCTCCAGGAGCAACCCAGAGCCCAGCGGGCCGCCCCCGCCGCCGCCGATCGCCATGGCCGAGCCGGCCCTACTGCCACCGTCCTCGTCGTCTTCATCGTCCTCCTCCTCGGGGATCATGGAGTCAGCAGCCGCCTCCCCAGAGGGCTTGGCCGGGCTCCCCTGGAGCTCCGGCCTCTGCAGGGGCCACGTACAGGAGCGCGGCCGGCTCTGGGGCTCGAACTCCGGGTCCAGCTCCACTTCGAGCGGAGAGATCGGGGCCGGGGAGGCCGGCGCCTCTGCCATCTTCGCCGCCCGCCCGCCCGCGGCTCGGGCTCTCGCGCTCTCCTCTCGCGCCGGGGCGGGGTGCGGCGGGGGAGGGACGGGGGCGCCGAGAAGGCTCGGGCTCCCAGGCGGCGCCGCCGCCGCCGCCGCTACTGCCGCCGCCTGGGGAAGCACGAGAGGAGAGAGAAGGAGAGTTGGTTATCCCGGGCTGGAACCCAGTCTTCGGCGAGTCCTCGCCCGCCGTCGCCGCCGCCACCGCTTCGCGACCGCACCGCGCCCGCCTCCCAGGAGCAGGCAGACCTGGAGACGTGCGTCCCGCGAACCTGGCGCAGCAGACGCCGCCCCCAGACCAGGCCGCTGGGGAGACGGGAGCGAATCGACGGGCTCGCACGGGGCACCCCCTCCCCCGCCGCCGCCGGAGCTGCAGGTCTCTCCTGGGCTAGGTGGCTGGGCGGGGAAGAAGGGGGAGGGGCGGGGCGGGGGAGGGGCGCGGGCCGCGCCTTTAAAGCGGGCAGCAGCCAGCGCTGGCGCAGCCCAGCTGCGGTCCGAGCCCGAGTCCGGGCGGGCGGGCGTGCGTTTGTTTATGTTTCGCTCGGGCCCGCTCAAGTGCTTCCCGCGACGCCGCCGCCAAAGTCTGTGGCGTCTTCGGCTCTTCTTCCAGTCCCCGGCCCTGCTGCCTCCGCGCCCCTCTGCCACCCCCTCCCAGCGGAGGGCTCGAGCCCGGGGACGGCGCGGGAAGCTCCTTATTTCCCTATCTGCCCGCGGGCTGAGAGGGCAAGCGTGGGTCCGAGCGCAAACGGGCCCTTGTCACTTCCAGAAAAAGGGGAAGCCGGGAAAAAGGAGGGCAAGCAGCTCGGTGGGTATTTGCCAAGGGTCGAGCCGAGCGGCAACGGCCACTTTCGGGGTTTGTGAGGCTTATTCTCCCACGGGCGTTGTGCCTTACACCCCCTTCCCAGTGAAGAACGGGAGAAGGGGGCAAGTCGAAACGTGAATCTTCCAACAGGTCAGGAAGCACCAAGTCTCCCGGGCCGCCAGAAAGCTCAGACCAGCACGTTCTTCACCTCCTTGCTCCCGCTGCTGCCATCTTGACAGTTTCCCCCCCTTCACTCAAGTCCTTTAAAAACACTAGCGGGAGAGAAGAGGGGCGCGCACAACGAGTCACGGGGAGGGAAAAGGGAAGCGCCTGGCCCAGCTCAGAAGCAGATCCGGAGTCGCCGGGAAGGCGGTCGACCCGCTCACAGCTCCGGCGCCTACCTCGGTTCCTTCCCCTCAGGGACGAGGGGGGAGGACGCACAATCCCGCGCGGGCCTGGGGCACGGTGAGGAGGGGGCGCGCAACCTCGGCCGAGAGGCGCTCCGGCCGCCGCCGCCGCAGCCCGCCTGAGAAACCGCCTGTCAGCCTGCGCCCCGCCGCCTTCCACATTCCTCCTCCTCCCTTCCACAAGCAAAGCGGCCGAGGCAGCAACACAAAGTTATAGACACACGCAGGGTGCCTCAACCTAGGCTGACGGCGGGCGGGCGGGCAGGTCCCCGCCCAGGGGGAGGGCTGGGCGGCGGGCCGGGGTGTGCTCGCGTGCGTGCGTGTGTGCGCGCGCTCGCGCGCGCGCCTGCGCGACCCGGTTCCGCGAGGCTGCAGGCTTGAGTGTCAGGGCGCGCGCCGGGAACGAGACTCGGCGGGCTCCTCCTCCCTCCTGCGAGCCTCAACAACAAAGCACGGCGCTGGCTCAGGAGACGAGGGAGGGGGGCCAGCAGAGCTCCAAACGCTCAACGAGCGCAGTCGCGTGGCCTCCCAGACTCCAAGCAGGACGCCTGGCACCCTCCCCAGCGACGAAGGGTCCCCGTCGCTCCGCCAGGCTCTGGGCCCGCCCTGGTGTCCGGTTCCCCATTAGAACCGGACACCAGGTAACACCCGAGATAAGATGCTGACCGCAGGCGGCAAGGGTTACCTCAGCGTGAAAATACTGGCAAGCGAAGATGTTGGTGTCCTCAGGACTTCGATAAGCTGATGCTCTCAGATTTGATCAGGAACCAGGAGGTTTGCAACTGAGTCTCTAACGTAGGACACTTGACTGCAGTAGTGTTTCGTTTCGCATGAATTTCATGGCCAGCGAGTGAAGTGTAACTGACTCGGGAGAAAAGCAAATTATTCCATATTCCTAAATGCAAGAACAAATTCTGAACAACTGTGAAGGGGAAATAATGAGTCTAATTTTTAAATGACGGCAAAGCAGCTAACTGTGCTTTTATAAACTTTTTAAAAATAAAGACACTTCTTCAGGTTTAGAAAAACATCTTCACACGTCCTTATCCTACGACAGTACCCAAGTCGTTCATTCGTGCACTAAGAATGCACTACATGCAACACACACACCGAGAGTCTATCAATTTTGATTTATAAATATCCCGCCCCATCCTTCCAAGTCACGAGAAGTATCTTAAGCAGTCCAGGGCGGTCTCGGCAACAACCCCATACACAAAAAGGTCCAACTCAGCGTAGGCAGGAATGCGCCCATCCACCTGAGTCCATGCTCCGGGCTTTGCTCAGGACCCGTCACTCAAGTGACGCGCGGCCCCGCCCCTGCACCAAGCTAGTTCGACGCGTACAAACAGATGATGTCATTGTATCCACAAGCGCGTGACCCTGGATCTCTGCGCCGCATTGCCATTCGCTGCGCCGCTCAATCGTCAAGCCATGCCGCGCTCTGACTGGCCGCGGCCACCCGTCTCCAGGCCCCAGACACCCCTCTCCGCCCCCCGCCTCCGCCCCCCCATCAAATAATAAACAATCGAGTAAAATTCGATGGAAGGGAGGAGAGGACAGAGACGGCGAACCCAGAAGCCAATCCTTCGCGTGCTGACGGAAGGGAGAGTTAAAAGGCGGAGGGTTTGCGAGGACCGGGTTGCGGGGGGAAGGAGCAGACCTGAGGCGATTTGTCCCGCCTCGATGAGGTGGCATCAGGGGAGGAAAGTTGGAAAGCACTCTGCGGGGCACGCCTGGTAACGCAGGGGGGCTCTAGGGCCCCGGAGCGGCAGGGCTCAGGACTCCGCGGTGGTGCGCTGCCAGCCGAAGGGGCGGAGATTGGGCCTCGCTAGCGCTGCGCAGGCGGAGCTGGCAGACACGTGCGGGAGGAGGGCGGACGCGCGCCGCACGGGCTCGCCCCGGGCACGCGGCTCCGAGAGACGCGCGCGCTTGTTTACCAGCGCACGTGGGTGTTATTTTTAAATGGAATGTTGTGCTGGCAGCTCGGTCGAGTGGCTGGCGCGTGGGGCTGCCCGCGCCGGCTGGGGAACGCGGCGGGGCCGCGCCGCGGCCTCTTTGAGCGCAGCTCACGGGACAGCAAGGCTGTCCCCGCTACGAGCTTCCTTTGCAGACGGCCGTTTGGGCCTGATTGGGAGTTTCGCGCGCTGTTTCGTGAGAGTTTCAAGCTTCTACGGAGACAACGTGTTCTCGCTGCAGAATACTGCCTTTTGTAAGCCCGGGCTCGGCTTCCTTATTCACATTCCGGAGCAAAGCCACCTGTTTCTTTTCATCCTGGAGGCCGCGCCAGGCTAGGCTCCGTGGCCACCGGCTCCGAAGCAGATTTCAACACACTTAACGCACTAAACACCCTTGTCTGTGCCCTCCTCCCTTGCTCCGAATGTCCCCAGTCCATCTGTACCTGTCTCTTGGGTGGACATCTCTGCCCGCGAGTCGCTGCGCTTCTTGTGCAGAGGTGGAAGTCTGGAGTAGAGCAGTCTCTGCTTCTAGGGCTTGTTCTCAGTGCGGCCCCTCTCCTCTCATCGTGGGCCTGCCCCGCTGAGAAGCCGAGTTTACATCTGGTTTATAGCCTAGCAGTGTGGAAGGTGTGGTAGAATTTATTGCTGAGTCTGGTTTTCTGCTTTGCACGAAGAACCAGGAGGCCTCATCACCTAGGCTTTGCCCTATGGTACAGCATAAAATCCAAAGAACTTTCAGTTGCTTCTTTTTAATACTTTAACATGCTGTAAAAGAAATCACCCCCTTTCTTCTCTAAATCTAGGCAATTCTTTGTCTTTAAGACATAGAAAGAATGTGTTTACACTGGCCGGGATCTTGGCCATTAGAATTTCACTAATGAAAACAGGTTGAGTGTGTGTTCATTAACAGAATGCATATCCCACGGACCTTCCCCCTAAAATGAAAAAAATTAAAGATTCCTAGATTAATTGAGCTCATTGTGACTCTCTTGGTGATTAAAGGGGGGTAGGGACATAATAAAGCTACTTTCCTCAAAAAGCTTTACAGTCTTAATTGTGAGGGTAAAACGTTTAAAACTTCAGTATTTCAAGAGTTTACAGGCAGTACAAGACAAATAGAAGAGGTCGTACATACAGTGTTGGGTAAGTTTCTAAATGAGTTGAAGATCAAAACTTCAAATGGCAGTGACTATAAACATACAGACTGGTAAATCTACCCAAAGAATTAACACTTGTAATGTGTCCCTATGGGCAAGCCTTTGAAAACTCAGAGTGATTGTTCCCTCTAAGTCAGAAATTGCTTTGACCTTTGTCTTCCCCTTGAAGGCTTCCTTGGTCCTTCATTTCTTCGCAGTTTAGTATACGAAAGCTGAATAAGTTATGGTTGTTGATCGGGAAGGAATGCCAACATTACCTCTGCAATAGAATTTTTGGTCAAAATTTTCCCTACTTATTATACCTTGTTAATTTCTACAGTTGATTTAAGGTAGTAACTGTCCACTCCAATTTGTAAATTCAATCACTGGAGGAACAAACATTAAAAAAATTTTTTTACTTGAGTAAGCTAAGTAAATTCACCATCCCAAACACCCAACTTGTGGGGGTTTTGATAGTAGATGCCAGAGTTCTCTGAGGAGTCACCACTAGCACTGGGTCCCTGCCCAGCCCCTTTGCAGCTGGATACTCCCTCTAACACCAGAGCCCAAACACCAGCGACCGAGCATGCTGCCCATGAGCAAAGTGCTCATTTCCCTCTTGGATTGGCTTCTGTGTCTATTTCAAGAATGAAGACAGGAAACACTCAGTCATGTCTGACTCTTTGTGACCCCATGGACTATAGCCCACCAGGCTGTTCTGTCCATGGAATTCTCCAGGCAAGAATACTGGAGTGGGTTGCCATTTTCCTTCTCCAGGGGATCTTCCCAACCCAGGGACTGAACCCAGGTCTCTTGCATTGCAGGCAGACTCTTTACCGACTGAGCCACCAGGAAAGAAAGAAGGAGCCCCTATGTTCAGGTCTCCAGTGGCTTCCCATTCTTTGTCTGACATCTTCATCAGTCCCTCCTCTGCTTCCCCACTTCTCCGCATACTGCTCCTCTGGAAAACATACTGAACAGTATGTACCAAAGAGCCTGAGCTTTGACTTGTCCTCTGGGGCATCAACCCAGGCATATTTCACCACCATTCTCTCTAGGAGTCTGGAGCTCTTGTCCTCTCTCCTCTTTTTCCCCCTTCAGGTGAGACATACCTTGGCAGAGTCTCCCCTAGGTCATTACAATGACTGGCCTGTGGTTCATTTGTAGGGCAAGTATGTATGTTTTCAGGGAGAAAAAAAGTTGATCCAAAAAATGGTGAAGATTTACCTGAAATGGAATTGCACAGACAAGAGAAAGTGGGAAAGGATTCTCTGTTTTGGTTTTATGAGGTAATGATGATAGCTAACATTTGTCACTTAACATGCTCCAAGTCCTGAACTAAGCACTTTATTGTCCGTGTTTAATTTTAGCCTCACAAAAACCCTATATGATATGTACAATAGTGCTAAACAGCATGGGGTTTGAGAATTCAAGTTCTGAGGTTTTAAGTCTGATCCTCTTCCCTACCAGTTATATGACTTTGGGCTGTTATTAATGATTGAGCCTCAGGTCCTCATTCATAAAATGAGAAGAATACTATCTAAGATTGTTGGAGTGGGCTAGGTGAAATAAGATGATGAATCTAAAGCATTTAGGATTAGAATCTGAGGAGAAGGGGGTACTTTTTAAGATAATGATGACCAGGCTTCTTGAATCAACTGAATTAGAATCTTAAACAGGAGGCTCTGGCACTGATATTTTAAAAATATTTTCCAGGTAATTCCAAGGCAGTGAAGGTTGCGAAGAGTGAGCTAGAGGTCTTTCTTCCACACACACCAGTGTTTGCCTTCAGCTGTGACTAACTGGCTTCTGCTTAAGAATGATAACAGAGCCATAACTATCTCCACACAGAGGGCAGGTTCCCTACACATAACATCTCGGTTTATCTCTAGAACAACCTACTCAAACAAGGACCACCGCTCTCCTTTTACAGACTTTCCCCAAGATCACAGAGTAAGCGGCAGGCTCAGGATTTGAAATCTGAGGTCCGTCTGAATCCACGGTGTGTGCTCTTCCCCCAACCCTCCACTGTCTCTCTAACAGCATTTCTTTACATGGGCCATTTGGCCTAAAGAAATAAGGCTAGAACTAGATAAGGAAGCGTAACCCCAAGCACTAGCCCAACCGGTCCATAGCTGGTGGATATCTGGCCAAATCTGTCCCCCTTAGGGTGTTTTTTTGGCTCTCTCACATATTCTTAAAGTTTGTGAGTCAATGGCCAACATTTAAAAAGATTTCAGCTAAAAGCTAGATTTCTAACTCTCCTTGAAAATTCACATCTGGTGACACTGGCACAGTGCCCACATGGCAACAGGAAGCTGGCCCGTGCGCTCCAGTTCCCCTCTTCCTCATCAGGCCCTCTTCCCTCACTCGTGAGTCCTGACTGGCCTCCAGGCACTCGACTCAGCCACCCTGTCCTGCGTCTCCTCCTTGTGCAGTAGGGAGAGTTAGTTCACTCCAGTGCATGAGGAACAACTGTGCACATCTCTTTCCAACTCTTTGTTCTGTGAGTTGACCCAGTAGCTTGAAGGCAGCTGCTGAGGGAATATTCAACCCCCATAAACGGCAAATGCTCATAATCAAGTCTGTGTTTCTCTCTGAGAGCCAGTTTGCTAGCACATCATTATCCCTATTCCACTCAGCTACCGTCTGGTATTCTGAGGACAGAGATTTGCTCCAAATAAAAAGTAAAGGCAACAGAAATCCTTGAGAAACTGTACTTCAGCTGTGCATAGCACCTGGTTATACATTTCTAACCTTGTTTCTATAGCACTTCACTTTAACATGGTGGGTAGCTAACTGGAACAGACCACTTGATGAAAACCAAAGCTGGATAAGATTTTAAAATATTTTTTTCAATGAATCATTGAGCTGGAAAGAGAACCACAGAAACCAAAAACAAAGTTAAAGTGAGACTCCTGGGAAGTGAGCAAGCTCCTAGAAAATCTGTCAAACCATAGTGTCATAAGTTTTCACACTGTCAAGGTACAGGGGCTGAGAGAAGATAAAGCCTCAGGCTTGTGCAAGATCATGAGCAAAATAAGAAATCTCTCCCAATGTAAATTGATATGATCACTATGGAAAGGAGTATGGAAGTTCCTCAAAAAATTAAAAATAGAATTACCATATGATACGGCAATCTCACTTTTGGGTATATATCCAAAAGAAATGAAATCATTATCTCAAAAAGATATCTGCACCCCTACATCCATTTACAGTAGCCAAGACATGGAAACAAGCTAAGTATCTGTCAACAGATACATGGGAAACGTGGCACGTATATATGTGTATATATGTATATACACATGCTGCTGCTGCTAAGTCACTTCAGTCGCGTCCGACTCTGTGCGATCCCAGCCCACCAGGCTCCCCCGTCCCTGGGATTCTCCAGGCAAGAACACTGGAGTGGGTTGCCATTTCTTTCTCCAATGCATGAAAGTGAAAAGTGAAAGTGAAGTCGCTCAGTCGTGTCCGACTCTTAGCGACCCCATGGACTGCAGCCTACCAGGCTCCTCCATCCGTGGGACTTTCTAGGCAATCCAGGTTTTCACAAATGGCATAATTTCCCTTTTTTATGATGGAGTAATATTCCATTGTGTGTGTGTGTATATATATAATGGAATATTAATCATAAAAAAGGAAATTATGCCATTTGTGAAAACCTGGATGAAACTTGGGGGCACTACGCTAGATGAAATGAGTCAGATAGAAAAAAAAAATTGTATAATCTCATTTGTATGTGTAAACTAAAAAAGCCAAACTCACAGAAACTGAAAGTAGACTGGTGGTTGCTATAGGCTGGTGAAAGAGGGAAATGGGAAGATGTTAGTCAAAGAGTATAAACTTTTAGTTATAAAATGAATAAGTTTTGGTGACTATAGTTAACAATACTGTTGTATACATGAAAGTTGCTAAGAGAGTAAATCTTAAATATTCTTACCACATACCAAAAAAAGTAACTATATGAGGTCACAGATGTGTTAACTAACCTTATTGTGGCAGTCATTTCACAATATATATATATACCAAATCATGAAAATCTTAAACCTCTACAATCTTGTAAGTTATCTCAGTAAACTTGGAAAAAAATAATTTCACATATGCTAAAAATGTATATATTAAAAAAAGAACTTCACCCATAAAACTGGGACTCCAAAGAGCTAAAGTGAAGGTGCACACGGAATTGACCTGCAGAAGAGAACCCCTAAAACTTGGTTGTCTTCATTATAGTGCTGGATGAACTTTAAAAAGATATCTAAATCTTCCTTGAGAGTTCATAACTATGGTGTAGTCTACATATAAAATTGTGACCCAAATTCATGATACCAGACAATTTTTAAATCTTAATGAGTTCAAGTTTCAGATCAGTTCAGTCACTTCGTCATGTCTGACTCCTGTGACCCCATGAATCACAGCACGCCAGGCCTCCCTGTCCATCACCAACTCCCTGAGTGCACCCAAACTCATGTCCATCATGTCAGTGATGCCATCCAGCCATCTTCTCCTCTGTTGTCCCCTTCTCCTCCTGCCCCCAATCCCTCCCAGCATCAGAGTCTTTTCCAATGAGTCAACTCTTCGCATGAGGTGGCCAAAGTACTGGAGTTTCAGCTTTAGCATCAGTCCTTCCAATGAACACCCAGGACTGCTCTCCTTTAGAATGGACTGGCTGGATTTCCTTGAGTCCAGGGGACTCTCGAGAGACTTCTCCAACACCACAGTTCAAAAGCATCAATTCTTCGGCTCTCAGCCTTCTTCACAGTCCAACTCTCACATCCATACATGACCACTGGAAAAACCATATCCTTGACTTACATGGACCTTTGTTGGCAAAGTAATGTCTCTGCTTTTGAATATGCTATCTAGGTTGCTCATAACTTTCCTTCCAAGGAGTAAGCATCTTTTAATTTCATGGCTGCAATCACCATCTACAGAGATTTTGGAGCCCAAAAATAAAGTCTGACGCTGTTTCCACTGTTTCCTCATCTATTTCCCATGAAGTGACGGGACTGGATGCCATGATCTTAGTTTTCTGAATGTTGAGCTTTGAGCCAACTTTTTCACTCTCCACTTTCACTTTCATCAAGAGGCTTTTTAGTTCCTCTTCACTTTCTGCCATAAGGGTGGTGTCATCTGCATATCCGAGGTGCTTGATATTTCTCCCAGCAATCTTGACTCCAGCTTGTGCTTCTTCCAGCCCAGCGTTTCTCATGATGTACTCTGCATAGAAGTTAAATAAGCAGGGTGACAATATACAGCCTTGACGTACTCCTTTTCCTATTTGGAACCAGTCTGTTGTTCCATGTCCAGTTCTAACTGTTGCTTCCTGACCTGCATATAGGTTTCTGAAGAGGCAGGTCAGGTGGTCAGGTATTCCCATCTCTTTCAGAATTTTCCACAGTTTATTGTGATCCACACAGTCAAAGTCTTTGGCATAGTCAATACAGCAGAAATATATGCTTTTCTGGAACTCTCTTGCTTTCTCAACGATCCAGCGGATGTTGGCAATTTGATCTCTGGTTCCTCTGCCTTTTCTAAAACCAGCTTGAACATCTGGAAGTTCACGGTTCACGTATTGCTGAAGCCTGGCTTGGAGAATTTTGAGCATTACTTTACTAGCATGTGCTGCTGCTGCTAAGTCACTTCAGTCGTGTCCGACTCTGTGCGACCCCATAGATGGCAGCCCACCAGGCTCCCCCGTCCCTGGGATTCTCCAGGCAAGAACGCTGGAGTGGGTTCCCATTTCCTTCTCAAGTGCACGAAAGTGAAAAGTAAAAGTGAAGTCGCTCAGTTGTGAGATGAGTGCGATTGTGCGGTAGTCTGAGCATTCTTTGGCATTGCCTTTCTTTGGGATTGGAATGAAAACTGACCTTTTCTAGTTCTGTGGCCACTGCTGAGTTTTCCAAATTTGCTGGCACATTGAGTGCAGCACTTTCACAGCATTATCTTTCAGGATTTGAAATAGCTCGACTAGAATTCCATCACCTCCACTAGCTTTGTTCGTAGTGATGCTTTCTAAGACCCACTTGACTTCACGTTCCAGAATGTGCCGAGGGCTAGGACGGCCGAGAGGAGCTACTCCATGTTCAGGGTCAGGAGGGGCGGCAGTGAGGAGATACCCCTCGTCCAAGGTAAGGAGCAGCGGCTGCGCTTTGCTGAAGCAGCTGTGAAGGGATACCCCATGTCCAAGATAAGAGAAACCCAAGTAAGATGGTAGGTGTTGCAAGAGGCATCAGAGGGCAAACATACAAACCATAATCACAGAAAACTAGTCAATCTAATCACATGGACTACAGCCTTATCTAACTCAATGAAACTAAGCCATGCTGTGTGGGTCCACCCAAGATGGGCGGGTCATGGTGGAGAGATCTGACAGAATGTGGTCCACTGGAGAAGGGAATGACAAACCACTTCAGTATTCTTGCCTTGAGAACCCCATGAACAGTATGAAAAGGCAAAATGATAGGATACTGAAAGAGGAACTCCCAGGTAGGTAGGTGCCCAATATGCTACTGGAGATCAGTGGAGAAATAACTCCAGAAAGAATGAAGGGATGCTGCTAAGTCATTTCAGTCATTTCATTCCGACTCTGTGCTACCCCATAGACGGCAGCTCACCAGGCTCCCCCGTCCCTTGGATTCTCCAGGCAAGAACACTGGAGTGAGGTGCCATTTCCTTCTCCGAATGAAGGGATGGAGCCAAAGCAAAAACAATACCCAGTTGTGGATGGGACTGTTGATAGAAGCAAGGTCCGATGTTGTAAAGAGCAATATTGCATAGGAACCTGGAATGTTAGGTCCATGAATCAAGGCAAATTGGAAGTGGTCAAACAGGAGATGGCAAGAGTGAATGTCGACCTTCTAGGAATCAGTGAACTAAAATGGACTGGAATGGGTGAATTTAACCCAGATGACCATTATATCTACTACTGTGGGCAGGACTCCCTTAGAAGAAATGGAGTAGCCATCATGGTCAACAAGAGTCCGAAATGCAGTACTTGGATGTAATCTCAAAAAGGACAGAATGATCTCTGTTCGTTTCCAAGGCAAACCATTCAATATTACAGTAATCCAAGTCTATGCCCCAACCAGTAACGCTGAAGAAGCTGAAGTTGAACAGTTCTATGAAGACCTATAAGACCTTTTAGAACTAACACACAAGAAAGATGTCCTTTTCATTATAGGGGACTGGAATGCAAGTAGGAAGTCAAGAAACACCTGGGGTAACAGGCAAATTTGGCCTTGGAATACGGAATGAAGCAGGGCAAAGGCTAATAGAGTTTTGCCAAGAAAATGCACTGGTCATAGCAAACACCCTCTTCCAACAACACAAGAGAAGACTTTACACTTGGACATCACCAGATGGTCAACACCGAAATCAGACTGATTATATTCTTTGCAGCCAAAGATGGAGAAGCTCTATACAGTCAGCAAAAACAAGACTGGGAGTGACTGTGGCTCAGATCATGAACTCCTTATTGCCAAATTCAGACTTATATTGAAGAAAGTAGGGAAAACCACTAGACCATTCAGGTATGCCCTAAATCAAATTCCTTATGATTATACAGTGGAAGTGAGAAATAGATTTAAGGGCCTAGATCTGATAGATAGAGTGCCTGATGAACTATGGAATGAGGTTCATGACATTGTACAGGAGACAGGGATCAAGACCATCCCCATGGAAAAGAAATGCAAAAAAGCAAAATGGCTGTCTGGGGAGGCCTTACAAATAGCTGTGAAAAGAAGAGAGGCGAAAAGCAAAGGAGAAAAGGAAAGATATAAGCATCTGAATGCAGAGTTCCAAAGAGTAGCGAGGAGAGATAAGAAAGCCTTCCTCAGCGATCAATACAAAGAAATAGAGGAAAACAACAGAATGGAAAAGACTAGACATCTCTTCAAGAAAATTACAGATACCACAGGAACATTTCATGCAAAGATGGGCTTGATTAAGGACAGAAATGGTATGGACCTAACAGAAGCAGAAGATATTAAGAAGAGGTGGCAAGAATACACAGAAGAACTGTACAAAAAAGATCTTCATGACCCAGATAATCATGATGGTATGATCATTTACCTAGAGTTCAAGTTTGGAGTCCTCCAAACAACTGGCAGAAGCAAACACAATGCCTCTCTGAAGTAATATCTTGAGCCTAGGCCCCAAACGATGCCGATAAAGTTTCAAGAGCAAAAGCTCACAATCAGAAAACACAGGACACAGAAGAAAGCAAGCCTGCATAAGTAAGAGCAGATGGAAAGAAAATGTTGGGTCAAACACAGGAAGATTTGGCATATTGGAATAAGCAGATGCAGAAAATAAGTGTGCTTAATGTATTTCAAGAAATAAAAGAGAAGTTTGAAAATATAAACAAGGAACAAGAGTCGATAAAAAACAACTGAGTGGATCTGGAAGCACTTCTGAAAGTGGTTCACATACTCCACTTTTCATCTTGGGAAAACTTGTGAAGTGAGCATGCGACCATGTCCCCTTGGTATGAAACCTATTTTAAATGACTAGGATTGGCATCTTAAATACTAATTAGTTTAAAACATTGATGTGGTACTTTAAAGAAATCAAGGCCATATGGAACCATTCACTGCTCTTCAGAATGTATGGCATCTCCCTGGGGTAATGTGGCATGTCCACTAACGTGTGAAGTTTTCTGGAATAGTCTGATACTAAATCCCCCAACAGGGTATGATTTAGGACTCAAGGGGTATCAAGTCTGATTTTTGCCTCTGCCAAATCCAGACCTGGGAATGGAGCAAACCTGTAAAGCAGGAAGTTGTCAGAGGAAAAACTGTAGAGTTTGACAAAGTTTGCAAGCATAAATTAAAGTTCTCAAGCTGACAGGCTGTGAGGCCTGTGTCTATGTTATAGCAAACCCTGGCTGTAACATAGAAAAGTACCACGCAAAGCCACTCCACTGTCACTCTGAGGATGGCGTATTTGAGCTCGAATGCTATTCATGAACAAATGGTTCAAACGTCTTAAGAGAAAGTGTTTCCTTCGTTGGAAGAAATGTTCTCTGAGTCGGGTCCTTTGTGGTGGCCTGTTAGCGTAGGGGCGCTGTGAGGCATGCTCTGGGAACTGGCTTGGCCCACTCCAGGAGATGGAGTTTAAGGCGAGTGACCTGAGAGCACTCAGGTTCTCACCAGGGAAGAAATTCTGGTCAATGGTTCGATCCCCTCTTCTCAGAAAGTAGCTCTTTCTCCTCATGTTGGAAAGGGCTCACCTTCACTCTTTTTCCCGTTCCCTGGAGTAGATCACATTTTTTTAAACACATTTCTCTGCCCTCTTATGGACTACTTGTGCTCATTTCTGGAAGGACAGCTGATGCCCCCAAAGTAGATGACAGAATCACTAAGTGAAACCTATGTGAGGAGGAAGTGTCCAGGCCTACGAAGAGTGGTTATTTTGTGAAAGCATTAAATCTGAGCCTCACAGATTTGCATAGCATTTAGAGTCCTTTTGCTATTTCATTTCTCAAATGTATAATTTGAAGCCTTCATATTTTATCACTTAAAATGATTTTCGTGAAATCTGTATTTGGGAAACAAATAACTAAGCCAAGTGAATAATTCCATAAAAGAACACAATCCCTCCTTTCATAATATATGCAAACATCAAATCACTATGTAGTACACCTAAAGCTAACATAATATTATAGGTCAACTATATTTCAATTAAAAAAACAAAGAGAACATAAATCCAGGGTACCTGTCCTGTATGGGGAACTGACCAAACCCATTACTTTTGGTCAGGCTTCCCTATTCTCTGTGAAGAGTGAAACTCCCTTTGGAATTTTGGGAGTGGGAATTTTGCCAGCCAATAAAAGGATGAGGTCTAAGCTGGATCTTTTTTTTTTTTTTTCACTTTTTTTGCCATAAAAATATGTC
Organism: Budorcas taxicolor; assembly: GCF_023091745.1. Taxonomy (NCBI): domain Eukaryota; kingdom Metazoa; phylum Chordata; class Mammalia; order Artiodactyla; family Bovidae; genus Budorcas; species Budorcas taxicolor. Next base: position 33,288,867 of record NC_068918.1, read on the forward strand.
GTTGACATGAATGAACCTAAAGATTGTCATACCGAGTGAAGTAAGTCAGAGAAAGACAAATATCATATGATATCACTCGTATGTGGAATCTTATAAAATGGTACAAATGGACTTATTTATGAAACAGAAGTAGAGTCATAGATGTAGCAAATAAACTTACAGTTACATGGGAGTAAAGGCAGGGGATAAATTGGGAGACTGGGATTAAAATATACGGTATATAAAATAGATAACTAACAAGGACCTACTGTATACAGCCCCAGGAGCTCTACTCAACACACTGTAACGACCTATATGGGAAAAGACCTAAAAAAGAGTGGATATGTGTATATGTATAACTGATTCACTGTGCTGTACAGCAGAAAGTAACACAACATTGTAAATCAGCTACACCCCAGAGATTTTCCTCATGGTACAGTGGCTAAGACTCCACAGTTCAAAGCAGGGGGCCTAGGTCCAATCCCTGGCCAGAGAAGTTGATCCCACATGCCGCAACTAAGAGTTTGCATGCCACAACCAAAGATCTCGCCTGCTGCAACTAAGATGGAAGATCCCATGTGCTGTAACTAAGACCCAGCACAGCCAAGGAAATAAATAAAAATGTTTTTAAAGAAATCAATTACACCCTAATACAAAAAAAGAAAAACAGATGTTGAAAAGTGAATGGGCTATCATGACAACTGACTGGGAAGGTTGTGACATGGAGCTTTAAGATGGGAGGGATCGTGGGATGCACAGGAGGCCTTTCTCCAGTGAACGGGCAGTGGAGATGAGGGCCCAAAAGCTAAGGGAAGGTCACTGACCTCAGGAACCACTGCCAGCAGGCCCCCAGACCTGCAAATCTCTGGGTTAAGTGGTAAAATCAAGTCTGCTTACCCAATGAGTAGAGGATCAGGCCTGATCTGGGGAAATCAGAGGCAAAAGAATTCCATGAGGCCCAGACTAAAAGAAGTGACGGTTTTGACCCATTTCCCTTGTAAAAACTCCATGTTGTCAGTAAATTGTTCTTCTCAAATTAATTGATCCCCTAGTGAAAAATACGAGTTGCATTCCTGTCTCAATCGTATAAGACTAGTTTGCATATACAGGTTTTTCATAGTTGTATGTTAACACTGAAATTAGGCCAGATTGAAATTTATCTATCATTGTTACTTAACTTCTGAATCCAAGAAATACTCAGAAGATGAGAATGTTAGATGGCTTGAAAAATTCCTTCTGGAATTTCTTAATGTGATCCTACTCATGCTACTGTATTCTTGTCAGATATAAAAATTTACAAACCTTGAATGTCTCTACTTATCCAATATGAATCACAGGCACTTAAAATGTTTTAAAAGACACATTTTTTTCTTGTCCTATATCTCTGAGGGTGGTTCTCCCATTTTCTTCAGCATATTTTTTTTTCACTTTTTGTTGAGAAATCTAACCTGCTTACAGAAAATCACAGAACAGCTGACAGTTTATGTTAATAGTGCTGTTTAAGGAGTGGTTACAAAGAGAACACTCATATTAAAAAGAGAAAGCGAGCAAGAACACCCATATAAGTAACACCTGGGTCAAGAAATAAAATGTTACTAACACCTTACACATTCTTGGGGTACCCGTCTCCATGAAAACATTCCTCTTCCCGCCTCAAACTAATCACTCCTAACTTGTGTGGTAATCATTTCTTTGCTGTTCTTCATAGTTTTCCACCTATGTTTGCACTAACACTTAACACTATTATTTAGTTTTGCCTGCCTTAAAGAGATGAGAATACCAGACCACCTTACCTGCCTCCTGAGAAATCTGTATGCAGGTCAAGAAGCAACAGCTAGAACCAGACGTGGAACAATGGACTGGTTCCAAAATGGGAAAGGAGTACATTAAGGCTGTATACTGTTACCCTGCTTATTTAATTTATATGCAGAATATATCATGTGAAATGCCGGGCTGGATGACTCACAAGCTGGAATCAAGATTGCCAGCAGAAATATCAACAATGTTAGATATGCAGGTGATACCACCCTAGTGGCAGAAAGTGAAGAGGGACTAAAAAGCCTCTTGATGAAGGTGAAAGAGGAGAGTGAAAAAGCTGGTTTAAAACTTAGCATTCAGAAAACTAAGATCATGGCATATGGTCCCATCACTTCATGACAAATAGATGGGGAAACAGTGGAAACAGTGACAGATTTTATTTTGGGGGAGGGCTCCAAAATCACTGCAGATGGTGACTACAGCTGTGAAATTAAAAGACACTTGCTCCTTGGAAGAAAAGCTATGAAAAACCTAAACAGTCTATTAAAAAGCAGAGACATCACTTTGCTGATAAAGGTCTATATAGTCAAAGCTATGGTTTTTCCAGTAGCCATGTATGGGTTTGAGAGTTGGACCATAAAGAAGGCTGAGCACCAAAGAATTGATGCTTTTGAGCTGTGGTGTTGGAGAAGACTCTTGAGAGTCCCTTAGATTGCAAGGAAATCAAACCAGTCAATCCTAAAGAAAATCAGTCCTGAATATTCATTGGAAGGACTGATGCTGAAGCTGAAACTCCAATAATTTGGCCACCTGATGGGAAGAACTGATTCATTGGAAAAGACCCTGATGCTGGAAAAGGTTGAAGGCAGGAGAAGAAGGGAATGACAGAGGATGAGATAGTTGGATGGCATCACTGACTCAATGGACATGAGTTTGAGCAAGCTCTGGGAGTTGGTGATGGACAGGGAAGCCTGGCATGCTGTGGTTCATGGGGTCACAGAGTCAGATGATACTGAGTGACTGAACTGAACTGAACTGACCTTCAATGAATGGAATCACATCACATATATTCTTTTCTGTCTTGCTTCTCCTTCTTAATATTATGTTTGTAAAGTTCACCCATGGTGCTGTGTGCTGCTGTACTTAACTCATTTTCGTGGCCACATGGTACTCTGTTATATGAAGAGTTATCTGTCTATAACCTGTGTATGTATGCGCATGCTGAGTCACTTTAGTCATGCCTGACTCTTGGTGAACCTGTAGACTGTAGCCCACCAGACTCCTCTGTCCGTGGGATTCTCCAGGCAAAAATACAGGAGTGGGTTGCCATGCCCTTCTCCAGGGAATCTTCCCAACCCAGGGATCGAACCCACATTTCTTGTGTCTCCTGCACTGGCAAGCAGATTCTTTACCACCAGCACCACCTGGGAAGCCATAACCTGTATATAGAGATATCTACATGTATCTATTGTTATGTTGATGAAAAGCAAAGGAGAAAAGGAAAGATATTAGCATCCGAATGCAGAGTTCCAAAGAATAGCAAGAAGAGATAAGAAAGCCTTCCTCAGCAATCAATGCAAAGAAATAGAGGAAAACAACAGAAGGGGAAAGACTAGACATCTCTTCAAGAAAATTAGAGATACCAAGGGAACATTTCATGCAAAGATGGGCTCGATAAAGGACAGAAATGGTATGGACCTAACAGAAGCAGAAGATATTAAGAAGAGGTGGCAGGAATACACAGAACTGCACAAAAAAGATCTTCACGACCCAGATAATCATGATGGTGTGATCACTCACCTAGAGCCAGACATCCTGGAATATGAAGTCAAGTGGGCCTTAGAAAGCATCACTACGAACAAAGCTAGTGGAGGTGATGGAATTCCAGTTGAGCTATTTCAAATCCTGAAAGATGATGCTGTGAAAGTGCTGCACTCAATATGCCAGCAAATTTGGAAAACTCAGCAGTGGCCACAGGACTGGAAAAGGTCAGTTTTCATTCCAGTACCAAAGAAAAGTAATGCCAAAGAATGCTCAAACTACTGCACAATTGCACTCATCTCACATGCTATTAAAATAATGCTCAAAGTTCTCCAAGCCAGGCTTCAGCAATACGTGAACCGTGAACTTCCAGATGTTCAAGCTGGTTTTAGAAAAGGCAGAGGAACCAGAGATCAAATTGCCAACATCCGCTGGATCATTGAAAAAGCAAGAGAGTTCCAGAAAAACATCTATTTCTGCTTTATTGACTATTTAACTTATATGCAGAGTACATCATGAGAAACGCTGGACTGGAAGAAACACAAGCTGGAATCAAGACTGCTGGGAGAAATATCAATAACCTCAGATATGCAGATGACACCACCCTAATGGCAGAAAGTGAAGAGGAACTAAAAAGCCTCTTGATGAAAGTGAAAGAGGAGAGCGAAAAAGTTGGCTTAAAGCTCAACATTCAGAAAATGAAGATCATGGCATCCAGTCCCATCATTTCATGGGAAATAGATGGGGAAACAGTGGAAGCAGTGTCAGACTTTATTTTTTGGGGCTCCAAAATCACTGCAGATGGTGATTGCAGCCATGAAATTGAAAGACGCTTACTCCTTGGAAGAAAAGTTATGAGCAACCTAGATAGTATATTCAAAAGCAGAGACATTACTTTGCCGACTAAGGTCCATCTAGTCAAGGCTATGGTTTTTCCAGTGGTCATGTATGGATGTGAGAGTTGGACTGTGAAGAAGGCTGAGAGCCAAAGAATTGATGCTTTTGAACTATGGTGTTGGATAAGACTCTTGAGAGTCCCTTGGACTGCAAGGAGATCCAACCAGTCCATTCTGAAGGAGATCAACCCTGGGATTTCTCTGGAAGGAATGATGCTAAAGCTGAAACTCCAGTACTTTGGCCACCTCATGCGAAGAGTTGACTCATTGGAAAAGACTCCGATGCTGGGAGGGATTGGGGGCAGGAGGAGAAGGGGACGACCGAGGATGAGATGGCTGGATGGCATCACTGACTCGATGGATATGAGTCTGAGTGAACTCCGGGAGACGGTGATGAACAGGGAGGCCTGGCGTGCTGCAATTCATGGGTTCACAAAGAATCGGACATGACTGAGCGACTGAACTGAACGGACTATGACAAAGCCTTTGACTGTGTGGATCACAATAAACTCTGGAAAATTCTGAAAGAGATGGGAATACCTGACCACCTGACCTGCCTCTTGAGAAATCTGTATGCAGGTCAGGAAGCAACAGTTAGAACTGGACATGGAACAACAGACTGGTTCCAAATAGGAGTACGTCAAGGCTGTATATTGTCACCCTGCTTATTTAACTTCTATGCAGAGTACATCATGAGAAACGCTGGGCTGGAAGAAGCACAAGCTGGAGTCAAGATTGCCAGGAGAAATATCAGTCACCTCAGATATGCAGATGAAACCACCCTTATGGCAGAAAGTGAAGAGGAACTAAAAAGCCTCTTGATGAAGGCAAAAGAGGAGAGTGAAAAAGTTGGCTTAAAGCTCAACATTCAGAAAACGAAGATCATGGCATCTGGTCCAATCCCTTCATGGGAAATACATGGGGAAACAGTGGAAACAGTGTCAGGCTTTATTTTTTGGGCTCCAAAATCACTGCAGATGGTGATTGCAGCCATGAAATTAAAAGACGCTTACTCCTTGGAAGGAAAGTTATGAGCAACCTAGATAGCATATTCAAAAGCAGAGACATTACTTTGCCAACAAAGGTCCGTGTAGTCAAGGCTATGGTTTTTCCTGTGGTCATGTATGGGTGTGAGAGTTGGACTGTGAAGAAGGCTGAGCACCGAAGAATTGAAGCTTTTGAGCTGTGGTGTTGGAGAAGACTCTTGAGAGTCCCTTGGACTGCAAGGAGATCCAACCAGTCCATTCTGAAGGAGATCAACCCTGGGATTTCTCTGGAAGGAATGATGCTAAAGCAGAAACTCCAGTACTTTGGCCACCTCATGAGAAGAGTTGACTCATTGGAAAAGACTCTGATGCTGGGAGGGATTGGGGGCAGGAGGAGAAGGGGACGACCGAGGATGAGATGGCTGGATGGCCTTACGGACTCAATGGACGTGAGTCTGAGTGAACTCCGGGAGTTGGTGATAGACAGGGAGGCCTGGCGTGCTGCGATTCATGGGGTCACAGAGAGTCGGACACGACTGAGCAACTGAACTGACTGAACTGAACTGACTGATGCTGATGGGTAATTGGGTTGCTTCCAGTTCAGGTAACTGCAAACATTGTTGTACTGAGCATTCCTTGGCACGTGTGCATGAGCTTAGCAAGTACTTAATAGAAAAACTTCCAGGTCAAAGCCATGTGCATTGTCCGCTTCATTGAATACGAGACAGTTGTCCAAACTAGTTGTGCAATTTACACTCTCAACCATACTGTATGGACATGGTCCTTCATCCACATTCTCACCAGCATTTGGAATCATTGGACTGTTTAATGTTTTTATTTTCTTTTAGTGATGATGGATTTAAACAATTTAGATTTAGTTAAGACTTACTGAGCAACTGCAAAAAAGCAATGCCTGAACTGAGAGTTTCTATATATATTTAATCATCATTAATCACCATAGTCCTATAAAGGAGATAATGTTCTCTCCATTTCAGAAATGAGCAAACTGAAGCCACAGCCTGGAGTTTCCAAGCTGAGACCCTGACAGAGCTGGGACTTGAACCCAGTAGGTTTGGTTTACTGTGAAGACCAAAGCCTTCTGATCTTCCCAAGTCTCAATTTCCTCTTCTGTAAGATGAAAGGACTAACGAGAGAATCTCAGAGGCACTTTCTAGCACTAGCATCTGTGACAGTGTTAATTTCTCCAACAAGCACTTAGCCAACACCTTCAGTGTGTACCCCTTCACAAACAAAGCTTTGGCCCATATCACTGATACTCAGGTAAAATGCCAAGGGACTGTTTTGTTTCGCCTTGTTTCCTGTTAGTTGGTTTTTGTTATATCTTCATGGTTTACCAACTTCTAACCATTGGATTTAGCTCTTTTTTTTTTTTTTTTTTTTTTAAGCAAGGGCCACCTTTGCTGTTTCCCCAGTTGACTGTGAGGCCAGGGACTATGTCTAGCTCGTCTTTGTCTCTCTCGCACATGGGAGGCACTCGACAAATGGAGAAAGGAAGGAGAGAGGAAAGACAGGAGAAAGGAAGGCAGGACTGACCTCCGGAATCTTCCCATCCCTCTGATATCAGTGTGCACAAAAGGAGTCGATATTTAAACTACAGTCCCTGCTCATAGAGCTGCCATTGGTAGCAGACTCTGACCTCTTACTGAATCAGCAAATGATCAGAGATATACAAAATTACATTACTTTTATCAAGGCCTTTTGCAGGTACCAAATGTAATTATAGCCTTGAAGAAGGATGCCAAGTGCTCCTGAGTGCAAAGGAGAAGAGAAAAATATTATAATACAGTTACCAGACTCATCTGGCTCCTAACCATAGATAATCTGCCCTGGAGGACCCTTATTTCTGCTGAATTGGCATTACTGTAAAGCAACGTGGTTTCTATCTGCTTGTGTTGGTGTGTTTTAGAGATGCTTTTTAGGAAGGTCTAATTTTCTCTACCTGGGTCCAGCTCTGGAGCCTGCCAACTTCCTGGGGGCCCTTGGTTTATTATGACTATGTCCCAATTACATCTTCTGCTTGCCACCACGTCCCTAACTCAACTGTAAAATACAAAATTTTTGTTTGCTCAACCGTGTTCTCTCATGCTGAGTCAGGGTGCCTTCCTGCACTCACATGACAACCCCTGGCCCCTGGAAAAAGAGACCTATGGACTTCCGGACCTGCGGGGGGGAGAGGGGATAAGGGAAAGGGGGAAGGGAGGGGCAGACTTGCCAATCTCAATCTCCCCACCCCAGCTCATCAAAGTCTAACCACTCGCTGGTCTGGGAGCATCAGATCAGACTACTGATTTATTTTTTCTTTAACCACTTAGCTCTAAAGTATCCAGGGAAGGAGGACTAATCTGTGGGTAGAAAGGTGAACTTTTTAAAAAACATTAAGTCTCACTGTGATGACCTTTCAGAACTATGGGGCAGTGTGTTGTCCAGCTCTTCGAGAAGTCCGTCTGTCTTGCCCAATGACCCCTGTGTTTTGTTTTAACTGTAGTTGCTTTACAATGTTGTATTAGTTCTTGCTGTACAGCAAAGTGAATCAGTCATGTGTATACATCCACTCTTTTCTGGATTTCCTTCCCATTTAGGGCAAGAAGGATGAACTCTTTTCTAAAGCACTGGAATGAGCCTGTAATAGAGCCAGACTGCCTTCAGGCTAAGCTTCTGTCTACAAGGGTCCCGTTTCTCAAGCCTGCTGGGCCTTGGAGAGGTTCTGAAGGAAATCCCCATTTTCTGTGAGGCCGACAGAAAGAACTGTCTCAGCTCTACACCAGGCAATGCCAATTAGGTCTTCAGGTAGGGAACCACCGAGAAATGGGCAGTCCCATCTTACTCTTTTGGCTCCCCTGGAGGCTCAGCATAGCAGCTGCTGTGTGTCAGGCCCACTTCCCCTCCCCTCCCCCTCTCCTCCCTTCTGCCCCTTTCCACCTCCTATCCTCTCCCTTCCCCTCCTGTGCATACATGCTAAGTCACTTCAGTCGTGTCTGACTCTTTATGACCCCATGGACTGTAGCCTGCCAGGTTCCTCTGTGCATGGGATTCTCCAGGCAAGAATTACTGGAGTGGGTTGCCGTGCCCTCCTCCAAGAGATCTTCCAAACCCAGGGATCGAACCCACGTTTGTTACGTCTTCGCCCCCTGGGAAGCCCTGCTCTCCCCTCATAGTCCCCAGTTATTCAGCAACGGGACTTTCCGGGTGGAGGGTCCGCGTAATTGCCTGCCTTGTCCCGAAGTTCTCAGCCTGTCAGTGCTGTGCTAATGCCAGGTCAAAGCCTGTGTGGGCCCAATTTTAAAATCTAAATAATAGATTTCTTAAGGGTAGGGATACATCTCAGTCTTTTACCTCCTGGGTTTACAGGAGCTGTTACTGTGTCTCTGCTGATATCCTCCAAACATTGCCTGAGGTTGAAAAACAGTCTCTCACACGTTCCATGCATTACTATTTCTTGAATGGTATTTAAGTGTCATTGTAAATACTTGTCACTGTGAGTTTTTCTCAGTTAATCAATCGAGGCCTCTCACAATCCTTTTCACATTCTAAGGGGGCCTCATATACAAAAAGGCTGGGCAAAGATATCGATGGATATTTTTACCTGCCTGGCTACTGAGAATCCCCTTTCCCGGACCCCTGGCTTCCTATTCTTTTGGGATGCCAGCATTTTCTCATCAACAGCGGGGTTCTGCGTTTATGGGCAATGGGCTCAATGTCTTCCATTTCTGCCTTGGCTAATTTACAGCTGTTGTCACAGGAAAGATTCAGCTTTGGGGGAAACAGCCCTTTTTAAAAAGAGATGAGCTATACCATAAAGCCCTTAGCATCCATCCTGGGTTTTATAGTCACCATGACCACCTTCATTCTAATCTTGTGTATCTTTTAAAAGTTATCCATAGTTGCTGAAAAGTGAATCAGTCACCCTGGGGATGAGATTTGAGCTTAGAGCATTTTTCTCCCGAATGGACTGTTTTTCAGAACAATCTTGGGAGGTGAAACTGGGGCTTGATGGTGAGGGTCCCAGTCACTATTCATGCCCCTGTTTTGCCTGAATGAATTCGATGTGAACCCAGGTCCTCTTCATGTCCTGAGCCAATGCCATCCCCAATGCTCCTGACACGCTCGCCACTGCCATCCTTGCTGGAAGCATCCGTGTGATCCTGTTTGACATCAGTCTCTCTGCAGGGGTGGCTGTGGATCCTCACTGACCTCCCTGCTGTGGGTGCCCTGCTCTTGCTGCTGCTGGCTACCAGGTCCCCTGGATCCCTGCAAAATGGCCAATGGCAGGGTTCCCCTGAGTTCACTCGGTCAGAGTGCAGGGCCCCTCAGGCTATGCCCAAGGGCCTAGCAGCTGACCCAGCAGTCCGCTGCAGCCTTCTCCACCGTCCCAGCACATGACCCCACCAATGCCTCCTTGTTCCAAGGTCGTTTTGTATTAATGACATGTCTCCACTTGAATTTTATTTCTCAAGTTCCTTTCATTAGGACCACCAGACTTTCTCCCAATGCCCAATCCAGGAAACACTCCAGCTCAAAACGGGTTTATTCTTAGGCCAAGATTTCTAGGTTCCTGAGAAGCCAGCCAGAGGCTACTCCGTGGCTGCACTTGGAGAAAAATCGACGCCTTGAGAGATGCTACTCGGCAAGGCTTTAGCACCCTGCCTCCTCCTGTAGGGCCTTCATCCTGCTGCTGCTGCTGCTGCTAAGTCGCTTCAGTCGTGTCTGACTCTGTGCAACCCCATAGATGGCAGCCCACCAGGCTCCCCCGTCCCTGGGATTCTCCAGGCAAGAACACGGAAGTGAGTTGCCATTTCCTTCTCCAATGCATGAAAGTGAAAAGTGAAAGTGGAGTCGCTCAGTCGAGTCCGACTCTTCAGAATCCCATGGACTGCAGCCTACCAGGCTCCTCCGTCCATGGGATTTTTTCCAGGCAAGAGTACTGGAGTGGGTTGCCATTGCCTTCATCCTAGTAACTCTGAAGTCTCCAGTTTGTTTTAATTTTCACCTCCCAGCCACCATGTGTAAAATATTTGGAGGGTCAGGATGGGAACAGAAAGAACTTTGGTAAAGTCTCAAGAAGAATCTCTTGATTAAAATGAAAACACATAGTGGCCCCAGTTACGTTGCTTCCCTTACAGCCTAAGATACCAAGAAATACCAGTGATGAGTATGAGAGGATGACACAGAAAGAAGCCCAAGCTGGCTGACCAGAAATGGGCCGGAGGGGGCTCCCTCCGCTTGCACCTCGAACGCCACGAAGTTCCTCTAAGCCCAGAGAGGAACACGTTTCCCTGAGAGGGCAAGAAAATACCCTGAGAAAAGGGAGGAATTGAACATGAAGGACCAGGAAGCAACCGTTTCTAACTGCCACACATGGTTATGTACAAAATCAGTTCAGATTGGAATTAACGTTTTTTTTTTTTTTTTTTTTTCACTTTTGCCAAGCTTGTGAGGGTTTATGAGACAGGCATGACCTTCAGGTGGGGGGAGTTGAGGTTCAGACAATCAGGCAGGGTCTGAACAAGACTGAGGTCTCAGCCACAGCCCCTGCCTCCAAATCCATCCACCCCAGAGTGCCCTCAACAAAGGAAACATCCTTCTCCACTGCCTCTGGCACTTGTCAAGAAACACCTCTTTCTGGCGAGGGTTTGTCACTATCTTCCTTAAGTAGAGAATGAGGTCAGGGTTTAGGGACCATCCCAGGGACCACAGTCACCTGAATCACAGGGCACTTCACTGTTCCCAGAAGGCTCCGGGAGGGCTGGCCGTACATGGTGCCCTGACGCCAGTCTTCCCAGCAAAACACCTTTCACCTGTGGCACTCAGGGCAGTTCTCTTACCTGCTCTGTCACGGCAAGGTAGGCCAGAACCAGGACCCCCACTTTGCAGATGGAGAAAGAGAGGCAGAGAGTGAGAGGAAGCAGCAGAAATGCCTACCCATCCCTGGTGGTTGCCTTCACTATTAAGGTTCATAGAAGTCACTTGTTTGGGCCAGCACCTCTTATTGTTTTACAGGGGACTCTAGGGAAAAGAGAAAATGATTTCTCTCCTTAGTAACTTACCCAAAATGGGGAGCCGGCCAGGTGCTGGCAGGTGATGGTCTCCCTAATGTGGAGCAAGGGCCGCCTTCTGCACAGCCGGGAAGACGCAGGGCTTTGCTCTGTTTACCGGTCTTCTCCCGCCATCTAGTGGCCAAGAGCTGAGTATACACGCAAAGTCCAATCCTCCGATGCTCTCTTGTCCCTTGCAATCCACACCCTGGAAGGGAGGATCCACTGGACCCTTAATTCATCTACCCCTTAGAATGAAACAAGTGAGAAGAAACTGATTGTCTGAGAACATGGTAAAGTTACCAAAGGGAGGCAGAAAACATAAGATGCCAAGTTTTAGCAAGTTGATCTCTTGCTGAAATTGGGTGGATAAGGTGCTCCAACTCATCCCATCAACTCAACTTTGTTCTGAAGTGCAAAATTAGCTAGGCTTCAGGACAGACTCTACAAACAAGTCCTAATTTAACCAGCTGGCCCATAAGTGGTATTCCAGAACATTTATGTTTCTACTGCATAGTTCAGCTAAATTTATTACTCTCTGATTGGGACTTTTCGATTTTCAGTTCAGTTCAGTTCAGTCGCTCAGTCGTGTCCGACTCTTTGTGACCCCATGGACTGCAGCACACCAGGCCTCCCTATCCATCGCCAACTCCCAGAGTTTACTGAAACTTGTGTCCATTGAGTCGGTGATGCCATCCAACCATGTCCCCTTCTGCTGTCCTCTGTTGTCCCATTCTCCTCCGCCTTCAATCTTTCCCAGGATCAGGGTCTTTCCCAATGAATCAGTTATTCGCATCAGGTGGCCAAAGTATTGGAGTTTCAGCTTCAACATCAGTCCTTCCAGTGAATATTCAGGATGGATTTCCTTTAGGATGGACTGGTTGGATGTCCTTGCAGTCCAAGGGACTCTCAAGAGTCTTTTCCAACACCACAGTTTAAAAGCATCATTTCTTCAGTGCTCATCAAGTACCAATAAAATAAAAGGAATTTCTTGGCTCCTATAACTGGAAAAAAAAAAAAAAAGAACCTGAAATCAAGGGAAACTTCAGGCATGGATTAATTCAGAAGTTTAAGTTGTCTCAGGGTTCTGGGTCTATGTCTGTGTGATTCTTTCCATTCTGACCTCCTCTGAATGTCGCCATCATGCCCAGGCTGAAGAACTTACTGCAGCAGAGCCAGGTCAGCCCTCATATCTTCAGGCTACAAGGTCCAGAGAAAGACAGGATATCTCTTCTAGTAGTACACAGAAAATCCAGGAAGCTTCCTGGTCAGAAGCCCTTGGTGAATATTTCTCCTCTCTGTGAGGACCAGGCAGCCTCATCCCTAAGTCAGTCACAATGCCCAAGGGGAATGGGCTCCTCTGATTGGTGTAAACCAAACAGGGACCACTCCTGGAGCTGGGCTGTGATCAGTCTCGTACAGCACGCCTGGCTGCCGCAAAACGACATGCGGCATGGCCACAGAAAATGGGACCCTGAATTTTGACGGAAGAAAAGAAACAGATGCTGGGGACGTGGCCCATACAAGTGTGCACACTAATGGGTGGTCGCCAGTGTTTTCCATCATCTACCTCAATCAATAAACATGATACATATTTTGCTACCAATACAGCTTCTGCTAACGTAGCAGTATATTGTTCATCATAGAGCAAACATGTGTTTTCAAAAGCTGAAATAAAAGAAAAATTATAGTTTTATGTTTTATCTATTAACAGGGTCCAAAAAGCTTTTTGCCATCAAGTCTGTGGAAATACCTTATTCTCTTTTTAAAAATTCCAGCTTAATACTTTATGATTCAAAGGCCTAATCTTAGGTTTACATCTACACTTGGTTTTAATGGCTGTTATAGCAAAACAAAATACTCAAATGTCGATTCAAGTTAGACAAATTATATTAATGGCTGCACCTCCTAATTCCTGATACTAATTTTTTCAGTTCCATGCACCATTTATACAAAGTTGCCAAAAGGTTAAAAAAATAAATGAACTCTTAATTTGGAAGCTCATGAAATTTCATGTTTTGTTAAGTGTGCAGATGTGGGAATTTTTATAAGTGACATCATTTTTGGCCACAAATCACATCTTGATGCAATATTCACAGACATGTTCAAAATGTTCTCTTTATAGCAGCAGTTACAGCTGTTGTAAAGCTGCTTCTTTCTCACTCTGATTTTTAAAACATCACTCGTTCCTTCAAGGTACTGATTTGAAAAATACTCATTAGCAGAAAACTACTAAACTACTTATCACAGGAATGGTTGGCAAATTTAGAACAATTAAGTTTTTTTTCTTTGTCAAAGAAAAATGTATAACTCATCTTTAAGTCCCAAAATTCTTTTAAGCACTTTGCCATGAGCAATCCAAAAGCCTCTATGTGGAACAAAAGTTTTTTGTGGCCACATCAATCCTCCACCATTTCATTTACAAAACTCTGTGAAGATCCTGCTACTGAAAGCTGTCTTTATAAAAGTAACCACGTCACTGACACCTTGGAACACTGAACTGTAGCACGAGGTGATTCACTGTGGGCGGATGGACAAGCCTGTCAAGTCTCAGCACTGTGGCTGCCACCTCGCCCTGAGGACAAGTCACGTGGCTCTGGGTGCCTGCCAGCAGGCCTCGAGAGGTGCTAAGGGAAAGCCTGTTTGTGAAAAAGAGTAAGACACTCTTTATTTCTAAGCTTTTGGCTTATTTCTAAATTTTAAATATGCTTTCCAACAAAACAGAACTTCCTGTACTTTTTTCCTGCATCTCAGGACCTGTCATGTGCCCTGGTAGTGTGTACTCTCCCCAGTTTGGAGACTGCTGCCCTCTGGTAGGACTTCAAGGACGCTAGTCTTGCTGCCATGGATTTCTAAGCTTCTTAGGAACAGGGGCTGGCCTGGACCTTCCCGTCCCTCCCAGGAACCCGGCACAGGGTCAGCTGCTCCATGATGCTGGATGAATGGATGCCGGCATTCTGCCAGCTGGAAGCTCTGGGATGTGCTGATGCCCATGCAGACCCAGATGTGGGGTAGGGCTCAGAGAGGAATAAGTCCCAGGCCCTGTTCTTGAGCCTTCCTCATGTACTGGCCTGCTGCTTCTGCTGCTGCTAAGTCGCTTCAGTTGTGTCCAACTCTGTGCGACCCCATAGACGGCAGCCCACCAGGCTCCCCCATCCCTGGGATTCTCCGGGCAAGAACACTGGAATGGGTTGCCATTTCCTTCTCCAATGCATGAAAGTGAAAAGTGAAAGTGAAGTTGCTCAGTTGTGTCCGACTTAGTGACCCCACGGACTGCATCCTACCAGGCTCCTCCGTTCATGGGATTTTCCAGGCAAGAGTACTGGAGTGGGGTGCCATTGCCTTCTCCAGTACTGGCCTGAGGGATGTATAAACATGGGATGGCATACAACCCAGGGCAGAATGAAGTAGGAGCTGCTGAAGAAATGCTAGAAAGGTGTAGGAGAAAGGAGTAAAAGACGCTGTGTTCTTGTTCATTCTCCCTAGAAGGATTGTGAAAGGCTTCCTGGGGGAGGTGGCATTTTGTTCAGTGGTATAGGTTTTTGTACCATTGAAACAAGGAGAAAGGAGAGACAGAAGAGGATGAAGTGGCCTTTAGGAAAGTGAAAGTCGCTCGTTTGTGTCTGACTCTTTGAGATCCCATGGACTGTACCCCACGAGGCTCTTCTCTCCATGGAATTCTCCAGGCAAGAACACTAGAGTGGGTTGCCATTCCCTTCGCCAGCGATCTTCCTGACCCAGGGATCGAACCCAGGTCTCCCGCACTGCAGGCAGATTCTTCATCGTTTGAGCCACCAGGGAAGCCCTTCGTCAATGAGGAGGGCCTGTAGGGAGAAAGTATAGGTGGAGGATGGAGAGCTCACCAGATCACTCTCAAGGACAAACTAAAAAATTCCACAGGTGGTGGGCTGGGACATTGTAATAGTGCTCCAGATACACTAGGCTTTAATAAAACTGTTTGCCTCATGGGAAGACGGTCATGAGCTGTGGACTCACAGATGTTCTTCCTCTTCCTCCCACATCAGTAGTGTGGTCCTTAACCTTAGGGTCCTTGCAGTAGCTTCCCTCTGTCCAGAATGCCCTCCCTGGAGGGTTACACGGCTGGTCCCATGTCATTCGGGGATGTACTCAGATGCACTCAGATCCCTGTTCAGAGGGCTTCTCTGAGCTCCTAATTGAGGGGCGCTCGGGCACTTTCCACCACATCACCCTTCCTTTTTGTCTCAGCACTAAACACCCTGATGTCTCCTTGTTTATTTTTATGGCGATTTGTTAACAGGTGTCCCCCTCCCGCTCCTCCCACCAACAAATGCAAGGGTCAGGGCTGCTGCGATCACCAAGCACACATGTCGAGTGAGCGACCTTACCCAGATCCTCTTAAAATACTTGCTATAAGGTCATTTTGATGAAATGGTCCAACTTAAGATTACCCTAAATCCACTTATGGGGGAAAAAAGAGAGGGGGAGGGAGACAGACAGACAGAAGAATATAAGAGAGTGGTAATTGGTCCAAGGAAATCAGATGTATGAGGCTACCAGGCAACTTTAAACTCCTATTCAAATTAATTTCTGTGTTTTATGTACCTCTTAAAGATGCCTTGGGTTACAGAAAAATGTGGTAAAACTAATAAATACATTAAAAAATATTTGCAGTGTGTAAATTCTGAGTATTTGCTTTCTTGGCAAATTTCTTTAGGAACATTAAAAGTATGGAGTCTTTCTCAATTTCAGTTAACCACAGTTTCTCTGAGAGCACTTCTTTGAAGTACAGATTCCCAGGCCCCTCCACTGAAGATTCAGATTCATTAAGTTTGGGGTGGGGTCCAATAATCTGTATGAAGCTTCCCAGGTGATTCCTCTGGTTCAGTAGGTTTGGGGAACACACAGTACAGAAATCATCCTATACCATTATCTAGAAAACAGTATCAGTGGTTCACTCTACTGCTTGAAAGGTCGTTCCTGTAAGGGAAACAGTATTGAAGAACTGTAAGATCTTATTTGAATGAGTGAGTGAAAGTCCCTCAGCTGTGTCTGACTCTTTGTGACCCCAAGGACTATTTGGTCCATGGAATTCTCCAGGCCAGAATACTGGAGTGGGTAGCCATTCCCTTCTCCAGGGGATCATCCCAACACAGGGATCGAACCCAGGTCTCCTGCATTGCAGGCAGATTCTTTACCATCTGAGCCACCAGGGAAGCCTGAGACCTTCCTTACAATTTGCTGATTATAATGCTGACACTAGGCCACACTCTCTGAACCTGCAGGATACCTCAGGGGCCTCATGGGGGGCCGAGGGCCTTTGGCTTAGAGGAGGAGGTCAGTGCAGGGCTTCTGTCTCTTCTGCAGCCTCAGTGTTACCAGCAGCTACTCCTGCGAGGGGGGCACCCTGGCCCTGACCCTGTCACCTTCCAGAGAGCAGGCCAGCACTCTGAGCCCTTCCCTTCCTGGAAGACGCTGCTACACACATACGTGGAGTGACCTTGACTGTCAGGTTCTTAATGTAGCCTCCGTGGGCCCCTCAAGAATCCACGCAGCGGCCTCGAGGGTCTGTGTGCAGAACTTTGGCAGACTTTCAGTTACAGTGAGAGGAGTTTCCTGAGCATTCGTCCTATGTTCTCTGTGGACCCCACAACTCAGCTTAGAGAAATGAAGCCATTTTTTTCACAGCATCACAGTGACAATTGGCTGTCCCACCCCACAGCAGGAGGTCTGTGCTGGGGCCAGAGTTGGGGGCCTGCCTCTCGCTGCTGCAGAACACACACACACGGGGCGAGGTCTGCAGGAGGACACCTGAGGGTGAGAAGTGGGCTACCCCAGCCAGAGTCCGGGGTGGGAGTGCAGGGGCGGCAGCAGCCTCCAAGTTCATAGGTAGGTTCTTCAGGCCCCCACTCAGCCTCCAGAGGGAACTGGTGTCCACCCCTTTTCTTCCTCCTCCCAGCGTGGGTTACATCACAGAGGCCCCACCATTAGGGTGTAGGGGTCCCACCCTGAGGATGTAGCTCACCCACACACTGGATGTCTGTTTTGCCCCAAACAATGTTAGCTCTTCATATTTTGAGGATTATCTTTGTGCTGCTAAATCTGAGTATGTCAGTACCTCAAAGGTATAAGC
The DNA here is from genome assembly GCF_023091745.1 of Budorcas taxicolor. Lineage (NCBI taxonomy): Eukaryota > Metazoa > Chordata > Mammalia > Artiodactyla > Bovidae > Budorcas > Budorcas taxicolor. The sequence continues at coordinate 33,306,412 of NC_068918.1, forward strand.
AATTGCTTTTAATTCTACAGACTGCATTTTAATCCACAGAAATCAATTGATACTTCTTTAGCAATTGAATTTAATATTCTGCATGCTACAGAATTTAGTAAAAGTATGATAGGTTATTAGTGCAAAACAAGGGGCATGTTTCAATGATGTCAGCAGCTTTCACACTATGCACCCTGAATTTGGGGTTCTAAAGATGAACCATTGAGTCTGGGAGAATGAAGTTACATCCCAGTTCTCTCTGATCATTCAGAAGAGTAACATTCAAGTCACTGTATCTCCCTCTTCTGAATTTCCAAAGTACTCAGTATTTCTCATGGTAGCTATCACACTCTGCCCCATGTATCAGAGCTGTGTTTCCACACTCAGTTCATCTCCTGGACAGGAGGGGTGGGTCTTGTCACCCTGCAGCCTCTCCCCCAGCACACAACATGGCTCTGTCCTTTCCTCTGCCTTTTACTAACCTCCTGGCTGACTTAAGTGCTGTCAATGTTCCCAGGACACCTGGGCAAGCTGCCCTTTTGGCACTCCCTACACTACACCCGTGTATTGTCCCAGAAGAGCAGCAGCTCATTGTGGTGAACGTTTGCCTCGTTCACTTTGGTGTGCCTAGCTCCTGGCAGAGGAGACAGCAAGTAAATGATGAATGAATGAATGATTAGTGAATATCTGTACACGATATTTAACAGCTTTATTGGGATAGAATTCACATACCCCAAAATTCTACCATGCCAAGTGTACAGTTAGGTAGTTTTTAGTATATTCTCAGAATTGTGCAATCATGACCACACTCTCATTTCAGACCCCCTGAAATCATCCCTAGAAAAAAAAACCGGTACCCATCAGCAATTATTCCACATTCCTGCCACCACCTCTAGGCCCTACTTTGTGTCTCTAGGGATTTGCTTACTCTGGACATTTCACATCTATGGAATCATACAGGATGTTGGCCTTTGTGGCTGGCTTTTCATTTAGCACAATTTGTTCCAGGTTTGTCCATGTTGTAGCATGTACTGATACTTCATGTTTTAAATGCTGAATAATAACCCATTGTGCAGATATACCACATTATGTGTGTCATTTTATCAGCTGGAGGATATTTGGGTTGTTTCACTTTGGGGCTAACATGGATAATGCTGTCTATGAACATTCATGTACAATTTTTGTGGGGATATATATTTTCATTTCAGTTGGGTATATATTATACCTAGGAGTGGAACTGCTGAATTATACAGTAACTTTTTTATTTTAAATATTTATTTAATAATAAATAGTATTTTTATAATAATATTTATTTATTTTGGCTGTGCTGGGTCTTAGTTGTAGCATACAGGATCTCAGTTGCCTGTTGTTGTTGTTGTCCAGTCACTAAATTGTATCCAATTCTTTGTGAGCCCATGGACTGCAGCAGGCCAGGCTTCCCTGTCCTTCATTACCTCCCAGAGTTTGTTCAAACCCATGTCCATTGAGTCGGTGATGCTATCGAACTATCTCATCCTCTGTCATGCCCTTCTCCTCCTGCCTTCAATCTTTCCCAGCATCAGGGTCTTTTCCAATGAGTCAGCTCTTTGCATCAGGTGGCCAAAGTTTTGGAGCTTCAGCTTCAGCATTGAGTCGGTGATGCCATCGAACCGTCTCATCCTCTGTCATCCCCTTCTCCTCCCGCCTTCAATCTTTCCCAGCATTAGGATCTTTTCCTGAGTCAGCTCTTTGCATCAGGTGGCCAGTTTTGGAGCTTCAGCTTCAGCATCAGTCCTTCCAATGAATCCTTTCCTTTAGAATTGACTGGTTTGATCTCCTTGCTGTCCAAGGGACTCCAAGAGTCTTTTCCAGCATCAATTCAAAAGCATCAATTCTCTAGCACTCTGCCTTCTTTACTGTCCAACTCTCACATCTGCACATGATTACTGGAAAAATCATAACTTTGGCTATAATGGACCTTTATTGGCAAAGTGACATCTCTACTCTTTAATACACTGTCTAGGTTTGTCATAGCTTTTCCTCCAAGGAGCAAGCGTCTTTTAATTTCATGGCTGCAGTCACTGTCCACAGTGATTTTGGAGCCCAAGAAAATAAAATCTGTTTCCTCTTTTTCCCCATCTATTTGTCATGAAGTGATGGGACCAGATGCCATGATCTTAGTTTTTTGAATTCTAAGTTTTAAACCAGCTTTTTCACTCTCCTCTTTCACCTTCATCAAGAGGCTTTTCAGTTCGTCTGCTTTCTGCCAAAAGGATAGTTTCTTCTGCATGTCTGAGGTTGTTGATATTTCTGCTGGCAAGCTTGATTCCAGCTTGTGAATCACCCAGTCCAGCATTTCACATGATGTGCTCTGCATATAAATTAAATAAGCAGGGTAACAGTATACGGCCTTGATGTGAAACTTTCCCAATTTTGAACCAGTCCGTTGTTCCATGTCCAGTTCTAACTGTTGCCTCTTGACTTGCATACAGATTTCTTAGGAGGCAGGTAAGGTGGTCCAGTATTCCCATCTATTTAAGAATTTTCGACAGTTTGTTGTGATCCACATAGTCAAAGGCTTTAGCATAGTCAATGAAGCAGATGTTTTTCTGGAATTCTCTTGCTTTCTCTGTGATCTAACAAATGTTGGCAATTTGATCTCCGGTTCCGCTGCCTTTTCTAAATTCAGCTTGTACATCTGGAAGTTCTCGGTTCACATACTGTTGAAGCCTAGCTTGAAGGATTTTGAGCATTACCTTGCTAGCATATCAAATGAGCGCAATTCCCTGACCACAGATCAAACTTAGGCCCCTGCTTTGGGATCTTGGAGTCTTAACCACTGATCCACCAGGCAAGTCCCTATATAGTAACTTCAAATGTTTAACATGTTGTGAACTGCCAAGCTATTTTCCAAAGCTGCACCATTTTACATTTTCACCAGCAATCTCTGAGGGTTCCAGTTTCTCTACCTCCTTGCCAACCCTTGTTTTATCTCTCTCTCTCTGATTCTAGCCATCCTAGTGTTATGAAATAGTAGATCACTGTGGTTTTGATTTGCAACTCCCTAAGGAATTACTGGGAGACGGCAACGGCACCCCACTCCAGTACTCTTGCCTGGAAAATCCCACGGATGGAGGAGCCTGGTGGGCTGCAGTCCATGGGGTTGCTAAGAGTCAGACACGACTGAGCGACTTCCCTTTCACTTTTCACTTTTCCAATGCATGCATTGGAGAAGGAAATGGCAACCCACTTCAGTTTTCTTGCCTGGAGAATCCCAGGGACGGGGGAGCCTGGTGGGCTGCCGTCAATGGGGTCGCACAGAGTCGGACACAGCTGAAGCGACTTAGCAGCAGCAAGGAATTATCGAACGTTTTTTCATGTGTTTATTGGCCACTTATATCTGTACACTATTTAATCAAATTATAAGCAAGAGAGCCTCACAGAAAAAGCTTCATAGATGAAGCCCAAAGAGTAGTGTTAAGTTATGGAAGGTTTAGCAACACCAGGTCTCAAGCACACTCCTGGCTCCTCCAGTGCTCTGTTCTAGCTCCCTGGCCCTTCTGTCAGCCCCTCTGGATCCGTGGAGTGGCCGGATTCCTTATGAGTCAGGATATGCATATGCCCTAGCGCTGCTTGATTTTATGCCTGTTGGCCATCTGTGTGTCTTCTTTAGAGAAATATCTAATTAGGGCTTCTGCCCTTTTTTGACTAGTTGTTTGTTTTAATACGGCTATATGAGCTGTTTGTACATTTTGGAAATGAAGTCCTTGTCAGGCGCATCATTTAGAAATATCTCCTCTCAGTCTGTAGGTTGTCTTTTCATTTGTGGACTGGTTTCCTTTGCTGTGCAAATGATTTTAACTTTAATTAGATCCCATTTGTCCCACTCTTGCAGACTTTCTACAAACCCTCACCGCCAAGCCCCAAAATGTCTGTTGTCTTTGCACCTCTCTGGAGGTGTGCTGGAGAAATTCTGACGACTCTGTCCAAAATATATTCCATTCTTCTGTCTTTTGAGGGACCTCTGGTGCAACAAATTGTGTTGATCATATACCTCAGTTTAAGACACAATGACATCATTTGCCCAGGGGAGGCAGCCTTTTTATTTTTCCTCTTATCTACCATATTCAACCTCATTCCCTTCCTCCCATAAGCATCCACTCTAGTGTATGTTGTTTTCCTTTAATCTAGTGCCATAAATATATTTAGATTTTGTGCCTTAGAAAAATATTTAGTGTTATTTTTGTATGTGGGTTTCCAGAATGGGGCTTCCCTTGTGGCTCAGCTGATAATTCTCCTGCAATGCGGGAGACCTGGGTTTGATCCCTGGGTTGGGAAGATCCCCTGTAGAAGGGAACGGCTGCCCACTTCAGTATTCTGGCCTGGAGAATTCCATGGACTGTATAATCCATGGGGTCACAAAGAGTGGGACACGACTGAGCGACTTTCACGTTCACTTTCCAAACTTGTATTAATGGTGTTGAATCTACTCCCTCAGTGGTGTGTGACTGTTGTCCATACGTAAACACAGTTCATTGCTTCTGATGCTGCAGAGGATTTCCTTGTGGGCAGAGTCCACTTTCATTAGCGATTCATTCCCCTAGTGACAGACTCCAGGCAGCCTCCAGTTAATCCATCTCTTTGACACTCAGTTTTCTCATCAGACAAAAAGACTGGTGATGATAACACCTCCTTTACATAGTGACTGTGCCAATGGACACTTCACAGGTTTGCTAATCACCATGTCCCAGGTCTCTGCCATCCAAATTACGCTGCGAGGAGCAACCCTCTTCAGTGCCCCCACACCCACATCCTTCCTGTCCTAACCCTCAAGGTCCACAATGGCTCAGTAAATGCGGGCAGACAAGGCCATTAGCACAGGATTTGGGACTAGAAAACATATTTCCTGGCTGTGTTACCTTGGGCCTCCATTTCCTCATAGGAGGTAGGGATAATGATACTTTCAGAGAACTGCTGTAGACGAAACGAGAGAATAGAAGCGAGTGCTCTGCAAAGTGGGAAGCAATGCTAGGTTAGCCAGTCTGTTACTAGTGGGAGTGGAGAAGGCAGGAGAATTGGGGGAAGGAGGAAAAGCAGAGGAAGGAAGAAGAGGAACAGGCTCTGGGAGGCAGCAGGCAGGCCTTGGTGTGCCATTGGTCCCAAGCCCCAGGTCCCCTGAGGGTCACAGCAGCAGCCTTGTCTCCCTGGGAAGTGCCCTGGTGCAGTCAGGAGACCCACATAGGCCCAACTCCGTGTGGATACTGGCTGTGTGGTCAGGGTTCGTCAACCCTGGCTTCACCTTAGCATTCCATGGGGAGCGTTACCAAGTACTGACCAGATCCCCACATCTCACCAACTGCATCTGACTCTCCGGTGTGGGAGGTAGGCCTGGAAACAGCAACTTTAAGAACCTCAACTCTCCAACTCTGTGTGATTCTTGGACTTTTTTGCTGTCATTTCTTCTCACTGACCACAAGATGGTGCTCTCTTTCTGGGAAATCTCTGATGTTCAACAAACAATTCATTTTCTTTATTAATCCTGAAAGAATTAGTTTGAAATTAACAATTTTCACAGCATCTCATTAAGCCAGAATTCTGTGCCCAAGTTGTCCAGCCGTGAAATGTGCACCTTTCCCTTCTGCTAGAGACCATACCAGGTTAGGACAGGTCATCTTGTGTTACAAAGCAGAGTAGGCATTTATTGTTGCTTTCTGATCAAAATCATCACAATCAATAACAACTAATATTCCTTTAATCTTTTACCATTTGCAAAGTGCTTTTTACCAACTATCCTCAGAATATGAGGATAGTTTATGAAATGGCTATTATCATTGTCATTTATAGATAAGAAAACCAAGGCTCAAAGCACTAGTTCAAGGTTACGAAGCAAAAGCTGACAGAACCAGGTTCAGGGCCCTTCCCACCTACTTGGATAAAGAGAGAGGTGCATCAGAGACACCAGCTCTCAATGGATACAGCCCTGAGAGAGGAAGCTTCTCAGACCACCTCTGCAGCCTTCCTGAGCGGGCTTGGAAGACGGACGGACAGATGTCCTTCTGGAGTTTCACGCTGTCACACACGGCACACAGGTCAGCAGACGATACGTTTGACTGGGTTCAGCGAGGACCTGGGGTGACGGATGTGAAGCTTCTAGTGCAGAGTACGGTAGAGGCAGCAGAGACTCGAGAAGAAGACAGGCTGGATTACTTTAAACTTTCTGTTCCAGGAAAATGAACTGCTGTGCCAATGAGAAAGAAGAATCTGCCTTAAAGAAGAATTTAACAGACTCACCTCCAAAGAAAATAATTTTCTACCAGCCAGTGATGTCTTACGAGGCTAGTGGATCTGAGGAAGGTTATATACAAGATCACAGATTTACTACCAGAATTTCATAATCTATCAGGACCAAATGTCAGGACCCAGGACCCCAATTCCTCAGGGTGTTTTGATCCCAGATGAAGGGGCTGCAACTGTAGGCTCAAGTTACTTGGAGTAAGAAGAATGTTTTCAGGACAGAAGCAGTTACACGAAAGTTTATTAAGTCAGTATTTTGATCACTTTACTGACTCCAATGTACATCTTAGCAATTCAGTATGCTGTTGGACCCATTTTCTCTACCTCAGCTTCACTGTCTACAAGTGGTATAACAGTACCTATCTCACAGAATTATAAGGATCAAAATAGTTTATTTATAAAGCACTTAGAACCATGCCTGGCACATAGTAAGCGCAATGTGTTTCTTAAATAATGCTAAATAAATAAATGGATATGAATATGTCCATTTACATATTTTACAAATAAAATTTTAATTTGCCAAGTTCCAAGTAATTTTTAAATTATCTTATTTGCACACCTAAAGGTATAGGAAATATATTCAGAGGGCATAAAATAATGCTTTATGACTAAAACTTGAAATCCCACTGAAAATACATAAATTTGATTAGAACAGTACTAGTCTTTGGAGCCTTGTAAACATCAGAAATAGGTTAAAAATTCTTTAAGTCTACCATGTCATTATTACTGATGTTAACAGATAAGCCTATCCATGGTCTAAAGAAATACAAGAATAATGCAGTAATCAGATGTTTCTCTCTTTTTAAAATATTTTTCTTTGTCTCTACTTGATTTCTTCTGAATTTGGAAGTTAGTGGTCATTTTGGAGGCATTTTCCCAACAATAAAAACCCTCAGCATGACCCTTGGTCACCTAAGTGAGCGGGAGTGTAACACAGCAACAGTCAGTTCAAACGTCATCTTCAAGTACAAATAAAAAGAAGTTCAAAAAGAGAGACAGAGCATCTGCTCTGAGAAATTTCACATGATCCCAGGGAGAGAGACTGGAATGCCGAGACGGCAACTGGGGCGGGGCTTGGAAGAAGCAACACATATATTGAAATGTTGCTTCCCGATCTAGGAGTCATTTTCCTCTCATTTTGGCATTAATTTCCTTTTTAGTAGAACTATCATATTGTTTCAAGGTAACAGGTTTTCTTGAAGGCTTTTGCTTCTTTTTCTTGTAGGCTCTTTTATGAAACAATTTGTGGAGACGAGATGGAATAACACTGTACCGTTTCCAGCTGCCTCCTGATAATCCCTCCTCTTTCCCTCTGGTACTTAGGCCGATATAACAGACCCTTACACTGTCTCCTCCTCCCATCCCCACAGACCCCACTCTCAGCAAGCCCCTTCCACCAAGGCCTGTCCTGCCAAGTGCAGACATGATCTGGGTACTCAGGTGGAACCTGAACTATAGTTTTACCTTGCAGCAACTGTATTTTAAAAGGAGTTTAAGTTCTTTAGTACCAAAATTATAAGGCATTTGCACTGAGAACTCCATAAGCTTCTGTACATTTAGCCAGGGCCCTAACTAACAACACATTATTGTTTCTATGGAAAACTCAAATTCTCGTTTCAAATACCTGACCTCAGATGAACTTGTACAACAGAACTTGAGTGGGGGACTATTCACATATACCCACACACTCAAGGACAGCTCCTCTTTCTATCAAGCAGACTGTCCACCAGTCAGTCTGTCTAGCATTCACACTGTCTTTTTATTAAAGGATAACATATCTGGCCCAAAAAAACACCAAAATTGAAAACAAAAAGCTTAGATTGAAAGACTAAAATTAAATATTTTATACTTACTGAGTACAAAGTAACGGTTCTGTTGTAAATTTATTAAACAAAAAAGAATTACTCTTAAAAATGATCTTGCTTTTATAGAGGTGGTATGGTAAAAAACATAGTACGTGAGTTTTGTAGTTGTAAACTATGAATCTCCAGTCAAGCTGCTTTTCTGAGCCTCAGTTTTCTTGTCTATAAACAGGGATGGTTACATTGTCTCTTGAGGATTATATTTTTATGCAAGATTTAGAAATTTCTAGCAATAAATCTGGCACAGTGGTTATTTCCTGTCCTTTCTCCCTTGTAACCTGTTTAACATCTTTCTGAACTCACTGTTTCACTTCAATAAAAATATTTTCAAATCGCATTTAATTTTCAGAAGTTTTGATTTAAATGTTTCACTATTCTTGGGTACCCTACCTATCCATCTGATTGACTTAGGTTAAGGTACAAAATAGACTAGTATGGGTAGATTATTAACTTATAAATGACATAGTTTGAAGAGTTTACTTACGTTGATAATCGTAATCATTTATTTAAACTGACTCACCTGTGCCTACTCTCCCAAAATATTTAATTTTCACAAGATTTGTGGATTTCAATTCTTTTTATCTTTTTTTTTTTCTTGAATAAGGATTTAGACTCTTGTAACAACCTCAACCAAGGTTCCTTCTGTGAGTGACAGTTAGCAAAGTCAGGCTGTATTTGAATGAATCAAGGAATGACTTCCATGGAGGGCAAACCAGATTTCATTTAAGTAGATTCGTCAAGCGACCATTCCTTCCCATTTACTGTTAAGCCTGTCGCACTGCAGAAGCAGAGGCAAGGGTGGGAGTGAAATCTGCGAGCAGAGCAAACACACGTGAGCAGTGGGAAGGAGCTGCGGTCCACGGGGTCTTATGGCCTCAAGTGAGCAGAGTCCATTCTGCTGCTTAGTGTGGTCCAGGACGCCACCCCTCCCGACACTCTCTCACTGGTCCCCATTCCTGGTATTTGTCTTCCGGGCTGTCAGAGTTGGGGGAATCTGCCTGTCGGTTGAAATTTGACACCCGTTTCTTATTCTATGGTTTCATAATCCTTCATTTTTTTCAGTCAGTTGTGTGTCCACTGGAGATCAGGTCCTGCCTGCAAAGCTTTAACTCAGGGTAAAAAACATACTCTCTGCTGTAAGGAAGCCTAAAGACTTGGGAGATTTAAAGTAATTTACAGCCCCCAACAATCACAGAGCTAAGTCCATCAGAAATCTCTTTCTGTTTTGAACTGAAATGTAAGGTTTTTTTCCTCCACTCTCATAAAGATGTGTTTCTATCATGCAGCTACCAGGTAGCCAAAAGGTCACAGATGTCCAGACACCCTGTGTTTACAGAGTGTGTATGTATTCAAGGTTCATTCAGGTAGCTTAATATGAAACCAAAATGCCTGGTCCTACATTCAGCTTGATAAGAGTGCTGATTTTAATTGTGTGGTGTAGAAATAAGGCCAAATAAACAGGCAAAAAGTAAACCTAAAAATGGCTTTAACTTACTAAACCACTATATCTTTGACAGCAATTTTAGATAAAAATGGTCCAGAGGACAAAGTGCATAATTAATGATGAGAAAATGATTCCTTCCAGTCCCATAATAAAGAGTTCTCCCTGCAGTAATCATTTGCCCAGAGTTTTATTCACGCAAAAGGGACGGTTACTTCTTGCTTCTGTCTCCTTCATTCCAGTACTGTTCAGTCTGCATTTCTGTGAGTCGGGAAATTGTGCGCTGAAATGCAAAGATTTCCTCTTCTCCAGTAAACATGGCTAGTCCTTCCGCTGAGTCCTAATTATCAAAAAAAATAAAACAACAATCCAGCACCAATTAAAAGCTCTGCAACTATAAATTTAAAGAACTAAGTACAAGTTTAAAAAATACTTTTTGAGCCTATATTATAAAATAGTCTACAAATTTTTTTCATTAAATTAGACTAGAGAATCAACTAATTTTACCCAATAATTAGAGAGTCAGCTAATATAAATTAGACTAGAGAATCAACTAATTTAAACCAGTAATCAATAAGCAGAACAAACTACCAGGAAGAAAACATTAGATGAATAATTAAAGCTGAAACAACACTCTAATATCCAAATAAGAAAACTTTTGCTCAGATGAAAGTTCTCTACAAAATCTAAAGGAAGGACATTCTAGACAGAAAAGGAATTCTTTCTATAAAAGTGCATGCCAGAAAGAAGTCAGGACCTCCCTGGTGGCCCACTAGTTAAGACTCCAAGCTCCCACTGCAGGGGGCCCGGGTTCTATCCCCAGTCAGGGAACTAGATCTGTTATGCTGAAACTAAGACCCAGCACAGCCAAATAAATAAAAATAAATACATATTTTTTAAAAAAGAAATAAGCAACAACAAAACCCAATAGTTTGGTATATCAATATGTGGCTGAGACTCTCCCTTGAAGCTTCACAGTCAGGGCCACGTTCCCAAGGGGAGGCCTGAGGGCTAATCTCTTTTTCCAACTTGGGTGACTGAGAGGCCTTCTGTGGACCTGGAGATTGTGTCTGGGAGCAAGCTTTGGGAAGGCCAGAGCTGTTTTTGGTCTTGAGCTGCTGGGACACTTGATCCTCCCACGTAGGTAGGGTTCAGCTGGGGAGCCCTCGTGAGGCTAGCAAATAACCTGGGACTGGTGATTTCAACACAGGCTATAGCCTGTGAGTGAACACTGAATCTTGCCTCTTTCCTTAGGAGTTTGCTATTATACTCTCAGAGAAAAGTTCTGCACTCCTAAGTTCAAATTACTGACCTACTGTAAAACTGCATGACCCTATAGCCACGTGCCAGGATTTCTTCATGTCTTATTGACCCTAAGTGCTGAGCGTACTTTGCCCTATATCTGAACTCTGATCAGAAGAAAAATTCAAAAGCCAATGATTTAAAGAACTTCAGAAACTGAGATGAAGTAGCCCCTTAAGTATACTCTTCCCAATTGTCAAAAGACATTATTTGGATGTATTGCTCTCAGAGAAATGGGATCACAAGCAGTTATGTATTTCTACATGTAGATTTAAAAATCATATTTTGAAAGTTCACTATTAAATAATTATTGGCCTCATTTTCCCAAACTCCTAAGAATGCATAATTTCAACTCAGGTCAATAAGGAATGGTTTCCTCATTCCAAAGGGTCTTTTACTACTGGGGTTGAAAGAATGGGGCTCCCCTCATTTGGGGGGGGTGAGTGTTTATAGTTTTAAATTTTTTACTAATATTTCAGTTGTCTACAGTTGAGAAATATACCATGTAATATTCATAAAGAAAAAGGAAATGCAAAGCCATTTCTGTCTGGCCTGGAGTGAATCACCAGACCCCCAGGCTCCAGGAGAACTGGGCCAGCATCAGCTGGTTTCCGACAGAGTGTCCTCAGAGCCTGGCACCCACAGGTGCTCCACAAATGTCTACAGAATGAGGTTAGGAGATGAATCGTGGATTACTTTTTGAGCAAAGGGCCTTGTCAGGCACAAAGTGCTAGAACAGCCAGTCCACATGATTGGATACTGTGTCATGTGCTCTACAGATCCAGCAGACATGAAGGAGGATATCCAGAAAAGGCAGCGTGGCGGGGCTGAGGGAGTCCAGAACCAGACATGGGTGCCTGGTGGCCAGCTCTGGCCTGCCACTGGTCAGTGGTGTAACTGCAAGCCCCTTAGTCCACCTCCCTGGACTTCACTTTTATCACAAAGATTCCTTCCACCACTCTAAGGCTATAATTCTCTATATTTACTGATGTTGAGGATATGTCTGCTATACTGGCTTTAGAAGAAAGCGGCAAATCAGTGGTTAAATACATACTGCATTCCTTCTTTAAAACGTAGCCATGCATCAAACCAAAACAATTAAGTTGTTTTATAATAAAAAGAGATTATGTTAATATCACCTACCTGGCTCAGCCCCAAATCATCCATCAGTATTCTGCTTTGCTCCAACTCACTGTCATGATGATCATACAAAAATAAGCTTGATATAGGAGCCGATGCAGAGCAAATTATGCGCACCTGAAACAGAGGAAACAAGCAAATGGTGTTACTCCTTATCTTTAACAAGTTGAAGGCAAAAACAAATTTCTCATAAAATAAAAATCTGTTATAACAGGGAGCTTAAGATTTTTGCTTTTAAATGGTTCTAAATATATGTAGCAAAATTGGTACTTGGTGAAATATACTTTTACGAGCTTACAGAATGTGTATTTATAAAGAACAATGCCTTGAACTCCTCTCTTTGAATCTAACTAACAGTCTTAACTTCATTTCTCCTTCTACACATTTTCTCCAAGTTCTATCTTTATTTTGGAAAAAAAATATTTTAAAAGCTTCAATCTATCACTTTTTTCCTGTTCCATTAATCTGTTTTTCTAATTAGAGATTTTACCTAAATATCCAAAAGTTACCCTAAAGCTACTAAAATTTTTATTAATCTCCATGTTTTAAAGTCCACAAAAAGAGCATAAACAAAATGTGGTTGTCAAAATTTCAAAACTGGCAGGACCCATCTACACTGTATCTTCTTCATTAATGGAAAAAAAAAACCTTGCATAAATAAGTGAATACAGCATTTCTTTAAAATAGATTTCAATATTTGGAAAACCTTTTTTTCTATTTCTGGAATATCTCTAAAATGTAAATAGACACACCACATAACCTATATTCAGATAGCCTGGGATTCAAAAATTCCAAATGTATTTTTGAAACAAAATACTTTTTTTTAGGAAAACCTTTTGACCATTTTCATACTTTTTCTAATAGTCTCTTTAAAGTGCTATTTTTAAACTGCACAGTACGTTACAAATACTTCCACACAGCTTACACCGCCTTCTAAAGTAGGGAACAAAGGTTTTAGGGGGCAGCTCCAGGCCTGGAGAGTCTCAGCTTGTGACACCAGTCCTGATCTCTTCCAGTTATAAGTCCAGTGGCTTTTCCATTACCTCTGAGGTTGACATTTTCACCTGACTGTGTGAAGCCCATCTCTATGCGCATCAGAGATGCTCCCCCGATGCACCGTTACCCCTTTGCTGCACATGTGACAGCTAAGTCCAGTGCACTGCTCCTCTGATTACACCCTGAGTTACCAGAATCTGCCTTTCTATCAGCATCCAGCCGGACATCCTTGAAAAACACTAAGCTTGGCATGAATATTTCTTGATTACATAAGTGTTTGAGTGAATGTCCATGTGTAATCACGCACCAGAAACTGCTTTCACAACTTAATAAATTTTATGTCCGCTAGATTAAAACATACTCTTCCTGATGTTTCAGGAGATCTGAATTTGTTTTCAGGATTCACAGCCATCCTTTTAAAATCATTATTTAAGTAAATATGCTGATATCCATGGACATAGGAGCCTGGTGGGCTACAGTCCATGAGGCTGCAAAGAGTCAGACATGACTGAGCAAACATGCGCTATCAATATTTTAAAACAATGTATTGATGTTTGGAACTAGTCTTTCCATATACAAATGACCTTCTACCTCCTCTTATAAATTATTTTAACCACAAATGACACTTTTTTCATTACTTAGATGGAAATGTCCTTATTTCACAGATTTCTATAAATGCATTCTAAAACGATGTCTGTTTAATGCTTCCAATTTCTGAAATAAGAATTTCGGCTATTTTTTAAAAAGAGTATAAACTTTAAATGTGTGCTTTAGTTAAAGCAAATGTTAGGAGATTAGTTCTGATGTTCCATCATATTGCCTGAAAAATCTTTTTGTCTAATGAAGAAGTTAAACAGTGTGGGGAGGTTGGATCAGGGGGTAGGACTGAGGGGTAGGGATCATAAGCTTTCAAAAATAAGAGTTTATCAATCTGCCACTCTAAGAACCACCTACCAATGCACCCCTCCCACTTTCTTCTTGAAGCACTGCCCTCTGAAAACAGAGTGCTACCTCTGGGCAATGTATTCCAGACCCCACATGATTATTTCAGAGCAGAGTCTCTTGATGAGTAATCCAGAAGGAGACAAGTAACCACCTGGATCCCCAGCCCTGGTATTCTCAGCTTCCTGCTCACAGGGCCCCTTGAGAGCAGGCAGCATATTCTGATGGCACTCACGAAGGCAGGTTGCCTTTCATGCTCAGGCCCATCACAGGGCCTGTGCTGCCAACTCCCCACTCTGCACGTGGAGCCCAGCCATCACAGCTCAGTGTTTATGAGCAGCACCTGAGGAGCTGGTGAACCAGCAGGCTCCAGGCCCCCTCCCTGGTCTTCATCTGCTGGTGTGGGGTAGGGTGAGTTCGGGAATCTGGATCTTAAGGAGCTCAGATGATTCTGGTGCAGCGGGTCCTCAGAAGGACTTCCTCAGCCTGCCCCCAGTTCCCACACAAAGATCAGCCTACTGTCCTCCTGGACTCTCACGGCACCAAGTCCCCCTCTCTCCAAGAGAACATCCCACACTCAGTCCTCAGAACATTTACACTCAGTTCTGCACACATTTAATCAGTGTCTCTTCAACACTAGACTATCAGCTCCATGAAGGCAGGCAACATGCCTGGCTTTGCCTGTCACTGAATTAGCACTGTGCTTGGCGTGAAGATTGCTGAATGAATGAATAAAGGAAACATTAAAAATCTCACCTCTGCCTCCCAGCAGATTCTGGTACCTTCTCCTCCCTTCAAGGTCCCTTCAATTTTAGTCAATCATTGCTCTATTTCAGTAGAAGGAATAAGGAGGGAAACCTGTATCTAACGGTAGAACAATATTTCACTCTTAACTTGAAGTGGTACTTTACCTTCTCTGTAAGTGTCTTTACAGGTATATATTATTATTAGTGGCTCATTGTTGTTGCTGTTCAGTCACGTCCAGCTCTTTTCGACCGCATGGACTGCAGCACGCCAGGCTCCCCTGTCCTTTACTATCTCCTGGAGTTTGCTCAAATTAATGTCCATTGAGTCAGTGATGCTGGTGGCTCACCTTCATTGAAAGCTTACCGTATGCCGCACAATGTTCTAAGTATTTTACCTGCTCATTTCGTTCTCACAACAATCTTCTGAGGTAAATACCATTATTATCCCCTTTTTCTAAAGAAGGCAATTCGAGCTAAGTTAGTCTTCAAGGTATTCAGCTTGGTCCCAGGGTTTACTTCTTAACCACTAGGCAATAATGCCTCTGATGAATGGACAAAGGCTCGGCGACTCATGCTGGTAATAAGATAACTGGGTTTTTCTTGCTTGTTTAGGGACAATGATAGTTACTGGGGTTTCCAAGTCAGAGGGAGAGAAAACTAATACTGAGAATGGCCCTTTAGTCATTCATTCATTCATTTTGTTCATTCATTATTTCATCAGTCCAATAATTGATTCACGTGACAAATGTTTACTGAGCACTCTACCTAGGTAAGGCATCGTGCTGTGCATACCCACAGACAGAGCACATGATATGTTCCGGTGAATGATGGGACTGGGAAGATAGCAGAGCGTCTTATGATGGGATTTTTAATACAATATGATTACTGTTACCGCCACCACCAATAGTACTTGTGCAGCATCAGCGTGTACCAAGTGCTGTTTTAAAAGATTTACCTGGATTAGCTTATTCTGTCCTCACAATAATTCTCTGAAGTAAATACTTCAGAGTAGTATCTTTGATTTGTGTGTGACAAAACTGAGGCACAGAGAAGTAAAGTAAGTGGTAGACCAGGATTCCAGCAACAGTCTTGCTCCACGGTCCAGAGTATTTAGTTCTGGGAAAATATACCACAGCCTTACCTTGAAATCATAAAAGTTATCGATGAGAGTTATGAATCTCCTAGCTTGGGTCCTCTTCGCCAGGGTAAATTGTGGAATGTTTCGTAAAAATACTGTATCAAAATTCCTTGACAGTTCCAAATAGTCACTGGCTCCAAGCGGCTATAATTAAAATGAAATAGAGAACAGAAAATGGAAATAAGTCAATTCCGGTTGAAAATATCTCTTTTTCTCGTCACGGTGTGATCTAGGTGTAGCTTTGAGGTAACCTGACCAAACACAGTGGTGTTTTCAGAGCAGGCTGAGGACAGTGTGCTGCTGCTGCTAAGTCACTTCAGTCGTGTCCGACTCTGTGCGACCCCATAGACGGCAGCGCACCAGGCTCCGCCGTCCCTGGGATTCTCCAGGCAAGAACCCTGGAGTAGGTTGCCGTTTCCTTCTCCAGTGCATGAACACCCTACTTAATAGGGATATAAACAGAAGGGAAGAGAGAAGACAGCACATGGTGGGACGTGAGAGAACGATTCTAGCCGCCTCAGCTGGTGTCCTGGAGGCCCACATCCTAAGTCTGGTCTCACTCGTTTTATTTATTTGACATGACTTTAAACAAGTCCAAATAAGTCCTTCCTATGACTCAACTGCAAACTGTCACTACTGGTAAACGCAGCTGTCTTATCACAGCAGCTGAGTATTATGTCACCACTTTGAAATAAAGACTATGCTCCAGTATAAAAAGCATCAGACAATATTTTTTTGTTTAATTTGATGTACAATTACTGAAATACAATGTAGTAAACACTGCTAACCTCTGCAGGCAATACCAGAGGGTTTTCATACAAAAGTAGAGCAAGCCCTCGAGCATAGCTTGGTGCACCTGTTACTTCCCCACACAAGGAGGATGCAACCCTCAGGGTCCACAGAATCATCACAAAGGTGCTGCCTGCAGGTGTAACGTGCCCATTCCTGAAACATGAAGGTAATTCATGACAGTTATGAAAGCAATCCACAGATTCTCTGGGGTCAGAAACACTCCCAGGAGAGTCACTTCTCATTTTAAGTCGGGTGTGAATGGCTGCACCCTGTGAACAGGAGCCATGAGCAGGGTCAGGAGGAAGTTTCTGGCTGTGAGAGAATGCAGAGACTCAAAGTCCAGGAGCCGCTCTCAGGTCCCTCTGGAAGCTCTCAGATCCCAACAACTGATCCCAGGGACCCAGATCGCTAAGCCTCAGCTTCTGGCAGAATTTATCAGTACTCCTCCCTGTTTAAGAGTGTCTCCCTTGGACTTCCCTGGTGGCTCAGTGGTAAAGAATCTGCCTGCCAATGCAGGAGACACAGGCTTAATCCCCGATCCGAGAAGACCGCATGGACCGTGGAGCAACTAAGCCCGTGTGCCACAACTATGGAGCCTGTGCCCTAGAGCCTGTGCTCCACAACAGGAGAAGCCATCGCAATGGGAAGCCTGCACACAGCAACTAGATGGTCGCCCCACTCGCCACAACTAGAGAAAAGCCCTCGCAGCAATAAAGACCAAGTATAGCCAAAAATAAACAAACTAACTAAACAAATAATTAAAAAAAAGAATGTCTCCCTCGTTGGGGTGGTCATTTGCATTAAAACTTCTGCTTTAGAAATGTAGATACAACTATGTTCCTGGGAGAATCAGGGAATTGCAAGGAGGGGGAGAGTCATCCTCACCTTAGAGTCCACCCATTACACCTGCCACTCTCCTAACAACTAGCTGAAATCAACTATACTCAGAAAACTTTTCCTGTAGGTGTCGGGTGGTAAGAATAAACTGGAGAGGGAGGCCTTGGGGAGGTGGTTCCCTCAAGAAAAGCAGCTCTAAGAAGGATGCGCAACAACTACAAGCCCAGGGGCACACCACCAGAGAGTGGGCACAAGGAAGAGCTGATGCCTTGAAACCTGCTTAGAGATGCCCCTTCTCCCCTCTCCTCCACCAACCAGGTAACAAGTGGGGCCAGAGATGACCTTGTGTTTCCCCGTTTCCCTGAGCTGGCTGGACAGCCTCTGTCTCTACACCCAGTGTCTGATCTTAGCTGAGACTCCCCACTCACCTCAGCCACACAAGGGCTCGCAGGTGTGTGTGGTATGACGCTGCTGTCAAGGCTGATGTGGGCCAGGAGGGTGTGTTAACAGAGCGGCTCGGAACAAGAGCTCTGCACAGCCTGAGTTTGAATCCTCAGTCTGTCATTTATTAGTGATGTGTCTTTGGCAAGTAACCTCATCTTCCTGTTCCTTACTTTTCCCATCTGTAAAATGGGAATTGATTCCTATCTCACAGGGTTGTGAGTATTAAACAAAACAATACATGTAAAACGTTTAACACAGCACCTGGAACAGACATTACCACTCAACTCACTTTTGCCTTGCTCACTACCCCTGATTACATCCAAAACCCTAAATCAGCCTTTGTGCATTTTCCTGTCCTCACAGTCACAGCAGAGAATCAGATGAGACTGTGAAATCCCATACAATGAAAACAATTCCCGAAGGGGTGAGGGGGAAGGCAAGATACAGTGTCCTCCCAGAAAAAGGAGAACTCTACAAAAAGACACTCACGTTCCGAGGGTGACACACACTACTTCTTGGGGATCAGTCAGAATTTAGTGTCTCATCTTTTGAAATCAGAAAGTATATGTAAAAAAAAAATGTAAAGCCTCATTTTAGGTATGCAGTTATATATAATTAAGCTCACTCTTTATGCATGGATATGATTTCTATCAGTATAACTACATGCCCAAGGAAAATCATTATCAGAAGTGCACTGAAGTGCCTAGGGCAGCTGAAAATCAGAATTCTGCCCACTCAGCTATTTTTACAAATTATATACCTTTGTCAGTAGGCTCTGCATTTGCCATTAGGCTGGCAAATATCCCTTTCCTTCATATCCCTAAGATAATTATGTGCTCATTCATATAAAGAAAACTAAGCTTAACACAGTTATCTATCTCGTTTAAGAACAATGGTCATTGAGGGGCGGGTAGTTATTGTTTAATGGATACAGAATTTTAGTTTAGTATGATGCAAAGGTTCTAGAGATGGAGTGTTGTGATGTTTGCACAACATGAGTATAATTAATGCCATTGATCTGTATACTTTAAAAAATGATTAAAATGGTATATTTTATGTTATGTATTATTTAACCACAGTCACAAATAGTCTTTAAATAAAGGAGAGCGTATTAGTTGCAAAAGAAATTTCAATTTAGGCTATCGAGAAAGTAATATCACCTTTTCCTTTAAAATCATGAAAAAGAATGATATGTATTAATCAAAGAAGGATGTCTTTTCCCCAAAGAAATCAGCTCCAGAAAGGTTAAAATTAAT
The DNA here is from genome assembly GCF_023091745.1 of Budorcas taxicolor. NCBI lineage: Eukaryota > Metazoa > Chordata > Mammalia > Artiodactyla > Bovidae > Budorcas > Budorcas taxicolor. The sequence continues at coordinate 33,325,560 of NC_068918.1, forward strand.
TTAAAATATAAAGGTTTCTCTCTTTTTTTTAAATAGCTATTTAAAAGAGTGTGTTTTCTTATTCCAGCTTCAATACTGAAGTGTCTAAGAAATGACACTCAGCATTCTATCATGTATACTATCATGTAAGAATTGAATCGCTAGTCTATGTCTGACGCAGGATACAGCATGCTTGGGGCTGGTGCATGGGGATGACCCACAGAGATGTTATGGGGAGGGAGGTGGGAGGGGGGTTCATGTTTGGGAACACATGTAAGAATTAAAGATTTTAAAATTCAAAAAATAAAAAACTTAATACTAAAAAAAAAAAAAAAAAAAGAAATGACACTCAACAAAGATCCCTAGGACTGAATTTGGGGAGAGATAGGGGTTTCTTCGGAGAAGGCAATGGCAAGCCACTCCAGTACTCTTGCCTGGAAAATCTCATGGACGGAGGAGCTTGGTAGGCTGCAGTCCATGGGGTTGCTACTAGTCGGACACGACTGAGCGACTTCACTTGCACTTTTCACTTTCATGCACTGGAGAAGGAAATGGCAACCCGCTCCAGTACTCTTGCCTGGAGAATCCCAGGGATGGTGGAGCCTGGTGGGCTGCCATCTATGGGGTCGCACAGAGTCGGACACGACTGAAGCGACTTAACAACAGGGGTTTCTTATTAATGAGAAACACTATTTTTCATTACTTAAGTAGCTGTGAATGAAAATACCATAGAAACTTCAGTCTGTCGGGTCTAGTATGTGACCCTGAACAAGTCTTCATCAATGTCTCTTTCCTCATCTGTAAAAGGGGGATCATAACCTGTCTCATAGATTTGTCCCAAGGATTTGATGTATTGATTGCATATAAAATCTTATAACAATAGTGGCTGATCAATAAATGTTAGTTAAATATTAATTTGCAGAGTTCACATGAGAAGTATTACACTCAGACACTCGATCATGTCTGACTCCTTATGACCCCGTGGACTGTAGCCCGCCAGGCTCCACTCTCCATGGAATTGTCCCGGCAAGAATACTGGAGTGGGTTGCCATTTCTTCCTCCTGGGGATCATCCTGACCCAGGGATCAAACTGGAGTCTCCTACGTCCTCTGCATTGGCAGGCAGATTCTTTACCACTAGCGCCACCTGGGAAGCCCCCATATGAGTAGTAAGTAAAATGATTTATGCACTGTATGCTGTTGGCATACAACAGACACCTAATAAACAGTACTTATTCTTTTATTAGCTTCCCTGGTGGCTCAGACAGTAAAGAATCGACCTGCAATGTGGGAGTGAGTGAGGTCGCTCAGTCGCGTCTGACTCTTTGCGACTCCATGGACTGTAGCCTACCAGGCTTCTCTGTCCGTGGGATTTTCCAGGCAAGAGTACTGGAGTGGGTTGCCATTTCCTTCTCCAGGGGATCTTCCTGACCCAGGGATTGAACCCAGGTCTCCCACATTGCAAGAAGACGCTTTACCCTCTGAGCCACCAGGGAAGCTCAACCTGCAATGCAGACACCTGGGTTTGATCCCTGGGTTGGGAAGATCCCCTGGAGGAGGGCATGGAAACCCACTCCAGTATTCTTGCCTGGAGAATTCCCATGGACAGAGGAGCGCGGTGGGCTACAGTTCATGGGGTCACAAGGAGCTGGACACAACTGAGTGACTAAGCACTATTCTTTTATTAACTACTAAATAACCTTTCCTCAGCTCACGAAGCCAGACAAGTGAACAGTTCGATAATCCAGTCTGCCTCTGCTTTTGCACTTACGAGCAACAGCCACTCCCTCTCCCTCCCACTGTCTCTGGTCCACCAAAATATCTGCCCTCCTTGGCACCTCAGCCCTCCATGAAGTATCCCTAGATGACAGACACAGCATCTGTCTCAGGCCCTCTCCCTCCCACATGTCTTGTGAAGGTAATACCATGAGCACTCATGCAGGGGAAATCCCCAGGCCCACAAAATGCACAGCCTCTAATCCAGTACATGTCACATAGGAAGTGCTTAATATTTGTTGAATGCATTGAGTGAATATATGAATAAAATACAACATAGCCTGGGGAGCAGGCTTACTCCTTCTTTTATACCCATTTAGTCACCAAAGAAATTGAAACACCTACCAAAAAACCCCACCTTTTCTTAGTTGGCCCAAATTCCTCACTCCCAAGGTAAGCCTTTGTTGTATACCATAGCATATACATTTAGGAACATTCTAGGAAAGATATAGATCATATGTAAACACTGGTCATCCTTGGATAGTGGAATGAAAGATTAATTTTGTTTGTTATACTTCTCGGATTTTTTGAATAGCAAAACAATAATGCTTTTTTGAAGATCATTTTTATAGTGGGCATCTTATCATTTATGCTTCATCTGTGTGAGATCATTATATTAGTTTTGTCATGAACATTTCTCTTTTTATCTCTAATTTTTCTTTTTATTTATCCTTTCTAAATTTTCTTAATCTATAGATGCAGGATTTTTTTAGGGACATTAAAAAAATAAATCATAAGCTGAATGTATATGTTCTTTAAAGTTTGACAAAAGGAAAATGGATTTGATATTTGGGATAAAATCTGACTTCAGTTGTACAGTTAACATTCAGCTAATGATTCTTTACACCAGGGAGACAAGAGGGGAGGGAGGGGATGGTGCAAATGGCACCATTTCCAAATAGGTCACGTTTAGCCCTCACGGCTGAGTACCAGAGTCCCCATAATCAAAGGCCAAGCAACGTCAAAATTCAAGTCCCAGGCAGGTTGATACGCTCCCATTGATAGCTTACCTTAACTCGAGCAGTTTTGATTACCATGTTGTCAGTGTTTCTCCCATAATTGTCAGACAAGATTCAGTCCCTCTGCAGGTGTGTATTACCTCTTCCATCGTCTCTCTCTCTCTCCTCCTCCTGCTATTCTAAATGAACCCAAGTTACACTACATCGTCTCCATTTCTTTTATCCTTTCTTTTGTATTTTCCTTTCTTTACACTTCTTCATGATTCATTTTGGATAATTTACTCTGTTTCTCATGAGCTGTGTTTTATCTGCTCTTAATCTCTATCCATGAAGTTCTTAATTTTGGTCACAAACTTTACAGTTCTGGAAATTATACTGGTTCTTTTTCAAAGCTGATCTCTTTCTTTTTATAATTTCTGGATACCTACACTAAACTTCCAAGCCTAGCTTTCTTTTTAAATCTCCTTGAATATGTAAGCTTAGTTGTTGAAAATATGAACTCATAAGTCCAATATCTTATATTTTAACTTTACTGTCTTGTCTCCCCATATGTTTGGTTATCTCTGTGTACTGGATTATATCTTTAATAAAACACTCAAAGGAAAAATTTCCAATTCAAGACCTGAAGTATTCTGAGCTACTCGGTTCACATAGAGTTTGACTGAAGTCCACGCAGGTCTGGTTTAGTTTAAGCTCACTTATTCCAGAGTACAATCCTTCAGGGCTCCAACCACAGTGGGGAGCAGCTTAGTAGGTCCCCGTCCTTGGCTGGCCCGAGTCTCTGCCCTTTGTCTCAAAAACCCAGTGAGGCTGCCAAAAGCAAGCTCAGAGCTTTTAAAAGAAGATTACTAGCGCTCACCAATATCTATGTTTTCTTCGTTTTCCTGAGTGCACAGCTAGATTACATTTCCCAGCCTCTCTTGCATTTAGGTGGGGCTGCGCAATCTGTGGAACGTAACAGAAAGTGATATGAATCACTTCTAGATCTGGCCCATAAAAACTCCCACACAGACTCCTCACTTCCTTTACTCATACACTGGTTGAAGAGAGAGGCCGCGGAGGGCTTAAAGAAGGGTGGACACACAATAGGGGTGAAGCCTGGATCTATGAGGGACCACCCGGAGCAGTTTCCTGGCCATCTTACACTAAACGGTGAGAGGAACAAGAAACACGTGCTTATCTGTTAAGCCTCTGAGACTGGGGGTTATCTGTTTCTGCAATTCGCCTAATCTGATACTTGATTCATCCAGCTTCCCTTCATTGCCCTAACTACAAGGTTGGTACAAATCACTGACAAAGAGCCCACCATTATTGCAAGTGGAAGACTTCCCAGCACTTCCTGTGTGAACAAGGATTCTTATTCACATAAGATGTTTACTATCAAAAATTTCTCTTCAAATTTTCTTCAGATTATCACTAAAATTTTTTAAATCAGGAACTTCATTTAGCCATTTCCAACATCAAATCTGATTCTTAAAAAGTTACATTCATGGGACTTCCCTGGTGGTCCAATGGTTAAGAATCCACCTGCCAATGCAGGAGACATGAGTTCCATCCCTGATCCAGGAAGACTCCACACGCCATGGGGCAACTAAGCCAGCATGCCACAACCACTTAACCTACGTGCCACACCTACTGAAGCCCACGCGCCCTAGAGCCTGTGCTCCGCAACAAGAGAGAGCACCTCAATGAGAAGCCTGCGTACCGCAACTAGAGAGTAATCAAGACCCAACAGCCAAAATCACACTTCTTTAAAAGTTATGGTCATGGAGGTAACTCTTCTCATTACAAATGTGAAAAGGTTTTATCTGAAAGTTTTGTTCAAATTCAGTATTTGATATACTTAAAATACCTTTATGAATTTATTTTTCCCCTCATGATTACATAACATACAGAAGTATAATAAATGTTTTCACCAAACCACACATAGATGCTGCCAAACCATCTTATATAGCCTAGAGTGCCATAAGATCACCAAAAAGTATCATTTTTGATGTGTGACATCTTGATCACTAGGACTGGTAAACTGGTAATAAAGTTGCCACAGGCCCACTCGCCCCCTCTTTTTTTACTAGCATTCATCATTTAAAGGTGTCTGGGGCATTCAACTGCATTAACTAAAAAAGTCTCTAAACAATTCTGATAATTTAAACTTCATTTATAATGTTTTTGGAGAAATGAAGAATGCCTATGTGGGGTAGTCTGATTACAGTTATGACTCCAGTTATTCTGCCTCCTTGTCCACACCTTTTATATTGTGACTTCCTAGTTCTAGCTGAAGACATGGAGTCTATCTGCACAACTCTTCAATCTGGGTGGGCTTGTAATTTATCACAGCCAATAGAACAAGGCAAAAGTGACAAATTTCCAGTTATGAACTTAGGTCTCAAGAGGCTTTAAATGCTTCCACTCACCCTGTTGCAGCGCCTCAGCTGGCCTTGCTAGAGGAGGAATGGACAGAAGGAGAGCCATTTGCCTATAGCCAGCCAGGCCCCCAAAGAGATGAGCAAGCAAGAGCAGCAAGGCTGAGTGCTGATACATAAGTGGATGCACAATTGGTCAAAATAACTTCCCACCTCACCTCCCAACTTGCTAGCTGACTAGAGAGTGACAGTAAATGCTTTAGCTCACTGAATTTAGAGGGCAATCTACTGAAATGCTACACTTGCTACAGAGAGATTTACTAAGTAAAGCCCATGTTTTAGAAGTCATTAGCAAGTACAGCACATGCAGAAAAAATATGACTTAGCTTTTACAGTGAAAGATAGATTTTACCTAAGTGATAAATATATGTTAGCACAGAGTGCCATTTATTTTATGCTCATTTATTTTTGTAATCAATTTTTGAATTTTTATGGTATAGTATAAAACTTATTTCTAAAAAGAAAACTTATGATTTACTGTATATAAGAACCAGAAAAAAAGCCATAAAATTATGTGGCATCCTTATACAGATCACAAGATGACAAAGACCCAATAGAATGAAAATAGAAAGCCATAGAGAGAAAACAAATTGACATGAAGATGGAATTGGGAGGGGGACAAGAACTCACTGCAATAGAACTAAAATTATAAGAGCATTCCATTAGAAAAAGGAACAATTTGGATAGATAGTTCATGGAACAAAAATATACAAGAAGCATAAAGAGCTAATAAGCGAAAAATATAGTTAATGGCTGAGTAATACTCCATTGTGTATATGTACCACAGCTTTCTTATCCATTCATCTGCTGATGGACATCTAGGTTGCTTCCATGTCCTGGCTATTATAAACAGTGCTGCAATGAACATTGGGGTACACGTGTCTCTTTCAATTCTGGTTTCCTCGGTGTGTATGCCCAGCAGTGGGATTGCTGGGTCATAAGGCAGTTCTATTTGCAGTTTTTTAAGGAATCTCCACACTGTTCTCCATAGTGGCTGTACTAGTTTGCATTACCACCAACAGTGTAAGAGGGTTCCCTAAGAAAGCTGTGGTACATAAACACAATGGAGTATTACTCAGCCATTAAAAAGAATACATTTGAATCAGTTCTAATGAGGTGGATGAAACTGGAGCCGATTATACAGAGTGAAGTAAGCCAGAAAGAAAAACATCAATACAGTATACTAACACATATATATGGAATTTAGAAAGATGGTAACGATAACCCTGTATGCGAAACAGCAAAAGAGACACAGATGTATAGAACAGTCTTTTGGACTCTGTAGGAGAGGGCGAGGGTGGGATGATTTGGGAGAATGGCACTGAAACATGTATAATATCATATAAGAAATGAATTGCCAGTCCAGGTTCAATGCAGGATACTGGATGCTTGGGGCTGGTGCACTGGGATGACCCAGAGGGGAGGGAGGAGGGGGGCGGTTCAGGATGGGGAACACGTGTACACCTGTGGCGGATTCATGTTGATGTATGGCAAAACCAATACAATATTGTAAAGTAATTAGCTTCCAATTAAAATAAATAAATTTAATAAAAAAACATATAGTCAAGCTCAATGGTAACCATAGAAAGACAAAATAAGAATGACATATCATTTTCCATACAGCAATTTTCCAAAGAAAAATAAATTACACTGGGACTCCCCTGGTGGTACAGTGGATAAGAATCCACCTACCAATCCTGGGGATATGGTTTCAGTCCCTGCTCTGCAAAGATTTCACATCCCGTGGAGCAACTAAGCCCATGTGCCACAACTACTGGGCCTGCACACCACAACTACTAAAGCCCATGTGCCTGGAGCCTGTGCTCCGCAACAGGAGAAGCCACCACAATGAGAAGCCCTGGCACCACAGCAAAGAGTAGTTCCACACTGCCACAACTAGATAAAGCTGCACCAGGGCAACCAAAAATAAATACAGTTATTAAAAAAATAAATTATACTACTCAATGCTGGAAGGCATATAATGAGATATCCATTACTGCTGGGTGATTAAATCAGTCAGAAAAAAAAAAACATTGGATTGTATTAAGAGCCTTAAAGAAGTCATAAACTTGACCCTGTCATTCTGTTTCTAGAAGTCAATCTACAGGAAATAACCAAAAATTCAACAAAAGGCTATACACAAGGATTATTTATGACTATGAGAATCAAAAATCAACTTTACAGCATAACAAACAAGAGGAATGGCTCAATAGGGCACATTAATATAATGGAATAATATGTTGCCAACAAATAATGGTGCTTACGAAAAATATTTTATGATGTAGAAACTCACTTATGATAAAAAGCTAAGTGGAAACAGAACAATGTAAAATTATAATTGTATTCAAAATATATAAGTAGGACAAAGGCTACATAAATATGTAAAAAACACTAATAGTTGCTATCTCTAAATGGTCTAAATGATAGACTTAGAGGGTTTTATTTTCATTTACTATATTTTTTAGTTTTTTCTGTATTTTCTCAAGGGTCTGAGAATATATTATAGCCAAAAAAGCATAAAAACAGAATTGGTATAGCAAAACAATGTTTGTTCAGTTCAGTTCAGTCGCTCAGTCGTGTCCAACTCTGCAACCCCGTGAACTGCAGCACGCCAGGCCTACCTGTCCATCACCAACTCCCGGAGTCTACCCAAACCCATGTCCATTGAGTTGGTGATGTCATCCAACCATCTCATCCTCTGTTGTCTCCTTTTCCTCCTGCCCTCAATCTTTCCCAGCATCACGGTCTTTTCCAATGAGTCAGCTCGTTGAATGAGGTGGCCAAAGTATTGGAGTTTCAGCTTCAACATCAGTCCTTCCAATGAACACCTAGGACTGATCTCCTTTAGGATGGACTGGTTGGATCTCCTTGCAGTCCAAGGAATTCTCAAGAGTTTTCTCCAACACCACAGTTCAAAAGCATCAATTCTTCGGTGCTCAGCTTTCTTTAAAGTCCAACTCTCACATCTATACATCACTACTGGAAAAACCATAGCCTTGACTAGACGGACCTTTGTTGGCAAAGTACTCTCTCTGCTTTTTTGAGATCTTTACTAATTCCAAACAAAATACACTCTTTGTTTTTGTTTTTTAGCTATTTAGCTCCCTTCATCTTCCCTGGGCTTCCCTGATAGCTCAGTTGGTAAAGAATCCACCTGCAATGCAGGAGACCCCAGTTCAATTCCTGGGTTGGGAAGATCTGCTGGAGAAGGGATAGGCTACCCACTCCAGTATTCTTGGGCTTCCCTGGTAGCTCAGCTGATAAAAAATCCACCTGCAATGTGGAAGACCTGGGTTGGGAGGATTCCCCAGGAGAAGGGGAAGGCTACCCACTCCAGTATTCGGGCCTGGAGAATTCCATGGACTGTATAGTGCATGGAGTCACAAAGAGTCTGACACAACTAAGCTACTTTCACTTCACTTCACTCATCTTCTCTATGTATAAAATATTCAACATAAATGCACATATTAAAGAGCTTGAGGACTCACAAATCTATTTAAATCTGCAGTTGCAACTCTAACTTACTCCAGTGTATGAGACTGGAGTCCCAAAACTGTTAGTAGTGTTGATTTGTGAAAAATACAGTTTGAGCCATGTGGGTCCACCTAAACACAGAATTTTTTTTTGGTAGTAAATACTGAAGTGCTACATGATCCATGGTTGGTTGACTCCAAGGGTGCAGAACCTCAGGTGTGGAGGAACCAAGTTTACAGAGGGCCAACTGTAACTTTCACATGGATCTTGAACTGTGTAGAGGGCTGACAGCCCTATTTCTGTATGGTTCAAAGGTCAACTGTACTGTATTCACCTCAGGGTCCCTAGCACCTTGCAAGACCAGGGAACAGAATCTTGCACAATCCAAGACCACTGAATAAATGAATACACTGTCACCAATTCTTCAAAATCAATTATATTTGCGGAAAGTGTCCCTGGGGGCTCAGTGGTGGAGAAGCTGCCTGCCAATGCAGAAGACACAGGTTTGATTCCCAATGCAAGAGAATCCCACATGCCACGGAGCAACTAAACCCGTGCACCATCTATTGAGCCTGTGCTCCGCAACAAGAGAAGCCACCACAATGAGAAGCCTGAACACCCCCACTAGAGAGCAGACCCCACAACTGCAACTAGAGAAAAGCCCACACAGCCACAAAGACCCAGCACAGCCAACAAGAAATAAATAAAATGGAAAAAATTTATATTGACTGAATGTTTAAGAAATACAAGGCATCATACTAAGTCCTACAAGGGCTTTACAAAATACAGAGAAGACACACTTCTCCACTCTTCTGACATCACTAACATAGCACTAAATTGCATGCACATGATACCTATGGTATAGATGCAAATATTTATAGCTCTGTTCTGCATTAACTGATCTGCCTATATAAGTAAACCACAGCATAAAACAGTTTGAAATCATAATTAGTATTATAAATTCATGCATTGTGTCCTGTGAATAAGTAAGGCATGTGATTATTTTTGAGTACTAAATGGCACTCTAGTTAGTAGCATCCTTAAGGATGTTATTTTAGCTCAAAATTCAAGTAGCATTACCGAATGAAGATTCTTCTTATGATAGATAATGATGACAGTCTCCATCTTTCTACCTGAGCAATTAAAAAGTTTAATAGTCTTTGATGTGACTGGTTATCTGAATAATTTTCTAAACAAGAACAATTAAAATCCACTTATTCGAAGGTTTATGCATTCTCAACTATTGTTTCAAACTCTTTGTTTCTGTGGAAACCTGATGAAAACTTAAAGAACTTAAAATATATAATGAGTTTGCAAAGAGCATTTGTTTTCCTTAATTACCAAGAACATACAGCTGGATTGTATGTAGCATAGCTTTTCTGACAAACTTTTAGGAATAAAAGAGCTTGCCTGCCATCCTCTTTCTCCTGTATGAGAAATGGAACAGCTGTCTGCTTTGGTTTGACCCAGGTACCAGGAGTGGAGTGAGGATTTTCTCAATGCCACACCAATGTGAAAGGCATGAGCGTTACCACTGGGCTGCTGTCTGCCCTGCAATGCGCGGTTGATCCACTTCAGCAACAGGAATGAGCTGTCAGCTTGAGTTTCTTTTTTCTCTGCCTGGTTAATGCTTGTTCCACCACCATTATTTCAGCTCAAGTAGGACAATTATTATTTCAAGCGCTGTCTAGATAATACTGTCCTAAGGGTTACTCTTTATCTGTATAGGCTCCTCTTTATAAATTCCTTGTAGTGATGCCCTGATAGCTCCTCATTAAACAAATATGTGTGGCACCTTGCTTTGTTTACACAGAAATGACAATATCTCAAATCTTAAAAAGAGAAGTGCCTTTTAACAGGGAAAAAAAAAAAAATGCTTGAATGGTATTTGGATGACTGTGTCCTTTTCAAAACAAACAAAAAAAATATCAAAAGAATTGATGTTAAAACAACTATGTGCACCAAACTAATAAAGATGATGACTAGAAAAACAGCACTGAAATGTGTACAAATAATTTCTCAAGGTTGGTGATATGGCACCTTAATATGAGAAATCTTATTAATATGAAGACCATAACATCCAGCCAGGAAATATCTCACCATTCCAGAAAACACTGCCAACTTGCACACATTATACTTCAGAAGGTGTTCTTTTTGCGCTGAGAAGTCTCACGACTTGATTTATGCAGCCTTGACAGCAGGAGGTTAGTCCTGCCTAGATCTGCCGGATCTTTGTTAAACTCTCCAACCCCTCTGGGGCCTCCTGGGTGGCTCAGTGGTGAAGAATACACCTGTGATGCAGAAGACATGAGTTTGACCCCTCGGTTGGAAAGATCCTGTGGTGAAGGACATGGCACCCCACTCCAGTATTCTTGCCTGGAGAATCCCATGGACAGAGGAGACTGGCGGGCTCCAGTCCAGCGGGTTGCAGAGTCAGATGCAACTGAGCACTCACACATACTATCCCCTCTACGGCCAAATAATGATGGTTAATATAGTATTCTTTTGGAGGGCGTGTCATATTTTTAACAGGGTTTGTAAAAACAATGACTCAACAACAACAAAAGTCAACATGGCACACCAGAGACAAGACTGCACCCTCTCCCCACTTTGACGCATCTAGCTCTGCATATCTAATAGGGCTCCAAATCCTCGAGATATCCAATTCTGGAGATTCTGGACCTGAAAACGTCTCAAAACAAACCATATCATATCTGAGTGCCTACAATGTGAAAAGCACTATCCTGGGTTTATTTCTAGGAATTCTTCTAAGTTCAATTGGAGAGTAGAAAACCTCAACAAAATTGGCATTAAAAACATTTGACTTATTGCCTGCAGCACAGAAAACCAAACTGAAAATTATGGAGATAGGTTAAAAATACAACATTAGAAGAACATTAAGAAGTAGGAAATCATTATCATTAGCATCATCATTATTGTTAATAAGCACCACTGAGTGTAAGAATTAATACCACTCCAAGGTAATACATTAAAACTGCAAAGGAATCTCCATAAGATGGTAAGGATTATTGGAATGGATTAATTATACCAACCACCTGGAATTGAGTAAATAGAGACTATAATCTTTAAGCAATTAGTTGGCATGCAACTAAGATGTCCAATTGTTTATTAGACATCTAAAATTTGAGAAGCATCAAGAGTTACCCTTTTAGGAATGAAACAACTGGATTTGACCCTGCCAACAAAATTAACATCATGAATGAGTTAGTGTAGTTTAGAACCTTCCATTCAGAAAGACCCTAAATATTTCTAGAATTAGAATGTCTTGCCCAGGTACTTCATTCTAAAGTTTTCAGTTTAACTCTGCATGATAGAGAGCAGTCTAGAGTCTGTACAAAACAGGACTGCTTCTTTGGTTTTTAAGTCTGAGGTAAATGAGTCTTCAAAGCCTCCTTCACAGACCTTGGCTGGCTAATTATCTCCTAGCATCTACCCTCACCATAAGATTATTCAACCTGGCTAGACTCTCTAGCTCGTTTTCAGGGTATCTAAAGTTTCTGAATGAAGGTAATGAGAGGTTTTTAGATTTTTCTTGTAAAATCTAAATCTATGCTTTAGATTTTACAAGAAGCCATGGCAATATTTTGAATTACTAGGCTTTGTTTATAATGACTACCAAAACTTGTTTATCTTTAAGCCAGTTCTAGTCAGATTCTAGAAATATGGGAACAAGTGAGCTGAACAATGCATTATATTAGCCTAATAAGAAAGCTCATATTCTCCATGTCCAGAACACAGGCAGCAAAACACTTTCCAAAAACATGTTGTATATAAATGTATGTGTGTGTGAATATTTCACTAGTTAGTTTCTTTAAGGAGCTTTTGGTTGGACAGTATCTAGTTTAACACGGTTCTTTATTTTTAAGTAACCATGTATAATTAATCTTTTAAGATGATAAACAATGAGGAAATTTTAACCGCACAAGCAGCTAGTCTTTTGAAATGCTTAACCTAGGTATTAACAACCCAGCAGACACTGAAAAACATATTGGCAGGGGGAAGAAAATCAGCCCAATGGTTGCTAGAATTATTTCAAAGTCATTTGTTAAAATAATGCTAAAAAAACCTGTTCTAATTTCCCACTGCAGAAGGCATTTCCTTAGCTAGTTCAAAACAATGGAAAATTAAACATTATTGCTAATGCCTCAGACATTATGATATCTGATTGTATAGACTACAGAAGGTAATAAACATATGTGGCCAAGACTGATACATGTTTCTATCTTTTTGTATTTTTAATATAATGACTTTGTAAGAATGTATACGATAATAATAAACTGATTAGTAACAATACTACCAGAATCATTGAAAACAGGAGCTGACAGACTAGTTAATGTAATTGAGCCATCCTGAGCATCCCTCAGTAGAGGGCAGTATTTGCTACATCTGGTGGGAGGAAAGTCTGTTATAAATTTCTTTGGCTTTGAGACCTATCCAGAAGAATGTGAAAGATTACTCCCATAGGATGCAATATGAGGTTCTATGCCCTTTGCTACTGGTTCCACATGTGAATAGGAAATGAAAGGTCAATCAGTGCTAACTTTACCCTTTGCATTTCAGGGGCATGAAAAGTAATATTTAGGACACTAAAAAGTAACTTTGTAAAGAACTTTAGAATAGCAGAGGAAGTGCTTTAAATTTGAGACTGATGGCTTCTGAAAGTGTTAAAAAGTCTAACAAATGAAGAGGCTTTATTTTGCTTTGTGAGTATTCACTGGGAAAAACTGAATCCTCTTAGAGGTGAATATTAGAAAAGCCTAAACAAAGCAAGAAATGTAGATATCAAAGAGTTATTTTTCCTTGTACTCTTCTGCTTTTCAAATCATGGAAATATTCAGCGAAAAATGCTAACTTTACATTCTAAGGATATTAAAATGTGAAACAGAACAAGGTTATATGCCCCTTGTACTGCTGGTTACACAAAGGGCCAACTCCTTGAAACTGATTAAAACCAATAGAATTCTTCATTCCATCTTCCTGTCAAAAAGACAACTTTGAACTATCTACTCCCCAAGTTTTAAAAAAAGATACAACATTCGTGAAAGGCTTGAAAGTTAATCTATCCACTTAACATTGAAAACTATTTCTCTAGATCAAATCAAATAATAAAGAGAAAAGCTTAGTTGAAAGTACTTTTTTTTAATCTCTACAGCACTAGTTTCACTGAATTGTAATTTGTCATTATGCCCCCAGCTTATATATAAGAATCTGCGCAATACAAACCTATACTAGTAGCAGGAATGTTGCTGGGAAAACGTCCACTGGCATCTCTCAGATGTTCCTCTATGAAAGGTCCAAGTGCTATGCTGTGCTTTTGTCGCTCAGTGACTCTCTGCGACACCATGAACTGTAGCCCGCCAGGCTCCTCTGTCCATGGGGATTCTCCAGGCAAGAATACTGGAGTGGATTGCTATGCCCTCCTCCAGGGGATCTTCCCAACCCAGGGATCAAACCCAGGTCTCCCACATTCCAGGCGGATTCTAAGGATATTCCCTGAGCCACCAGGGAAGTCCAAGAATACTGGCACGGGTAGCCTATCTCTTCTCTGGGCAGCCTATCCCTTCTCCAGGGGATCTTCCAGACCCAGGACTCAAACCAGGGTCTCCTGCATTGCAGGTGGATTCTTTACCAGCTGAGCTACCAGGTAAGCCCCATCTTCACTTCTTCTGAAGGACTAACTTGCTTCTGTCTTCTAACTTACTATCCTTTCCCCTCTTTGGCTGAAGGGAGAGTGAGTGTTGATTTAATCATTCCATTTTAAGAACTTCGTAGAAGTTTCTGACCTGAACTGATAGATACTAACTTTTCCTGTCTTTCAACTTTACTATTCTCTATTTTCTCTTTGCTCTAATTTTTTTAAGTCTATTTAATTCTATTTGTGTGTGTAAGTGGGGGTCTGTGTATACATATATGTACACATACACACAAAATACTTCTTGGAATCAAGTAAGATATAAATAAACATACACCAAAATTAACTCTTTTTCTATTTCTTTTTAAAGCTTATTTTGTTACTTATTTTGCTTTTAAAAAGGAAATAAAAGAGAAACAGGGAAATAAAATGTCAGCAAGAACTTCAGATAATAAACAGCGTGCGCTTGTGCTCTGTCGCTCAGTCATGTCCGACTCTTTTTAGACCCCGTGGACTGTAGCCCACCAGGATCCTCTGTCCATGGGGCTTCCCAGGCAAGAATACTGAAGTGGATAGCCATTTCCTTCTCCAGGGGATCTTCCCAACCCAGGGATCGGACCCAGGTCTGGATTCAGATGGCAAACCATCTGAGCTACCAGGGAAGCTCTAAATAATAAACAGCAGTGCCTCTCAGTTTTGTTAGTTAACAAGTATGCACTGAACACCCATCAGTTACATAGTACTAAATGTAGAGAGCAGTATTCTTAGAGAAGGTGGGTTTTTCAATGGAAAAGGAAATTGTCCGGTGTAGGAAAGCAGAAATCTATTTCATAAATGTGGAATTAAATGGAATTTGGTGAAAGAAGAAGCTTGACGAAAGCAAACCATCACTGGCCTTAATAAAGCAGTGAAGGAGATTAGAAAATGTATTGTGGAGGCTGCAGCAGTCCAGAATGAAGTGAATATTTGAAAATTTGGATTTGCATTAGGACACGATAGAGAAATGTAGAAAGTTCAGGGAAGAAGCTGATAATACCAAAATGTATGCAAGATAATTTTTATATATTCATGTAAATGTGTATAATAATTTGCTGTTTACAGAGTTTCTACATAAAGCTGAAAGCTGTAAAATTAGATTAAGATGAGGTGCTTGTTATAGTCTATTAAGACCTTCTACAAAGCAATATCCAAATCCCAAGATGCTACCATCTAGTAAGTTACTTCCATGTTTAAAAATTCTTTAAAAGAGTGGGAAATACTATTGTTGCTACTGAACCTTTGATTCATCTACGCTAGCACCTTTCTCTGGTTCCTTCAACTGACTCTCGTGATAATGTATTTTCCAACCCCACCCCTACGTCGCTTCCATTTTCTATGTCAGTTCAGGTGATTTCATTGACCCCCTGAGGCTCCAAATTAACACACCCCTACAAATATCTTCCAGGTCTATAACTTCCGTACTAGACTTCCAATCATTTGTAACAGCCCTTCTCTTACCTCTGGTATTTCTGTTAAGGGTCTTGCTGTCCCTCTGGTCATCCAAACTGAAAATGTCAGAGCTCTCAGTGACTCGCCTTGGACCTAAGATCCTTCTATATCCAGTCCCACAGATCTCTCTCATATTCATCTGTTCTTTCAATCTATTGTGAAAATTTGGTTTCTTTCTCTGGGTGATGGGGCAACTAGGAGCTGAAATCCAGTCCACGCTCAGTTTGCTAAGCCATGCACCTTGATGAGGGGAAGCATCATCCATCAAAAGGAAAGGGCACACTTTTTTCCACATAATGGCATTACTGCTCACTTAGGTCCATGTCCATCCTCAAGGGCAGCTTTATCTAATGCATACAAGGCTCCACATATGGTAGCAGCAGAGCCAATCCTGTATTTCTTTGCCAGATTATCCCATACAGATCTGCTAAAAAAAAAAAATAATGACTAGTTTGCTTTATGCTGAAGAAGGTTCTCATCCAAACTCTACTACCTGATAATGCAAGCCCCTTTACACTGACTTCAACCTTCTATCCTGCCTGAGTGCACATCACTCTCCCACACAAAAGTTCCAGCCAAGACTCTTAAATTCTCTAGATAGAAAATTCCGAATCATCAGTTTTTTCCTTTCAGCACTTGAAAGATGCTGTTGTATAGTTTTCAGGTTTCCATCACTTTCAATGAGAAGTTGGTCCTTAATTATATCCTTGTTCCTCTAGCTGCTTTGAAATTTTCTTTATCTTTGATTTTCAACAGTCTGACCATGATATGCTTAGGAGTGATTTTCTTTCTATCTGCTATCTCAAAGTTTTTTGAGCTTCAAGAATCTGTAAAATTACATCTTTTACTAAGTTTCAGCCATTTTTTCTTTACAAATTTTTTCTGCCATACTCTCTCGCCTTTTTCCTTCTGGGATTCCAATGCCATATGAGTTAAACCTTTAGATATAGTTTAAGTCATGAGGCTTTGTTTTAAAAAATCTTTTTCTGTTTTTCAGATGGCATAATTTCTCTTCATCTCCAGACCTCCCTCATGGTCCAGTGGTTAAGAATCCACCTGCCAATTCAGAGGACACGAGTACAGTCCCTGGTCCCTGAAGATTTCATATGCTGAGGGGTAAACAATCCCACATGCCTGAAGCTCACTCCCTAGAGCCTGTGTGGAGCCTGTGCTCTCCAGGAGACGCGACCTCAATGGGAAGCCCGTGCACTGCAACTAGAGAAGCCCCTGCTCCCCGCAACTGAAGAAAGCGCAAGCACAGCAGCAAAGACCCAGCACAGCCAAAAATGATAAATAGTTTTAAAAATTTCTATTGATCTATCTTTAAGTGTACCTACAGAAGCAGAAGATATTAAGAAGAGATGGCAAGAATACACAGAAGAACTGTACAAAAAAGATCTTCACGACCGAGATAATCACGATGGTATGATCACTCATCTAGAGCCAGACATCCTGAAATGTGAAGTCAAGTGGGCCTTAGAAAGCATCACTACAAACAAAGCTAGTGGAGGTAATGGAATTCCACTAGAGCTATTTCAAATCCTGAGGGATGATGCTGTGAAAGTGCTGCACACAATATGCCAACAAATTTGGAAAACTCAGCAGTGGCCACAGGACTGGAAAAGGGTCAGTTTTCATTCCAATCCCAAAGAAAGGCAATGCCAAAGAATGCTCAAACTACTGCACAGTTGCACTCATCTCACACGCTAGTAAAGTAATGCTCAAAATTCTCCAAGCCAGGCTTCAGCAATACGTGAACTGTGAACTTCCTGATGTTCAAGCTGGTTTTAGAAAAGGCAGAGGAACCAGAGATCAAATTGTGAGCATCCTCTGGATCATGGAAAAAGCAAGACAGTTCCAGAAAAACATCTATTTCTGCTTTATTGACTATGCCAAAGCCTTTGACTGTGTGGATCACAATAAACTATGGAAAATTCTCAAAGAGATGGGAATACCAGACCACCTGACCTGCCTCTTGAGAAATCTGTATGTAGGTCAGGAAGCAACAGTTAGAACTGGACATGGAACAACAGACTGGTTCCAAATAGGAAAAGGAGTACGTCAAGGCTGTGTATTGTCACTCTGCTTATTTAACTCATATGCAGAGTACATCATGAGAAACGCTGGGCTGGAAGAAACACAAGCTGGAATCAAGATTGCCGGGAGAAATATCAATAACCCCAGATATGCAGATGACACCACCCTTATGGCAGAAAGTGAAGAGGAACTAAAAAGCCTCTTGATGAAAGTGAAAGAGGAGAGTGAAAAAGTTGGCTTAAAGCTCAACATTCAGAAAACGAAGATCATGGCATCTGGTCCCATCACTTCATGGGAAATAGATGGGGAAACAGTGGAAACAGTGTCAGACTTTATTTTGAGGGGCTCCAAAATCACTGCAGATGGTGATTGCAGCCATGAAATTAAAAGACGCTTACTCCTTGGAAGAAAAGTTATGACCAACCTAGATAGCATATTCAAAAGCAGAGACATTACTTTGCCGACTAAGGTCTGTCTAGTCAAGGCTATGGTTTTTCCAGTGGTCATGTATGGATGTGAGAGTTGGACTGTGAAGAATGCTAAGCGCCGAAGCATTGATGCTTTTGAACTGTGGTGTTGGAGAAGACTCTTGAGAGTCCCTTGGATTGCAAGGAGATCCAACCAGTCCATTCTGAAGGAGATCAGCCCTGGGATTTCTTTGGAAGGAATGATGCTAAAGCTGAAACTCCAGTACTTTGGCCACCTCATGCGAAGAGTTGACTCATTGGAAAAGACTCTGATGCTGGGAGGGATTGGGGGCAGGAGGAAAAGGGGATGACAGAGGATGAGATGGCTGGATGGCATCACCGACTCGATGGACGCGAGTCTGGGTGAACTCCGGGAGTTGGTGATGGACAGGGAGGCCTGGTGTGCTGCGATGCATGGGGTCGCAAAGAGTCGGACACTACTGAGCGACTGAACTGAACTGAACTGAACTCTCTTATCATTTGCAATCTAGTGTTAAGTACATATGGTGAACTTAAAATTTTTTAGTCTAGAATTTCTAATTTCCAGAAGTCTTAGAATTTTCATTTGGTTCTTTTTTTATAGTTTCAATTTCTCTGTTATGATTTCCTTTTTGTTCATTCAATACCAGTATATAGCTCTTTTATTTTCCTGAGTATAAATATAACAGCTACTTCAAAATCTTTGCCTATAATTCTATCATCTGTGTCATTTCAGGTTCAGTTTCTGTCGATTACCTTTTTACCTTTTTCTCTTTTAAAATGGGTCAGATTTACCTATGTCTAGACACATCTAGTAATTTTTTATTATATTCTGAATATTGTGGATGATATTTTGTAGAGACTTGAGATTCTTTTATATTCCAACAAAGTATATTGATTTTGTTGTTGTAGCTATCATAGCAGATAATTAATCTGGGTAGTCTCAAACTCCAGACTCTATCTCCTCTGTGATGGGCAGTGACTAAAAATCTCCGTTCAATTTATTTTTAGCCTTAGTTGCACATACATAGTTTAACCCAAGGGTTAGGGTTAGGGGTTAGGGTTAGGGTTAGGGTTAGGGTTAGGTTAGCCACCCCTTGCGCCCTCCCAATCCTTTCCTGCACCAGCAGTGTCTCCAGCCCTGCAGCCTTCAATGCTCAGTCCCTCTCTGATTACCGACAGAAGTCTGGTCATACAGACCCTATGGTACTAATTATAATCTGCCTCACATGCTATATTCTACTCATATTTTCTCCTCTAAACTAAGTGGTGACTGACTTTTATTCATCTGCCTACAGCACCTAGAACTATGCCAGCTTTCCATTAAGTACAGTAGGTTTCACTTTCCACAATTTCAATTAACTGTGGTGAACCCTGGTCTGAAAACATTAAATGGAAAATTCCAGAAATAAACAATTCATAAGTCTTTAAACTGCACATTGTTCTGTGTGGTGTGATGAAATCTTGCACTATCCAGTTCAGAATGTGAATCACATCTTGGTCAAGGGTATTCGGCCCAGTAGTCACTTAGTAGCCATCTCAAGTATCAGATCAATTCTCTGGATATCCCAGTGCTTATGTTTAAGTAACCCTTATTTTACTTAATAATGGCCCCAAAGTGCAAAAGTAGTGATGTTGGTAATTCAGATATACCAAAGTGAAATTGTAAGGTGCTTCCTTTAAATGAAAAGGTAAAAGTTCCCAACTGAATAAGGAATGAAAAAAAATTTTATGCCGAGGTTGCTAAAATCTATGGTAGGAGTGAATCATCTCCTTGCAAAATTGTGAAGGAAAAAGAATTTCATGCTAACTTTGCTGCTGTATCTTAAACTGTAAAAGTAACAGCCACAGTGCACGACAAGTGCCTAGTTAAGATGGAAAAGGCTTTACATTTGTACAATAAGATACTTTGAGAGAGAGACCATATTCTTAAAAATTTTATCATAGTTGTTGTTGTTCAGTCACTAAGTTGTGTCTGACTCTTTTGCAACCTGGTGGATAATTAACCTATTTTATTATTAGTTACTGTTGTTATTGTCTTACTATGCCTAATTTATATAAACTTTATCATAGATATGTATGTGAAGGAAAAACAATTGTATATATAGTATTCATGGTTTCAGGCATCCACCCACTCTTAATTGCAAGTATCCAATATGTTTCAGGATTGGAACATATCCCCCACAGATACAGGGGGACTACTGTACTCAGTGAATATCTATTGAATGACTGGGGGAAAGGGCTATGAATATTAATATAAAATGGGTGGGACTCTCTCTGCTACCCTGCTTTATTTGAAGATTACTCCAATAACTAGCATGTTGGCTTATTTATTTAGCAAGCTTCCTTCCTGAAAGGATAACATTCTCAAGAGGAGATACTAGTTGCCTATCTACTAGAACATGCTGGTGAAAGTTGTAACCTTTTCTAGAGTTTACTGCCCCATTAGTTTTCCTAAAACATTGTTTTATGTACCATGTTCTGCTCAAAACCTCTGCAGGTGACTCTCTGTGAATCAGGGAGAGAAGTCTACGCTGCTCTGCCTGATATTATGGCCAACCTGTCTGGGATTTTCGTTCTTACTTCCCTTTTCTCTCCAACATGGCACTCTGCTCTCATTAGGCAAGTATCTTTTCTTTCTCCTGTAACATTGTTGCTTGCCTTCAGATCATCTTCAGCCTGCTCTTCTGAATTCTACTTGTCTTTCAAGGTCAAGATCACTTTTCTCCTTAAATCTCATGTCTCCTGAGTGCCTTCCTAATCCTTATCATCCTGACCTCCTGATGTACTCATAATATGTATTTAAAGAACACAGCTCTTTAAAATAGAGTGTTATAGCTGACAAGAGTGTAAGAAATTAGCTAATCACATGCATTTTACAGATGAGGCACAGTACTTGCACCCAGAGAGATTAAGTGACCTAAGGCCACTCAGCTACACAGTATCTGAGTAACAACTGGGATTCATATTTTTTGATTCAGCTAGACCTCTTTCCACTCTACTGCATTGTCTGGTATTTGATTCAGGTTATTTCCCTTATTAAATTGTAAACTCTTCGAAAGAAACTCCTTCCACTCCTTTTATATTCCTCATAACACTGTGGCATATTGATATGGAGGCACTTAAGAAATAGTTGCTGACCACTGAATCATTGTAAACTTGGGAGGGAAATCTTATAAAACATATGCTTTTTGATTAATAATAGAGTTAAATAGTACTTGATCCTTGACAACAAATAATGTTGTTCTGGTTCTATAAGAATGAAGCCAGTAGCCATGGTAGTTGCTGACCTTTAACATGCTCTGAAAGGAGTTCAGGGTGGAGATCAGGAAGGAAGCACTCTGTGCTCTGGGAAAACCGGCAGGACAAGCCTTCAGATAGATATTTTTGGGAAAAAACTTTATGAACCGAATTTCTTGCATCTTCTCATACTTAGAAAAGCATGAAAATCATTAACAGAGGCATCTGCTCCTCAAGACTAACAGCAACCTTGGTATATGCTTAATTGCACATATCTTCTTAGCCAAAATTACATATATACTGACCTAGCCCTTACCTCTTCAGAGGAGTCCCTCAGAGCTATCTGAGAGGTTGTCTCCAGGCTATAGTCCTCAGAAACTCCCCAAATAAAACTGAACTCACAGCTCACATTGTTCTCTTTTTCTAGCTGATACCCTAAAATATGTGGAAATCTCGTAATTTCTTAATACTATCCCTCACTTCTAGCTTTTTTCTCAAAATCTTTTTCCTGACTCAACAGTATCTTCAAAAGTTATTTTAAGAAACAAAACAGTATATTCTAATAATTCTCCTACTTCTTTCTATAAAATATTTACATCTCAAAGTAATAATAGGTCTAGTGGAGAAGGCAATGGCACCCCACTCCAGTACTCTTGCCTGGAAAATACCATGGATGGAGGAGCCTGATGGGCTACAGTCCATGGGGTCGCAGAGTGTTGGACACGACTGAGCGACTTCATTTTCACTTTTCACTTTCATGCATTGGAGAAGGAAATGGCAACCCACTCCAGTGTTCTTGCCTGGAGAATCCCACGGATAGGGGAGCCTGGTGGGCGGCCGTCTATGCGGTCACACAGAGTCGGACACGACTGAAGTGACTTAGCAGCAGCAGCAGTGAGATGTACCTTACTGAATATTTTAATTAGCAATGTAGGAAGTAATTACTAATTTTGAGTTAACTGATCCAATCTAGGGGAAGATACTATGAAATATATCAAATCATATACCTTACAATGAGAAACAGAAAAACTTTAAAATTACAAATCAAAGGAATATTTTGGTTAAACAATTTGTTGTTAAAAAAAAAAAATCAAGCCAATCGGAGGCTGGCATAAGGAAAACCATCAGTATTAGAGCTCTTTTAAAAAATCAAACAAGTACTTTTAAAGTGTTTTATAGTCATGTTAATTGATTGGCCTGCTGCTACTGCTGCTAAGTTGCTTCAGTCATGTCCAACTCTGTGCGACCCCATAGACGGCAGCCCATGAGGCTCCCCTGTCCCTGGGATTCTCCAGGCAAGAACACTGGAGTGGGTTGCCATTTCCTTCTCCAAAATATTTCTTTGAACCCCTTTTGCGGTGGCGGCAATTCCCTTCTCCAGGAGATCTTCTCAACCCAGGGACTGAACCCAGGTCTCCTGCATTGTAGGCAGACACTTTACTGTCTGAGCCACCAATTGATTGGCCTAGATTTTCCTAACCCTTTACCCATCATTTCATTACACAGGTCTTCTGTTTAGGGAACTATTCCTGACTATTATTTAAGGCTATGATACATGTATTATTAAAAGCCAAGTGAGACCATGTACTTTAAATTTCCATTTTACAAAGTTAATAACCTCCTTAATCTAAATTTTTAATTCACATTTCTTAAGCATTTTTGGCACAATAGACACACTCCTTCCAAAGACCAAAGCAAGTATTAAATACTAGTTTGTCTGGCTTTCCTACAGTGGAAGTGATTTTGAGAGGAATCTGAGGAGTTGCATCTACTACTCGATCTGAGCCTCAAAATAATTTTATTTCTAAAAGGAAAAAAAAGGACATGTTGAAGGTGTACAGTTCTTAGCACACTTCCTCTTCCCTTGAGACCCTCTGGGAATCCTGAAGCAACTTCTCTCCAGTTATAGGGACTGAGGACATTTTAAATTATTTAAGTTAGCAACGACATAAATATAATTCAAGAAAATGAAAGCAAATTTTTTCCCTAAGAGAGGCTTCAAGCAGCTATGTTTGAGAAGTCCATGGCCTGAAGAGCTTAAATTTTTTGTTGTCATACTCGCTGCATCAGCTAAGATGTTCTTACTCCAGTCTAGGAACAGAAGCTGAGCAAGACTACTTAGTCTCACAATGTGTCTGTGTGAAAACTTCCCATGTGAAGAAACTAGGAAGGTGCCCTCTCCACCCAGTTTTACTCCAGTCCTTCAGATTATTTTTATCTCCATTTGTATCATGAAAATGACCACAATTATTCTAAGTGGCCACAGTTTTCTAATTTCTAATCTAGCCCCTTTTAAATGGGCAATTTCTCTTAAAAGTCTTTTTTCCTTTAAAATAGTAAACACACACACACACAAAACATAACTTTTAACCCAATATATAGTTATTCCCCTAGAAAAGACTAATTATCATCAACAATTAGTAAAACTGATCTTTCAGTCTAACTTCCAACCTTACAGCAAATTCTTATTCTTTCATTTTAAAAATTTCAGGATAATTATGTAGATTCAGGTTAAAAGTTACTAGCATATACCTTAACTTGTTAAATCAAATTATGGTGTGGGTCAATTATGAGGTTTTTTCCCAAAAACTTTCCTCATAATCCGGAGGGCCCATATGAAACAGTTGGGTCCAGGTATGTATGTTGAAGCTTACCATCTTAGTGCATATGTCTTAAATTCCTTCTCATACATTTAATTGCACCCCTCAAACTGGCACAGCAAGGCAAGCAAGAGTTTGTAGGGAGAATTCAAGACTGGATAAATGGTGGTTAGATAAGATGGCTTTCAAGGTGACTTTCAACACCAAGACTATGACTTTTTACCTAAAAGGTCGACTGGGAATGAGGTCAGGGAAACATAAAGGACAGAAAGACCTAAGACTCATTTTTGACATTGGATTTACCTTCCTCCCTACAATAATTTGACCCATTCTCTACCCAGCTCCTTGGAATCTCATTTCTGCCCTACCTGTTCCTATGCTTTAGCCAGGGTGGTAGACTGCCTTATTCAGGCAGAGGTCAGAATATCTGGGGAACAGACACACATGGATCAGCCATGTTACCAGAATGGTTTTGCTGCCAGGAAGGTAAATAGCCAAGGAGATTCTTGGGCTGCCTCAGCTCTGGTGATTAATGCCCTTATTCCCTGATGCTAATCACCGCCACTGGCATCTAAACACCATCAGCCTTGACTCTCGGCCAAACAGTGGAGATAAAAGCTATTCATCCTTTAGTATTTACTGAGAGTGTACCAGGTACACAAACCAGAAGTAGTCCCTATTCAGTGGTTTCATTTGGAATACAACAAATGAAATAGAGAGAGAACAAAGAACGAGAAGGGAAATCTCTTTTAGCAACACTCCCCAAGAGATTCTGTTTGATACAATTTGATAAGTCTAACAATATACATATTAATATGACATAATCAAGACTAACAGACAGTTGAAAAGCAAAACACATATCTGATGGATCTCCATTCCTTGAATACTAAGAACCACAGAAGAAAGCTAATGAACAAAAAGTTGACAGTGAACAACATATACACCCATGCATATGCATCAATGGATATATTTTTCTGCTCAGACTTTTTGCAAACACACCTGGCCACCGGTCATTATTTTTAAGACACAAATAACAAACTACTCTTGCAAACAGTTACTTGTGAGCACAGTTATCAGCTGAGGAAACAATTTTCTGCAGGTGTAAAAATTACATTTCTCAATAAGGAAAATTTAGGTATAGTCAGTTCACTCATTAAGCCTTTAGAATTCAGTTTTGGTTTGCTTTCTTTGAATAGAGGGCACTTTCATTTTAGGTTCACAGAAATTTAACTCTAAAGAAAGTAGTTCCCAAACTTTATGGTTTCAGGACTCCCTAACACTCTTAAAAATTATTGAAGAACCCACGAGCTTTAGTTTCTGCAGGTTTTATCTCCCAATATTTACTGTATTAGCAATGAAAACTGAGAAAATTCTAAAATATTTATTAATTTATTTTAAATAGCAATGATAAAACTTATAGTCAACCTATAAAAATAACAAAAATAAAACTTTTGTGAAAATAATTATATTTTCTAAAATGAAAATAATTTTGTAAGAGGAATATTTTTATAAAATTGTTTTATACTTTTTGCACATCTTTTTAATGCCTGGCATGATAGAAGATAGTGGAATTCTCATACCTGCTTCTATAGTCAAAATACTGTGACATGTTGCTTTAGCTGAACCAACCATAGGTTGGTTGAAGAAAATCTAGCCTCACACAAATATGTAGTGGAAAAGGGAAAAGTCTTTTAACAGCCTTATTAGATAAATGTGGATTTTCTTCTTTGCTGCTATATGAAAACTCAATAAGAACTTCCTTTCAAAGAGCTCACTAAGGAAAAAGGAGGAAAAGGGTAACTTCATTGTGGAGAAGCCCAACAAACACTACATCAGACAAGTGTGATCAAGGTTAACATCAACAGTGACAAGTCATGTTAATAATATGTACCTTTGATATGACTTGATGAAAATAACACTTGACCTCTGTGGGCTTCCTCCTCAAGTCCACATTTCCAGTCAAGATAGGAGAAAACACCAGACAAATCTCAATTGACGGACATTCTACAAAATAACTGACCAGTATGCCTCAAAATTGTCAGGGTCATCAAATGCAAGGAAAGTCTGAGAAACTGTTACAACCAAGAGGAATCTAAGGAGGCATGATGACTAAAGGTAATGTGGTGCCCTGGATGGGATCCTGGAACAGAAATTGAATACTGGGTAGAAACTAAGGAAATCTGAATAATATATGGACTTTAGTTAACAATATCAATATAGGGACTTCCCTGGTCCAATGGTTAAGAACCGGCCTTCCAATGCAGGAGACGCAGGGGTGATTCCTGGTCAGGAAACTAAGATCCCACATGCCACAGGGCAACTAAGCCCAAGCTACATAACTACCAAGACTGTGCACCATGCAACTGAGACTTGATGTATCTAAATAATAAATGAATAAATTTAAAATAATATCAATAATGGCTCATTAATTACAATGAATATACAATAGTAATGTATGATGTTAATTACAGGGAAAGCTGGATTTGGGAGTATATGAAAACTCTCTAGACTACCATCTCAATTTTTCTGTAAGTTTAAAACTGTTCTAAAAAATAAGTCTATTCAAAATTTTTTTTAAATTTGACAAGACGTAATTTTTAAAATGACAGTTGTAATGCAGAATATAAAACAATACTAGCATATTTTAAAAATTCTGTTATATTAAAATCCATTCATCTTTCTTGTATTTTAAATGGACCTTCATCGTAAGAGTATACATTGGTTATTGGAAAATATTCATTCAAAGAGTTATGGATATCTTCTAAATGTATTTAATTATACAATACCAGATCTTTGTTAATATCACCATCAATCTCATCAGGAAAAAAAAATACTTAAGAACTGGGAAGAGATACCAAGTTCATGGTGGCAGCAACAAGTTTTCCAAAATTCCACTTTTCACTCGTTTGCTCAAATTTTATCATTGGCAACAAATACTGGTAGTTGCTTTCTTAAAATGAAAGAAGTGAACTTTTTCTTTATTCATTTTCAAGAAAATGTCTGTTAAACACTGAGAAAATGTCTGCCAAACCTGAATAACCATAGTCTGTCTATCACTTATCCTTCCAAGTGAAAATGGTGTTCCATGAAAAAAGTAGGTAGTTTAGCTAACAAATCAAACAACTGCACAAATGCTTTTACTAAAGACAACCCTCGTATTTGGAATACAGCAGAAGAACTTTAGATATTCTTCCTTCATGACCATGTTCTCAACAGTTGAGACTGAACAATATTAATCATTTTTACTGCTTCTTCAAGGACATTTTAGAGTGGCACTGTAAGTACACAGGCAATGAAGAATATAACATTGATTGGTGCCATTGCCTTGATTCATGCTAAAGCACCAGCAGTTTTATCCACTAGTGCTTTTGCTCTATTATTGCCAATGTCACCACAATGGAAAAGGCAAACAGTATCCTAGTATTATTAGAGAGAGTTTTGACCTCTAGGACCTTTGAAAGTGTCTCTGGCCCCTGGACTTCTAAGAACCACACTTCAAAAACCACTGACTGCACTAATGATATTTCTGACTTCTCCATTACCCTGTGATTAAGCCAAGTAACTATGTCAAGGAAAGGAAAGAAAACCCTAAAGTTCATGTTATGTCTGAAGAAATGAATCTGCTCCACTTTCCTTTCCACAGCTCTAATGTGGAGGGAGTGATAGGGAACAAAGATCATTCAAACATATTCTCTTTTACCTTCCCACAGTTCTCCAAGGCAGGGCTTCCCAACTTTTTTCATATCATGATTGGGAGGAAAAAAATGATATTTTTTTTACTAAGGAGCAAAGGAATGAGGCTGCCTAAGGCATGAGGTCCCTATCCTGAAGGCACAGGCCCTAGGTTGCCTTTAGGGGAATGGAGAGGTCAGTAGCTGGGCCCATTCCCAGTGGACATGACAAGGTATGTGAGTCGGAGAGTTCTGCACTAAGGTTCTAACAGAGAGGCAGGTCTCTCAGACTGGAGGTTATCTGCTCCCCAGCCAGTTTCATGCTTGACATAAGGCTTAAGGTTTAGCTCAGATGTGACAATTCACAAAGTACCTGATTGTATTTCATGGTAGAACCAGAATTATACTAAAGATTTGATGTAGAATTTTTCCAGGACAGTATTTCAGATATACTGTAGTGATTAAGAGCACAGAATCTGACTCCTAGGCTACCAAGGAGTTCAAGTCTTGGGCTCTGCCACTGACTAGCTATGTGATCTTAGGAAAGTAACTTAATATCTTGGTGCCTCAATTTCTCCACCTATAAATTGGGATAGTAGTACCTCCCTATTGTAAGTATTAAATTAATTAATATATATAAAGTACTTAGAATGATGCCTGTACATGGTAATGTTTGCTATTATTACTATGAAGGTACTATAGGGTCTCCTAATTGAGACTGTTTCTCTGGGCAGGATAGTGTTGAACATTAGATTTGCAGAGAATGGGAATCCCACAGACCAAAAGACCAGATGTTAACTTGCAGGATTTCAGATCTGAGGAACTGTGCTTGGAGCTGGGAGAGGTACAGGAGTCCTCTTCCTGCAAAGTGTTCAATATCTGAACTGACATAGTTTTCAAGGGTTGCAAAGAAATGCAAAATCATCATACCAAGAAAATACTAACAAACAAACAAACTTTAAAATGTAGCCCTTCATGAAATAACAAAGATCAGCATGGAAATAAATAAAATAGAGCCTACAAAGACGATAGAAAAGATCAATAAAATTAGGAACTGGTTCTTTGAAAACAAAATTCACAAACCTTTAGCTAGATTCACCAAGAGAAAAACAGAGGACTTAAATAAAATCAGAAATTAAAGAGGAGACATTACAATTGATACCACAGAAATACAAGGGATCAAAGAGACTATAATGTGTACACAGCAGTATTATTTACAATAACCAAAACATGGAGACAACCTAAATGTCTGGCTGATGAATGGATAAAGAAGATGTGGTCCCTATATATAATGAAATACTATTCAACCATAAAAAACAGGAAAATAATGCCAATATGGATATAATATGCAGCAATATGGATACCATCAGAGATTATCACACTAAGTGAAGTCAGTCAGAAAGAGAAAGACAAATACCATATGGTATTACTTATATGTGGAATCTAAAATATGGCACAAATAAACATAGCCACAAATG
The DNA here is from genome assembly GCF_023091745.1 of Budorcas taxicolor. Taxonomy (NCBI): domain Eukaryota; kingdom Metazoa; phylum Chordata; class Mammalia; order Artiodactyla; family Bovidae; genus Budorcas; species Budorcas taxicolor. The sequence goes on from NC_068918.1 coordinate 33,354,783, forward strand.
ACTCACAGACACAGAGAACAGACTTGCGGTTTCCAAGGGGGAGGGGGAGAGGGATGGGGAGGACTGAGAGTGTAGGATTAGCAGATGTAAACTACATGGCATAGGGAACTATATTCAATATCCTGTGATAAATCATAATAGAAAAGAATATTTTTTTAAATAAATGTCTATATGTGTTTGAGTCACTTCGCTGTATAGCAGAGATTGGCACAACATTGTAAATCAACTATACTTCAATTTAAAAATTAAATTAAAAAGAGACTCTTATAAACAATTATACATCAACAAATTTGACAATCTAGAAGAAATGGATAAATTCCTAGAAGCATACAATGTACCAAGACTGAATCATGAAAAAATACAGCAAATTTAGCAGTGAAATTGAATCAAAAATCAAAAACCTCCTAAAATCAAAAACCAGACAGTTTCACTGGTGAATTCTATGAAGCATTCAAAGAAGTAGTAATACCAATACTTCCCAAACTTTTCTAAACAACAGAAGAGGTAACACTTCCAAATTCATTTAACAAGGCTGGTATTATCCTGATACCAAAACCAGACAAGGATGTCATAAGAAAAGAAAATTACAGGCCAAGACCCCTGATGGCTTCCCAGGTGACTGGGTGGTAAAGAATCTGCCTGCAATGCAGGAGACACAGGTTCGATCCCTGGGTTGGGAAGATCCCATAGAGGAGGAAATGCCAACCCATTCCAGTATTCTTGCCAGGATAATCACACGGACAGAGAAAGCTGGTGGGCTATGGTCCGTGCAGTCACAAAGAATCAGACACAACTGGGCATGCATATCCCTGATGAACACAGATGCAAAAATCTTGAACAAAATACTAGCAAACCAAGTTCATCAGTACATTAAAAGGATCACACAATATTAAAATGGGATTGGGATTTATTCCAGTTATGCAAGGATGGTTCAACATGTACAAAGTAGTCAATTTGGACACACTAAATTAACAAAATGAAGGATATAAATCATTTAATGATCTCAAGAGATGCAGTAAAAGCATTTGGATAAAATTCAACATCCATTAATGATAAAAATTTTCAACAAAGTGGATACAGAGGTAATGTACCTCAGTATAGTAAAGGTCATATCTAATAAGCCCATAGCTAACATCAGACTCTATGGCAAAAAGTTAAAAGTTTTTCCTCTCAGATCAAGAACAAGACAAAGATGCCCACTCTCAGAACTTTCATTCAACATAGTATTGCAAGTTCCAGCCAGAGCAATTAAGCAAGAAAAAGAAGTAAAAGGCATCCAAATTAAAAGGGAAGAAATAAAACTGTCACTGTTTGCGAATGACACGCCACATATTGAACACTCTAACGACTCCACCAGAAAATTGTTAGAACTAATAAAAAGAATTCAGCAAAGTCATGGGACACAAAATCATATACAAAAATTTGTTATGTTTCTATACATTAATAACAAACTATCAGAAAGAGAAATTAAGAAAACAATCTGATTTATAATTGCATCAAAAAGAATAAAATACTTGAGAATAAATTTAACTAAGAAGAGGAAAGACCTATTTGCTGAAAACTACAAGAGATTAATGAAAGAAATTAAAGAAGATATAAATAAGTGAAACTTATTAAATAAGTCCATGCTTATGGATCAGAAGAATTAATATTGTTAAAATGTTCACACTACCCAAAGCAAGCTATAGATCCAATGCACTCCCTACCAAAACTCCAATGGTATTTTTCATAAAAATAGAACAATCAAAAAATTTATGTGTTTTACACCAGTCAGAATGGCTGCAATCCAAAAGTCTATAAGCAATAAATGCTGGAGAACGTGTGGAGAAAAGGGAACCCTCTTACACCGTTGGTGGGAATGCAAACTAGTACAGCCACTATGGAGAACAGTGTGGAGATTCCTTAAAAAACTGCAAATAGAACTGCCTTATGACCCAGCAATCCCACTGCTGGGCATACACACCGAGGAAACCAGAATTGAAAGAGACATGTGTACCCCAATGTTCATTGCAGCACTGTTTATTATAGCCAGGACATGGAAACAACCTAGATGTCCATCAGCAGATGAATGGATAAGAAAGCTGTGGTACATATACACAATGGAGTATTACTTAGCCATTAAAAAGAATAAACTTGAATCAGTTCTAATGAGATGGATGAAACTGGAGCCTATTCTACAGAGTGAAGTAAGCCAGAAAGAAAAACACCAATACAGTATACTAACACATATATATGGAATTTAGAAAGATGGTAACGATGACCCTGTATGCGAGACAGCAAAAGAGACACAGATGTGTAGAGCGGACTTTTGGACTCTGAGGGAGAGGGAGAGGGTGGGATGATTTGGGAGAATGGGATCGAAACATGTATACTATCATGTAGAAACGAAGCGCCAGTCTATGTTCGATGCAGGATACAGGATGCTTGGGGCTGGTGCACGGGGATGATCCAGAGAGATGATATGGGGTGGGAGGTGGGAGGAGGATTCAGGATTGGGAGCTCGTATACACCCGTGGCAGATTCATGTCAGTGTATGGCAAAACCAATCCAGTATTGTAAAGTAAAATAAAGTAAAAATAAAATTAAAAAAAATATTTATGTGAAACCAAAGAAGAGCCTGAATACCCAAAGAAATCTTAAGAATTTCTCTAGGCTATAGGCATCATGCTCCCCAATTTCAAACTATATTACAATGCTATAGTAACCAAAAGAGCATAATATTTGTATGAAACTAGGTGCACAGATTAATGGAATACAACAGAGAACCCAGAAATAAATCCATGTATATGGTCAATTAATTAATGACAAAGCAGCCAAGAACATACAATAGGGAAAGGACAGTCTCTTCAATAAACGGTGTGAAAAGTGGACAGCCACGTGCAAAAGAATGAAACCTGTTCACTATCTTACCCCACACACAAAAATTAACTCAAAAAATCGAAGATAACACCTGAAACCATAAAACTCTTAGAAGAAAACATGGGCAGTAAGCTCCTTAACCTAAGCCTTGGTGATGTTGTTTAAATCTAACACCAAAACCAAAAGCAACAAAATCAAAAATAAAGTGGGAATACATCAGACTAAAAAACTTCTGCATGGTAAAGGAAACCATCAGCAAAATGAAAAGGCAACCTATTGAATGGAAGAAAATTTGCAAATCACACATCTGATAAGGGGTTAACATCCAAAATATATGAAGAACTCATCCAATAGCAAAAAAAAAAAAAAATCCAATTTTAAAATGGGCAGATGATCTAAACAGATATTTTTCCAAAGAAAATATAGATGGCCATCAGATACATGAGATGTGTAATGTCACTAATTCTCAGGGAAATACAATTCAAATCCACAGTGAGATATCACCTTATATCAGTTGGAATGGCTAGCATAAAAAAGATAAGACCACAATGAGGTACCATTTCACACCAGTCAGAATGGCTGCAATCCAAAAGTCTACAAGCAATAAATGCTGGAGAGGATGTGGAGAAAAGGGAACCCTCTTACACTGTTGGTGGGAATGCAAACTAGTACAGTCACTATGGAAAACAGTGTGGAGATTCCTTAAAAAACTGCAAATAGAACTGCCTTATGACCCAGCAATCCCACTGCTGGGCATACACACCGAGGAAACCAGAATTGAAAGAGACACGTGTACCCCAATGTTCATCGCAGCACTGTTTATAATAGCCAGGACATGGAAGCAACCTAGATGTCCATCAGCAGATGAATGGATAAGAAAGCTGTGGTACATATACACAATGGAGTATTACTCAGCCATTAAAAAGAATACATTTGAATCAGTTCTAATGAGGTGGATGAAACTGCAGCCTATTATACAGAGTGAAGTAAGCCAGAAAGAAAAACACCAATACAGTATACTAACACATATATATGGAATTTAGAAAGATGGTAATGATGACCCTGTATGTGAGACAGCAAAAGAGACACAGATGTGTACAACAGACTTTTGGATTCTGAGGGAGAGGGAGAGGGTAGGATGATTTGGGAGAATGGCATTGAAACATGTATACTATCAAGTAAGAAACGAATCGCCAGTCTAGGTTTGATACAGGATACAGGATGCTTGGGGCTGGTGCACTGGGATGACCCAGAGAGATGATATGGGGAGGGTGGTGGGAGGGGGGTTCAGGACTGGGAACTCATGTACACCCGTGGCAGATTCATGTCAATGTATGGCAAAACCAATACAGTATTGTAAAGTAAAAAAAAAAAAAAAAAAGACTAGAAATAAGTGTTGGTGAGGATGTAGAGAAAAAGGAGCCCTTAAACACTATTGGTGGGAATGTAAATTGGTGCAGATACTATGGAAAACATTATGGAGGTTCCTTGAGAAATTAAAAATAGAACTACCATATGATCCAGCAATTCTACTTCTCAGTATTTATCTGAAGAAAATGAAGACAGTAACTTGAAATTATAATATGTACCATATAATCACTGCAGCATTATTTACAATAGTCTAGACATGGAAACAACCTAAGTGCCAGTCAATGAATGAAAGCAAATGTGGTATACCTACATACTGAAATATTATTTGGCCATAAAAAAGAATGAAATCTTGCCATTTGCAACAACATGGAATGACCTTGAGGGCATTATGCTAAGTGAAGTAAGTCAGAGAGAGAAAGACACATACTGCATGATCTCACTTATATGTGGAATCTAAAAATACAAAAACAAAACAAGAAAACAAGCTTATACCTACAGATAGCAGATTAGTGGCTGCAAGGGATGGGGCTTGGGGAGTGGAAGAAATGGGTGAAAGAGGTCAAAAGGTACAAACTTTCAGTTATAAAATAAATAAGTCATAGGGATATAATGTATAGCATGAGAATTATAATTAATAATATTATATTGCATATTTCAAAGTTGCTAGTAGATCTTAAAAATTCTCATCACAAGAAAAAAAATTTTTAACTATATAAGGTAATAGGTGTTAACTAGATTTACTGTGGTGGTCATCTTGCAATGTATAAAAGTATTGAAATCACTATGTTGTACACTGGAAACTAACACGTTAGTAGGTCAGTTATATTTCAATTAAAAAATATATAATCCTTCCTCAAACTTGCATCACAGCTTAATACTAGCTTAATCCAACCTATCATGTCAATATTCAATGTCAGTCATCCAGTCTGAGGTAGTAAGTATCCTACAATTATAATATGGATATAAAGTAAACGTATTCAAAGTCACTGACAAATGAAGATCTAGCCAACTTGAAGAAAGAAAAAACTCAACAAGGACAATGACATCATATGAACTTTAAAAGAAAGTAACTGAAATGTTCATGAATTAAACAGGGCTTTGTGCTAAGTCACTTCAGTCGTGTCCGACTCTGTGCGACCCCATAGACGGCAGCCCACCAGGCTCCCCCGTCCCTGGGATTCTCCAGGCAAGAACACTGGAGTGGGTTGCCATTTCCTCCTCCAATGCATGAAAGTAAAAAGAGAAAGTGAAGTTGCTCATTCGTGTCCGACTCTTAGCGACCCCATGGACTGCAGCCTACCAGGCTCCTCCATCCATGGATTCTCCAGGAAAGAGTACTGGAGTGGGGTGCCACTGCCTTCTCCAAAACAGGGCTTTCCATGTACTCAAACAACCAAATTATGAAATGGGATATACTATTTTATCATCCTAAAATTTTGTCAAAAAAGGTATGCCAAAAAATAAATAGTAAGGAATTTAGTTCTTAGTTCCTATTATAATCCATATTTTTGTCAAATAAGATAAAAATAATTATTTTTATGTGTTATCTCAATTTTTCAAGGTAATGTTCCAATAAGATAAAAATAATTATTTTTATGTGTTATCTCAATTTTTCAAGGTAATGTTCCAATCACTCATCTTCTTCATGACCCCCATACAGTAGACTATGAAGATTTTAGTCCCTGATTAGTGATTTTCTCCTGGTACTAAGTATCCTGAAATAATGAGCACATAGGAAAAAAAGAGATTAAAACTCAGTAGTTGCTCTAAGAGACCTACCTTTGCCCTACTACCCCAAGACACAATTGATCTGTCCTTCCCTTTCCTCACTAGGTCCCCTTCTATGGAAGTAGGGTAAGCTTCGCAGAGATATGAGAGTTTTCCCAAGTTTATTTCTTGGGCAAAGTAAGTAAAACTTAAATGAAAACCCTAATAAAATTATGCCTAAAGATATTAGGTTATTAGGACCTTGATGAGATTGACCCAATAGAAGTATGAACGGTCCATATTACCCAGAATGACTTTCATAACCGACACTGACATTATCAACCTGTCTGAGGATTCTAATTCATCCTAATCATTATGGGTCTTGAAGTGCTTTATTACTGTGATATCATCTGTTAGATTGGATTCTTCTCTCTGGGTTGAAAATTACAAATTTAGAAGTAATGAAGTTACTAGTTTTTAAGAAAAGTAGCCATAAAATGGCTAGCAGGTATAAAAAATATTTTCTCTTCTCCCTGAAAAATAATTCCTTTTTAGTTACTTAAAAGTCAAGACAAATCAGAGAGATCAGTTGGAATGATACATTATACATGACAATGAGGTATTATGCTTAAAGTTATATTTCATTGACTTTGTTTTTCTTAAGATTTATAATCAACTGAATACTCATTGAGTCCTGAGAATTCCCAGAGCTTTTAAAAGAAAGAATTCATATCTATAATTAATTTGTAATCAATGTCTCCCTCATTTATATGAAAAGGTGTGTATATATTTTTTTCTTTGTTGGAAATACTATTATGTAATATAGATGTCACAGTTAAAAAAATTCACTTTCCTTAACCTGACCCAAATAGGTCAGATATTATAACAATAACAGAGGATACATGAGAACAAGGAATGGAAACTCTTTTACATCATACTTCCTGGATCATGCTAGTACTACATCATCTTCCTTTCCCCACATACTAACTTCGTATCTTTTTTAAAACGAAATTTTCTTACATTTGACTTTTACACAATATCCCGAAAGCCCATTTTAGTTTTGCTTCCAGCAATAGTTGACAGCTCTCTCTGTATTTCTAATTTTGTGTTAGAGCCCTTCTAAGTGTAAATTTTTTGCCAATATCTATAAAAAGCACATGGGCATATACAGATGAGTATTTCTCTTAATGAGACTAATAAACCAGTTCTGACTCAGTAAATTGTATTTTAAAATTTGAAACAGGCATGGAGGAAAATATGAAGTATTTTAACATGTGAAAAGGCCACTGAGTCTGAACGTGTCTGGATACTCACTCTCTCACACAGCTCTTCAAATGTGCAGTCGGCAACGGTTCCACAAGCTTTATTCAGCCGCAGCTCTCTGCCTTGCACTTTTAGAATCCTTGGTCTAGTTACTATGGGAACATGAACAAAGACTCAATCTTGTCTGGATAATTACTATAAAATTCATCTCTTACAGATAGGAAATGCATAGCTTGATGAATAATAGCACATGATTCAACACATAAATTAGACAAAATGCTGATACAATGACTGCCACTTGAGCGTGGCATCAACCCATATACAGCAATGGAACTTATTAATTGGTCAGTGGAGATTGGGCATTGTGTTCTAAATGTATTCTCTTTCAAGAGAAATTAACTTACGTACAATCATTTTGTTTCTGAGCCAGCTCATCAAACAACTTATCCATGACAGCCTCCACATCAGCTTCACTTGTGCTACAGTGAAAAGAATAATAGAATATGAAATTAATAACACTTGAAGCCAACATCAAACAGCTGCCTGAGCCTGCTTAGCTTTTTGCCTATAAAAAAAAGAACAGGATGTTATGCTCTAAATACAAACATTAGATTTAGAATACACTTAAAAGCAGAGAATATTAACTCTCAGGTAGATGATTCTGCCTTATTTGCATACACTGAAAGACTTCTGTGCTTCTGGCTGTTTCCAGTAATGAGACGATACAGGCAGAGTAAATCCATTAATACGATGTGTACACAATGAGAAGAAAGGCTTCTGGCTCTCTCTTGCATGCAAAACAAGAACAAATAGACAAGGCAGTCAAGGATCCAGCAAAGTATCCTTTGAAATCTCTACTGAGAGGGTACATGTGAAATTAAATATTGAAGCTGCCTTTTAAAAAAATCAAGTCAAACCACTGACTGAGAGGATCAAACATCCAGAATTAAATTACCAGCTTCAAAATACCAACTTGATCTGCACATCAATAACTTTATCAGACTTCGAATACAAAGACAATTACAGACCACACAGTTTCTCTCAAAAATGTCCTTGTTGGAAATCCAAGAAAACTCTCTTCTTCTGTGATGCCCACCATTGCAGATACTATGAAGTTAGTCTCCTCAAAGAATCCTTTGTATTCTAATTAGAAATCACCATATGGTTTAGGAAACCCACATATACAAATGTGATAATACTATGGCCTTTTTTCCTCTCACTTTTTTTTTAAAGAAGGGTTGATAAATTAAGTCAATGAACTAAAATAACTGGCAGAAGAAATAAATGCTGTTAAAAAAACTTCAAGTGAAAATATAAGTTTACTTCAACTCTATGTACAAACTTACACAGGATGACCTGCCAATATGCTTAATTTTGACACATAAATCACTCTTATCTAGGTGTGGAAGCAATTAAACTCAGTTCTGGAATCCATCTTAAAGTCTTATTGAAAACTCATAAATTATTTTTTCTTTACATTAAGCTTAAACTAAACCAAAATAATTTCTTCCTTGAGATAATTGTCAGGTGGCAGGCATTTAATACACAAGCACCTAATTCTTCAAAAGTTCTATAGTAAATGTCTTTAAACTGCAACAAAGCACACAGTCACTATGAAGAGTTTGGAACTGTCACATTTCAAATAGTAGCCACTCCACCTCAAGGATCTTTAAAATATCATTTAAAATGGTTAGCTTTGCAGGGGAATGCTATCTGACTTATATAAAGCCTTGTATGATAATTGAATAGAGCTGTATTAAGGTAATAAAATGACACTATAGAAACAGTGATTATAGACAGAATAAATAATTTTGAAGGTACAAAGAAATCCTATAAACCAACATAAACGTCAGTGCCCACACCAAGCACGTGTATGTTTAGATGGCTTTGCCAACATCATTCACAGGGATTCATTTGGAATCACCTCCACTTTGCAAGAGTGGTGTATACACACACAACTGATGGAGAAGGGAGATATTTTTAAAAGGATATATAAAGAAGAGAGCAATGTTGACAACCCTGGACATCTGCTGGCTTTCAGTAAGTTACCCTGTCCTTATGTTAGGCATGTTACCCAATAAAGAGGGAAAAATGAATTTGGAAAAATAACCAAAAGAGAAGACAGTTATGTTTCTAAAAGCATATCTGGTAAACAAACAATTTCTTATAAACTTCCTCAGTGTTGATTTTTTTTTATTCTGTGCTCAAATATACTATAATATTAAAATATGGCTCACTAGACTTTAGTTAGGCCACATCTGTGAAATATACTATAAGTGATTTCATTTACAGTGAAATTATATGTGAAATGATACAATTATTTTTATTATAATAGCATTGTATAAGAAATCCATTATATTATCATAAAAGATTGCTCAGAAGTTATAACACCTACCTAAAATAAAAATTTTTATTGTTATAGTCTAAAAATAACATTCATAAAAGCAGTTTATGTAAGCTCACAACTGAACATACTATTATCCACTTAAGGCCAACTTGCACTTGACCTTGGGGAGTAAGTTCTATTGACTTTCTGGATGATAGAAACCTTATCTTCGTATTGTTTAACAGCAGGATGAGCTAGTGTGTAATTTTGGTTTTATCAGATGTATCTATACTGATACAAAATAAACATGCAATGAAAGAAATCATTATCAGAAATGAATATATTCATAATTCCTTAACAATAACTTACAAGAAAACACTAGTCTCACATTCCATTCAGACTTCAGATTTCCTTACTTAAGAGGATGCATCAGTCAGAGCTCATCAATTTCCTTAAGAATAAAAATTAGACAAGTAACAAGAAAAATTAAAGTTTACCTGTCTCTACCAGCCTAAAAGTTTTACTTAACATTCATGTTCATATATCTCTGGTTTAAACATCTTGAATATGTTTTGTAATTCTAGTAAATTTGGATGATTCTGAACATTTTCAATGTGTCACACATGGAATAAAAAAAGCAATCATTGGTTGAACAGCTATTATGCAGCAATAAGTTTACCTATACCATCCCCACTTGCCATATAGTATGTATTATTATCACATTTTTATTAAAGAGAAAAACGAAACTCAGAGAAATAGGTCATTTTATCTAAGATCTGAATACATAAAATTTAAAATTTTTTAAGTAATGGAAAGTATTATAAATAAAATATATAGGCACATTAAACTGGGAAACACAGTGGCAACATTTATGGCATATATTTAATATTTTCAATATATTAAAAGCTCTAACATATAAAAAATTGAATACTCCAATAGGAAAACTGTCAAAGGACCTGAACAGGCAAATGGCATTAAAAAAAATAGCTCAGTGGGCAAAACACATATGTAAAGTGGTTCATTCTTACTAGTGATAAAAATGCAATATAAAATCATGAGAGATCATTCTTTCATCCAAACTGGCAAAGATAAGGAAAAAGATAAAATAGCTGGAACAAGCATAGGTAAGGGGAAAAAGAACCTTCTTATGTACCACAGAATGTAAAATTGGTACAAGAGTTCAAGACAACCAGATAATATGTAATAAAAGCATTAGAAACATGCATATCGTATCACCCCACTATTCCACTCATAGGAATCTCATGTGTAAATAATAACGGTTAACGACTGTAAGGATGTTCACTGTGACACTGCTAGCATCAAAAAAAAGTACAGAACAGGGCTTCCCCGGTGGTATAGTGGCTAATAGTCCACCTACCAACACGGGGGACATGAGCTGGATCCTCGGTCCAGAAAGATCCCACCTGCTGGGGAGCAACTAAGCCCATGCAACACAACTTCTGAGCCCGCGCTCTAGAGCCCAGGAGCCGGAACCACTGAACCCACATGTGTGCTGCACCTACTGAGGCCCGTGAGCCCAGAGTCTGTGCTCCACGACAAGAGAAGCTATCAGAGTGAGAAGCCTGAGCACCACGACAAATAGCAGCCTCCACTCATCACAACTAAAGAAAGCCCACACACAGTAAGGGAGACCTAGCCCAACCAAAAATAAATAAAAAAATTCTTTTTAAAGTGCAAAGAACCTAAATGTCCAACAATGGAGAATTTGAAGTACATTTGGATCCACTTATACAATAGGTCATTATATGCAATTTTCCCCTCTTGTCCTGGAATTGTAATTAAGGCTCAAAGTTGATGGGTAGAAGTGCTAAGTACCCCCAAATTGCTAGAAAGCACCACCAATAAGCCACCAATAACCGGATTCAGGCTCTTGCCCCTGTGGGTAAATCATGAGAATAACCAGCCCTACTGTAAACGTCATGCACCTCTACCATCCCCTCTATTCCCCACACCATAGTGTCTTTAGAAGGAGGGGAAAGATCAGGAATCGTGGGCTTTTGTGTCTCGTATTTGTGATAAGAGTCTTTTCCCTCCCTTCCCTTTAGGAGAGAAGAGGGTGATTTACTCCCCTCAAAACAAGTGATGAGGGAAAGTGATTCTAAGAATATCCTGAGGAAATATAAGAGGGGACTGGAAGAAGGAAAGACTGGCATTGCTTTCGATGAGCAGGACCTTAGTAGACTAAGAAATCAGAAGGTAGGAGGTGAGCTGAGATGAAGCAATTCATTTCGCACAACAGCCTCCCCCGCTCTACCCTCCAGCCACTACCACCACCACCAAAGGTTTGGCAGTACTAGATACACTCAAAGATACAGGTGAGGGTCAGGCTGGAAACAAGAGCATTGTCTGAAAATAACACCAAGGCAGCTCCCTAGATTCCCTCTTTTCACCTGGACAGCCAGACTCCTATAATACCTCCACTCCAGCTGAAACCGGAAAATTTACTGTCTGGGACAGTTTTAACACTGGAAAGGTTGAAAGTCACTAATTCAAAGTAAACAACAAAACTAACAGTCCTTACCTCTTCAGCATCCAGAACCCTACCAGTCCAGGAAGCTTCCATCCCAAAAAGTAGACAGAAAGATTGAAGACAACTTTCTGGAGGAAACTGAATAGCCAAAAAAATAAAGACCTGCTGATACTGACATCTGGGGGTTCTTCAATGGAAAACCTGACCTGCTACGTTATTACCCTCCAGTTCAGTCCACCAATCAATAAAACCCCATCTGTGTACACAAACTTCCAATCACCTTCATTCTTAAGGTGAATGGACAACAAAAGCATTTCTAGGCATTTAAGGAAATCCTGTAGCATAAAAGATAAAGATCACATAAAGAAATAGAGAAAAGGATCTTGGAGGAAGGGAAGAAAAAAATACAGAGACCAAAAGGGGAAAGTTATACTCTAATATGCCTTTTATATAGGCACACTGCATTGCATAAATGCTATAAACCAAAAGGACAATTAGGGCCTAAGAAAGAGCTCTGAATAATGAATGCTAAAGAAGAAATTTAGGGAAATGGTCACCTGAAACTGTCAGAACATTGTTTGTTAATTGGCTATATCCCAATACAAAATAAAAAGCTAAAAAAAGAGAAAATTAAGGGAAAAGGTTGAAGTAATCTTTCAGAAAATATAGCAGAAATAGAAAAAAGATGGAAAATAAAATAGAAAATTAAAAAATTAGATGATAAATCAAGAAGGTTCAATATCTAACTGGGAGTCATTCTAAAGTCTGGGGTAGTAGGGGGAATGAAGAATCAAATTATCAAAGAAAAAAGAAAATTAAATTTTCTAGAACTGAAGGACATGATTTTCTAAATTGAAAGAATCCAATGAATACCAAGCACAAAGAAGCGGGGGAAACAAACATTCTAAGGCACATTATCATCAAGTTTCAGGAAAGTAGGAATAAAGAAAAATTATCCTAAAGAATTTCAAAGGGAAAAACAGGTCAAACATAAAAGATCAAGAAACTTGCATATCAAACTTCACAACAGCAATAATGGAAATGTGAAGATAATGGCATAGTGCCTACAAGTTTTGAAGGGAATATTCAAATTATTATGTCAAATTATTGTCAAATTATTCATGCCCAAATTATTAATCAAATCACATAAGGACATTTTTGGACAGATGAGCCCTCAAAAATATGTATTTCCCATTCAGTCTTCTCAGGAAGGTAACGGAAGGTGTGCTCTCTCAGAACAGAGAGAAGAGTCACACTGCTTGGAGGGTGAAGCTTTGCCCTGACTGACTCTCCCGATGACGACGGCTGTAAACACTGCACAAAAGGTACAAGAGTAGGGAACCTGAAGGCACTGGAAAGTGAACAGAAGCAGGTAGATTCTAGAAGAAGCCCATCCTTGGGAGAAGGGGGAAATGGCATGCTACTCATTTTTATAGCTTTCAGACTAAAGACAATAAACTCAGTACTGCTCAGGGCAACTAAAATCCCAATAGAAAACCTACAGTCCTTAAAGCATGAAGAACCAGAGGAGAGTAGCAGGTAATCACAGAGCATGTCCTCACATGGCCTTTCCTCTGGTGTCTCTTCCTCTTCTTACAGAGACACCAGTCCTAGGAGGTGAGGGTTCCACCCATGTGACCTCATGCAATTAACTACCTCCTTAAAGGCCCTACCCCCAGATACAGTCCCATTTGGGTAAGGACTCCAACTATTAATTTTGGAGGAACACAATTCAGTCCCTAACAATGAGCATTTGTGTAATTTATATTTTGGAGCTACTATGAGTAAGCACTACTGTGAACATTCTAGTATGAGCCTTTTGGTAAACTTCTTATACATGTTTGCTGGAGTAAAATTGCTATTCATAGGCTAAATCTGCATTCACCTTAGTAGATACTACCAGTATCTACTGCAGATACTGCAGCTTTCCAAAGGAGTTGAAGCAATTTATTCCCACACTTACAGTGCACACAAAGTTCTACTTGTTCCACATTCTTGCCAACACTTGGTATTCTCCTTATATTCCATTTTAGTGATTATGGTAGACATATGATAAATAATTTTAGTCTAAGCTGCCTCAAATTATTTTTAGAAATGAAATAAAAATACAAATATGATTTAATCATTGCAATATAACTGTAACAGAGGCATTTTCTTGGTAAAATGTTATGAAAAATTTAAAATCTATTCTTAAAACACCTAAGACCACTTGACTTTTTTTAAGTAGTAAATTTCAAGAATGTAACTTTATTATAAAAATTTCAGCCAGAGAAAATGTCTTTAACTTCCAAAAGGGGGGTGGGGTAAATGCACTTATAATGGAGAAAAACCAGAGTAACAGCAGTGATTCTGCAACTCCAGGACCCTCTTGTTAGTTTTCCAGTGAAACTATTTAAAAAGACAGCAGCATTATCTTACACTAAAAATCTATTCTCAGAAATACAATCATGTCTGTGAAGCTCCCCAAAAGGTTACGGGTCAGCTACTTCAAAAAAAACAAAAACAAAACTAGTGTTTAGAACATACAATGCAAGGTTGTCAACAGGTATATTCAGAAAACAAATGTACAAAAACCACACATGGATATAGACTATAAAATACAAATAGTGATTAAAATTACTCTCAAATTACAAACATACGTAAAAGTATTCCAACCTAACCAGTAAAACTGAGGAGGGATGAAGCCTGGTAGTCAAAAGCAGTTGCATGGAAAAGCAACAGCGTAAAGATGCCACTAAATTAAACATAAATTTTTTCAGTGTAAAAGGGGAGCTAAATTCAGAATTTTCTTCTGGGGCTGTAAGAATATCATGTCACATGGATGGAAGAACGTGTTCTGCTCAGCTTTGTGTAGTTCAATTTTAACCACAGAGGCATATCTTAAGGAAGAGTGACTTGAGCAGCATCAAAACGAGCAGGAGAAAATACAGGAATTAAGCTCAGATGCTCTGAATCATATTCCCTTTTCTCTCATAAGGGAAGACAGAAACATGAGCTGCTACAAGTGAGCAGGGATAAAGAATTTAAGGGACTTCTAATTCTGGATAACTGCCCCATCAGTGGGATGCCTCAATGGAGCAGATGAGATGCAAAATAGAAAATCTGCTCACAGATACTCAAAAGGTGACTATGGTCAGAGAATTAAGTCATGTTTGAAGAAGAAGCAGAGTCACTCTTTTCCACTGTTTTTTCTTGGCAGGGGTCGGAGTATGAGGGACCCAAGCAGGGCACAGAATCTTTTTCCTCTGTTCTAAATGCTCTGGGTAAAATCCACCCATTTCATTGCTTCTGTCACTTTTATGCTAGACTCAGAAACTGCAGTTGAGTTTTCTGTCAAGTAGAACTACTGTGTCTTTAAGTCAGAAAAGGCCTGGAATCGACCACTATTTCATTGCCAGGAAATTTGGCATCAACAACTATAGGAATCCTGGATTAAAAGCCTGACTCCTTCAAAAGCATGAGAATCGTGATTAATTTTTCCATAATAAATTAGTAAACAGAGAGGAAAGTAATCAGTAATCTCAATTTTGAGAAAATTTCTATGTCTAAAATCAGGCATTCAATATAAAACTTACACTCAAGAAAGACAGTATGTCAAAAGAGACCTTATTGTTGCTGAATTGTTTGAAATTCTCAACAAAAATTCCAAAACAAGGGGAGGTTTCTAGAAGAGGGTCACACATGAATTTAAATGGAAATTAATTTCTTTAAGAACCTCCTACTTCATTAGGATTGACTCAGAGGAACAGAATGCTACCCACACTTTGCCCCTTTATCCCCCTTTAAAAATCAACAGCTTGTTAAGGTATCAACAAGTAGAATAGAATTGGCTTTCCTTGGTCCCTCTCTCTTCATGTTCTCTATTCCAGAGAGCCAAAGTTGATTCAACGAGGGAGAAATTTCCCCTTCCTCTTAAAGTTCTTGTGCCAAACTTCCCTGGCAGTCAGCCTTCTCACTCTACTGATTCCTTGTCCATTCACGCTGTACAGCTCTTTGTGCTCACACCAAACATAATCTGGGGCTGGAGGCAGGTCTAAGATTAAGTTGGTTTATACTCTCCTTAATATAAAACAGACTTGGTTGCATTTCAAATCCTGTAGGTTTGTTTTACATAACAGAATCAGTTGTTAGGATGGATTTTTGTCCTAGTATTTATCTTCCTCTCAATCACTCAAAGACTTAATTGATTGTGCAGAGATCCATTTCAGTCTCTAAATTTCCCACCCTTCTCAATCACCTGGAGAGTAACTTAACTGGTTCCATTAATCTTGACCTATGTATAATGCAAGCAAGCAGGATCTAGTGCCTTTAACTCTCAAATTCCAGACCTTCAACCCTCCTTCTCAGTCCCACTCTCCATATAAAATTTCTACTAAATCTATATATTAACAATGCCCACAAATAAATCAATGGTGTAACATGTAAAATTGCAACTTGGTAGATCCAAAAATAATTATTTTTCTTAAAATTTCAGAAAGGCTAAAATAATTGAACATTTTAAACAACAACAATAGAAACAAAAAGGAAGCTGGAGAATAAGAATCTCTAACTCCTGTTTAAGTGAAGAAGATATCACATCCACCTCAGAAAAAGAGGCCAGGGAGTTTTAGTAGGTTAAAAGAAAAGGTATACAGCAAAATTAACTAAAGACATAGGACTTTTGCCAGATTAGCTTGACCTATGTTGAAGATTTTTACTTATAAATATATTTGAAGATGAAATAACAAGATAAGAATTCTAAGGAAAGTTAGCAACTTTCCTCTGTACTTTTATATGTGTAAGTATATATATTATCTATGCATGTACATATTGTATATATAGCCTATGTATACTTTACTAACGGAGAAGGCAATGGCACCCCACTCCAGTACTCCTGCCTGGGAAATCCCATGGGCGGAGAAGCCTGGTAGGCTGCAGTCCATGGAGTCGTGAAGAGTCGGACACGACTGAGCAACTTCACTTTCACTTTTCACTTTCATGCATTGGAGAAGGAAATGGCAACCCAATCCAGTGTTTTTGCCTGGAGAATCCCAGGGACGGGGGAGCCTGGTGGGCTGCCGTCTATGGGGTCGCACAGAGTCGGACACGACTGAAGTGACTTAGCAGCAGCATACTTTACTAGATGAGTACAGTCATACAACTGAAGATTTTTGTCAATATGTTTAGCTGGAAATGGTGAGCCAGCTCCATTCTGGTCCTGTCTAGCGTGCTGAAAAACAAACACTGTGATATGCTGTTAAATTACAGTTCAATAAATGGATAGATGATAAAAGGTATGCTGAGCTGACTAACGGAAACTCATACTGAAATACATAGAAGATAGACTTCTATTGCTCCTGTTTCAAACATTTCAAATATTTAAATTTCAAATCCTTGACATCTTAATTCAGGAGTCCTTAAGTGAATATAAAATTAATTAAATTTTAACGTACATATAAATTATGCCAAATAAGACAATTTTGTGATTTTTGAAAGACATAATAAATGGCCTATCTGACTATAGTGCATAAAGTAAAAAAACTGTTACTGTTATATTTTACTAGTATACAGTTGTAAAGATTGAGGGCAGGAGGAGAAGGGGACGACAGAGGATGAGATGGTTGGATGGCATCCCCGACTCAATGGACATGAGTTTGGGTAGACTCCGGGAGTTGGTGATGGACAGGGAGGCCTGGCGTGCTGCAGTCCATGGGGTCTCAAAGAGTTGGACATGACTGAGCGACTGAACTGATACAGTTGTAAGCTTGCAATATCACATAGAGTTACTCATAGATAAAATATCAATAGGAGTTCTTATGACAAAGATAATACTGTGTAAACTACTTTTGAGAATCAATTATCTTTTCCCTACAGGTGGCCTGAGAGTAAAGATTCATTACCTTTACTGACATTTTAATTATCAAAACATATAGCAACATACAATACTTCATTTTGAATTTGAGACATTTCAGTTTGGATGAAACATTATATTTTATATGTTTCATAGAGATAAAAGTTCTCCACTAAAAGATGACCTAAAATATAATGGAAAAATCACTAAAAGGATGAAAATGTTACACTAAAAACATGTACTTCATGTAAGAGAAGTAAGTAAAGGAAGAACATTGAAACAAAAAGTCATGAAACATACAGACAATGAAAAGCAAAAGCTGATGTAAATCCAATTATATCAGTAATAACATAATTTGTGAATGAATTAAACAATTTAATCAAAAGGCAGAGATTGGTGGACTGGATAAAAAAGTGAGTTATAACTATATGCTATCTACAGAAGATATGGTTTACATTCAAAGATACAAATAGGTTGAAAATACAAGAATGAAAAAAAGATACATCATGAAAAAAGTAACCACTATTAATATCAGACAAAACAGACTTTAAAACAACAAAAATGTGATTAGAAACTAAAAGGAACATTTTATAATGATAAAACTATCAATCCATCAGGATGATATAACAATTATAAATATGTATGTGCCTAGAAACAAAGCCCTCAGAATTCATGAAGCAAAAACTGACATAACTGAAAGGAGAAACAGACAACGCAACAGTGATAGTTGGGGGACTTCAATATCCAACTTTCAATAGTGGGTAGAACAACTAGGGGGAAGATCAGTAAGAAATAATAAGACTTGAATACACTATACACAAATTAGACTAACATATAAACACTCCACTCAATAACCAAGAAATATACATTTTTCTCAAATGCACATGAAACATTCTCAAAGAAAGATCATATCCTATGCCATAAAACAAATTTTCAATTAAAAAGAATTGAAATTATGCAGAGTATTCTCTAGTCACAGTAGAGTTAAATTAGAAATTGGTAACAAAGACGTATTTGGAAAATTCACAAATGTGTGGGAATAAAACAGCACACTCCTAAGTAACCAATGGGTCAAAAAAAGACATGAAAAGGAAAATTAGAAAATACTTTGAAACAAAGAAAATTAAGACATAATATACCAAACTTATGAGATGCAGCAGAAGTAGTGCTTATGGGTAAATTTATAGCTATAAATGCCTACGTAAAAAAGAAGAAAAATCTCAAACTAACAATCTAACTTTCTACCATAAGACTCTTAGAAAATTAATCTAAAACAAGTAGAAATAATAAAGATTAGAGTGGAAATTAATGAAGTAAAGAATATAAAAATAATAGAGCAAATAGTAAAACCAAAAGTTAATTCTTTGCAAAAGTGAATAAAATGGACAACCTTTTAGCTAAAGAAAAGAGTGAAAACTAAAATTACTAAAATCAGGGATGAAAGAGACAACATTACTACCAACCTTATAGAAATAAAAAAGAACTATAAGGGAATAATATTAACAACTGTACCAAAAAAAATAGGTAACTTCGATAAATAGGAAAATTCCTAGAAAGACACATATCACTGAAGCAAACTCAAGAAAAAAGATAAAATCTAAATAGAAAAAGAGGGAATTCTTCAAAACTCATTCTCTGAGGCCAGTATTACCTTGACAGCAAAATCAGAAAAAGACATCAGTTAAGTTCAATCGCTCAGTTGTGTCCGACTCTTTGTGACCCCATGAACTGCAGCACACCGGGCCTTCCTGTCCATCACCAACTACTGGAGTCCACCTGAACCCATGTCCATTGAGTCAGTGATGCATCCAACCATCTCATCCTCTGTCGTCCCCTTCTCATCCTGCCTTCAATCTTTCCCAGCATCACGGTCTTTTCAAATAAGTCAGCTATTCGTATCAGGTGGCCAAAGCACTGGAGTTTCAGCTTCAGCATCAGTCCTTCCAATGAACACCCAGGACTGATCTCCTTTAGATGGACTGGTTGGATCTCCTTGCAGTCCAAGGGACTCTCAAGAGTCTTCTCCAACACCATAGTTCAAAAGCATCAATTCTTTGGTGCTCAGCTTTTTTTATAGTCCAACTCTCACAACCATACATGACCACTGGAAAAACCATAGCCTTGACTAGACGGACCTTTGTTGACAAAGTAATGTCTGCTTTTTAATATGCTGTCTAGGTTGGTCATAATTTTCCTTCCAAGGAGTAAGCGTCTTTGAATTTCAGGGCTGCAATCACCATCTGTAGTGATTTTGGAGCCCAGAAAAATCAAGTCAGCCACTGTTTCCACTGTTTCCCCATCTATTTGCCATGAAGTGATGGGACTGGATGCCATGATCTTAGTTTTCTGAATGTTGAGCTTTAAGCCAACTTTTTCACTCTCCTCTTTCACTTTCATCAAGAGGCTCTTTAGTTCTTCTTCACTTTCTGCCATAGGGTGGTGTCATCTGCATATCTGAGGTTATTGATATTTCTCCCGGCAATCTTGATTCCAGCTTGTGCTTCATCCAGCCCAGCATTTCTCATGATGTACTCTGCATATAAGTCAAATAAGCAGAGTGACAATATACAGACTTGACGTACTCCTTTTCCTATTTGGAACCAGTCTGTTGTTCCATGTCCAGTTCTAACTGTTGCTTTCTGACCTCCAGAGGCAGGTCAGGTGGTCTGGTATTCCCATCTCTTGAATTTTCCACAGTTCATTGTGATCCACATAGTCAAAGGCTTTGGCATAGTCAATAAAGCAGAAATAGATGTTTTTCTGGAACTCTCTTGCTTTTTCCATGATCCAGAGGATGCTCACAATTTGATCTCTGGTTCCTCTGACTTTTCTAAAACCAGCTTGAACATCTGGAAGTTCACGGTTCACGTATTGCTGAAGTCTGGCTTGCAGAATTTTAAACATCACTTTACTAGCATGTGAGATGAATCCAATTGTGTGGTAGTTTAAGCATTCTTTGGCATTGCCTTTCTTTGGGATTGGAATGAAAATTGACCTTTTCCAGTCCTGTGGCCACTGCTGAGTTTTCCAAATTTGCTGGCATATTGAGTGCAGCCCTTTCACAGCATCATCTTTCAGCATTTGAAATAGTTCGACTGGAATTCCATCACCTCCACTAGCTTTGTTCATAGTGATACTTCCTAAGGCCCACTTGACTTCACATTCCAGGATGTCTCGCTCTAGGTAAGTGACCACACGATCGTGATTATCTTGGTCACGAAGATCTTTTTTGTTTAGCTCTTCTGTGTGTTCTTGCCACCTCTTCTTAATATCTTCTGCTTCTGTTAGGTCCCTACCGTTTCTGTCCTTTATTGTGCCCATTTTGTATGAAATGTTCCCTTGGTATCTCCAATTTTCTTGAAGAGATCTCTAGTCTTTCCCATTCTATTGTTTTCCTCTATTTCTTTGCATTGATCGCTGAGGAAGGCTTTCTTATTTCTCCTTGCTATTCTTTGGAACTCTGCATTCAAATGGGTATATCTTTCCTTTTCTCCTTTGCTTTTCGCTTCCCTTCTTTTCACAGCTATTGGTAAGGCCTCCTCAGACAGTCATTTTGCTTTTTTTGCATTTCTTTTTCTTCGGGATGGTCTTGACTCCTGTCTCCTGTATAATGTCATGAACCTCCATCTACAGTCAAAGACATCACCAAAACAGAAAACTACTGACTGATACATCTCATGAATATAAACACAAAAATTCTCAACAAAATACTA